>NC_090444.1:803571685-806038957 GCF_031143425.1 Pleurodeles waltl | reverse complement strand
GGTTTGGTAGGTTTCCCTAGGTGGCGGCTGAGCTACAGGCCAAAATCTACAGGTAGGCACTTTGCAAAAAACACCTCTGTTTTCCTTCACCAATTTGGCTGTGTCCACGTTGCGCTTTGGGGCGTTTCCTGTCGCGGGCGCTAGGCCTACCCACACAAGTGAGGTATCATTTTTATCGGGAGACGTGGGGGAACGCTGGGTGGAAGGAAATTCGTGGCTCCTCTCAGATTCCAGAACTTTCTGCCACAGAAATGTGAGGAACATGTGTTTTTTTAGCCACATTTTGAGGTTTGCAAAGGATTCTGGGTAACAGAACCTGGTCCGAGCCACACAAGTCACCCCATCTTGGATTCCCCTAGGTCTCTAGTTTTCAGAAATGCACAGGTTTGGTAGGTTTCCCTAGGTGGCGGCTGAGCTACAGGCCAAAATCTACAGGTAGGCACTTTGCAAAAAACAACTCTGTTTTCCTTCACCAATTTGGTTGTGTCCACGTTGCGCTTTGGGGCGTTTCCTGTCGCGGGCGCTAGGCCTACCCACACAAGTGAGGTATCATTTTTATCGGGAGACGTGGGGGAACGCTGGGTGGAAGGAAATTCGTGGCTCCTCTCAGATTCCAGAACTTTCTGCCACAGAAATGTGAGGAACATGTGTTTTTTTTAGCCAAATTTTGAGGTTTGCAAAGGATTCTGGGTAACAGAATCTGGTCCGAGCCACACAAGTCACCCCATCTTGGATTCCCCTAGGTCTCTAGTTTTCAAAAATGCACAGGTTTGGTAGGTTTCCCTAGGTGGCGGCTGAGCTACAGGCCAAAATCTACAGGTAGGCACTTTGCAAAAAACACCTCTGTTTTCCTTCACCAATTTGGCTGTGTCCACGTTGCGCTTTGGGGCGTTTCCTGTCGCGGGCGCTAGGCCTACCCACACAAGTGAGGTATCATTTTTATCGGGAGACGTGGGGGAACGCTGGGTGGAAGGAAATTCGTGGCTCCTCTCAGATTCCAGAACTTTCTGCCACAGAAATGTGAGGAACATGTGTTTTTTTAGCCACATTTTGAGGTTTGCAAAGGATTCTGGGTAACAGAACCTGGTCCGAGCCACACAAGTCACCCCATCTTGGATTCCCCTAGGTCTCTAGTTTTGAGAAATGCACAGGTTTGGTAGGTTTCCCTAGGTGGCGGCTGAGCTACAGGCCAAATTCTACAGGTAGGCACTTTGCAAAAAACACCTCTGTTTTCCTTCACCAATTTGGCTGTGTCCACGTTGCGCTTTGGGGCGTTTCCTGTTGCGGGCGCTAGGCCTACCCACACAAGTGAGGTATCATTTTTATCGGGAGACGTGGGGAACGCTGGGTGGAAGGAAATTCGTGGCTCCTCTCAGATTCCAGAACTTTCTGCAACAGAAATGTGAGGAACATGTTTTTTTTAGCCACATTTTGAGGTTTGCAAAGGATTCTGGGTAACAGAACCTGGTCCGAGCCACACAAGTCACCCCATCTTGGATTCCCCTAGGCCTCTAGTTTTCAGAAATGCACAGGTTTGGTAGGTTTCCCTAGGTGGCGGCTGAGCTACAGGCCAAAATCTACAGGTAGGCACTTTGCAAAAAACACCTCTGTTTTCCTTCACCAATTTGGCTGTGTCCACGTTGCGCTTTGGGGCGTTTCCTGTCGCGGGCGCCAGGCCTACCCACACAAGTGAGGTATCATTTTTATCGGGAGACGTGGGGGAACGCTGGGTGGAATTAAATTCGTGGCTCCTCTCAGATTCCAGAACTTTCTGCCACAGAAATATGAGGAACATGTGTTTTTTTAGCCACATTTTGAGGTTTGCAAAGGATTCTGGGTAACAGAACCTGGTCCGAGCCACACAAGTCACCCCATCTTGGATTCCCTAGGTCTCTAGTTTTCAAAAATGCACAGGTTTGGTAGGTTTCCCTAGGTGGCGGCTGAGCTACAGGCCAAAATCTACAGGTAGGCACTTTGCAAAAAACACCTCTGTTTTCCTTCACCAATTTGGCTGTGTCCACGTTGCGCTTTGGGGCGTTTCCTGTCGCGGGCGCTAGGCCTACCCACACAAGTGAGGTATCATTTTTATCGGGAGACGTGGGGGAACGCTGGGTGGAAGGAAATTCGTGGCTCCTCTCAGATTCCAGAACATTCTGCCACAGAAATGTGAGGAACATGTGTTTTTTTAGCCAAATTTTGAGGTTTGCAAAGGATTCTGGGTAACAGAACCTGGTCCGAGCCACACAAGTCACCCCATCTTGGATTCCCCTAGGTCTCTAGTGTTCAGAAATGCACAGGTTTGGTAGGTTTCCCTAGGTGGCGGCTGAGCTACAGGCCAAAATCTACAGGTAGGCACTTTGCAAAAAACACCTCTGTTTTCCTTCACCAATTTGGCTGTGTCCACGTTGCGCTTTGGGGCGTTTCCTGTCGCGGGCGCTAGGCCTACCCACACAAGTGAGGTATCATTTTTATCGGGAGACGTGGGGGAACGCTGGGTGGAAGGAAATTCGTGGCTCCTCTCAGATTCCAGAACTTTCTGCAACAGAAATGTGAGGAACATGTTTTTTTTTAGCCACATTTTGAGGTTTGCAAAGGATTCTGGGTAACAGAACCTGGTCCGAGCCACACAAGTCACCCCATCTTGGATTCCCCTAGGTCTCTAGTTTTCAGAAATGCACAGGTTTGGTAGGTTTCCCTAGGTGGCGGCTGAGCTACAGGCCAAAATCTACAGGTAGGCACTTTGCAAAAAACACCTCTGTTTTCCTTCACCAATTTGGCTGTGTCCACGTTGCGCTTTGGGGCGTTTCCTGTCGCGGGCGCTAGGCCTACCCACACAAGTGAGGTATCATTTTTATCAGGAGACGTGGGGGAACGCTGGGTGGAAGGAAATTCGTGGCTCCTCTCAGATTCCAGAACTTTCTGCCACAGAAATGTGAGGAACATGTGTTTTTTTAGCCAAATTTTGAGGTTTGCAAAGGATTCTGGGTAACAGAACCTGGTCCGAGCCACACAAGTCACCCCATCTTGGATTCCCCTAGGTCTCTAGTTTCAGAAATGCACAGGTTTGGTAGGTTTCCCTAGGTTGCGGCTGAGCTACAGGCCAAAATCTACAGGTAGGCACTTTGCAAAAAACACCTCTGTTTTCCTTCACCAATTTGGCTGTGTCCACGTTGCGCTTTGGGGCGTTTCCTGTCGCGGGCGCTAGGCCTACCCATACAAGTGAGGTATCATTTTTATCGGAGACGTGGGGGAACGCTGGGTGGAAGGAAATTCGTGGCTCCTCTCAGATTCCAGAACTTTCTGCAACAGAAATGTGAGGAACATGTTTTTTTTAGCCACATTTTGAGGTTTGCAAAGGATTCTGGGTAACAGAACCTGGTCCGAGCCACACAAGTCACCCCATCTTGGATTCCCCTAGGTCTCTAGTTTTCAGAAATGCACAGGTTTGGTAGGTTTCCCTAGGTGGCGGCTGAGCTACAGGCCAAAATCTACAGGTAGGCACTTTGCAAAAAACACCTCTGTTTTCCTTCACCAATTTGGCTGTGTCCACGTTGCGCTTTGGGGCGTTTCCTGTCGCGGGCGCTAGGCCTACCCACACAAGTGAGGTATCATTTTTATCGGGAGACGTGGGGGAACGCTGGGTGGAAGGAAATTCGTGGCTCCTCTCAGATTCCAGAACTTTCTGCAACAGAAATGTGAGGAACATGTTTTTTTTTAGCCACATTTTGAGGTTTGCAAAGGATTCTGGGTAACAGAACCTGGTCCGAGCCACACAAGTCACCCCATCTTGGATTCCCCTAGGTCTCTAGTTTTCAGAAATGCACAGGTTTGGTAGGTTTCCCTAGGTGGCGGCTGAGCTACAGGCCAAAATCTACAGGTAGGCACTTTGCAAAAAACACCTCTGTTTCCTTCACCAATTTGGCTGTGTCCACGTTGCGCTTTGGGGCGTTTCCTGTCGCGGGCGCTAGGCCTACCCACACAAGTGAGGTATCATTTTTATCGGGAGATGTGGGGGAACGCTGGGTGGAAGGAAATTCGTGGCTCCTCTCAGATTCCAGAACTTTCTGCCACAGAAATGTGAGGAACATGTGTTTTTTTAGCCAAATTTTGAGGTTTGCAAAGGATTCTGGGTAACAGAACCTGGTCCGAGCCACACAAGTCACCACATCTTGGATTCCCCTAGGTCTCTAGTTTTCAGAAATGCACAGGTTTGGTAGGTTTCCCTAGGTGGCGGCTGAGCTACAGGCCAAATTCTACAGGTAGGCACTTTGCAAAAAACACCTCTGTTTTCCTTCACCAATTTGGCTGTGTCCACGTTGCGCTTTGGGGCGTTTCCTGTTGCGGGCGCTAGGCCTACCCACACAAGTGAGGTATCATTTTTATCGGGAGACGTGGGGGAACGCTGGGTGGAAGGAAATTCGTGGCTCCTCTCAGATTCCAGAACTTTCTGCAACAGAAATGTGAGGAACATGTGTTTTTTTAGCCACATTTTGAGGTTTGCAAAGGATTCTGGGTAACAGAACCTGGTCCGAGCCACACAAGTCACCCCATCTTGGATTCCCCTAGGTCTCTAGTTTTCAGAAATGCACAGGTTTGGTAGGTTTCTCTAGGTGGCGGCTGAGCTACAGGCCAAAATCTACAGGTAGGCACTTTGCAAAAAACAACTCTGTTTTCCTTCACCAATTTGGCTGTGTCCACGTTGCGCTTTGGGGCGTTTCCTGTCGCGGGCGCTAGGCCTACCCACACAAGTGAGGTATCATTTTTATCGGGAGACGTGGGGGAACGCTGGGTGGAAGGAAATTCGTGGCTCCTCTCAGATTCCAGAACTTTCTGCCACAGAAATGCGAGGAACATGTGTTTTTTTAGCCAAATTTTGAGGTTTGCAAAGGATTCTGGGTAACAGAATCTGGTCCGAGCCACACAAGTCACCCCATCTTGGATTCCCCTAGGTCTCTAGTTTTCAAAAATGCACAGGTTTGGTCGGTTTCCCTAGGTGGCAGCTGAGCTACAGGCCAAAATCTACAGGTAGGCACTTTGCAAAAAACACCTCTGTTTTCCTTCACCAATTTGGCTGTGTCCACGTTGCGCTTTGGGGCGTTTCCTGTCGCGGGCGCTAGGCCTACCCACACAAGTGAGGTATCATTTTTATCGGGAGATGTGGGGGAACGCTGGGTGGAAGGAAATTCGTGGCTCCTCTCAGATTCCAGAACTTTCTGCCACAGAAATGTGAGGAACATGTGTTTTTTTAGCCACATTTTGAGGTTTGCAAAGGATTCTGGGTAACAGAACCTGGTCCGAGCCACACAAGTCACCCCATCTTGGATTCCCCTAGGTCTCTAGTTTTCAGAAATGCACAGGTTTGGTAGGTTTCCCTAGGTTGCGGCTGAGCTACAGGCCAAAATCTACAGGTAGGCACTTTGCAAAAAACACCTCTGTTTTCCTTCACCAATTTGGCTGTGTCCACGTTGCGCTTTGGGGCGTTTCCTGTCGCGGGCGCTAGGCCTACCCATACAAGTGAGGTATCATTTTTATCGGGAGACGTGGGGGAACGCTGGGTGGAAGGAAATTCGTGGCTCCTCTCAGATTCCAGAACTTTCTGCAACAGAAATGTGAGGAACATGTTTTTTTTAGCCACATTTTGAGGTTTGCAAAGGATTCTGGGTAACAGAACCTGGTCCGAGCCACACAAGTCACCCCATCTTGGATTCCCCTAGGTCTCTAGTTTTCAGAAATGCACAGGTTTGGTAGGTTTCCCTAGGTGGCGGCTGAGCTACAGGCCAAAATCTACAGGTAGGCACTTTGCAAAAAACACCTCTGTTTTCCTTCACCAATTTGGCTGTGTCCACGTTGCGCTTTGGGGCGTTTCCTGTCGCGGGCGCTAGGCCTACCCACACAAGTGAGGTATCATTTTTATCGGGAGACGTGGGGGAACGCTGGGTGGAAGGAAATTCGTGGCTCCTCTCAGATTCCAGAACTTTCTGCAACAGAAATGTGAGGAACATGTTTTTTTTTAGCCACATTTTGAGGTTTGCAAAGGATTCTGGGTAACAGAACCTGGTCCGAGCCACACAAGTCACCCCATCTTGGATTCCGCTAGGTCTCTAGTTTTCAGAAATGCACAGGTTTGGTAGGTTTCCCTAGGTGGCGGCTGAGCTACAGGCCAAAATCTACAGGTAGGCACTTTGCAAAAAACACCTCTGTTTCCTTCACCAATTTGGCTGTGTCCACGTTGCGCTTTGGGGCGTTTCCTGTCGCGGGCGCTAGGCCTACCCACACAAGTGAGGTATCATTTTTATCGGGAGACGTGGGGGAACGCTGGGTGGAAGGAAATTCGTGGCTCCTGTCAGATTCCAGAACTTTCTGCAACAGAAATGTGAGGAACATGTTTTTTTTTAGCCACATTTTGAGGTTTGCAAAGGATTCTGGGTAACAGAACCTGGTCCGAGCCACACAAGTCACCCCTTCTTGGATTCCCCTAGCTCTCTAGTTTTCAGAAATGCACAGGTTTGGTAGGTTTCCCTAGGTGGCGGCTGAGCTACAGGCCAAAATCTACAGGTAGGCACTTTGCAAAAAACACCTCTGTTTTCCTTCACCAATTTGGCTGTGTCCACGTTGCGCTTTGGGGCGTTTCCTGTCGCGGGCGCTAGGCCTACCCACACAAGTGAGGTATCATTTTTATCGGGAGACGTGGGGGAACGCTGGGTGGAAGTAAATTCGTGGCTCCTCTCAGATTCCAGAACTTTCTGCCACAGAAATGTGAGGAACATGTGTTTTTTTAGCCAAATTTTGAGGTTTGCAAAGGATTCTGGGTAACAGAACCTGGTCCGAGCCACACAAGTCACCCCATCTTGGATTCCCCTAGGTCTCTAGTTTTCAGAAATGCACAGGTTTGGTAGGTTTCCCTAGGTGGCGGCTGAGCTACAGGCCAAAATCTACAGGTAGGCACTTTGCAAAAAACACCTCTGTTTTCCTTCACCAATTTGGCTGTGTCCACGTTGCGCTTTGGGGCGTTTCCTGTCGCGGGCGCTAGGCCTACCCACACAAGTGAGGTATCATTTTTATCGGGACACGTGGGGGAACGCTGGGTGGAAGGAAATTCGTGGCTCCTCTCAGATTCCAGAACTTTCTGCCACAGAAATGTGAGGAACATGTGTTTTTTTAGCCACATTTTGAGGTTTGCAAAGGATTCTGGGTAACAGAACCTGGTCCGAGCCACACAAGTCACCCCATCTTGGATTCCCCTAGCTCTCTAGTTTTCAGAAATGCACAGGTTTGGTAGGTTTCCCTAGGTGGCGGCTGAGCTACAGGCCAGAATCTACAGGTAGGCACTTTGCAAAAAACACCTCTGTTTTCCTTCACCAATTTGGCTGTGTCCACGTTGCGCTTTGGGGCGTTTCCTGTCGCGGGCGCTAGGCCTACCCACACAAGTGAGGTATCATTTTTATCGGGAGACGTGCGGGAACGCTGGGTGGAAGGAAATTCGTGGCTCCTCTCAGATTCCAGAACTTTCTGCAACAGAAATGTGAGGAACATGTTTTTTTTTAGCCACATTTTGAGGTTTGCAAAGGATTCTGGGTAACAGAACCTGGTCCGAGCCACACAAGTCACCCCATCTTGGATTCCCCTAGCTCTCTAGTTTTCAGAAATGCACAGGTTTGGTAGGTTTCCCTAGGTGGCGGCTGAGCTACAGGCCAAAATCTACAGGTAGGCACTTTGCAAAAAACACCTCTCTTTTCCTTCACCAATTTGGCTGTGTCCACGTTGCGCTTTGGGGCGTTTCCTGTCGCGGGCGCTAGGCCTACCCACACAAGTGAGGTATCATTTTTATCGGGAGACGTGGGGGAACGCTGGGTGGAAGGAAATTCGTGGCTCCTCTCAGATTCCAGAACTTTCTGCCACAGAAATGTGAGGAACATGTGTTTTTTTAGCCAAATTTTGAGGTTTGCAAAGGATTCTGGGTAACAGAACCTGGTCCGAGCCACACAAGTCACCCCATCTTGGATTCCCCTAGGTCTCTAGTTTTCAGAAATGCACAGGTTTGGTAGGTTTCCCTAGGTGGCGGCTGAGCTACAGGCCAAAATCTACAGGTAGGCACTTTGCAAAAAACACCTCTGTTTTCCTTCACCAATTTGGCTGTGTCCACGTTGCGCTTTGGGGCGTTTCCTGTCGCGGGCGCTAGGCCTACCCACACAAGTGAGGTATCATTTTTATCGGGAGACGTGGGGGAACGCTGGGTGGAAGGAAATTCGTGGCTCCTCTCAGATTCCAGAACTTTCTGCCACAGAAATGTGAGGAACATGTGTTTTTTAGCCACATTTTGAGGTTTGCAAAGGATTCTGGGTAACAGAACCTGGTCCGAGCCACACAAGTCACCCCATCTTGGATTCCCCTAGGTCTCTAGTTTTCAGAAATGCACAGGTTTGGTAGGTTTCCCTAGGTGGCGGCTGAGCTACAGGCCAAAATCTACAGGTAGGCACTTTGCAAAAAACACCTCTGTTTTCCTTCACCAATTTGGCTGTGTCCACGTTGCGCTTTGGGGCGTTTCCTGTCGCGGGCGCTAGGCCTACCCATACAAGTGAGGTATCATTTTTATCGGGAGACGTGGGGGAACGCTGGGTGGAAGGAAATTCGTGGCTCCTCTCAGATTCCAGAACTTTCTGCCACAGAAATGTGAGGAACATGTGTTTTTTTAGCCAAATTTTGAGGTTTGCAAAGGATTCTGGGTAACAGAACCTGGTCCGAGCCACACAAGTCACCCCATCTTGGATTCCCCTAGGTCTCTAGTTTTCAGAAATGCACAGGTTTGGTAGGTTTCCCTAGGTGGCGGCTGAGCTACAGGCCAAAATCTACAGGTAGGCACTTTGCAAAAAACACCTCTGTTTTCCTTCACCAATTTGGCTGTGTCCACGTTGCGCTTTGGGGCGTTTCCTGTTGCGGGCGCTAGGCCTACCCACACAAGTGAGGTATCATTTTTATCGGGAGACGTGGGGGAACGCTGGGTGGAAGGAAATTCGTGGCTCCTCTCAGATTCCAGAACTTTCTGCAACAGAAATGTGAGGAACATGTTTTTTTTAGCCGCATTTTGAGGTTTGCAAAGGATTCTGGGTAACAGAACCTGGTCCGAGTCACACAAGTCACCCCATCTTGGATTCCCCTAGGTCTCTAGTTTTCAGAAATGCACAGGTTTGGTAGGTTTCCCTAGGTGGCGGCTGAGCTACAGGCCAAAATCTACAGGTAGGCACTTTGCAAAAAACACCTCTGTTTTCCTTCACCAATTTGGCTGTGTCCACGTTGCGCTTTGGGGCGTTTCCTGTCGCGGGCGCTAGGCCTACCCACACAAGTGAGGTATCATTTTTATCGGGAGACGTGGGGGAACGCTGGGTGGAATTAAATTTGTGGCTCCTCTCAGATTCCAGAACTTTCTGCCACAGAAATGTGAGGAACATGTGTTTTTTTAGCCAAATTTTGAGGTTTGCAAAGGATTCTGGGTAACAGAACATGGTCCGAGCCACACAAGTCACCCCATCTTGGATTCCCCTAGGTCTCTAGTTTTCAGAAATGCACAGGTTTGGTAGGTTTCCCTAGGTGGCGGCTGAGCTACAGGCCAAAATCTACAGGTAGGCACTTTGCAAAAAACACCTCTGTTTTCCTTCACCAATTTGGCTGTGTCTACGTTGCGCTTTGGGGCGTTTCCTGTCGCAGGCGCTAGGCCTACCCACACAAGTGAGGTATCATTTTTATCGGGAGACGTAGGGGAACGCTGGGGGGAAGGAAATTCGTGGCTCCTCTCAGATTCCAGAACTTTCTGCCACAGAAATGTGAGGAACATGTGTTTTTTTAGCCACATTTGGAGGTTTGCAAAGGATTCTGGGTAACAGAACCTGGTCCGAGCCACACAAGTCACCCCATCTTGGATTCCCCTAGGTCTCTAGTTTTCAGAAATGCACAGGTTTGGTAGGTTTCCCTAGGTGGCGGCTGAGCTACAGGCCAAAATCTACAGGTAGGCACTTTGCAAAAAACACCTCTGTTTTCCTTCACCAATTTGGCTGTGTCCACGTTGCGCTTTGGGGCGTTTCCTGTCGCGGGCGCTAGGCCTACCCACACAAGTGAGGTATCATTTTTATCGGGAGACGTGGGGGAACGCTGGGTGGAAGGAAATTCGTGGCTCCTCTCAGATTCCAGAACTTTCTGCCACAGAAATGTGAGGAACATGTGTTTTTTTAGCCACATTTTGAGGTTTGCAAAGGATTCTGGGTAACAGAACCTGGTCCGAGCCACACAAGTCACCCCATCTTGGATTCCCCTAGCTCTCTAGTTTTCAGAAATGCACAGGTTTGGTAGGTTTCCCTAGGTGGCGGCTGAGCTACAGGCCAGAATCTACAGGTAGGCACTTTGCAAAAAACACCTCTGTTTTCCTTCACCAATTTGGCTGTGTCCACGTTGCGCTTTGGGGCGTTTCCTGTCGCGGGCGCTAGGCCTACCCATACAAGTGAGGTATCATTTTTATCGGGAGACGTGGGGGAACGCTGGGTGGAAGGAAATTCGTGGCTCCTCTCAGATTCCAGAACTTTCTGCAACAGAAATGTGAGGAACATGTTTTTTTTAGCCACATTTTGAGGTTTGCAAAGGATTCTGGGTAACAGAACCTGGTCCGAGCCACACAAGTCACCCCATCTTGGATTCCCCTAGGTCTCTAGTTTTCAGAAATGCACAGGTTTGGTAGGTTTCCCTAGGTGGCGGCTGAGCTACAGGCCAAAATCTACAGGTAGGCACTTTGCAAAAAACACCTCTGTTTTCCTTCACCAATTTGGCTGTGTCCACGTTGCGCTTTGGGGCGTTTCCTGTCGCGGGCGCTAGGCCTACCCACACAAGTGAGGTATCATTTTTATCGGGAGACGTGGGGGAACGCTGGGTGGAAGGAAATTCGTGGCTCCTCTCAGATTCCAGAACTTTCTGCAACAGAAATGTGAGGAACATGTTTTTTTTTAGCCACATTTTGAGGTTTGCAAAGGATTCTGGGTAACAGAACCTGGTCCGAGCCACACAAGTCACCCCATCTTGGATTCCCCTAGGTCTCTAGTTTTCAGAAATGCACAGGTTTGGTAGGTTTCCCAAGGTGGCGGCTGAGCTACAGGCCAAAATCTACAGGTAGGCACTTTGCAAAAAACACCTCTGTTTCCTTCACCAATTTGGCTGTGTCCACGTTGCGCTTTGGGGCGTTTCCTGTCGCGGGCGCTAGGCCTACCCACACAAGTGAGGTATCATTTTTATCAGGAGACGTGGGGGAACGCTGGGTGGAAGGAAATTCGTGGCTCCTCTCAGATTCCAGAACTTTCTGCCACAGAAATGTGAGGAACATGTGTTTTTTTTAGCCAAATTTTGAGGTTTGCAAAGGATTCTGGGTAACAGAACCTGGTCCGAGCCACACAAGTCACCCCATCTTGGATTCCCCTAGGTCTCTAGTTTTCAGAAATGCACAGGTTTGGTAGGTTTCCCTAGGTGGCGGCTGAGCTACAGGCCAAAATCTACAGGTAGGCACTTTGCAAAAAACACCTCTGTTTTCCTTCACCAATTTGGCTGTGTCCACGTTGCGCTTTGGGGCGTTTCCTGTCGCGGGCGCTAGGCCTACCCACACAAGTGAGGTATCATTTTTATCGGGAGACGTGGGGGAACGCTGGGTGGAAGGAAATTCGTGGCTCCTCTCAGATTCCAGAACTTTCTGCCACAGAAATGTGAGGAACATGTGTTTTTTTAGCCACATTTTGAGGTTTGCAAAGGATTCTGGGTAACAGAACCTGGTCCGAGCCACACAAGTCACCCCATCTTGGATTCCCCTAGGTCTCTAGTTTTCAGAAATGCACAGGTTTGGTAGGTTTCCCTAGGTGGCGGCTGAGCTACAGGCCAAAATCTACAGGTAGGCACTTTGCAAAAAACAACTCTGTTTTCCTTCACCAATTTGGCTGTGTCCACGTTGCGCTTTGGGGCGTTTCCTGTCGCGGGCGCTAGGCCTACCCACACAAGTGAGGTATCATTTTTATCGGGAGACGTGGGGGAACGCTGGGTGGAAGGAAATTCGTGGCTCCTCTCAGATTCCAGAACTTTCTGCCACAGAAATGTGAGGAACATGTTTTTTTTAGCCACATTTTGAGGTTTGCAAAGGATTCTGGGTAACAGAACCTGGTCCGAGCCACACAAGTCACCCCATCTTGGATTCCCCTAGGTCTCTAGTTTTCAGAAATGCACAGGTTTGGTAGGTTTCCCTAGGTGGCGGCTGAGCCCGAGGCCAAAATCTACAGGTAGGCACTTTGCAAAAAACACTTCTGTTTTCCTTCACCAATTTGGCTGTGTCCACGTTGCGCTTTGGGGCGTTTCCTGTCGCGGGCTCCAGGCCTACCCACACAAGTGAGGTATCATTTTTATCGGGAGACGTGGGGGAACGCTGGGTGGAATTAAATTCGTGGCTCCTCTCAGATTCCAGAACTTTCTGCCACAGAAATGTGAGGAACATGTGTTTTTTTAGCTAAATTTTGAGGTTTGCAAAGGATTCTGGGTAACAGAACCTGGTCCGAGCCACACAAGTCACCCCATCTTGGATTCCCCTAGGTCTCTAGTTTTCAGAAATGCACAGGTTTGGTAGGTTTCCCTAGGTGGCGGCTGAGCTACAGGCCAGAATCTACAGGTAGGCACTTTGCAAAAAACACCTCTGTTTTCCTTCACCAATTTGGCTGTGTCCACGTTGCGCTTTGGGGCGTTTCCTGTCGCGGGCGCTAGGCCTACCCACACAAGTGAGGTATCATTTTTATCGGGAGACGTGGGGGAACGCTGGGTGGAAGGAAATTCGTGGCTCCTCTCAGATTCCAGAACTTTCTGCAACAGAAATGTGAGGAACATGTTTTTTTTTAGCCACATTTTGAGGTTTGCAAAGGATTCTGGGTAACAGAACCTGGTCCGAGCCACACAAGTCACCCCATCTTGGATTCCCCTAGCTCTCTAGTTTTCAGAAATGCACAGGTTTGGTAGGTTTCCCTAGGTGGCGGCTGAGCTACAGGCCAAAATCTACAGGTAGGCACTTTGCAAAAAACACCTCTGTTTTCCTTCACCAATTTGGCTGTGTCCACGTTGCGCTTTGGGGCGTTTCCTGTCGCGGGCGCTAGGCCTACCCACACAAGTGAGGTATCATTTTTATCGGGAGACGTGGGGGAACGCTGGGTGGAAGGAAATTCGTGGCTCCTCTCAGATTCCAGAACTTTCTGCCACAGAAATGTGAGGAACATGTGTTTTTTTAGCCACATTTTGAGGTTTGCAAAGGATTCTGGGTAACAGAACCTGGTCCGAGCCACACAAGTCACCCCATCTTGGATTCCCCTAGCTCTCTAGTTTTCAGAAATGCACAGGTTTGGTAGGTTTCCCTAGGTGGCGGCTGAGCTACAGGCCAGAATCTACAGGTAGGCACTTTGCAAAAAACACCTCTGTTTTCCTTCACCAATTTGGCTGTGTCCACGTTGCGCTTTGGGGCGTTTCCTGTCGCGGGCGCTAGGCCTACCCACACAAGTGAGGTATCATTTTTATCGGGAGACGTGGGGGAACGCTAGGTGGAAGGAAATTCGTGGCTCCTCTCAGATTCCAGAACTTTCTGCAACAGAAATGTGAGGAACATGTTTTTTTTTAGCCACATTTTGAGGTTTGCAAAGGATTCTGGGTAACAGAACCTGGTCCGAGCCACACAAGTCACCCCATCTTGGATTCCCCTAGCTCTCTAGTTTTCAGAAATGCACAGGTTTGGTAGGTTTCCCTAGGTGGCGGCTGAGCTACAGGCCAAAATCTACAGGTAGGCACTTTGCAAAAAACACCTCTGTTTTCCTTCACCAATTTGGCTGTGTCCACGTTGCGCTTTGGGGCGTTTCCTGTCGCGGGCGCTAGGCCTACCCACACAAGTGAGGTATCATTTTTATCGGGAGACGTGGGGGAACGCTGGGTGGAAGGAAATTCGTGGCTCCTCTCAGATTCCAGAACTTTCTGCCACAGAAATGTGAGGAACATGTGTTTTTTTAGCCAAATTTTGAGGTTTGCAAAGGATTCTGGGTAACAGAACCTGGTCCGAGCCACACAAGTCACCCCATCTTGGATTCCCCTAGGTCTCTAGTTTTCAGAAATGCACAGGTTTGGTAGGTTTCCCTAGGTGGCGGCTGAGCTACAGGCCAAAATCTACAGGTAGGCACTTTGCAAAAAAAACCTCTGTTTTCCTTCACCAATTTGGCTGTGTCCACGTTGCGCTTTGGGGCGTTTCCTGTTGCGGGCGCTAGGCCTACCCACACAAGTGAGGTATCATTTTTATCGGGAGACGTGGGGGAACGCTGGGTGGAAGGAAATTCGTGGCTCCTCTCAGATTCCAGAACTTTCTGCCACAGAAATGTGAGGAACATGTGTTTTTTAGCCACATTTTGAGGTTTGCAAAGGATTCTGGGTAACAGAACCTGGTCCGAGCCACACAATTCACCCCATCTTGGATTCCCCTAGGTCTCTAGTTTTCAGAAATGCACAGGTTTGGTAGGTTTCCCTAGGTGGCGGCTGAGCTACAGGCCAAAATCTACAGGTAGGCACTTTGCAAAAAACACCTCTGTTTTCCTTCACCAATTTGGCTGTGTCCACGTTGCGCTTTGGGGCGTTTCCTGTCGCGGGCGCTAGGCTTACCCACACAAGTGAGGTATCATTTTTATCGGGAGACGTGGGGGAACGCTGGGTGGAAGGAAATTCGTGGCTCCTCTCAGATTCCAGAACTTTCTGCCACAGAAATGTGAGGAACATGTGTTTTTTTAGCCAAATTTTGAGGTTTGCAAAGGATTCTGGGTAACAGAACCTGGTCCGAGCCACACAAGTCACCCCATCTTGGATTCCCCTAGGTCTCTAGTTTTCAAAAATGCACAGGTTTCGTAGGTTTCCCTAGGTGGCGGCTGAGCTACAGGCCAAAATCTACAGGTAGGCACTTTGCAAAAAACACCTCTGTTTTCCTTCACCAATTTGGCTGTGTCCACGTTGCGCTTTGGGGCGTTTCCTGTCGCGGGCGCTAGGCCTACCCACACAAGTGAGGTATCATTTTTATCGGGAGACGTGGGGGAACGCTGGGTGGAAGGAAATTCGTGGCTTCTCTCAGATTCCAGAACTTTCTGCCACAGAAATGTGAGGAACATGTGTTTTTTTAGCCACATTTTGAGGTTTGCAAAGGATTCTGGGTAACAGAACCTGGTCCGAGCCACACAAGTCACCCCATCTTGGATTCCCCTAGGTCTCTAGTTTTCAGAAATGCACAGGTTTGGTAGGTTTCCCTAGGTGGCGGCTGAGCTACAGGCCAAAATCTACAGGTAGGCACTTTGCAAAAAACACCTCTGTTTTCCTTCACCAATTTGGCTGTGTCCACGTTGCGCTTTGGGGCGTTTCCTGTTGCGGGCGCTAGGCCTACCCACACAAGTGAGGTATCATTTTTATCGGGAGACGTGGGGGAACGCTGGGTGGAAGGAAATTCGTGGCTCCTCTCAGATTCCAGAACTTTCTGCAACAGAAATGTGAGGAACATGTTTTTTTTAGCCGCATTTTGAGGTTTGCAAAGGATTCTGGGTAACAGAACCTGGTCCGAGCCACACAAGTGACCCCATCTTGGATTCCCCTAGGTCTCTAGTTTTCAGAAATGCACAGGTTTGGTAGGTTTCCCTAGGTGGCGGCTGAGCTACAGGCCAAAATCTACAGGTAGGCACTTTGCAAAAAACACCTCTGTTTTCCTTCACCAATTTGGCTGTGTCCACGTTGCGCTTTGGGGCGTTTCCTGTCGCGGGCGCTAGGCCTACCCACACAAGTGAGGTATCATTTTTATCGGGAGACGTGGGGGAACGCTGGGTGGAATTAAATTCGTGGCTCCTCTCAGATTCCAGAACTTTCTGCCACAGAAATGTGAGGAACATGTGTTTTTTTAGCCAAATTTTGAGGTTTGCAAAGGATTCTGGGTAACAGAACCTGGTCCGAGCCACACAAGTCACCCCATCTTGGATTCCCCTAGGTCTCTAGTTTTCAGAAATGCACAGGTTTGGTAGGTTTCCCTAGGTGGCGGCTGAGCTACAGGCCAAAATCTACAGGTAGGCACTTTGCAAAAAACACCTCTGTTTTCCTTCACCAATTTGGCTGTGTCTACGTTGCGCTTTGGGGCGTTTCCTGTCGCGGGCGCTAGGCCTACCCACACAAGTGAGGTATCATTTTTATCGGGAGACGTAGGGGAACGCTGGGGGGAAGGAAATTCGTGGCTCCTCTCAGATTCCAGAACTTTCTGCCACAGAAATGTGAGGAACATGTGTTTTTTTAGCCACATTTGGAGGTTTGCAAAGGATTCTGGGTAACAGAACCTGGTCCGAGCCACACAAGTCACCCCATCTTGGATTCCCCTAGGTCTCTAGTTTTCAGAAATGCAAAGGTTTGGTAGGTTTCCCTAGGTGGCGGCTGAGCTACAGGCCAAAATCTACAGGTAGGCACTTTGCAAAAAACACCTCTGTTTTCTGTGATGTGTCCACGTTGTGTTTTGGGGCATATCCTGTCGCGGGCGCTAGGCCTACCCACACAAGTGAGGTATCATTTTTATCGGGAGACTTGGGGGAACATAGAATAGCAAAACAAGTGTTATTGCCCCTTGTCTTTCTCTACATTTTTTCCTTCCAAATGGAAGACAGTGTGTAAAAAACACGTCTATTTGAGAAATGCCCTGTAATTCACATGCTAGTATGGGCACCCCGGAATTCAGAGATGTGCAAATAACCACTGCTTCTCAACACCTTATCTTGTGCCCATTTTGGAAATACAAAGGTTTTCTTGATAGCTATTTTTTACTCTTTATATTTCAGCAAATGAATTGCTGTATACCCGGCATAGATTGAAAACCCACTGCAGGGTGCAGGTCATTTATTGGCTCTGGGTAGCTAGAGTTCTTGATGAACCTATAAGCCCTATATATCCCCGCAACCAGAAGAGTCCTGCAGACGTAACGGTATATTGCTTTCGAAAATCTGACATTGCTGGAAAAAGTTACAGAGTAAAACGTAGAGAAAAATTGATGTTTTTTTCACCTCAATTTCAATATTTTTCTTTTTCAGTTGTTATTTTCTGTAGGAAACCCTTGTAGGATCTATACAAATGACCCCTTGCTGAATTCAGATTTTTGTCTACTTTTCAAAAATGTTGCGGTTTCTGGGATCCAGCGTTGGTTTCATGCCCATTTCTGTCACTGACTGGAAGGAGGCTGAAAGCACAAAAAATCGTAAAAATGGGGTATGTCCCAGTAAAATGCCAAAATTGTGTTGAAAAATTGGGTTTTCTGATTCAAGGCTGCCTGTTCCTGAAAGCTGGGAAGCTGGTGATTTTATCACCGCAAACCCTTTGTTGATGCCCTTTTCAGGGAAAAAACCACAAGCCTTCTTCTGCAGCCCATTTTCCCAATTTTTTTGAAAAAAACAAAATTTTCACTCTTTTTTGGCTAATTTCTTGGCCTCCTTCTGGGGAACCCACAAAGTCTGTTTCACAACTGCTCATGCCCATTTAGAACTTTACAGAGTGTTAGATAAACTGCAGGACAGGTGTCTGCATCCTGATACAGACTCTGTTATATTTGTGAGTAAAGTAGGTGATGAAGACCCATCATTAGGCGATTAGCTGTGGGATTTGACCAGCGATCTACAAAAGGGCGAACACATAGTGGAGTTCACCTCATTAGGTCCTAAAACCTATTTGTATAAAGCCTTAAACAATACTTTATGTATGAAAGTCAAAGGTATCACCTTAAATGTTAACAATACAGTAAATATCAATTTTGACAGTTTTAAGGACCTGGTGAATGAATATGCTATGTCCAACACCCATTAAAATAATAAAACAATTGTTGTACATCAACTGAGCATAGCACGGTCCAAAAAATGGTGGAAAATCACAATCCAGCCTTTACATAAAACCTGAAGTTTAGTGTTTGATAAAAGGGACCTGACTAAGGACTAGAAAACCCTACCGTATGGTTATTAAAAGGACATTAGACTCTTGAATCCCCATGACACCCATTTGCAACATCCGTTCTCCTGAATTCTAGCAGGCCCCTTCAAATTGCGGTAAAAGTTATTTTATAAAGAAGTTGTTAGAAAATGCCCCCCTTGTTCTATCCCAAAACCCAAACAATATAGTATGGCTTTATTCATGCTGGCAAGATCTTTATACAGAACTATCCCTAAGGTTCCCACCCACAGACTTACAGAAGGCAGCTCTAGTAATCTCAACAGTGATGCACTGTTACCTACACACCTCATAAACATGGTGATTGTAGACGATCTCATGCATGAGGGTGCGGATCATCCAGAGATAGAAAAAGCTTTTAGCCAATATTCACACCAGCATAACTTGAGCATATGTTACATTGAGCAGAACTTGTTTTTCAAGGGTAAGAGCAGTCGTTCGCTAACTCTGAATGCCTCATACCTTGTTTTATTTAAAAACCCAGGGACAACCAACAAATATTGATCCTCGCTAAGCCAATGTACCCTGGAAACACTCCGTTTTTCTTAGAAGCCTTTAACAATCGCTAAACCTCATGGGTACCTGTTGGTAGATTTAAAACCCAAGACTCTAGAAGACTACAGAGTACGTGCTGATATTTTCCCACCAGATCTTCCTGTAGCTTACACCCCTAAAGCCAGACCCAAGGCATATAAAAAGACTTTTGTAACTTTTACTTTCTAAACCTTATGATATTAGGGTGTTCATTACAACCCTGGCGGTCGGTGTTAAAGTGGCGGTAAGACCGCCAACAGGCCGGCGGTATAAAATTAGCAATTACGACCGTGGCGGAAACCGCCAACAAAGACAGCCACCTTAACACTCCAACCGCCACGGCGGTACAAACAAACAGCGCGCCGGTCACCGCCAACAGACAGGCGGAAGACAATGTACCACCCACACTATTATGACAGGCCAATCCGCCACCTTTTCCAGGGCGGATTCACCGCGGATAAAAACACGGCGGAAACAGGAATCCCGAAGGGAAAACGCTCACCTCTACATACTCCACGAGGTACGAGGACGCCATGGAACCAGAGCTCTACATTTTCCCAGCCTTTATCTTCTTGCTCCTCTACCAGGAGCACGAACGCCCACGGCGAAGTCCACGGTGAGTACTGCACCTACGAGACATGGGAGGGCGAGGCAAAAAACAGGGACACACACACGCAACACCCCCACCCTCACCCACAACAACACACAAACAATGCATATCAATACATCACAGTTACACGCCCCAAACCCCTCGGAAGAATGCAAAGACAATGAACATTTTTGTAACCATTGTAATATATTAAAAGCAAGTAGGCAGAAATATATATATATACACCATGTACATAATATATACCAAGCATAGTAGTCCAGGTAGTGTTCTAAGAAAGTCCGTGGAACACTGGGACCACACGGTATGGGCAAGGCCCACACAAGATCCCCGACCATGATGGAGAGAACACTGCAGGGGCATCAGACATCAACTAAACAGGCACCTCAGGGGGAAGGGAAAGGGGGTCACCTCAGCCGGATGAGTGCACAACGCCAAATCCACGAGGGGGCCACATGCCCACTGTTCAATCCTGGGGAGTGCAAAGCCACAGTCTCTCAAGTCTCTGCAGTGGGTGGTTTGCCCACTGTTCCATCCTGGGGAGTGCAAAGCCACAGTCTCTCAAGTCTCTACAGTGGGTGGGTTGCCCACTGTTCCATCCTGGGGAGTGCAAACCAACAGTCTCTCAAGTGGATGCCTTTTCCACTGGTTCTGGAGGGGGCTTTGTGCCCAGAGTGCTTCATCCTGCTAAGGACAGAGGGAGTGGATGTATCTCTCCACTGGTTCTGGAGGGGGCTTTGTGCCCAGAGTGCTCCATCCTGCTAAGGACAGAGGGAGTGGATGCCTTTCTCCATTGGTTCTGGAGGGGGCTTTGTGCCCAGACTGCTTCATCCTGCTAAGGACAGAGGGAGTGGATGTATCTCTCCACTGGTTCTGGAGGGGGCTTTGTGCCCAGAGTGCCTCATTCACCCCGTGACGGACTCAGTTGCGTCAGTGCCCTTGGCGCTCATGGGCCAGCTGTGCTTGAGATGGCGGTGCCCTGTGCAGCGGTGCTTGAGATGGCTGTGCCCTGTGCAGCGGTGCTTGAGATGGCGGTCTCCATTGCAGGGTCTCAGCTGCTGGTGGTCCTTCATGGCTCAACGGGGCTTTTGCTGGCGGTCCTTCATGGCCCAACGGGTCTTTTGCTGGTGGTCCTTCATGGCCCAACGGGGCTTTTGCTGGCGGTCCTTCATGGCCCAACGGGGCCTTTGCTGGCGGTCCTTCATGGTCCAACGGGGCTTGTGCTGGCGGTCCTTCATGGCCCAACGGGGCTTTTGCTGGCGGTCCTTCATGGCCCAACGGGTCTTTTGCTGGCGGTCCTTCATGGCCCAACAGGGCTTGTACTAGCGGTCCTTCATGGCCCAACGGGGCTTTTGCTGGCAGTCCTTCATGGCCCAACGGGCCTTTGCTGGCGGTCCTTCATGGCACAACGGGGCTTGTGCTGGTGGTCTTGTCCTGGGCAGCTGGGCTGGTGCTGGCAGTGGCCTCCTGGGAAGCTGGGCTTGTGCTGGCGGTCTTGTCCTGGGCAGCTGGGCTGGTGCTAGGGGTGGCCTCCTGGGCAGCTGGGCTTGTGCTGGCAGTCTTGTCCTGGGCAGCTGGGCTGGTGCTGGCCTCCTGGGCAGCTGGGCTTGTGCTGGCAGTGGCCTCCTGGGCAGCTGGGCTTGTGCTGGCGGTCTTGTCCTGGGCAACTGGGCTGGTGCTGCCGGTGGCCTCCTGGGCAGCTGGGCTTGTGCTGGCGGTCTTCTCCTGGGCAGCTGGGCTGGTGCTGGTGGTGGCCTCCTGGGCAGCTGGGCTGGTGCTGGCGATGGCCTCCTGGGCAGCTGGGCTGGTGCTGGCGGTGGCCTCCTGGGCAGCGGGGATGAAGGCGGTCTTCTCCGCCGTGCTGCTCTTCCCAGACTTGCCGGGTTTCTTGTGGCCCTTCCCCACCTTGGAAGGTGTCACAGCTGACTCCACACTCCCACCAGGACCCCTGGGAGCGGCTTTGGTGGCTGGAGTCTTCCCCCTCTCCCGCCGGGCACTGGTCAACTTCTGATGCTTCACAGGTGGGGGACTCTCTGTGCTGTGGCTCCGTGCCACACTGGCTGCCCTGGTGGCTGGTGCACTCCAGATTCCGGTGACTACAGGCACCACTGGTCCCGGAGAGGTTGTGGCTGAGGTGCTAGTTCGGGACCTATGAGACGAACGGGGTGGGGGAGGTGAGGGAAAGAGGTCAAGGCTAGCCAGGTAAAGTTTCTTAGGAACACTGGGACGGGTAGCTGGAGGGGGTTTGGGAGTGGAAGAAGAGGTGGTGGTTGTAAGAGGTGTACGTTTGGTGACTTTGGGTGAAGGTGCATGCGCTGGAGGTAGTCGTGAGGTGGATGGCTGTTGGGTGGGTGAGTGCCTGCATTTGTGTATCTTGGGAGGGGGTGTCACAGACACACTGGGAGAGGACACAGAGGACGTGTGAATGGTAGTGGGGGTGGTGACTGCATGTGAGCGGGGTGTGGAGGTGGGTGTGCTGGAGAGGGACGTAGTGGCTGTAGATGTAGTGCATGCAGGTGTGAGTGTAGACGGCACTGGGAGGGAGGAGGGAGATGAGGAGGAGGGGGACACAGTGGAGGCAGTGGATGTTGGTGTGTCTGATGCTTGCATGAATGCCTGCGGGATGTGTGGTGCTTGTGTTTGCTTGAGCTACCCTTGGGTGTTGAGTTGTGTGCATGTTGGTCTGTAGGTGTGCTTGGGATAGGCTGAGGTACAGGGGATTGGGTCAGGGTGGAGGAAGTTGGAGGGGGGAGGCTAGAGACGGGGACAATGGCTGCCATCAGTGCTGAGGCCAGAGTCTGAAAAGATCGGTGAAGGGCCGCCTGACCAGAATGAATGCCCTCCAGGAATGCATTTGTTTGTTGCAACTGCCTCTCTACACCCTGGATGGCATTCAAAATGGTAGACTGCCCAACAGTGAGGGACCTGAGGAGGTCAATGGCCTCCTCACTGAGGGCAGCGGGGGTGACTGGGGCAGGGCCTGAGGTGCCTGGGACGAAGGTGATGCCCACCCTCCTGGGTGAGCGGGCACGGGGCAAAGGCTGAGGGGCTGCTGGGAGGGCGGTGCTAGTAGGGAGCACCTATCAGAGGACGAGTCTGTGTTGCTGGTCTCAGCTCCTGTCCCCGCCGTGGAGCTCCCCTCGCCCTCCGTCCCACTGGTGAATTCAGACTCCGTAGTGTCGCCCTCCAGGGCCATGCGGGATGCAGCTCCCTCGTGCTCCGGTGCCACTGCTCCTCCGCCTGATGATGCTAATGCACACAAGAACAGGGAGACCACAAAAAGGGGGGGGAGACAGGAGAGAGACATGTTGAGTGCATGCATTACCGCTACCGTTGGCGGACACGACAGACACAGAAGCCCCCTGCACTACGCCACGCTCTTGGGCGCCACTGTTCAATTCCAGGGAAATGGCCTACTAGGCTATGGACGACATCTGCACACTTGGATGACACAGGGGCATGACTAGATGTACTTGGCACTCTACAGAGTTAGATTGGGGTGCCACATGGCCTTCCTTACGGAGGGGCCTTGCCTACAGTACTCGCCCTGGCCTAGGGAAACCCACAGCCCACTTCCCCCACCCAGACACCTCCACTGCGCGCAAAGTAAGCAGAATGAGAGTGTACTGACCCCCTTGTACCTGCTGTGATGCCCTCAAGCGCCCATCCAACTCCGGGTAGGCCACCGGCAGGATCTGGAACTTCAGGGGGGTCATGGTGCGACGGGCACCCCTCCCACGTTGGAAGGCCACCCCCAGCTGAGCCTCCGCCATCTTCTTGCTCCAGCAGCGAATGTCCTCCCATCTTTTCCGGCAATGGGTGCTCCGTCTGTGGTAGACCCCCAGGGCCCGGACGTCCTTGGCGATGGCACGCCAAATATCTTTTTTCTGGTGGGCGCTGACCTACATGAAATGTACAGGGGAAAAAGAGAAGTTATTACCAACTGCACCGTCAAAGTGATTGGCCCCATCCCTACCCTTGCCATGTGGCACATTCATTCACCGTCTTTCATGCACGCAGCACTCTCTCCTCTTCCTTCTTACATTCAGCCCTCTCCACACAGGCATAGGCCATACAACATGCTCCCTGTGTACATACCTGTTTGTCTGGAGGACTGTAGAGTAGCGTGTACTGGGGGAGGACCCCATCCACAAGCTTCTCCAACTCCTCCGATGTGAAGGCAGGGGCCCTTTCCCCAGACACTCAGGCCATTGTGTCTTCCAGACTGAGGTCACAGCAGCACTTGCAGTGTAGGTCCTCTCCTGTCGAAGATCAGGTATCGAGTGATTGAACAAATAGAAAATGGCGGTCACGTCCCCGGCGGTGCTTACCGTCAATGCCGGCGCACATCGTCATTGGCTCCTGGGACCCATAGGGTACAATGTTAACCAATGCAGCATTGTGCCGCAACGGTGTACAACGCCAGCGCAGTTACCTCACATCCCATTGTCCCACTTTAGAGGTCAGGCAGGTGCAAATTCAGGGGCCCACATGGCTTCATTTCCAACTGCATCACACATACCTAGGCCTAGACTCAACACACAGACAGGCCACCTTTTGTGTATGATTGGTGTTCTGTGTAAACTGTGGGTACGTACCTCTGAGTTATTTGACTCTGTGCTCGCTGTTGTCCTTCATAGGCACCGTCCGCTGGGACATGTGAGGAGATGGCGGCATCCTCCGGTGTACCGACCGTTGGTGGACCTGTCGACCATGGAGGTGCGACATGTCATAATCACATACAGGCTTGACCGTGCCACAATCCAGGAACTGTGTACCCAGTTGGAGCCAGACCTGATGTCAGCAATCCGCCATCCCACAGGAATCCCCCTTCAAGTGCAGGTGCTGTCAGTCCTCCATTTCCTTGCAAGTGGGTCATCTCAAACAACAGTGGCCATAGCATCAGGGATGTCCCAGCCTATGTTTTCCAACGTATTGTCCAGAGTGTTGTCTGCCCTTCTGAAACACATGCAGAGCTACATCATTTTCCCTCAGGTGGAGGATTTGCCTACAGTGAAAGGTGATTTCTATGCCCTGGGACATATCCCCAACATCATAGGTGCCATTGATGTGACCCATGTGGCTTTGGTCCCCCCCGCAGGAGTGAACAGGTGTACATAAACCGGAAGAGTTTCCATTCAATGAATGTACAGATGGTATGTTTGCCAGACCAGTACATCTCCCATGTGAATGCCAAGTTCCCTGGCTCAGTGCATGACGCCTACATCCTGCAGAATAGCAGCATCCCTTATATGATGGGTCAACTCCAGAGGCACTGTGTGTGGCTATTAGGTGAGCACCTGGAAGCAAGAAAGTGGGAATGGTTGTCTGGGGTTACCCTACAGGTAAGTGTGTGTCTAATACTTGTCCCTCGCCATTTGCAGGTGACTCTGGTCACCCCAACCTGTCATGGCTACTGACCCCAGTGAGGAATCCCAGGACAAGGGCAGAGGAACGCTACAATGAGGCACATGGGCGAACTAGGAGGGTGATCGAGCGGACCTTCGGCCTCCTGAAGGCCAGGTTCCGGTGCCTCTATATGACAGGTGGATCCCTATTCTACTCACCAAAGAAGGTGTGCCAGATCATCGTGGCCTGCTGTATGCTTCATAACTTGGCATTGCGATGACAGGTGCCTTTTCTGCAGGAGGATGGTCCAGATGGCGGTGTTGTTGCAGCTGTGGAGCCTGTGGATAGTGAAGACGAGGAAACAGAGGAAGAAGACATGAACAACAGGGACTCAGTGATCCAGCAATATTTCCAGTGAGAGTACAGACCTGCCTACTACATGTACTTAAACACTGCTACCTCTCTACTGTCTGTCCTTTTCACCCAGTGTATGGTCACTCAGTTGTCACTTTCCCTTACGATTTCAAGGATGTGGGTCCCACTGTTTGACATCTGCTTTGATTCCTCATGGACTTGAGCTGTGTGACATAGGTATGTTGACATTACTATTGAAAGAGCATTTTGGCACTGTAATTGATAATACACTATTTCAAAATCACAGACAGACTGCAGATTGTTTGTGTTTTAAGTGTATTCATTTAAGTGCTCAATATTGGAGGCGGTGGTGAAATGGTGAGGAGTGATGGGGGGGAATGTCCATGGCAGAGTCCAGTCTATTAGTCTCACAGGTGCATTGCCCAAATGGGAATAGGAAGTGGGGCTGGGGCAGTTTCAGTATGGACAGGGTGACAAAGTGGGACAGTAGGATGACAATCAGGGTGTTCTCATTTCTTGGCGGGGGTCTTGGCATTGTGCTCTGTCTTTGTCCTGGATCTCAGGAGCCATTTGCGGGGTGGTTCTCCCTCTGCAGGGGGTGGGGTGCTGGTGTGGTGGTCCTGTGGCAGGGCGTCCTGTCCACTAGCGCCGGTGAAGGTGGTGGGCAGCTCATCGTCCATGCTAGTGTCAGGGGCCCCTTGTAGTGCCACAGTGTCCCTCCTGGTGTTGAGTACTTCCTTCAGCACCCCTACGATGGAGCCCAGGGTGGAGCTGATGGTTCTGAGTTCCTCCCTGAAGCCCATACACTGTTCCTCCTGCAGGCGCTGGGTCTCCTGAAACTTGGCCAGTACCGCTGCCATCATCTCCTGGGAGTGGTGGTAGGCTCCCATGACGGAGGAGAGGGCCTCGTGGAGAGTGGGTTCCCTTAGCCTGTCCACTCCCGTCACACAGCAGCCCTCCTAGTTCCCCTGTGTTCCTGGGCCTCCGTCCTCTGGACTGTGTGCCCACTGCCACTGCCCCCAGGTCCCTGTTGTTGTTGGGGTGGTGGGCTATCCTGGGTTCCCTGTAGTGGTGGACACACAGCTGTTTGACGTGTCCTGGGGACCGAGGTATGGGCCCGCTGGGTGGGTGCTGTGCTGGTGTTTCCAGAGGGGGGAAGGTCTGTGATGGCCTGTGGCAGTGTGAGGAGAACCGACTGTCCCGAGGTCCCCGATGGGACGGGCTGGTCATCTAGATCCAGTTGGACAGAGGTGCTGTCATCACTGTGGGCCTCTTCTGTTGGTGGTGTGGACATGTGCAGACCCTCCTGTCCGGTGACGTTGGGTAGGGGTCCTGCAGGGATATAAAAGGATGGTTATTACATCTGTGTGTGTAATGGTGTGCAATGGGTGGGTGGCCGGGTACCCCAGTGCTTGCATTCCTGTGTGGGAGCTTGTGTGATGGTGGTTTAGGGGGTTGTATGGGTATGTGCAGTGGGCATGCTTTAGTGATGGGTGTCCATGCTCTGTTGTTGCATGCAGGGCTTGGTGTTGGGATAGGTGTTTTGTGATGTTGGAACATATGTGAGGAGTTGGGGTGCTGGGGTGAGGGTGGGGGTGTGTGGTAGCATGCAGGTAGGGTGGGGGATGTAATAGTTAAGATTTGACTTACCAGAGTCCATTCCTCCGCCTACTCCTGCGAGGCCCTCAGGATGCAGAATCGCCAGGACCTGCTCCTCCCATGTTGTTAGTCGTGGGTGAGGAGGTGGGGGTCTTCCGCCAGTCCGCTGAACTGCCAAGTGGTGTCTTGAGACCACGGAACACACCTTCCCCCGTAGGTCCTTCCACCTCTTCCTGATTTCTTGGGTGCTGTCCCACTGCGTTGACCTGTCCACTATTCTTCGCCATAGCTCCATCTTCCTTGCAATGGAGGTGTGCTGCACCTGTGCTCCAAATAGCTGTGGCTCTACCCGGATGATTTCCTCCACCATGACCCTGAGCTCCTCCTCCAACAACTTTGGCTGTCTTTGCTGTGCCATGGGGTGGTGAAGGTGATGTGTGGGGTGGATTGTGTGGTGATCAGTGTGCTGATATGTAGTGGTGTGTTGTGTGAGGTGCGTGGAAGTTGTGTGGGTGATGGTATTGTGATGCTGTTGTTCCTGCTGGTGGTGTCTCTCTCTGGGCTTTTTTCTGAATTTTTTGGTCGTAGGGGTTTGTGGGTGATGTGGGTGTGTGTTTTATATTGTATTGGGTGTGTGGGAGTGGTGTGTGTATGTGTATCAGGTGTGTGTATTTGGAATTGTCCAATGTGGTCGTTTTTTGTAAATGTTTGTGTATTTTGAGCGCGGCGGTGTGTACCGCCAATGGAATACCGCAGTTGAAAGACCGCTGCGTGGATTCGTGTGTCGTGATAGTGTGGGTGTGTTTCTGTTGGCGTGACGGTGTTGTTTTAGTTTTCGCCAGTTTATCACTGACCTTTGGTGTGGCGGACTTGTGTGGGTGTCTGAATTTTGGCGGATTCCGATATGTGGGTCATACTAGCTGTGGAGGTTTTCCGCGGCCGCATCGGTGTGTTGGCGGTCTTCTGCACGGCGGTAAGCGGCTTTTACCACCAATGTTGTAATGACCGCCAAGGTGTTGAACATGTCTGCACATGTACGCCGTAATTTAGCACTCTTAAAAATGCCAGTCACAGCTAGCCCCCAACAAAGAAATGCCATCCTTTGCTCGGCTTTGGACGACTTAGTGACTGCTATTTCAGAAATCACCCTAAGCACACTAAAAGGTAATGTCCCTATACCAAAGAGGCAGTTCCATGTGCCGAAGAAAAAGCGTAACCTTATCAAAAAGCTTAGTATTAAAAGGACCTCCCTTGTTTCTACAAAAAAACTTGTAAAACAGTCGGGTGGCTTTATAGGAGCGCTTCTTGGCATAGCAATTACTTTAATTACAAACGTCCTAACCAGGAACTAATGAATCATGCCCAAAAGATGTACTTGGTACTGCGCCAACAACTGGAACAGTTAGGCCCTTCTACGAGCGACGCTTGAGATATACGAAAAAATGAAACAGTGTGCCTAGATGCTGAAATTAAAAACATTTTAAACCGGACTGAGTTAAAACCTCACGACAAAGCCGATCTTTACTCCAGAGTTCTTCAAAACCTCTACTTTATTACAAGAAATGGCAGTCAAAAAAAAACATGATGACTCTATCTACCCCCAACTCTGATCCACCACCACCAGCCCTCGCTGCTCCTCAGGCTCAACAACCCCTACAGCCGTTGGTCCCATCACCACAGACATCTTTGTTGAAGAACTTTAAAAAAATGTTAGTCAGAGGTACAGAGGTGCAGCACAAATGTCACTAAGCATCATGGCTGCTTCTAAAGAGCTAACCTCCTGGAATGAACAGGGGGAATTCCTCTACAAAGAGCAACCAGTTGCGGGGTCTCATATGTACGAGCTCATCACAGGTTTCACACACCCCAAAGCCCTACCACTCCAGAAAGTGGCTAGAGGTTGGGACCAGTTTCTACAGGCCGCTGCAGAACTCAACGTTCCTTCTACGCTTGTTGGTAATACCAAACACCATAGGCTGCTTGAAATTTCGAAAGATCCTACTTACAGCCCCCCCAAGTCCACCATCAGTGCTTGTTTTGAAACCAACGTCTACCCCCCAATTAACTCCCTCTTGGAGCACCGCACCCCTACCTTCGGTGGCTAAAAAGTCGCTGTAAAAAAAAAAAAAAATTGCGGTTACAGGTGTGATACTTGTAATCCTCTGTATTCTGTTTTACAATGTCTGTGTGTATAGTTTTACAAACGTTAACATATTGATTGCTTTTCTTTCACCATTTATTTTATTTAGTATGTTTGGATACTTATTGCTTGTACTAAACTTATGTGTAATAAACACTTTTTTAACTGTTTCATCACTCATATGTCATATTTTAACATTTTTTTTTTTTATGTGTGTCTTGCCTCCTGAATGAAAATGTATAGTCTGGTATTGAGCTTAAATTCTTTTATTGTAGACATTTAATGTTTCACGTACTTATGTATTACAAGGCCTTACACTTTTGACAAATTGCGTATTCTGTTTGAACAGAGCGTGACATAGCCCGTGCGTTTTCTTTTACACATTTCACAGCAATACTATCATTGTTTACTAGATAGTTTGAATACAAATTTAGCAAATTTCTAAAGTCATACCCTCATAAATTTAACTAATACAATATATACAGTGCTCCACACATGTGATGGCTAGAGGATACTCCTCATGCATCTTGTTATACTCGACCCTAACAGCAGATTTCCTTGGATACTTGAATACATGTTTTGTATAGATGCAATACTCCGGGAAAGCTGCTGAACTGTCAAATACTGTAACCTTGTTGTTATCCAAAAACATTCCCACCCAGTGTGATCCACCCTTGTAATGTGGATCTGTGTTAAAGACTAGCGATCAAGTTTTTTTTATACCCATTTCCGCGGGTAGCCCATCGCTTGGGAAAACATCTAAAAGTATTTCTTCGCATATTTATGTCTGCTTAAGGACTCACATATCTGTACAGTGTCTATTGTACAATGCTTTAAAGAAAGTCGAACATAATCTGCCGGGCGTGGTTGACTTGAATGACACTGTCAAACACCGCAAATACAACCATGTTCACATTGGTAGTCAGGGGTTAACTAAAATGTATTTCAGCTTTTAGATTTCCATTTTTTGTCAGATTATAGTGATCCCCATCTTCCATGTCGGGCATCAGATCAAAAGCGAAAAGGGTGTAACGTGCCCCATACCCTTCTCTTGATACTCCGACTTCCGAGTCACTCAGGTGTTTCACCTGTCACCGACACCAGGCCTAGATATTCCCTGATAAAATTAGCTGTTCAAAAACTCGGCTTGTACGGCTTTGCAGGAATCACAGCACCCTCATGTACCAGTGCCGCGTAGTTGATGTCGTAGTGTTTGAAGTTGAAAGGGTTTGAGCTATACAGCCCACTAAAAGCTGTGTTGTCCACAAACCATATGATAATAAGTTTCAGTAGTTGACCCAGAAATACATTTTGCTGTTGGGTTAAGCGGGTACCTGTGGGTATGATGAATATCTTCAGAGCCACTCTTTCCATGGCGTACTTGGCGTTTCATAGCTGTAGAGCCTCCCCATGAGCCAGTCTGATGCTTTGTGACACTTTCACTCTCTTACAAACAAACTGTCAGACAGTATAACAAATTTATACTGTTCCGCATCTCCATTGATGAGACAGAATGAGTCCTTGTTGCTGGTTAGTTTGATCTTAAGATTGATACCATTGACTAATAGCTTATCTTGGTAGAAGAGGTCTGAATATATGCGTCCTAGGAGGTCAAACTGTCTACTGCCGGCGGCAAAGTTTACTCTTTTTTTTACAAAACCCTGATTGTGCCCACCCAACGCCGTAGCTTCGAATTGACCATAAGTATCTTTGTAGAAGAGTCCTGCTGAAAGCCGAATGTCCAGGGCATCACGGCTGTAATTCATGATACCTGACTTGTGTGGGTAGGCCTAGCGCCCGCAACAGGATATGCCCCAAAATACAACGTGGACACATCCCATTTTTTTACAGAAAACAGAGGTGTTTTTTGCAAAGTGCCTACCTGTAGATTTTGGTCCCTAGCTCAGCCGGCACCTAGGGAAACCTACCAAACCAGCACATTTTTGAAAACTAGAGACCTAGGGGAATCCAAGATGGGGTGACTTGTGGGGCTCTGACCAGGTTCTGTTAACCAGAATCCTTTGCAAACCTCCAAATTTGGCTAAAAAAACACATTTTCCTCACATTTCGGTGACAGAAAGTTCTGGAATCTGAGAGGAGCCACACTTTTCCTTCCACCCAGTGCTCCCCCAAGTCTCCCGATAAAAATGGTACCTCACTTGTGTGGGTAGGCCTAGCACCCACAAAAGGAAATGGACCAAAACACAACGTGGACACATCCCATTTTTTTTTACAGAAAACAGAGGTGTTTTTTTACAAAGTGCCTACCTGTAGATTTTGGTCCCTAGCTCAGCCGGCACCTGGGGAAACCTACCAAACCAGCACATTTGTGAAAACTAGAGACCTAGGGGAATCCAAGATGGGGTGTCTTGTGGGGCTCTGACCAGGTTCTGTTACCCAGAATCCTTTGCAAACCTCAAAATTTGGTTAAAAAATCACATTTTCCTCACATTTCGGTGACAGAAAGTTCTGGAATCTGAGAGGAGCCACAAATTTCCTTCCACCCAGTGTTCCCCCAAGTCTCCCGATAAAAATGGTACCTCACTTGTGTGGGTAGGCCTAGCGCCCACGAAAGGAAATGGCCCAAAACACAATCTGGACACATCCCATTTTTTTTTACAGAAAACAGAGGTGTTTTTTGCAAAGTGCCTACCTGTAGATTTTGGTCCCTAGCTCAGCCGGCACCTAGGGAAACCTACCAAACCTGTGCATTTTTTAAAACTAGAGACCTAGGGGTATCCAAGATGGGGTGACTTGTGGGTCTCTGACCAGGTTCTGTTACCCAGAATCCTTTGCAAACCTCCACATTTGGTTAACAAAACACATTTTCCTCACATTTCGGTGGCAGAAAGTTCTGGAATCTGAGAGGAGCCACAAATTTCTTCCACCCAGCATTCCCCCAAGTCTCCCAATAAAAATGGTACCTCACTTGTGTGGGTAGGCCTAGCACCCACAAAAAGAAATGGCCCAAAACACAACGTGGACACATCCCAATTTTTTTACAGAAAACACTGCCTACCTGTGGATTTTGGCCTCTAGCTCAGCCGGCACCTGGGGAAACCTAGCAAACCAGCACATTTCTGAAAACTAGACACCTAGGGGAATCCAAGATGGGGTGAGTTGTGGGGCTCTGACCAGGTTCTGTTAACCAGAATCCTTTGCAAACCTCCAAATTTGGCTAAAAAAACACATTTTCCTCACATTTCGGTGACAGAAAGTTCTGGAATCTGAGAGGAGCCACAAATGTCCTTCCACCCAGCATTCCCCCAAGTCTCCCGATAAAAATGGTACCTTACTTGTGTGGGTGGGCCTTGCGCCCACGAAAGGAAATGGCCCAAAACACAACGTGGACACATCACATTTTTTCACAGAAACCAGAGGTGTTTTTTGCAAAGTGCCTACCTGTGGATTTTGGGCTCTAGCTCAGCTGGCCCCAGGGGGGGCAGAAATGGTCTAAATACAATTTGCCCCTCCAGGAGAGCGACCCTTGCTCTAAAAAAACAAACAGAAAAAAAAACCCACCAAAAAAAATTAGCCCTGGCGCCTACAGGTTTCTACCCCCCCGGGGGGGCAGAAATGGCCTAAAATAAATACATTTCTTTCCCTTTGAAGCCTCTCTTGGCCTCCCCCACGTGATCGGAAGAGGAATGCAAAGCATTCTCTTCCAATCGCGCTGGAAGCTGAGCTTCCAGATTAATGGGGGAGGCTCTGTGATTGTCAACGTGCGCTCGCGTGCTGACGTCACAGGGGGGGGGGGTTGGGGGTAGAAGGGGAAGGGCTTCCCCTTCCATCCCTGACTTGGGGGGGTGGGGGGAAACCCCACAGAGGGAGCGCTAGGGCTCCCTCTGGGCTGGGTGCCCAGGACGTAATGGTTACGTCCTGGGCACAGCAGCACTGTGCCGCAGGACGTAACAATTACGTCCGCGGCACAGAACTGGTTAATTTTGAAACCCTAACATTGTCACCTCCTTTTAAAAGTGGCTTCTTTACACCTGCAGCGATCCGATTCCTGTACACAGTTCTCCCAAAAACATTTTAGCAGATAACAAACATGGTTTTAAGAAAGGGTTAGGCACTGTTGACCAATGTTGGAATTTGAGTTTGCTAATAGGCAAGTAAGCTGTTGTTAAGAAGGGCTCCATCTTTTTGCCGTTTATGGACTTAACAGCAGCATTCAACTGTTTCTTACACTCTGAACCCTGGCCAATTATGTCTGAGATGGGCATAGAGCAGGGCATTATTATGCACATAAGACTGGTGTAGTCTGAGGCGAACGCATGTGTACGCTACGGAATGAAGGGTGAATGTACGGAACCATTTGAGATAAAATGGGGAGTTAGGCAAGGGTGCTTTCTTGCCCATTTCTTTTCTTACTATATACAAAATCAAGTCGAATCTGCACTTATACTAAGATCCAAAGATTGTCCTTACGTAGGATTTTGCCCCTTCCAATACTCCTGTATGTGGATGACGCTGTTTTTTGTGGTGAGAACTGGGAGGGCATTGAAGACTACATCATTTTTATGCAGGAGCTTGACTTACAGGTACTGAAAGCAAAACCTTCACTATGACATGTAGGATGAGACCCAAGAAAAGACCAGTGCATTGCATTAACAAGATCAGGGTAAGTGGGGTGCCTCTTTCTCCTATTTGGCGTCCTTTTTCATAGCAGAGAGTTATGGAAACCGATGGTTTTAAAGAGAATTGCCATGTTGGAAAAGACAATTTCGGGGCTACAGAGATTATGTAAAAAAAAAATAAGCTCCAAACCTGTGACAGAGCTTCTGACCATCTATGCAGGAAAACTGGTTGCGGTTGCCACATATGGGGCAGGCATATGGGGTATGGTTGATACTCAAAGTATACAGCGAACGGAAAATGCTTTTTTAAAGAAACGTCTAGCAACCCTTTGGAGCTGCCCGAGAGCTATCTGCCACAATGTGCTTGGTACTCCCTATATTGAGGATAAAATAAAATTAGCTCCACTTCTGCTCTGTCACTCCATCTGGTCCAGGGAGACTACACTAATAAATCGACTTGTCATTGAGGATTGCCTGAAACTGCACACAGCCCTTGACATACTTTGCCTTGCGTATGTGAAATCTACATTCAAGGGGTTTGGGCTTCCTGACTTATTCTCTTCCAAACTCTCGCCTGGGCTGTAACAAGGCCAAGTTGAAACAGTTTTTTTTAGCTAATGCTGTGGCAAAAAGACTGGTAGACACAAAGCTGCAGTATCCAATAAATTGGTGTGCTTCCAAGACGGTCTTCAAACTTACCTCTCTTAAATTCAAAACCAGCAACTCTGTTTTGTTTTGACTATATTCACTTTCAACTACTTACCGTTCATGGTGGGCTACTCTTTGAATTGTTACTCCCTGTCGTATTTAGATACCTGCTTCCGTGATGGTGTATCTATTCAATCTAATTTACACATTGTGTTCTTTCGCCTCTTCTATGAGGGCCCTACAAAAATGTTTATTTTGCCACTTTTTACAGTTTTTAAATGTCAACAGTGCAGACCAGCGTTGCTGTTTCTACAACAACTGCATTGCTCTTTGGTCTGTGACTCTATGGCACATTTTTATGGCAGATTCTAAAACTAAGGAGGTGTGTACTAAGCTGGTAGGCGGTATAATGGTACTTCACTGTAATTGAAATCCCAATGTATGGTAGTTTATTGTAACTATCTTTTCTTTGGCCAGCGCTCATGTTCCTGCAATAACTACACTGCTCTTTGGCCTGTAACTCTATTGTGCTTTTTATAAGGTGTGACTTTTATATGGTGGATTTATACCTAAGAATAATCTGATAGGTGGTATGTGGGCAATGTACTGGAACTGAAATCCAAATTTATGGTACTTTATTGTATTTTACTGTAAAGATGTTCTTAGTTGAAATGTTGTTGTTTTTTAATTTTTATTGCTGAGTATGATTAATGAATGTATGTTTACGGTTTCATCGGTGCTTTTATGCTAGGGAAATGTAGCGAATAAAGAGATTTTGACTGACTAACTGGCTGCCTTTATTACGAATCAGTCCAGCACTTCATTAAATATAATTCCACGGATTCCCCATGTTACATCCTAGGTTAACGACGAATACCTAGATGTACAGTGCACATGAATAAAATCTAAAACGTCACCCACCTTTAAACACTATCCATTAGTAATGTCACCACCTACATCATCCAACAGCCAGTGCCATGGAATCAACTGTTTCACTACTCCAGCCCGAACCATTCTACTTTTGCTGTCCGGGTAGTTACACAGATCTCAAACTTGATAACTGACCCCATTCTAGCTGACAACTTCGGAAAATACTGAGAGTCGTATTTATGGCCAAGTGGCACAGCATGTCACTTTGCTGCATTGCACTGAGTCACTAGTGAAAGGCCTGGAATGCGCTGGATTTATCCCAATGCGGCACATAAATGTCCTTTCCCCAGCTCTGGTGGGCTACCTAGTGCCAATGCAGGCACCCCTGCACCATGCTGCAAGGGTGCTTCTGTTCATTCAGGATTGATTTTGTGCAGGAAGGAACACCTTTCTGCAACAAAAAGTGCCTAATCCAGCACACATAGAAAGCAGAAAAACGAGAAATACAGATAAATATAATTCTCTGTTACGCCTCACCTGGGGAGGCGTAGGTTTTTGGCATATTCCTTGGTCTATCACTTCTGCTAAATATGAGAATACGTCAAAATCTATGGATTTTGCTTGAGAACACCCACGCTACGTCCACCCATGGAATGCTTCCCTGGCGCAGAGTAAGGCAACAGAGTGGTATGTGCTGTGTTGTTTTACTTATGATTTATGAAGCCACTCAGGGCCACTGACAAATTAATCTGATTGAAGTATGCCACCCAATCATCAGGGTTAATGTCAGATCCTATGCCATTAACAAGGGAAGGGATGCCTGTTTCCTATTAACATCATTCCAAAACCCCTAGCATCTCTGGCATTAGAAGTGGAGACTAAACGCTCTCATATCCCCTCCTTAATAACTTGCTTCCACTTTCCGATAGCATCCTTATAAGCTACCCTTGCCGAAGTGATGATCTGTTGATTCCTTGGGCAAGCATTAAGTGCTTCGCAGACCTTACGGTTGGCAGCCCTGCAGGCTTTGTCAAACCATCCTGTTTTCTGTGTCCCCCTAGGGCCAGATAGCTTAAGCATGATTGTTTCAGTAGCATGATTAAGAGACTGAAATGCATCTAAGGTGACTGTAGACTTGGTATTAGGAGTTAAGAGTACTTCTGTCACCAGACCCACGTTGGATCTAGCAAGGGAGTTGGTCAAAGCAAGTAAGGAAATCCCTTGTTACTTCATCCGAAGGCCCTTATCTTTAGAGGGCGGCACAGTAATACCCTGGGGTGCGGATTGGGGTGACTGCTATCAGGTTCGCTGATTACGGCCTAAATGGGGTTATGATCGCTATACCTATTTGAATCACCTCACCCAAGCAGTCTAATGGTCCCAAATGCCTGGATATAAAAACATAGTCAATGTTTGTACCTTGGGCCCAAACAACATTTGTAGGGGGTTGAATAAGAGAACCCCCTGCCATATCCATCACATTAAGGAGGCCCGCATGACAAAGAGCTTTGAACACACTCCTCCCCTTGTGGTCAGATGACCTAGAATAAGTGAAAAAAAAACACTATTGACAAAAGGGTCTGCTAGTGGATGGTTCAGGCCCAATTTGGCATTGACGTCTCCTCCTACAATCAGGGTAAAACTATTAAAAACAGTAAATAATCTAGCCTCCAGGATATGCAAAACCTAAAGCAGAGAATCAATCTGACATCCTGAGTCATACACAGGATTATAAAAAAGAACAAGAAAAAAGTTACATTTTTTAGGCAAAACTATCTACAAGATCTGAATCCCATTATGCTTGTACAGAACCTGCACATTCTTAAAGAATTTAGAAATAAGAACCAGGTTACCCCAAGCACTCTGCCTCCATGAGAAAATAGCAGGAACATCAAAACTCTCAAAACCATCCCACGTTACAGCCTTGCAGGCCCAAGTTTCTTGAAGCATGGTTATATCAAACTGGGTAATAATATTAATCCACTTAGTATCTGCTTCCATGGCACTAATCTCGGCAATATCACAACAGATAAGCCTAATAGCCTAAATATGGCCCTGTGTGTGTGAAGTGGGGCAGTAGCAATGCTGCAAGTCATATTTTCGAGTCTGACTAAGGTGGTTATTCATTGGTTTATTGTGCCTGTTGTATAGATCTAGGTGTACTCTCCAGGCCACAGGTTCCTGAAGAATATACCAATCAGTTTAATACTCCAGCTGCAGAGATATGTTTGCCAATTATATATATGAGATTCGAGCTTGGGCAGTGTCTATTGAAAGTATTATCATTCAGGGGGCAATAGAAATAACTTTGGGTCCATTTTCAACATACATTACTGGAATCTGTTACATGGAACAATGTGCTGCTATTGTCAGTTTTTTAAGAAGGTGCAATTAAGGAGATATTACCATTTTCCATAGTACCCCTTCACATTTTCACAATGTCATTGCATATTTACCCAGCTTCCCAGTAGCCACTTAACCAGACACTGTCAATTTTCACAATGGCCCTGTAAGCAGATAAGTGGTTTTATGCTTAACAGTAAAGCAGATATTGCCATTTTTCACAGGTCAACTCTTAGCAATTATTGTCACTTTTCTCATTGACATAGTCTCTATATGCTTCAAGGAAGTAGATATTGCTACAGTATTTTCCTAATCACACACAACAGCATGCATATACCTTCTCATCGATGCCACTACATACATATATTAAGGATTTCAACAACTCCTAGATTTGCTAATGCTTGCAGCATTTATATTGTGTGTCAATACAGATATTATTATCAGTTTCCAGATTGCACAGCTGACTTTGCAAGTTATATAAGCCATAGTTGCAGACACTCACACATTGACCTAGAATAGGCCATGGATGGGAAGACATGTTATTTCTAATTATTTTTCTCTTTGCAATATGGTGTGTGTGTGTTTGTGTGTGTGTGTGTGTGTGTGTGGGCCACAGTGAAACAAATGTTCAGCTAGAAGCTAAGCGATGTTTTAGAACTTAACCCCTGAAGCGATAGAAGTAGGAAAAGGAAGGCTATATGCAGTGGTTGCTTTGACAGTGTGACAGGCTCAGCCCAGCCTGTTGCTAGGTGAAGTCTATGTGACTGGAGAGGCAGAGTCGGCCAGGAAGGGGATGTTGGCAATGTCACACACTTAGAGCCTGATTATGACTTTGGTGGATGGGATACTCCTTCACAAACATGATGGATATCCCTCCCGCCATTTTACAAGTTCCATAGTATATAATGGAACTTGGAATACGGCGGGCTTATATCCGTCACGTTTGTATTGGAGTATCCCAACTGCCAAAGTTGTAATCAGGCCCTTCGTATAGGTGTGTGTGGAATTAATATATATGAAAGGCTAGAAACCCATTACATACATCTGGTGTAAAAAAAGCATTCTAGAAGATCAGGCTTGACCCTTTACGCTCACAGGTTAGACTTTAAATGTTACATATGATCCCTTCTGGATGAGAAAAAATGGAAATTGCTTAAATTTTTTGGTGATCTTCCATGGATTCAGATCAGTTCACAGTACATCATGCAAGAAGATGGACTGGAGTAAAGCAAAAATTAACAGGATTTCAAGCAGAATGTCTGCAGTAGATGATGTCCAACCACAAACCGGAGACGGTCCAGTTTTCCACAGGAGTGTTTGGAAAGAAATATTGTGATAAAAAAAATTGTTACAGGAATATTGTGATGTCAAACATTTTGTGCTTATAAATATCACAGATATGTATATTGTTTTTAGTTTTGTTTTTGATTCATTTACTAAAATATAATTGTACATAACATTGTTTTTACAACATTTTTGTTAACATAATTAAGTTTGAAATGGGTTGATGTTATGTACATTTATTTTAAAAAGTAACCATAATATGTATTTTAATTAATTTCACAATGTATGTGTTGTAAATTTGTAAAATAAAACTATAGGCCTCATTACGAGTGTGGCGTTCCATGGACTGCCATACAAGGTGGCGGTCGGTTCACCACTTAAGGATGCTGGTGATCTGATCACCACACCGCCACCAGGATCAAACATCCCGCGGAACCGGCGGTGGGGATAGCCGTGGTCAAGCACAGTGGTGCCCATGGCGGCACCGTCATGCAGATCACGACTTGCCTTTCCACCAGCCATTCATGGCATAGCCACCGCCACGAAAAGGCTGGCAAAAGGCAAAGATGAGGCCAGAGGAGGGCCCCTTCACTGCACATGTCAGGGGCAGGAGCCCCTTGTCAGCACGCTCGGAATGCACACTGTCTCCAATAGTAGCAGTGCAGAATCCGACTGTACTGAAAGAGCAGACAGTGTAGTAGCACTGGCCTTAGCTCTCCCTGAGAGCTGAAGCCAATGCCGCTGCACTGTTTGTACCATCCGGTCTGGCAGGGAAATCATCATATGGCGGCCGAGACGCCGTCACCTTGGTGGCGGCCTCTCAATTGTCATAGTGGTGGTCTGAAAGTCAGACCACCACAATCATAATCAGGCCCTAAGTCTTTGGGATGTGCACAGCAGATTTTTAAATTATGTTTTTATAAATAATTACTATATGCATTATTTTCTTGTAAAATGCATTTTTATTAGTGCATTTATATTATATACATTAGAATGTTACTAATATGTAGGTACATTTTAAAATTGTTCTTGTTTTTTGTTTTGTTACAATTGTTTTTCTTAATTTATTTTAATTTAAAAATTCTGCTTATTATTGTGATATGTTTTATTTATTAACTATCAGTGATTTATTAATACTTTTATTTTAAATATATGTTAAGATATTTTTGTCTTTTTTTGCACTTTTTTTTAATTACAATTATATACTTTATAAATGCATTTACAGATTATTGCAATATTTATGTTTCATTGTAAAATTGTGTTTTCTTTTCAAAGTTTGTTTGTTGTTTCACTATACTTTTTATAATTCTAGTAGTTTTACCTTTGTGTTGTCAATTATAATGCATATTTATTAAAAACAATGTTACATTTTTGTGTGCTTTACATTTTGTGAAACTGAACATCAAATATCTGTTTTTCTGTTAGTAGTTATATTTTGTAAATATGAAGTTAACATAGTGTATAATTCAAAATATTTAAATGTAAATGTTTTACATTTAACATATTTTAAAATGTTACCTATATGTGCATGTAATGTATATGTATACATACATATAGTATTAATTTTAAATCACTTGAAATATTTATTTTATTGATTTCTATATCGAAAGAATATTTTTAAACAACTTACAAATAAAAAATCTGTTTTGTAATTCGTATATTAATATTGTTAGTAAAGTTGTTTCTGAGAATTAACATTTTGCAATTTATGTGTATTCAATCTATATTATTATTTGTTTGATTTTGATTTTTAAATTTATATGCACTTGTAATGTTTTATTTTAATTCTCTTTTAATGTTTTGAATAATTTATAGTTTTATTTTAGATTGTGTAAAATGGATCTATTAATTGTAATTAACATTTATTGCTTTTTATTGTTTTTAATGATTTTTTAAAAAGTTATAAAATGTTGAGGGAACAGTAAATCTGACCCCTTTAGTGTCCAAAAACTTTCCCAAAATACTTTAGATTAGAGTGGGAATACTAAAGGCCTCATTATGAGGCTGGCGGTCTTCAAACCTCTCAGTTTCCAGCCTCATGACTGCCGTACCTGCCAGCTACATTGTTCCTGACGGGATGACGGTGGTCAGATTCATAGTCAGCCACGGCAGTGAACTCAGTGCCTCCGTGCTGATCATAGCTCCACTTTCTCACAGCCTTTCCATGGCAGTCTCACCTCAATGGAAAGGCTGGCGGCAAGCCAGTGCTGGGGACCACACTGGCTCCTGCACTGCCCCCAACCATGTTGCGGGCAGTGCAGGGCCCTGCCTGCCCAGCACCTTTGGAATGCACACAGTCTGCTTTGCAGATAATGCGCATTCCGAGGGTGCTGCTGTGCTACAGTATTGGCATCGGTTTCCTCAAGTGGGCCAAGATCAATACCGTACCACTGTTCCTGCCCGTCAGCCAGCAGAAACATCATAATACAATGTTCCCACTGGTCAGCACGGTGGGAACATTGCAATACAATGGGGGGGCACCATGATGGTGCCAGAGTCCTCCCTGCAGCACTAGTGGTCCTGCAGTGGGAACACCAATGTCACCAATGCCATAATGAGGCCCTAAATCTGACCTCTTTTGTGTCCAACACCTTCCCTAAAATGGTTTAGATTGGAGTGCAAATATTAACTTTGACCTCCTTAGTGTCCAACATGTGCAGTATGTCTCTGTTTTTGTAATGTTTCAATAGTTGTTTTACTTTCATCTAATTAGAAAATTAGGCTTTTTTTTATTTAACATATATTATATAATACTTTTAAGATAAAATTAAGTATATTACAAAAATATTTATAGATTATTACAATATTTACATTTCATGTTAAATTTAAAGGATTATTATCTTTTTTACATAATCTATTTTTTTTATTAATTTAAACGTGCTTGATAAGATTTTTAATAGTGGGATGTTGGATTTATAGGGGAATTGGATAGGGATATTTTTAAAGTATTTATTTTTATGTTTATATATGATTTGATGTTTTTATTTGTACTTTTTTGTTTTAAAATGCTACTATTTGAAGTTGAAAATGTTATATTTAATGTTTTGTGTTTGATAATTGTTATATTTTTTATATAATTTGAATGAAATTGTTTAATACAGTTTATAATTTAAATTAATTCAAAATGTATAACATGCATTTAAAATTAATTACACTTTAGTGTATTTGTGTAAGTATATCACAAATGCAGTATTTACATTTTTTTCTATATCTTCATATTTTATAAATTAATTTATGTTTTTCATTTTCAAAAAGTGTAAAAATTAAATGTATGTGTCAGCTTGTATCTTTTATAATATTTATATTAGTAAAGTTGTTTCAGACAATTAAAATGTAGTTAAGAAATATGTTATCACAACTAGAAATATTTACTCTATATTCCTATTACGCGTTTGAATTTTTACATTTATTTTAATTGTATTTAATTTTTAATGTTTCATGTCATTTCTTTTTTAAGCGTTGAGTGTTGTTTGTTATGTTTTATTAAATAGTATATACATTGTATCTATTTATTGTAAGCAACATTTATTGTTTTTTGTTGTTTTTAATGATTCACTCATTCAATCAGTGATTTGTAAAGCACAGCTAATCAGCCGTAGGGTCTCAAGGCACTGTTTGTGGGCATGCTGGTCAGTCCAAGAGCCAGGTCCTAAAGTCCTTCCTGTACCGCTTAAGTGATGTGGTCTGTCTGAGCTTGAGAGGTAGCATGTTCCATGTCCGGGCTGCTATGGAGGAGAAGGATCTTCCCCGAGCTGTGCATTTTCATATCTTGGGAACAGCTGCAAGGGCAAGCTGGGAAGAATGGAGAGGTCTGTTGGGTATGTAGAAGGCGAGGCGGTGGTTGACGTATGCTGGTCCTATGGTGTGCAGTGCCTCATAGGTGTGGATTAGGAGTTTGTATGTGATGTATTTGTTGACTGGGAGCCAGTGTAGGTCTCTGGGGTGGGAGGAGATGGGGCTGTGTTGGGGGATGTCCAGGATGAGACTGGCTGCTGCATGGTTTAAAAACAATGGTATAGATGGTATAGATGTGTGTGGGAGTAATAAATATGACCCCCTTTTTGCCCAACACCTTCTTCAAAATGGATTTGAAAGGAGTGGAAATAGTGAATCATCTGACCCGCTTAGTGACATTCCACAAAATGGTTTAGATTAGATTGGGAATTGTAGATCTGACCCCTTTAGTGTTAAACAGCTTCCCCAAAATGTCTTAGATTGGAGGGGAAATAGTAAATGTCATTCTTTTAGTGCCCAACACTTTCCAAAATACTGATTAGATTGGAGAGGAATAAGTTATTCTGACCCCTTTAGTGCCCAATGCCTTTCCCAAAAAGGTTTGGGTTGTAGTGGGAATAGTGAACCTGACCCTTTGAGTATTCCACAACATCCCCAAAATGATCAAATCATAGTGGAAATACTGAATCTGACCTTGTTAGAGTCCAACACCTTCCCCAAAATGCATTTTATTGGATTGAATTGGGAATAGCAAACTGTATCCCTTTAGCACCCAACACTTTCCTCAAACACCCTGTTAGTGCTCTACACCCTCCCCCAAAAATGTTTATTGGAATAGGAAGACTAAATCTGTAGTGTCCAATTCCTTCTCCAAATTGTTTTAGATTTGAGATGAAATAGTGAATCTAACCCCTAATATTGTCAAACACCTTCCCCAAAATGCATTAGACTAGAGTTGGAATAGTAAATCTTACCACTTTGGTGCCCAGCACCTTACCCAAATTGCATTATATTGGAGTGAAAATTGTGAATCTTACCTCTTTAGTGTCCAACACCTTCCTAAATTGGTTTATTTGAAGTGTAAATAGTACATTTCCTTGTTTTATTGAGCAGCACCTTCCCCAAAATGGATTATATTGGAAGGGTAATAGTTATTTTTACCTTTTTACTGTCCAACGCCTTCTCCAAAATGGATTTGATTGGGGTGTGAATAGTGGATCTAACTCTTTAGTCCCCAACACCTTAACGAAAATGCATTAGGTTGGAGTGGGAATAATAACTCGCACTCCTTTAGCTTCCAACACCTTTCCCAAAATGGATGAGATTGGTTAGGATTAGTAAATATGACCCCGTTAGTGTCCAAAATGCATTTGATTGACCTGGCCATAGTAAATCTCCCCCCTTTAGGTTTGAATATCTTCCTCAAAATGCTTTATATGGAAATAAAAATTGTAAATGTGATCCTTTTACTGACCAACACCTTCCCCAAAATGGATTAAATTGGAGTGGGAATAGTACATTTTACCTTTTTACTGTCCAAAGCCTTCTCCAAAATGTTTTTTGATTGGAGTGTGAATAGTGGATCAAACTCTTTAGTCCACAACACCTTACAGAAAATGCATTAGGTTGGAGTGGGAATAGTAACTCGCACTCCTTTAGCTTCCAACACGTTTCCCAAAATGGATGAGATTGGGTAGGTTTAGTAAATATGGCCCCTTTAGTGTCCAAAATGCATATGATTGAACTGGCCATAGTAAATCTGACCCCTTGAGGTTTCAATATCTTCCTCAAAATGCTTTATATGGGAATAAAAATAGTAAATGTGACCATTTTATTGCCCAGCACCTTCCCCAAAATGTTTTAGATTGGAGTGGGAATAGTAACACATACTCCTTTAGTGCCCGGCATCTTCTGCCAAATGGTTTGTAGTTGTGTAGAATGTGGTTTGTAAAATAATAAGGAATACATGTTAATACTTGTACATTCTTTTTATTTATGTACGGTATTTTGTAAACATTTGTAATTTTTATGTTTGAATCACATATATTGCATTTTAACAGAGGGCCTCATTATGAGTTTGGCTGTCTGTGGACTGCCAAAGTCATGGTGGTGGTTGGACTGCCGCACTCCTGGTAGTCCAGACACCAGATTATGATTCTGGCGGTTGGATCATCAGGTAACCACTGCCAGGGTGATGAATCCCGACGAGTTGGCAGTGGTCGAAGTCGTGGTCAGCCATGGCGGTGCCAAGTTTGGCCACAGTACTGATCACAACTTCACTTTCCACCAGCCTTTTCAAGGCAGCGTTCTGGCCATGAAAAGGCTGGCAGAAAGCCATTGCTGGGAACCACACGGGGGCCCCTGCACTGCCCATGATCATGTTGTGGGCAGTGAAGGACCCCCGCCCCAGTCAGTACCCTAGGAGTGCACACTGTCTGCTACTGCGGACAGTGTGCATTCACAGGACCCCTGTGTGTGACAGCAATAGCAATGCTGCAGCACAGTTTTGACCAGGCTGACCAGCGGAAAGTCATAATATGACGGTTCAGCTGGTCAACCCAGTGGAAACATCATAATAAGAAAATGGTGAGGCATCCGCCTTGACGGCCGCATCACCACCACCGTAATAGCGGTCTTGGTGGCAATGCTGCAGAGATCGTAATCAGGCCGATAGTTTTAAGCAATGTATATTTTAAACATTGTAACACAAACAGCACATAATCATTTATTATATATTTCTTTTTTATACATAGAACATTGTATTGGTATATTTTGACAATCGATTTATAGTATATATTACTAAGTACTATATTTAATATAAAATTATGTATTTAGTACAATTCAATTTATAGCTTTAGATATACATTACTATTTGTTCCATATACTGTTCACCATATTTTTAAACATTGTTGCATACATTTTTTAATTTTTTTAATATTTCATGACCTTTCCATTCATTTCTACAGGGAAATAGTCTGTTTATTTACATTTATAATGCAGCCATTTTTTTTTTTATCATTGCTTGGATTTTGTAGTCTATTAGTGTCATTTTGATGTGGATTTTGGTTGTGTTGGTTGCGGTTCCCTATTGCTGTTCATTGGACAAGGCAAGAGTCTAGGGAGGTTGGTGTGGGTTATGATATTCGTTTTCCTTGATAAACTTGTTTAGTTGTAGGTTGTGTTTCACTGCTATTTAGTGTAGTGTAGGATGCCTAACTTTCATTTGTTAGTAATATGTTATTGTAGATATTATTATATTTTTCACTAAGTTTGTAGAGTTGTAATGTTATGTTTGTATTGTATTTAGGATATATTTATTGTGAGGGTAGGCACGTTTGGAAATCAGAGTGCAACATTTGCAACTACTTGTAATGCATTTTGTAATGGAAATTAAATTGATTTGATTTAAACCAACATTGTTTTTATTTAATTTCCTTTATTTTACGATCTCCTGAAGTGATTTTAATTTTCATTTTTTGGGTATGTTCTGGTTTCCAATCACTGTGGATTACTTAATTTTGATTTAATTTTGAGATTAAATTTTTCCATTTTTTGGTTTTCTTTATATTTATTTTTTACTTTTTGGTGAATTGGAATTTCTGGAGGTGGTGGATCAAAAACATCAGCTACGCAACTCTAAGCAGAATATTTGTACCTATTTATGGTTTGGAAAATATTATTTATCAACCAAGTGTATTTTGCTTTTACTGCAATAGAAATGTTTTACTTTATGTCTGTTTTAATTCAGGAGTTGCATTGTTTACTTTTATGTTCTATCCTTAGTTGTTGTTAGTTTTGGCTCTCTTTGGAGAGCTTGTATAGTGCTGATTGAGTTCTTCCTAAAATGGCTCAGAAACAATTGTGCCGTCCTTTCACTGCATTGTTGGTTTTCGTTTGTCATAGACATTGCACCATAGTATTTGGAATTTGGCTTGATGTCTGTGTTGAGAACTGTGCATTCCTCCAACCCAAGTGTCTGTAAAGAAATTCATTAGTAGACAAGTTTTTATTCAATTTCTTTGGTAAAGTGGGGATTCTATAAGCATTTTGCAGTAGTTAGCTGTCTCTGTTACAGATATATATGCTAGGGCCATTAACTTTCTAAATTCAAAACCGAAATGGGTCTGTGTTGCTTGTTCAACACACTGGGCCTCATTATGAGTGGGACCGGAGCACACCAGGCAGTCCCGACTGCCATATTGCGACCCTGACAGTCTGTACCATTGATGTCGATGGGTAAGCTGGGGTCAAAGTTGTGCTCAGCCATGGCAGTGCTCAAAGCAGCACAGTTGTGCTGATCATAACTTCACTTTCTGCCAGCCTTTTATGGTGGAAAGCCAGTGCTGAGGATCACAGGGGGAACCTTGCACAGCACTCTCGGAATGCACACTGTCTGTTATGGCAGGCACTGTCTATTCCAAGGGTGCTGAGCGCACCCTCTGTATGATGACATTGGCCCCACTTCCATGAGGAACCGGGGCCAATGCCGCTTTACGGTTTCTACTGGGCTGATCGGTGGAAACCTCCAATTTCGGAGGTTTCCACCGGTCAGCCCAGTGGACACCTTATAATGGGGCCAAGGAGAAGCCCACCAGCCACGCAGCGGTCTCCTCCCCATGGATCTGGCTGTCTGGGGTTTGGCTTCCAGAATGATAATGAGGCCCTTAGAGCAGATTTTTGCAAATGTTTTTGAACGCTTTGGGCAAAGTGATAATAGCTGCCTTGTATGGCTGTGTGTGGGTATAGTTTCAGTACTATTAGTATCATTGCCTGTTTAAAGTCTATTATAAATGTCTGTGGAGAGTAGTTGTCAGTTTTTATTTTGATATGATTCAAAAGTTCATAGTAAGTTGTACATTGTTAGGCAGCTGTACATAAATGAGGGGTATGTTAGTGTTATGATATTCACTATGGGAATGTTGAAGGCCTCATTTTAAAAGTTCCATTCATCATCCACATTTTACTTTGGCTTAGTCTTAGGACGTTCTTATCAGTTGCAAACATGATTATTCCTCTGTCGTTATTGTGACGTCATGTAGAAAGAATAGATACTTGTTATGTGTAGTGGTTAGGTATTCTGGAATCTGCATGGCTTTGCATCATCTAGTGGCACTAGGGGTTCAACCTGTGGCTTTTGTAGTATATGATGTTAGTCATTTCAAGATAGGAATTGCTATTAACTGACTCGAAATGCATTCAGTTACTTTAAGAAGCACGGGCCTGATTTAGGTCTTGGCAGAGGGAATGTTCATGGGATCATAATAAGGCAGACAGGATATCTGTCAGGTTTGGGACTGAGTATTCTCCTCCACCAAGACCTAAATCAGGCCCAGTGTCTGCTAAAGGTTTTGTAGTTAGCTCCTGGGAACTAGCGCTTGCCCCTTTTAAATCTTGAAGTACATCCCTTAAGTCTATCTCTGTACCATTTGATCGTTTTTCATTCTAGCCCCTCACATCAAGCATTTCCATAGTAGTTAGTACATTTTCAATTCACTTTCTTGGTGCTTCAGGTTTCCTGCCTGTATGTGTATCTCATATGCTTAAGCCATTGTTTGCCTTTCTGTGATGTAATATATGGGACTCATTCTGCCAATATGCCTGAAAGTTGTATAATTTAAAAATTAATTATTTTGTAAGAAAAGTCTATAATGTTTCTTTATACATCTTAAACATGCTTTCAAAGGATTTACCTTTTAGACTTACATATGTGCTGTTGCCATAAGCAGCACTTGATTTTCTTTTGTTTGCCTTTGATGTAGTTGAGATTTGGGTCAGGTGGGCTTTCCTTCTCAGATGATGAGAAAATGTTTTTACAAATACGGATTTGGTTCATTTGAGAGGTGATCAGTTTTTATGTGTAAGCATAATGTAAAGGAGTTATTTTATTTGTATATCTGTTTTTATTTTGCTTATATTGAAAGTGCCTCTGTGCATGTTTACAATTATAGAATTTGAGGTTTTGGGGACAGATGTATCAAACAATTTTGCATTCGCAAACAGAGCGAATCGCAAAATTCGACCATTTGCGAATGCAAAAGTGCCTTACAATAATTATGGAGGGCATTCACAGTGCAATTTAAAGGAATCGCTAAAACATTCCCTGAAATTGCGACTCCATTTAAAGAATCGCAAATTGAGATTCTCTAAATAGGAAATCACAAATAGGGAATTCCTATTTGCGATTTTCAAAGCACATGTATCATGCATTTCCTAAATGTGAATTGGGCATTTAGGAAATGAAATTACCACCAAATCCAATTTGGTGGAAAGCATGTGCAATTTTTAAAAATGCATTACAAATGCATTTTTAAAAATGACATGTAGCGCACACATGCAACTGGGGCATGTGTGCGCTTCACATGTCCACAAATATGTTTTTGGGATGCAACAAAGGGGGCCTTTGGCCCCCAGCACCACGGGGTTTGCATTACCTAATTTGCAAATATCTAACAGGAATTCGCAAATTAGGTAATGCAAAACCATTCACACCTATGGGTCTACAGGCCCACAGGGATGACTGGAGTCCCATTCTCTAATTGCGATTCGGTAATAGCGATTGCGATTTTTAAGCAATCACTATTACCGAATCGCAATTTTCATACATCCCATTTTGCATTTCTTAAATAGGGATTTCTTAAAAATCGCTATTTAGGAAATGCAAACCGGGACTTTAATACATCTGGCCCCTGGTGTGCAGTACTTAATTTTTGCTGAAGTGTTTCTCTAGTAGCATTAATATAGATAATAAAAAAAAGAGGTTAGCAATTTATTTATACATTTGTGTTTTAACATTATGGTAGCTACATTGTCTTGATATTTTATTGAAGTCTTCTGTCTCGGTTTTCTTCAAGCACTCTGGCATAATGTCCTTTTCATGTAGTTAAGTTTTTCCTGTGAAAAAATAGTGAGGTTTTGTGCAACTTTTATAGTGTTTAAATAATTAGTGTTATAGTTTTATTGGTTAGTTTGCTTTCCTGTAAATTATATTGGCAACTTTGTGCGTCATTATATTTTTTTCAGTTATGTCCTTTTTTGGTGGACACTAATCAATGTTCTTGTTAGATTTTTAATTATGTATATTTGATTGTTGTACTATTAAAACATTTTAGATGTTGTTTATTTGTATTAGTTTTTGATGTGTGTTGTAATATTATTTTCTTTTGACAATGTTTGATTGTTTAAAATATGTTCATTAGTAAAGGTGTATGTAGTGTCAATATATATGGGTTAATATGTAGAAATAATTTTATGTGTGTCATATTATTTCATTATATTTATGTGTGCTGTATTAATATGTTTATATTGAGCATATTTAAAATATAGTTTATAATTTTAATTATTTTTCCTAATTTTTCACAATAATAGTGTAGTCAACATTGTGTGTTTCAACATATTTGATATTTTGTAAATATTTAAATAGTTGATGATATTTTGTTTTTCGATATTTATGTTTTGGACATTGTTACATTTAGATATTATTGACAGTGATATTTTTGACATCAATATTTGTGTTTTTTGCTAAGTATAGGATGGGTATATTTTTGTAATCAATAGCATTTTGATGATATTATGGAGAATCAATATTGGTTTGCACAACATTCTGTCATGGAATCCTCCAGAGTTACTCTTTAAAGTTCTGATCTGGCAGCTTTAAGTGGGCCTCCAGGAATACATCCTCTCTTTCTTGATACTCAGGGTCAGGTAGAGAGCTCTCTAGCTGCAGGGCTCTAAATACCCTCTCCTTCCAGTGTGACTGCTGTGATGATAGCCTGCTCCAAGGGAAGGGAAGCATCCTAATCTATTGAGGTTGGTGTCCACCAATTAGCAGACTGCAATGTGTGTTTCTAATGATGTTGTAGGGCAACTTAAAACAAGACGCCATTCTTATCTGGTTTCCTGACCAGGTACTAACTAAAGAAAGACTGAGGACCCAATTTAGGTCTTGGTGGAAGAAAGACTCAGTCACAAACTTGACGGATATCCTGTCGGCCAGATTACAATCCGCATAGGAGTTAATGAGATTGTTATACGGCGGACTGGATATCCGTCACATTTGTTATGGAGTATTACTCTCTGCTAAGACATAAATCAGGACCCAACTTATTGCCAAATTTTGATTTTGTTCCCAAATGTCACAGATAACCTATACAAATATATACATTTGCCTGTCAGAACTGGACGCCCCTTAAACAGTTCTGCCAGTAGACTGCCTCATATTGTATGTCTTTAATTAGATTTTTGCGAGTCCACAGCTTTACCCAGAAAGGCATAAGGTAAAGTAATTCAGTCTTATGACTTGAAGACAATTGCCCATTTGGAGAAGCCTTGCTGAAAGCTTTCTATCAGGAGACAAAATTAATCACAAGATATTACATTCGTTGGATGAGTGCTGTACAGGGCAGCATGCATGCAAATGTCAGAAAACGTTGAAGCCAATGTCAAAGAGGCTTTATTTTTTGGCACAATACCATGTTAACATTGTTAGTTGAAAGGGTTTTGCATTACAGAACCACTGGTCATTCTTTCAGACACCCATGTGCCACCCATTGAACACCCCCCGATGCATAGTAATACAAAACAGCTCTAAGCACTGCTTTGGGTTATTTTCAGACAACTTTAAGTACAAAACATGCTTTGCGCTTGAAAGTTATTTCCAAATAAACATTTTGTGCTAGTTTGTGTCATTTATGTGACACAGAACTGGCCCAAAATGTTAGTAACTCTGTCCCTAGTCTCTTGCTCACTGGAATAACAAAGAGGGGACCAGGATTTACGCAGGAGAGTCACTCCTGTTCCTTGAGTCTTCCCTGAGCTGGGAAGAAGGAAGAAACCCAGCTGTGCTGTGCTGTCTTCGGGAAAAACAGTTGAACTTTAGGTGCAAAGCTGGTGAAAGTAATTTTATAGAAAAAGAAAGTCAGACTTAGTTCCCCCTTGCAGAAACTTCATTCGGTAGACTTCTGCAACAGATGCCAAACACCCTGCTTGCCATTTCTCAGAAATGCCTCCTTGCATTGTGCCCTGCTGAGTGCCTCACATGCTCCTGAACAAGTATTGTTGCCACCTGACCCTTTTTTTACTGCCACCACCACCTGACCCTTTTTTTACTGCCACCATCTGTGTTTTAGTGTCTGGGACAGAACAAAAGTAAGCAAAATCACCAAAAGTTTGTATTTTGACCCCTTATCTGTACATATTTCTTATGGGACATACAAATAGAAAGCATGTTTAAATGTATTCTAGAGCTGCATTAATCACCCATGACTAACAATGAAAGTGAACAAAGACAGAAAATTAATTTTACAAATAAATACACAGGATATTGTTTTAAGTCATGTTTAGTATCGCATCCAGGCCTTTGCAGACTCTTAAAACGAAAACAAACGGACGATATTTTTCTCTACCAAAGGTGGCAACCCTACTAACAAGGGACCCATGGCTGAGCCTCACCCCTTTTCCACAGTCTCATAGAATCTGCATTAGGTCTATATCCACCTCCCCTGCACCCCCATAAAACCTTTGAATCTGTGATTTTTTCCAGTGGTGGGATGTCCCTTCTTCACAGGCAGGACACCCTGTGGCCATGTTTATGGTCAGTGAGGAAAGAAACATTTCTATGGGGAGATCAGTTAACTATGCTTGGCTTTGCCAAAGTAAAGCCCCCCTCGCCCCCTCAGATATGGCCCACTTTATGTGGGAAGGTAAAATTTATGCCAGTCCATTCCTGCATTTTAGATTAACTTTTTCCTCACTACCATCGATAGACGTTCTTTGCAAATTTGCTGCAAAATAATCTACTTTAAAACACATTTGATTTACAAAATTGGTCACTATTCACAATCCAGTAAGTCTTTTTCAGAAGTAATCTTAAATATAAGAGCTGAGTGGGGGTAAAAAGGTACCCTATTATTTTAATGAGTACTTGTCCCGTTACCTCTTAAGGACCAGTGCTATGTCCTTGAAGGGCTACATCATGTGCCACTCTGAAGATGCAAACTGTTCCCTCGTCATTGAAGGTAACAGTCTGCCACTCTGTTTCTCTACATTTCTGGGCTACGATGATATACCATTTAATGAGTTGTGTTTATCTTCAGGACAACCCATGACAGTTAATTATGTTTGTAACTGTTCTAACCTCAATCCACAACATGCAAGAGATATGCATCACCAGACGTCAAACCAGCATACTTATTTCTTAGCCAACAAATCTTTCCTCTTAGGTGGTAAATGCATTTCTTTGCAAATATTCCTGTTGCAAAGAAGGAATTCGAAGGATAATGTGCTCCACAAAATTTAAAGCTAGAAAGTGCATCCCTCCATATGTGCATGACTATAGACTTTCTTTTTTTGACACAAACCACTGCACACTTCTTAAAATAAACATATCACTCTTTGTTGAGTTAATAAACTGACTAAAAAGATATGACTTCCATTTACTCAAACATCCATAGTCTTACATGCAAGCATGGCGATAGAAATACAAACAGACCCTCCTTAACGCAATTCCAGATGTATTATCTCATCTTCCTGTTGGAGAAGAGCAAGCCAGACGATTCTGTAGCAATTTCGCACCAGAGCAGTGTAAAGGTCTTGCTTACTTCCAAGTACAAAGAAGCGTTGCCAATGCCAATTGGTGTGAGCAGTGAAAGCTATTGATGTTGGCTTTTCTTTTAGCTTAGATAGTCAACACGAATACACACATATCCGCAGCAGCTATCTTGAATGAATTCTAAAACATTACAAAATGCATTGAACTATGCCCACGGAGGATGTGTGTGCATCCACAGTGGCCATCCTTGAATAGATTTTTCTAAATCCCTTTCGAAGATGATCCCCAGCACCAATGTTTGAATGCATTTGGGTTTATTTGAAGAAATCCCTTTCAGAGATTGGTGTTGTGGGTGTGCATGCATCTGTGATAGCCATCTTTGAATGGGGTTTGCTAAAAAAAAATCCATTCAGAAATGCCCGCCTGCATTTGTGCTCATGCGTGCATGTGGTTGGAGATGTGAGAACAGTAAAAAAAAAAACTGAAGATGGACATCTGCCAATAGCTCAGCAGTTGGCTGAAAATTAGCAAGGGGTTGGGTGGACAAGAAGGGAGGGAGGAAAAAGGAGAGGCATGGGTAAAAAGAAAGGGAAAAGGGGGAGCAGAGAGACAGGAGACAAAAAGTCCCTCACTTACATTGCAATGCAAGGGCTGGCGATACTAGAACCAATGAAAACTCCGAGGACCTAAATGCTCCTGGGTGTTTCATTCAAAAGCATATTGTGAAAAACCTTCAATGCAAGAGCAGCGACATGAGAGAGGCAATGAAGCAATGTAATAATGAACAATGGTCTGACCCAAAGCCCACTCTATGTCTATGTATTGTACTGGAAAGAATAGGTCTGCGTACAGGCAGCTACGTTTGTTACTGAGACCTAAGATTGAATCGAGACATTTTGCTCCTGAACCCTGCAAATAGTACTTAACAAAACGTTGATTGATTGCCCCTGCCAAAGAGTTACACATACATATAAAAACAAATGTAGTGATCCATATTTTTCTATTTTGGGCTGTTCAGATCACTCCTTATAAAAACTTGATTCATCTCTGACTTTTGCAATAAAAGAATGGATGAGCCAGAGTCAAGTTAGCCATTAGGTGTGACCCGACCGTAAGTATTCAAAAGCGTACAACCTCTGTCGGAGCCTATTTTACAATGGATTGAAGTGCAATACAATTGCTTATGTTGTTTTTCCTCTTGTCAGACACTCATGCTCTGTTGCCAACATTACTTGCTGTTGGCGGGAATGAAGGCATTGGAGATATCATGGAGGCTGGGTGCACAGTTACTGATCTTAAACCTGGGTCATTCCAGTGGATGATGGATTGGGTAAGAGTGCTGTGTGCATCTACATTTAGGCGTGAACAGCTTTCTTTGCAATCAATGAAAATGCACACCTATCATATTTACTTTCCTTTGCTAGATGCTTTTAACAAATAAAATCCCATGGTAACAGTTTGCCAATGCTTTAAATGTATTGATTGGTCCTTTTGGATGGCAAACGATCATATCATTTCGAAACCAAGCACGGTAATGGACATACATTGCGCTCCTCCATCCTGTAATAAATGTGCTTTATATAATTGTAAAAAACAGACTTTAGGGATCTTTATTACTTACATTCATCTCTACAATGACACCACTCGTTCCTCAGGATTCAGTGCTCAGGCCATCTTCCATGCCACACATATACTTCCAAAAACACCAGTCTGAACTCATCTGGCGCTGTCATATCTAGTCCATTAGGGTGAATGCACTGGATGGGATGTCTGAAACTCAGGTGCCAGTCTGCTTAAAATGATGATGGACCCATCTCCTACCTTCAGGTAGAACAGTACATCCGATGTACTAGGCTGGTACACTGCCCAGGTATGGTCTTCGTTACTTACATCCACATGGGCTCATTTTTCCTACAATCCCTCTGAATGTGCTGCACTGACACATGTATAGAGTCCTAGGTGGGATGCCATACCTGCATGCAAATCATTAAATCAGGATCCTGCAGTACTACACTTTGAACCCACTGGTAGTTTAAGGACACACAATGCCAGAAAAGCTACTCTTCCATCACCCTAGCGATAACTATCATCCTCGCACCACACACCAACATGGATAAAGACGTACAATTGCTAGGATGTAATTGTTTATGGGCTTTTTCTAATATTTCCCCTAATATAACTCTCTCACTGTGAACAGACCTTGCACATGGGCATTAAATTAAAATGCTATAATTGTCATTGATTCGAACAGTTGGTACTCTTTCCCATCAGAAAACAAATATACTTCCACCAATGAAAATCAGTTTCATATAGCTCTCTGTCTTACTTATAACATTTTCATAAAACAATTCCCAGACGTGCGGCATATTTATGAGCCCCTTTGCGTCGCTCTTGCACTATGCAACATGGTGAAAGAGTAACGCAAGTGAAAAATGAGATTTATCAAGCCACGCAGGGTCACCTTGTGTGGCCCTGCTTGGCTTCACAAATCTCAAGTAACATTACACAGCACAAATCGCTGCGCTGCATTACTTTGCACTGGGGAGGCTTTTCCAAGGGTCTTGCATGGGTGTTTCCATGCAACATCCATGGATTTTGATGCATTCCCAGATTTACAAGAACATCTTGAATGTGCCAAAAAGATACACCTCCCTAGGAGAGGTGTAACATGAACAAAATAACTTTATTTCTGTTTTTTGTTTGCACAGGAAGGTGTTCCTTCTGTACTGTACACCACTCCAGTGTACGTCACTCCACTGTACACCTTTCGACTGTGCGCTACCAAACTCTACACTATTCTGTTCTACGTACTGCACTGGATGCTAGTCCACTCCACTCTATGCTATTCCTCTGTATGCTACTCCACTCTATACCACTCCACTGTACACTATTCCACTGTATGCCACTCCACTATGTGCTACTCCACTCGTCCCTACTCCACTGTATGCTATTCCACTCTACCACACTCCACTACACACCACTCCAGTATAGGACACTATGCCCCTTACTACAAGTCTGGCAGTCCTGGGACCACCAGACTCATGGTGGAGAACAGACTGCTGCCAAAGCAGCGGTCCGGCTTCCACATTATGACCCTGACGTAGCCGCCATGGTCTGACCGTCGGCACCGCCACATTGGCGGTGCCGGCGGTCTTAATCCTCCAGGGCAGTGCTGCAAGCAGCGCTACCCTGGGGATTATGAGTCCCCTCTCTGCTGGCTTTTTCATGGCAGCCCCACTGACATGCGAAGGCTGGCAGAGTGTGGGTGCCGGGGGCCCCATTGGGGCCTCTGCACTGCCCATGCACAGCCCCGTTGCACTTTTTACTGCCTGAATTACGGACAGTGAAAGAGCAATGGGTGCTGTTGTACTCAATGCACCGCAACAGTTCAGCTGGCTCAATTAAAAGCCCTGTCAAAGTTGTGGTGAGTTTTCCAATTGGCCAGCGGAAAACTCATAATAGGGCTGGCTGGCGGAAAAGCGAAGTGGCGGTTTTCTGACCCAAAGAGTTTAGCGGGCAGCCCCCGCCACCCACCAAACTCATAAAAAGGGGCCATGTGTCACTCCATTGTATGCTACTTCACTCTATGCTATTCCACTCTTTGCTTCCCCACTGTACGCCACCTTGGGTCAGATTTACAACATCCTTGCACCCCTTAGCATCACATTTGCGGCAAAATTGTTGACGCAAATATGACACTATCGGGCCACTACCATAGCACCATATTTACAAGGTGGGGCAAACTAGGTTTGCATAAACTTGTAAATCATTTGCGCAACATCATGCATAATATATGCATGATGTATGCAAAGGGGGCGTTCCCTCGTTAGAGGGTCACAATAGCACAATGGAATCTTCAAGATTCCATTGCGCCATTTCCAGCATCATTTTTAACACATGCTTTAAGCAGGCGTTCAAATGAGGCTCCCATTGATTTCAATGGGTCTCTTAACACTATACTGGGTTAGCACAATTTTTTTTTAATGCTAATCCAGTATAACGTACAATAGCATAAAAAATTATGCTATAGCCCCTAACATGCGCCATGGTATAATACGGTGCTACCATGGTGGTGTTAGGGGACGCAAAGGGGGCCGCAGGAAAAGTGATGTGCCACTTTCTTGTAAATATGGCCCCTTATTCTATGCTATTTCTCTATATGTCACTCCACTCCGCAGTATTCCAGTATTTGCAAATCCGCTATAGGGTACTGCACTTAATGACACTCAAGTGTATGGCACTCCACCCTATGCCCTTCCATTCAACTCTAATCCATTGGACCTCTCTCCACTCTACTGCACTGTATGCCACTCCACTCTATGCCGCTCAATTGCACACCACTCCACTACGTGCTATTCCAGTGTACGCCACTCTACTCTATGCCATTCCACTCTATGCCACTCCAATCTATGCTATTTCACTCTTTGCCACTCTAGTTTATGCCACACCATGGTACGCAATGAAACTCTAAGCCGCAATACTCCATGCTATGACACTGTACACCACATACTCTGCTACATGTCACTCTATGACACATCAACCTATGATACTGCAATCTACGCCACTCCAGTCTGTCATTTGAGTCTACTCCACTTTATAAACCTCTCCTCCACGCTATGACACTCTATTCCACTTCACTCTACCAAACTCTACTCCACTCTATGCTACTCCACTTTACAATGCTTTACTCCAGTCTATGTCACTGTACAATACTGTATTCCACTTAGGCCCTCATTCTGACCTTGGCGGGCGGCGGAGGCCGCCCGCCAAAGTCCCGCCGTCAGGTTACCGTTCCGCGGTCGAAAGACCGCGGCGGTAATTCTGACTTTCCCCCTGGGCTGGCGGGCGGTCGCCTTCAGACCGCCAGCCAGCCCAGCGGGAAAGAGGCTTCCACGATGAAGCCGGCTCGGAATCGAGCCGGCGGAGTGGAAGCTGTGCGACGGGTGCAGTTGCACCCGTCGCGTATTTCACTGTCTGCGCAGCAGACAGTGAAATACATGTAGGGGCCCTCTTACGGGGGCCCCTGCAATGCCCATGCCAGTGGCATGGGCACTGCAGGGGCCCCCAGGGGCCCCGCGACCCCCCCTACCGCCATCCGGATCTCGGCGGTCCGACCGCCGGGATCTGGATGGCGGTAGGGGGGGTCGGAATCCCCGCGGCGGTGCAGCAAGCTGCGCCGCCGCGGAGGATTCAATGGGGCCGCGGTACACTGGCGGGACCCCGCCAGTGGTGCCGGTCCGACCGCGGCTTTACCGCCGCGGTCGGAATCCCCATTGGAGCACCGCCGGCCTGTCGGCGGTGCTCCCGCGGTCCTCCGCGCTGGCGGTCAAAGACCGCCAGGGTCAGAATGACCACCTTAATGTCCTACAATACTCTATGAAACTCCCCCTACTCCAATCAACCACTATTTTCTCCATTCTACTCTATAACTCACTACTCCATTCTACTCAGCTCTACTCTACTGCTCCACTCTATGCCACTTTTCTCAATGGCGCCACTCGACTCTACAACACTCTATGCCACTCCACTGTACCACATTCAACTCCCATTATACCTCATTCCACTACACAACACTGAACTCCATTCTGTCACTCCACTCTGACAGTTTCCCACACTCTACGACTCAGCATACCACTCCACTGTATGACACGTCACTCCACTCTGAGACACTATACTCCTATATTTGCTACGCCACTACACTGGACTCCACGACACTTTACAATATGAGATGCCACCCCTCTATATGAAACTTTGCAGCAGTCTACACTATGCCACTCAACTCCGCTGTACAACAGTCTATCCCACTCTATACCATTGTACAACATTCCATTCTATAAACCTCTACTCTTCGCTGTAGAAGTTCACTCTACAACACTTTGCTACACTCTATACCAATGTACGACACTACTGCACTCTATGCCTCTACACTCCAATGTACAACTCTCTACTCCACTCTATGCCACTGTACACCACTTTACTCTACACCACTCAACTCTATAACACTCTATACCACTACACACTATCACTCTTTCCGACACTGTACTGTGCGACACTCCACTCTATAGCACTCCAGTCCTATCCACTGTACACAGTGCACTTCACTCTTTGATGCTTTGTTCCACTGAATGATACACCAAGACACTCTACCCCACTCCGCACCACTCCACTGTACAAAATAACACTCCACTGTATTACATTTTACTCTACTGCATCCTATTTGATTCCACTGAGCTTCACTCTACTCTACTGGACAACACTATACTCAGCGACAGTCCACTGCATAGCAGTGCACACCACAACACTGCACTGCATTCAACGGCACTTCAATGTACAACACTTGCTTCTACTGCACGACACACCACGCCACTGTACAGGACACCACTCGCTTCTACATACCTCATTATATGACAAACCATGCCACTCCATTATATAACACTTTACTGCACTATAGGATATGGTACTCCAGTCTATTCCGTTCTACAACACTATGCTCTATGGCACTAACACTATGCTGTATGACACTTTCCTCCATTATACTCTGCAACAATCCTCTTAACAACACTCAACTTAATGACAATCAACACTTTGATTTTAAACTTATATTTATTAAAAAATGAAAACCTTTGAAATTCCACAAAAAAACACAACGGTTAGAGATAAGTTATAGGTAGGAAACCTGTATTTATTCTTTCCATACAAACCATACTTAAACTACAAAAACATTACAAATTCTAAAATTCTAACTTAAATGTACAATTTACGCACCACCTTCTTTTTACTATAAGTTTCACACTTCTGTACACTGTCCTGTTTGTCTTGTCCCCTCCCCAAAGATCTAGTATGGTGGATTAATCAAAATAATGGCTCTGATGCACTGAAAGGTTTTTCCCAACACATGGGGTCATTAGTCTTACTTCCTGGCTTTCCCTGGCAGTTTCAAACAGGAACTGTTATATTGGAACGGCCAGTGAAAGCCAAGATATTCTATTACTAATTGTTCTACTGCTGAATGTTTGTTAGACTATGGGTCAAAGGTTCCTGCTGGCAGAGTGAGTGTAGGCTACACCATCAGAAGCATGCCAGTGCCCCTAACTCTAAAGGAGTAAGGGGAGTGTGAGTTTGGTGGGCAGGGTACTCCTCAACATTTTTGGCTGGGCCTCCTGTCCTTAAAATTCTACATACAGAGGTTCCTACAGACAGCTGCACTATTAAACCACACCTTCTCATGAAATAATCCTGATCATATACTGATAAAATGCACTGTATGCATTGCAATTGAAACACAGATTAGGATGTGGAATGAGACGCCAAACACCCAAATCAGAGATATCTACTCCTCCAAATCCCACTGGATGTATATGGTTTTGAACAAGTGGAGACAAAATGTCAGGCCGTTGCAATTCTGTCAAGCCAGACATAAAAACCAGCAGACTACTTGTCAACTTGAAGCACCATTAGAGACATAAACATAGTAGCATAAAATAGTAGCAAGGACGACAAATAGGAATGCTCTGGCAACGGGTCATAAATCATCCCTATAAACGACTGCAGAATTGTATAACACACACTTGTACGTTTGTGTATACCCTGAGGCTTAATTGCTGCTAATCTAAGCACTAGTTGTTATTTCCTAAAGCTCATTCAGGTGGTGCTATTTAAATGATGCTTTGGCCTGCTCAAATAGCACAAAGTCAGAGGCCAGCTGCTGCATATTACAGTGGTGTACCAACAAGCTTCAAAAGCTTGCTTATCAGTGACAGATTGCTGATGTCTTTAATGATCTCTTGTCATGGTGGATTTATTTGCTTGTAAACAATGATTATTCCTGTTGCAGTGAAAGCAAGGACCTTATAATCATTTCCAGGCACCCAGCCAAGGGTTTACAGAGAGTGCCTCATTTGAATTTTCCTCTCACTGAAAAAGAAGCGCTGGGAGTAGTTTGACTGTTGCTGTATTTATGAGAAAAATGGAGGGCCTGGTTAAGATTTATGGAGCGTGTGCTTGTGCTGTTGGAATACAAATATGCGTTCATGTGAATTTTACTTTCAATTCTATGGTTTGTATGAAATTCTTGCTTTCTGTATGTGCATATAGGAATACCAGGAGTTATACCTAGGCTATGGTGTAATTCACCAAAAGAAAAGAAGCACATTTATGGGAAAATTGAACATTTTTAACAAATGTGTTTTCCTCAGCCCGTTATTTTAAAATGGTTGGCAGAAATGCAGCTCGGGGTAACAAAGCCTTGCCTTGAAAAACAAATATTCATCCAGAGAAGTGATGTTCAAACTTAGCTCATAAACTATAAAGCATCAAACGTGTCCCAATATATGTGTATATAAAACAAGATAAAATAAAAAAAATAAGCTGGCATACAACGTACAAGAATGACCGAAGTCTTGTATTTTGATTTTAGAACCGTCATTTGTTTTGTACAAAATATAAGTCTGCACATTGGATACAGACAAAAACTGCAAAGTCATTACGTTTCAAAACAAAAACGCCCACTTAAAACAAATACAACCTAAAGAGTCTTAAATTGATAAAAGGTAAGCCTCCGGGAATGGTTGTTCTACTTAGTCATTTCATTAAGGAAAAGGGGTCAAAATAATACATTTTCAATTACCCTCAATTCACAAAGAGGAAAACTACATTTAGAAACCCAATGGGGCCCCTGGCACCGACTCTCTGCCTGCCAGTGAAACCCAAATTCACACCTGAAGAAGATCTGCATGTGGGCATGCAGTAGAGGTACTCTACGCAGGCTACAGCCTAATATAGAGTGGATTTGCATACAGTGAAATAGCATAGAGTGGTGCAGACCGGAGTGGTGTACAGTGGAATGGGGTACAGTGCAGTAGTCTACAGTGGAGTGGAAAACAGTGGAATAGTGTAGAGTAGAGGGGCCTAGAGTGGAGTGGCATACACTGGAATAAAATAGAGTGGAGTGTTGTACAATGGAGTGGCAAAGAGCATCATAGCATAGAGAGTAGTGCAGAGTGGAGTGGTGTTCTTTCGAATGGTGTAGACTGGAGCAGCGTACAGTGGAGTGGGGTAGATTGGAATAGCATATAGTGGAGTGGAGTGGCATACACGGGAATAGCATGGAGTGGTGTAGCATGGAGTAGTGAACAGTGGAAGAGTGTACAGTGGAGTGCCAAAGTGTGGAGTGGTGTGCAGTGGAGAGATGTAGAGTGGAGAAGGGAACAGTGGAGCAGTGTACAGTGGAATAAACTAGAGTGGCGTGGCGTAGAGTCGCTTGGCGTACAGTGGAATAGCCTAGAGTGGAGTGGCATATCGTGGAGTGGCTTAAAGCGGAGTAGCCTACAGTGAAGTGATAGTGTAGTGGGGTATAGTGGAGTGGCCTAGACTGAAGTGCCATACAGTGGAGTGGGAGAGAGTGTAATGGCATGCAGTGGAGTGTCATAGTGTGTAAAAGCATAGAGTAGAGTGGCATAGAGTGGACTGGCATGCAGCTGAATATCATAAAATGGAGTGGTATTCAGTGGAGTGGAGTGGCATACATTGCATTGGCATATACTGGGGTTACATATAGTAGAGTAGGGTAGAGTGGAATAGTGTAGAGTGGATTGGCATAGAGTGGAGTAGTGAACAGTGGAGTGGTGCAAAGTGGAGTAGTGTAGCATTTAATAGTACAGAGTGCAGTTGAGTGGAATAGCATAGAGTGCAGTAGCATACAGTGGAGTGGCATACAGTGGAATAATATACAGTGGAGTGTGATAGAGTGGAGTGGCATACAGTGGAGTGGCGTAGAGTGTAGTGGTGTACAATAGAGTAGAGTAGAGTGGCAGAGTGGAGTAGAGTACAGTGGAGTGTCGTAGAGTGGAGGGTCGTACTGTGGAATAGAATAGGTTGGAGGAGCATACAGTGGAATGGCATAGAGTGGAATAGCATAGAGTGGATTGGCATTTGGGTGTGGTGTAGAGTGAAATAGCATATAATGGAGTGGCATATAGTGAAATAGAGTACAGTGGGGTGGCGTAGTGTACAGTGGTATACAGTAAAGTGGTGTAAGGTGGAGTGGTGTGCACAGTGGAGTGGCATACAATGGAATAGCGTAGAGTGAAGTGCCATACAGTAGAGTGGTGTAGAGTGGAATAATATGCAATGGAGTGGTGTAGAGTGGAGTAGTGTGCAGCGGAACAGCACAGAGTGTAGTGGCATACAGTTGAATAGCGTAGAGGGGAGCAGCATGGCACAGAGTGGAAAGGCGAACAGTGGAGTGGCGTAGAGTGGAGCGGCATACTGTGGAACGACATAGAGTGGAGTTGTGTACAGGGGAATGGTGCAGAGTGGAATAGTGTACAGTGGAGTAGCGTACAGTGGATGTGTACGGTGGAATGGTGTTGACTATAGTGGTGTACAATATGATGTGCAGATTAATGCAAGACAGCAGGTTGGGCTGCCTTACGTTTCTCCCAATTTACCAAGCAAGACAAAGACAAGCATGGTGGCCTTGTGTTGCTTCGCAAATATGACTTAAGTGTTGCATTGCCCATTTGAGACCATGTGTGAAAGAAGAGTAACCCAATTCAATAATACATCGGGCCCCTAGATATATTTTGTGCCTCAGTATCCTGTTGTACCTTCACGGTACACCACAGTACATGTTGATGACAAGGCAATATATAATTTGCTAAAGGTTCCTTTACAAAATTAAAAGTAAGGCATATTATTTCTATGACACTTTAACTGTGTTTTCGGTTAGGGCCTTAAATATAGGTAAGTAGGAGGTTTTATTATTGTTCCCTACTGCTGGACTTTTTTCCTTATGCAGGGTCATCCCCAGTCTTTTTGCCTGCTACCTCCTATTTTTTCTGACCTGTCGCTTTTGGCTCTCGGACTCTGAGCACTTTATCACTGCTGTAAATTAAATGCTACTAGTGGGTCTGCAGTGCTGCTTGCACCACCCACTGAAGTAGACTTTCAAACCTGTTTCAGGACTGCTAGTGCAGGGCTTGTGTGCGCAGTTTTCTGCCACAGGGACCTGGCATCTAAATTTACTTTCCAGGCCCAGAATTCCCCTTTTACGACATGTAAGTCACCCCTAAGGTAGGCCCTAGCTATCCCTATGGGCAGGGTGCCTTGTATGTAGAAGGCAGGATATGTGAGGGTAGTGTGGCCTGTCCTGATAGTGACAAACAGCCTAACTTGGTGTCACACTGCTGTGAGTGCTGCCTTCCCATAGGATTGCATTAGAAATGCCCTGCCTTATGTGTAAGGGGTATTGTCTGATTTATGAGGGGTTTCGTAGGCATGTTTGGCAGGGTTGTGATGGTGACAATAAATGCTGCTTATTAGTGTAGGTGTCTTTTTTATTACTATTACAGAAATGCCACTTCTAAAAAGTGTGCATTTCTCTCTGCTTATGACTCTGGTGTTTTTGCCGCTTGACTCCAATCCACCTCTGGGCAGAGTGGCAGTTGGGGCTTTGTGCATACTTTTCAGACAGCCTGTACACAGGGACTGTGGAGGTGTCACAGAGGTGCATCTGCATACTGAATAGTCTTCCTGGGCTGAAAAAAGGGAGAGGCGGGGCACACCTACATTTGTAAAGGCTGTGCCCTGGCCTCACACAATAGGGTTGTTAACCCCCAACTGATGTTTGAAGCCTCGGCTGAAGAAGAGAGGGGGCACTCCCAAAACCAGTTGTAACTGGTTGGAACCTCCTCCCCCCCACCACTGTAAAACACTGTAAGGACTGAGTATAAGTACCGGGGAGTTTTCCCCACAATTTGGAGACTCTTTGAGACATCTTGGAACTGGACACAGAAATACTGAAAGGACTCACCAGGGACTGCCATGAATTGCTGCTGTGCTGAACTGTGACCTGCTTGGTCACTGTAAAGGACTTGCCACTTGCTGCATCCTCTTTGTGCTGGCCTGTGGCTGGGCCCCTCCACCTGTGGGCCTTTCTCCCTGAACTCTGCTCCCCAGGGGCAGGGTGCCATGGCACTTGAGCCCTGCAACCTCTGCAACCCTGTGAAGCGCAAGGAGTGCTTCATATCTTCCCCAAATTAGGGCTTCATATGGGATTAATTTAGCGCTTTTAAGCGCTGCCCCTTTTATTCATTTGCCCTTTAAAAATCGCTTCCCAACTGTTGGGGCATCACTGCAGCGACCCGGGCTGTATCAAGTGTAGCGCCGAAGTCGTGCTGATTCCTGTGACCCCCGGGCACGAAGCAAACTGCAAAATTGAATTTAGAGCAAGCGTGCTCCTAGCCGTGCCCCCAGGGCGAGGATTGCTCCGAGGAGCGCCCCAGGGGCACCAGAAGGCCCTTACTTGGGCCCAACACCGCCGCAAGCTGGGAGAAGAGAAAAGGACACTCGCGCACCAGACCGGGTGTGGGCGAGATCCTACCGGCGGCCCTAGGAGGAAGGAAGACCTCATCGGAGTTCTCTCTTTAGATCCCAGGGCCGCTCTGGAAGCAGGACACGGGAGGCAAGGGAGAATTCCTCTCCCCTATGCCCTGCGTCAGGAGCGTGATTGCTCCTAGATACAAAAGAGTTTCTGGCTGCCCGCAGGCTTGGAGGAAGCCTCGCCGGAGGCTCCCCCGCGCCGCCGGTCCCTTTTTGTGGCCCCTTGTGGGCCAGTGACTGAGTATTGTCCCCCCTCTTTGGAGGGCCAGTGGAGGCCCAGAGGGCCCCTCAGTGATCACTGGCCCCAGGAGGGGCCCGTCCTTGAAAACGGAGAGGGTGGCACCCCTCCTCCTTGCACTCTTGCCTGACTTTGCCCCCCCTCGTGAGGGCCTGTGGAGGCCCGGGGGGTCCCCAGTGATCACAGGCCCCAGGAAGGGCCCGTCCTTAAAACGGAGGGTGTGCATGGCGCCCCCCCTCTTGCCAAAAAGTAATTGCTGACCTCTTGGCCCCCCTCATGAGGGCCGGTGGAGGCCCAGGAGGCCCCCAGCAATCGTGGGCCTTAGGAAGGGCCCTTCAGTAATACAGAGGGGGTGCAGAACCCTCAGGAGGCCCCTGTTTTGCACATGGGAGCACCGGGGGCCCCCTCTTTGTTCTGCAGGCACTAGAGGTAACGTTTTGCTAAGGTAGTAGGATATTACTGATATGTGATGTTTGGTCTAATAATTGTGTTGTGTACAGTACAGTATATTTTCATATAACTTGGTGTTGTGTATCCTTTGTGGTGAGGATAGTGTGTCACGTGTGTTGTGTGTGTTGTGCAAACGCTTTACACTGTGCCTCCGGGTTAGGCCTGACCGCTCGTGCCAAGCTACCAAGGGGGTGAGCAGGGGTTATCTTGGACGGCTAACTCCCTTGCCCTGACTAGAGTGGGTGGGTTCTGCCTGGCTGAGGAGCAGACCCTAGCCAACCAGAAACCCCATTTCTAACACCTACCCTTCACCATTTTAAAGTGTTAACAAGTATGGGCATTTTGTTTTTATTTTTCTAAATATTTTATGGAGTAACATGCTAGTTCCTAGCAGGTTTTGTAATAAATGTAGCTTTCTTATTATCTTTAAAATGTGTAGTAATTTCTTAGTATTTCTGCAGTATTTCCTACACTTTTTTATAAAGAATTAGAAATTCAAAAAATAAACCGTAGTACATTATATTTGTGAAACATAGTGTATTAGAGTTTTTGTTTTGAATTTTAACATATATTAGGTTTTTTAAATCATTTTAAATACCTCAGTACCTCCTCAGAAGTACCACAGTACTCTGCGAATTTTTTTTAATGTAGAGAAACTATATATATACTTTTTTCCTGCCTATGGATGTGAGTAAATATGTGGGTACTGTAAACAGTGTCACTTTATGGAGAGCGTTTACTCTGTACAACACTGTTTGCAGACAGTGAAACTCTCATGGGAAATACAGTACATAGTATCAAAAAGTACATTCTAAGAACAGTGTACATCCTATACAACATTTGCCAAAAAAGACACAATTCACTTGAAAATAAACTAAGGTCTGACGGTGCTAAAGCTCATACTGTGGTGAAAACATTACAGACAGCCCATTTTGTGAAGCAAAAGAAGCACATGTACATAGGTTAACACCTGGTGCACACAATCTTCTATGTTACATAAAAAATTGTCATGCTGAGACAATTCTGTATAATACCGCAAGGCTCCTCACAATACGTAGCAAGTAGTATGTAGACTCTTTGCCCTGTTCCAAACCTTTTCTGAAGGGCCACAAAAACTAACATGGAATATGCTGAACACAAGTCGTCAACTGTCACCTACACACAAGGTTATTCTTCAGTGCAAAGATTGTTCAATACCTTTACACAGCTATGATGTATTAGGAGCACATGCTTTTTGTAAACACACTCATCACCTCAACACAGACTGTACAAAATTAGGTATGGAAGCACTATGGTAATTACTTGCGTAAACTATAAAACAAGACATAATAGACAGGGCCTGGCTGCAAGCTTCCAACTCCCAATAGGTAACCAACACCACATTGCACATCGCCTTTGGCCATAAGCAGCGGGGTGTTGATCCCAGGGCTTGGCCTGCTACCAGGCCCCTGTGGCCAAACCCCCAACAGGCTGTTAATCCCACACCATACACACAACCTTCGGTGTGCACAGTACATGATTGGCCTTCAGGCCCTGGGGACCCCATCCCCTGGGGACAACGCCCCCCTCCCCGTACCCTAATTGTCCCCAGGATCCCATTCCCCAGCCCTGTTTCACTAAAAAGGGGAGCAAGCTATGTAGTCTCCATGCCTAAGCCTTATTAGGCCCCTGGGACTCCATTCCCTGGGGCCATATTTTATTGAAAAGGGGCAAAGGCCAAACAGCCTCTCTCTCCTGAGCTTTATTAGGCCCCAGGAACCTCATCCCTCAGGGCCAAATAATTAATGAAAAGATGGGGGCATATTGACCCATTCCTGAGCTTCATTAGTTCCCCAGGGACACCATCCCCTGGGGCCATATGTTATTAAATAGCGGGGCCACACCTCCCCTCTCCCCAAGCATTATTAGGCCCCAGTGACCCCATCCCCTATGGCCAATTATTTATTAAAAAGAGGGGTGCATGCAGCCCCCTGCCTGAGCCTAATCATGCCCTAGGGACCTTACCCCCAGGGCCCAAATTTAAATTAAAGGGGTGAGGGGCCATGTGGTCCACTTCCTTGAGCCAGCTTTGGCCCAATTTACTTATTTAAGGGAGGGGTGCATGGCCCCCCCTGCCAGAGTCATATGCGACCCCAAGAACCCCATCCCCTGGGCGCACAAAATTTAAATAAAGAGGGGTTATGCAACTCTGAGCCTAAATAGGCCATAGTAACCTCATCCCCGGGGGCCAAAATTTAAATAAAGGGGGGAGCCTGTGGCCCATCTCCTTGAGCAGTTTTCGGCCCCAGGGCCCACATCCCCAAGGGCCTAATTTTATTATTTAGTGGAGGGTGCACATGGTCCCCTTCTTGAGCCATATTTGGCCTCCCTGGGCCCAAAGTATTTGTAAGGGGAAGGGGCTGAGCTGAACCCATCACCAAGCCTTGGAAAAGTCCTATGGTACCCATCACTTAGGGCTGCTACTTAAATCAAAAGGTTTGGAGGCCATGCCCACCTCTGGTACACAACAGTAACCCTGCCCACATTGGCGCGGGTTGGGAAACTTTTGTTTCCTCCCACCTGGCAGCATCATTTTCAAAACTCCAGCCACACAGGAGCAAGCACAGAGCCTGCTCCCAGCATTTAGGAGCTTTAAATATGCCCCTGTTGGCTGGGAGCAGGCTTGAGATTTGTTTCCCTGCCAGGACTGATTCAGGAAGTGAAACAGATCAATATATGGCTTGCACCCAATGGGAGCAGCATAAAAAGCTGCTCCCCCGGGGGAGGAGCAATATGTGCTTGGTTTCCCTGCCCACATCAGTGCAATAAAAGTCTGATCCCATCCGGTGGGAGCCTTTTCAAAGCTCCAGCCTACTGGTGGCAGATTCAGTGTTTGCACAAATTTCCCTGTCTGTGCCAGTGCAATTAGGGAAACTGTTGTGACCAAGAAGTAGCTCGCTGGGACACAGCAAGTGAGTCGGCCCCAGGGGATCAGGTACCCTGGCTATTATTGGCTCAGAAGGGGAGCACCTGGCTCCCTTCCCTTTTTGTGAAGTTTGAGGCCTTGGGAGATTGGGCTCCCTTTTTGGTGAATTTCATTTCTGGGGGTGGCCCCCCAGGTCCTATATTACCTCAGGGAGGGGTCCTATGCATTTTTTAGGAAATTCAGCCTGAGGTGGGCTCCTTGGGGCCTATAATGGTTTGTGGAGGAAGGTTGCATGCCCCCTCCCCTTTTTTAAAGAATTGTGGCCCCAGAGGTGGGCACTCCTGGGGCCTGTAGTAGCTCATGGAGAAGGGGCACGCGCCCCCTCCCCTTAATTAATGAAACCGGGGCCCTGGGCCAGCATATTGGTTTTTTTTCTGATCCTACAGGAGTCCTGCTGGATAGTGGCAAAAACTACAGATTTTTTGGGTTATCCCCCTTCTCTTTTGTCAAATTTACTACTTCAAAGCAGGGGAGTAAGTTCCTGAGTCCTGTAATGGCTGCCAGCAACATTTTACTGATGTTTCTGGCAGCCAATCAGAGTGCCCACTCCCATGGGAGTTTGACTCCTGCAAAAGCAATTTGGCTCCCTGGGCCAATCAGAATGCTCCATTTTTAAACTGGTGCTCCCATAGGAGTATCTGGAACCACTGGCAGTCCCAATCGTCCAGATATACAATTTTTTTGTAGTTTAATTTCTCAAAAACTACAGAACGGAACATAATTACAAAAAGCACAGTCTGCGTACCAAGATCTAGCTTCTTGTCAAATTTAGGGGGTTATTCTAACTTTGGAGGAGTGTTAATCCGTCCCAAAAGTGACGGTAAAGTGACGGATATACCACCAGCCGTATTAGGAGTTCCATAGGATATAATGGACTCGTAATACGGCTGGTGGTAAATCCGACACTTTTCCGTCACTTTTGGGACGGATTAACACCTCCTCCAAAGTTAGAATAACCCCCTTAGTGTGATCCATTCGGCATTTGCTGCAGCCCTTCCTAAAGAAGTGTATGGAAAACTTATGGGGATTTTGCATTTTAGGACCCCCTCCTTTTTTCTCAGGCCCCCCACTTGATGAATCACTCCCAGAGCTTTCCATGCATCAACTAGGCAAAAAAGAGCACTTTTTTGGAAATTTCTGTGGAGGTTTGCCAAAGTTATTAGCATCACAAAAAATGCATTTCCTATGGAAACGTTGATCTAACTATAACTACCTAGTGGCGACTGCCAATGGGATATATATATATATATATCCTTTACAATGCTGTCAAATGGTTGAAGCTCTCCTCAGCTAGTGTTATTGCGCAGGAGGCTGACCGTTCGCCTCAGTAATCCTCTTATCCAAAAAAGACGTTCTCGCTGTTCTCTGGAAACTCAAATGTACTTGCTCACGGGTGTCAAGTCCTTCCTTAGTGTTTGGTTATATACTCTCTGTCCAAACTACCGGTTTTGAGGCAACGGTAGAAACGCACTGGACAGTTGCCTTTTGGTGTGCTTAATAAAGTATATTTGGAGTTCACGGAGTGGATAGGAATATATATAGATATATATATAGATATATATATATATGACATACTCTGTAATATTTTGACTCACTGTGTAGTGAGTAGTAATTCTGAAAGCTCCAAATATTTCCCAAAACATGCATTACGTCAAAGCAATGTGCTAATGTCTATTCTATGCTAAGTATGGAATAACTATATTATAAATGCGTGTCATGCACCATATTTGAAACCCTAAATATTAAAGAAAATGAGATGCACTTGTGGACAGAAAAATGTTCTGTGCACGGCTTCGCTGCTCCTTGGATTTTCGATCATGATATATCAAGTACTGAACATAAAAGTAAAACAATCCTGATGTTACACATACAGTACTTCCAACTTCCATTAACCCACCAAGCCAACCTACTGTCAATAAAACGTGTGACCTGCAGAGTACTCAGAAATTACTGATTATGGCACCAAATCTCCTGAGCTATTCTATTGAAATGGAGCCTGAAACGGAAAAAGGGGTCAATGGTTGGGAACAGGCACTGCAAAGGCCTAAGCCATTCCTGACCATGGACACTGGTTGAAACTGTCCTTGGTTATAAAACCACCCAGGCACATCAGTAGAATGTTGGAGAAGTTGGGGGCATCAACATGGCAGTACAAGCACCAAATTGCAGATGGCTCTGTACTGTATGGCAAATATGCTGGCTTGCACTGTGAAATCAGCTCCTGTTGGTGATCCCCAAGCATCTCAGAACCCGTGGCACAGAGTGGGAGAATGCTGGGAGTTTCCCAGGTCCAGATGTCCCAAAGCACCAAGTTAACCCAAGGACTTAATTGCCTGCGGTGTGACTCTTTGACAGAAGAGGAATCCCTCTGATGAAATATCACATGAGCAGATTCCTTCTTTGTCAGTGGGTGCTTGTGCACCTCGGGAAACATAACCATGCAGGAACCATGGTGCCTTGGATTGTGTGGGGGACGGTGATTTCTCTCTCTTTCAAGGAGACAAAGAACCCTGCAATTGCATTCCTTAAAGAATATAATTAGATGCTCCTTGACCCTCCCTCTTTTAAAATCAGGTCTTAAAGAAGATATCCTTAAAATCAGATCTCAAGAACCATTAATAAAGTTTATCCTCTTGACTTATTGTATACATCTTTTTCTTTATGTAGCTGTATTTCAAGCACTTTCTTGTGGTTTTGTCTACTGGTATAAAAGACTACAAGCTATTTTTTTGTCATTTGTCAGATTTCTCTGTGTATAATCTTCTTATGTGGTATTTGTTACACCGGCTCGCTGTTAAATAACTGATGCATCAATTGTATGAGTAATGAACCAAGAGCAATTTGTCACTTAGCACAAATGTTTCCAATAGAAAGAACTGATTGTTGTACCTTTCAACAAATGGCAAGCATTTTCAAAGCCAATAGGTCTGGCATAGACTGCCAACTTTTTGGCTTTGCCAATGCGTCTTTGTTTTTCATAATATAAAACTATATTACATTACACATTTATGGGGGGTTGGGGTATTTTTAGGTTTATGGGAGGGGCAGTGGGGGGTTTTAGTTTTAGGGGCGGGGTATTTTTAGTTTTAGGGGCGGGGAGGGGGGTTGGGGTTTTAGTTTTAGGGGCGGGGTGGGGTGTTGGGTTTTAGCTTTTGGGGAGGGGTATTTTTAGTTTTAGGGGTGGGGTGGGGGGGTTGGGGTTTTTAGTTTTGGGGGTTGGGCTTGGGGTTTTAGTTTTCGGGGCAGGGTGGGGGTCGGGGAGTTTTAGTTTTAGGGGCAGGGGTGGGGGGTTGGGGTTTTAGCTTTAGGGGAGGGGTATTTTTGGTTTTAGGGGCAGGGTGGGGGGTTTTGAGTTTTGGGGGTGGGAGTTGGGGTTTTAGTTTTAGGAGCGGCAGTGGGGGGTTGGGGTATTTTTAGTTTTAGGGGCGGGGTGGGGGGTCGGGGGTTTTAGTTTTAAGGGCGGAAGTGGGGGGTCGGGTATTTTTAGTTTTAGGGGCAGGGGTTGGGATTTAGCTTTAGGGGAGGGAGGGCAGGGGTATTTTTAGTTTTAGGGGTTGGGTGGGGGGTCGTGGGTTTTTAGTTTTGGAGGTTGGGTTGGGGTTTTAGTTTTAGGGGCGGGGTGGGGGGTTGGGGTATTTTTAGTTTTAGGGTGGGTGGGGGGTTGGGGATTTAGTTTTAGGGGCGGGTGGGGGTTGGGGTTTTATCTTTAGGGGGGAGGGGTAGGGGTCGGAGGTTTTTAGTTTTGGGGTGGGGTTGGGGTTTTAGTTTTAGAAGTGGGGTCAGGGTATTTTTAGTTTTGGGGCGGGTGTTTGGGGTTTTAGTTTTAGGGGCGGGTGTGGGGTTGGGGTTTTAGCTTTAGGGGAGGGGTGTCGGCAGTTTAGGTTTATGGGCAGGGGAGGGATGGAAGGGGTATTTTTAGTTCTAGGAGCGAGGGTAAGGGGTCGGGTATTTTTAGTTTTAGGGGTGGGGGGCCGGGCGGTTTAGGTTTGGGGAGGGGTATTTTTAGTTTTAGGGGCGGGGTGGGGGGGTCGGGTATTTTTAGTATTTGGGTTGGGGGGTCGGGTGGTTTAGGTTTTTAGGGGTGGGGTGGGGGATTTGGGTGGTTTGGGTTTTAGGGGTGGGGTTGGGGTGAATTTAGGTTTTAGGGGCGGGGTGAGGGGTTGCGGTTATTTTAGGGGTGGGGATTGGGGTGGTTTTAGGTTTAGGGGTGGGTTGGGGGTGGGGTAATATTAGGGGCGGGGTGCAGGGCTCAGGGTAGTTTTAGGGGCGCGGTGTTGGGGTGGTTTTAGGTTTTAGGGGTAGGGGTTGGGGTAGTTTAGGTTTTAGGGATGGGGTGGGGGTTGGGGTTGTTTTAGGGGTGGGGGTTGGGGTGGTTTTAGGTTTTAGGGGTGGGCTGTGGGTTGGATAATTTTAGGGGCAGGTGGAGGTGTTAGGGAGTTTAGGTTTTAGCGGCAGGGTGGGGGTATTGGGGGCGTTTAGGTTTTAGGGGCAGGGTGGGGGGCTCAGGGTAGTTTTAGGGGTGGGGTGATTTTAGGGGTGGGTGGTTTTAGGTTTAAGGTGTGGGGGTTGGGGTTGGGGTTGTTTCAGAGGCAGGGTGGGGGTTGTGGTGATTTTAGGGATGAGGTGGGGGGTTGGGGTAATTTTGGGGGCAAGGGTTGTGGGTTGGCGTGGTTTTAGGAGAGGGGGTGGGGGGGTCACAGTCATTTTCAGGTGTGGGGGGCCAGGGTGGACGCATGCTGGAACCATGCATGCCTATCACTAATGCCTTTACCAGGAATGCCTTTACAACGAAAAATCGCTGTTAAGGCATTTGTAGTAAAGGCATTAGTGGTAACAACGCGGTCGTTGTTCCGACCTCGTTGTTCGGGCATGCGTTGTTCCAGCATGCGTTGTTCCGACATACATTCTATTTAGTTACTTATTTATGCAATTTTTATAAAGAGAGGATATTACCCAAAGGTGCTAGGTGCTTTACAATATACAAAAGTCATTTCATGGACAGTTACACAAGGTTCAAAAAGACCAAATATAATTTAATAAGGTCAAGAATTAAATCATGTTAAATCATTACAGCATTACAATTGGTGAAGATGTATTTACAGCAGTAAATAGGTTATCAATTAGTGCCATCGTCTAGAAAACAAAGTTTTCAACTGCTGCCATGTTCTAGGAAATTTCGAATGAAATAGAGTTAGGGTATTTGTATGCCAAAGAGGTGAGACAACATGTTTCCACTGCAGAGGATTAGTTACAGTGTCTTTGCTAAATATCTTTGATGGAGAAGGCCTTTAAGCTCCATTTTGAAGGTAGTCAACATGGGGGTGGAGCGTAGGTTTGGAGATAACGAGTTACAACGTCTGGTTGCGCAACCTAAGAATTAGGCAAAGAGTTAGGTATTTTTAAAGGTTGGGGGTTCTACCAGCAATGCTTTAGTCCATTGCAAATGCTATCATTTCTTGATAACTTGAGTTGGTCCACCAGGTAATGGGGAGTGGATGTGTATAGGGGCTTACGGATATTGCAAGACCATTGCATATTTCCATGGCTTCAATGGGCAGCCAGCGGAGAGTGACCAGCATAGGTGTGATGTTAATCCTTTTGGCCTCATAGACAAAACATGCTGCCCAGTGAAGGATCAGTTTTAGGGAGTGAGATGAGTTTAGGGAGACAGTCAAGAGAGAGTTTCAATAGTCTGTTCTGGAGAGCACCAGAGTTTGAGCAAGATATTTTTAGAATTTGCTCTGGAACATAGTTAGGGATTCCCCAGAGAAGACACAGTTGATATCAAGCATTTGCGGCCATGGTGCTGAATAGGAATGTAATTTGAGCCTTTTGTCTAGGATGACTTCTAGCAATTTTGCACTGTCAATGATGGTAGGGTTGATGTTAAGGATGATGAGTGTGTCTATCCAGGATTATAGTGGAAGTGTTGATTTGGAAGAAGAGAGGATGAGGAATTCAGTTTTGGAAGGGTTCAGTTTACAGTGATGAGAAGTCATCTGGTCAGGAGCAAACACAGACGGCGAGGTGCAAGATGTTGTTTGACGAGGAGTCCTTTAGATACAGTAGGGTGTCAGCTGCATATTGATGATAGAAGATCTCTCCTTTTTATAGGGGGACTCCACATGGCCTAATATACAGGCTGAATAGGTTTGTAACAAGAATAGATCCTTAGGGGGGCCCTTGCTCAACAGTCATCTGTGTTGATAGGCAATCATCAATGTTTATCTTGAGACCTTCTCATGAGGAATGATTTGAACCCTTTAAGGACCACGTGTCAGTGTCCATTCAATATTTGAGCATGTCTAAATCGTGGTTAAATGTGAATCAGGAGCTGTAGTAATACTGTATTGATGCTGCATCTCTGATTGAAACCAGATTGGTATTTGTCTAGTAGGTTGCTGTTTTTGAAATGTTGGGTGAGCTACTCCACTACATACCTTTGTTACTTTTTGCAAGGAAAGGCAAGTTGGAGATCAGGCGATAATGACTGAGGTAATTCATAATGGTAGAGGGTTGTTAGAGGAGTGGGGTGACTTCTCCAGTTTTGAGGTAGTCAGGAAATGTCCCTTGACTGTGATAGAGATTTACCAATTTCGTCTAGCAGGGGAGCATATGTGTATAAAGGCCTTTGTCAATGCTACCTAGGATTTGATCCCCATAGTGATTTGAAGGTTTTACTTTGTGATAATTTTGAGTAAGTCTTCCTCCATAATGATGTTAAATATTTGCTAAATGTTTTTAGATTTACACATCACGGAAGCAGTATGATGGCCAACTAGGCATAAAAGCAATGTTATATTGGAGTCAAAGAACTTTAAAAACGTGATCTTTGATTGTAGGGTCATCAAATTTGATAGATGTAGATGTGTAGGGGCTGTTGGAGGCTTTGACCAGATCAGTTAGTTATTTTGGTTGGGTCTTTGCTAAAACCAGGAGAGATCTAAAGTAATTTGACTTCTCACAAAAGACATGTCTTTTGTAAAGTGACAAGTGAGGTTAGTAGTGGAAGGCGATTGTCTCAATTGTTTTCTCTAGTGTTCTCAGCACATATCTTTCCTCATAAAAGGCCTTGTTGGACCATAGAACTGATCTTTTAGGTCTTTTCCTTTTTGCTTTGGAGTGGAGTTACTTCATCAAGGAGATCTGAAAGACATTCAAGAATGCAGGTGGTCAAGTCATTAAAGGCCGTGAAGGTGCTGATGAAAAGTACTACAGTTTGTGCAGTGTTGTTAAGTATGCTGATGACGATGTTCTTGGTGTCTCAAAACCAGGTAAAAACAGTAAGTTTTTGGTAAAGTCCAAAACATATTTTTTTACAATAAGACTGCTTAATTTTTTGTAGATTATGCTCCTTTTGTAATCTTTTGTACACCTGATAATAGTGAGATTTCTGCAAACATATCATTAATTAGGAAACAACAAGCAGTGAAATTGTTTTCATAAGCTTTCCTGCATTAAAAGCTGTAATGTTAGTTCCAGTTTCCAATGGGTAGATCTTCCCTTTGCTTTAACATAGTATTATAGCATTTTTTAACATGGTAATATCATATGAAATGCGCAGCAATCTTACAAGACGTTTAATATGATTTTTACCACTTCTAGGTGTCTTGCACCAAAAAATCTATGTTGAAATATACTAGCTCTGTATAATTCAGTGTATAATTCAGTGAAAGTATACTCATTATACGTTGTAGAATATGTGGAGGTGATTAAATGACTTGAAACTTTTTTTCTGCATTCTATATGATTTCATTTATCCATCTGAACCTAAGCAGTTGATGGTAACCCAACAGCCTCACACCACAAGTGTCAGTTAACGTATTAGGTGAGGAAACTTACTTGGAATTATAAATATTTCCATTCCTAAGGTTCAGAGAATAAATTACATCCATGCACATTAAATGGAACTGAAGTATCTGTGTGAGATGCTAGTAGGAATCAATCTTGTTTACAGTGTTGAATTCTGTGTGCAAAACAGAAGACAGAACTTTCAATGGCATTTGTTGGATGATGAAACTGGGCACAGCAAATGGAGAGAAGGCCAAAGGGGTACCTCAAAAGGGATAAAAACAAGAGCACCTGGAAGTTTAAACATACTTCCTAGGCTTCAAATTGGGAATACAATGTAGTAATGAACTGTTATCGATGCAACGGCAGATTACAAAGCACTTTATCCCCTTAATCTCACAGTTCTTAAACTTTACCAGGGACAGTGAATAGCATCACATTTGTATCTATACATCTACGTGTTGTGCTCTGTGTGTGAGAAACTGTATTAGTGGCTAGGATGGAGAGCACTGAATGAATTCCCACAAAGTTAAGGAACCCAGTACCAAAGGAGTAAGGCTGGTGTAAGTGATGAGTCCTTGGCTTACTCTTGTTGGCTGTGGCTAAAGGTGATAGTCTTCTTTCAGAGAACATGCATCTAAACTACTTTAGTAGTATCAAATCAGTATTTAAGCTAAGAAATTCACATAGCAAATTATGGAAATTAAATAAAATTAAATGATTAGATTTACACCAAAATGATAAAAATTGGTAAAGGGGAACATTATTATAATTTGTTGAAGAAAAGGCAAATTTTTCCTTGAAAATAATGGGGAAGCTCTAAGGCAACATTAGTTTTTATGGTAAGGATGACAGGGCCTTATGTAAGCTTTTAGGTTGACTGCCATGGAATTAAAATTATCAGTTGGCCCCTCATCAGCGGGTTTAACTTTCTTGAGCAAGGTAAAACAGAATATTATCATGGACCCTAAATTGTTGGAGGTCTAAAATTCATGGTCCTAATGAAGCGTTAACCTTTGTTGCCAAAAACTCAAAGCTGGATAATCTTTTTAAAAAAATGGTTTTATTTGGTTTTCTTTTACATATAAAAGAGCAGGATACATTCTCGCATGCCGAGCCACTGGAAATCACCATTTGGGGAAATGTAAAATTCAGCATTGCAATATACAATTTCACTCCAGAGGTGCTATTGACATGTCAATTACTTTAGAAAACAGCACTGTAGGCACATATGGTGAATAACAATCATGGTGTACCCTCATCCTCCACATGATCCAGCCCATAATCTGCCGTCCATGGGCCCCAGACTTGACCAAATTTCCATGGACACTCTTTAATCATGTATGTAACCTTCGCAGCTGCTATTTACATGCCCCTTCCTATTCTTCACTCCTGTAGTGCAGGGACGTCTGCTGTCCTCCAGTGCCTGGCAACATCCATCTTCACCACTAACAGTCCCAAGTTGCTAAACAGAAGCTTGGCCCTGGGAGCATCCAAATCTGTCGGGGTGACCAAGAGAACATATGTTGGCTCCAGCGGGACCTCTGCCCCGGTATACTTTGCAATTCACTTACTATTTCTTCCCAGTGCTTCAGAATCATACGACAAGCCCACAACATGTACAAGAATGTCCCCTTCTCTTCCCCTCTCACACACTCTGGGGTAGTGCTCTTCCCATGCAATGCAGTCACACCCTTTTGTAGTATATGACCCTCAGCCTGGTTTTAATTGCAACCTCGCCCTGCTTCATCAGAGCTGCTTCCCAGCCGCTATCATCAATCTCACCCACATCCGGTACCCAGCACCCTCTAAGCTTGAACAAGTTGTCTGGCATATTGTTGTTCAGGGTCTTGTAGGTCAGGGAAATGGCACCCTCCCAGCTTCTTCATGAGCATCCTGCCTTCCAAGAGTGCGTATTCTGGTATCTCAATCTCTCCCATTTTCTCCGAACACCATGCATGACCCACCTGTGTGTATTGTAAGTACTGGTTTGAGTATAGCTGGTACTCTGTAGCAACGTGAATGGCATGAGCTGTTCCCTCATCTGGAGGTCTGCTATCTGGGAAATCCCCATCATGTCCTAGGCCTTGAAACCTTTCAGTTTCCCTATTTCTCACAACATCACCCCCACCCATAGGAAGGTCTCTCCAGTCCCTATTTCCGCCCGCCCAATGCGTCTAGTAGCCTTAGTCCATGCCTCCAGTGTGACCCTTGTGACTGGTAGTAACTGACTGGCTCCTTCACCTCTGTGTATGGCTGTGTCCTTATCTGCACCTACTCTAACAGATACGTGGGGTGGTTGTGGGGAGTGTATACCCAGTCACTGATCACTATTAAGTGTGTGGCCCAGTAGTACGCCCTAAACTGTGGAAGAGCTATCCAACTGTTGTATGGGTTGCATTTTAAAGTCTGCACCACTATCCCAGGATGGCCTCTGTTCCACAGCAGAGACTGCAGCTCCCCATCTATGGTACAGAGCGACTCCTCCGGGATTGTGTGGTATGTATTCTGAAGGACATTAGTGTGTTTCTTGCAGCAAGACTAAGGACCTGATTTAGGTTTCAGTGCACAGGTTACTCCATCACAACAGTGATGGATATCCCGCCCACTAAAATATAAATCCTATCACTTTCTGTGGGATTTATATTTCGGCGGACAGGATATCCATCACTGTTGTGATGGAGTAACCTGTCTGCCGAAATCTAAATCAGGCCTTTTCTCTGGCAGTAGCTGGTGGAGGTACTGCGCCTCCAGCTCCCTCTTGACTTTGTTCCTCAGACTGTAGTTGTTCCAAATCAAAATTGAATACAGATGTGCCTAACTTTGCCAGGCATGGCTGCCGCTTCATCTTTTCTCACTGGTGTAGTGTAAATAACTAAAACAACATTAAACATAACTCTCCAACAATCCCCAGCTCCACCTCCCACCACCTCCTGCAAGTTTCCAACCTAATTATAAAGTGCAACTACTAACAAGTAGAGTTTGCGAAGTCTGCAGCCCACCCACCTTCCTAACAAATAAACACCAATATCTGACCCCCTCATAGGTAGAATTCGGGAGGGTGGTCCCTCTAATCTTACTGTCAGTCTCATAGCTCCTTACCTACCAGGCACTCCCAAGCATCTTCACAAAGCTTTCGCTTCTGATACACAAATGGGAATGGAAGAGAAAGCAGTTAACTCACCCTGCATTGAATGAGAAAAAATATAGAATGATGCTTGAAGTCATCACCATTTGGACCACTATGGGACCATCCACCTTCCACCTGCATCAAGAGTCTACCTGTTGATCCAGCAACCCTGCTGCCATTTCAGGACTCATCGCCTCCGCATCTGATGTCCTGCCTCTGTCTATCATCTGCCCTAATTGGATTTCAGCCTCTCCCCCCTCTGGCCCTACAGCTTGGCATGCCCGTAGTGACGTGTTCCCGTCTGAGTCTGTTGTTTCCTCAGCCTGCCTCCTGGCATCCCTGAGTGAGGCAATCGAGGTGCCCGGCCTGTCCGTTTTTTCTATTACTCTGTAGTTTGCTAACACTTGGGCCTGGCACCCAGGTTGTCCCACCCAGAAATTGGTGGAGGGTGGGTCCACTTCACCTGCAGCTGAGGATGCTCCTCAAGCCACTGTCATGCTTCCTCTAGTGACTGAAAAACAAAGGCCTTGTCTCTGTATGCCACCTTCAACTTGTCGGGGAACAGTAGCATGTATTCAATTTGAAGGCCACAAAATTTGAGCTTTAATGGCATCATAGCTTCTCCTCTGCTTCTGCATGTCCTTTGAATAGTCTGGAAAGTCCATGATCTTTGTGTTGCCCTATTTGATAGTGCCCTTAAGTCTGGTTTCCCTAAGGATCATGTCACAATCTTGGAAGTCTGAAAAGCGCATAGTCACTGGGCGCAGTTGGGGGGGTCCCGGAGAATGACTCCCAGCCAGCACCCTATCTGCCCGTTCTGTAATGAAGCTGGTGGAGAATTTGTTCACCTGGATGAAGGCACGAAACTATTGATCCAAGAAACGTATCATGTCACCCCTTTCGACCCCCTCCGAGAAACTCACCAGCCACAAGTTTGTTTCTCCATGCTCTATTTCCACGTCGTCCACTTTCCATGGCAGATCATTTGTGGTTGTTCAAGTCACTGACAGCATCTGCCGGAGGACCTGCATGGAGTTCACCAGCACTGAGATCCTCGCTCCGCTGTAGCTACCTTCTTCGCAACGGTGCGCAGACTGTGGCGCAGGAGGGACACCTCTGATTTTGCTTCCTCAATCCAGGGCCTCCCGAGAGGTCTGTATTGCCACTAGCAGCACTATGTTTTCAGGCAATCATGGGAAGTCACCAGGGCCCTCCATGGGGGTTTCCACCACTTTGGCGTAGCAGTCGATTTTGCCCTGGTCGTGGTGTCTTTGGATCCTTGTCTTTCACAAGCCTCCATCATAGGTATCATAGTAGTTGTTGTGGAGTGGCTACATGGGGCGGAGGAGGGGACGGAAAGGGAGATGGTGTTTGCCAGGCACATCCCTTTCCTCAGTGTCTTGAGATGCCACTGTTACGGCCCCTGGGGCATACAACATTGGTCTGCTTCTCACCTTTCCAATGTCTTGTGCCTTGGGGGAACAGTGCAGGGGGGCAGCATTTACTACCCTCTGTGCCCAAAGGGGTTTTGTCATCAATGCACATCAGTACTGGCACAACCTCACCCACCTTTCTTGAAGATTGATGTCCTTCTAAGGTGGAGTCGCTTCTCTGCACCAACAGGCCCCCTCTGGGCCCAGCAGCCGTCAGGAACCCATTCTCCTGGGTCTCGCCCTCACTTCCATCTCAAACTGGGTGCCTGCTCCCTATGCCACCAGGCAGTTATTTTTTCATTGTCGCCCCCTCCGATGCTGGGCCTACATGCCTGACTCTGTCTCCATTGTTGTTCTGTGGATGACTGCTGGGCCGCCTCTGCAGGCAACGACTCATTGTACTTCATCTGCTCTGTGGGGGGGCCGAAGCAACAGCATCTTGTGCTGGGTGGCTCACCACAAGATTCCAAGGGGGCTCCTGCCTCCAAGTTGCTCAGTAGTATGGGTGTTAATGCTCCCTGTTACCGCCCCAAGCTGTCTCTGCAACTCGATCACTAGCTCATCTCTCACACTGCCAACATTTGAACTCCACAGGCTGGGGCAGTGTTGCTCCAGTGTGGTGTGATCTCTGCCTTGGGAATTTAGAGTATCTCCAGGTAGCCTGGCTAAGCAGTCTGGTGCTTGGGTGTTTGTGCCTGTCCACCCTATTTGGAGTCTATAACCAGGTATAAGTAGGGCAGAGAGAACATAATTCAGATTCTTGATAGATTTTCTGCATCCTTCAACCCCTCAATAAACCCCTTTGGTCACATTTGAAGCTCAAATGTCTTCACTGGGACAAGGCTGGGTGCCACAGCCTGAGAGGAATCTGTGAGGTCAGATATATGGTTTCTGTGGCCCTGCAGAAGCCAACAACTTTGTGCAAAAGTGCTCTAAATTTCCCTGTAGACTATAGAGGGCAGAACGTCCTCCAAAGCTTGGGTACAGGTAAGAGCAGATCCCAAGGCCTCAGTCCTTTCCCATGCACACAGCAGACATTAAACATATTTCCTCATCATCTTTTGTTTATATTCTCCAAGTCAAACAATGCTCTGATCCCTTGGTGTTGGGAGTCCCAAAATGTAGTCATAATCTTGTGATGGGTAGTGGAGAGTGACCAATTTTGACACATTTCCCACACTAAACTCTCTGCAAATTTTCAGGAATTCGGATTCCTGAGTACAATATTCTCAGAAAGTTCTATCCTAGGAGATTTCTACAATGACAGAGGTTCATCTCAGCTGCTAGATCTCTCCAAGCCCATTCTTGGGCTTACCTACTATATTGATGTATCTCCCTCTCCTCATCAGTGCAAAACCTACTCAAACTGGTCTTCTTTCTCTAAGTGGAGCCAGCTTGAATGGGCAAGGACCAGAGTTAAATGCAGGACTCCACTGTATCTCTGCTTTCACATAAAAAAGAGATAAGACAGGCACATTTTCAAATGTGCTTTATAAGCCTATTGACAATGTGTGGAGGAATAGATATGCTCATGTTTCCACAAAAAACTAAGCCTTGAAATACTGAACATAGGTAGACAAAAAAAGGAAGGAATTTTTTCATATGAAGCTTTTTTGCACAGAAGACCAACCCACCAGTTATATCTACCATTAAAAAGGACTGGAATCCACACACAGAATACTGCGGGGAAAGTTTCAACGTACCACTTGCAACACAGCTGAAAAACGACACACCACCTGCTTCGTGGCTAAAATCCACACTCCACTTGCATCACAGCTGGGAGATCAACGCATCGTGAGTGGAGAAACAATTCAACAACCGCTGCGGCTGCTGATAATGACGCAAACCCCATGTAGCGTGGTTTTCTAACACAGTGCGACCGGATTTCCCACGTATCATCGCTGGGCATCAAAGTCATCATGAACCTGGACAGATCCGATGTGCCCTGTCTGGAAATCAACTCATCTAAAAAACAATGCATCACCTACCCGACCGGGGAAGAACCAACTTACTTGCGAATAAGGAATCAACGCATCTCTGACCTTTTTAACGCACGCTCACCTGTGCTTCTTTATTTTTAACACAAACTAGGTACTTTGTGTAATATCAACATTTTCATTGTTTTCTTTTGAGTAAGACTCTTATGCACTCATTACAACCCTGGCGGTAAAAGGCACCTACCGCCATGCTGACGGCCGCCAACCTACCGGGACCACGGCGGTAATCCGCCACAGGTATTATGACCCACACAGAGAATACCGCCACAATACAGACACCCACACAAGTCCGCCACACCAAAGGTCAGTGATAAACTGGCAATAGCAAAACCCACACCGTCACGCCAATAGTAATATGCCCACAGTATCACGACCCACGAATCAATGCAGCGGTCTTTCAACCGCGGTAAACCATTGGAGGTACACACCGCTGCGCTCAAAATACAAACACACTTACAAAACACAAGCACATTGGACAAATCAAAATACACACACCTGATACACATACCCACACTACACCCACAACACTATAAAACACACACCCACAATACCCACAAACCCTTACAGCAAAAAAAGAGACCAAGCATAGAGAGACAAGCAAAGAGCACACACTCAGTCAGAGGCACAGAACACCATCACCCATACACCATCCACGAACATCACATTATAAATCCCAACACATCACCCCACACATAACCACACACATATCACTCACACCACATCATGGCACCTCAAAGACACCCCAGATTTTCTGACGAGGAGCTAAGGGTCACGGTGGAGGAAATCATCTGGGTAGAGCCACAGCTATTCGGAGCACAGGTGCAGCAGACCTCCATTGCAAGGAAGATGGAGCTATGGTGGAGAGTCGTGGACAGGGTCAACGCTGTGGGACTGCACAAGGGGATGAGTACCATTTCAAACAGTTGACTTTCACGCTTTAAGAACTAGATGGCTGAGGGATGTGGGCTGTGGGTGCCCCTAGGCCAACGTGATCATGCCAGGGTAGGCCCCTTGTTTGCAGGCTCTGACTCACTTCTACCCCAATGGTACAAGGGGCCAACTACTAGTGTGCAGGGTCCTCTGGGTGTCAGGTGTGCAGGTGCTGGCGTTAGGCATTGTGCCCCATGGGCTGGTGACTACCTTAGTGAGTGGTTAGGCATGGCCTAGTGCATAGGGCAGCTCAGTGTATGTTGTGTACGCCAACAGTAGTGGTGTTGCTGGCATTGACCATGTGTGTCCTCTGCCTAGCCCCCCTTATTGTTCTGTCACCCTGTCCTTGTGTGCATTAGCATCATCTGGCGGAGGAGCAGAGGCACCGGCGATGGAGGGAGCTGCATCCAACATGGCCCAGGAGGGTGAATCCACGGAGGGTGAAGGCACCAGTAGGACGGAGGGCGAGGGGAGCTCCACAACAGGGCCAGGAGCAGAGACCAGTGACAGCGACTCCTCCTCTGATGGAAGCTCCCTGGCGGTGGCGGACACGTCTGTGCCCACCACAACAACAGGTACAGCCGCCACCCCCTACCAAAACTGCCCCCCTGGCAGCCCCTCAGCGTGTTTCCCGTGCCCACTCACCCAGGAGGGGGGCATCTCCTTCACCCCAGGCACCTCAGGCCCTGACCCAGTCAGCCCTGCTTCCCTCAGTGAGGAGACTATTGACCTCCTGTGATCCCTCACTGTTGGCCAGTCAACCATTCTGAATGCCATCCAGGGTGTTGAGAGGCATTTGCAACAAACAAATGCATACCTGGAGAGCATTCATTCTGGTGTGGCGGCCCAACAGATACCATTTCAGGCTCTGGCCTCAGCACTGATGGCAGCCATTGTCCCTGTGTCCAGCTTCCCCCCTCTAACTTCACCTACCCAGACCCAATCCCTTCCACCTCAGCCTATCCCAAGCACACCTACAGACCGGCATGCACACACATCAACACACAAAAGTGGCTCAGGAAAACAAAAGGACCAAACATCATCACACAGGCACTAATACAAACACCATACCCATGCACACATACCAACATCCACTGCCTCCACTGTGTCCCCCTCCTCCTCTTCCTCCACCTTCCTCCCAGTATCATCTCCACTGAAACTTGCATGCACTACATCATCAGCCACTGCCTCCATCACCATCACGCCCATCACAACACATCCCTCACGAGCAATCACCACCCCCACAACCATTTACACATCCCCTGTGTCCTCTCCCAGTGTGTCTGTAAGCCCTCCTCCCAAAGTACACAAACGCAGGCACACACCCACTCAACAGCCATCCACCTCACAACAGCCTCCAGCCCATGCACCATCACCCATCCTCAGCAGACATACACCTCCTACAACCACTACCTCTTCCTCCACTCCCACACCCCCTCCATCTTCCCATCCCAGTGTGTCAAAAAAACTTTTCCTAGCTAACGTTGACCTCCTCCCTACACCCCACCCGTCCTTCCCCTAAGGCCAGGATGTCTAGATCCCAGGCCAGCACCTCAGCCACCAAATCGGTGTCCGCTCTGGTCCCTGCAAGTCTGGGAAGATCAAAGGGGGCACCCGTCAGGGCTGCCAGTGTGCCACCTACAGATGGTAAGGACCACCCAATTCCGCCACCTGCCAAGGTGAAGAAGGGGCCGGCATGAAGCAGGGAAAAGTCGCACTACCCAACCAGCAAGACCTCATCCAAACACAAAGAGGACAGTGCCAAGGTCCCAGCAGTGACTACCAAGGTGGGGAAGGACCACAAAAGCAAGGGCAAGACACCTGAGGGCACGAAGCCTCCTGTTGATGGGCTGGTGACCACCATTTTGCCAGACAGCCCAGCAACCTTTACCACTTTCAGCACCGCCACACCGACTGCCACCTGCACTGCCACCTGCCCTACCATCTGCACAACCCCCTGCACCTCCGCTGCCATGTCAGTCACCAGCATCCTCCACAGTGATCAGCCATCCGAGCCTGCCGGAGACGGCCTGGTGTCTCCCTCCACCTCTACAGACACCTGCACCATGGGCAGCACCGGCAGCATCTCCGCGGCTGCCACCGCCGCAGCCACAGCCACCTGCACTGTCATCTGCACTGCCATGTGCCCAGCCGGTGCCACAACATCGGACATCAGCAGCATCCCCAGTGGGCAGCCATCCGAGGCTGCAGGAGACATCCTGGACCCTGTAAGCACCACATGAGGCACCACCACCAACACTGGCACTACCAGCAGTTTACAGCCTAAGTCGACGCAGGATGGATTGTGGCTCTGCCTCCATGGAGTATCATGCTACCTGTTCCCTGCATATCTCGTAGCTCAGACACCCAGGTGAGGGTATAGGAACTGCCACACCCCAGGTGCAGAATCACTGGGCACAAAGCCCCCTCCAGAACCACTTGAGAGATGCACCCACTCACCCCTTTCTTGGCAGGATGAAGCAGACTGGGCACAAGGCCCCCACCAGAACCAGTGGAGGCCATCCACTATAGAGACTGTGGCCTTGCACTCCCCAGGACCAAGCAGTGGCCAAACCACCCACTAGAGAGACTGTGGCTTTGCACTCCCCAGGACCAAGCAGTGGGCAAACCTCCCACTAGAGAGACTTGAGAGACTGTGGCTTTGCACTCCCCAGGACCAAGCAGTGGGCAAACCATCCACTTGAGAGACTGTGGCCTTGCACTCCCCATGACCAAGCAGTGGGCAAACCACCCACTTGAGAGACTGTGGCCTTGCACTCCCAAGCACCAAGCAGTGGACATGGTGCCCCCTCCAGGAGCAGTGGTGTAGTACCATCTTCTGGCTGAGGTGCCCCTCTTCCCCCTTGTGGTGCCTGTGTTTTTTCGACCTGATGCCCCTGCAGTGTTCTGTCCATTTTGAGGCAGGTGTCATGTGTGGGCTTCGCCCATGATTTTTGGGACCACCAGTCCGCGGACATTTACAAGTGACAGTGTACGGCCTTCTTTACGTAATGTAAATATTTGTATATACTGAATTATTTTTAATCATTTGCTATATCTGAATGTTAAAAAATATCACTGGTTAAATTCATTTCCTTTTGTCCTTGCGTTCTTCCAGGGGTTCTGTCATGTTGTTGTGTATGGTGTTGTGGGTGAGGGTGGGGGTGTTGCGTGCCGCATGTGTGTGTAACTCTCTTTTACCTCCCCCCTCTCCTGTGTACTAAGTGCAGTACTCACCGTCGTCAGCGCCGCAGCATTCTTTCTACTCCCTGGTGTATTAGTAGATACACCAACCTGGGGAGGACCTGCAATTCGGGCTCCATAGCATCCTGATTCTTCGTGGAGTGTCGGAAGGTGAGTGGTTCCCCTTCAGTGTAGTGTTTCCACCTTGATTTTGATGTCGTTGGTACCGCCCCGGAAAAGCTGGCGGATTGGCATCTCATAATAAGGTGGGCAGTACATTGTCTTCCGCCTGTCTGTTGGCAGTGACCGCTGCGGTATTTGTTGCTAACGTCCTGCCAGTCGGAGTGTTAAAGTGGCTGTCTGTGTTGGGGGTTTCCGTTGTGGTCTTAATTCAATTTTTTTTTACCGCCGGCCTGTTGACAGTGTTACTGTCGCTTTAACGCTGACCACCAGGGTTGTAATGAGGGCCTTATTCTTTTGAAAATGCATATCTTGATTTGTGTATGTTGGAATTTTGTCATTTTGGTCTTGTTTGATTTAGATAAATAATGCCTATTTTCCTAAACTGGTGTGGTGTCCATTTTGCAGTGCTTTCACTGTATTACGGTGTGTCCTGGTACAAATACTTTACACATTTACTTTGAGATAAGCCTAACTGCTTGTCCCAAGCTACCAAGGGGGTGAGCAGGGGTTATCTGAGTGTGTACCTCCATTGCTCTGACGAGATTGAGGATCTCTTCTTGGACAGAGTGCAAAATGACTGCCAGCCATTTCTAACAAACTCCATGGTAATGTACCTTTTGAGTGAAGATGAATATTAATGTAGAAGTAAATAGTAAGGCACCAATCTCACCCTGACATTAGGGAAGAGGAAAGAGCCAAGCAAAGAGATCTAATAGGAGAAGCAAAGATTTCTAGCAGGTAATCCAAAGGAAGAGTCCAAGTATAAGGAGCAAAAGTCAGGGACAAAAAAAGGAGCAAGTGGGCAATGAATGCACCAAAATATAAGGATACGGTGTGTTGTGAGGCATCTATCCCTTGTAAGTGTCTCCTCATACATGATTCAAACAGGAACTGACATCTCAGGAAAAGACTCAATTTCATCTTAGCCCTTAGATTGGGAACCTCAAGAAGAGATCTGTGAGCAGACCACTATTTTGGAAAAGGTCGTGGGTCATCCATTCCCCATTTCTGAAGTTCATGGCTGTGGCAAATCTACACCTTTTGCATGGTAACCCCAGATTGTTTACCTCCTTTTGGGACCCTATATTTGCTGTTTTTTTAACTCTGTGGTGTTTATCCCTACTAAACAGGAGTAAAATGCTTTTGCTCCCCCATTACAGATGATTAAATAGGCTTATCACTGACTGACATATTTTACTTATCTATAAGTCCTCAGTATATGGTGTAGAAAATCCACCTGGGTCTGGAAGTTATATGCCACCTATGGACTTCAACACCTTGCCACCCACAGGATTTGCCCATAAAATGTGTCTTCAGTGTTATGAGGTGTGCCTGACTGCAGCAACCTAAAAACCTGCTAACAAAACTGTCAAAATAACCCTTTTTAATTTGAGGGAATCCCTGATTTTAAATAACAATAACTCGCTCTGAATTTGTCCATACGGTAGGGTGCCTCATTTTTAAAAGAAGAATATGGTCAAAATTAAACGTGGTATGTTCCTCCAGTGACTAAAAACCAAGGGCCAGATATATCATACATTTTTGCAGTCGCAAACGGCCCAACAAGGTCATTTGCGACAGCAAAAATGCATTTTGGAATATATGAATTCTAATTGATGATTCAGTAACTTTTACTGAATCGCAATTGGGAATTGCTACTACATACGGATTCGGTATTAGGAAGGGGCATGCCAAGGGTGTCCCTTCCTATTATGGAAACACATTGGGATGTAGGAATGTTTTGTGACCGAAATGTGGTCGCAAAACATTTGCATTTTATCACCTACTTCAAGTAGGTGGTAACCCATTCACAAACAGGAAGGGGTCCCCAAGGGACCCCTTCCCCTTTGTGAATGTATGCAAAGACATGTTTTAAGAGCAGGCAGTGGTCTTTTTTCATTTTCATTTTTCTTTTTTAAACACATCCCGTTTTTTGTTTTCCTGCATTTAACAATAAAAAGATTGCTTTATTTAAAAGCAATCACAGATATTGTGGTCTGCTAAGCCCAGCAGGCTACCATCCCTGTGAGTTTACCATTTCCTAATGGGTATCAAATTGCTACCTAACTCATGAATATTAATGAGGTAGGTTGATTTGCGAGCTATTGGGAATCACTAAATAAAACTCCTGGAGTTTCATACATTCAAATAGCGATTACCTAATTGCGATTCGCAGAAAATTGCAGTAAGGTCATCACTATTGAGAAAAATGATACATCTGGCCCCGAATGCTGTATTGACTGGCAGGGCTGAAGCTGGATCCTAGAAAATATCAAAGTAGAATCATAATCTCTAATCTGTGACTTTTTATGGGAAATGGCTAAAATGCTAGTAAACGTGCAACTCATTGATGAAGTTGGAATTTTAATAAATATTTAGGAAATGTAATTTTTAGAAAGTTAGCTTTTCCCGGCTGTAAGAAACTGGGTTATTAGTTGATAGAGCTATAAGACCTCATCAAGTAATAATGTCACAATTTACTGTTAGGTCCAGTTAGGTCTCAATAAATTAAACATTAGTTAACCCTTGGTAGCTTGGCACAGAGCTGTCAGGCTTAACTTGAGAAAAACGCATGTAAAGCATTTTACAATGTCAAAGCAGTCAATAGGTAAGAAACAAGACGCAATTAAAATCCTACTCAATTTATAGAAATAGCTTATATGTATGTCTTCAAATACACATACAAATGACAAGAATCTATAATAAGGAACTGGAGATATCAATTTTAGAAAATTTCAAAAATAGGTAATTAATCACTGCAGTTCACTGGAGCAGTCCATAATTACCCTAGGGCAATGTGCTATCTGTGGCAAAGTTCCAGGCTACCGTCAGACTGGCAACTCAGAAGAAGGAGGGTAACAGGTGCATCTCTTCCAGGCAAGGCTTCACTGTGTTCGGATTGATCCTGGGGAAATCCTAGAGGTAGCCTCGGGTTCTTTAGTGGTCTTAATCTCTCCTGGAAAAGTCCCTTGGGTCACAGATCCACGGCTCTGGGGACATAGCTTGGGGCTGAGGATTCAATCACCCAGCATGCACCAGGGGAGTTCCAGGCGAGTCCAGTTGTGACTTGTCAACAGGCCAAAATCAATTTCTAGTTTGCGGTTAGGTTAATATTCTGTTTTCTCTAGCTAGGGGAGAAAAAAGAGTACACGCTGATGGCAACAATAGGTCCAGATTCTGGTGAGCACATCGACGTGGGTCAGGCCTCAATCTCCAAGCATGCCCAAGCAACAACAAGGAAAATTCATCAGTGGGAGCAACAGGCCACTTTGCAAGCAATCCTCTCAGGTGTTTGTGGTCCTGTGGCTTATCAGGAGACAAAGCAACTAGGCCTTGGAGACCACTCTTCTGTCCTGGGTATGAGGGGGAGCCGGTCCAGCTGAGGCAAAAATACAGGCACAGTCTTCCTTTGTGAAATATTTGGTGCAGCAGGTGCAGTCCTTTCTGGTGCAATCTCTCTGTGTGCAGTCCAGGGGTCGAGCAAGCACAGTCCTTTTGTTTTTCACAGACCGGGCAGTGGTCTGAGTTCTTTTGGCAGGATTGCCAATGTTATCCTTTGCACAAGCTTGTGGTGGGAGGACTCACGAGACATTAGGGCTATCGCTCCACTGGGCAATCCAACTCACTTTGTGACTTCTTCCTGGAAAGTGTGGCATAAAACTATCCCTCAATGCAATATCTTGCTGACTACCAACATGGCCAGACCCTTCTTTTCCTATGTAGAGCTCCCTAGCCCATCCCAGAAGTGTGGTTACCTGTGGACTTAACTCCCTCGTTGAGATTTCTCCTAATCTAATTAAAGAGCAGTCAGGCTGGTAGGCCACCAAGGGAAACAGGGCAAGCGCAGGCTCAGTGACATCTGTTCTTTGCGGGGCAATTTGCCTTTGAAGTGTTATTAGCCCACCAGCCCCTTCCCAGCCATCCAGCTACAGGAGAGGACAACTCCTCTCAGCAGATTGCTCCTTTGCTCTCAGTTCCTGAGAAGACTTCATACCTCATAACAGGGCACACCTGGCAGCACTAAGCTGCTGGGCTACTCAGAAAAGGGCTACCAGTGGGGTTTTAGGCAATATGGAAACCTAAAACTTCTAAATCTACTTTTCTAAAATAGCTATGTTAAATCTAACTTCGGTAATATATAGAACTTAATGGATCTACTGATTTGACACATTGAACCAACCTTCTAGCTGGTCCCATTGGGAAGTTACAGTTTATTAGAAATAATAAAAGTAGCCTAATGTTAGTCAATAGGGTTGCCAGCATTCCAATAGGGAAAATCAACTTTGGAGATTTTCCACTACCAAGGCATGTAAAACACACCTTATTGTTTTCCGGTTATTTAGAACCACGTAAATAACCATCCGGGCACTTAAGGTAGACTCTAGGGGTACCATAGATAATACCTAGGGAGTTTTGACTATTTCAAAAGGGTTACTTTGAAAGGTCAAATGTCACAGCGCTATAACTGTCATGTTTTCACTTTCCACTGCAGTGGTGCGCTCTTACGTCCACTAGCTCCCACTAGTGACATTTTAACCTACAGTCCCTTGGCATCCTGAGTACCATATACTAGGGAAATACAAGTCACCTAACATTCTAATTAGAATTTCCAATTGGGATATCTCTTTAGTTGCCATCTAGGCTGAAGGACAGGTGTAGCACCCAGTTCTTACTTGTCTTTTTAGTGGTGGCAAAATAGTGCAGCAGTTCACTAAAGGTACTTTAACTTAAAGTTCCTAGGTACTCTGAGTACTTTTAGTAGGGATTTACATGTAAGTTAGACTTGCCAGTCATGAATAACCACTTTGGGCCCACTGGTATACACCTTTAGAGATCAGAGCACGTACACTGGGTGCTGGACATCAGTGCCCCAGTGTGCAGAGTCATTACACCTGCACGTAAAGTCATCAAAAAGTGTGGAAAACAGTGGGTGTGAATCTGTACAAAGCCATTCTGCTACACATGCTGGAAGATCCTGGAGGCTAATTTACATTAGCCTGTCACCAGTTGCCCAGGAAGTGCTTGAAAACTGCTCAATGAGCACACCAATGGATTAGGCCTAGTGAATGTATGAACTGTGTGTGGGGCATTTGATTTTTCTCAGGTCTCAGGTCATGAAGGACAGTTCAGGTGGACCCAGGGACTTCATTAACTTGAAAGGTACAGAGGTGAGCCTTGCCCATTAATAGTTTAACGTAAGGCAATGCTTGAACTAGAGAAGGCCTTTGTCCCTGTGGCGCACACTGACAAGGCTCCAAACCCAGTGGGAGGGAAGTTACTGCAGAACTAGTTTGAAGTGGGCACAGGAGAGGCGACTGCTCATTTCCCTGGCCAGAGCTCTTAGTGGACACAAGAGTTCTGCAGAAAGTAGAGAGATTTTCACGTTCTTCCAGGCTCTCTATCTTCTGCTGCATTCTTCTTCCTATTCTTGCTTTTGCGCCACTCTCTTCCTGTCTCTTTCACATCCTTTTTGCTATTCCTGCTCTCCCTCCCACCTTTTATGCTGCTGTTCCTGCCCCTTACACTCCCATTTCTCTTACCCTCCACTTAAATCTTTTCCCTATTGATCTATTCTCACCTTCAGTCTTTTTTACCCTCCTTCTGCTTTTTCCTGCCCTTTTTAATCTGCTTTTGCTGCTGTCCCTTTTTGCCCTTTCTCACTCTTTTCTCCTACTCTCCCCTACTTCTGCCATCCCCTCTCCTTCCTGTCTTTTTGCCAGCCCCACCCACCAACTACTATTGACCTTTTCCCACTCCTCTCTCCTGCTCCCACCTCATCTCTCCTCCTTTCTCTTTCCCACCTTTTTGCTAGTCCAGCCCACCATCTAGTCCCCCTCCCACCTTCTAGGACTATTTAATGCTGGTTGCAGTGCAGCTGCTCAGCTCGCTCCCCGCTGGTGCACCAAAGGCAAGCATGTCTGCCCCTGTCTGTGCCTGACTGTGCCCAGCAACAGGAACCCTGGTCCAACCACCACCCATAGCTACACTTCTACCGCCCTCTACATCCTCGACACTGGACACCACCACAAACACTGCCACCGCACACACCACACTCTACTCCATGGCAGGACCTTTCACCTGCACCCTATGTCACTTCACCTGCCACAGCACTCACCCCCCCACCCCTCTCAGAAACACCCAGCCCACTTGGCGAGCAACACTAGTTACCCACTACCAGCTCTCATGCACCCTCAACACTCACTCACTCGGCAAATATGCCGTTGAGGTCTTGGACCTTACCAACACTCTTGTGGCCAACATCATCTTCCTAACTGAGACATGGCTCAACCCTGTGTCAGCCCCTGACCTCACCACCGCCACACCAGCAGAATTCAGAATCAACCACGGAGACTGCATCAACAAGCCAGTCAGAGGAATTGCCATCATTCACAGAGACTCCATCAAATACACTACTGCCACAGATGACAGCATCCCAGCAATGGAACACCTCAACTTCACTATCCAAACAGGCGAGAAATCCACAATTAGGGGAACCCTTGCGCACCATCTAGGAGGACCTCAAATCATCTTCTGCGGCCTCATCGCTGATTTCATCTCTCCCATTGCCATTGTCTCAAAGGAAAACAAGTTCCTTGGTGACATCAACTTCCAACTTGACAACATAACTGACCCTAACTCCACCAACCTCCTTGACAGCCTAAACACCATCGGCCTCACCCAGATGGTCCACGACCCCATGCACATCGCAGGACACACGCTCGAGCACATATTCACCTCCAGTGACCACAATAAGCTACACCCCAAGCCCACATGGACCGACCACTTGATCGGCTACTTCAGCATCATGATCCCCATGCGCTACCCCCGAAACCAACTCAACACCACACGTCACAGCTGGAACAAGGCCTCAGAGACCAAATGGATCAACACTCTCTCCCTCAACCTGCCCAAACACCACAACCACATCAACCAGGATGTTACAAGCTTCAACACCTGGATCACTGACTACACTGACATCATTGTCCCCATCGAGAACAAGAAACACAGAAGATCCACCAAGCAAGAAAGCTGGTACACCAAGGACCTTGGGACAGCCAAGCGTCACTGCAAACACCTCAAGAGAAGGTGGTGCACCAACAAGGACCCAGCCGACAGAACCGCCAACAAATCAGCAGTCAACCTATACCACAGCAGCTACGTGAGATGAACAAAAGGCATGGCATCGCGCATTGAGGCTAACCCCAGTGACAGGAGCTTTTCTGCATAGTCAGCATATTCACCAACACCACAACCGCGACAAGCAACATCTCTCCCTCTGAGGACCTATGCAACAGCCTTGCAGATTTATTCCATGACAAAATTAACAAAATCTACAAAAACATCAACCCCCAACTCAAGCCTGAAGGCTTTTTCAATGCCCATACCTCCACACACATGACCATCCCAAGGATAATGATCTGGAACCACCTCACCACCCAGGACACCATCACCATCATGAAATACATCCACATAGGGGCCCCATCCAATCCATACCCCCAACATATCTTCATCCTAGGAGCTTCCAGGATCGACCTCGAACTTTCTACTCTACTCAATATGGATTCTTCCACCTTACCATAAGACTGGAAGCATGTAGAAATCAAACCCCTGCTGAAGAAACCTTCAGCGGACCTCAACAAACTCAGCAACAACAGAATCATCTTTCTGCTCCCTTCCTTGAAAAATCCATAAGCCAACAACTCACAATCACCTTCTGGACGACTACCAATCTGGATTCCGCAGCAACCAGAGTACCAAGACAACCATGATCGCAGCCACAGATGACATCCGGATCCTTTTCAACAAAGGAGAGACACTAGCCCTTATGCTCTTCAGTCTCTCAGCAGCCTTAAATAGCGTCTCTCACCACACACTCAAAGACAAACTTTATGACATGCATCCAAGGAGCCGCTCTTAGTTACATCACCTCCTTCCTCACCAACAGAACACAATGAATATACCTTCCACCCTTCTCCTCAGAACCCAAACCAATCATCTGTGGAGTTCCTCAAGGGTCATCATTCAGCCCCACCCTCTTCAACATCTACATGTCGACCCTTGTCAGATCCCATGAACTTAACATTATGGCCCTCATTATGACATTGGCGGTAAATCCCACTTACCGCCATGCCAACTGCCGCCAACATACCACAGCCGCAGCGGATAACCGTTCACCATATTATGACACACAAACACCAATCCGTCACTATTCAGCCACACACACAAATTTGCCACACCAAAGGTCAGTGATTAACTGGTGGTATTCAAACCCATACCGTTACGCTAACGGAACTACAACCATCACATTAAGACCCACGAATCACCACGGCGGACAATCAACAACGGTAAACCATTGGCAGTACATACTGCTGTGCTCAAAATACACACACTCAAACAAAACAACACCACATTGGACAATTCAAACTACATACACCTAACACCCATACACACACCACACCCACACCACTATAAAATACACACCCACATTACCCACAGTCCTTTACCATTACAAATAATTGCCAACAGAGAGAGAGCAAGACCACTCACACAACCAGAGCCACATACCACCAACACCTATACACCACCCACTCACCTCACAACGCACACCCCAACACATCACCCTACACACCCTCACCCACACTCCTCACACAACATCCATGGCACCACAACAACACCCCAGATTCTCTGAAGAAGAGCTGAGGGTCATGATAGAGGAAATCATCTGGGTAGAGCCACAGTTATTTAGAGTTCAGGTGCAGCAGATATCCATAGCTAGGAAAACGGAGCTTTGGCGGAGGATCGTGGACAGGGTCAATGCCGTGGGACAGCACCCCAGAACAAGGGACGACATCAGGAATGACCTACAGGTGAAGGTATGTTCCACTGCAGCAAGACACCAGCTCGCTGTACAGAGGACTGGCGGTGGGCCCCCACCTCCTTCCCCACAACTAACAACATGGGAAGAGCAAGTCTTCGCAATCATGCATCCTGAGGGCCTGGCTGGAGTAGCAGGAGGACTGGACTCTGGTAAGTCAACTCTATAACACTATCATCCCCCTACTTGCATGCCATCACAAACCCCAACCCTCACTCCCATCACTCCAACACTACCCACAAACCCCAACATCACAACCCACTCATCCCAATGCCAAGCCCTGCATGCCATACCTATGCATGGACACCACTCACAGACCTGCATGAACACCTATCACTAAAGCATGCACACTAGAGAGAACTAATCATCCCACCATACACCAACGTACACAAGAGTAAGCTGCCAGGGCAAAAACAACCATAGAGGGCAACCCATCCATGCACAATGTGTCACACACCGAAACAATAACACTGCATTTACATCCTCACAGGTATCCCAGTCAATGTCACTGGAGAAGAGGTACCAGCAACATCCAGCCTTCCCACAGAAGAGGCCCACAGTGATGACAGTGACTCTGCTCGCCTGGATCTCGATGTCCAACCTGGCCCATCAGGGGCCTCCGTACAGTCGGTTACCCAGCCACAGTCACACAACACCACAGAGCCTCCCCCCTCAGGAAACACCACCACAGCACCCACCCATCGTACCCATACCTCTGTCAATCAGCAGTGTGTCCAACACTACAGGGACCCCAGGGCACACCACAAACCCAAAACAATCAGGGGCCTGGGGTCAGTGGCAGTGGGCACACGGTTCAGGGAACAGAGGCACAGGACAACAGGGAAGTTGGGAGGACTGCTGTGCACCAGGGGGAGGACAGGGCTAGGGAACCGACTCTCAGGGAGGCACTCACTGAGATCCTGGGAGCATACTAACATTCCCAGGATACGCTAGGTCAGATCCTGGACAGTGTGCCAGGAAGTGAGACTGATTGTCACCCTTGTGCCCCGCTCTCTCACCCTGTTCACCTCGAACTGCCATTGCTCCCCTTCCTATGCCCCCTTGGACAATGCACCTGTGCTACAGTTAGACTGGAACTATACTCTGGACTTTCCTCCATCATCACCCCAGCCCATTGCACTTCCCCTTTTCTTCATAGCACTGCAATAAACACACTTTGAAAATATACAAGTATGGAGTATGTCAAATGATTTCAGTATGTATTGGTTTTACAGAGGATTAAACATTGCAATTCAACAGTACAGTAATGTCAACACAGGAAAGACCTGTAGTTGGCTGCAGTGACAACACCAGGAGCAATAGTGGGGCACCAACATCTGCAAAAGAGTAGCCAAAGGGTACGGTGAGTGGCCATAGAAGTCGGAAATAACAGCATGCCAGTGACAATGTGAAACAAAAAACTGCCAATGAAATGTGATGTAACACTGTCTTAACTGTGTGTCATTGGAAGTATTGTCTAATCACTGCAGACCTGTAGTCCTTACCCTCATCCTCTGCCTCCTCATCTTCACTGTCCACAGGGTCCACTGCTGCCACAGGAGCATCTCCAGCCTCCTCCTCCTCCTGCAGAAAAGGCACATGGTGACTCAAGGCAAGGTGCAGCATGCCACGATTATCCGGCAGACCTTCTTGGGTGAGTAGCACAGGGATCCACCAGTCAGATGGAGGCACCGAAACCTGGCCTTCAGGAGGCCAAATGTACGTTCAATAATCCTTCTTGTTCGCCAATGTGCCTCAATGTAACATTCCTCAGCCCTTATCCTGGGATTCCTCACAGGGATCAGTAGCCATGACAGGTTGGGGCAACCTGAGTCACCTGCAAATATCATTGGACAACTGTTAGCCACACACTGTACATTATGGCCCACACAATACCCATATACCAACTTCCACTGGGTGGGACCCAGGGCTCACCTATTAGCCATATACGATGCCTCTGTAGTTGGGCCATTACATTTGGGATGCTGCTATTCCTCAGGATAAAGGCATCATGCACCGACCCAGGATACTTAGCATTGACGTGGGAGATGTACTGGTCCGCCAAACATACCATCTGCACATTCATCGAGTGAAAACATTTTCTATTTCTGAAGCCCTGTTCATTTTCCCGGGTGGGGGAACAAATGCAATATGTGTTCCATTAGTCGCCTCAATTATGTTGGGGATATGTCCCATTACATAGAAGTCAGAGTCCACCATGGGGAAATCCTCCACCTGGGGCAAAACAATGTAGCTGCACATGTGTTTAATCAGGGCAGCCAACACTATTGTCAGCACAATTGAGAACATTGGCTGTGACATTCCAGCTGCCAAGCCCACTGTCACTTGGAAAGAACCAGTTTCCAAGAAATGGAGCACAGATAGTACTTGCACATGAGGGGGGATCCCAGTGGGGTGACGGATATCAGATATCAGGTCAGGCTCCAATTGGGCACACAGCTCTGTGATTGTGGTCCTGTCAAGTCTGTAGGTGAGGCTAATGTGCCTGTCCTCCATTGTTGCCAAGTCCAGCAGGGATCTGTACACGGTGGGATGTCTCCATCTCCTAGTCATCTGAAGCGGTTGCAATTTATGGGGCAAAAGAGTGAGGAGCTGGTCATAAAATGTACATTGTTGCCACTACAGTCCAATACATGATGAGAATTATAAATGTATTAGTGGCACATGTCCTGTATGTACAACTGTGATCTGTGACGCAGTTATGTTCCATGCACTGCTCCCCCCCCCCAAAAATGGCGTACCTCTGTCCTGTATGGGGGGACATGTGGAAGTGAGGTGATTCTGCCGACGTTGTGCACTGTTGTGGGAGGCAGTCAGGATCCGCTGTGCAACGCCTCATTGGATTAAATTGGGCCCTATGGTGTACATTGGACAATGGTGATGTACGCCAGCGGTGACGGTATGCACCGCCGCATAAGTTACTGCCATTTTCTATCTGTTCAATCACTTGCTACCTGACGTTCAACAGGAGAGGACCTAAACTGCATGTGCTGCTGTGACCTGTGTCTGAAACCTACCATGGACCGTGTGACTGGGTAAAGGGCCCCTGCCTTCACCTCGGTGGAGTTGGAAAGACTAGTGGATGGTGTTCTACCCAAGTACGGACTGCTGTATGGGCCTCTAGACCAACAGGTGAGTACACTGTGAGTATGATGCATGGGGCATGAGTGCATGGAGTGCTGTGTGTGAAGGCCTTGTGTAGGGGGGTTGGTGGATGGGTCCTGGGCAGCGTGCAGCATGTATGTTGGGCCATGCCTGTGTGAAAGGGGATGGGAAGGGCAATGGTGGGCCATGAGTGTAACAGGCAGGACGGTCTAACTAATACCTTTCCCTGTGTACATTTCCTCCGCAGGTCAGCGGCCATCAAAAAAAGGGTATATGGTGTGCCATCGTCAAGGACGTGCAGACCTTGGGGGTCTATGGCAGGCGGAGCACCCACTGTCGGAAACGGTGGAAGGACCTGAGACACTGGGCATGGAAGACGGCGGAGGCCCAGCTGGGGATGGCCTCCCAATTACGAATGGTTGCCCGTCGAACCCTGACCCCCCTAATGGCCTGCATTCTGGCAGTGGCCTATCCAGAGCTAGATGGGTGCTTGAGGGTATCACAGCAGCCACAAGGGGGTGAGTACAGTGCCCATCATTACAACTTATGCCTGGTGGGGTGGAATCCGGGTGGGGGATGTGTGTCTGTGGCTACCCCTAGACTAGGCCTGACATTGCAGAGTGGGTCCCATGTTGGGCAGGGTTCTGATTTAATATTCCTCCTACCTAACTAGTTGGCATCCACTACTGGGCAGGGCTGTGTGGGTCCCAGGTATGCTGCAGTTGACGTTATGTGTCCCTCCCCATGCCCTGGTGACTAGCATTGTTAAAGATAGTGCATTGCATAGTGGGTAGGGCTGTTCCCTGTGTGTGAGGGTGGTATGTATGCCAACGGTGGTGGTGGTGTAGCCATTGACCATGTGTATCCTTTGTCTCTTCCCCCCCTTTTTGATTTGTCACCCTGTCCTTATGTGCATAAGCATCATCTGGTGGAGGAGCAGAGGCACCTGTGATGGAGGAAGCTGCATTCCACAGAACCCAGGAGGCAGAGTCCACCGACACTGAGGGCACCAGTGGGACGGAGGGTGAGGGGAGCACCACGGCAGAGACTGAAGGGCACAGTTTGGACATGAATTCCTCCTCCAATGGAAGCTCCCTGATGGTGGCGGACACCTCTGTCTGTGCCCACCCCAGCTTCAGGTACAGCCGCCACCACCGTAACAGCACCCCCCTCCCAGCAGCCCGTCATCAAGTTACCTGTGCCCGCTCACCCAGGAGGATGGGCATCTCCTTCCCCCAGGCACCTCAGGCCCTGCCCAAGTGAGCCCTGCTGCCCTGAGTGAGGAGGCTATTGACCTTCTGAGATCCATCTCTGTTGGGCAGTCAACTATTGTGAATGCCATCAAGGGGCTGGCAGCCCAAATGCAACAGACCAGTGCATTTCTGGAGGGCATTCACACTGGATTGGTGGCCCAACAGAGATCAATGCAGGCTCTGGCTTCCTTTCTGATGGCAGCCATTGTCCCTGTTTCCACCCTCCCCCCTCCAACTTCCTCTATCCAATCCAATTCCCTCCAACCCCAACCTACCCCAAGCACACAGGCAGACGAGCATGCACACAGGACAACACACAAGAGTGGACATGGCAAACGCAAGCATCACACATCATCCAACAGGCACTCACACAAACCATCCAGATGCAGACATATCAACATCCACTGCCTCCACTGTGGTCCCCCTCCTCCTCGTCCTTCACCTCCTTCCCAGTTGCGTCTACACTCACATATGCAAGCACTACATCCTTATCCACTATCCTTATCACCAGCACACCTATCAGACACACACCTCACTGGCAGCCACCACCCCAACATCCATGCACACTTCCCCTGTGTCCTCTTCCACTGTGTGTGTTTCCCCCTCTCAAAGTACACAAATGCAAGCACTCAGACACCCAACAACCATCCACCTCACAAAAGCATCCAGCCCATTCACCTGCGCCGAAACACAGCAGACAGACACCCCCTACAACCACTCCCAAACCTTCTTCCTCTTCCCGCCCCAATGTCCCTAAGCAACTTTTCCTCTCCATCCTTGACCTCTTCTCTACCCCTCCTGCTCATCCTTCACATCTTGCCAGGCTGTGTAAAACCCAGGCAAGCACCTCAGCCATCCAGTCCACGGGCCCAGTAGTGTCCACAACAACTTGTTGTGGTAAAGGATCCAGGCCACCAACCAGCCACACAGAAAAAGTGTCTGCCCCAAGTGCTGCCTGGAAGGACAAGGAGCCGTCCCCAGCTGCTGGCAGGAAGGTTAAGGTGCCACCCCAGCTGCTGCCAGGCAGGGGAAGGAGGAATCCCCAGCTGCTACCAGGAAGGTCAAGGTGCCACCCACAGCTGCTGCCAGGAAGGGGGAGGCAGAATCCCCAGCTGCTGCCAGGAGGATCAAGGTGCCACCCCCAGCTGCTGCCAGGAAGGGGAAGGAGGAATCCCCAGCTGCTGCCAGTAAGGGGAAGGAGGAATCCCCAGCTGCCGCCAGCAAGGGCAAGAGGCCTGCACCAGCAGGCAAAAAAAAAAGGGGCCTGGTGCTGGGACTGAGTCGGAGCCCCCACCACCAACCATGGTGGTGCAGCCATCCGGAGCTGCAGGGGATGGGCAGGATCCTCCCCCACCACTGCCGCCAGCAGCATCAGCACCACCACCAGCACCACCAGCAGCATTGGGCAGCCGTCCAAGGCTGCAGGGAATATGCAGGAGCCTCCCCCCACCACCGCCACTAGCAGCATCAGCACCACCAACAGCACCACCAGCACAGTGGGCAGCCATCCGAGGCTGCAGGGGAGGGGCAGGAGCCTCCCCCCACCACCACCAGCAGCAGCACCACCACTGAGCAGCCATCACTGCCGGCGGACAGTCTGTATCCCTGCATCCATTGGCTGTTGTGCAGCCTGCCCCCTTCAAATCCTATGGGTTAGACACCCACTTGAGAGACTGTGACCTTGCACTCCCCAAGATTTGCATCCCAGGGCTCGATGCCCCCTCCAGAACCAGTGAGTATGGCACCCACTCACCCCAACCTCTCCAGGATGAAGTTCACAGGGCACAATGCCTCCTCCAGAATCAGTATTGAAGACACCCACTCACCCCATCCTCTCCAGGATGTGGATCACAGGGCACAATGCCCCCTCCAGAACAAGTGTTGAAGACACCCACTCACCCCATCATCTCCAGGATGAAGATCACAGGGCATGATGCCCCCTCCAGAACCAGTGTTGAAGACACCCACTCACCCCATCCTCTCCAGGATGAATAACACAGAGCACAATGCCCCCTTCAGAGCCAGTGGGCAAGTCACCCACTTGAGAGACTGTGGCCTTGCACTCCCCAGGATCAAGCACAGGGCATGTTGCCCCTCCAGAGCCAGTGGGAAAGTCACCCACATGAGAGACTGTGGCCTTGCACTCCCCAGGACCAAGCACATGGCATGTTGCCCCCTCCAGGACCAGTGGATTTGTTCCATCTTCGGGCTGAGGTGCCCCCCTGTTCCCCATCCCCCTGAGGTGCCTTCCTATTTTCAAACTGATGCCCCTGCAGTGTTCTCTCTGTGTTGTTGCAGGAGTCAAGTGGGGCCTTGGACTTTGTAATGTGGCCCTGTCGCCCATGCAGATTGAGGACTGGGCAGTGTCCCTTGTTTGTACATATGTATTTACATTTAGACTGAATGTTCGTATTTCTACTATATTTATATTATTACACTCACTTTCTCCAATTGGTGTTGTCCTTGCATTATTCCTGAGGGGTATGGGGTAAATATGTTATGTTACTGCATCTGCTTGTGTGTATGGTGTTGGGTGTGGGGGTGTTGCGTGTGTCACTCTCTTTTTCCTCCCCCCTCCCCTGTGTGCTAGGTTGGTAGTACTCACTGTGGTCGGCTTCGCCGTCATTGGTGTTCATAGTGAAGCAGGACGTAGAACATAATGGGGAAGATCTGCAGTTCGGGCTCCATGCCGGCGTAGTTCTTCCTTGAGTCTCCAATGGTGAGTCGTTTCCCTTCTGTGCAGTGTTTCTGCAAGGCTTTTGATGTTGTTGGTACAGCCCCGGAAAAGGTGGCGGATTGGCCTGTCATAATACAGTGGGCGGAACATTGTCTTCTGCTTGGCTGTTGGCGGCTACCACCGTGGGGGCTGTTTATCCCGCCCTGGCGGTCGGTGTGGTAAAGTGGCTGTCTGTCAGAGCTCTTTCCGCCATGGTCATAATTTGGCAGTATTTACCACCAGCATGTTGGCAGTATTACTGCCACTTGATCACCGACCGCCAGGGCCGTAATGAGTGCCTATATCTTGTGCCGATGACGCACAACTCATCCTCTCCATCTCCGAAAACTCCACTTCTGTCAGAACCAGCTTCCACAAATGCATGACCAGCATCGCCAATTTGTTGAGGAACAACTGCCTCAAGGTTAACACAGACAAGACAGAAGCCTTGATCTTTGGTAGTGACAATTCGCCCTGGAGATCCACAGAAATGGGGCCCACTCTAACCCCAGCTGTGCATGCCAGGACTCTCAGTATCACCCTGGACAGCAAAATCCCCATGAGGTCCCAAGTCAACGCAATGTCACCCTCTTGCTTCTTCATCCTGCACATATTATGTAAGATTTTCACCTGGCTTCCCCAAAATGTGAGATGCACCATCACCCAAGCCCTTGTTAACAATCAACTGTACTACAGAAGCACCATATACATGGGAATTGAGGCCCACCTAGTTCAAAGACTACAGACCATCCACAACACCGCAGCAATACTTCTGAATCTCCCTCATCGCACCAAGATCACCCCCACCTAAAACAACTCCACTGGTACACAGTTCAGAAGAGATGCCAATTTGATGATGAACAACTGCCTCAAGGTTAACACAGCCAAGACAGAAGCCTTGAAAATTCTCAAAGCTATAGCACATTTATTCATCCTCATTTCGCGACAGATTTTACAAATCCATATGGACCTTGGGGATGAATAAGCAGGACAAAAAAACATAAAGGCGGTCATTACAACATTGGCGGTAAAAGCCGCTTACCGCGGTGCAGAAGACCGCCAACACACCGCCGCGGAATTCCGTCACAGCTATTATGACCCACATCTCAGAATCCGACAAAATTCAGACACCCACACAAGTCGGCCACACCAAAGGTCAGCGATAAACTGGCGAAAACAAATCCTCCACCGTCACGCCAACAGAAATACGCCCACACTATCATGACACACAAATCCATGCAGCGGTCTTTCAACCGCAGTATTCCATTGGCGGTACACACCGCCACGCTCAAAATACACGCACTTCTACAAAACACGGCCACATTGGGCAATTTAAAATACACACACCTGATACACATGTAAATACCACTCCCACACACCCATTATAATATCAAACACACACCCACATCACCCACAAACCCTTACAACCAGTATTACAGAGAGAAGGCCAGAGAGAGACACCACCAGAAACAACACTAGCATCCACAGGCACACAACACCATCACCCACACAACTTCCATGCACAAAACACCACACACCACTACATATCACCACACTTATCACCCCAACACACCACCCCACACATCACCTACACCACCCCATGGCACGGCAAAGACACCCCAGGTTCTCCGAGGAGGAGCTCAGGGTCATGGTGGAGGAAATCGTCCGGGTAGAGCCACAGCTATTTGGAGCACAGGTGCAGCACACCTCAATTGCAAGGAAGATGGAGCTATGGCGAAGAATAGTCGACAGGCTCAACACAGTGGGACAACACCCAAGAAATCGGGAGGACATCAGGAAGAGGTGGAATGACCTACGGGGGAAGGTGCGTTCCTTGGTCTCAAGACACCACCAGGCGGTTCAGCGGACTGGCGGCGGACCCCCACCTCCTCCCCCACAACTAACAACATGGGAGGAGCAGGTCTTGGTGATTCTGTATCCTGAGGGCCTCGCAGGAGTCGGTGGAGGAATGGACTCTGGTAAGTCAAATCTTAACTATTACATCCCCCACCCTACCTGCATGCTATCACATAGCCCCACCCTCGCCCCCACCCCTATCACTCCAACTCCTCATAAATGTACCAATATCACAAACCACACATCCCAACACCAAGCCCTGCATGCAACACCAACGCATGGACACCCATCACTAAAGCATGGCCACTGCACATACCCATACACCCCCCTAAACCATCAACACACAAGCCCCCACACACGAATGCCAGCACTGGGGTACACGCTCACCCACCCATTGCACACCATGACACACAGATGCAATAATCATGCTTTTCCACCCCTGCAGGACCACTACCCAACGTCACCAGACAGGAGGGTCCAGACATCTCCACTCCACCCACAGAAGAGGCCCACAGTGATGACAGCACCTCTGTCCACCTGGATCTAGATGACCAGCCCGGACCATCGTGGGCCTCAGGACAGTCGGTTCCCCTCACACAGGCACAGGCCACCACAGACCTTCCCCCCTCTGGTAACACCAGCACAGCACCCACCCAGCGGGCCCATACCTCTGTCCCCAGAACACGTCAATCACCTGTGTGTCCACCAATACAGGGAACCCAGGATAATCCACCACCCCGACAACAAAAGGGACCTGGGGGGAGTGGCAGTGGGCACACGGTCCAGGGGACGGAGGCCCAGGAACACAGGGGAACTGGGAGGGCTGCTGTGCGACAGGGGACGGACAGGCCAAGGGAACTCTCTCTCCACGAGGCCCTCTCCTCCATCAGGGGAGCATACCACCACTCCCAGGAGACGATGGCAACGGTCCTGGCCAAGTTTCAGGAGACCCAGCGCATGCAGGAGGAACAGTATTTGGGGTTCAGGGAGGAACTCAGAACCATCAGCTCCGCCCTGGACACCATCGTAGGGGTGCTGAAGGAAATACTCAACACCAGGAGGGACACTGTGACACTACAAGGGGCCCCTGACACTAGCAGGGACGATGAACTGCCCACCACCTCCGCCGGCGCTAGTGGACAGGACGCCCACCACAGGACCACCACACCAGCACCCCACATCCTGCAGATGGAGAACCACCCCGCAAACGGTCCCTGTGATCCAGGAACAAGACAGAGCACGATGCCAAGACCCCCGCCAAGAAATGAGACCACCCTGATTGTCATCCCACTGTCCCACTTTGTCACCCTGTCCATATTGAAACTGCCCCAGCTCCACTTCCTATGCCCATATGGGCAATGCACCTGTGAGACTAATAGACTGGACTCTGCCATGGACACTCCTCCGCCATCACCCCTCACCATTTAACTTCCTCCTCCAATATTTTGTATTTAAATAAACACACGTAAAGCACCAAAAGATCTGGAGTCTGTCTGTGATTTGGAAATAGTGTATTTGCAATTACAGTGACAAAATGTTCTTGAAATAGTAATGCCAACATACCTATGTCACACAGCTCTAGTCCATGAGGAATCTAAGCAGATGACAAACGTTGGGACCCACACCTGTGAAACCGTAAGGGAAAGTGACAACTCACTGACCATACACTGGGTGAAGTCGACAGACAGGATAGAGGTAGAAGTGTTAAAGTACATGTAGTAGGCAAGAATGTAATCTCACCTGTGTTTCACTGGAAATATTGCTGGATGACTGCGTCCCTGTTGTCCATGTCTTCTTCCTCTGCATCCTCCTCATCACTGTCCATAGGCTCCACAGCTGCCACAACACCGCCATCTGGACCATCCTCCTGCAGAAAAGGCACCTGTCGTCGCAAACCCAAGTTGTGAAGCATACAGCAGGCCACGGTGATCTGGCACACCTTCTTTGGTGAGTAGAATAGGGATCCACCTGTCCTAGGGAGGATGCAAAACCTTGCCTTCAGGAGGCCGAAGGTCCGCTCGATCACCCTCCTAGTTCACCCATGGGCATCATTGTAGCGTTCCTCTGCCCTTGTCTTGGGATTCCTCACTGGGGTCAGTAGCCATGACAGGTTGGGGTTACCAGAGTCACCTAATAGCCACACACGGTGCCTCTGGAGTTGACCCATCACATAAGGGATGCTGCTATTCCGCATGATGTAAGCGTTGTGCACTGAGCCAGGGAACATAGCATTCACATGGGAGATGTACTGGTCGGCCAAACATACCATCTGTACATTCATGGAATGATAACTCTTCCAGTTCCTATACACCTGTTCACTCCTGTGGGAGGGTACCAATGCCACATGTGTCCCATCAATGGCACCTATGATGTTGGGATATGTTCAAGGGCATAGAAGTCACATTTCACTGTAGGCAAATCCTCCACCTGAGGGAAAACGATGTAGCTCCGCATGTGTGTCAGAAGGGCAGACAACACTCTGGACAATACGTTGGAAAACATAGGCTGGGACATCCCTGATGCCATGGCCACTGTTGTTTGAAATGACCCACTTGCAAGGAAATGGAGCACTGATAGCACCTGCACTTGAGGGGGGATTCCTGTGGGATGGCGGATTGCTGACATCAGGTCTGGCTCCAACTGGGTACACAGTTCCTGGATTGTGGCACGGTCAAACCTGCAGGTGATTATCAAATTTCTTTCCTCCATTGTCGACTGGTCCACCAGCGGTCGGTACACCAGAGGATTCCGCCATCTCCTCACATGTCCCAGCGGACGGTGCCTATGAAGGACAACAGTGAGTCAAACAACTCTGAGGTATGTACCGACAGCTTACACAGAATACGAATCCTAATCTGAAATTTGCTCTGTATGAGTGTTGAGGCAAGGCCTAGGTATGTGTGACGCAGTTAAAAATAGAGCCATGTGGGCCCCTGAAATGGCGGCTGCCTGACCTGTAAAGTGGGACAATGGGATTTGAGGTAACTGCGCTGGCGTTGTACACTGTCGCGGTAGGCGGTCGAAGACCGCGGCGCAATGCTGCATTGGTTAACATTGGAACCTATGGGTCCCAGGAGCCAATGACGATGTACGCTGGCGGTGATGGTACGCACCGCCGCAGACGTGACCACCATTTTCTATCTGTTCAATCACTCAATACCTTCTTCGACAGGAGTGGACCTACACTGCAAGTGCTGCTGTGACCTCGGTCTGGAAGAGACAATGGCTTGTGCATCTGGGGAAAGGGCCCCTTCCTTCACATCAGAGGAGTTGGAGAAGCTTGTCGACAGGGTCCTCCCCCAGTACACGCTACTCTATGGTCCTCCAGACCAACAGGTAAGTACACAGTGAGCATTCTGTAAGGGCTATGCCTGTGTGGAGAGGGCTGGTTGTAAGAAGGAAGGGGGCAGAGTTCTGAGTGCATGAAAGACGGTGGGTGCATGTGCCACATGGCAAGGGTAGGGATGGGGGCCACTCACTTTGACGGCGCAGTGGGTAATGACTTTTCTGCTTCCCCTGTACATTTCATGTAGGTCAGCGCCCACCAGAAGAAGGATATTTGGCGTGCCATCGCCAAGGATGTCCGGACCCTGGGGTCCACCACAGACGGAGCACCCACTGCTGGAAAAGATGGGAGGACATTCGCCCCTGGAGCAAGAAGACAGCGGAGGCTCAGCTGGGGATGGCCTCCCAACGTGGGAGGGGTGCCCGTCGAACCATGACCCCCCGATATACCAGATCCTGGCGGTGGCCTACCTGAAGTTGGATGGGCGCTTGAGGGCATCACAGCAGACACAAGGGGGTGAGTACACTCTCATTCAGCTGACTTAGCGCGCAGTGGAGGGGTCTGGGTGGGGGAGGAGGGCTGTGGCCAGGGCGAGTTCTGTAGGCTAGGCCCATTCATAAGGCATGGCCCTGTGTCCCCCACCCCACCTCTGTAGAGTGCCAAGTACAGCTATTCATGCACCTGTGTCATCTATGTGTGCAGATGTCGTCCATAGCCTTGTAGGCCATTTCCCAGGAATTGCACTGTAGAGCCCAACAGCGCGACGTAGTGCAGGGGGCTGCTGTGTCTGTCTTGTCCGCCAACGGTAGCGGTAAGCCATGCACTCAACATGTCTTTCTTCTGTTCCCCCCCTTTTTTTGCGGTCTCCCTGTTCTTGTGTGCATTAGCATCATCAGGCGGAGGAGCAGTGGCACCGGAGCATGAGGGAGCTGCATCCCACATGGCCATGGAGGGCCACACTACAGACTCTGAATACACCAGTGGGACGGAGGGCGAGGGGAGCACCACGGCGGGGACAGCAGCTGAAACCAGCGACACAGACTCGTCCTCCGATGGGAGCTCCCTTGTGGTGGTGGCAACATCTGTGCCCCCCACTACTACAGGTACAGCCGCCACCCCCCTACCAGCATGCCCTCCCAGCAGCCCCCCAGCTTGTGCCCCGTGCCCGCTCACCCAGGAGGGTGGGCATCACCTTTGCCCCAGGCACCTCAGCCCCTGCCCCTGTCACCTCTGTTGCCCTCAGTGAGGAGGCCATTGACCTCCTCAGGTCCCTCACTGTTGGGCAGTCTATCATTTTGAATGCCATCCAGGGTGTACAAAGGGATTTGCAACAAACAAATGCATTCCTGGAGCGCATTCATTCTGGTCAGGCTGTCCTTCATCGAACCTTTCAAACTCTGGCCTCAGCACTGATGGCAGCCATTGTCCCTGTGTCTAGCCTCCCCCCTCCAACTTCCTCCACCCAGACCCAATCCCCTGTACCTCTGCCTATCCAAGTACACCATCAGACCAGCCTGCACACACCTCACCACACAAGGGAAGCTCAGGCAAACATAAACACCACACATCCCACAGTCACTCACGCAAGCATCACACACATAGAGACACACGAACATCCACTGCCTCCACTGTGTCCCCCTCCTCCTCGTCTCCCTCCTCCCAGTCTTGTCTACACTCACAGTACCACTACAGCCACTATGTCCCGCACCACCACACCCACCAGCACACCCCGCTCACCTGCAGTCACCACCCCCATTACCATTCACACGTCCCCTGTGTCCTCTCCCAGTGTGTCTGTGATGCCCCCTCCCAAGATACACAAATGCAGGCACACTCCCATCCAGCAGCCATCCACCTCACAACAGCCTCCAGCGCATGCACCTGCACCCAAAGCCACGAAACTTACACCTCCTGCAACCACCACCTCTTCCTCCACTCCCAAACCCCCTCCAGCTACCCGTCTCAGTGTCTCCAAACAACTTTTCCTGTCCACCCTTAACCTATTTCCCACCACCTCCCCGTCCAACTCATAGGTCCCGATCTAGCACCTCAGCCACAAAATCAACGTGACCAGTGGTACCTGTTGTCACAGGTATGTGGAGTGCACCTGCCACCAGGACAGCCAGTGTGGCACTGAGCCGGAGCACAGCCAGTCCCCCCCGTGAAGCACCAGAAGTTTGCAAGTGCCCGGCGGGAGAGGGGGAAGACTCCAGCCACCCAAGCCACTCACAGAGGTCCCAGGGGGAGTGTGGACTCAGCTGTGACTCCTCCCAAGGTGGGGAAGGGGCAGAAGAAACCTGTAAAGTCTGGGAGGAGCAGCACGGCGGAGAGGACCGCCATCATCCCCGCTGGATGGAGGCCACCGCCAGCCCCATCATCGCTGCCCAGGAGGCCAGCCCCATCGTCGCTGCCCAGGAGGGCCCCACCAGCCCCATCGACGCTGCCCAGGAGGGCCCCGACAGCCCCATTGTCGTTGCCCAGGAGGGCCCCGCCAGCCTCAGCCCAGCTGCCCAGGAGGGCCCAGCCAGCCTCACCCCAGGTGCCCAGGAGGGCCCCGCCAGCCACAGCCCAGCTGCCCAGAGGGGCCCCGCCAGCCACAGCCCAGCTACCCAGGAGGGCCCCGCCAGCCACAGCCCAGCTGCCCAATGAAGGACCGCCAGCCCCAGTCCATCTGGGCAATGGAGGACCCCCAAGTTAAGCACCGCTGAACAGGGCAAGCACCGCTGAACAGGGCAAGGACCGCCAAATCAAGCACCGCTGAACAGAGCAAGCACCGCTGAACAGGGCAGGGACCGCCAAGTCAGGCACCGCTGAACAGGGCAAGGACCGCCAAGTCAAGCAACGCTGAACAGGGTAAGCACCGCTGAACAGGGCAAGGACCGCCAAGACAGGCACCGCTGAACAGGGCAAGCACCGCTGAACAGGGCAAGGACCGCCAAGTCAAGCACCGCTGAACAGGGCAAGGACCGCCAAATCAAGCACCGCTGAACAGGGCAAGCACCGCTGAACAGGGCAAGGACCGCCAAGTCAGGCACCGCTGAACAGGGCAAGCACCGCTGAACAGGGCAAGGACCGCCAAGTCAGGCACAGCTGAACAGGGCAAGCACCGCTGAACAGGGCAAAGACCGCCAAGTCAAGCACTGCTGAACAGGGCAAGCACCACTGAACATGGCAAGGACCGCCAAGTCAAGCACCGCTGAACAGGGCAAGCACAGCTGAACAGGGCAAGGACCGCCAAGTCAAGAATCGCTGAACACGGTAAGCACCGCTGAACAGGGCAAGCACCCCTGAACAGGGCAAGGACCGCCAAGTCAGGCACCGCTGAACAGGGCAAGCACCGCTGAACAGGGCAAGGACCGCCAAGTCAGGCACCGTTGAACAGGGCAAGGACCGCCAAGTCAAGCACCGCTCAACAGGGCAAGCACCGCTGAACAGGGCAAGGACCGCCAAGTCAAGCACCGCTAGCCCATGAGCGGCAGGGGCACTGACGCAACACGGACCGTCACGGGGTGAGTGATGCACTCTGGGCACCAGTCCCCCTCCAGAACCAGTGGAGACATGCATCCACTACCTCTGTCCTGCACAGGATGAAGCACTCTGGGCACCAGTCCCCCTCCAGAACCAGTGGAGACATGCATCCACTACCTCTGTCCTGCACAGGATGAAGCACTCTGGGCACCAGTCCCCCTCCAGAACCAGTGGAGACTTCCATCCACTACCTCTGTCCTGCACAGGATGAAGCACTCTGGGCACCAGTCCCCCTCCAGAACCAGTGGAGACTGTTATCCACTTGAGAGACTGTGGCTTTGCACTCCCCAAGATTGAACAGTGGGCAAACCACCCACTGTAGAGACTTGAGAGACTTAGGCTTTGCACTCCCCAGGATGGAACAGTGGGCAACCCACCCACTGTAGAGACTTGTGAGACTGTGGCTTTGCACTCCCTAGGACTGAACAGTGGGCAAACCACCCACTATAGAGACTTGAGAGACTGTGGCTTTGCACTCCCCAGGATTGAACAGTGTGCAAACCACCCACTGTAGAGACTTGAGAGACTGTGGCTTTGCACTCCCCAGGATGGAACAGTGGGCAACCCACCCACTGTAGAGACTTGAGAGACTGTGGCTTTGCACTCCCCAGGATACATCAATGGGCATGGAGCCCCCTCGTGGGCTACTAATCATGGTGTATATTTTGTTAATAGTGTATATTTTTTCATTCTGAATTTTGATATATTACAATGGTTACACTCATTTCTTTTTGTCTTTGCATTCTTCCGGGGGGGGGGGGTTGGGGTTGTAACTGTGATGTATAGATATGCATTGGTGTGTGTGTTGTAGTGGGTGTGGGTGAGGGTGTTGCATGTGTGTGTCCCTGTTTTTTACCCTATGTCGTAGGTTCAGTACTCACCGTGGTCTTCACCGCCGGCGTTGGTGCTCCTGGTACAGGAGAAGGAAGACTATTGCAGGAAAAATATGGAGTTCCGGCTCCATGGTGTCCTCCTTCCTCATGGAGTGGGTAGAGGTGAGCGTTTTTCATTCAAAATGCCTGTTTCCGCCGTGTTTTTATCCGCGGTGAATCCGCCCCGGAAAAGGTGGCGGATTGGCCTGTCATAATAGTGTGGGCGGTACATTGTCCTCCGCCTGTCTGTTGCCGGTGACCGCCGAGCTGTTTGTTTGTACCGCCGTGGCGGTCGGTGTGTTAAAGTGGCTGTCTTTGTTGGCGGTTTCCGCCACGGTCGTAATTGCAAAATGTTTACCGCCGGCCTGTTGGCGCTCTTACCGCCGCTTTAACACAGTCCACCAGGGTTGTAATGACCACCAAAATGTTCAACTGTTTTGGAGGCACCCTGCACACAGGGCACATATCAGAAGTGGCAGTTTGTCCCCAACTACTCGTCAAAGACTTCAAAGGCAAGGACCCAAATGAAATCTAGCATATAAACCTTTACTTAGTAGATCAGGTGTCATATCTAGGTAGGGTTCAAACTGTGGATACCACTTAAAATCAATAAAAAGGTTAATTAATCGACCATGGGATTTGCAACAGATATAATCATTTCTTAAATGGGACCACTATACAGATTTCAAAACTTTTATGTGAGATTTCTCTAAAATAGGGGGATTTTCCCAGAAATCTCCTAGGCCCAAAATGCGAAAACCAATTGGATACATCCTTGACCCAAGGGATAGTAGCCAAATTTGGTCTCCTTAGAATTCGAGAAGTGAGGTCTTGAAAATATCCAATTCGGGAACAGTCCAAAGCCTTACCCAATATAGTAGAGGTCTTAGGGCAATTAAATTAACTATTTGATTTAAACCCAAGTCGCAAAACATTGGCATCAATGGTGTACTAAGAGGGCACACAACCAGAGCCCTTGCAAAGTTATTCTCACCCACAGTTAATCTATTACTTTTGTAGGGTCCCCATACCTCTGCACCATAGAGAGCGGTACCCTGTGCCTTAGCCACATAGATCTTAATCGCTGGGGATACAGCTTTAGTGGTCGTACTCTTGTAAAAGCGCAGTATAGTTGCCGCTCTATGTTGTAGAAGTCCCACACTTTTATTAATCTGATCTTCCCAGTGTAGTTTACTTGACAGCCTCACACCCAGATAATCAATTGAGTTAACCTTACTCAAGGGGACTCCATCCAGTGTAATAGTACATTTCTTACAAGGTCTAGGATGGAATACCATCAGTTTGCTTTTATTAAAATTCAACTCCAAACCATAGTTCCGACAAAATAGGTTAAATCTATCGACAAGGATTTGTAGGCCCATTGGTGTCTTTAAGATAAGGATTGAATCATCAGCAAAAAAAAGAATGGGAATTTTCTGGGCATTTAATGTGGGGGCATCATTCTGACATGAGAGCATGTCCTGCACCACCTCATTAATAAAAAGAGAAAACAAAAGTGGAGCCATCAGGCAGCCCTGGCAAACTCCCCTATGAATGGGGATTTTTTCAGTCAGCTCACCTTGATTACCCCATCTCACTTGCACGTATGTGTCTTCATGCAACCGCTTTAAAATTTGGATTATGCCAACTGGGGTCCCTTTTCTATGCAGCACTTCCCATAGTTTTTCTCTAGGGACCAAATCAAAAAGCAGATCGCAAATCAACAAAAACAACATACTTGGCGAGAACTACATATTCCCAGTGTAGGACAGCCAGCCTAAAAACCTGATCCACCATACTGATCTTGGGTCGAAACCCCGCCTGGAGAGGAGAAAGGATCTGATGGTCAATGACCCAACTTGTTAGTCTTCCTAGGAGTTGTTGCAAAAAATTTTTTGTAGGTCATCTATAAGACTAATCGGTCCGTAATTAGTTGGGAGATTTACGTTACCCTTTTTATAAATAGGAAGAATTTCAGCCCCCATCCACGTAATCGGGATTTGACCCCCTTTTGCGGTTTTATTCGAGAGTAAATTTATGTACCAGGTCCATATAACTGGTTCAGATCTATAAAGATCACCTGGGATCTTATCCGGTCCTGGAGCTTTACCTGGTTTAAGAAAGTTAATTGCATCAAGAGTTTCTTCCATAGAAAAGTGAATATAATCCTCATGGTCATAAAGACCCTTTCGTAATAAATCGGTGGCAGGGTTCACATCTAGCGATGACGAAAGGCCCTGTTTCACATCATAAGTATCAGTAGCCAACGTGATGCCAGACTTGGCATAAAGGCAAGAGAAATGGTCCACCCAGCTTTCTGGTTGTATATAGTTCCTAATAATATTCCTGCCCGCTCTTTGTCGTTTGGACAGCAATTTCCAAAACAACATATTGTTGTTTAATTTCGAAGCATCCATTAGTTCCTGCCAGATGGAATCTTCCCAGGATTTTTTCGCTCGTAGAATGGCCTCCTGATAAACACGGCTAGCTTGTTGTATCTCCCCCAAAGACCCAATCATAATGGCTTTTTTTAACCCAGACTTTGCCCTAGAACAGGCTTCATCGAACCATCCATTGCTTACCAAATCCCCACCGTGCTGTCTTGCCCCAACTTTTTTATAAAAAAACTTTGCATTTTTAAAATCATAGTATCATGCAAACTAAGAAGAGGAATATCATTGGGATCCTGTTCTTCATAGACTGCCAGGTTATCTATAAACAATTGGTAAATCCCACATAAGAGGTAAGGATTAGACATCACCTTTGGCCACCCAACCTTCGTAGAGCTGTTATTCAAGCTTGGAGAAGGGACCACTGTATATTATTGTTGGAGGTCCTCATAAAAACATCGCCTAAAAGGGTAAGGAGCAGGGGATAGTGATCGCTCTGGCATCTCAAGTCCACCCTCATATCCCTCAACAGGGGCCATAAACTCACATCCACCAGAAAGTAGTCAATGAGACTTGTCGACCTACCACGTTTAACTGTGTGTGCAGTATTTATATCAGAGGGCATACGACCATTACAGGCCCTAAGACAATACTTTAAGCATAAAGATGCTAACTGCAGAGCCACTCAAGAATATGAACAGTATTGATGACTAATTAACTGTGGAATATCACATAATTCGTCCTCCTCAACCGTTAAACCACCAAGCAATGCAGAGGTTTCAAAAGTACAATTCAGGTCCCCCGCTATAATCAAGGTAGACGAGGATTGTAACGTATCTAAAAAGTCTGATAATAATACTAAAATCTGGGACTCGGAACCTCGTGGGACTGATCGACCATAAACATTAATGAGAATAATATTACAATTTTGTTGAAACAAAATCTGCAAACCCATTAAATCGACACAATCCATATCTAAAATCTTGTAATCACATTGCAATTTCTTATTTAAAAGAATTAAAAGCCCTCCTTTGGCACAGCCTATCGCCTTCTACGATGATTGAGCAGGAATATTAAATGAAAGGAAGCCGTCTATATTAATTGAGTCCTCTGCCCAAGTTTCCTGGAATAGAGAGATATTTTGAGTGTTTATATATGCAGTCCAGTCTGGATCATCCAGTTTCCTCACAAGACCAGCTAAATTCCAGGTCATTATTGACAAACCTTAATTATCTGGCTCAATTCCGTATATCTGGGGACTGACATCCTCCTTGATAATCTCCTCCTTGGTAGTCCCAATAGGTCCATTCATACATAAACCACAGAATTAGCCCTATGAGATACATCTTTGCTGTGGTCAGTCATACAGGTTTAGACCGCAGATTCTCAACTGCCGCCAGGGAATCCCCCTCTTGTCGATGGATCATGCGCCCATAGGTAGCAGACTGGCAAACATCATTGAGTTTCAGCGCAAGGGTAATCCCTCCCTTTTTTGGCCCCCTATACTGACGAGTACATAAGTCAAAGGCTATAAGTTCTTCCACCAATTCCTTGTCAAAAAACTGGATAGAAATTATGTCATAGTTAGACCCCAGGAGACTACATCTCTTTGCTTCGGAAATATCCGAGCGAATGACTGAAAGGCAGTTCCGGAGGAAACGTAACCAATGGATTACCTTATTAATCCGAGACTCTTGATCCTCAACTGAGCCTGGTGGCAATTTAGGAACATCAATCATACAAAATAATATTATCTCCGCACTTTATACCTAAATTTTTTGTCATAAGTGCTGGACCACTAGATTAATTACTGTGGGGAGAATCAATGATGGTGGGGAGTTCTAATAACCTATTCCAGGTGATAAAGGTATCAGCCCCCTTAACTACTGAGTTAGCATTCACTTTACGCCCCCCTTGATCTTTGCCTATCTGGGGGGGGCATTGGGACGAGCAGATTTACAGACAGGACTCTCCATGGAATCCCTGCTTGTGAATATACTATTGGATCTCCATCTCTTGTTCGTACGATTATTTACAAAATTTGATTGATGGTCCTCTATGCCAAGCAAGGGCGGTCCCTCACACTGGGGGAAGTTTGCTATCCCCGTGGGGGATATTAGAAGGTATAGTTGGCTTAGTCACAACGGACTTCACATTACCCTTTTCCACCACCTCACCCTGTTGACAATTACATCCACACTGATATGCCATTTTACCTTTCATTAGTTTTATTAGTTGCAGGACCAAACTCCTGACTTCATCAACCCTCTGTCAAATAAGACCCATATTAGCTTCACTAACAGGTGACTCCAAACCATTCGTAAAAATAAGACAATTAGATGAAATAACATTACATGAAATAATATCCTCAATAGCAGGTTTAGGCAAGAGTTGCACATGATCCATAAATGAGTCACTTCCCTCAGCCAGTGGGCCAAACCGATAAGTACATCTTATATTGGGAACTACCCTTATCTCTGGGCCAAATGGAAGGGGTACAGTTGTTACATCTTCTACGGGAGTTACCCCCCGTCTGGACGAGGGAATAGAAGCACTACACAGGATTCCTTGAGATGGGGATAAAGTAATAGAACTTGTATTAGACAATCCTTCCCCACCATCAACCTTGGTGACAAGGTCTGTAATTTGACCCCTCTTCTTTGTAGTAAAAATCTCTGGTATTTTCCTGGCTTGAATAGGAGCCTTCTTTGTAGACAAACCTCCATTGGTATCTATATCTGTATCACCTTTCAAAATGGCCTCTACTTCCTCGAATAATAAATCGATCTCGTCTAGTGCTTTTGGGCCACATCCCGTAGCCATAACTGATTTCCTAGGACGGGTTTTCTGTTTTTTTTTTTATCATTCAAGGGCACGGGCAAATCAGCAGGCTTTCTTTTCCCCATAGTACTAAATGAGATCATAATAAATAACAGCCCAGTAAAAAGAAAAAAGGAAGCCACAGGCTCTTACTTAAAACTTGGTCCTTCTGTCAAATTAATGCACCCTGCCCGGCCTCGATCGGGCGATGACGGGCGAAGACGGACCCGTCTTCGCCCGGTCTTTGCCCGGGCATGGGGGAGCGCGTCAATTTCTGCTGTCAGTCGGGGCCAAGGTTGCCGGGAATTGGAGTCCTCCACGGGCGATGTCAAAACTGCAAACCCGCGTCCCGCAGTGGAGCACGTCAATTTCTGTTGTCAGCCAGGGCCAAGGTTGCCGGGAAATGGAGTCGTCCCCGGGCGATGTCAAAACTGCAAACCTGCATCCCGCGGGGAGCGCATCAATTTCTGCTGTCAGCCGGGGCCAAGGTTGCCGGGAAATGGAGTCCTCCCCGGGCGATGTCAAAACTGCAAACCCGCGTCCCGCAGTGGAGCACGTCAATTTCTGCTGTCAGCCAGGGCCAAGGTTGCCGGGAAATGGAGTCGTCCCCGGGCGATGTCAAAACTGCAAACCTGTGTCCCGCGGGGAGCGTGTCAATTTCTGCTGTCAGCCGGGGCCAAGGTTGCCGGGAAATGGAGTCCTCCCCGGGCGATGTCAAAACTGCAATGCTGTAGTATATAGGTTGCACCAGCACCTGTCGCAAAGTTCACAGACAGTGAGCTTTACAACGGGGGACCCCTGGGGCACCCTGCACCCGGTCTTAACCGCTAGTGGAGAGGGGGGTCGTAATCCCCAGGGCTGTGCTGCTTGTAGCGCTGCCCAGGTGGATCAGGACCGCCAGCCAGTCAGGATGGGGTGACCTGCGGAGCTGCGATCCGACCTCGGCCTGACAGCCGTAGTCATAATGTGGCGGTCAGACCACCACCAAAGTGGTTGGACCACCGATTTGGCAGAGGTCAAACCGCAACCATGTCCCTGGTGGTCAATAAACTGCCAGGGTCATAATCAGGCTTTAAGTCAGAAGAGAAAATCTTTGACCGGAAGCTAACCAGCATGGTGTGTACAACCCGTACAAACCAATAGAGTACACTGTTCCAGGATAATAAAGCAGGGAAACCTGACTCTTTAGGAGCAAGAGCCCTCACACATCCCAATGGATGCCTTGCCTCATCATCGGGAATGCTCCTTGTCAGACCTGTGCTGCAATGTCTGACTGGCTCCCCAAAGGGGGGCTCTTTGCCAGAGTCCTTATATAGTGACTGCTGTGAACGGCTATCTTGTGGCCAATGCTAATCTGTAGGCACTAAATAATTAGGAGAGAAGAAAAAGATTAAAATCGTCTCTAAACCTCAATTAACATCACCAATTTACTCAGCTAGTATGAGGTATAGGCCAAGATTAAAAAACAAATGAAAGTAAGCTATGAGAGGTCATGCTCAATTACACTCAGCAAAAAAGAGAGAGGTCAGAAAGTATCATAGGACCTCTAATCAAGGGTCAACATGTTTCACGTCTGGTAGTCCAGCCAGATCCATTGACGCTTCATCAGGACCAAAATGCAACTTCTCCTAGAACCAAAATTGTAAATACTAATTAAACACCCTAGTCTATGAACTAAGGAACAGTCACTTACTTTCAGTAAACTGTATGTCTGGTCAAAATAAAAAATGCAGGTCACCCATCCCAAATTGCGAGATGTGGCCCCATCGAAAAGCATACGCCTAGGACTGATGCTGTTGCTATAGTATAGCGCTGGGTCCAAGCTGTTAGACCTACCCATACGGGTACGCTGCCGGAGGGTAGGTTTTTTAATTCTTGTAATAAAAGAAGCAGACTACATAGGTTGCTTAGGAAGCAAATTCACATGGGGATTAGAAATGAGGTTTAAGAATCCGGTTTATATCTACTAAGCCAATTAGAATATATGTATTCAATATTAGGAGGAAGAAGAATGTATTTACTTTATTTTTTTTTACATTATTGAAGTAGATATTTACAGAGCCTTAAATACCACAAATTTTGGGCTGTCAATCACAGTTTTTTTTTTCTTTGATTACTCAGGAATATCCAAGAACATGGGTCACAATTACAATTACGCTGCAGGTTTATTGTTTGAGGCCATGAATGGAATTAATAGGTTTTCTTTATATGAGGAGCAAAAATTTTACCATAACCCATGAATATGAAGTTGCAGACAGCCTCTTTGAACGATACCATTGGAAGTCCAAATAAAATTATTATTTCAAACCAAAGACTGACCTATGGAACATTCAGTAAAGGGTAAAGCAGTTTAGTTAGTTAAAGTTCGACACTGCGAAAGCTCTGATCATTAGCTCATGAGTACACATCAGCTATCTCATCCTTCTGTCATTTGGAGCTTTTTAAAATTGACTAAACTGGATAGTAGTAACTCCTGCTATTTAGAAGTGCTTAGCAATTGACAAATATGATTGTACTATATGAAATGTGATTCTTATTATTTGTATTATATAGGTATAAATGTATGTGTGTGATATTTGTTTAGTGTGATTCTAGCCAAACGGCATCGGAGTACTGTACAGGATTAAAGACAAAGTTAAGTCAATGAACAATTGTAGAAGCAGCTGTAATTGTAATGCAGTGTTGTTTAAATAGGTGCATCTTCAGTTCTTTCCTAAACTAGAGCACGGTTGGGGACCTCCCGCCTCCAGGAATACATCTCCCAACACCTGAGACTCCTCCATTGGCTCCCCGTGGAGAAGCGCATCAACTTCAAACTACTCACCCACACCTACAAGACCCTTCACAACATCAAACCGGCCTATATGAATCATCACATCTCTTTCCATAACCCTGCCAGACCCCTCCAATCCGCCCAGCTGGCACTAGCCACCATTCCACACATCTGGAAAACCACTGCCGGAGGAAGTTCTTTCACCTACCTCATAGCCAAGAGCTGAAACAACCCACGCACCTCATACAAAGCCCATCACTCACCATCTTCAGGAAGAACCTCAAAACATGGTTCTTCGAATGGGGCCCAGACCCACCACCAGCACTTTGAGACCCTCACAGGTGAGTAGTTGTGCTTTGTAAGAACTGATTGATTGTTTATGGATACAGGGATGTTTATCTAGATTCTTGGTGCATGGCAGGAGAAGCCTGTTGCATTCCCTTGGGCTTTTTTTACTTCATTTTGATGATTTTTTGAATGCAGATGTGCTAAGAGCCAGTGAAGATGGTGAACTTGTCAACTACATCCATAGGGGTGCTGGTCATGCTGCATGTGTAAAAGATGCAGCTGACTTTGAAGATGGTGCAGGCTGGCAAGAAGAACCAGTGTACCATTAGGACAAGGATGTACTAGTCAAATTTGTTCAGGCAATGGATGAGAAATACTGCTGCTTCTACAGTGCCATCAGGAGGGCAGTGTGGAGCCTGGGAGGCCATGGAGCTTACCATTGCCATCACTGAGATGTGAGAGTATAAACACCTGTCCTGAAGTTGTTTTCTGGGGAAACAGTTTCAACTTTTTTAAGTAAAGATCTGATACTAAGAAATCCTTGTTTTTTGAAGATGTGTTCCTTGGGGTGAGGTAGGTGTTCAAGGTGAATCCAACTGGCATGTAGTAAAAAATGATGGTGTGAACTGACCCTGGTCTGCATCATTTCTCCAAGTTAGGACAAGTTATTGCTTATTGTTCTTATCAAATCAGAGGGAATGTTTCTCGGTGAGCTTGAAGTTCAAGCAGTAATAACAGAGATGGTAGTTGTTAGAAATGGGGTCTTTGGTTGGCAGTCAGGTTATCCCCTGTCCAAGCAAGGACCCTCACTCTACTCAGGGTAAGTCACACACAATCCAAATTATCCTGTGCCCACCCTCTGGTAGGTTGGCACTGAGCAGTCAGGCTTAACGTAGAAGGCAATGTGTAAAGTATTTGAGCAATAAATCATACAATAACATAATATAGCACCACAAAAATACACCACACAGTGTTTAGAAAAATACATAATATTTATCCAGATATTTGTAGGTCAAAACGATAAAAGATGCAATATGAATTTGTAGAGATATCACTGAAAATTGATATAAAGTGTCTTAAGTCTTTAAAAAGCAAACAAAGTCTCTTTCAAGCACAAAGTACCTGGTTTGGAGTGAAAAATCTCCACAGAGGGCCGCAGAGGAGGAGATGCGTGGAAAAATGGTGTGTGCGTCAGTTTCGCCCCTTCACACACGGACTTGCGTCGTTATTTTTCAAGGGGGGAAGTCGTGCGTTGTTTTCTGGCACGTGGACAGTCTCCTTCTGTGGGTCGCGGGATTACCAGATGTCCTGGGGTCTGTGCGTGGAATCCTCGGCTTGTTATCCGGCTGCGCGTTGTTCTGGTGGGCTGTGCGTGGAATTTTCTCCCTCACGGCAGGCACTGCGTCGGTTTCCTCTCTGGAAGTCGGGCAGCGTTGTCCTGGCGGGCCGTGCGTCGAAGTTCCGGTCGCACCGCAGGCGGCGTGTCGATCTTTTCCTTGCGGGGTCGAGCGGCATCTTTCCAGATCGGCGTGCGGTGAATTTTTCACCGTGGAGAAAGCTGTGCATCAAATTTTTCGCCGCACAAGGATTCCAGTTGAAAGAAAGAAGTCTTTTTGGTCCTGAGACTTCAGGGAACAGGAGGCAAGCTCTATCCAAGCCCTTGGAGAGCACTTCTGCAGCAAGGCAAGAGTTCAGCAAGGCAGCAGGCCAACAGCAAGGCAGCAGTACTTTGTAGAAAGCAGTCAGGTGAGTCCTTTGAGCAGCCAGGCAGTTCTTCTTGGCAGGATGCAGGGTCTGGTTCCGGTTTCTTCTCCAGCAAGTGTCTGAGGTGGTAGGGCAGAGGCCCTGTTTTATACCCAAATGTGCCTTTGAAGTGGGGAAGACTTCAAAGAGTGGCTTAGAAGTGCACCAGGTCCCCTTTCAGTTCAATCCTGTCTGCCAGGGTCCCAGAAGGGGGTGTGGCAGTACTTTGTGTCAGAGCAGGCCTTCCACCCTCCCAGCCCAGGAAGACCCATTCAAAATGCAGATGTATGCAAGTGAGGCTGAGTACCCTGTGTTTGGGGGGTGTCCAAGTGAATGCAAAGGAGCTGTCAACTAAACCTAGCCAGACGTGGATTGTAAGGCATAGAAAGATTGAAGTGCAGAGAAATGCTCACTTTCTAAAAGTGGCATTTTTAAAACAGTAATATTAAATCCAACTTCACCAGTCAGCAGGATTTTGTATTACCATTCTGGCCATACTAAATATGACCTTCCTACTCCCTTCAGATCAGCAGCTACCACTTCAACAATGTATGAGGACAGCCACAATGTTAGCCTATGAAGGGAGCAGGCCTCACAGTAGTGTAAAAACGAATTTAGGTGTTTTACACAACCAGGACATGTAAACTACACAGGTACATGTCCTGCCTTTTACCCACACCGCACCCTGCTCTAGGGGTTACCTAGGGCACACATTAGAGGTGACTTATGTGTAGAAAAGGGGAGTTTTAGGCTTGGCAAGTACTTTCAAATGCCAAGTCGAATTGGCAGTGAAACTGCACACACAGGCCTTGCAATGGCAGGCCTGAGACAAGGTAAAGGGGCTACTGGAGTGGGTGGCACAATCAGTGCTGCAGGCCCACTAGTAGCATTTAATCTACAGGCCCTAGGCACATACAGTGCACATTACTAGGGACTTATAAGTAAATTAAATATTCCAATTGGGTATGATCCAAAGTTACCATGTTTAAAGGGATAGAGCATATGCACTTTAGCACTGGTTAGCAGTGGTAAAGTGCGCAGAGTCTAAAAGCCAGCAAGAACAGTCCAAAAAGTGGAGGGAGGCAGGCAAAAAGTTAGGGGTGACCACCGTAAGGCATGTCAGGTCTAACAGTAGTGATAAAATATTCATGTTGGCAGAACTGTTCTTCATTATTGAAAGAGCTATAGTGGAACATCGAAGTGTGAAGAGCTGCATTGTGCACAAATATGGCTCTAACATCCCAACACTCGCTTTCTCTTTATCCCTGTTTAATTTGGAATATTTTGTTCTAAGTTACAGTATTTGCTTTATAAAGCAACCCTCCTACCCGATGCTTCCATCCATTGTATTTTTAGAATTCTTGAACAGACAAATTTCAAGGATGTTTACTGTATCTTGTTCAATGAAGGATAAACACATGCAGAACAATACCTGAGGGCCTATAACAAGGGAGGGGATGTTTGTAGAAAAAGGGTTGCTCATGGCATAAGTGCAATAATTCAGTTAGATACACTTTTATTTGCTCCAGAAAAAACGTGATTTTCCTTTCTATATGTTTTCATTATCTAAAGATTATCTCCTAACGAATTTCTGGACTGATGGAATAAATTGAGCTGAGCCGCGTTTGAACCGAAGAGCTTGGAGTGCTATTCAACCGGAGCGGCTCCTCTTTTGTGGCATTTGAGCATTTCCCGCACGTATTTTAAAATTAAATGTTAAATGTAATTTTGTTTGGCTGCAGTGTTGTTTTAGTTCAGTGGCAGGATGGGTCGGATGCCTTCTTCTGCATTAGAATGATGGTGGGGTGTAACTGACAGCTAGGACTTCAGGGAAACGGTCTTTAAGTGAAGTGTGCATGCCAAGTTGGACTGGTGCCTTTCTGTGACCAGCCTGACATGCACACCCAAAGCTTTTTCATACTCGTGCAATGCTAGTGAGCCAGGGAGTGTTGGGGAGTCACAGCCCCCAGTCTCATAAAGAGCACTTGGTTAGTCTGCCCCAGCCAAATCTGCTCTAATTCTGTTCGGTAACATAAACAGCAAGGGAGCAACGTCTTGACTGACACTGGAGATGTCTGTGAGGCAGCGCAAGTTTGCTGGTTCATACAGACATGGCCAATAAGTGCATGGGTTTATTTTGAAGTTATGAAGTGTTTTGCCGTTTTGTTGTCCCTTGCTCGCTTCCCTTCCTCGCACTCAGCAACCATGGCTGCATTGTGCATGAAGGAGTGGAAAAGAGCAGTGTTCTTCTGCTTCTCACTCTGCATCAGAGCATGTGGGCCGGCTTGAGCAGAAGTCTTGCCTCAAAGGCAGTCCAGTCGTGCCTTTTATGCCTCGCCTACAACAGCGCACATGCTGTTGCTATAAGACAAATTGTTTTGTATACAGTGGGATTAGAACTAGCCTTTTATTTGCCAGCTCTCAGAGGCTTTCTTGTGTCTGCCCCATCCTGGAAAAAGGCCAAGTGCATCTGTTCTTCCCTGTTTTTCCCAGTCTATTTAGGAACTACATTTCACCAGTAAATGTTAACTGAATTCAAGGAAGGTTCATGGTAAGCACGCATTGTCACTATCTATGCTGCTCTCCCTTAATTCCGTCTCCTTAATCCACTTCTTAATTCTCTTCTCGATTCCTTACCATCTCTCTGCTCCACCAGCCGTTCTTTCACTCACTGCAGCTCTCCCCATCTCGAATCTTGTCTTTCACGTTTCCCTTCGTCCACCAATCTACTGAGCATCTCCGAGCTCACCTTTCATAGGGTGACCACCTGGCATTGAGTCAAATTCTGGACAGGACTGTAACAAATTCAGGACAAAGGGTCAAAATTCAGGACGAAAATTCAAGAACAAACGCCAGTTTCACAGACACACCCAAGAGAGGCCATACCCCATTACATTAACAGTGTATTTATTTACTCTTTTTTTATCATAGCATTATTTATTCACTGTGGTCTTTTTGTGATTGCCTCCCATTACGCTACATTCAGGTGTCACATTACATCCCTGTTCAGTAGTAAATGAATGCCCTTCAGCACTGTATCAATGCCATCACCCCTACCCAAATCTACCCAATATTTCTTGGAGAGAAAGCAACAGCAAAATTTTGATTATATTTCTAAACATTTTAAAACCCATGACAACAGTTTGGGAAATATTAAGTTAAGTACCCCATTGCTAGTTTAAACAGGTTGAACAAAAACATCTGGCTCACCTTAACCTTCAATGGACTTTCAACTTTAAAATAATTTAATGAGACAGAGCAGGTGGTGTGTGCGACAGTTTCACACCTAATGTCAGGATGTGAGGTACCCACAAATTGTCTGTAGTCTAACAGCACTAGAGTGTACATCTGGGACTCTACATTTATCTCAGAACTGGGAGCCCTGACTACTAATCAAAAATAATAAAGAAGGAGGGTGAAATCAAGATCAAATGGGAGATCCACAGCAACTGATTTAAAGGGTTGTTGCTAAGAACTGGATAAATAAGGAAGAGAAGAACAAGGTGAGACAGTTCATAAAATCAGACAAGATGGGTTCACCAAGACTAACGGAAGGTATTGTGTACCTGGGGAGTTGTCTCTGCAGACAGGGAAGAAACAGAAGAGGCACTGTTAAGTAGTTGAATAAGCAGCACCATCCCACCTTGGCAAACTCTTCTGGTGCAATGGTCCGTTGTTCAGGCTTGTGAAGGGTGAGCAGGGGCCAGACCCCTTGCAAGGTTGTGCAAGGCAATTGACCACTCTGTCCATGTCTTAAAATGGTTTTGTTTTGCAACGGAGCAAAAGCCAAACCAGTGTGCTGGGTTATCCCTAAGTGTTAAGTACACATATAATCTTCAAAATATTTGGGATATAAATTGCACATACAAAATGTAAGAACATGAGAAATATTTTAAAATTTAATTGGTGTTTCTTTAACATATGGTACTGTTCTCCCCTTTATAAACAATTAGACCTCAGACTGAACTGGGAACCAGTTACCTTTCGATACCCAGCAATTAATATCTATATTTCCCCACTGATTTGCAGGATGGAAATCTCCGCAGAGCCTCATTGTCCCTCCGAGCCCAGTTTGCTTTTTGGTCCTCTCTTCTGCTTTCTGTAGTGGGCCACTTGGCACTAGTGAAGATGGTGTGCTACACCAATGACAATATTTTTTTGCAAACCTTCCCCTGATCATCCTTCATTCCTTCTTCAGACACATCATACATCTGATTTGGTCACTGGGGCACCGTTGGGTAGCTCTTTCCACTTTAAAGCTACCAGTGACTGCAGGTGGATCAGGCCTTCTGGACTTAGAACACTATTATTTCGCTTCACAGGTCAAATGGGTGACTCGCTGGCTCTCTGCCTGCCCCCCATGCATGAGATGGGGTTTATCTGTAAAGAATTTTAAGGACGGCTTACTGCAGTGCTCATTGTTTCCTACTGACCATTCTACGGAACACCATCAGGGGTTATCATGCACAGCTTCCTCTTGCCTTGCTAGAACCTATAAACTCACTGACAAAGAAACCCTGTGCTCCTGCACTACCTTTGCTAAGCCTTCCCACAGGACGGCTGTGCTCAGAACAACTCCATCAGTGGCATGCTGCAGGTGTCCTAAAATTGGGGGATTTGTTTCTGGACAGCGAGCTACTAAATTTCCAAACCCTTGTGGCAGACTACCATCTTCCCCCGGTCAACTCTTTACTTACAACCACCTTAAACAATCATTAAATGCTCTTTTTCATTTCTGCCACCTAGCACTAACTCTACATGAGGTGTGCCAGAAGCTCTATGCCATATTGACTGGCGGCAAACTGAAAAGATGGGTGTACAGAACTTTCCTGCAACATGGAGACCACTCCAGGTCTTCTCGTCATACTACCTGGGTGATTCATGTGGCCAAACCTCTGCAAGATATGGACAGGACTAAAATACTGGACTTTCCCTACAGAGTATCCCACGGCCGTCACTTTAAGTACATTCATAGAGCTTCCTAGGGAATGCACTCTGCCCACTGCTTGCCATTGGCTTTGTGGTTAGTAACTCACATTTTGTTACTTTCAATTTGCTGGCTTTATTTGTTTTAGGCTATACAGCTTGAGCTTGTCCTTTCCCTTGCCCAACCCTTATTTACAATATCTTTCTGAGTGCACCCTTTCTGTAAACAGGCCTGTCAATTTTGTACTTATCTCATCACATTTGCTGTACATTCGAAGAAGTAGGTCAAATGTCAGGAACTGTCTGTGGTGGGAACTTAGTGTTTACTTTTCTTTTTCTGACTTCAAATTGAGAGAATTTATGTGACAATCTTGCTGGATACTGGGGGTAGGAAAGGTTTTTTTTCTATCACATGATAATATTTAAATAAACTGTGCAAGGATTTCAGAATATATCAGAATTAGGAGTACAAATGAAGCACATTTTTGATAATTCTGAACAGTGCTGGAAACAAATACCTTTATATGATTAAAACAAATCATTACATTAGGTGATGCAATTTCCACACATATTCGTCTGTGCACTGTATAGTTTTATTTGAAAAACTGTATGTCTGCGCAAATGTAATGGTCATTTCAATCAAAAAACGGGTTGTTACCACACCATGCATACTACACTCTACTCTACTCTGCACCACTCCAAACCACTGCACCCTTCTCTGCACCACTCCACTTCACACCACTTCATGCCACTGTGGGACACTGCACTCTTCTCCACTCTGAACCACTCCACTCTATGACACTGTACTCTATGCTACTTTACACTATGCCTCTCTACTCTACTCTGTACCACTCTGCTCTTATCTCAATGCACTTTACACCTCTGCACTCTATACCAGTCTAGGCAACACCAATCTACTCCACACAACTCCACTATACACCACTCTGCAACACTCAACTCTATGCCCCTGCACTCTACATCAATACACTGTATGTCACTCACATCTACTCTGCACCACTGCACTCTATGCCACAGCACTCTACACCACTTTACTCTATGCCATCATACTCTATACCTCTCTCTCAGCAGCTCCACTCTACCCTGCACCTCTCCATTCTACGCCACTTCACTCTACTTTGAAACAATCTACTTTACGACACTGCACTCGGCACCACTGCTTTCTATGCCACTGCACTCTACCCTGCACCTCTCCACTCTATGCACTTCACTCTACTCTGAAACAATCATCTCTACGCCACTGCACTCTACACCACTCTGCCCCACTGCACTCTAAACCATTGAAATCTACGTCAATGCACTCTACGTCAGTGCACTCTAAACAATTGCACTATAGGCCACTGCACTCTACCTTGCACCACTGTATTCTATGCCACTGCTCTCTATGCCACTGTACTCCACTATACACCACTGCACTCTATGACACTCTACTCTGCAACAATGCACTCACCGCCACTATACTCTACACCACTATACTCTGTACTACTGCATTCTGCACAAATACACTCTATGCCACTGCACTCTATACCACTGTACTCTGCATAAGTGCATTCTATGCCACTGCACTTTACAGCACTATACGCTACTGTGCACTGCACCACTCTACACTACTCCACTCTGCACTACTCTACGCCACTGCACTCTATGCCTCTTGAATCTATTCTGTACTCTATGCATCTGAACCACTTTGCACTACTGCATTCTCTGCCACTCAATCATATGCCACTCTACTCCACTGCACTCTATGCCACTCTACTATGCCCTATTCCACTCTATTCCACTGCACTCTAAATCACTGCACTCTATGCCAATGCACTCTAAACAACTGCACTCTACTCTGCACGACTGTAATCTACATCAGTGGTTCCCAACCTTTTGACTTCTGTGGACCCCCATTTTATCAATACTAGAGCCCGGGGACCTCCACTGAATCATTATTGGAACACGGGGACCCCCACTGAGGCATTACTGATAGCTGGGAGCTAATATTATTACATTTTTTAAGCAGTCGCGGACCCCCTGAGGATGCTTCGCGGACACCCAGGGGTCCCCGGCCCACAGGTTGGGAACCACTGATCTACATCACTGCTCTCTATGCCACTCTACTCAACACCACTGCACTGACACTCTAACCTGTAACATTGCCCTCTCCGCCACTGTACTCTACACCACTCTACTCTGTACTACTGCATTTTAAGCCAATACACTCTATACCACTGCACTCTTTGCCACTGCACTCTATGCACTCTGCATCACTCCACTCTTTGTCACTGCACTCTACAGCACTATACTCTGCACTGCACCACTCTACGCTATTCTACTCTGCACCACTCTACACCACTGCACACTATGTCATTTGAGTCTATGCTGCACTCTATGCTACTGCACCATACACCACTCTGCACTACTGCACACTTTGCCACTCTATTATGCGCCGCTCTACTCCAAGCCGCTGCACTCTATGCCACTCTACTCTGCACCACTCCACTCTGCACCACTACCCTCTACTGTGCATCACTCTAATCTATGCCTCTGCATTCTATGGCACTGCATTGTACACCGCTGATTTCTATGTTGCTGCTTTAATGCCACTTCGCTCTACACCACTATATTCTGCAACACTACACCACTGCACTCTATATGCCACTTTACACAACTCACAGTATGCCACTCCTAAACATGACACTCTCTGCCACTCCACTCTACAACACTCTAATATTTGCCATTCCACTCTGCAACACTTTGTGACACTCTCCTCTGTGCCACTAACATTTGGCCATGCTAAACAGCAGCCACTCTGGTGTATAACATAGCTAAAACACATTGGCAAAGCCACTAAATCTTGCAAAGACTAGGCCTATTGGCTCTGCCCAATGTTTGTTAATACTATGAGGTACCAATGTACCTAAAGGAACTGTAAATTTGTAAGTCCTTATTTTAAACATGCATTACACACATCATTATGTAGGCTGCTACAAAATGTGCAACTACATTTAGGTTAAAAAAAAGTCCTTCTAAAATACAAATTTCAATAATATACATATTATACTTACTGCAAACATGTTTTAGAACTGCCCATTAAAATCACACACAGCACAGCTTAGCCTGGAATACTCATACAGTACCTTTCTAAAAGAAAATATTTTTGCCATCAGAAAGTTTTAAGTGATTCCTTTGATTAAAGTCAATACAGGTTTCCAGGCACCTTTACATTTGCAGATTTACCAGCTGGGCACATTTGCATTTCTTTTGAGAAGGGGACACCCTGGCAAGAAGGCTTGTTTCTTATCTGTCTGCCCTGCCCTCCCTCAGAGCACAGGAGACTCCCTGCCAGTAATAGTGTGTGTGCCACCTAAACCTTACTACGTTCAAGGCTGAGGGCATATTCAGGAAGAGAGGTGGTAGGACATGTTTCCTGAGTGTCTTTAGACGCTTTTAACTGTTGCTGCCCGTATTGTTCTGGTGAATGAGCCCATTGCAGGTTTTCTAAGGAGAGTTAATGTTATCTGATTTACAGTGAGATGCTTGCAGTTGCACCTGAAAGGCATCGCTGCCCTCTTACCCAATGGTTTAATCCTTTATTGCCTACAAGAATAACAGCAAAAAAGCCAGAAACTGATTTTTCTTCAACCAAAGGCAAGTTGCATTGTGGGGCTTGTAGTTTTGCTTTTAGCAGTTTCTTCAGGAGCTCAAAACCCCTGCATACAAAGTGCTGTTGGCTAAAACCCCAGAATTAGTCACTTGTCAGCTATGATTAAAAAATGTTGCTAAGTCATCAGCTGTGGTTTAACATTTTCAAAAGCTGACTACTGCATTGTATAAAAAATGCTTGTTTCATATCTAAATTCAAAAGTAGACTCTGATCACACATTTTGTTTGTGTTTCGTCTTTGGCTCACATCATATATCAAAACAAACATTGGCAATATGAATTGTTTCTTTCTTTTTTGATAACTTCAAAACACAATAAAGGCACAACATGGATAGCAACAGCACAGCTTTCTCTTGCATAACTTGTAAGTTAAGAGCATGGGTTGTAGTAGAAGGAACATAACACAAGTCTCTCACACATAAAGGACTGGTACAGCACAGGTAGCTAATACACTAACAAGTGAGTGAAATATGTTAATGGACTGCTGTACAATATTCATAAACATACAAGAATGTAAAACATCTGGAAGAAACAGCCAAATATCTTGTGGAATTAAGAAACATTCATGTACTGTTATAGGATGATGAACGCTTACCTGCCTAGTGCGGTACTCTTCATCAGTTTGTTTTCCCTTTGTTACACGGTTAGGCATAGTAAAATTGTATGACAGTGAGCGAAAATGTTGTTCACTGGTGCTTTCCTACCACAAGATTAAAAACAGCAGGGCAGGGCAATTCTCTTTTCCATCAACATGTTTTGTGCTTGAATATTGCCTCCTTGGGGTAAGGACACTTTCCCAGAAATATAGGTATCTCACATCAAGTATTGTGAAATAGTCCCTGCTTCATATGGCATGTTCACCAGCCCCAGGAAGAGGATAGGGAGGGCGGTGGAGCAAATTTCCTTAGGCCTCACTCCTTGAAGAGGTTTCACAATGTGCTATTGGTGAAGCTGTCGAAATGTGTAGCATGTTTCACAGGATGAGTCACTGTAATCGTAGCCTGTGCTATGAAACAGGCCATACCCATGCAGCAAGGCCACAAGAACTTCTGACTGGGTGCAGGAAGTGGGAGTGCATAGGCCTTGAGACCTTGAACCACATGTATAACACTAAAGCATCTCTTGCCTTGCTTCCTGTACCACTAGGGGAGTGGTAGTGAAGCAGTGATATCTGGGCCTCACAATTCTGAGCAGCTCTGTGTTGCATCCTGTCTAGAAAATCAGTGCAGTGGAGGCTGAGGAGAGCGGCTCTTAGCGCATGCTGGACCTCCTTACCTTCTGCATGTGTCGCTGTCTGCTACTTTATAGCTGAGGTGTGAACTTTTACATTAAAAGTGTACTTTGGATTGCTTCACTTTAACACCTTAGATTATATTAGTGCACTAGGTTGCCTTTATAAGAATTAGTGTACCACCCCATTTCTGCCTTGACAGTTTTATTAATGACACAAGAGGCATGTTAGTTGTCTGGTTTCTCCTTTAGAGAAACATTAGGGCCTATTAAAACCTACATAATAGAGATTGTAATACAGGTGACTTAAGCAAGCATGCAAGCTTTATTCGGTCTGAATAACCATCAAAGCAATAACTTACAACAATAAAATCATGATCTATACATAATAAATATATAACAACAAAATTAAAAAGTAGGTAATAAGGATAAGATATAAATACTGTAAAATGAGGGATCTGCGAGTGTACAAAAAGAAAAAAAGAAAATAAATCTTCACATATGTATCCCGTCCTATAAGTAAAGGGGGAGTGTCAAAGTTCCTTTTGTTGGCTGCTTTTAACTTCCTCATCGGTAATTTATAAGAAATTCAATGAATAAAACAATTGGGTAGAGTAAGGTAAAATCAGGGATCAATTAAAATCAAATCACTATAATCCTTTTTTTTTTAAGTATGTACGTATATGCCAAGCGGACGCAAGGAACTTGCTGACCTCACAAGTTAGGAGAGAGGAGCAATCTCTCAACATCAGCCTGAGGGCATCTCTACACGTTCTCAACCCCATGTTTCTACAAACGGGACGAAGCCATTTCCGCCGGGCAATGTCATGGGCAGGACAAGTAAACATAAAGTGCACTACAGTTTCCACAGAACCATTACAGCAAGGCCATTTATCAGATAACAGGGTGGAGCTCCATGAACTAGAAAAGGACTTCAGAGGGAGGCATCCATACCTAAATCGAACATACAAACTTTTACTTAGTTGATCGGTAATTAAGTCCAGGAATGGTTCGAAGTGGGGAAACCACTTATAATCGAGGAAAAGAGACGTCAACCTACCATGTGAGGTACAGAGCAAATATTTTTCCCTAACATGGGACCAATAAACAGATTTCAGGTGGTCCTTGTGAGCCCTCCTTAAAATATTGGGCTGGCTCCAAAAGTGGCTGAGTCCCAAAGTATGGAACCATTCTGAAATGTGCTTGAACCAAGGGATAGAAAGTACATTTGGTATATCCAATAAGTCTTGCAAAGATTCCTTATTTGTGACTAATTCAGGGATAGTCCAAATACAAACCCAAAAAATTGATTTCGATCCTACTGTTGTATAAAGCGTATTCATGCAAAGTACCCTGCAACATCTAACCTTAAAATAAACAAGGTGGGGGGATAGAATTAAAAAGTGTATAACTTTATAACAAGCATTAGCAAAGCCATTAGGTTTCACCTATGTGGGAGCTATTCGCTTTTTCAATGTCTTTTAGCCACGTTGTAAACAGGGTGACTACTGTGCAGCATGACTACTGTTAACGCGTCCCGACCTAGGTACTTTACTTATACGGGGACTGTCTTAGGCCAATGAACCTTTTGACCCTGATTGGAGACACCTTAAGACCAGATATCTATTCCACATTTCAATCACTAGACCATTACCGTCATCAATATTCACAATAACAAATCAATCAAATTAGTTAATTGCATTCATAAGAATTGAAACACAACATGACCTTTCAGCCATGAATAACCACACTCCAGTTTAGTAAGATTTATGAGATTTATTCCCTATTGGTTACACTCTACTAGCATGTTTTTTAGTCTCAATACCAGAAAACACATCAGTAACATCACAATATGGCAATATTGAATATGACTTAAGCAAACCAAAGATAATGAACATTAGAACAAAGCACGACGTCAACATGAATCAACATTAGCAGAGTATCCTTTGCACGTTATTCAACAAAGAAAAGATTCAGTCATTTGTCTATTTGCATTTGAATTAGCGAACTCCTTAACTAACCTCAAATTAGCATCAGCATGTTGGGCTTCATGCAAAACAATTTTGTAACACAAATTTAGAAAACATCTAACTATGGCCTCTATCAAAAGAGCAGTTGGTACCTAGAAAGAAAAAGCAAACAGACAATTACAATTTCATCATCATATAGTTACCCTCCGTAATGGGTCTCCATACAGAGTCAGTCTTCGTCCTCAGGACAGCAGGCGAACCACTATCAGCCAGGATAGAACAGCAAAGTCTTAGTAGAATAGGGTAAGTAGGAATACTTCCCTCATAAGGAGAAGAAGTAAATATCGGGCAAGACAAAGTGAGGATGGGTTAAAGTATCAATAGCAAGGACTAAGTCAGAATATCAGGGCAACACTAAGGCCCATATTTATACTTTTTTAGTGCTGCATTTGCGTAATTTTTTTACGCAAAAGCGGTGCAAACTTGCAAAATACAATTGTATTTTGTGAGTTTGCGCCATTTTTGCGTCAAAAAGCGGCGCAAATGCATCGATAAAAAAGTATAACTGTGGGCCTAAGAGTGTCCCTCTAATGTCTCAGTAAGAGACATGAAATGGCTGAGTAAGAGTGGCAGGATAAAGGCACGCAATGGCTCGCAGAAAATTGGCTGATTTCTCCTTGTGACACGTTGTTAAATTGAATTTGCCAGACAAGTCTCTAATTTCCAATTGGTCAGTATTTGGTGCATCATTGTCTCTACCCAATAGTCCGTTGATCACCTTACTAGAATTTTCACTTAAAACAGTTCTCATGCAGTTTATTGGCTCCTGTGATTTACGTCTTCACCGGGTAGAATGTCACGTTTGGAAAAGTTACACTCCTTGTTTCAGTCAGTAGCTCCATTGTGTTTACCAGTTTGGGCGACCTTGTACCTGTTGCGAATTACACTGTTGCATTCAGCAAGAATGTCTCCTTGAGCAAGTCGGGTCTCCTGAGAAAAGAATTTACTACGGTTACACACATCTCTAGCTTCTGGAAAAGTACAGTTTTATGTCCTTCAGAAAGACAGCACATTGCAAGTTAGAAAAACACATTTAATATGAGACCAGGCAGCTAGGCCCAGACCCTTGCTAACTAAGGCCTAATGATTAATTCAACAAACCCTTAACATATAACTCCTAATGCTAAATCAGAATCATACATTAGAACATTAATAATTCATTATTAGCCAATTTCATTAATCATCGTATACATTGGTGGCCACTCCCCGTGGGCACATTTCAAACGCGTATGTTAATATTAGTCTGTCACGTTTTCTATGCAGCTTCATTACACATTATTTTGCAAGTAGTTCATGTTAATTTTGATTATAAGAGCCACACTCCAACACTAAAATCTATAAAATAAACACAAATAATGCTATACTAGTTATTAAAAAAAAGCTATGATGTGGGAAGGTGAAAAAGAAGCAAATGGGGCTTAGAGAGTTTTTTAAAAATAACATTTAATTTATTTTATTTACTCAACCCTAATGTAAAGCAGTTTGGACAGGATAGCTAAAGTTTGTTCTAGACTAGAGTGAAGAAAAATTAATGCGAACGTAGGTAGTGCTGCACATTTTATAAAAATTATGAGATAAAAGGACACCAATGATTGAAATCCCTTTGCTATTAAGTTAAGGCATGATTTCTTTAACCGTGACGGGTTTGATAGTGTGAGTGTCTGGGCTGCCTAGTTAATTGCTTAATGTTGACGGTGTCGATAATAAATCAAGACCAAGTTAAGTTTGTCCCTGTAGGTGGACGCTTCCTTCGACGTCCAAATTTAGGCTGAAGCTTATGGATATCTGAGATATGAAAGCCTGGGGTCACTTTTATAATAAATCAGTTACATCAGTTACATCTTAACCTCCTTCGCTGCCAGGCCTTTTCCCCCTCAAGTGCCAGGCCTTTTTTTGGCTATTTGGGGCAGGGCGCACTTAGGCCCTCATAACTTTTTGTCCACATAAGCTACCCACGCCAAATTTGCGTCCTTTTTTTCCAACATCATAGGGATTCTATAGGTACCCAGACTTTGTGGGTTCCCCTGAGGGAGACCAAGAAATTAGCCAAAATACAGTGAAAATTTAGTTTTTTGTTTTTTTTTAATGGAAAAAGGGGCTGGAGAAGAAGGCTCGTGGTTTTTCCCCTGAAATTGCATCAACAAAGGGTTTGCAGTGCTAAAATCACCAGCTTCCTAGCTTTCAGAAACAGGCAGACTTGAATCAGAAAACCCAATTTTTCCAACACAATTTTGGCATTTTACTGGGACATACCCCATTTTTACAATTTTTTGTGCTTTCAGCCTCCTTCCAGTTAGTGACAGAAATGGATGTGAAACCAATGCTGGATCCCAGAAACCTAAACTTTTCTGATAAGTAGACGAAATTCTGAATTCAGCAATGGGTAATCTGTGTAGATCCTACAAGGGTTTCCTACAGAAAATAACAACTGAAATAAAAAAAAATATCATTGAGGTGAAAAAAACAGCAATTTTTCTCTACGTTTTACTCTGTAGCTTTTTCCTGCAATGTCAGATTTTTTAAAGCAATCTACCGTTACATTAACTGGACTCGTCTGGTTGCGGAGATATATAGGGCTTGTAGGTTCATCAAGAACCCCGGGTAACCAGAGCCAATAAGTGAGCTGCACCTTACATTGGGTTTACAGCAATTCATTTGCTGAAATATAAAGAGTCAAAAATAGGTATCAAGAAAACCTTTGTATTTCCAAATGAATTCTGGGGTGCCCATACTAGCATTTGAAGTTCAGGGCATTTCTCAAATAGACGTCCTTTTTACATACTGTCTTATATTTGGAAGGATAAAATGTAGAGAAAGACAAGGGGCAATAACACTTGTTTTGGTATTCTATGTTCCCCCAAGTCTCCCGATAAAAATGGTACCTCACTTGTGTGGGTAGGCCTAGTGCCCGCGACAGGAAATGCCCCAGAACACAATGTGGACACATCACATTTTCTAAAAAAAAAACAGAGGTGTTTTTTGCAAAGTGCCTACCTGTGGAATTTGGCATCTAGCTCAGCCGCCACCTAGGGAAACCTACCAAACCTGTGCATTTTTTAAAACTAAAGACCTAAGGGAATCCAAGACGGGGTGACTTGTGGGGCTCTCACCAGGTTCTGTTACCCAGAATCCTTTACAAACCTCAAAATGTGGATGAAAAAAACACTTTTTCCTCAAATTTTGGTGCCAGAAAGTACAGGAATTTGATAGGAGCCACAAATTTCCTTCCACCTAGCATTCCCCCAAGTCTCCCGATAAAAATGGTACCTCACTTGTGTGGGTAGGCCTCGTGCCCGCAGCAGGAAATGCCCCAAAACACAACGTGGACACAACACATTATCTAAAAAAAAAGAGGTGTTTTTTGCAAAGTGCCTACCTGTGGATTTTGGCCTCTACCTCAGCCGCCAACTAGGGAAACCTACCAGACCTGTGCATTTTTGAAAACTAGAGACCTAGGGGAATCCAAGACGGGGTGACTTGTGGGGCTTTCACCAGGTTCTGTTACCCAGAATCCTTTTCAAACCTCAAAATGTGGCTAAAAATACACATTTTCCTCACATTTTGGTAACAGAAAGTTCTGGAATCTGAGAGGAGCCACAAATGTCCTCCCACCCAGCATTCCCCCAAGTCTCCTGATACAAATGGTATCTCACATGTGTGGGTAGGCCTAGTGCCCGCGACAGGAAATGCCCCAAAACACAATGTGGACACAACACATTTTCTAAAAAAAAACAGAGGTGTTTTTTGTAAAGTGCCTTCCTGTGGATTTTTGGCCTCTAGCTCTGCCGCCACCTAGGGAAACCTACCAAACCTGTGCATTTTTTAAAATAAGAGACCTAGGGGATTCCAAGATGGGGCGACTTGTGGGGCTCTCACCAGGTTCTGTTACCCAGAATACTTTGCAAACCTCAAAATGTGGCAAAAAAACACTTTTTCCTCACATTTTGGTGACAGAAAGTTCTGGAATCTGAGAGGAGCCACAAATATCCTTCCACCCAGCGTCCCCCCAAGTCTCCCGATAAAAATGGTACCTCACTTGTGTGGGTAGACCTAGTGCCCGCGACAGGAAATGCCCCAAAACACAAAGTGGACACATCACAAAATGGTACCTCACTTGTTTGGGTGGGCCAAGTGTTTGTGACAGGGAAGAGCCAAAAACACATCGAAATTGAGGGGGAACCAAAGTGGGTCCAAAAGGGCAGTTTGATAAAAAACATTTTTAGGCTGACAAGTGCAGCAGAAATTGTATCAGCATAGATGAGACAATGCTGGGTGGTAGGAATTTTGTGGATTCCTGCAGATTCTGGAAGGTTCCATCACAAAAATGTGGAAAAAATGTGTGCTTTCCAGCAAAGTTGAAGGTTTGCAGGGCATTTTGGCTAAGGAAATGGGCATGTGAAGCACACCACCCTGGAATCAACTAGATGTTTAGTTTTCAGATGTGTCTAGGTAAAAACAGTGAGCCCTCACCATTCCAAGTGGGACGATTTTGAGAGTTACCAAGCTCTCATGGCCCACATGTAAACCAAAAACCAAAAATGCTTGCCATGGGATAAGATGTTTTAGTGTGCGGGAGAGCTGGATGACTGTTAGCCCCTTCAGTTTGGGTGGGGGCGTAACGAGGCCCATACTGGTTGGTTGCCACCACCCCACTATTTTCCTTTATTGTTTTTATTCCCTGGCATCTAGTAGACTTTCTGTCCCCCGGGTGTGGATCGGGGGAAATTGCCCAATCTTCCCACTGGTGGGCAGAACAACTTTGGCCCCATTTTTTGGGGGTGGGCGTATGGCCATACCCCCAACCTCTTATTTTGAAAAACAATCTTCTCTGGTCTCTGGTGGGCTTTCTGCCCCCCTTGGGAGCAGTTGGGCCTTCCAAAAATAGGCCAATCTGCCCCCAAGGGGGGCAGTTATGGCCAACAGTAATGTGCCCCCATGGGAAGCGACCCTTGCCCAAGGGGCTGTCCCCAAAACAAAACACACACCAATACATGGTGTCTAGAGGTTTCTGCCCCCTTTGGGGGCAGATTGGCCCAACAAAAATAGGCCGATCTGCCCCCAGAGGGAGCAGAAATGGCCTAATAATAATTTGACCCCCCCAGGAGCGACCCTTGTCCAAGGGGTCGCTCCGCAAACATAAAAAAATAAACCAAAAAAATCCTTTCCTCTCCTTTCATGTCTTTCTGCCCCCTCCACGTGATCGGAGGAGAAATGCTTTTGCATTTCTGCTTCAATCGGTGCTGGAAGCTCAGCTTCCAGTGCCGGGGGGGAGGCCTCTGATGAGGTCAGCCCGCAAAAGCACGCTGACGTCATCAGGTTCCACGGGGGTGTCATGGTGGGGGGCGGGCGTGGAAGGGGAAGCGATTCCCCTTCCATCTCTGCCCAGGGAAGGGGGGTGCTCGGCCATTGGGGGGAGCGCTAGTGCTCAGACGAGTAACCGGTGCTGAGGACGAGACCACCTCGTCCAGGGCACAGAAGCGGTTAACCCTAGTCACAAGTGTTCCCTAGCAAGCACACACGCCTGCCTTTCTCCCTTCACTGTGGTAATCATAAAGCAGGAATAATGCTGGCTGTCTGAGGGCGTAGTATTTGTTAATGCTTTGTTGCAACTACGCAATCCTGATTTTGAAAGGTCTTGCATTTTAAAATAGAATTGAATGTGTATGGTGTGCAGTGCTAAATGTGCGAAATAATGAGTGCATTTGCCGAAAGCTCTGTTCAGAAACCTGCGGCCTCCGCTATTAAATAGTGCTCTGAATCCTAACACTTCCTAATCTTGAATCAATATCATGTCTATAATTGACCACTAGAACCTTCCTTCCACTTTATCTCGCGCTTTCATGTTCCTGCTATCTCCCTTTATGGTTTTCCTTCTTTCGCTTACTACTTCTATCCCCCTTGTGTGTTTTCTCTGCTTTGCTGTAGGGAAATGTACGATGGGAAATAATAAGTGACCCCCCCCCCCCAGCCTCACCCCCTCCCCTGCCACCAAAACAAAAAGTAACAGTAGCCAGCACCAGCAACTACTGGCTTAAAAGCAATGATGATGTGGTTCCTAACTTTCATTTAGTCTTTGTGGTTCGAAACATTAAGCAGTGTCTTACTCATCTTCGGTGTGCTAACAGTACCACAAACACCCCCAACAACATCAAATGACCCAGACAGACATGTTGAAGGATAGTTCTACTGTGTGTCGATTTCTTTTTGAAAAATATACTCTGAGGCATTGGAATGACCAGTGTAACAGGTGCAGTGCACTAGGGCCAGAGTTTCTAGAGAGCTGCTGCACCTCCATCATGGTTGTACTTTACTATCAAAATAAGAAGGGACAGCTAATTTATTTGATTGCATGAGTACAACTGGCACTCTTGCTGCACCCACCACTAGAGTGACTGTCTTAGAGCATGTAAGAAATTGGGCCATTAATGAAGAGAGGTGAGACCCCTCACGTAAGTAGTAAACACAGTCCTTGTCAGGATGAACCCCCTGGTAATTTGTCACAAAAGCAGTAAGGCTTAAGTTACTGACAATGTGTAGGGTATTTATGCAGCACACAATCAGTGACAAAGTGAGAACACAACACTAGAAAAATCTCAAACAAATTTAGAAAAATAGAGCAATGTTCAAAAAATAAAATTCTACCAAAACAACAAAATTCCAATAAGTAGAACTAGAGTAGTGAATTTTTAAATTTTCAGGTAGAAATAGCACCAAGAAACATAAAGTGCTACTCATGGTAATCTGGTCACATTTAACCACATCAAGGTCACAAGTTCAGACTGGCCGCGATATCCCAATAAATGGACCATATTTGTCCTGTGAAGAGTTTACCTCCTTACAGTCCATGCCCCCTCAAGGAGTCTCAGCTGGAGCATTGTGTTAGTGGGGGCTGCGAGGAGTCTGTGGTCAGTGTGAGGGGCAGGTTGCTGTTGGAGCTTGCATTGCTGATGCGAGGAGACCACTTGCAGTCACAAAGAGCACCAAACATATGGATTTTCACTTGGAGTATGAATTTGAAACAGGAATACGCTCTGATGCAGGTTATGGGACCAGAGGCACCTCTTTGAGAGCAGGACTCACTCCAGCAGAGGCCAGCCGCAAGACTCAGTCAGGTCCAGTTGGTCAGTTGAGGGAAAAGCTCCTGGAAGCTTGTTGCATCCTTGTAGGAGATCAGGAGAGCAGTCAACTGACCCTTGTAGTCACTTCTGGGAGTAATAGGTTCCAGGCAAGCAGGTCCAGTCTTCGTTCTTTAGACAGCAAGGCAGTGCTTCTTCTGAATCCTCCACAGGCCAAAGAGTGTTCTGATTAGAGGTTGGGAAGGTGACGTTTATTTTAGCGGTGGGCAAGATTTTAATTATGTTGGAGTAATTGGAGTAATTTCAGTATTGTGCAGTACTCTCTGGTGCAAAACTATGCAATTACTCCAACTTCAGTAATTAAGAGTAATTTGGGACAAAAAACTACTGCAGGAGCACAAGTACAGTGAACTAAGACAGACTAAGCTGCTACCAGCTATTGCTGTTTGTGTCCTGTAGCATTTAGAACTGTTTTCTTAGCACAAAAGAATTACACCAGTTACATCCATCCCTAATTTCTTTACCCAGTACCAGCCTGTGGTTTGAGGATGTCCACTTTGTCTAACCTTCTTACTTTCCTGGGTTTGTTTCCAATCTGTCTAGGGGGAACAAAAGGCAGCCAGGTCTAGGTCTGACCTGCATTTGTCAGTGGTAGGGCAGCCATCCTTTTGAAATCTAAATCTGGAACAGGGAGAGCACAGCCTTCTGGCTACCCTCTGAAGCCTAGGAAGCCCAACCCAAGTGAGGAACACTCTGCCCACACCTGAGGCCTTTTTGTCCTCATGTCTGAAAGAAGTACAAATCATATCACAAGAGAGCTATTACAGTCATGTGACATTGGACTTTCGCAGAAAGACACATTTGGTTTAGGTAGAACAATGGCAACTTTCTATAAGTGGAATTTTATGAATAGTAACTTAAAATCCAACTTTAACATTAAAGATGATTTAAAATTAGAATTCAAATGTGTGGTAGAAGCCTTTCTCTATCTGTTGCCAAGCTGAAGTTATCACTTATTAAGTGAAATAAGGTAAGGGAGAGATAGACTTGCTACAATGAAATATAAATTTAGGTGTTTTCCGCTGTCAGGACATGTAAAACATTTAAATACCTTACAGGTGTTGTATGAGTAATAAAAAAGGAGGTTAAGGCTTGGCAAAAGGTTTATTCTGCCAGTTCGAAATGGCAGTTTTAAACTGCTCTACGGCTGCAGTGGGAAGACTGATATATGTTTTATAGTGCTACTGTCATGGGTGGCACAATGAGAGCTGCACCTCCCTTGTAGCATTTAACTTACAGAACCTGGGTACATGTAGTCCATTTACTAGGGACTTAAAAGTAAGTAAATGTGCCAATTAGGTGTACACCAATTTTACCAAGTTTAAAGGAGAGAGCACAAGCACGTTACTACTGGTTAGCATGGGTAAAGGACAAAGCCAACAAATGCAAGTTGATCATAAAGAAGGAAGTGAAAGCAAAAAAGTCTGGAGAATACCACACCATGGATGCAGGTCTGACAGAGCTGTTGGCTTGGCCTTCTCTGCAGGGTCATCCCCATACTTTTCACTTTACTTTTCCTGTTTCTGTTGAATTGATTTCTGTTGGTCTCAGGACCAAGGCACCTGACCCTCACCCCAAGAATCCCAAATTGAACCACCAAGCAAAGTGAGGCTTGTGGAGAGTAGGGGGCATCACAGGGACTGTTTATTAACTCCTCGACCGACAGACTAGTGGAGAATTCAACACAGCCCCACAGGCGTGTGTCTGCCATGGCGGACACTTGACAACAGGCTTGCTGAATTGGCAACCAGAGCTGTGACTACCAACTTGCTCTACAGCGAACCCTGCAGCAATTGGAGTACTAGGGGCCATAATTTGAGGGGAGGAGGCTCTCAGTGGCACTCTGAATAAAAGAGGCCACAGCACAGTGGAACGGTAGGGCCTGCAGCACCTTATGGCAGGCTTGCAACCTACCTGGGGGGGCATGGCAGTGATGATACTGGGGTCACTGCAGCCTGCAGAGCTCGGCACCATGGGGAAAATTGTAATTTGCATTTCAGTGGGGCTGAAGAGAGGCCTCCACTGTGGACCACATGCTTGGGGGCAACAACACTTGGGCCCTGGTGCCTGACTTTATAATTGTGGCTCTGCCATGCAGGACATTGCAACATTGTGCATGATGGCCTCCCCCAACATGGCCCATACATAGACAGTGGCTGGATGTGGCGAGATACCCATCTCCAGCTCTTTACTGTCTGAATTTCAGTCACTTTTGGTGCAGAACCGCCTGAGCCCGGTTGCCTGATCTCAACAAGATGGTCCTGCCATGCAATGAACGGTGATAACATATAAGGCAACTTATCACTACAAGGCTTATACAGAGATAATGAGTGAATATGGTGGGGTGGCCTTACATCTGGCTCTGTTGCACCTATAATTCTGTTACTTTTGAGAGCTTAGTGACTGATGTCAACAGTGCTCTCATTGGAAGGGTGGGTGCCACTCAAGCAAGCTCCTTTCATCCTTAAGGTTTTCTGTTCCTTGTGCTGCATTGGAGAACCAGGAACTGCACAGATGCCTCCAGCTACAACTGCTTGATTCTCCCTCTGGTTAAAGGCCCATAGATCAGCCACTTCTTCACTACTGAAGACTAGGAACCTGAACCGCGTAAACGGGAATGAGACTTTCTAGACACAGCGATGCAAAAGCCCCAAGTGTTACCCTTACCTCACTGCCCTTACCTCACTAATGCAAAGTTGATCTTGAAATCAATTTATAGACCCTGATGCAATGTCTAATACCTTGAAACTTGTGTGAGGAGAGACATATCATATGCATGAAAAACTGCAATAAAACAAAACGCCACAATGAAATGCTTGCCACTTACTCTATTAAACCACCTGCTGTAGATGACATAATTTCATAGACAATTCCTCAATTCTTCTAAATCTGCCTGCTGCCCTTATAACTCAGAAAAAAAACAGGCCAACGGAGTGCCAACCTATTTCATGCTGGCGGAGGCTGGGGACCCTCTCATGTGCCTAGTCAGAGCAACACTATGGCTGTCACCACTTGCCTCTATACAACAAGATGTGGATCGGTGTGCACCTGCACACTGGACCTCAATACTAAACACCAAGGAATGGAACAATGAGTTGGCCAGATGAAAGATTCAACTGATGTTCTCCACAATCAACTTCAGGCCTCTATCTTGAAATGTGAAGATCTAGAAAATAGATCTCAGCAAGACAATATTCAACTTCGAAATCTGAAAGAAGATGCAGAAGGCCCATACCTGGAAGCCTTTGTAATAGGCCTGTTTTCAGAATTGCTGGGAGATGAGCAGATGAAGATCAAAATCAAAAGAGTCTATCAAGTGGGCCCACAAACATCCAGAGGGGGGAAAACACCCTTGTGATCTACAGGTGAAACTCCACTCCTTCATGGTAAAAGACTTAATTTTACAGGCTGCAGGGAAAACAAACAAAATCTAATTTCAAGGCGCCACATGCTCCCTTTTTCAAGACATCGCCCCTTAGATGCTGGCCTGTTGCCAGGAGTTTTGCCCAGTCACAGATAAACTGTGTCAAGATCACATCAATTATTGCTGGACTTATCCATTCAGACTTGCTTTGATTACCAAAATAAAAGACGCCATTTCAAAGAACTCTCGGAAGCAGCAGCCTTGCTGCGAGTATCGACCTCAGAAACCTAGCCACCTTAAGGAGGCCTGAAAGGCCAGAGTGGAATCTCCATTGTCAGCACAGAAAAGGGACAGTGGCTTTCACAACGCCCCCTGAGAAACCAGAGAAAACCTTCAATTGATGGCACTAATTTGATTCCTCAACATGCAAACTGATGCTCACTGCTGAAGACACGTGGCGACCAGCTGATCCCTTAAGGGAAGTGAGACTGTACGTCTTTTATTCCTTCCAGGTTGTGGCTGCTGACTTGGTGAGAATATACAAACTACAAGATGGTAGGCTCTTGTCTGCTAGGTTCCTTACTATATAATGACAGTGTCCATTGATAATATGCTTCTTTTGAAATGCAATATCGGATATTGAATCGGTTATTGACCAGCACGCCTGAATAGATTTATTTCGCTGTATTTTGTTGAGAACTGAATATCCCGTTTGCTACTGTTATGTGACCTAAGTTGGTTTTACTCATAGTACATGATAGGCTGAACTCAATGGAGGCCTGGAAGAGGCAGGTGAAGGGGACCAACATACAGTACAATCTTATACGGGAGGTGGGATGGATGGTGGGGGCGATCAATTTGGGACACACCAGTGAAACAGCTTTGATGCTCACTGTTGCTAATCTATCATGGTAATTATCACAATCCCATGGAACATTAAAGGGCTTAACTTGCTGGTCAAATGCCACAAAAACTGGAAATATTTGCTTGACCAGCGACACAATGTGGTAGCACTGCATGCAAGATGATGATTAGAGATTATGACAGCCTATCCTGGAATGTATAAATCCTCCGCTTCTAACAAAGCACTGTAGTGTGGCCCTTTTCTTCCACTTATCCTTAAAATTCCAGCCTGAGGGATGCAAAACGAATAAGGAAGGTAGAATTGTAATGATGAAGGGATGACTGATGTGTACTTTTGTTCCTGTTTATGCCCCTAACACTAATCAAGTTCTATTTATACATGCACTTCTATCTTCATTGGGGCACTTTGCAGAAGATAATATATTCCTGATGGGTGATTTCAAATTTACTTGGGATTTAGGGATGGATAGTTCTCACTACCACAGATCCCTCACAGGGAGTTTCCACAGGGCCTTTAAACAAGTCGCCCACTCAAGAGGCATAATAGACACCTGGAGAACCTTCCATTGAACGACCTGAGACTACACATTCCACTCAAACTCACACCACACATATTCACAATTAGATTATGTTTTTGTTAGTCAAGCCCTAACTCATTAGCTAATAGAGGCCTTGTTTCATTCCATCACCATCTCTGATCACACTGCTGTAGTGCTGACATTAAACGGGTACACACCAATGCCCAAATATTGTAGCCAGTGTTTCCCGGGGTCACTTACTAGAGACCGCCTCTTTTGCAATGAACTTCACAAAACCATTAGAGAATATTTCTAATTAAATGACTCCAATATTTGGAATACATTTAAAACAGCATTAAGAGGAAAATGTATAGCACTTTCATTTACCCTGATCAAACAGAGATCAATGGAAAGACTTGCACTAGAGGCAGGACTTCAAGGTGCAAGCCCATAAATACAATCCAACTCTAGCCCTACAATGGAAAGTCACAGCCCTGAGGGGAAAGCTCAAAACAATTTATACCAAAAGAGCAGAGTTCACTCTCTTATGTCTTAAGCACATGGCCTATGAACAGGGCAACAAAGTGGGGTCACATTTGGTATGACAACTTAGAGCCAAGCACGAAAAAGAATATATAGGGAGCATCAATCGGTAGACTGGTGCACTGGTCGTCTCAGAAGCAGAGAAAACATTTGGCAAATTCTATGATTGACTGTATACCACTGACCCAGTAAATGAAAGTGCCTAATTAGACTACAGAGATGGAGTGGGGCTCCACTATGTGGCATAGGCCCAAAATAAGATTCTGGGAGGCACTAAGGGGCATATTTATACTCCGTTTGCGCCGAATTAGCGTCGTTTTTTTCGACGCAAATTCGGCGCAAAACTAACGCCATATTTATACTTTGGCGCTAGACGCGTCTAGTGCCAAAGTATGAGTAAAGAGCGTCATTTTTTAGCGTGAACGCCTTCCTTGCGTTAATGAGATGCAAGGTAGGCGTTCCCGTCCAAAAAAATGCGTCGTATTTATACTCCCGGGCAAAAATCACGCCCGGGAGTTGGCGGGGCAGAAAACCCCGCATTTGCGCCACTTTTTAACGCCTGGGTCAGGGCAGGCGTTAAGGGACCTGTGGGCTCAAAATGAGCCCACAGCTGCCCTCCCATGCCCCCAGGGACCCCCCTGCCACCCTTGCCCACCCCAGGAGGACACCCAAGGATGGAGGGACCCATCCCAGGGACATTCAGGTAAGTTCAGGTAAGTATAAATTTTTTATTTTTTTTTATTTTTTTTTGGCATAGGGGGGCCTGATTTGTGCCCCCCTACATGCCACAATGCCCAATGACCATGCCCAGGGGACATAAGTCCCCTGGGCATGGCCATTGGGCAAGGGGGCATGACTCCTGTCTTTACTAAGACAGGAGTCATGTAAATGGCGTCTGGGCGTCGTTTAAAATGGCGCAAATCGGGTTAAGACGTTTTTTTTGCGTCAACCTGACTTGCGCCATTTTTAAGACGCCCTAACGCCATTTTTCCCTACGCCGGCGCTGCCTGGTGTACGTGGTTTTTTTCCACGCACACCAGGCAGCGCCAGTCTGCTTGCGCCGGCTATGCCATTCAATAAATACGGCGCCCGCATGGTGCTTCAGAATGGCGTTAGCCGGCGCAAAATTTTTTGACGCTAAACTGCGTTAGCGCAGTTTAGCGTCAAAAAGTATAAATACGGGCCTATACGTGAAGACAATGTTCATGCTGTGATCACTGTTTTGAGACCATCATTTTCCTGGGTCAGATGGGTGCATGGCCGAATTCTATAAACTTTTTACCTCTGACCTGGTACCTCACCTGATGGCACTAGTCAATTACATGGCTGATTCTAGCATGGTTACCCCCACTATGAGTGAAGCAATGATATCTTTTATCCCGAAACCGGGCAAAGACCCACACTCCTATGGCTCAAATAGAGCCATCGTGCTGCTCAAAAAGGATGCAAATTATTTTTGAAGACCCTGGCTGATAGATTAGATGATATTATGCCCAACCTGATCCACCAAGATCAGTTTGGCTTTATCAAGGGCAGACAAACACTTGACAATTTTTGGAGGGTGAGCCATCTGTTCAAAAAAGCTACTACAAAAAAACATACTGGCAGTGTTATTGCCTTTTGACATCAAAAAAGCTTTAGACAGGGTAGACTGGTCCTTCTTCTTCCATACCTTGCAAGGGTTTGGCTTCTGTGATCAATTCATAGCCATGATACGGACAACTATGCCATGCCATGGCACAATCTTGTCTTTTAGTAAATGGACTGGGCTCTGATCCTTTTTGAATCTGGAGAGGGAGAAGACAGGGGTGTATCCTCTTCCCACTCTTATTTGTCCTTTGTATTAAACCCCTGTCAGCCAAAATCTGCACAACACCCTCCATTCAAGGTCTTTATTTTGGATCCACAGAACAAAAAAACTATTTATTGGCAGATGATATGTTTGCTGTTGCTTACTTCTCCTCAGATTTCACTCTCGGCCTTACAAACTGAACTCAGGCTAAATGAAGGGGTGTCAGGATTCCACATCAATCTACACAATCCTTTCTGCTCAACCTGACGCTGCCTACTCACTGTATGGGAGCCTTAGTGGTTTAGCCCCTTTCCAATGGACTAAAAAATACATCACTTACCTGGGTATTAAAATCACCCCTAAAATATTAGACCTTTACAGGACAAACTACTCTCCATTCTTGCAGTAACTAAAAACAGACTTCAAGAGATGTGTGAGATCCCATGTATATCTTGTGGCTCGGATGCATCCATGCAGTCAAAATGACTGTCTTAACCAAACTACTATACTTATTTCAGGATCTACCTATTGAGTTAAACCACAACTTTCTGCCCTCCCTTCGCTCCCTAGCAACCAGCTTCATCTGGCAAAATCGCAGACCCCACCTGCCATACAAAATTTGATACTTCTGAAAGACTTGGGTCAAACCTAATTTTCACCTATATTACAAAGCAGCACAGTTGAGTCTGATCTCTGAGTGGTCACTATGAGAATCTGAGAAACATTGGTTACACATGGATAGAGCTGTGGTTGGTAGATACATATGGTATGTTCTGTAGAAGCTGAAGGTAGATGGCTCTTCTAATGCTTACCTAAATAACCCTACCAAAATGGTTCTTAAAGTTTGGGACAAGGTAAATTGATCTGCTTAGTGGACCACTTTTCCATTCCCATTCACCCCGATTCATTACAACCCAGCATTCACACCAGCACTCCAGCCAGGCCCCTTTGAAACTTGGCAGTGGGGATGCCGTACCATTTCTTACCTCCTACATGGCTGGGACATCCTCACCTTTGAAAATTGCCAGCAGGACTTAAGGCTCCCAGACTCATAAAGCTATCTCTACACACAGCTGAAACATTGGGTACTCCACCCAGACATTAGAGCAGCAGCTACTAAAGATCTTATCCCTATCGAGCAATTTGATAGATGGCCGGGGGGATTAAAAGAGTGCATCTCCTTTCTTTATTCCTTGTTGCTTACCACAACTATCACCTCGCAGCGCCCACACTTTGCCTTTTGAGAACTAACTCTTGGAGGGACAATTCTAGACGTGAAGTGGTGCAAACGCTGGAGAGACATCCCCAAATGTAACCATTCTTTAGGGATGAGAGAGGCGCACTAGAAAATACTTTTTGACTGGTACCTCTACCCTACCAAGCTGAGTTTTCTTTCCTGGCAACATTTGATCACTGCATGAGGGGATGTGGGTTGCTGAGAGATTTCCAACACATATTGTGGGATTGCCCAATCATTCACCCATTCTGGACTGAAATATTGGCCCAAACTAAAGACATCCTGGGAGACACAGGCCCAGACTCCCCTGAATTCGCCCTCCTTGGATTGCGGGATGACTCTATTAAGAGTCAAACATCTGGTGAACAATTTTGTGGTTGTGCCTTGAAGGGAAACACCCTTAACAATGCATCCTTAACAACTCTGGTGACCACGCTTGCCGAAACAACAAATGGCTTTTTCTGTGCCTTCACCAAGCATGTGCTAAGCTACGCATATGCGTGGTTAAGGCACAGAAAAAGCCATGCGTTGTTCGGGAGAGGACGCAGAGGATGCTGTGAGGTAAGTGGGGCAGGGGTGGGGGTGGATTAAGGAATTGGGGTGGGTGGGATTCCGGGGCTGGCTATTTTTTTTAAGGTGTGGGGTAGGGGGTTTAGGATTTTGTTTTAGGGCTTAGGGTGGGGGGTCAGGCTATTTTTTTTATGGCGAAAGTTGGGGGGTTGGATATATTTTTTATTTAGGGTTTAGGGTGGTGTTGTAGTTTAGCAGCGATTAGATTAATCATTAGCAGAAGACATCTTGTATTTAGCAACTATTGTGAACATTTCGCGGAATCCATTTTGTATTCATGGCAGCCATTTTCTCTGCCACATGCTGCCATGTGCTCACCATGTGCTCTGTCCTACCTTTCTGTTAACTACTCTTGAAAATCTGCTTAGTGACAAGTTATATTTAGCATCTCCCACTGTCTCACATGTCCAGTAAGGTCTGCAGCTGTTAGTCCTTGAAAACTGTTAGCCCCTCCTACCTGTCGACTGTGCATTTCCATATGACTTCACATGTATGTAAGTCTTGCTTCTATATTTGTACCACCTCCTTTTAGCCCCTGAGTGGGTATAAAAGGACCATGCTCTCTCAGTTCAGTGTGCTACTTCAAACATTAGCGAAGGGTGCTGTTTGAACTGTAGTACCACCTCATGAGGTTTAATAAACTTTGTCTTTTATTTCAGTTTCTGTGCCAACTTCTTCCTATATGGTCTGAGGACTTTGTGCAGAGAAGGGTGAACCCCTTGCACTAGTAGGCCTTGCTGAGGCTTACTTCAACAAATTGGCGCCCGAACAGGGACTCATCAGCGACTCGGACACCTAACGGATCGGTCGCGACGAAGGATTGGGATCTCACTGCGGACTATCAATGCCTGAGGAGACCCGAGTCTTGGCAACCACGGCGTTTTTCCCTTCGTTCTGATTTGACCATCCAGGTGGCGCCGGTCCTCGACTGAGATCCTTTTTGTTCACTCGTCATGCAGTGACCATTTGGTCGATTTTAGAACTTGGCAGTTGGAACCTGGACACCCTGTGATTGGTAAGAGCAGTTTTATGGCACTTGCTGTGGGTTTTGATGCCTTTGTTTGGTAATGAAGTTTAGCACTACTTACTGTGGCTCTCGTGTTTTGGGTGACTAGTCAATATTTTTCCTTTGAATTGATATATAAATTGCAATTTATATAGGCAGGTAATGAGGAGAATTTTCTTCAATTTAATTTTGATTTGAAAAGCACCTTAAGTGCTACTTTGATTATAATATTGCATATTCTGCACTATTTTTGGCATGCCTGTTTTTAGCACACTTCGTAGGATGTGTTGCTTTTGTAATGGTACCAATTTGAAACTGGAAGAATCGCAACCGGCATCCCCAGAGGGGACGCCCAATAGAGATATGTATGTTAAACATGGTCTTTCTTCTATAATGTACAGCACATTATGGAATAAATACACTCATGCGGATCCTGAGTTACGTTGGCCTATGCATGGGTCATTTGATTTGCGAAAGATTGAGTATGTGGAACAATGTATGTGTAAGCGAAAGTCTAGGCAAGATATGTTGGACTGTGTACGAATGTGGGAGAAAGAAGTGCGTGGACGAGTGAAGCGTGAGCAAGCCTTGCTTGAGAAAGAGCAGCGGAAGAATGTATATGTGAAAGCATTGGAAATGAGAAAGAAATAAATGACTTTAAGGAGCTAGAAGAGAAAGAACGTAAATTACAGGTAACTGGCCAATACACCGTGAGGCAACCTCTCTATCCTATCCTTAATAAACCACACAATGATTTTTTGTTTCTAGATCGCCCTCCACCTCCGTATGTCGTTCCTTCTACCACTCATGAGTTAGCTAAGACCTCCGGTTCGGAGCAACAGAAGATGCGAGACAGTCGCTCTATGTTGCCTGCTGACCGTGCGTCTGAGCTTAGATCTATTGCTCGTAAAACAATTCATAGCGTTGTCTCTGCTTCTGAACTATTAGACAACATGAAAGGGTGGACAAAAAAGGAGCAGCTATATTTTACAGAGGCATTTGGCACAGAAGTTATTGAACTATATCGAAAATATTCTGATGAGTTAGAGCCCGATGATGTAGCAGCAGATCATAAGCAAATGCGTGATGGACCTTTTGTTTTCTCCCAGGTGGCTGATGGAATCAGGCGTTTGATGACATTATGTGTTGTGGCAGTCCGTTTGCAAGAGGAGAAAAGGGCTGTGGACGTAGTTGCACGGACATCTCAGACCGAGATTTCTGTATATCTAATACGTCTTGTCTAGCATTATGCCAACGTTCAGCTTGTGACTTCGCTACTTACATAGAAGTAGTACTTTGCTGCATTGCAGTCTCACGTGCTACGCGGTCCGCAAGAGCATTACCTTGCCCTATCTTTTCGGTCACTTTCTTATGTGCACTACATTTCACAATAGATAGTTTCTTTGGATATGTCAATGCAGTCAAGAGGTTATGCACTAATTCTCCGTGCATTATCTGCATCCCGTGGGATGTGAGAAAGCCTCTCTTCTTCCAAAGCAAATCAAAATCATGCGCCACTCCAAAAGCATAGCGGCTGTCTGTATAAATGTTCACACATAAGTCAGTACTAAGCTCACATGCTCGTGTCAAAGCTATTAGTTCAGCTGCTTGAGCTGACTTCTGTGGTATACGAGCTTTCTCCACTACTGTGTGTATTGTGGTGATTGCATATGCAGCTGAGGTCGTACCGTCTGGCAACTTCAAACAAGACCCATCAACCCACAATTCCCTGTCTACATCTGGAAGGGGCGTATCTTGTAAATCAATACGACCCTTTGTCTGTACTTCGGTAAGGAATATACAATCATGTGTTTTTTGTGACTGAGGCTGAGTCACCGGATATGGCAACAAAGTGGCTGGATTTAGTGTTGCACATCTCTTCAGTGTAATGTGAGGAGCCATCAATGTCAATTCATATCCTGTCATGCGAGTGCTAGTTAAATGTTGTGTGTTTGTTTGATTTAAAAGAGCATCAACCACATGGGATACTAACACTAACTGCTTATGTGACAAAACTATCCCTTCACTCTGACGTATTGACACAGCTGTTGCAACAACTGAACGAAAACACCCAGGCAACGCTCTAGCGACAGGGTCAAGTACTGCTGAAAAATATGCACAGGGACGCTGCTTATCGCCATGTGTCTGTACTAAAACTGACAATGCACATCCATCTCTCTCATGTACGTAAAGTGCAAAAGGCTTCATGTAATCTGGAGTACCTAACACTGGTGCTGAACAAAGGGCTTGTCGTAGCTGCCGGAAAGCAGTCTCACATTCATCTGTCCATGGGAGGGGCATTGGAGTATCTTTAGTCAAAAGTGCTAGCAAAGGTTTGACAATGTGTGAAAACCCTAATATCCATTGCCTACAAAAAGAAGTAAGACCAAGGAATGAATGCACGAACATCTTTCTGAGTAGAGGGTACTGGTGTCTAAAATTGCTTGAATACGATATGATGTAAGTGCACTGGCCTCCTTAGACAAAAGGTGACCTAAATAGGTTACCTTTGGTCTACAATATTGCAATTTATTTTGTGACACTTTATGATGGTGTGAAGCAAGAAAAGAAAGTAAGGACAAAGTGCACTTTTCACATTGCTCAGGGGTATCAGCTGCCAACAAAATATCATCAACATATTGTATGAGAGCCACACCTTCAGGCAAAACAAAAGAATCAAGTTGTCGTTTTAACGCTTGACTATAAATACTTGGACTCTCAGTATAGCCTTGAGGAACTCTGCAAAATCTATATGATCATTTATTCAAAGTAAAACCATACAAATATTGGCTGTCAGGATGAATAGGGATCGAAAAGAAAGCATTCTTCAAGTCTATCACAGAGAACGTAGTTGCTGTCAGGGGAACCAAAGTAAGAAGTGTTGTGATGTCAGATACCACAGGATATTGTGGTATCACAATCTTATTGACTTCTGGTAAATCAATAATGAATCAGTAAATCCTAGTATCAGTATCCTTTTTCAGAATCTGAAGAATCGGACTGTTACAAACATTATACAGAACTTCCTGAACAACTCCAACTGCAATAAGATTATGCACAATTCGTGTGAGTGTTTCTCGCCCTCCTGTGAAATTTTGTATTGAGGCAAAGGTGGCAATACAGCTCCCTCCTTGACACTAATATGTACTGGTGGAATAATCATTTGTCCCACATCAGTATCTGAATTAGCCCACAAAGTACTAGGGAGTGAAGCTAATGCAATATCCTCTTTAACAAGACAAACTTGTTCCATCACAGGATGATTATCATTCAAAATAACACGCACCCCTTCAGGAGAGCATCGTATTGTAGCCCTGAAATACTTGAGCATATCAAGAACCACAATATTGTCTGGTGTATTTGGAGAAAGCAAAAATGTACCTGGAGCAGTAAATTTATCAACATGGAAAGCAAGTGGTTGTGACAATGGGCTAGGGGAAGGTGTTCCATCGAAACCTATCGATGTAATGGTTAAGCCAGACAGGGGGGCCCTTGGAATCAATTGTTTGGACAAGGCACTACGAGTAGCTCCTGTATCAACCAGAAACTGATCAGTAGAACCCAAAACATGTGCTGTAACATCGGGACCCCTCTGATCTACTGGAACTTCAACTGATTCCTTACCCCATCCTAGGCAATCCTATGCATAAGCAGAATCGTGGAAATCAGGCTGCACATAGTTAGACATCTAGTATTGGTTGCGTCTATCAAAAGTGTTAAACCCATCCTGCCCTCGTACATTAGCATCAACCCTAGCATGATCATTCGTGCTTCATCTAGGTCCTGAATATCCTGAGCAATTTCTCATTTGTCCCTGACAAAGAACGTGAGCAATGGTCTGATGAAGGAGAATTGGATGATGAGGGCTGTTAGCGGAATAAGCAGATGGATAAATGGAAATTGCTTATAGGTTTTGTACAACCTATGGTTCAGATGGCACATGGGCTGGCACATGTTGGAGCTTCAACAATAACGAAGTTGCTTATGCAAGTTTGGGAGCATCCAGAAATTTCCAGTACAGCTAAGAGAGTAGTACAGTCTTGTTTGATCTGTTTACAATACAATTCTGGAAAAAGGACACGTACGCCTGCGGGAGGGTTTGCTACACCAACTGCACCTTTTGAAGTTCTACAAATGGATTATATTCAGCTTGAACGCTGCAACAATTTAAAGTATGTCTTGGTGGTGGTATGTGCCTTCAGTAAATGGATAGAGACGTACCCCACAAAGGATAATACTACCATTACCACAGCGAAGTTGCTTTTGAAAGAATTTTTCCCTAGGTTTGGTGTTTGCAGACTTTTATGGAGTGATAACGGACCTCATTTTGTTGGGGAAGTTATTAAGTATGTCCTGAAAGGATTAGGGATCAAACAGAAGTTCCATGCGGTTTTCCACCCACAATCAGCAGGGTTGGTGGAAAGGTATAATGCTACTTTGAAGCTGAAGTTAGCGAAGATACAGGCTTCCACTTCCTTAACTTGGCCGCATGCATTACCGTTGGCATTATTGTCTATTAGGTCAGTGCCACACTCTCGAATCGCCTTAGTCCTTATGAAGTGGTGTTTGGAAGGCCAATGAACATTTGGGGAGTTCCTAAGCCAAATTCTGCATATGATGTACCTTGTGTCCTGATGAATGATTATTTGGCAGTTAACCAACAATTTGGTTTCTATTCATCAACACGTTCGAGAAGCACTTCCTAACAGATCTACAGGTGAAGGCAATGAACTCTGACCTGGTGACCAGGTGATGATTAAGTCCTTTGAAAGATCAAGCAGCTTGGAACCAAGGTGGCGAGGCCCAGAACAGGTGCTCCTTGCAACAAGGACAGCAGTTCGAGTGACGAACTGAAAGAATTGGGTCCATAGTACTCACTGCAAGAGAGTGCTACCTACCTTGGTGGAACCTGCTGTGCTGACCGATCATCGAGAGATTTTGACTATGGAGAAAGGCTGTGCTATATCACCTGACGAATCTGCCCGGACCATACCACTTCTGTAGTGTCACGATATAATTTGAGACCGAGGAAAGAATCTGAAAATGTTTAGAAAAAAACTGGTTGAGCTACCGCCCTGGGTTAGTGAAACTGAGAGCCAATGTGGCAAGGGGGGAGGATCAGCCATGCATTAGAGTATTGACACCCGTCTTGGCCCGTGGTGAAGAAATCAGCGGCTGCCCAGGGATAAGAGCTCCAACGATTGTTTTTAATTAATTTCTGAAAGGGTCAATTATCACTGTTGCTAAAATGAATAACAAACTGATCATTAGTACTATGTTTTTTTTTTTTTTTTTGGTGGTTATAGCAATAATCACCTGGTTTGTTGAAAAGAAGGCTCCTGCTCGTGAGTTTTTTGTTGCCACTACTCCAGTACCAGAGGATCACTATTACTTTAAGCTTCCCTATCATGATGCAGAAGCACCGTCAATCGTACTTCAATAATACTTTCATTCAGATGTTGCATCATACTCATAATGCTACAAATACTACTAACTGTTGGGTATGTGGAATGATACCTGCGCATCAAAAGAAAGAAGGAACACCTTTCATTCCTCTTCCTTTTTCACACAATGGTTCTTGTCAAGCTTGGTACAAGCCTTTGTTTGCATCTTGAAAATGTACAGAGGGCGAACTTCTTTTTCGCCTTAATAAAGTATGCTACCAAGACAAAGATGAGTATCCCAAAGCAAAGGAGCTAAATGGGAATGGGAAGAGTATCAACCGGACAATGGTTCAATACCATATGTCTTCACAAATATAAGAGACTCTGACAAGAAAGAACAATTTGTGAAAAACTAAAGCAGATTTATGTATACGTAGCATTGGGCGAATTCCAGTAGGGATAAGCGATTGTACCTTGATTTTAACTATTGAGGGTTTTACAGCTTCAAAAAATACATATTTTGTTTGTGGTAACTATGGATATTACCAGCTACCTGTTGGGAGGTCAGGTGTGTGTTATGTATCTTTTCTATTAACCCCTGTGTTTTTGGCCCCTGCATCATATCACCGAGATTTTAAACTGTTCAATGACATCATTAAAAATAGATATAAAAGGACAATAAGTACAAATGAGGTAGACCAAACGGACACTAGCCTGCAACAATATGTTGATTTTAATTTAGGGTTGTTCTCCTTTGTTGGTGCTACGTTAAACAGTAGGAAAGTGAGACGACTGACTAGGGTTTTGGAAGCTGTTACCAATCAGGCAGCTCTGGCACTTGGGAATATTACAGAGGAGCTCCAATTTGCAAGGATTGTAGCGCTCCAAAATCGTATGGTAATAGATGTGATATTAGCTGATCGAGGTGGTGCATGTCGCATCATCGGTAGTAGTTGCTGTGTTTTTATTCCAGATCACTCACCTTCAGTATATGATGCAATATCTAAATTGCATAAAATTGCTGCAGAAGTCTACACAGAGACTGGTACTTGGACTTTTTCTGGATGGTTTTGGGCTCCTGTTTCTGCTTGGGGCTGGAAGCTACTGACTATCCTGTGTGTAATGATTGCAATATTTTTCACATGCTGTATCTGTATTCAGTGTGGTCCAATGTTCTGCTCCATGTGTATTACTGCTTGTATGCCTACCAAAAGAAATATTAAAGAAATGAAAGCACAACACATGTTAGATAAGGAAATAGCTGAAATGATGAGCATAAATATACAAGATGAATATTTAGATTATCCCAGAAAGACACATGTCCTCAGCTAATGCTGAAAGGGTCGTCTGTTGTAGTTTAGCAGTGATTAGATTAAGCATTAGCAGAAGACATCTTGTATTTAGCAACTATTGTGAACATTTCGCAGAATCCATTTTGTATTCATGGCAGCCATTTTCTCTGCCACATGCTGCCATGTGCTCACCATGTGCTCTGTCCTACCTTTCTGTTAACTACTCTTGAAAATCTGCCTAGTGACAAGTTATATTTAGCATCTCCCACTTTCGCACATGCCCAGTAATGTCTGCAGCTGTTAGTCCTTGAAAACTGTTAGCCCCTCCTACCTGTCGACTGTGCATTTCCATATGACCTTACATGGATGTAAGTCTTGCTTCTATAAATGTACCGCCTCCTTTTAGCCCCTGTGTGGGTATAAAAGGACCATGCTCTCTCAGTTCAGTGTGCTACTTCAAACATTACCGATGGGTGCTGTTTGAACTGTAGTACCACCTGATGAGGTTTAATAAACTTTGTCTTTTATTTCAGTTTCTGTGCCAACTTCTTCCCATATGGTCTGAGGACTTTGTGCAGAGAAGGGTGAACCCCTCGTACTAGTAGGCCTTGCTGAGGCTTACTTCAACAGTGGGGGGTAGTTCATGTTTAAAGGGATGGGGAAGGTTTAAGGAAGGGCGAAAGGAGGGAGGAGAGAAGAGAAGGAAGGATTTGGAGAGGACACTGTGAGGTAAGTGGGGATGGGGCAGTGTTGGTGGGTAGTTTTTAGCAGTGGGGTGGCTTTAGGGCTTAGGGTGGATAGGGGTGTCAGGGTACTTTAGTTTTGAGAGGCAGGGGTGTGGAGTCGGGGAGGTCAGGCTATTTTTTTAAGGGGTTGTCAGGGTAGTTTAGTTTTTAGGGGCAGGGGGGAGTCGGAATAGTCTTTTTTAGGGCTCAGGGCGAGTTGGAAGGTGTTGGGGTACTTTAGTTTTATGGGGCAGAGGTAGGGGATTGGGTAGTTTTTTTTAGGGTTCAGGACAGGTGGGGCATCGGGGTACTTTAGATATTAGGGGTGGGGTGGGGGTTGGGATCATTTTTTTTTAGGGCGAGTGGGAAGTCGGGTAGTTTAGGTATTGGGGTAGGGATAGTTTTGGGCCTCAGGGCCGGTGGGTGGGTTCATGACAGAGCCATGCATGTCGTTTTGAATGCCATTCCCACACATGCCTTCACCAGGCATGCTTTTACAACAAAAATTGTTGTAAAGGTATGCATGGTAAAGAAATGCGTGGAAACGACGCAGTCGTGGTTCCGATTGCGTTAAGGCATGCATTGTTTCGGTATGCATGGTTCCATCTCTGGCAGGCCATAACAACAGAAAGAATGACTAATATTCTCTTAAAAAAACAATACATTTTAAAAATAAATTTGGGCCCTGGCCCTGCATGCACGAGGGAGGTTCACCTTTTTCAATTGTAGTATTGCCGACCATCACATCGATCCTCACAGGTTGCTGCGTTACGTTCCCCACACTTGAGCCTTTCTCATGTCCCCCACGCCTCATGCCAATTAACATATCACTAACAATGTCACACTTCTGTACCTCTGTTTAAGTGTTATTGTTTGAGGGACGTGGGAGGTTACTAGGTAAAATTGTTGTTCTACTGGGAGATCTGATTGACAGCTTTGTAATGTAAAAATGTATTGTTTCAATTGGAGATGCCTTCTCATTAGCCAAACTAACTATTCTGTTGTATGATATTGGTGTCTGCTGGAGACAAACTGTCACTTTTTGATATGTGAAAAAACCAATAAAGAAAATTTTAACAAAAAGTTGGACATCTACTTTTCAGTTTTACATGTTCTGGGAAAGAAAAACTCTCAAATTAGTTTTTCATTATCGCCTATCTCTCCTATAGGATAACATTAGGTTATGTTATTACATTTAATAGGTGATTAATTATGTTTGGAAGCAAGTAGGAAATTTGTGTTTGCTGTCTGAAGAATTGTAATTTAAAACCTTCTTTAACAGTAAAGTTGGAGGACTTTAAGTCTCAATTCTGAAAATTCCACTTTTGGAAAGTTGACAAAAAGTGATTGATGGAATGCTTGAATTAAGCTCAACTTCTGGTAATTCACACTAACGTATACATCCTGGTTGAAAAATAATGGACTGGAATGCAGCCCAAGTGACTTCCATTGGCTGAGATTATTTCAAACATTCCAGCCATCACCTTGATGTTTTTTCATTTGATGCCCTAAGTTTGCTGGTATGCCCAGCTGTGGGTCCTAGGCTCATTGTACTACTAGAACCAAGCTATCCCTGGCTGAAGAGCCCTTAAAAGAGTGGAACCGGTCCTGGGATGCTTGTGTTCCAGTTCAGGGAGGACCTTGCCTGACAGTTCAGGCTGGATTGTTCCCATGAGGAGCGGGGTTAAGACTGATGTGCATATGACTGAGTCCAAACTGAGGTGGCATGGGTTGAAAAATTATGGATTGGGGTGTGACCCAAGCGATTGCCAGTGATGAGATTAATTGAAGAATTCTATCCATCACCTTGATGTTTTTACTTTTAGAAATTTGCCATTTTCTTGTCCTAACCATATGGTCATGTAGACTGGTCCTGGCTCACGTTACTAGGTTTAGTTGGCAGTTGGTCTTTGTGCATTACTCCTAGACAGTATCACAAAGGAGGGTTTGGGTGTTAGCAGGATGGGCCATCTCTAGCTTGATAGGAGGGCGAAGCTGTCACCCACCACACTTGCATGTCAAAGGCACTGGCCCAACTCATACTCTGAGGACTTCACATTAGCTTTTTGTGCCCCTGGACAGACTGGGACCAAGGTAGGGAGACAGGAAATTCCAAAGACCTCTGTAGGAGAAAACTGCAGAAGCTTCCCTCACTTCCAAGTGGCCACAAGGTATAAAAAAGTGGCACCTCAGATCCACTCTTCAGATCATTTCTGGACGGGGAGAAGACTAAGAACATTGACTGTTCTCGTGCCCTGCTGCTCTGATGAAAGAAGGACTAACCAGCTGCTCTACTGCTCTGCCTATTTGAAGGACTGCTATGCTGTCCAACTGTCTGAAAGGGACTGAATCTATAACTTGAATTCAGGACCACCAAAGTGTCTCCAAGGGCTATTTATGTGGCCTCCTGTTCTGAGCTACAGGGACATAACACTGTGTGGATGAAACCTGATTTTGATTCAAGACCGTGCTTCGCTGCTGTACTTCGGCAGCCTTCCAAGTACTGATCCAGCATGGCATATCTTTATGCCAACAACCAGCCAGCTCAACACACCTTGGTTCAGCACAAATGCATCTTGATTTAAGTCCTTGCTAGCTCCTGTCAATAGCTCCATTTACTTCGATTAAGAACAATGCATCTCAATGCATATCCTCCCATCGCAGCTCCCATTGATGACAACATGAAGTCTGTGCCGCACAGGTCAACACAAGGACTATTAGAAATGGGGAATCTAGTTGGCAGTCAATTTACACCCTGTTCAAGTAGGGACCCTCACTCTCGTCAGGGTAAGAGAAACACACTCCTAAGAGAGCCCATGCTCACCCTCTTTGGTAGCTTGGCATGTGCTGTCAGGCTAATCTCAGAGGCAAAGTGTAAAGTATTTGTACACACAACCAGTGTAGGACAGTGAAAACAACACAAAACTACTCCACACCAGTTTAGGAAAATAGCCAATATTTACCTAAGTAAAACAAAACCAAAACAACAAAAATCCAACATACACAAGCAAAGAAATGACTTTTTAAAGTCATTCTTGGTCGCTGCACTCCAGCGGGGATCACAGCTTTGGTGCAGGTAGAGTCGGGCAGCAGTGCTGGTTTTGGAGTCGTCCAGAGTCGATGTGCCTGGTTCTTCTTGTTTTTAGGCCAGCTTTCACTCACAAGGGCTCAGGAACTGGAATGGGCACCACCTGGCGAGTCAGGGTTCTCAGCATGAGAACCCAGAGGCTAGTAGGTGAAGTCTCTGCTGTTCCTGAGACTTCTTAACAGGAGGCAAGCTCAGTGCAAGCCCTTGGAGAAACTTCACAAGCAGGATACACAGCCAAGTCCAGTCTTTGTCCTCTCCAAAGCAGAAGCAGCGACTGCAGGCCAACCCAGCAAAGCACACACAGCAAAGGGGCAGTACTTCTCCTTGCAGCTCTTCAGCTGTTCTCCTTGGCAGAGGTTACTCTTGATCCAGAAGAATTCTAGAAATTTGGGGTTTTGGGTCCACCACTTATACTCATTTCTGCCTTTGAAGTAAGCAAACTTCAAAGGAAAGTCTCTGTTGTTCACAAGATCCTGCCTTGCCCAGGCCTGCCTCCAGGCACACTCCAGGTGGGTGGAGACAGCATTGTGAGAGGAGAGGCACAGCCCTAACCAGGTGTCAGTGATAACTCCTCCTACCATTCTAGCTCAGGAAGACCCATCAGCCAGTTCATGGGTTATCAGCATATACAGGGCACACCTCAGCTCCCTTTGTGTGACTGTCTAGAGTGTATGCATGACCAGTCCCTGTCAGTCTGACCCAGACGTGTATTCAGCAGCCAGGCAGAGGCACATAATGGTTACGCAAGAAAATGTCTCCTTTCTAAAAGTGACATTTTCAAACTTACAATCTAAAAAAAACAACTTTACCAAAAGATGTGTTTTTGAATTGTGGGATCAGAGACCCCACATCTCTATCTGGTCACAATGGGAAACTGCACTTAAAATATGTTTTAAGGCAATCCCCATGTGTCCTTATGGGAGCAATGTGCCTTGCAATAGTGAAAAACGAATGTAGCCGTATTTCACTATCAGGACATGTAAAACACACCAGTACATCTCCTACATGTTAAATACACCGCACCCTGCCCCTGGGTCTACCTTCGGACTACCTTAGGGGTGCCTTACATGTACTAAAAGGGAAGGTTTGGGCCTGGCGAGTGGGTACACTTGCCAGATCGACATGGAAGTATAAAACTGCACACGCAGACACCGCAATATCAGGTCTGAAACATTTTTACAGGGCTACTCATGGGAGGCACAATCAGTGCTGCAGGCTCACATGTAGCGTTTGATTTGCAAGCCCTGGGCAGACATAGCGCACTGTACTAGGGACTCACTAGTAAATCAAATATGCCAATCAGGGATAACTAATCATAATCACAATTTATATAGGATAGGGAGGACTTGCACTTTAGCACTGGTCAGCAGTGGTAAAGTGTCTAGAGGTCAAAAACAAACAAAAATGAATTTCAGCACACTGTCAAAAATACAGGATGCAAAGGCAAAAGGCAGGGAAAATTATACCAAGGATGCCAGGTCTAACAAGGACTTTGCATCTTGATGCCCCTCAACACAAAGTCCTTTTAACAGCAGACTGTTCTCATTCCTGTATCCAGCTCCATCACTCCTTGACTTTGTTACTTAGTCCTGGTAAACTGTGGCCAGACAGCCACAATTATCCCTTCTTGCTTCTAAGTTCTATTTTGTCTACAAAAACTTTAAAATTACATATCTCTAATTATACTATTTGTAGTTTTGTTGTTTTGGTTTCAAATCATTTATTCAATTTTGCTGTATTTTTTCTAAATTGGTGTGGAATTTTTCTCGTGTTGTGTTTTCACTGCATTACTGTTTGTGTGCTACATAAATATTTTATACATTGCCTCTAAGTTATTCCTGACTGCTTTTGTGCCCGGCGACCACAGGGCTAAGCACTGTTTAATTTAGTGACTTCTTGTAGTTCCCACTGACGAGGATTGTGGCAGTTGCTTGAATGGGGTTAACACCACAGGCAACTTAATTCCTAACAAGATCATTATCTCATTTGAATGTAGAACAGTAATGTGAGGTAAGCCCTCCCTTATTGCTACAGTCTGTATGTGACAGGCACAAGTTCTACCAAGTTTCACTCTGGCTTCATCTTTTAAGACATGTACACAACAGTGTGTACTCAAGGAATAAGATCTGTGTCAAGAGTGTGTTATGTAAAAACTGCAGCACTGCAAATGTGCACCAACCATTATAAACAGCATTTAACTCTATGAACGTTACAAACATGGTATTTTCACTGACTGAGTGGTGTAAAATTTGAGCTTTTGCACTGATTGGAGCCAATGTTACTTTTGCACATATGGTCATTATTAATATAAATGGAAAATTGCCCTGTACGCGATTTAATCATGTAATCTGCTCCCGGATAGTTACATTACTATAACAAAACAATGGCAGCAAGCACTATGTGAGAATGCACATTACATTTTAAAGACATTTTTGGAATCTTACTGCTGCTAACCAATAACCATGTCCGTGTGAGTCATGTGATCTGTTCCAGGTGGAGATAGTGCTTGCTCGGTCATGTGGGGTCTGATGAATCAGAAGACAGATTCTACTCTGGGCTTCCCCCACTGGTAAAACTATAAAATCCACATCCTACCGCACACCATGTTGTCTCCCCGTACCCATTACTCACAGACTAGGCATTTTATTTTAAATTAGAAGTTTGAGTTGTGCGAGTCTGGAGTCAACAGATCTCCAGGAGAGTAGAGTCAAGCGCGAGTCTGGCTTTACTGTAAGAGTTCAATATTTCAAGACTATTTATTACCTATAGATATATAAATCTTCTTGCTTCCTCAAATTTGTTTTAAAATGCACAGTTTGCCACTTAAATTTTTTTTTCCCAAAGTGCAGAATCTCCCTTATGACGTTGGTCGCTTCTCTTACGCGCAGTGTGAAACTCTCTCGCGAGTTTTACACCACAGCACTTTAAAATGTCATCAACCACAGCTGACACTGAAGAGATGTCATAATCTATAGCTTAAATATGGAAGAGTGTCCAAAGTCAGCTTGTTAAAGAAAGAGGAAGTACAAGAGCAAAATCTTGGACTATGTAAATGATCTTTTTAAAAGTGCTTATTAAGAGAGAAAATAAATATATAAATCTAAAGACAGAAATGCACTTTAAAATATAATTTCAATCTGTTACATAGGGAGAAAGAAAATGGGGTCTTTGGTACTCCTGATGCACAAAAAGCAGCAAATATGTACGTGGTGGTGGCATGTATTTCAATTATCAAGAAGACATCAGGGTCCCCATTATCATAGTGTGTACTTTCTCTCTTTGCACCACATTGCACCTTAAAAGAGGTACGCCATGCACAAACAGAGAAAGTGCGCCCTATTACAATGAATGCTCTTCCCCCGGGGCAGCCGCACACTCGCACTGCCCTGGGGGCAGCGCAATCAAGTGAAAAACTGCGGTGCTACTTTAAATAAAGGTGATCCGTGTTTCACTCTGCAGGCGGCAACCTGCCTGTACTTTTAAAAAGGATTAGAGATCCCCTTGCATGCGGGTACAGTGAGTCACTCCCCCTGCCTGAAAGGGGATGTCCGGTGGACCCTCTTTCCCCCCTCCAGAGTGCTGTCTTCAGGGGGCACACTGACAGTGCACCACTTTCAGTTGGTGCAATGTCAGTGTGCCTCCTGACAGCGCTTTGCCTCGGCACCCGCGTCTATAATACGGCCAAAGGATTCCCTTATTTGCATGTGGCCACGCCTCCTGTAAATGAGGGGACACCCTCTGGTGATAGGTCTCATGCTATACGTACACCAGCACTATCAGTACTACAGAAGGGGCCGCACAAGCCTCTGCTGCCCTGTCTGTAATACCAAAGTGTCCTGTGGGTGTCTAAAGCATGTGCAAATGCCCATTCCGCCCCTGGGGCACTTCTACAATACAACCCCAGAGGTTGATTAGAAGTTGAAACTTCAGCTTATTGCCTGCCAGGTCTTCAAAAAAGCTACAGAACTAATGGTATAAATAGAGGCAAAAAAGGAGGATCAGGAACTTTGGCTGCAGATCATGCTTCCGTAGCACTCCTAATGAAACCGTGGGGGAATTCAAACTGGAGAATCTGGATTGTTTTGCAAAACCTTTGAGATGATCTGTGCAATAGACATGAGCCCTTCAGAATCCCTAGGCCTGGATGGAAGTGCCAGTTAGAAATTAATTTAGAGAAGTAGACCCTAGAAAAACTCTGGGGATACACGTTTGCTGGAGATGACACAGAACCTGTTATACTAAATGCAGTTTGCCAAGCAACCCCAAACCATTGATTTGTTCCTTGAAGAGCAGTGCCAATTAGCACAAAGTATATATCCAAGAATATTTAGCACTTGCTGTGCCAAACATATGTGGCACACAAATGATAGTGAGTGTGAACCTTATTCAGATCTGCATCGACCAGCTTGCACCATGAGAATGGGTACAGGTTGGTAGGCAGTGTGTTCCTCTCCCATGTGTACATTTCCTAAACCTAAACCCTGTTTAATTAACAATCATTTTTTTAATTAAGCAAATCACTAGAGTAGGATGATGACTGTATATTGATTTATCAAGGTACAGTAAAAGAGACTTTTGTGTTCTCATGTACAGGGGGCAACCAAATAAAGGAAATCTGAGCAGTATCCGCAGCTTGGAGCAGTGTGAGGTATATGGCAAAAAATTGGCAAAGCGGTTTTTGCGTTAAATCAGACAGCAGTATTTGGCTTTTGGCCCACATACCTTTATGGAGGCAGCAGATTCACGAGTCCAGGAGGCTCTGCGGATCCTCGCAGAGGTCGGGCGCTACGACTTGGTTGGCGGGAGCATGTCAGCTCAACTGACACGGCGCACTTAGAGCGGCATGGTGGCAGCAGTTTTTGCCTGCTCACCGACACATGGTCGGATGTCCAATGCAGCTGGGTACGAGGTAGGACAGTGGGGTCGCCTGCTTTTTCACAGTGCAGCCTGTTCAGCGGTGAGAGGGAGGGTAGTCAGGGCCATAAGCGGCTTAGGGGAGCAGGTGGGGCCTTTCCAGTAGGACAAGACGAGGGGGAGGCAGGCTACACAGTTTAGTCAGGAGGTGGGCCAAGCCTCAGGGGAGTTAGGGGTCCCCACCCACATAGAGAAGCTGGACTGCTCACCCTCCACAAGCTCTCCAGGTATGGGGGAGCACAGAGAAGATGTACAAAGGCAGCATAAGGCCATCTTGGAGGCAGGGGTATTGATTGGGGCTAGCGATAGTGCCCCAGGAGGCCCTTAGGCACTACAAGCTGGGAGCAGAGTAGATCAGGACTCCTTACTGGCATACTGGGAGTGGCTGGTAAGAGCCACAGGAAAAACACAGAGACAAGGGCAAGAAGCCAGATTTTGCATGGAAGAGGTCAGGGCAGCAAAGCAGTTTTTGTGGGGAGGGAACCCCTGCAAGACATGGGATGGGTCCAGGGCAGAGCATCAGGAGAAAAGGGGAGGGGGGCTCTGCAGCGAAGGTCTTAGGGGAACTAGAATGAAGTGAGGATGAAAGGAGCTCAGAGTTCTGGGAGGGGAGAAGGAGGCGGCAGAGAGTCTATGCTCATAAGAAGAGCGTTAAGACACACCATTTGAAGGCAGGGCCAGGACTCGACTTATCTCTCCCTAACATAGGGGAAATGTGGGGGGATAGGGATAGTGAGGGGGAGGGGTGCTGCACACCAGACTTACCTAGTTTTTTGCAGATTCCAGATGTACACAGAGATGCTGACTCAGGAGAGCACAGTGTGGCTGCTGCACCTCGAGGGGGAGAGAAGGCATGGTATGGTGCAGCTGGCTGAACATTGGCGGGGCAGGGAGGCAAGCATTCCACAACGGTTTGTGGTGGTCTCGCAGGGGGGAATACGTACAGTCCACAGAGCAGCAACAACAAAATATCCTTTAATATATGAAGTGCGCTCCAGTGAGTATGGTACGGCTCCTCGAGGTAAGGTGGAACGTCCCACGGGGTACTAGGTGGTGAAGACTGTAATCCCAGGCAAGCCCACAAGGTTTGGGGTAGGTGTCAAACCATTGGGGGTGCAGAAGTCACAAGGTGTGGCATGTGTGAAAAGAGCATGGGACCACGGAGAGTGCTCAAGATAAGAGGGAGAGATTGTGGAGGAGACCCCACCGCGTGAGGGGCAGAGGGCTCAGAGTACAGGACGTGATATTATCTTTTCTTGCAGTGATGTTTTGCAGATGAGGACAGCAAGCTGACATCCGGTGGGGACGGAGGGACACAGGGCAAGGACAAAGCTGCAGGTTTGGGAGCGGGTGCCGGCTTTGACACCAGGTAAGATTGACAGCATGATTCAGGGGTGGACAAGGGTTGCAGCCAGGAGCTTGATGACACCGGTTTACATAGAGGAATGTACATAAAGGACATGGGTGTAGGGACCCTGGAAGCAGGAGATTGAACCGAGGGATTAGGAGTGTTGCAGAAACTACAGTGATCCAAAATGGACCAAAGGTTGTGGGAAGCATCAGTTTTTCTGACAGTGCAGGAGGATGGGGGTTTTTCCCTGGTCAGAAGGGGCATGCGCACAACGGATAACATGTCTCCATATTCAGATCAGGTTTTTAGACGAATGGATGGTAAGCAGGTTACTGGCAGCCAGTTACTAGGAGTAGTAAAGAAAGCCCAATCAGTATTGGGGATGCCAGGTAAGGAATAAGGAACACATTCTTTTCGGATCGGAGCAGCAGCTGAGGTGAGGCACAGGGTTTGGTCATGGGAGAAGATAATGAAACTGGGCAGGTGGTCATTGGCTTACTATCAGAGGTATATTATATCAGGGGATAGGAGAGGGGCAAGAATGGAATATTTCAGGGTGCTAATAGTAATTCAATTTTCAGGTTTGGTGCCAGGCCATTGTCAGCTGGCATTGCACTCTGAATCGTTGGGCATTCTTTGTCAAGTGGGAAGCGAAAGAGGCAGGGAATTCCAGCTTTGATAGTGACTTGGGACTTGGGGACAAAAATGTTTCTCTTCATTGGCATGGGAGAGGGAGGATGCATTGGACAGAACTAGTACCTTTCCTCAATGCATTAATTGGGGGGTGTGGGGGTATGTCCTGATGTTTTAGTCAGCATTTAAGGGAAAATGATCTTGTGGTGCAGAATATTTAGCTTTATTGCGAACAATGATACAGGGCTTAAAAGAAATAAGACAACAGGACAAGAGTGGGCAGGCTGTTTTGTTTGTTGGATGTCGTTTGTACCCAAGTGAGTATGGAGAGGGGCTATTAAGCCCTTTGCAATTGGGAAGGCCAGGTGCAAAAGAAACAGGGAGATGCTGCATTTTGTAGGCATACAGGGTTAGATAGGGTGGCTCACAGAGTTCCATGCTATGAAGCTCCAGATTTTTTTCGTGAGTATGGGGTGCACCTCTCGCTTTTTGGGATGTGCCTATATTTGTTGGAGATAAAAGAATTTTTGAACTATATGTTGAAGCTTTAGATGTAGGTAAGTAGCAATCCTACTCGTTGGAGGGGCAGAAAAAAAGGGGAGTTTCCTCCCCCTTTTTCTGGTGGTGGTGGCCAACAAGTCAGAGGCTTCACAGAAGGTTATTGGGGTTTCTTGACAAAGGAAGAGCAGGCTGGAAAGGAGGGGATCAGAAAATTCACAACAGAAACAGAGCAGAAATTTAAGTTACCTCACAGGAGGTCTATTGTAGGTACTTAAAAGGTTTAAGGTTATAAATGAATATGTTCAAGTTTGCAAATGCTGTAATGCATTGGTTATGATGTACACTGTGTTTTGAAAGTTAAGGGAAGGGTGGGTTTTAGGGGTGGGTGATAAGGAGTAGGAGTCAGATTATGTATAGTGAGGTATTTAGTTTTGTAAGGCCATAGGCTAGGGTATTTCTTTGTGATGCAAACCTGTATAAAATAAAACTGCCTTTTTCTCCCATTGGGAGTCAGTGGTCTGTCTCTTTGTCCAAAGGGTGTTTGGGGGACATCCGACCAGAGGGAGGTCTGTTCCCTAGGGGTATTTGGGCATAAAGTGGCACAGTCTAGATGACTTTGCTATCTGTGGGCTACATCCATTAAAGGATGTAGCCCAACGGTTATATCGCTGACATTTTGGGGCTGCCAGCCACCATTTTGTTGGGTAGGTATACACTGTAGCAGTCTCCAGAGTGTATTGACAGACATCGTTTTTTCCCACCCATCCCAATATTCAGATATCTGGAGGGGCATCTATGTTGGAGATGATCACAGGTGGCTTGTTGGGGACAGGTGTGCAGGGTTTGGTCATTTGTAGTAGGTGTCGCTGAAGCAGGTGCTGCAGGTGGCCCACTAATCACAGGGCTTCACAGAAGGTTATTGGGGTTCCTTGACAGTGGAAGAGCAGTCTGGAAAGGAGGGGATCAGAAATTCACAACAGAAACAGAGCAGAATGTTAAGTTAACAAAGTTAAAGTCACGTAAAATAATCTCAAAATCAAATGATACACATACAGAAACAACACTGGCTGTCCAAATCTACGGAAGAACCACAATCTAATCAAATCTTGAACTATTACACATTCTAAGGTTACGGTGCAAATTAATAACAAGAACAATTGCGCAAGCGATATCACATACATTTAGATTCAGCAAAGAAATTCATCAAACATTAATTCCTATTGGCAGACTTTTCATTAGTGAGAAATCCTTATCTAGCATGCGATTAGCATCAGCATGTTGGACTTCATGCAAAATAATTTAGCAAACACAAATTTGGAAAACATCTAACTGTGGCTCTCTCAAACAGTGCGGCTGGTACCTAAAAAGAAAAAGCAAATAGACATAACATACACATGGGTACAATAATACCTCTCCTCAATTGGATCGGCAAGTTAAGATAGTCTTCGTCATCAAGACATCAGTTCAGTCAGCAAGGCATCAGGAGTCAGCATCAAAGTTCAGAAAACGCAAAGTCTTTAAGCAACTCGAAAGAATAGAGGCGAACTCACCAGAAGAATAGAGAATGGTGTGCCTTTTTCTGGTGCAGTCTTGTTAAATTAAATTCACTAAAACTATTTCCCAAATCCCTGTTGGTCAAGGGATCACATGTTCACACTTTGTCCAATAAAACTACAAATCTATGAATTCTACCACTACTGTGCTCACATGTCGCTGATTGGTTTCTCCCACAATGTTCTCATTATCCGGCTCGTCAGGTAACAATATTGTTGCAGCTTCTACGCCAGTCAGTGTCTCCATTGTTCTCCTCCCGAGAAAGTCAGTCTTACACACATTACACTCATACTGTTACATTTATCAAGAACAGGATCTTCTAGCAGTCAGTTCTCATGAGAAAAGATTCTCAGCTAGGAGCACATTTACACAATACAATGGAAAATCACAGTTAGCTCTCTAGGACAGCCATATATTAAAGTTAAGAAATACAGTTTGACATGAGGCCTGGCAACTAAGCAAGGACATTCGCTAAGTTATGGCCTGCAATTAATAAAGCTAATACATAATACTTAACCCTTAATATGACATATTACTACATTAGTAAAACATATACTCAACATTTCATGTTAATAACTACTAATAAGTACACTTCGTGAACAAAGGTGGCCACTTATCGTGATCACATTTTCAAATGCATGCATTATTTTTCTCTGTTATTATATTCCGTATGCAAATCCATTACTCAGCGCTAGCAGTACTTACAATGCTTAAGGCTATAACTCAATACATTCAAGTTTGAAAGTGCTGGAATGCATTGGTTATGATGTACCCTGAGTTTTGAAAATCAAGGGGAGGCTGGGTTTTAGGGGTGGGGGCAAGAAGTAGGAAGCAGATTACGTTTAGTGAGGTCTTTAGTTTTGTAAGGCCAGGGTATTTTTTATGATGCACACCTGTTTCAAATAAAGTGCCCCATCTTTGCCCAAATAAAAAATGGCGGAGAAGTGGGAAAGTACACTGGCTGCCCTGCCTCTGAGGTACTGCAGTCTGTATTTAATCTCACATCCCTATTTGCAGTCAGCTAGGTTTAGCGATGCGCAGTGCTTGTGCAAATATGTGAAATGTCATACAGATGTGTGTACAGCCTCTTCCATAGTCCATACTCAGCCTATGGTGCATGCATGACCTGGATGCTTCACCATTTAAAAGCCTACGTGCTGGTCAAATGTTCTTTGTTGACTGGCACCTACTAAACAGACATTCATTTCCCTTCCATCCTCTAAACGCATTTCAAGACTTAAGCGTGCAGCATGTGGGTCAATTTTGTCGAATAGGTAGTTCTTGAAGCACCTCTTCAGTATGACGGACAATTTCATAAAAAATAATAATAACATATTAGTTACACGTGAAACGTAATAAATGTTTACAATTATTTGCCTTTATCTTCTTTAAATTGGTTCTATACAACGGGTTGTGATTTCTAACTCCACTTAACTTTAATTTCCCATATATTTAGAACAGGTGCAACTTCCTCTTGCAATATTATCAATAAAGTAATTGACAGTGCTTTTGCCAAACAGTAAAAAAAATAAAAATTAACAAAGATGTTATTTGGGTCAAACTCTTTCAGTCGTTGGTTTGTTTGAGTCAACCTGCTTCATTTATTGCTTGAATAGTGTTGCCATTCGCATTTTGGCCAGCCCAGAGAATTATTGATTTCTTACAGTCATGCTTTCAGAATTATGGATCAATCGGCAGTCTATGCTTCATTACAGTGTCTAGACCCTTCAGTGTTCTTGTACTGCAAAAGAAGCCGTTAACAGGCCTGGGGGCAAGCCATCACAAGAGACGCCACCGAATCTTACACTGCCCCAATTTAGAGACCCCATGTTTGTCATTTATCACATGAGGCTTCAGCCCCCCTCCTCTTCTTGCTCCACAACAGCGCGTATGCTAACCAGCGTGATGGCTGCTGGCTCTTTCACCTACACCTCGGTGAACATTCTTTTTGTGACCAGTCATGATTTCTTTAAAATAGGCGTCAGCATTGTTTTACTGTCAGGCAGTTTGTGGCTTTAAAGCCTTGTGATGTGAGGCGTGCCCACGGGCTCTACAGTCCATGTTTGCCAACAGCGCACTGGAAGAAAGATCAAGAGACGATATAATGTGTGCAGTAATAGACATCAGTGTCAAATAGTAAGATCTCGTTGCTTGAACATGAGAAAACTATTCTCAACGTTTATAATGTTTTTTTGCTCAGAGGGCACCTCTTAAGTTATCAAGTATCCCTTTCGGGCTAGAGTAGCCCTATCTGGGAGATTGTCAATTTTCTATGTACACCAGCCCACCTCTGCTTTCATATACAACTGGTAGCATATACAACTGGTAGATCAGTCAAGAATGAGGCTCTCGGGGGAATATGAAGCACTTTCTTTTGTTAGTGAGGGTCTCAGTCACCACAGCCACATTTCTTTCTGGTGTTCCCATCGAATGGAACTGAAGTTATTTGACTGCAAAAAGGTGTTGATTTTTTAGTTGTATGTTCTACTGCATACTTGCCACTGAATGTTGCAAGCGTTGTGGAGTTGATCTTTCGCAGGAGGACGATGAAGAGGCATGACAGGAAATAAAGCGCCTGAAATTCAAGGTCCTAAAATCATAAGTCCTTTAATTAGAGACGGTTGGAAACCTCATTGCAACATTGTGAAAACTACCACTATCCACATATTGGTCTATGTCAATAAAAATGTAATCAAATAAATGCACTAATTCATCTACCAATGAGCAATGAAGTATGGATTTTGGTTAACTCAGTTCATTTTGATATCTCTGCGGTAATGGTGCTAAATTTCGTGCTACTCAACTGAAAGGAATTTTATTATCAAAATAATTTCACACATAATACAATAATACTGTTTTTCTCTATCATCTTGTTCAATTTCCAAAGATACCTGGTGGACAGAAGCTGTTTGGAAAGCAAGTGACGTGACAATAGTTTCTAAGGGTATACCTTCATAAGTGCTGCTACTATTGGGGTAAACACTTCCACAGCCTACCGGCTGCTAATGGATTTTAAGACCATGCTGCAGTGCTTAATTTGGTTAAAAAATACATAAATAAGTGCCAGGGCCTTCGTTAGGAGGTCACTACAGTTTGCACTATCCATTGTCACTGCCAGCTCTGCTAACGATAGTAACTACTAACCTTCACACTGCTACAAGTGTGACAATTCAGACTGTTTGAGGCCCTCAAAGCTATAAGAATGGCTTGGGAAACAGGTATTAGTTGTCTTTAATGCATATAAAATGAATAAAAACTGCTGTTCTGCTCATCTCTAAATTACACAAATAGCACCACTGCGTGGCAGCTGTCAAAAGTGCTGGTGCTGACAGATAAGTGCCAGTGCCGAGCATCAGAAACCATGGGCTCAAATTAAGCACTGACCTGCTATTTGATGAGCGTCCCAATATGTGTTGCTTTACGACAGCTATGCCACATTCACATTCTTTTTTTCCAGTTGGGAAGTATGTTTGTGTACAAGATGGAGCATGTCTATTGGTATTTGACTAAAATCTTTGGATAATGCTGCATGCTAGTTTCCATCAATAGATGTGCACTTTCATCACTGGAAGAGAAACGTGAACTTTAGGGGTTTGTGAATCTGCCCCTTTCATCAGGTGAAATACACTGGGTACATCCACAAAAGCATTTCTGAGTCTGGGAAGAAGTCCGCAAGGAGCACTCTTTTACATGCTTTTGAGAATCTGCCCGAAATGTCCAACTCCCTATTAGGAAAAGTGCAAAGAGGGCACAGTCCCTATTTGTGCTAAATGTGTACGTCTCTTTTCAGAATACTTCAGTTTTATTTACATTTGAGATCTTTCTGGGCCAATTCACAAAGGTATGAAGGAATATAGAAAAGAGTATTATGGGAGTACTACTTTATCTACTCCACAATGCCTTGTCATGATAGAGGGCAGGCGCTGGTTCAAAGGAATGTAGATCAATGAAGACCTCCCAAACCATTATGGACAAATTGGCAAATATGTCTAAATTGACCTGTCCTTCTGACACTAACTCCATCTTGAATTAGATATGTTATTCATTTTAAAATATTCAATGTACTGGCAAACCTCCTCCTGGGAAGAACACGTTGGTACATGCTTCCTCGAATATAACACAATGTCCTCATCTTTGTGAATACACAACGACATTGATAGGATACAGAAATCCCACCAATATTTAGTTTAACTTTATTAGAGATGTCTTAGAATGTTCTGAAATAGCCAAGAAAGGCATGTTGGGTTTAGACCTGGCATCCTTGACATGGTATTCTCCTTCACCTGTCCTGTTTGCGGAATTTGTTTATGTTTACTTTATGACTCTCTACCCTTTACCACTGCTAACCCGTGCTAACGTGCTTGTGCTTGCTCCTTAAAGCATGGTGAAATTAGACTACAGCTAATTGCCACTTTTAGTTTATTTGTAAGTCACTGGTAAAGTGATACCACCTGTGCCCAGGACCCCTAAATTAAAAGCTACTACTGGGCCTGCAGCACTTATTGTGCCACCCATTAAAGTAGCCTTTTAAAACATCTCTCAAGCCTGGGACTGCAGCCTGTAATGCAGACAATTTCACTACAGGAAGGCCCATCTCTGTCACGATCTGCGCGTCTCTTACCACCGTAAGGCTGAAGAACCTGAAGGAACACCTGGGCTTTTACTGATTCTGGACTGGCTAAGATGGGGGCAACCCTTTCTAGTAGCCACGGTGCTGCTGCCTGGAAAAGACGCCAAGGCAGACCGTACCTTCCAGAAGGAGCCCCAGAGAAAAAATCCCCAAATTGGGAAAAAACTCTACCATAGGAACTCCTGAAAAAGAGGAGAAAACTATGATAAAAGCTGAAAAAAAAAGAATACAATCTTGAAGGAAGAAGCAGGAGCACAGAAAACACTGAAAACAGGAGTGAGAATCACCATCAAAACGGGAATGTTTGCAACGCAAGGAAGAAAGGAACTGCAGTGCTTATATATCAGAAAACAGGAAGTGACCCAACAGGAAGAAATTACGACACCATCTTGGATTGGGAAAGATCATATAGAAATGAACAGGAAAAAAGACCAAGCAGAAAAGGAAAAGAAAAAAGGCACGCTGGGAAGAAGAATACCAAGGAATAAGACAATATGGAGACCAAGAAGAAAGAAGAAGAAACAAAGCCAGAAAAAAAAGAAAAAGAAAAAAGGAGGAAATAGGAGGAAAACACCCAAGGAGGTGAGTAGAGGAAAATCAGAGAGGCTGTCAGGGGCTGCGGCGCCACCCAGAGTACAGAATGGAATGCGGACTGCCGGCCCGACCGCGGTCCGATAGAGAGACGCTGCAGTAGTTTGCGTTGTCACAGTAGGCCCCCTTCTCGAGGTCCCAAGTTTGTCAGGAAAAAGAGAGAAGAATTTGCAGACCAAATGAGGTGAATGAACTGAGGAACCATCTTCCCATGAACAGTCACTGAGAGGATAACCTTTCCAGTGAATCAGGAATTGTAGCTTGTTCCGAAAGATATGTGAATCACAGATCTCCTGTACCTCATATTCAGGATGGCCATCCACAGAAAGAGGAGGAGGACATTGAAAACGCCTATGGTGAGGATCAGGAACAAAAGGCTTAATCTGTGAGACATGAAAAACAGGATGAACTTTCCAAGTCTGGGGTAAACGTACCCAAACCGCGACAGGATTCAATAACTGAAATATGTGAAAAGGACCATAAAAGCAGGGTTTAAACTTGTTTTGAGAAAAACGAAAAGGCAGACATTGAGACGAAAGCCACACTTTGTCTCCCGGTTGGTAAGATGGTGCCGCCCAATGTCAGCTGTCAGCCTTTCTTTTCATAGTTTGTTTGGAACCTGAAAGAGTAGTACAGAATAGGTCCTAAATATGGCAGAGTCATCGTGCAAATGATTTAACTGCAGGAACAGAAGGAAGCACACGAGGTATAGTGGAAAAGGTCTTGGTATGGAAGCCATAGGTGCAATAAAAAGGTGTTGATCCTGTTGCACTATGCACTGTAGTATTATAGGAAAACTCAGTTAAAGAAAGGAAATCTGCCAGTTACTTTGAGTGGCATTACAGAAACAACGTAAATACTGTTGGAGTTCCTGATTCAAGCATTCTGTTTGACTGTTATTTGTGGAGGAAATCCTGATGAGAGGGAGACATCAATGTGCAGTAAGGTACAATAAGCCTTCCAAAAACGTGACACGTATTGGGGTCTCTGGTCTGAAATGATTACTTGTGGAAGGCCATGTAGGCGAAAGATATCTTGCATGAATATATGACTCATTTCTTTGGCTGTAGGCAATTTTTTTGAGGCTGTGAAATGCACCATCTTGGTAAAGGAATCAACAGTTACCATGATGAAATGATTCCCTGAAGAAGATGGTAATGAACATCTGAAATCTGTAGACAGGGGGTGCCATGGAGCAGAGGGAACAGGCAGGGTCATCAATAACCCTGCTGGCTCGGTCCAAAGTGTCTTGATGTGGGCACATACAGGACATGATGTTACATAGGAATCAGCATTGGTCTTAAGAGTAGGCAACCAAAAAGAACGTAGAAGCAACTCCTGTGTCTTTTTTATTCCATGATGTCCAGCTACAGGAGAATCATGGAACATCTGTAAAGCCTTGGTCTGTAATTTCTTAGTTGGCAAAAATAGTGAGTTTTGTTAATAGAAGTAGCCATGATCCTTTTGAAATTGAGGACTCAAAGTATTCCATTCTTCAAGTGGAAGATACTGATATTCTGATTTAACACGATCAAGAAAGGACTGAGCAACCCCGATGATTCGACTGGATTCTATTATATTTGGAGAGGAAGTTTTAGCGCTTTCTGGATAGCGAAGGGATAATGCATCAGCTACTAAGTTCTGGGATCCTGAACTGTAGGTCATAATGAAGTCATATTTGCTAAAAAAGTAAGCCCATCTTGCCTGACGGCTAGTCTGATGTTGGACATTTCAGAGACATTGTAACTTACGATCAGTTCTTGCTTCAAACGGTTCTTTGGTACCCATTAAGAAATGTCTCCATTCTTTACACGCAGCCCTAAGAGCAAGTAATTCCTGTTCTAACACAAAATGATTGCGTTCGGCTTCTGTCAGTATGTGGAATAAGTAAAAGATTGGATTTCTAAGCCATCGTCTTCTTGTTTCTGAAGTAAGACTGCACCAATTGCTCTCTCAGAGGCATCAGTGACTACTATAAACTTCTTGGTAGTATCCGGATGTCCTAAAATAGGAGCTTGAGTAAAAGCCCATTCCCAGATTTTAAAAGGCCATTTCAGCACTGTCAGTCCAGACAAATCCCTTCTTCAGAGTTTCTCCCTTGATGGTCTGGGTGATAAAACATTGTTGATGGGCAAAGTCTTGTATGAATTGCCGATAGAAGTTGGAGAGGTCTAGGAAGCATTGGGTTTCCTTTACAGAAGAGGGAGATGGCCAATCCAAAATGGCTTGTTCTTTGTCTGGATCCATAGCTATTCCAGTCTGATTGATGCAGAACCCAAGGTACTGTACTTCAGTCTCGTTAAATTCACACTTTTCAGGTTTACAGTACAGCTGATTCTGTCTGTGTCTTTCCAAAACCTGAAGTACATGCTCAGTATGCTGTTCAGGTATACGAGAATACACTAGGATGTCGTCCAGATAAATCCCCACAAGGTGATTCAGTAGGTCAGAAAACACAGAGTCCATGAATTGTTGAAATATGGATGGTCAATTTGTTAAACCAAAAGGCATGACTCAGTATTCATAATGACAAATGGAGTACGAAAGGCTGTTTTCCATTCATCTCCTTCTTTGACATGTAAGAGATGAGAGGCATCCCTCAAATCCAATTTAGTAAATCTCTTGGCACCTTGGACGGCGTCCAGTATATCCCTAATAAGGGGTAAGGGATATCGATCCTTGATGGTTATTTCATTAAGTCTGCGAAAATCAACACAGGGACACAGATATTTCATTTTCTTAGGAATGAAGAAAGGAGGAGACCCTGCAGGAGATGAAGAGGGGGCGATTAAACCATTCTGTAGGTTATCATCTAGGTATTCTTTAAGTACCTTCTTTTCTTGTTCAGTCAATGAATACATCCGTCCAAAGGTAACCACTTGTCCCGGAATCCAATGAATGTAGCAGTCATAGGCCCGATGAGGAGGTAAAACAGGTTTGCAAGGCTTCTGTAATATGTCACAGTATTCTTGGTAACAACTTGTTACTCCCTGTACCATGTTGTTAGAGCAGCACGCATCTTTGGAAGAAAGAATTAAACTGTAGTGTAGCCATTTTAAGTATAGCTCCATGCACGTTAGTTTAACATACTAGGCCACTGTGTACTTTGCCCTAGATATATTTTATATAGCTTCACACTGTTATTTTACAATAACCAGTTTTTACGGTCTTGTTTTAATTTCTTCTATCACACTGTTTAGCTTAGTTCAGCACCGTGTTCTCAAATAATGCATTCTTATATCGCCCTGTGCTTCAGTCAAGGCTACAGTCTGGTACATTGCCGGTAAACGTGGTAGAAGTTTAGTCTCCAGTATTAGTAGAAAATACACATCCTTATGTAGGGACATTTTCTTAGAACATCTGCGTGTTAGTTATAAAAACACTTTCTAGTCCTAGTACACGTCAAGAGGGAGATTCCAGCCAGGGAACCACTACTGTATGCTGAATGCCCCATTGCAGAGGCTGATGCAGATTACAAGACTTTGCTCAAGTATGAGGGTCGATGTTGTCCCGGGGGAACCTGAAAGGCAGGCTTAGAGCTTAACATGCTGTGCTCGAAATATAACTTAGAGAGAGAATAATCTAGCAGCACTATGATAGCCTTATTCTTGTGTTTCACTCTCACCGTTACTATTTTAATATTATTGTGTTGTGTAGTTCTGGTTATTGCGGCTCACGCTTTTTTATCCAAAATGCAGTTGTTTTATTGAACCAATGCTTAAAACTTATACTGCCTCTATTGTCATTTATATATGAGACCGCACTGTGTATGAGAGAACCGGTTGTGACCTGAGTGCCCACGACTTCCCTGAGAAGTACTGAGATGTCATGAGCCCGGCTGCCCAATTGTCTCTACCATTTGGGAGAGATGAGGCACTGCTAGTTAGCCGGAGCAAAACCCGGATTTGAAGTGACAAGCATCATCTACTGTGGGCTAGACTCAGCCCCCACATCATGGCCGATCTTGTTGCTCAAACGCCAGTAGTCTCATTAAGGTAATGAGAGCCTACGCGACAAAACCTTTTGGAGACCAATAAGGGTTCATGGAGTAACAGTTCTGTTGGCAAAACTGTGAGGATAAAAATATTGTTCTTGTTTCCCAATTCATATATGGGTTATGCAGAGTTAACCAGGGAATTCCTAATATCATGGTATGATTTGGAGAGGATATTAGATCAAAGGTAATATGTTCCTGGTGTCACCAAAAACACAGATAGAGAGTGGGTGTAGAATCTACCACTGGTCCTGAGGTAAAAGGAGAGCCATCAACTGTGTGGGCTTGTTCCACAATTTCTTTAGGAACTAGTGGTATACCTCTTTCTTTGGCCCAAGTCTCATCCAAATATACACCGCTGGCTCCACAATCCAATAAAGCAAAAACCTGCTCTTCTTGACTTTGGGAACATTGTACCGTAACAGACAGTATAAAGCAGAGCGGAGATATTCTCTCTGGAGGAACATATTAAAGGTAAGTCTACTCCTCCCGTCCCCTTCCTCCTTACAGGGGGTTGGAGCTGGCATTTCCCGAAGGTCTGGAAGGATGGGCAGGACACATCCGGATCAAGTGACCAGCTTTGCCATAATATAGACAAAGGCCCTTTCTTCGCCTATCCTGTCTTTCTGAATCAGATAAAGGGCCACGGACTAGATCTATCTGCATGGGTTCTTCTTCTGTAGACTTATTCGCCTCAAGATGGACTTCGTCAGAATGATGGGTTGTGGAATGGGGTAATCCAGACTGATACTATAAGCTAGTCTTTCGTCTTTCCATCTTACGTTCCCACAACCTATACTCTATATTCAATGCTTTATCCATCAGTTCTTTCAGAGATCTAAATTGAGTTGAATGCACCAATTAAACTTTTATTTCTTCTTGAAGTTCTCGGCGAAACAGGGTTACAAAAGTGCATTCCACCAAAGTGGTCTCAGATGCTAGCTGTTTAAATCAGGTTATGTACTGTAATGCATCCTGATTGCCTTGATGTATGTCACATAATGCTTCCTCAGGAGCTGCCTCCAATCTGGGTCATTCAAACATCTGCTTGAAGAGTTTAAGAAAGGCAGGATGATTAGCTAAATACAGGATCCTCAGCAGAGACCAAGCGAGTGTGGGGCCAGACAAGGCACTGATCAAATAACCCACCTTGGCTTTGTCAGATGAGAATTGTAAGGGTTGAAAGGCAAAGAAGACTATCAAAGAGTCCAAAAATTCCTTTACTCTATGCGGATCTCCGGAATATCAAGGTGTCAAAATAGACAGAGGAGGTATATCCACAGGTCGAGAAGACACGGCTTGCCGTAGTGCGGTATTCTCTGCCCGCAGTTGTTGTAATTCTTGAGCTTGTTGTTGCGCAGTATGGAGCATGGATTGTGCATTTTATACAACATCATCCTGTGGTCCCTCCATGGTCTTCTGCAATGCTGATTCTTTTGGCGTTGCAATCTGGGCCGCACCGCAGTAAAATTAACACAGAAAAATTGGCCACAGCAGGGCCGGCATCCCGGAATGCAGACTGCCGGCCCGACCGCGGTCCAATAAAGAGACTCCACGGTAGTTTGCGGTGTCACAATATCTCTCCTTCACTAATATGGGGTTACCTAATTACGTTTAATAAGTGGTACCTTGTGATTGGGAAAAGGTATAGATATGGCGTTTACACTCAAATGAACTGTAATTTTAAATCCCCTTTAATGGTAAAGTCAGATTTCAAGTCACAATTCTGAAACTGCTACTTTTAGAAAGTTGGCATTTTCTTGCCCTAATTATTGTACCTTCTCCTAGTGTCCTGGATCACATGACTGTGATGGCTCTGCTGTTGGGGTATGTATGTTCCTCACAGACAGTGACACAAAAAGGCACTAGGTATGGTCAGGATGGGCCAACCTACCAGGGTAGCTGAGGGCAGAGATATGCACTTCACCACTTAAAATTCAAATGGCTTGCCTTTAGCACAACCAAAGGAACCTGGCACTAGCCTTTTGTTACCTCATACTCTTTGGAGATTTGACAGGGGAAGGAAAGAACTTTCCAGAAGCAGATATGGAGGTAGTGCAGAACTTCTATCTACTTCAAAGGCTGCAACTGAGTATAGATATTGGACACCCAGTAACACTCTTCCGTACACTCATGGATGAAAGGACATTACAGAAGACGGAATGCCTTGTTCCCCAGAGGACTGCCCTGCGGCTTGAGACCTGCCTTGCTCCCATGAAGAGTGCCCTGTTACTTGAAGCCTGCCCTGATCTCTGAGCATTAAAAGTGGACCAGCTTCCTTCAGTTCAGGCAACATGAGTAAATTCAAGGGTCAGTTGGATGAGCTCTTGTTCTGAACTTTAGTGAAACAACAAGCATCAAAGGCCTCTCTGAAAATACCCAGCTACCTGCTGCACTGGACCTGCACTGGACTAGCCTGAACCTGCAACTGGACCTGCCTGAACCCTGGTGGCCTCTGCTAGAGTCAATCCTTGATTCCCAAGGTGTGCCTCCCCAGGTCCTGGAACCCCGACTGGCATTAGATGCACTCCTCTACAAGAAAAAGTGAAATCCTGATGTTTTGGGCTCTTCACAACCACAAAAGGGCCCATTTATGCTGAGATTCCAGAGCCCATGGTGACTGCCAACACGATGGTCCAGTCAACCCGACTGTTCACGCTAGAAGGACTACCAACGACAACCAGCAACAGAAGTCAAGCACTTTGCACTATAGCGATGACAGCTTGTGGTGACAACCATATGAGCCTTCAAAAACAACCGTCTGTGATGCCCGACCAGATCTGCATGCTATAATATCAACCTCCCATGATGCCACGTCTGCTCTTCACTCTTCCGCTGTGACCGTCCACAACTCTCTCCCTGCTCTTCGCGGCCTCTTTCACCTCGAACGGAGCTCTTCACACCAGACTTGAAGATAGGAACTTTTTCAGTTAGACTAACTTGGTCCCTGTATCCGGCCCATGCTCCATTGTAGTCGACCTGAACTTGTGACTTATCGCCAGTCTAGCTTGACAATATTAGAGTGAGTGGCGCTTTGTGCCTTTAGGTACTATATATATATATTTTTTTATCTGTTTATTGCATTTATGACATAAACAAAAATGCATACAACTGAGATACTTATAAGAGATAGGAGCAGAGTGGGAAAAGAGAATAGTTAGTAGAGGGGTATGAAGATTATAATTTGCTTGATAAATGGCCGTGGGTCTGATGTTTGGTGATCCGATGTAGGGGGTAAGGCTACAGTGGGGGGGGTACGCATAAGAGGCGAACAGGGTGTAAGGTATTAATTTTGAGCAGGGTATGTTTGTCATAGGAGGAATGTACCTCTGTGGATATAGCTTTGCAGCGGTATATCTAGGGTATGTGTTTATATACTTATCAACTGTGTTCAAATTAAGGTTCAGATCTAAGTAGTTGCACGTGAAAAATATGTCGGTTGTGATGTCTTGGGTAATTATTATTCCAGTAGGCTAGGGAGGTCGTGTATCATCTTTTTCCTGTATTTAATCCACGAAGGAGTCCCATATGTCGGCACCCTTGATTACCACTCCTATGTCGCATAATGTATGCAATATCTGTATTTCTGCATTGACCCAACACTGTACGTCAGTTATCCAGTGGCGGGACTCTGGGGCGCTAGGTGACTTCCACTGCGTGCGATGAGTCATTTGAGGATAACAAATGCTAGATCTGCGCATCTGTGTTTTTGTTTATCTTTGCTACGTCTGTGTCGGATACCCAATAGGCAGGACTCAGGGGTAGGTGCTAGGGGTATTCCCAACCATGTCGCTGTTTGTTGTGTGATGTCTTGCCATACACGGAGTAGTGGTGGGCAGTTCCAGGTCATGTGTAAAAAATCAGCTTCCGTATTACCACATCTTGGCAATCAGGACTAGCTTGGGGGTACATACGGTGGATTCAGTGTGGAGTCAGGTATGTCTGGTGTAGGTAGTTGAGCTGGGTATATCTGAAACGTGCGTTGCGCGATACCTCGCGCGTGGATGTGAGGGCCATGGACCATGTTGGTGCTGTGAATTGTGTGTGTAGTGCTTTTTCCCATTTGTTTTTGGCTTGTGATTGTACTTCTTCTGGGTTGGCTCGCAGTGCGTTGTGGATCCATGAGATTCGTGTTGGTGTGCCGGTGTCTAAGAGCAATTCGTGCAGAATAGGTGATAATTGTGGTTCCCTGCTACCATGTCCCCATGCGTTACGTATTAAAGATTGTAGTGCACCGTACATAATAAAACCGCCCTGTCCCAGAGTATACGTCGTCGCAAGTACCTCATAGGGGATAAATTGGCCCTCTGTGAATAATTCTCCCACTAACCGGAGGCCTTTGGTGGCCCAGTCGGTGAGACACACACGGCCATGTAGTTTATGCATACCTGGGATGGCGAGTAATGGGGTCTTGGGCGAGTATGGTGTTTTTCCAGGTCCCCTATTCACGTAGCGCCGCCACACCCTTTCAGCCACTTTTAACAGGATATTACTGTGCCGCGGGTGGGCCACACGCCCTATGAGCCATTCCAGTGTGTTTAAGCTACCCAGTTGTGTGCTCGCAGTGTGGCTTTCAGAATGAGTAGGGTCTTGTAGCCAAATTAGGATCCAGTGCAGCTGAGCAGCTGCGTAGTAAAGTTCAAATTGCGGTACTCCCATCCTGCCTCTGTCCAGTGGTAGACAGATCTTAGCCAAGGCCACACGTCTACGTCCGGTGCTCCATATCAAATCTATCAACAGCTTGTTCAGCTGTGCGAAAAAAGTGCTAGGGAGCCATAATGGTAGGGCAGCGAAAAAATATAGTAGTCGAGGGAGTATAATCATTTTGATTAATGCCACTCTACCCATAGGTGATAGTGGTAGTGCACACCAGAAGGGCAACAGTCCTTTTATTGATCTAATTGTCCGGTCTAAGTTGCCCTCCTTAAGGTCAGATTCGTCATGATATGTGTGCACCCCTAGATATTTAAAAGTGCTATAAGTCCATTGTAAGTTATGCTCAGTGAGTATGTGGGTCTACGTGTCGGGTAGTCGGCGCATGGGGAATAGACATGATTTAGCCCAATTAACGCGTAGGCCGGATATGTATCCAAAAGAATTCAATAAATGTAGCAGGTTTGGCAGGGATTCGGAGTTGTTACATAAGTATATTAATGCATCGTCTGCGCATAAGGAGACTATGCGGTGTTCCATGCCATCCGGTATGCCCCATCTTGTGGCTTCATTACGCAATTTAGCCGCAAGGGGTTCTATGGCTAGTGCGAACAAAAGTGGTGATAGGGGGCATCCCTGGCGTGTGCCTCTACCGATCTTGAATTTTTCTGAAGTGATGGTACCCGTTTTAACTCTTGCTATGGGGTCTGAATATAGGATAGATATCCAGCGTGTGAATGCTTTACCAAATCCCATTAACTGCAGAGTTGCCATCAAATATGGCCAACCCAGTGTGTCGAAAGCTTTTTCAACATCTAGTGAGACCGCCACTCTGTAGTAGTCTGTTTCAGGAGTTTCAGCTATCAAGCGCAATAGGTTCCTGATGTTGATAGAGGTGCTGCGTCCCAGTATGAATCCGGATTGATCTGGGTGTACCAGGGAGGAGATTATTGGGAGAAGACGGTTTGACAGTACTTTACCTAATATTTTACAGTCCGTGTTTAAAAGTGATAGGGGTCGGTAAGAGCGTACGTCTAGTGGATGGCGACCCTTTTTATGAAGGACTACAATCGTTGCTTCACGTTGTGAATCTGAGAGACGACCTGTTTCATATGCCTCCTGTAACTTAGTCAGATATGGAGTGAGCGTTTGTGATGGGAAAATCTGGTAGTACTCGATTGGTAGTCCGTCTCCCCCTGGGGCTTTATTGTGGGCTAGCTGTTGTAATGCTTGCTTTATTTCGTCACTTTCTATGGGTTTGTCTAGCTCTAGTGCTTGTGCAGTCGTTAGATGATTTACGTGGGAGGTCCTAAAAAAGTCTTCTAACTGTGGTGCGAGTGGAGGAGGTTCTGCCTGATATAACCTTGCATAATACTGCTTAAATGCGTAATTTATTTCTGATTGTGTATTCACTATCACACCAGTATCTAGGCGGATGGCGTTTATAGGAGTATGCCGCTGAGTCCCTTTAGCTAACCAAGCCAGCATGCGGCTTGATCTATAGCCCTCGGCGTGTAGTCACGCCGTGTGGTGTCGAAAGTCGAACTTTCGTAAACGGGTTTCAATGTCACCCCATTGCTTTTTGAGTGTGATCGTGTTATTGTTAGCAGTACTATATAAGGCCGCTTCACATTCCGCCTTGCGTAATTTCTCCTCGGTGTCATGTAGCTCTGAGAGTAGAGTGCGTTAAATACCTCCTGCAGCCCCGATGCACATGCCCCTAACTACCACTTTGTGTCAGTCCCACTCGATTGCGCGTGTTGTGGCTGTTTGACTATGAATTGTGAAGTATGACTTTATGGTGTCAGCTAGTTCTTCCCGGAATGGCGGGTCGCACAACAAGGTGGGTTGTAAGCGCCAAGTAGGTGTTCGTGATGGCTGAGTGCCCCATCTCAGTGTAACGATTAGGGGGCAGTGATCTGATAGGGTTTTGGCCAGATAGTTGGCGCTATGTATTGAGTGTGTTCACGTGGCCGAGCATCATAGTAAATCAATCTGTGTGTGGAGGTTGTGTACCGGTGAATAAAAGGAGTACTCTCTATCAATGGGATGAAGACTTCTCCATGCATCATGTAGCCTCTGTTCTGTTATCCAGGACCTTAGCATCTCACATATCCGCCTACTAGGGGCGCTTATCATTGGTGGGTGCGATCTGTCCATAGAGATGTCCAGTACGCTGTTAAAATCTCCTCCCCAGATAATTGGTATGGACGGGTCTTGGGAGATCTGTGCAGACGTGGTCCTTAGGAATTCCCCTTGTCCCGAGTTTGGGGCATATATACCAGCTATGGTTAGCTGTCTACCATCCAGCTCGCCAGTGAGGCAGACATATCTGCCATCTGTGTCTATATATGTGTCTTGGACCGCGTAAGGGACCCCTGAAGCGATCCAAATCAGTACTCCCTTGGCATATTTGGATATTTTAGTTCCATAGACAGTGCCTGGCCAGCTCTTATTCATTTCCTTTAATTCTTGTGTGGTGGCATGGGTCTCCTGTAGTATAGCTATATGCACCTTGTGGCGTCAGAGATATGTATGTACGATGCGTCTTTTAGTAGGATTAGCTAGGCCCCTTATGTTCCAGGTTACAATGTTGTATGTCATTGAAGCGTTTTGTGTACGTAGCGCAAGCGGTGCACGTTTTTAGGTAGGATTCGCTGCGTCCCCTCACCCATCACCCCCCGCCCCCCCGAATCGGAACAACCCTCGAGTGTAGCATGACTAATACATACCTTGAGGAGTTAGGAGTGAGAGGAGTATAGAAGAAAGGGGGAAAGGGGGAAAGTGTGGATAACCAGGCACAACAGGTGCAAGAGTGGCTTCGAGCCGATTCGTGTCCATACAGGAACCCATCTGGGTTAGGGGGCTGCTGTAGTATATGGTCCAAGGTGGCCACGAGAACCGGCCCAATCGGATGTCGTCTTCTCCCATTCAGGCATGCATAGGCCGGAGAGCGCGCAGGTCGCGGGCACATAGTGTTTATGACTTACGGAGTAGGTTCATCGCTGTTACTTTTTAGAGGTTGTCTGCGGTGCGCGGCGTGACCGCCGGTCCCAAGATCAGTGGGGATGCAGGTAGGCTTTGCGGGGTCCCCATCGAGTCCGCGTCCGTGGTTCAAGATTCGCGGTTGTGCTGTATTCGAATGTTCGAGAACCTATTGACGTCCTTTAGTGCTTGAGCTTGCCAGTCCGCTGCTTGTTTTTCAGTAGGACGTGATCCGGTTCTGGGTTTCAATTTCCTTTTCTTACGCTTTTTTTGTGTTAGCCATTCCTTTTGCTCTGTGTGTTCATCTGTGGGGTCTGCTAAGCCCTTGGCGTGGATCCAAGTCCAAACATCTTCTGGAGACGGGAAGACGGGAGTTTTGTCGCCATCCACTACGTGTAGTCTAGCAGGGTACATGAGGGAGTATGGAAAGTTCTTGTCACGTAATACCTGTTTTGCTTTAGTAAAAGTGGCGCGTTTGCACTGGACCTCCGCTGTATAGTCCGGGTAGGCCGTGACTTTTGCGTTTTCAGTTTCAACGGGTCCCAGCGCACGAAAGCCCTTTAGGATTTGATCTCTGTCACAGTAATTCAACAGCCTGGCTATTATTGGGTGAGGGGGGCCCCTGGGCGTGCAGGACCGCCCGGGATCCGGTGTGCCCACTACACCGTCAGGAAAGGAGAGGCCTCCTGTTTCAGTATGTGATCTTTTAGCCAGCACTCTAGAAATAACTCTGCGTTAGGGAGCTCGATTCGCTCCGGGAATCCCATGAATCTAATGTTATTTCGGCGTGAGTGGCCTTCCGCTTCCTCTGCACGTCTTTAGAGCTGTATTATCTCTGATTCCGTTGTTGTATTCGGTTTTTCATGTCCTCGATATTTGGTTGAGATGTTTCTAGAGTTGATTCGACGGTGGTTACTCTAACCGCTAGCTTCCGGTGTTCAGTGCGTAGTATAGTGACTTCCACTGCCATTGCATCTATCTTTCCTTCCAGGGATGTTTTAGTTTCTAATATCGCCTGCAGTACCTTGTCGATTTGTAACGAGTGAGCAGCTAGCGTTTCAGTCACTTTGTGCAGAGGATCTGAGCCCTCCATCGTTGACAGGTCTCCGAGTCTGGTCTCTAATTGGACCCTCGTGGCTTCGGTTTCACCATAGTGGCGCCTGTTCTGAGCTCACTTCGTATTACGTTGTGGTTGAGGTGGCCAGTTTATGCGGTTACGACATGTGTGTTATGCCTTGATTACGAGGTTCTTTATATACGATTAGGCGAGACTTGTCGTGTGCCCATCGGTGGATGCGTGGGAGCTTGATGCGTTCTGCAAGAGGTATGCGTCGGATATGTGCAGTTGATGATTGCGCGTTGCAGCGCACGTGTCTGTGCGTTTTATGTTAGGAGAAAATCGCCATTGCTCCATGCAAGAGATATGTGCCGGATATTTGCAGTTGGCGATTGCGCGCCGCAGCGCACGTATCTGTGCGTTTTATGTTAGGAAAAGAGAAAAAGAAAAAACAGCATTGCTCCTGGGCTGTACACAAAGCTAGGAAATGTCACTGAATCCGATTTCATTGGTGGGTGTGGTGGTCAACTCACATAGTGCTTGACTTCTGGGCCCCCCAAGCCACTCCTTCAAAAGGGCACAACGTAGTTTGAGTTCCCCTCTGAACTCCGATGTATGTTTCGTGTAAGAAATGGCTAGTGCTCCTCGTTTTTTGCCGGGCCCCGTACCTCCTCACGGGCCTAGCGGCCCAATCACACTCCCCAGCGGCCGGGTCTCTCTACAGCACGGAGGCGTTCAATTTAATTGAGCAGCAGTTCCCAAGAAGTTCGGTCTTCGTCTGTTCTGCACCGCGGCCCCTTCCTCAACCCTAACTGGATCGCAATTGGGCCCGCTGCCATGCGCATGCTCAGCGATCAGGCCCAGTTGTCCGTCCGGAGTCTTAAGCTGTCCGTCAGGTTGGGCGCCTGTAACATGCACCCCCACAATGGTCAGCACCTGCGAGGGTGCATCTGCTGCTCTCCGCCCTTCCCCGCCCGCCGCATTGGCATCCCTCCGTACCTGCGTGCAGAGCACAGCTGCTGCGACTGCCGGACTGCTCGGCTCCGCACTGGACAGTGTCCTCGTCTCCGTCTGGGCCCGAGCGAGCTGCTGCGCCGGTCGGGTCAGGTTTCCGGGGTCTCGGATATTATTAAACATAAAGCATGCGGATCCGGGGGTTTTTAACGCCTGGGGACAGAGGGATTACAGGATAATTGTAGGCCGCGTGCGGAGCTCTGATTCAAGCGACCGCACTCGCCGCCATCTTGGCCACGCCCCCCTTTAGGTACTATACTTACCTAAAAAAAATCATTAAATACCTCCAGTTCTACTGATTGGATTTTATCTTTCTGGTGTTGTTTTATTTATTAAAATTGGCTCTATTTTTCTAGATTGGGTTGGGATTTTTCGTGTGCTTTCACTTTATTACTGTTTGTGTGCCACCTTGCGGTGAGTCGCTATTGTTTTTGTTTAGGTGGGACAATACCTGAAACCCATTAAATTAATTCACAAGTGGTTCTATCTGACTGAACATGCGGACTTACCCGCACCTTTTAATAAGTCTGCAATATCTCTTTTATGGGAGACATGAGGAGGGTCATGGGGAAAAGAAAGGTGCCTGGGGCAAGGATAATGACAAGCGAATGTCCCCAATAGCACCACGCTGGACTCTTCTTTGGCCAGAACTGTTGGGTTCATCTCCAAAGAGATTGACCTCGCAGAAAGATGTTTATCCTTGGACCTTGGGGAATGTCCAAACACCTCCTATTTGGGGAACACACACCATCAACTATGCACTGGGATTAGGGACCCCCTGGCCATACACAGTCCACCATTTAGGGAAACCGAGTCTCAAACCCATTTGCCATGCCAATATGACACCAATGATTCAGGTGTATCTCCTGTTAGCAAGAATTGGCCCTCTACGGTAAGAAAATGACAGTCTAAGCATGTCTACGATTCCAAACCTTATGCACAGCGGTGTCTCGGTATGAACCCTTTGGTCACTGTGCAGCAGCCCAGGCTTTCTCAGCCATCTCCCATTTGAGATCCCAACTTTAACTGGGATGAGGTGTTTGACAAATTCAAAACTATTGTTGCTGATTCTGTTACCCTGTGGTGGAAAGGATGAGGAGTCTAGAAATTGCTGTTTTGGAACAAACAGTTCACATGATAGAGAAATGCTGTCCTCTGATGTTGGATTGGCTGGATCTGCTGGTCTAGCTGTGTCTGTGGGGCCAGTGACTACTGTCACCAATTTTGCCATTGTGGACACGTCATCAGTGCCCAGCGGATCTGCCAACAAGAAAAACCCCTGCCCATATTACCACTGGTATCCTATAGACCTTGAGAGAGAGGGTGGTACACACGGGGGAGGGGTGTTGAGGGCTTCAGTACCTCTTCTGTTTGTGGCACTGAAGGCTTCACCTGGCTCAATGTGATTGATCAGTCTCACTTAAATCACCTCTGATTGTTGTCCATATGTTGCAGTAATGACGGGTGTGCCCACTGTGTCCCCTCTTACAGAGGTATCATCTCTTCAAATTTAGAATAAGTTAGGTCAAAATTCGAACTTTAACATCAGGGAATATAATCACACCTTCAATAGGAAGGTAGGGTGGATTGGCCCTATGACCAAGAACTTAAAGGGAGATTGTATCGTCAACAACTGCAGGCATCCAAGTCTAGTCCATTGCCTGATTTCAGGCAACAAGAAGGACAATTCTCTTGTTGACTGTATTAATGTTCTTCTGTTAGGTTTCTTTTACAAACATTTGCAACCTAGTGTACAGCCTGGATTTCAGTGGTTTCCTGTGGGCCTGTTAAACCTCCTATCCCAGCTTCAAACAGATTCTGTCCCATGTTGGACCATGTTGGACCTATAGTCTAGTGATTGACCCTTAATGGATTCCATCCTAACCCATCCCATTCAAGAATGTAATCAATATCAAAGGTACCTCATCAACAGACTTGGGGGCATATTTATACTCCGTTTGCGCCGAATTTGCATCGTTTTTTTCGACGCAAATTCGACGCAAAACAAACTCCATATTTATACTTTGGCGTTAGACGCGTCTAGCGCCAAAGTTCATGGAGTTAGCGTAATTTTTTTGCGTGAACACCTCCCTTGCGTTAATGATATGCAAGGTAGGCGTTCCCGTCTTAAAAAATGACTCCGATATATGTGTCGTATTTATACTCCCGGGCAAAAATGACGCCCGGGAGTGGGCGGGTCTAAAAAACCCGCATTAGCGCCGGATTTTAACGCCTGGGTCAGGGCAGGCGTTAAGGGACCTGTGGGCTCAGAATGAGCCCAGAGGTGCCCTCCCCTGCCCCCAGGGACACCCCTTGCCACCCTTGCCCACCCCAGGAGGACACCCAAGGATGGAGGGACCCACCCCAGGGACATTAAGGTAAGTTCAGGTAAGTACTTTAAAAGAAAAAAAAATTGTGGCATAGGGGGGCCTGATTTGTGCCCCCCTACATGCCACTATGCCCAATGACCATGCCCAGGGGACAGAAGTCCCCTGGGCATGGCCATTGGGCAAGGGGGCATGACTCCTGTCTTTGCTAAGACAGGAGTCATTTCAATGGGGGTTGGGAGTGAAAAATAATGGCGCAAATCGGGTTGAGGCGATTTTTTTGCCTCAGCCTGACTTGCACCATTTTTGGACGCCCATACTCCATTTTCCCCCTACGCCGGCACTGCCTGGTGTACGTTGTTTTTTTTAACGCACACCAGACGGCGCCGGCGGCTAACGCCGGCTAACGTCATTCAATAAATACGGCGCCCGCATGGCGCTTCAGAATGGCGTTAGCCGGCGCTAATTTTTTTGACGCAAAACTGCGTTCGCGCAGTTTTGCGTCAAAAAGTATAAATATGGGCCTTGGTTTCTGAGAATGGCCCTCTTACAAAGCTTGTTCGTTGGAACACTGCTGGTATTCAATCTAAACAGCAGGACCCATCATAGATGGACTTTGTTATTACATTTTATATTGTAATGCTTCAAGAAACCTGGTACTCAGAGGAGATTTTGTGGGCTGATTTTGAAAGCTTTTCTGTCTTTGCCACTGTTTCACCTAGGCAGAGATCGTGGGAGGTCTAATCTTTATGATTTGTTTCCACGTTTTTTAAACTTGTCACAATTTTCTGTAATTATAGTGGGATTCACATTTTGTGGATTGTTTTACCGAATAAGATTTTTTGTTAATTTTTATGATTCATTCTATGATATAGGATGCCAGATAGATACTTTACTTCAAATGCTATCAGCCTTAAAATTCAATTACCTATGCCTTTTTAACAATTTTTTATGTGGTCATAGATGGTGATTTTAATACAATGCGGGGCACTAACTCTATAATGTATGATCCCTTTTCAACAGCTGACAAGTTAATATGTACCCAAGTATCTGATCACAAGGGCTTGAAGTTGTTTAATACCTTATGTAACTTTGGCCCATTCAATACAGTGGAAATAGTGAGAGATCTTTGTAAACAACCTCCCACTTTAATGGCTGAGACCAAGGTTCAGTCATAGATTATGGGCCTAATTTAGGACTTGGTGGAGGGAAATACTCCATCACAAACATGACAGATATCCTGCCTGCAGTATTTTGATCCCATTATCTCCAATGGGGATCGTAACACAGTGGATGGGATATCCGTCCAGTAGTCCTTCCGACAAGACCTAAATCAGGCCCTGTATCTTTATCGCTAAGAACCTGGAACCATTTGCCCACTTGAGGTGCCAGGGGTTAAAAAAAAGCTACAGTAATAACAACCCCCTTCAGCTTGTTTTTCATTTACCTGACTGTACCTAATCCCATGTTTCCCCTGAAGTAACCTGTTCTGTCTCAGAAGGAAAATGAGCTTAGGTTAGGTTGGAGGGCAATACATATTCTCATCCTGCTGAACTCACTTGTTGTGTCTAATCCTGATTTACTAGTTAATCATTTGCTAATCAGAAACTCCTCGCCTTCTGACCTTGTGGTTGCTTTCTGGGATTTTATTCAATCTACGAGGAATATTGTAGTAGGTCTCTAAAGGGGCCTTTAAATCAGGGTGGTTTGACAAGGTTTGTAGAATTGCAAATTGAACACTGTGTGAAGCCCTCAATTCTAAACCTAGGAATCAGCAGTATGTTGCAGAAGCAAGGCTAGTATACAAACAGTGGATCAAGAGTACGAAAATAGTGATCAAGGAACAAACATGGGAAGGTCTAATACATACTTGTAAAGTCAGTGATACATTGGGATTTTTTGGCAATTGTATGTGGAAGGAAGGTCTCTCCCTCTACCTCAGGGTGCCTTGTGTTTAATATTAAACCAGACAAATGGTTACAACAGATTTGAGTTGGACAAGTTTACTGCTGCTATATTGGCAAACTCGTGAAACAAGGCACTGAGCTCAAATGGGGTGCCTATGGGCCTTTATCAAGAGAACATCCAACTGTGGGTCCCTGTAATTAATAGAGTTTTAGATGATGCAGCTTCCCTAGCTATTCCTGCCTTTTTGCAGACTGCTACTATTGTGCCCGTGTTCAAGAAAGGCAACAGGCAGGATCCCTGTTGCTATAGGCCAAAACTGTTGCTGGATTCTGTGGTTAAGATTGTGGGGCACAGTGTTTTGCACATAAACGAGGACTGGGCCAAGCAAATAGGCACTCTTTCTCTCACTCAATATGGTTTTAGTGAAGACTTGGGGACCTTGGAACAGTGTTTGAATCTGCACCTTATTATAGGAAAGTATTGCAAAGAAAGGCCTATTTTAGCTAGCTTTTATGGACCTTGGCAGTGCATTTTACCATGTCAAACGTTCCACGTTAGTGAACATTTTAACTAACATGGGCCTGCCCCTACCTTTGGCGATTTCCTTCATAATGTTTCCAATGGGGTCAGTGCCTCTGTAAGATATGGAATTGAGGGCGAATGACCTGAACGTTTTGGTCTGTTTTGGGGAGTCCCCAGGGCTGTGTTTTGGCCCCCATTGTATTCCTTTTGTATATTAGTGGCTTAAACTGTTTTGTAGTTTCACACAAGAATCACATGCCCAAGGTGAAATCGACTTTCATCCCACCCCTACTTTATGCCAACAATGCAGTATTGCTTTCCTGCACACCAAATGTTCTCAGGGGCCTCATTGATGTTTTTGTTGCATTTATGGATGATTTTTATTTAGAAAGTAACATCACCAAGACCCATTATATGGTTGTTGAGGAGCAGAACTGCAAAGTCACGCCAATTTCAATTAAGGGAAAACATATCACACAGGTTAGTAAATTCCATATTTAGGGATCACCTTTGATTCATGGAATAGCTTGCTAGCCTGTCTCGCAAACTGATGTTTGCGTTTTAATCTACCAGTTGGGGTACAGTTTTGGCTGGCAGCCAGTGTGGGCAGTAAGCCTCTACTGCCTTTGCCGGAGGCCTATAAACTCAGCTATCTCCCTGTTTTAACCTATGGGACTGCCATATCATGACTGCTCAAAAGTACAGCAGGAGGAGAATCATTTTTGGAGGAGACTCCTAGACATAGGCCCAGGCACATTTTTCCTCAATGAGGAATTAGGTTTATCTTATGTGGAAGAGCATATTAAACTCGCCCCTCTCCTCTTATGAATGGTGGTTTGGATCAATCAGCATACCTCAATCAATCATGAAGTAATCTCAGATTATGGCAATAAGATTCCATGGTTTGGCTGTGTAACGCGCATAGCTGAGGTGTTTGGCAGGCCAGACATGTACCGTTCTCCCCATATGATGGGTAAGGGTGAGTGTGCTAGGATTAAATAATTATTTATGGGGTCTGCCTGTGTCATTAGTGAGTGCAAGGTATTGGATAAATCAACTCTGAGATATTATCTAGCCATTAAAATAAGAGACAGGACTGAGCCGTATCTCTTCCTGGTGAGAAACACCTGGGAATTGTCCCTTCTAAGTTTCGGTCAGGGTCAATCTGAAGTCATCTTTGCTTCCTGACAGACCAGTACAATCCAAAATGTACACTTGTTTGCCCCTCTGTGAATACTTCTTTGCAGACGCTAGAGCACTTTCCCTTCCTCTGTAGTTACAATGAGCCCTTCAATGCAGGAATATATTGCCTATCTTTAAACTCATGTTTTTTTTTTTTTATTGTTATTTGGTTGGCAGTCAGGTTACCCCCTGTCCAAGCAAGGACCCTCACTCTAGTCAGGGTAAGTCACACACAATCCAAGTTATCCTGTGCCCCCCCTCTGGTAGCTTGGCACTGAGCAGTCAGGCTTAACTTAGAAGGCAATGTGTAAAGTATTCGTGCAATAAATCATGCAATAACACAGTATAGCACCACAACAATACACCACACAGTGTTTAGAAAAATATATAATATTTATCTGATAAAATGCAGGTCCAAACTATTAAAATGCAATAAGTATATGTTGAGATATCACTACAAAAGTGATATAAAGTGCCTTTAGTCTTTTAAAAGCAATAAATGTCTCTTTCAAGCTCAAAGTACCTGGTTTGCGCTCAAAATCTCTGCAAGAACCGCAGAGGAGGAGATGCGTGGAAAACAAGGAGGTGTGCGTTGATTTCTCAGGCTTCATACGGCGATGCAGGGATTGCTGTGCGTCGATTTCCAGAACTCAGCCGTGGATCCTCTTCGGGTTGCAGAGCTTTTGGATGCTCCAGACGATGCGTGGATTTCCAGCTCTGATAGGACAAAGTCACAGGGGCTGCGTCGATCCTGTGGGCGTTGTATGGAAATTTCAGCTGCACGGCAGGAGTTGTGTCGATTCCTCTCTGGAAGTTGAGCTGCGTCATTCTGGCTCGGCTGTGCATCGATCCAATGGGCCATGCGTTGAATTTCCCATTGCTACACTGGCTCTGTGTTGATCTCCTCGTTGCGAAGTCAGGCTGCGTCACTCAGGTTCAGCATGCAGTGAATTTTTCACTGCGATGCAGGCTGTGCGCCGTTTCTGGCAGGCTGTGTGTCCATTTTCACAGCACAAGGAGTCCTTCTTGTAGAGATGAAGTCTTTTTGGTCCTGAGACTTCAGGGAACAGGAGGCACGCTCTATCCAAGCCCTTAGAGAGCACTTGTCACCACAGCCAGAGAACAGCAAGGCAGCAGGGTAACAGCAAGGCAGCAGTCCTTCAAAGAAAGCAATCAGGTGAGTCCTTTGGGCAGCCAGGCAGTTCTTGGCAGGATGCAGGTTCTGGTTCAGGTTCTCTTCTCCAGGAAGTGTCTGAGTTGGTAGGGGCATAGGCCCTGTTTAAATACTCAAATGTGCCTTTGAAGTGGGGGAGACGTCAAAGAGTGGCTTAGAAGTGCACAAGGTCCCCTTTAAGTTCAATCCTATCTGCCAGGGTCCCAGTAGGGGGTGTGGCGGTCCTTTGTGTGAGGGCAGGCTACTGTCATTTGACATATACGTGTCAAGCCCTCCACCCTCCTAGCCCAGAAAGACCCTTTCAAAATGCAGGTGAAGTGAGGCTGAGTATCCTGTGTTTGGGGTGTGCCTGAGTGAATGCACAAGGGAGCTGTCAACTGAACCCAGCCAGACGTGAATTGTAAGGCACAGAAGGATTTAAGTGCAGAGAAATGCTCACTTTCTAAAAGTGGCATTTCTAAAATAGTAATATTAAATTCAACTTCAGCAGTCAGTAGGATTTTGTATCACCATTCTGGCCATACTAAATATGATCTTCCTACTCCTTTCAGATCAATCAGCAGCTACAACTCAAACAGTATATGAGGGTAGCCCCAATGTTAGCCTATGAAAGGAGCAGGCCTCACAGCAGTGTAAAAACTAATTTAGAAGTTTTACACTATCAAGACATGTAAACTACAAAGGTATATGTCCTGCCTTTTGTCTACACAGCACCCTGCCTTATGGGTTACCTAGGGCATACCTTAGGGGTGATTTATTTGCAGAAAACGGGGAGTTTGAGGCTTGGAAAGTACTTTTAAATGCCAAGTCGAATTGGCAGTGAAACTGCACACACAGCCCTTGCAATGGCAGGCCTGCGACAAAGTTAAGGAGCTAATTAAGTAGGTGGCACAATCAGTGCTGCAGGCCCGCTAGTAGCATTTAATATACAGACCCTGGGCACATATAGTGCACTTTACTAGGGAATTATAATTAAAATAAATAATCCAACTGGGTAGGATCCAATGTTATCATGTTTAAAGGGAGAAAGCACTTTAGCACTGGTTAGCAGAGGTAAAGTGTGCAGAGTCTTAAAACCAGCAAAAACAATATCTAAAAAGTGGGGGGAGGCAGACAAAAAGTTATGGGTGACCACCCTAAGGCTGTCAGGTCTAACATGTGTCCCCCCCAGCTGAAACTAGGGAGAGCTACCCAACCTCCTGGGAGCTCTAATCGCTAAGGCGGAAGTATCTGGAGAGACCATCAGCGTTGGTGTGGTCAATCCCCAGACGATGCTCCACCGTGAAGTCCATGCCCTGTGGGGAAATGGCCCCCACAAGAGTTTAGGATTCTCACCCCTCATCTGCATGACCCACCTGAGGGGCCTGTGCTCCGTCTGAATCCAAAAGTGAGTCCCAAACAGGTATGGTCTCAGCTTCTTCAGTGCCCAGACCACAGCAAATGCTTCTCTCTCAATAGCACTCTCCTCTGTTCCAGTGGTAACAGTCTTCTGCTATTAAAGACTACTGATTGATCTAGGCCCCCTCATTTAGCTGTGCTAGAACAGCCCCTATGCCATGCTCTGAAGCGTCTGTCTGCACAATAAATTCCTGGGAGTAGTCAGGGGCTTGAGCACGGGGGCCATGCACATTGCTTCCTTCAGAGAGTCAAAGGCTTTCTGACAAGCCTCTGTCCAATTCACCAACCTACTGTGCTTTTTGGAAGTAAGTTCTGTCAAGGGTGACACAATGGACCCATAGCCCTTGTCAAACCCACCAGGACATGTAAACTACGGAGGTACATGTCTTGCCTTTTGCCTACACAGCACCTGTCCTATGGGTTACCTAGGGCATACCTTAGGGGTGACTTATATGTACAAACAGGGGAGTTTTAGGCTTGGCAAGTACTTTTAAATGCCAAGTCAAATTGGCAGCAAAACTGCACACAAAGCCCTTGCAATGGCAGGCCTGAGACAAAGTTAAGGAGCTACTTTAGTGGGTGGCACAGTCAGTGCTGCAGGCCCACTAGTAGCATTTAATCTACAGGCCCTGGGCACATATAGTGCACTTTACTAGGTACTTATAAGTAAATTGAATAATCAGTTGGGAGGGAGCCAATGTTATCATGTGTAAAAGGAGAGGGGATATGCACTTTAGCACTGGTTAGCATTGGTTAAGTGTGCAGAGTGTTAAAACCAGCAAAAACAGTATCTAAAAAGTGGAGGGAGGCAGGCAAAAAGTTACGGGTGACCACCCTAAGGCTGTCAGGTCTAACAGTGTTCATCAATACAGACCAGCATTTTATTTTCATTGTATGGCGTCTGAGCTGGCCATCTGCTTTATGTAGGAGGCGTTTTAAAAAAGTGCTCTGCGCTGGCGTAACGCAATGACTCTTTTAGACTTTTTTATAAGGCTTTTTATATTTCTTACTGTTATTTGCTATGTCTCAAAGTCATTTTAGGAAGTTGGGGGAGGCAATGATTACACCTTGTTATTATTTTTTTAATCTTGTCTAATTTAAGCTGACGTGTTATCTGTGAATCGAACCTCAGCTGATGTTATTATGTATTATTTTACTGTTGCTCTTGTATGTTTATTTTAAAGAAATGGATAAAGATATGATTTCACTTGAGTGTGCATCTTACTTGACCACTGTTTCCACCCCTTTGAGTTGTGCGTTGTATATTTTTAAAGCTGATTTTATTAATGCTTGCGTAGGCTTTATTTCTTACTAAAAAATACCATAAAAGCTCATCATACAATGCACACATTAAAAATATAAAAGAGCAATAACATAAAACTCTCTAACTGGATAATATTAAAAATGGACAATAAAATGCAAAGTACAAGATTCTAAAGCATAATGAAATATTAGAAAAGATCGCTAGTATAAGAAGGCAATAATATAAAATCCTTCAACTAACAAACGTAAAATGCAAGATAAGAATACAGTATAGCAGGATTAAGGTTATAATCAAATATTACAAGGGAGTCACTTGATAATACATAGATCCCTATAAGTGCAACATATTCAATTTTGTCTTCGGACTCAAACTTGCTTTAGTGTGATACATTGCAAACTGCCCCTAACCGTTTTGCTCTAATGTGCCAAATTGCATCTAAGAATCTTGCCAATGCACATACCACAATCCCATGGGTATTTGTTTTGCAGATCCCAAGAGCTGATGGCCGGTTGTTAATGCCCATGGATCTGCAAAGAGGAATAATCCATTGAGTCCGCTGGTTGGCATATGCGGGACAATGGAATAACACATGAGCAATGCATTCGGATGACCCACAGCCCATTGGGCATAGATCTTGTTGGTTATCATGCTGGGACCACCTGCAAGTGAAAGTACGTAGTGGTAGTGATCCCAGCCTAAACCTGATGTAAGTGCACGTGCTCGAGGGGATAAAATCAAATCCATGTATTTTTCAAATTCATAATGACATTTAACTGATATAAATCTGTCAAACTGAATGAAGGCACCTCAGCTAGCTTTCCTACTTTTAAATTTATCCAATATGCATCTATTTTCAACATGATTGCACCATGGGATTTTTCTTATTATGTGTGTGCTCAGTAGAGCGTTCAACCATGTTCTGTATGGACTAAAAATATCTGTGGACCAAATCCCAATCCAGTACAATATTGGTCTTAAGGTAGCTATGTGGGTGATGGAATCTAAGTTTAGATCCATCCGAATAGGCAACGTGGGGGAGCTTGCAGGTATTTTTAATAAGACTTCTATAAATGAATTTTCAGCGAGCTCTAAGTCTCTCAAGTTGCCATGCCCCCATAGCTCTGCTCCATATAGAGCCCCCCCTCTAGCTTGTACTTTATATATTTCTATTGCAGGAGATATTGCGAATCTAGGGGATCAGTTAGCAAGTCTCAGGACACCCCCCGAGTTCTGTCTCAGTATAATCAAAATCAGTGACTCTCTCTAATGCTTCCCCATCCAGAAGGATCGTCCTCCTTATTTTGTGTTTTTTATCACCAAGGATCATGTATTTGGTTTTTGAGGTATTGACTTCAAGGCCATGGTCCTTGCAAAAGCACATGAACTTCGCAAGTAAATTAGCGAGTCCGAAGGCAGTTTGCGATAGTAACAAAGTGTCATCTGCAAATAGCAAACACAGAATCTTTGTCCCGCCTAGTTTTGGTGCATCATTAACACAGTCCAGTAACTAAGGGATACAAGCGTTAATAAACATTCAAAAGAGTGTGGGGGCCAGCACACATCCCTGCCTCACCCCTCTTTTAATAAAAATCTCTCTTGTTGCCTCCCCATTTAATCCCCATCAAATTTTAGCAAAGGTCTCAGCATATAAACTTTTAATTAAGTTTAATAAGGGACTCGGCAACCCAGCTCTGTCCAGTACCTCCCACAATTTACAGCGCAGGACCAGATCAAAGGAAGATTTGAGGTCCACAAAGGCCACAAAAAGATTCCCTGCATGCAGGTCTACCGTCTTCCATTTGATGGTAAGGAACCTAAATATCTGATCAACTGTACTTATTTTCTGTCCAAAACCTGCTTGAAGGTCACTGAGGGCTTGGGTCTACATTATTTTACCCTTGTCAGAACGTGATAACAAAATATTTTTTGAAGATTGTCCAGAAGGCTGATTGGTCTATAATTCGCTGGAGCGGCCCTATCCCCCTTTTTGTAAATAGGTACAATAATTGCTCCCTTCCAGGAGCGGGGATAATTTCCACTGGCCAAAACAGCATTTGATACATTATTAACATAAGGGCCCCACATATCAAGGTCAGATCTAAACACATCAGCAGGTGTACCATCTAACCCGGGGGCTTTGCCTGGTTTTTGGGCCTTAATGGCCATCCTAGTTTCGTTCAGAATAAAAGGAGTCAGGCTGTCAGTGGGAGAGGAGTCTAGTCCAAATACACTGCTGTTATTGGAGAAAGCATCAGTCTCAAGGTCATACAGCTTGAGACTGATGCTCCCAGTTTTCTGGCGGAATATAGCAATCTGGTCTAGAATTTTCATTTCGCCCATTAGAAGCCACCAAGGACCAAAAACGTTTCAAATGCTTCTCCTTAGCTGCTGTCAGCAAATCCTGCCATGACTCCTCTTCCCAATTATTTTTACAGGTCTTTATTACAAATGCGTATTCACACCTAGCACTAGTTATCAGATGTCTATCGTTAGATTTAATTGCCTTTAACAAGCTACACTTAGACTCCCTACATGCTTTGCCGAACCACCTATGGTGGGGTCTAGCTACTGAATGATTATTCTCCCTAACAGTTCTGGAAAAAAGATCCTTCAAAGTGGAAAAAAGATCTGTGTGCAAGGCCATAACCTCATTGGGGGAATATAAGCAAGAACCATCCATTAATTGGTGGGTTGATACTAAATCAAGCATTTTCCCCCACAATTTTCTTGAACTTTTAAAACAATCCCACTTCAGGGCACGTTTGTTAGAGGAGACTACTAGGGAGAAATTGGCTTCATAAATATTTTGCATATCTATTTTTTTTAAATAAGCCCATCATATGTAACTAAAATTGGGGCATGGTCACCATTATATTGGCTACTGATACAAATATCTTTAATAGTGTGCTATATCCTCACATCAATGACGACATAATCTAATATACTACTATAAGACCTTCTGAAAAACGCAGGTTTTGCAGGAGAGTCCGAGGGAAAACGCCCATTTCCTGGGCGAAGGCCATGTGTTATCATGAAGTCTATAACCTGCAAAGCCCTGCTACTAGTTTTGGACTGTTTCTTCAGAGAGGAGAAAGAAGGAATATTTAATGATGCGTCTTCTAGCTGTGTGATCTCGGAAAATACAGAGTTCGGCTCAAGTGACACATTTAAATCCCCAGCAACAACAAAAAAATGCGATATTATGTAATCTGACACCAAAGCATTCAACACCTGAATAGTTTTTGACAATTCATTAAAATGACCTGGTCTGTTGTAAACATTAACACACAACAAGGGGGAACCTCGCTTTTGCTGAATACATAAAGCCAGTATATCATCTGAGACCACATAAATTTCTCTAATATTGCCAAGGTCTGAATTTCTTGTCCATATAATAAGGCCCCCCGCCGCTCTCCCCACCAAGGATGGTCTGGCTTCTTTGCAAAATGAGTTAAACCCTTGTCTAAAAACATTAGTAGTAGACCAAGTTTCCTGGAACAAGCAAATATCAAATTTGTCAATAAACTCCCTCAAATCTGGGTCATCTAATTGGTTGCGAATTCCAGCCAGGCTCCATGTCAAAAACTTTGGAGTTAAAGTCTCCCAGGTTATAGGGGCCTTCCGGAGGGATGACAAAATACAAGATCTGGCATGGTTCTCCCTAGGTGATAATTTAACCATTGATGCGTCAAGTGCATCAAATGCTGAAGCCCTACTCCTAGGGGAAAAGAGCTCTGAATCTGAGACCCCTTCTGCCTGCAGGTTAACAATATGAGAAGATCCACTACTATCCCAAACAGTTGCAGACAAGGTCAGTCAATCAATATCTGGAGCAGCAGCTACTTGTACCGGCCTCCCTGAATTAGTCGCTGCGTTCTGGCAAACATGCTCCTTCTTATCAACTAAGACAGGGGTCTCCTCAAAAGTGGCTAGAGGTTCATCTCTCTCAGTTCGAAAGCCATAGTTTGGGGAGAGATAATTCCTCCTCAATGAAGTATCATTTGCAGGCCAACAGCTTTTAAAACACATTTTTGAACCGTTTTGCAGGGGGTTCCACGTCTCCATGGATAATAGGCTCCCTACCAGCTCGGGCACAGACAGCACTAGCTTTATTGTGTCCCAGTGGCCCACCCTCTCTGTCTAACGCTGCGCTGATATTATATCTGAATGGATGACGGAACCACATTGTCTGGTGTGCCGTAAACCGAATAAATGGCCTTATTTATAAGTGACACACTATCTTCATGTGCATTAGGTGCCAAAGGAGGGACTTTGCACATGAGGGCTGGGTAACCACTACCCAAAGGCTTGGGTGGGGTTTGCACAGTGAACCATTCCCATACCATTTTGATGCATGGTCGAGGAATCGTTGCAGCACAGAGATGACATTTTGTGGCAGAAGGACTAATAGAACTAGTCTGTAGGACTCTAGTATCCCGGTCAAGATTGTCACTTGGGCGAGCAACAGTCTTCTTCCTAGCACCAAGTAGAAGTGGAAATAGGATTTAACTCTGCCTTATACACAGGAGCAATTTCCCTTGTCAAGCTATTAGAACAAAGAAAGGCCAAAACCTCTGTCATTAATGTCTTCAGTTCTTTTTCCTCTTCTTTTAAATCAGTAACAAGAGCAGCCAAATCCTCCTGAGGGTGGGGTATAGTAGAGTGATGCCTTATAGGTCGTAAACGTAGATTGAGGCTACCCGGTTCTTCTGATTGGTCCAGAGGCCCCAGTGGTAGAAAGCAGTTGGAACAGGGGATGTCATGTACAATCATGCTGCCTAACGGAGGATTCTCTGTGCTTATCTCGGATGTACATAAATCCCTGGAGCTTGTGTTTGGTCCGTCAGCCTGTGCTAGTAATGACCTCAAAGTAACACCACTGTCGGAAATATTTTCCTTGCCCTGGGATTTGACTGATAGGAAGGTGGTAAGTAAACCATTTTTCAGTCTTTTCTGGGGGTCTTTCTTCTATTTAGTCAGCAAGGATTCCACTTCCTCAATCAGACTATCAATTTAATCAGTTACACAACTAGATGAAATGTGTGGCGTTTGATGCAATTTAGGAATTTTTGTTTGAGCAGTGCCCGGCGGTGGACTACCCCTAGCCTTGCGCTTCCCCATTTAAAAAAAACCTGGCGCTACGAAAACAACTCTGGGGCAAGATTGAAATATGTAAAGCATCAAGCAGCAATGCGTCGCAGGGATAACTCCTACCTTAGGGCCAAGAGGGGTTGCCCAGCCCGGCCTCAGTCGGTCTCAGACGGGCACGGATGGGCCCACCCTTGGCCCGGGCTTTGCCCGGGCATGGCCCGTGCGCATCCCGCATTGGGGGATACCGCATCACGCTTTAGGTGCTCGCGTTCAGGGCTCCTCCCTCACACTCCACCAGCAGGATCCTGGGACGAGGAGTCCCGCCGGGCAGCACAGTTCCTTTCCCCCACATTGTGGGATACCACGTCGTGCTTTAGGCACTCGCATTCAGGGCTCCTCCCTCACACTCCACCAGCAGGATCCTGGGACGAGAAGTCCCTCCGGGCAGCACAGTTCCTTTTCCACATGTTGCGGGATACCCCGTCGCGCTGTAAGCACTCGCGTTCAGGGCTCCTCCCTCACACTCCACCAGCAGGATCCTGGAACGAGAAGTCCCTCCAAGCAGCACAGTTCCTTTTCCTCGCGTTGCCGGGTACCACATCGTGCAGTAGGCGCTCACATTCAGGGCTCCTCCCTCACACTCCACCAGCAGGATCCTGGAATGAGAAGTCCCTGAGGGCAGCACACTTCCTTCTCTCCTGATTTTATTAATGAATACTCACATATTTTGAGTGTTGAAATTGCTTAGAAAATATCTTAAATTAGAGAACAATAATGCACACATTTGAAGGTGCACCCACCTGAGTGGCCACCAATGTTCATGAAGTGTATTTATTAATGGCTTATTAATATGAAATGACAAGCTTATGTTTGATTATTGTAGTAATAAGTCATATTAAGGGTTTTGCATTATGTGTTAGCTTTATTAATTGTAGGCCTTAACTTAGTGAGGTCTTGGCCTAGTTGCACGGCCTCATGTCAAGCTACATTTCTTAGAAGTTTAATAAAATGTCTGCTTAGAGAATTAAATTGTGATTTTCCACTGTACTGTCCATGTGGTTGTAGCTAAAAGTCTTTCTCATGAGAACTGCTTGCTAGAAGATGCTGTTCTTGCTAATGTAACAATAGTTTAATGTAATGTGTGTAAGATTGACCTTCCCAGGAGGAGACAATGGACCCACTGACTGGAATGTAAGCGGCAACAATATGATACCTGACGAGCCGGATGATGATAACAGAACGAAAGAAGCCAATCACCAACATGTGAACCACGTGTTAGTAAAGTTATAGATTTGAAGTTTTATTTTTATTGGGCAAAGTGTGAACATGCTATCCCCTGACCAATTAGGATGTGGGAAGTAGTTTTAGGAAATCTAACTTAGCCAGACTGCACTGAGGCAAGACAACGCATTTGCCCATTTTCTATCTTGCTGTAAGGCCTTTACTTTCTTGATCGTCTTGAGAAGAGACATGCTTAACTTTACTGCTTAAAGAGACTTTGCCTTTTCTGAACTCTGATGCTGAATCCGGATACCTCACTGATGCCTTTTCTTTGGTGAAACTAAATGTATGTAATATCGTTTGCGCAGTTATTCTTGCTACTAATTTGTACTGTAACATTAGAATGTGTAGTGGCCTAAGCTTTGATTAGATTGCGATTCTTTCGCCCCTTTGGGCAGCCAGTGTTGTTTCTGTATGTTTATCAATTGATTTTGAGATTGACTCACGTTACATTAACATTGTTAATATAGGGAAATAAACATTCTAAGTTTTACATAAAGGTGTGGTTATTCAGGACTGCAAGGTCATGGTATGTGACAATGACTGACTCTTATTGATTACTAATGTTAATGATTATTGATCTGCATGTACAGGATATATGGGGGATTCAAAAGGTTCATCGACCTATTCGTGTCTCCCTTGTAAGTTTACTTTTTAAGGTCTGACGCACTAACAATATTTGCACAGGTGAGATTTATTCCAGGGAGGCAGGGGATTGATAATTTATATCAAACCACTGACTTAATACATCTAAGGTTAGTCTGGTGGCACTTTGTGCAAGATATAGGTTTTGTCCTGGCCTGGATTTTACAAAATGCATGAATGCCTTTCACTATACTACCAAAGCTAAAAATGAAAAAATAATGGCTACCTATCCCGAGGATTTTAAAGCTTAAGAAAGGCATGATTCACGAGTTCGACTTCCTATATCACTTTTTACACTGATGATGAAGCTGTTTGCAAGTATTGTGGGTAAGAATCAATCACAGTATCATCTGTGAAGGTTATCAATATAAAATACCTCTATTTTCAGATAACATTTTGCAGTAGTTCTGTTAAATTCAATAAATCCGCTCATCATGTAGCTTTTCTTTAAGTTTATTTCCACCAACAAGGTCAGCTGCTTACTCCAACAGAATCATTATTTCTCCAGTATTCCATCTTCATAGTTACCAAGGTTTCATCAAGCCACATTCCCTATGATGTGACAAGCATGGAGAACATAAATGAAAGACCAGTATAGGTTTCAACAAGTTCCTCGACCCACAACAGGGTTACTGAGAGACAGTGCAGGAAGGGAAGAGGTTTGGAGCATTTCTGGGTTCTGAACTATCTAATGAAAAGCATGTTTTCTTACTTCTGGTAGATAAATAAGTGACCCTAGGGAATAGTATGAAAAGTTGTAATGCCAGTAATCAGTAAAAAAAAACAAAAGTCTCTAGATTCCCATTTACTTTTCAAGGCATTAAAAGATTTATGAAGTCCCCTTGAGAGACACTTAGGAACATGTAGAGAAATGTTCTATACTTACTCTGCCCTGTCTAGTTAGCCAAGATGATCACTATCAAGATGAATGTTTTCAGATGGTTGGTACTGAAGATTCTGATGTAGCATATGATGCCACCTTCTAAAAAACACTAAGGCGGTCATTAAGACTTTGGCGGTTTAACTGCGGGACTGCCAAAGCCGCCGGGAGGACTCTGCCAACATGCCAGCAGCCCCCCCCCCCGGTCGTAGTACAATGTTCCCGCTAGGCTGACTGGCAGAAACATTGTATTGCGATGTTCCTGTCTGGCTGTCCGGTGGGAACAAAGCTACGGTATTGGTCTTGGCTCCCTAAGGGAGCGGAGGCCAATGCCATAGCACAACAACACCCTCCAAATGCACACTGTCTGCACAGCAGACAGTGTGCATTCCAAGGATGCTGGGCAGGGGGGCATGGCAGTGCAGTGCAGCAGCCCACCTGTGGCCCCCAACACTGTGTTTCCACTAGCCTTTCTACTGCAGGGTCCCCATTATGGAAAAGCTAATGGAAACAGGAGTCATGAGCAGCACAGTTATTTTATGGAAGGGAGTTGGATAGTTGGATAGTTTGGAGGAAACTCCCAAGACTGTCTGCAACACATCCTTGAGGGATCTTCCAGCCATGTCTGGGCTCTATGCTGCAACTACACAATACCTTCCAAGTAGACTGAATGTGATAGTCATTACCTGAATACATTCAAACCCTGAAATACACCTTCTTAGTTACAACCAAATATACAACCGATGATCAGACTAGCCCTCGCAAACCCTTTCCCACCTTTGAAAACAACAGAAATGTACTCCAGCAAAGGTCTGAACCAATTACTCTTCCAGAGTCAGAAGGGGAACACAAAACAACCAAACTTAGCTATAGGTGTAGGGTAAATATGAAAGAAAAAAATTGTATTTGCACAGCTTGGTTCCATCCTTATATGTAGAAAGTATGAGTAGGAGGTATCTAAGTCATACTTTGCTCTAATAGAATTGTTAAAAAGAAATAGAGGTGGGACAGTCATTATTTTGTGCCAGTGGTTGCACATGGTGCCCAGCAACACTTACCTTTGTGGACCAAGACTTCTTTTTATCACCAGAGTTTGGTTTAGAATTGAGAAGAGAGAAAGGCCTAAAGGGATGAGGAAGAAGGAAAATTACAATAGAATAATAGAGACTCTGCTGGAAAACAGGGATGATAAAGAACCTACAACAGTGATACTAAAAGGCAAAGTGTAGGGTGGCGAATGAAAGAGGCATGAGGCCGAATAAAGACTATGCTACATTGGTATTTGGCAAACCTAGCACTGGGCAGTGCCAAGGAAAGACTTTAAAAAAAATCTTTGGACCCTCATTATTTTTTAAATGAATTTTTTATTGAGATCCATCACAGAAACCAAAACATCAAATCATTATACAAATACACAAGCACTTAAATACAAAAACTGATTGCATTTCATCACAGTATATATCCATCAAAAAGTCAGCCTTAAAACCAGATATTTAATTAATACAAAGGACAAATTAAAACAAGAAAATATTGAAAAGGATAATCACCATCTTTGTCCTACCCCAAGGTTTCAGCCATAAAATGTCCCCATAATTTATCAGATTTTGTTGTCCCCTACAGCGGAGAGCATACAACCACTCCTTATTTCTTACTTGCTACATTTTTGGCACCCATTCCCCTATGTTGGGGATCAACAGCATTCACCACCTTTGGAGTAGTAAGGATCTGGCCACTGCTGCTGCAACGTACAACAAGTTTTTAAATCTGGGTGCTAACTGAGCGGCAGGATTGTAACCCAGAACTCTCCACAACATGCTGGGAGCCAACTTTATCTGCCAGACCCTTTCCAAGAACCCAAATATCTCTTTCCAGAATTCTTGAATAACTAGCACTACCCAATTCCATGAGATAAATTGGCAACAGCACCCGAATTACACCTAAAACAGTAGCCTGACTACATGGGCTTAACCTGAGCTAAAAATTGTGGGGTTTTATAAAGGTGCCATTTCGCATAGAATAGCATTCTCTGCCACTTGGTTCCTCTCAAAACCTTAAAATTGAATACATTGATCTAATTCTACATCTTTCTAATTAATTCCAGCCTTCAAACTTCTCCCATTTATTGATAGCCTTTTGACAGGGATCAGAAACCTTCCTTGAAGCGAGTAATCTTTTCCATTCCCAGGGCCGCTAACTAGCAGGAGCTTTCACTACCGCAGCTATGATTTTTTGACTACCTAAAACCTTCCCGGTCTCTAGCTTGCTAAATATACTGGCAAGAATCCTATTGAAAAAAAGAAGCAAAAAAAATGTCTTGAATTTCTGACAGGTTCTTCCACCTCTCTTTGATCTTTGATCAGAAATTACGCTACCTTGCTGAACCCACTTCTCTTGAAATTTAACACTATATCGGGGATCAACTTAGCTAAGGCATCGCAGGGGAGTTCGATCTAGAGGGTAATTACATTAATGTGGGAATTGCACATTGCATATAAAGATATGTGCATTTCCCAAAAAAGATACATCAAGATTTTATAGCTTTTTTGAGCTTTTTTGGTATAGCACTTAGAAACACAATAGCTCCAACTGGGGCTATCACAGCATCTTGACCGAGTTGCTTCCAACGATCCGACATCAATCACAAGGGAGTGTGGCCGGTCATGGAGTCGCAGGGGCCTTGGGTACCGTACCTTGGAAAACGATGAGGAAGCAAAGACGTTGCATGGAGTCAGAGAGGTGAGGCGTCGCTGGAGCTGGTGAAGTGTTGGTTCTTTACTGCTACCGGGGAGGTGAGGCATCGGTTCCTTACAGCTAGGCAGTGGAGGTGAGGTGTTGGTTCCTTATGGTTGCAGGGAAAGTAATGCGGCATCAGTGGGGAGACATTGGTTCCTTACAACAGGGTGGGGTAGATAAATCCTGCAGGTCATGATGGGATTTGTCGACTTTGTGGTGTCACAATCACACCATGGGCCCACAGGTGCTGCAGTGGAGTTGGGTGTCATGGCTGTCAGTGACACGAGACTCACGCTTTGGTGGGACTTGGGAGGCGCTGCGGTGGCATCGGTCCTGTGTTGTAGGTTACTGTCATTGCACTCAGCAGGGATAGGCAGCGTCCCAGAGTCAGAGAGCAGCGCCGGTTCCAAAGTCACTATGAAGTTGATGTGCTTAGTTTCTTCTTGGTTGCACCAGAGCTTACTTCCAAAGGCCCAGAAACTGGATTTGGAACCACTTGTCAAGTCAGGACTCTCAGCAGGAGAGCCCAAGTGATGTCGCTGAGACTTCTTCACAGGAGGCAAGCTCAGTTCAAGCCCTTTGAGAACCTTTGAAAGCTTGGATGTATAAAGCCTAGTCAAGTCCTTTCACTCACGGGATAGAAACAGCAGGCCAGCTCAGCAAAGCAACAGGCAGAGTGACAGTCTCTCTTACAGCATCCAACTCCTCTTCCTGGCAGAGTGATGTCCTCAGTCCAGAATTGTTCTATGTGGTGTCAGAGGTCCTGAGCTTATACCCATTTCTGTCTTTCAAGTAGGCAAACTCTAAAGAGAAGTCTTTGTAGTGCACAAGACCATGCCTTTCCTGCCCTGGCCCCAGACAAACTCCAGGGGGTTGGGGACTGCGTTGAGTAAGGACAGGCACAGCCCTATTCAGGTAAAAGTGTCAGCTCCTCTCACTACTATAGCTCAGGAAGACTCATCAGCCTGGTGATGGGCCACCAGGACATGCAGGGGACACCTCAGCTCCCTCTGTGCTACTGTCTACAGTGAATGCACAAACAGCCCTACTGTCATCCTGACCCAGACGTGTATTCCACAGACAGGCAGAGGCACAGAATGGTTAAGCAAGAAAATGCCCACTTTCTAAAGGTGGCATTTTCAAACCTACATATCAAAAACCAACTTCACAAAAATATGTATTTTAAAATATTTGAGTTCAGAGACCCCAAACACCAACTTTCTATCTGCTCTCAATGAGAAATGACACTCAACGGATATTTCAAGGCAATACCCATGTTACCTTTTGGGAGAGGCAGGTCTTGCAATAGTGAAAAACGAATTTAGCAGTATTTCACTACCAGGACATGTAAAACACACAAGTACACACCCTACCTTTTAAATGCACTGCACCCTGCCCATGGGACTGCCATTGGGCATACTTTAGGCCTGACTACCATATAGTAAAAGGGAAGGTTTGGGCCTGGCAAGTGGGTGCACTGACAGTGCAGTGGCAGGTCTGAGACATGTTTTCAGGGCTATTCGTGTTGTTGGCACAATCAGTGCTGCAGGCCCACTAGTAGCATTTGACTAGGAACTTACTAGTAAATCAAATATGCCAATCATGGACAAACGAATTACAAATACAACTTAGACAGAGAACATATGCACTTTAGCCCTGGTTAGCAGTGATAAAGTGCCCAGAGTCCTAAAGCCAACAACCACAGCTCAGAACAAAATGGAGGAAGAAGGCAAAAAGTTTGGAGCTAACCCTGTAAAAAAAGGCCAGGTCCAGCAATGATGTTGTTAAAACAGAGGAAATGGCTGAAAAAAAGGAAATTGAACAGCAGAAGAACCGTCACTTTAATCAGAACAATCCTAGAATAGTCAAAGGAAGCGAGTTCCACCGTGGAAACAAAGCTTTTACTTTTAGATGTAAAGGAGCAAAATTAAGATCCTACAAGTCCTCAATCTTTGAAGAATCTTGGATGCCCAGATTTCTTTTTGGAAGCTCATTTACACAGTGGGCTGTGTCTGGAAGTAATCTATTCGAATTGCAGCTACAAAGAATAACAGTTTTCTTTCTATTGATTTTATAGCCTCCAAACTCCTGATATAACGAAAAAATCTCAAAAGCTCTCCCCTGCGAGCACCTATTTGTATCCAAAAGCGGCATGTAACTTTATCTTCCCCATCTGTGCAATGGGAGGATATATTCTCCCTGACAGCAATCACCAGTGGCTCGATGAAAAAAGAAAGTAGCACCGGCAATAGGGGACATCCCTGCCGAGTGCCACAATGAACTTGCAGTCTGCCAACCTCAGTGGTGTTAGTAATAATCCTAGCTGACCATTCTCATATGTCTTGCATATCAACCTTGTGATCTGGGAAGGGAGCCCCAAACTTAGCTAGAATACAAAAGAGATTTCCCAGGCCATGAAATCCAATGCTGTCTCTGCATCCAATGAAAGAACTATGGCAGGTATGTTATTGACTGAAAGATAATCCAACGCCTCAGCTAAATATTATGTGTTTGAACTAAGTTGTCATCCTGCGATAAACCAGTTCTGAGCCTGATGAATACATTTTACAGGTTTTGAATTTAATCTATTAGCTAATAATTTCATGATGATCTTATGCTCTAATTTTAACAATGTGATTGGACGATAAGAATTTGGATCTTCACCATCCTTTCCTTTTTTTTTAAAACTGACCACCTTCCCCAAACTAAAAGAGGCCAGCATGGAGTCATCCTCCAACATTGCGCTCGCTACCACTAAAAGAAAATCTACTAACACATCCAAAATCAATTTATAAAATTTGGCCAAAAAGCCATCAGGACCACATACCTTGCAGTTTGTGAGGCTTTTCACCACCTCAACCAACTCTTCTTTAGAAAAAGGGTGAGTTACATTATTTACATCTTCCTCAGAAAGAGAGGGAATATTTAGCTGTGCCAAAAAATTAGGCAGAACATCTTTATCGATCACTTGATTTTGACTATAAATCTGCCTGTAATGGTTGACCAGAATTTCACCCATTTTCTCCTGCCTCTTACATCTAACCCAGAGACTGGGCACTTCCAGACATGTATTACATTACTAGCAGCTTGTTCTCATGCCTGCTAGTCTAGAAATTGTTCTGTGAAATTATTCTCCTTATAAACCTCTGCCAGTAAATCTGATTGGAAACAGAACTTTTAGTATAGAACAAATCACTTAAAGCCAGTTTAGCCTTGTTCAGCTCTTCCTGATTTAAAACAGACGGATGCCTTACAAATGTATGTTGCATTTCCTGAACAGTTCTTTCTAAAGTCACCTTTTGTTCTCTGGTACCTCCAACATTTGCCACATCCTTTGGTATCGCAAGCCCCCTTACACGCTCTTTTAATGTGTCCCACACAATACTTGGTAGGGCGGACCGATGATTCCTAATCAGGAATTCTTTTATCTCTTTTTTACATATCCAGACCCATCTCACCTCCTGTAAATACAGAGTATCTGTCTCCACAAAATTCTCCGGCACCAAAATTGCATGATCTGAAAAACCCTTGGGGAGCAACGGTTGGATCTTCAAAATCAAGCTTTAGAGACTAAACAAAAAAAATGAATATGTGAAGAGCTATGGAATCTTCTTGATAGACATGTATATTCTATTTTTGTTGGAAAGGCCTCCCTCCAGGGATCGATAAGTGCAAACGCTTTTTGATAGTTCTACAATACCTTCGCAACTTTAGGCTTTAACTGTTTCTTAAAATTTACTGCAGAATCTGTTCTAGGGTTCTGCAAAAAGCTAAAATCCCCACCAATAATAATCTCCCTGGGGACTTGCAATAGAGATTGAAATCGCCCCTCAAAAGGTCCAGCCTTATCCTCCACTGGGACATACAGGCTCAAAAAAGCGAACTTTCTGGAAAACACCAAGCCATTAACCCAACACCAATGACCATATTTATCACTGGCAAAATTAAGCACTTCAGCCCCTAATCTCTTTCCCCAAAAAAACAGCAGTGTTGCGGTGTGCAGCCTGGGCCGTTGAGAAACCTCTGTAACCAACCCAACCTTTAAACATGGAAAACTCTAAAAGCTTTCCAGCTGTAATATGAGTTTCTGGCAATAAAGCCACTGAAGGGCTTTCCGATATCATCCAGGCTTCTATAGCAGGAAATGTCTTCTTATTGTTGAGCCCGTTAACATTAAAAGAAAGTACATTCAAAGTGCTCTTGGACATCATAACTATCTTCTATTCCCAGGCAGTAAAAGCAATATAGCAAAAATGAAAAAAGTCTATAAAGTACCTGAAGTGCTTAGTGCACAAAAGTGCAAACGTATAAACAGTGCTGACAGCAGGCCAAATTTTAAAGTACATCTGCTTTCAATAGTGCATACTAAACTGCCTATTACCCTGCAGACTAATCTCATACCTCGACTAAAGTGTATGTTCGGACCCCACTACCAACAATCCTGCCCAGGCAGAGTTGAACCACAATTCACCAAGAATGGAGCCTTCCACCCAACCATCCACTTTAATAACCACCCAAGTCAAGATCATCAATCCACCACATCAATCCATCCAAAACACCCCTAAATTTTAAACTCATTATTTTATACCGGGGTATATCCCTTCAATTCACCATAATGGATCTCTTTTTATGCAGCAAACTGAATCCCCACATTTGACCCAACCCTCCGCCAACCCTCAAGCCCCTCTAACTCCATGCCACGGTAGGTGGCCTGCCTATCTATCCAATCCCCACATGCAACCAAACCCTACTCCATGGAAATATGGGCACCATGACAGTGCCAAAACCTGTGGCCACAATCTTCTGCCTACTCCACCAAATTCTCACAATAATCAACAATAGAAAACAAAGAGAATGCACAGAGTGTCAAATTAAAGCTTTGACTCCAGAAACTTAGGGGCTTCAAGCACATTATCAAATACTTGAAAAAAACCCTATGAAGCACTTTAAATTTAGAAAGCTAAATTATCGAGTCTTTCCCCCCCGCTGACTGAAACTTTGGAATCAGTTTTAAATTCCTTGTGCTCCTCGGCCGACTCTACAGTCATGTCTGAAAATATTCAAAATTCTCTCCACTGACTTAAAGGCTTTCTCCTTAGTTGTCTTGGCCAAAATCCTTTCCTTAATTCTGAAATCAGCAAAGTTCACTAAAATTGTACGGGGGTACTTAGCCTGACCCCTAGTGTGAGTCAGAGCACAATGAGCTTGTGTAATTGTTAAGTCACAGTCAAATACTGGCATAACATATGACTGAATCAGCTTTTCTATCAACTTAAGGCACTCAGTATCCTCACTGTGCTCCGGAATACCCATCTTTCAAAGGCTTAAGCGCGTTGCATAGTTCCCCATCTGCTCCTGTTTGTTTCTCAGCCATGCCACCTCCTTCTCAAGATGCTGATTACTCTTTTCCATGTTATATACCTTGTCAGACACTCTATGCTCCATCTCACTCAGTCTCTTGTCCCTTCCTCAACTGTGTGCAAACTGAGCCTAACCACTCTCTCAAATCATCCACCATTTTGCCTGGGTGTCTTTAATTACTTTTATCTCTATTAAGAGCTCAAAGAGCATAGTGATCAGCCCTGGGGGTCCTCACTATCAGCCTCTACAGTTTGTAAGACAGTGGTGCCACTCTCACCCTGCTCCAGCGCCAGCTCTTCTAAAATGGCATTGGTCTGATCACTATAGCCAGATGCTTCATGTAGGCTTCTTTTTGACTCCACAATCATGACCAAGGGCCAGATTTAGGAAAGCATTTGCGCCTCGCAAACGGCGAAAAACGCCGTTTGCGAGGCGCAAAAGCCTCTCTGCGATGCAGAAATGCATTTTGCGAGTCGGATCCGACTCGCAAAATGCATTTCCGACTCGCAAATAGGAAGGGGTGTTCCCTTCCTATTTGCGACTCGCACCGCTATGCAATTTCATTTGCGACCGCGAAATCGGTCACAAATGAAATCGCAGTTACCATCCACTTGAAGTGGATGGTAACCCTGTCGCAAACGGCAAGGGTTCCCCATGGGACCCCTTCCTCTTTGTGAATGGAAACAAAAATATTTTTTCAGAGCAGGCAGTGGTCCAATGGACCACTGCCTGCTCTGAAAAAAACCAAAACTAAAGGTTTCGGTATTTTTTTCCAAGTGCAGCTCGTTTTCCTTTAAGGAAAACAGGCTGCAGATGGAAAAAAAAAACTGCTTTATTAAAAAGCAGTCACGGACATGGTGGTCTGCTGTCTCCAGCAGGCCACCATCCCTGTGAGTGCCCATACTCGCAATGTGGTCGCCATTGCGAGTTGCAGAAGGTGTCTAGGACACCTTTCTGCATAGCAAATTGCGACTTGCAATTTGCGAGTCGCTCTGACTCGCAAATTACAAGTCGTAATTTGCTTCTTTCCTACATCTGGCCCCAAATCCTGGACACTTTGAGGAGCCTTGTTTCCCTGCCTGACAACAGTGATAATCTTGGCAGTCTTAACATTGTCCTGGTTCATTTGGAATAATGGGTACGGTAGTAGACCCAAATTTTCTGACATCCTCCTTTGAGAGATTCAACTGATCTCACTGATCTCCTTGCGCCATTTTTTTGCCCCCCCACATCCTGTAATTGCCATTCTGGTAAAACTGCTTGAAGATCTTGAGCACCATCCCCAGTCCCAAGCACCACATCTCTAAGCCTTGTCAAATTAAGATATCAAAAGGTCTCTCAGATTTTTTTTTTCAACAGTCTCTTTTTTTCTCTTTTCTCAGAATTACATGTTTACAACAGTTCAGTTCATTTATTTCCTTCAATTGGCAAATTATTGACCTGGAATGTCTCGATCAAAACAAAAAGGCAAAAATTCACTCTGTCATTTACTTGTTGCATACGCCAATTCAGGACCAGCGTACCTTCTACTTGCAGTTCTCTTTCTTTTCAATCTTCGATCTCCATTCAATTCTCCATCACTCAAATCTTCCTTTTTTGTTGTGTCTACTTCCTCCTCAATTGTGTTCACTGACATTGCTTCTTTTCTCTTTGCTTGTGACTTCGGCCACTTATCTCCATTCAGTTGACGTTTCATCATTGGACTTGTAATTTCTCCTTGTTCTGCAGGATTTTCTCTTGATGTACCTGCAACTGGTTCAGGAGGAGTCAGACCACATTAGCTTTCTATCCTCCTCAATCCTTTCTCCTTGGGGTCTCTCGTATGCTTTGTTTGTCTCTCAAAACCATCTGCTCCTGGGAGAGCCCTCCTTGGATGAGACTTTCCAGCTGCCTCAGGTGAGGTTGGTTCACTTACACTTTCCTGTGGGTCTTCTCCTGTGTCTTTCACAGGAGTGGCTGAACTGCTTTCAGTTTGCTCAGATTCAGTCTCAGTCTCTCCTTCTCCTCTCTCCAGTTCTGGAGTTGATCTAGACGTTGTCAGTACTCAATTCAATTCAATTCAAAGAAGCTTTATTGCGGCTACAAGAGCCAAAAAAGCGCGAGCAGTAATAAATACAAATAAATGCACATGATAAAATAAAATTGCAGGTAAATATGGTGATAAAAGGGAATGAAATATAAATAAAAATTAAAATGGAATAAAAATGAGATAGAATAAAATGGAATGAAATTAGAAAAAATGAAATGAAGTGAAATGCACTCTGCAGGATGTTGGGACAGTCTTATTTGGAGTCTTTGTCCAGGAGAGTTTTCCCTCTAATAAGCCAACTAGCTCCGAGGAATTTGGCGATAGCGATCACTAGCGTTGGTCTGGTGTCTGATCTGAGGATTCGCAGAGCTAGCGCAGAGCAGCGTGCTCCCAGTAGTCTGCATGCCGGGGCCAGCCATTTCCTACGGGGGGCAGTATACGCGGGGCATGCAAAAAGGAGGTGAGGGAGATTCTCCACGGGGGCTTTGCAAGCAGGGCATGCGGTGGATTCGTTGTTTGACCAGCTGCTGGTGAAAAGTCTTAATGGGAGTGTTCCAATGCGGAGCTGGAAGAACAGTTTCCTTTCCCTTGGGGCCGTGATTAGGTCCCAAAAAGTTTCGTACTTGCATGACTCTTTTAGGTTGGCAAAGTCACAAGATAATGTAGTGTGGAGTGCAGCCCGAGTGTCTTCGTTGTTGGCCCTTTGCCAGTAAAGTTTCTTTAGTTCGCTTTTCGAGGGAAAGACTGACGTGGCTGGTGAGTTCCAGAGATCATCGAGCCCGATAGAGTGGAGTAAATCCTTGATGGATCGTAGCCAGGGGATTCTGTGCAGGTGGTCGGCTTTTAGGATGACCTGTAGAGCTTCGGTGAAGATGACAAGTTCCGGAGTGGTCCAGAGACGCCGCCAGTACAGCAGAGGTCGCAGGCGGGCTTTGTGACCAATGCGTTTGATGCCGAGGTCCTTGAAAAGAGGGAACAGTGGGGTGCTTAGCGGAAGGGACACAAGGTTTCTTAAGAAGTTGCCTCAGGTGAGGTTGGTTCACTTACACTTTCCTGTGGGTCTTCTCCTGTGTCTTTCACAGGAGTGGCTGAACTGCTTTCAGTTTGCTCAGATTCAGTCTCAGTCTCTCCTTCTCCTCTCTCCAGTTCTGGAGTTGGTCTAGACGTTGTCAGTACTCTCAACAACTCCTCTTCATTGTCCAATGGACATGCCACTTTCCTCATATGGCTTGTGTGGATTCAGTTCGGAATTCCAGCATACTTCACAGCATAGTAGTGATCAGCACTACCTGGTAAGGACCCTTCCACAGAAGCTCCAAACATGTCTTCCTCACGTGCTTTCTGATCACAACCCAATCACCTGCTCTCAGGTTGTGTCCTTGATCTTGAGACCGTTGCAGTGTGGTATCTTCCACCTGATGAGAGAAAGAGTGAACCACATCAGCCAGATCTTTGCTTTAGTCCAACACCATATTATCTGTTATGTTCACAAGAGCATTTGCAGGAAACGCTGGAAACGCTGGAAACCTAATTTCTCTGCCCATGAGGATCTCATGCGGTGACAGTCCTGACTTCCTGTCAGGTGTTTTCCTCAATTTCATCAAAACTAACGGCAATGTGTCGGGCCATTTCAGATTTGTTGACGCACACATTTTCACTATTCTTGATTTCAAAGTACCATTCATCTGTTCCACAGGCCCTGATGCTTCAGGACGGTAGCTACAATGCAACTTCTCCTCAATGTTTAAAGCTGAACATAGTAATTGAATTACTTCATTGTTGAAGTGACTTCCTCTATCTAATTCTAAAGAGACCGTAAACCCAAAACGTGGTATCAGTTCCCTAAGCAGTAACTTCGCTACTGTAAGGCTTTCATTTCTTTGTGTAGGTTAAACTTTAAGGCAATGGCTAAAGATGCAGACAATTACCAACACATATCTCAATCCTCCACATACACATATCTCAATTATCATCTGTATTCTGCTGAATGGACCTCCTGCTCTCCCAGTGTGGCTGACATTGACCACCGTCCCTTTACCCACGTTCATTTGTTGGTAAATGACGCAACTATGGCAAAATGCTTCGGAACCTGTCTAAACTTCAACCAATATTGTTTGAACACTTGAATCATAGCATCCCTCCCAACATGTGCTTGATCATGATACTATCTAGCCATTTCAGTCAACAAACCATTTGGCAACACCAATTATCCTTCTTCTGAAACCCACAGTTCATCTTCACGTTGGATGCATTTCAATTTAATCCATGTCTTTTTTTCATCCCTTTCAACATTATCCTGCAATGTTTTCAATTCTTCTAAAATATCTATAACATGTAATGCATAACTTGGGCACTTATCATCTTCATCCGATAACAGTTCCCATCTATCCCTGAATAATATACAGTTCAATGTGCAAAACCTTGCGACTTGATCTGTATATTCATTTCCCATTGACACAAAATATTGTGATTTCAGGTGCACACTACATTTCACCACGGCAATCTTCTAAGGCATTTGAGTAGCTTGTAACAATTCATTAATTCTCTCACCATTTCTGATTAGTGAACCAGAAGAGGCCAGCAAACCTCTCTGTGAATACAACTGGCCAAAATCATGGACTATTCCAAATCCATACTGGTTGTCCATATAGATGGTAACTTTAAGCTGTGCAGAAACATGGAATGCTCTAGTAAGGGCTTTCAGTTCCGCCACTTGTGCACAGTATACTCCTTGAAGCCAAGACGCTTCAATTATAACAGAAATTGTGCACAGAGCATATCCTGCTCTCAGTGTTCCCATGTTGTCTCTTAAACAGGAACCAATGACAAAAATAATCTGGTCATTTTCCTCTAATCGGGTACCTCTAATATCAGGTCTCGGTTTTGTGCACAGATCAGTTACTTCAATACAATCATGTTCAACTTCTTCCAATTTGTCAATGTCAACATTCTCTTCTGGGAGTAAGGTTGCTGGGTTAAGCACTGTACACCTTTTCAATGACACATTTGGGGACCCCCAGGAAGCTCATTTCAAAATGAGCCAGCCTGGCACCTGTAAGTTACTGCATTTTGGTTTGTGTAAGTAAAACTTCGAAGGAGTGAGGGACCATATCTGTTAAATGCTCTCACTCTGAGTGAGGCTCAATCCAACCGTGGCTACTGAGCGCAGACAGTCTGGTAAACCTGCTGCAACTGAGTCCAAAGTAGCTGAAAAATATGCGACTGGGCGGTGTACACCACCATGGACTTGAGTCAAGGCAGACAACAAACATGTATCACGCTCATAACAAAACTAAGTGAAGGGTTTTGTGTAGTCAGGCAATCCCAAAGCTGTGGCTTTGCACAGACTTTCTTTCAACTCCGAAAATGCTTTCATACAGGCTTGATCTAAAACTAAGGGATCAGTAACTTCTTTGTGAGTCAGCTTTTGCAATGGCTTCGAAATGACTGGAAAGTTGTGAATCCACTGGCGACAATAGCTTATCATTCCCGAAAACATCCTGACATCTCTCTGTGTGGCTGGGGGATTCATCTGTAATATGGCTGTGACCCTTTCTCTCGATATTTTCCTAATCCCTTTCTCAATTAGGTGACCCAAATATTTCACTTCTCTCTGACAGTACTGTAATTTCGCTGGGGACACTTTATGTCCATTCTTCCCTAAATGATTCAGTAAGGCAATCATATCATGCTTGCATGTTTCTCTCATCTTTGATGCGACTAAAAAACCTTCAATGTATTGTAACAATGTCAACTGGAATGGTATTTCCAATGACTCCAAGTTCTTTTTCAAGATCTGGTTAAAAATTGAAAGTGACTCTGAAAAACCTTGAGAAATTTTACACCAACAGCAGACTCGATCCAAAAATGTGAAACAGAAAAGAAATTGACTATCCTCATGGAGAAGTACAGAAAAGAATGCTTGTGACAAGTTTATTAGGGTGAACTATTCAGCATCGCATGGGATCTGAAACAAAATCACTGCTGGAGTTGGCACTACAGGGCAACATTTAATTACAATATCTTTTACTTTTCTCAAATCCTTAACAATTTGAAATTTCCCACAGGGCCTCCACAATCCCATTATTGGTGAATTACATGAACTGCTCAACACTTCTTTCAAAATTCCTTGGTTCACAAAATGCTGCAATTATGGGTGCAATCCCTTCAATGGTGTCCTGCATCATATGACACTGAAGAATCTGGGGGAAATTGTGTTTGGCTTGATTGGAACCTAAATTGGCTCCACCCCTTTTATTAGACGAATGTCTTTTCCAGTAAAATCCCACACTCTCATTCTAACTGTTCCCTGTAAGTCAGAAGAAAGATCTCTCACTGTGAAAACTGAAAAGAAGCTTATAAAAGGGTAATCGTCATTTACTTTGTCATAATCTGTCTCTGGAGTATGGTCATCTTCATCATCACTGTTTGTCTGAATTTCAATTCCATCATTTGAGCATCTCAATTTACCCAACAAGTCCCTTCCTAGAAAGGACAATGGACTCTAGTCACAAACTATGAATTTGTGTAATCCTTTAAAGTTGCCAATTTTAACCTGAACTGGTTCTGTAATTGGGTTGGTCAAATATTGATTTGCGACTCCTACAATCTGGACTGTTTTCCCTGAAACGGGTAAGTTTGGAACTTCTGCAGTTCTTATTGTAGAGTGTGTAGCTCCTGTGTCAACCAAGAATGAATCTTTGTGACCCATTACTTTTCGCTTCCCATATGGACCTTTCTGATCTACTTCTGGGGAAGCTGCAAGCACACATTCATCTTCATCCGAACTGTCACTCACCCAATCATTGTTTAATCCATTCTCACTGTTTAACGGGAATTGGTGCTCTGTGTTATTACTCTGATTAAACCTTTGGCATGTGACCTGCTGAGGAAGCATCACATGTTGCTGCTCCATTGAGGCTTGAGGTATTTGAATTTGCTGTCTAGGTACCATTTGAATTTGTGGTTCCATTGGCTGCGACTCGAGCATCTGCAAACATGGCATTGCGTGGGCTGAAAACCTTGCACCTGATTCACATTAATTTGAAAATTTGATTTATGACCTCTCATTCTTAGTCCTCTCATGTTTTGAAAAGAATTGATGTCACTCGTTTGCTGAACAACTTCCTATACTAACGTTGGACACTCCCATTTCCAATGTCCGAGCCCTCCACAAGCGTGACATGGCAACAATCTCTTCATTCCCTGCAAATCACTCTGAACCACTGAAGCATTCAAATCAGGACTACGGTTCACGTTTCCAATTCCTCCATGACCTATACCTCTTGCTTGATTCAGAAACACCATATTTCCCTGCTTCTGTTGTTGTGGAAAATTTCACTAAATTCCTTTTTGTGCCACTTCATTCTGCAAAACCATTGCCTTTTCTTTCAACTTTCTCTGCTTCAACTCACTCTTGCTACTACAGTACTTTGCATACTGCAATACCTCATAAATCGGCTTTGCTTGGCAGCAGATCAAATTACTCTTAATCTTCTGGCTAATTTCAGGTCTCAGTCCTTCAACAAATCTGAAACCAAAACGAATCATGTCTTTCGGCTCAGTTGTTTCTGTACCACTGTAATGTTTAAACACCTGCATCAATCTCTCGTAGTATGCATGTATTGACTCTTTTGCTTCCTGGGTTGTCCTGTCTATTATCTGCCAGTCGATATTCTTGGGTGAAATTCTCGTTTTCAAAAATTCAATCACCTTATAGTAATATTGCATTACGCCAGAGGACGGTGACCTGTTGCTGGATCTCTCTGAGGTTCTCTCATCAGCCAATCTATGCTCCTCTTGCATTCAACCCAAAAGCCTGCTGGAACTACTATCTCTAACAGGGTGTTCAAATCCTCCTGCATGCATTTTGCGAGTTTCACAAACCTGTCTCTCTGTTGGTACCATTACACTGGCTTCTCTCTCAACTTGGAATAATCATTTGTAAATTATAAAATGTAACTTCTGCTCCAAGGGACATGAACAAAATTCCTTCCTGGAATCTCTCTAATTGGTAGAATTTTCACTGGGTCCTCAACCTGCTGCACATTTGCCTTTTCTTTTTTCTCTTTTCTTCACCCATCTGCCTTCCCATTTGTCTAATGATCCCCATGTTTGAATGTTCCTGATTAATTCCCTAAGGTGAATTTTCATTCCTGGTATTCTATGTTTTCAAAACTTTTGAATCAAAATCTAGTCTGTAACTCCTCTTCAAGGGCTTCGTTTTCTCAATCTCCATGTCATATTTCTCTGACAAGTCTGCTAATTTCTGATGCACTATTCCTGTTTTGTTAGTAATCAGTATCGTAACTTGTCTTCCTTGAATGTATCAATCCTGCCTTACCCCATGGTTCCCTCAATAAGGTCTTCTGCCTCCAGCCTAAACCTGGTCAAATTCAGGGCACTTCCTTCATTAGGATCTCAGTGAGTGCTACTCAACCTCTGTAACCATTCAGTTAACTGCTGAGCTGTCAAACCCTGTAACGTAACATTGTTGTGACTCACACCTGGCACTTACTGTAATGTCGAATTCAGGGTATCTGGTGTCACCATGCTTTGATTTTGATCTATATATGATCTCACCTCATACTTTGGTGGAGTCCTGAAAGGTCTTAAGGCAATTAACAGACCTGTTCCATCAAATGGTGGTCTCCTGGGAGTGGTCATTCTTGCATTTGTGTTGTATCTCTACCTTTCTACACCCGGGTTCAGAGACTTCTGCTTATTGTTCTTATTATTTCCCTGGGCAAATAACAGTATGAACGGACCTATGGTAAGTGGTACTGACATTACAATAGGGCTTGTTCTGACATTTGGTTCTTGTGGATACACTATTCATGTATTCTGATTTGTCAAGGTGAACATTACTGTCTGTGATCCTGTTATGGGGGTGTGTCTTGGAACTGTCTGTGACTGTACCAGGGACATCAAATTCGGGGTGGACTCTATCTGGACCAATGTTGGCTTCTGGTAAACCTGTCCTGTTGGCACTATCAAGTTTTTTGCAGTATACACAATAGGTACATCAGGGAAAATTCTTGGAATATCCATTGTGGAATTGGCCTCCCTACTGCCGAAGTAACTGGAGAATAATGGCTAACCTGTAACTGGCTCTGAGTTGATTCACCTGAAATCGGGGCTGTAGGCTCTATACCAGTGTTTTTTCTCTCATGTGCTGCATATGGCGGGGGACGATTTCTCAATAACTGTAAAATAAATTAATCATCATCTGACTCGTCATTGTGTCAAAGACTTCCTAGATCCTGTGGATTTCTGCTTTGTGTCATTAGAAGGATACGGATCCCTCTTTCTAGTGCTCCTACTAGCTTAATTTTCATTCTCTTGTGTAATTGCAGGAAACAACGTAATTACCTGTAAATTCTCAGTTCTCCAAAATTTCTGATCACTATCCCATCTAGCCTTCGCTAGTGTCTTCTCTCAAATTTCAGTTGCTGTTGCTGTCTGGCTACTAGTTCCCAAATTGCTAAAGCCTCGAACTGTGCTGGTCTCGGAGGAGGTTTCAAATCATATAGTACCCTCCTCAAATTCTCTAGGCTCCTCAAATTAAATGTTCCATGGCAGGAAACGCTAAGCTCCCATTTTTCTCTGTCACTTTGCACCATTGTTTCAGCCAAAGACATGGCGCAGCACCCTGCTCTTGGAATACAATATAGGCGGGTTTACTATCTGGTGGCGTAATTTCTCCTATTCTCGTTGGAATATACGTTTCTCCCCTTAGGGCACTCTTTGAAGCTTTGAAAAATGTCATCTTCAGTGATTTCATGGTACTTTCAAACAAATCAGGAAGTGACTTTCAATCCCAAAACCAATTTGTCAGTTTACTACAGGCAGAGTAACACAATCGCTTCTGAAACCTTACAGATTTTTCACTGACGGCCTTTCGCTTCAACAGCTACTCTTTCTTTCTCAGTTTCCCTGATCCACAAGCAAAATTCGACTTGCAAATTTTACTCTCAACTGATCAGTGGGTCTGTCCTGGTGTACATAGGACTCGCAAGATCTCAGTTGAAAAAACCCTTTCACTCACTTTAACACACACCCTCAAGCTTGTCAACCACACCCAATTGACCTATTAAACCAGGCAAATTACAACAAAAACCAAAGCCCTGATTTATACTTTTTTTGCGCTGCATTACTGTCATTTTTTTACGCAAAGGCGCCACAAAATTACTAAATACAATTGTATTTTGTAAGTTTGTGCCACTTTTGCATCAATAAATGACAGTAATGCGGTGCAAAAAAAGTATAAATCAGGGCCACAGTGTCTCATACACTTTTCAATATACTCTGGAGTCTTAGACTTCGCAGGGTCCGTATACCAACAACCATGTGGACAATTTTTTAGCACAAAGCGCCACACACATATGAAGTTCGATGACTTCCCTACTCTCACAGTTCGGAGTATGCAAACTCCTTCAACAACTTCATTTGGAGTATGCAAACTCCCTAAACCCTCACAAACATCACAATTCACCTGCGATTTGCAGAAGCTGTGGAAGCGCAAAACCTATTCCATTCACACTGTCACTAGAATGCCGAGAACATCTTCAAACAATCCTTGGCAAGCTCCAAGGTTCTTGAAAAGTCATTCTAAGTCCTTAGAGACACATTTTCTCTCCACTTTGTCTCATTGAATCTGAAAATTTGAACTTTCACCAATTTCTCTTAACCAATTTGGTAATTATTTTCTCTCTTTAGGGGACTAACCATTACCCCACTACCATTTCTGGGTACCAGCTATTTTACAAGGGGAAACATTTGCGGTGGCCTCTTAAGGGAACATAACCATTCTACTCTCTTCCCTTCTCTCGAGGGAAAATGCAGTTTGGCCTCATGATGATAGGATCTTAAGGAAACAAACCATGTACTAGGCATTTATGATGGATTCTTAAGGAGACAAACCATCATACTCTGCTACCATCTTTAATTTATAAGAGGACGCATTAGAGGTTCAATGGACCTTTTGGCTGCGCTTAGAGTAAATCCCACCATAGGACTCAATTTCAATACCAATCAATCACAGTATCAATCAATAGTACCAATAATCTTTAGAGTCAGTAATTCCACGCACCATGACCCCTTTGGCCAGGAATAACCAGACCTTTATGTAAAAAATAGAATGTTTATTTCAGTATATTAACAATGCTAATATCATGTAACTTAGTCTCAAAATCAGATGACATACAACGTTGGAGAAGGAGAACGTGAATAAGCCTCTCTTCTCTTGGTGTGGTCAGGCTCAGTTAAAATCATCTAAAACTCTTTCCACGTTGCTATTGGTCAAAGAATCTTACGTTTACATTTAGTCCAATGAAATTAGAATTTCATATCTAAGATATAACTAAACTGTCTTTCACATGTTGATGATTGGCTCCTCTTCTCCTGTTCGTATTGTCAGAATTGTCAGGTAACAATTTTGTATCTCTCTGTCCTTCAGTCAGTGCATCCATTGTTAGCTCCTGGAAACATCGCTTTCTCACACACTAAACTTTACAATGTATCAATAACTAATACAGCACATTCTAGCAATGAGAATGTTAAACATCTGCTAGCGTTTGGTCAACTAGGTGAAACAATGCAACTATTAATTTCTCTAAAAAGCCATTTTATGAGAATTCTTTAAGCAGTGCAACTTAACATGAGGCTGTGCAACTAGGCCCAGGACTTCGCTAGCTAAAGGCCAACAATTAATAAAGCACATACATAATATGTAATCATTAATATAACAGACTACTACATTATTCTAAATATGGGCACATCAAATCGTTTTAATAGGCAATTAATAAGAACACTTCGTGAGGTTTGACGGCCACTCAAGTAGGCAAATTTTCCAAGTTGTGCATTATTTTATATATTAATTCATTTTCTATGCAGATTTAACATTCACAATATATGAATATTTATTAGTAAAAATTCAGCGTTCACAACAGCACTAGGAGTTATCTGCTATTACGGGAGATACGAGGAGGTTTCTGACTTCTTCCTGGCAGATACATCATAGTAAGTAAGGCAATGAAAGAAGGAAGGTTGAAGGATAATAATATGATTTTTCTTCCCAGGAAATAAAGGGGCATATTTATGAGTCCCTAGTGCCACCGGAGTGTCACTTTTAGGAGCATATTTAAGAGTCCCTAGCTCCACCGGAGCATCACTTTTAGGGGAATATTTGAGAGCCCCGAGCGCCACTGGAGTATCACTTTTAGTGACACTCAGGTGGCGTTAAGCCACTTATTGTGGCTTAACACCACCCTGTAAATAGGGCCCCTTCACATGCAGTACTTTGCGTGGAAGGGGCGTGCAATGGGTGTTGCTGTGGGCGTGCCACAGCAACACTCATTGCATTTTGACTCCGCCCCAGATTTAAGTTTTTTTGTAAACCTTAGGCAGTGCCAAAATCTACAATACCCAGGGGTGCCATTAGCAGGGCACAACAAGGATAAATGCTTTAATTTCTCATTGTGTTTTGCTCTTTCTCTGTGTGCAGCATTCTGCAACACACATAAAAAGAGTAAATCGCCATTTAAGTTTGTTTTTGTGCAGGAAGATGTTTCTTCCTGCACAAAACAATCTCCCCCTCAATGCAGCCAAACTTGCACTTCAGTGCAAGGGTTGCTGCGTTTGCTCACAGCACCAAATATAGCTCTGGTGTAGGGGGGAGCACAGGGGTGCACTGTATTCTATTAAGTACGGCGCAACCCTGCTTTGTGAAAATGACAGTGTGTGACTGCCAAATTTGGTGCAGCGACGCGCACCGTCATTTTCTCTTAAATCTGGCCCACAGTGATTCAGAATGGTGGTGCTGAACGAGCTGTGACTCAAATTGCAGCATCATGTAACAGACTCATTTGTTTTGCATGAGCATGTTCCAGGTGAGTGGGTACATTTCTGTCAACTCTTTTTGTGATTTGCTTTTGTGCGGTTATATATCTTTTTAATTGTATTCTCAAATGAATTGCGATGTGTTCACATTTTTTACCGTTTGTTAGTGTTGCTTTGGTGAAATGCAATTAGCTGCTACAATTTATTGCTATGAAGTAGGAGCGAGGTACATTATTTCAACTAGATATCATAACGACCCTACTATATACTCAATAGCGAACACCAAGAAAAATTAAATCGTTATGTCTTCTCATACCATATTAGTTCAATGAAGGTATGGTTCAAATTGTGGGGAAGGTGAGCATATAATTTGCTTGTCAGCATATTTTTGTCACGCCATTTCTTCGACGGCATGCAATTTTTGGAAATATTTCTTAAGGAAGGGCGATTATTCGGGTATTCTAGGAAGATGAAACCAAAATGCTAGTCTGGTTGCATACAAAAAACAATTGAATTTAATTTTACAACAATTAATGATTAATATATTTTATTAACTAATCATATGTATTCACTTTTACGAGCGCACATGTACAGAGAATATACTTTTGTCCTCGATAGAAAGACAAACAATAGTGTGTGTAACTTCATAGTTTCTTCTATCAAAAATACCAAGATTAATGAACTGTGCTGGCCTAAATCTGGACATTGAACTGGATTTCCAGTGCAGGGAATGTCACCTTTAGGTCCTCAAAGTCAGAACACCGATTTAAACATATTCAAAAACACAGTCAGGATGGTGGTAGATAAGTGTGATCAATCACCCCAGTGACCCTGAAGATCAATGATTTGCAAAGATGGACCTTTCGCATCCCAGCTGCCCTTCTTCGTGCTGTACGAGGATGCTCTGCTACTCCTGATATCAACACACCTCTACTTTGTCCTGATGCAATGCTTACCCGGCTTCAAACCACTGTGCATTTGGCCACAGGGATTGATGTTGAAACTCAGGCATCTGGTTGCACTAGACTGGGTCAAAATCAAAAGTTAAGGCCAACCAGATGGACATCTGGTGAGATACATGTTAATCAGGGTGGAACATTTTATCTTTGGAAACTTTTCTGGAAGTCGGATTTCCTTCAGAGGGGTAAACTGCTAAGCTGGATTTGACCGGCAAGTTGATGTTGACAGCCTTTGCTCGACAGCGATCAAGGTTTCCCACTGGTTCTTCAGAGGAAAGTTGTCAAAAAGATTCTATGTCCCAGCTCTTCAAGTTGCAGCTAGTGTGCTCCTACTTCAGACGAGGGTCTAGGACCTTGGCAGTACCACTTGTGGGTTAGGATTCACTCCAACAGAGGCTAACAGCAGTGTCTTGGGCAGGTTCAGCTGGAACTGATCAGATGGACAGTGTAAAGGGGAAAGGCCTCTGGAAGTTTGTTATACCCCTGAAATTCACACAGGAGGTCAGCCCACAGACCCTCAAAGTCACTTCTGAGGGACTATGTTCAAGGCAACAGGGACGCCCTTTTTTCTGATTCTTTACGGGTCTAAGAGTGTTCTGAGGAAGGTTCTGGGGTGCCACTTTTATGTCCTGTGCCAGCCTTTTTGGTAGCTACCCCCACCAGCCGTTTTACAAGTTCCATAGGATATAATGGAACTTGTAATACGGTGGACGGGATATCCATCACGTTTGTGATGGAGTATCTCAACCGCCAAGGTCATAATCAGGCCGTAACTGTTGTAATGATAAAATATTGAAAATGAGTATGAAAAAAGTAGCCATTTGTAATAACATTTTCATCTGTAATGTCATGTCACAATGGAGATTTACAAAAGCAATACACTGTTATGTTTACTAGACTTTTCTCATCACAGATATATATATATATGGTCTGTAGGTTCTTCAAGAACCCTAGTTACCCAGAGTCAATGACTGAGCTGCCACTTAAAATGTTTTTTTCATTGTGCACAACGTATAAGGCAATTTCGTATGGTAAAATATAATAAGTGAAAAATGGGTTTGAAGGTAATCTATTTATTTCTGAAATGTACACTAGATACTGAGGGACAGATATATACTTTTTCCTGCAAAACTGCACAAACGCAGTTTTGCAGCAAAAAGTATAGCACCAGCATGCGCCAGTACACAGCACCAGCTGGGCGCCATATTGAAGGAATGGTGCAAGCCGGCACTAAACTTGGGCTAGAGTCTTAAAGACCAGACTAGCAACATTTCCTGGCACACAACCACCAAAAACATGACTCCTGCCTCAGGAAAGACAGGAGTCAAGCCCACCATCCCAATGGCCAGCACAGGGGAAAAGTGCCCCTGGGCAAGGCAATTGCACCCTGTGCCATGCAGGGGGACCCAAGTTAGGGCCCCCAATTGCACGTAAAAAATAAAAAAAAACTTACCAATACTTACCCTACTTACCTGGGATGGGGTCTCCCTAATGTCCCTCTGGTGTGGGTGGGAAGAAACCTAGCAGTGTCCAGAATAGTGTGCCTTGTGTGGTTCTAGCAAGGGTTTCTTACCCAGAATCCCTTGCATACATCAATGTCTGTGTAAAAACACACATTTTCCTACCATTTCTGAAAGGAAAATTCTGGAATCTGAGGTGATCCACAAATGTCCTACTATTCAGTATTTCCTCATGTCTTGAAATAAAAATGGGACCTCCTCACTTGTGTGAGGGTGCCTTGCACCTATGACAGGTAAGTGCCCAAAAGTCAACATGGACACATCAATGTTTTCCACTGAAACCAACCCTTTTTGCAGTTTGGGGAGCTGTGGACTTTGGGCCTAAGCTCAGCTGGCACAGAGGGAATCCTATCAAACCTGCACATTTCTGAAAGCTAGATACCCTTTGGGGAGTTCAGGGCAGCATGACTTGTCTCCCCCTTGCCCTCACCATGTTTGTTTACAGTGAAGCCCTTAAAATCCTCAAACAGTGTCTCAAAACACACATTTTACTCATGTTTCTGTGAAGGAAAGTTATGGAATCTGTGGAGAGCCACATATTTCCAACTATTCAGTGTTCACCCTTGTCTCTTGATAAAAGTGGTCTCTAATTTGTGTGCCTGCGAAAGGAAGATGCAGAAAATGCAACATAGACAAATCAACTTTTTCTACAGAAACTTACCAAACATGTGCCTTTCTGAAAAGTAGATCCTACATGCATTGATCCTACAAAGTTTTCTTATTCACAATGCTTTGCAAACGTCAAACTATGCCTAAAACCACATATTTCTCTTTCATTTATGTGATGGAAGCTTCCAGAATCAGTAGAAAGCCACAATAAAAACACTACACCACTTGTGAGGCTGGGCCTAATGCCTGCAACAGAAACAGGTCAAACTAAGGTCAAGGGAGTCCACGCAAGGCACACAACTTGTCTACTTTTCAAAAGTGCATGTGGTTGGTAGGTTTCCATGAGTGGCAACAGAGCGGGGCTCCTTATACTGTAAGCTCCCTCAATCACTGAACTCTACACCTAGTGTTTTAGGGTCTTTTGTGTTATGGTCTCTTGCCCCACCCACACAAGTGCAGTATCAGAGTTATCAGAAGACTTTGAGGAATGATGGGTGGTAGGAAATTTGTGGATTCTCCCACATACCGAGACATTCCCCCACAGAAATGTGAGGAAATATGTGTTTCTACTCACACTTTCAGGTTTGCAAAAGCATCTGGGTAAGAAAAACCTTGTGAACTCAATGCAAGCCACATAACCCGGGTCTTCCATGATTGTGTAGTTTTCAGAAACGTGCAGGTTTAGTAGGTTTCCATCGGTGGCAACTGATCATGGACTCAAACTCCATAGGTACCCATACTACTATTAAAAACAAAAAACATTAGTTTTGTGTGGGGAGGGGAAATTGTCCATGTTGAGATTTGTGCAATTTATTACTGTGGCTGCTATGCTCACCCAATAAAATTAGGTTGCATTTTTATGATGAGACATGGTAATGCTACTGAGTTAGCAATTTGTGGATCACCACCAATTCCAGTAACTTCTATAACGAAATGCAAATAAATGTGTGAACTCACCCTTTATGTTTCAAAGCTTGCAGGGCTTTGTGGGAAAGTGAATGGGACCAATGCAAATTACACCACTTTGAACACCCATGGGTGTTCAGTTCTCAAAAAAGTGAAGCTACCATTTATACAGGTTGGTTTTGGCACCTCAAAGATCAAGTACTAGTAACACTGTCAGAATATTGATCCCAAGTCTACTGAAGGTGAACCATGAATCCATGTCAAGGTGCGAACCACTTTACCTACTATTCACATGCCTTTCACACACCCCACACAAAGACCTTCATATCACCCACCTGACACAGGCTCAATCAAACTCAGTAGTACACTTACATTAACACACTGCCATCGTTTAATGGCCCATCACATTCAAATACCACAGGACAGAATCACCAATCAAGCCACCTTTCAACTAGTCATCGTCCAACTCTCATACAATCACACCACAAGCAAACCTCTAAACGTATTGCCAGACATGCTGTCATTTGGTACACCATCAAGCTTCACATCACAAATTAAAAGAAACCTAGACTAAGGGCTAGATTTGTGCTGCCCTTGCGCTGTTCCAACTGCACATTAGCGTCATTTTTTTTTACTGCCCGTGGAAGGGGAAAAACACCAAGCCATATTTACAAAATGATGCAATGCTTGCATTGCACTACTTTGAAACGCCTTACTCCGAATTATTCCTGCGTCAGGCATAATATATGCAAGGGGGCGTTCCAGTGTTGGGGGGGGCGTAAAAATGGTGCAAAGGAATCTATGAGATTTCTTTGCACCATTTATATTGCCATTTTGTGATGCCTGCTAAGTGCAGGTGTTAAAAAGAGGCTCCCATTGACTACAATGGGCCACTAGGTGTTTTGCAGGATTAACGTCATAATATTTTATGCTAATCCTGCAAATTGCTGGAATAGCGTAAACAATTATGGCGCTAGTCACCCTAAGTACTGCCATGGTGCACCGTATTTAAAATATGGCGCTACCATGGTGGCATTAGAGGGGCACTAAGGGGCACAGGAAAAGTGTTCCTGCACTCGGTGGAGAGCCACTTTTCATAAATCTGCCCCTATGTTTTTACTAATTGTCAACTATATCCCTCCCACAACGTTCTACGCTATACCAAACAAATGCCAACTGAACCTTACCTAAAGGTGCCACAAGAGCCACAAAAGATTCAAGAAGACGTCTTTCATGCGCTTTGGTGTATTTGCTTTGATAAAGTCAACTCCTTCCAGTTTGTGGATGTGAGTTGGTATGTCTCCAGGGATGCCTGAGGGCCTTGATTCTGTGAACTTTGTGAGGATCGTTGCTTTTGAAACTAAAGTAAACATGATGTGGAACACTGCCCTAAGCTGTCTAAAGCAAAAAGAACAAGTGATGGACTGAATGCTGAACAATGTCAAACATTCACCACCAATACAGAGATCTGGGCCTAAATCCATCATTTGTTTAGCTACTCATACCAGTCCAGTTTGGACCTAGCTAGATGCAAATCAGTCTTGACACTGCTCCCCATGGGAAGTATCCAGCCCGATCTGCCAAGCCAAGTCCTTCTTGTGTGAAAACAAACATCCTGGAACCAGTTTCAGAGGATCACTCTCCATCAGCCACGCTAACTTGACTCCAGTGGCATGGGGAGGGGGGGAGCGGAAGCAAGGAACCCACATCTGAGCATACCTTTTCCACTTAGGGCGACAAATGCAAAAAGAAGGAGTGATGGATGGAATGCTGAACAATGTCATACCTTCACCCCGAGTACAGGAATCTGGGGCTAAATTCATTATTTTTTTGCTACCTATGCCATTCCAGTTTGGGCCCAGCCCTACGCAAATAAGTCTTGACTCTGCTGCCAAAGGGGAGTCCGGCCCAAACGGCCAAGCCAGGCTAGCTTGACTCCAGTGTCATGGGGAGCAAGGGACCCATGTCTGGGCATATCCTTCCCTCTTAGGGCAACAAATGCAAAAAGAACAAGTGATGGACGGAATGCTGTCAGTACAGGGATCTGGGCCTAAATTCATCGTTTTTTTCTACCCATGAGATTACAGTTTGGATCCAACCATATAGGAAATCAGCCTTGACCCTGCTCCCAGTGGGAACAGTCCAGCCCTAACTGCCAAGCCAAGACCTCTCTGAACTGAAAACAAGCATCCTGGGAAAAGTTTCAGAACATCAAGCCCGAACTGCCAGGCAAAGTTCTCCATGGACCAAAAACAAGCATCCTAGGACCAGTTTCAGGGTATCACTCTCCATCAGCCAGGCTCACTTGACTCCAGTGGCATGGAGAGCAAGGGACCAACGTCTGGGCATACCCTTCCCACTTAGGGTGAAAAATACAAAAAGAAGAAGTGATGGAAGGAATACTGAACAATGGCAAACATTCACCCCAGTACAGAGATCTGTTCTGGCTGGACTGTTACCATCGGGAACCGGGTTAAGACTGTTTTGCATATGGCTGGGTCAAAGCTGGAGTGGTATGGTAAGCAAAAAACTGATGGATTAAACCTGGATCTGTGACTGGAGGAGAGTGTTTGAAAAGTTTCAGCATTCTGTCCATCATCCTTTTGTGTTGCTAAAGATGCCCTAAGTTGGAACGGTATGTCAAGACTTGGGTCCTGTGCTCATTGTGCCATTAGATGCATGCTAGCGTGGTTAATGAAAGGTGATTATCAGAAACATGTCCCAGGATGCTTGTTTCCAGTCTAGGAAAAACCTGGTCTGGCAGTTTGGAGTGCCCTGTTCCCTTTGCGAACAGGGTCAAGACTGATTTGCATATTGCTGGGTTGGCATGGCAAGCAAAAGAAAGATGGATTAAACCCAGGTCTTGGGGTGAGTGTTTGAAAAATGTCAGCATTTTGTTAATCATCCTTTTGTGTTACTATAAAGTTGTCTTATGTGAGAAGGGTTTGCCAAGAAGTGGGTCCCGTGTGTAGTATGTCACTGGGTTCAAGCTAGAATGGCAGAGGAAGGGTAATACCCAGATAGCAATCCCAAGATTCTTGTTTCTGATTCAGGAAGTACCTGGCCTGCTGGTTCAGGCTGGACTGTTCCCATGGGGAACAGGGTCAAGACTGATTGGCATGTGGCTAGACCCAAGCTGGGATGGCATGATGAGCAAAAGAACAAAGGATTAAACCCAGATCTATGACTAGGTGTGAGTGTTTGAAAAGTTTCAGCATTCTGTCCATCATTGTTTCTTTTGTTCCTAAAGTTGCCCTAAGTGGGAAGGGTATGCCGAGACGTGGGTCCCATGCTTACTGTCCCACTGGTTTCAAGCTAGTTTGGGTGATGAAGAGTAATATTCTGAAATTGGTCTCAGAATGCTTGTTTCTATTTCAGGGAAATCCTGGTCTAGTGGTTTGGGCTGGGCAGGACTTTTCCCATGGGGAACAGAGTCAAGACTGATATACGTGTTTGAAAAGTTTGAGAAATCTGCCCATCATCCATTGTGTTGCCAAAGTTGTTCTAAGTGGGAATGGTATACCCAGATGTGGGTCCTGTTCTCACTGTACCACTGGGTTTAAGTTAGCCTGGTTGATGAAGTGTGATCTCCTTAAACCGTTCCACAATGCTTGTTTCTGGTTCAGGGAGGTCATGTCCTGGTATTTCTGGCTGGACTGTTCCCATGGGCAACATGGTCTTAACTGATTTATAAATGGCTGGGTCCAAGCTAGGGTGCCATGGTGAGCAAAATAATGACGGATTAAACCCAGATCTGTGAGAGGGGGTGAATGTTTGAAAAGTTTCAACATTCCTTCCGTCAAGACTGATTTGCATATGGCTGGGTCTAAGCTCGGATGTCATGGTGATTAAAAGAACAATCGATTAAACCTAGATCTGTGATTGAGGGTGAGTATTTGAAAAGTTTAAGTATTCGATTCATCATCCTTTTGGGTTGCTTAAGTTGCTCTAAGTGAGAAGGGTATGCCCAGACATGGGTCCCATGCTCACTTTGCCAATAGATTCAAGCTAGCCTGGCTGTTGAAAGATGATATTGTGAAATTTGTTCCTGGATCCTTGTTTCCGGTCCAGGGAGAACTTTGCCTGGTAGTTCAGGCTGGACTGTTCCTATGGGAAACAGGGTCAAAACTGATTTATGTGTGGCTAGGTCCAACTCGGTGTTCCATGATGAGCAAAAGAATGATGGATTAGACCCAGATCTGTGAGTGAGGTTGAATATTAAAACATTTTTAGCATTCTCTTTATCATCATTTTGTGTTGCTAAAGCTACCCTAAGTGGGAAGGGTATGCCCAGACTTGTGCCCCACACTCACTGTGCCACTGGATTCAAGCTAGCCTTACTGATGAAGAGTGAGATTCCAAATCCGATCCCAGAAAGCTTGTTTCTGGTCCAGAGAAGACCTGTCCTGAGAGTTTGGGTTGGACTGTTGCCATGGGGAACAGGGTCAATATTGATTTGCATATAGCTGGGTTCAAGCTGGGGTGGCATGGTGGGCAAAAGATCAATGGATTAAACCCAGATCTGTGAGTGGGGGTGAGTGTTTGAAAAGTTTTAGCATTCCGTCCATCATCCTTTTGTGTTGTTAAAGTTGCCCTAAGTGACAAGGGTATGCCCAGACGTGGGCCCCGTGCTCACAGTGCCACTGAGTTCAAGCTAGCCTGGCTGATGAAGGGTGATACAGTGAAACCTGTTCTGGAATGCTTGTTTCGAGTCCAGGGAGAACTTTGGGGCATATTTATAGTCTGTTTGCACCGAATTAGCATCATTTTATTTTCTCTCTAATTCAGTGCATAACTAACTCCATATTTATACTTTGGCACTAGACCTGTTTAGCGCCAAATTCATGGAGTTAAGGTCATTTTTTAGATGTGGAAACCTACCTTGCCTTAATGAGATGCAAGTTAGATGTTCCCGTGCAAAAAATGACTCTATGTCCTTAACGCCATATTTATACTCCCATGCAAAAATGGTGCACAGGAGGGAAGAGGGGTCAAAAAATGGGGCAACGCTTGCTTTGCCCCATTTTTTAACACCTGGGTCAGGGCAGGCATTGGGAGACCTGTGGGCCTATTTCCATGGTGTAACACCATGGAATAAGCTCACAGGTGTCCTTCCCAGGCCCCAGGAACACCCCCACCCAAACCAGAGGGACAGGGCATGATGAGGGTCCCAATCCCAGGTAAGTATTTTATTTTATTTTTTAAAGTGTCATAGGGGGTCCTGAAATGGGCCCACATACATGGCACTGGGTGCAATGGTCATGCCCAGGGGACCCAGGTTCCCTGTGCTGGCCATTGGGGTGGGAGGCATGACTCCTGTCTTTTCTAAGATGTATGTTGTATGGATGGTTTTGCATCTGAAAATTCCACAAGGCTGGTTAGAGTCATATTTGTCTTCTTCTGACCTGCCTAGTGTCATTTTTTGGTGCAAAACCCCCTTCTCCCATACTGCCACCCCCACCCGGATAACATCATTCAAAAAAATGTGCCAAATAAATATGGTGCCAAGCTGGCGTTCAAGAATGGTGCAAGCCGGTGCAAAACTTTTTGATGCAAAATTACAAATATGCCCCTAAATCCGATCCCAGACAGCTTGTTTCTGGTCCAGAGAAGACATGGCCTGACAATTTGGGCTGGACTGTTCCCATGTGGAACAGGGTCAAGACTGATTTGCATATGGCTGGGTCCAAGCTGGGGTGGCATGGTGGGCAAAAGAACAATGGATTAAACCCAGATCTGTAAGTGGGGGTGAGTGTTTGAAAGGTTTAGCAATCCGTCCATCATCCTTTGTGTCACTAAAGTTGCCCTAAGTGGGAAGTGTATTCCCAGACGTGGGTCCCATGCTCACTGTACTGCTGGTTTTAAGCTTGCCTGGATGATGAAGGTTGATAGTCTGAAACTGTTTACAGGATGTTTATGTTTGAATCAGAGAGAACTTGGCCTGCTAGTTGGGGATGGATTGTTCTCAAAGACAACAAGGATCCAGACCGATTTGTGTGTGGCTGAGTCCAAGCTAAGATCTCATGGTGAACTAAAGAACAATGTATTAAAAACAGATTTGTGACTGGGGGTGAGTGTTTGGAAAGTTTCTGTATTCTAACCATCATTCTTTTGAGTTAATAAGTTGCCCTAAGTGAGAAGGGTATTGCCCAAATGTGGATCCCGTACTCACTGTGACATTGGGTTCAAGCTTGCCTATCTAATGATGGGTCATACTCTGAAACCTGTCCTAGGACTCTTGTTCCTGGTCTCAGGAGGATCTGGCCTGACAGTTCAGGCTGGAATGTTCCCATGGGAAGAGGATCAAGACTGATTTGCATATGGCTGGGTCCAAGTAGGCGTGGCATGGAGATCAAAAGTACAATTGATTAAACCCAAACTTGTGAATGGGGGTGAAAGTTTCAGCATTCCGTTCCTCATTCTTTTGTGTTGCTAAAGTTGCCTTAAGTGGGAAGGGTATACCCAGAAGTGGGCCCTGTGCTCACTGCTCTGGATTTAAGCTAACCTGTCTGTGAAGGGTGATATTATCAAGCAGGTCTCAGGATGCTTGCTTCTTTTTTCAGGGGGGTGTTTGGCCTGGCAGTTCAGGCTGGTCTGTTCCCAGGGGGAACAGGGCCAATACTGATTTCAATATGGCTGGGTCCAAGCTTGGGTGGTATGGTGAGCTAAAGAACGATGGATTAAACCAACATTTGTGATTGGGAGTGAGAGTTTGAAAAGATTCATCATTCCATCCAACATCCTTTTGTGTTGCTAAAGTCACCATAAGTGAAAAGGGTATGCCCAGCCGTGGGTCCCGTGCTCACTCTGTTACTCGATTCAAGCTAGCCTGGCTGATGAAGAGTGATTTCCTGAAACTGGTCCTAGAATGCTTGTTTCTGGTCTAGGAGGAACTTGGCCTGGCAGTTTGGACTGGATGTTACCATGGAAAACAGGATAAAGACTGATTTGTATATAGCTGAATTCAAGCTGTGGTGGCATGATGACCAAAAGAAAGATGGATTTAACCCAGATCTGAGATTGGGGGTGAGTGTTTGAAAAGTTTCAGCATTCCGTCTATCGTTGTTTTGTGTTGCTAAAGTTGTCTTAAGTGGGAAGGGTATGCCCAGAAGTGGTTCCCGTGTTCACTGTGTCATTGGATTAAAGCTAGCCTGGCTGATGAAGAGTGATACCCTGAAACCTGTCCAAGGATGCTTGTTTCCAGTCCAGGGAGAACTTTGTCAGACAGTTCGGGCTGGACTGTTCCCATGGGGAACAGGGTCAAAAGCGATTAGCATATGTCTCGGTCCAAGCGAGGGTACCATTTTGAGCAAAAGAACAATGGATTAAACACAGATCTGTGAGTGGGGGTGAGTGTTTAAAAGGTTTCAGCTTTCTGTCAATCATCCTTTTGTGTTGCTAAAGTTGCCCTAAGTCGGAAAGGTATACCCAGATGTCGGTCCTGTGCTCACTGTGCTACTGGATTCAAGCTAGCCTGGTTGATCAAGGCTGATATGTTCAAACTGCAAGGTGCTTGTTTTTTGTTCAGTGAGGATCTGGTTTGGCAGTCCTGTCTGGACTGATCCCATGGTGAAAAAGGTCAAGACTGATTTGCATATGGCTGGTTCTGAGCTTTGGTTGCATGCTGAACAAAAAAAGGATTGATTAAATCCAGGTTTGTTACTGGGGATGAATGTTTGAAAAGTGTCAGCATTCTGTCCATCATCCTTTTGTGTTGGTAAAGTTGCTCTAAGTGAAAAGTGTATTTGTAGGTGTGGGTCCCATGCTCACTCTGCTACCGGATTCAAGCTAGTCTGGCTGATGCAAGGTAATACTTATAAACCAGTCCCAGAATGCTTATTTCTGGGCAAGGGAGGACCTGTTCTAGCAGTTCGGGCTGAACTGCTCCCATGGGAGAAAAGGGCAAGACTGATTTGCATATGACTTTGTCCAAGATGGGGTGGCATGGTGAGCAAAAGAACAATGGATTAAAGCCAGATTTGTGACTAGGGGGTGAGTATTTGAAAACTTTCAGCATTCCATCCATCATCATTTTGTGTTGCTAAAGTAAGCCAAAGTGGTAAGGGTACTCCCAGATGTGGGTCTTATGCTCTCTGTGCCACTGGATTCAAACTAGCCTGACTCATGACAAATTATATTCTGAAATGTACCCCTGAATGCTTGTTTCTTGATAAAAGAAGACCTGGCCTGGCAGTTTGGGCAGGACTGTTATTATGGGAAGCTGAGTTTAGACTGGTTTTTTATGTGGATGGGTCAAAGCTGGGGTGGCATAGTGAAGAAAAGAACAATGGATTAAACCCAGATCTGTGACTGGGGTTTGGTGATTAAACGGTTTCAGCATTCTGTCTACCATCCTTTTGTGTTGCTAAAGATGTGCTAAGTGGGAAGGATATGCCCAGACGTGAGTCCCGTGCTCACTGTGCCACTGGATTCAAGCTAGTCTGGCTGATGAAGAGTGATACCCTGAAACCTGTCCCAGGATGCTGTTTCCGGTCCAGTAGGGACTTTGTCTGGCAGTTCGGGCTGGACTGTTTCCATGGGGAACAGGGTCAAAACTGATTTGCATATGGCTGAATCAAACCTAGGGTGACATGGTGAGCAAAAGAACAATGGATTAAACCCAGGTCTCTGACTGGGGGTGTGTGTTTAAGAAAAGTTTCAGCATTCTGTCCATCATCCTTTTGTGTTGTTAAAGTTGCCCTAAATGGGAAGGGTATGCCCAGGTGTGGGGCCCGTGCTCACTCTACCACTGAGTTCAAGCTAACTTGGCTGATATTCTGAAACTGGTCTTAGGATGTTTGGGTTTATGTTTGAGTTAGGGTAGACTTACCCTGCCAGTTTGGGTTGGATTGTTCACAAGGAGAACAAGGGTCAAGACAGATTTGTGTATGGTTGGTTCCAAGCTAAAATCTCATGGTGAGCTGAAGAACAATTGATTAAACCCCTATTTGTGACTGGGGATGAGTGTTTGAAAAGTGTCAGCATTCCAACCGTCATCCTTTTGTGTTGCTAAAGTTGCCCTAAGTAGGAAGTGTTTGCCCAGACGTGGGATCCATACTCACTGTGCCACTGGATTCAAGCTTGCCGGGCTAATGATTGGTTATACTCTGAAACCAGTCCTAGGACTATTGTTTCTGGTTCCAGAAGGATCTGGCCTGATAGTTCAGCCTGGAATGTTCCCATAAAGAACATGATCAAGATTGATTTGCATATGGCTTCGTCCAAGCTGGGTGGCATTGTGAGCAAAAGAACAATTGATTAAACCCAGTCCTGTGACTGGGGGTGAAAGTTTGAAATGTTTCAGCTTTCCGTCCATCATCCTTTTGTGTTGCTAAATTCGCCATAAGTGAGAAGGGTATGCGCAGACGTGGGTCCTGTGCTCACTCTGTTAGTGGAGTAAAGCTAGCCTGGCTGATGAAGAGTGATACCCTGAAACCTGTCCCAAGATGCTTTTTTCCAGTCCAGTAAGGACTTTGGGGCATATTTATACTCTGGTTGCACCGAATTAGTGTCATTTTTTTAAACTCTAATTCGGTGCAAAACTAACTCCATATTTATACTTTGGTGCTAGGCCCCTCTAGCACCAAATTTATGGAGTTAAAGTCATTTTTTGAAAGTGGAGACCTACTTTGCCTTAATGAGATGCAAGGTAGGCGTTCCCGTGCAAGAAATGACTCTATGGCCTTAACGCCATATTTAGGGGCATATTTATACTCTGCGGCATATTTATACTCTGTTTGCACCGAATGAGTGTCATTTTTTTTTACTCTAATTCGCTGCAAAACTAACTCCATATTTATACTTTGGTGCTAGACCCATCTAGCACCAAGGCCCTGATTTAAACTTTTTTTGCACCGCATTAACGTCATTTTATGACACAAAAGTGGCGCAAACTTACAAAATATTGGCCCTTATTTATACTTTTTGCTGCAAAACTGCACTAACTCAGTTTTGCACCAAAACGTTTAGCACCGGCTTGCACCATTTCTGTGCACCAGCCGGGCACCATATTTATGGAATGGTGCAAGCCGGTGCAAAGGGTAGGCTAGAGTTTTAAAAAATGACTTTAGTCGGGTGGGGCTGGCAGTATAGAAGAAGAGGGTTTAGCACCAAAAAATGGCTTTAGGCAGGTTAGAGTAAAAAAAAATGACTCTAACCAGATTAGCGTAATTTTATGGTGCTAAACCTACCATGCCACATGACTCCTGCCTTAGAAAAGGCAGGAGTCATGCCCACCAGCCCAGTGGCCAGCACAGAGGACAGGGGTCCCCTGGGCATGGCCATTGCACCTGGTGCCATGTATGGGGGTCCATTTCAGGACCCCCTATGGCACTTTCAAAAATAAAATGCACTTACCTGTACTTACCTGGGATGGGGTCCCCCATCCTCGCAGTCCCTCTAGTGTGGGTGGGGGTGCCCCTAGGGACTAGGGAGGGCACCTCTGGGCTTATTCCATGGTGTTCCACCATGGAAATAGGGCCACAGGTCCCCTAACACCTGCCCTGACCCAGGTCTTAAAAAATGGGGCAAAGCAAGCTTTGCCCCATTTTTTGACCCCTCCTCCCTCCCTTGCACCATTTTTACATGGGAGTATAAATATGGTGTTAAGGCCACAGAGTCATTTTTTTGCACGGGAATGCCTACCTTGCATCTCATTAAGGCAAGGTAGGTTTCCACTTCCAAAAAATGACTTTAACTCCATAAATTTGGTGCTAGACGGGTCTAGCACCAAAGTATAAATAAGGAGTTAGTTTTCCACTGAATTAGAGTAAAACAAAAATGATGCTAATTCAGTGCAAACAGAGTATAAATATGCCACTTAGCGTAAAAAAATGATGCTAATCTGGTCAGAATCATTTATTTTGACTCAAAACTGCCTAACATCATTTTTTTTTTTAAGCTAGCCTACCCTTTGCACCGGCTTGCACCATTCCATAAATATGGGCCCATATTTATACTTTTTGACGCTAAACTGCGCTAACGCAGTTTAGCGTCAAAAAATTTTGCGCCGTCTATCGCCATTCTGAAGCGCCATGCGGGCGCCGTATTTATGGAATGGCGTTAGCCGGCGCAAGCAGACCGGCGCTGCCTTGTGTGCGTGGAAAAAAAACACGTAGACCAGGCAGCGCCGGCGTTGGGCAAAAATGACGTTAGGGCGTCTTAAAATGGGGCAAGTCAGGTTGAGGCAAAAAAATCGTCTTAACCCGACTTGCGCCATTTTTTAACGACGCCCATCCCCCATCAACATGACTCCTATCATTGTAAAGATAGGAGTCATGCCCCCTTGCCCAATGGCCATGCCCAGGGGACTTCTGTCCCCTGGGCATGGTCATTGGGCATAGTGGCATGTAGGGGGGCACAAATCAGGCCCCCCTATGCCAAAAAAAATTATTAAAAAAAAAAAAAACATACTTACCTGAACTTACCTGAATGTCCCTGGGGTGGGTCCCTCCAGCCTTGGGTGTCCTCCTGGGGTGGGCAAGGGTGGCAGGGGGGGTCCCTGGGGGCAGGGGAGGGCACTCTGGGCTCATTTTGAGCCCACTTGTCCCTTAACGCCATGCCTGACCCAGGCGTTAAAAAGCGGCGCAAATGCGCCGTTTTTAGCCACGCCCACTCCCGGGCGTCTCTTTTGCCCGGGAGTATAAATACCACGTAAAGGCCTGGGAGTCATTTTTTAAGACGGGAACGCCTCCCTTGCATATCATTAACGCAAGGAAGGGGTTCACGCTAAAAAATGACGCACATTCCGGGAACTTTGGCGCTAGACGCCTCTAACGCCATAGTATAAATATGGCGTTAGTTGGCGTTAGTTTAGCGTCGAATTTGCGTCGAAAAAAACGACGCAAATTCGGCGCAACCAGAGTATAAATACGGCCCATGGTGCCCAGCTGGGGCTAAAAAATGGTGCAAGCCGGTGCAAAATCTTTTGGGGCAAAACTGCCTTAGTGCAGTTTTGCACCAAAAAGTATAAATAAGGCCCTTTGTCTGGCAGTTCCGTCTAGACTGTTTCCATGCAGAACAGGTCAAAACTGATTTGCGTATGGCTGGGTCCAAGATGGGGTGCCAGGGTGAGCAAAAGAACAATGGATTAAACGCAGATCTGTGACTGAGGGGTGAGTGTTTGAAAAGTTTCAGCATTCCATCCATCATCCTTTTGTGTTGCTAATGTTGCCCTAAATGTGAAGAGTATGCCTAGACGTGGGTCCCGTGCTCATTGTGCCTCTGAATTCAAGTTAGCTGGGCTGATGAAGGGTGATACTCTCAAACCGGTACCAGGATGCTTGGGAGGTCCTGATTGCAGTTTGGGCTGGACTGTTCCCATAGGGGACAGAGGTCAAAAATAATTTTCATATGGCTGCATCCAAGCTGGGGTGGCATGGGGAGTAAAAGAATGATGGATTAAACCTGAGGCGTATTTATACTTTGCCTGTGCTGAAGTTGCGTCAAACATTTTGACGCAAATTCGGTGCAAACCCTACACCATATTTATACTTTGACATTCGACCCCGCTAACACCAAAATTCCGCCATGTGCATCATTTTCTGGATGCATGAAACCGCCTTGCATTAATGACATGCAAGGCAGGCGTTCCCGTCCAAAAAAATGACTTAAACACCTGTGCGCCATATTTATCCTACTGTGCAAAAATCCTGCACAGCTGGGAGGCGAAGTCAGAAAATGGCGCACAGCCGGATTTGCGTAAAAAAGCAACGCCTGGGTCAGGGCAGGAGTTAAAATGGGGCAAACACACCACTACTTAAGGAAAACACACAGAAGCAACAGCATTGCTCAAAAAGGAAGACATGGAGGTGCTATTCATCAAGCATGCATGAAGACGCAGAGCACACGACCAACACCAGCAGCTTCCACCACACCAGCAGGGACCCCAAAGGCAACGCAGAAGGCAGGAGAGAATATTCAGGAACAGGACAACCCTTCAGGGACTCCGGCAACAAGACGTCATCCAGAGGTACAAACCATTCAGCAGCTGCTGTGCCACATTGAGCCACAGTTGGCACCCAGCTTGCAGACACCCCACATCATTCCACCAGAGATCAAGCTGCTAGCTGTCCTCCACATGTTGGCAAGTGGCTCGTTTCAAACCACTGGTGCCCTAGTTGCTGGGATTTCACAGCCCTCATTCTTTGCCTTCCTACCCAAGGTATTGGATGCCATCATCTCCCTCACACCCAGCCACATCAGCTTCCTCAACACACAGCAGAAGCAGCAGGAGACCAAACAAAGCTTCTACCAAATCAACGGCTTCCCACACGTGCTTGGTGCCATTGACTGCACACATGAACGCATTGTGCCACCTGCTGCAACCGAACATCTATACTGCAACAGGAAGCACAAACACTCCATCAATGTGCAGGCCATTGTTGATCACCAACATCGTGGCAAAGTATCCTGGGAGTGTACATGATTCATTCATCTTCCGCCACTGCACCATCAATCATCACTTCCAGGATTGACGATATGGCAATGGCCTGCTTGTTGGTAAGTACAGAAACGTACTTATATACACACAGCACAGCAACCCAGTGGGACACACAACACATACACCACTACATTGACACGTGGCAAGGAAGACACTGAGGTTGTGACACTGCTAGTCATGTGTGATACCCTGACCCAATGGGATACACACCTAGGGTCAAATGACAGATGCAAATAACAACAGATGCCACTCCAGAGCCACAAGGAAACAATTTAAAACCACACAGTGACAATGACGTGGCCTTAACTGCCAGTACAACTTGGAAGATTAATCTTACAATATCACATCAATAACACTCAATCACACACCCTTCCAAACAATATGTACAGTGTAAGGGATATGCAGTGTGTTTTGCTGCAGGTATAACACCACGACACACATAGCTTGATGATGATGACTCTAATGAATGGGACATGGAATCATTGAGGCTGCACCAACATAACACATCACTCGTCGTCTGACATTGCCCGCTACCAATAGGCAAGTGGACTGTGCTAAGAACACATATCGATGTGACAATATTGCAAAGTGCACATTCCTACACATAAGGTTTGAGACAATTACACATATACACAACAGAGGTACAGGCATATGGACCTTCTGACACTTAAACCGTCAACCCCACAACCAAGTTAGCCAACTGAACTGGACCAGGTTTGGTAGTGTACACGTTAAAACATGAGTCAACTCGGTAAGGGCAGATAAATAGGTCTGCATAGAACTTGTCACACATGGGATATTTGTGCATTGTCAATTGTCAAAACCTCAGTGCTGCCAACTTATGGAGATGTGTTGTACTTTGTCACCTAGCCAAATCAAAGGGCCTCACTGATGTTCAACAAATTCTATTGCATATGTTAAATTGGATGGGATATCCAGGCCATACAGATGCAACCATGTTACCACCACTGTGGAATTGATTATTTGTATGGAAGTATCATGTCACCCCCAGTTAAGACACATGGACACCTCTTTCACATGACATAATGCATGGGAGTACACAATGTACTGCAAGTCTACAACAATACTGTTGTCATCCGGTCAATGAGCCAAACACCAGTTCAGATAATGAAACATTCCAATGCCGATGGTGCATCCCAGAAGCCTAGGATTCCACACAATAACACAAACACAGATGAGTCACAGACAACACAAGATAACAACTGCCATGCAAGGTGATAATCATGGTGCAAGCACCATCAAAATGTTTCAAACATTTTCTCTTTCATCTGATCAGGGGTATGGCATCCAGCCATGGATCATGACCCCATTTGCAACCCCAAGCACAGCATCAGAGCCTGCCTATAATGATGCACATCGGAGGACATGCACCATAGTAGAGAGGACCTTTGGCATCCTGAAGTCAAGATTCAGGTGACTCGACATCACCGGAGGCAGCCTCCTATACTCACCTGAAATGGTCTGCAAGATCATTTTGACCTGTGACATCCTGCACAGCATTTGTGTAAGGAGGAACATTTCCCTCTATGAACCAGACCCACAAATGCCTGAAGAGGAGGAAAAGGAGGATGCAGTCCATCAACATGAGGGGGACCATCCAAACACTGCAGCAGGATTGCGTCGGAGACAACACATTGTACAAAACCTCTTTTAATGCTACTCGCCATCAACACTGTCCTATTATATGCCATGAAACGCCTATTCTAATCAACTAATCATGGTCTGGGTAAATATTTATGCATCACATTATCCCTAGGATTCATAATCAGAGTTTAGCCTCATGGAGCATTGCAGATATACAGATTAGGATCCTGAAAAATTCATGTCATATTTAATGGGTATCAATGTACAGCCAACTTCACACACAGTGTAAATTACATATATCCTGTCCATTTCACATATGAAGGTCAATATCAGAGGACCACAGCTATGTATGTGTATACATGTTAGCAACATGGTTCATTGCAACATATGGCACACAATTAAGACACCATCATTCATAAGGTAATAAACTGCTTCATACATGAGGCAGTGGATGTGCTATTGCATTGGTAACAGGAATGTATGACCAGACCCTTGACAGTAGTAAGTGTGACATCAGCTATCTCTGCAAGGAGTATGTGTGACAAGAAGTCCATGTAAGCTGCAAATGGATAGCATGAGTGCCCCAGGTATGACAAGCATTGCTCACAAGACATGCCCTACACAGCTCATCCCAGGTCATAAGTCCTGCCACTGCCATGTTTTCAGTCTCTCCCCACCCTTTTCTAGGGCGGCCCTGGAAATTGACTTTTTATACCCAGATAATCCTTCATCTACACACACCCAGACTCACATTCTGACTCCAGTGTGCTTCCATCTTTAGTATGGCATGCCATAGTCATAGTTCATCTGTCTGTATGGACTTTAGGTCAGATAATGCACTGCCTGATAGTCTGTAGGACCTGTAATCAACTGCCCATTGCTTCCCATGTGAAAGGTACTGTTGGCCCTTTGAACTTGATTCTCACCTACAGGACTTGTGAGAGACTGAAGCTGCACACACCTGTGAGCACTTCCATGCAGACCAGCCATTTGAACCTGCACTGCCCTTGCTGCTGCCTGGAATGGCTTAGAAGCTGCCATTATATGTATATCCTTGTTATGCATTTCCGTATAAATCACTTGTGTAACACAGGCTTTTGGTGATTGTGTAACGTTGCAGCCCACAGGACAAAAACAGTATTCATTTTCCACAGTGTTGTTACAGCTTTTCCCAGTCAGAGTCTGCTCACTGTGTATTTGCCTTGTTCATGTTAGTTCCTGACAGAGGCTCCATCCTGTTAGCCTGATTGGTTCCTGTGTTTGTGTTACCATAAAGGTTCCCTGTGGGTACATTTGTCTCATAGTTGCTTTCCATGCCCCCACTTTCCTCCTGGGGTACTGTGTCTGGTAGGACTACGATGAATCCTCAAATAGATTGTATAGCGTAATCAGTTTACTTATCGTATCATGTGTGGGACATGTCTTCAAATAGCCTAATCACGGCCCATCCCTTGTCTGGGTTTCAGGTATGCATGAGTGAGAAACAGTGACAGTGTACCATGGCTGTATCCATGGATTGGGTGTGGTGGCTCCAGCACAACAAACAATGTTTGCTAATGTGCAAGAAAGGACAAAACATGTTTGCGCCCTGACGGTCCACACACAGATTCACAATGGCCCCAACCTATTGATGGGCCTTGCGTGGTGAATAGCTGTGAGATTAATCAGCACAGAGGCACTGATGTTCCCGGTTGCAGTGGAAATTTTAGAGGCCACCCTGTGTACAAATGTTGTGATGAAACCTGCCAGGTTAAAATTACTGATTCATTAACTTTGTGAGCACACCAAGGTTGCCCTGTTGTCAGTCTCATAAAACTTCTGCAGTGCCATAGCTGGACTTGCCCCATGTGTGTTGTTAATTCCTCTTTGGCTTTCAGTCAATTTTGCTTTGAAGGGTACTCTGTTAATGCAGGGAATGGCTCCACAGACTCATGACTAGACCTGCACGTCACTGTGACAACTTGGACCCCAATAATGACACAGGGTACACATGGCCCCAACACTTGAACTGGACACCTTTGTGCAATTCACCAATGGAAATATGTGAACACATGCTGCTTGGTCTGCTGTTCCTCCACCGCCTCAAGAGAAACATAGGTCATTTATATGACTCAAACTGTGGAGTGACATTACATTTTTGGATTGGTTTTGGGACTCTGTGTCACAAACACCATAACCACATAGCATTGTCAAATGCTTGACTCATGGGTAGTATACAAACAAGTCACCAGGAAGAGGTATCCAACATTCCAGTACATGTGATGGTTTAGTCTTGTAACATTGCCATTATCAACCGTCCTCTATCTATCCTGTGCATAGTTTGCCATGGGAGATGCTTTTGTCCCAAAAGTCAGGCATGTACACACAGCAGTTGTTGTTACGTGTATGACAAACACATTTCCTGACTCATTGCCACAATGAATAGCATCTGATGGTTATCCACATTTCCAACACATGCATACAAGCACATTTATGATAACACGTCTTGTGATGTTCACACAGAGGGCCAAATAAAAATGAAATAGCCAGTTCACAGAGATTGACACACAGGCAATGAGTTAATGTATTACGTTGCGTAGCCTTGCTATCCTCTATTGACGCACAACCTGCTCAAACTGGGTAATACCAATTTGTATTCCAAAAGTTGGGGTTGCATCAGTGAAGAGTGTTAATCCGGTACAACAACTAGAGGATTATGGTCCGCAGTAGTGTGATCTGGCACATGTGCCCAAATACTGGAATGTACAATGTAGGTGCAAACAGCCTATCTCTGTATAGTTACAGCTGTCATGTACCATAAAAATGTGAAAAATTACCCAAAACCAGTAAAAGACAGAACCTTTTACGCATACGTGTCAAAAAAGACACATATGCGTAAAAAAATGCTGCTTATGTGTAGAAAAATGACGCTCACAGCCATGATACATCCGTTGGCCCGAGCAGTAATTCCTACACTGTACCCCATGAAATTGGTTACCAGTGCTAAATATTTGTAACTATGGATGCAGGGTAATTTTTAAGCATGTGCGTAAAAAAAAATGACCCGCAGACTGTAAGCGTCATAATATTTTGACGCATCATAAAAAAAATGCACCGCATTTGAGGCAGGAAGTGATGTAATAGGATATCCTGTTTACAGAGTTTCACTTTCACTTTGCAGTCTGTGATTTTCCTAGACTGTGTGGCCGTGTTTTCACTTGTCTCTCTGTGAATATTGTAAATTTGCCTCCTGTGTGCTCTTTATATTGTGCTTTAAACTTCGCCGCTGGGAGTATCGCTGGGCAGGAGCCCATTCAGGACCATCGTAGAGCGAGACGCGCTAAATCCTTGCTGATATTGGACCGCTCCTGGGCCAATCACAGGGAAGGAGCCTTTTTAAAAACTGTGTAGCACTCCCGCCTCGCGGGGTGCTTTAAACTTCGCCGCTGGGAGTATCGCTGGGCAGGAGCCCATTCAGGAACATCGTAGCGCGAGACGCGCTAAATCCTTGTTGCTATTGGGCCGTTCCTGGGCCAATCACAGGGCAGGAGCCTTTTTAAAAACTGTGTAGCACTCCCGCCTCGCGGGGTGCTTTAAACTTCACCACTGGGAGTATCGCTGGGCAGGAGCCCATTCAGGACCATCGTAGCGCGAGACGCGCTAAATCCTTGCTGCTATTGGGCTGCTCCTGGGCCAATCACAGGGCAGGAGCCCTTTTAAAAACTGTGTAGCGCTCCCGCCTTGCGGGGTGCTTTAAACTTCGCCGCTGGGAGTATCGCTGGGCAGGAGCCCATTCAGGAACATCGTAGCGCGAGACGCGCTAAATCCTTGTTGCTATTGGGCCGTTCCTGGGCCAATCACAGGGCAGGAGCCTTTTTAAAAACTGTGTAGCACTCCCGCCTCGCGGGGTGCTTTAAACTTCGCCACTGGGAGTATCGCTGGGCAGGAGCCCATTCAGGACCATTGTAGCGCGAGATGCGCTAAATCCTTGCTGCTATTGGGCTGCTCCTGGGCCAATCACAGGGCAGGAGCCCTTTTAAAAACTGTGTAGCGCTCCCGCCTTGCGGGGTGCTTTAAACTTCGCCGCTGGGAGTATCGCTGGGCAGGAGCCCATTCAGGAACATCGTAGCGCGAGACGTGCTAAATCCTTGCTGCTATTGGGCCGCTCCTGTGCCAATCACAGTGCAGGAGCCGTTTTAAAAACTGTGTAGCACTCCCGCCTTTCGGGGTGCTTTAAACTTTGCTGCTGGGAGTATTGCTGGGTAGGAGCCCATTCAGGACCATCGTAGCGCAAGACGCACTAAATCCTTGCTGCTATTGGGCCACTCCTGGGCCAATAACAGGGCAGGAGTCCTTTTAAAAACTGTGTAGCACTCCCGCCTCACGGGGTGCTTTAAACTTCGCCGCTGGGAGTATCGCTGGGCAGGAGCCCATTCAGGACCATCGTAGCGTGAGACGCGATAAATCCTTGCTGCTATTGGGCCGTTCCTAAGCCAATCACAGGGCAGGAGCCTTTTTAAAAACTGTGTAGCACTCCCGCCTCGCGGGGTGCTTTAAACTTCGCCACTGGGAGTATCGCTGGGCAGGAGCCCATTCAGGACCATCGTAGCGCGAGACGCGCTAAATCCTTGCTGCTATTGGGCTGCTCCTGGGCCAATCACAGGGCAGGAGCCTTTTTAAAAACTGTGTAGCACTCCCGCCTCGCGGGGTGCTTTAAACTTCGCCACTGGGAGTATCGCTGGGCAGGAGCCCATTCAGGACCATCGTAGCGTGAGACGCGCTAAATCCTTGCTGCTATTGGGCCGCTCCTGGGCCAATCACAGGGCAGGAGCCCTTTTAAAAACTGTGTAGCACTCCCACCTCGCGGGGTGCTTTAAACTTCGCCGCTGGGAGTATCGCTGGGCAGGAGCCCATTCAGGACCATCGTAGCGTGAGACGCGCTAAATCCTTGCTGCTATTGGGCCGCTCCTGGGCCAATCACAGGGCAGGAGCCTTTTTAAAAACTGTGTAGCACTCCCGCCTCGCGCGGTGCTTTAAACTTCGCCACTGGGAGTATCGCTGGGCAGGAGCCCATTTAGGACCATCGTAGCGCGAGACGCGCTAAATCCTTGCTGCTATTGGGCTGCTCCTGGGCCAATCACAGGGCAGGAGCCCTTTTAAAAACTGTGTAGCGCTCCCCCCTCGCGGGGTGCTTTAAACTTCGCCGCTGGGAGTATCGCTGGGCAGGAGCCCATTCAGGACCTTCGTAGCGCGAGACGCGCTAAATCATTGCTGCTATTGGGCCGCTCCTGTGCCAATCACAGGGCAGGAGCCCTTTTAAAAACTGTGTAGCACTCCCGCCTCACGGGGTGCTTTAAACTTCGCCACTGGGAGTATTGCTGGGCAGGAGCCCATTCAGGACCATCGTAGCGCAAGACTCACTAAATCCTTGCTGCTATTGGGCCACTCCTGGGCCAATAACAGGGCAGGAGCCCTTTTAAAAACTGTGTAGCACTCGCGCCTCACGGGGTGCTTTAAACTTCGCCGCTGGGAGTATCGCTGGGCAGGAGCCCATTCAGGACCATCGTAGCGTGAGACGTGCTAAATCCTTGCTGCTATTGGGCCGCTCCTGGGCCAATCACAGGGCAGGAGCCTTTTTAAAAACTGTGTAGCACTCCCGCCTCGTGGGGTGCTTTAAACTTTGCCACTGGGAGTATCGCTGGGCAGGAGCCCATTCAGGACCATCGTAGCGCGAGACGCGCTAAATCCTTGCTGCTATTGGGCTGCTCCTGGGCCAATCACAGGGCAGGAGCCCTTTTAAAAACTGTGTAGCGCTCCCACCTCGCGGGGTGCTTTAAACTTCGCCGCTGGGAGTATCGCTGGGCAGGAGCCCATTCAGGACCATCGTAGCGTGAGACGCGCTAAATCCTTGCTGCTATTGGGCTGCTCCTGGGCCAATCACAGGGCAGGAGCCTTTTTAAAAACTGTGTAGCACTCCCGCCTCGCGAGGTGCTTTAAACTTCGCCACTGGGAGTATCGCTGGGCAGGAGCCCATTCAGGACCATAGTAGCGCGAGACGCGCTAAATCCTTGCTGCTATTGGGCCGCTCCTGGGCCAATCACAGGGCAGGAGCCCTTTTAAAAACTGTGTAGCGCTCCCACCTCGCGGGGTGGTTTAAACTTCGCCGCTGGGAGTATCGCTGGGCAGGAGCCCATTCAGGACCATCGTAGCGCGAGACACGCTAAATCCTTGCTGCTATTGGGCTTCTCCTGGGCCAATCACAGGGCAGGAGCCCTTTTAAAAACTGTGTAGCACTCCCACCTCACGGGACGCGTGCAGGCGGCGCGCCCGGGCCAAGGGCGAGCCCGTCCTTCGCCCGTCAGCGGCTGACAGGGGCTGGGCTGGGCCACCCCCCTGATAATTCCCTTGCGATTCTAGGAATTGGTTGCCAGGCTTTGAGCAGGTATTTCCCCCTCTTTTTGATTCCGTGTGCTCGACCGCTTAAGCCTGCCTCCCAGCCTCTCAGCTAAAGACTTCCAATATTGCGAGAAAAGTCATTTTTCTTTGTCTTCCTCTTTCCTTTCTTTCTCTTCCTTACTAAATGAACATCCGTTATTACATTTCATAACAAGGAACTCTTGCTCCTAGGCACCCATTGCCGAACCTTTTTAATGAAAGTTAAGATTAATAAGAATGGGAAAAAGGAAGCAATCTAGCGCAAAAGACGCTTCTTCCCAGAAAGATCGTGCGTCAATATTAAAGTTTATCTCAGGAGCCATGGGGGTAATTGACAAACAGATTATTAACGTAGAAGAAAATATATCAACCCAGAATGGGTTGCTAGGAGCTTCTAGCCCCCTTCCGCCAGTAACCCCTGCTAGCCCGGCTAAACTTGTGGCAAGCGGAACTCAGTTCAGAAGTACCAATGGTTGTATCCAAGACACAATTGACTCCATTTCACAAGTTGATGAGCTTCCACCTTCACCAAAACGTAAAAGGAAACCCCAACTAGTAAAGAAAGATAACCCACCCAGACAAGTGTGACTCGTTAATACTAGACGTGACCCCTTGGAAATTCAACCTAAAGTACCCATGCAAAATGCACAAAATGGCTACCAGAATATAAAATCTGGTCATAGGAAAAAACAACACATGGTGAAAGCGAAAACCAGCATCTCAGAGCCTACGAACACTTTAGAACAATTAGTAAGCTCATGTTTTGATCAAGTAATAAAACGCTTAACCCAATTGGAGGGAAAAATGGACCTTTTGTTCAATCTAGTGAAGGCACAACCTGTAAACCCAACGGCTCTAACTACCCAACATTCTGGTGATATAGACCCCAATGTGAATTCTCCCATCAGCCCCTTTCATCTGCTCCTCAGATCACACAAAGATGTGCTGGTTCTTGCGTTCCCTCTTCTAGAATCAGCAATCCACAATTGCAAAAAACGGTGCTAAATAGTGGGGAACACGTAAATATTGTGAAAACTCGCCGGGGTACTTCCCTAAAATCAAGAGGAACACTTGATCTTCCACCTGCGGCAATCCCTTACGTGATAGTTCTCACCAATGTTCCTACCCTATCTGGAGAGCATGGGGAATCCTGAACAGCTTTGTGGAATAAATCCTTGAACTGGATTGCAACTCGCCTGAAACCTGGCATGACAAATACACTTTTTGAGGACATTAAGATGGTCCGAAGGGTGAAATGGGTGGGTAGAAATCACAAAACGCTTAGGGGCGACTGCGTAGTCCTCTCATTCAAAACCCCCAAATTGGTTCAAGACATCTTAAGAAACCTAAGCCCACGGCAGATTATCAATCATGGCATTGCCCTGCTTCCTCTGGGTTTCTTTTACACGAGTACTACAGGTCATGATGGTCCTAGCCTCTATTCTGGGAAACAAATAAGCTGGCCTGAGAGCCAATATACGATCCCCACTGCAAATGGATTTCATAGGCTTAGCTCGGAAGAAATAGACTGACTAACATCTGACAAGGAACACAGTAGGTCCAAGCACACCACAGAAATTTTAGCCCCTGACCAATTAGGTGGCGATAGCTTGGTGGAAAGTTCTGGGGAAGAACGGACGGCAATGAAACTTTTCCCCAGTCTACCTACCAAAGATGAATCGCTCCCATGTGACTCCCCAAAAAAACTGCCCATTTGCGCATTTCGTGCATTGACCTCTTCTGCTTGCAAAGAAAGCAACACCATTCTAGGAAACAATCAAGCAAGTAATAAGTTTCCTGAGGGGCAGGGCATTACATTGCAGAGGGAGAACTTCTCATTTTTATTTTGGAACGTGGCAGGCCTCCAATTTAAAGCGAAGAATGAGGCCTGGTTAGAATACATTCAATGTTTCCCTTGGATGTGTCTCCAAGAGACCTGGTCTGTGAATCCAATACACATAAACGGTTATAGGACATTCCATACCCCTGCTGTCCCCTCTGTACGGGGCAGGGCTAAGGGTGGTTTATGCACCTTCATTTCTAATAAGTGCAATATAATTAAGGATAACACCTTAATTTCCAATACGTTCTACCAGGTGATCACATGCGAACTAAAAAATATGGCACAATTGGTGGTCATTAACTTTTATAACAACGCCCCTCAACAAAGCTTCCAACTTGTACTCAATCTTTTACAGGAAGATCTAGATCGAGTGTGCAATTCTTCGCATAAACAGTCTTACATTGTGTGGGGTGGTGATTTTAACATCCACCTGTGCCCTCAAATGATTAAGGGATTTTGCCCTCTCACCCTTGGAGGAGATGATGATTTACTCCACTTCACACATAATAATTTAGGCAACTTGCTGAATGAAGCACTATCCAGATATGACCTCGTTTTGTGTAATAGTCTGACTTATGGTAAACTTCAATTAAAACCTACCTTTAATGGCAGGCACGCTAATACTATAATTGACTTTATATTACTATCCAACAATTTTATTCCTTATGCATCTGAGTACAATACTCAAGACTCTGGGGGTCATTCTGACCCCGGCGGTCTAAGACCGCCGGGGCCAGGGTCGGCGGGAGCACCGCCGACAGGCCGGCGGTGCCCCGCAGGGCATTCTGACCGCGGCGGTTCAGCCGCGGCCAGAAAGGGTAAACCGGCGGTCTCCCGCCGGTTTACCGCTGCCCTTAGAATCCCCCATGGCGGCGCAGCTTGCTGCGCCGCCATGGGGGATTCTGACACCCCCTACCGCCATCCTGTTCCTGGCGGTTCGCCCGCCAGGAACAGGATGGCGGTAGGGGGTGCCGCGGGGCCCCTGGGGGCCCCTGCCGTGCTCATGCCACTGGCATGGGCACGGCAGGGGCCCCCGTAAGAGGGCCCCACAAAGTATTTCAGTGTCTGCCTAGCAGACACTGAAATACGCGACGGGTGCAACTGCACCCGTCGCACCTTCCCACTCCGCTGGCTCAATTCTGAGCCGGCATCCTAGTGGGAAGGTTGATTTGCCCTGGGCTGGCGGGAGGCCATTTGGCGGCCGCCCGCCAGCCCAGGGCAAATCTCAGAATCACCGCCGCGGTCTTTCGACCGCGGTGCGGTGTTCTGACGGCGGCACCTTGGCGGACGGCCTCTGCCGTCCGCCAAGGTTAGAATCAGCCCCTCTATGTTCAGTGACCACAACCCTCAAACTCTAGGCCTTACACTCCCTCAAGCTATATCTAAACACAGGGAATTGGAGGAGGCGGTAGTAAATATTAAATTGGGAGCAAGAAATGGCTATACAATCCGGTGGTCAGAGATTGAACCTATAGGCTTCATGGATGAATTAATGAGCAACTACTCCAAAGAATTTAACATCTGTCTTTCAGACAATAAGAGCCGACAAGATTGTATTAAAGCTTTCACTGTAATCACCACAGGAATAAACAGTCCCTTAAAGTAAGTTTTAGTAAATCGAGACCACAGATAGATAAAGGCTGGTTTGATGCTGAATGTACACAGGCCCTTAAGAACCTAAAACACTATTTACGATCAAAAAACCTTGATAAACATGAATTAAGTCTTAAGAGGAAGGAGCACAAAAATGCTATAAAGAAAAAGAAACCGAACTTAAAAAACGAGGTATGGCAATCCCTTCACGATGCAAGCCTCCAGAACGACAATGTCAAATTCTGGAAAATCGTGAATTCTCCCCTCCTATGTGATGGAAAGCTACCAACAATTGAAATCGCCATCACGGAAGAAGATTGGGTTGCTTTCCTCTTTGTTATATGCTCCTCAGAAAATCTGGCTTTGGAACCAAATCACTCTAGATTAGACTTTCATCCCATTTCGCCACCATTCAGCCTGACTGAGGTCATTGATGCTAGCAAAAATGGGAAAGCCCTAGGCCCAGACGGAGACCCAGCTGACATTTATAAAGCCAACGTGTCACTCTGGGGCCCATTACTGACGCAGGTGCTACGCGCCTGTTGTTCTACAGCCTTTATTCCGACCTGGGCCAAGTCTATAATTATTCCAATCTTCAAAAAGGGAGATTGCCAAAATCCTGCATGCTACCGCCCAATTTCTTTGCTCGACACATTTGCAAAAACTGCGGGACGAATTATTATAAATAGATTGCAAGACTGGACAGAGGATAACCATGTCCTCTCGGACTTGCAATATGGGTTTAGGGCCGGGATAGGGACGGCGGAGCAAGCTCCCAACCTAGATATTATACTTGGTAAATATACAAGGGCTAAGGCTGGAGACCTATACCTTGTATTTGTCGATCTGACTTCCGCATTTGACTGCGTGGTCCATTCTAAACTGTGGTCCATCTTACTGGATATGGGGGTTGATACTGCTATAGTACATTTCATTAGGGAATTGTACGCCGGAGCCAATGCCAGGGTCCGCTATGGGCTCCAGGGGGAATGCACTTCTTCATTCCCAATCGAACGAGGGGTACGTCAAGGCTGTGTGCTAGTTCCTTTATTGTTTGCCCTATACATCAACAAATTAGAGGGGGTCCTTTCTGATGCCTGTAGTGATCTCGAAAGATCCCAGCGCTCTTGTATGCGGATGATGCCGTTCTGATGGCCCGTACTCCAGTAGCATTGCAACGGTTATTAACAACCTTTGATAATTGTATGGATGCTCTGGGTCTCAGAATCAATTACTCTAAAACCTTTACGATGACATATAGCAGAACTTCCATAAGGAAATGCCAGATCACGTTAAGAGGTGCAAAACTAGCTGACAAAGGATGATTTTCTTATCTAGGTATAACGTTTGACAGTAAAGGTACATGGGCACAAGTTATAAAAGCAAGGAAATTGTTATTCACAAAAACCATCACGACCATACAAAAATTCTCTAAAAAGGTTGGGTGAGTGACTCCTAAAGATATGATGTCCCTGTACAACGCGAAATGTGTTTCAGTCGCACTGTACAGGGCAGGACTCTGGGGACACCGGGATTGCAATACTTTACAGCTAGTTGAAAACGCTTTTTTAAAGACAGTTTCAAGCGTCCCGAAATCTACCTCAACATTAGTATGCCACTCAGAAATGGGAGTAACATATCTCACAGATTTTATTCGTGCTCAACCAATTTTACTCTGGCATAAAGTATGGACCTCCGATCCTGCCAGGTTGAACAGGGCTATTATAGAAGATGCACTAGCACTTTCCCATTCGTTTAAAATTCCATGGCTAAACTACATAAATAATTTTCTCATGGAGCTGGGCCATCCTGAGCTGTATTTTACCCCAGACAAATTGAAAACAATCTCTAGGAAAGATTTGAAAAACATTTGCCTCACCCACCTGGCCGATTTGAGATGGGACATAGAGGCAAATAAATCCAGCGTTAGGAGAAATTGTTTGCTGCAACAAACAGATGGCATGGAACCTTACCTAAGTAACGTTCTGAATCCAAGACATCATTTCGTCCTTACGCGCTTAAGATTAGAGATTTTCCATCGCCCTGTCAGCTTTCCTCTGGCTAATGATTGGTCCCTTGCTTTGCAAAAATGTCCTTGTGACACAGTCTCTGATCAAAACACAATGCATATACTTTTCTTCTGTAAATTGTATTTAGTCCTGAGGAAAATGTTTGTGATACCACTTTTAAAATCTATGCATTTTAAACAATGTCGACCAGCCTTTCTGTCCCTCTTGTCCCTTCCATCAATTATGGTCTGCAATGGGTTAGCTTCATATCTGTGTGCAGTGATTAAGGCCAGATTATACCACAAGGCAAATGTGTGAGATTTTTTAAGTTTTATAACCATTTTTTTAAAAGAGTATTTCTTTTGTTTTAACTAAATTGTTTTATCAACCTTTTACTAGCGCCATTCATCCTACTTGGCTATATTTATATCCTATCTATTTCGTACTTGTTTGTTTTATAACACCGCTTTTTGTATGCATAACCGCTTTTATGATTGTTAAATTCAATCGAATAAAGTACTTTTGATGATGATGATATTGTGTTTTCGTGTTTTGTAAGTGTCTGTGGTATACTGTGTAAGTGTATTTTTGTAATTTGTGGTGTCTAATTTTGTCTTTGTACTGTTGGGAGCCTGTTGTGGGTATTGTTAGTTTGGGGATAGTTGGGCTGTTTTATGGTCACTTTTATTTCATTTTCCTCCCTCCTTTCCCTTTATTATCCTCTGCACCCCTTAATTTTAGTAATATTTCTGTCATGTTGGGTAGGCCACGTCTGGGGAGAATGGGTGAGGCGGAGCTGGGGGGATTCATTTGGCTGGTGTGCCACTTCCTCCCCTTGATGATCGGAGCAGGTGGCAGGGTGATACAGGGGTATCACGCAGAGGTGAGGAGGCTCCGGTGGTCAAAGGTGTTGTACCATCTGCGACGCGTCGACAACACACCGCGCAACGACCACCAACTAAAGCACCACTGGGCTGACCTTGTTGCCAGAGAGCAAGACCTGCTGGACCACCTGAGTATTGTGAATGGTGGCCCTGTTGGTGAGTACAATTCAGAGCAATGTGCACATTTAAATGCTCTGTAGTGACAGTAGCAGATTTGTTGATATGCTGCAGGCAATGTTTTTGGACATGTGGAATGCAAGTTACACATACAGTGGCCCTGAGTTATACAATAATTCCTCCACATTACTGTCATTTGTTGATGCAACAGCTGCACTAAGTTACTAAAAACGACTGGATCTTCTAAATTAGTGCTGCCTCACGTCAATAAATGATGCTAATGCAGCTCTAACATATGTTTTATCCATGGTCTGTGAGTGTACGAGGAAAGAGGTGTTTTTCACCAGCTAATTCCAAGAATTAATGTGTTCCCCAATTATTTTGAATACATGTCTGAACTGTATTCTGGCCAAAACATACCAATTTCTTTCTAACCTCAGATAATATCTTAGGCTGATAGTTTGACTTGGTTGTGCCGCAATTAAATTAGGAATGGATGCCAAAGTAATGCACACGGGTTCAGATCTAAATGTTTGGTGCTACTTTCCATAGTTGTAGCATATACCAAGAAGCAAATGATACAATATGAGGGATAACAACTATCCATGGCCCTCTGTTCATTGTACCTGTGTGTTTTAAATCGGTCTTGGGCACAATAGTTGGAACAGAGCTAATGCATTCCCCACCTGTGTTACTCTATGGCCATGCACTTCTCATAAGTTATGGGGTCATCATAGGATACCTGATGTTGGGGAATGCATGGTCACAATGTATTACATGCATGATGTTGTGCAAGGGACCCCTGACCAATTCCATCATACAAATAAAGTTCCTTAATACTTTGCTAGTTTAGTTTGGTATACCCCTGCTGATCTAATGCAGCATATGTGCAATAACTAACTTCCCAGTATGGAAGCTATCACAGACATGGGTGTATTCTAAGATCAGAAGACCAGCATTCCTGTGACTGCTGCCATTCCGAAGGTACATACAAATTGAAACCTACATCATCATGATTGACACAGTGGTACATTTGATAAACCATGTTTTAATAATGTGACAGTGTCAGTTTGCTCTATACCCGCTGATCTCCCAACTTGGCAAATGTAAGATGATCAATGTGGCTAACTGTGATTTCCAAAACCCATTATGGGTACACAGGGCAATGAGTGACACATTTCAGGTGCAATGACCACTCCTGTGCATACATTCTGTCATGGATGACCACAATATACACTGTCAGCATATATCTCTTCTATTAAAATATTAAAAATGGCCAATCCATGTCTTGTCTCAAATTGTCAACAATTAAAGCACAGGATCCCTGCCATTATGATGTCATAGGGAGCATATGTGGCTCAGGGTACACTGTTAATGTAGCATATGTAACCTACACACAACACAGGCCCTACATGTAAGGGACCATAGAAAGCATGATAAACCATGACCTTCAATCAACCCACAGGAGTATCACACAGTAACTAATTGTCCCTGATGCACAGGCCACAATACCTGAGTGACTGGTCATGCAGTGCTCCAGGAATGTGGCTTTGCATGTATCTCATTACTACAAATGATGAGAGGAGTACACTCCATAAATGAGTCTGCAACCAATTGATGGAGCATGTTTGTCACCACGTGATAGTTAGGGCCACTGCATGTGTGCAGATGTGTGTGTATCACTCACTGGAGTGACAGGGTCTATACATTTTTGCAGTGGTATGTATGTTGGAGTATCATCATGCCTGAAAGGCTGGACTTTCAGATATAATTTTACACACAGTAATTGTACTTGAAAGTGTTTTACAGTGCACAGACATTGAGCACATTTCACCCTTCCATGTGCTTTACAGGTAGACCTGCCCCTTACACAATCGGAGAAGTGGCTCGATTTGCAGACCCAGACATATCCAATAAGTGTTGATATTTCAGTTCTCTGTTGTGTTTGCAGCTGTTGTGTGATTGACTCCTGTGTGTTGGACACATAGCAAGGTATGATGTGTTGGCACATGATCTGATATGTAACTTTACTGGAGTTTCAGTTTTTTTCCTTATTTGAGTTGGACAATCAGTAGCGTATAGTCATATCTTGGGATTGTAGTGCAGCCCTGTAGGCATGGCCATGTGAATATGGTGACATTTGTTGATACAAGTTTTATAAATAAAATTTAGCAGAGGGCCATTTTCATGATTTAGTCAGCACGTCAGACCCTGAGTCTCACAGAATAGGGATGCCAAAGTCTCACCCACATACTTGAGCCTCCCTGTTCACTAATGAACATGTTCAACTGTATGTTTGGCTTCCTAGCAGTATCTAGCGCCACATGTTGTGCTACGTGTATGTGGCACTTGAGTACAATGTCATAGGTGTGCATGCAGCTCATGGCCAAATGTGTGCTTGCATCTATCTGCTTTTTGTAGGACAGGTATTAGTGGTATTAAATGATGTTGACAATTGCCTGCAATTATAAACATATATGTGGATGGGATTGCCCAAGGTTTGTGTCTATCCTAGTTGGACACCCTCCTTACCTGTGGTGGCCTGTCTAAATCCATGTACAGCTATCCAAAGCTTCCTGGGTGTCCTTGATGTTTGAAAGTATGTGTTGCTTGTCCATCCCCCCTGAGGCACAGGCTTAGGTTTATGAAATATGTGTAACAAGGTGTTATGATCCAAGTATGGTACACAGACATGTAAATCTGTAAATCACTTGTCCAAACCTAGGACACCCACTCTTGATTAGCAACTGCATACCATCCTGGCAATTCCATTTATAAATCACAGATCTTGTGGCCCTTGATTGTCATTCAGAAGATAGTCATTAGTTGGCCTGTCACATGTGGAGGACTTGCAACATTTTTTACGTGACTAATGGCTGAAGAATGATGCATAAGTAATTTAAGTTGGTACACGTCTTTTAGAGCATTGCTGTGCTGTTATATAGGAAATGTGTAGGCTACGTTGGCATGTACTTCCTCAGGGAGAATCTGTGATCTGTATGGTGATATGGCCTTTTTCAGCTACATTAGGGCCCGTATTTATACTTTTTTTAGCGCCGCCTTTGCGCTGCTTTTTGACGCAAAACGGCGCAAACCTACAAAATACAATGGTATTTTGCAAGTTTGCGCCATTTTTGCGTCAAAAAACGACGCAAATTCGGCGCAAAAAAAGTATAAATACGGGCCTAGATGTATTGTCGGATTGTCATCAGTAGCTATATCACACAATGAAGTACCTAATGTTTGGCTTTTTCTTTTTTAACAGCAGCCAATATGGATGGCAGCTAGATCCCTGAGTTTCAGCGGTGGCCGATGCATTACCGCCACATTCTGGATGTGGAGTCTGGGTACCGCCACATGGCACAGCGTTATCGCCATGAAGAGCCTCAGGGTTATGGATGGCATTTGCTGAAGGGGGCCCTTTGGTGTCCACAACAGCCACCACCACCAGCAACACCACTACCACCCAGGTGGCACAAAGGGTGACAGACACCACTGCAGGACCATCAACTTCCTCAGCTCCAGGACCACTGACGGCAGCACCTGCTCCTCCCCCTCCAAGCATGGCACCACTAACCGGACAAACTTCAACAACTGGCACTCAGACCACCCCTGCTGCAGTCATTGACCCTGATGATTTTAGAGCAATGCAACGTGACATGCAACGTATGTTGCGGAGACTGGACAGGCTGCAGCAGGAGGTGTCACAAATCAATAAGAGGGTGCGTGTCATAAAGAAGACCCTGTGGAGGGCGAACTTGTGACTATAATACCCTCAGCCGTGATTCCCTCCCCTCCCTCCTCTTTCCTGGTTCTTTTGATTAGTGGGTTTAGGGGGCTTATTGTTAGTTTAGAATAGGCTGTTAGTTTAGTTAGTAGTAGTGGGTTGGGGGGTATGATATTTTTACATGTTTTTTTATGTGTGTTTGATGATGTTGGGGTTTTTGTGTTTAAAAAACAAAAAAAACTAATTTAAAACAAAAATACAAAAATATATATATCCGTTTAGTATAAGATAGTATGTGTTTAGGTTGGTATATGTTGTCCTCCATGTGTCCTGTCATATAAGTGGGGGGTTGATGTTCAGAGCGTTTAGTTAAATGTGAGATGTAGGTTTAGCTTAGGTTAGTTAGGGCCAGTTGTGGGTAATGTGTAGTTAGGATAGGTTAGGTTAGTTGAGGTGTTTCCCCTGGTTTTAGTATCCTTTTTTACAGTTAAATAAATATTTAGGTACTCCTTTACAGTATGTGTCATATGCTTGGGGATCAGGGCCTTGGCATGGGTGAACAGTGTCAATTTAGTATTTGCATTTGTGTTCCATCCTGCATCCAAATCCCAACTGAGCTGTCACATTGGCAGCTACACCAAAGCTACTTCACTAGGAATCTGCCATCCATTGCACCCACCACTCTAGGTTACTATGGATCTCAATGTGTTGTTAAGTTTTGATGTATGTTTTGAATCTGACATACTTTGGGACCAGATTTGGTATTGAGGACAATGTTTTACGTCTGCCTGCAGCCTGATGTTCATGTGAACCCTGATAAGGTGAGTAATGGTATAATCTCATGTAGTATAGTATACATAACTCACACCTGTCATTTGTTACATTGTACAGCCAGGTTACTTATTTGTGCGTACACTCATACACATCCATTCCTGCTGTATGGTGTGCGAGGAACAAATTGTGACAAATGTTCCGTACATAAAGATTGTCTGGAAGAAAAATTCGAAGACAATATTTTTCTGCTTAGACATCCCTTGAAGAAGACTTATTCTGTCCAACTCAGCATTATACTGTATAGTTTCTAGTTACCTCAGAATTAACCCTCAGGAAGGGTAGATGATGGTACAATCCAGACCACAGTGCACAGTTATCAGCCCACATTCTTTCAGGTCAGTTGTATTAACATTCTATGGGCGTTGACATGAGGCAAACATCACCAATCTCCCTCACGGTTGATGTGTCACATTATACAGAAACAAAGTGGTTGTGTAAGTGCTATTTATTTTAAAGTATGTAGTGCTATTTTACATAGTCCAGGATTGTGAGTCCATTAGTGTGACACCTTCCATTGTGATCCTACACAAGTGCAAATGGACATGTCATTGGACATGCTGGGGTGTCATACAGTACAGAGGGACATGAATTGCCAATGAGGTAGTGAGAGACAATCACTGGGCAGAGTGACAAGATAAACAGTGGGCTGGAGAATAGTGCTTGTGAGCAGCTGTTGCAAGACTGGCATGTTACGAAAGCAGAGGACCTTGGTTATAGGTGGCCATGTGGCATGGACTTGTGCTACCGGGTACTCTTACGGGTAAAGGTGATCTGTTCCACGTCTTCATCTTCTGATGTGTGTGTTGTCTCCTCTGCCCTTGGTGGTGATGGGTTTGAAGAGCCAACACACACTTCAATATTTGAAGACTTGGAGTCAGAAAGCCCGGTAGCTGCCAACTGTGGGGCTATTAAGGGCAGTACTGCAGCAAGGAGGAGCTGCTGGTTTTTAAGTATAGCAGCTACATCACTGTGGTAGGCAGCTAGGTCAGCCCTGAGGGGGTCAATATTTCATTCATGCACGCGTTGAAAGGTTTGTGGTTGGAAGTGTTGTAGGTTTGTGGTTGGAAGTGTTGTATTAACTCCCTTACTGCTGTGCTGATTTCCTTCACACTTTGTTGCAGTTCTTGCAACATAGATGTTCACCCTTGTATGGCTGCTGCTTGTTCTGCAGTTGTCATCATGCACAAATGCACCCCCTTTAGACTGGCTGCCATATTTTGCATCCCCACCCGCAGCTCCTTGGCCAGCTCCCGCTGTACTCCAAGTACAGTTCTCTCAAAACTGTTGCCAGTGTCGTCAGATTCCTCAGCTGGGTTGGAGCTGGCAGGTCGTACAATTGGGGTGGTGGGTGGGTCCTCAGTGATGGCTGCTGTATCTGTGCTCCTCCTTGCGACTGAAGGCGGGGTCTGGAGGGTTCCAAGGACATCTTGGAGGGTCTGCTGGCTGATGCTTGCCAGCTCGTCATCCATGTCATCAGGGAATTCCAGGACAGGCATATCCCCAGGAGAGCCATCATCCTCTGCAATGAGATATGGTACAATTAGTGTGTCTGTGCTGTGGCATTTGTAATGTGACGTACCTGACTTCCTATTAGTTATACATTGTGATATTGGTTCCTGTTCATTGTTCCTGTCTTTAATATTAGCATTCTCCCAGGTCTATGCCCCACCTGCATGTCACATGTAGTGTGGGCAGTTTGGGGCAATGTCAGCGTCATATCCTCTAGGTGTTGGTTCTGCCCAAATTGAATGTCGCCACCTTCTTATCCTACTCAACCCTCCGTCTACTTCCATTCTCATGTTGTGGCCTTGCACTGGTTGTGGGTGTTCTGATGGCACTTGCACCACACTTAACAATGTGGAACTTCCCCAGTCTCAGATATTTCACATCCAGCTATATGTTGCTGAGACCTAGCCTATACTATGTATAGCACTGGCATAACACACTACAGATGTCAGCATTGGTAGTGTGTAATGTTGATGTTGGTGAATGTGTGCTATAATAAATTCCACTGATGGTCCTAGCAGTGTTCCATTTCCTCTTCTGACTGTGCAGGAGTATTTCACTAGCCAGTAACATATGTCCTCCCCTCAATGCTGTTGTCTGAGCAGTATAACAGTTGGGATGTTGCATGGTGCCATTGCAGCTATTGTGGCCCAGGCACAGGGTGGACACTGACATATGCAGCATGGTTATGACATTACTGCTGTGTACCTCACAATATTTATGACAATGGCTGATGTTTGTAGCGACTATGGACATTCACATTTGTCTGGGTTGGCACATTTGTATTGATTACAGGGGATTGGTAACGTTGTCATCCTGAACCCTCTAACTTGGGTATGTTTGATCCATGGGCATGTAACTGCCATTAGCTACTTGACCGCCGCACGCAGCATAGGTGGTAGTGGCAACAGTTGTAAATGTTAAATTCCACTTGCGGATATGGCCTGAGGCTGTTAATTGAGCCCTTGTACATGTAGGGAGAATACCAGCTGTCATGTGACAGCAGGCCAGTTTTACCTTGTACCCTACCCTCCTGGACTGGCTTTACCTTTCCATTATCCTTGGCATGGCAGCATACACCAATGCTAAGGTTGTTGGTGTAGTGTAGTACTGTGCCCCAGGTTTCCTCTGGACAGCCCATGCCCCCATGCCATGCCACTTTGACCATTCCACTCCCTGAATATCATGATTTCCATTCATTGTGTAGTAGGTAGTTCCCCTCCCCCGCTTACTGTTTACAAATAGCCATTTTTGGACCCCATGCGACTTACCCTGCATCTGTGTTGTCTCCTGGTGGCTGCGCTGTGCTGTCCTTGAATCCCTGTGACAATCTCCTCGGGGATGACGGCTGCCACCATCTCCTCCATGTGGTCCAGGGCCTCCTGCGGTGCTGGACTCCCACCTCCAGTCTGCAGTGCTGCCTTCCTGTTCCTGGTCATCTTTTCCTTGGTCCTGCGCTTGCAGTCATGCCAGCGTTTCTTGCACTCGATGACTGTTCTCCATACTTCTGCCACACTGTTTATCTTGTCAACAATTTGTTGCCATATTGCCTCTTTCCTACTAATTGGCAATTTGGAGGTAACAAAAAGTTGGTGCTGGTGTTCTGTCAACTCTTTCACCAGTATTTCCTGCTCCTCTGCACTGAACCAACACTTTATTTTCTTCTTCTCCCTCTCCTGGGTCTAGTGTGGGTCCTCCTGGCTGGTTCCTGGTCTGCTGTCATACTCCTGGGGTCTGTCCAAGCTTCTGGGATCCATTTTGGCTCCCCTTTGCACATTTTGCAGTGTTTGCGCCGCTTTTTGACGCTATTGCGTCACAAATGGTGCATATCCGGTATGCGATGTCGTAAACCGATTCACAGTCATTTTTGCCACCTTAACGTTGTTTTTCTTTATGACGTGACGCATTGGTTTGAGTGAAAAAAATGACTCACACCGGTGGTTTGCACCACCATGTGTCAAAGTATAGATTTGACACCCGAGTGGCGCAAAGAAATGGCATTAGCCGGCGTTAAATTTTGGACGCAAAACTGCGTTGGCGCAGTTTTGCATCAAAAAGTATAAATATGGGCCCTAGTTCTTTGATTGGTGGGTGAGAGTTTGAAAATTTCTGCAATTCTTCCACCCTTCTTTGTGTTGCTAAAGTTGCTGTAAGTGGGAAGGGTATGCCCAGACATAGGTCCCATGCTCACTGTGCTACTGGATTCAACCTAGCCTGGCTGATGCATGGTGATACTCAGAAACCTGTCCCAGGATGCTTGTTTCTAGTCCTGTGAGGATATAGCCTGGCAGTTCAGTCTGGACTGTTCCCATGGAGAACAGGGTCAAGACTGATTTGCACATGGCTGACTTCAAGATGGGCTGGCATGGTGAGCAAAAGAATGATGGAATAAACCCAGATCTGGAACTGGGGGTGAAAGTTTGAAAAGTTTCAGCATTCCGTCCATCATCCTTTTCTGTTGCTAACGTTGCCATACATGAGAAGGGTAATGCGCAGATGTGGGTCCAATGCTCACTCTGTTACTGGATTCAAGCTAGCCTGGTTGATGAAGAGTGATGTTCTTAAACGAGTTCTAGAATCCTTGTTTCTGGTCTACGGAGAACATGGTCAAGACTGATTTGTATATAGCTGGATTCAAGCTGTGGTGGTGTGATGAGTAAAAGAACGATGGATTAAACCTAGATCTGAGATTGGGGGTGAGTGTTTGAAAAGTTTCAGCATTCTGTCTATCATTGCTTTGTGTTGCTAAAGTTGTCATAAGTGAGAAGGGCATGCCCAGAAGTGGTTATCCTGTTGACTGTGCCACTAGCTTAAAGCTAGCTTGGATGATGAAGGGTGAAACTCTGAAACCTGTCCCAGGATGCTTGTTTCCAGTCCAGGGAGAACTTTGCCTGGCAGTTCGGGCTGGACTGTTTCTATGGGGAACAGGGTCAAAAGTGATTAGCATATGGCTTGGTCCAAGCTGGGGTACCACGGTGAGCAAAATAACAATGGATTAAACCCAGATCTGTGAGGGGGTGAGTATGTGAAAGGTTTCAGATTCCTGTCCATCATCCTTTTGTGTTGCTAAAGTTGCCCTATGTGGGAAGGGTATACCCAGATGTGGGTCCTGTGCTTACTGTGCTACTGGTTTCAAGCTAGCCTGGCTGATCAAAGGTGATATTCTCAAACTGTTTGCAGAATGCTTGTTTCTTGTTCAGGAAGGACCTGGTTTGGCAGTTCTGTCTGGACTGATCCCATGAAGCAGAAATTCAAGACTGATTTGCATATGGCTTGATACAAACTCTGGTGGCACTGTGAGTAAAAGAGCAATGGATTAAATCTAGATTTGTTATTGGGGATGAGTGTTTGAAAAGTTTCAGCATTCTGTCCATCGTCCTTTCGTGTTGATAAAGTTGCTCTAAGTGAAAAGTGTATGTCTAGGCATGGGTCCCATGCTCACTCTGCTACTGGATTCAAGCTAGCCTGGCTGATGAAAGGTGATACATATAAATTAGTCCCAGAATGCTTGTTTCCGGGCCGGGGAGGACCTGTTCTCGGAGTTCGGGCTGAACTGTTCCCATGAGAAAAAAGGGCAAGACTGATTTGCATATAGCTGGGTCCAAGCTGGAGTGGCCTGGTGGGCAAAAGAACAATGGATTAAATGCAGATTTGTGACTGGGGTCGAGTATTTGAAAACTTTCAGCATTCTGTCCATCATCGTTTTGTGTTGCTAAAGTAGGCATAATTGGGAAGGGTACTCCCAGTCGTGGGTCTTGTGCTCTCTGTGCCACTGGATTCAAGCTAGCCTGACTCGTGAAGAATGATATCCTGAAATTGATCCTAGAATGCTTGTTTTGAGTTAAGGAAAGGCCTTGGCTGGATTGTTCCCATGAGAAGCAGAGATTAGACTTATATTTATGTGGCTGAGTCAAAGCTTAGGTGGCATAGTGAAGGAAAGACTAATTGATTAACCCCAGATCTGTGACTGGGGTTGAGTGATTAAAAGGTTTCAGCATTCAGTTCATCATCCGTTAGTGTTGCTAAAGTTGCGCAAAAGTTGCGCTAAGTGGGAAGGGTATACCCAGACGTGGGCCCCGTGTTCACTGTGCCACTGGATCCAAGCTAGTCCTTCTGATAAAGATTGATACCCTGAAACCTGTCCCAGGATGCTTGTTTCCGGTCCAGTAAGGACTTTGCCTGGCAGTTCGAGATGGACTGTTTCCATGGGGAACAGGGTCAAAACTGATTTGCGTATGGCTGGGTCCAAGCTGGGGGGCCAGGGTGAGCAAAAGAACGATGAATTAAACCCAGATCTGTGACTGGAGGTGAGTGTTTGAAAAGTTTCAGCATTCCATCAATCATCCTTTTGTGTTGCTAATGTTGCCCTAAATGGGAAGGGTGTGCCTAGACGTGGGTCCTGTGCTCATTGTACCACTGGATTCAAGCTAGACGGGCTGATGAATGGTGATACTCTCAAACCAGTACCAGGATGCTTGGAAGGTCCTGGTTGCAGTTCGGGCTGGACTGTTTCCATTACGGGACAGAGTCAAGACTGATTTGCATATTGCTGGGTCCAAGCTGGGGTGGCATAGTGAGTAAAACAATGATGGATTAAACCCAGTTCTTTGACTGGCGGGTGAGAGTTTGAAAAGTTCTGCAATCCGTCCATCAGTCTTTGTGTTGCTAAAGTTGCCGTAAGTGGGAAGGGTATGCCCAGACATGGGTTCCATGCTCACTGTGCTACTGGATTCAACCTAGCCTGGCTGATGCAGGGTGATACTCAGAAACCTGTTCCAGGATGTTTGTCTCTATTCTTGCAAGGATATAGCTTGGCAGGTCAGGCTGGACTGTTCCTATGGGGAACAGGGTCAAGACTGATTTGCATATGGTTGGATTCAAGCTGGGGTGGCATGCTGAGCAAAAGAATGATGGATTAAACCCAGTTATTTGACGGGGGTGACTGTTTGAAAAGTTTTAGCATTCAGGGGCATTTTTATAATGCCCTAACACAATCCTGTGGCACATTAAGGTCATTATTTTTTATGTTAATGAGGCCCAACAAGGCTGAAATTCCTGCGCCTTATTTACAGGGTAGCTCAATGCACTACATTATGCAAGCACCAGGCAAAATTTGTGGAAAGGGGGTGTTCCCCCGTTAGGGGAGCCGGAAAAATGGCATAAAGAAATGTAGGCGGCTGGCCTGGCTTGTAGTGGGTACCTTGGATACTTACACCTTATACCAGGTCCAGTTATCCATTATTAGTGAAATGTAGTAGTGTTCTAGCAGCTTAGGCTGATAGCGGTAGCTATAGCAGAGCAGCTTAGGCTGAACTAGAGAACAGTGCAAAGCTCCTGCAATACCACTCATAGTTACACAGTACTTATACACAAGTAAAGAGAATACTCAGGCCCTGATTTATACTTTTTGTGGCAAAAATGCAATAATGCAGTTTTGCACCAAAAAGTTTAGCACCGGCTTGCACCATTTCTGTGCACCAGCCGGGCATCATATTTATGGAATGGTGCAAGCCGGTGCAAAGGGTACGCTAGCATAAACCAAATGATGTTAGCTGGGTGGGGCAGGTGGTATGGAAGAAGGGGGTTTTGCCCTAAAAAATTACGTTAAGCAGTTTAGAGTAACCTGTCCAGAGTCATTTTCTGATGCAAAAACATCCATACCACATGACTCCTGTCTTAGAAAAGACAGGAGTCATGCCCACCACCCCAATGACCAGCACAAGGGACCAGGGTCCCCTGGGCATGGCCACTGCACTCTGTGCCATGTATGGGGGCCTATTTCAGGGCCCCCTATGGCACTTTAAAAAATAAAATAAAATAATTTCCTGGGATGGGGTCCCCCATCCTCCGCTGTCCCTCTGGTGTGGGTGGGGGTGCCTGGGGAGGGCACCTGTGGGGTTATTACGTGGTGTTCCACCATGGAAATCGGCTCACAGGTCCCCTAACTCCTGCCCTGACCCAGGCATTAAGAAATGCAGCAAAGCAAGCTTTGCACCATTTTTTTAACCCCTCCTCCCTCCCGTGCACCATTTTTGTACTGGAGTATAAATATGGCGTTAAGGCCATAGAGTCATTTTTGCACGGGAACTCCTACCTTGCATCTCATTAAGGCAAGGTAGGTTTCCAAGTCCAAAAAATGACTTTAAATCCATACATTTGGCGCTGGATGGGTCTAGCACCAAGGTATAATAATGGAGTTTGTTTTGCACCGAATTAGAGGAAAAAAAGAAAAAAGATGCTAATTCGGTGCAAACAGAGTATAAATATGCCCCTCACTGTTACCAAAACTAAAGGAGGTTTATTTGGGTGACACAAGGCCAAAAATATCTTAGAGGCAATACTCCTTCTGGAGGTAAGTATTATACACAATATATACACTAGACACCAAAATAGGATAAGTAATTAGACATAGGATAGTGCAAACAATAGAAAATGCTATAGAATGCAATGGGAGAAAATAGGTCTAGGGGAAACACAAACCATTCACTAAGAAAGTGGAATGCGAATCACAAATCCCCCACTAGACAAGTGTAGTGTGTAGAGAATCGCTGGGAAAGTAAGAATACAGCAAAGATAAGTAAAATACCCCACCCCAGAGCCCAGGAAAGTAGGAGTAAAGTACTGCAAGTTTCCTTGGGACACACTACAAGTCGTGATTAGAGTTATTGCAAGAACCAAGCAAGACTGCAAACAACAAATGGTGGATTCCTGGACCTGAAGACCTGCAAAGGAAGGAGACCAAGTCTAGAAATCGGAAGAAGTTCCAGGAAGGACAGGACCCCCTTCCAACCTAGAAGAGGGTACAAAAGAAGAGTCCCCGGTTGGACGAAGTCTGCAGAAATGCACCTAAGGAAGATGTCAGCGGGTTCCTGCATGATGCAATGGAGGTCCCACGAAGTGATGTTGGATGCAGGCGAGATTTGGCGCTGGATTCATCAAACAAGCCTAGGTTCTGGCAAAGTTGCGTTTTTGCATCAAAGTGGTGCTGTCTGGACCCAGGAGGGACCTGGGGGCCTCAATTCTGTGTGAGGGGGAAGAGGGGGCTCTCAGCACTTCAGAGAGCCCTCAGTCGACCAGACAGCACCCACGAAAGTCCCAGGATATGGGGACAAAGGAGGTGCAAAATGCGGTTGGTGCAGCAGTACAAAGGAGGGTCCCATGCCGCTGGAGGACAACTCATCAAGTTGAGCATCACAAGATAAGAGTGCTGGGGCCCTGGGCCAGGCTGTGCACGAAGGATTCTTTCAAACAGTGCACTGACGTGGTGCAAAGGGGAACTGTCGCTAACGGGGAAAGCAAGCTCTTACCTCCTCCAAATTTGGACTGCAGGACTTTAGGACAGTCTGTGTTGAAGGGGTCCACCACCTGTGTTCCAAGGAGCACGCCCGTCGCCAGGAGAGGAGTCCAAGAGAACCGGTCGTTGACTTAGAAGGTGCCTGCAAGAGCAGGGAAATTACTCCATCACTCCACAGGAGATTTCTTTGGTCCTTCTGGTGCAGGGTGAAGACAGGGAGTCCCCAGAGCGTGCACACCAAGGAAACTGTTGCAGTTACTGGCTGGAGCTGATATTGCAGAGGAAAAGTGGCCCTTCTGGATACTTTGTTGCTGTTACAACGGTTCCTGGAGCAGTCTGCGGTCGATCCAAGGTCAGAGGATGAAGTAGTTGTTGCAGAGGATTCCTGCTGGAAACTTGCAAGTAGAATCTGAGGCGAAACCCTCAGGAGAGACCCTAAATAGCCCAGAGAGAGGGGTTGGCTACTTTATCAAGTATAGACCTATCAAGAGGGTTCTCTGATGTCCCCTTCTGGCACTGGCCACTCAGAGGCCTCCAGAGTGTCCCCACACCTTGGAGAACAATATGGCTGAAGTCTGGGACACACTGGAGGAGCTCTAGGCAACACCCCTGGAGTGATGCTGGACAGGGGAGTGGTCACTCCCCTTTCCTTTGTCCAGTTTCACACTAGAGCAGGGACTGTGTAGACTGGCTTATGCAAGCACCATCTGTGCCCTTCAAAGCTTTTCCAAAGGCTGGGGGAGGGTACTCCTCCCCAACCTGTTACACCTGTTTCCAAAGGGAGAGGGTGTAACACCCTCCTCCCAAAGTAAATGCTTTGTTTTGCCTTCCTGGGACTGAGCTGCTCAGAACCCAGGAGGGCATATCCCTGTCTGTGACGAGGCAGCAGCTGTTGCTACAGTGCAAGCCTCAGAGATATGGTTTGGCACTACTGGGGGTCCATGGTGGAACCCCTAAGGTGCATGGAATTGGCTCCCCAATACCAGATTTTAAATGGGGGGATCTTAGACACTTTACATGGCCATATTCGGAGTTACCATTGTGAAGCTACATATAGGTATTGACCTATATGTAGTGCATGCGTGTAATGGTGTCCCTGCACTCACAAAGTCCATGGAATTGGCCCTGAACTATGGGGGGGGCCTTTGCTAGTGCAAGGGTGCCCTCACACTTAGTAACTTTGCACCTAACCTTCAGTAAATGAAGGTTAGACATATAGGTGACTTATAAGTTACTTAAGTGCAGTAAAAATGGCTGTGAAATAGTGTGTGCAGTATTTCACGCAGGCTGCAGTGGCAGTCCTGTGAAAGGGTTTGTGTAAGATCCTTATGGGTGGCAAAAGAAATGCTGCAGCCCATGAGGATCTCCTTGAACCCCAGTGCCCTGGGTACCTAGGTATTATATATTAAGGACTTATAAGGTGGTCCAGTGTGCCAATTGAAATCAGTAAATGAAGTCACTAGCCTATAGTGACAAATTTAAAAGCAGAGAGAGCATAAGCACTGAGGTTCTGGTTAGCAGAGCCTCAGTGACACAGTTAAGCACTACTGACAACACACACATTAGGCCACAAACTAGGAGCACTGGGGTCCTTGCTAGCATGATCTCAGTGAGACAGGCAAAACACACTGACATATAGGGTTTTCACTAAGAGCACTGGGATCCTGGCTAGCAGGATCCCAATTACACAGTAAAAACACACTGACACACACTCACAAACATGTCAAAAGTGGGGGTAACCATGCTAGAAAGAGGCTAGTTTCTCACAGGAAATCTATGATATTTCCTTGTGCCATTTTTTATGGCACTTTTAATGCCTGCTTAAGAGCAGGCGTTAAAAGGGGGCTTCCATTCTTAAGAATTGGGCCCTATCCTGGCGCTACTCCTGCAGAGTACATCAATAGGGTCATGAGAAATTACACTTGTGCCCCCTACCCTTGCCATGGTGTGCTTTATTTTAAATTCAGCGCACACATGGTGGGGGTAGGGAAGTGCTAAGTGGCGCAGAAATAGTGGCATTGCACTAGGTGCAGCGCCACTTTCCATAAATCTTCCCAGTCCATCATTCTTTTGTGTTGCTAAAGTTGCCCTAAGTGGGAAGGGTATGGCCAGACGTGGGTCCCATGCTCACTCTGCTATTGAGTTCCAGCTAGCTTTTCTGATGAAGGGTGATACCCTGAAACCGATTGCAGGATAGTTGTTTCTGGTTCAGGGAGGACTTAGCCTGGCAGTCCGAGCTGGACTGTTCCCATGGGGAACAGGGTCAAGACTGATTTGCATATGGCTGGATCCAAGCTGGGGTGGCATGGTGAGCAAAAAAACCATGGATTAAACCCAGATCTGTGACAGGGGGTGAGTGGTAGAAAAGTTTCAGCCTTCTGTCCATCATTCTTTTGTGTTGCTAAAGTTGCTCTAAGTGGGAAGTATATGCCCAGATATGGGCCCCGTGCTCACTAAGCCATTAGATTCAAACTAGCTTGGCTGGTGAAGAGTGATGTTCTGAAACTGATTCCAGGATGCTTGATTCTGGTTTAGGAAGATCTTGACTTAGCAGTGTGGGCTGGGCAGTTCCCATGGAGAACAGGGTCCACACTGATTTGCATATGCCTGGGTCCAACATGGGGTGGCATGGTGAGCAAAACACAAATGATTAAACCCAGATATGTGACTGGAGGGGAGTAATTAAAAAGTTTCAGTATTCAATTCATCATCCTTTTGTGTTGTTAAAGTTGGCCTAAGTGGGAAGAGCATTCCCAGACATGGGTCCTGTGCTCACTGTGCTACTGGATTTGAGCTACCCTTGATGATGAAGGGAGATAACCTGAAACTGGTCCCAGGATGCTTGTTTCTGGTCCAGTGAGAATCTGCCCTGACAGTTTAGGGTAGATTTTTCCCATGAGGAACAGGATCAAGATTATTTTGCTTATTGCTAGGTCCGAGCTGGGGTGTTATGGTGAGCAAAAAAGATGGATTAAACCCAGATCTTTGAGTGGGGGTGAGTGTTTAAAAAATGTTTTAGCATTCTTTTCATCATCTTTTTGTGTTTGTAAAGTTACGCTGAGTGAGAAGGGTATGCCCAGACATGGATCCCGTATTCACTGTGCCACAGGATTGAAGCTAGCCTGGCTGATGAAGGGCGATACCCCGGGGAGATCTGGCCTGGCAGTTAGGGCTTGACTGTTTCCTTGGGTAGCATGGGCAAGACTGATTTGCATATGGCGGGATCCAAGCTAGTGTGGCATGGTGAGCAGAAGAACAATGGATTAAACCCAGATCTGTCACTGGGAGTGAGTGTTTGAAGAGTTTCAGAATTCAGGGGCATATTTATAATGCCATAGCACCACCTTAAGCCACATTAACGTCATTATTTTTTACGTTAATGTCACCCAGCGAGGTTGAAATTTCTGCGATACTTGTAACCCTTTACACATAATGTGTGGAAAAAGGCCGTTCCCCCATAAGGGGTGCCAGAAAAATGGCGTAAGGAAATATATGAGATTTCCTTGTGCCATTTTTTACGGCACTTTTAACACCTGCTCAAGAGCAGGCATTAAAAGGAGGCTTCCATTCTTTGGAATGGGGCCGTATATACTCTGCAGGAGTAGTGCCAATATTTTGGCGCTACTCCTGCAAAGTACTTCAATAGGGTAGTGAGAAATTATGCTATTGCCCCCTGCCCTACGCTACGGTTCACGGTACTTTCAATACGGCGCACACATGGTGGCGGTAGGTGGATGTTAAGGGGCGCATGGAAAGTGGCATTGCACAAGGTGCAGCGCCACTTTCCGTAAATCTGCCCGAGTCCATCATCCTTTTGTGTTGCCAAAGTTGCCCTAAGTGGGAAGGGCATGCCTACACATGGGTCCCATGCTCACTCTGCTACTAGATTCAAGCTAGTCTATATGATGAAGGATGATTTGAAACTGGACCCAGGATGATTGTTTCCAGTTCAGGGAGGACTTGGCCTGGCAATTCAGGCTGGACTGTTCCCATGGGTTACAGGGTCAAGACTGATTTGCATATGGCTGGATCCAAACTGGAGTGGCATGGTGAGCAAAAGAAAGATTCATTAAACCCAGATCTGTGACGGAGGTGAGTGTTTGAAACATTTCAGCTTTCTGTCCATCATTCTTTTGTGTTAATAAGTTGCCCTAAGTGGGAAGGGTATGCCCAGGTGTGGGTCCCGTGCTCATTGTGCCACAGGATTCAATCTAGCTTGGCTGATGAAGGTTGATACTGTCTAACCAGTCACAGAATGCTTGCTCCTGGTCAAGGGAAAATCTGGCTTGATAGTTTGAACAGGACTGTTGTTATGGGGGTTAGGATCAAGATTAATTTGAATATGGCTGGATCAGATTTGGGTTGGGATGGTGAGCAAAAGAACAATGGTTTAAACCCAGACTTTTGACTGGGGTTGAGAGTTTGAAAAGTTTCAGCATTCTATTTTTTTGTGTTGCTAAAGTTGCTCTATGTGGGAAGGGTATGCCCAGACGTGAGACCTGTGATCATTGTGCCACTAGATTCAAGCTAGCCTGACTCATGAAGGATAATACTCTGAAACTGGTCCTAGAATGCCTAATTGCGGTGAGGGAAATCCTGGCATGGTAGTTTGGGCTTCACTGTCAAAACTGATTTGCATATGGTTGGGTCATAGCTGGGGTGTCATGGTGAGTAAAAGAATGATGGATTAAACTCAGACCTTTGACTGGGGAGAGTGCTTGAAAAGTTTCAGCATTCCATCCATCATCCTTTTGTGTTGCTAAAGCTGTCCTAAGTGGGAAGGGTACTTCTAAACATGGTTCCTGTGCTCTCCGTGCTACTGGACTCAATCTATGCTGATTCATGAAGAATGATACTATGAAAGTGATCCTAGAATGCTTCATTCCAGTTTAGGGAAGACCTGGCCTTGTGGGTTGGGTTGGACTGTTCCTATGGGAAACAGGGTCTAGGCTGATTTTTAAGTGGTTGGGTCTCAGCTGGGGTGGCAAGGGGAAGAAAAGAATGATTGATGAAACCCAGATCTGTGACTGAGGGTGAGTTTCAGTATTCCATCCATCATTCTTTTGTGTTGCTAAAGCTGCCCTAAATGGGAAGGGTATACCCAGACGTGGGTCCCGTGCTCATTGTGCCACTGGATTCAAGCAAGCTTGGCTGATGAAGGGTGATACTCTCAAACCGATCACAGGATGCTTGTATTTGGTCCAGGGAGGAGTGCCTGGTTAGTTCGGGCTGGACTGTTCCAATGAGGAACAGAGTCAAGACTGATTTGCATATTGCTGGGTTCAAACTGGGGTGGCATGGTGAGCAAAATAACAATGGATTGAACCCAGTTCCTTGACAAGAGAGTGAGTTTTTGAAAGTTTCTGCAATCTATCCATCACCCTTTGTGTTGCTAAAGTTGCCGTAAATGGGAACGGTATGCCCAGACGTGGGTCCCATGCTCACTGTCCCAGTCAATTGAAGCTAGTCTGGCTCATGAAGAGAGATTCTTTGAAAATGGTCCAAAGATGTTTGTTTCCAGGCCAGAAAGGACTTTGCCCTGATAGTTTGTGTTGGACTTTTGCCATGGGGAACATGATCAAGACTGATTTGCATATGGTTAGGTCCAAGCTATAGTGGCATGGTGAAAAAAAGAATGATGGATTAAGCCCAGTTCTGTGAATAGGAGGTGAGTGTTTGAAAAGTTTCAGCATTCCATCCATGATCCTTCTGTGTTGCTAAAGTTGTCTTAAGTGGGAAGTGTACACCCAGATGTGGGTACCATGCTCACTGTTCCACTGGATTCAAACTAGCCAGGCTGATGATGGGTGATGACCTCAAACCAGTCCTACGATGCTTATTTATGTTCCAGGGAGGACCTACGCTGGCAATGCTGGGTGCGCAACAGGGTTGAGACTAATTTGCATATGGCTGTGTCCAGGTTGGGGTGGCATGGTGAGCAAAAGAACAATGGATTAAACCCAGAGCTGTGACTGGGGGTGAGTGTTTCAAAAGCTTCAGCATTCTGTCGATCATCCTTTTTTGTTGTTAAAGTTGCCCTATGTGGGAAGGGTATGCCAAGATGTGGGTCCCAGGCCCACTATACCACTGATTTCAATCTAGTCTGCCTTAAGAAGGACAATTCCTTGAAACTGGTCCCAGGATGCTTGTTTGTAGTTCAGGGAGGTCCTTCCCTGCCAGTTATGGCTGGCCAATTTCCTTGAGGAACAATGCCAAGACTGATTAGTATATGGCTAGGACAAGCTAGTGTTGAACGGTAAGCATAAGAATGATTGATTAAACCCAGATCTGCAACTAGGGGTGAGTGTTTGAAAGGTTTCAGCATTCAGGTGTATATTTATAATGCTCTAGCACCCTCTTGCACCATATTAACATCATTATTTTTTACGTTAATGTGGCCCAACGAGGCTGAAATCCCAGCGCCTTATTTACAGGGTGGCGCAATGCATGCATTGCGCCACTCTGTAACCCTTTGCACTACATTATGCTGGCACCAGGCATAATGTATAAAATGGGGGTGATCCCCTTTAGGGGAGCTGGAAAAATGGCATCAGGAAATCTATGAGATTTCCTTGCGCCACTTTTTAATGGAACTTTTAATGCCTGCTCAAAAGCAGGCGTTAAAAGGGGGCTTCCATTCTTTAGAATGGGACCCTATGTACTCTGTAGGAGTAGTGCCAATATTTTGGCGCTACTCCTGCAGAGTACATCAATAGGGTAGTGAAAAACTATGCTATTGCCCCGTACCCTGCACCATGGTGTGCCGTATTTTAAATACGGCGCACACCTGGTGGCGGTAGGGGGATGCTAAGGGGTGCAGGGAAAGTGAAGTTGCACTCGGACCAGCACCACTTCCCATAAATCTACCCTAGTCCAAATCAAATCAAATCATTAACATTTATAAAGCGCGCTACTCACCCGTGCGGGTCTCAAGGCGCTAGGGGAAAAAAGGGGGGGGTTATCGCTGTTCGAACAGCCAGGTCTTTAGGAGTCTCCGGAAAGCGGAGTGGTCCTGGGTGGTCCTGAGGCTGGTGGGGAGGGAGTTCCAGGTCTTGGCCGCCAGGAAGGAGAAAGATCTCCCACCCGCCGTGGAGCGGCGGATGCGAGGGACAGCAGCGAGTGCGAGGCCAGAGGAGCGGAGGAGGCGGGTGGGGACGTAGAAGCGGAGGCGTCTGTTGAGGTATTCCGGTCCCTTGTCGTAGAGGGCTTTGTGTGCGTGGGTGAGAAGTCGGAAGGTGATCCTTTTGCTGACAGGGAGCCAATGCAGGTGTCTCAGGTGTGCGGAGATGTGGCTGCTGCGGGGTATGTCGAGGATGAATGCATTGCAGGCGATTTTGGAGTTTGGCTGTGGTCCCGGCGTAGAGGGTGTTGCCGTAGTCCAGGCGGCTTGTGACGAGGGCGTGGGTCACGGTTTTTCTGGTGTCGGCGGGGATCCAGCAGAAGATCTTGCGGAGCATGCAGAGCGTGAGGAAGCAGGCGGAGGATCCTTTTGTGTTGCTAAAGTTGCCCTAAGTGGGAAGGGTATGCCCAAAGGTGGGTCCCATGCACACTCTGCTACTGAATTCAAGCTAATTTAGCTGATGCAGGGTGATACTCTGAAATTGGTTCCAGGATGGTTGTTTCTAGTTGCAGGAGGATATAGCTTGACAGTTCAGGCTGGAATGTTCCCATGGAGAACAGGGTCAAGACTGATTTGCACATGGTTGGGTCCAATCTGGGGTGGGATGGGGAGAAAAAGAATGATGGATTAAACCCAGATCTGTGACTGGGGGTAAAAGTTTGAAAAGTTTCACAATTCCGTGCTCCATCCTTTTGTGTTTCTAAAGTTGCCTTAAGTGGGAAGGGTATGTCCAGAGGTGTGTCACTTGCTCACTGAGCCACTGGATTCAAGCTAGCCTGGCTTAAGAAGGGGGGTATCCTGAAACCGGTCCCAGAATGATTGTTTCCGGTCTAAGGATAACTTGGCCTGGTACTTCGGGCTGGACGGTTCACATTGAGAAAAGGTTTAAGACGGATTTGCATATGACTGAATCTAACCTGGGGTGGCATGGTGAGCAAAAGAACAATGGATTAAACCTAAATCTGTGACTGGAGGTGAGTGTTTAAGAAACATTTCACCATTCTGTCCATCATCCTTTTGTGTTGTTAAAGGTGCCCTAAGTAGGAAGGGTATGCCCACGTGTGGGTCCCGTGTACACTGTTCTACAGGATTCAAGCTAGCTTGGCTGATAAAGGTTGATACTCTCAAACTGGTCATAGGATACTTGTTTTTGGTTCAGGGAAAATCTGGCTTGGTAGTTTGGGCTGGGATGTTCTCATGGGGAACAGGGTGTTAGCGTGTCTGACCTTAATAAGTAAACTTACAAGGGGATGCGAATAAGTCGATGAACCTTCTGACTTGCAATTAAGATGTTCTTACCATAGCTCCAGTACTTGCAAATCAGTAATCAATAACGAATACACCATATCAATAATCAGCAATAATCAATAATAGTAATAATCAATAAAGTCAGTAATTGTCACGTACCATGACCTTTCAGTCATGAATAACCACACCTTTTAGTAAAAGTTAGAATATTTATTTCCCTATATTAACAATGCTAAGGTAACGTAGATTAATTTTGATATCAAATGAAACACATACTGAAACAATAATGGCTGTCTAAAGTGGCAGAATATGTAATCTAATCAAAGCTTGAACTACAACACATTCTAAGGATATGGTGCAAATTAATAACAAAGTCAACTGCGTCAAAGAGATTACATACATTCGAGTTCAGCTGAGAATTCATCAAGCATTATTGCCTATTGGCAGAATTTCATTAGGGAGGATCCTTAACTAATACCAAATTAGCATCAGCATGTTGGGCTTCATACAAAACAATTTAGTAACACAAATTTGGAAAACATCTAACTATGGCTTTATCAAAACAGTGCAGTTAGTACCTAGAAAGAATGAACAAATATGTATGATAATCAATATTCTGATTCATAATAACTATACTCACCGTGGATCAGCAAGCAGAGTCAGTCTGTCTTTGTCCTCAGGACATCAGTCGATCATCAAGGCATCAGGATTCAGCATCAAAGAAAACGCAAAGGGCAAGATTTGTACTTTTTGACGCAAAACTTTGCTAACGTAGTTTTGCATCAAAAAGTTTAGCGCTGTCTAGCGCCATTTCTTAACCCCACCCGTGCGTCATATTTATACTTTGATGCTGGGTGGCGCTAAAAGAGGTTAGAGTAATTTTTCCTGATGCTAACCATAGCACCTTGTCGTAAGGCAAAATGACGTTAACGCAGGAAAAATCACTCTGATCCAGTTTACGACATTGCAAAACGGAAATGCGCCATTTTTCCCTGCAATAGCTTAAAAAGGCGACGCAAACGGAGCAAACAGTGCAAAGGAGAGGCAAGATGGATCCATGAAGCCAGGAAAGACCCCCAGGGAGACCCCAGACAACCAGGAACCAGCCAGGAGGACACAGACAAGACCCAGGGAAGAGACAAGAAGAGAAAGTGTCGCTTCAGTGCAGAGGAGCATGAAATATTGGTCAGAGAGGTGACGGAGCACCAGCATCAACTCTTCATCACCTCTATATAGTCAATGGGATGGAGAGAGGCAATTTGGCAACAGATTGTGGATAAGATTAACAGTGTAGCAGAGGTCAGGAAAACTGTCACTGAGTGCAAGAAATGCTGACATGACTGCAAGAGGAGGACAAAGGAGAAAATGGCAAGGAACAGGAAGGCAGCACTGCAGACCGGAGGTGGGAGTCCAGCACTGCAAGAGGACCTGGACGATATGGAGGAGATGGTTGCAGCCGTCATCTGAGAGAAAATTGTCACTAGTATCGCAGGACAGAACAGCACAGACTACCAGGAAACAACACATATGCCGGGTAATTTGCATGGGGGACCAAAATGGCAAGTGCAAGAAGGGAAAGGCACATACCTACTACACAATACATGTCAGCCCTGCAAATCAGGCAGTGGAAAGGGCAAAGAGGCACGGCATAGGGCTCCTTGCTCTGCCCATGTCAGGTGCATGGGCTGTGCAGAGGCATCCAGGGGCACAGCACAACACAACACCAACAACCTTTTCATGGGGGATACACCGCCATGCCAAGGCTGCTGGAAATGCTGGAGCAGAGCAGAAGGGTGAGGTAGAAAGTAAAACTGGTCTGATGTCACAGGACAGCTGATATTGTCAGAATGTAAACTAGAGGACAATGTCCAGTCTTAGGCCATTGGCTGAAGCGGCATTCCCCATTGACAACTTTTGCCACAACTACCTGTGCTGTGTGCACTGGTCAATTAGGAAATTACAGTTAGGTGCCCATGGAACAAACACACTCGAAATGAGGGTTCAGTATGACTATGTGATCAATTCCCATCAATCCCTATCCAAGTACCAACTCTTGTCAACTGGCCATGTCCATAGACTCAATAACCATCAGGCACTGTCATGTACATAATGATGTACACAGCAGTAATCTCATACCCATGCTGGCCATCCATGGGTTTACCCCTGTGCCAGTGTCACAATAGTTGCAATGCCACCATGCAACATCTCAGGTATCATAGTGCTAAGGCAACTGCTTTGAGGCGGAGGAGGTAGGTGTGTAGGAAGACATACACACCCGCACAGTCACAAGTGGAAACAGAACTCTGCCAGGTCCATCAGTGCATTGCAATGTAGCACACATATGCAAACATTAACATGAGAAACTACCAATGGTAACACGTGCAATGTCTCATGGAAATGCCATGCATGGTGTGGTGCTAGGTCTCAGCACTGCAAATGTATATGTGAAAAATGATAGACTGGGACAGGGCCATATTATCATGTGTGGTACTGTGGCATCAACACACCAACAATCATTTCAAGGCCTGACCATGCAAATGGAAGCAGAGGGAGGATTGATGAGAACTAGAAGGTGGCAAGCCACAATTTGGACGGAACCCACACCTAGAAGATGTGACGCAAACAGTTGCCCAAACTGCCCTTCACTACATGTGACAATGTGACATGCAGGTGGGGCATAGGGCTGAAAGACTGCAAACATGAATGACAGGGAACCAAGATGACAATGTACCACCAATAGGAAGTCAGTGACATTACAACTGGCACAACACAGACACACTAAGGGGCATATTTATACTCCTTCTGTGCCGAATGTGTGTCAAAAATTTTGACGCACATTTGGCGCAAACCTTGCCCCATATTTAAACGTTGACCCCGAGCCCGCGGACGTCAACATCCTGCAGTGTGCGTCATTTTCTGGATGCGGGAAACCGCCTTGCGTTAATCATATGCAAGGTAGCTGTTCCCGTCTAGAAAATGACTTAAACGTCCTTGCGTTGTACTTATGCTTCCGGGCTAAAATCATGCACACCCGGGAAGCGGAGTCGGAAAATGACGCACAGCCTGATTTGCGTAAAAAAAGATTGCCTAATGCAGGGCAGGCATTAAAATGGGGCAAACACACCTGTATATAATCAGAACACACAGAAGCATCAGCAGAGCAGCAAAAGGAAGACATGGAGGAGCTTCTCATCCAGACGCAGACGCAGAGCCCAGCAACAACAACAGCAGCTACCAAAACACCAGCAGGGACCCCAATGGCAACGCAGAAGGCAGAAGAGGATATTCCGCACCTGGACAACCCTTCATGGCCTCAGGGAACATGACATCATCCAGAGGTACAGGTTGAATTGGCAAGCCATTCAGCAACTGCTGCGCAACATAGGGCCACAGTTGGCACTCACCTTGCTGACACCTCGCACCATCCCAACAGAAACCAAGCTCCTAGCTGTACTTCACATGTTGGCAAGTGGCCCTTTCAAACTACTGGCGCCCTTGTTGCCGGGATATCACAGCCATCATTCTCTGCCTTGTTGCCCAAAGTACCGGATGCCATCATTGGACTCACAGCCCGCCACATCTGCTTCCTAAACACACAGCAGAAGCAGCAGGAGACAAAACAGGGTTTTTTCCTCATTAATGGATTCCCACACGTCCTTGGTGCCATTGACTGCACACATGTACGCCTTGTGCCACCTGCTGCAACTGAGCACCTATACTGCAACAGGAAGCACACACATTCCATCAATGTGCAGGCCATTGTGGATCACCAAGGATTGATCACCAATATTGTGGCAAAGTATGCTGGGAGTGTCCATGACTCATTCATCTTCCGTCACTGTACCATCAATCAACACTTCCATGATGGACGAGATGGCAATGGACTACTTGTTGGTAAGTACAGAAACTTACTTATATACACACTGCACAGCAACCCTCTAGGACACATAACACATACACCACGACAGCAAAATGTGGACAGGAACACACTGAGGTTGTGACACCGCTAGCCATGTTTGATAGGTCAGCAGTGAACATGTCACACATCTGAAATTAGTGTACAGTCTAATGTCAATACGTCAATGATCACAACGTATGGAGTCGTTTTGCTAATTGTGACCTGTGGTACTGAAAATTCTGGACCCGTGTTATAAACATCGTCGTATCACAACGATTTTGGTATCAGCAGACCGAGAATGATTAGAATAGTATGCACACGCATTGTATTCATATTCGGGTGACGAAATCACCCGAATATCAGAGTTTCCGTCCTGAACCCTCGGGTTCCATTTAATCGACAGCCATTTTGTGATTGCCCTCACATAGGCCAATGACTAATGCCGAAAAACGAGTCTGAAGGACACGTACATCTTTGCTGACTCCTCTGTGACCAGGGCAAGCTGACTCCACTGCCTGAAGCCAAACCTGTTCGGCCAGTTTCTTTCCCAGTGGCCGAATGAGATTAGTATCAAGGCACAACACATCATAAAACCTTTCATCACACACAAACCATGCCTAATCTTACACGCACCTGTCCCTGTTTCTTTCTTTATGACTTGCTTTACAAGGAGGAGGTGCCTGTTTATATTGGGGGTCCGTCGATATCTGATGAAAGTACTGAGCCTTGCCGGGTAATTGATTGAGGGCTGGACAAACTGAAATATGGGCTTGTCATCATAACCCTGCTATTTCTTTGTAGTGAAAATATGTGAATGGTCAACTGTAAAATAAGGGATGTTTGCCTAAAGCATAATATTTTGTATAAAAAGAGAAGATTAGCTTTGCAAGGAGAGCAGTCTCCTGAGAATATACACCGTGTTGTACTTCTAGGATACCTGTTACTGGCTGCAGCCAATAAACAAGATCTTTGACTTCACCAAGAAGACTCTGTGTTTCTGTAGTCTGAAACAGGAAGGACTCGAAGTCTTAGGGTGTGTTCCCTGGCACCACTGGGTTCTGAAAAACCCAGTACTTCAGTTGGCGCCCAACGTGGGGTGATTTCAGCGGTACCGGTCCAAGCCAGAGGTTCGTGAGGAGCTTCGTGTGAAAATTCTGGAGGGAGGCCGCCACTTCATGGACCCCTGTATGTCGACGTGGTCCGAAAGTCTTTGCTGCGAGGTTCCCCGCTTCCCGACGGCTACGAAGGACTGCTGCCCTGACTATCGCCCTGTTTTGGACCCTTGATGATTTGGTAGAGCGAAACGATAAACGAGTCTTCTGGTGACGTCATTGATACCTCAGTTAAGTATAAGTGGAGAATCTCCCAGTCCTTAGTTTGGTTCTTAGTTTGGTATCCCCTTGGGATCTTTGATTTGGAACTTGCAAGTACCAAAGCCAAGGGATTCGTGTATTCACGAGACTATCGTATTCAATAATCCTTTGAAGTTTGAAGCTAGACTGGAGAGCGAAGATGCCGGGTCTTAGCAGACATGGAAATTTGTTTTGTCTTGGTTATAATAGGGATTCCCAATAGGAGGACTTGTGTCCGGTTCTTCCGATTGGAACTCCAACCTATGAACTATATGTGAAACATGGCATAGGCCCCATCATATATAATGAAGTATGGATCCGATACACCATGAAAGATGGTGTTTTAAAATGGCCCCAATATGGTAGTTTTGACACAGAGATTCTGGATAATCTGGAGGTTAAACTTTTTAAGAAGAAAGCCCGGCCGGCGATGTTTGACTCTTTCCGCCTATGGCGTAAGGAAGCCAAACAGAAGGAAATTAAATTAGCAAAGAGAAATAAGAGGGAAGACGGTATCTCGATAATGCAAGCTGCCATACAGTTTAAAGATGATGAAGAAGAACAGATAAATGAGCAGTTGCACAGGCAACGTAAAATGGTGACCGATAAATGTTATCCAGTTTTTCCGCTTCTTCAGCAAGATGCAGCAAAAGAACTTGAGAAAGATCCTTTAATGTCACACTTGTTGAGGTCGCCACCCCCTTATGCGCAGAATGCTACAGCACCTCCGCAACCTGTAGCTGTGCAACCTCCGGTTATTGTGCCTCAGGTTCTTCCACAGCCGCCAGCTCCTCTTCAGTTGGCTCCTACTACTATGGCGCAGCCCCTTCAAGGGCCGCCGACTTCGCTACCTGCTCCATCTGTACCTCCTAGGACTTTATGTACTACATCCACTGCCTCTTCTGGTGTTCTTCCTGATACTGCCTCTGAGTCTGCCTCTGCGTCTGCCTTGCCTCCCTCTGTTTTTCCTCCTGTTCTTTCATCAACTTCTCCTTCTGTCCGACAGAGAATGACAGATACTGTTGCCAGCCTTATATTTCCTCTCTTTGGGTCGTCTGGTGTGACCCCAGATTCGGAGCGTAAGCAGTCGCGTAGTCAACTGCCTAATTCTCGAGAGAGAGAGAAATGTTTGACCGTATGGCGCGTAAATGGGTTGTTTACCCTTTAAGATACGATGTAGAGTCTGTTATGGATGTCTTCTGTCAATGGGAAGCACCGAAACAAAGATAAGTTTTTGAGAAAATGTGTGCTTTCCTTTGTGAGGAATTGGAGGATAATGATTTGGAAACAAATCCGCCTGATTTGTGCTGTGTACGGTTTGAGTTTGCAAAGGGCACGATTGTGGGTTCCGATGTTGAGAAAGCAGTTGCGACGTTGTTGTCCTTTAGGAATAAGAATCCTTCTCAGTCATTGTTCGAACATGACTCCTCTGTTAAAAAAAAGGTGCGACAGTATGGAAGGACGCCGTTGAGGCTGATGTTGCTAATCAAATTGATGCTGTCCCAGCTCATTTTCAGCGTGTTTGGGTACATGTTCCGTGGAAGCGAGCTGAAGTTTTAGCCCTTAAGCAGACTTTGCCTGATCCCCGTAAAAACCCAGCAGGGTATTATAAGGAATTATCACAGACTGCAGACTCATGCATTATGAATTTAGCCGACATAGACATGTTATTTGGGAATGTTGTTCCACAGCGTTTGTGGGGATTGATTCGCCATACAGATCATGCGCAAGAGTTAGGTGACTCATGGGCTAATATTAGTGCTGCAAATGATAGACAAGTTGGTGGTGCCAAGCCTGAGCCTTTGGTAGCAGAACTGCCTGCTAGGATCATTACTTACATGAAGACTTTAATGCCTGTGATGCGTGTGAATTGGGATAAATTGTCTGCGTGTAAGCAGAAGAAAGATGAAACAGTGTCTGATTTCTTCACCAGGTTTGAGGAAACGTTTATCGACCACAGTGGTCAAGATATGAGTACAGAAGGTGGTCAACGGTTGTTCGTCGACAAGTTTGTGCACAATTTGCTTGCCGAGCTGTGTAAGAAATTGAAGGATTCAGAGAGTTCTTGGGCCGTTTCCTCTTCAGCACAAATATTGGCTACTGCACAGTACTACGAAAATAGGGATAAAGATGAGAAGGATAGAGCAGACAAGAAAACTAAAGAATTAAAGACGAAGGTTCTTTTACAACAGGCGTATCCGCCACGTGGTGGTCAGAGTAACTATCAGCAACCTCAACAGTTCCAGAGAAACTCGCAAAGGTTCGAGTTTTCTCAACCACGTGTTCCTGTAGGTCCCAATCAGTGTTCATATTGTAAAGAAGAGGGTCATTTCAAGTATAGTTGTCCTATTTTGTTACAGCGTACGAATGATGCTTCTGGCGCAAGAGGTCGAGGTGTTCAACAAGCTCCTAGAGGTAGAGGACGTGGAAGTTTCCCCAAGAACACGCGTTCCTTTCCATCTCAAAACTCAATGAATAGCTTTGACCAGCAACATAACGCGTCTGGTAGGACGGCTCAGTACTATGCTGACGACTACTATGCAGAAGATGAGAATCTGCAAGGTAATAATTACTAGGACAGCCATAGACGAAAAGAGGGAGTTTTTTTAGTTCCAGTAGATCAGAATGGACCTTATGTTAAGGTGATTACATCAGGTGTGTTGGAGCCTTTTTTGTTGGATACTGGTGCTACAAAGAGTTCTATTATGCACTCAAAACTCCCTGGCGCACCTTTGTCTGGCGAGATGAATGTTTCAGTAGGTTTTTCTGGCGCCCCGGTTAGGAACCCGATTTCTAGTCCTATGTCCCTTTCTGTTGGACCTTGTGAATTGGAAGCACCCCTTATTCTGACGACAAGTTGTGGTGAAAACTTGTTAGGATTGGATTTGTTGAAAAGATTGTATGCAACATTATATTGTTCTCCTTCGGGAGTACAACTTACACTGGGTAGGAAAATGGTCTCTCCAATGTATTTGTCGAAGGATAAACTTCCGACCGAATTGTCGTTTCTTCCTGATATCATTTGAGCTACTGGTCCTAATGATGTGGGTCTTTTGGAAATAACACCTTATGTTGTGACATTGAAAGCCAATGTTAAATTACCACGCATTCAACAATACAAGATCTCTAGTGAAGGTGAAAAGGCGTTGCTAGCGATCATTTATGATTTAATTGAAAAAGATGTAATTGAAGAGACAAGAGGCAACGTTTGTAATAGTCCTGTTCTGCCTGTTTTGAAACGTACTGACCCCTCTAAGCCACCTGTTTACAGGTTCGTGATTGATCTTAGAGAGGTAAATAAAATAGTTGTGCCACAGTTTCCAGTTGTTCCTGATATCACTGCCCTATTGACTATGATTCCAGCTTCCGCCACCTGGTTCTCAGTGATTGACTTAAAGAATGCTTTCTTCAGCATCCCGATTGCCGAGGAGAGCAGGGATATTTTTGGCTTCAGTTTAGGAGGCCAAAGTTTCCGCTTCAAACGCGCTCCTCAAGGCTACTGTGAAAGTCCATCAATATATAGTCAGGCTTTAAAAACACAGCTTGATGCAATTGTTTTACCTGACGGCGCTACCCTTATTCAGTACGTCGATGATTTGCTAGTCGCTACAGATACTGAAGAGATTTGTAAAGAAGCCACCTTGTCGTTGTTGCGTCATTTGTCTGATTTACATCACAAAGTGTCCCTTTCAAAACTGCAATATTGTCGACAAGAAGTGACCTACTTAGGTCATCTCTTATCGAAGGAGGGAAGGAAACTGACCTCAGAAAGAATTCAGGCAATTGCAAAATTGAGTGTGCCAAGGACACAGAGAGAAGTACGTGCTTTCTTGGACATTACATCATACTGCAGACAATGGATACCGAATTTTTCTTTGCTGGCCAAACCTTTGGTAGCATTGACCTATAAAGATACACCGAACCCCGTTCCGTGGTATGAAGATTGTCAGAAAAGTTTTTCTGAATTGCGTAATGCATTGTGTTCGGCTCCTGTGTTGGGTACCCCCGACTACAGTAAGCCCTTTACACTGTATGTCCATGAGAGAGAGGGTTGTGCATTGTCAGTGCTGACACAGTCTTTTGGAGACAAGCAGCGCCCATGCGCATATTTTTCGTCGACTTTGGATCCGGTAGCTAAAGCATTGCCGAGTTGCTTGAGAGCTACAGCGTCAGCAGCTGTTTCTATTCGACAGTCTGCTGGGTTAGTGATGAATAATATGTTGATTGTGATGGTTCCACATGCAGTGGACACGTTGTTAAACAGGACCAAGACACAGCATTTAACTAGTGCTCGATTGTCAGGTTACGAGTTGACACTGTTAGCGAGTCATGTGCACATAAAGAGGTGCAATACGTTGAATCCAGCCACGTTATTGCCGATTTCAGTAGAGACAGATGATGTTGAACAACATGATTGTTTTCTTAGGACAGAAGAAGAAACAAAAGGGAGAGTAGATCTTAAAGATACTCCTCTTGTAAAGTGTGATGGTACCTTATGGGTGGATGGTTCATGCTTCAAGCTTCCGAATGGTGATACGACTGCAGCATATGCTGTCACAACTTTGCATACGATTGTTGAAGCTGCACGTATACCACATAATTCAGCTCAAGCAGCAGAGCTGATTGCACTTACGAGAGCGTGTGTGTTATCGAAAGGAATGAAAGTGACCATATATACCGACAGCCAGTATGCGTTTGGTGTGGCCCATAGTTTTGGACGATTGTGGAAAGAACGTGGGTTCCTGACTTCGCATGGAACTAAAATTCAGCATGGTCAGTTGGTGAATGAGCTTCTTGAGTCACTGACCTTGCCATTACAAGTTGCGATTGTGAAATGCAGTGCACACAAGAAGGTTACTGATGATGTCGGTCGTGGCAATGCATTTGCTGACGAAATCGCAAAAGAAACAGCAAAAGATGTGATGAATCGAATGTATGTTGCAGGCCCGCAAGATAGGTTGGTGACGTTGGAATGTGTGAAGATATGATAGAGGGTGTGAAGTCTCTTCAAGCTGAAGCTTCAGAGAAAGAGTTGAATGTGTGGAAAGAAAGTACGGGTAAATTGGATGAAAATGGTTGTTGGGTTGACTTGTCAGAACATCAGCGATGGTTGTTACCTGATGCGTATGTGCTTGCAGTGGTGACAATGGCTCATGGAATGGCCCATATCAGTGTGAAAGGGATTTGTAAGTTGTTGGCTCCAGTATGGCAAAATGCTGGAATTCCTAAATGTGCAGAGAATGTGGTCAAGAATTGCATGATGTGTCTGAAATACAATCCTGGTAGGGGAACCCCAACTCCAGCTGGTCATTTTGCGCCTCCAACGTATCCGTTCGAGGTTTTGCAGCTAGATTTCATCAACATGGAAAGGTGCAACAATCTGAAATACGTACTCGTTGTTGTTTGTGCTTTTTCAAGATGGGTAGAAGCATATCCCTTAAAAGACAACACTGCCTTATCCACAGCTAAAGCCCTTGCCAAAGAATTCTTCCCTAGGTTTGGAATGCTGAGAATGGTCTGGAGTGATAATGGGAGTGAATTTGTGGGTCGAGTGATGAAAAAAGTATGTGAGGGGCTAGGTATCCAGCAAAAATTCCACGCTGCAAATCACCCCCAATCAGCTGGACTAGTAGAGTGCTATAATGGCACGCTAAAACTGAAGTTGGCAAAGATACAAGCGAGCTCTGGTCTTAAATGGCCTGACGCTCTGCCTTTAGCACTCCTATCAACAAGAATGACTGTGCATTCGCGAGTGGGACTTAGTCCCTATGAAATTGTGTTCGGCCGCCCGGCCAACATATGGGGAGTGCCAAGACCAACAAAATTCAGTGAGATCGAACACCCTGTACTGCTTGATTATTTGTATGAATTGACGGCTAAATTGCGTGTTCTACACCAACAGGTTCACGATACTCTGCCTCAGGTCTCTGAAGCTCCAGGACATCTTATCGATCCTGGATCATGGGTGCTGGTCAAGAACTTCCAGCGGACAAAGAATGACCAGCCCCGTTGGACCGGCCCCCACCTCGTCCTTCTCTCAACAAGATCAGCTGTTCGAGCGGAAGGGAAAAAGAACTGGATCCACGGCGTACACTGCAAGAGGGTCCCTTTACCTCTACCGTACGACCGGTGGGTCCAGGAGGGGATCGCTGACTCTGAGACTGAGACTGTGCCTCGTTTTTTGCCATTTAGCGATGCACGTGTAAAAGGAACAATTTCTGAATGAGAAAGTGACAATAATTTGCAAGAAGCTGTGCCACCATCAATTCGATTGAACACTACAGAGCCTGAACTCTTGTTCCAGAACCAGACAGTACCTGGAAAAAGCCGTTATAATTTGTGACCAAGAACTAAGGACAAATAATTTTTTCCCGTTCCTTTGCTGTTTTTTTAGAAAGTGCGGCTCTCTCATCTGAGAAACTTTCTTATTTTTCTTTTTTTCTTTTTGAACCGCCATCCGGGTTCAGCTGTAGGGTCGTGGTTGCCCAAGTCTTTGGAGTGCAGCTGAAGACGTTAGGTCGATAGTTCTGGTTGGTCTAAGGGAGTTGCCCTGGACTGACAGAAGCATTCCCTAGCATAGAACACCCTACCACCGCGAGCAGCAATTAGAGAGGATGGAGTTTTTCAAGAATGAGAGACCTGCCAGACAGATGGATTTTAAAGCCAGAATGTCTATAATAATGACAAAGAAACGATTTTTGATATTATGTATTTTCATGTTGCTCAGTGTGATGACGTTTTTAATATGATATGTTTTATTCTCTTTTCAAGTGACATTTGCACCCATTACACAGCCCATACCTCCTTCTACTGTTTCCTCACATTCTTTTCACCCCCTGCCTGAACACGAGTCTGCCAGAAGATTAGAATTTGTCAACAATTCATTCATTCAGCTTCTACACCAACACCAATTAGTAGTGAACACAACTAACTGTTGGGTATGTGGTCTTATGCCTCATACTACTGATAAAGGTATCCTTTATCTGGTCCTGCCTTTCAGCCATAATGGTTCTGTGTGGGCATATAGAACGGTGTTCATATACGCGTATGAAACCAACCCCCTACGTTCTGTGAAAGATAATCCTAAGAATAGTGCTCTAGCTAAGGGTATAGTAGATATGATTAGGGAAGATATTTCCTAAGAGACTATCCCGAGAGATGAGACACTAGCATATATTGGATGGAACATAACAGGATATGGAGTTACTCTGAGTGGGAACCAGCGAGCAAAGAGATCCTCCCCGATTTGGATTGTACCCCATCAGGGTCACCTATGTCTGCAAGGTAATGGCAAGAATCCACAAGCTCAGTTAGGGAAAAGTATCTGCACTGAAACAAATGTTTTTGCGTCTCAGACTTCTCCTTCGTTATTAGCAGCTAAGGGTACCTATTTCATCTGCCATAATAGAGCCTATACATGGTTGCCCCCTGACTTCTCAGGCACATGTTTTGTTTCGTTCCTGTTACCTCCCACCTACACGGCCGCAGCAGATTACCATAAGACAAGGATAGTTAGAGGTGTCATAAGTAAAGAAGACACTACAGGACTAGAATTTGGAGATTTCGTAAAGGGTTTTCTGCCATTTTGGGGTCCTATGGTTAACAGCAGGAACATAAGGCAATTGACAAGGGTGGTTGAATCCACGGTAGTTGAAACCGCCGGTGCCCTTAGTAATTTGACTGTTGAGCTCCAGTCGGATCGCCTTATGACTCTTCAGAACAGGGTCGCATTAGACGTCATACTTGCAGACCGAGGTGGGGTATGTAAAGTGATCCAATCAAGTTGCTGTGTTTTCATCCCAGATAACGCTCCGACAGTCTACCAGGCCATTTCCAAACTGCATAAGATCTCCGAATCTATTCACGTGGATAAAGGAGATTGGTCATTGATGGGGTTGTTCTGGGAGCTGATATCCCCCTGGGGATGGAAGACTCTGGGAGTCATTGGGATGATCTTAGCCATTCTTTTCCTGCCCTGTCTGTGTGTACAGTGTGCTCCTGCAATATGTGGCCTCTGTGCTACATCGTGTGTAAGGAAACCTGTATCAAAAGACGAGCTAGGTAATAGGATGATGCTACAGCAACATCTCAACGACTTTATGAATATAGACCTGGACTCAGATTAGCGTGAGTATAGGTTATTGCCTATGTAAGGGCAAAAGGAGGGTCTGTGGTACTGAAAATTCTGGACCCGTGTTATAAACATCGTCGTATCACAACGATTTTGGTATCAGCAGACCGAGAATGATTAGAATAGTATGCACAAGCATTGTATTCATATTCGGGTGACGAAATCACCCGAATATCAGAGTTTTCGTCCTGAACCCTCGGGTTCCATTTAAACGACAGCCATTTTGTGATTGCCCTCACATAGGCCAATGACTAATGCCGAAAACGAGTCTGAAGGACAAGTACATCTTTGCTGACTCCTCTGTGACCAGGGCAAGCTGACTCCACTGCCTGAAGCCAAACCTGTTCGGCCAGTTTCTTCTTTCCCAGTGGCCGAATGAGATTAGTATCAAGGCACAACACATCATAAAACCTTTCATCACACACAAACCATGCCTAATCTTACACGCACCTGTCCCTGTTTCTTTCTTTATGACTTGCTTTACAAGGAGGAGGTGCCTGTTTATATTGGGGGTCCGTCGATATCTGATGAAAGTACTGAGCCTTGACGGTAATTGATTGAGGGTTGGACAAACTGAAATATGGGCTTGTCATCATAACCCTGCTATTTCTTTGTAGTGAAAATATGTGAATGGTCAACTGTAAAATAAGGGATGTTTGCCTAAAGCATAATATTTTGTATAAAAAGAGAAGGTTAGCTTTGCAAGGAGAGCAGTCTCCTGAGAATATACACCGTGTTGTACTTCTAGGATACCTGTTACTGGCTGCAGCCAATAAACAAGATCTTTGACTTCACCAAGAAGACTCTGGGGGTGATTCTGACCCCGGCGGTTCACTACCGCCGGGGCCAGGGTCGGCGGGAGCACCAACAGGCTGGCGGTGCCCCGCAGGGCATTCTGACCGCGGCGGTTTGGCCGCGGTCAGAAGGGGAAAACCGGCGGTCTCCCACCGGTTTTCCGCTGCCCTGGGAATCCCCGATGGCGGCGCAGCTTGCTGCGCCGCCATGGGGGATTCTGACAGCCCATACCGCCATCCTGTTCCTGGCGGTTCTCCCGCCAGGAACAGGATGGCGGTATGGGTTGTCGTGGGGCCCCTGGGGGCCCCTGCAGTGCCCATGCCAATGGCATGGGCACTGCAGGGGCCCCCGTAAGAGGGCCCCACTTTGTATTTCAGTGTCTGCATTGCAGACACTGAAATACGCGACGGGTGCCACTGCACCGTCGCACCTTCCCACTCCGCCGGCTCAATTCAGAGCCGGCGTCCTAGTGGGAAGGGTTTTTGCACTGGGCTGGCGGGCGGCCTTTTGGCGGTCGCCCGCCAGCCCAGTGCAAAAGCCAAAATACCCTCAGCGGTCTTGCGACCGCAGAGCGGTATTTTGGAGGGGGGAAGTCTGGCGGGCGGCCTCCGCCGCCCGCCAGACTTAGAATGACCCCCTCTGTGTTTTTGTAGTCTGAAACAGGAAGGACTCGAAGTCTTAGGGTGTGTTCCCTGGCACCACTGGGTTCTGAAAAACCCAGTACTTCACACCTTGCAAAATGTAAGCGTCTCACTGATGTTTAAATTAATCCATTGCATATGTCTAAAGGTATGGGATGTCCAGGGTACATAGATGCTAACGTGTTACCACCACTGTCAAATTGAATCTGTGTATGGAACTATCATCTCACCCCCAGTGAAGACACAGGGACACCTGTATCACAAGTCACAATGCTAGGGAGTGCACACTGTATTGCAAATCCCAAAACATACTGCTGACAACCGGTCAGCAGGCAAACACTCGTTCAGCCAAGAAAACAACTCAATGCAGATGGTACATCCTAGAAGCCTAGGAATCAACACAATAACACAAAAGAGCCACAGACAACACAAGACAACTACTGCCATGCAAGGTGATATGAATGGGGCAAGATATGTCTACATGATCCCAATCATTTTCACTTTCAGCTGATCAGGGATATGGGATCCAGCCATGGATTATGACACCATTTGGCAACCCAAGCACTGCTGCAGAGCGTGCCTACAATGAGGCACATAGGAGGACACGCACCATAGTCGAGAGGACCTTCGGCATCCTCAAGTCGAGATTCAGGTGCCTCCACATCACTGGTGGCATCCTCCTATATTCACCAGAAATGGTCTGTAAGATCATTTTAACATGTGCTATCCTGCACAACATTTGTATACGAAGGAACATTCCCCTATTAGAACCAGAGCCACAAATGCCTGAAGAGGAGGAAGAGGAGGATGCTGGCCTGCAACATAAGGGGGAACAACAAAACACAGCTGCTGGATTGCATAGGCGCCAAAATATGGTGAACAATTTCTTTTAAAACAACTCATCATCACTACTGTATCAACATATGTAAATAAACACCTATAATAATCACCATATCATGGTCTGGCTAATCATTTCTGCTCACCTTTATCTCTAACTATCAGAATAAGAGTGTAGCCTCATGGAGCATTGCTGATATACCGATCAGGACACAGAAATTTCCAAAGCAATTGTGATGCGTATTATTCAACAGTCACATTCCCACACACTGTAAATGACATATATCCTGTACATTTCACCATTGAAGGACAATAGCAGAGGATCACACCTATTTCACACATACATGTTGACAACATGGTTCATCGCAGCATATGGCACACAACTAAGACACCATCAGTCTATAAGGGAAAAATATGCCTCATACATGAGGCAGTGGATGCGCTATTGCATTGGTAACAGGAATGTATGACCAGACCCTTGACAGCAGTAAGTCGTACAGCACCTATCTTTTCAAGGACTATCTGTGACTAGAGTTCCATATAAGCAGAACATAGACAGCACAAGTGCCACATCTATGACAAGCATTGCGCACATTACATTCCACATACATGTCAGCCCATGTCCTAACTCCTGACATGCCCAGGCTCCTGGTCTCACCCCACCTGTCTGACGAGGTCCCTGGAATGGTAATATGTGTACCCAGATATTCCCTCCTCTACACACACAGACTAACAATAATAATCCAGTGTGCTTCACCCTTTCGTATGGTATGCCAATCTCATAGTACATCTGACTGCTTGGACGTCAGGTTAATTAATACACTGGCTTGTAGTTTCTAAGCCCTGTTATCACCAGTAGATTGCTTCCCATGTTAAATGTACTGTTGGCCATTTGAACTAGAATCTCACCTACGGGACTTGTGAGAAACTGATGCAGCACACACCTGTGAGCACCTCCATGCAGACCACCCCTTCGAACATGCACTGCCCTTGCAGATGCTTGGAACAGCATAGAAGCTGCCATTTAGTCAATTACACTGTTATGCATTGCTAGAAAAATAAGCCGTGTAATACAGCCCTTGGGTTTATGTGTCACCTTCCAAAACACAGGACAAACACAGTCTTCCATGTCAACTGTCTTGTTCTTCCTCTGACCAGTGTAAGTCTGACCACTGGGTATGTACTATGTGAAATTGCTGGATCCTGATTGACCGTGCATCCTGTCAGCCTGACTGACACCTGTCTGTGTGTTACCCTAAAGGTTCCTTGTGGCTAGATATGTACCACACTTCCTTTCCCAAACCTCACATTCCTCAGGGGGTATTTTGTCAGGTGCTTCCTCAATGCATACTCAAATACATTGTGTAGCATCATCTGCTTTTTTAATGTACCATAATTGTAAATTTGTCTCCAAATACCAAAATCATGGCCTATCCCTTGTCTGGGTCTCATGTATGCATGAACGACAAAGTGTGACAGTGTACCAGGGCTGTATGCAGGGATTGGGTATGGTGCCTCCAGCAGAACCAGCAACCTCTGATAATGTGCATGAAAATTCCACACATGTTAGGACCCTGACAGTCCACATCAGATTTCTCACAACATATTGATGGCCTGTGCGTGCTGAATAGCTGCAAGATTAATCAACACAGAGGCTATGATGTTCCCAAATGCAGTGGGAACTTTACAGGCCAACCTGTGTACAAATATTGTAATGACGCCTGCCGGAACATGACTCATGAGATATGATCTTACTCAGCACACCAAGGTTGCCCTGTTGACAGTCTCATGACACATCTGCAGTGACAGGGTGGGACCATCCCCATGTAGGTTCTCATGTCCTCATCGACTTTACTTCCCCGAAGGATACTCAGTAGATACAGGAATAGCCCCCACTGACTAATGATGAGACCTGGATGTAACTGTGACAACATAGACCCCTAAAAATATACAGGATCAACATTGGAACACACACATGAACCAGACACCTCTGTGCAATTGATCACTGGAAATATGTGGCCACGTGCTGCCTCGTCTTCTGGCCCACCACTGCCACAGGAGAGTTGTGGCTCAGTGATATGACCACAACTGTGGGGTGATATTACATTTGTGGTCACCTTTGGCTTTCCGTGTCAATAACATGGTACCCACTTTGACTGTACATGTGCCTGACTCACGGTGGGTTCACCAAAAAGTGCCTAGGAAGCAGTTTCCAACTTTCCAGGACATGTGATGGGCAACTTTTGGACCATTGACATGAACAAGCGTCTGTCATCTATCCGGTGCATGCTTTGTCATTTGTGGTGTATAGGTTACCCAAAATCTTGGAAGTGCACACAACAGATGTTGCTACATGTATGAGTAACACATGTCCTCTCTCATTTCCACTGACTTTCATCTGAGGTTTGGACACAGTGACTTCACATTCATACAAGCATATTTTCAATAATGCATCTTGTGAATGATGCACACATACTGGGTCAACAACTACATTAGTAGCCAATGCACACACATTGAGCCATAGGCATTGAGGTATTGTACTTATGTGCGTCACATTGCTATCCTCTCCTGACACCAAACATGCCCAATTTGTGCAATACATATATGTAGGCCACACATATGGCCATCTAGCGCGTCAGCCAAGAGTGAAAATCCTGTTAAGGACGTAGCGGATCATGGTTCGCAGCAGTATGATGTCTCACATGTGTCCATACACCGTCAATACCAAAGTGGGTGCAATCAGCCCATCTCAGTTGTGTCACAAATGTTACATAACATTAAAATGGTAAAATGACCCAAACCCAGTTAATGCCCTGAACTTTTGACGCAGACACGTCAAAAAATGACGCACAAGCATCAAAAAATGACACTTATGCCCGAAAAACTACGCAAAATGCCCTGAAAACACCACTGACTCTTCCACACTACCTCAGACAATTGGATAAGTGTTAGACTATTTCCAAATATATGGATGCAGGCTCATTTTTACTCCTGTGCGTCGAAAAAAATGACGCCCAGACTGTATTTGTCTAAAAATGTTGAAGCATAATGATAAAAATGGCCACCATTTTAGGCAGGAAGTGATGTAATAGGATATCCTGTTTACAGATTATGTACAGTGGGTGTACTTTCATTTTCACTTTGCAGTCTGTGATTCTTCTAGACTGTGTGGCTGTGTATTGAGTTTTATCTGGTCAAATTGTGCTTTTGTCTCCTGTGTGGTTCATTACTTGTCATTTTGTTAATAAAATATTGTTGTTGTATCCTGTTTGAGTGTTTATTGTGTACAATTGTCTAGTATTGTATTGTCTTTGTTGTTTTCGGGAGTCGGTTGTGGGTAGTGATAGTTTGGGGATAGTTGGGCTGTTTTAGTTGTTTAGTTTACGTTTTTCATATTCTACTTTCCCCCTATTCTCCTTTGTTCTCCTTCATCCCCTATTACCCTTTTTTCTGCTAAGATTTTGGGTAGGCCTCGTCTTGGCAAGATGGGTGGGGAGGAGCTTGGGGGTTTCATATGGCTGGTGTGCCGTTTCCTCCCCCTTATGATTGAGGCAGGTGGGTGGGTGATAGAGGGGTATCACACCGAGGCACGGAGGCTCCGGTGGGGAAAGGTACTGCATCACTTGCAACGCGTCTATCGGAACCCAAGGAATGAACACCAGCTGAAGCACCGCTGGGCTGACCTCATCTCCAGGGAACAAGATCTGCTGGACCACCTGGGAATTGTGATTGGTGGCCCTGCTGGTGAGTACAAATCATGTAAATGTGCACGATTAAATGCTCTGTAGTGACATCGGATGATTTGTACAATATCTGCCGGCAATGTTGTTGAGTGTGTGAAATGGTACTGAAACATGCATGGTCATTCATGGACTATGTTAAGGGCCACAATTGCTAGCTGTTAGGAAGCAAGTGATCTGCAAACTTACTGAATACTTTTGCTTAATGTAAGTTGGTGCCGCCTTTGTGTCAAACAGCAAAACAAATCAGGAGCCAATTGTGTATAGAGATAGGTCACATTTGCCTGTGAGGTATAGATTTTCTAAAGCATTACCAACATTTGTTGACACAACAGCTAGACTGACTATTGAAACACTACATGAGGCTGAAAATGAGTGCAGGCTTCACGTCAATTGATGATAGCGATGTGGCTCAAACATATGTCTCATGTGTGTCTGGTGAGTGTGTAAGGAAAGCGATCACGGAAATTCGAAAATTCTTAGGGATTATTGTGGCCCTTTGTCTTTTCAGATACATGTCAGATCTGGATTTGGAGAAATAGGGAAAAAGTTCAAGGTGCCCTCAGCTAACAGCTTGGTATTTGGTGTTTGTTGTTCCACCTTTCATTTACGGATGGCTGGCCAAAGGTATGCACATGGATTTATTTCTCTATGGTTGGTGCAACTCATCATAGCTGGGCCGCATCAAATGAAGAAAATGTAACAACATGAGGGTATACAACCGTCACTGCCCCTCTGTACATTGTACCTGTGTATCATAAATTTGTCATGGCCACAATGGCTGGTTGAATGGTAATGCACTCCTCAAGGAAAGTGGCTGTGGATGTCTCTCTTGGGTACACATGATGAGACAAATACACTCCATTATTATGTCTGCTCACTAATGAAGGAGCATGTTTGCCACCACATGATAGTTAGGGCCACTGCATGTGTGCAGATATGAGGGTAAAATTCACAGGAGACCAATTGTATGTACATGTTAGCCATGCTATATCGGATGCAGTATCATCATGTCTGAGTGACTTTACCTACTTACGTAATCTTACACATAGTATTCGTCTTTGGAATTGTTGGACAGTGCACAGAATTTTAAAACATTTCTCCCTGCCATGCCTTACAGGTGGACCCGCACTCTACACTGTGGGCGAGGTGGCTTCATTCGAGGACCCAGACAACTCCAGTAAGTGTTGATATGTGTTGATATGTCTGTTATGTGTTGTGTTTGCTGGTGATGTGTGATGGACTCCTGTGTGTTGAACAAATAGCAAGGTGTGATGCGCTGGCCCATCATTTGTCTTGTTCCATGAGTGGGATTTCATTTTATCACCATTTTAGAGTTGGCAAATGCTTATCCTATTGTCTTATTTAGGGATTCTAGGTCAGTCCTGTAGGCCCCGCAATGTGAATGGGGATGAGTCATGTGGATAACACTTGTATCAGCAAGATTCGCGCTGGACCTAATCTGTGATTTAGTCAGCATGTCAGACCGACATTCTCCCAAAATGGGGCTGCACTGCGCAGTTTTGCGTCAAAAAGTATAAATATGGCCCAAATTGTACAATATCTCATTGCAGAAGACGATGGCTCTCCTATGGATCTGCCTGTCCTGGACTACCCTGATGACCTGGATGATCAGCTGACAACCATCAGCCAAGAAACCCTCCAAGATGTCCTGGGAACCCTCCAGACACCACCTCCAGTCTCAAGGAGGAGTATACATGTAGCAGCCATCCCAGAGGACCCACCCACCACCCTAATAGTACGACCTGCCAGCTCAAACACATCTCAGGACTCAGATGATACAGGGACCACCTTTGAGAGGACAGTAGTGGGAGTCCAGTTGGAGCTGGCCAAGGAGGTGCGGGTGGGGATGCAAACTTTGGCAGCCAGCCTTGAGGGGATGCATATGTGCATGATAACATCTGCAGAACAGACAGCAGCCAAACAAGTCACACAATCCCTACTGCATGGAGTCCAACAGCGTGTGATGGACCTAACCACTGTTGTGAGGGAGTTGCCACAACACCTGCCCTCCCAATCTTGATGCTGCATGCATGACAACAAGCAAGACTTCGTCCACCGGAAACTGGCCTCCCTCAGGGCGACATGGCTGCCTACCACAGGGATGTTGCTACCATACTCAATAATCAGCAGCTCCTCCTTTCTGCAGTGGTGCCATATGTAGTTCCACAGATGGCAGCTGCCGGGAATTTGGTGTCCACTTCTCCAACCACTGAAGTGTGTGTGGCCCCCTCAAATCCACCATCACCATCTTCAAGGGCAGAGGAGACGACACACACTTCAGAGGATGAAGATGTAGAACAGATCATCTTCACTGGTAGGAGTACCCAGTAGCACCAGCCCATGTCACATGGGCAGTGATTTCCCTTTATCCTGTGCTTGACAACATGCCAGTGGTGCTACAGTTGGTGACATGCACTCTTCACCGACACACTGTTAACCTTTCCACTATGGACTGCTATTGTCTCTTACTACTCCATTGGCAATTCATGTTTCCCTGCACTGAACAACATTTCACCTCAGCATGTCCAATGACATGTCCCTCAACCTTGCACTTGTGTTGCGTCACAATAGAATAGTTTACACTAATGGGGTCACAGACCTGGACAATGTAAATATTTCACTACAGCACTTTAAAATAAACAGCAGCTAGACAACCACTTTCTCTGTGTGTAATGGGACACATCTATTTTGCTGGAGATTAGTGATGCATGTAACATGTCTATGGTCACAGAGTGTCAATACAAGAGTGCAGAAATAATGTGGGCAGATATCTACGCACAAGGGGCAGATTTATACTTTTTGCCGCAAGCCTGCGTTAGCGCAGGCGTGCAGCAAAAAGTATGGCGCCGGCTAGCCCCATTCCTAGACGTCGGCCGGGCACCATATTTAAGGAATGGCGCTAGCCAGCGCTAAGGCCCTGTAACAGGGCCTGCGAGGAGTAGGGGGAACCGGGGCTTGTGCACCAAATTATGGCGGTACATTGTTTAGAAGCAAAAAAATTGCCTCTAAGAAGCGTAGCATCATTTTCTGGTGCACTGTCTTAGTAAAGCCAGGAGCCATGCCCACCACCCCAATGGCCATGCCCAGGGGACAAATGGCCCCATGCAGGGGACCCCAAGTCAGGGCTCCGAGCGGCGCTGGACAGAAAAAAAAAAATACTCACCCGGAGTTACCTTCCTTGGGTGACCTCCTGGTGTGGGTAGGGGTGGGTGGGGGTGTCCCTGGGACAGAGAAGGGCACCTGTGGACAATTTCCATGGTCCTTGACCATGGAAATCTGCCTACAGGTCCCCTAACGCCTGCCCATACCCAGGTGTTAAATAATGGCGCTAAGCAGGCTTAGTGCCATTATTTAAGGCCCTCCTCCTCCCTTGTGTGATTTTTTGCACCAGAGGATATATAAGGCGCTGGGTCCTTTGAGGCATTTTTTGCCCAGGAACGCCTACCTTGCATCTCATTGACGCAAGGTATTTTCCGCAGGCAAAAAATGACATTAACTCCAATATTTTGGCGCTGAACATGTCTAGCGCCAAAATATAATTATGGAGTTAAGTTTTCACCGGATTTGCGTAAAAAAAATGACGCAAATCCGGTGCAAACAAAGTATAAATATGGGCCAAGGTATCTACATGATGAACGTCAATGCTGGCCACATCCCCTACAAGCAAGTCACTGTGTATGTGACATTTGCTTTAAAACATACATGCCTCACCCACTGCATACAGTAGAAAAGGCTGTGTAAGAGTGCTCGGACAATAACGTCAGCTGGGAGTACAAGTGAAACATATTGGCGTGAAATTTGTATACTTAACCTCATCTGAAACTGCCACTACTCAGTTTAGCAGTATTGACATGAACTTCAGGCTGCAGGCAGACGTCCCACAGCGCCCAACATCACAACACAGGTTCCAAACAATTACATCATAAAAAACACACCTACCTGACCAATACATGGGAACCACAGTCACGTTGCATGGTGGGTACAATGGATGGCAGATGCATTGAGATTTAGATTTGTTGTAGTTGCCAATGTGACAGCTCATTTGGACATGGGAATTAACATGTCAAGAGAGGGATATAGATGCAGGACGGAATTCACAGGCCAACAGACAATTGGCACTGTACACTCATGCAAAGACCCTGAGCCCCAAGCATATGACACATGTAGTAAGGGAGTACCTGAATCTTTATTATCTGTGTGTGGAACTGAACCTAAAACTATGTAACACACCTATACTAACCTAATCTATCCTAACTATACATTACCCACAACTGGCCCTAACTACCCTATGCTAAGCTTACTTACCACATTTAACAACACACTCTAAACATTTGCCCCCACTCCCCTTATATGACGAGACACATGCAGGACAACATATACTAACCTTAACATATACTACTTAATACTAAACATATATATATATATGTATATATAGATATATATATATATTTTTTTTTAACTTTTTAAATGTTTTTGGTTTGGTATTTTTTTATATACACAAAAGCCCTAACATTATCCCCCACCCATCCACAAACTAACATGTAATAATATGAAAAACCACCCCCAAACCTACTTATCCTATGTAAACAACTACCCTACTCTAACCTATCACTAAACTACTTAAACCCACTACAAAACAGGATGAGGAATGAGGAGTTAGGGGACTGAACTAGGGGTGAGGGGAGGCAAGAGTTCACAGGTTGGCCTTCCTCAGTGTCTTTTTGATGGCCTTCAGTCTCCTTGTGTTCTTGTTAACATCCTTCTGAATGCTGTCCAGCTTTTTGAGGACCTTTTTCATGTCCCTCTGGAGCTCCACAATTGCCGACATGTCTATTGCAGCAGGCGTGGTGGGCTGTGGTGCTGAGGTTGATGGTGCAGCAGGTGGGGCAGATGTGACGGTGGCAGCTGTGGTCCCCTGTGTATGTGTGGTGCTGGCTACACTCTTTGTGGCCAATGCGGGTACCCCTTGGCTGAAAGCCCGCCATTCCCCTGTGGCTTGCTCTCTTTGATAACATTGTGCCATCTTGCGGTACCCAGACTCAACAGCCAAGATATGGCGATATGTGGGCCTACATGTGGCTACTAATCACCTTGTTCACACGCTGTGCCTATTGCGCAGCACAAGACTCCCAATATATGACTCTCTACTTGTGATTGGGTAACCCTTGCATGGAACACTATATCATCATCCAGCCTAGTAAGATATCAGATCACGTGCCAGCTCATCATATCTTGTAATGAGTGCAACACACAAGAGTCACTCACACAACAGCCACAATCACTACAAGGGACAGACATTATCACACTTACTGGATACATCTGGGTCCTGAAATCTTACCACTTCCCCGATGGTATAGCAAGTCCACCTGTAAGACATGGAAAGGAAATATATGCTCAGTGTCAGATCACTTTACATACATGTGGGCAACATATCACAGTGTGTAACATTTTACACGAGTGAGCGGTGATCCTGCATGTCAACAGTACAACAGACATACCATTGTAAACTCACATTGACACTGACACTGCAGTGAGTGATAGCCTCACATCTGCACGCATGCACTGGGCCTAACATTCATGTGGTGCTAACCCCGACTACAACCATATGTGGCTAATCCATTTCAGATGGTACTCCATGGCATGATTTGTATTTGGGTGAAACTTTCAATGGCGCTTCCCTGGTGCTCTGCAATACAAGTGACTCAGGTATTGTGGCTTGTGCATCAAGGGACACTGAGTTACAGTGTGATGGACATGTGGCTCAATTTTCAGTCTGCAATTATCATGCGTTCAGTGGTCCATGACAGATGTGGCACAGTTGTATGTATGTAACAAATGCCCCATTGGCAGTCTCCTATAAGCCTGGTATGCCCCCTTTGCCAAATTAATGGCAGGGATCATGTGTGTGTAATGATGACAATGTAGCGTTAAACATGGATTGCCCAATTTGCTGTCCGGATACAGTGAAATGTGGTATTCCGACGGTGTCTTACCTGATCATCATGGACAGAATGCATGGGCACAGGTGCTGCCATAGCACCAGAAATGTGTGACTAAGGGCCCCATTCACAAAGATCAGGTTTTGTGAGTCGCATATTGTGAGACTTAGCAACTCGCAATTTGCGAGTAGGATAATCTGATGTACAACACTGTCAATTACACTGTTTACAAATCACAAATGGGGTAGCAAATTACATACCTCATGAATATTCATGAGGTAGGCCTCATTTTGCAAACCCCTTGGGAATGGGGATACTCACAGGGATGCTGGTCTGCTGGGCTCAACAGACCACCATGTCTGTGACTGCTTTCAAATAGAGCTGTATTTTCTATTTTTAAATGCAGCCTAAGGATAAACAGAAAGCATGTCAAAAGCAAATATTATAACTTTTATTTTTATTTTTCTGAAGCAAACAGTGGCCGGTGGGACCACTGCCTACTCTGAAACAATGTTTTTGCATGCATTCACAAAGGGGAAGGAGCCCCAGGGGGACCCCTTCCCTTTTGCGAATGGTTAGCACCAGCTTGAAACTGGTGGTAACTGCAATTGTTTTGTGACAGCATTCGCAGTCACCAAACAATCATACATCGGACTGCGACTAGCAAATATGAAGGGAAGCCCCCTTCCTAAATGCCACTAGCAAACCCTGTTTTGTGATTTGGCAATGGGATTGGAATATACAATTTTTCTTGACTGAAATGCACAAATAGAGAAAACTAGGCCGTTTGTGACAATACAAAATAGCTTTGTGCTGTGGTCCTAAGTGATAGTCGTACATAACTCAACATATATAGACATGTGGACTCCATCTCAGTACTGGGACAGTAACACTTTGTTCTGCTGCATTCAAACTGGCCACAAACATTGCATGCAGCATGTCAACACATCTGCTACTGTCACTCTGGAGCATTCTACTGTACACATTTGTCAATATGATACCCACCAATCACCACACCACACCAGGTGGTCCAGAAGATCCTGCTCTCTGGCCACCAGGTCAGCCCAGCAATGTTTTAGGTGGTGCTCATTCCTGCTTGTATGGTAGACCCTCTTGAGGTGGTAGAGCACTTTCCCCCACCGCACCCACCTCACCTCTGTGTGATACCCCATATCACCCCCCCACCCATCTCCAGCATCAAGGGTAGGAAGTGGCACACCAGCCACACAAAGTCCCCAAGCTTCTCCTCCCCATGAGTGTCAGCCTCACCCTTCCCGACATGTCCCTAAACAACAAATCCAAACAGAAATTGTAGAAATAAAAGGGTAAGGAATGGAAAGAAAGGAAACCTACAGCCCAAACCAAAGAACACCAACTAACCCAACTAATATAACCCCCAGGAAGACACCTGGCAGTACAAATATAGTATGAAAGACACTAAACTACACAATATCACATAGGCAGGCACTATAAACAAACAGAATTCACAAAAGACAAAGCAAAGGAGAGACACCACAAGATACAATTAACGCAATTGAGGCACCAGCAACCCCGAGACACAACCACACAGACAAGAAATAGCACAGACTGTAAAGTGAAAGTGAAAGTCCATCCACTGTACCAAGCCTGTAAACAGGATTTCCTATTACATCACTTCCTGGCCCCTTTGCGGCCTGTTTTTCGTCACGCATGTATTTTATTGATGCATACAATGTTTGCGTGAAAATTTATGAAGCATCACTTACATGTGCGGCAAAATACCACGCATTACCTGTATACTTCGATTTCAATGGATATCTGCATGCGTGTGGTGTGCAAATGGAATTCACACTAAGGGCCCATGTATGGTTAGTTTGCGTTTGTGGGCTTTTTCAACGCATTTGCGTCAAACCTCTTGACTCTATCTGTATTTGTGTGATTTTCTAATATTTAACATGGATGTACATGTATCAACATGAAGATAGGATGGTATGGCCTGCAATGTGTAATATAGTGTTTGGCCACATGTGGTAGAGCATGTAACTTTGTGTTTTGGATCTGAATGATCAGTAACAATGATGTGTGTGTGTTTCTGAAGGAACAGCATGCAATACTTTGGAAGTCATGCAAATGTATGAATGTGTTACAAATGTGCATCTACATCTGATGGCAATCAGTGATCTACAACAGTCAAGGTATGGGTTTGTAACATGTGTTGACTGGCGATATGTGTGTAGTTGTTTGACTTAAGGGACATTACATTTCACACGAACAACAAAACTCGGGTATCATTGAGGATGGCTGATAAGTGCTATGTAGGATATGTTACCCCTCATATGTCCTTAATTGTTGGTTATGACTTCATGGTGACTTGTGTGTGGACTACACAAATGTCTGACATGTGCACATGTTTGGTACGTACTGTGTTTGAGACACTGTGCCTTAATTCCACCCATAAAATGCTTGGTACACGTCAGTCTGACTCATTACAATTACATATGTTACTTGTGTTGCTGTGGTGGACCTGCTGCCCTGGCTGCATGTGTTCACATATTTTCAGATGTGCATTCCACATAAGTGTCCAGTTCAAGTGTGTGGGCATGTGTACCATGTGTCAGGATTGGGCTCTATGGTGTCACGGATTTGGGCGGGTCTAGTCAGGACTCTGTTAGGGGCACCCCTCGAGTTCACAGAGTATCTCGCAAGGAGGTAGTGTACCAAAGCAGAACAGCAGCTAAAGGCATACAAGGGGAAAGGACAGCTATGGTAAGGCAGAGAAAACAGGAAAGTGAAGGCAGAGCAACTTCGGTGTGAACAAATATGGAATGGGTCAGTAATGGACAAACACGCTAGGGTTATCACTAAGGTTGTACACAGGGTAGGGCTCAGAACTTCCCACAGCAAGAGGGAACGTCAATGCCTCTTACAGATAGTCACCACGAAAAGCCCCATAGAAAGGAAGCAGCAGGAGTGATTCTGTCTCTGGACCCTTTGGGCACAAACAAGGCTTGTACTTACATGCACAAGACTAGCCCTTGTGGGTCCAGCTGGAGAAACTGTGGCAATTCCTGGAAAACAGCCCTAGCACACTGTCACTGTTAGGCACTAAAGACTACATGCAACACTAGACAAAGGATGGGGTCTGGATTTGCCTCCTGGAAACCAGGTGCCAACCCAAGTACAAAGGAAAACACTTCTACACAGGTGAGGACTGATAGTACACTTATTAGACAAGATAACCCAGGAGGAAACAGAAACAGAAGGAACAAACTAGGCGGCAAAGCCAGGTACAGGGAGCCGGCTCAGGCTGAAGCAAAGGCAGGAATGAGCTGGAAAACAAAAAGCAGGCTCTGGCTGAAACTAACAGGAACAAGGCTGAGAAACAGGGAGCAGACTCTGACTGAAGCAAGCAGGAACAGGACTGGAAAAACAGAGAGCAGGTTCAGGCATAATCAGAATTGTAACACAATCCAACAAGGGGTCTTGAACACAAAGAAATCGTACTCCAATGCACGACAAGGAGCTTCAGGGAATGGCAACTTATAAGCAGTTCTAGCCAGCAGCAAGGCCAGGACAGAGTCACATGGCTGTGCTGCACAAGAGAGGTCACAGGTGTGTGTAGCTTCAGTCTCTCAAAAGTCCTGGAGGAGAGAATCCAGTATAAAGGGACAACCAGACTTTTCCCATAGGAAGCAATGGACAGAAGATTAACGGTCTTACCGACTACCAGACACTGCATTATGGGACCTGAAGTCCATGGAAGCTAATATAGTTCTTCTATAGCATGCCATATGGAAAAGGGAAGCAAACAGGAGTCAGAAAGGGTCTCCGGGTAAGTGTTAATGATGAATCCCAGGGTACAGATAGCCCGTTCACAGCGCCCCCTAGAGATGGGAAGGCAGTGATGTAACACATGGCAGTGGCAGGACTGATTTCCAGGTATGGACTGAGCAGGCTATGTGTTGTGAACATTGCTTGTCATACCTGGGACACTCAAGCTATCTATTTTCACAAATGATGCCCCCCTTGTCACACAAGCTCCTTGCAGAGATTGCAAGTGTCACATTTACTAATGTCAGATGTCTGTTCATACATTCCTATTTCCACTGATATTTCACATCTACTGCCTCATCTATGGAGCGCCTATTTACCTTATGATTGAAGATGTCATAGTTGTGTGTCAGGTGCTACAATAGACCATGTTGGCAACGTGAATGTGAGTCATATGCTGTGGTCTATTGATTTTGTCCTTCATATGTGAAATTCAAGAGATTAGTATTTTTTATATGTGTGTGATGTCTGCTGTGCAATCAGATGCATCACATGTGATGTTGCATCAGACGTAGTCACATTTGTCTTTGTAACATGCTCCCTGAGGTAATACTCACATTCCTAAGGAACATGTGATGGAGAATGAAGAAACCAGAGCAGGATTGTGTGATCAAGCAAGGTGTTTATTTACATATCTTAACAAGGTACGTAGAGTGATTATTAAGTGAAAATGTTGTGTACAATTTGCTGTCTGCGGCACATTCCTGCAGCTGTGTTCTGCTGTTCCCCCTCTTTTTCCCTGCCACCATCCTCCTCCTCCTCAGGCAGTTCTTCATCTGGCTCATATAATGGGATATTCCTCTTCACACAATTGTTGTGCAGGATTGCACAGGTCAGAATAATTTTACACACAATGTGTGTGATGTCTGCTGTGCAATCAGATGCATCACATGTGATGTTGCATCAGACATAGTCACATTTGTCTTTGTAACATGCTCCCTGAGGTAATACTCACATTCCTAAGGAACATGTGATGGAGAATGAAGAAACCAGAGCAGGATTGTGTGATCAAGCAAGGTGTTTATTTACATATCTTAACAAGGTACGTAGAGTGACTATTAAGTAAAAATGTTGTGTACAATTTGATGTCTGCGGCGCATTCCTGCAGCTGTGTTCTGCTGTTCCCCCTCTTTTTCCCTGCCACCATCCTCCTCCTCCTCAGGCAGTTCTTCATCTGGCTCATATAACGGGATATTCCTCTTCACACAATTGTTGTGCAGGATTGCACAGGTCAGAATAATTTTACACACAATGTGTGGGGCACATAGGAGGCTGCCTCCTGTGATGTCCAGGCAGCTGAATCTGGACTTCAGGATGCCAAAGGTCCTTTCCACAATGGTGCGTGTGTTCCGATGTGCCTCATTATAGGCACGCTCTGCTGCTGTGCTTGGGTTGGGGAATGGGGTCATGATCCATGGCTTGATCCCGTAACCCTGATCTGCTGCAAAAGATAATAGGAGTGAGTATTTTGTTTGTGCTTGCTACAGGAATGTCATGTAGCATGGCAGTTGATATCTTGTGTCGTCTGTGACTCATATGTGTTTGTGGTATTGTGTGAGATCCTGGGCTTCTGTGAGGTTTTATCTGCACTGGGTTGTTTGATATGACAACTTGTGTTTGGCTCTTTGACCTGGGATCTATGATTTTTTTTCCAAACCGTTGGTCAGTATGTATGTACCATGCGTTGTGCAGTGTCCAACATGTTTTAGCGTGCTTTCACTGGAGGGGACATGATACATCCACACATACAATGGATTCAGATGTGGTGGTAACATGGTTGCACTACATGGCCTGGACATCCCATCCATTTAGAAATATGTCATTGCAGATGAAATGCGACACTGAGGCCCTTTGATTTGGGTAAGTGACAATGCACAACACATCTCCATAAGTTGGCAGCACTGAGTTGTTCAGTTTTGGCAATGCACAATTGTCCCATGTGTGACTTGTTCCTAGGCAAGCCTTTGTTGTTCCCTCTGCCAGTAGCTCATGTGCAACCATGCACCTACACTACCGAACATGCTCCAGGGAACCTGGCTAACTGCCTTGTGGGGTGGATGTATCTGTACAGGAAGGGCCATCTCCCTGTACATATGCTATTTTTATGGACAATTGGCTCTTTCAGTGTGTGCAGCAGTGTGCAGTTTGCATTAGTGCCACATCAATATGTGTTCATAGCACAGTAACGTCCTTATTGCAACCTAGAAACGGCACCCCAAGAGTGATGTATGATGTTGGGACTGCCTCAGTATTTCCGTGTCACCTACATCTGAGTCATTATCATCATGCTGTGTGTCTCATGGTGTTAGACCTGCTGCAACACACATTGCACACCCCTTCCACGCTATACTGTTTGGGAGGGTGGCCGATTGACTATGTGGCCTAATGTAATTTTAAATGGTTCATTTTCCAAGTTGTACTTCCAGTGCATGCCATGTCTTTGTCACTGTGAGCTTTGACATTGGTCCCTTGTTGCTCTTAAGTGGCAGCTAATGTTTGTGGCAGCCGTCATTTCTCCAGAGGTGTGTATCCCATTCTCAGGGTGTACAACATAACTACCAGTGTCACACCTCAGTGTCAGCTTGCCCACATGTCAGTGTAGTGGTGGATGTTTTGTGTGTCCTATAGTGTTGTTGTTCTGTGTGTATGATGCTAGGTTTATTGACTTACCAACAAGAAGGCCATTGCCATATTGTCCGTCCTGGAAGTGCTGATTGATCCTGCTGGGGCGGAATAGGAAGGAATCATGGACACTCCCAGGATACTTGGCAAAGATGTTGGTGAACAATCCCTGGTGGTCAACTATGGCCTGCACATTGATGGAATGCGTGTGCTTTCTGTTCCTGAATAGGTGCTCTGTTCCAGCAGGTGGGCCGATCCGGACATAGGTGCAGTCAATTGCACCAAGCACATGTGGGAATCCATGGATTTGATAGAAGGCCTGTTTTATCTCCTGCTGCTTCTGCTGGGTGTTGGGGAAGCTGATGTGGCAGGGTGTGAGGGAGATTATGGCATCTAACACCTTGGGCAGGAAGGCAGAGAATGAGGGCTGTGATACCCCAGCGACCAGGGCATCCGTTGTCTGGAAGGAGCCACTTGCCAACATATGCAGGACAGCTAGCAGCTTGGTCACTGGTGGTATGTTGTGTGGTGTCTGCAGGTTAGCTGTTAGATGTGGTTCAATATGGCGCAGCAGCTGCTGTATGGCTTACCTCCGGATGATGTCCTATTCCCTGAGGCCATGGAGGGTTGTCCTGTTCCTGAAAAGTCTATCCTGCCTTCTGCGTTTCCTTTGTGGGCAGTGTTGGGGTGGTGGTGGCTGCTGCCGTTGTTCCTGTGCTCAGCATTGTCTTGCGAGCCATAACAGTAGCACCTCCATGTGGTCCTGTTGGTCTGTAATGCTGCTTGTGTGTGTTTTTCTTAAAGTAGGGGTGTGTATGCCTCATCTTAACACCTGCCCTGACTTAGGTGTTAAAATGTGACGCAAATCGGGTTTTGCCTCATTTTTCTGATCCGCCTCCCACCCGTGCATCATTTTTTCCAGGGGTATAAATATGGTGCTAGGGTGTTTGAGTCATTTTTTGGATGGGAACACCTACCTGGCAGCTCATTGAGGCAAGGTGGTTTCACGCATTTTTAAAATGACGTTAACTCCATATTTGTGGCGCTAAAAGGGTCTAGCAACAAAATATAAATATGAAGATAAGTTTGTGCTGGATTTGCGTAAAAAAAATAGCGCAAACCCGGCACAAGCAGAGTATAAATATGGACCAAAGTCTTTAAGCAATACGGTTAAGCTCATCTCTTGTCAAGACGCACAAGAAAATATTGACCTTTCTGTCAGCAAGAAAATGGGGAATGAATTTGTCTTCTCTCAGTGCAGTCTAGTTAAACTACTAAAACTATTTCCCAAATCCCCATTGGTCAATTAACCACATGTTCACACTTAGTCCAATAAAACTAAAACTGCAAATCTATAAAGTCTACCATTACTCCGTTCACATGTTGTTGATTGGTTGTCCTGCAATGTCCTCATCATCCGGCTTGACAGGTAACAATATTGTTGCAGCTTCTACTCCAGTCTGTATCTCCATTGTTCTCCTCCTGAGAAAGTCAGTATCACACATGTTACACACAAAATGTTACATTAACAAGAACAGCATCTTCTAGCAGTTGGTTCTCATGAGAAAACTCCCAGTTATGAGCACATTTAAACAATGTACATAGAAAATCACAGTTTAACTCTCTAGGACAGCCATTTATTAAACGTTAAGAAATACAGCTTAACATGAGGCCTGGGAACTAGGCCAAGACCTTTGCTAAGTTAAGGCCTACACTTAAATAGCTAATACATAATGCATAACCCTTAATATGACATATTACTGTGTTAGTCACACATATATTCAACATTTCATAGTATTAGAATATTAATAAGTACACTTCGTGAACATTGACGGCCACTCATCGTAATCACATTTTTCAAATGCATGCATTATTTTTCTACGTTATTGTTTTCTACACAAATCCATTATTCAAAATACATGAACACTCATTAATATTTGTTAATAGAACACCTGTGGTAGCAAGGGTCAAGAGTGATTTGCATTTGACTGGATCCAAGCTGGGGTGCCATGGTGAGCAAAAGAATGATGGATTAAACCCAGATCTTTGACTGGGGGCAAGTGTTTGAAAAGTTTCAGCATTCCGTCCATCATCCTTTTGTGTTGCTAAAGTTTTCCTAAGTGGGAAAGGTATGCCCAGAAGTGGGTCCCATGCTCACTGTGCCACGGGATTCAAGCTAGTCTGGCTGATGAAGGGGGGTATCCTGAAACCTGTCCCAGAATGCTTGTTTCCGAATCAGGGAGGTCCTTGACTAGAAGTTCAGGCTGGAATGTTGCCATGGGGAACAGGGTCAAAACTGATTTGTATATGGCTAGGTCCAAGTTGGGGCACCATGGTGAGCAAAGGAACAATGGGTTAACCCCAGATCTCTGCCTGGGGTGGGGGTGTTTGAAAAGTTTCAGCATTCTTCCCATCATCTTTTTGTGTTGCTAAAGTTGCCCTAAGTGCGAAGGTTATGCTCAGACGTGGGTCCAATGCTTACTGTGCCATTGGATTCAAGCTACTCTGGCTGATGAAGAGTGATACCCTGAAACCTGTCCCAAGATGCTTGTTTCTGGTCAAGGGGGGATCTGGCCTGGCAGTTAGGGCTGGACTTTTCCATATGGGAACATGGGGAACACTGATTTGCATATGGCTGGGTCCAAGCTAGCTAGGCATCATGAGCAGAAGAACAATGAATTAAACCCAGATCTGTGACTGAGGGTGAGTGTTTGAAAAGTTTCTGCACTCAGTGGTATATTTATAATGCCCTAGTGCCACGTTGCGCCACATTAACATAATTATTTTTTATGTTAATGTGGCCCAGCAAGGCTGACATTTCCCCGCCTTATTCACAGGGTGGCGCAATGCATGCATTGAGCCACTCTGTAACCCTTTGCACTACATAATGCCTGCACCAGGCATAATGTATGGAAAGGGGACATTGCCCCGTTAGGGGAGCCGGAAAAATTATGCTTGCGCCATTTTTTATGGCACTTTTAACGACTGCTCAAGAGCAGGCGTTAAAAGGGAGCTTCCGTACTTTAGAATGAGGCCTATGTACTCTGCAGGTGTAGCGCCAATGTTTTAGCGCTAGTCCTTCAGAGTACATCAATAGGGTAGTGAGAAATTATGCTATTGCCCCCCCCACCCTGCGCCATGGTGAGAAGTATTTTAAATACAGCGCACACATGGAGGTGGTAGGGATGTGCTAAGGGACGCAGGGAAAGTGGTGTTGCACTCGGTGCAGCGCCACTCTCCATAAATCTGATCGAGTCAATCATCCTTTTGTGTTGCTAAAGTTGCCCTAAGTTGGAAGGGAATGCCCAGGCATGGGTCCCGTGCTCACTCTACTATTGGATTCAAGCTTGTCTGGCTGATGAAGGGTTAAATTGTGAAACTGGTCTCAGGATGATTGTTTCCAGTTCAGGGAGGACTTGGCCTGGCAGTTTTGGCTGGACTGTCCCATGGGTAACAGGGTCAAGACTGATTTCCATATGGTTGGATCCAAGCTTAGGTGGCATGGTGAGCAAAACAATGAATGATTAAACCCAGATCTGAGAGGGGGTGAGTGTTTGAAAAGTTTCAGCATTCTGTCCATCATTCGTTTGTGTCAATAAGTTGCCATAAGTGAGAAGGGTATGCCAGGGTGTGGGTTCCATGCTCACTGTGCCATTGGATTCAAGCTAATCTGGCTGATGAAGGTTGATACTATCAAACCAGTTACAGGATGCTTGCTCCCAGTCAAGGGAAGACCTGGCCTGGTAGCTCGGGCTGGACTGTTCCTATGAGGAACAGGGTCAAGAGTGATTTGCATATGGCTGGATCCAAGCTGGGGTGGCATGATGCGCAAAAGAATGATGGATGAAACCCAGATCTGTGACAAGGGGTGAGTGTTTGAAAGGTTTCAGCATTCTGTTCATCATTCTTTTGTGTTACTAAGGTTGCAGTAAGTGGGAAGGGTATGCCCAGGTGTGGGTCCCGTGCTCACTGTGCCACTGGATTCAAGTGAGCCTGTCTGATGAAGGATGATACTCTCAAACCGGTCACAGGATGCATGCTCCCGGTCCAGGGAAGACATGGCCTGGCAGTTCGGGAAGGACTGTTCCTATGGGGAACAGAGTTAAGGCTGATTTGTATATGGCTGGATCCATGCTGGGGTAGGATAGTGAGCAAAAGAACAATGGATTAAACCCAGCTTTGTGATTGGGGATGAGTGTTTGAAATGTTTCAGCATTCCTTCCATCATTCTTTTGTGTTGCTAAAGTTGCCCTAGGTGGGAAGGGTATGTTCAGACGAGAGTCCTGTGCTCACTGTGCAGTTGGATTCAAACTAGTCTGACTCATGAAGGATGATACCCTGAAACCGGTCCCAGGATGATTAATTCTGGGTCAGGGAAAACCTGGCCTTGTAGTTTGGGCTGGACTGTCAAAACTGATTTCAATATGGCTGGGTCCGAGCAGAGGTGCAATGGTGAGCAAAAGAACAATGGATTAAACCCAGATCTGTGACTGGGGCTGAGTGTTTGAAACGTTTCACCATTCCGTCCATCATCCTTTTGTGTTGCTAAAGTTTCCCTAAGTGGAAAGGGTATGCCTAGATGTGGGTCCCTTGCTCACTGTGCCACTGGATTAAAGCTAGCCTGGCTAATGAAGGGTGATGCCCTGAAATTGGTTCCAGAATGCTTGTTTCCAGTTCAGGGAGGACCTGCCCTTGCAGTTTGGGCTGGACTGTTCCCTTTGGGATCAGGTTCAAGACTGATTTGCATATAGTTCGGTCTAATCTGGGGTGGCATGGTGAGCAATTGACCTATGGATTAAACAAAGATCGGTGAGTGTTTGAAAAATTTTGGTCATCATCCTTTCGTGCTGCTAAAGTTGCCCTGAGTGGGAAGGGTATGCCGAAACTTGGGACCCATACTCACTGTACCACTGAATTCAAGCTAGCCTGTCTGATAAAGGGTGATACCCTGACACCAGTCCCAGGATGCTTGTTTCTGATTCATGGAGGACTTGGTCTGGCAGTTCAGGCTAGCCTGCTCCTATGAGGAACAGGGTCAAGACTGATTTGTATATGGCTGAGTCCAAGCTGGGGTATTTTGGTGAGCAAGAGAGACGATGGATTAAGCCCAGATCTGTGACTGGGGGGTGAGTGTTTGAAAAATGTCAGCATTCTGTCCATCATCTGTTTGTGTTGTAGGCTGCCTAAAGAGCAGATCCAAATATACTAAGGATTTGGCATAAATGTCGCTTCCACCGTAATGTGCAGTGTTGTGACTATAATGCCCTTGTCATACGGCAAACAGAACATCTACCACGTTTTTATGAAGGATGAATATGGCAAGCCTGCAACAAATATGATCCATTTGTGTAGTGTTGGGTGTAGAGTTTTGTGTAATAATATGTGAATTTGCTAAGGTTGCTGTCACCCAGGAGTGTATCCTGCCTTCAATGTAGGAGTAACGGGCAGAGTCATGGAGTAACCTAGTTAAGGAGCCAAGGCCCTGATTTATACTTTTTGATTCAAAACTGCGCTAATGCAATTTTTGCGTCAAAAGGTTTAGTGCTGACTTGCGCCATTACGTAACGCCACCCGGGCATCATATTTATACTTTGACAATGGGTGGCGCTAAAAATAGTTTAGAGTAATTTTTCTCGACGTTAACCATTGTGCCTTGTCGTAAGGCAAAATGAGGTTAACGCCGGAAAAATGACTCTAACCCGTTTTACGACAAGTAAACATGTCGCAAAACAGAAATGCACCATTTTTGCCCGCAATAGCGTCAAATAGAGACGTTAATGGAGAAATAAGTGCAAAGGAGAGGCAAAATGGACCCAGAAAGCCAGGAGAGACCCCAGGGAGACCCCAATCAACAATGAACCAGCCAGGAGGATACAGACGAAACCCAGAGGAGGGAGAAGAAAAAGGAAAAGTGTTGTTTCAGTGCGGAGGAGTATGAAATACTGGGGAGAGAGGTGATGGAGCATCAACATCAACTCTCCATCACCTCAAAATTGTGAATTGGAAGGAGAGAGGCAATTTGGCAGTAGATAGTAGACAAGAATAAGTGTGGCAGAGGTCAGGAGAAACTTACCAGAGTGCACTCAAAAAACTGGCATGACTGCAAGGGAAGAACAAAGGAAAAAATGGCAAGGAACAGGAAGGCAGCACTGCAAACTAGAGGTGGGAGTCCAGCACCACAAGAGGACTTGGACGAGATGGAGGAGATGGTTGCAGCGGTCATCCCGGAGGAACTTGTCACAGGAATCGCAGGACGGGACAGCGCAGACTACCAGGAAACACCACAAATGCAGGGTAGGTTGCATGGGGGAAATTAATGCTAACATGTCAAGTGCAAGAAGGGGGAGGCACATATGACTGACACAATGCATGTTAAAGGAGCGCAGAGGGATGCATTGCACATTAAGCAAGTTTCCCCATGCTGACATAAGCTACACATGTACCTATGCCTTGGTAGGGCTATGCACCATAACACATACACAACCTGGACATATGTTGATCACCTGGCCTAAATACCTACATGTACATATGCAGCACATGGGATGGATGGCATGTATAATCACTGTGCCTCTGGTTGTGCCATCACAATACCCCTTGTATATAGTCATATCAACCCTACCAAGATGACCAAGACTTCAGAGACTAGGTAGTCAGTCAATACCATTCCTGGGGTAAAGTGAAGGTGGTGTCCCTTGCAGTAACTCCTTGTAACTCCTTGCCTCATTGCCCAAACACGTGTGCTGTATCTGACAGCACACAAGTCATTGCAATTGTTCCAATAGTACCCAGACATGTGTCGGTTTCACCACCACCCTGCAAATTGACAATACATCCACATAAGGTAGCCACCACTCCATCATGCAGTCAGTATGGTCCCTGGGTTCAGGGAACAATGAACTGAACAGGTACTGGGGGTATAGCAGGCTGGTCCTGTATCATTGGTAACATGCCACTACCCAGACCAACTAAACTGGTGTAGTGCAAACAGTAGGTCACAACAGTCACAGGCTGAGCCCACAACTACTCTGACACAACCATGTGGGACACATATGATTGGGGAAGTACACACACACATACAACACATGGGGTATGAGTGTGAACATAATGGCGCATAATTCTACATTGACGGGTGGGGGATGGTGCATAGGCAGGTCCGGTGTTGGTAAGACTGCCGTTTTCTAGTCCATGGCAGCAGGTGGTGTGGGCTGTGGAACAGATGTGGATAGTGTTGCAACTGGGGCTATAATGGTGGTAGCAGCTGTGCCCTCCTGCACAGCTGTGGAGCTTGGTCTCCTCTGTGTGGCCACTGCCAGTGTGGGCCCCCCTTGGGTGAATGTCTGCCGTTTCCCGGTGGATCTCTCTGTGTGATTGCGGCGTGCCATCCTCCAGAACCCAGATTCCACTGCCAGGATATGTCTATAGCGGACTGCCCTCTTCTGGAATGCCCCCAGTACCTCATTCCTCATGTTGGCAGCTGTTAAATTGAGACAGGCAACTATCAGTGTCAGCATTGTGTGGAGTATGTACAGATTATTATCTTACACTCTACATCTAATTGCACATGCAAATCAACTCACCTTCCAGAAAAGACAATGGCTCTAATAAATGCAACAACAACGCTGCCTCAGCATAATTTCATTGACACCAAAGCGACGCACAAGATTAGGAACCAAACCAAATTAGGTGTGCATTGATTTTGTGCTATATGTAATAATACAAAGGCAGCATAAACTTCACATAGATTAGGCCCAAAATTCCTCATCATCTGTGTCAATTTTCAACCATACATCACCAGTAACCTGAATATGTTATTGTGAGCATGGGATGCAGTTGGTAACAATAAGGGGTCAGTGTTGCTAGGTACATATGCAAGCCTGATCAATATGACTATTACCTACACTGTGAGCATCACATCTACCTATAAATGTGATGTTCCTCTCCCCCTGTGCCTAAGGGGGGGTGACCATGCAAGCCATCATCACAACTGTCCTGGTCATCCACCAAGGCATGCCCACTCAGACATGGAGTCAGGGAGTGGACCATCTGTTAGGAGGGCTGCCAACTAGGAAGCTGGTATCCATGGGTCTATCACATCTACATGTATGTGTCTAGGTGTAGACACCCATCAATACCTGATCTGCCAATACAATTCCTTACACACCCATATTCATGCCAGCACACATCTGCCCTTGACCTGCATGCACGCCTATTACATTCCACATAAGTGTTACGTAAATAGAGTGCAAAATATACAGCGCAATGCTGGGGGACAATTGCCCACCCAGTCCTGTATATACATTACAAAACAGGGATGCACCAAATTGGGTTCAAAATGGTGCATCACTGTGTTGTGAGAATGACGGAGTGCCCCAGTGCCAATATTCTCACAGCCTTGCACTTCTTAGTCACATATGGCTCTATATGTGGCTTGTCATCACCTTGTTTACATGATGCTGCCCATTGAGCACCCCAAGCCTCACAAGATATGACCCTCTGCTCGTGCATGGGGAACCCTTAAATTGGACACAATGTCACCATCCAGCCTTCTTTGATGTCTGATCATTTGACAGCTTATCACATCTAGCATTGTGTGCAACACACAAGACTCACTCACACCAATCTCTGTATCACTTCACAGGACACACATTATCACACTTACTGGATACATCTGGGTCCTCAAATCTTGCCACTTCGCCAATGGTGTAGGGGGTAGGTCCACCTGTAAGATATGGATGGGAAACCATGCTTAGTGTCATATCACTGTCACTATTAGTGGACAACATAGTACAGTGTGTACTATTTTAGAGGAATGAGCTAGTTATCCTGGTGTGAAACGCTGCAACAGACACACCACTACAAACTCACGATGACACTGACACTCAGGTGAGTGAGAGCCACACATCTGCACACTTACACTGGGCCTGAGACTCGTGTAGTGCTACACCCTGCAGAAACCGTATGTGGCCAATCTATAAAAGATGGAACTCCATTGTATGAGGGAGAGTTGTGTGAAAAATACATGACACTATCCTGGTGCTTTGCAAGACAATTGACTCAGGTACTCAAGCCTGTCCTGCAAGGCACCCAGAAGCACTTTGTGATGTACATGCAGCTCAATTATTAGTCTGCAATGATCATGCATTGAGTAATCCTTGACTGACGTGGCAAAGTTGTCTGATGGTATCAAATGCCCCATTAACATTTCCCCGTAAGGCGGGAAAGCCTCCTTTGCTAACATGATGGCAGGGATCATGTGTGTGAAATGATGACAATGTAGCGCTAAACATGCATTGCCCTACTTTGTTGAAACAATCCAGGTAAATATGGTGGGCTGGCGGTGTCCTAGTGTACCATACATGACACTATGCCGGGGCACAGGTGTCGCCATGGCCTCTGAAATGTATGACTTTGTGATTGTTGTGCATGACTCACCAGACATCTGACCTGCATTGAAATTATGGTAGGACATGTGACCTATATGTCTAGGCTGGGGCAGTTACACTTCATTCTGGTTGCATGCAACCTGTCCACAAGCACTGCATGCAGCACTCCGACACATCTGCTACTGTCATTCAAGAGCAGTAAACAGTAAATAGTATGCCAATGGGAGACTCATCAACAGGGCCACCGATCTCCACACCAACATGATCAAGCAGATCCTGTTCCCTGGCCACCAGATCTGCCCAACGATGCTTCAGCTGGTGCTCATTTCTGGTGCTCCTAAATACACTCTTCAGGTGGTGGAGCACCTTGCCCACTGCAGCTGCCTAGCCTCGGTCCGGTAGCCTTGTATCAACCAGCCCCCCATCTCCAACATCAATGGCAACGGCCACACAAAGCCACCCAACTCCTCCTCTCCCATCCTGTTCAACCTCCCCCTACCAGACATATTATCACGGTACAGGTTGACCACAAGTATTTAAGTAAAAAAATAAAATTCATATAAAGGAAACTTAAGGCCCAATAACTAATCCCAACTAACTCAACTGAACAACTATCCTGGACAGACACCACACACTACAAGTACAATTGTACACAAAAAAATCACAAATTTACAGACACTGGGACAAAATTGAAATAAATATGACAGGAGGGACACCACAAGATACAAAACGCAGGAAAATCACACCACCAACTCCAAAACATAACCACACAGTCAAAAGAGGCACAGACTGTAAAGAGAAAGTACACACGCTGTGCCATGCTTGTAAACAGGAATGCCTATTACATCACTTCCTGTCCCCATGTGTCACGTTTTCTGTTATGTGCGTATTTATATGACGCATGTCATACTTGAGTGGGTATTTTAGACGCATGACGTACGTGTGTCGTTTTTATTGACGCATTACCTTTATGCGTCGAATTCACCGAAAATCAGCATTGAGAAGAGTGAGGAGGCGGAATTCACGCTAAGGACCCATGTGTCATGTACTTTGTGTTTGTGGATGTTTTAGGCGCATATGCGTCAATTTGTTTGACTCAATTCCTGATTGCGTGATTTTGTTCCATTGTCTATGGATGCACACTGTATCAGCATACATATGACATGGGATGTGCTGCAATTTGGCATATTGTGTATGGCCACATGTGGTATTCCATGCAACAATGTGATGAGGGTGTGATTGGTCTGTTACACAGATGTGTGTGCTACAGAGTCAACAGCATGCAAATAGTTGCATGTCATGCATATGTATGCATGTGTGACAACAGTGTATCCACATATGTATGGCAGTCAGTACAATGTATTAGTTCTGGTTTGTAATTGTGAATTATGTTTACTTATATGATGTGTGTAGTTGTCTTTAAGCACATAACATTTAAGACGACATACACAGCTCAGGCATTGTTGGTGATGGCTGAACAATGCTACCTAGGAAATGTTACCCAACAACTGTCTCCGTATGTAGATTTGGAGTTTATGGTGACTTGTGTGTGGACTACACATAGGTCTGACATGTGTACATTTGTGGTACATACTGTTATTGACACATTCTGCCTACATTCAACACAGATTATGTTTTGAACACAAATGTTTGATTAAACTGATTACAATTAGCAATGGTTGTTGTTTTTGTGTGGTGGACCTGCACCCTAGCTGCATGTGTTCTCTTCCACACTGATGTGCATTCCACAGATGTGTCAGTGCAAAGTGTGAGGGCCTGTGTACCCTGTGTCAGGATTGGGCCCCATGGCACGCCCAAATTCTTCCATTGCTTGTCATACCTGGGCTAATCATAGTGGCCATTGTTACCAATGATGTCCCCTCTTGTCACACGTGCTCCATGCAGCCACTGCAACTCTCACACTGAGTTGTGACAGTGTTCTGTTCCAACATTACTGTCTTTCTAATTTTTGACATCCACTGCATGGTGTGTGGGCCCCTTGTTTACCTCCTATTTGGACATGCTGTAGTTGTGTGTGATGAGCTTTTGATTATTAAGTTGGCAACGTGGATGTAATTCATATGTTGTGGTCCATATTTTGTGCCCTTCAGTTGTCACATTCAAGTGATGAGGGTATTTGTGATGTGTGTGATGGTAGCCGTACAATCTTACGTATCACGTGATGTTGCAACAGTACTTGTTAGAAATGGGGTCTTTTGTTGGCAGTCACGTTACCACCTGTCCAAGCAAGGACCCTCACTCTAGTCAGGGTAAGTCACACACAATCAAAATTCTCCTGTGCCCACCCTTTGGTAGCTTGGCATTGAGCAGTCAGGCTTAACTTAGAAGGCAATTTGTAAAGTATTTGTACAATAAATCATGCAATAACACAGTATAACACCACACAAATACACCACACAGGTTCAGAAAAATATAGATTGTTTGTCTGGTAAAATTAGGTAAAAAACGATCAAGATTTGATAAATACAAGTTGAAATATCAATTTGGTAATGATAAATAGAGTCTTTTAGTTCCTAAAAACAATAAGTGGCTTGTCACAAAATACCTGGTTTGTGTCTAAATTATCCCCACGGGACCGCAGAGGAGGAGATGTGTGGAAAACCAGGAGGTGTCCGTCAGTATCTCCGAGCTCACACAGATGATCCGTTGATGTTTTTCCACGCAGCAAGGACTTTGTGTCGATTCCCGCGCGCTGACTTGGTTCCTCTTCAGGTGGCGGGGTATTTGGAGACCCCAGGATGATGTGGAGAAATCTTGGGCGTTCAGGCCAAAGTCACAGGAGCTGCGTCGATTTGGTGGGTGATGCAGGGAAATTTCTGTCTCATGGCAGGCGCTGCGTCAATTCCTCTTTGTAGGACGTTGGGCTGCGTCATTCCTGCTCGACAATGCGTTGATCCAGTGGGCCGTGCATCGAAGTTCCAGTCGCAACGCAGGCGCTGCATCAATCTTCACTCTGGGAGCTGAGCTGGGTAATTCTGGTTCGGCACAAGGAGTTGTTTGCAGAGATGAAGTCTTTTTGGCCCTGAGACTTCAGAAAACAGAATGCAAGAATGGTGATACAAAATCCTGCTGACTGGTGAAGTTGGATTTAATATTACTATTTTAGAAATGCCACTTTTAGAAAGTGACAATTTCTCTGCACTTAGATCCTTCTGTGCCTTACAATCCACATCTGGCTGGGTTCAGTTGACAGCTCCCTTGTGCGTTCACTCAGACACAACCCAAACACAGGATACTCAGCCTCACTTGCATACATCTGCATTTTGAACGGGTCTTCCTGGGCTGGGAGGGTGGAGGGCCTGACACTTAAATGTCAAACGACAGTAGCCCACCCACACACAAAGGACTGCCACACCCCCTGCTGGGACCCTGGCAGACAGAATTGAACTGAAAGAGGACCTTGTGCACTTCTAAGCCACTCTTTGAAGTTTCCCCCACTTCAAAGGCACATTTGGGTATTTAAAGAGGGCCTCTGCCCCTACCAACTCAGACACTTCCTGGAGAAGAGAACTTGAACCAGAACCTGCATCCAGCCAAGAAGCCTTGCCTGTCTGCCCAAAGGACTCCCCTGGCTGCTTTCCGTGAAGGACTGCTGCCTTGCTGTTTCCCTGCTGCCTTGCTGCTCTCTGGCTGTGGTGAGAAGTGCTCTCCAAGGGCTTGGATAGAGCTTGCCTCCTGTTCCCTGAAGTCTCAGGACCAAAAAGACTTCATCTCTACAAGATGGACTCCTTGTGCGGTGAAAGTTGATGCACAGACTGCCAGAAACGATGCAAAAATGCACCGCATGCTGAACTGGAATGACGCAGCCCAACTTCGCAATGAGAAGATCGACGCAGCGCCAGCGTAGTGACTGGAAATTCAATGCACAGCCCACTGGATCGACACACAGCTGAGCTGGAACGACGCAGCCTGACTTCCAGAGAGGAATCGACGCAGCACCTAACGCGCAGTAGAAATTTCCACGCAACGCCCACTGGATCACGTAGCCCCTGTGACTTCGGCCTGTCAGCGCCAGAAATCTACGCACCATCCCCGGGGCATCCAAAAACCCTGCACCCGGAGAGGCTCCACGACTGAGTGCCAGAAATCAACGCAAAGCCGTCCCTGCGTGAAGACTAAACAACGCATCGCCGTTTGAACGCAAACACAGTACTTTGTGCTTGAAAGAGACATTTATTGCTTTTAAGAGACTAAAGACACTATCATTTTTACAGAGATATTCTCAACATATACTTATTGCATCTTAATCGTTTTGACCTGCATTTTACCAGATACATATTATGTATTTTTCTACACACTGTGTGGTGTTTTTTTGTGGTGATCTACTGTGTTATTGCATGATTATTGTGCAACTGCACACACAGGCCTTCCAATGGCAGGCCTGAGAAATGGTTAGGGGGCTACTTATGTGGATGGCACAATCAGTGCTGCAGGCCCACTAGTAGCATTTAATCTACAGGCCCTGGACACATCTAGTGCACTTTATTAGGAACTTATAAGTACATTAAATAAGCCAATGGTATGAGCTAATGTCACCATGTTTTAAGGGAGAGAGCATATGCACTTTAGCACTGATTACCAGTGGTAAAGTGAGCAGAGTCCTAAAACCAGCAAAAACAGTATCAAAAAGTGGAGGAAGGCAGGCAAAATGTTGAGGGTGACCACCCTAAGGCTGTCAGGTGTAACAGTACTTTTCAGATTAGTATTTGTAACATGCTCCCTGAGGTTAGACTCACAATCCTAAGGTAAATGTTGTGGAGATTGAAGGAACTAAAGCAGGATTGTTTGAATAAACGAGGTGTTTATTGGCAAAATGTACAAGGTGAGTTAGTGATTTTTAAGTGAAGAAGTTATCAACTATGTGCAGTCTGCGGCGTATCCCAGCAGCTGTGGTGTGCTCTTCCCCCTCATTTTCTTCACAACCATCCTCCTCCTCCTCCTCCTCTTCCTCAGGCAGGTCATCAACCTGTTCATACAAGGGGATGTTCATCCACACACAATTTTGTGCAGGATAGCACGTCATTATGATCTTGCAGACAATGTGTGGGACATATAGGAGGCTGCCTCCTGTGATGTCCAAGCACCTGAACCTTGACTTCAGGGTGCCAAATGTCCTCTCCACAATATTCCGTGTCTTCCGATGTCCCTCATTACATGCACGCTCTGCTGCTGTGCTTATGTTGGGAAATGGGGTCATTATCCATGGCTGTATGCCATAACCCTGATTTGCTTCAAAAGATTAAAGAAGTAAGTTTTTGTTAAGGCTTGCAACAGGTTTGCCATGTAGCATGGCAGTTGATATTTTGAGTTGTTTGTGACTTATATGTGTTTGTGGTATGGTGTAAGTTCCTGGCCTTGTGTATGGTCTTCTCAGCACTGGGTTGTTGGACATGACAATCTTGTTTGGCTCAAGGACCTGGGACATATGATTTGGATTCCTAACTGATGGTCAGTATGTATGTACCATGCATTGTGTAGTGCACCTTTGGATCAGTGAGCGATCACTATAGGGGACATGACACATCCTCGCAACACAATGGGGTCAGATGTGGTGGCAGCATGGTAGCACTAGAGAGCCTGGAAATCACATCCATTTTGACATGTCTCATTACAGATGATGTGCAACACTTAGGCCCATTGAAATGAGTAAGTGACAATGCACCACACATCTCCAAGATTGGCAGCACTGTCCTGAAACATTCTGACTATGCAAGAATGCCCCATGTGTGACATGTTACTAGGCAACCCTGTGTTGTCCCTGCACCAGTAGCTCATTTTCAGCTGTGCACCTACACTACCAACCTTGCACCAGGGTACTTGGCTAGCTGCCCTGTGGAGGCAGATGTAGCTGTGCAGGGAGGGTGACTGCCCTATACATATGCTGTTTTGATGGACAATTGGTTCTTTCTGTGTGTGCAGCACATTCATCTGAGTTCAAAGCACAGTCTACTTCCTTATTGCAACCTGCAAATGGCACCCCTGGGGTGGTGTTTTATGTTGGCACTGCCTCAGGTTTTAGGTGACAGCTACATCTGAGTCAGCATCATCATGCTACGTATCTTCTGGTGACTGACCTGCAGCAACTCACATTGCACACCCCTTCCACGCTACATACTGCATGGGACGGTGGCCAATTTACAATGTGGCTTCAAGTCATTAAAAAATGGTCATCTAACAAGTTGTACGTACAGTGCAGGCCATGACAATGGCACTGGGGGCTTTTACATAGGTCCCTTGGTGATCCTGACTGGCGGCTAATGTTTGTGGCAGCCATCAGGTGTCCAAGGGTGTTTATCCCATTGTTTCAGGATCAACATAACTACCACTGTTTCTCCTATCTTCCAACACATGATTCAGCATTTATATTGTCAATGCATGCACAGTGCAGGCTATGGGATGTAGCTCAGCTACTTAGCAAATGTGTCCCTTGGCACAGTGCATGTGAGGTCAGTGATGTCCTGTATTCTCCTACAGGGTCCCGCTATGACTTCCATGATCTGGACTGTTTGACAATGACTCTGCCCCATGGTTGGCCATTTGTTGTTTATGGTATAGGCATGATGGTGTTGTGGGTCAATAAGTGGTGCATGTGAGGTGGCACTACGGTAGGTGCTGTGCCACTTCTCACAAATCTGGCACATGGTATGTGATGGGCATTAATCTTGTATTTCTATGTGTGTGAGCCAATGCATCAGTCAGATGTCTATGCACACTACGGGTAAGTCAGGCATATGTTGATGAGATGTAGTTGGTATTGGCAGCAGTTGTCTGGCAGTTGAGGTTTGTTCTGGCAGTGACTTGCACGGCATGATTTGAGGGATCTATGCCTATATAAGAGTTACTTAACATGAACATGGTGTATGCCATTGACATGGCTGTGCTATTCTTTGTTTGGTGTACTGTTTTTTAAGTGTACATAGTAGGCAACCTGTGGGCACTTGTATTGGTCTGTGTAGCTCTTCTGTTAGCATAAGGTACATATCTGCACCTGTCCCTCATGTGGTGTGCCAGTCAAGTTGTGGGTGTGTTACGTACATGTGGGTGTATGTGTTTGTGGTGTGCACTGATTGTGCTGTACTACAGCATGGTACATATGTGTTGTTACCTGCACATCTGTGTTACCCTGCCCATGTGTTAATGTAGTGGTGTATGTCTGGTGTGTCCTACAGGGTTGGTGTGTTGGGGTGTATATTGCTAGGTTTGTTGACGTACCCGCAAGTAGGCCATTTCCATATTGTCCATCCTGGAACTGTTTATTGATCCTGAAGTGCCGGAATATGAAGGTGTCATGGACACTCCCAAGAAACTTGGCCAAAATGTTTATAAATAGTCTCCAGTGGTCCACTATGCCCTGCACATTAATGGAATGCGTGTGCTTGTGGTTCCCGCATAAGTGCTGTGTTGCTGCAGGTGGTATAAGCCGGACATGAGTGCAATCAATTGCACCGAGCACATGCGGGAAGCCATGGATTTGGTAGAACTCCTATTTTGGCTCCTGCTGCTTTTGCGGTGTGTTGGGGAAAATTATGTGGTGGGTGTCATGGAGATTATAGTGTCTAACACCTTAGGCAGGAATGCAGAGAATGACGGCTGTGAGACACCAGCAACCAGGGCACCCGTTGTTTGGAATGAGCCACTTGCCAGCATGTGCAGGACAGCTAGCAGCTTTGTTACAAGTGATATGTTGTGTGGTGTCTGCAGGCTGGCTGTGATTTGTGGCTCAATGTGGTGCAGCAGGTGTAGTATGCTTGCAGGTTCAGTCTGTAGGTCATTATGATGTCCTGGTCCCCGAGGCCAAGGAGAGTCATCCTGGTTCTGAAGACCCTCTCCTGCCTTCTGTGTTGCCATTGTGGGCCACGTTGTGGTGGTGGTGATTGCTGTAGTTGTTGCTGTCCTCTGTGTCGTCTCACAAGCTGGATCAGCATCACCTTCTTCTGTTGGTTGGTAATGTTGGTTCTGTATGTTTTTCTTCTGTAGTGATGAGTTTGCCTCATTTTAACGCCTGCCATGACCCAGACGTTAAAATTTTACGCAAATCAGAGTTAACGTAATTTTTTGGTTCTGTCTCCCACCAGTGCGTCTTTTTTGCCCGGGTGGATAAATATGGTGCTCGGGGGTTGGAGTCATTTTTTGGACGGGAACGCTTACCGTGCATCTCATTGATGGAAGGAGGTTTCACGCATCCCAAAAATTATGTTAACACTAATATTTTGACAGTAGACGGGTCTAGCGTCAAAATATAAATATGGTGTTGAGTTTGCGCTGAATTAGCGTAAAAGAAATTACGCTAATTCAGCACAGAGTATAAATATTTCCCCAAGTCTTCAGCTTTTTATGGAATTCAAAACTTTAAGAGGCTGTTCTGATGTGTAGGGGCAAGTTGTTCCAGGCTTTAGGAGCAAGGTAAGAGAAGGTACTTTTGCTGGTTCTGGTGCTGTTTCTGCATGGGATGTGTGCAAGCAGAAGTCCAAATGAGTGAGGTATTATGAAATTTGATGTAGTTGTTGAGGTATGCTGGTCTAGTCTTGTGTAAGGCTTTTAGAGGCATATTTTAAAAAAGTGGCGCTGTACCTAGTGCAGTGCCACTTTCCTTGCGCCCCCTTAACACCCCACTACCACCACCATGTGTGCACTGTATCTAAGCTACAGCACACTGTGGTGCAGGGTAGGGGGCAATAGCGTAATTTTTTTGGACGCTATTGATGTACTCTGCAGGAGTAGCACCAAAATATTGGCACTACTCCTGCAGAGTACATAGAGGCCCATTATAAATAATGGAAGCCCCTTTTTAATGCCTGCTCTGAGCAGGCGTTAAAAGTGCCATAAAAAATGATGCAAGGAAATCTGTTAGATTTCCTTGTGCCATTTTTTCAGCCCCCCCTAACAGGGGAACACCCTCTTTGCATACATTTGCCTGGCACAGCCATAATGGAGTGCAAAGGGTTACGAAGTGGTGCAATGCATACATTGCGCCACTTAGTAAATATGGTGTGAGGATTTTGGTCTTGTTGGCCCACATTACCATAAACGGAAATTACGTTAATGTGGCGCAAGATGGTGCTAGGGGCTTATAAATATGCCCCTTCATGTGTGCGCGAGGAATTTGAAGAGAGCTTTCTCGTGGATGGGGAGCCAGTTAAGCTCTTTGAAATGTAGGGTGATGTTCTTGTGAGTGGAAAGTTGAGAGTGAGCCCGGCTGCTGAGTTTTGTATGGTTTGGAGTTGTCTGGTTAGTTGAGTGAGGGAGTCACTGAAAATCTGGGTGAGTGTGGCACACACAGGTCAAGTACTTTGATGAAGATGAAGTGATGGCACATATACCTCTCCTACCTGGACTATCTGCCTTCTACCTATATGATTTTTCTATGGAAGCATATATAACCTAAGCCTTTCCTACCTACGTCTCTGTCTCCTTCCTGACAAGCCCAATATACTAACCAAGTTAACCTTTACTAATACCTTCAGTGGCAGTCCCCTAAGACTCAAGAAGACATGCCTTTGAAGGTCCTTTAGCACACTCGAGTCCATATTTATACTTTTTGCCACAAAACTGCAGCAAAAAGTATAGCGATGGCTTGTATCATTCCAAAGTGCCAGCCGAGCGACATAAAGTATAGATGTCAAGATTCCATAAACGACAAATTTATGGAATTCCGCATGCCGGCTCTAAGGGTGTGCTAGCATCTAGAAAAATAACGTTAGCCGGGTAGGGGTGGCAGTACGAAGGAAGGGGGTTTTGCCTCATAAAATGACGCTAGGCTGGTTGAGGCAAAAAAAATGCCATTAACCAGCCTAGCATTATGTCCTGACGTAAAACCATCCATACCACATGACTCCTGCCTTATAAAAGACAAGAGTCATGCCCACCACCCCAATGGTCAGCACAGGGGACCAGTGTCCCATTTCAGGGCCCCCAATGGCACCTAAAACATTTAAAAAAAATACTCACCTATACTTACCCTACTAACTTGGGATGCCGTCCCCCATTCGCTGGTGTCTCTCTGATGTGGGTGGGGGTGTCCCTCGGGCTTGGGTTGGGCACCTGTGGGCCCATTCCATGGTGTTTGACTGTGGAAATGGGTCCACAGGTCGGCCAACGCCTGCTCTGACCCAGGAATTAAATAATGGTGCTAAGCAGGCTTAGCGCCATTATTTAGGCCCGCCTCCCATCCGTGCACCTTTTTTGTACAGGTGGATAAATAAGGCGCTAGGGCATCTCATTGACGCAAGGTAGTTTCACGTATCCCAAAAAAAAACGCTAGATGGGTCTAGTGTCAAAATTTAAATATGGAGTTAGGTTTGCACCAAATTTGAGTAAAAAAATTATGTTAATTTAGCGCAGAGTATAAATATGCCCCTTGCTGTGCTAAATCCAACTCCTTCCAGCTTGTAGATGCAAGCTGGGGGAAGGGGCATCTGAAGATGCCTCTTGGTCTACATTCCTCAAACTGAGTGAGCAAATCTATCTTTAAAACTAACATGCTGGGGAAGACTGTCTTAAATTTCCTAAAGAGTTCTTCAAAAACTGCTACAGGCTTTTAGGCCCATATTTATACTTTTTCCGGCAAAACGGCGCTAACGCCATTTTGCAGCAAAAAGTTCAGTGCCAGCTTGCGTCATTTCACAACTCCAGCCGGGTGCCGTATTTATTGAATGGCACAAGCCAGCACTAAACTTGGGCTGGGGTCTTAAAAAAAGATAGGGTAGGGGGTGGCGGTAGGGAAGGAGGGGGTTGTGCATCAGAAAATTATGCTAGCCTGGTTAGAGGCAACAAAAAAAAAGCCTCTAACCAGACTAGCCAACTAAACCAATGGCCAGCACAGGGGACAAGTTCCCCTGGGCATGGCCACTGTACCTTGTGCCATGCAGGGGCCCCAAGTTAGGGCCCCCAAAGGCAAAAAAAAAATATATAAAAAAAAATAAACTTACCTCAACTAATGTGGGATGGGTCCCTCATCCTCCGGTGTCCCTCTGGTGGGGTTGTTCCTGGGGCTTGGGGAGGGCATCTGTGGATCCATTCCATGGTGTTTTACCATGATAATGGGTCCACAGGTCCCCTAATGCCTGGTCTGACCCAGGCGTTAAATAATGGTGCTAAGCAAGCTTAGCAACATTATTTAGCCCTTCATCCCACCCATGCATCATTTTAGCATGTGGGGATAAATATGTGGAGATGGGGATAGCACCTTTTTTTGGATGGGAATGCCTACCTTGCATCTAATTGACGCAAGGTAGGTTCACTCATTCCAAAAATGGTGCAAACTCCTATATTTTGAAATTAGACGGTCTAATGTCAAAATATAAATATGGAGTTAGGCTTGTAACTAATTTGGATTTAAAAAATGACAGAAATGCACCGCAAAAAAAGTATAAATATGGGCCTAAGTTTTGCCACACAGGGTACTCGGTGACAACGTTGCATAGGTTCTGTCCACCTTTATGTGCAGTGTGGAGACTGTTTGCAATATGACAAGAGCATTACAGAAGGGCATATTTATGAACCCCTAGCGCCACCTTGCATTACATTAACGTTATTTTTTTTACATTAATGTGGCCCAACGAGGCCCAAATCGCTGCGCCGCTTTTACAGAGTGGAACATCTTTGGTGGCCCCCAGTGAGTCGGGCCTGACTCTGTCGATGCCCTGGGGCCCCATCTCAGGGCTTTGGGTAGTGTTCGGCGTGTTTAACAGTCACTGACCTGGAGACGGCGATGGGGAAGGACAACGCAAGTAAGCAGCCTCTGGTGTCCCAGCAGCGTATTGACCACTTTGCCAAACAGACACCCTTGCGGGAGGTGGGCACCGCAACACCCGAGATGACGGCGACTGATGGGGTCCATACCATCCTACAGGCCATCTAATCCTCGCAGTTGGCGGTCGAGACCAAAGTCGGAGAGGTGCGTGAGGACGTGGGCCTTCTGTGGCAAGATCTGCGAACCGCGGTGGGTCATATCACGGAGGTGGAAGACCGCGTTTCCCAGGCCAAAGACGAGATCGCAGATCTTAAAGTTAAGGTTGTGCAGTTGCAAACGTGTACTGGTGAGCTGCATCACAGAGCGGAAGACGTGGAAAATCGAGCCAGATGCAACAACCTGCGTTTTGTGGGCCTTCCCGAAGACGCAGAGGTAGGGCACGCAGTTGACTTCTTGGAGAGTTAGATAAAGTTGTGGGTCCCTACCCAGAAACTCTCCCCCTGGTTTGCCATTGAACGCGTGCATAGGGCCCTGGCGCCACGGCCCACGCCGGGTGGTCCCCGGAGGCCAATGATTGCGCAGTTCCTCAACTTCAGGGATCGAGACGTCGTCCTCCGAGAGGCGAGGGCGGAGTCGGACCTTCGCTGGGACAATCCTAAGATTCTTATATTCCCCGACTATACCCGGGAGGTGCAGGCCAAGAGGCAATCCTATAAAGGGGTCAAACAGAAGCTCCGGGTGATGCAGTTGACCTATATGCTCCTTTTCCCCGCTCGTCTCAAGGTTCTCCATGACAGAAAATCCTTCTTCTTTGAGTCCCCGGAGGCAGCTTGGGACTGGCTTACGGAGGAGCACCGGATGGCCCGGAAGAACTCCCCCGTGTTGAACGGGGAGAGGCAGGCACCGCTCCCAGTGTCTCCCCAGGGCCCGGGGGCGCAGGCGGACCCGGTCCCGCAGGAGGAGGAGGATTGGCCTGCGTGGAGAGTCATCAGAGGACGACCGGGCGGGCCTGAACCAGCCTGTGGATGGGGCGATGCGGAAGGTCCTTGGCAGTGAGGGTCAGGTGCTGGCCCAGGAGGGCGAGCAACTCAGCCAGTCCCGTCGGATTTCCTGTGGCTGATCTCTTGGGGCTCCGCGCCGACAGAGAGGGCCTGGGCGTCGATGTTTGTACGATATTGGACTTTTGGCGGCAGAGGTTCGTATTGCAATTCTCCGACATGCAGGAGGGGTCCACCACTCCATGCTTACGATTGACACTCTGTATTCACAGTTTTGGGTGACAGATGCTTTGGGGTTGGGAGTATGGGGTGGGGGCAGTTGGGGGGCAAGGTGGGACTGTTCATACATTGTTGTCTACGGTTGGGCGTGTATTATGTTTTTCTATGTTTGGTCCATTGGTCACAAAGGGAGGCTAAGGTAGGGGCACTACACAGGAAGCTATCACACAAGTATCTATGCTGGAACAGTCTAAATGGGTCCTCTCATGGAACGTGAATCAGCTCTTAGATAAAATTAAACTGTCCGCGGAGTTTTCCTCTATCCGCAGGTCTACCCCGTCCATGGTTATGCTTCAGGAAACCCATCTGTTGGGTTCTAGGTGCCCGGTGTTTATGAGGGGGGTGCATGATAGAGTCTATCATGCCGGATTTACCAGGGGCTCGAGAGGAGTGGCGATCTTGCTGCACCGTTCCTTGCCGCTGGTGGTAGTGGATTCCAGATCTGGCCCGCAGGGGCAATACGTAATGGTGTCCGGTCTGCTTGGAGGGTACCCAATTAATCTCCTAAGTGTTTACGCCCCTCCGGGGGCGCAAGAGCAGTTTTTGGTGTCCCTTGGGGAAGTGGTGGCAGGACTTCCCCCAGGTCTGACCGTGCTGGGAGGGGATTTTAACTCCATCGTGGACCCTGAGGTTGATGTCACAGGGCCCCCCGTCCTCGAGTCGCAGAGTGGGGGCGTCCGGTTTGCGAAGACAGATGGACGGTCTGGGTCTTTGCGATGTGTGGCGGGTTTGGCACCCCCTTTTGCAGCAGTATACACATAAGTCAGAGGCGCACCACACTCACGCACTAATTGATCTCTTTCTAGCACCCACCCTCAACATACCCCGATTTACGGGAGTGGAGATCCTTCCACATGGGGTATAGGATAATGCACGCTCCTCCTTTGTCTGGACGGAGGGAGCCCTGGAGGTCGACCGATGTGGCGACTCAACGCCTGGTGTCTGCAGGAGGGCGAGTATGCCCAGGAATTGGGCGACCAGCTCTCTGAGTTTTTAAAGCATATCCTGGGATCTGTGGCATCACCGGGTATCCTTTGGGGGGCCTGTAAGGCCACAGTTAGGGGGCACGCCAGGCATCTCCTCCGAGCAAAAGAGCAAGCACGTAACCATAAAATATCGGTACTTGAGGTGTGGGCGGTGCACCTGGAAGGCCAAATTGACGTGTCGGCGGGGACGGAGGTGGCGCAGCAGTTGGTCCAGGTCTGAGAGGAGATCAAGCATATAACGCTTGAGACCGCAAAACATATGTGGCGAGCCTCCGTAGCCCGTGTGTACAGGTGGAGGGACAAGAACAGCAAGCTCCTGCACTGGATGGCCACCAGACCGATGGTAGACAGGGTGGTCCCGGAGATCGTCGACGAATCGGGCGCTGTCTCGCAGACCCCGAGGGTGATTGCACAGAGCTTTGCTGCCTATTACCAGAGACTCTACGAAGTACGGCCAAGACCTCTTGCTGAGATTAAGGCCCCCTTGCTGATGAAAGTGACCCCACAGTTTTGACGTGGAGAGGTGTGAGCTTGACGAGCCCCTCAGCCTAGAGGAGGTTGAGGCAACAATGATGGAGCTGGCGACGGGGAAGACGCCCGGTCCGAACGGGTTCCCCAATGAGTTTTACACGAGGTTCCGGGATACAATGGCCCCCCACCTCCCGGTAACGTATGAGGAAGCCAAAAATACAGGGGGCTTCCCCTCAGACTTGGATGAGGCCACTATCGTGGTGATCCCAAAGACTAGGCCCCCCTCGCGGGACTGCTCAGCTTACCGCCTTATATCGCTCCTCAATACGGAGCTCAAGATTTTCTCCACAGTATTGGTCCGGAGATTGAAAAGGGTGCTGCCAGCGTTGGTTCACCAGGATCAGTGCGGTTTCATGCCTGCCAGAAGTACCCGTCACTGTATAAGGCGCATGCACATAGCTCTGGCCTACAGGGCTCTTCTTACCCCTCCACTGGCGCTTCTGTTGGTGGACTTTGAAAAGGCATATGACACAGTAGATTGGTCGTACCTACTTTGTGTCCTTGCGAGGACGGGGCTCGGCCCCGGCTCCGTGCTTTAGTGGGCCTCCTTTATGCTACCCCGTCAGCCCGGGTGCAAGTTAATGGGGTGGTCTCGGATCGGTTCCCCATTCGCAGAGGGACCCGCCAGGGTTGTCCCCTCTCCCCGCACCTCTTCGGTCTGGCGATGGAGCTGCTGGCGAAACTAATTCGGGAGGACCTCCTGTTGAGGGATGGTGGTGGCCCACCGGGAGGGAGGACCGTATAACGTTGTATGCAGACAATGTCCTTTTGTACCTGGCTAACCCGGCCAGCAGTGGTCCCAGGGTGATGCAGCTTCTGGGGCTGTTCGCAGAGGCGTCAGTTACTAGTGGTTAATCCTAGTAAATCTTTATTGATCCCGCTCAACCACTCTACGGATTGTTATGATTGGCAGAACAGCATTCCTATTAAATGAAACAGCTTCCGGTACTTGGGGATCCATATAGCTCTGTTGCCGGAGTTGGCATGGGCTTTGAATGTCAAGCCTCTAGTCAGGCGGGTCAGGGAAGACCTCCAAAGATGGAGATCCCTTCCGCTCAACTCCCTCGGGCGGATCGCACTATATAAGATGATGGTACTCCCCCGGTTTCTTTACTTACTTCAAAACTTCCCTCATCACGTACCCAGACGGTGGTTCGCCAATATGGATGCAGCGGCACAACAGTTTTTGTGGCACGGGTCCCGTCCGCGCTTGGCGCTTCGGGTCGGTCAGCAGGATGTCTACGAGGGTGGAATGGGGATGTCCAACCTTCACCTTTATCACTTGGGGATGCACCTGCTGGTAATTAACTACTGGCTAGGGGGTGGATGGTCGGACCCCGCGTATCAGCTGGAGCTCCTGTCCATCGGTTTCCCTGACTTGTTCGGGATGCTCTACGGGGCCCCTGTGTCCCGTGGGATTGCCGAGGTGACAAGGGTGGTGCTTACAGGGTGGAGGTTAGCGCAGCGCACGTAGGGGTGGTGACGTCGGCTTACCCAACAAACCACATTGTAGCAGGGTACTTGGCTAAGGGAGGTCTCGGCACTCCGGGGGTTCCATAGGTGGGATCTTATTGGAATATCGTCATTCGGAGACATCTGGGCGGGCACACACATGCGGTCCTTCGAGGAACTTTAACAGCAATTCTCGCTCAGCGACACCCAGTTCCATAAATACTTGCAGCTCTGTCATGCCCTTCAGGTGCACCTTCAGGCAGGGTCGGTTCTCCCAGAATTCAGTCCTGTGGAAACCAAGACACTTATGGGACACCTCGGCAAAGGGGGGGTTTCGCCTATATACCCCATGTTGACCACTAATATATCGCAGCCACTTGACAAGCTTTGTGCCAGATGGGAGCACTGGGTGGGTCTGATGACGGAGGTGGACTGGAGAGACGCCCTGATGGCCCAGAGACTGTTGAATATGTCCTCACGACTGAGATTGGTGCAGACTTACTTTCTTCATGCAGCATACCTCTCACCTGGAAGGCTACACGCGCGCCGGCCTTAGGCAGCAAGCGGAGTGCCCACAGTGTGCGTGCCTATCTGCAGACTTTTTTCATATGGTGTGGACATGCCCCGATATCGTTGCCTACTGGCGCGCAGTGTTAGCGAAGGTGTTCAGGGTTTTGCAGGAGGCGACAGAGCCTTCCCCCATACCTGTCCTGCTGGGGGTTCTCGAGGGAGTGGGCTCCAAGAGGGCAGAGCGCACTTTTGTAGGAATGACTTGTTTGGTGGCCAAAAGGGACATAGCCTCAGGCTGGAGTGCGGAGTCGGCCCCTGTGCTGGCGAAGTGGTGCCGAGGGATGGACTGGTGCGCCTCCCAAGAAAAACTGGTGTATGAAACACGGGGTTATCCAGCTAAAGATGAGTGGGTGTGGGGGAGATAGACAGGATCTTGGGAGGAAGACTTGGGGCATGATCCCTAGGTGTGATTGGAGGGGTAGCACACCTAAGACTTTATGGAGAATATACGGAGATTGTAAGTCCAGTGCAAATGACTGATATGTGTAGTGCTCAGTCAGGAGGTGAATTGTGGCCAGTGGTGTTCTGCTGTGTTGGCTTTTTGTTCAGCAATAAAATCAATAAAGCTGTTTTATTAAAACAAAAATCTACAATTTGATCTAAATCCTCTTTACGTTTTAAAATGTCAATTTTTGCCGTCTTCGTCCTACTCTGTGACTATTGTCTTTCTTCCAAAACATTTTGCCTGTGCTCGACTTCAGTGCTCCTACCTCTCCCTTCTGTGGATTATCCTCAGTTTACGGTGGTGGTCTTATCTCAATCAACATTAAACCATAAACTCATTATTTTTCCCAGAACCACCCTCATTCTACTTCTTTTTCTCATGCTTTTTTCTCAATTAGATTTTCCATTTTATGCTCTGTTGTTTTGTTTCTGTCTGAGTCAGTAGCAATTGCAGAAAACACACCCACACTTTCTAATATGTTCTCACATCACTCTTTTTTCTATAAACGCAGTCACACATCTAGCCAACGGTTAACAGCTTTTCCAGTCTGATCCTTTAGCATTTTCTGATGCCTCTTCTCTTCCTCCACGTTATCCCATGTATTCAATGCCTCTATTTATGTAGGTCTCACTTGAGGATTCACCCCACAGATGTCATGGCTCAAATACTCAGGCTTTTTCATATCAAACATAGCAGTTTCAGTAAATTGCAGGTTTTTGTTGCCTTTTGCAGCATTATGCCATCCTTTAAATCACAAATATGTATTTAAACCATGATTAAGCAGAATCTCACTGGCAGCAGTACCAATTGGAGGGGGAGCCTCTTCTCCACTACCAGGAATCTTTGACTTATCCAGGGGTGGAACCACTGTTATTTCAACCAGACTCTACAGTTTACATAATACTAACCCAGTGAATCACAACACAACTTCAGAACGAAAGATAATTCACAATACTTTATGTAGTATTCATAAAACAACACATTTGTTTGCCTACCGGGATACGATCAGAAAATCACCATAAAAAATGAATAGTACCTTACTGCACTACCAATCATACCTAGATAGGCTTTCAGCCAGCAGCAACAACCTACCCTCAGAGTAGGCCTATCTATCCTCTTGCTAAGAATAACCACCACCGCTACTCAGGATTATTTCTGATATGCAAATAGACCATCAAGAGTCTTACAAGCTATTTCTGACCTCCCATGAGGCCATAACCTTTATTCAACAGACACGTTTATTTAACTTAAGTTCTCCTTTATGCCTTAATTCCTAAATCCAAATCCAAACCTTTAATACATCTACATACAAATTACAGAAAAATCATAACAGGTTTGCAAAGCTTTAGAAATTCTTGCAATACATTACAATACAATGTAGAACAGCTTTATATTTTAATGCTTGTACAAGAAAAGCCACATTTGACACAACATGCAGGCTCACATTAAATTATCTCACTCCAGGTCACATGTTGCAAGACAACATATCCCAAGTCACACAACTCATCACACAAAGCTCTATTAATATAATTTAATTTAGCTCCCAACAAAATTTACAGGTACAGAGGCACTAATCCAAATGATTCCAGGATTCTTTAACTTATGACAATTTCTGGGGTCAAACAATTTTCACTAAGTAAGTTAATTTATCTTAGTTAGCGTTCTCTATTCAAAATCTGTTGATGCTCTAATTAAAGACTTTAAGGGTTGATGTGCAGAATCACTGTGTGAGTCTTCATAAGAATTAGTGAGTCTTCAAAAGACTAAGGGGGTTATTACAACTTTGGAGGAGGTGTTAATCCGTCCCAAATGTGACGGATATACCACCAGCCGTATTACGCGTTCCATAGGATATAATGGACTCGTAATACGGCTGGTGGTATATCCGTCACTTTACCGTCACTTTTGGGACGGATTAACACCTCCTCCAAAGTTGTAATAATCCCCTAAATCTCAGGACATTAAATAAAATCTTCACAAGACAAGAATTCAAAGTCAAACCCATGAAGGTTTATTCAAAGTTATGATCATTATAGAAGGCAAAAAGATCATTATTCTAATCATGGCGAAACAACATTATAAGTCAAAATCAAATAGTGCAAGAGGATCAACATAACTTCTTCCTCTAAAGCAAGTAAATTATGAGGACCAAAGTATAGTTCAGCATGAGGACTGACATAGAGTCTGCCTAAAGTAGAAAGATAACGAAATGTCTAAGTAGAAAGTGAGTAAAAAGACTAACAAGGTCTGCTTGGTTTAAAAGGGAGAAACAGTCTTGCAATTTGTCAAAATGCAAGAGCTTTTATAGGGGTTCAGGCAGAAAAGCCACAGACTTGACATGGTGTGAAATGACATAACAGGGCTGGATTAATAAAGATACATGCAAAAGTACCAGTTTCTATATGCAAACACATGATGCATGAAATAAGAACATTTAGGAAAACACACAAAAACATGAAGGTGGAAAGGCTTATTCATGAAGAATAAAAGGCCTGTGTTTTTGGAATGAATGTCAATGCATGCTGGCTGCAGCCTTGTCTCCAACTGAGCCTATTTGTGCTAACCAACACATCTGAATTACTCATCAATTTCTAACTATAAAACCACTTATACACAGATAACGGTGAACACGTTGATGAAGACATCAAATTGGACAAGTGATGCTTCAATACAGAGGGAGAACAGGCACATTTAGCCTCTAAATGTGTATAAAGACACGGGCCCATATTTATACTTTTTGACACAAAACTGCGCAAACGCAGTTTTGTGTCAAAAAGTATAGCGCCGGCTTGCGTCATTCCAGAGCGCCTGCTGGGTGCAAAATTTATGGAATTCTGCAAGCCGGCTCAAAGGGTGGGCTAACGTAAAAAAATGATGTTAGCCGGGTGTAGGTGGCGGTATAGGAGAAGGGGGTTTTGCATCAAAAAATTACGCTAGGCTGGTTAGAGGCAAACAAATAAAAGCCTCTAACCAGCCTAACGTCATTTTCTACCACATGACTCCAATGTCTTAGAAAGGACAGGAGTCATGCCCACCACCCCAATGGCCAGCACAGGGGACCAGTGTCCCCTGGGCATGGCCATTGCACCCTGTGCCAAGCAGGGGGGCCCATGTTGGGCCCACATGGCACTTTTAATTAAAAATAATAATAATACTCACCAATACTAACCGTACTTAACTGGGATGGGGTCCCCCATCCTCCGGTGTCCCTCTGGTGTGGGTGGGGATGTTCCTGGAGCTTGAGGAGGGCACCTGTGGACCCATTCCATGGAGTTCAACCATGGAATCGGTCCGCAGGTCCCCTAACACCTGGTCTCACCCAGGTGTTAAATAATGGTGCAAAGCAACTTTTGCATCATTATTTAGCCCCTCCTCCCACCTGTGCATCATTTTAGCATGGGGGTTAAATATAGGGCTATGGGGTTAGCACCATTTTTTAGATGGGAATGCCTTCCTTGCAAATCAATGACGCAAGGTAGGTTCACACATCTAAAAAAGGTGCAAACTCCAATATTTTGATGTGAGATGGGTCTAACGTCAAGATATAAATATGGAGTTATTTTTGTGCTGAATATGCATGAAAAATAATGACGCAAATTTGACGCAAATGGAGTATAAATATGCGCAATGGTTGTAGAACAAGATCAGATGACATTTGATGATAGTGAGGTTGGCTTTGAGGGCCAATAAGTGGTAAGGGTGTTATACACCATGATAGTTGGTTCTTTCTGTGGTCAGTAAAGAACCAGGCTGTCCATGTCTGAAAACACCCTTTGCACCCAGGAGTTAAAAGGAGACATAAACCAGATATTAAGATGACCAAATATGAGATTAGTGCTTAGTAAGGGGAGGGTTTCAAACAATATTAGGCACACGAAAACCCGTGAGAGGTAGGGCTGGCAATGCACTTAAACATGAAGTACAAAAGAAAGTAGCAGATTAGTACAATGTCCACGCAGTCCATTGTACCGGGGCTATTTTAGGCAAGTGGGGTTTGTGAGAATCAGGGAACATCGGCTTGTGTTATGAGTGCCTCTTTGAATTTTCACACCTGTACAAACAAACAAGTTCGCACAGGTGTGGAAATATGAGTTTGCCAGGTTATATCACACCTGATACTTAGTGGGTGCAATAAAATTGAACACTTGGAATTTTCCCCAGGTAGATATCAGCATTTCAATCCTGCCAATATTTACAGAGGCGGGAAAAGGATCAGAAAATACCAAGTCATGCAGAAAAGGGAGTGGAAAGCACAACAGTATTCATGGTATTCCCAATTTTAATTGGGAAACTTCTAAGTGACGATATTTATTACATCCTATGAATCACAATCCATAGGGTATTGTTTTTATCAGGTGCAGCACCAACACTGAAATACTTATAATTCATGAATATGGATATTATAGGCTTGAAAAAACTCCAGCACACATAGCTTTTGGCCATTCTAAAGATTTTCAATGTGTAGTCTACAAACTAGAAACTAAATGAATATCCATATTGTTGCATCAATTCAAGAATAAGCCACTAGTTATGCATGAGCCAATAGTATATAAAGGTTATCACTGGGAATTATTGTTTCAATGCAGATTTGAAAGATCTATACCTATGACCTGTCACTAGAATACCATCACCACCAATAATATTATTAGCACTGCTCTTCCTATGGTTTATTAATACACTATTCTAGTATTTTTTCCCTTTGACTTTTTAGGACATAATAATAATAAACATTTTAGTATTATCCTTTGTATTGCACTTGTTCTAGTGTCTAAAGTGGCAGGTGATTATATAACCACATTTGGTTGTATTCAATTTACTGACTTCAGAAAGTTAATAGACAGACATGCTGTGATTTCAATATGTGATCTACATTGGCATAAGATTTCTCTGAGCTACCTTGCTTGAGAGGGACTACATCCACTGAGGGTTTCATTTTGAACATTAGGAGTATGAGGAAAGTGCAGATGAATAGAAGGTTTGGTCAAAAGACAATACTTTCTATACAAACCAACATGGCCATTAAAGACTTTCACCATTCATAGACAGCAAAGAACAACCTGCAGTTTGGGAGAGTGCCGCAGCTACGAAGGAATAGGGCATCTCTGCTTCTCTAATCAGTAAAACCCCTCTTTAGTGCATGTCCACTTGTCCCACTATAGTTATCCCCTTGCATCCCTTGCCAGTATTCAGAACATAATAAAAGGTTTGATGCCATTAAAATAGTGGAATTCATATAATATGCAATGAACTTTGCTCGTGGTCCAAGGAATCTCAGAGAATGGGTGGAGTGTAAACAATGAAGAACCATCATGTATCTATGGGGCTGCTGAAAAGAGTGAGCAATATATTCGATGTCAACGTAAGCTTCTTCCTACCATCTTTTCTGAATGTGTTTTCTTTGTTCACCTAAATAACATTATTTATTTTCTTTTACACACCTAATGGGAAAGACCTCATGGGGACGTTACAGTCTATTGGTGCTGACTATGTCATTACAAAAGACACACTACACAAAACCAAAATCGCATATCTATTCAGGGTAATTGTTTGTGAAAGAATACTACATGGTTACCCTATTTTCTAGAGAGTACTTGTAGAACATTATGAATTTGCAGGTATTGTTTTTATGCCACAGTGTAGTCATAAAATTTGTGAACTTCGAGATGCAAGCTCTGCCAATCAACTTGCTTTGTTTCACAGGGGGTACCGAAGCCCAAATTAGCTTTAAACTATGTAGGCAGACAAAGCGCTGGGAACATTTTGAAACAGGTAGAGGAAGTTATTCTGTATTTCTATGGTAAAGAATGGTTCTTCAAAAAAAACAGTCAGTATAAAATGTCGCCAATTTAACAATACATGTTGTTAGAAATGGTGCTTCTGGTTGGCTGTGCTATGCACCTAAGCCTGGCAGAAGCAACCACTCTTGTCAGGGCAAGACAAGTACACAACCAAAATTAGTCTGTGCTCACCCTTTGGTAGCCTGTCACAGAGCAGACAGGATTAACTTAGAAAGCAATGTGTAAAGTATTTGTGCAACACACACATAGAAATCACACTGAGTATACCACAAAACAACTCCACACAGATGTAGAAAAATAGATAATATTTCTAGGTTTAAAAAAAAGACTGAAATACCAAAAATGTAATCAGTAAAAGTCGAGATACTCAAGTTTTCATATAATAAAGCAACGTGTTTAACAGCAATCTGCGGGGCTCATTTCACAAGGCATACTGTAGATCTGTTGAACATTTGCAAAATCTTACAGTGCTCCAAGAATGTGTGTGTCACACTGAAATTCTGGGAGACCAAGCATGTTTCCTTTATATCAGTTATGGTAATATGACCAGCCGCGCTCATCCTCGTAGAGCAACTGGTTGCTAAGGGGTTGTTGCAAGACCCCAAAGAATGCTGGGGGAAGAGCTGGATTAAGTGTGTGCTGGTCTATTTGAGTAGGAGGCCCTACACCTAAAGGTTGTCTAGGTAGTCAGGCAGAAAACACCAGAGTCTCCTGCAGTGCTAAAGGTGACCACACATCTTCTCAATGTGCTTGTGCTGCAGTGGCACCACTGGTGCTCACCGCCGGTTTCTCCCCGAGCACTCCTCACAAGGGGTAGATTGCTGACTCCAGCTCTCACAGGGAGAGAGGTGCAAGAAGAGGGGTGGCGGTTGCAGTGAGTTTTGCGCTGCAACACCAGTTGATGGTGAGTAGTGCTCCCAGGTTGTTGCTGGGTGAAAGTTGCGGAACAGCTCGGTTCAGGCAAGTTGCTGGTGGACAAGCCAGCCAGCCCTGTGAGTCACTCTGGTAGTCTGCCTGTGGTTTCTGCAGCAGGGCAAAGGTCAGCCAGTAGCAGTGCAGTTAATACATGTAGAACAGCAGACCCTTAAAAAAGTTAAGCGCCACAAGATGACAATCCTCCAGCTCAGCAGCCTTTACTCCAGTTAGTTTCTTGCAGGTCCAGTTGTGTTCTGGGTTAGTTGGTCAAGAGACCCAGTATACTGAAAAGTGCCTCTGGTGTGAGGGGTAACTACCAAAGAGTTCTTGTGAAATGCACAGGTTCCCTTACAGGTCAATATTGGTTTCAGACTGCCAGTGGGAGATACTCAGCCCCTTTGTGTGGACTCTAATCTCTACCCTTTGAAATGTAAGTATGATCCCTTAATAGCATCCTCCACAGAAGGACCACTCAGCATGCAGATCTAGCTGAGTATCCTTTGTTGTGGGTGTCTAAGGAGAATTCAAGTGTAACTGTCACCTAGACCAAGCCAGATGTGTATTGGAGACAGGCTGTAGGCACACAGGGAGGAGAATGCAGAGAAATTTCTACTTTCTAAAAGTGGCATTTCTAAAATAGTAATAATAAATCCAACCTTACCAATAAAGAGGATTCATAATTACCATTCCAATGGTACTACACATGTTGCAGCTACTCTTCTCAGATCAGGAATTACAGTTTGGAGATTTTATAAGATATTCTCAATGCTGGCCTATGAGAAAGACAGACATCACAGTAATGACAAATGACTTTAGGAGTTTTTCATTGCTAGGACATGACAAACTTATAGGTACATACCCTGCCTTTTGCTAACATGGCATCCTGTCCTATGGGCTACTGAGGGCCTAACTGAGGGATGACATATGTAAGAAAATGGGAGTTTTGGGAATGGCAAGAGGTTTTAGATGCCAAGTCGGAGTGGCCATGAGACAGCACACACAGGCTCTGCAGTGTCAGGCCTGAGACATGTTTACAGAGCGACTTAAGTGGGTTGCACAATCAGTGCCTCAGTCCCACTAGTAGCATTTACTTTACAGGCCCTAGGTAGATAGTATACCACTCTACAAGGGACTTACAGGTAAATTAAACATGCCAAGTGTGAATACACCAATGTTACCAAGTTTTAGGGGAGATGCACATGCACTTTAGCACTGATTAGCAGTGGTAAAGTGCTCAGAGTCCTAAGGCCAACAAAAAGATAGAGCAACAAAACAGGAGATAAAGGCAAAACGTTTGTGGTAAGTCCACCCTTATGATGCCAGGTCTAACACATGTGATTTTACATGTTTATCCTTCACATAAATAGCTGCCATAAATCTTTACTTTACCATGGGTGGCCATTTAGTGCAGGGTTTAACAAAGAGTTCTGATCGTAATTTATTTTTTGCTTTTGGCTCTACGGATTCTGTTTTTGATTATATTCATCAATAGTTATGTGGAAGGATTGTATACAAAAGACACACAAACTTAGTGGATTATTTCAATTAGGCTTCATGCTTTTAAAAGTTAATCCATGGCTTAGTATTTGTATCTGCTATCTTGAGAGGCATCATGTCCTAAAGATGGAGTGAGATGCTAATTTCAGTGTACTAGCATGAGTAATTAATCGTGATTCCAGTCATTCTCTGCTGTAATGTAGCAACAACGGGTAGCAGGACTTGTTAGCCACTGTTTTACACAAAGGAATTCCAGGCTGCTGTAGCTGGGTTCACAGGCAGCCTGTCAGAGCATTATTAGAGAGCAGAGAGTACAGCTTCTGGAGGGATGGAAAGTCTCAGAAGTGAGCAGTTGCCACTGGGTAGTTATTGTTTTGTGTGTGTTTTCATTGATTTTCTAATAATTTTCATACAGTGTGATGAATCATCTAAAAAAGAGGGCGGGGGTCCTAAACCGCAAAATTCCCATGCATATTCCACCGATGTTTTTGAATTTCAAAAGCGATACCATAAAAACATCTGAATAGAATTAAACCAAATTTGGCAGGAATCTAAATCTTGGTTCAGAAAGTGTGCTTTTTGTGATTTGTGTTAATCCGTTCAGTGGTTTTTGAGACATGAGGGTTCAAATATGTATGTGTGTGTGTGTGTATATATAAACATATTTGAATCCAATATATATATAAATCAACCCAGTTTAAAAGGCAGTGTTCTGATTGGCCTACTGGGCTTTTAGTTTTTCTCCTTAGGGCCAACTCGCTTCTTATGGAGTAAGGCCTCTGTGGGAGTGAGCACTTTGGCTGACTCTCCTATTGATTGCTGCTAAGCAGGTATACCTATGCGTGTACCCAGAGGGAAGATTAAGAAGATGGATCTTGTTTTCTTTCAACACTGCTAGCAATTCAACTATCCTCTCTGACTTTGCAGATGTGGTGGCACAATAGTGACTTTGGAGCATTGGCAAAAATGCAAATGTAATTACCAGCTGTGAGTATTGCAGAGCAGACTGACTGTCTTAGTAAATGAAATATCGTAAAATAATAATGAACAGCTAAGTTCTCATCTTCACCATAAGAGATAACTATACCTTAAATAGTGACATCAAAGTCTTCGCTAAATATGTGATTTGTTCTTTGAGGCTCAGCATTCAATTGATGGTAAGATGAGATAAAAATCCTTATACATTTAACCTTGAACATGTGTGGTTTCACTGTTATTTTTTGGTACAGGTTGAACAGCCGACACATGCTTCACACAACCTACAATTTGCCCCGGACTTTTATTAAGACACTCTTCTTTATTGAAAACAAATTATAATGTTCCATCCGTGACTACTGACTTGTGTGGAACTATTGACTAAGTAAGGTGAGTTCCAGCTAATATCCATATTATAGGCACTTGACAACCTCCCGCCACCCTTACCTTTACCCCTCGTTAAAAAGCTCTGTATCTGTTTCCTAGAAATGTTAATGGCTTTGTGGCTAGTTAAAAATGTACGTGCACTTTGTTCCCTTACTGGTTGAGTCACAGGATGGGTTTTCTGATAAGGTAGTACATTTTCTTCTTGACCGGATTTTGAACCTGCGTGGGAATTACTGATACATGAACACGTCAGACTGTACTGTTTCTTAAATTGATTGGATTTTCGATTAAAAAACATTCAGAAGCTAAATGTTGAGATTGTGGATCTGTGCACAAGAAGCAGTTTCTTTTTAGAATGTTATTGTTTGTTTAGCTTAGCTCTTCCTTTTGATTTATGTGTATTTCTAACACTGATCCTTTGGTTATAAGGCATATAGATCTACAAAGAAGTCTCTTCTTCTTTCTCATGTTCTTATATTGTGTGTTGACAAATTTAACTTATGAACATCAAGAACTGATAAACTGTGTCTTTTGCAAAAAAGGTTGATAAATTAATTACTTATAATAGAAACCAAGGAACTCTAGGTACTTCCCTAATTTAGCCGGAGAGGAGCTTCCATATAAAGCACTCTATAACACCAACGACACTCTGAATCTCCTCATCTTAAATGTCTGTTTCTCTAGCAAAGTTTTTTTAAACATAGGATTACCACAGTGCCATCCACACTGAGCTAGAAAGGGACAAAGCCTTTTGCCATTTACACAGGAAAGTCTTTAATCACAGGATTAGTACAATGCCATCCAAAGTGGCATCCAGGTCGAGCTAAGAAAACCAAAGGTTAAAGTGACATTATAGATAGGTGAAGATGTCAGTTAAAACATGCCATTTTAAACATAAAAAAACACAGAAATTCACCAGTTATAGTTATCTCAAGTAAATATAACTTGTACCGTAAGGTAACTCGAACTCACGCCCTCGCCATGCAAGGCTTTTCTTTTTTTTTTTTTATAAACACACTTTATTGCTTTTCCTAAACATAAATATAATAGCAATGTGAAACACTATAACTTCATACCCAAGTCGCCAGGCAGTTCATGGTGGGTCGCAAACATTGAGGGACATGCCCCCAAGCACGTTCAGTAGGCCATAATATTCCCACTACTAGACCCATATTTTATACTTGCGGGGAACAGTCTCTGGAAACATAAATTGATTCTTCTTGTTTGGTACACCAGTCCATACCATCCTTCATTCAGGTAGAGTCAGAGGATTTTCATATTTCCACTATGCACTGCTTATTACTCCATATATTATACCACTCAATCCCCTATGACATCTTCTATGACATGAATGATAATATCACTGCAATATTTGCAACAAAATTATTAATGAGAAAACTGTGCATGGCAGGATGTTCTAAGATATAGTTACATTAGGGTTACTTGAGATAACTCAGTGTAAAAATTAAAAAAGAAGATCACCCAGACGGATCCATCACAGACCCCATCATGTGTTCTCCCAGAGTCCCACAGCATCATATGAGGGAGACCTGCAGGAGTATCACAAATTGTGAAAAAGTTAAATTAAACAAAAAGAAGCTCCTGTAGGCACAAATGATGGAGAGACACTGCCCTACTATGCATGATGGAGAGACACCCTCCTACTATGCAAAGCATTCCTCCTGTACTGCACTCATTCAGGTAAGGTGACCTCTCAAGTGCAATCAATGAGATGTGGGTGGCTAAACCCCTAAAATGTATAACCTTTGCTTTGTTCAGAAGCCTGCACAGTGAGCTTACTCACTCCCGACACCCAAGTCTCATTAAGTGTCCAAGCTCCTTTTACACACAGATTTTACTCTATACCGGACCATTTGTGGGTAGAAATTCTATTGTGTGCAGTCAATTAGATACCGGTGGCCATTCCCATACAATGCAAAGCCTTCTCTTTGTACAGAAGTCTTGACAGACAGCCCACTACCTTCAGACACCCAAGTCCCATTAGGTAGCCAAGCCCTTAATATGACCACCATTTCTTTGTATAGAAGTCTTCACACAGTGCCCACTCTCTTCAGACACCCAACCTCATTAGATGGCCAAGCCTCTACAACGCAGAGCCTTCGCCCTGTTTTGTACCCTTTACCGGTAGATGACCACATGAGGGCAATCAATGAGACAAAGGTGGCCAAGACCCTACAGCCCTCAGCCTTCAGTTTGTACAGAAATATTTAGGGAGAGTCCACTCCCTCCAGACACCCAAACTCCTTTGGGTGGCCAAGCGAAGGAAAAAGACACTAGGAGAATAAAAATACTTATTTTTGTTACACCAGCCTCTGAAAGGTACAACATTTTGGTGCAAATCTACCTCTACAAGTGTATGTAGATATTGCTTTGCATTAAAATACATCGATGGATGTATGACAACACCCATATCTCACTAATGGAATACTACTGTAACGCAAGGCAGCGCATTGCACTGCTGTTTATTTCTTTTGATTGGAAACCTATGCAAATCTAACTTTTCTCTTTTGTTTCTAAACATCAATCAGTATTTTGCATCAAGTCTGCAAGTAATGCAAATCCAAAAGAAAATTGTTTTAAATCTAGAGCAAATCTCTCTTATAAGTGTTTGCATTTTGCATATACTTTTAAAATTAGACTTACCTTTTATTGTCATGTATAGACTGCAATAGCAGACTGTAATCATATACCAATAAACAGTTAGACATGACATACAGCATTAATATTTTCTATTTTCAAACCTAAAGCTGGTTCTAAATAAATATATATATATATATATATATATATATATGTATATATATATATATATATATTTATTTTTTTAACTATTTGACGGACTTCTCAATTTTTTTTGGATGGTATCTGAACTTCAGGATGCTAAAAAATAATTTCTTCACGTGGCACTGATGTTCTCCCACCAACTTATTTCTGGCAGGTGCATTGTACTTGTCCACAACTACCACCTGTAAACATCTGCTACAATAGATAACCATGTGTTGGTATGCAAGACTTAAGTCTGTGTGTCTCTCCAGCAATTCTGAAGGGGTAGGTCGAACAGTTCATCAAGCACTTGATGTTGACACCTCTTTCTCCTCCTCCTGTTATTGGCTTCTTCACCCAGCAAGTAAAATAGTGCCTCAGATGCATTGCAACATACGCTTCCTCATTCCTGGTCCTCCAAAAAGGTACTGCTTTGCAGTTCATCTACTGAACTGATTTTTGCCAATATTGTAAGTAACAACTTTTGCGAATACTTTTTTCCCTCCGAGATGAATTGAAAAGAATAGTAATTTAGTAATTTGTTGTTCTCAGAGTCTCCTTTACTTCCTCTGTCACTTCAGTCTGTCTTGTCCAGATGCTATATAATTATTTTTTTAACAAATTGCAAGATTTCCAAAAAAAGAAGTAGGACCCAGGACAAGAAGTGGCCACACCCAAAAAGTACCCCTAAATCAAGTTGAAAGAGTGGAAACTTACTGAGAATGGAGCAAGACAGTGATTTGAACCAATCAGGTGCCTTTCCTGGCTGTCATAGTCTGGGTGGTACAATATTCAGGTACGGCGAAACACAAAAAAAAGGCAGTTTTACAAAAAGACTATTGGGATCCTCATTAACTAACCCAAAAAGAAAAGTTTTAGGCTCCCTCCTAATGCTTGCAAGCGTCCAGTAGTAGTACAGCGGGACCTGTGTAAGGTCAAAACAACTAAGAAGAAAATGAATAATCAGTATTAAGTTAAAAAATTGAAGCATTCTACTGAATACTAACAAAAAAACTGAAGATAACATTGACATTATAACCAACTATACTAATAAGACGTAACTTTACGTGGAAAAAAAATACAATTTCTGTGAAGAAAACAAAAGTTTTAATATTATGTCATAGCTAAGTACTGGTAATAAGATCTTACTTCATGTTAAAAAAAAAATGCACTGAAGAGGACAATGGCTAACATGGCGCTATACTTGGGATGAAAAAAATATTAACTTACATTTAAAAAATCCTTAGAAAGTCACTGAAAAAAACAAAGGCTAAAGAGGCATTATCGGTAAGTGACCATTTCAGGCATAACAAAATGTTTTAAACCTGAAAAACCACCAAAATACTCCAGTTTTGCACCCTTACCATGCACTACTTATGACCTCAAATATTAGATCACTTGTCACATGTTCAATGGCTTCACTGGTGACATTTCAAATTCCATAATTGATGACATCACTGATGATATCATCCAACCTACTGCTGTTCAAATTAGTCTAGAAACCAGGACAGAATTTCAAGTACAAATATGAAAGTACTGTATGGAACAGAATCACTAAAGCGTAAATGGTGCCCTAAGGCAACTGTAACTCACGGCCCTGCCATGCACAGTTTCTCATCAATAATTATATTGCAAATGTTGCAGTTATATTTTAAATGGTGTCATAGAGGACATCATTACTGATATAATATGTGAGGTAAGTAGAGTGCATTGCGAGGGCGTGAGTTACAGTTACCTTAGGGCTCGAGTTATAGATTCTTGAACTAAGTATAAATATAACTGTTGAATTTCTATGGGTTTGTGCATGTAAAATCTGAACCCTACTATAATGTCCCTCTAACCTTCATTTTTTTAGTGAATTTTAAGGTTTTTATAATTCTATTTCCTAACTTTAATGTTCCTGTAAACTTTGCTTGTTTCAGTGAATTTCCAGGATTTGTTAAACATTAAGGGCCTGATTCTAACTTTGGAGGACGGTGTTAAACCGTCCCAAAAGTGGCGGATATACCACCTACCGTATTACGAGTTCCATAGGATATAATGGACTCGTAATACGGTAGGTGGTATATCCGCCACTTTTGGGACGGTTTAACACCGTCCTCCAAAGTTAGAATCAGGCCCTAAGTAATATTTAACTATCTTAGATTAGTCCAAACCCTGCTGAACACAGCTTTTGGCTGTGAATGGCAGGGCCTGCGGCCAAACCTGCAGACACCTAATCCTGCTCCACACACGGCCTTCGACCGTACGAAGAAATAGGTCAGCTGCAGGCCCAATCCCCATATCTAGGCAACCTGGGAAGGGGCACAAAGCCCCTCACCCTGGGTCAATTTCGGACCCGGGACACCATACCCTGGGGCACAGCAAATTACTGCTTGGGGAGGGGGGCCGAGCTGCACCCCTCCCTGGGACGATTTCGGCCCAGGGGACCCCATCCCCTTGGGCCCAGCCAATTAGAGCATGGAGAGGGGGCCTGCACATCCCCCGCCCCCCCAAGGCGAATTGGGGCCCGGCGACCCCATCCTCTCAGGCCCAGCCAATTACTAAAAGGGAAGGGTGGGCAACAAGGCCCCCTCCCCTTACAACCATTGGCCTTGCCCCGGGGAGGTGGAGGTTCCTAGAGCTGTAAATGGCCTAAGGATGGGGATGCGCCATGCCCCCCCAATTAATTTCCTTTGGCCCGCCTCGGGGAGGTGCCGATCCCCGGGCAGAAATCAGCCATGGAGAGCGGGGGACTCGTGCCCCCCATTCCCAAAATAATACTTAAGATTTTCTCCCAGAACCTGGCCCACCCAGGGGTGAAGCAAAAAAAACAAGCGCAGGAGACCACGCTTGTTTTAAAAAAAAATTATTTGCTGAGATTTACATATCATCCATGATGTTTAGAACAAACATTTTTTTAAAATGTTTTTTGGCCCCAGTGGTGTCCATGTGGGACCCCAGCACCAGGTCTGGGAGGTCAGGGTATTGCTATGCTGCCCCTTTACTTTTATATAACTTGGTTTTTGGGACTCAGCTGAGTCCAAGTCCCAAAAATGTCTGCCACACTTCCTGGTTGAAATGTTGGCAGCCAACCAGATCTCAGCATGTGATCTGTTGGATCCACAGAGGGTCTGAGTCCCTAGATATACAATTTATTGTTCTTTAATAACTCAAAAACTACCAAACAGTTTTACACCAAAGCACAAAAAGGTCTCTTTCTGGACCAAGAGCTAACTTTCTACCAAATTTGGTGTAATTCATCCAGCAGTTCGGGCAGTAGTCTTGTCTAAATTCCCAATGTGATATTGTAAGAGGAAAAACGTGTTTTGGGACTCCCCCTTTTTCTCAGCTCCCGCTTGACGAATGACCCCAAAACTGTCAGCACAGCAGCTGAAGTGAGGTGCGTGCCAGTTTTGAAAAATTTGTGGAGTCATCAAATTTCACCAAAGTTATTGGCGAAACAAAAAATACTTTTCCTATGGAATCTAGGTCCTAACTATAACTACCTACTGGCGACTGTCAGTAGGAAATAATATATATCTATATAATAATATAAGTAGATATCTATGTATGTATATATCTATACACTGATCAATATACATATACATATATAGAAAAATATATATATGTATGATAAATTCACTGAAAAAAACAAAGGTACATAGTTATCTCAAGTAACTATTGTGCTTTAAGGTAACTACAACTCACGCCCTCGCCATGCAGTTCCTAATCAATGACTTCATTGCAAATGTTGTAATGATATTATCAATTAAGTCATAGAAAATTTCATTAGTGATGTAATATAAGGAGTAATTTACAGTTAATGAAAAGGGCCCAAGTTATAGTTACCTTAGGGCATGAGTTATAATTAATTGAAGTAATTATAACTGGTGAATTTTGGGTTGGGATAGTCTAGCCCTCAGGATTCAGAGAGGTGGGCCATGCACCCCCCCCCCAAAAAAAATACATTTGTGCAGCCCCAACAGGCCATGAACCAAATTACAGCAGATTTACAGATCCACTGCAAAGCCCCAAGGGGTGTCCCTTTGAAACTCACTCCACCCCCTCACGAGGTCTAGGGGGAGTAGGGTGTATTCAACCTGCCCCTTATATCTATGTTTTACCTTTTTTTTCTTGGAGCTGAGTATCGAGTCCTAAGAAGGCTGCAGCCACATCATTGTTAATGTGATGGCAGTAAATCAGGTCCCATATTAAGAGCTGTCAGATCCACTGAGCCTCTGCAGCGTTTATTATACAAAAATGTTTAAGACTTAATTTCTCAAAAACTACTAAACAAGTTTACACCAAATCACAAAAAGCACGCTTTCTAAACTGAAACCTAACTTTCTGCAAAATTTGGTGGGAATCAGGTCAGCCATATGGGCTGTAACTGTGCCTAAATTATGAAAGGCAAAAACGTGTTTTTGGACCCCCTTTTTTCTCTAAAGGTGAAGAAGCCCATTTGTTGATCCAAAGTGAATGGGGGTACTGTGAGCAAAAAAACTTTTTACATCTGCCATGCAAAATAGAGGTAAGGAAGAACCATCATGTTCCCAACTCAGTCTTGAGGATGCACACGAATGACAGTCAGATATGGGATGATAGTAAAAGCGCCCAGGAGATCTCTCCACTTTTCTCTCCCTCTAACCATTCCAGCTCAAGGCAACGACTATACACAAAATCTGAGTGGACAACCAACTACAGCAACCAGCTAAGCAGACTATAATCATAAGAAATACCTCAATGGGACCTGCAGAGAAGTTCAAAGCTGCCAGTTCATTGAAAACCATAAAACTGGGCATCTGTGACTTACACCTCATCATTCGCCACACTGCTACGTGTTGCATCCCATAACACAATAACTGCACCCTGCAGTCCTCATTCATGACATGGAAACACTTTCCACATAAGATCACAAAACAAAGATAACACCCTTCCAGCCATACACCCAACATGGTGTATCTTGCTACACATGTAGGTAAGCACTTCAGTGCCCCACATAGGAAGCACAGAAACATGTCGCCTTTGTAATACTTGGTGTATAACAATCTGCAGCTTTGGCTAAATAAAGATGTTTAGACTACACTTACCCATTTTGATATGAATCTTGAGGGTCTATGTGCATGTGCTGTAAAGCATTCGTGATACATGGTGAGAGAATCAAGCATTAGTATAAAGGCTGAGCACCAGTACACTTATTTTCCATAAGAGGACTAGAGAAAATAATACAATTATGTATTATGTTTCTGGAAATGCTCTCTGTCTTAAGGTGTGGTTTTCAATCCCAGGCAGTACTAGTTAATGATTTTACACAGGATGTCATTGCAAAACCGGGTTTAGATGATACATTTCTTCAATAGTTCTAAGATGGTCGTTTGGTTGAGGATCAGTGCAGGCTCGTGAGTGCCAAAAAGCAGTTATTTCTTTTTGTACAGATATTTCTTGGTTCCTTTTGTGAGAATAGAGGCCTCAACATAAACAGCAGTCCTATTTGAGAATGGTATAAAAGAAGGTTATTGTTTGGGTTCTCCTCCTAACTTGATGTGTCACAACTGGTTGCCCAGTACATGTACGTATTGTAGTGGGAGCGTGTAACCAGGGTAGTAAGGTCATCTCAATCCTTTATATAGTTGTGATCACGGTCCTACCATTACTTCTAGACTCACCCTGTCAGGTACAGCAAGGCACCATGGCTGTGATAGACTACCAGCCTGGTTAGTGAAGGCTGAGTGGGCCATGTTTGTGTTTGCAAACACTTGGTAGGTATGAGAGTCTAGACCGTGAACAACTTATAACGCTGACAGAGACAGTATGCAAAAACCAAACGAGAAGTACTAGAAAATAGAACAAGTGAGTGATCAAGAAGCAAAAGAACAGATGATTCGAAATGAATTTATCTTTTGCTGGCAGGGTGTAGCCATTGTAAATTCAGAGACCAATTAGGGGCGTCCATGATGCAGCGGACAGGAGGACTGACATACTAATTCTGTCAGTTGTGCTTTTTCCATCGCTGCCTAGTTTCTGGGAATGTGTGTAAATAGGTAAACACACTCTAAAGTTAATCCTTACTATGCTGCAATTGGCTTTATTTGTAGTTTTTACTGTTTGATTTACATTTTTACAGTGTAAAAATGTCTCAAGGCATTATTAAACTATTCATTAGTCACGATGTTAATACTGATAATAAACATGGAAACATTAATTCACATCCCATGCCTTCCGTAGCCTTGCTTCCACCCTTGACATCTGATTCTACCGTTTTTCATCCAAACCACCCCTTCCCTCGTGTTTTTATCACTGCACTCCATCTCTCTATCTTGGACCTGAATTCACTCAGAGAGTTGCCTAGTGATCCAAAATCTAATATATTAGTGTGTATATATATATATATATATATATATATATATATATACATACATTCAGCAATTAAACATTAACTGCCACATGATGCCAGAGTACAGAGAGCCTCGACAAATAAGAAACTTGATTCGTGTGTACATATGCCTGTAGCAATAATAATAGCAGCATGATTTATGGCCTGCTTCAAGCAGTCCCTTAATAGATTCAGATAAGTATTGCTTATTGAAATTTTTGGACCGATCCTAATCACGTGAACAACGTGCGCTGGTCTTCTACTCCGCTCTTTAACCACTTTTTGTACACGAGTATTTATTGTGTTGTTGTGTTTTTAATATTAAATTTGAGTTGTATACTAAAGTATTAAAACACTGACAAACTCCATATTTCCATTTTGAAAATAATTATCGGTTTTGTGGAGTACTTTTAAAAATATCTGAAATTTATTGAGTACCGAATTGCGTCTTCCTTTTTTTAAATCCTACAATATTGTTCATTACAAAAATACCTTGTTTAATTATGCACGGTTCATAAATTCTCCTGCTTTTAATTAAGGATAAACTGATGATAAATTACAGTGAGCGCTAATTAGTGGAAGTTCAATCTAAGAAGTTCAATGTCACTGTACCTTTGTCAGCGGTAAAACGAAAACTAATAATAAATGCACATTCTTTCATTGTGATATTTTAATACAATGACTGCTATCTGTTTCTCATTAAAAAAAATCCCAACAATAATAACCTGGTAAGGCATTCCTTGAAATGGTATTGATGGGACAATTGTTAGAGACATTACTTCAAGCCTTAGCCTAGATCCCACAAAACCCCTGACAGATTGTCGCCTCAAAGACAAGTCAAGTGCCAACTTAAAGTATCCCTGCTTCAGTGCTTAATTTAAAAATAAAGAGGTGAAGGTGCTCAAAGCCCTTCTCTTAAACACGAGACTGCTGTAATTAAATCTGCCAGCACTGAATACTGAGGAAGCGTAATCCTGAAGCCATCTTGGGCCTCTCCAATCCATTTACGCCACCCCTGCCCCTTCAGCTCCTCCTGCAACTTACTACTTACTCCCATTATGACGCTTTTTAGTTTTTCCTTCTTCCGCCTTTCTCATATGTGTCTTTTGCTCGCAGCAAATGTTTGAGGCATAAGGATAAGCCCCGGCCCTCACAAATAAGTGCCGGTGCTCAGCACCGGAAACAACAAGCACAAATTAAGCACTGCCCTGCTTCAAACAGCAGTATGGAACAGACTCAAGAGGAGCTCAAGTCAAAAGAACAAAGGGACCCAGAACCTAAAAAAGCAATAATACAATTATGAGAATTAGTGGTACACTATTCTGTTGTATAAAAATTTTAAATCATATTTACGAAGTAAAATTAAGTACCTACAAAAATGGAAGACTATAGGTGTCATCTATGTGATGTGGGCTAATGGCCAGAACTACCAACTCTGGAACAAGGGAAATGGTTTGAACCCCGCCTTGGCTCAACATCCTGTGAATTTGGGCAGGATACCTAATCTCTCCTGGCATTAAAAATCACACGTGTAACCAACCTACTGTAGTTCGCTTGTTAAGCACTCATATGCCCTTGGGCCAAGTCGTGCTACATAAGACTGGAAAAAAAATCAGGAAAGCGTCAGATGGGGTAACCGTTAATGGGTAATGTCCATGAGAAGCAAAAAGGCTCATGGGGGTAAAGTTAGGCATGCTAGAGAAACGACGAAGGGCTATCAAGAATATTTTTAGAAGCACCACAGTAAAAAGTTAGGCCTTGTGTGTAGATGCGACAGGCTTCCTTTGCTAGTTCTACTGACAAAATCATCCCTCGCTGACTCAAAAGCTTCGAAGCATATCACTCAGAATTCTCGGCATTTAGACTCCAAACAGCAGAAAGGCAAGGTGCAAGCAGCAGACATGGTATTGTTCTGTGCCAGAGGGTTTAGATGAGATAACTAACTTCGCAGCCGTGGTGTTCAAGCATGATGTCCAAGACAAACCGTGCTAGTGGGAGCAGAAGCTTTTGCTAGCAAAACAAGTTCACCAAATACTGCTACAGTATCACAGGATGTCATGTGGGTGAAGTAAAAAGGGTTACTGCTTCAACACTGAATTTGTTTTCAAAAAAATATTTACCTGATTGGCAAAGTGTAAGTTCACGTAAAAGAAAAGTATCAAGGCACAACCCCACCACCTCACAGGCAAGGCTGTGCACTGCTGACCAGTAGTGGCTTGCTGGTTTCCTGAGTATTTCACATTTCTGGCTGCTCCAGGTCTACCAGCACCAACGGAGTATACATAGTCCCTGAATCCGGGTGGCTGGTAAGACTTCATGATGTCAGGTGTGGGGAGGGGGGGGGGGGGGTGTGAAGAAAATATTTGGCTTGGCTAAGTCAAAAACCTTTACCATCACATAGGGCGACACTTCCCAAAGTCATCCTATAACAGGCAAAGTTTTGCATTTGCACACACCTTTTCATAGCACTGAATTGAGTTGATTATCCGACCTACACAGGAACTAAATTTAGTTATTTCAACTGACTAACTAGAATAACCAAGAGCAAAGTCTTCTATGTGAAGAACAAAGCTTGAAACACACAACCAAATGATCCCAGTTACATTGATTAACCGGAACGCATAAGATTTGACTCACACTCAATGGTGTCCATTCCATGGGGAAACTTGACTCATATACAGAACACTGTACCAACTTGTCAAACCTCCCCCCCCCCTACCCCCCACCCCTAGGGTACAGCCTTCTCCAAGGGAAATCTCACATACTGAGTTGCCCTGGGGAAACTTGACTCATATACATAACATTGTAAGAATTGTCAAACCAATTCGCACCCCCCCCCCCAACAGGGTAGAGCCTCCTCTAGGGGAACACTCACAATCTGTGTTGCACAATAAGGCCAAGAGGTAAAAGCCCTCATTTACGTGTAGGCTTTGTAAATGACCAACATGTAACCTCTGGGATACTTTTCAGTCCATCAGTGCAGAGAAATATACTTCTGTTCAGGATAGTTTGTCACTTCAGGCAGTTATTGAGCCTTGTCAGCATAACAAAGGTATGAAGGTATGTGGCTTCAAGAGAGCTATAGAGAAGGCCCACCCCCTGTAGTTTTTTTCTGTTTAACCTATTTTCCCTTATACAGATAAGCATGAAAGTGAATGTACTGAATTTTAAACATCTTCACCAGGTGTGCGCAAAGTTTCTCCAGATTCATCAAATGATGCAAAAATAATTGGCTAACCAAAAATTGAGTTTTAATGAAAGAATCTAACCTTTTAAAAAAAAAAACTAAAAAAATCAGTAAACAACGTTAAAGAGCAGTTATAATTAGAGTTCATAAAAAACAGTATAACACGTTTAAAGAAAAAACTCAAAAGTTCACTGAAAAAGACACAGTTAAAGTGAAGCTATTTTTACCTAATAAACTTAAGAAAGGCTGGGAGTTGCCAGATTTGGTTAGCAAATTACCCATAACAAGAGTTCGGCACTACTCAGCGATATCAATGATGGGCCATAATTGATGAATTCCATGCTTTATGGGTTTTGCTGTGCAGCCATAATAGTGACTTAATTGTGTTTTTTACAGTGACTATATAACACAGTGGTAGCCACCACTGTGTACCTGTAGTTCAGCTGCACTCTACATTGAAAAGACATTTTTTTTATTTGTCTACAACCCTGGCTTCCCTCATTAGATCTGCACCACATTTAGCACTCGTGTGGATGAGGTCAAAGCGCAATCGCACGCTGACGTCATTAGACGTCACTGGGAATCAGGATCTAGCACGTCTAATTTTGTACAGTATCCTGTAGGGGAAAAAGGTTAAGTGGATGTACTACATGAGGTTCTCCCATTTTAGCTCCAACAGGACATTTTGTTCATACCTACAGCACAAACCACTAGAGGCATTTACACCAAACTTAGAGTGAATGTAGAACTTTACTCAAATAGCTTGCTTTTGGTGGTATGGTAGAAATTTGTTCAGAAATGGTTGTGATATTAGCAAATGAAAAAAAAGCATCATTGGGCTTGAAAGGGTTAACACTATTTATCGTCAGTTCACAATATGTGTTTATTTGTTTATAAGTTTGGCATTGCTTGATGAATATGGAAGACATTTGTCAGTCATTTTGACCCTCATTCTGAGTTGTCTAGGACTGGGGGCAATACTGTGCAGTAAACAACAGGGCTTAGGGAATTACCATGTGGGATTGTTTTTTCTTGTCATAAACCACACGGAATTCTCTATTTCATGGAGTTTAATGCATACATTTACAACCTGCTTTGAGCAGGTGCTGAATGTATGCAGGTACTGCTAGGTGGGGGAGTGGGCGAGAAGTTGGGGCTTGGGAGGAGTAGGATAGAGAAAGGAAGGTGTTTTCTGACAAGGAGCATTGTATGCTCCCCTATCAGGAAAAAACAGAGATTTTGCTTTGGTTGCTGCTGCAGCCAAGCCCAGTCCAATTTTACTATGCACCCAGTAAAATTGAATTTGGTTCCCTTACACCTGTGAAAACTGGGTGTGGAAAAACGGACACACTTGGAACCAGGCGGAACAGAATTCCAGGAGCCAGTTCCACTTCACTGACTAGTGATGAAAGCCACAATATGTTGAGATTACTATTGATATTTTCACATTTGTGCATCAAGGGGAGCAGTCAAAAGGGGGAGGCAATCAGTTGTTAATTTACACCACTCTGTGATGAACATGCACAAAATCTGAAAGAAGCTTGCAAGGGTTAGTTTTCGATTAGGATGTCTAGTTTTGTACCAATCCATCAAGAGTAAACAAAGTTTAAGAGGGGGATAAATGTTTGATTTGCATATACCTTCAAATGTTGCAGGCAGTTAGCAAGTTACACTTGTAGGTATGACTGAAGGGAGAAGTAAAAGAGGAGGGGCAACATTATTTTAATTTACTTATAACCTTGGTTTGACTGATCTGCACAAAATGTAGTAGAAACATAGCATCTTCAGCCTACTCTTGGCTTTCTCAATATGTTGACACTGTTCAATGAATCTGCATGAAATTCAGCAGCTCACAATTTAAGGCTAGTGCAAGACAAGGCAGGCCTCTGCTGAGCACATCCAAAGTGGGTTGGGCTCAGGGCCTGGCCATAGGCTGTGTGAACTGCAGAACGGGTAAGTTGTACAACATTAAAAACCCAAGACATCTACTGAAAAAAACACTGTAGATTTCAGTTATAGTTCAGCCAACACAAAAAAGAAAAAGCTCTGACATACGCCAGTTATGGAGTGTGTGATACACACAATAACTGATAATGCCCGCCATGCTCAGTACACCACTTTGTCGATGGCATGTGAAAAAAGAAGTTGTCCACAAAGAGCAAAATATAGCAGAAGCAGGAGTTATGGTATGCATTGTGCGTTGCACCCATAACTGCCCAATTTTGGGGCTGGGTTGGTTTTGTTCTCACATCTATGTATATACTTATCTGCACATAGATGATCTTACCACTGAGACTGATGAATGGCACAGCCTTTTATCTATCAATCTATATATGTATATATGTGTTATAGAAATATATATACACACACACACACAGTAATGTATGTATGTGTGTGTGTGTGTGTGTGTGTGTGTGTGTGTGCCCTCATCTACCTGATTTAAGCTCCAGGTATGCCTCTACTATCTTGACACGCCGATAAAGAGCCTGTGGGTTAACCCCTTCCCCGCCAAGGACGTAACAGTTACGTCCTTGGCTGCAGCGCTTCGGCAAGGATCTGTCCCCTGGGGGACACTTTTATTTTAGGCCATTTCTGCCCACCTTGGGGGCAGAGAGGCCTATTTTAATTATGCCGATCTGCCCCCAAGGGGTGAGAAACCGCTAAACATAGATGGGGAGTGAACCCTTCGGCAAGGGTCTCTCCCCTGGAGGACAATTATATTTTAGGCCATTTCTGTCCACCTTGGGGGCAGATCAGCCTATTTTTCTTAGGCCAATCTGCCCCCATGGGGGCAGAAACCACTAAACCCCAAGGATTTTTTTTTTGCGCCAGTTTCACACAAGGGGAGCTACCCCTTAGGCAAGGGTCGCTGTCCTGGGGGGGGGGTATTTATTTTAGGCCATTTCTACCCCCCCTTGGGGGCAGATCATCCTATTTCTATTAGGCCGATCTGCCCCCCGGGGGGGGGCATAAACCACTTATGCACCAGGGATTGTGTGTGTGTTTTGTTTGGGGGGCAGCCCCTTGGGTAAGGATCTCTCCCTAGGGGGACTCATTACTGTAGACCATTTCTGCCCCCAAGGGGTTTAGAAAGCCCAGCAGAGACCAGGGAAGATTTTTTTTCAAAAAATGATGGTGGGCTATGGCCCTACCCCCACCCCAAATAAAGGGGACAAAGTTGTTCTGCCCACCGGTGGCCAGATGGCCAATTACACCCGATTCACGCCCCAGAGGGGGGGGTCAAAAAGCCTACTAAATGCCAGGGAATTTTAAAATTTAAAATTAGTGGGGTGGTGGCTATCAAACAGTTTGGGCATGGTTATGCCCCCACCCCAACTTTCAGCTCTCCCGTGCACGCTAAAAGATCTTATCCCAACGGCAAGTAAGAGGACATTTGATTATTTGGGGTTTTGGTTTCACATTTGGGCCATGAGAGCTTGGCTAACTCTCAAAATCGTCCCACTTGGAATGGTGAAGGCTGCACTTTTTGGACTTTGGGTGCTGCCATGTAGAAAAATCTACGAGATCTAGACACATCTGAAAACTAAACATCTAGGTGAATCCAGGGTGGTGTGCTTCACATGCACCCCACACCATTTTCCTACCCACAATGCCCTGCAAACCTCCAACTTTGCTTGAAATCACACATTTTCCCCACATTTTTGTGATGGAACCTTCCAGAATGTGCAGGAATCCACAAAATTCCTACCACCCAGCACTGTCACATCTATACTGATTTAAATTCTGCCCCACTTGTCAGCCTAAAAACATATTTTTTATACTGCCCTTCAATTTTGACATGTTTTTGGCTCTTCCCTGTCACAGGCACTTGGCCCACCTACACAAGTGAGGATAATTTTTATTGGGAGACTGAGGGGAATGTTGGGTAGTAGGAAATTTGTGCTGGTGCAGTGATCCCACACATTTGAGGTTTGCTGAGGATTCTGGGTAAGAAAACACTGGGGGATCCATGCAAGTCACACCTCCCTAGACTCCCTCGGGTGTCTATTTTTCAGAAATGTCTGGGTTTGGTAGGTTTCCCTAGATGGCTGCTGAGCCCAGGACCGAAAACGCAGGTGCCCCCCCCTGCAAAAACAGGTCGTTTTTTTAAATCCAGCATTGGTTTCACAACCATTTCTGTCATTAATTGGACAGAGGCTGAAAGCACAAAAAATAGTAAAAATGGGGTATGTCACAGTAAAATGCCAAACTTGTGTTGAAAAATGAGATTGTCTGATTCAATTCTGCATGTTCCTGGACGCTGGGAAGAAGGTGATTTTAGCACCGCAAACCCTTTGTTAATGCCATTTTCAGGGAAATAAACACAAGCTTTCTTCGACAGCCCTTTTTTCCCCATTTTGTTTTTAAGCAAACTTTTTGCTGTTTTTTTGGCTAGTTCCTGGGTCTCCTCCAAGGGAACCCACAAACTCTGGGTACCTCTAGAATCCCTAGGATTTTGGGAAAAAAGGACACAAATTTTGCATGGGTAGCATATGTGGGCAAAAGGTTATGAGGACCTAAGTGTGAACTGCCCCAAATAGCCAAAGAGAGGATTGGCACAGGAGGGGGAAAAGGCCTGGCAGCGAAGGGGTTAATAGGGAAAGACATGTTAAGTTGGGCGGGATTTCAGAACAAACACAAACAGTTATGAAGGACCACTGTGTTTTGGAACAGGAGGGAGGGACTTCAAGAGACAAGAACCAATCAGGATTCGAGACAGGTGGACACAAATACACAGACACCATCGGAATCGAGGAAGTGGGGGAGAATGCTAGTTCTATGGGAGGAGAAGATACTTTGCGACCTAAACCGAACAAGAAAGAAGGAAGAGAGAGTGCTTATAATCAGTGCCTCTACTGCCAGTAATTAGATACAGTTAGTGACAGTATTCTGAAGGATGCCGATGATTTTCAAAATGTTTCAGCATCATTTTACAACAAACGATACTGCACAATTATACAGCCCTGTCTTTAGTTTTAATTTAAGGAAATTGAACTTAATCATTTAAGAATTCATTACCCAGGTATTTCAAATTAAAATATTACATTAGCAATATAAAATCAAGTCTTTACAATGACTCCTTAATTTGCCATTTCTCTTAGAAACATCTAATGTTTGATGACATCAAGATTCGTAGGTTTTAAATGACATGACGGAAAATGGACAATAACAAAGGTATTATTATGTTTTCCTTGTAATGAAATGATTATTGTATATCCCATACTGTTTATATTTTTATCTAGAACCAAATTATTGCAGAGGCTGTCTCAAAATGCCTGCAGGCAGGGGCGTAGCTTGATCAGTAATATGGGGGCGGGGGAGCTTCAGATTTTCTGACAATCAGGCTGGCATATATGTTTAAATACACTATAGGACAGTGGTCTCCAGACTTTTTAATGCCGCCCCCCCCCCAGTTTAAAAATAAAAATCACTGGGCCCCCCTCAGAATTTTTCACAATTATTTTATAAAGATGCCAATGTTTAAATATGCCTAGACCTATTTAAACATTGCAGTTAAGTACTGTTGCCTTTTTAAAAGGGCAACTACATGTTTCTGCTTAAAATAAAGGCCTTTTATCAGTATAATGCTTCTTTTGTCCAGAGTCCGGTGCCCCCTCTGGGACCACTTGAGGCCCCCCTATGGGGGCCCGCCCCACAGTTTGAAGACCTCTACTATAGGACAAGCAGGGTGCATGGGAGGGGTCCAAGGGGCCATGGAAATAGAGAGGAATGTTGAATAGTATGGTACTATGTGAGGGAAAACACAATATTTTGTCAAATTAATATAATTGACGACTTTAAAAACTAAGAGGGAGAGAGAGAGTGTGCTTTTTGTCTGAATGTATGTGTCAATTCCTGGTGAAATCTCACCATATCCGGCTGAAAGCATCTGGACCAAACTATTGAAAGCTAATTTGAAAAGCTCCACGATACTCTGAAAAGCAGCATAAAGTCACTCATACCAGAGAAAACTAAACACACTCAGGGGCATATTTATACTCCGTTTGCGCCGAATTTGCGTCGTTTTTTTTCGACGCAAATTAGACGCAAAACTAACTCCATATTTATACTTTGGCGTTAGACGCGTCTAGCGCCAAAGTTCATGGAGTCAGCGTCATTTTTTGCCGTGAACACCTTCCTTGCGTTAATGAGATGCAAGGTAGGCGTTCCCGTCTTAAAAAATGACTCCCAGGCATGTGCGTGGTATTTATACTCCCAGGCAAAAATGACGCCCGGGAGTGGGCGGGGCAAAAAACCCTGCATTTGCGCCTCTTTTTAACGCCTGGGTCAGGGCAGGCGTGAAGGGACCTGTGGGCTCAGAATGAGCCCAGAGGTGCCCTCCCCTGCCCCCAGGGACACCCCCTGCCACCATTGCCCACCCCAGGAGGACACCCAAGGATGGAGGGACCCATCCCAGGGAAGAAAAGGTAAGTTGTGGTAAGTATTTTTTGAATTTTTTTTGTGGCATAGGGGGGCCTGATTTGTGCCCCCCTACATGCCACTATGCCCAATGACCATGCCCAGGGGACAGAAGTCACCTTGGCATGGCCATTGGGCAAGGGGGCATGACTCCTGTCTTTGCTAAGACAGGAGTCATGTTAATGGCGTCTGGGCGCCCAAAAAAAATGGCGCAAATCGGGTTAAGACGATTTTTTTGCCTCAGCCTGACTTGCCCCATTTTGGGACGCCCAAACGCCATTTTTCCCTACGCCGGCGCTGCCTGGTGTACGTCGTTTTTTTTCACGGACACCTGGCAGCGCCGGTCGGCTAACGCCGGCTAACGCCATTCAATAAATACGGCGCCCGCATGGCGCTTCAGAATGGCGTTAGCCGGCGCTAATTTTTTGGGCGCAAAACTGCGTTAGCGCAGTTTTGCGTCAAAAAGTATAAATATGGCCCTCAGAGTTCATTTAGTAGAATGGTGCTGGACCAAAAAATTATCTTTACTATGCGCACGCGTACGTTGTGCTGCAAAAATCTAGTTCAGAATGAGTTCTTAACGATGTGGTTGTGAGCCACGCGTCGACGTACACGCTGGTCTGTCAGAAATAGATCAGTCTCTTCCTCGCGTAGTTTGTCGTAAAATGCCGACTGCCCTACAGGGGAGTCAAGAAACAGTCATATTTTAAATTGATGCCCTACATGGTCTAACTGGCTGAAGGGTGAAAACATATTTGTTTACTAATCTTTTGAAAAAAATAGTTGAAAAAGAGACGGTGTCTTATAGATGTAGACTGAAGAAACACTAGGAAATCCAAACTACAATCCATACTTATATGTGAAAATACGTCTAGCGCTATAACACATAACAAGGCAACAATAATTAGTTATCTATCGGCAAGGTTACCTCCCTACATTTCCAAGTTCCGCATAGTCATTCAGGTTCCTGTTCACTGAATCAAGTACGTGCTCATTACTTGAATTCCTGTACGTTCAATAGGATTCTGTTGCACCTTTTCCAAAATTACCCACTATATGTTCTCTGCTTATGAAGCACTTAAAAAAAACATCCACTACAGGAACCTACAGTTTGACCCATACATGGCAGGTTGCATGGGCATGTATAGCCTAGATTACAATCATACTGTTACAATTCATTTAACTCTTTAAAAGGTAGTTTTTATTTTGATGTTCAAAGTGTTTAGCTTCCGCGCATAAGTACCCGCTCTACATTTGCCATATTTGTAATGGTCTACAAAGGGTGGAACATTCCATTGTGAATAGATGGTGGATTGTTCAGTGTTTGGTAGAATTGACTTGACAACCAAATCCCAAATGCCATTTCCTCTCTTGAATGCAAATAACAGTGAGTTGTGTGTTGCCATTTCCTCCTTCATCAGATTCCAGTTTAAAAAAAAAACTTTTATATAGCATTACTCACTGTACAAAAGGTGATGAAACAGAGTCCCCCAGGCAACAAACGTTGCTCTTTTTATGGATCCTATAAGTAGTCCTTTTGGGTGCCCTCTTTCTAAGAGGTTTCTAATCAAAACATCTCAGCTAAACAGTCTGATTTCCTGGCACAATTTCATGTAACCCTAAGAAACTTCCCATATGGGAGGTTACCCAAAGACTATGTGGATGATGACTGGAATATCATAATAGTATATTTCTTTCTGTGGGCTTCCATTATATTGTGGTTGATAGCTTTTTGTCTGTGTGCCTAATTGTTCGACCGGTCAGCCTTAGGGTGGTCTTACCCCAAACGTTTCACCTGTATCACCCTATTTTTCTAATGTGTTTTGCTGGCCCTAGGACTCTCTGCACGTTACCACTGCTAGCCAGTGCTAAAGTGCTTGTGCTCACTCCCTTAAGCATGGTGAGACTGGTTTATTCCTGATTGCCATATTTAATTTACTTAGTTTATACATGAATCTCTAGTAAAGTTGTATACCATATACTCAGGGACAATAACCCTACTAGTTGGACCAGTAGCACTAATTGTTTCGTCGACTTAAGTAGCCTTTTAAAACATGTCCCATTGCAGCCTGAATGCAGTTTTAAACTGCCAGCTTGACTTGGCAAAATAACCCCCTTTTAAACCTATAAACTTCAATTTTATTGCATATGTCAACCCTAGGTTAGGCCCTAGACAGCCCATTGGGCAGGGTCCATTGCAATTAAAAGGATGGACATGTACTTTTAAGTTTTAGATGTCTTGGTCGTGAAATGTATTTTACATTTGAATACGTTTTTATTGCCTTGTCCAGAAAAATTTGAAAACTATTCAGTGGACGCAGCCATCCATAAACCTCACTCCACCCACGGACACCCATCAAACGTACTCCTCCACATAGCATCACTCGCAGATGTAAAAAGGAGACGTACCATTAGTCCTCTGAGGGTACATGAGGGCTGAGGCATGAACAACAGAGTCTCAGGGCACCCGGCATTTGAGAACAATCTCTTTTGTGGTAGGGGAGGGATAGTTGTGTATCGTGGAGGAGGATGAGTGATGGTAAGAGCGGGTGTTGTAACGGTAGAGATTTCACAAGAGTATGGTGCACCGCATCCCATAGGGGTCGTAGCAATGGACAGTGGCACAAGACGTGTATTAGGTCGCAGCGAGGTTCAGCGCAGCTCCAGCAGTTCACAAGTGGCAGAAGGCCAGCCCTATAGAGTTTCAGCAGAGTACAGTACCAATCATCAAGGACTTTAAAAAGGCACAACTTCTGTCGGGCCTCTCTGGTGCCTCTATCAAGGGCATCCAGGATATCGGACCAATCCGCCTCAGTGTAGGTGATCCCCAATCAGGTTTGCCACTTGTGCCGTAACTTACCAAGGAGAGGTTGCGAGTAAAGATGACTCCCTAACACCTCATAAAGGCCGGCCATTACACTTTTGTGTCAGCCCCACATTTGCAGATATGTGACAATTGGTGAGGCCTTGATCACCCCTGGGGGGGTTCCCAACACACTATGCAGACAATGCTTAAGTTGGAGGTAGCGCCAATCTTGGTTACGGTGGAGGCCAAACCCCTCCCTTAGTTGAGCAAATGATTGGAGCTGACCCCCTTCCAAGATCTGGGCTATACAACCAATGCTGGCCAAATTCCATTGAGGCCATCTAGGAGCAGTTCCCCCTATTTTGATGCAGTCGTTACCCTCTATGGGGGCTTGGGCATGCAAGAAGGGATGTACTCCTAGTAGACCACTATACAAGCCCCCAAGTCCTTCGTGATGGGCCCGCAAAAGCTTCTCCGCGGACACCCACTGTGGAGGGTCAGGTGTTCCGGGGAGCATACAGGTCAATTAGAATAGCTGTAGGGCAAGGAATAGTGTTCCACTGAGGGGAGTCCTAGACCCCGAAAGATCGACATGCAAGTATTTTTGCCAGTGTCAGTCGCAGGTGAGTAGCACCCCAGGCAAAGGCTCTCACCAGGGCATCTGTCATCCTGAGCGTGGAGAGGGGCACTGGCAAAGGAAGCATAACCAGGATGTATGTGAAGCGCGGGAGTGTGACTATTCTAACCGCCTGCACTCTGCCCCACATGGAAAGGCCAAGAAGTGACGACTTTGTGAAGTCCTGCTTCATGCGAGACAGGAGAGGGTCCAAGTTGTCCCCGATCATGTGCTCCAAAACCAGATTAACAAAAGTTCCTAGATGCTTATGGTGGGTCGGGGTCCAACGGAATGGGAGGCCGTGGATTGCGGCCCTCGTCGTTATCCGTGAGAGGGGCAGCGCTTCACACTTATCCCAATTCACACGGTACCCAGACAAGATCGCATAGTCGTCTATGGTTGCCAGTAACGATGGGAGAGATCTCCCCAGGTCGGTTAGGGTTAACAAGATGTCATTGGCATAAAGATACATTTTCGAGATGCCGCCGGTGAGGGGGATGCCGGATAGTTGCTGGGAGTGTTGAATGGTGGCCGCCAGAGGTTTCACAGCCAGCAAGAACAAGAGCGGCGACAGCCCTGCCTCGTGCCCCTTCCAATGGAGAACGGATCAGAAAGAAAGCCCCACAGTTGACCTGTGCTGTGGGACGGTCGTATAGCAAGCAGACTTTGGAAATGAATTGTTCTCCGAGGCTAAATTGTGTCATAGTGGCGAACAAGAAGAGCCATTCAATGCGGTCAAACGCCTTCTCTGCTTCAAGGGAGAGGGCAAGGGCCTCCTCCAGGATGTTTAGGGATTCATGTAGAGTGTGGCAGAGACCACGCATGTGCTTTCTAGAGGTACAGCCCAGGACAAACCCCACCTGGGTATTATGGATCGAGGACAGAATGACTTTGCGTAACCGCGCCGCCAGGACACTGGCCAAGAGTTTGATGTCTCTATTCAGGAGAAATATAGGTCGGTAACTGCCACAGAGCAGGGGATCCCTGCCCGTTTTAGGTAAAACTACTATTGAAGCCTTGTTGGACATTGCTCCCAGAGAACCCTCTCAGCACGCCTTTGTAAGCGCCTCATGGACAGCGACAACTGCCTCCTCTCCTGCCCATTTGTAGAATTCTGCAGGGAAGCCGTCCTCACCTGGAGATTTGTGGTAGGGAAAATCCGAGATGGCTTGGGCTATTTCTACCCTACTTATTTAATCGTCCAGCAAGGCTCGGCACTCAACCGAAAGGCGGGGTAGATTGGCTGCAGTGAGGAAGGTCCCTATTTGGGTGGCACTTGCCGCTGTTTCCAAAGTATAAAGATGTTGGTAGAAGGCCATGAATTCATGTACTATGTCTTGTGGGCGCGTTAACACCTCTCCTGTAGAGGGTGTAATGGCTGGGATGGCAGGAGCGGCTTCCCTCTGATGAAGCTGCGCCGCTAACAGTCGGCTGGCCTTCTCACCTTGTTCATAGTGGCGGCCGCACAGGCGTGGTAGCACATACTTGGCCTGTGAAGTATAGAGCTCGTTGTGTGCCATGCGGGCTTGTTCCAGAGAACAGTGTAGCGCAAGGGACCGCTGGGCAGTGTATTGCCTGGTGAGGCTCTGGATATCATCTTCAAGGGCCCTCTGGCGCACCACCCTGGCCCTGTTGGCCAGTGCGGTGTCACGCATCATGTGGCCCCTTAGGTTCACCTTCACTGCCGCCCAGAGGACCCGCTTGGAGGTCACAGAGCCAGCGTTCTCAGCCATAAATGTGGACACATGGGACTGCAGTTGTTCCTTCCCTTTGGGGGGACAGTAACGATGCACCGCAAAGCACCATGGTTTATGGCCAGGAGAGGTGTGACCCATTAGGAATGACAGTTGAATAGGGGAATGATCGGAAAGGCCACTATCTAATGTGGGCATCTGGAAGTAGGGCAGCCACAATGTGCGACACCAGAAAGTAGTCCATGCGAGATTGGGTGACGTGAACAGGCAAGAGGAAAGTGTATTCTTTGTCCATTGGATGGGTTAGTCTCCAGTAATCGACTAAACCCATGTCAGTCATCACTGCCAGCAACGCTTTATCATGATTGTTACCCGTGTCTATGGGGCCTGTCTACCCCTATGATGTAGCAGGTCATCCCAATTTCGGTCAGGCGGCGGTTAAGTTGCAGACAAAAAGGCCGCTTGGTGCCATCGGCGCGTACACATAGCCCACGCAGAAGAACGTGTCCCCCACCTTCAGTTTGCAAATACATATCTCCCTTCACGGTCATCCCATGTTTTGATGACTGTGACAGGAAGGGTTCTACGTAGTAATATCGCTACACCGCAGTTGCGGGGTGTGCCACGCCGGCCTCATGCGGTGCTGGGCAGCAGCTAAAAAGGACCTTTTCCACCCAGTCCCAGTGTAGTTTGCTGGTTTCCACGCTGTTGACGTGGGTCTCCTGAATTAGAGCTATGTCCGCCCTTTTCGATTAGAGATAGGACAGCACTTTATTTTGTTTGACGTAGTTTCTCAGGCCATGCACATTCCAAGAGAGGACCCGTAGTGGGTGTTGCGTGTGGGGTACTGAACCCGACATATTGGCTATTGGAGTGGGTATGATGAAAAAGAAAAAGGGAAGGAGAAGTGAATCACCACGCAGACCAGTACTATACAGATGGTGGGGGAAGAGAACGGGATCGCTCACTGTGTTAAGCAGGGGTAGTATCAAAGTTCAGTGTAAAGGTGAGGGAAGGGGGGGATGGTGGACGTCGAGCGGACCGTACAGGTGGGGTAGTGGTAGGTGTGAGGAAAAGTAGGAGAAAAGGATAGCGAGGTGAGTGGGAAAGAAAGGAGGGTGGAGGGGAGGAAGAGGGATAAGTGGGGGGAAGGGGGAAGTGAGGAGGAGTGAGAAAAGAAAAAGAAGGAAAAGTAAAGAGAAGGAGGAAAACTGAGGAGAGCCTAGGTAAGCTATGGAACAAGGTCCCCCTGGGATCAGGTCTGTGGGCTGCGGGTCCTATCCTACGGAAACCCCAAGCGCAGTCGGCCGGAGGAGCAGGGAGCACCCGCCGCGTCTGGGAAATTATATATGAGCTGCCTACGGAGGGAGGGGTACTATAGAGGGACAGAGGAGAGGAGAGGATAGCGGGTTAGGCCGAATCCATCCTGTGGGAGGCAATTGAGCGATAAAGATAAAGAGAGCGAGGGAGAGGGGAAGATGAGGTGGGTGGGAGAGGGAGCCGCCTGCACTGCCCAGGCTGCTTAGGAGCCCAAAAGAACAGCGAGAACAGTTTAAGAAGTTGGGGCGCTGCGGGTTGGGAGGAATAGATTTGGTCTATTGGTACTGTAGTAACATGTTAGTATGGCAAAGAACGAGCTGCTGTTCGCAGGAAAGGTAGCCTAGCCGCCAGGAGATAGCACACCCCCTATTGCGCAGCGAAGAACCGCCTGGCACAGCTGCCTAGTTCACGCAGGGGTCTATGCTGTATGGGTTATAGGCTACAGGGAGGATGGCGGGGGGCAAGAGGGAGGAGGAGGGGAGCAGAGGGGGAGAATGGATTGGCATTGGGCAAGGAGGGACATCGGGGATAAACCCTTAAGCTATGGAATCATAAACAATAACATATGGGAAACATCAAACGATAATATGCATGCCTGACCCCTGTGTGAATAACATTAGCTAACAAGATTCAAGTATAGTGAGGGCAGCGCACGCATAGCACCTGGACTAGGGTAGCATGCATTACGGAGGCTGAAACATAACAACAACATTAAGAACAACAAAGGGAGAATCCGGGCAGGTACTCATCCGTCCGAGGGGTCAGCAGCAGCTCTCCTGGCCCTCTCGGTCGTACTCCGAGGTTCCAATCATCACAGCATGCAGCCACTGTGTCCGGCGTCAAGTGTCCAGTAGGGGCTGGGGTCGGTTTTAAAGATCGAGATTTGTCCCTCTCCGAGCATTGAGTGTGGCGCACCACAGCCTGCAAGATTTGACCCCTATCATTGTGTCTCTTTGTGAGCCTCTCCAAGTCCTTGCCTCTGGGACGGTTGTCGGGGTCGTGTCGTTCCGCCCCACCCCGTTCTGATCCTGAGGGAGGGGTTCAGCTGCTGCGCCCTGAATGTTCTGACAGCCAAGTTGACGTTGCTTTGTCCATGGGTTGATGCTGAAAGGAGTCCAGGAAAAGCCTCAGGTCCTCAGGGTCATAGAAGTCTTTTAATACTCCATTTTTAGTGACCCACATTCTCGCAGGGTCAAAAAGGCCGTATTTTATCCCCAGCGGCGTAGCCGAGGTCAGAGAGCCAAAAAAGCATTCTGGCGTTCGTTAGTATCCTTGGAATAGTCAGCCCTGATGCGGACGGCGTATTCATCCATCTGGAAGGGGCAGTGGGTTCTTGCTGCTTGGAGAAGTTGTCGGGCCTGGCCGTGCCGTAGGAGGTATGCGATGATCGGGCGGGGTCTGGAGGCCCCGTCCAGACGCTTCAGGCCCACCCTATGTGCCCGCTGGAATTCCAATGGCAGATCAAAGGTCAGCAGAGTCATTTTGAGGAGAACAGGACCCTCCTCATTTTCTGGGAATCCAAAGATTTTGGTCCGGTCTTCTAGGTCTGTTATTTTACTACGGAGATAGTGGAGGTCCTGATCCTTATCCTGGGCTGTAGTCATATGAGATTCCAGGGACCCCATCTGGTGCTCCAACCCCGTCACTCTAGATTGGAAGCCTGCTATTTCCGAGCGCATGGATTTGGTTGCCACAGTCAAGGAGGCGTCCATCCCCTGGATTCGTCGGCTGACAGCGGTGATCTCCTGAAGTATCCGGTCCATGGTGGTGGGCTGTTCCTTATCAGACATGACGGGAGGCAGAGCAGGTGCAGAGGGTAGTTGGTGTCCCACTGCAGGGGAAGGAGCACGCTTGTATTGAAGAGCTTCAGAGAATAGTAGCTGTTGTGCCAGTCTGCCCATGGATTTGTTTGTGACCTTGCCATCGGGCATCACAGGGTCAGCTGACAGGAGTAGCCCCGTGGAGTCCAGACTCAAACAAGGTCACCCCCCTCGCCCAAGAGCCGGTGGTGTTTGTCGTGCAGACGCCAGTCTAGGGATTAGGCCCCCTGTCCTCGCTCCATTCGGAACTGGTGCCGCCTGCAGCACGCTGAAGTCCTCTGGTAGCGCTGGCTGAGGATCAAAGAGCTGAGTTGGAGGGGAAAATAAGTGATGGCAGTACAAGCGGAGGACCCGCCGAGCAAGAAGAGTAGTGCAGTGAAGTGACGTCAGACAGATGGGGCACCCCGGTAGCAGGCTCAAGACGAGGGGGTAGGCTGATCCCACTTGTCAGTGTTGATCAGCAGTAGGGGAGAGGCCTGTGGATGCAGGGCCTCAAAGGAACGAAGGCCGTGGGCAGAGACCCCTTATATCTTATATGAGGCCACGGGCTGAATATTAGTACTGCTGGGCTCCCAATCGTTGGGGAGGGGCGGGGTTCTGTACGTCAGCGCCACTCTCTCCGTCGCTATGGCTGGTCTCTCATGGCCCGTGTGATTCCTCCTGTAGCCCCTCTTCTTGGTCTGAGGCCCTGCGTGCCCCGGTGTACTCCAGTAACAGAGCAGGGAAGAGTGGGCCCGTTCCTCGTGTTTTCAAGGGCGTCGGCCGCCCCCCCTTAGAGAGACAGGTAGTGTGATTGCAGGGCAGAGGCAGACGAAGAAAGGGGGTTAAGGGAGTGTGGAAATAGGCAGGTATTAAGGTGAGGCAGCACCGCAAATCCTCCACCGACACCGCGGTCCATCTCTGTAGTTGCGCCTCGGCTCACAACTACAGGACGCGGCTCCACCCAGTTTTCTAGGCCCTCTTCGTCAGAAAATGAAGCGGCCCCTGCCACGGCCTCACCTCATTCCCCCCGGTTTGGGGGGGGGGTGCACAGATGATAGGGAGTCTCCGAGGCTCATGTGTAGAAGTTTGCGGCGGCTGTGGCGCCCCTGCTGCCGGCCAGACCCGCCACAGCACAGGGCTCCCGATTCAGGCAGCCATCTTCCGCTGTGGCCTGACCACGCCCCCTATCTGATGGGACTTTGGAAAACTGGAGGGAACATTTAAATGAAGCCCTCCACATTCTGAACAACAGACCCTTGATAAATGCTGAAACTGCCCTGATGAAAATGTTAACCCTGATACAACCACTTGTGGCCACCAACACCATTGTGTACTGGGAAATAGAACCTGTAGCTTCAGCTCCTTAAAGAGCCACACCAGAATCTGCAGGTCTTGACCTACATGCTTACAAATATTGCCCAACAGGTTATACGTCCAGTGTATGGAGGATTGATGAGGAAGGGGACTGCCCCAGCTCTTCTAACAGTACAAGGAGAGGGCAAAACCCTGATGCTAAGGTGTAGGTAGAATCCCCACATGGCCCTCCATAATCTGCAGAATGTTCTGCTGATCATAAAACAAGGAAAGAAAAAGGGGAGCACATTTCAGCTGGCAAATGTTATTTGCAAGAAAGATCATACTTGTTTCTTTTACAAATCATACTATGACTTGTCTCTGACCATGAGTGTGCAGTGTGGTCTCCCTTCAGGCATATGCGGTTGGGTGAGACAGCGCCTCCAACCTGAACCTGATTGATCAATTACGTTGTGCAAGACCCCTGCTGCTTTTGAAGGGCAAAACCTATGGATCCATTTGGTGCTAATTGTGCTTCACAGATCAAAGTTCTGCATGGGAATAATGCAGAGTACCATGGATGTTCTATCAACCTGTTTGACTGCAATTCTAATGGAACCAACAACATGGCTTGTTATCACCTGATGACTGCTGCCAGGCACATTAAGCATGTTTAAGTTGCCAGTTGGCTGACTATTCTCCTATGGTAACCTCACTTTTACTTACATTCCAGCAAACATTACAGGTGGACCGTGTACCTTTACATGATTAGGACTCATAATGTTTCCATCTAACTCTATACCAACACGTTAGCCTAGAGATCTATTCAATCAGTTATTATCCCAGTCAGAATATTTAAGCTTCAGTCTTTTTATTGTAGGTGTGCCTGGTTTAACTGTTTATAATATATAATATCAATAAGTTAATCTCACTTCCATTGCTTTAAAGTGATTGCTCTTGTCATTTCATTATGTTGCTGTGTACAATGAATACCTAATTTGCTTGTAATTTTTTTTTAAAGAAAAAAAAAGAGAAGTTGACTATAGGGTATGAGTCATTGGTCAAAAGGGTGGAATGTAATGATATGTGAGTTTTGACCACTGACTCCATGTTGCACTTAGCCTAGTAGTACACCATCACAGTAGTGACCACCAGCTTCATTTTGCCTATTAACTTTATTTTAGCATTAGCCACTGTCACATTAAAAGCTGCAAGTAGTTTTCCACATTGTACAATGTGCACTTTTTATTTTTTGTGTTCTTTCCCACCAAGGGCTTAGGCTGATAAGAATGTACTCAGACGGCAGGGAACGGTCTTGTTTTGAATTGGGCCCTAGGATTGTGGCCAAGTCCTGACATGTTATTTTCACAGCTGGCCTAAAGCAATCAGCAGTTTTTGGATAAATGAGCTTCTGTAGTGAGAGGGAGTTTAAAAAATGTTCCTCTCTTGTTTGTTCAAAGAATAAGAGGCCGAGACTAGATGGACCGAGGCCAGAGAGTGTTTGCAGATCTCGGGCATATCCAGGACGCTGCAGTGTGTCATCCTTCCTGTACGGATAATTGATCTCTCTCTTCTCAATTGATTCTGGGATCTGGCGATCTGATGCTGAATAGGAGCGAGATGAAGCAGTTTTGCCCTTGACTCATGGTGATGCATATTTTTAAATTCATTATTTGCTTTGCATTATACTATAGATACATATTTGCTCTGTATATTGCAGTGGAGAATAATTTGTGCATGTTTTCATTTCATTGCTGTGACCATTTTTAAAAGTGTGCTTTCAGCATGCTAATCTCCTTTTAGGAAACTTGTGTAGTGAAATAATAAATTACTTTTTTGGACTAAAAAGCGCATTCCAGAGATTTTTGTCAAAGCATGAGTGGTTCAGCTCGGTCATTAGTGAAGCAAAACAGGAGTCTCTGAACTCACAATTTAAAAAATGCATCTTTTGGTAAAGGTTGTTTTTAGATTGTGTGTTTGAAATTGCCACTTTTAGAAAGTAGGCATTTTCTTGCTTAAACCATTCTGTGACTGTCTGTTTGTGGATTCCCTGTCTGGGTCAGTTTGACAATTGGGATGGTTGCACCTCACACTAGACAGTGACACAAAGGGAGCTGGGGTGTAGTCTGCATTTCCTGATGAGCCATCTGTGCTAGGAGAGAGGGGAAGAGTGGTCCCTTACACCTGAAAGGGCTGTGCCTGTCCTCACACACTGCAGTCTCCGACCCCCTGGTGAGTGTCTGAGGCCTGGCCTGAGCAAGGCAGGATTTCACATTCAAAAGAGACTTTGCTTTGAAGTAGGCCTACTTCAAAGGAGAAATTGGGTATAAGAAGGGCACCCAAAACCACAGACTTTAGGAACACTTCTGGAAACAAGAGGAACCTCTGCCTGGAGAAGAGCTGAAGAGCTGAGGAAGAAGGGCTGCCCTGCCTGTGACTGTGCTTTGTGGAGATATCCTGCAGTTGCTACTTCTGCCAGAGTAATAGGGCAAAAATAGGACTTTGTGTGCCTTCAATCTTGTGAAGAAATCTCCAAGGGCTTGATTTAGAGCTTGCCTCCTGTTGTTTGAAGTCTCAGGGACAGCAAAACTTCTCTCTACCAGCACCTGGAGTCTCTGGAGAGACTCCTGCTCTGACAAGTGGTGCCCTATCCAGTCCCGGGGCCCTTGAAAGAAAAGCTGGTGGAAATCCAAGGAAATTGACTTGGGACGACTTTGGACCAATGCCGCTGCTGAATCCGGTGACGCCGCCTGCAACCGACTCCGTGATCTTCGCTGGAACGCGACGACCTTTCGCAGGCCGGACGCTGCTGCAGCCCCACTGAAGTGCGTGACTCCATGGAAGTCGCTGCACCACATCATGACTGACGCCACTCGAAGTGCGCAAATTCAACGTTTTGCACAGACGCTGCGATCCCTATCTTCGCGCATCGACTTGTTTTCACTCTTCACCAAAGGTACTGTACTTGGGGGCTACGCGACTCCGTGTCCAGCGCCACTGGTGTCAGCTTGTTGGGAATGACTCCATCACGACGTCGTGTTAACACCTCATCAAAGCATTTTGTGTTTCTAAGCGCTATTTTTGAGTTTAATCTTTAAAAATTAATAACCTGACTTGTGTATGTCGGATTTTTGTCCTTTTGGTCTTGTTTTATTTAGATAAATATTTTCTATTTTTCTAAACTGGTGTTGTGTCATTTTGTAGTGTTTTCATTGTTACTGTGTGTGTTGGTACAAATACTTTACACCTAGCACTCTGAAGTCAAGCCTACTGCTCTGCCAAGCTACCAAGGGGGTAAGCAGGGGTTAGCCGAGGGTGATTCTCTTTTACCCTGACTAGAGTGAGGGTCCTTGCTTGAAGAGGGGGTAACCTGACTGTCAACCAAAGACCCCATTTCTAACGATCAGTGAGTGAAAGTAGGTTGAAGAGTTAATGCCCAGGTTACTTGTAATCTGTATTCTTCAACCCCCTGTTCTTTCTTGTCCCAGAACGTGCCCCCCACCCCACCTAGGTTATTTTGTACAATTTAATTGGCTGATCACATTCCACTGCAGATTGTGGGCATCTGCCCTTACTTTGTTTCAGCTCTCTTGGGAGAACAGCTTGGTATAGTGCTCATGGAAGCAGACAAAAGTGTTTGTTATTGTTTTCTTGATGGGATCTCAGCAACTGAATTCCACCTCACAGTGTAGCTTATGAGGTGAGGAAGGGGGATGGGAGTAATGATGATTTCCTGTAAATAATTTGGGCATTACTGATTGACAGTCTGCTTAGACTACTGCACTCAGTTAATATTAATAACACTTAGAGAGCACCGTGCAACCTAAAAGTTATCCTGGCACAAGGGTATTTACCTGAAAATACATTGATCTGAAAATACATAAAGCACATGTGTGAAAAGCCAAATCTTTAGCACTTTTTCAAAATGCACTTTTTGTGGAATTTGCATTGGGAAAGGAAGCAAAGTCCAAAGAAGAGCAGCTTTTAGAGAGAAGGACCGACCTGCCAATTGGATGCTGTAGAATTGCGATTCTTATAGATTAACTGAATAAAGAATCGAGATTTTAGTGAAGAACTATGCATTAAAATCTTTTATTCGCTCTTCTAAGCACCTCCTTTAAAGCAAGTCAAATAGAACCTTGAAAAACATCACAATGAATAGAACCTTCAGCCCATCAAAAACAGCCTCCCCTCCATTTTATTCCTCTTTTGTTTGATCTTCCAAATATTCATCATTTTTTTTTAAACCATTGTCTTCAGTAACACATTGTTTTAATTCTCTATACAAACACAAAGCAGCATTTGATAATCAAATATTTCATTAAAAAATATAATCTGATATGTCCTGAGGAAAAAACAAATTAAACAATAAACGTACTTCCTCCAATAAATCAATACACATTTCAATACAAAACATAGATACCATATATTCACCAACCACCTCCCAATACTGTAAGGGTGGGGGGGATAATGCGAGCCCCCTTTGTCTTTAATAAAATCTCAAATCCTTATTCAGTTAACCTATAAGAATTGCATTTTCATGTTGCTAACACGTCGGACCTTAATAAGTTAACTTACAAGGGGACGCGCATAGGTCGATGAACCTTTTGACTCGTTTAAGATGTTCTTATCATAGTTCCAGAGCAGAAACAATCATCAATACACAATATTCATTAGTCAAATCAATAATCAATAGTCAGTAAATTACACACACCATGACTTTTCAGCCATAAAAACCACACCTTTAATTAAAGTTTAATACGTTTATTTCCCTATTATTAACAATGCTAAAGTCATGTAGATTAATCTTAAATTAAAATCAAATGCAATTAATAATAATTGATAACCAAAAGACGCAAGAAACATTATCTAATCAAAGCTTGAGTCACAATGCATTCTAAAACATCGACACAAATCATTAGTAAAACCAATTCCAATAAGACTGCAATATCCATAGAGTTCAGCAAACCATTTGTCCCTGCAAATTTGTCAAGTCGTCATATGAATAGCCTCAACTAACCCAGAGTAGCATCAGCATGTGGGGTTTCATGCAAAAACTATTTAAAACACAAATTTAGAATACATCTAACTAAGATAACTGTTAATACAGTGCAGTTGGTACCTAGAAAGAAAAGGCACAAAAATGCAATCCAGTCACATTGGCATATCTACCTATCCACGGTATGGGTCAGCAAGCAGAATCAGTCTTCGCACTCAGGTCATCAATTGATCAGCAAAGCATCAGGCTCTCAGTCAGAGAGAATGAGCCCAATGGCGGAATCTGGAATCTCTTCTTCCCCCAATTATGGAATAAGGTCTAATCTGAATCCGGTCTCCTTTGGTCTCCTCTGTCACGTTGTTATATCAAAGTCACCCAAACTATGCCCTAATTTCCGATTGGTCAATGAATCGTACGTTATTACTCTGTACAGTAATTTTCTTATACCAAATCTATGAATTCTAATATTTCACATTTCACACGTCGTTGATTGGTCTGCTTTACGATGTTCTCATCATCCAGCTCGTTAGGTATCAAATTTGTTGCATCTTCTTCTTCAGTCAGTGTCTTCATTGTTCGCGTCCTGGGAAAGAACCTCTAGCACACCTTACACACGTATTGATACATTTTAAGGACAATGTCTCCTCTTAGTTGGTTCTCATGGAAAGCTTCTGCTAAGCATTTTAACAAGACAATGAGCATTTCACAGTTAGTTCACTCAGTCAGCATTTTTCATTAAACGCTAAGAAAAACAGCTTCTCCATGAGGCCTGGCAAGCTAGGCCAAGACACTCGCTAAGTTAAGGCCTACAATTAATAAGCTAAAACATACTTCGTAGCCCTTAACATGACATATTACTACATTAATCTAATACATTTTCAATATTTCATGTGTATTAATAATTATTTGGTAAACTTCGTGAATACTAGTGGCCATTCTTTGAGGTCACAATTTCAAACGTGCACATTATATTTTTACGTTATTCTTTTTTCTACATAAGTCATTATTGAAAATATGTAAACACTCATTAATAATTTCTAATAAAGACATCTGCTTCAGCAATGTCAATACAGGAGGCTGGCATTATTCATGTTCAAAACTCTTCAAGGCATAACCTCTGGAATGGGCTGTAAACCTATACAAATCTATACCTGCCTCTCATTACTGACTTCACCCAGCAAGCAATAGTAGCACTTAAGACTCCTTTGAATGGTTTAACATAAGAAAATTGCAATTGCTCATCCCCTGCCCATCTTTTTCCAACATCCTAGTCTCATATTCTTTCAAACATCGTACCACACACAATTTTGGTGTGGAATCATAGTAAGGATAGAAAATTGAAACAGACATAGTTTTAGTTCTTCTTCAATTTTCAAACAATACTCCTTGATGCTGATAAATTATTTTTTAAATTTCAAGTTCTAACGTCAGAAACTCTACTAAAAGATATTAGGCATAGTAAATTTGCCAATTTCCAAGTAAGCTCTCAAATCTTTAAATATTTATTACTCGGCCAACCTAGAAAAAGACTAAGTACCACATCAACATCCAAAAAACGTTGATATTTTGATGTCGGATGTCTTTTAAGTCTAATTTCTTTCATCACTCTGTAAACTAAAGGATTTTTATCAATACAAATTCCTTGCACCAGATTATGTCCTGCAACATTTGCTGATCTATCGCAATTAACTGGCATATATGACAAACCATCCTGAAAAAGTCCCGCCAGAAAATTAGCCACTTGTACCTCATCCACTTGTATGGGATCCAAATCTCTTTCAATGCACCAATGTACCCAGACTGACTAAGCACCCTTGTATTTTTCCTGATTCATTATGTTACTCTGAAGCTGTTCTCGAAAGGCCTGAGAATCTTCCTAAATTCTTGATATATTGCACGCTAGAAAGTTGAGTAAACCCTCCTGAACTAATGGATGCTTGTCTATATCTATCCTTTTCAAGAGACCTATGCATGATGGAATCCAACATAGGAAATCTACTGCCATCTCCAACACTGTTGGGAACCAAGGCTCAGTGTTCCAAAAGGAGGTCAACAAAACAATTCAACATCTCTTTTTCCTCACCTAAACCAGAACTCTCTGATTCATTGTGAAGGGAGGGCAAGCATAACCCTGGAGATCCCTCCAATCTTGCATGAAAGCATCTATTGCTATTGCCCCAGGGTCTGGCCTCCAACTCGTGTACCTCTGGAAAAGTCAGTCTGGACACAAAAAGGACCTCAGATCTCTTGAATCTTCTGAAATAAATCCTCCCTCAACTTCCAATTGCTGAAATCTGTTAAATGTCTTGAGTTCCAATCTGCTACTGCATTGGAAACTCACTGAAAATATCCAGTAAACAAATATGGTGTTCCAGACAAAATTCCCATATGTATCTTGTTAAATCAGACAATCTCTTTGACCTGGCACCCCCTGACTTGTTGATGTAAGTAACTGCAGAAACATTGTCCATCCTTTATAGAACAGAGTGACCCTCCAATAGTTTCCTGAAACTCTGTAAAGCAAACAAACCTACTGTCAGTTCCAGACAGTTTGTATAACTCTGTCTCTCCTCCAAGGCCCACAAACCTCCAGTTTTCTGATCTAAACAAAAGGCCCCCCCATCCTAAACCACTTGCATCTAATTCCAGAACAAAATCTGCTTTTGTACCAAAAATGGCTTTTCAATTCCATGGCTTCCAAATTTTCCTTCCACCAGTGTAATTCTATCTTCGCTTCCTGATTCAAATGAATCTTGTCCCCACACCAAAGGCCTTTCGACAAACCTTCTGTCTTCAACCCTTGTAATGCACATTAATGCTAGGGAACTTGAAAGATTGCCCATATTGATGAAGGTAACAAACCAATTATTTGAGTCAAAATGTAATCCAGATAAATTATCATTAAAGTAGCTCTCTCTCTCATATGTCCTACTACTGGTTTCAAACGATTCGTAAAATACCCTGGGGCTGCAGATAGCCTAAACGGAAGATATAGGAACTGATATAATTCTTCTTTCCATCTGAACCTTAGATATTTCTGACTTTCTTTTTCCATAGGAATGGTGAAATATGCATGCTTTAGATCCATTTTCACAAGCCAATCTCCTCCTTGAAGTAGATCCCTAATAAATGTATCTCTTCTGTTTTGAAATGTCTGTAAACTACGAACTGACACAAACTTCTTAAATTTATTACTGGCCTCCACCCCTTGTCCTTTTCCTCCAAGAAAATCGTACTCACAAAACCTGTTTCTTTGTAGTTTTACATTTTTCTGAATGATCCCTTCTCTATCAATAATCTCGTTCATCACTATAACTTCCAAATCCATATTGAAAACCAACTCTTTCGGTTCCTTCTCTTGCCAAGGATAACTCATGAACTCTATTGGACATCCTCCTGCAGTCTCTAGCACCCAAGGATCCCTTGTAATTTCCATCCAATGTCTTTGAATGAATCTTAGTCTCCCCCCCAACTTTTAAGGGGACAGAACCAGAATCTGTCTCCATACTCACCCTGTGTTGAGTTGGGAGATTGCCCTTTTTCTTTATTGCCTCTAAATGTTCCAGACCTTCCCCTTTGGGGATAGAATCCTCCTTGGTTTCCTCTGGGATTATAAACTCCCCAAGAGTTATATCCTCCATTTTGGGACTTGAAATTTGCTTGGTTGGAAGGGTGCCCTCTCCTTCTGGTCCATTCATAAAAAACGCTCTTGTAAAACACTCTGTTCATATTAAAATGAGCCTTGTCTAAACTTGTAAACGTCTGGACATACTTGCCCAAAGACTAAACCATACCATCACCAAATAGGAGTCCTTTTGTGTCCTCAGATAATTCTTAGGGCTGATTCACTTTAAAACTGCTCTCCTTCTCTCTGCCAAGAATCCGGCGTTAGCGTTTCCCAGGAAACCGATTGTGCGCTGGTACCAACCTCTCAACAATTTAATATTGAGATCTGTTACTTGTCAATAAGCATCTTCTATTCAGGTCAAACATTCTGCCAATGGCCCAAACACATCCAACAGTTTGTCTTGGCACTGTTTAAGGGCTCTTTCTAAACCCTTTCTGGGATCTTGTCCCATTTTATAAAAGTAAATAATTAATTCTGGAACTAACTTTTGAGTCATTATGACCTTTTAATTTATTATTGGTCTAGAACACTCTGCATGCATAATGTTACACTCTTCTCTCTCCAAGGGTCACCTTATTCAATGTTAAATATAGTCTGCAACGTGCTCTAAAGACCATAAAACTTTACCCCTCAGAATTCTTATATCACTAGGTTTAAGCACTTTTTCACCCTTTGGGTCCTTTAGAGTTTCAGTTGCCTTGGATTTTTCTTCCAACAAACTACCAAACTCTTCATCAATATTTGCATCATAGGATAAATCTAAAATATATTCATCCAAATCTGAATTTTGATCTTTTCCATAATAGTCATCTGATGTTTTATCTATTACAGTATTAAACTTCCTTTCATGTGTGTCGCATGGGACACCTTCTCTAGCTGAATCGTGCAGGATTCCTTTCCAAAATCAAACTAATTAATCAAAAAAAGTCTTCTCAAAGTGTCAATAATATATAGATAATACAGTTTTATCTTTTCTATCCACTGTTGAAAAGCAGAGGCTAAAGAAAAAATGATAGTCTGAAATCCCGAGATTGAAACGCTACAGAGTCTCCGTTGCCAGGCAACGATGAAATCATTGCATTTTCTTCAGAAGAACCTTCTAGGAAGCGACTGCCTGTCAAAAACTACATACACCATGTACGTTGCTCCTCAGCGTTCACAGAGAAGTGAATAACACTTTGTATGACATTGCTAAACAACGTCCCACTGCTGCTAACGTTGCGCTCCTCCAAGATAATGGGAAACACACACTGTGTTCAGAAACAGCTCGGGCTTCAACATCAAAGGACCTCTCCGTTACAGTGAAGGGCCACAACTGTTTTAATTAATCGCCACTGTTTTTCGGAATGGAGACTGTTAGCACGCCTTGTCCTTAGTAAGTAAACTTACAAAGGGACGCGTATAGGTCGATGAATCTTTTGGATCGCATAGGGTATCCTAGTCAAGCATAGCGAGCAAAAGACAGTATCAATAATTCAATCAAATCATCCTAAATGTACCATGAACTAATTTAAGGAAAAAACACCATGACTCATATGGAACATTAGTTCTGTTTATTCCCTATTAGTTACAACTCTAATCATGAACCTCTATTCAACAATATCATGACTTTCAATCCTTATTAGGAACATAAGCAATGAATTCTCATCATTTTATTAATATGCAATCAAACTTTAAACAAAGCAATAGCAAATCATGAGATATTGAATGATTCAGCAATATATGTCAGTCAGTCTGTGTCACCCTAAGTCACTCTTGTCAGCCTACCTATCTCCAGATTAGCAACAGCATGTGGGTCTTCATGCTAAAAAAAATCTGGTCAAAAGTAATTAATTTGGAAAAATCTATCTAGAAAGGAAAAATGTTTTAAGACAACACAGTTGGTACCTAGTAAGAAATGAATTAATTAATCAGTCAGGTTATTGCTACCTATCCAAGATGGATCAGCAACGAGTCAAACTTCGTCTCCAGGTCATCAGTCATCAATAAGAGTCGGGCTCACAAGAAGCAAGCCCAAGTTTCAGCACTTCGGACAGCGTCTCCTGATGTCATCAGCTTTCGCCTCTCCGTTCTGACTTTTCCCCTCATGTCATGACTTTTTTTTAGGGTCTTTCAGTCCGTCCCACAATTTGCCCATTGGTCAACCTTATCAGCGGTTAGGACTCTAACCTATAATTTTTGTTTACCACTTGTCTACGTTATTTTGAGAGTCAAGTTCCATTAACATGATTGGTTCTTCTGTCGATGAGAACATCATCCGGTTCTTCAGGTAAAAAAAATTTGTTGCTCCCAGCTCTTAGTCTGTAGTTCCATTGTTCAAGTCCTGGGAAAGTACAATTAGCCTACACTACACATAATTGTACCAATTTGTTCTGATCGTCACCTGTCTTCTGGTGAGTTTGCAGTTTTTCTCTTAGTATGGTTTGTTGTTGAACTCTGCACAGGTCAAGGTCTCTTCTCCAGTTCCAGTCTGCGGCAGCTCATCGCGTCTTCACGTTTAAGCAGGCAAGGCCCAGTGCTGATTAGGCCTCTGGCTAAGATAAGAACGTGTGGTATTACAAATATAGATTATCTCGTTAATTATGATACATTAATACAACTTTAAAACCTTTCATATTATTCAGTATTGTTAGCTGTTGGAAAATGGGTTATTGGTAGGGCAGGTAGGTACCTACACCTAGCAACAAGCCACTAACCTCCACCTAGGTACAGTTAGGTCTCAGTAAATTAATCCCAGCTCAACCCTTGGTAGCTTGGCAACGAGCGTCAAGGCTTAACTTAGGAGACAAAGTGTAAAGCATTCAAATATCACAAAACAGTAATCAAATAAAACACAGGAAACAGTTTAAAAATCCAAAACCAATTTATAAAAATAGTTTATATTTTTATCTTTTAAATGACACAAAAACTATTAAAATTGGTTCAGGGGAACCGGAGATATGAATTTTTAAAGAATTATTATTTTTCTAGCGCTTAGAAACAAAAAGCGCCAATCGGGTCATCTGGTTGCACCAGGACCGGGGCAAAGTCAAACTTTCAGGCCGACCGCGATGGAGCCCTGCTCGGCTACAGGTCGCGCGAGGCCTCGGTCAAAAAGTTACCTTCTGACTTAGGCCCTCATTCTGACCTTGGCGGGTGGCGGAGGCCGCCCGCCAAAGTCCCGCCGTCAGATTACCGTTCCGCGGTCGAAAGACCGCTGCGGTCATTCTGACTTTCCCGCTGGGCTGGCGGGCGGTCGCCTTCAGACCGCCAGCCAGCCCAGCGGGAAAGAGGCTTCCACGATGAAGCCGGCTCGGAATCGAGCCGGCGGAGTGGAAGCTGTGCGACGGGTGCAGTTGCACCCGTCGCGTATTTCACTGTCTGCGCAGCAGACAGTGAAATACATGTAGGGGCCCTCTTACGGGGGCCCCTGCAATGCCCATGCCAGTGGCATGGGCACTGCAGGGGCCCCCAGGGGCCCCGCGACCCCCCCTACCGCCGTCCGGATCCCGGCGGTCCGACCGCCGGGATCTGGATGGCGGTAGGGGGGGTCGGAATCCCCGCGGCGGTGCAGCAAGCTGCGCCGCCGTGGAGGATTCAATGGGGCGGCGGTACACTGGCGGGAGCCCGCCAGTGGTGCCGGTCCGACCGCGGCTTTACCGCCGCGGTCGGAATCCCCATTGGAGCACCGCCGGCCTGTCGGCGGTGCTCCCGCGGTCCTCCGCCCTGGCGGTCAAAGACCGCCAGGGTCAGAATGACCACCTTAGTCTTTATTTTGAAGTTTTTCTTCACCGGGACGAACCTGCCAGTTGAATCCGACCTCCTGGAGCCCTTGTCCGGATACGCGATGTGGGTTTCCTCGCTGGAGACTTTTACCTTCGGACTTAGTTGTTTTTTCGAGATGAAAATCCTTCGACCGGGGTAAACCTGGATCTTGATCCGACGTCCATGGAGCCCTTCTCGGATACGATGGCTGGGAGGTCCCGGTCAACTTTTTACCTTCGGACTTAGTCTCTTTTTTGGATGTTTTTCTTTACCGGGACGAACCACGAAGTCAGGCCGGGTCGCGGTTGAGGCAAGCCGGCTAGAATTTCCGCGGCGGGTCGGTCCCTCTCTGGAGCTTTTTTCCAAAAATTCTCAAATCTTTTCCAAACTTCTGGGGCTTCACCCAGATGTTCTTTTAAGGTTCTTTTGGGGTCCACAAGTTCTGTGATGGTCCTTGGGGGGTGCGGACTTCAACTCCCAGAATGCACCTGGCGCAAACTCCTTTTTGGCCACTGGACAGTGGTCAGCTGGTCGCTTTCTTCAGGAGTTGGTGCAGGGGACTCTGGTTTAGCAATTTTTCACCTGTAGCAAACAGGGAGTCCCTCCTTGAACCAGTTGAAGCCAGGCAAAGTCCTTCTTGTGGTGAAGCCCAAGTGTGCAGCTGGTGCAGTCCTTCTGAGTGCAGGGTCCAGGTGCAGGCCAGGGGTCCAGCAGGGCAGTCCTTCTTCTTCTTTAGTTCCTTTCTTGTTGAATTCTGGAGGGGATCTGAGGTGTGGGTGCAGGTCTGCCAGTTTTATCCTTGCTCCTGGGTGAAAAGCAGGGGGGCCCTGGTTCTCCAATCAGGGACAGGGTCGTCCCCCTGTGATGACCACTTCCTGGGAAGTGTGGCAAAAAACCATCCCAGAAGGCAACAGTCTCTAAAAATCCAACATGGATGAATCTGATTTTTGGAGGTTACATCTGGCTGAGCCCACCCACTGGTGTGGCTAAAAATCATAAACACACCCCTCTCCTGCCCTCTCCTAATTTAATCAAGGGGGCACCTAGCTGTCTGGGGTTGCAGGATGTGGGGGTGTTGCTGGGTGCTGCAAATGTCCTTCTCTGCCTTTGAAGACCAGTTTGGCAGCCCTCCCCCTTCCTGCCTCACCATCTGCTGAGGGGAGATTCTCTCCCCCAAGCACATTCCTTTGTGTGAAGCCTGGCATTTCACACCTCATCAAGGCAGCCTGGCAGAAGCTGCTGCAGGCTGGCCAATCAGAGCACAGCAGCAAAAACAATGCAGAGCTGAAATTGGCAACTTTTTAGGTAAAGTCTAAACTTTTTACCTGAACTAGTTATATTAAATCCAACAACTGGAAGTTGTAGGATTTATTACAACAATTAATTTGATACCAAATTCTTGGTATGCAACATTTAAGGAGACTTTAAAATTTAAAATAAAGTCTGCCCATTCTAGCCTATGAAGGCCATTTACTTCAATGAGGGAAAAACGAATTAGGCTGTTTTTACCTCACCAGGGCTTATAAATCTATTTTTATAAAGTCCCTGCTTATAGTTACATGGCACCCAGCCCTAGGGGCACATAGGGCACACCTTAGGGGTGACTTATATGTAAAAATAAGGTAGTTTAAGACTTTGGAAGTACCTTTAATTCCAAAGTCGAATTTGCATATAACTTTAATTTAAAAGCAGCCAGCAAGGCAGGCTTGCTTTTAAAATGACACTGGGCACCTCAGCAATGCACCTAGGTGTGCACCACCTATGCTGTGGTCCCTAAACCTACATGCCCTACCATATACTAGGGACTTATAGGTAGGTTAACTTAGCCACTTATAATTAGCCTAATTTGCATATCCATTTTACACAGAGCACAGGCCCTGGGACTGGTTAGCAGTACCCAGGGCACCTTTAAAGTCAGGAAAACACCAGCAAAAAGTGGAAAATGGGGGCAAAAAGTTATGGGGCCTCTGCAATCAGCCCTGTTTTCTCACATTAGCACAGATGGTGACCACTCCCTGTGTGCACATTTTGCACATTACACGTTAATTTCATTCATTATTATTGTTTCTCTTATTAGTATGTATATGCAAATCATTAGCATATTAGCATATCTGCTGCAACAACACTAAGCAGAGCTCGGATTCCACACCATAACAAATCACAAAAACAAAAACGGATAACAGTCTAGGACTTAATCCTTATGCCATTTATTTGTATATGCTTACCTGTTCGATCCCGATTCCATCATTAAAGACACATGGTGAGCTACAAACCTTGTTCAACATTAAACTCTCCAGATTTAAAACGCTGCATTAAACAAGGAATGTTTATAAAATTCTATATTTAAACATCAGAAACAACATCAATGTGTCCCTAAACCTCTAAATTAAACACACTCATTCTTAATTACCAACCCATAAACTGGGTTGAATATTCAAAACTCAAACATTACAACACAAATTATGTCATGCTGAAAAAAAAAACATATAAGATAATAGTACTTATCCACTCAGAAACAAATGGAAAAGAGGCTGTTTTTGATGGATTGAAAGTTCTTTTCATTGTGATGTTTTTCAAGGTTCTATTTGACTTGCTTTAGTGGCTGCTTGGAAGAGTGAATAAAAGATTTAAATGCACAATACTAGCCTCCTGTCTTGACAAAACATTTAGGTGACCAACAACAACTAAGCAGCAGAAAAATTTAGCTTTTGAATTGGAAGATAAAGAGAGAAATTGTGTTGGAGATATCATGACCCTTACCATGAAAGTTCGGATAAACCAACACAACAAAATAAATCTTTTGGAGGTCAGGAGCCAACGTAAGCTATTTAATATTGCAAATGCAGAGGATAGCTGAGACCACCTTAAGGCAACTCTTGCAGTGGTGTTATGAATATGCTGGAGCAATTTTATGAACTCAGAAGGCCAACTAACAAAAACCAGTGGCTTACAGTAGTCAAGCTAGCTAAGACTTGTTGTCTATCATGCTGCGCTGTTTGTGTGCAATCCATACTCCTGATTTCATGCAAGGCTCTCATAAAAGGTAAAGGTAATCACCTAGGTCTTATTCCCAGTCTTCCTGTGACATCCAAGTATTGTCTATATACAGATTTATGTATTTACCCTGTGTGCAAGAAAATATTATGTGCTTATTTTGAGTGAAAGAAAAGAAGCTTATTGAAAACGTTGTTAGTTTTTAGGTCGGGCATTCGAGACCTCTTGTATATACTTTAGTATATACTTCTATACTTCTTTGTTGGGTCTCTGCTTTTTTACTGGTTTGTTTCAGTGTCCTTAAAAAATCCTTGCTTGCTAGTGGTCAATCCTTGCTCTTTGTCCCACCTTTTCCACAGTTGTACACTCCCCTGGAGCATGGCCCTAGTACTTGTACCCTTCCACTTGTGCCTATTTAGCATGGGCTTAGTAATTACTTTTTTCTTAGGCTAATAGCATTTGACGAGAGTGCTGGATGTTTCAGTGGTTCCAGTCTGTTTCTGTTAATAGGACTCTAGTCTATTATTTATTTTCATCTACAGTCATGCATGACTTTGTTTATTCCATTTCTTACTCTCCCTCACACATTTTTTAAACGTAGACGTTGCATTATAAATCTGGCCCTGCGTAGATCAATTATTCACTTTTAAATGCGATGTTGATTTTGTGTATTGCTTTTTAAAGATTGACGTTTTTGTGTGTTTCAGTTACTTGCTTTTTGGGTAAATATTAACATTTATTGACTTTGTAGCAGAATGAAAGATACATTATTGTATTTATAGGGATTTTTATATGGTGTCCAAGGTGAGTTATTGGCATTAGGTAGGCTGGGTGGCGATTTAATTTTCTTTATTTATTGCAAAACAGGTTACAAACCTAAGCAAAATAACACATGCGATTAAAATAAAGTTATTTTTTTATCACACAACAAAGCATATAAATTATTTAATGTGGAATGCAACGTGGACATTTATAAAGCAAATGCTTTCTTTTGAAATAATCTCTTTATTGTGTAGCATGCTGGAATACGTTTTCTTCTTAACAATTTGGAAGCATGTGTCTTTGTGTGAAGCTTACCATCCTGCATTCGGCCATATCACTCACTACCTTTCTGAAATAAACATTCACAGATTCTGGTTGTAACAAAGATACAAATCTTTACGACTGGCTGTTTAAATTCTCTCTTTCTTATTGAATAGCTGTCTGCTACTTTAACATATTGATAGACTATTTAACTGTTTCACACCACTCCAGATGTAGATGCAGTGCTGGTTTAGCACTGGTGTTGCCTTGTGCAACAATGTTTTTTGGTGCCCCTCCACCCCATGTCTAACTCCTTAGAATTCCTTACTACCACTGGGCAAATGAGCCCCTCATTTTGGTTTAGCCCCAATTTCACATACATTTATTTGTTTTAAAGCACTTGTAAAATATGGCTTTATTAATCCACTCAGTTATTTACATCAAATTTTGTTCCGCTCTCCATCAAAACATCCAAGACCGAGTGACCTTACATAGGGTAACCAGAAATGTAAAGCCAAAAACAGGTCATTTCACAAAAATAGAAGGGCTACGATTTTACTTTATCCGAGCGGACAGAATGACGGCGCTCATCAGGATAGAATTACATAAGAGACACTAAGGACATAACTAAAATGCAATTTTTGAAGCAGGTATAATGTCTGTTCATTAAATTGCTGTCTGATAGCACCTGCTGTGCTTTGGAAAACAAACAAAAAAATCACCTCCCACGGTTTTCAGGCAACCCGCTCTAAAAACCGAGACATGAGCTAAATTTCCCCAAATCTGCCGAGACTGCTGTTGAAAAATCGGGACAACCCTGGAAAATTTGGGGTGCCTGGTCACCCTACCCTTACAGTACAATTAAGACAGGTGAAGACCATGTACAAACTCCTAACGTACCATGAAAATCACCTTGTTCTCCACCAAAATCTAAACTATGTTTCCATCCATCTTTTATTTTTGGCCCAAGTGCCAAGACGTCACTTGTGACATATCATGAGCGCTGCAAAAAACAAACTGTAACATTATCAATAATAGGCTGCTTTACAGATGTATTTGTGCATGTAGCACTTGATGCTTTATGGTAATTTAAATAAGAGATGATATTATTCACCAACTCAATACTTGCTAGAGTGAAACAGGCATTGTTCTGCGCCCTGCATCCTTCACATCATTTAGCTCATCCCAAACATGGAAAAGCATAATACCTTACACAAGCATTCTTTTGGTTGAGCCACAGGGATAGCTTGAGCTCTGGCATCTCAGTTCCAGTCACAACAGGCTAAGTGTGAGCCGGGCCTGGCCCTTAGCACCTTATGATGTCCTCCTACTTGAGTCCTGATTTCTCTGTCCTAGAATATGGCTGAGCACATGGGAGAATAATGGTGAGTTTGGCTCTTCACCCTTCAAACCGCTTTTTAGGTCAAGGGCACAAGCGCTCTGACCTGTTGTAATCTATCTGTGGGCTTTTAACCACACCCACCGCAAGTCCATAATTTTCACTCGTTCATGGGCTTGCCTTTCAAAAATCCATTGTTATCATTGTTAAATGCTTTACGTTTGTTGCTCCTTGGGCGGTTTGTTTTGGTTACCGACTTGGACATTGACCTAATACATGGATAATTGCACAATTGCCGATACGTTTGACTGCAAGCGAACTTCTTTTTCCTTTTGTAACTCTCCTTTGCGCTCATGCTTATAGCGGGCCGTGGTGCTTTGAACCGGCTTACTTATGTCAACTGTTTTACTTTTTATTTTCAATATAAGTGGCAAGAAAAGTCCAGTTAGGAATTTACAACAATAACAACTTTAACTCGAGCAAACGCGAGACCCATTGCATTGCAAATGCTTGTTTAATTATGCGCATTTAAGTGTATAAAACACAAAAGAATCTAGGTGGCACGTGTTTTCAATGAAAAGCAATTGTACTCGTGTCGCTGCACATTAAACAGAATGTGCCATCTCAAGGTGCAGCTTTGTTCAGGTAGCTCCACGCCTTCGTGCTGAGCAAGAGTGCGAGCTGTCTCTTTAAACCACTTGCGACTCCGCAGGTGTGTGTGGCTTCAAGTATTTACCCTCTACATCCGATGCGCTCGACTAAGGATTCCTGTGGCATCCTTCTTTCCTGGTGCAAAGACCATCACAGCAGCTCTCCTGATTTCCTCTGCCTCCCGTTTGTAGCACCCTCCTCAAAGGACCCGTATGAAAGAAACAGAAAGCGAATAAAAAGACCGTAAGCTATGAAAAGTGCTCCTATGCCCTGGGGGAAAAGATCAGTGTGTAACAATTCTCTCTTGGCGAAGCCAATGTCAGTACTTCAGTAATTCCTTTCGGTAATAAAACCTTCGGAACTAAGTGACTCCCAAGGATTGAATCATTTATCTGTGTTGTTAATAGGTGATACTGTTCTTTGTAAAAACTGCTTAAGAAGGTGTGATTCAAAAGAAAAGGTTTTCTTCAGACTGGGTGCACAATTCATGCATCTAGTATCACAGAAAAGCAGCTTTTAAGACATTCTGATTATGAGCAGCGACCTGTTAAATTCAAAAGGATAGACTTTGTTGGTTTTCAAAAAGAACCATCTACTGCACTGGCAAAAGCACGGATGAGTGTCCATAACAGAACAAGTGTTCTTGATCGAACACGTATCCATAAGTGTCTTCTGAAAAATCATTTGATGAGTGGGCGCGAAAGAAAGAAAGAACAGTGTTCTTGCTAGTCAGTGAGTACACTGAAGTTATGTTTGTACCTCTTTCTTTCTATCTACTAGAAGCACCGTTGTTTCCACCTGTCCGCCCCTTGGGCCTTTTGGATCACCAGACGTGAATCCTGTCTGCTTGAATCCAGTGTGTGTCTTTTCTCCTCCCACTCCCCAATCCCTATCCCCTCTCCCCCTTGGGGCCACTCGCTCACAGTCTGTTGCTCTCAGCTGTGGAGGACTAGGCCACAGGGGTGATGGTGTCGCTCTTCGCTCCTGCAGAACCCTGTTCTTCTGGTGAGTGGACTCAGGCCTTTCATTGTCTGCACCTCCAGGGTCATGCTTCGGGTGGTACGAAATGATGAATCACAGTATGCCAAAACAAAGGCATAAGACCCCTTCAGAAGAAAACAAATTACAAGCAACAAAGAAAGGAAAGAAAGCAATCATTATTACTTTCTGCCCAGAAGGAAAGCAACTATATCTTGGATTCAAATCCATACAGATTAAGCCAGAAGCAATTTCAGAACCTTCACACAGCAAGCAGAGAAGGAAGAGTGCACTACAAGCCCCAACACCTGGATTTACCTTTACAAGATCCTCATTAATTACAGGAACATCCCAGAACATGACTTGACAAGCCCTAATGGATTCAATCCCATCAAGGATGGTTCTGGCACCCTAAAAGACCAATATTTGCTAAAGGCCCCATGTCTTCATAGGGACCCTATGACACAGACTCCTATGATTACCTCAATCCCATAAGGAGACATCGGTGGAGGTCGCACAGCATAAAGTATATGTGATTTGGTTTAGAGAGGCAGGATGACAGAAGAAGTGGGATTCCTTAGAGGGTATGCTAAATAAGAATATACATAGTAGAGGGGTGAGGTGAGAAGCTTGAATAAAGGAATGGAGGGAGAAAACCATGACAAAGAAAATGAGTATAGTGAATCTGTAATGGAGGTTTTACGAGTACTCCCTATTGCAAATTCAATACAGAATAAAGGAAAAATGATAAAAGAGGGATACGTTTTCAGTTAATCCTAAAATAAGGGTAAACACTTAAAACAGTAGTAGGCTGCAGTAAAGAGATTGATCTAATGGTATGGAGAGGAGATAGAAGGTGAGTTAGTGACATATACAAACATTAATTAGGTCTTCTATGTTTGACATGTCTACATACCAACTTCATGACCCCAACATGCACTGATATCCTGATTTCCATAAAGTAGCCCAGCACATCTGAGACCAACCTCATATTCAATCTTGATCACAGCACTATAAAAAGATTATTTACCAAAACATGGAACAATTCCGGAAATAAAGTGGCAAAGAAGACTTTGAGAGAAACCACAAGGACAGTGTTACACACAGCTCAGAAGCTGGAGCACACAGGAGGCGAGAGCACTAAAAATAAAGCAATCAAGTCGGAAAGAGTGGGAGGTCGGGATTTCAGACCTGGAGGCATTCTAGATAGGTGCTTTGAGGTGAGAGGATATTAGTAGTAGCGGAAGAAAGATCCAGGTGATAGCCCCTGCAAAATATTTAAACATATCAGTGTATGAGGTGAAACGCTAAAGCAAGGATGATAACAGTAACAAGATAGAGGGGGTCATTCTGACCCTGGCGGTCATTGACCGCCAGGGCCAACGACTGCGGGAGCACCGCCAACAGGCTGGCGGTGCTCCCAAGGGCATTCTGACCGCGGCGGTACGGCCGCAGTCAGAAACGGAAAACCGGCGGTGTACCGCCGGTTTTCCGCTGCCCTGAGGAATCCCCCACGGCGGCGCAGCTTGCTGCGCCGCCATGGGGATTCCGACCCCCTTACCGCCATCCTGTTCCTGGCGGTTTTGGCCGCCAGGAACAGGATGGCGGTAAGGGGTGTCGTGGGGCCCCTGGGGGCCCCTGCAGTGCCCATGTCAATGGCATGGGCACTGCAGGGGCCCCCGTAACAGGGCCCCACCATGATTTTCAGTGTCTGCCATGCAGACACTGAAAATCGCGACGGGTGCAACTGCACCCGTCGCACCCCTTCCACTCCGCCGGCTCCATTCGGAGCCGGCATCCTCATGGAAGGGTGTTTCCCGCTGGGCTGGCGGGCGGCCTTCTGGCGGTCGCCCGCCAGCCCAGCGGGAAACCCAGAATACCCGCAGCGGTCTTTTGACCGCGCAGCGGTATTCTGGCGGTCCCAGCCAGGCCGGCGGCTTCCGCCGCCGGCCAGGGTCAGAATGACCCCCAGAATGTGTAAACATGGCGGTAAGCAGTATCTGTCATGTTGTTAACAAGATACAGTTTTCTGTGGCTCTTATAAGAATGGACAGAGCAGTCAATGTCGTGTCACTTATCACAACAGCGAAATCAGGTGACAGTGTACATTTGTAATTTCCTTTGATTTATATAATGGTGATGTGCTGTTTGCAGGTCTAAAGAACATATATTTAATGTGTGAAAGTCCCCTTTTGTGGCATCATAACATCCATTTTTTGACTGATGCTGCGTTTTTTTTAATCTATTCCCTGGCATTCTGCTAATTCAGCACCGATGCATGTGCTATGATTTACACGTTTACACCCCTCACACGAGGACATGGGGCCTCTTGAAGCAGAAATAACAATTGTAAAGTTATTACTAGTATATCTAGGATTTTCATCAAGTGCTCACTGAAGTAGTTGTCTGCCTGGGTGGTGGAGATCTCTGCCACTGAGATGGAGAAGTCCGAATGGAAGGGAACAGGAAAACATAATATAAGTGTGGCCCCAATCTCACATATTTGACACACCTTTACTGTACAATTGAGTAAGTATACCCTACACACCTTGGACTCTGCCATCTTCTCCTTAGGCTACCTCACTAGTAGGATACCACTATCATCTACGAATTCCAGGGAGCCAGCCCCACTCAAAAGGAAATAGAAGTTCTCTGAGGAAGAGAGACTGCTTCTAGATCAGTTTTTTAGTTGATCATTACAAGCAACTGCATGATTTCTGTCCATATACCCTCAGTGGAGTGGCGAAAGCACCTACATGGCAAGAACTGAAGGGATATGTCATTGCATTCATGGTAGAAGCACACACCAGGGAGGGCTTCATGAAAAAGTGGCAGGAAGAGAGGAGGTGGATGAAGGAGAATTTCTCCAGGATACAGGCACAGAATGCTCTTCCTGGAGGCAGACCTAGATCCCGTCTTCATGTCATCCCCCTTGAAGTACTTGTCTTCACCATCATGCACTATGGCCTGTCTGCTCCAGGGAACCCAAACTCAAGGGAAGAATTCAGCTCCTCTTTCTTTCACCTAGTTCTTGTATCGTTACTCCACTTTGTCTTCACAGGTAAGCAGATATTATTCTCATGTTCCTCATAAACCGGCTCTAATACCCTCCTATCCAGTAAGTAAATTGTTAACATTGTTCATAATGTACACTACCTTTCTAACATTCAGAACTCATATCTGGTGCTTTGTTAACTTAGAGAAGCTAGTAAATATTTTTGTTAACACTCATGGTAAATACTGTGTGGAATTTCACCTGTACAAAGCAGGCCTGCATGGTTATTTCCCAGTTCATGGAATTATCTTCTAATTGCACTGTATTGGTAAGATGCTATGAATTCATTAATGGCTGGGATTTATAGAGCGCATAGCTAATCAAAGAGTTTCCCATTGCTAAAGCAGAGGTACACAGCAGTACAGAGAGAAAACCCTAGTAAGCAGAAGAGAAGAGACAGGTTTTCAGATAAAACCTCCTCCAAAAGAAGCATCCAAAGGTCCGGTGGAACATGATTCCAGGCTTTGGCCGCTAAGTACACAAAAGCTTTGAACTCCCTTCTCATATGCTTGATACGAGGCACTACCAACAAGGTAGAAGATGCCAAAAAGAAAGCTTTGAAAGGGTGATAAGAAAGAAACTGCACAGGACTGGTGTTGCCATGCTACTATTGCTAGAGGTTACCGCATTGAACTGATCTTTAAGGATGTGGAGTTTGCACCTTGCCGGTACCTTGAAACTACTGTTTTCAGGGACTTTGAGGATAAGTGGCTTGAGACAACAGATTAAGGCCCTCATTACAACCCTGGTGGTCGGTGATAAAGCGGCGGTAATACCGCCAACAGGCCGGCAGTAAACAAAATGGAATTATGACCATAGCGGAAACCGCCAACACAGACCGTCACTTTAACACTCCGACCTCCACGGCGGTTGCAACAAACACTGCAGCGGTAACCGCCAACAGCCAGACGGAAGACAATGTACCACCCACAGTAATATGAGAGGCCAATCCGCCCGATTTTCCAGGGCGGTACCAACGTCATCAAAAGCACGGCAGAAACAGTACACAGAAGGTAAACAACTCACCTCTCGACACTCAGAGAAGAACCACAACGCCATGGAGCCTGAGCTGCCCATTTCTCCAATGCTCGTCTACCTCCTCATACATCAGGATCACGAACGGCGGCGAAGACGACCACAGTGAGTACCGCACCTAGCACACAAGGCAGGGGGGAGGAAATAGAGAGTGACACACACACGCAACACCCCCAACACCATACACACAAACAGATGCAACAACATTACATATACAACCCGTAAACCTCAGGAATAACGCAAGGACAAAAGGAATTGATTAAATTGAGTGTAATAGTACAGTATTAGATAAATACTTCCTTAAAGCAATAAACAGTATGTACAATACATACAAATGGAGGGACAATGCCCACTCCAAAATGACCGTGGCCCACAGGGCCATAACACATAGGCCAAGGCCTCACTTGACTCCTGCCTCAATATGGAGAGAACACTGCAGGGGCATCAGGTCGAAAACACACAGGCACCTCAAGGGGATGGGGAATGGGGGGGCACCTCAGCCAGAGATGGTACAACGCCACTGCTCCTGGAGGAGGCTACATGCCCATTGTTTGGTCCTTTGGAGTGCAAAGCCACAGTCTCTCAAGTGGGTGCTTTTCCCACTGCCTGGTCCTCGGGAGTGGAAAGCCACAGTCTCTTTAGTGGGTGGTTTGCCCACTGCTTGGTCTTGGGGAGTGCAAAGCCACAGTCTCTCTAGTGGATGCCTTCTTCCACTGGTTCTGGAGGGTGCTTTGTGCCCAGTGTGCTTCATCCTGGCAAGGAGGGGGTGATTGGATGCCTTCTTCCACTGGTTCTGGAGTGGGCTTTGTGCCTAGTGTGCTTAATCCTGGCAAGGAGGGGTAGAGTGGATGCCTTCTTCCACTGATTCTGGAGGGGGCTTTGTGCCCAGTGTGCTTCATCATGGATGGTGCGAGGTCACAGTCTCTCACCTAGGTGTCACACCTACAGGTGTTGCAGGGGCCAGGATGCACTGCAGCCCATTTAGTCACGACTACACACTGCTCGCTGGCGGTGACGGCTGCTCAAGGGATGGCAGTTGCGGTGCAGGTGGCGGTGCTGTCAGTGGTGGGTGGAGCCTCCAGCCCTTCCCCTGCAGCCTCGTACGGCTACCCACTGGGGCTGCTGCTGCTGGCAGTGGTGCTGGTGACGGTGCAGGTGGCTGTGCTGGCCGCAGTGCAGGTGGCGGTGCTGGCCGCGTTGCGGGTGGCGGTGCTGTCAGTGGTGGGGGGAGGCTCCAGCCCTCCCCCTGCAGACTCGGACGGCTAAAGTGACATGGCTGGTGTTGTTTGCCCCTTCTTGCCCTTGGCAAATGGTGGTGCCTCCTTGCTTCTGCCAGATGGGGGTCCTCTTCCTGCCCTTGCTGGCTCATGGTGCCTCCTTCCCCTTGCTGGCTGGTGTCCCCTTCTTGCCCTTACTAGGTGGTGGGGCCTTCTTGCCCTTGGCAGGTGGTGCAGGCACACTGGCTGTGCCGACAGGTGTCTTCTTGGAGCCTCTCACACCTGCAGTAGCTGCAGAAACTACGGTGGCCGTGGACAGGGTGGCTGAGGTGCTAGGCTGGGTTCTGGCCACCTTGGCCCGAAGTGAAGGACGGGGGAGGGGGAGGGAATAGGTCAAGGGTGGCTAGGAAAAGCTTCTTAGGGACACTGGGGCTGGAAGAGGGTGAAGGTTTGGGAGTGAAGGAAGAGGGAGTGGTTGTAGGAGGTGTCTGTCTGCTGTGTTTGGGTGCAGGTGCATGGACTGGATGCTGTTGTGAGGTGGATGGCTGTTGGGTGTCTGAGTGCTTGCATTTGTGTACTTTGGGAGGAGGGGTCACAGACACTGTGGGAGAGGACACAGGGGATGTGTGCATGGATGTGGGGGTGGTGACTGCCAGTGAGGGGCATGTAGTGATAGGTGTGCTAGTGATGGAGGTAGTGGATGAAGATGTAGCGCATGCAGGTGTGAGTGGAGATGCTATTGGGAGGGAGGTGGATGAGGTGGGGGACACAGTGGAGGCAGTGGATGTTGGTGTGTCTGCATCTGGATGGTGCTTGTGTGAGTGCCTGTGGGATGACGTGTGGTGCTTGTGTTTGCCTGAGCCACTTCTGTGTGTTGATTTGGGTGAATGCAGGTCTGAAGGTGTGCTTGTGAAAGGCTAGGGTTGAGGGGATTGGGATTGTGTAGAGGAAGTTGGAGGGAGAGGCTGGAGACAGGGACAATGGCTGCCACCAATGAGTTGGCCAGAGCCTGGAATGCTCTCTGTTGGGCCGCCATGCCAGAGTGAACGCCCTCCAGGTATGCATTTGTTTGTTGCAAATGCCCTACTAGACCCTGGATGGCATTCAGTATGGTTGACTGCCCAACAGAGTGATCTCAGGAGGTCAATAGCCTCCTCACTGAGGGCAGCAGGGCTGACTGGGACAGGGCCTGAGGTGCCTGGGGTGAAGGAGATTCCGACCCTTCTGGGTGAATGGGCATGGGAAACATGCTGAGGGGCTGCTGGGAGGGCGGTCCTGGTATGGGGGTGATGGCTGTTCCTGTAGTTGGGGTGGCCACAGCGGTGTCTGCCACCGCCATGGAGCTTCCATCGGAGGAGTCGCCACTGTCGGTACTGTCCCCTCCTGTCTCCATTGTGGTTCTCCCCTCACCCTCCGTCCCACTGGTGCCCTCACTGTCGGTGGATTCGGCCTCCAGGCCCATTAGGGGTGCAGCTCCCTCCGTCGCCAGTGCCTCTGCTCCTCTGCCAGATGATGCTGATGCATACAAGGACAGGGTGACAAAACAAAAAGGGGGGGAAGAGTCAGAGGATACACTTGGTCAATGCCAGCAACAACACTATTGTTGGTGTACACAACTCACAGGGAACAGCCCTATGCACTAGGCCATGCACTACCAGTTACAATGCTAGCCACCAGGCCATGGGGTACAATGCCTAACGCCATTAGCTGCACACCTGAAACCCACAGGACCCTGCCCAGTAGCAGATGCCCACTAACATAATTGGGGTTGGAGTGCATCTGAGCTTGCCCATCATGGAACCTACCCTGCCATGTTCGCCCTGGCCTAGGGGCACCCACAACCCACATCCCCCACCCAGGTAACAACGTAATGCGCGCAAAGTCATAATTCTGAATCTCTACTCACTCCCTTGTGGCTGCTGTGATGCCTTCAAGTGCCCATCCAACCCAGGATAGGCCACCGCCAGGATGCAGAACATCAGGGGGGTCAGGGTACGGCGGGCACCCCTTCCTCGTTGGGAGGCCAGCCCCAGCCGTCTTCCTAGCCCAGTGGTGCAGGTCCTCCCACCATTTGCTGGAGTGGGTGCTCCGCCTGTCAAAGACCCCCCAGGGTCCGCACCTAAGGAGGGCCATGGCCCTCCAAGGGGAGATGGCACGCCAAATACCCTTTTTCTGATGGGCACTGACTTCCAGAAAAAAATATAGCAGAAAAGGTATTATTCATACCATCCGGACTGTCATACTCATGGTCCAACATATCCCTCCCATCCCCCTTACGCACATACATTGACCACCATACATGCAGCACACTGCCCAGGACCCCTCAGCCTCCCCACACAAGGCTGACACACAAAGCACGCCATACATTCATGCCCCACACATCATGCTCACAGTGTACTCACCTGTTGGTCTGGAGGACCATAAAGTAGACGGTACTGGGGTAGGACCCCATCCTCCAGTCTCTCCAACTCCTCCGAAGTGAAGGCAGGGGCCTTTTCCCCAGACACTCGAGCCATGTTCGTTTCCAGACACAGGTCACAGCAGCACTTGCAGTGTAGGTCCTCTCTTGTTAAAGCTCAGGTAGCAAGTGAGTAAACAGATGGAAAATGGCGGTCACGTCCGCGGCAGTGCGTACCGTCACCGCCGACGTAGATCACCACTGGCTCCTGGAACCCGTAGGCCCCAATGATAACCAATGCGGTGTTGCACGACGGTCGTCGACTGCAACGGCGCACAATGCCAGCGGAATAACCTAATTTCCACTTGTCCCTCCTCACAGATCAGGCGGCCACCATTTCAGGGGTGCACAGGCCATGGCACCTAACTGCGTCACAGCAGACATAGGCACATCAACGAACTTACAAGTTCACATACTGTTTGTGTAAAAGAAAAATATCACATTAATCTGAGTATATGTTTGAATTTGACCTTCTGCTCACCGTTTTTCACCCGAGAGTTCAACCGCTGAGGATGAAAAGGAGATGGAGACATACCCCCGTGTACAGACCCCTGGTGTACATGGCAACAATGGAGGACAGGCACATTATCCTAACCTACAGGCTTGATAGGGCCACAATCCAAGGGCTGTGTGCCTAATTGGAACCAGACCTGATTTTAGCTACACGCCACCCCACAGGTATCCCCCTTCTAGTGCAGGCCCTGACAGTGCTCCATTTCTTGGCAAGTGGTTCCTTCCAAGCGACAGTGGCCATGGCATCAGAGAAGTCACAGCCTATGTTCTCAAACGTGCTGACCAGAGTGTTGTCTGCCCTGATTAAATACATGTTCAGCTACATCGTATTCCCCCAGTTGCGTACCGTCACCGCCGACGTAGATCACCACTGGCTCCTGGAACCCGTAGGCCCCAATGATAACCAATGCGGTGTTTCACGGCGGTCGTCGACTGCAACGGCGCACAATGCCAGCGGAATAACCTCATTTCCACTTGTCCCTCCTCACAGATCAGGCGGCCACCATTTCAGGGGTGCACAGGCCATGGCACCTAACTGCGTCACAGCAGACATAGGCACATCAACGAACTTACAAGTTCACATACTGTTTGTGTAAAAGAAAAATATCATATTAATCTGAGTATATGTTTGAATTTGACCTTCTGCTCACCGTTTTTCACCCGAGAGTTCAACCGCTGAGGATGAATAGGAGATGGAGACATACCCCCGTGTACAGACCCCTGGTGGACATGGCAACAATGGAGGACAGGCACATTATCCTAACCTACAGGCTTGATAGGGCCACAATCCAAGGGCTGTGTGCCTAATTGGAACCAGACCTGATTTTAGCTACACGCCACCCCACAGGTATCCCCCTTCTAGTGCAGGCCCTGACAGTGCTCCATTTCTTGGCAAGTGGTTCCTTCCAAGCGACAGTGGCCATGGCATCAGAGAAGTCACAGCCTATGTTCTCAAACGTGCTGACCAGAGTGTTGTCTGCCCTGATTAAATACATGTTCAGCTACATCGTATTCCCCCAGGTGGAGAATTTGGCCACAGTAAAGGCCGACTTCTATGCAATGGGACATATCCCCAAAATCATTGGTGCTATTGATGGTACACATATTGCATTTGTCCCCCCCCCTGGAGAAATGAACAGTTTCTCAGAAATCTAAAGAGCTTTCACTCTCTGAATGTGCAGATGGTGTGTTTGGCGGACCAGTAAATCTCCCATGTCAATGCAAAGTATCCTGGCATATGTGATGTCTCAACATGAGAGGCACAGGGTGTAGCTAATAGGTGAACCCATGGTCCTCACCCAGTTGATGTAGGTATATGGGTGTGGGTTTGTCCCTAAGGGTGAATGTCTGGCTAACAGGTATCCCTCGATATTTTCAGGTGACTCTGGCTACCCCAACCTTTCATGGCTACTGACCCCAGTGAGGAATGCCAGGACATGTGCAGAGGAACGTTACAATGAGGCGCATGGGGGAACAAGGAGGATCATTGAGTGCACCTTTGGCCTCCTGAAGGCCAGATTCCGGTGCCTCCATCTGACAGGTGGATCCCTGTACTACTCACCCAAGAAGGTGTGCCAAATCATTGTTGCATGTTGCACAACCTGGCCTTGAGACGCCAGGGGCCTTTTCTGCAGGAGGATGAGGCTGGAGATGGTCGTGTGGCAGCGGTGGAGTCTGTGGGCAGTGATGAAGAGGAGGCAGAGGAAGAGGATGTGGACAACAAAACTACTATAATTCAACAGTACTTCCAGTGACACACAGGTAAGACTCTGTAACTTCACCTTTCATTGCAGTTTTGTGTTGGACATTGTACATGGCAGCTTGAATTTCCGATTTCTATGGCCACTCACTGTACCCTTTGGCATCTCTATTTTCAGATATCTGTGTCCCACTCTGGCTCCTGGTGAGTTTACTGCTGCCCACTACAGGTCATACCTATGTATATGTAACTGTACCTTTGAATTGCAATGTTTACAGCTTGTTAGACTAATACGTATTTCAATCAGTTGACAGACTCCATACTTGTATTAGTTCCAAGGGCGCTTATTTCTGTGATAATAAGTGTAGGGGGTATTGCAATGGGCTGGGTTGATGGTGGAGGAATGTCCAGGATAGAGTTCCAGTCTATTTGTATCACAAGTGCATTGTCCACGGGGGCATAGAAAGTGGAGCAATGGCAGTTGAAGGTGGACAGGGTGACAGAGTGGGACACAAGGGTGACATTCAGGGGAGTCTTATTTCCTGGCAGGGGTCTTGGCAATGTTTTCTGGCTTCTGCCTGGATTGCAGGGACCTTTTGCGTGGTGGTTCTCCTTCTGCAGGGGGTGGGGTGCTGGTGACCTCTTGTTCCAGTGGCGGGGCCTCCTTTCCACTAGCGTCAGTGGAGGTGGAGGGCTGTTTATCGGTGTGGCTAGTGTCAGGGACCCGTTGGTGTGCAACTGCCTCCCTCATGGTGTTGGCCATGTCTGCCAGCACCCCTGCAATGGTGACCAGGGTGGTGTGGATGTCTCTCAGGTCCTCCCTGATCCCCAGGTGCTAACCCTCCTGCAGCCTCTGGGTCTCCTGCAGCTTGGCCAGTATCTGGCCCATAGTCTCCTGGGAATGGTGGTATGCTCCCATGATGTTGTTGAGTGCCTTGTGGAGAGTCTGTTCCCTGGGCCTGTCCTCCCCCTGTCGCACAGCAGTCCTCCCATCTTCCCTGTTGTCCTGTGCCTCTGTCCCCTGAACCGTGTGCCCAATGCCACTGACCCCAGGTCCCTGATCGTCCTGTGTTTGTGGGGTTGCCTGGGGTCCCTGTAGTGGAGGACACACTGCTGATTGATGTGTCCTGGGGACAGAGGGATGGGCCTGCGGGGTGTGTATTGTGGTGGTGTTTCCTGAGGGGGGAGGCTCTGTGGTGGTTTGAGAATATGGCTGGGTCACCGACTGTCCAGAAGTCCCTGATGGGCCCAGGTTGTCATTGAGGTCCAGGCATGTAGAGTGCTGTCATCACTGTGGTCCTCTTCTGTGGGGGGACCGGATGTTGCTGGCGCATCCTCTCCAATGACGTTGTGTGGGGGTCCTCTGGGGATGTAAATGCAGTGTTATTGTTTCAGTGTGTGACATCTTGTGCATGGGTATGTTCCCCTCTATGGTTGTTATTACCAAGGCAGCTTTGGCTTGTGTGAGTTGTGATTTGGTTGGCTAAAGGATTGTCACTAGTGTGCATGCTGTGGTGATGGGTGTCCATGCTTTGGTGTAGCATGCAGGGCTTGGTATTGGGATGGGTAGCTTGTGACGGTAGGGTGTATGTGAGGTGGTGGAGTGATGGGGTGAGGGTAGGGGTAGGGGTAGATGTTTGTGATGGCATGCAGGTAGGGGGATAAAGTAGTTAAGATTTGACTTACCAGAGTCCAGTCCTCCTGCTACTCCTGCAAGGCCCTCAGGATGCATGATCGCCAAGACTTGCTCCTCCCATGTTGTTAGTTGTGGGGGAGGAGGTGGGGGTCCACCGCCAGTCCTCTGTACAGCTATCTGGTGTCTTGCTACCACAAAACGCACCTTCCCCCGTTGGTCGTTCCACCTCTTCCTGATGCCATCCCTTGTTCTGGGGTGCTGTCCTACTGCGTTAAACCTGTCCACAACTCTCTGCCATAGCGCCATCTTCCTAGCAATGGACGTCTGCTGCACCTGTAATCTGAATAGCTGTGGCTCTACCCAGTTGATTTCCTCCACCATGACCCTTAGCTCCTCCTCTGAGAACCTAGGGTGTCTTTATGGTGCCATGGGTGCAGTGTGAGTGGTGTGTGTGAGGGTGTGTGAGGTGATGTGTTGGGGTGTGTGAAGTGCGGTGCCTGGATGGTGTATGGGTGATGGTGTTTTGTGGCTGTGATTCAGTGGGCGCTCCTGGGTGTCTCTCTCTCAGTTGTAAAAAAAAAAATCATAAAGGGTTGTGGGTAGTGTGTGTGTGTTTTATATTGATGTGGGTGTGTGGGTGTGGTGTGTGTATGTGTGTCAGGTGTGTGTAGTTTGAATTGTCCAATGTGGTGTTGTTTTGTTAGTGTGTGTGTATTTTAAGCGCTGCGGTATGTACCGCCAATGGTTTACCGCAGTTGAATGTTGGCCGCAGTGATTCGTGGGTCCTGATGCTGTGGGTGTATTTCTGTTGGCATAACGGTGTGGGTTTTTATCACTGACCTTTGGGCTGGTGGACTTGTGTGTGTCTCTGTATAGTGGAGGATTTCTATGTGTGGGCCATAATACGCGTAGCGGTATACCGCCGCGGTATGTTGGTGGCAGTCAGCATGGCGGTAAGCTGCACTTACCGCCAATGTCATAATGATGGCCTAATTTCTCACAGATTTAATTTTAAAATCACTTTAGTAAAACAAACAACTGGGGTCATACTCAAAAGGTCAAGCTATTGCGATTTTATCTTGCATGGATTGACTTCTTGTGTTTGGCTACGATTAAAAATTGCGGTAACTAAATACTCCACATGAAAAAAAAATCAGGGTGGCATAAACCATACATGCAGATCTTTTGAGCACAATATGCTATTTATTGCTGTTGTTGAGAGAGCGGAAGGAGGAAAGGAAAAAGAGTGCTCCGGACTAAATATATGTGTGTATGTATATATATATATATATATATATATATATATATATACACACACACTCGGGCCAAGGGCACAGCATACTATACAAACAAGTAGTTCCACTTTTCTCATCCAATTTAAAAATTGCTCATGGGTCTAAATAGTGTATTGTCATACATCAAACAATGCAATGCAGAGCCCCAATTTTATTTATTTCTAAAATTATTATTTTCACTGTGGTTGTATTTCTTTAATTTCACAAATTCACTATAAAGCACTACAACATCAAACCCTGTCCAATTCATATATTACACCCAGCAAACCTCCCCAACTTCATGCCATCAACCTCACCAATATAGAAATTGTTAAAACCTCACTCTACTCTCTCCCATTCATTCTACATTTATGCAAAATATCACACCCAACTAAAACCTCAACATAGAGCTTGAACAGAGATGATATATTACTAGCAATTGATTACTGATCAATTAAATTCCTTCAAAAGGTGACATAATAGTATTTCATCACATCTACATATTATCATCTCCATAATGCCTTGAATATTATTTATTTAATTACATTTCCAATAATCACAATTAACTTCACTAGGTCAGGGGGTCGTGGTCAACTGCCTAAGATAGCAGAGGGAATTCAGTGTAGCAGACGGAATTCAGTGAAGAGGCACCCTCGTACTACCAAATATCCATCACCATCTGGGATGCAAACACCACCATGATGTCAAGGGAATAATGCTGCTGATCACCTCTCTTTGGAACACCCGCCCCTTGACTGGGACAAGCAGTGGTGAGGCATAGGCCGGGCAGTGCCAAGCAATCCACTCACTCTTCTGTGTCTGGGGACATGGACTGGCACTGCGCAATGGGGTGAGCCTCCTCTCCGAACCTAGCGCCACACGGCAGAGAGGCACATTTAGGTCCCAGGAGGCACCACAGGACTGTCTGAGGGGAGGGCACCTGCTTTCAGCATCGTGGCAGAGGTCTGGCCCAGATAGTGAGCCAAATGTGGGAAGGCCCAGAGATGCATTGCTGCAACCCGAATCCTGCTGGCCACTTGAGCCTGACACTAGGCAGGAATGGACTTCCAAGCAGAAGGGACACACTGGCTCATGTGGCGCAGCTCATTATTTTGCAGCGGCCCAAGGTTCACTTACCTGGAAATGGCATAGTGTCCGAGAACGGGACCCTTTTACAAGAAGAAAGTTACCCAGAGTACCCGGCCTTCCCTCATGGGTTGATTATCTCTGAGACCCCAAGTAAGGTGGGTGTAAACATTCTGAAACAGTATAAGACCTGAAGGCCTCCCAATGCCATTGACCTAAACTCCCCAAGCACTCCAAGTTGGGCTCACCACACCTGCACACTGGCTCACTGATATGAATCTCAGTGCCTGATACTGCCTTCCAATAACCATAAGATTGTTATGCACACCATCTGCTGAGACAATCTGCCCTGGGGCGCCTAGCCTGCTACTAACTGAGACCTGCTGATATCCCAGTGTGACGAATACCGAGCTGACCCCGGGGTCCTATTATCTGCATAATACTGTCTGTTTTGTCCCCCCAGCAATGACCGGGGTAACAAGGGTGTGACGGGGACACGCAAGTCCTACAAGTACTTGTTTTGCAGCCACTACATACTCAATGGGCGATTGCCACACTCAGCACCCTGATGCTGACCCTAAGCAACTGCTCCACCCCTCCTGCTGGTCCTTCGGGCCTTCCTGTCAAAAGGGACATCTGATTTTCCTGCCTGCTGACACAGGACCCCAGAGTTCGTCCTCTCCTATCTGTGCTGGACCAGTCGCAACTTACTGCCTGTGAGATGCGACAGAGGGGTCCTATAAGCCCCACACCATGCCCAGCTGCCCTATGGAACAAGCATCCATAACTAACTGCTAACATTTGAACACCACTGGATACAGCCTTACAAGCTAGAGTTTGGCATTTCAATTCTATCCTTCAGGGTCGCCTCTGCGAGGGCAGTGACTTTACCGTGGGCCATATAAAAGGAATAAAACCAGACCCTATGCCAAGCCAAGACAACTCACAGCCAGAAAATGTCCACACTGATCAATCACCTGGCCACAGAGGAGTGGACTACATCCTGCCTACCACACCCACCATGACACCAGACAAACTAGATTAAATGTTACAAGAAATTCAAAAATTCTCGAACAGCCACAGAACAATGCATTGGCATCAAGCCTGGACCTACTCCGCGATGACCACTGCAAACTGTCTGACAGGGTCAAACCCAAAGAGACAGAACATAGCCCCTCAAAAGAAAGCTCGCTGAACTGGAGGACTTGTGCTCACAATTGCTCCCTCTACATGACCGAGCGGAAGATGTGGAAGGCAGAGCATGATGCAACAATGTGCGCATTATTGCAATGCCAGAGAGTACGGAGGGGTCTAATGCCACGCTGTTCATAGAAACCTGGTTGAAAAATGATGTGGCTCCTCAGGAACCGTAAGACATATTTGCTGTGGAAAAAAGCACATAGGTTACCCACTCATCAACCACCCCTAGGCCCACTGTGGCCCGCATCCTAAGTTTCAGAGACTAAGGCCTTCATTACGGCTTCAGTGGTCTTTTTTGTAGACCGCCAAAGCCGCTGCAGCCAGCATACTGCCAGTGCTGTCCCAGTGGAAAATTCACCTCATAATTGAGCCGGCAGCAATGTTGTGGTGCGTCGGGTGCGTCAGGCTGGCAGAAAGGGGACTCGTAATCCCCAGCGCTGCCCTGGCAGATTGCCACTGCCAAGACCTCCAGGCAGTCGGACTGTGGCCCATGTGCCATGGTCATAACAGGGCGGTCAGACCCCCCGATCTGCGGCGGTCCGACCGCCATCGCGCAAGACCACCACACTCATAAGGAGGGCTGGCAGAAAGGGGACTCGTAATCCCCAGGGCTGCACTGTCCTGTTGGATTGCGACCGCTGGTCTGTCGGACTGTGGCCAATATGCCACCGTCATAATAGGGCGGTCGGACTGCCCTGTCTGTGGCGGTCCGACCGCCATCACTAGTGTGGCAGTCTTGAGACCGACACACTCGCATTGAGGGCCTAAGACACAGTGCTCCAAAAATCCAGAGAGATCGTTCCAATACATGTCGGAAATGTTGAGTTTCCTTTCCTGTGATGCCTCTATATAGAATAAGCTTGCTTGCTTTAATGCATGTTGTAATCTATCTAACTCTACTGACTTCCCTGGCCAATAACCAGGGCAGTTGTCCAGTTCATGTTTACATGAAAATGTTGGTTTTATTGATCAAACGAACGACCTCGCTGGATGTAGTATTGGGGATTGTTTATGGGTGTTTTACACCTGTCATGTGCTGCATGACTGCATCCTCTCTGGGACGGGAGGAAGTGGGGGAGCTTTTCTTATTTCTATCATTGTCTAAAATATTTCATAAATGTCAGGAGTAACAAATACCTTCAAAATATTAATGTCAGGTTTTATTGACTTGACCCTCCTATTTGCCAAACCACAAATCACTAGACGCTGGAAGTCTCCACAATCCCTGCACTGGTCCAGTTGGCGGGAATAGGTCTTACATTAGGGTGCGGCAGAAGGACATGCATCGTAAAGAGAGGAGTACTCTGGGCTAAGGAAGCGTCCAATCGCTCTGACATGGGATGCCTATTTGGAATCATTCAGGGCCAAGGAAGACGATGACCATCAACTGGCAAGCTGGAATACGCCTTGTTAACATAATGGGTAGCTCCCAGATATTTCCACATCAAATTGCACATAACAGATCCTAACAAACACCATCAGAGTGACGCTCCTTCCCTGTAGTCTTTATCCTTGTCAGCAGTCCTCTTCATTCCCCCTGACACTACTCGTTCAATGGTACTCATATTCTGGATTGCACATGACAGCCAATCAGTTTGGGGTTGAAGTACTGTTGCAATATTTCGAACTGTATTAATTTAATGGTATTGCAGTATAGGATCCTTCCCTGAGAAATGCATTAACCTACTGTACAATGAGGCATTTGTAATGCGGAATATACTGTAATTATGGCCATACACTACACCGAGGCATGGTGTATCACTACGAATGTCTTCATGCATAACAAAATGTATATAATTATGACAATCTCAAAGATTGTATTAAAAAAGAACTGTGCTATGCCTCCAGTGCTATGTCAACGCTCATTTTGGTGTGAGACTCCTATTCAGTCATACGCCTTCCTCAGGGTACATTATAGATGTTCATCATTTAAAATGTTGCAAAGGGAACTTTGGATAGGGCAGGCAAACACCTGCGGCAATGGATAAAGAATTATTTTCGTTGAAAACAAATAGAAGGGCTCAAAGCTACTTGGATTTAATAAAACAGATACAAATCTACTGCTTACTGAATTCATGTGGATACTCTGTATTAATTAGTCGAGAATTTCATTAGGAACCACCACCATATACACCTGTGATACAATCCAAGTGACACCTATCACGAACCAGGTGCAAACACAAGATTGATCACCTCAACCAAATAACCATGTGGAGGTGAACACACTTTTCGTCCTAATTCTCTATAGCCATACCATATTCCAACTGTCACCTGTAATACATATATCATACCTCAACTGGATTTAATGGCCATGTGACAATCCAAAGGAAAACAAACTCCACATATTTATATATGAGGCTACTGAAAAGAATAATGAAACAAACTAAATAAACAAACAAATACAAAACATATACATTAATAAAGTATCTCAAACATTAATCTACCTATTGTCCAGTCCAACCAGTTAAAAATACTCTCATGTATCAGTTATTTATACCTTTATCGATGCTTATGGTATAAACCATACATGCAGATATTTGAGTGCCGTATGCTATGTATTACGTTTTTTGCAGGCGTGTAGGGACACATGACCCACTCAAAGTTTCCCCTCTCCTGAATCATGGCTACTCCTCACACTCAACAATGGTAATAAACATGCAGATTTTAGTGTTTTTACAAACCAAAAAACACAATATGGAAAATAAGGTATGTTTTCCCCTGTTTTACCAAAGCTTGAGTTATTTAACACATCTGATAATTATCTGATGCATTAAACAGATTCAGACTCATAATTCTGACCCAGGCCTAAATAGACGTTTACGCATGAGTGGGAATATCATGAGCAACTCGGAATCAGGCCCATTGTTATTGTTATATATATATATATATATATATATATATATATATATATATCATGACCTGTGGCCTGTACTGGTCTGCGTATGCCAGGAGGCATCGAGATGTGCCTCTTTGAACTCTTGTCTTTCTCTGCAGAGAAGGTCAGTGGTACAACCAGAATCTACTCGCCCCTCGGTGTGAAGCTTCGCAATTGCAAAGCATGAACTATGTCAAGTATACAAGTGGAATCATGACAAACGAGGTTTCCTAGAAAAGCAAGGGACTCTCAAGAGACTTGAAATGATGGCAGTTGGATGATGGATCTATTGAGTGTAAGTTCATTGCGTTTCAGGCTATGCAATTGTAATACGTGGTAGAAGGAGAGTGGAATTAATTGCACTTTCATTGACAGCTGTCACAACCTTGTCCTCAGAGAACTATTCTAGACAAACATTAGGGACTAAGAATTTAGACTTTGATAAGCACTTTATTATTGAAGTCGTCTTTCAAGGAATATGAACTCTTTACACTGAAGGCATCCTTCTTAGGGTTCCTAACTCTATTGAACGTATCCAAGGAAATAGCTATTAAATCATCTATATTAAACAGACTTTGGGACTGATTTAGCCCCATCTGTCTGGGTGGTTGAGGACATTATGTCCACCATCCTGATGGACAGAAGACAGCCATACTTGCATTTCACTGTGAACTACTAGCGATCTCTGTGCAGTCACAGGAGCCACTGCCATGACTGCTCATAAATAGGAACAGAAACTTCTGTTTAGGCAGCCATGCACCATACATTTTTGTATTTCAGAAGCAAAGTTCCAAAGTGGGAGTTTTTTTCAGACAAACAAAAAACAAATGGCCACCTCACCCTTGGAGTTTTCTCCCAGGGTTTGTGGGTCAGTTTTTCTTTCCTTTTGGAACCATCAGGTTTTAACTGGTGGTGACAGAACGAAAACATGGACTTCAGGCAATCCACTCTAAACTGGGCAGGTAGTTTGATTATCCCGACTGCAAAGGCCCCTATTTGTTAGGGCCATCGGTGAAAGTATTCTGATGGTGGAACCCACTGGGCTACGAGCTATCGGAAAATTGAGGCAGTGCCCCACTCACAATAGAGTGAGTGGGCTGACCAAGAGTTGTTGGACATGGTACTCTATCATGTTTGTGACAAGAGTACCATGTGCGCCAAATCCTGAAATAGTCCTTTTGTATATATGACTTAAATTATACATGATATTAGAGTCATTGCTAGTTGTGGGGAGGTAACTATATTGCCAGGAGTGAACGCACAACATTAATGAATAGTCATTAAGTTACAGCTGTTGGACTATGTGTAATCAGTTTCAGGCTTATTCTTTAACTCACTCAGGATAATTATAAATAAACAAACATGCATTATATTTCAGGTTATTCCATATATTAATTACAAAGGTTATTTATATACTTTAGCTCTGGAAAGTCTCAGTTACGAGCAAGGATAGAGAACGGGTTCTACAGAGATTGCCACAAAGTATATCAAATATTATAGTAGAAATGGTGAATTTTAACATCATCGACCAAACGCTATGAAGATTATTTCTTATTGTAGATGTCAAAGCCTCTGCAGTGCAGATAGAGTTCAGCAGTAAGAACAGGTGAGAAGGTACCCAGAGCCTCAGTATCTCTCTTTTCTCCTCTCTTCATTCCCCTTCACACAGTTTACTGCCGACCAGCATAGATATTGTTTGCATGGTTGTCAGTTGAATTAAGTGTGGGTACCAGCGTCGCTCCTGCTGGATTGCCATGTTATGGCAAATGACAAAAACTACTATATAAATGGCAACATTAGCATGCTAAAATAACTTAGCGCATAATACTATAGAACCCTACTCCTGTGCTAGAACCTCACCATAACATAATGCCTATCATTTTAACCCTAGTCCTGAACCTAAATCCTTTTCTAATACTTACCTAAATAGTGGCCTCACAATATAGGTGAGACAATATTATGAATCAAGAGATCTTCAACCTGATGAAATCATATCAATATTTTTGTGGTACAGTTTTTAGACGAGGATAGGTATTTGGTGAGTTTTTTAGACTCCTACTTCAAGAACATTTTGTGTAAGCTCATGGCATCATAAGTAGGTTAGTCTTACAGAAAGAGCAGGTAAACTTTTAAGCTGGGAACTATTCAAGTCAATTAACAGCATCTTTGTGCCAGAACTTGAAATATTGCACACTTACAACACATTTGCATGGACAGTAAAGTTGTTGCTGGCTACAGTTTATCGCATCATAAATGGCTGCTTTAAAAATTTATCTGAAAGCAGTGATCAGCAAAATGAAGCCTTTGGTTTAGACATGATGGGGGAAATACAGGCGAATTGATGCTTGCAGTATACTTTTTGCAGTACTGGTAAAAGAATAACAGAATCTGAACCTCAATATGTGATGGCATTCTTTCATGCCAGCATCCCAGAGGCTGTGCTAAAGATAAACTGGACACATTGTCAATGAATAAAACAGGCACTTAAACACGAACAAGCTAGAACTGTTTAGGACAAATATGTTAACACAGCAAACCTTTGCAATGTATTTGAAAATAAAATGTCAAGGTATTAATAACACAGCTACTGCAAGAAAACGAGAGCGGAAAACAATATAGTACTAATCCATATCCAAAAGCACTGCAGGGCGTGTTGAGAAACTATGAGAAAGTCTAACAGGCTCATATATAGGTTATTGGGGGGCTGGTTTTGTTGGAGTACGGAATAGTTATTAAGGTTGGTGTGTTCTCTGTGTTCCTTGTGACTGGTATTTCGCTGTTTGTGAACAAGGACAAGAAAAACATGTTGGAATACTTGAAGTGTTTGTGAGAAATTTACATGTTGGTCAGTGGCCCAAATGTATATCCAAATAAGTAATTGCTTGTTTTTATTGGTAGTAGCATTTACTAGCCTTCAGCAATAAGGCCTGCGAGATGAGGTAACATAAAGAAATGCATGTAGTTCCTGCTTATAACAAATACAAAAAAGTAGCGGGTCGATTGTTTGAATGTATTTGTGTGTGTGTATATTTGAAACAGGTAATTTGACCACTGGTAGTTACTCCGGGCCACAGTCCAGTACATCGTTTTTTGCCCACCATGCTACCTCAGACAGAAAAAAAGCCATATCCATTTCTTTCTTGGTCCTACTGCAACAGGAACAGTCTAGCCGTCTGAACAGAACCACAAGCAACTCGCAACCAGTTTTGGATTATTTGGGCCTCGTGACTAGGGTCAGGCTTGTGCTCTGTGTGACGCTCTAGGCGCAACAGGTGTGTCAAAACAAGAGGTCACAAAGCTGCACCTTGGAATCACTTCCAGATTCTGGCACTCCAGGTAACGGGGACTTCTACACAGGCCAGCAGCTTCTTTAAATTATACAAGACCCTCTCCACACCACAGCTTGAGGAGCAAATGTGCCCCAGCAGGCAAAAAAAAACCTACCTATAGTAGACACCGCCCCAGAGATTTCTGAGGACTAGTTCAGTGGGCATACTGGTTCCATCACCACTGGGTAGTTATAGATAGGTCAGCTGCTCCATAGGAAAGCATTTTTTGTGTTGCTAATAATTTAGCCCTGTTGGATGAATCTTCACAGAACTTTCCAAATGTGCTACTTTTTGACTATTTTGTGCAAGGAAAATTTCACGGTGATTTATCAAGCAGCGGCTGAAAAGAAAGAGAGGCCCCAAAATGCAAAATCCCCATGCATGGTCCATAGACTTATGTAAGAAGGGCTACAGCAACATCTGTCAAACAGAATTTGGCAGAAAGCTAGAATGTGTTTTTTTCTGTGATTTGATGTAAATCAGTTTAGTATTTTTTTTATTTTTATTTTTTTATTTTTTTTAGAAAAGGTCAAATATATTTGAGCATCTGGATGGTTGGGTCAACGAAAGGCTCGAGGGACACTCGCAACAGAGTCATTTTAAAAATGGAACACTCTGATAGGCCCAGGTGGCCAATTAAATCTTGCGGGAGTCAGGGTCCTACAGCAGTGAGCACTCTGATTGGCTGCCAGCAACAGTAGAAAAATGTTGTTGGAAGCCATTACAGGACTCAGGGACATAGGGCCAGATGTATGAAGCGTAGGGACCTTTCCCGATTTGTGAATGTGTTACCACCAACTTTGATTTGGCAGAAAACTGTAAATGTTTTGCAACTGCATTTCGGTCCCAAAACACTCATACATCCCAATGCCAATGAGTATTAGTAAGGGACGCCCCAAACATGCCTCTTCTAAATACCGATCTGCAATCCCACATTGCGATTCAGTAACAGGTTACCAAAGTACAATTTGGGCTTTGTACATTTGAAAATGACTTTTTGCCGCTGTTTGCAAACGCAAAAAAACTTCATACATCTTGCCCTTAGTCCCCTGTCCTGAAGTAAACAAAAATAACATGAGGAGGCAGGGTAGGGGTACCCTACACCCTAGCCCCATGGGGAGACCCAGAGGGACCCCCAGGAGCAAAATACAAAAACAAATCTGCAGTTTTAGCCACAATAATCATGCGTATCTCCAGCAGCATTTAAAAACAATTGCGGCCAGAGCTGCATTCTTCAATCATAGGCCCGAGGATACCTCCCCTGGAGCTGCGCTGTTTATTTAAGGAGACAGGGGCCCTCAGCCCCAGTCCCTGAGCCATTATAGGCACTGTGGAGTCCACCCCTGGGGCCACATTACGTAAGGGGAGAGGGTACATGACTCCCCTCCTCAGGCCGTGTTCAGTTCTGTGGAACCAGTTCTCTGGGGCCCAAAGTATTTTCTTATGTGGGGGGACATGCAGTCCCCATCCCAAGGCCGCTTTCGGCCCCAGGGACCTCATCCCCCAGGGCACAACCAAATGAATTAGTGGAGGAGGCCACTGGCCTTCCTTCCCGGGCCAATATAGACCCCGGGGAGCCCACCATGCAGTGCAGAAATATGCCAAAAAGGGAGGGGGGCCCTCTCCCCGAGCCTTGAAAAGGACCACATCCCCCAGGAATGCTAACTTCACAAAAAAGGACGGGTGTCAAGTGACTTCCCCTCCCTGAGTCATTAATAGCCCTTAGGACACCATCCCCCAGGTCCAACTCATTTGCTATGTTCCGGGGAGTTCAAACCTAGGACACCGCGGTTTCCCTGCCTGCACCAGAGCAGGTAGGTAAACCTGTGCGTGCTCCCAACTGGCAGGAGCATTTTCAAAACTCCCACCAAACGAGAGGAAACACAAAGGGGGTGATTCTAACCCCGGCGGTCTTAGACCGCCGGGGCCAGGGTCGGCGGGAGCACCGCCGACAGACCGGCGGTGCCCCGCAGGGCATTCTGACCGCGGCGCTTTGGCCGCGGTCAGTGCAGGAAAACCGGCGGTCTCCCGCCGGTTTTCCGCTGCCCCTTGGAATCCTCCAAGGCGGCGCAGCTTGCTGCGCCGCCGAGGGGATTCCGACCCCCCCTATCGCCATCCAGTTCCCGGAGGTCCGCCCGCCGGGAACCGGATGGCGGTAGGGGGGGTCGCGGGGCCCCTGGGGGCCCCTGCAGTGCCCATGCCACTGGCATGGGCACTGCAGGGGCCCCCGTAAGAGGGCCCCTAAATGTATTTCACTGTCTGCTGCGCAGACAGTGAAATACGCGACGGGTGCAACTGCACCCGTCGCAAAGCTTCCACTCCGCCGGCTCGATTCCGAGCCGGCTTCATCGTGGAAGCCTCTTTCCCGCTGGGCTGGCGGGCGGCCTGAAGGCGGCCGCCCGCCAGCCCAGCGGGAATGTCAGAATTACCGCCGTGGTCTTTCGACCGCGGAACGGTAACCTGACGGCGGGACTTTGGCGGGCGGCGTCCGCCGCCCGCCAAGGTCAGGATGAGGGCCAAAGTCTGGTCCCAGCCAACAGGAGCTTTGAAAATGCTCCTGTTGGCTGGGAGCAGACTTTCGATCTGTTCGCAACCCATACTGATGTGGGTAGGGAAACCGATCAAGGGATTGCTCCTGGATGGAGGAAACAGCATTAAAAGCAGCTGTTTTCAGGTGAGGGCAATGCCAGCTAAGGCAGCATGCGGCCACAGGGCACCCCCCTCAGCCTCCAACATTGTGGATGGTGGGTGCCTTGGATGGGCACCAGGGAACCCACCTATATTAAACACAGGGCGGTAGATGGGTTCTCCGGTCCTAGAACAGGCTCGGCCAGGGTGGCTTTCTATCCCTTAAAAAAAAAAATTGCACTGGGGGTGGTCATCCCTAGGGCCTCATAAGGCTTGGAAGGGGCAATGCAGCCCACTCCCCTGGGGTCCTCAGGGTCTAAAAAGGCTGGGAGTGGGGATGTGGTCCCCCTTCCCCTTTATTAAAAAAAAAAACGGCCCAGGGGGCGGTGTCCCCGGGACCTAATAAGATTTGGGAAGTGGGCCACATGCCCCCCTTCTCCCTTTAAAATAGTTAAGACCATGGGATATGGTGCCCAAGTGCTTAAGAGGCAGCACATGGACCCCCTTCCCTTTAAAATAGTTAAGGCTGTAAGAGATGGTGTCCCCAAGGCTTACTGATGTTCGGGGGGTGGGGGCCTTGCATCCTTTAAAATTAAAAAAAGTTGCCCCGGGTATTGGTCCCTAAGGCCTAGTGAGGCACAGGGAGAGAGGCTATGTGGCCCAAATACCCTTTAGAAAAATATGGCTCTGGGGAATGGGGTCCCTGGGGCCTAATCAGCCGTGGGGAGGAGCATTTCACACCACCCTCAATTAGATTTTGGCCTGGGGCCCAAGAAAGCTTGGGGAGGGGGCTGATTGGCCCCATCCCTATTTATGGTTACTGGCCCCAGGAATGGGTCCCCAGGGTCAATCAAGGGTAAGGAAGGGGTTGCATGCCACCTTCCCTTAATATATATGTTTTTCCTCAAGGGATGGGTTCTCCGGGGCCCAAAGGCCAATCCTAATGCTGCGCACGCTAAAGGCTGAGCATGTTGTGGAGTTAGTAGCCTGCTGGGGGTTTGACATCAGGTTCTGGCAGCAGGCCAGTGCCCAACATGCCATTGTGCATGGCCAAAGGCTGTGTGCAGCGCTGAGTTGGCTGCCTCCAAGGAATTGGGAACCGGGCCTAGCTGCAAGACAGGTCCTCCGGCTAACCCCATGCCACATGACCAAAGGCCATATACCTCGTGAGGTTGGTGGACGATGGGTGGCTGCCTTTGGGTATTTGGATGCAGGGCCTGGCTGCAAGCCAGGCTGTCGGCCAACCCATACTACATGGGACAAAAAGCCGTGCACAATGTACGGTTAGCTGCCTGTAGGGGGTTTACTGCATGGCTTGGATGCAGGATGTGTGGAGCCGGCTACGCAGTCCCAAACATAGTGTATGGGAGGTGCCCTGGGCACTCACCTATATTAAACACAGGCCTGGCGGATGGGGTTCCCGGTCCCAGAATAGGGTAGGGTAGGGGGGCCATGCATCCTCCTCCCTTTTAAAAGAAAAACTACCCTTGGGTTTGGGGTCCCCAAGGCGTAAAAGGCCTCAGGGATAGGGACACACAGCCCTTCCTTCTCCTCCATTAAAATAAACAAAAAAAAGGCCCCTGGGGATGGGCACCACTTCCATTGCAAAAGAGTTAAGGCCCTGCGGATGGGGTCTCCTGGGAGAAATATGGGTCAGGGAGGAGGCCACGTGCTCCTTTAATGTTTTTTGTATGTCTCGATGAAGCCCCTGATGATCTTATAGTTATCTCCTTTTTGACTATCTGCAATAAAGTTTAAATTAAGCCTCTTCTTACTACCTAGGGAATTAAGGGATGTGATCCCTCACAGATCGCTTGATTTCCAGTGGTCCAATGTGCATTGTGATTTTATTAAGGGATATCATGAGAGTAGCTTCCTATCATACCAGTTATAAAACTGCAATAACATACCAGGAATTATTTTTCCAACTAGAAATTTGGGAACAAGTGATTTCCCCTAGTCATCATAAGATCAGTTCCAAGTTCTGAGAGATAATAGATGGTCTGTTGTTTAAGGTGGAAGATGGTCCTTTGTTCTCTTCCAACATCCTACCTGGCCTTTAGGTTAGTCACTGTGAAGCAATTTATGATGCTCCCAATGCCAATCATACTCATAATATTTGTAATCCTAATTTGTCTCCTGATATCTCTGCATTAGATTTTTCAATGGGAGGAGTCGAGGGATGCTACCCAAGTGTTACATGGTAATAAGGCACTGTTTCCTAATCAGGTCCTTTTCAGATCTGTTTAATTCAAACATTGAGTTGTGGACACCTCTTTTGACTACTTTTATTAATGTACCATCAAGAACCTACCATCCTCCTTGTATAAATAAAAGATCATACCAGTCTTTTGAAAAGACCTTAGAAGAATATCCTTTTTATTATCGAACTATCTAAACGATTGATTCAGTTGTTATGGTGATAACTGATTGATCAATTAATAACTTGGGCTATTGATGGTCATATATAGTCTGATGGACAGCATGGTTTTAGATCAGGTTTATGAACTGTGGAGCAATGCTTAAATTTGCATTTAGTTGTTAATGAATACAGTGGCTAAAACATCTCTACACATGGCTTTTATGGGCCTAAGTGCTGCCTTTAATCAGGGTAAGAGGGACAAACTCTGGATTATTATGCAGAACTTGGATGTTGAGACTCCCCAGTGTTCACATTTTGTTTAATTTACACTTAGATTTGTCTGCCTCTGTTAGGTATGGTGAGAATGCTGCATGCACTAAGCACTTTAGCCTTAAAGGGGATGTGTAGCAGGGTTGCATTTTGGAACCCCTTTTATTTACATCATGTAGGAGGCAGCTGCAAATCACGTGGTACCCAGCAATGCAGTCTAGCGTGGGGAGGCAAGGACTTACCTCCACCAAACTTGGACTGAAGAGTCACTGGACTGTGGGAGTCACTTGGACAGAGTTGCTGAGTTCCAGGGACCACGCTCGTCGTGCTGAGAGGGGACCCAGAGGACCAGTGATGCAGTCCCCAAAGCAGAGGCCCTAAATAGCCAGAAAAGGAGGTTTGGCTACCTAGGAAGGAGGATAGGCTAGCAACACAGGTAAGAGCCTATCAGAAGGAGTCTCTGACGTGACGTCACCTGCTGGCACTGGCCACTCAGAGCAGTCCAGTGTGCCAGCAGCACCTCTGTTTCCAAGATGGCAGAGCTCTGGAGCACACTGGAGGAGCTCTGGGCACCTCCACTGGGAGGTGCAGGTCAGGGGAGTGGTCACTCCCCTTTCCTTTGTCCAGTTTCGCGCCAGAGCAGGGCTGGGGGATCCCTGAACCGGTGTAGACTGGCTTATGCAGAGATGGGCACCATCTGTGCCCATCAAAGCATTTCCAGAGCCTGGGGGAGGCTACTCCTCCCCAGCCCTGACACCTTTTTCCAAAGGGAGATGGTGTAACACCCTCTCTCTGAGGAAGTCCTTTGTTCTGCCTTCCTGGGCCAGGCCAGGCTGGACCCCAGGAGGGCAGAAACCTGTCTGAGGGGTTGGCAGCAGCAGCAGCTGCAGTGAACCCCGGAAAAGGTAGTTTGACAGTACCCGGGTCTGTGCTAGAGACTTGGGGGATCATGGAATTGTCTCCCCAATGCCATTACAATTCCATGATCTTAGACATGTTACATGGCCATGTTCGAAGCTACCATTGTGACACTGTACATAGGTAGTGACCTATGTACAGTGCACGCGTATAATGGTGTCCCCGCACTCACAAAGTCCGGGGAATTTGCCCTGAACGATGTGGGGGCACCTTGGCTAGTGCCAGGGTGCCCACACACTAAGTAACTTAGCACCCAACGTTTACCAGGTAAAGGTTAGACATATAGGTGACTTATAAGTTACTTAAGTGCAGTGGTAAATGGCTGTGAAATAACGTGGACATTATTTCACCCAGGCTGCAGTGGCAGGCCTGTGTAAGAATTGTCAGAGCTCCCTATGGGTGGCAAAAGAAATGCTGCAGCCCTAAGGGATCTCCTGGAACCCCAATACCCCGGGTACCTCAGTACCATATACTAGGGAATTATAAGGGTGTTCCAGTATGCCAATGTGAATTGGTGAAATTGGTCACTAGCCTGTTAGTGACAATTTGGAAAGCAGAGAGAGCATAACCACTGAGGTTCTGGTTAGCAGAGCCCCAGTGAGACAGTTAGTCATCACACAGGGAACACATACAGGGCACACTTATGAGCACTAGGGTCCTGGCTGGCAGGGTCCCAGTGACACATACACTAGAACAACATATATACAGTGAAATATGGGGGTAACATGCCAGGCAAGATGGTACTTTCCTACACAACCCCCCCCCCCCCCAAACGAAGGACAATAAGACTAACCATGACCTGATGAGTCTTCATTGTCTAAGTGGAAATATCTGGAGAGTCCATCTGCATAGGAGTGGGTACTCCCAGGTCTATGTTCCACTGTATAGTCCATTCCCTGTAGAGATATGGACCACCTCAACAATTTAGGGTTTTCACCTTTCATTTGTTTTAGCCAAAGTATAGGTTTGTGGTCTGTCTGAACAATGAAGTGAGTGCCAAACAGGTATGGCCTCAACTTCTTCAGTGCCCAGACCACAGCAAAGGCCTCCCTCTCTATGGCAGACCAACGCTTTTCTCTAGGGGTCAACCTCCTGCTGATAAAATCAACAGGTTGATCCTGGCCCTCAGAATTGAGTTGTGATAAGACTGCCCCTACCCCTAATTCAGATGCATCAGTTTGAACAATGAGTTTCTTGGAGTAACATGGGCTTTTTAGGACAGGTGCAGTGCACATGGCCTGTTTCAGCTCCTCAAAAGCTTTCTGACAGCTAGCTGTCCACAATACCTTTTTAGGCATTTTCTTTGAAGTGAGGTCATTAAGAGGGGCTGCAATGGAGCCACAGTTCTTAATGAACCTCCTGTAATACCCAGTGAGGCCTAAGAAGGCTCTCACCTGGGTCTGAGTTGTAGGGGGAACCCAATCTATGATAGTTTGGATTTTCCCCTGAAGTGGTGCAATCTGTTCTTCACCTACCAGGTGTCCCAGATAAACCACTTTTCCCTGCCCTATCTGGCACTTTGAAGCCTTGATAGTGAGGCCGGCCTTTTGCATGGCCTCCAAAACTTTCCACAGGTGGACCAGGTGATAATCCCAGGCGGAGCTAAAGACAGCTATATCATCTAGATATGCTGCACTAAAAGCCTCCAACCCTTGCAGGACTGTATTCACCAACCTCTGAAAAGTGCCAGGTGCATTTTTCAAACCAAAGGGCATTACTGTGAATTGGTAGTGCCCTCCAATAGTCGAAAATGCAGTTTTTGCTTTAGCATCCTCTGATAATTTGATCTGCCAATACCCTGCAGTCAAATCAAAGGTGCTTAGATACTTGCCAGATGCCAGTGTATCTATTATCTCATCTACCCTGGGTATATAGTGAGCATCAGTTTTTGTTACCTGGTTGAGACCTCTGTAATCTACACAAAACCTCATTTCTTTTTTCCCATCTTTTGAGTGAGGTTTTGGTACAAGCACCAAAGGAGAGGCCCAAGGGCTTTCAGAATGTTCAACCACTCCCAGTTCAAGCATTTTCTGAACCTCTTGTTTTATGCAGTCCCTGACATGGTCAGGCTGCCTATAGATCTTACTTTCGACAGGCATGCTGTCTCCAGTATCTATAGTGTGCTCACCCCAAGAAGTGGTGCCTGGCACAGTAGAAAAGAGTTCAGAAAACTGACCCAGGAGATTTATGCAGAGTTCTTTCTGCTCAGCAGTAAGACAGTCTGCCAAAACTACACCTTCCACTAGAGCATCTTGTTCTGTGGAAGAGAAGAGATCAGGGAGAGGGTCACTCTCTTCTTCCTGTCCTTCAGCTGTTGCCATGAGCAGGGTGAGATCAGCCCTGTCATAGTAGGGTTTTAGGCGATTGACATGGAGCACCCTAAGGGGGCTCCTGGCAGTGACTAAGTCAACCAAGTAGGTGACTTCTCCCTTCTTTTCAACAATGATGTGGGGTCCACTCCATTTGCCTTGGAGTGCTCTTGGGGCCACAGGCTACAAGACCCACACCTTCTGTCCTGGTTGGTACTGAATCAGAACAGCCTTCTGGTCATGCCATTGCTTTTGGAGCACTTGGCTGGCCTGAAGGTTTTTACTGGCCTTTTTCATGTACTCAGCCATTCTGGATCTTAGGCCGAGTACATAGTCCACTATGTCTTGCTTGGGAGCTTTTAAAGGTTGTTCCCAACCCTCCTTCACAAGTATTAGAGGACCTCTTACAGGGTGTCCAAATAGAAGTTCAAAGGGGCTAAAGCCCACTCCTTTCTGGGGTACCTCCCTGTAAGCAAAAAGAAGGCAAGGTAACAGGACATCCCATCTCCTCCTGAGTTTTTCAGGGAGTCCCATTATCATTCCTTTGAGAGTTTTATTAAACCTCTCTACCAGTCCATTTGTTTGTGGATGATAAGGTGTGGTGAATTTGTATGTTACACCACATTCCTTCCACATGGCCTTCAAGTATGCAGACACAAAGTTGCTACCCCTGTCTGATACCACATCTTTTGGGAAACCCACCCTGGAAAAGATTCCCAGGAGGGTTTTTGCCACTGCAGGTGCTGTAGTGGTTCTTAGAGGAATTGCTTCAGGATATCTTGTGGCATGGTCCACTACCACCAAGATAAACCTATTGCCTGAAGCAGCAGGAGGGTCAAGGGGGCCAACTATGTCAACCCCTACCCTTTCAAAGGGAACACCAACCACAGGCAGTGGTGTGCCACCAGTCTTGCCACTGGCTTGGCAGATCACACAGGACTTACAAAAGTCTTTTGTGTCCTCGGACATCCTAGGCCAATGAAACAGGGGGACAAGCCTTTCCCATGTTTTAATTTGACCCAAATGTCCAGCCAAGGGAATGTCATGTGCCAGAGTTAGGAGGAACTCTCTGTATTGCAGGGGAATGACCAATCTCCTGGCTGCTCCAAGTTTTGGGACCCTTGCGTCTGTATACAAGAGGTTGTCCTCCCAGTAAACTCTATGTGAGTCACTGACATCCCCATTTTGCTGTTTGACAGCTTGCTGTCTTAGACCCTCTAATGTGGGACAGGTTTGCTGTGCCACACTCAGCTCCTCCCTGGCAGGCCCCCCTCCACCCAAAAGCTCAGCAGTATCTGCTTCAAGCTCCTCTGGTGAAGGTTCTGCACAGGGGGGAAATTCTTCTTCCTCAGAAGTTGAATCATCTGTAGAGGGAGGGATAGTGGGTAGGGATTTACCCTTACTAACCCTAACTTTAGGGAGCACTTGGTCCATTGTTCCAGGATCCAAGTCACCCTGTCCTTTTTGCTTTTTGGCCTGAGCCCTGGTTAAAGCAAAAATATGCCCAGGAATGCCCAGCATTGCTGCATGAGCCTCCAACTCCACTTCTGCCCAAGCTGATGTCTCTAAATCGTTCCCTAGTAGACAGTCTACAGGTAAATCTGAGGCAACCACAACTTTCTTTGGACCAGTAACCCCCCTCCCAGTTGAGATTCACAACAGCCATGGGGTGGCTAAGAGTGTTGTTATGAGCGTCTGTCACTTGGTACTGGTGACCAAGTAGGTGTTGTTCAGGGTGTACCAGTTTCTCTATTACCATGGTAACACTGGCACCTGTGTCCCTGTAGGCCAGAACCTCAACACCATTTATTAGGGGAAGTTGCTTGTACTTATCCATATTAAGGGGACAAGCAACCAAGGTGGCCAAATCAATGGCACCTTCAGAGACTAGTACAGCCTCTGTGGTCTCCCTAACAAGACCAACCCCAACTAAATTACCAAAAGTGAGCCCAGCTACTCCCTTGTATTGGCTATTAGTAGGTTTGCTCCTACCACCACTGCTATTACTAGGGGCACTAGAGGTTGCAGTAGGGGTTGTGGTAGTGAGAGGCTTGATGCTTTTCTTTGGACAACTGGCATCAGTTGTCCAATGGCCTTTTACTTTACATAAATAGCACCATGGTTTCTTAACTTGATTAGAAGAGGATTTGGACCCACCACCCCCACCAGAGTGTTGTTGTGGGCCTGATGAAGACTCATTTTTAGATTTGTCCCCACCCTTGTCTGAAGACTTACCATCCTTCTTCTTGCCATCCTTGTCACCCCCTGTATGAACTTTTCTGTTCACTCTTGTTCTGACCCATTTGTCTGCCTTCTTTCCCAATTCTTGGGGAGAGGTCAGATCTGAGTCCAATAGATATTGGTGTAACAAATCAGACACACAGTTATTCAGAATATGCTCTCTCAGGATCAGATTATACAGGCTTTCATAGTCAGAAACTTTACTGCCATGTAACCACCCCTCCAAGGCCTTCACTGAATAGTCAACAAAGTCTACCCAGTCTTGTGAAGATTCTTTTCTGGTTTCTCTGAACTTAATCCTGTATTGTTCAGTGGTTAAGCCAAATCCATCCAAGAGTGCATTCTTAAAAACTGTAAAATTATTGGCATCACTTTCCTTCACAGTAAGGAGCCTATCCCTACCCTTTCCACTGAAAGATAGCCATAGGATAGCAGCCCACTGCCTTTGAGGGACCCCCTGTACAACACAGGCCCTCTCAAGTGCAGCAAACCACTTGTTAATGTCATCCCCCTCCTTGTAAGGGGAACTATCTAATGCAGATTCCTAGAATCATGCTCTTTCACAGGATTATTATCTGGAATACTGCTGCTGCCACCATGGGGTCCTAACCCCAACCTCTGTCTTTCTTTTTCTAAGTCTAGAGATTCCCCTGTCTAGAGCCAGCTGTTGCTGTTTAAGCTTCAGCCTGGACTCTTCCACTCTCAATCTATTGAGCTCCCTTTCTAACAGTCTGTCATCAGGGTGGGTGGGTTGGGAATGCTTTGACACAGAAGAAAGATGTGAATGAACAGAGGGAGATCTGCCCCTAGCAGTTGGCACCCTAACAACCTGACCTGCAGGAATAAAGTCATCCCTACTGTGATGTGAGCTCACATTACTACCTGTTATGCTAGGTGGTCTGCTAAGGGGCAGGTAGGGAAGGTCACCTTCTAACACTTTGACTGGGGGCTCCCCTGAGTCAGAGTGTGAACTATCTCCTAGCTTCTCAATGGAAGTGCCAGCTAAGGCCTTATCGTTCTCAATAAGCATGTTAGACAATAATTCTCTAGAGGGATTCTTTCCCACCCCTAAACCTCTATCAATGCAGAGATTCCTTAAACCCTTCCAGTTAAGGTGGTCATAAGCTGAGCTGACCAAGTTAGTAGAAGTTCCTACATCAGACATGATAGAAAAAGGTTTAGGGACAGATAAAAGAGAGAAAACGTTTCAGGACTTTTTAAGGAAACAGAAAAAAACTTTTAAAACTTTTTAGAAACTTTTTGAAAGTTTAAGAGTACGTTTCAGCACTTAGCAGACAGTGTAAGAGAAGAAAAGCAAAACTTTTTGGTTAGGTGTACATACACTGAACTTGTTTTGTATATTATTCTCTTATGAAAAGTACACAATGACAAAGTGGTAAGTAGTTGCAAGTACTTATCCCACCGCTGCACAACCAATGTAGGAGGCTGGCCTGGCTTGTAGTGGGTACCAAGGGGTACTTACACTCAGTACCAGGTCCAGTTATCCCCTATTAGTGTAGAAGAGGTGTTTCTAGCAGCTCAGGCTGACAGAAGGTAGCTATAGCAGAGCAGCTTAGGCTGAACTAGGAGACATGCAAAGCTCCTACTATACCACTGGTGTCATATGCACAATATCATAAGAAAACACAATACACAGATATACTAAAAATAAAGGTACTTTATTTTTATGACAATATGCCAAAGGTATCTCAGTGAGTACCCTCAGTATGAGGATGCCAAATATACACAAGATATATGTACACAATACCAAAAATATGCAGTAATATGCAGTAATAGCAAAAGGAAGTAATACAAGCAATGTAAAGTTACAGTAGATTGCAATAGGAGCACATAGGTATAGGGGCAACACAAACCATATACTCCAAAAGTGGAATGCGAATCACGAATGGACCCCAAACCTATGTGAGCTTGTAGAGGGTCACTGGGACTGTAAGAAAACAGTGAGGGTTAGAAAAATAGCCCACCCCAAGACCCTGAAAAGTAGGTGTAAAGTGCACCTATATTCCCCAGAGAGCACAGAAGTCGTGATAGGGGAATTCTGCAAGGAAGACCAACACCAGCAATGCAACCAAAGTGGATTTCCGGACGAGAGTACCTGTGGAACAAGGGGACCAAGTCCAAGAGTCGCGACAAAGTCGAGAGTGGGCAGATGCCCAGGAAATGCCAGCTGAGGGTGAAAAGAAGCTGACACCAGATGGTAGAAGCTATGGATTCTGCAAGAACGAAGACGGCTAGAAACTTCCCCTTTGGAGGATGGATGTCCCACGTCGTGAAAAAGCTTGTAGAGGTATTCCCACGCAGAAAGACCGCAAACAAGCCTTGCTAGCTGCAAGGGTTGAGGTTAGGGTTTTGGGATGCTGCTGTAGCCCAGGAGGGACCAGGATGTTGCCACTTGGGTGAGGAGACAGAGGGGGTGCTCACAGAAGCAGGCAGCACCCGCAGAAGTACCGGAACAGGCACTTGGAAGAGGAGTGAACCAGAGCTCACCCGAAGACACAAAAGGGATTCCCACGACGCCGGAGGACAACTCAGAAGGTTGTGCACTGCAGGTTAGAGTGTCGGGGACCCAGGCTTGGCTGTGCACGAAGGAAATCCTGGAAGAGTGCACAGGAGCCGGAGCAGCTGCAAATCACGCGGTACCCAGCAATGCAGTCTAGCGTGGGGAGGCAAGGACTTAACTCCACCAAACTTGGACTGAAGAGTCACTGGACTGTGGGAGTCACTTGGACAGAGTTGCTGAGTTCCAGGGACCACGCTCGTTGTGCTGAGAGGCGACCCAGAGGACCGGTGATGCAGTCTTTTGTTGCCTTCGGTTGCAGGGGGAAGATTCCGTCGACCCACAGGAGATTTCTTCAGAGCTCCTGGTGCAAGAAGGAGGCAGGCTACCCCCAGAGCATGCACCACCAGGAAACAGGCGAGAAAGCGGCAGGATCAGCGATACAAGGTTGCAGTAGTCGTTTTTGCTACTTTGTTGCGGTTTTGCAGGCGTCCTGAGCAGTCAGCGATCGATCCTTTGGCAGAAGGTGAAGAGAGAGATGCAGAGGAACTCTGATGAGCACTTGCATTCGTTATCTAAAGAATTCCCCAAAGCAGAGACCCTAAATAGCCAGAAAATGAGGTTTGGCTACCTAGGAAGGAGGATAGGCTAGCAACACAGGTAAGAGCCTATCTGAAGGAGTCTCTGACGTGACCTGCTGGCACTGGCCACTCAGAGCAGTCCAGTGTGCCAGCAGCACCTCTGTTTCCAAGATGGCAGAGGTCTGGAGCACACTGGAGGAGCTCTGGGCACCTCCCCTGGGAGGTGCTGGTCAGGGGAGTGGTCACTCCCCTTTCCTTTGTCCAGTTTCGCGCCAGAGCAGGGCTGGGGGATCCCTGAACCGGTGTAGACTGGCTTATGCTTTGATGGGCACCATCTGTGCCCATCAAAGCATTTCCAGAGGCAGGGGGAGGCTACTCCTCCCCAGCCCTGACACCTTTTTCCAAAGGGAGAGGGTGTAACACCCTCTCTCTGAGGAAGTCCTTTGTTCTGCCTTCCTGGGCCAGGCCTGGCTGGACCCCAGGAGGGCAGAAATCTGTCTGAGGGGTTGGCAGCAGCAGCCGCTGCAGTGAACCCCCGGGAAAGGTAGTTTGGTAGTACCCACGTCTGTGCTAGAGACTCGGGGGATATGTTACCTGGCCATGTTCGGAGTTACCATTGTGACGCTGTACATAGGTAGTGACCTATGTACAGTGCACGCATGTAATGGTGTCCCCGCACTCACAAAGTCCGTGGAATTTGCCCTGAATGATGTGGGGGCACCTTGGCTAGTGCCAGGGTGCCCACACACTAAGTAACTTAGCACCCAACCTTTACCAGGTAAAGGTTAAACATATAGGTGACTTATAAGTTACTTAAGTGCAGTGGTAAATGGCTGTGAAATAAAGTGGACGTTATTTCACTCAGGCTGCAGTGGCAGGCCTGTGTAAGAATTGTCAGAGCTCCCTATGGGTGGCAAAAGAAATGCTACAGCCCATAGGGATCTCCTGGAACCCCAATACCCTGGGTACCTCAGTACCATATACTAGGGAATTATAAGGGTGTTCCAGTATGCCAATGTGAATTGGTGAAATTGGTCACTAGCCTGTTAGCGACAATTTGGAAAGCAGAGAGAGCATAACCACTGAGGTTCTGGTTAGCAGAGCCTCAGTGAGACAGTTAGTCATCACACAGGGAACACATACAGGGCACACTTATGAGCACTGGGGCCCTGGCTGGCAGGGTCCCAGTGACACATACACTAAAACAATATATATACAGTGAAATATGGGGGTAACATGCCAGGCAAGATGGTACTTTCCTACACATCATATATTAAAAATCTGGAGCAGGCTCTGGTTGGTGGGGGCAAGATATGCCCCAGGTGGTTAGGCGGCCAATACTGACTTTGTTGTATGCCAATGTCACAGTTCTGCTCTGAGGAACAGCACCAACCATTCAGTATCTTCTTGATTCCTTCATATGTTTTATGTATTGCCTGAACCTCAGTATTAATTTTATAATTTTGAGAAATCTTATCTCATGGTGGTTGGCCCCTTATTTTGTCAAAGTCTATCGCATTAGCAAGGCTAAGCCTTTCCCATGCTACTAGGGAAAGTGGAGAGTGGATTACCTTGTTTTGATTCCAACACTAACATTTTTTGCGGTCATGTCAATAATTACACCCAAGGTCCGCCCTCAGTTCCTCCAAAAGAGGTTCTCTCCATGTCCCTTAAGTGCTTGTGGTCCATTGCAGCCATCTGCAATGCTCCACCAGAGGTCATCTCGGATCATAAAGTAGTAGTACGTGCCAGGACTCTCAGTTTTCCCTATAAGGCATTAATAGTAGCAGTTAATAATGTGGACACAGGAGCTGGTCTCTCAGGGTGATGTGTTAAGCCATACCTCTCCTAGGAATTAAACTAGAGAGGATAAGCCCTGTAAGGAGGTTATACAATTGCCCCAGCATCAACACCTTATGTTATGTCCTGGTGCCAACTAATGTCCCTTCTTTAAAACGACTCAGAAAGTTTTGAGTAACTAAAAATAAAGTGATTTCAAAGCAAGTTACCTCAGTGCCCTTCCCCCCCCCACCAATAAGAGGAGATTATCATGGTTCGAAGGGTTGGCTGGATTGGTAATACCACCAAGCCCAGATCTGGTGACTGTGGTGTCCTAAATTTCCGAAATGTTAAGTGGATGGGGCATATTTTATCTAACATTGGTTATTACCGGGAAGCTAATAGTAACATCTCAGTTCTCCCATTAGGGTCATTTCATCCACCCCATTTGATGGGATGTGGTCGGGGGAGGGGCTTGCCCTTTAGAAAGCCATCTGTTGATTTTGTCCATCTCATTGTAGCCTACACCGTAGTTTACAGAAGAATGAGAGATTTGAGCATCTGGCCCAGGTTGACAATCATGATTGACTGCTTCCCGACTCTGATACAATTAACTTTACTAGAGAAGAGACTTTACACTCGATCAGGCCTCTTACGATGGCTAATATAGCAGAGGGTTATAGATAAAGCTGCGGATGAGGGCTGCATTAAGATGTTATGTTCTTATGATATTATATGTCTAAAAGAGACTTGGGATGTTCAGGACTGCTTCTTTATGGATGGTTTTGATTCATATTTTGTTAATGCAACACCTTCTTCCCAGGGGAGATCCATGGGTGGGCTTAACAATACTTGTCAACTTGAGTTCGAATTGCAAAGTGGAGAGAGTATTGTATAATTCCCTTAACATACTAAGAGTTCTTTTGATTTTGCCTAATAACTATAAGCTCTTAGTAGTGAATGTGTAGGGTTGTAACTGATGGGATAATGTAATTCACAACGTTCCTGGAGGATTATCTTTCGGGATTGCCTAAATTTGCATTGATCCTGTTAGCGGGGGACTTAGCGGGGGACCTTTAATTTTCATCCTGGTTTGGATTGCAGTAATACTGATGACTCTCTTAACTCACCCTTTATGGGGGACAACGTTCATCTCAAACATTCTCATTGGAGAGGAGGTCTTGAGCAATCTGACCACAGAATATTATTTAGTCAACCTGCTGTTTTAGGGTGGGAGTTCCATTGATTCAGTCCCTACATTTAAGGGTAGGGGCTGTCATTTGATTATTGATTATATTTTTATCTCAGCCTGCCTCTTTCCCTCCCTCCTTAATTTTGAGGCAGTCTGAGTCGCATTGAGTGACCACAACCTGCTCTCAGCATTAGTTTATTGGTAAGAGGATTTATGAGAGGCTTTGCCCTATACATTTAGGGAGCCCATAGAGCCCTCAGACCAGGGATGTACTATCAGTTGGGCTGCGAGTGTCCCCATGGATATGATTGCTAATCTGGTTGCCGCTAGTCATTCTGATGATGAAGAGGTTTCCGATCCAGGTATCATACAATCCCAGCTGCATAAACGGTTTGATAAGAGATTCTCTTAATAAGAGATGCTCGAATGCTCATAAAGATCTGCTGACAGTTTTGCACAAGAAGCTGTGTATAAAGGATTAGGTAAGGAAAGCCAGAGCCCAATGTAACCTAACCATTAATGATCTTAAGAGGGAGGCCTGGGAGAATTTACTGCCTGCTAGTGCATTAAAGAACAGGGGCCCCTTTTGAAGAGTAGGGAACCAGCCCTTATTTTGCCCAGAGAGTCTATCCAACTTAGCCCTTACAATCCCAGAAAGTGACTGGATTTCTCATTTTGAGGCCATTTATGGGTTCAGTGGGACCAAATCTGCCACCTTTGGGTATTAGGACAGAGGATCACCTCAACTTCTGTTCTGAGAAAGTTATGACTGCCATTTTAGCCCTTCCCTCTGGTAGACCCCCCGACCCAAAGGGGTGTCGGGGGACTTATATAAAGCCTGCGTCAAACTTTGGGCCCCTATTATAGTGCGACATCTGAATGCAGTGTCCCGAGGACCCATGCCATATTCTTAGCACAGATCAGTAATGGTTCCTGTTTTTAAAAAGGGGAATAGAGCTAACCTTTCTTGTCAAGACCAATGTCTTTGGTAGACTCAGAGGTAAAGATCACTGGTCGATTAACAGCCTGAGCAACAGAACATCCTTTCTTTCAGATGTGCGCTATGACTTTAGACCAGGTTGGGGAACAATAGAGCAGAGTCTGAATGTATACTTGCTTATCAGCAAGTATACTAAAGCCATAAAGCCATAAGGGGTGCAATTCATCTGGCTTTCATGCATCTCAGTTCGGCATTCAGCGCAGTTAACAGAGCTAAGCTCTTGGCCATGATGGGCTCCATGAGGTCAGACCCTGAACTTATCCCTTTCCTGCGTAATTTGCATGAGGGTCTTTCAGCCTCTCTCACAACAGGTCAAATGGTGAATGTACTTCACACTTTTAATTGATGAGGAGTATGACACAGATGTATTTTGGCACCCTTCTTTTTAGTCTTCATATCAACAGCTTAGAATCTTTTTTACTATAGCATTGCCCTATGGCTAAGGATCAATTGGTGCCTGCCGTGCTATACGCAGATGATACCATTTTAACTCTGCCTCCAGTGCCGATCAGAGGAGAAATGCTTTTGCATTTCTCCTCCGATCGCTTGGAGGGGCAAAGAAAGGCATTAAAGGAAAGGAAAAGCCTTTCCTTTCCTTTGAGGTAGTTTTCAGCATTTCTGCTTCTCGATCGAGATGCGATGGGGCAGCAGAAATGCCCACTAGACACCAGGGATTTATTTTTTGTGATTGAATAAAGGGAGAGGCCCCTTGGGCAAGGGCCACTTCCCAGGGGAGCAATTTCTTTTTAGGTCATCGGCCTATTTTTATGAGGCCAATATGCCCCCAAGGAAGGCAGAAACCACCAGACACCAGTAAAATGTGTTTTTTATTTATTTTTATACATAAGGGGAGAGGCCCCTTGTGCAGGGGCCGCTATCCAGGGGGGCAAAATATTTTTAGGCCTTTTCTGCCACACCTGGGGGCAGATCAGCCTATCATAATTAAGCTGATCTGCCCCCAGGAGGGGCAGAAACCTCTAGACCAGGGATATATTTTTTTATGTTTACATTTTTTTTTTATATATGAGGAGCGACCCCTTAGGCAAGAGGTCACTCCCCTGGGGGTCAAATTGCATTTAGGCCATTTCTGCCCCTCCTGGTGGCAGATCGGCTTATTTTTATTAGGCCAATGGGGACAGAAACCACTGGACACCAGGGATCATTTTTTTTGGTCAGTTTCACATGAGGGGAGTGACCCCTTAGACAAGGGTCGCTCCCCTGGGGTGGGGGGCAAATTTGTTGTAGGCCATTCTGCCCCCCTTGGGGGCAGATCAGTCTATTGTAATTAGGCTGATCTGCCCCCAGGGGGGCGGAAAACCCTAGACACCAAGGATTTTCTTTTTGTTTATTTTATTTTTTTATATGTGGGGAGCAACCCTTTAGGCAAGGGTCGCCCCCCCCCCAGGGGGCAAATTGTCTTTAGGCCATTTCTGCCCCCCCTGTGGGCAGATCGGCCTATTTTTGTTAGGCCAATCCTCCCCCAGGGGGGCAGAAACCACTAGAAACCAGGGATTTGTATTTTTTTGGGCAAATTTCACACAAGGGGAGCGACCCCTTAGGCATGGGTAGTTCCCTCGGGGGCAAATTTATTTTAGACCATTTCTGCTCCCCTTGGGGGCAGATTGGCCTATTTCTATTAGGCCAACCACTTAGGCACCAGGGATTGGTGTGTGTGTGTTTTGTTTGGGGGGGCAGCCCCTTGGGTAAGGGTCTCTCCCCATGGGGGCACATTACTGTTGGCCATATCTGCCCCCTTGGGGGAAGCTCGGCCTATTTTTGGTAGGCCCATCTGCCCCCAAAGGTGGGAAAAAGCCCACAAGAGGCCAGGGAAGATTTTTTTTCCCAAAAAAAGAGGGTGGGGGTATGGCCATACCCTCACCCCAAATAAATGGGGCCAAAGTTGTTCTGCCCACTAGTGGGCAGATGGGGCTATTACCCACGATCCACACCCCAGGGGGGCAGAAAGTCTTCTAGATGCTATGGAATTTAAAAAAATAAAAAAAATGTGGGGTGGTGGCTACCAACCAGTATGGGCCTGGTTATGCCCCCACCAAAACTGAAGGAGGTAACAGTCTTTCAGCTCTCACCCACACACTAAAACATCTTACCCCACAGCAAGCAAGAGGACATTTGAATATTTTGGGTTTTGGTTTTACATTTGGGCCATGAGAGCTTGGCTAACTCTCAAAATCATCCCACTTGGAATGGTGAAGGCTGCACTTTTTGGACTTTGGGACGCTGCCATGTAGAAAAATCCACAAGACCTAGACACATCTGAAAAATAAACATCTGGGTGATTCCAGGGTGGTGTGCTTCACATGCACACCTCTCCATTTTCTTACCCACAATGCCCTGCAAACCTCCAACTTTGCTGGAAATCACACATTTTCCCCACATTTTTCTGATGGAACCTTCCAAGATCTGCAGGAATCAACAAAATTCCTACCACCCAGCATTGTCTCATCTACACCAATATAAATTCTGCTGCACTTGTCAGCCTTAAAATGTTTTTTTTCAAACTGCCCTTCTGGACCAGCTTTGGTTCCCCCTCAATTTCTACATGATTTTGGCTCTTCCTGTCACAGGCACTGGGCCCACCTACACAAGTGAGGTATCATTTTTTACCAGGAGACTGAGGGGAACATAGGGTGGTAGGAATTTTGTCCTGGTGCGGTGATCCCGCACAGAAATGTGTGAAATGTTTTAGCTGAATTTGAGGTTTTCTGAGGATTCTGTGTAAGAAAACATTGGCGGATCCACCTCAGACACACCTCCCTGGACTCCCTCGGGTGTCTAGTTTTCAGAAATGTCTGGTTTTGGTAGTTTTCCCTACATGGCTGCTGAGCCCAGGACCAAAAATGCAGGTGCCCCCCGCAAAAACAGGTAGTTTTGTATTTGATAATTTTGATGTGTCCAGATAGTGTTTTCCTGTCGTGGGCACTAGGCCTACCCACACAAGTCAGGTACCATTTGTATCAGGAGACTTGGAGAAACGCTGGGTAGAAGGAAATTTGTCGATCCTCTCAGATTCCAGAACTTTTTTTCACCGAAATGTGAGGAAAAAGTTTTTTTTGGCTAAATTTTGAGGTTTGCAAAGGATTCTGGGTAACATAACCTGGTGAGAGCCCCACAAGTCACCCCATCTTGGATTCCAATATGTGTCTAGTTTTCAAAACATCACAGGTTTGGTAGGTTTCCTTAGGTGCCGGCTGAGCTAGAGGCCAAATCCACAGCTAGGCACTTTGCAAAAAACATGTCAGATTTCAATGTAAAAATGTGATGTGTCCATGTTGCGTTTCCTGTCACGAGCATTAGGCCTACCCATGCAAGAGAGGTACCATTTGTATCAGGAAACTTGGGGAAACTTTTTCACTCTTTATATTTCAGCAAATAAATTGCTCCATACCTGGTATAGAATGAAAACCCATTACAAGGTGCAGCTCATTTATTGGCTCTGGGTATCTAGGGTACTTGATTAACCTACAAGTCCTATATATCCCTCCAACCAGAAGAGTCAAGCAGACTTAACATTATATTGCTTTAAAAAATCTGACATTGCAGGGAAAAGTTTGAGTAAAACGTTGAGGAAAATGGCAGTTTTTTTCACCTCAATGTCAATATTTTTTTTATTTTCGGTAGGAAATCATTGTAGGATCTACACAAATCACCCCTTGCTGTATTTAGAATTTTGTCTACTTTTCAGAAATGTTCAGCTGTCTTGGCTCCAGCATTGGGCTCACACCCGTTTCCGTCACTAACTGGAAGGAGGCTGAAAACACAAAAAAGTATAAATGGGCTATTTCCAAGTAAAATGCCAAAATTATGCTGAGAAATGGGGTTTTCTGATTCAAGTCTGCCTGTTCCTGAAAGCTGGTCATTTTAGCACTGCAAACCCTATGTGGATGCCATTTTCAGGGAAAAAACCACAAGCCGCCTTCTGCAGCCCTTTTTTCGCATTTTGTTTTAAAAAAAACAAATATTTAGCTGTATTTTGGCTAATTTTTTGGTCTTCTTCAGGGGAACCCACAAAGTCTGGGTACCTGTAGAATCCCTAGGATGTTGGAAAAAAAAGGACGCAAATTTGGCGTGGGTAGCTTATGTGGACAAAAAGCTATGAGGGCGTAAGCGCAAACTGCCCCAAATAGCCAAAAAAGGCATGGCACCTGAGGGGAAAAGGCCTGGCAGTGAAGGGGTTAATAAACTAATTTTAAGGGATTGTTTAGTTTATATATTAAGAATACCATGAAAGACTTATGCAGACCCGATCTCTCCCATGATCCTGATTGTATCATCAAAGCTGATGTTATGTGGGTGAAGCAGGCCTTTGCCAGCGAAGAGAGGGAGGCTTTAGCACAGACTAAGTGATTATCATGTGTTTAAATCTAGAGGTGGCCTGGAACCGTATTTGGCACTTGAGATTGCAGGACACCATAAAAGGTTGTTGGCCATCTAAAGGTTAAATAAGATCTCTCAACTACTGTTTTGTGAAGGTGGGTGGCGTAAACCTTCTGAGCTTCCTCCATGTACTTGTGACACTGTCTCCTCCATAGACACTTTGCACATTTTTTTTTTATTTGTCCAAGCTTTAATTGCCTTCATTTTAAATGTATTCGGCGTCCTCTTGATAGCTATACATTTTAGAAAAGAGAGATCTGCTTTATTATATCTACAGTCCTTACCTACCATGCATGTGTGTTACTTTTTAACTTGTTTTCTTTATCTGGAGTTTTAAGATGGAAATGGTGAGATGAATACCTTTTGCTTGTTTCGGATAGTAATGAGATGTGATTGTTTGATTTGATGCACTTTGTTCTCATTTTTTTTAACTGCTTTTCTCAGTTCAAATAAAGTTATTTGACTGACTGATACTAGGCTTGGTCACAAGTCCTTGGGTGCTATGTTGAAGATATACAAAGCTAAATGTATTTCTACTGCCGCCTATGGTAGTGACAGCTGCAGATATGTAAATTTTTCCAAATTGCAAGTAGTGAACAATATATTTTTGAAATGCTTGTTATTGCTCCCTCAGAGCACAACCTCACCTATGACCCATGAGGAATTGGGATTAGGATACCTTTCTGATATCTTGCCGTAGCGACCACTAACCCTATGAATGTGATTCTGGTTGAAACCTGAAACTGCCCTCAACCATCTTATGATTAAAGTTTGCCTGACCATTGATTATGCTTCAAGAATACCTTGGCTGAGCTGTGTCGATTCATGCTTTAAAAAATTGAGGTGACCAGACATTTATGACCACCCTGAGTTTATTGGTAAGACAAACGTAGCTTGGACTAAAATGGCTTTTTTGCCCTGGAAAAATAAGAATAGGGCATCATGTGCTTTAGTAAAACCGACTGTTAGACTATAAATGCTGATTAAAATGACCTGAGCATTATTTACTGATAACTATGACCAACTGTCACCATATTTTATTCAGATGCTTTAGGTTTATTCTGTTTCATTACTTACTAATTGTTCCTAAAGGTGGAAACCTACACCTTGTAAAACAGGGGATCCTGTTTAGAGGCTAAGGGCCTGATTTAGAGTTTGGTGTATGGGTTACTCCATTACAAAATCACAAATGTGATGGATGTCCCGCCTGCCATATCACAGTGCCCATAGGACACAATGGATTCATAATACAGCAGATGGGATATCCGTCACGTTGTGACGGAGAACCCCATCTGCCAAACTCTAAATCAGGACCTTAGTCTCTAAACAGAATACCCTGCACTTTGTTATGCTCTGTACATTTTATAAACAATTGTGTTCTACTTTGTTATATAATTTGCTGGATGGGAGGAATTTCAAACCACTAGCACTGGTATCTGATTCTTACATGTGTTTTCATGTTGCCTGCATCTTATCTGGCATTATCAGCTTGACATATACACTGTTTTATATGATTTATTAATTTACTGGTTTATTTGTAATTTTTATTTTATGGTCTTACTTTGCTAAAAACTGAATAAAGAGTATTGAAGACCATGATCAACATACACCATAAAATACATACAAAACATAATTAGGTCTACTGCAAGCACCTCAAACAACTACGAAAATATCCAACACTAACTATAACCTAAAAATCACATTGACTTCTAAAAATAAATTTTACTAACAATCTACTACCTCCTCCCACACATACTACCCCTAGAAAATACATAAAAATTAGAATTACCTTTAATGAGGAACCGCTACCCTGCAGTCACCAGTGTCCAAAAATGATGAAAGGGGGCTACAAAATAACGACAGTAGTAAACTTTCTGACTGCAGAAACCAATGCAATAGATACATGCAGCCTTGACTATATTTTCTTAAAAAAGAAAAAGAAAAAAAACTTACAAAATGCCTAGAAATGGTACTTTAGGCTGGTGGTGGTTCAAGTACAAAAAAAAACCATTTAAACACAAAAGATGGCATTTAAATAAACATTTAATACAAATAAATACTAAGAAACATTTTTAAATAAAAAAACAATACCAATTTAAACATAAGGATAGTTACAAAATACCAATTCACCAAAAATCAAGAAGTTTTCAATAAACAATAAAATTAAGGCTTACATTTAAAATCATTAAAAAAAATGCTATTAGAAATAATTTAAAAACTATATACTATTAATCCAATTGAAATAAAATCAATAATTTAAAGACAAGAATTAAACTTCACATTTCCCAAAAAATATTTCAAAATTGACAAAAACAAAAGTAAAAACACTTCCCACTCAATCTCACTTATAACCCAGTAACTGGCACCTAACAAAGTAGGAAAATAACATATATACTACAAAAGAAAATTAGAAGTGATACAATAAATTTAAATAGTAAACAAAGCATATACTATACTTAAAAACTCAATAATAACTACAATACTTAGGGAGAAAAAAAACTATATTGTTACCTGCAAGATCATTTCCAATGCTAGATATGACATCATGATATTACTGCAACTATATGAAAGACTGACAATATTTTTTTACATGATATTAAGGTAGTATACCCCATATGCATCTTTACCATTGGATTAAAAATCTGTAGTTTATTTTAAACATTTCTCATACAGAGCACATCTTCTACTACAGGATGATTTGTTAGGAAATGTGTACGTTGTTAATGGATTAGGGCCTTATATAGAGTTTGGCGGAGGAGTTACTCTGTCACAATGGTAACGGATATCCCGTCTGCCAAAATTGAAATCCCATTATGTCATATGGGATTTCAATTTTGGCAGATGGGATATCCGTCAGCGTTGTGACGGAGTTACCCCTCTTCCAAACCCTAAATCAGGCTCTTAGTAACCACAAAAAAAATCTACCACAGAAGCCCAGAAAACACATCTCTAATGCTAATAAAGTTTAAAGCACTCCTCATATGTTGCATTCTGATTTCTGCAGAAAAACGTTTACAAAATGTTTTTTTTTTCAATGAGCAAGTAATACCCAGCAGATTGACTACTTCAAATCAGGGTGAAGTAATCTTGTTAGAACTGCTACCCTTCCCAGCTTCTGGCTATATCAGCAATATATCCTAGTTATTAAACATTCTAAATGAATATACACAACTTTGCAAACCATCAACCTGGTTAAGCTTCTAAGCAGCACATCAGCAATAATCTTCATAGGAACCAATGAAGGAGTCATCCAGACAGGGGTAATTATGTTTATATTGGGTGTCACAGATAGTCAAATAAACAAAACCCGTTGGTCCTATGGAATATGTAGATGATTCTACTACATTTCATCTGTCTCTTCTTTCCTCTATTATTCTATGTTCTATTATTTTTATAATTAGGCCAACTCAGAAGTGCATCAAAATGCATTTAGAGCTATTCCTTGGATTTGTAAATCATAATTTGATTCATTTACTCATTTTGGAATAACTGATACAAATGGTTGAACATTACAATAATAAACATACCCATTTACTAATTTCTTACAGTTTCAATTATTCACCAGACCCTACCAAAACCAACCCCAAAGTGTGAAACATTTACTGAGGTTTAACCCCTTCCTAACTTTCAACAGGATAAACATTTTGGATCAATTTGTTTTCTGTGTCTGTAAAAAGCATTTGTAAAAGGAACTGCATCTCATAATATAGATTCCAGTTCCTCTTATTATGAAATAATCTGAGGAAGGAAAACAATATTATGATCTATGGACATGACACTCAATTTTCAATCAAAATTTTAAATATAATTTGCGTTTCTTCCACTTAGACATACTATGATGTATACCAATATTTAGCAATAAAAAAATATATTGAAACAGAGATGGCATGTTTACTAGACCAGCAAGGCAGTTTAGCAAAATGTTCCCTTATGCTAAAGGAACCCTGCACATAAAGATTGTTTCTATCAGGGCGAAAAGCACTGCCTAAATGTTATATGGGGAGAGCAAGCAAGTTGGAAAAGGAAACTATACAACCATCAAGATAATCGACAAATATCTTCAAGTGTTATTCCCGACCAGTGAAAAGACATCAGACTATATACACACTATTCAAATACAACTATCATGATTGTCACATTTTCAGCTTTAACAATCCAACATGTTTTATTTCAGAATTTCATATGAAAGATTGTGTAGTTTAAAAACCTAGAGGTGCCTCCCATTTCCATCCAACATCTGTATTTTCCTGCATTATTCTACGACCCTTCAGAAATCTATACCTTTGTTATGCTGACTGTGTATGATCTCTAGTTGCTTTTTTTATTTTGTCAACTCACCACATCAAGCTTTATACCCAGTCTGGGCCTTCTTAGGAGTGGTTTGCAAAGCATTTGATAATTGTAGGAGTAGTAGAGGTTGCCCTCTATGTGGATCCACACTTTTCTTGCACTCGATGAAAGGATAAAATATGGCGTTTGTCAAACAACTGTCAAACCTCTAACAAACATTTCTTCCAAACTTTATTGTTTTATTATACTACATGCAGTTGAATTTAACATCTGAATGTGACCCATTAAAAGCTTTGCTATGGTTTACTTGTCACTGTGTGAATATATATATTTAATAATTCTTTACATGCTTCCCTTCACAATCCATACAGTAAAACTCACATGATACATAACTGCAATCATAGCGCTTACTAAATGATGTTGATGAACAAAGACATGTTCTGGTGCTTGCTTTAAAGCGAAGGCCACATGGTACCATCCAAGATCAGGAAAGAAAGAAAGACATATTAAATACACACTTTGTTTAGCATTGGGGATTTTAGTTTGGCATTTAACCCCTTCGCAGCCAGGCCTTTTCCCCCTCAGGTGCCAGGCCTTTTTTTGACTATTTGGGGCAGTTCACACTTAGGCCCTCATAACATTTTGTCCACCTAAGCTACCCAGGCCAAATATGTGTCCTTTTTTCCCAACATCCTAGGGATTCTAGAGATACCCAGATTTTGTGGGTTCCCCTGGAGGTGACCACGAAATTAGCCAAAATACATCTAAAATTTCGTTTTTTTTTACAAAAAATGGGACAGAGGGCTGCAGAGGAAAGCTTGTGGTTTTTATCCCCTGAAAATGCCCCAGCTTTCGAGAACAGGCAGACTTGAATCAGAAAACCATATTTTTAAACACAATTTTGTCATTTTACCGGGACATACCCTATTTTTACTTTTTTTGTGCTTTCAGCCTCCTCCTAGTTAGTGCCAGAAATGGGTGTGAAACCAATGCTGGCTGCTGGACAGCTAAACATTTCTAAAAAGTAGACAAAATTCTGAATTCAGCAAGGGGTCATTTGTGTACATCCTTCATGGTTTTCCTTCAGAATGTAACAGCTAAATAAAACAAATATTGAAACTGAGGTGAAAAAAAGAGCCATTTTTGTCCACCTTTTCTTCTATTACTTTTTCCCGCTATGGCTGATTTTTTAAAGCAATATACCATTACGTCTGCTGGACTCTTCTGGTTGTGTATCTAGGGCTGGTAGGTTAACTAACATCCCTAGGTACCCAGAGCCAATAAAGGAGTTGCACCATGCAATGGGTTTTCATTGTATACCAGGTATACAGCAATTAATTTGGTGAAATATAAAGAGTGAAAAATAGGTATCAAGGAAACCTTTGTATTTCCAAAATGGGCACAAGATAAGGTGTTGAGAAGCAGTGGTTATTTGCATATCTCTGAATTCCGGGGTCCCCATACTAGCATGTGAATTACAGGGCATTTCTCAAATAGATGTCTTTTTTACGGTCTTACATTTGGAAGGAAAACATGTAGAGAAAGACAAATGGCAATAACACTTGTTCTGCTATTCTGTGTTCCCCCAAGTCTCCGGATACAAATTGGTACCTCACTTGTGTGGGTATGCCTAGTGGCCACGACAGGAAACGCAACATGGACACATCACATTTTTACATTGAATTCGGATGTGTTTTTTGGAAAGTGCCTAGCTGTGGATTTTGGTCTCTAGCTCAGCCGGCACTAGGAAAACCTACAAAACCTGCGCAGTTTTGAAAACTAGACACTTAGGGGCACGCTTACCAGGTTATGTTACCCAGAATCCTTTGCAAACCTCAAAATTTGGCAAAAACAAAACACAGTTTTTCCTCACATTTCGGTGATAGAAAGTTCTGGAATCCGGGAGGAGCCACAAATCCACAAATTTCCTTCCACCCATCATACCCCCAAGCCTCCTGATAAAAATAGTACGTCACTTAGGTGGGTAGGCCTAGTGCCCGCAACAGGAAATTCCCCAAAACACAACATGGACACATCACATTTTCCCAAACAAAACTGACCAGTTTTTTTGCAAAGTGCCTAGCTGTGGATTTTGGCCTCTAGCTCACCCAGCACCTAGGAAAACCTAGCAAACCTGGACATTTCTGAATACTAGACACCTAGGGGAACCCAGGATGGGGTAAATTGTGGCGCTCTCACCAGGTTCTGTTAACCAGAATCCTTAGCGTACTTCAAAATTTGGCAAAAAAAAAAAACTTTTTCCTCACATTTAAGTGCTGCAAAGTTCTGGAATCTGAGGGAAGCCACAAACATCTTTCTATCCAGCATTCCCCCAGGTCTCCTGATAAAAATGATACCTCACTTGTGTAGGTGGGCCAAGTGCCTGTGACAGGGAAGAGCCAAAAACATGCTGAAATTGAGGGGAACCAAAGCAGGTCCTAAAGAACAGTTTGAAAAAAAAAGTTTTTAGGCTGACAAGTGCGGCAGAATTATTATTGGTATAGATGTGACAATGCTGAGTGGTAGGAATTTTGTGGATTCCTGCAGATTCTGGAAGGTTCCATCACAAAATTGTAGGGAAAATGTGTGATTTCAAGCAAAGTTGGAGGTTTGTAGGACATTGTGGATAAGAAAATAGTGAGGGCTGCATGTGAAGCACACCACCCTGGACTCACACAGATGCTTAGTTTGCAGATGTGTCTAGGTCTCGTAGATTTTTCTACATGGCAGCGTCCCAAAGACCAAAAAGTGCAGCCCTCAACACTCCATGTGGATTTTGAGAGTTAGACTAGCTCTCATGGCCCAAATGTAAAACCAAAACCCAAAATAATCAAATGTTCTCTTGCTTGTCGTTGAGATAAGATGTTTCAGTGTACAGGGGAAGAGCTGAAAGACTGTTACCCCCTTCAGTTGGGGTCGGGGCATAACCATGCCCATACTGGCTGGTAGCCACCAGCCTACTATTTTTTTTTTAAATTCCTTTGCAACTAGTAGGCTTTATGCCCCCCCGCCCCGGGGAGTGGATCACAGGTAACCGCCCCATCTGCCCACCGGTGGGCAGAACAATTTTTTTCCCCATTTATTTGGTGTGGGGGTATGGACTTCCCCCACCCTCTTTTTTTGAAAAAAATTCTTCCCTGGTCTCTGCATGGCTTTCTGCCCCCCCACCACCTTGTGGGCAGATGGGTCTTACAAAAATAGGCTGAACTACCCTCAAGGAGGGCAGAAATGGCCATCAATAATGTGCCCCAATGGGGTGTGACCCTTGCCAAACGGGCTGCCCTGCCAAACAAAACACACACACACCAATCCCTGGTGCCTAAGTGGTTCCAGCACCCCCGGGGCAGATCAGCCTAATAGAAATAGGCCAATCTGCCGCCAAGGGGTGAAAAAATTACCTAAAATAAATTCCCCCCCCCCCCACCCCAGGGGAGCGACCCTTGCCTAAGGGGTCGCTCCCCATTTGTAAAAAATAAAATAAAAAATCCCTGGTGCATAGTAGTTTCTGCTCCCCATGGGGGCTGATCAACCTAATTGAAATAGGCTGATCTGCCCCCACTGGGGGCAGAAATGGCCAAAAATAAAATTGCCCCCCAGGGGAGCGACCGAAAACCCTAGTGCCTTGTGGTTTCTGCCCCCTTACCTAAGGGGCCACTCACCACGTATAAAAAATAAAAACAATAATTATCTCTAGTGGCTTCTATCCCCCCTGGAGGCAGATCAACCTAATTAAAATACCCTGATTTGCCCCGGGGGCAAAAAAGCCCTAAAAAAGAAAGTACCCCCCTTTGGGAACGGCCCTAGCCAAAGGGGCCACTCCCCCTATACATAAACAAACAAAAACGCGAATCCCTGGTGTCTAATGGGAATTTCAGTAGCCCGATTGCTTCACGATCGGTCTTCAGAAATGATCCGACAGACAGGAAAGGAAAGGAAGGAAAGGAAAGGCCTTTCCTTTCATGTCCTCTGCCTGCCCACACCCCCGCATTTCTCTTCTGATCGCGCTGGAAGCTGATCTTTCAGCGCGATGGGGGCTGCCTCTGATGAGGTCAGCTCGTGATCGTGCACTGATGTCATCAGACATCACTGGAGGGGCTGGTAGGATGGAAGGGAAAGCGATTCTCCTTCCATCCCTGCCCCTTCAAGGGTGGGTGGGAGGCTCATGGGAGGGGAGAGCTGGCATTCCCCCATGAGCCGGTCACAGGACATAACCCTATGACCCTTCATATCCGGGCCTGGTAGCATGTCCACAAGAACAGTTTTTCAAGAATGAGTACAATTAGGCTTAGCAGAGACCATTCCCTTGACCCAACACATACTCACATGCACATATGTGATATGCATACTCTCAGACATTCACACCTGTGGAGTCTCTCTCACACACACACACACACATTCAACATTTCACTCCTTTTGTTACCCACTACCTCCCAACAGGTGACAGCAGCGACTGCAGCTCAGCACCCTCAGTTTACACACATCTGTAGATTTACCGCTCATTAACCTCACAAGATAACTCAGTGACAGTGATAGTCTTGCACGTAAAGTGCACATGGAAGTTAGTCTCCCAGGGAGGGGCTCTAAGCCATTGTTGCTCTTAGATGGTTATCTTCCCTTTAACAGCATGCCTTCTTGCAGCTGTGTAACTGTTTCTGTTTGCTCAATACTATGACTAAAGCCCAACATTATAGGGAAGAATTTAAAAGAACCATGATCTTGACACTCTGAAGTCTTGGCATCATATCCATTGGGCAGGTTTCACATGTCTTCACTTTCACAAAAGTGATGTCACTAAGGGGCAAGAATCTGATCCATAGGAACCAAAAATGCAAGTGTTCCTAGGGACAAACTACATCAATGTGTACGTGAGGCAAAATCAATTATAAACTAAAACAAATCTATTAAAGTCATTGACCACACTGCCACACTTTCGGGTTGTGCCCCCCCCCCCTTAGTTTGCAAATGTGCATAGTGTGTGCACACATCTGATTACTATGGTTTGTTTATGAATGGAGTGGCCCAGACCTCCATTAGCAGTTATCACATTTACAGGGCTGTTTCACACATAACTTCACAAATAAACATCATCAAATTCCCTACTTGCTAGTTTTGTTTTCATTGATAACAGTGATTCTTTCGCTTTTCATACAGCTTCTTTGGACACTTTTAAACTTCATGTGTTCTCCCACAGATAGGTTAAAGAAGGTTTCACTACCTTACTGATAACCTCCTGCCAGTTCTCTTTATCCTCACAGTCATAAAACAATCATACACATGCCTACACACAAGCAATTACCTTAATAGAAGCCACAGACTATTCTCACTCCCGTTCATAAACACATTCACACACCCCTACACATCCACCTACTTCTGTCTGTAGCTTTCAGCCCACATTGTCCCCCTGCAGCAACAAAAATAGTGAGGACAGTCACTGACCCTTTGCACACCTACAAAATGGACCACTGTATAATATACATAGAAAAGGATGGGTAGTGGTGGTAAATAAGGTGCACTTCCCAAATGTATAAGTATAAAAATTATGTTTGGTACATAGCAATGAGCTGTGGTGCAATGCGGTTGAGTGAGCTCCACTACCCTAGAGCGTATTGTGGTATTCCTAAGAAACACCAGACAAAGTTAGTTACAGATACCGCAGCACTCGAAAAGGTTCGTCGATAAATAGGCCCTTCAATTAAGTTCAGTTATAGTAGGTTCTTTTATTCGAAGACATAGGCATACGTCCATCAAAGAATCATCTTACCATAACCACAGCCATCGTATTGAATTGGATGAACATTGTTGCATAGGCAAGACAACACGTGTTTCATCACAACTGACTTTTCCAAGGCTGCAAGATATATTTGTCAATTATGGTAGTCATTCCCTGTCCCGAAATGTTCGAAGTTGATAACCTGGTCAATAGAGTGTAGGGGTCAAATTGGTGAAACATGGGCCCACATAGGAAACAGATTTTGTGGTAAGTTGCCCTTGTACCAATGAGAGAAAAACAACAGTGAGGAGAGGAATGTAAACACACCTATCATATGAGTAGGTAACTCAAAATACTCTATGCTGGCGTGACCTGGGTGCCACTGTGTATCGTGTTGGCATTAAACATGCACTGTGTGCAATATTTTGTTGAGGCCCCGTCACCATCATTCATGCTGACTATGTGCTACACACATCAAGGTGCTACATAGGAATGGTAAGAAGATTGCCACGATGGAGGAAAGAAGGCAGTACCTTATAGCAGTAAGCACGGTCTGAGAAGTACCAGATATCCAACCAAGTTAGGCACAGTATGCCTAGAAAATACGTTACAAGACTTGTTCATGGTAGTGTGAAGAGAGGATTGAAATAATATGAGACCATGGTAAGTCTCATGCCTGTGGAAAGGCGACTTGGTATGTGAAAATTGAAAATGTATTTAGCCGCATTATACATGTAAAGTTAATATAGAAAAGGACAAAGACCAAGTGTGGACACTATAGAAATTAACCAGCGAGTATATATAGGGTAGCAACATAGGTTTTAAAAAAGGCTTGTGAAACTAAACTACACATCAGCTGTTGTGTGTAGGGTATAGATGTATTCACAGGATAAAAAATAAGTAATGTTTAGGCTAGCGTTACGGTTACAAATTGAAAAGTGAAAAATAAAGGAATAAGGGAAAAAAGTGAAAATAAGCACATGGTATGAGAGGTTAACGAAAGGTGCCAAAAGGGGCCCGGTAAAAGGTCAGAGCAAAGGCTACCAATAAAAGCACATGCATGATGTGGTGCAAGTCTATTAGCGAGCAGCAGTAGTGAAAGTAATAAAACAAAGTGATTAAAAATGAAAAAGACCAAAGGTTTAAAACCGGCTTACCTCTGAGAAATAAACAAAGGATTATTCCAGCGTGGAGACTTGTAATAAAGCGTCGGCCATGTTGGAGGGATATTTATAAGCCTCATGAACATAGAAAAAGGGGGAGGAAAGAGGCAGCGGGAGTGTACGAAAGCGAACAAATGCGATGGCCATACTGGAGTGTGGTAAAATATGCGTCTTCAGCTACTAATAGTGTTTAAAGAGCATGAGAAAAGAAAAAGGAAGAAAGGGGAAAATAAAAAGAAAGGGAGAAAATAGAAAGTGAATTGAAGCAAGGTCAACATGCCAAGGAGAAGGTGAACATCCTGGTGATCACCCAAACGTAGAGTACTATTACAAGTTAGCATGGTATCATAGTGATCACCCAAACGTAAAGTATTGTTACAAAGTAACATGGGATCATCAATTGAATATGCCTCACAAATGTAAATACAGTATTTTTATGTCGCTTAAAACTGAACTGTCAGGAACAAATATAAATGTGCTATTGGAAAAACAAACATAATAAAGATTATGTAAAGTGATTCAAGGACTAAGTCCAGGGTCCCACATAAACATAACAACAGATCTCATATTGATTGCTAAGAAGTTAATAAAGTACTGGAGGAAACAAACGTAGAGTACAGTTATGAATTAGCATTCTTTCATCTGTTACACATGCCTACCAGAAGTAGGGAGTAGAGTACCTACAATAGAGATGTCAAACTATACATCAGATGTTTGCAAAACTCAAGTACATGGAATAAATGTAAGAAAAGTGAAGTACAGAATTTGTATGCCACGCAAGAACGAGCTGTAAGAAATATATACACATATGCCATTGGAAAACAAAATAGCCAAGAATTGTGTAAAATGATTCAGGGGAGAAGGACATTACAAAAAGTCACCTGTTCTGTTAATATGCTCATTAATCAAAATTACAACCACACTTGCTAACTTAAGCTAATGGAGTTGTTTTTCATTATTCTGTCTTCAAAACAGAAGAGTGTGCTTTATAATAAATGAATGTGTTAACAGTGACATCTGCAGGACTAAAGCAGAAGCAGATGCAAGGTCATTGTGTGATGTAATTGATGAAATGTTTCAACTGTCGCTCTAAGATTGAATAATCTCATTGTTAGAGATATGTTATTAACTTATGTATTTTCCTCGAGGGTGGAAGTTAAAAAAACAGTGTTAAGCGTTCTTCCTGCGCATTTGTATTCTTGGTGGAGGGGGAACAAAGGATCCACCGATGAGACAGAAGAGAAGGAAGTCTAAGATATTAAATGTATTAGTTTAGGGATTCAACAGCGAATAGAAAAAACTTGATGTACATTAAAAATGTAATTTCTAGATATCTGTTAATTTTCTGATTAGTCATACTTTTCTCACCTTATGTCTCATTCAATCATTTTCACTGACAAATTTAACTTATCGTTCTCTCACCACTTCCTTGAGTTAGTCTTCTCTGAGTTAGTCTTCTTTAGGTTGTCTGGGGAGAGTCAGTCTTTGGGGTTGAGATGTCTTGGGTCTGTCACTCTGGCAGATCTTTTGGGAGTTCATGTATCCCTTATTTGCTCTTAATGCTTTAATGGTTTAGTGTATCTTACAGTCCACAGTGTAAACCATTATCCCCATCCTGTATCCTGATGCTGATTGCCGAAGGTGTCCCTCTGATGAAGTAGACAAAATTGCTGATTCTGTAGTGCATTGGTAATGTATGAGCTGTGACCTGTCATGTGTCTTTTGTTTTCCAGGTACCAGCTGCAACTCACTAACTCCTGCATATAATTATGATATAACCGGAGTTAGATGTTTTTCTAAATGCGTGTTACTAAAACTTTTACATGAAGCCCAACATGTTAATGCTAATTTGTGGTTAGTGAGGCAAGGGATTTTCTTCACATGCTCATGATATGTTACTGATGCTTTTATCATTTTACTGATGTAGTCAATCTCTCTTGGTCAGATTTTGGTGCTATGGTTTTGTGTTATAACCCTTGATTTGATTTGTCTACTTGCTTTGATTAAACTCAGATATATAAAGCGTTAAATTCAGCCTTTGTTGTCTCTCCATATGTAACATTTGTGTCTGAGAATTATTTTTGTGACCTTAGCGCTGTTAATATAGGGAAATAAAATTGTTAACTTCTTACTAAATTGGTGTGGTTATTGAAGTGTTATTGAGGTTGTGTTGATTCTCATATGCTGTTGTGATGATAATGACGCACTGCAAATTACATCCCCTCCATACAATGTCGGTTCGGTCCATCAACCCGATGCGTGAAACCCACTATTCGGTCTGAGGTAATAGCTAGGGTTTCTCCGCACTCAGTTTTTTGGTAGCCGAGGAAGGTTACATCATTTTTGGATGATGTCATTGGTTGTGTCATGGATCTGTGAAAAGTTTTTATTGGGTTTTGATTATTAATTTTTCAAGATGTTTTGTGGATTTGACAAAATAAGTTGCTAGATGCCTTAAGTGACCTTCCCCAGTCCTCGGAGATGTTCTAGTTTGATAGGGAGTGTTCTTAGCGTTCTGTTGTTAGATCGAGCATGGTTAGGGAAAATGTGCTTGCACAGCTTAAGCTAATTTGCAGATGAGTGAGTTGTTTGTGAGTTTATTGGGAGTTGGCATACTCCAAAAAAATATATAATGTTTATAGGGAGTGGGAGTACTCCAAAGAGGTATGTGAGTAGGGAATTCTGAGAACTTCAAGTGTGCACAGAACAATTGTCCACATGGTAGTTGGTAAGACGGACCTAATGAGAGAGGTCTAAGACTCCGGAGTATATTGACAAGTGTAGTGAGACACTTGGTATATGTTGTAATTTGTCTATTTAGTAGCCCAATCTGGTGTGGTTGATAAGACAAGTTTGCAAGTTAATTTGAGTGTCTGAAATTATGGACTGAGATTTGGCGAGTTCTAGGCACACCGGGACTGTCTCCATTGATCAGTTGAGAGTAAAATTTGCTGGTTGAATTTTGCTCGCGAATTTTGGGGAACTGTGAAGAAGAATAACTACAAGTACCCTACCTAGAGTAAATAGACAAATTTGTTTTCTTTTTGGTTTTTAGGAATGCTCGCAAAATTAACATTGCATTATTTTGGGTGTGTTGGGTTTACGGAAGATAAACCGAAAGACTTTGTCAGCGCCTCAGCTGCTGCACTAGGGGTGTGTGTGTTGGTGTGACATCAGTTTGTGCCGCGCTGAAGTTGGTTAGCTAGAGGGTTTGCACACAGATTGGTGTGTTGCGATTGGACGAGAAGAGTGTTGAAGAGGATTGTGGGATTGTAGGCACTTCCTGATTAATTGTGTTTGAGCAGATTTGGTTGAAAATGAAGTTTTTCAAACTTTAAAAAGTGCTCTTAGAGGTGATGAGTATATTCCGGCAATAGAGGGAGAAATTTGTCCGCCAGATGGTACTCCGGCATATGTCATAATTGAGTTGAAAGGTACTGAAACATGTCTTTGGTTGAAACATTGTATTAAAATCACAAAGAAAGAAGGTTGTCTAGCTTTTCCAGAAAATTGTACTTTTAATTTGATGATATTGGAGAATTTGAGGCAGAAAATGTATCGTCTGAGACCTCCTCCAAGACCAGCTCAGTATAAGGCTTTAGCTATATGGGAACTCGTAGCTAGGCAACAAATTGAGAAGAGAATGAAAAGAGCAGAAAAGTCACTAGCAAAGGCTAGATGGGACAGTGCTCAGAGGCAGTGGAGACTCAATACTATACATGGTGTTCGGTTGTTTCCAGCATTGACAAAAGATTAGGAAAATGAGTCAAGCAAGGCAAAGGAGAAAAAAAAGAGTTCTTCAGTAGTCAAGGGACAGAAATCGAAAGAGGTTAAAGAGATATGTTCAAAGATGATGAATCGTACGATGATGAGTTTATATCAGAGATTTTGCGAAATCGTCCACCACCATATGTGGCTCAAGAAAGTCCCGGAGCCAGTGAGAGTGGGACTAAAAGTATGAGTCCTACTGCACCATTACCAGCGGTAGCATCACAGAGCTCAGTTCACATTGATCGTTATCACCACAGAGAGTCCATTACAGATCGACTCTAACATGAATCAGAATTTTCCAGGCCAAGATTCACACGGGTCAGATTAGTTCTAGTTCAAAAGAACAAGTACAGATGCAGAGTAGTTTTAATGAGTCATTAAATAATGGACAGTGGACCAGAGATAAATATTCCTGAAGTTTATCCAGAGGTTCCGATTGTAAGGATGACTATTAATTTAGTATTGTCTTCAGGTCAAGCTGTACAAGAGTTGAGATTAATTCAGAAGGACCCTACTCAAGTGCTGACACCACAGATACAGAATATGGGGATAGTACAGCCACAGAATGTTGAAACAAGAAGTACAGATGCGATTTCAGTACCAACTACGTTTGGTCCAACTGTGCCACTATATGTTTAGGGTAACTGTGGCGAGGTGAATTCATTGGTTCAGTGTCAGAATAGGGTCATATCTCCTCCCGAGCGAGGACAAAACCTGAGTGAGTCAAACTCTTTAATAGGTCTGTCTCCTTTTAGACATAATGGATTGAGGTCGTACAGTGGTCAGGAGAGGAGATTATCAACTCCACAATTTGTGAGTACAACACAGCAGCTGTTATTAAGTACTCAACCTGAAAAAGTTTCATTGAAGGGTCTGTCTACACAGGAGATAACAAAATGGTTGGAAGATTTGAGCGGTTCAAGAACTCCAGAGAATCAGGATAAGGAAGAATAAATTATAAACAGGGCAAGATTATCAATGGAAGGAGGTGAGCTTCTTGAAGGGACAATGAGTGTAAGCAGACTCGAGTCATATAATGAAGCTCAGTTGAGATACTTGTGTAAGATTATTACAAAGAGAGTAGGGGAAGTACGCCAGCAACTATAAGAAGTAGCAGACCAATATGGAACAGATCTCACAAAAACGAAAACCCTGAAGAGAAGTTATAGATTACATTTTGAGTAGGAAGCTTTTGCATACGAGGTCTGCACATCTTAGGGAATTACTCGAGAGAGTATAAGTTTGGAGAGCTTTGGATAAATGCGAAGGCAGATGGGTAAAGAAAACAGAAAGACCAAAGAAAGATTTAGACACCCCTCTTGTATATATATCACAGTAAAGAGAATCATTGAAGATGTTGCTGATGAGAGAAACTCCAGGAGGGAATTTGCAAAATGTACCTTGGAGAAGGTGTGATATTTTAAGCTTTACCAATGATTAGCCAAGGTTGAGAGAAGCCAGTGGAATGGTATCAACAGACAGATGGGTTTGTGAAGCTTGCAAAATACCTGTGGGAGGACTTGAATACTCTCTTTGATGTTGTTCCAGAGGATTTGTGGACTGAGTGTAAAAGGAGCGTAGATTGGCCTACAAGTGAGCCGCAAAGGGATTTGAAATTAGGTGCACCATCTCTAGAAGTAATGAATTATTACTATAAGGTCATTGAGTTCCTGAAGACAAATATTCCGCCGAAAAAAATTGATTGGTAACGCATTGATAGAACAGTACACGAAGGGAAAGAGTTGATTCAATCGTATTTAGAAAGGTTGTCAAAAGCCTTTAAATATCACAGTGGTACCGAAACAACTGAGCCGAGAGACATGAATCACTTTATGTTCAGGTTTGTTGAAGGATTGAGACGAGAGATTAGCCAGATGATTAAGAGTCATTTGATCTGTTGGCAAACTAAACTGATTGATGAGGTGTTACAGTATGCAAAATACTGTAGTGATGAGATTGAAATGAAGCAGAGAAAGTTGAAAGAGAAGGCAATGGTGATGCAGATTAAGGCTGCACAGACCAGATTGCAGGGGAAATTTCAACAGCAGGCACAAGATAATGGCATGTTATAGAATCAAGGCAGAGGTAGAGGTTGAGGTCTAATGATGCTTCCGGTTGGTAATCGGAATGTAGATTTGAATTCAGTGACGACGCAAGAAGGGCAACTAGAAAAAATGATGTTACCATGTCATAATTGCAGAGCAATTGGACATTGGAAATGGCAATACCCCGTTGGTGATGGTGTTGTTCAGCAGACAAATGATATCAGTACCTATCAGAGCATGAGAGGACCCAGAATAAGAGGTCAAAAATCACAATTTTCAGAATGGTGTAAATAATATGCAGGGGTTTTAGATTTTTCAGTTGATGCAACAAATGCAAAATGTGCAACCACAGGTTCAACAAATACAAATGCCCCAAGTACAACAATTGCAGCCACAGGTGCAGATGGTGCCTGCACAACAAATTCACATGCCTAGACCAATTCAGGTACCATAGAGTTGTATGGATCAGCAACAGGTGATGCTTTCTCAAGTAGTCACGAATCAGAAAACAAACAAGAGTGTCAACACAGTGAATGAATTTCCTTTACATAGTGAAAATGAAATAAACGATTTATGCCTGACGGATAGTTCGGATGAGGAGAAGTGCATGATGGCAACATCATTGGAAGTGGATCAGAGAGGTCCTTATGTAAAGTGAAAAGTACATGGTCATGAAGTTTCTTTCTTGGTTGATACTGGAGCTACGTGCTCAACAGTGAGATCAGTAAAGGTTCCGGATTTACCTTTATCACAGAGGACAGTTCAGATTATGGGAGTTGCGAGCCAACATTTGGCAAATCCTCTTACAGAACCAGTTATTGTTAAAATTGGTGATTTTGTGGGCTTGCATAAATCTGTGGTTTGTGATTCCACTCCTGTGTCACTCCTGGGTAGTAGTTTATTGTGTAAAACAAATTGTTTGATTACTTGTTCGGACAAAGGAATTGAGATTCAGACAAACAGTGATGAGGATGACCCAACACTTACTGTTAACAATGAGCAAGTGTCTGAAGAGTTTCCTTTGCTTAGTTACAATGAGCCAGAAATTGAAGAAAACACTTTGACCAATTTGATCAGTTTCTTTCCAGTTTTTGAGACAAAAGATCTCCCAGCTGATTTACAGACGACTGTTAAGTCTGGAGTTTGGGACCTTTCAGGGAAAGTAATTGGGTTGATTAAAGGAGTAGCACCAGTCCGTGTTGCAGTGAACCCGAATGTGGTGTTTCCTCAGACTCCACAGTACCCAATGACAAATTAGACTATTGAAGGTATAAGCCCTTTGATTGAACAGTTCCTGAAGCAAGGAATCTTGAAAGAGGTGTTGAGTAGTCCGTGCAACTCACCAATAATGGGTTTAAGAAAACCAAGTGGGAAAATTTGTCTTGTGCAGGATTTGAGAAAAATCAATGAAACTGTGATTAAGTGTTGTCCAGTTATACTAAATCCAGCTGTGATCATGTTCCAGATTCCTTGTGATGATGAATGGTTTACTGTGTTAGATCTATGTCAAACATTTTTCTCTGTGCCTCTTCATGAGAACAGCAAATATCTCTTTTGTTTTAAATTCCTGGGCAGAGGCTACTGTTGGCGTAGAATTCCACAAAGGGTCTCAGAATCACCACTGATTTTCAATCAAATTTTGAAAAAGAACCTGGAGTCATTGGTGATGCCTTACCAATCGACACTGGTGCAATACATAGAGGATTTATTGATTGCATCAAAGACAAAAAAGGATGTAAAAAGGATACAATTGCATTGCTGAATTTCCTGGGAGACAATTGTCATAAAGTGTCCCCTACTAAATTACAATATTGTCAGAAAGAGGTGAGATATTTGGGTCATTTTATTAAGAAAGGAACTAGAAGAATCCCAAGGGAGAGAGTTGCAACAATTCTACAGATGAAAATACCAGGTATGCAAAAAGATGTAAGGATGTTTCTGGGAAAGGTTGGATATTGTCGTCAGTGGATTACAAATTTCTCAGCTATTTCAAGACCCCTACAGAGATTAACACATAACGATGTTTACGATCCTACAATGATGGATGCAGAGTGTATGAAAGCATTAACTGAGATGAAAGAGTTTGTGTTAAGCTCCAGCTTTACGTATGCCTGATTACACAAAGAGTTTCTTGTTGTTTTGCCATTAACTTGATGGATGTTCTTTGTCTGTTTTGATGCAGACACATGGTGCTGTCAATAGCCCAGTAACATATTTTTCAGCTACTTTGGATCCAGTAAAGAGCAGCCTTACCAGGATGTTTGAGTTCTGTTGCAGCAGTAGAGCAGGGCATTGCTCAAAGTGAGGCTATTGTATTGGGCTACCCTCATACTGTGATGGTACCTCATTCAATGGAAATTCTGTTGACACAATCAAAGACACAGTACCTGACCAATGCGAGATTGTCACGATATGAAACAGTGATTTTGGGAGCTCCACATGAAACAATTAAAAGATGTACAGTGCTTAACCCAGCAACTTAACTTCCGGTTGAAAGAATATGTTCAGATAAACTGGATGATACAGAACATTTTTGTTTGGAAATTACAGAGCTATGCACAAAGCCGAGGGCACATATTGAAGACACCTGCCTAGAAGACAATGATCAAATTATCTTTGTTGATGGTTCCTGTTTGAGAGATAATGTGGGCACACTGAGAGCAGGATATGCAGTTTTGGACCTGGCCCTTTTTGCAGGGTCATCTCCAAACTTTTTGCCTCCTTCCTACTATTTTTCCTGGCTTGTTTTTGTTGGCTTTTGAACTCTGAGCACTTTACCACTGCTAACCAGTGCTAAAGTGCAATGCTCTCTGTGTAAATTGTATTGTTAATTGGTTTATCCATGATTGGCATATTTGATTTGCTAGTAAGTCCCTAGTAAAGTGCACTGGAGGTGTGCAGGGCCTGTAAATCAAATGCTACTAGTGGGCCTGCAGCACTGATTGTGCCACCCACCTAACTAGCACTGTCATCATGTCTCAGACCTGCCACTGCAGTGTCTGTGTGTGCAGTTTTAAACTGTAAATTCAGCCTAACCCTTCCCTTTTCCTACATATAGGACACCCCTAAGGTAGGCCCTCGGTAGCCCCATGGGCAGGGTGCAGTGTATGGTTAAGGTAGGCGAAATACTAATGTGTTTTATATGTCCTGACTGTGAAATGCTGCCAAATTAGATTTTCCACTGTTGCAAGGCCTATCTCTCCCATAGGTTAACCTGGGGGCTGCCTTTAAACATGATTAAAGCATAGCTTCCGTTTGGGAGCAGATAGACATGTGGAGTTTGGGACCTCTGAACTCCCAATTTGAAAATATATATTTTACTAAAGTTGATTTTAAGATTGTGTGTTTGAAAATGCCACTTTTAGAAAGTGGGCATTTTCTTGCTTGAACCATTTTTGTGACTCTGCCTGTTTGTGGCTTCCATGTCAGGGTTAGTTTGACAGTTGGGCTGTTTGCACCTCTCTCCAGACAGTGACACAAAGGGGGCTGGGGTGTAGCCTGCATATTCTGATAAGCCATCTGTGCTAGGAGGGTGGGGAGGAGTGGTCACCCGCACCTGAAAGGGCTGTGACTGCCCTCACACAATGCAGACTCCAACCCCATAGTGTGTGCCTGAGGCCTTTCCTGGGCAAGGCAGGATTTCACAATCAAGTGAGACTTTCCTTTGAAGTAAGCCTACTTCAAAGGCCAAAATGGTTATAAGAAGTGACACAAAACCACAGATTTTAGATACTTCTTCGGGTAGACATTCTACCTCACAGACACTTCCTGGAGAAGAATACTGCAACCAGAAAATGCATCCTGCCAATACAAACTGCCTGGCTGCCCGAAGGACTCACCTGACTACTTTCTGTGAAGGACTGCTGCCTTGCTGCTCTCTGGCTGTGGTGAAGAAGTGCTCTCCGAGGGCTTGGATAGAACTTGCCCACTGTTCCTTGAATCTCAGGACCAAAAAGACTTATCTCTTGCAACTGGACTCCTTGTGCGGTGAAAATTTGATGCACACCTTGCTAACACCAACGCACAGCCTGCCCTGTGGTGAGAAATTCACTGCACGCAGAACTGGAACGACGCAGCGTGACTTCGCAAGGAGAAAATCGACGCAGCGCCTGTGTTGCAACCAGAACTTCGACGCACGGCCCACCGGATCGACGCACAGCCAACCTAGGACGATGCAGCCCGACGTCCAGAGGGGAAGTCGACACAGCACCTGCTGTGCGGGAGAAAATTCCACGCAATGCCCACCAGACCTACGCATCGCTTGTGACTTCGCTCCGCAAGCCCAGGATTCCACAAACAGACTACGGGCCTGATTCTAACTTCGGCGGGCGGCGGAGGCCGCCCGCCGAAGTTCCCCCACCAAAATACTGCTCCGCGGTCTAAAGACCGCTGAGGGTATTTTGGGATTTGCCCTGGGCTGGCGAGCGGCCGCCAAAAGGCCACCCGCCAGCCCAGGGCAAATCAACCTTCCCACGAGGACGCCGGCTCAGAATTGAGCCGGCGTAGTGGGAAGGTGCGACGGGTGCAGTGGCACCCGTCACGTATTTCAGTGTCTGCATAGCAGACACTGAAATACTTTGTGGGGCCCTCTTACGAGGGCCCCTGCAGTGCCCATGCCATGGGCATGGGCACTGCAGGGGCCCCCAGGGGCCCCGCGGCACCCCCTACTGCCATCCTGTTCCTGGCGGGAGACCCGCCAGGAACAGGATGGCGGTAGGGGGTGTCAGAATCCCCATGGCTGCGGAGCGCGCTCCGCAGCCATGGAGGATACTGTAGGGCAGCGGAAAACCGGCGGGAGACCGCCGGTTTTCCTTGTCTGACCGCGGCCGAACCGCCGCGGTCAGAATGCCCTGCGGGGCACCGCCGGTCTGTCGGCGGTGCTCCCGCCGACCCTGGCCCCGGCGGTCTGAGACCGCCGGGGTCAGAATGACCCCCTACGGGCATCTGAAAACCCTGCAACCCAAAGGGGATCCACGACCGAGCGCCGGAAATCGGCACACAGCCATCCCTGCGTGGAGACTAAATGACACATTACCGTATGCGGCCCGAGAAATTGACGCACACCCCTTTGTTTCCACGCTTCTCCTCCTCTGCAGCCCTTTGCAGAGATTTTTCACGTGAACCAGGTACTTTGTGCTTGAAAGAGACTTTGTTTGCTTTAAAAAGACTTAAGACAGTTAATATCACTTTTCAGTGATATCTCTGCATTTACTTATTGCATCTTTGATCATTTTGACCTGCATCATATCAGATAAATATCATATATTTTTCTTAACACTGTGTGGTATATTTTTGTGGTGCTATATTGTGTTATTGTATGATTTATTGCACAAATACGTTACACATTGCCTTCTAATTTAAGCCTGACTACTCAGTGCCAAGCTACCAGAGGGTGGGCACAGGATAATTTGGATTGTGTGTGACGTACCCTGACTAGAGTGAGGGTCCTTGCTTGGACAGGGGGTAACCGGACTGCCAGCCAAAGACTCCATTTCTAACATGCAGAATGTACCATCACTGACATACTGGAAGCTTCATGGCTTTGTGGAGTGTTTTCTGCACAAATAGCAGAATGGGTGGCTCTTACTAGAGCATGTCAGATTTCAGATCAGATGAAAGTAACAATTTGTACAGATAGCCAATATGGATTTGGCATTGTGCATGATTTTGGCCAGATTTGGTCACAGAGAGGTTTCCTAACTTCTTCTGGTTCACCTGTGAGAAATGGTGAAAGAATTCATGAATTGTTACAAGCTGTTCAGAAACCAGAGAAAATTACTGTGGTAAAATGAAGTGCACACCAAGGGGGACAGGATTATGTGACAATGGAAATACATATGCACATGAGGTTGCAAATGTCTGTGCCATGAATGGTATTTCTTTCAAGGGAAATTGAGAATTGATGCCTGAAAATGATGAGGTCTATGCAAATTTCACTATGCAAATCATCGATACCTTGGAAGAGCTGAAGGCTCTACAAGATAATGTTTCAAAAGAAGAACGCAAAGATTCGGTACAACTTAAAAGCATCCAGAGGGAGGGTGATAATTGGGTAACAGCAGAAGGTAAGGTGGTTCTGCCAAACAGTTTGTTAACTCAAATGGCTAGATACAACCATGGTCAAGCACACATAGGTAGAGATGCAATGGTTGGGAGTTTTAAGCAGCATTGGCTTAACCTGAAATTTAGACAAGTTGCTGAGTATGCCATAGATGTATTGTGTGCCAGCAGATGAACATTGGCAAAGGGACAGTGGTCAACATGGGACACATTGGCCTGGCGGGAGGTCCATTCAGCAGAAAGCACATGGATTTTATTGAGATGCCTGCATGTGCTGCTTTGAAATATGTGTTGGTGATTGTGTGCATTTTTAGTCATTGGATTGAGGCTTACCCTACTAGGAGAAATGACAGTCTGACACTGGCTAAGTTACTACTCAGAGAGCCGTTTTGGTTTCCCGGTCTTTTTAGAATCAGATAGAGGAAACCACTTCAACAACAAAGTGATAAAGTTACTATGTTCAGCTTTAAATATTCAGTAGAAACTACATTGTAGTTACCGCCCGGAAGCTTCAGGAATTGTTGAGCAGATGAACGGAACTTGCAAAGATGTGTGCATCGACAAATTTAAAATGGCCAGATGCGTCAATGAGAAGTACCCCTGACAAGAAGACAGGACTGTCACCCCATGATATTTTAATGGGGAGAGCCATGAGACTACCAGCAATTCCTGCAAATGCTCTTTTACACATGACGAGGTGTTAGACTACTGCAAAGGCTTGGCTGAGGTGGTTCGATCTTTTTCTCATCAGGTGGAGGCAACCACAATTCAACAGTCTCAAGGTCAAGGACATAACCTGAGAGCTGGTGATTAGGTCATCATTCGTAAGCACATAAGAAAGTCGTGCTTGGAGCCAAGGTGGAAGGGGTCTATCAGGTGATACAGATAATGACAACAGCTGTGAAGTGTGCAGGTTTACCGAACTGGGTGCATGCAAGCCATACCCGGAAAGCGAACAATCCGACATAGCAAGAAAAGGGCTGTTGAGATTGCCTGCAGCTAAGTGTATTTGAGGGCTAGAACAAGGAAGAGAAGAACTGGAGACAATACCTGAAAACATTCAAACTGATTTACCTACTCCTTTTACAGATAAAAAAAAAAGGGGAATCCTGGAGGAAGGTGAATCACCCACAAATGAAGTGGTAAGACAGCCGGTGCAAGGGGAACAAGTAAGAATACCGATCGAGAGAAGTTACGATCAGAGAAGGGTGTCTTCAGAAAGAGATGGTCTGACACACCTGACAGAGAGACGTTCTGCTCAGAGGAGTGTATCCTCAGAAGCAAGAGGTCTGCACAAGTGACTGACCCCAATGGAGAGGGAGTCGAGGCAGATCCTGACCAAGTGGGTTTGACTCCTCCTGAGCCAATTGCTGGAACATCAGGAGAGAAGAATTCAAGTTTGATCTTGAGAAAAGTATAGACAAGAAAACACTTGAGAGGTGAAAATTGGCCAGAGAGAAAAGCTCAGAGAGAAGATAAATGCGGTTCAACCAATTCAAGAGGGAGAAGTTGCAAACAGGAGAGATTCTGGACCAGAATGGGCATATGTAACTACAAATGAATGGCAAGAAGAGTTTTAGAATTTTTGTTTTCCGAATTCATATTTTGGCACATGAAGAGACAAAGAAAAGAAGTGGTGTTAAATTGAATTTTTAAATTGATGAAGTCGTGCCTAAAGAGACTTTGATAACCTGACTTGACAAGCTGCTAAACCGGTATTGACAGATTTTTACCGATTTATGACAAGGAGGATCTTATTGTTGTGAATGAATTTTTGGGAAAAAATAGGAGGGATTGATGCTGAAAATGCGAACACTTTTGGCAATTTTTGTCTTGTTTTTGTTGTTATTTGGATTTTTGCTGCATAGTCATGTTTTGCTTACTCCTATTTTTTGGTTCTCAATAGATCATTGGATACTTTAGCTATCAACACACTAAAAAGAGTTGCTGTAAATTTATAGGTATTGGTTTGGCAGTTGTTTGTGCTATAGTATGTTTATTGTTATTTGCAGGTGTGATTGTTTTTGAGACGAATGGAGCCAACCATGTTACAGAGATACCCACATCTGAACATTCTTCAGAGACTACTACTACATTTTCAACAATAGATAGGTTTAAGGTAGATATGAAATACCTACACAAAGAGAAAGAGCTGTCTTATATCTCTTATTGTGAGAGTATGTTGAGGTGATGGGCACAAAAGATTGTTATGCCTGCACGCAGATTCCAGCCTCTGTGGAGGAAGGAATTACTTACCATGGTCTACCATTAACCTATGCTATAAGTTGCAGTCTTTTACTAACACGTTTCTATAACCAAGAATATATTCAGTATTTCTTTTCTAATTATGTTGTTGTCTTTTCTTTTGTGCCAGTTATTGGTTATTTGAATAAAATAGCCAAAGATCATAACATAGTATTAATAAGAGATTTCTTTGAGCCTACACTAACTTTTGGGACTGCATTTGCCCACAGAAATAATCTTACTTGTTTACAGACACCTGTAGAAAATAAGTTTTTAGATCACACAGAAGATAGGAGAAGATAAGTTAAAGCTAAGATAGATAAGGGAATACTTAATCGTAGACCCGGAATAGATTATGCCTATACTGACATTACTAAACAAGTGAGACTAACATTGGATGCAGAACATGCGGGAAAGCTTTGTATATACAGGCTGCAAAGTCACTTTGATAGAGTATATGTGGAGTGAATGTAGACATGTTTTTGTTTCAGAGTAAATGGAGTTTTTTGTTGAATGGACAAGACCCTCCAGTACTTGGTGTACATTATGTTTGTGGAAAGAATGCTTATTACCGTCTTCCTAGAGGATGGTATGGCACATGTTATTTGGGAGTAGTCTTTCCAAAAATATATCAGTAGGAAGACTTGAGTAAGTTTCCCATATTTTCTCAAATTAAAATGAGACCATGCGAGAATCAGTTTCTGGTATTTTAGGAGACATATTTAGAGCAATAATTCCATCAGTGGGAGTTGTCCTGAATTCAATAAAAATACAGAAGTTGTCTACAGTTGTGGATAACATGTTGACAAGTTATTCTGGACCTATCATACTCCTAGATACTATATTTGATGCTACATGAGCTATGGCTCTTTAGAACTGCCTTGCATTAGACATTCTTTTAGCAAAGGAGGGCGGAGTTTGCAAATTACTTGCTCCGAGTCACTGTTGTTCATTCATACAGGACAATTATAAATTAGTTAGAGGTTTGATTAATAATCTTACAGATGATAAATTAACTAAAAGAACTAACCAAAACTACTATTTGGGAGAAAGCTGGCAAAGGCATTGCTTCAGTGGCAAATTGGTTTGGCAACTTGGGAAAAGGGATTTTATTGAAATTGATCAAATGGTTTTCAATTATTGTGTTTTGTCTAATTGGAATTTGGGTAATATATAAATTGTACAAAATACAAAAACATTTATAGAAAGACAAAATAAACAAGGTTCTACATTTTTAATTGAAATAAATACATTTATTTGAGAGGTTTGTGTGATGACATATATAGTCATCAGAGGAGGGATTGAGGAAGTAGAGATTTTAGTAATAAAAATCTTGGGGTATTAAGCACTCGTTTAATAGACTGTGTGGTTTTAATTTTTCTTAATAGACTATGCGGGGCCTGGGCCCCCCGGCCCAGAGAGAGCCTGGAGGTTATTGCAGGGAGCAGCCCGTGGGACCTGGAGTGGCCATCAAACAGGAACGGGGCTGCTGCCTCCTGGCGCAGCGGGCTTGTGGCCCTTCAAGCAATGTGAGGAAGATGGCATAAGGGGTAGTCGGTGGGACTGATCGGCCAGCGGTGCTGTGAGGTGTTGTGAGGTGGAAGTGGGCGGCGGCGCAGTGCGGTTTGGGCCTTCTGGCCCCGAGAGAACCAGAGGGGCCGGGAGTGACCAGCGGCGGCCCCGGAGAGCTGGGATGTGGTGATTGGCTCCTCCGGCCGGCAGTGGTGAACGGTGGTCCTGGAGGTGCAGAGGGTGACTCTGTGACTGGCTTGAGGAGTTCGGCGGGACAGCTCGGTCTGCGGTGAGGGGACGAGGATGCGGTGAAGCGTGTTCACCTGCGGGGACCGTAGCAGAGGCCTTGTAGGCATCAAGAGTGTGGTGATGGCATCTACCAACTCTAAGAGGGACCAGTCAGTAAGAGAGATGCTGACAAGATCGCACCCGTCGCAGAGCAGGCAGGCTGAGGCCGCAGCTTCAGTGCGGGGCCCGAAAGCCAGGGTGAGGCAGAGTCTGATAGAGAGGCCCCGGTTACAAAAGGCTTCCTTACTTCCGGGTTCGACTTGCTGATGGTACACCTGCAGGAGCTTCGAAGAGATATCTCCCAGGAGATGCGGGCACTACGTTCTGATATCACATCGCTGGGGGAAAGAGTGTCCAGTATGGAGAATAATGAGATCTCTAGAGGGGAGGAAGTCGAGCAACTCCAACAGGAAATACTCTGTTTGCGTGAACATCAGGAACAATTGCAGATTGCGACCGAAGATTTGGAAAAGCGCTCATGGTGCCATAATATACGTATCAGAGGGGTTCTTCACGGGGCCGAGGGAGATGGCCTTGTTTCGCTCCCTCTTATCCCCTGCGAACAGGCAGGAGATCACTCTGGATCGGGTCCACAGAGCAGGCCGGACAGGGGCACCGGGGTGGGCCCCCTGATATCTTGGCGTGCGTCCATAATTTTACGGTCAAAGAAGCTATACTTCAAAAGGCGCAGAATCTTCCTCAGATCCAGTTTCGGGGGCACAGCCTGCAGCTTTATCAAGAACTCTCCGTGCTGATGCTGCAGAGGCGTAGAGAGCTTAAGCCCATCACGGATCACCTCCGGGCCGCCTCCACGTCCTACACCTGCGGTCACCGCTTTAGACTGGTATTCTGATGGGGAGACCAGATGAGACAAATAAAGACGCTATGGAAGGCCCGTCGAGTGCTAGGTCTGGAGGAGACGGAGCAGCGGACGGGATCCCCCGGGGGGGGGCCCTGCTGAGTGCCGGCCGGAATGGCAGCAAAAAGAGAAGAAGCGGAGGCTGTCGCGGCTCTCATCAAAGGAACGGGCACGGGAGAGATAAGCAGTTCTGAATAGCATCACTGCCGGTGCCTGCCCATAGGCCCTGACTGTTACTGATAGCTGGGGGAGGTGCCTGCGGACCGTCCTGCGGGAATGGAGTGAACAGGACTGGAGCTGGGCCTGGGTGGCGGGGCTTCTGGATGTCAGGAGTGAGACCCGCGACATGTCCCGGACCCCGGCTTGGAGCTCTACCTCGACGAGGACTTCTCACAGAGGACTAGATTGTTGGTTGTTATGCTTTCCTGTCTAGTTATGCTTTACCCCCTCTATAGGAATCTTGCCCTGTATCGGAGTTCACTATAGAACCCCAGGTCTACCTTATCCGGGGCTGCCCCCTAGCTCGGCTCCACCGTAGAGGCCGGTTGTTGCAGCCTTTCATCCCTCTGATTTTTAAGTGTATTAGCCTTTATGTCCAAGGCTTTAATAACCCTTCGAAGAGGCTGGCAGTTTTATCTTTCTTGGAGCGCTCTCGGAGTTAAAGTCTGGGCTCTGTTGGAGGGGCTTTGGAAACACGGGCACACTCATTCACTTGTTGTGGCACTGTCTGAAGCTGACAAGATATTGGAGCAGCATTCTGGATGAAATAGACAAAGTATTCCACACAGAGATCCCAGGGCTCCCGACTCCCGACACCATTTTGGGTTTATCCAACCCTCTCACCTTTCCCCTCCGCTCTTTGAGGGGTCACCAGATTGCCCTCACCCTCAATGCGGCACACCAGGTGATTCTTGGCCTATGGGGCATGGGCAGGGTTCAGAGTTATAACTCCTGGCTTTATAAGCTCTGGTATATCTTTGCAATGGAGAAACTAATCTTAGCGGCCAGTCAGAGGTCAGATGAAACGGCTGAGCTGTGGAGACCCTTTATTCTGATTCTGTCCGCTGAATTTAACAAACTTACCTGTCCCGTATATTTAAAGGTACTGCGGTTGCTTAGCGATGCTTGATCGGGGTGGAGGTAGCCAGTCCTGGGGGGGGGGGGGTTGTCATGTGATGTGGACCCTGGTGGATGGGGGGGTAGGGGCCCGGGTGGGCGCAGGGGAGGCACATGGCTGAGTATAGCTGTGAGGGGTTATGTTGCTCTATCTTGTTTTTGTTGTATTCAACCTTTCTATTCTCTTTCTTTTCTTACCGGTTAGTTACCGGACTTTTGTGGAGCTCGTTCTTCTTTGCTGTTACTTGATGCAGAAGAGACAAGAATGTATTAAGCTTGGGCTGCACAGCCTTCTCTACCGGACCCACTTCTTGGGACTTTGACAGATGATGCTATACGCTGCCAGCCCGAGAGGTTGTAGGCGCACAGCTGTGTAACATGTTTCTTGCATCTTAAACTAATAAACAGACTTGATGCATACATGTTTTAACAGTGACATCAGCAGTACTAAAGAAGAAGTAGATGCAAGGTCATTGTGTGATGTAATTAATTAAATGTTTCAACTGTCACTCTAAGTTTGAATATTCTCATTGTTAGAGAAATGCTACTAACATGTGTATTTTCATCGAGGGTGGAAGTGAAAGAAACAGTGTTAATTGTTCTTCATTCGTATTCTTGGTGAAGAGGGAACAAAGGATCCACAGATGAGATGGAGGAGAAGGAGGTCTAGGATATAAAATGTAGTCGTTTTGGGAATCAAACAGCGAATAGAAAACTTGATGTACAATAAAAATGCAATTTCTAAATCTCTGTTAATATTCTGATTGGTCATACTTTTCTCACCTTATGTCTCATCCGATCATTTTCAATGACAAATTTAATTTAACATTCTGTCACCACTCCTTTGAGTTAGTCTTCTTTGGGGCAGTCGCCTGAGGAGAGTCAGTCTTTGGGGTTGAGATGTCTTGGGTCTGTCACTCTGGCAGATCTTTTGGGAGTTCACGTATTCCTTATTTGCTCTTAATTTGTTAATGGTATAATGTATACTATAGCCCAAAGTCTAACTCATTATCCCCATCCTGTATCCTGATGCTGATTGCCTACAGTGTCCCTCTGATGAAGTAGATGAAACTGCTTATTCTGTAGTGCATTGGTAATGTTGAGCTGTAATCTGTTGTGTCTTTTGTTTCCAAGTTCCAGTTAGATGTTTTCCTAAATTTGTGTTACTAAAACTTTTACATAAAGCCCAACATGTTAATGCTAATTAGTGGTTAGTGAGGGAAGGGATTTTCTTCATATGCTCATGATATGTTACTGATGCTTTTATCATTTTACTGAGGTATTCAATCTCTCTTGCTCAGATGGTGCTATGGTTTTGTGTTGTAACACTTGAGTTGATTTGTCTACTTGCTTTGATTAAACTTAGATATATAAGGCGTTCAAATCGGCCTTTGTTGTCTCTTTCTATATGTATCTTTTGTGTCTGAGAATCATTTTCATGACCTTAGCGTTGTTAATATAGGGAAACAAAATGAACTTCTTACTAAAGAGCTGTGGTTATTGAAGTGGTATTGAGGTTGTGTTGATTCTCATATGCTGTTTTGATGACTATCACGCATTGCAAATGACATCCCCTCCATACAATGTTGGTTCGGTCCATCGGCCTGATGCATGAAACCCACTATTCAGTCTGAGGTAATAACTAGGGTTTCTCAACGCTCAGGATGACAATCAATAATTGTCTCTCATCTGGCGACCTTAAGTCCACCATCATTTTCCTGTAAGCCTTAAGACACCATACCACACAGAAGATGGGATGACTCTCAAACATAGGATAAGTTACTGACCTGGTATTCATTTTGATCCTTCTAGATATAGTGAAAGTAACCCCTTGGGGAGTGAAGACTCTTGCTGTGATGTCTAAAGCACTGACATTGGAAACCCTCTTTCAGGATATAAGGCAGAGTACCATAGCCAACTTGGATGATATCTCTTTCCTAGAGAGATATTGATTATCTTGACAAACTGAAAGAAGGAGTAGAACCTGGATTATATCTGGGTTCCGGGGCTTAGCCATTCTGTTGCCTTTAAGCAGCTTACACACACACATGGGTGTTCCCCAACCGGGACATTATTGATGGGTAGGTGTTCCGCTGAAATTGCTTAACAGAAGGAATTTACTGGGCAATAAGCCAGCCCGAACTAGACAGATCTGCAAGAAAATGTATTATGCTGATCCAGATGTCTCTCCACACACTAATTAGTCCGTCTTTGCCAGGCTGATTTCTACCTCTTACCTGGGGCCCCTGCTTGCTGTACGAGTCTCTCAGCTTCATCCAAAAGACTCTTGTCTTGCCATCGTCACCTGAAATCCTCCAAGCCATGAGTGTCAAGTGAACTTGCAGCACAATGGGATGTGGATAGCCGCCGTGATCTCAAGGATGCCTTGGAGCTATGGCAGCCTTACTGGTTCCATCCAAGACAGTTCCAAAATTATGGGGAACCATTCTTGCAATCTCCAGTGCAGTTATAAGGATCAAGGATGCTCTTTGACACAGGACTTGAGCTGCCACTCTGGGAATCAGAAGAAAAGGCGGAAACGCATCTCCCTGACTGAGGTCCCGTCTTGAAGAAAAGCAGCTACCGCCGATGCTCCTGGATCTGGTCTCCAACTGACATAGTTGGAGTCTGGAATTCAGTCTGGAGGCGAACATGTCCACATACCATGGACCCCACCGGTCCATTAGGGCCTGGAAGATCGCTGGATCCAGTTGCCAGTCGCTGAAATGTCTGCAAATCCAGCCCGCTACTCTGTTCTAAGAGCCCAGGTGATATTCTGACATCACCGAGATTTGCCGTTGAAGGCATTAGTGCCTTAATCCTAGGCTGATTCCGTCAATACCCTTAAACAGGTACCCCCCAGCCGGTTCATATACTGAACTGCTGTTGTATTGTCCACACTCAGCAGAACACAGCACAAGGCCTTTTTCCGAGTTAGGAAGCAAATTGCAAATTACCCTGAGAGAAGTTCTAGGCAGGTGATGTGCAGGTTCAACTCCTCCCCTGTCCACTAGCCGCTTATGGACATTGTGCCACACTTGGCAGCCCAGTCCAGCCGGCTGGCATCCGATTCTGTTATCAGGTCCGGGAGAGATCCGAAGATTGCCTGACTATTCCAGGCCTCCATGTGATCTATCAAACACTGAAGTTCCGTCCTGCCTTCTGATGTCAAAGCCACCAATTCCGAGTAAGTGAGGCCCTTTAGCAAGTGGGTCCCTTTCAGTCGCTGCAGTTCCCTGTAATGAAGGGGACCCGGGAATAAAGACTGCCATGGCAAGCACCACTGAACAGGGTACAGACCACCATGGCAAGCACCGCTGAACAGGGCAAGCACTGCCAAGTCAACCACTGCTAGCCCATGTGCGGCAGGGGCAGTGACGGAACTGGGACTGTCACGGGGAGAGTGATGCACTCTGGGCACCAGTCCCCCTCCAGAACCAGTGGAGAACAGCATCCACCCCGTCTGTCCTTACCAGGATGAAGCACTCTGGGCACCAGGCCCCCTCCAGAACCAGTGGAGACTGTTATCCACTTGAGAGACTGTGGCTTTGCACTCCCCAGGATATGGCAGTGGGCAAACCACCCACTGTAGAGACTTGAGAGACTGTGGCTTTGCACTCCCCAGGATGGTACAGTGGGCAACCCACCCACTGTAGAGACTTGAGAGACTGTGGCTTTGCACTCCCCAAGATGGTACAGTGGGCAAACCACCCACTGTAGAGACTTGAGAGACTGTGGCTTTGCACTCCCCAGGATGGTACAGTGGGCAAAACACCCACTGTAGAGACTTGAGAGACTGTGGCTTTGCACTACCCAGGATACATCAATGGGCATGGAGCCCCCTCGTGGATCTGGCGTCGTGCAGTCATCCAGCTGAGTTGCCCTCCCTTCCCTTCCCCCTGAGGTGCCTGTTGCATTTCTATCTGGTGCCTCAGCAGTGTTCTCTCCGTTTTGATCAGGTATCTGATGTGGGCCTCGCCCATGCATTTTGGGCCCAGTGGTCCACGGACATTGAATGGTGCATTACCTGCACTACTAATCGTGATGTATATTTTGTTGAATGTGTCTATTGATCTGTATATATTTGGTTACTGTATTTTGATATATTGTTGTATAGAGTGCTGTAGTGGGTGAGGGTCAGGGTGGGGGTGGGGGTGTTGCGTATGTGTGTCCCTGACTTTTGCCTCCCCCTCCCCTATGTCGTAGGTGCAGTACTCACCGTTGTCTTTGGCGCCGACGTTGATGATGGTCGTACAGGAGCAGGAAGACTATCGCATGGAGTATTTTGAGTTCCGGATCCATGGTGTCCTTATTCCTCGTGGAGTGTGTAGAGGTGAGCGTTTTCCCTTTGAAATGGCTGTTTCCGCCGTGTTTTTATCCACGGTGATCCGCCCAGGAAAAGGTGGCGGATTGGTAGGTTGTGCTACTGTGTGCGGTACTTTGTCTTCCGCCTGTCTGTTGGCGGTGACCGCCGCGCTGTTTGTCTGTACCGCCGTGGTGGTCGGAGTGTTAAAGTGGCTGTCTTTGTTGGCGGTTTCCGCCACTCTCATAATTCCCATTTTTTTACAGCCGGCCTGTTTGCGGTCTTACCGCCACTTTAACACCGTCCGCCAGGGTTGTAATGACCCCCTTTGTCTTTCTTTTCTACTAAGCAGAGGTTGCTGAGGAACCCCCGGGGGTGAAGTGTCAATCTCCAGATAGGCGCCTTGGAAAGTAATTCCTGTACTTTGGAATCTATCAGGCTTCTGTCCTGTTCCGAAAACATCAACGGTTATGGTCTTACCTTTTGAACCGGAGTCCCATAGAACTCTATGTGGAAACCTTCCACTGTCTCGAGCACCCACGGGTAAGATGTAATCTCTGCGCATCTGTGAGTGAAGAGTCTCAGCGTCCCTCCCATCCTTAGAGGGGGAAAAGGGTACTGCTTAGCATTAAGGCCTCCAGGCGCATTAGCTCCTCCTCTGGCTGCCCGATTGGCCATGCCCTTGCCACCTCCCTGGTTGGAGAAGAAGGTGTCCTATCGACCGTCGTTCCACTAGTTCTTCCTCCAGGCTTGACATATGGCAGGGCCTGGTGGGCAGGAGCGGCTGGAGGAGGGACCCCTGCCTCTTCCGGCCTTGTCGAAAACCTTCCCAAGAAAGATCTTCTTGAGGGAAGTTTTAAGGTGGTCACGAATTGCCCCATTTCCTTCACAAAATGTTTGCCAAACAAGTGGCCATCCGCCACCGGCCCTGCTTCCGATGACAACAACTCCCCAAGTTTAGGGTCAATCTTTAACACAAGGGGAGGTCACCTTTCAGCAGAGTGCACTCAGCTGACGTTGCTTAAAAGGAACACCGCTCTCTGCACCCAACCCCCCCAGTATCAGTGGGTTAGAGCGGCCTGATTGCCTTGCCTGTTCTGCCAGTTCTACAACTTTTTCAGGGGCCCCAAGATGACTAAAGGCTTAACCTTACATGCCCTCCAGGAGTGATTGATCGCTTTTTTTAGGATCTTTCATATATCTGGCAAAAAAGGTATATAATTTGGGATCTATATCAAGGGTGGCTGCCAGCTTACCCTCAAGGGTCTGTCTAGGGCACTCTGCAAGCAAGTGGATTCACACCTGCTGGTCTAGGGGGCAGTGAATCTTGCTAGCCACATCTTCAGCAACTTTCTAATCAGGGAGCTATTCTGAAGATCTCGGGTGATAGATGCCATCCGGCTCAAACATGTTGTGCCAGCGGGATCCCCTTCCAAGGATCCTGTTGCCGTCAAGCTCAGGCGCCAGGATCTGCCCGAATCACGCCCCTCATCTGTTGAACCATCCACCTCCATGTCACCCTCTCCAAGTTGGAGGGACCCTATTTTCTGGTCAAAGTCTGTGACACCCAACAATTTTGGGTTTCTGAATAAGGGAGGGCAAGGGAGAAGATGAGAGGATTTTGATGTATGTGGATGGTATCCTGCTCTATGTTACCAGACCCCACAACACGCTGCTCGATCTGCTCCAGTTATTTGAGCAATAGGGCGCCCACTCAGGCTACACAATACACTGGAATAAATCCAGCCTCTATCTCGGAAGGGGTAACCTGCTCCACCTAGAACTTCCTGCAAACTTGAGAACAGTTACAAAGGGATATAAATATCTGGGCATAAGGGTAACTCAACACAAGGAGTTTAGCCTCACTGGCAACAACAAAGAAGCCCTAAAGGTATTTCAAGATGATGTGGAGAGATGGAGGACCCCCTGTTGACACTAATGGGTAGGGCGGCCATGTCCAAGATGGTCGCCCTGCTAAAGTTCCTATATATTCTCTAAAACATATACACCTGGATCCCCCCAAAAATGTCACCCAAATTGATGGGGAACTAAGTAAACTACTTTGGAAACGGGGGCACCCTAGAATTGCACTTCAGACACTTCAATGCAACCACTATAATGGAGGTTATCTCTCCCGAACATCTGGGCTTATTACTGGGCAGCACACCTAATAGCAATAAATGACTGAGGACACGTCCCAGGAGACCATCCCACCTATTTATTAGAGAAGAGTCAATTCCAAAATAAATCATATTTTCACTACCTCTATGAAGGGAAAGTTGTACAGAATCTACTGACTGTAACACAACTCACAATAGCTGCCTGGAATGCATTTCTACAGTAGTTGACCTTGTGGAGAACAGACAGCTAAAAAAATGTCCCTGCCAGGAAAGGGAATATCACTTGAACTGTACACAACACTACTAATACATGCAATTGCATGACGCATGGAAGGCGGAAAAAATAGACCTCAAATATATTCTGGAATATTCCCCACTGGAAGGCAGACTACTGCAAGGAGAGATCGAAGAAAAGGCAGTCTCCTAGACATATAAAACCATTAACAATAACATGCCCAACACACTAAAAAAAACTTGCAGTAAAGATGGGAGAGAGACGTTGGAGGTTTAGATGAAACGGAATGGGAGGCAGCCCTGATGCGTTTGAGGGAAGTGGCCATCAAAACTAGGTTGAAACTGATCCAATGTTAAATCCTTCACAGTATATACTACAGCAGGTCACGCCTAAGTAAGATTGTTAGGGCAGCCTCCCTCCTTTGTCTACGGTTTTGCTCAGACACAAGTGCATTCCTCCACACAATCCGCCATTGCCTCCACATAAAGCCATACTGGTCAAAGGTTCTGAGAGAACTTGAGACAGTACAAGAGGAAACAATCCCAATAGACCCTAAATATATCCTGCTGGCGATACCGACCAACGTGGATAGTTCAAGGTCTAAACTCCTGTTCAGCAACCTAGGATTGGTGTTGGCCAAAATGAGACATCATTAAATACTGCGGGGCCTTGGAACCGCCAACTACCAGAGGGTGAAAAACTGGAATGGACCTGAATATGGTGGCAGAAAAAATGACTTACAAGGCTAGAGGGTGCCCGAGGAAGTTTCATAAGATCTAGGGTCCATGGAGGAAATATTACCATCTTGAAGATGGGAGCGGGAGGGAAGGGCACTTGCCGCCAATAACTTTCATGCCACAAAATGATAACCAATGTAGTGCACAACCTCCATGTTTGCTGAACTACTGAACAAAGTTGTTTAATATATTACTGTGTCATATTGAAAATTGAACAAACTGCATTCCACTTCTATGTAATTGTTTCCAGAAGTAGCCCAAATGGGCATATTGCTTGTTTAATTACACCAAAAACAATAAAAATATAAATTTTAAAAAAAATCCAGTATGACAGCATTGCCAATCTCCCTGGGTAACACGCCCTCCCAGTAAGGTATGCTCTGTAACGTGCGCCCACTCTTACGGAAAGCTTCTCTCAGTCCATCGAAGCCTTCCAGGTGCCCTGCGTCACGTTTCAGAACTCTAGTGGAGCCCATCACAGAAAAGCCTCTAGGCCCTGCCCCCATTTCACCAAAGATTCTGGAGACAGTGTGTAGCCGGGCGTCCACAGCAGCCGCGGCTCGGCATGACGCATCGGAGCAGGCCGATGCGTCATGTCCGCGTCTCCCCGTTGTCGGGGCAACGCGCTCCGACCGAGGCAGGGGGCAGGCCGTTGCCCGGGAAACCGGATGGGTTTCCCTGCGCGGCAGAATCAAAAGGGAGGACGGCACCGGAAGAAAGGAGAAGGGGAGGAGACCGGAGACGAAGGAGTGGAGAGCCAAGGAGGAGAGACAGGAGACAGCGGAGGAGGAGAGGAGAACCGAGGAGGAGAGACAGGAGACAGAGGAGCAGGAGAGGAGAGCCAAGGAGGAGAGACAGGAGGCAGAGGAGCAGGAGAAGAGAGCCCAGGAGAAGGAGCAGGAGCAGGAGAGGAGAGCCAAGGAGAAGGAGCAGGAGCAGGAGAGGAGAGCCCAGGAGAAGGAGATGAGAGCCCAGGAGGAGGAGAGGAGAGCCCAGGAGAAGGAGCAGGAGAGGAGAGCCCAGGAGAAGGAGCAGGAGAGGAGAGCCCAGGAGAGGGAGACCAAACAAAAGACGGAAGGAGAAGAGACCACATCAGAGGAACGCTACAACGCCAGCCACGACCCAGGAGGGTCGTGGCTCACCAAGGTACGGTCCTTGTGGACCAAAACAAAGGCCACTTCAGATTAAGGGAGGGGGAAGGGAATATCGAAGTGCAAAGGGAGGGGACCGAAAGGGGCACGATAACGAGCACATATGAGCACCCCACAAAATCTATCATTAGAGAGTGAGAGCACTTACCCCCCCCCCTTTCCTTCTCACAGACACCCCTCCTTATCGTTCCTACCCAGACAAGACTACAGTGAAAGTGTGAAATAATCCTTTTGGTAAAACCCCATACTTACCCGGGTGTTGTTTTCCTTTTGTTTTCCGGTACCGAGAATCCACCTGAGGGGAACCGCCAGACGTCTCCCAGGAAAAGAAACATTGAAACTAAATCAACACTACAGGAACTGTACCGCAACACCGAAACCCCTAAGGGAAACCCCGCCCACTTGATTACATACTTCTAGATTTTTTTTTGTCTTTATTCCACCTTAAACTTAGAATAAATTCCACCACCAACTAAAACGCATATCGTCGTCGTCATTTGTATATTGTTCGATCTGTCACACAGTGGAAACCCGGAATGTGAGTTTGTCCACACTCTCCTGCAGTGAAGCCAGTACCTTGGCAATGGCCTGAGAAAGTAGCTTATCCACTCCTGCAAAAATGTGGAGTTGAGGGGGCCATTCCTCTTCAGAGGCCAAATTAGGAGAATATTTGTGATCCCTGTAGGAATCCATTATGCGGGGTGAGAGCACAAGGAGATTTATTTCACCTTAAGCCCCGTAAAAATTAAACTGCAGCCCCCTCGCAGGTGCTCATGTTGGGCAGAAAAAACGCAACAGGTGGTGTACTGAGAGAAGGTTTGAAGGCCTGGGGTGTCTTACCATGTTTGCGGTGTCACGGAAAGGGCTGGCAAGGAGTGGCTACCAGAGGGGACGCAATGCTCTTAGATAAGGGTACCACTGCCTTCCCCCTATTGCGTGTCGCATGCCTGCAGAATTATGAGAGAATTGCACTGCATGCGGGCAGTGACGCACCTGACAGTATCCTTAGATGGTGCAACAGAGCACCATCTAGGGAACCCAAGCAGGACCAAACGCATACGGCTGAAGCCTACTGTGCTGTGAACCAAGGCACAAGCCATAAACACAATCAGCAGAACACTGCAAAACAACTCTAAGGCTCTTTACCAATCATGCTACAGATCTCAAAACCTCCAACAACACAGAATCCAGAGTCGATAAGGAAGTAAATGACTTAACTGACTAGCATCAGTGAAGAAAGAGCAAGGACTTTGTGTGGCATGGATTTATATGGACGCAGACTTTACTATGATTGGTTTATGGTTGTCATGGACATTTTCTCTTGGTTCATGGGATATGTATTGTTCACAGTTATTTTTGAGATCTTTGAACCTGCTGAATAATAAAAAGTGAAAAAAGTAATGCATAATCATCGCCTCCGGTCCTGACATAACATCACAGGAGGAAGCAGCATGATGGAACACTGTCACTCTCGGTTATGAAACATATTCAAGGGAACAATCCAGTACCAAAGAAGGAACTTAACTTTTTAAGAATTGCGGCAGCCTGCCACCCAGCACCAATGACGGATAATGGGAGCAATCGGCCATGGGGTCAAGACTCACTGCATTATGGCAGATTGTCTTCAACCAGATCTCACATGTGAGAGCCCCTGTACCAGGAAATGAAACTCATATTCTCCATTTGTGTCTCAGTACAAAACCCCAGAAATGTTCCTCCTTACCAGGCATGCATACAAGATATCCTATTTTGAACAGTCAGGGTTGTGTGCATCTCACCCACTTCCCAACTCCTATCAGGATGAGGTGGGGCCATGGAGGCTTGCTTGTCCCACCCCACCCTGTGACAAGTTTGGAAATGGGCAGGGTGCAGTGCATCCTCGCTGATTGACAAACAGCCTTGTGAAACCCAAGGCTTGAGCTGAAAGTGCCCTGGCTGTTTGCAATCAGCAAGACAGTAGTGCGTCAGAATGCATTACAGGGACAGAGCTAAATTCAGGTAAGCCCTGTAAAACCTGTGACAGCAGACACATACGCACTAGCGCATGTGTCTTTTAGAAGTGGCTGATTTTGCGTGACCCTATCCCAGAGTGAGGGCCTGAAGGTCTAAAAAGGTCAGTGTCTGCAAATTTTGACAAATAAAGTAAGAAGTAGGAATTCAGGAGGGAGTAAGGTCCTTTTGCCTTAAGAAACCAGGTGCCCCTAAGGCACACAATGCCTTCAAATACTTGATCTGAAATGGTATGAAGGAATGGTAAAAGAATAGAAGGGTAGAGTGTGGAAAAGCAAGTTGTATGGAATGTGAGAAGTGAGGTAATGAAAAAGGGGGACAAGGAAGGGTGAAGAGAAAAGCAAAGGAGCAACGTTGCTGGAAGGAAGCAGGAAGGAAAATAAAGTAGTCTTCAGGAAGGGAAACATCGGCCAGCAGAACAATGTTCACATGTAAGGAATGTTGCCATAAGGAACATGGAGTGGTACTCTGGGTAGTCCTTCCGAGGCCCCCTGCCATTTTCACCAAGTATCCAAACCCTAACAAACAGCTTCCACTTTAAACAGGCTACCATTAAAAAAAGGGAGTTAGTAAACCTGGAATGGTTCTAACCACAAATGTGGTCACAAACCACTGATACTAGCACTGTGGGCCACAAATGAGAATGGTATGTCATCTCTTTGTGAGTGAGAATAGATTTCAAAATAGTAATAATACAGTGATTTATAAAGCCCCTGGTTACTCCAGAGTGTCCTCGCACTAAACAGAGAGTATGCAGACCGAATCCAAACAGTAGGATACTAGCCCCTAAGGTTGCCTAAAAAAAGGTGTCTTGAGTTTCTTGCGGAAAGCAGATTCAGAGCCCTCCAGTCTGAGGTCAAGAGGCAGGGAATTCCTTCATTTAGAGGCCCAAAAAACAAATGATCTTCCACCCAAACGCGCTTTCGCTATCCTAGGAATAACAATAAGCAAAGTTTCAGCAGACCTGAGATTTCTGCTCGGTACATACCATTTTACCAAAGAATGTAAATATCGAGGTCCCTTACTGTTTAGAATTTTGTGACAAAAGCACAAAGCCTTGAAGGGAGCTCTCTTCCTCACAGGGAGCCAGTGTAGATTAGTAAGAGCGGACCCAGTAGGCACACATCTCGGGATGTTAAGCAACAGATGTTGAGCCACATTCTGCACTCTGACGTTTCTACCCTGTGAGACACATTACAGTAGTCCAGCCTGGAGATGACTAAAGCCTGGACTACAGATATCCTGGTCGCTCTGAGAGAAAGCCTAGGATTTTACTCAGTTTTCAAAGTGCTTTCCCTCCAGCCACGAGATCTGGCTATCAAAGGATACAATTGCATCAAACCAGAACTGAGGTTCTTCACTTTCAGCTGAGGCATAGGTACAGGCCCAAATACATCTGGCCACTATGCAGAGGACCAGATTGATGGTTGTTTCCCTACTAGCAGTACCTCTGTCTACCAGCATTTAGCTTGAGGCAACTCAAACATCCACTCAGCTAGGTCACCCAGACAAGATCTAAGCTGAGTTCAAGAAGCTCCTCCATCCTGAGAAAGAGTGATAACAAGTTGTGTTTCATCGCCATCTGATACGATGTTAAAGCCTTGACAGTCAATGACATCTGCAAGGGGGTGCATATACAAACTGAGAAGGGCTCAGTCCTGCACCACCCCCTCCTGTAGAGGCACAGCCTCTGAGAAAAATAGTTGTTGAACCACCTGAAAGGTATGAAGGTATGGTTCTGGAGGAAGGAAGCTATCCAGCGCAGAGCCAACTCCCAAACTCCGTTCTTCCACATCCATTCCAACAGGGTACTTTGGGAGATGGTATCAAAAGCTGTGCTCAAGTCCAACATGATCAGAGCAACAGTTTTACCCTCGTCCTCTATCTGTCACAGGGAGTCAGATGCTAGCAGCAGTGCCAACTCCGTGCTGAACTGCAGGCGGAAGCCCAATTGGGTCTCATGTAATAGCTCCTTTGCTTCAATAAAGTAGAACAGCTGTTCGTTCATGTGTTTCTTGGACACTAGCAAAAAAAAGCGGCCACTTTAGCAAAAAAGAGTAACAGAGAAATCTGCCTCAGATTTTCTGGTTTTGCGGGGTCTAGGGAAGGTTCATCTTCACTTAGTCATTGTGTTAGTCTGAAAGACATATCCGACTCCCAAAATGGCTTACGTAGATAGCAACAACAGATTTTGCAGTCACAGAACTGTGATCTATTCCAGGTGGACCTTAGCAATTCAGTCCAGGCATTAACGAGAAAGAGATAGGGAAGATCTGGATAGCTCAAACAAAATGTAACAAACGTAGGGAACATGGAGTGGATGGGTATAACAAACATGCACATTCATTCTCTCTTGCAGACTGAGACACAAAATCCCAAGCCCTTCAATGGTAGGTAACCTGCAACATGTCTAACTATATTTGTGAATCTGAATGAATCATGTGTGGTTGGAAGGTTTGCTGGCTACTACTGACCACTGTTACCCTTCTTCCTACCTCCCACAAAAACCCCAAAATGGAAATGACAACAGGATATGACAGGAGGCACAGCAAATACATCTCAGATCTGTACCCTGCCAACCGATTGTCAATTTTAAAGCTAAGGCTATAAATAGAGGCGTAGCTTCACATACACCCCCTGATAAATGTATTTTGAGATAAGTAGTTGGGTGCAGGTGGTTTCAGTCCGGTATAGTGAGTTGTCTGTCGGATTTCACATGGAATGTTTAATCACAGAAAAAACCCACACACACTCTCTCCCTTTCTCTTTTTGGAAAGACTTAACAAATGTTGGTTATTTCACAAAATATTACGCTTTCTCTCACTTACTACACCTACCAATCCACATTCCTCTCCCCTTTCCACTGCCTCTTAATGTATTTCAACATCATGTGCCAGACTGATTGTCGTGAAATCTGAAGCTCACGCCCCACCCCAAACATAATGACTAAGCTACGCCCCTGGTTATAGAGGTGTATGAGGGACTGGAAAGCCTTTCCTTGCCCCCTTACAACTTCTACCTGAATTCAAAAGTGAAAATAACAACAGGCATTTAAAAATGACAACTGCCATGAAATAAACAATTTCTACTTTCCACTAGCTTTCTGTTCTAGAGATAAAATGTGGGGCAAGGCACAAGAGAAAAGGGAGGACAAAACATGGACAACATAATACAGCACAATGTGTGGCAGCTAGGATAAGGTGGTAAGACATAACACATTAGAAAGAAGGGAGCAAGGTTCATGACATATATGAGGGAATTTAGGCATAATATAAATGATAAACAAGATGAAGCACAAGCCTGAGGTAAGAGCATAATGAGATGCAAGACTGATTGATTTGGATAGAAATTCACAAGATGTATTAGAGAACAGGTTTCAGCAGTGGGTGGATGAGAGGGGAGATCAAGGTACAAGGTGGATGAGTGAGGCGAGAGCCAAGTTCGGTAAAGGAGGAAACCAAACCTAATGTAGAATGAACAATGCACACACTGTACAGCATTTTAAGAGCTGGAACTAACAGACAATGTGGATGACAGAGAAGGAGCACAAGATGCAGATCAAAGAATTGATGACAGGATGACCAAGGCACAAGTCAGGTAAAATGACCAAGGTATATATAGGAAAGAGAGAAGTAGGACACCATGAACATGACTATGGGCCTAATTTCAAAATTGGGGAACATGTTTCCCCATCACCGTTGAGACGGAGTAACCCACCCGCCAATGCCTAAATCAGGCCCTATAAACTAACCATTTAATAAACATTCCAGCTTAACTACCCCGTTCAATTGTGCTGAGAAATGTCTTTTGTGCATGTTTTGCTATTTCATGGTGATATTAGCATGTAGTATTAGGAGGCTGGCCTGGTTTGTAGTGGGTACCTTGGGTATTTACATCTTATATCAGGTACAGTTATCTCTTATTAGTGAAATGTAGTAGTGTTCTAGCAGTTTAGGCTGATAGAGGTAGCTATAGCAGAGCAGCTTAGGCTGAACTAGGAAACATGCAAAGCACATGCAATACCACTTATAGTTGCTCAGTGCTTATACACAAGTAAAGACAATGCTCTGTGTTACCAAAAATAAAGTTATTCATTTGGGTGACACAGTACCAAAAATATCTTAGAGACAATACTCCTTCTAGAGGTAAGTATTATACACAATATATACACTAGACACCAAAATTAGACAAGTAAATAGTCATAGAACATCCTATAGAATGCAATGGGAGAAAATAGGTCTAGGGGCAACACAAATAATATACTAAGAAAGTGGAATGCGAATCACAAATTCCCCCCTAGACAAGTGTATTGTGTGCAGAATCACTGGAGAGTAAGAATACAGTAAAGGAAAGTAAATTACCCCACCCCAGAAAAGCAGGAGTAAAGAAGTGCAAGTTTCCACACTACACTTCGTTTTTTGGGGATTTTGCAGCAGCCAACCAAGTCTGCAAAGAACAACTGCTGCATTATTGGACCCGAAGACCTGCAAAGGAAGGGGACCAAGTCCAGAAGACGAAAGAAGTTCCAGGAAGGACAGGAGCCCCAGCCAACCCAGAAGAGGGTGCAAAAGAAGAGTCCCTGGTTAATTGAAGACTGCAGAAATGCACCCTAGGAAGATGCCAGCAGGTTCCTGCATGATGCAAAAGATGTCCTACATGAAGACCGTTGCAGATGAGATGTTATGCTGGAAGTCGCCAACAAGCCTTGGCTATGACAAAAGTGCGTTTTGCATCAAAATGACGCTGGATGGACCCAGGAGGGACCTGGGTGCCTCAACTCCGTGTGAGGAGGCAGAGGGGGCTCTCAGCACTTTAGAGAGCCCTCAGGATGCCAGCCAGCACCCCCAGAAGCTGCAGGATCTGGGTTCAAAGGAGGTGCAAAATACGGTTGATGCAGCACAACAAATGAAGGTCCAACACCGCCAGAGAACAACTCAGCGAGTTGTGCATCACAGGATAGAGTGGTGGGGCCTGGGCCAGGCTGTGCACAAAGGAATTTTGCAAAGAGTGCACAGAGACCTCAGGAGGCAAAGAAGACGCAGTACACAGGGATACCGTAGCTCTTCGGGTGAAGGCAAGGTTTTACCTCCTCCAAATTGCGTCAGCAGGACCTCAGGACAGTCTATGTTGATGATGTCCACGCTCTGTGTACTTAGGAGCAAGCCCGTCATTTTGAGAGGAGTCCCACGGTATCGGTGTTGCCTTGGAAGGTGCCTGCTTGGAGCAGGAGAGTGACTCCGTCAATCCACAGGAGATTTCGTCGGTCCTTCTGGTGCAGGATGATGACAGGGAGTCCCCAGAGCATGCACAGCGTGGAACCTGTTGCAGTTGCTGACTTGGAGCTGAGGTTGCTGTAGAAAAGTGTCTCTTGTAGACACTTTGTTGCAGATACAGCGTTTCTTGGAGCAGGCTGCGGTTGATCCGAGTCAGAAGAGTCTGAAGTTGTTGCAGAGGATTCCTGAAGGAAACTTGCAAACAGAATCTGAAGAGAACCCACAGTAGAGACCCTAAATAGCCCTGAGATTGGGATTGGATACCTTATCAGCTAAGGACCTATCAGGAGGGGTCTCTGATGTCATCTGCTGGCACTGACAACTCAGAGCCCTCCAGAGTGACTCCACACCTTGCAAAGAAAGATGGCTGAAGTATGGGACACACTGGAGGAGCCCTAGACACCACCGCTGGGGTGGTGATGGACAGGGGAGTGGTCACTCCCCTTCCCTTTGTCCAGTTTAACACCAGAGCAGGGGAGAAGGGGTCCCTGAACCAGTGTATACTGGTTTATGCAAGGAGGGCCCTATCTGTGCCCTTCAAAGCATTTCCAGAGGCTGCGGGAGTCTACCCCTCCCCAGCCTGTAACACCTATTTCCAAAGGGAGAGGGTGTAACACCCTGCTCTCAGAGGAAATGCTTTGTCCTGACTTCCTGGGACTGGGCTGCCCAGACCCCAGGAGGGCAGAACCCTGTCTGTGAGGTGGCAGCAGCTGTAGCTGCAGTGCAAGCCTCAGAGAGCTGGTTTGGCAGTACTGGGGGTCCATGGGGAGCCCCCCCGAATGGATGCAATTTGCTTTCCAATACCAGATTTGGAATGGGGGGACAATTCCATGATCTTAGACATGTTACAAGGCCATATTCAGAGTTACCATTGTGAAGCTACATATAGGTATTGATCTATATGTAGTGCACATGTGTAATGGTGTCCCCGCACTCACAAAGTCCAGGTAAATGGCCCTGAACTATGTGGGGGCACCTCTGCTAGTGCAAGGGTGCCGTCACACTTAGTACGTTTGCACCTAACCTTCAGCAAGGGAAGGTTAGACATATAGGTGACTTATAAGTTACTTAAGTGCAGTGAAAATGGCTGTGAAATAACGTGTGCGTTATTTCATGCAAGCTGCATTGGCAGTCCTGTGTAAGGGTTTGTCTGAGCTCCCTATGGGTGGCAAAAGAAATGCTGCAGCCCATATGGATCGCCTGGAACCCCACTGCCCTGGGTATAAGGGGGGTCCAGTGTGCCAATTGAAATTGGTAAATGAAGTCACTGGCCTACAGTGACAAATTTAAAAGCAGACAGAGCATAAGCATTGAGGTTCTGATTAGCAGAGCCTCAGTGACACAGTTAGGCACTACACAGGCATAAACATTAGGCCTTGAGCTATGAGCACTGGAGTCCTGACCAGCAGGATCCCAGTGAGACAGGCAAAACACACTGACATATAGGTTTTTATCTATAAGCACTGAGGTCCTGGCTAGCAGGATCCCAGTGACACAGTAAAAAACACTGACACACACTCACAAACATGCCAAAAGTGGGGGTATCTATGCTAGGAAGAGGCTACTTTCCGACAATAGTGTTTTCTATTCCACATGCCCACAGCATGTCATGAAAATATATCACTCATATCCTTTCACTATTTGTTTTTAAGTGTTACTAGTCCATTGTGTTTGTTTTCTATAGCACAATCTAACCAAAAGAACAGAAAACTATTTCAAGAAAGAATACATATGTCCTGGCCAGAACAGTTAAAGACTTCTGGATGGTGCATTTACAAAAGCACCAAGCTAAGTTACAATAAGAATAATTCTAAGCAAATTATTTATATAGAATGGAACTGTACATACATGTTGGGTAAATTATACTCAATTTATACAGGTTATTTACACAGAACAGTCATTAGAATACAGAACTTTACATGAGGTACTGTTCTTGGAAAAATGGAGGCTAAGATTTTACGTAGGACAAGACTGAGCGGAGTGGAAGAACTATGTTGATCAAAATTAGCAGACACAGTGGGGGAGTAGGGAGCGAGGAAGGTGAAAAGATAAGATTGCCTTTAAATCTTTCCTGAACACAGGAGAACAGGGGGCAGTTCAGGCAAATAGAAAAATAAGCGAGGAAGGGAAATGGATAATATAATTGTCTTTAGTTATGTATAAGAAGATTGTCTTTAGTTCTTTCCTGAACATAGGAGAAGAGGGGCAGTTTGGGGTGAAGGAAATTTGATTACTCAGAGAAGGTGCGATGGAAGACAAAGTCCATCTTCTGGCTTTGTCCCTCCTTGTTTTGGGAATTTCACAAATTTCTACATGCATTTTAAGAATGCCCTGAGGGAGAGAGGTTTTCAGATAGATGGTCAGTTTTGTTCGTATAGTGCTTTGTAGGTGAGGTATAAAGGTTTCATTGATGGAATCCTAATGATATAAGCAGTGGAAGTCCTTGAGGATTTGTATAATATGATTATAAGTAATCAAATACATGACATCATGGAGATTGTTATAACTTACATATCTTGAGCCTTTGTTGCTCCCTTTGGTGTCCTGTCTTATCCTGCTTACCCTCTTGCTCATACCACTAGCTCCACATGTAAACATGTTGCCTTTTCCTTTCTGCCTACTTCCCCAACACTGTTTTACCAGTTGTGGCCCTATTCAAGCCTTTTATTTAGGTTGAAGGCCTTCATGTTACCGGGTGTTTATCTTCCAAGGAGTCGATCCTACAATCTAACTGGATCTTGAATTGAACTTGTGAACCAGCGGCCATCTTAGGCATGGTACTATTAATACCATATCCAGGCTAGAAGCCATTGTTTGACTTTGTGAATTCTCACTTAGCTATACATAGTACTGGTTTCTGGAGGATTTACCCTTGTATTACATTCTCACTCTACAGACTCGAGACCTGTTTCAGCCAGTCTGGGCATCAAGTGCTTGAGAAGTACAGCATCCAGCCAGCTCATGCGATGCAGGTGTCAAACCTATACAATTTGAAACCAAGGAGTGCATTAAAAGCCAAGAAACCCACCTCCAGAAAGGTTAGCACACTAATCCTTATGTTGTTTGAGCACAGCAAAAAAGTTTAAGTGAAAAAAGGTGGTTTAGAAAACATTTCAAAATCACAAAATACTTTGGAGAAATATCACCACTGTTTAGAGCAACATAGTTCATCTTAAGAGCAAAGACAATAATGCCTCAAAAATTGTGAATTGTGGAAATTTAAGGATTTAACATTAACTGCCCAAAAGATGAAATTATTCTATAAAGTACAGTAACAGTACAACTCTATGAAAGGAATAGAGTGATTCCAGACAATTCACCTACAAAAACATGCAAAACATTTGAGGTGAGCAAGGTTTAGAGCATAAAAAAATTATTTGGGTGCATGATGAGAAAGTAACATCCTGTTTAACCAAATACTGCTTCTTGAATGAGGAAAGGAGAACGTGCATGTTAAACTTTAACCCTATATTTTCCTACCAATACCCCTATTTATCCCGAATTTACACCTTGACTTGATTTTAAGAAATGGAGAGAAAATGTTGGTTGACAAGGGACATCTTTGTCAAGGGGAAGGTCACATTATTTCTGTATTATAGAAAGGGCTTTGGAATTATCACTGGAATAGAAACTGCAGTAGTTTCAGTTGAGACACTGGTTGATGTACAAGACTATTATTAAATTCCAATGTGGGAAAGGCAGGGCCAGTGTAAAAAATCTACAGTAGCTATGAGGTAGCCTAAACTTTATATATGCTGGGCTTGCCTGAAAACAATGCAATGTTAGAAATAGATGATAAATAAAAAACTAGGGTTCGTGGGCCAGGAAATGCTCATAGATCTATACCCCATTTTGCTTGGAGGCTCCAAGAAAGGTTATTCATCCCCCGACACAGGGCAGGAAGAAATATTACGTACACAACTGCTAATTAACGCTTCATTGGTAACTGCCAGCAAAAAGAAAAGAACCTGTCTAATTTGGTTTGGAAACCACCTTCTGTTTTCTGATCCAAAGGCCTGTCTTGGCCTATCCTATAAATGTAAAGGGAGAAGAGTCTGTGCTCTGCAAAGTCAGCCAAGGGTCCAGTTATATATGGGAATTGCATATCATTAAACATGTGCAACATATGTTTACAACCAACCCATTGCCCGCCTTGTGCTGCAAGGCCATGCCAGTCTCTTCAGAGAGGGTAGAATTTATATAAAAAAGTAGTTTTAAAAATGCAAACAGATCTAAGGCATCTAAAGCACAACTGCTATCAAAGAATGGAGACTTTACGGACATCCAGCAGCAAGTCTGCATAGCACTGAATGCCACACCGGAGACAATTCAAACAGCACAATCAAATAGCCACACTCTCATCTTACAAAGTAGACAGGTCATTGTGGAGCATCTCATGACATGTGATAATAACTAGTCAAGAAAAATGGAAAAACATTACATTTATTAAGAAAACGTTTGTAGAAAACATTTTTAAATAAAAAGCCATTGCGCTAGACAAGCATTGAAACTCCCACTTCAACACGTGCCCCCAAAATTCTTATACAAATTTAAGCTCATTAAACATTCATAACATCATTTGTACTAAAAGACTGTTCAGGTGGAAACACTGAGTCGCTGTTGTAATGTGATTCCCATCAATGTACAACTAAAATAAAGATAATTTTTATTTTGCTCATTCAAGTGCATATTATGTCTAAGTTTACTGCACTTTTATTAGTTCTAGAACTCTTTCCAGAGACCTATCATTCTCTTCATACCATTTCAGAAATTCAAAAATCAGGTTCTCGTGTCAGTAGTTTATTTTATGTAGCACCAACATATCATCATTACAAGAGAATAGGTGCTTCATTTTCAGGGCCATATTTTTAAGCTTCGGACAGTTTATACAATGTAGCAGTCTTTCTGCAGATACAAAATTTCATCTTGATTACCATTATTTTTCCTTACAATACGTATAGAAGACACACTGTTCACATTATGGATGCATTGGAAAATGAGTGAATGACTTGCTTACAATTACATAAATATACATAAAGTGAGCAAATATGATTTTGATACACAATATTTATATGCGTTGCAGAATTTAAATACAATAAGTGCAAAGTTTACAGTGCCAAGATAAAGCAGTTTCATTCTTTTTAGTTATGGACGACAACCCTTAATGTCCCTTTATAAGTGCCTTGCTGTACACAGGTATATCAGGCTGTTGTGAGAGGTAATGAGATCAATATTATGAGAGTGCCACCGCATGTCATAGATGGCTACACTACCATTGACTAAATGATGACATTAGTGAAGTGGGTATAGTCATTTTCTACTTAACTATTTCCCAATCATAGAATAGTGTCGCTAACTTCTGCCTCCAGTGTGTAAAAAGGGCATGCCACATGTCTTTTCCAGTGCTTCTTTGCTGCGGATTATGCACTGATAACGATTCTAGTTATGGTGGGATTCAGTAGTTCACTGTAAAAGTGAAATATAAACTCAGCTGTTCCTCAGAATGTTTCACACATTTTGGGAGAGGTTTCTTGTAGAGGGAGAGTAAAAGTCTAAATGGAGTTTCTAGACTAGCATTTTCCACTAAAATCACATAAGCAAGAGTTGTAAACATAAACCTACCAACAATAGGAGCCAGAATCATAGCTTATATATCACTAACATTCATGGCAGTCTCAGCTGATTTAGCCATTAGGTTTAAAGAGAACATTCTAGAGCTGACAATCTAGCGCCACCAGAAACTGAACTTTTTGATTTTGCAGATATTTTGAATACAATAGAATCCACTGTAACCAAAAATGTTCTCGGTGGTTGTGAATGAGATATTGTCAGGGCAAGGACACCTCAATCCCATGGAAGGAGTTTGGCTTTAAAAAACCAATAACATTTATATAAGAAGAGTATGCATAAGCAGATTGTGGGCCATCCTATTATACTTAGGGTGCATAGAAAACAAAATATGTAGAAAGAAAATGTTGACTTGGTGTGGAAAAACATTTGTAGACAATCTGTACAACATACAGATGTATAAAAAGATAAAACTTTAGGAAGATTTTGTCAGCCGGTCTTGCCCAATTTCTTATTGGCTAACCAGCATGGCCATAGGACATATTCTTTTAGTAGAATGCTCCTGTCTTCTAGGAACCAAAGTTAGTCAAATTGCACAAATTTTATTGTACAAGAAGCACTCCTGGCAAAACATACTCTGTGTGGCGTGCTGGACATCCTTGGACTATTTCTGCAAGGAGGTTGTGATAATCACCTTCTCCTAGCATTTATTTATCACCATATTTGTAGACCGCGCATGTACCCTCTTACTATACAAGGTCATGTCAAGCGCTCTGTCTTGTACTTCTTGGGAGAAATAATTGTAGTGCAGCCACACGTGTCTATAACCTAACACACTAAGGGGCACACCACTGTCCCCTGTATCCAGCTGGCTCAAGGCTGAGCTGAGCATTCATAGGCTGCCTGACCTCTGACAAGCTTACAAGAAACTCATCCTTTCTATCTGGAGAAATGTATCTTTGAAACTTTAGCATCCTAAACAGAGAAACATTAAAAAAAAATTAAGATTATGCAGCAAGCAATAGAAATACTGGAAAGCTGCATGCCAAAGAACACCTACTTAGGTGATAAAGGGCTTACTTGATAACACTTTATTTTGTGCAATCAGTGCCAAATACATGTTATGGTTCTTTTGATAACCATATTGTGCAGTTTTCCTATGCTGAAGGATGGTTATGTCATAAACACCATCTTATCCATGTAAAATATCGTATTTGGTTTCAAATCTGAAAGTGCTTGTAACCTACTAAAGTGATGAGTCAAAGGCATGACAAAGGATGTAGGGAGAAACATGCATGTGACACCTTAAAAAAATTACATGACATCTGGATACTTGAATAACAAAGGATGATTAAGTAATCCGAGAAAGACTGAAAGGTCGAAAAATAATCTCTGATACTAAAGTTTTGCTAAACCACAGGGAGAACAAATAAAGAATTGAACAGGTTTGCCTACCCAGTGTCAACTCGACAGTCCTTGCACCAGGCCACAAACTTCAGGCAATGAACAGATATGGTAGATGGGCGACTATGTACAAGGATAATATCCACTATTTCAGCACATAAATCCATTACTTTGTTGGAACCACTGACTCTTCAGGCATGCGGTGTAGGTGGAGAAGATTAGAATGAAGGACTTTGCCCTGTTATTGGGACAGGAGTTTTCTTTAAAAAAAAAAAAAGCAGCAAGATCGGGTGACAACTGCTCAGGCTCAAGAGATCGGGGTAGCACCCTCTCATGGCTCAATTCAGATCAGTCAGGATGATTTGAGCCCAGGCTGCCCTAATATTCAAAACTCAAAACCAGAGAGGCAAATGGAAATGCAAACAGGCATGTAATCCATATCCGGCAGATTTCCTGGGAAACTTCTCAGAGGAGACATTCCTGACTGTGGCAAAAAGATTAAACCAAGGCACAGCCCAGTGGGTGAAGGGTCCTTGGGCCTCATCCTAATGAAGTTGTCATTTGTTGTCCAACATCTGACGTCAGCTCAGCTCATCTGCCCTGAGATTTATTGAGCAAGAAAAAATGACTGGCTATTAGATAGGTCCCATTAAAGTCTAACCACCTGAGAGATGCAGCATCACTTGGCACAGGATTCATGACTACACAAACCCCTGCTTGTTACTGTACCACGTGACAGTTCTGTTGTCCATTAAGAACAGAACCAACTTCTCCATGGTGGATGGGAAGAGAACATTCAAAGCCAATAGAATGGTGGGAAGCCCCAGAAGTTTAATGTGAACCGTCTGCTCCTATCTGTTCCACTGGCCACCAAAGGACCATGATCTTTGCTTCTCCTAGATGACCGCCCCAACCCAGAGACAATGTATCTGTCACTACTGGGAGCTCTGGGTGGGTAGGAAGAAAAGTCTGCTGCAGATTCAGGCTAGTGATTGATAGCAACTGCTGGAGGTTCTTGGCTGCATTATCCAAAATACAAATGTTGTACAGGAGGATGCCCCAGTGCTGTACCCACTGCAGACAAACATACCACCAAATTATCTGCATTCACTACAGGGACTGAGGGCGCAGCAGGATGCACAAGGCCAAGATACCAAGAAGTCTCAGAACCCTCAGCACCACAACCCAGCAGTGAGGTTGGAACATCAGGACCATAACCTGCATAACCCTGATTGATTTCAGGGGTGGAAAAGCTTTGCATGCCACCATGTCCAGGACAGCCATTTTGAAAGGGATCCTGTATGTAGGCTTCAGGTAAGACTTTGGATCACTGGTAGGAGATCCTAGGAGTGATAGAAGGGCCACAGGTGTCTGTGGGTGGTCCAAAACCAGCTTCAGCAGCCAGTCATTGAGGTACAAAAACACATGTATCACCTACCTGCAAAGGCGGCGGCTACCACTGTCACCACCAAGTGGCCGAACACCAGGATATAAACTGAAAGTGTTCCGATACCACCATGAACCAAAGAAAGCATTTGTGGGTTTGCAGAATTGGTACTAGAAAACATGCATCCTGCAAGTTCAAGCACACTATCCAGTACCTTGGATCCAAGGCAGGAAGAACCTAGTCCAGGGTCAAGATTTTTACCTTGTCATTCTAAAGGAATGTGTTCAGAAGTCAAAATTCTAAAATTAGAATGCAGCCTCCATCCCATTTGGGTACCAAAGAAGAGTGGGATTAGCACCCTGTGCATTTATCTACTTATTGGACCCTGTTTATTTCCTCGTTAACCAGCAGAATTTCCTGTGATAAAATAAACACATAATCAGATAAAGTATGAGCAGAAACAAGGGAAACATAAGGAGGAGGGCATGTGAATGGATGAGCATAACCATGTTGAACCTTCTGCAGCACCCATAGGTCTATAGTTATACTATGCTAGTCTGGCAGGAAAAAACAACTCTCTCCCCATCAGACACCTGTGACCCAGGAGGGTGAATTAAAGCTGCTTGGCCACAGCTGCAGCAAGGGAGGTAGAGAAAGAGGACTGAAATACATAGTGGTGCCCACAGCCTCTGCCTCACAGCATTCTCCTGAACTGCAAAAGGGTTGTGCTGGTAGTTGTATTTCATCAGTCAAGATCCGACCTTGAGTGTTCTCTGAGTCCACAACATATTCTCAAGCTTCAGTGCCAGCACAATCTCTACTCAGGGAGTCAAACATCTGAAGTTTGGATCCATAAGCAGTCGGACATAAAAACATGTGCTATGGGGAGATGTGTTTTTGTTTGAGATTGAAGACCAATCTCTCAGCCTAGGTCACACACATTTCTTTTCTCTGTAGCAATTTGTCCTGTTTCCTTGTGCATGCCAACAGCAGGAAAAGCTCCTTTTAACTGTTAAGAGCTCAGCAAATTTGGTAAAATATATTTTATTTCATACATTCTTAAACATGGTTATACTTAGGTTTCCAAATATGGTGTAAAAGGTTTGTAGTCTCTGAATGTCTGTCTCTTCTGGTTGTAACATGCTCAAATGAAGTGGGATGAATAATCCAAGTAGCAACATTCAACTAATGGCTGTACACATAGGTTACAGGTCACCCCCACCCCCCAGAGTTCTCTGTGTCTGACTCTAGTCAACCTTTGCACTCAATCTCTTAGCTTCCTTTGATTGCCGCAATGATTGCCAAATGTGACACTGCATGGGAGGTCAATGATGCCAGAAAAGATCTGAGAGCTGTTGCAAATGCAGATTTTAGCATGTTCAACCCTCACGACCTATATGATAAGATGCAGTAGGTAAACGGTGAGACTTGTGTATCTCTATTTCTTTATCTTGGGGCATGGATGAGATTTATTCCATTACTGTTGGGCCAACATGAGTGCAAGAATAAGAAAGCATCAAAGCAAAAATACATATTTACTGATGAATCAACACTATTTGCAGTAGCGCTAGACTCATGATCAAAACGTTTTAACACTTGCTTAGACAAGGCATGGTCATTTCAAGTAGGAGGTATATCTACTTTTTAGATGTACTTTGTTTCAGTTTTAGTGCTTGACTACTTAATTCCCTGTCTCTATTAATAAAAACAATCTCTTTTCATCCACTCTGAATGAGGCGTGGAGTGGAAATGAAGCAGACGCTGTTTCCTTTCTCAAATGTTGTAGCTAGTCCAACTTATGGGTAAGAAAGTTGACAAAAGAGTTGAATTCATCTTCAGCATTCTTTGTGGAGGATAGTGCGCCCTTTTCTGGATTTTCTGGATTGAAAAATAATCTACTAAATATGACTTCAAAGGGCATTAATTATTTAAAGAGCATTTCAATGGTTACACAGAAATGGAATCAAGTAATTATGTGCATGCAGAGAACTCATGATATTGCTAAAGACAGGTGGCATTTAAATAATATTTGAGATCTATACCCGATGATAGAGAGAGCTGATGCATTAGTGAAAGGTGTTACAATCTCGAAATGTGCTTGCATTTCAGATTACATTAAGCCTTAAAGTTAGAGCTTAGAAATCGCTATTCAATACCTTAGTTCTGCATGCATCTAGTACTCATTTATCTTTACGGACCAAATATTAAAGATCCATTGATCTTGAATGACATATAAACAGATTAGACAATATGGCCTTGATCTACACCAATAAAATTAACATCTCTCTATGATTCCCTCAATCTGACCATACATGTTCTAGCTAATTATTGATAAGCCACACAAAAAAAGTAATGTATTCCAGAAATAGGTATAAATTGGTTGGTTCTTGTCAACATAAACATTCTCCGCTGCAATAATTTACACATTTGGAATTTCTAGAATATGGTATACTATTTAATACACATGGCATCAGTCACATGGCAGTATAGATAAGATGCTTTAGTTTATTTGTTAAGATTGCTAAATCCATACAAGAGATGAAACAGAAAGATCTTCATAATTGAAAAAGCTCTAGACTTTCAAGATGGATCACAGGTGACTAACTAATCCTGATGCAGATGAAATATATTACATTTTAAGACCTCCAAGCCGAAATCATTTCCAAATGCACAGTCACGTAAACAAAGGAAGAAAAGCAATTGGGCCAGAAGATGTGAGCACAGCCAATATATTGGCACGTCTCTGTCATTAAGGTCAAATAAAGTAAGGTAACAGCATATTTCTAAAATTAGTGATAGATAATACAAAGCTCAGAGTGAAGCAGTGTGTCGTTATATGTGACTCTAGATTAATTTAGGCTTAAGATTCTAAGGACATAGCAGCATATAGAAAAGGTAATTTTAACTTACTGAAATCATGAAACATAACAGACACTTTTTTGAGATAAGGGCAACACTGGCACAAATACCAAACAATAAGCTACAGGTATTAATGTAATTCAAGATTTTTTGTAAGATGTTTTAAGTGCTGCCATGTTTCACTTAAGTAACTTAAAAAATAAAGAACACCTGCATCTTTCTTCGCAAAAATCAAAAAGCCTTCTACCACATGAAAATAAGGATCAGCATTGTGATCATATCACCGAACATCCTTACTCAATGTCGACAATGAAATCTGTGAGAAATGTCTGCCTGATAATCTAAGTATGTTAGTCAGCTGGTCTCCACAGCAAAGCACAGGTCAGTTCTGAATCAGAGCACAGCTTAATTTATGAACAGACCAGCCTCTTTAATTGAGTTTTTTCAAACGCCTTTACCTATAAAATGCTGACTGAACAGAACCTTCTGCAGGGAAGATTGGGAGTATCTCTTGATCTCTTAACTGGAACACTAATGAATCTCCCATATTCAAACATTTTCTAATTGAAAAAGGAATAAAGCAAATGTATGTTGTTCTCTTGCTCTCTTTATGTTGTTTCTAAACTTATGGCGATTCAAATACAAAAATGTACTCATATTCTTTCGTAACCGTGAATGGTAAGAAAGATATGGTGGTATATCGTTCGGAAGCATTTTAAGCAATACTAGTTATTGACACCCTACCCTGAACATTGTGAGCTGGTCTGCTAATGAGAATGCTCCCTTTATGGGGTTTAGCTGTTGTTATAGGTCCACAAAGAACACAACGTGCACAAAACGTTGAAAAACAAACAAATATTTTTGTACTTTTTTGGCTAATTTCTTTTTTTCAGCAAAATAAAAAAAAGAAGCCCAGAAAGCTGCGCATACATAAGGCTGCTTTGGAAAATGTTGAGGGAGTGCTGCTGAAGAAGGGAGCTTTGCTTTACCAATCTTTTTAGGTAAGAGTAGCTCCTTCTCCCATAGAGCTCCCAATATAGCATTATTGCCTGTAACTGAAAGCTGGTCTTTAGGTCCCACTGTTTGCCTGTCAAGCTCAGGCCCCAAACTACAGAAAGATTAGGTAAGAGCTGTTACAGTGTGGGTAATTATGGTTAATTTGCACAATCACAACTATATGTGGTGATCAGTCCATGTATTTTAAAAGAAGCATGCAATTATTATTACCTGTTCTTCCCAAACATCAATTAATCAATCAGGATTTGAAGAGTGCAGCTTGTCACCCATGAGAGTATCCAGGCACTAGGATCCTGCTGCAATCAGTCGAAGAGGCAGGTCATGAGTCCCTTTCTGAACTCCAGAAGAGAGGATGTTGTTCAGCTGTGGAGGTGAAGGTCATTCCAAGACTTGTCAGCGAGGTAGGAGCAAGAGTTATCAGATATGGCTTTGACGAATACGAGGAGAGTGGGCGAGGGAGACAGTGCGCAGATGTCTGGAGGGTTGGTGGTAGTTCAGGCGGTGGTTGATGTGTGCAGGTCCTTGATTGTGGAGGGCCTTGTCAGGGTTATATCAGCATCTTGAGTTGGAATATTTTATGGACGGGGAGCCAGTGGAGGTTCCGGAGGTAGAGGATGATGTGGATCTGTTTGGAGAGGTTGAGGATGAGTCTTGTAGCTGAGTTCTGTATCGTCTGGAGTCTCTTCAGGAGTTGAGTGGTGAGTCCTGCATAGAGTGTGTTGCTGTGGTCATGCTACTGGTGCCTGGGGCTTGGGTGATACTTTTCCTGGTGTTGACAGGGAGCCATTTGAAGACCTGTCAGAGCATGCGAAGGGAAGCAGGCATAAGCGACTGAGTTGATCTGGGGTTTCATGGTAAGTTTGCTGTTCAGGATGATGCCAAGGTTGTGGTTGTGGTCCGTGGGAGTGGGTCCAAGGTCGGAAGGCAACCAGGTGTCATTCCCCAGGGAGGTGTTGTTTCCAAAGATCAGCACTTCAGTCTTGTCTGTGCTGAGCTTTAGGTAGTTGGTCTTCATCCATTCGGAGGCGCTCATCATGCAGTTGTGGAAGTTGGTGATGGAGCAGTCTTTTGAGAGTGAGAGGATCAGTGACCAGTTGGGTGAGGCCAATATTGCTCATGCTTTCCAGGAGGCTGGCAATGTTAGTACCTTCAGGGTTATTGAGGTGGAAGTTGAGGTCCCTGAGGGAGATGTAGTGTTGGGAGTTGATAGCGAGTGGGGCGATGAATTTGGGGTGGAGGGGGGGGGTGTAGCAGAAGCTAGGGCATGGGCCTGGGGGGTCTATGTGATGGTGCCTCTGATGGTCATTGAAAGTTAAGGTGCTCCATGATTTATACAGTATCGTATTCAGTGGTGGTGCAATGCATGGTTTCTCTGTGGATAATGGCAATTCCACCTTCTTGCTTGTTGGTGCAGTACCGGTATATCATCCTGTATCCATTGGGCATTGCGGTGGTGATGTTGGGGGTGACGAGGGGTTTACCTAGGTCTCAGTAATGAAGACAGTGTCGGGGTGAGGGTGGTGAATGTGTCCAAGGTTTTGGTGGCATGTTTGCATAGTGATTAGACATTGAGCAGGAGGCAGTGGAGTGGTTCCGTGGCAGTCGGGGAGATGGGTTTGGTGATGGAGTCAGTGAGGGCAGGAGGTGCTTAGTGGCAGGTGAAGAGAGTGGAGGCAGGTAAAAGGTCTTACTGTAGAGCAAGTAGATGCAAGGCAGCTGCTGTTGTTGCAGCGTCTGGGGTCCAAGGTTCGGCGCTCTTTGGCAGAGTATCTATGGGTGGCAGGAGGGCCAGAGTTCCTGGTGCTGGGTGCGGTCCAGGTGCCGACAGGTGCAGATGGGATTGCCTTTGACGTGTTCGCTGCAAGCCCGTGCTGTGGCCTCCATTAAGTATGTACAGGGAGGGGCACTCGGAGGCGAGAGTAGCAAACTGGCAAGAAAGAAGCGAGTGCCGAATTGAGCCGGCTCCAAAAATCAGCGAGTTCTAGGAAATTAAAAGTTAAACAAAACTGAACAGATATGGCTGAAACTAAACTGGCTAACTCACAGGAGACAGAAATACGAATACAGGCAGCGCCACTCTACAAACAAAAACTCTATAGATTTATAACAGTGGCTAATCTATGCACTTTGTTTCATTAAATATTTTATTTTTACCCTAAAACTGGTCAAATGATTCAAGGTGAAGTTTCAAAATGGAAAGTTAACATGATTTGGTAAACCTAATTGAATTAAGAGACACAGCCTAACCAAAAATACACATGTTTTACGTTGTCATAATACATTATTCTCAATCTTACATTTAAATAATCGAAAATATTATTGAATAGCTTTACATCTATCTGTGGGACTATGAAAAATTCTTGCAAGTTCGAGAAGCTTTTGTCCTGTACCGGACACCCAACAGTGCTAGATTTCCAAATATGTTAAACTTTCATGGATGTGATACATCCAAGACAACCGTAGGGAGTCTATGCTTCCCACATTTTTAAACTTGCTTCTTTCTCCTGAAATAAAACAATCTACCGTTTTCCCTACAAAAAAATCAGACTAAAGATCATTGGAAACTATTTTTAATTTAATCAATTGCTAATTTCATGTCTGAATTCTCATCATAGGTTCAATGATGGAAAAACTCAGAACTAAAATTTCTCATATCAGAAGCCAGTCTATAAATAAATTAATGCTCGAATTGTGACATATCGTACATTGCAAACTGATTACTATTGGTCTTCTACAAGCTTTTTTAACACAATTTGTGCACAATATGAAAGTGGTCATATTGCTCGTATCAGCCCGCATGCCAATTGTGTAATAAAACACTTTTTTGAAAATAATAATAAACCTCCACTTCTATACTAAATTAATATTTTATTGAGCTTGTTCAGATTGATGTGCAACCACGGAAGTACTGGTGGAATAGAAAACTTGGTTTCAATATTCGTGGTAAAAATGGCAAATTTGGTAGTGGAAAAGGAGCTCACCAGCAGGGTGTGGCTTTTTTTTAAACAATTGCATACTGAGAGATATTTTTTAAGTGAATATCTTTAAATACATTAGTAAAGTCTTAGAAGGATATATTGAGCCCTTTTTATAATAATGTTAGTACTGAAAAAACACGGCAGATCACACTTTTTTTTTTTTTAAAGAAAAACTCAAACATACCACTAAAAAATATGCTTGACACAAGTGAAGATTTTTTAAAGAGACTGGAACGTCTTCAATGAAGAAGCCCAATGTCAAAATGCAATGCGCGTAGAGCCATTTTTCTTGTTAGCTTAAGTGCTTTATTATGCTTAGACAGCTGCTGATATGCTTGGGTGCATTCTCAACAGCAAACATCGTATTTGCAGAAAACCTTTTGTTTCACCAGTTTTTCGTGGTCAAAGGAGGGGCAGCTCTGCACTTTCTATAACACTAACAATACAGCTGCATCCTACTTCCATTCATAATGGTCAATGCTCACCGTAAGTATATCCTTTACTCACTCTATAACTTAGCGTAACAATTGTTATCATTTATGTAGCCCAAACACCAAAATTAATTAAATCTATGATGAAAGGGCGAGTCTCAGCGCAGGGACGTGGCCTGTGACCTGAAGGTTAACCAAAATATGCCATAGACATATAGCCCACACAGCTGTCTTCATACATCACCTGGTCTGAAAAAATGCTCGAAACAAATTTGCTGATTTGGTAATTGCAAACAAGTGACTCACAAATTAAAATTCACCTTACTGTCTAATTCAACAAGGATCAGGTTTTCAGTCTCTGATTTATCTTAGGTATACCATTTCTTCTAAATTGGATAACATCAAGAAAGCTCTACTCTAGTTCTAAATTCCGATCACCTAAATAGCCTTCCATAGGGTCATTAGCTAATGTCTTCACTACAAGATTGCACCCCTTCAAAACTATATCCCCATAATCACCAGCTGCACACTAGATCACGGAACAAGGTTTGGGGGTATGTAAGTACACACTGGACCACATAAAATCCCTTTTAATTTACTCGTAGAATAACTATGAGAAGCAATGAATTAGCATTTTGCCTTAATGGCAATTTGGGAACAGTAGTTGCACTGCTGATTTCACAAGTGGCTGTCTCATCCTAATCCCAGTGGTTAACATTGTTTCTGAGGTAGGGACTTGACCAATGGAGATGGTCGCAACACTCTGAGCTCCCATCCGCTGATCCCACATCCAATGTCATCCTGGTATTAATGTAACACCAGGGAGTCCCGAAGGACTTGGGGGATCGCCCCTAACACCAGGGACTGCCTTAATGAAGGGTGGCTGCCCTGCAAAGCCTGTGCACAACTAATTTGCTGATCAATTGCGGGCCCCGCAAGGCAGTGTACATAAATGGCAGCCAAGGTTTGTGGTGAGCTGCCTTAACTGGCGGACCAGCACCCCGTGCCATTCCAGCGGCCTCTGTGAGGATTCGCGTACTGAAGAGCACACAGGCATACCAGAGGCCCTTTGCCTAGATGCCCGAAAGTGAGCGCACATAGGAGCGGACCACTGGGGTGGCAGAGAGCCTCAAGTGAACTTGCACAGCAGAGGACCCCAGGGCCTGCTCAGGCGCAACTGACCCAGGCATGGCAGGGGATCAGGAAGGAACATGGGAAGAATACAGCCCATCGCCCTTGAGCCTACGGAGATGCTCGACTGGTGTGCAGGAAGCCGACGACACATAGACCAGGGTGTGCACCGTTTAAGGCATACAGAAGCGTGGGGAGGGGAGCATTTTGCCCTGCATGACTTTCAAACTCTGACAATAGGAAACTATGCCACTTGCATAGAAAGTGATACTCGCCGGAGTCCAGTGCACCACACTGCTACTACCTGCACTGATAAGCGCTTTACATGAAAACTGAACAGCATTGTACATATTTCGACTGCCTGAGGCATGGAGGAGAGGGCGTGTTGAGTCATCTGCTGACTGTTGGAAGGGAGAAGAAGCAGGGAGAATACGCCTGGTGGCAGAATCTCGCAGAAAGCTGAAGCCCCCAAACCTACTATGTCGCACATACTTACACTGTTACATCATAGCAGGCCAAATCCTGAGACAGAGCACATAGCGCCCCCTACAACCGTATTACACAACATCAGTGGTATATTTACTGCCATGGAAACTGCAGTGAACTTGAGACGTGAAGGAGAGAATCTGTGGCAAGCCCAAAGAAAGCGCTTACTGGCAGCTGAACTGGATCTCTGCAGAGATCGCTATACAGAGAAGACACGAGGCACCTCCATCCAGAACTGGTCACAACATAGCAGGTTGGGACAAACAAGTTGTTAGAGAAACGGATGGCACTTAGATATAGTGCCCCCAAACCATCACAATCCTGCAACAACACCTACAGGATCACAGACTCAGGAGCAAGATGTGAAGAGAACTGGTGATGTGAGCAGAAGATAAATACAGCTCTTGTGGGGTACAGCACTTCCAACCAGCCACTACCCTCACACAGACTAAGGTTCCAGTGTGTACACTCAGTTTGTGAGCTGACTAAGTTTGGATGAGGGGCATCAAACTGCTTGTCCTGTGGTGTGGGAGTGGGGAATTTGTTATTTATGTGTTGGGAGGGATGCAAAGTTATTGCCCTGGGGTGCGGGGTGGGGGAGGCGGGAATGCTTGTTCAGCTAGCTATGGGCGGTCCCTAGCACAAATAGATTTGCTCCACCATCGCAATGGCATCCCCCATGAACTATGCAGTGATATCTTGGAATGTTAGGGGGATGCATACCGTGGTTAAAAGATACAAAATCTTCTCTTAACTGCACAGATGAGAGTTCCAGATCACACTTCAACAGGAGACGCATCTCATAGCCAAAGGAGGAGTGACGCTATAGCACAGATGGAAGGGATAGGCCTATTACACAGTATTCTCAGCTTAAGTACAGGGTGTTATGGTGTGGATACGTCCAGGAGTCCCCTTCCAACACACAGGACACCTGGTAGACCTGGCGGGCAGATTAATTGTAGTGACTGGTCGCTTAGATGGCTGCGTCCTAGCTTTGGGAAGCATGTGTGGACCTAATATAGATCAGGCATCTTTCCTGGCTCAGCTGCCAAGAAAGCTAGCCCCCCACCTAGGGAGCTCTAACATATTTGGGGGATGGAGGGGATTTCAATTGGCCAGCCTCACACACTGTTGGATCCCCTCTCCCCATGATTGGGCTACTGACAACTGATCACCCTGGCCCAGTGAGAACAAGAGACTGCAGCGTCACGCTGGGCTTTGGACGAGCTGCGGGGCGCAGAGATGGTTGCCCACAACTTGGGGCTGATTTACAGTACTCTTCCCTCCCTGAGGAGAGGCCCCTGGAGAGCTTGCACCGACTGGAGCATTGTGGCCTCCATCACGCTCGAGTTTGCCCGGACACATAGTGAGTGAGGAGGTGGGCCCGGGGGACCTCAAAGACCTTCAGCGGTATGCCTGGATGCCAGGTTTCCTCCCCACTTTGTTGTGGTAGAAGACAAAGAAAAGAGGGCTGAGGAACTCTCCCTGCTTGGGGGCTGCGGATGCAGAGGGGAGCAGGTGGGGACCCCTCCGGCAGGCCCTCACTTTGGTCACCATTGTGCTGACTCGACTGGGGGGCCCTCTCTCCTCCAAAACCTCCCCAGCCTGCTAGTTGTGATAGCTGGACCCCTAGACTGGACATCGAGTGGATGAGACAGAAGAAGCTGCTGGAGCGGGGGTGCCCACTGGTCTGGCAGCAGGATGTGAGCTGGAGGCCAAGGGGGCTGCCCCCAAGTGGAGAACATGAGCAAGGATAGGCAGGTGCGCTCCCACCCTGCAAACACTATCATGCAATATACAACCTCTCAACAGATGCCACTGAGGGTCACGAGACACAGGAGGACAGACAACGATCAAGCCCCTCCCAAGCAGGAGAGGGAGCCATCCATGGTGGATCTGATGGCTGCAATACAGGGATCCCAGATTGTCCTTGAAAATAAAATCAACACTGTCTCCATAGACGTCCATATTTTTCAAGCAGATTTGAGGAAAGTGGCAGATAAGGTCACTGCCGCAGAGGGCAATATTGTGGCATTGCAGGGGGAGGTAGCAAAAGCACCAGATGGCACAGATGTGCACAGTTTCTGGGGAACTTGAACTTCAAGTTGAAGATGCTGAAGGCTGCTCCCGACTCTGCAATATTCGAGTGGACTGGGTAGAAGGGGCCTCCATTGCCAAGATCATCAACTATCACGATGGAGACTGTATCCTCCAGGTTTCCCATGAGCATGCAGTACCTCAGTTCGAAAACTGCAGGACAGCCATTTACCCGGACTACACCAAAAAGGTGCAAGAACAAAGTAAGCCCTTTTTGGAAGTGAAGCAAAAGCTACAAGCTTTACAACTTCAATATATGCTTCTGTACCCCTTGAGGTTAAAGGGGAAGGCCCACTTCTTTGATTATCCTGAGGATGTGTGGGAATGGCTGGAACTCTGGGACAAAGCAGCCTCTCTCTGACCCAGAGTAGATGCAAAAGGGAACTTGGGCCATCGACCCCGGCAGGGCCCCAGGCGTGGCCGGGCCACAGATGGCAGCAGGAGGGCGTTGGTCCCTCAGACTCCCAAAAATTGACAATCCAAGCTGATGGTACAATGCAGCTGTGTGGCTCCAGAGACACAGAGATGATCTTGGACAGTGATATACAACCTCCTCACACTAATCCAGAGGTTGAGAAGTCAAGCCTGGCTTTGGACTTTGTGACTGACACACTCGTCACCCTGGAGGGGGGAGTGATGTAAGATATGGGTAAATGCACTTTTGTAGTGAAGTCGCCTTGCACACTGGAGAAGTTTTTAGATGGTTGAAATGTGTGCTGTGCCCCTCTGGGGCAGTAAGTAATGCCTGAGGTTAGTGGGGGGCAGGCGCCTGAGAATACTGCTGTGATGCCGGTCCATATGTAGTGATGGCATGTAGGGGCCTGTAGTGCTCCTTTTGCACTAATAGATTTGAGGTGGGCCTCACACATTTCTGGGAGGGCACTGGTTCCCCAGTTGCGGGCAAGATAATGCGTACAATCGTGTGCTGCTGGTAGGGATGCTGTTTGTATTTGTGTGTCCAGGTTGGACGAGTAGGGAGGGCCTGCGGGTCCGGCACAGGCAATGGGTGGGCATTTATAGTCAGTACATTATGCTACGTATGGGTAGGGGGAAGTTATCTGGTTTTGTTTGTTCAATTTTGTTACTATTTTTCACGTAGTACTGGGGGGAGATTTTTAGATTACTGTCAAGGAACGTCGGGGGCTTAGGTACCTCCACAAAATGATACAGAATTCTCACCTTCCTGAAACAGCATAAGATTGCTATGGCCTGCTTGCAGGAAACTCATATGGATGATGCTGGAGCCACCGGCTTGGCCAGGAAGTGATGGGGGCAAGATTTCCCCTCTTACTAATCCACATATGCCGGGGGGGCCTAGTTTGGGTGGCGACTGGGACTCCGTTCTCCTTAACATATGTTGAGGTGGTTGTGGAGAGCAGGTTTGTGCTGTTAAAACGGAAAGCTGGATGGCAGGCAGTTGACAATCCTAAACATGTATACCCCTAATGTTTATAATTCTTCATTCTTTCAGGCAATGCAGGATCTTGTGATGCAGGAGGCAGGTACACCCATTTTCTGGCTGGGAGCACAGATAGAACCCCACCCCGGGAAGGCACTAAACCCTACATGACTGCTGCACTTAAGGCAGTAATGAGTAACTTAGCAATGGTGCATATTTGGCATGCTCATCACCCCCACACAGAGAGTATACATGTGCCACTCTCCGACACACAATACTTTCAGTACACTAGATAGAATCCTGCTGATTGGGGTTCCACAGGCTGAAGACCTAGAGGTGATGCACCTTGCACGATTCCTGTTGGATCATTCCCCTATCTGCTGCACATTGCCATTGGGAGGCCATATAGGGCCTTACAGCCTGGAGAATACCAGTAGACATTTTCACTGACCCGGTCAGGAGGAACGCACTGTCTCTGTACCTGACAGATTATATTGAAATCAACTGGGGTTCCATGACCAGTGAGCCACAGAATTAGAGGCCCTCAAGACTATACTGAGGGGCACCTGCCTGGGACTGACCTGTTGGGTAGTGAGGCTGCTCCAGATAGAGTTGGGGAGAGAGAAGGCAGGCCTGGCCATGCCGCAGGCTGGAGACCATACTAGCACAGAGGTACAGAGAGGGGAAATGGAGGCTCTGAGGCAGATATCAGACGTCTGGGTCACCTGGACACATACACCCTAAAACAGTACAGACAGAGGCTGTACAGAGGGGGAGACAAGTCGGGCACACTGCTGGCCTGGATACTGCATGCAGAACGCCCCCCACCCCGACAACACACTAGTTGACCCTGGATGGCTCGAAAATTACCGCAAAGGTATAGTTGCAGCCTTCCAGACACACCTGCAGGGGGTATATACCACTGGTCCTAGAGTGGCTACAGAGCAGTATTAGAGGTTCTTGAAGGGAATGGGGCATCCTGTACTCAGGCGGCAGAGGAACTTGATATGCCCATTGAATTGGAAAAACTACAAGCAGTGCTGCACATGCTGCAGCGGGTCTAGACCCTGGGGAAGATGGCTTCCTGGTGGAGTTTTTCAGGATTTCTCGGCTTGGGTTGTACAGGGCCTGCTGGAGGTATTCCTTGAGGCCTGGGAGACAGGAAAATGTACATCCACTATATGGGAGGGGGACATCTGTATGCTACTAAAACCTGGCAGGGATAGATCCGATCCAGCTGCATATAGGCTGCTATGATCAACTCAGATGTTAAGGTCTTGTGCAAACTCTTAGTCAACCGCTTCAATCCACATATGAACAGGTTGGTTCATGAGGACCAATGTGGGTTCAACCCAGGAAGCAACACCGGTATGAACCTAAGGCATATAACTCATACCACGTACGAGGTCAAACACTGTGGGCAGGAAATGGCCCTGAAATCGACCTGGAAAAGTCCTTTGACACAGTGGACTGGGGCTACCTGCTTGAGGTCTTGAAGGTCATGGGCTTTGGCACACAAATTCACAGCTGAATAAAATTACTTTACATGGAACCCACGGCCAGGTTGTGGGAGGGATGAAGCCACCCAGAGAGTTGGTCTCTGGTCTGCAGGATGCGGCAGGTGTGCCGCTTGTCTTTGCTCCTCTTCACACTGACCACGGAACCCCTGTCAGTCTGTGCAAGGAAATAGCTACGGGTTTGAGGCATAAAAATAGAGGTGGCCCAGCATATCATTTCAGGGTACGTGGATGACGTGTTGTTCTACCTCAGCTCCCCTCAGGAATCCATGGCGCTCCTGCTGAGTGTGCTGGACGAATTTGGGTCCTTGTCAGACCTTCGCTTGAACCAAAGTCAGTCACTGGTATTCCCACTTGCATCTCTGGTTAGAACTTCACTAGAAACTCTACCAGCTGTTGGCCTGCTCTGGAAACTGGCAACGTTTGATACCTGGGCATCATGGTTGCACTTACCCAGGCAAAACAGTTGCATTTAAACATGGGCAGAGTACTGGCATCCTTGAAAACCTTGGTCGCCTTCTGGGGAATACTCCTACTGTCCTTTATGGGAAGACTATCCATCTCCAATATGGTGCTTCTACTGAGCTGTTTATATGTTCTTCAAAATTCCCTCTGACCCATGCCAGTAGGGAGTTTAGACAATTGGACTCACTCATAGTTTCTCGGCTTTGGGTGGGCAGGCGAAGCAGAGTGGCTCTGTCTACTTTGAATAGGTCTTAGAGGGATGGTGGTCTGGAGGTGCCGTACTTGGATTTATACTATTATGCAGCACATCTGCAGCACGCAGCATGCTGGCTTGACCCTGAAGATAGCTGGGAGAAGCAAATCATGGCCAGGACAGTCGAGACTGGACAACTGCCAGCAATCCTGATGATGGGGTCTGGTACTCTGGAGGATGCCCCCTATGTGGTGAGGCAGACCAAAGAAATCTGACAAATACTTTTTTAAGGTGGTGCTGAGGTGGAACTCAGTTCATAGGGAGTTACTGGTTTGGATACTGGTTCTAGTCCGACAGTTGGCTAGAGGCTACAAAATAATGGTAGACTTGCACCCTATGAACACTTCTTTAACTCTGAGGATGCTGAAAGGGACTGGGACAATTCTTACAGCAGGAAAGCCTAACTGAGGTGGTCAAAAAGACTTGGCCCACCTTTCTCGCTGCGCCTGAGTTGACAGGGATCCTGGGGGTACTGTCAGAATGTGGATCAGGCAGACATTTAATCTCGTTGCTCTACAAAGCCATGAGAGGAGATGCTTGGGCACCCAGCTACAGACTTGTCGGGCCTGGGATATGGACCTGACGTCACCTCTGTCGGATAGGGACTGGACTCACATTTGCAAGCTCATGCAATCCTTCTTGTGTAATGCCCGAATCAAATAATTAATTGTGATTTTATACATGATACATATTTTACTCCCAAGGCCCTTAGTCGCATTTCCCGTACCTGCACTGACACTTGCCCACGGTGGAGTGCCCGGGGAGCAGATTTTCTTCACTAGGCCTGGGAATGTGGTGCAGTACAGGGGTTTTGGAACCGGGTGGTGGAGGAATTAATGACTATCACCTCACTCCGGCTGGAGTTGACCCTGGAATCTTGTCTACTAGGAAATATCAAACAGACCAAGGGTCATAAACTGGCTTATAAATTCTTTCAGGTAACTCTGGTGCTTGCTAGGCGAAGGGTGGCCATCATGGGGATGAGCCAACAAGCCCCACTAGATATCAATGACACAAGGATGAGCAGAGTGAGCACTAGCTGAGTAATACCACTTAAAGGTAAGCAGACGAGACAATAAAATAGATGAGGACCTAGCTGCATGGCAGAGATTCTGTGATAAGCTCTTAGACCACAATGCAGTGGGGTTGAGTGATGAAAGTCATACTAGTAATGGATCAGGGGGACGAGAGTGACCAGTGTATTTTTTACAGCAGCATGGTCTGCTCCACAAGAGGCGGAAGGATGTGTGCACTATGCTTATTGGATAAATGTACTGTGCTTCTATTGGCCCTGACATTGCTGCTTCACAAAGTACCCCTCAGTTGTTTCACATGGGGTGGCCCCGCATTCCACCCGCTGTGTAATGTATTTGTCTCTTTAGTTTTGTTTCATGAAACTGATAAATAAAGGTTATTTAAAAAAAAAAAAAAGATTGATTATAAAATCCTGAGTAGTACTTTGGCCATTCGGCTCCTATCCCACATGCCTACTCTCATCCACTCACATCAGGCAGGATTCACACCAGGCACTAGTACAGCCCTTAACATACACAGGCTCCTCACGCTCTTAGAGGCCGACACCTAAGATAGGACAGATGCGGCGATTTGTGCCGTAGATATAGAGAAGGCATTTGATAGTCTAGGATCGACCTTCTTGTACAAAGTTATGGAACACTTTGGCTTCGGGCAGGACTGTGTGACCTGGACTAGTTTACTGCATACTGACCCCACAACCAGGGTTCATATGGGCCGGACAGGGTGGCTGAGGGAGCCAGTAGGGGTTGCCCAGTGTCACCACTATTTTTTGCCCTGGCACTGGAGCTGCTGGCCAGCTAGGCCAAGATGGGCAATATGTATCAGGGCACATCAGTGGGTGCCCAGATGCATCAAATTGCGTTACATGCAGATGACCTTCTGATATTTCTACAAGATGCATCGAAGGCTCTAAACTGTGCAGGAATGCTTTTAGAGTGGTTTGGCTCCCTATTGGGACTACGGGTTCACTGGAAGAAATCCTGTATTCACGGCAATGGCCACCCAGGAGCTACAATGGAAGCCCCAATTTTTAAGTATATAGGGGATACAGATATATTATGACCCACTGATTTACTGAAGGTAAATGTAGGAAAGGCCATTTGTAGGCTCAAATTGAACACTGAGTTCTGAAAAAAAAACACCCCTTATCAGAAGCAGGCCGAGTTGCTCTACTAAAAAAGGTTGCCCTTCCCCATCTGTTATATTATTTTGTGGTGCTTCCGGCCTGGATTACACAAATGACATTTTGAGAAATAGAGGGACAACTTACACTCTTTATCTGGGGCTCAGGTTGCAGACGAGTGGCTTTGAGTACACTGTTAAGACCAATGGGGGACAGGGGACTTGGCGATTCCTGGCGTTGAAGAGTACTATCTTGCTATCCAGCTTCAGTGGTTGGCGCAATGGATGGAGGGAAGACTCACTCCTTTGTGTCCAATCTTCACTGCCTGGCTAGAGCAATTCACAAAGTGAAATACCCCAATGAGACTGCCACTACGGAATTCAAGGTGCTGCAACAATGCTGGGTTTGAAGTCTGCAGAAAATAGAAGTGTGAATACCCAATTCCTTGGACATCCCAGTGGCACTACTGGAAGTGCTCAAACACCGGGGAGAGTGGAAAGGACTGTCAGAGTGGGCGACTGCAGGTAGGACAATCAGGGATGTATTCAAATCTGAGGTGCTACTCCCATTTGACGAGTTGAGGCATGATCTAAGGCAGTGCCACTTTTCTTCTGTATAGAGCAGTGACGGCAGGGATCCTTACACACTGGGCGTCAGGCCTAACAGAGCAACCTCAGACCAAATGTTGCCAATATTTGGTCACCTCGTTGGGGACCTTTAAAGCTGTCCCTTATCTATAGAGAACAATTAGGGGAGACATGCCAATACCCATGAATGCCCTCTGAACCCGTTTGGAGGAGGACCTGGAAGTCCTGATACCAGAAGGGGACTACGCGCACATAGAGAACAGGATACCTAAGGTATACAGAAATGCCAGGTTCATACTAATCAACTTCTATGTATTGCGTAGAGCATACCTCACGCCCCACAGAATAAACACATATTGCGCAATTGACGAGGTACTCAGCCCACAATGTGGCGAGCTGGGTACTGGCTTTATGCACATGTTCTGGAGGTGCCCCATGCTCACATGCTATTGGAAGAAAATCGCTGGAATACTGACTGGGATTGTTCAAAGGGAGGTCCCATGTACCCTGGAGCATTACCTATTAAGTTGGTACCTGCACACAGCGAAAACTAAAATTACAGGGAAATTTCAGGACTTGGCCCTTATACTTGCAAAGAGAGAGCTTACCAGGAATTCGAAGACCCGAAAGGGACCTCAAGGGGTGACCTGGAAACAGGAACTCAAAAGGTGGTAGGATATGAGAGTACAGTGCTGCTCTGAGAGGTCAGGTGACGGCAGGGCACACTGGATGTGGCGAGGGCCTGTAAAATATTGGTAGATTTTATTTACAATCCTGACCCTTCCTCATCAGGACTGCAGCAGGCAGCCCCTAAGAATGATTCTTATACCAGAGGCTACTTATTTCCCTGAGGGATGTGACAGGGGGTGGATACATTGCTTAACCATTTTAGAGATATATGATAATACTGGTAGGAGGTGGGGCCACTGATACATAGATCATGACACCTTGGATACTCACCGGAGTCTCAAGAACCTAGGGCAAAACTGAGAGAGGGGGAAAGATAATACAGGGAAAGGGGGGGGTTCTCTTACTAAGTACTTACTTAGTATTTTCTCTGAAGTTTATGGAGAAGAATGACAGAAACGTCAGTAGTGATTGTCTATCGTACTATATCAACGAAAACCAATAACAGTTCTTTAAAAAACATTGTTTCTGAGGTAGTTCTACAGGGCATACTGCTCTCATAATCCTAAGAGCAGAAGAACAAGAAGAATCAACAGTTTATGGTCCATATGAATGGCAAGCGAAAGCAAAAAAACAGCTGGTTCAATGGCTGCAAAAAGTGCACAACACTTATCTCCATAGACTGATCCAGATCACTATCCAGCAAAGCCGCAAATCAAGCAGACACGACTGAAAGAAGAAAGGTTAGGGATGCCTCAAGATAAATTGTCAAACTAAAGAAGGTATATTCTCTGCACCACTATCGGTTTTTGCACCCACGTAGCTTTGTCCAATGGGTTTGTGAGTGATGCTATTGATGACTGCCTTTGTGGTATATGTATAGAAGGAGTCCTGGATTTTGCAATGCAGAAGCTGTGAAGTGCATGTCACTACCTTTTTTCAAAGATTCCTTTATGTGAGAGAAGGAGTGTTTAAGACATATTTTATATTTTGGGAGTTTAGTATAGCTCTGGCATCATCGAAGCCTCAAAACGCTGTTTTTACCACATTTTCCTTGAATAGAAAAGAACATACAGTGACAATAAAAATTAACATTTTGCCATTATTTATCAAAGACACCTTTATGAATGGAACAGATATTTCCATTTCATGAGGGCCGACCAACAACGATCTCATGGGTTTGATATTGTATTGTCCACAGTGTAACCCATTTGTGAGTGCACACAGCTTTCAAAATCTTAACTCTGTTCGTATCTTCGTTACTTAAATGAAAGGGAATGTACCACACTCTTCCTATCACAGGAATCTAGACACATTTGCACTGCTTTTCCTATTGCAAATGGCAGTAGAGTTGCAATACTGCAAAACCAATTTCTATCACCAACAATGGCCCTTGTGGTCCTGAACACAATGAATTGGAGATGTGTTCCTATTAAGTATGCAGAACAATCTCAGCTTCCAGTCGGACATTTGTGCCTCTAGGGTCTTCTCACAACTTTATAGTACCACAGGGATTTAGAATGGTTGCTCATTTCTTGATTTCTTAAGTGTTGGGTTTCGGCTTGATCACCCATTCCGCACTGGGGTTCAGTTGAAACAGATCTTTCATATAAGTGTCAACTTCGAGGCTGCGCTCCACTGTTAAAAAAAAATATATATATATGCTTGTCGGTTAATGTGCTTTGATAATGTGTGTACACCAATCTACGCTTCTACAAACATACAGAAGGTAAGAAGGCATTTGTCTTGGTTTGCATTCTCAATCAGTCCTGCCTTTAATTCACGCTATTAGGTACCTAGCTAAACAATCCCACCATACAAAGGATAAAAATCGAACCTGTTACACACAACCCAGTGTCAGCTGGAAACTTTTTAAAGATTTACCTTCGTTCCTTAGAAAATTATGCATAGACTAAACTGCTGACTGGAGGGTTGGTAATAATATATACAAAATTACCAGTTGCTTCTATAAATGACATAATTTACAATTTCCCCAAAAGGATATGATGACAACTGCTCATGGCGTCATGTTCAATTGCAGACTGGTAGTTTTAAATGAACACTTACAAAAGGACAGCAATAGTATTGGTTATAAGTGCCCATACCAATCCTGATGATCTCCGCTGTCAATACTATATTTGCAAATTCCATTAAATACATGCAAGTTGGAAGATATGTAATGCCCAGTGCAAAATCAATAAAGTTCTAAAATGTGCCAGTTAATGTTACCTACACAATACCTTAACTTCTCCATCTTCATGGATAACGTTACAAGCTGCACCATCAATTACATAACCAAACATATGCATAGAAGGTTTTTGGTGCCTCCCTCACACTTGTGATTTTCTTGAATGAAGTAACGAAATAATTACCTTCTCATCTGTTTTTTTTTTCACCCCAGTCCTTACTTTTGTTCAGTCTCCCTGATTAGAATATGCTCATCTCGTTAAATGGGATTAGGGACTTTCTCTCCTGCCGACTAACAAGTCTTCAAGGGCCGTGGCCTACCCTTTATATCTCTGCCCATTCATAAATTGTAAACACAATGTTTTGTTCGGTCTTCCAAAAGAGGCCTTCATTTCATTCTGGGTAAATGTATTTTGTTATTTGAAGCTAACGCATAAGTTATCTCTCACCGGCCATTATTTTGCAGGTATAGCAGGATTCTGGGTAGTGGAGAGAAACTTTCCATTTGCATTTTCTTCAAAACATACACTATAGTGAGATTTTAAACATGGACATATAGGCTGAGAAAGCTAATTAACAGATTAGAAATGTATAGGACATAATTTTGTAGTTATTAACATAGTAGGCCTTAAATGCGCACAACAAATAAATGTGCACACATTTCTTTCTCTTTAAGACAGAAAAATATCATGAATTTGATTGAAACCTCCTGATCTGGCAAAACTTTCCTTGATTAACAGTGTAACATTATAAGCAAGTGTATTGGCACAAGTGCAAATGTGCTCATATTGTTATATTTTATAGTGCTCCCCTCCAGCCTAATTCAGGTGCAAGAAATTATTCTGCAAATAAATGATTTAATTACATATAGTTTGAAGTTATTTTCCTTCTGGTGGACAGCGAAATTAATGTAATGAATGCCTGCACAGCAGTATTTGTATTTTATAGGCACAACTATCTGGGTGGAAAACAAGAGAAAATGTTTTACTTTCATGTAACATTTCGGTTCTTGTTCCGGACAGAATGTCATGCTTTTAATGTGCCACAATTATTTATACGTGTATACGTGAATTGCTAGCAGTGTTCAAAACCCTACAAGAAGAGTTAATCACATTTATTGGTAAGTTGCTCACTTTATCAGAGCATACTAAAGGTTTTGTCGAGCAGACCATTCAGTTGCTGAGGCTAATAATTTGGCTTTCTGATTATGCTCTATTAAATTGGCTTTCATACTGTTCATTTAGGAAATGCATATACCTCGAGCATACTATTTCACCAGAACTATACCCAGTCAAATTAAAGGCTATTAATCCAGCAAGGAGTAGAGAATGCTGGAGAGGAAATTCAGGGTGAGTATTATAGAATTAGTACTAGAGACAACGGAAACTGTACCAAATAAATACCCAGATATTATGGGTATTACTATGTAGACCAGTCACCTCAGTTTTTTGCCATTTTACTAGACCCTATTTTTGCTGGCTATAGAATTATGTTTACCCTCCCTAACCAGGGGAAAAAAACGTCTGCTCCGCCTTTCAACATGGTAAAATTAGGATATTGACAATTGCCACAATTATTTTATTTACAAGTTCTGATTACTGGGCACCCAGTGTAGCCAGGGCCTGTATATCAAATGCTACCAGCGGACCTCGGCACTCATTGTGCTATCCACGGCAGTGGCACTGTAAATTAAGCCTCAAAGCTTACCATAGTAGCCTGGCTATGTAGTTTTAAAACTGCAAATGCAACCTGTCAAAGTAACTTCTTTTGATAGACCTTAGGTTTCCTTTAAATATTAATAAGTCATACCAAAGTAGACCTTATTGCCCATAGCATAGGGTGCATTGGTTTTTATTGTAGGATATGTAAAAGTATGATGTTACAGTAAAAAAAAAAAAAAAACTATAATGTATTTTCACAGTAAAAGCGTTAACTCTTCCATAGGAAAGAACTGGGATTCAATATTAAGTTTAATAATTATTATACACATTTGGACTCTTCAAAATATTTATTACAACCCTATCCACCGGGGAAGTTTGGCGTATATAATAAATATTTTGGTAAGTTGAATTTTAGAAAGTTACCTTTGCCCTGTCTGAAGCCCCTGAAAGCTAAAGCTGCATTTTGCTCTCCCTATTCTGGCAGTCAGAAGTTAGCATTTCAATAGACATGCATGAGGTATGACCATACTGAAAAGACAGGAAAAAAAGCCTTGGTTGTGGAGAGGAGTTATGCCCTTGACAAGGTGGCTGGTAGTTTGGGCTGAAGGACTTTATTAACCCCAAAGAGGCTTACTCTGGCACAAGCAGATGTAGGTAACACCCAGGCCCTCCCCTAACCCCCCCCCCTTTCCAGACCAGCTTCCATCACAGTGTCTGATCCTGGTGGAGTGTCAGGACCTGCTTGATAGGTCTGCTGGGGTTTTTCAAATTATACTTGGGTGCACCTCAAATAGGCCTCCCCTGTAACAGGCAAATGTTAGCAAAAACTAGGAAAGTGATCTTCTTTTGTCCTCCTTAGCCAGACAGGCCCCAATTAAGGTGGGCCTCCTCTTGACATGACAGTCTCAAAGCCTGTTTAAAAGAGCTTCTAGGTTTACATATAAAATTTGGGGGGCACTTCAAAGGGCAGAAAAGTGCCAAAACAATGTTTGTGTATCCACCTTCTGGTTGCTGTAAGCTCATCTTTGTCCTAACACACTTCTGTCTCTGAGTTTGTTGGGGGTAAGGGGACTGATTAAAAATGGATGTGGGCGGACACTAGGATTACCATAGTACACGCCCCACATACAGCCCCAGAGCCTTGGTTTATTGAGGACAGAGATGTCAGCCATCTTCAAAATGCCCAAAATGGGTAGGGACAGCCCCAAGATCCTTTAGCCCTATTAACTATGGCATCCCTAGGGGGCATTCCCATCCACTAGCTCATGCCAAGCATAAATGTGTCATCTCAAGGCAACCACTTCAGAACACTCCTGTATCTGAGGGAGATCAGAAGAGGACTTAACCTGCAGCATCTGAGAAACGTTCTGGAGGACTCAAACTGCTCTTTCTCTAGTACCCAGGACAAATATGTGGACTCCAAGGGACACAAAACTGACCTCGTCCTCCTTGTTCAAGCTACAGAGATACAACAAGCTCATAGAGCCTTTCCTGCAACTCCCCTGTGGATCCCCTGTGTGAACCTAAACCAGATTACACTTGCCACCCTGTGAGTATATAAGTGACTCTACTGAACTCTTGGGGGCTTTAGAAATGTACGCCTGTGGTAGATTGTGACTTAAAGGACTAAAGTCAGAAGGCAAAATATTTGATTAGGGTAAACCTGGTTAGTGTCTGACCCTCATTCCATCATGGTCAGTGTCAAATTGCTCCTAGGTCCTGCTCACCTTAACCGCTGAATTTCACTGGCTCTTTGTGCTTCATGTGCAATTTTTACTTAAAACTTTAAAATCATATTTCCAGTTCCCCGTATTAGATTACTGCCATTCTGGTGTTGTTTTGTTTATACATTTTTAATCTATTATTCTACTTCTTTTTGGGATTTTTATTGTTTTGCATTTTGACTTAATTACCGGTTTGTTACTGCATAACTACTTCACATATTGCCTCCAAGTTAAATCTGTTCACTCTATACCACAGCTAGCGGGAGTTGAGTTTAGGTTAATTTAGTGATTCACTCTAACAAGGATCGCGATTATTACTTGAGGTGGGCACTTACCCCGTCAACTAATATATATATATTTTTTTTACTGCCATAAAAGACATCTTATCCTTAAAGGGGAAAGAACAAATATCACCTTTTGAACTGTGGATCCTGAGGCTGTGGGCTCCTACAGATCATGAGAAATTAGTATACAATACTCCTAGCCTGGAGCAGGTTTTTCGAAACTATGGGGTCAGTGTTAGATTATCTCATACTACACTTTACAGGACTCACTTGCTCTGCATGGTACCATGCCTTCTGAATGTACAAATATACATTACAAACTGGGTTCTATAGCCGTCACACAAAATTAGATGACAAGAATAACAAGTGCAATATGACCTATTCATCATGGGAGGACATTTAGGAAGCTAGGCACATACTTTTGTGCATGGAATGGAGGAGAGCTTTGAATTCTTTAGGGTGGGGTGAGGGAGTTTGTGTTGATAAGTATGCTTGTCTACATATTGTGGAATTAGCATTCAAAATTAATTTAATAAAACAATGTAATTCTAAATTAGTAAAATACTGAGCTAGATATTTGGCACTTATTTGGTATTTGGTTTATACATAACGTAACATTATGTAGGTGATGCTAAGTAAGTCTATGGGGCTGCACACCGTTTTCAATGATTGATTATAACAGCTGGGTATTACTGGACAAATAAAAACACATGCTTACCAATATTTCCCCCTATTTCGTACAAGCAAATCTCATCGGTTTTGAGATTCTGTGAAATTCCGCTATTAGGAAAGAAAGAAAATCAGATTTACTAATCATCCAATATGCTGTTAAGAAGCAGAAGTGTGTATTAACAAATATTACACTTCCAATCAAGCATTAATTCTTTACTATACCATCAGATAAAGAAGAAAAACAGTCTGGAACTAAAATATACAAACTTATTTTAAAATTATAAATTACAATTAATTACATCTATACAGACCTAGGTCACACCACTTTTTATGACCAGTTTTTTTTTTTATAGCACTTCAATCTTAGGTTGAGTTTCTGCCAATATGTCTTTTTAGGTTCTGTAATTTTCATGTGCTGAGAGCCACCTGTACCATAAGTGTTTGCTTGAAAAGGCCAAAGCAACATTTGGTAGGAGGATATTTAATCTCAGGGAAGTTATTGGTCTCATTCATCTTTATGAGATGTTAGATATTACCTCTGAACATTCAAGGCGGCAGCATATTACCAACCTCATTTCATCCGTAAGTTTCCTAGGTATAGTAATGTCTCAAATTGTTTTCACAGTAATAAATTTGCCCCTGTTTGATGAAAGCTTTCAAGGCCTATAGTTTTTTCTGCACTGGCAGAGGATGGAAAGTTCTGTGGTGATTGTTCAAGGGAGTGCAAAGATAAAACAGGGGTGTGAGGGGGAGCAGGGTAGGGTGGCGGTCCCAAATACTTTTTTCCACCAATGCATTTTCCACAGACTTTTGTATTTTCTGTAGTGCAAAATCAGCTGAACAGATTTACAAGAAATATGGCAGGTTTATACATTATTGTGCACAGATGATCTTTTTGGGTACTACAGGTAAATAAGGTATGGATTTTTAAGCTATAAGGCACTACATTTTGGTGATATCTGTTGTCGAAGTAGTTTTGTGAAGGTAGGGGAAAGTTAAAAGTTTCTATATATTTTTTTAAAAATATAGAGTACTGCTTACTCAAAACAAATAAATGTTAAAAATGAAAAATGCGAGGTGTGGCTTCGGGCGTCAAGATGGGGATCGCACTCAGAGTGCTCTGGACCCCTCCGTCATCCGCCAGGAAAGCCAAGCATCACTGCATTATGAGATGCGGTTTAAGTGATCCCAAAGGACCCCCCTCCCGCAGTAGCCCACTGGGCCGAAGAGCTGGAGAAAATCTGAGGCAGGGGGCGACCCCCAGGCCGTCTGGAGCCGGGGCCATGGAGCGGACGTGAGCTGCGCTCCTCGGGCGCGCCCCGACAGAGAGGCGAGACAGATCGACAGGCGCCCCGACGAGATTTGCAGAGGGGGAAGCGTCTGGGACGCGGGGATCCGCTCCCCTGGGCAGACCTGGGGTGAGGGGACCGCACGTGGAGCGGCCGTAAATACCTGCGGTGGTGGGCGTTGCCTCGCCCCGAATTAGCCAGAGACACAGGAGGGCTGCTGCGGCCGGCCCTAACCAGGTGCATCCCGGCCAGGGCTGAGCCTGGGAGGCCTTGGGCCGAGCCGGCGTGGACTGCGAGGCTTTGGGGTGAGCCCTGGCCTGGGGCCCGCTCCCCCGCACAGGCCTGAAACACAGCGAGACCGGAGACGAACCAGGGTCCCGGAGGCGAGGGACCGCCTGCGACAAGGGCTGGAGGTGTGCCGGTTCTGGCGCACGCGGACCTTGGGGTTTCGTGCGTGGGTCCCCGGGGAAGGAGTGGCGACTGAGGAAACTAAGAGACCCTACGTGACACCTGAGACCACCCGGAATGTGGGGGACCGGGCCTGTGCGGGGCGAGGGCCGACCCCTGGTGGGCCCGGAAGATGACCGAGGAGGGGATTGCCTGGTCCTGGGGCACCACTCTCGGCCTTCCGGAGAGGAGTGGGCAATCGGGTGGGCCCCCGGAGAGACGTCTGTGCGTCCGCTGTTGAGGTTCCCTGCCCCATGAGGGGGCGAGCCCGGGAGGGCCACGGTGCGATGGCCGCAACCCCAACAAAGAGGTGAGAAATACCCTACTGCATCCTCCCCACAGGGGCCTAAAAGAGCCCCAACGCCTAAAAGACCCTAATCTCAACCATCAGATAGATTCTCTGGGGTGGAGGGGAAGGCGAGACCGTACTTACCAGTCGCGTGCGGATGCGCTGTGTACCCAAAGCAAAGATACCGACTAGGACGAAAGCCTGCCCCCCCCTTTTTTTTTCCTTGATCCTCACCGCAAGAGGACGCGGCACTGGCGCCCAGGCGTGCTCGGAGACGATCCCCTCAGATCCAAGAGGCGTGGAAGAGTGCCGGGGTGCCCAGACACATAATGGGAAAAGACAAAACAGCCAAGCAACCCCCAGCCTCACAACAGAAAATTGAGCAGTACACTATCTCTGCGGCCTCCCTTGGAAATGTCACCACACCTCCGGAGGCCTCTGCACCAGACGGGGTAAACGCAATTCTCCTGGCTATCCAATCCTCACAGTTGGCAGTGGAATCTAAAATAGGAGAAGTCCGGGTGGACGTAGGCCTCATTAGACTAGACATCAGAAATGCAGTCGGCCGCATAACAGAGGTCGAGACTCGAGTCTCACAAACAGAGGATGATCTTGCCGAATTAAAAACCAAGGTGGCCCAGTTGCAAACCCGGACAAGTGAGCTCCGCCGACGGGCCGAGGACGCCGAAAATCGCTCTAGGCGAAACAACCTATAATTCGTGGGCTTCCCGGAGCGAGTGGAAGAGAACAGAGTGTCCAAATTCCTAGAGAACTGGAATAAGTCCTGGATGCCTGACCAGATGTTGTCGCCCTGGTTCTCGATCAAACGGGCGCACAGGGCGCTGGCCCCCCGGGCCTCCCTCTGGCGGCCTGCGGAGACCGATGATCGCTCGCTTTATCAACTTCAAGGACCTAAAATCCTGGTGTTTCCTGACTACACCCAAGAGGTGCAGACCAGACGCCAATCCTACGAGCGTGTCAAGCAGAAGCTCAGGGCCATGCAGCTCTCCTACATGCTCCTGTTTCCGGCGCGCCTAAAAGTCATCATGGCTGGAAAGACATACTTCTTCGACACCCCAGAGGAGGCATGGACCTGGCTGACTGAAGAGGCCCGAGGCCCCACAGGAGCTCCGGGGAGCCGACGGACGTACCCGCAAAGGACCGATCCCTCCCTCGGAGGGAGCAGCGAAGGAGCCGACGATGCGCTAGGTCCGGCCGTGGGGATCGAACGGGCCCCGCTAACTCAGCAAGCGAGTGCCTAAGAGGCGACTCAGAGACCTGCTCGGTGGGAGCACTGGGGGCCGTTCCAAGCGATAACGACCAGACGCACGCAACCAGGGATGACAAACTGAGTCAGTCCCCGTCACTGGGCTGACAAGAACTATTAGACTTGCTTCATGCTGCCAGATCTCTGATGGCCTGGGTCCGGCTCCGACACGGCGGGGGCAAACTGTGTGCCTGCTGGGAGATAGGTCCCAATAATCACGAGATATACCTCGGTTGACTTTCCAAGTATGTATTGCAGAAGATCCGCTCATCAGGAGGGGTCCACCACTCCACTCCAAAGCCAGTTTTATTAGTCATATTGGTTAAAATAGGCACAAGGGCGAAAGATGCTTCTTGGGTGGAATGGGGGGGGGAGTTGGGGGGTACTACGTTCACACTCCAGTTTCAGGTTAATGTTCCTATAAGTTTCCTTTGTTGCGATGATTTTTCTTCTTTTTTGCTCCACTACTTGAGACATTTAATCCGGCACACCCGGAGCGAGGCCCGACACTTACGCATAATCGTGTTTCCCACGCACTGCTCTCACTGACTAAAATTCTGTCATGGAACGTAATTGGCCTCCTAGACAAAATTAAAAGGTCGGCAATATATAGCACCCTGCGCAGATACGCACCCTCGGTGGTCCTGTTGCAGGAGACGCATCTCCTTGGGACCAGATGCCCCATGCTAGCTAGAGGAGGCTACGACAGAGTCTACCACTCAGGCTTCTCCAGAAGAGTAGCTATTTTACTTCACCGCTCACTACCCATGACGATCACGACCACAAACGCCGACCCACAGGGCAGATATATAGTGGTATCTGGGCTATTGCACGGACGACCTCTTAATCTGGTGAGCATATACGTCCCCCCGGCGGGACTGGAGGCTTTCTTGGCCTCTCTCGGACGAACCATAGCCGATCTCCCCCAGGACATCAGGTTATTAGGGGGCAACTTCAATGCAGTGCTAGGCCTTGAGCTAGATATATCAGGCAATAGTACGACCAACCGATCATCTAGGGTATCAATACTTAGGGACCGGGCCGTTGGCCTCGGCCTATGCGAAATATGGAGAACACATACATCAGCAGCACATGGGACACACGCCAGGACCGACCTCATCTTCGCCCCAGCATTAGACATTACTAACGACACTGGAGTCGAGATCCTTCCCCACGGGGTTTCTGACCATGCTCCTATGCAAATACGCCTGGGCGGAAACCGACCCAACTAGTAGACCAATTTGGCGGCTCAATGCCTGATACCTACAGGACGAGGAGTACAAAAAAGCGGTGAGAGACAGACCGGTTAGCACAATACTTTGGCGAAAATCTGGGATCAGTGCAATCTCCGGGCACGATCTGGGCTGCGTGTAAGGCGACAGTTAGGGGCCATGCCAAGCACCTTATCCGAGTGCGAGAACGCACCCGTATTTCCCAAATAGCTGAACTGGAATCGCAAGCAATGCTCCTATAACGCCGACACCTTACCTCTCTCTCAACCCAAGACCTGCGACAGCTCCTGAAAATGCACGAGGAGATCAAAACCCTCACCTTAAGAGTCCGCCAAACATATGTGGAGGGCATCAACTGCCCGGGTATACGGATGGGGGGATAAAAACGGGAAACTCTTGCACTGGTTGGTTACGCGGCCTATGGCAAACAGAATTATATCTGAAATCTCAGACGAGTCCGGAACCCTCACCAGGACCCCTAGGGATATCGCACAAAGCTTTGCGGCATATTATTCGCGACTGTACACAGAAAGCCCTGACCTCAGATGGAGAGAGAGTCTCCTCTCCTGGGTGAAATCACTCTCTCAGAGTATCCCCCACGGTGAGAGATATCCTCGATGAGCCTTTAACTCTAGAGGAGGTAACAGCCGCAATAGCCATAATGGCCCCAGGCAAGACCCTAGGCCCGGACGGCTTCCCAGCGGAACTATACAGGGGATGCAGCGATATACTAGGGCAGCACCTCCTCAACATGTATGAGGAAGCCAAGAGTGTCGGACGCTTCCCTCCGGACATTGACCAAGCCACATTTGCGGTAATCCCTAAAACCCAGCCTCCATCACGATACTGCTCAGAGTACCGGCCCATTTCCCTTTTAAACATCGGAGTTAAAATACTCTCCTCAATCCTTGCAACCAGGCTAAAACCCACCCTCACATTGCTAATTCACCCTGTAGGTGCGGTTTTATGCCATCCCGGAGCAGCAGACACTGCATTAGACGCCTGCACTTGGCCCTGGCGCACCGTAACACCCTAACTGGCTCACCCAAGGCCCTGCTCCTCCTTGACTTTGAAAAGGCTTTCGACACTGTGGACTGGTCATATCTGCACCAGGTCCTACAGAGCAACGGAAAAGGCCCCAGATTCCGGAGACTAGTAGGATTACTATACTCCCAACCAACGGCCAGAGTGCAGGTAAAAGGAGCCGTGTCCGACCCGTTCTGCATTGGTCGCGGTACACGCCAGGGCTGCCCTCTGTCCCCACTCCTCTTTGCGCTTATAATAGAACCGCTAGCAAAACTACTCAGAGAGGACCCTCTGATCGAAGGATGGTCCTGGCCCACTGGCTCAGAAGATCGCGTGGCGCTATGTGCCGACGACGTCCTGCTATATATTGCCAACCCAGCTGCAAGCAGCCCACGTATCCTGCAGATCCTGGATCTATTTTCAGAGGCCTCTGGCCTCACACTAAACCACCGCAAATCCCTGCTGGTCCCATTGCAACCCGCTAGAGACTGAGTTGACTGGCAGCGGACCATCCCTATTCGCCGAAACAGCTTTAAATACCTGGGAATCTCAGTTGCCCTCATACCGGAGCTGGCGTGGGAGCTTAACGTCACACCACTCATAACCAAAGCCAAAGCCGACCTCTAACGTTGGCAAACCCTGCCTCTCAATTTTCTCAGGAGAATCGCGCTTTTCAAAATGATGGTCCTCCCTAGACACCTCTACCTGCTATGAACGTCCCCTATCCAATCCCCAAGAGATGGTTTAAAAACCTTGACTCAACGATTCGCCAATTCCTATGGAGGGGCACCCGTCCCCGACTGGCACTAACCACATGCCAACAGGGCGTCTATGATGGAGGGCTGGGAATGTCAAACTTATACTATTATCATCTTGCGACGCAATTGATTGTCATCATGACTGGGTAGGAGGTGGTTGGTCAGACCCAGCATACCAACTTGAACTCCGCACACTGAACTACTCTGGAGTGTTTGATGCCCTCTACAGGTGCCCAATCCCACGATCCACTCCCGCGGTGACTAGGGTGACGCTGCTGGGATGGAGAGATGCCCAGAGAACCACGGGATGGTGGAAGCAAATTACCCAACAAACCCCACTATGGCACGGTGACCTTCTCGCTGAAGTTGCAGGACTGCAGGGGTTCCAGAAATGGGACGACATTTGAATCTCTATGCTGGGAGACGTCTGATAGGGGGCCCACATGAGGTCCTTTGAGGTTCTACAAAGGCTCTTCTCATTGAGTAAAGTACAATTTTATAGGTACCTCCAGATATGCCATGCCTTGATGGCTCACATACGAGCTGATGAACGCACCCCAGAGCACTCCCCCATGGAAGCGAAAGTATTAATGGGTAACCTCGGCAAAGGAGGAGTCTCACAGATATACCGCTCATTAGTATCTAACACGTCCGGCCCCCTAGACAAGCTTTGTTGCAGATGGGAGGGATGGGTGGGGGAAATTGAAGAGGGAGATTGGGAGGAGGCCCTAATGGCACCCAGAGCCCTGACAATATCCGCTAAACTCCGTCTCGTACAGCCTTTCTTTCTGCATACTGCATACATGACTCCTAAGAGACTACACGGAGCGGGCCTCCGCCCCGCAGCTGACTGCCCGAGGTGTCCCCAGCCAGAAGCTGACTTCTACAACATGACATGGTACTGCCCACTCATAGAGACATACTGGGGAGCAATTGCATCTCAGATCTCCAGAATCTTACAGACCGATCCAACACTAGACCCACTCCTGTTCCTACTGGGGGTAATGAGGGACACAGACCTAAGGAGAACAGAACAGACCTTTATGGGAATAGCATGCCTGGTAGCTAAAAGGGAGATAATGACTAAATGGAAGACAGGAGTGGCACCATCCTTAAATAAGTGGAGGCAGGGAATGGACTGGTGTGCACAGCAGGAGAGGTTGGTGTATGAGGCCAGAGGTAGCCCGGGTAAATACAATAAGATTTGGGATGGATGGGAGGCCTTGGTGGGCGACTAGTTCAATAATTCGGAGCACTCGGCCTACGGCTGGGCTCATCCCTGGTCTGTTTCCCTGTCCTCTGGCACCCACCTCTGATCCTGAAGCATATACATTCCTGCCACAGACAGATATAGATACCAAGTGCTAGGCCCCCTGGTAGGCCGGGCTGATCAATGTCAAAACAACTCAAGCACTCATAACACATGCCACTCAGCATTCTTTGATAAGGAGCACAAACTATATTTTATATTTTATTTTAGTGTGCTTTAGTCTACCCTATTCGATCCTATCTTGTTCTATTTTATCCTGCCTTATTCTATAATATGGTATTGTATAATATTGTACTTCACAGGGATGACACTTGTACACGATGTTATGCTATATTTTCATAAAACAATAAAAATCTCTTTATAAAAAAAATAAAAAAATGAAAAATGCTCTGTACTACATTAAATGTTACAAGTATAGTGTAGCAGAGTGTATTTTCAATTTTTTACATATTTGATTGATTGCAAAAAATACTACGAGTACTGCTGGAATACCTACAAATCATCATGCTACTTCATTTTTATTTATTTTTTGGTAAAAAAAGGACTGTTCTCGGTAAACTTCTCTACATATTACCACTTTAATAAAGTAGGAAAAAACAATAAAACCTACTACTAATTTATATTTAAGGGCTAAAGCCAGAACATAGCCAAAGTGTGCTGAAAACTACAGGGCTGCCTTTTACATTTTGTAAAGACATCTATTAGCCAATCAGATACTTCTTTCTCATCAGAATGTACCATAGTATACCGTTAAGGTACCACAGTATACTGTGACACAATATATAACTAGGTATTTTAACACATAACTTTCACACTTACACTGTTTACACCTACTACCAAAAATGACCATTTACACCTCAATCTATATTTCTGCCACATTACGTGTCCACCCACTTTCACGCTACACTGTTTCAAGTACTAAACTCCACTTTATGCCTTTCCATTCTACACCACTCCACTATACGCTATTACACTCAACACCATTTCACTATACGCCATCACAATCAAAGCCCCTCCACGCTAATCCACAGTTCGCCACTCCACTCTATCCCACTCTACTGTAGGCTATTGTATTCCATGCCACTCCACTTGATGCATACTAACCACAGTATGCCAATCCACAGTATAACACTCCACTCCACAGTATTACATTGTACACCACTCCAATGTATGCTACTCCACTCTACGCTATTCCTCTGTACTCCAGTCTACACCACTACAATCTATGCTATTCCACTACATGGCACCTCACTGTAAGTCAATCCACTCTACACCAATACACTCAGTTATTTTGCTATATACCACCCCACTGTACACTACTCCACTCTACAGCACTCCACTCTATGCTATTCCACTGTACACCACTATAGTCTACCCCACCACACTCTACAACACACTATGCCACTCTGCGCCACTTCACTGTATGCCACTCCACTCTTCACCACACCACTGTATGCCACTCCAGTCTACACTATTCCACTGTATGTTTCTGTAGTGTACCTCACTCTACTGTACGCCACTTCACCACTCAATAATCTACCTTGCCACTAAATACGCCACTACAGAGAATGCTATTGCACTGTCCACTGTACATCACGCTACACTGTTCCACTGTACCTCACTCCACTCAACACCACTCCACTCTATTGTACGCTATTCTATTCTACACCATTCCAAAGTATGCCACTGCGCTCTATACCACCAATGTATGCTAGTCAACTGTACCCCCCTCCACTCTATGCCCTTCCACTCTACACCACTCCACTTGAAGCTATTCCACTGCACACATCTTCACTCTACAGCACTACACTTTACACAATTCCACTCTATGCCACTCCATTTTATGCCACTCCACGTCACTGCAGTATATGCTATTCCACTGTAAGACACTCCACTTTATCCTATTCCACTGTGCACCACTATACTGTACCTCACTCCAATCTACAGTACGCTATTCCACTGTACACCAATCCACTGTACACCAATGCACTCTATACCACTCCACTGTACGCCCATCTGCTGTATGCTATTCCACTGTACGCAACTCTACTCTACAACACTACTCCACTCTATGCCACTCCACATCACCCCAATGTACGCCACTCCACTATACACCACTGCACTCTATGACGCTACTCTACTGTACACTATCTCCCCTGTACGCTAACTCCCCTGTATGCAATTCTTCTGCACGCCACTCCTCTATACATCACTCCTGTCAATGCCACTCCCTTCTACTCTATTTCACTGAAAGTAACTCCACTCCACCCTACTCCACTCTAAGCCACTCCATTGTAAGCTATTCCACTGTACGCCACTCCATTCTACCCTATACCAGTGTACAGCATTCCACTTTACCCAACTGCATTACACCCCACTCTACTTCGCTTAAAAAGACAGTATTCCACTCAACAGTCTACCCTCCTCAACTTTACCACACTATACTCCTCTCTATAGCACTCCACAGTACAACAATGTATTTTTGTTAATGTCAGTGTACAGCACTCTACTCTATACCACTGTACTCCACTCTACCCAACACCCTCTATGCTGTTCCATCCCACTTTACTCTAATCTATATGACACTTCTCTACTGTATTCCACTACTGCACTCTACACACCTTTCCACTGTACACTACTCTATGCTACTGAACTCTATGAGTCTATACTTCTCCACTCCATCATACTGTACCTCACTTTACTGCACAGGACACTATGCCACTCCACTGTACAACACTGTAATCTACTCTGTGGCACTTTACTCTATGACATGTTCTTACACTCTACAACAGACCAGTCTATGCCATTGTGCCACACACCACTTTACTCTACAACACTTTACTCCACTGTATGCTACACCAGTACACTCTACTCCTTCCGTGCCACTCTTCAACTCTTTGTCACTCCAAATGTTTCCACTTCTCTCTACTCCAGTGCATGACATTTTACCCCACTCTATGGCGTTGTAGAACACCACACTCTACTCTACAAGACTGTACTACACTCTGTCCCACTATACCACACTATAATGGATGATCTGCCATACACTCCACTGTACAACACTCCACACCTCTCTATAACACTTTCCAACACTCTACGACACATCACTCTACTGTACAAGACCCCTCTCCATTTTATACCAGTTTAATTGACTGAACACTATGCCTTTCCATTCTAGTGTACTCCACACCATTGTACTATACAAACACCACTACACTATAGTATAGTATGCTATGCCACTCCCCTCTACTCCAGTATAGTGTACAACACTCTCAACTCTACTGTACCACACTGTACTCAATGACACTTGAAAAAGATACAAAACACTTTTTATTCTTCGAAAAATCAATAAAATTCAATGTAAAAACAAAAGTTAAACAATTGCTATAATTAGGACAACTTTATCCTTTCTATATGGACCAAATGTAAACTACACAAGCATTAGAAATGCTAAAGTCATAATTATCCCTTAAATTTATAATTTACGCACTACCTTTAAATTCCTATTACTTTAGTTATTCTTTCTATGAAAACTGCACTAAATTTAGAAACGCTAAAGTTATACTTATAATAATGTACTTAACACCTTCACATTACTACAACTTGCACACCTCCATACACAGTGTATTCAACACCGTAGCCACAATACATTACCCATAATTCGCCACTGAACCATGCACGCTGTTCTCACAAATTATGTGATTTGGAATTTCATAAGTGTTGTTGCAAATGCTCTAATTTTAGATGCCATAAACGATTTAATATAAAGGGATATAAGCAGTGTATGAAGAAACTGCGAGTTACAGTTAAAGTACTGTGGCTACCAAGTTGAATACACTGTTTATGGAGGTACACGTGTTATAATGTGAAGGTGCTGCATAAATTAAAAATAAAGCTTTCTAATTTTTTCTAACTATAAAAAAGTTGTAACTTTTTCATTGTGTGTGTGTATATATATATATATGTATATATATGTGTATATATATATATATATATCCTACTTCAACAGATAAACTGGTTGAGCAAAAATACACTTCTGCTACAACGTCTCAGCTTCCACCTTCATTAGTGGGAATTATAAAGCAACACATCCTGCTATCGGAGTAATCACTCCTATGACCTGAGAATATTTTTGTTAACCCAGCCAAAGTAAAGAATGGCTCTATGAAATGTGTGGTCTCACTAGGGTTAATCACATTCTTGGCACAATAATGAATCAATCTGCTGACTGACGGATTTCTGCTATTCACAACTGTCAGACCTTTCCCACATTAAAGACCAACATTGTTGTAGGGTCTCTTGTGTACAAAAAAAGGATTACAGAAATAATGAAATCTCACGGGTGAATCCATCCTAGTGACTAGAGAATAATTTGTAAACTGTTCTTACTAACCATGGATGACACTGGTGTCAGAAAAGGCATCTTTTCCTTTAATTCTCTTATTTCTTGGCCCATCCAATGTAGAAAAGCCCTTTGTACTTTTAATTACATGTCATAAAAATAGGTAGTCATAAAAAATGGCGCTACCCGTGGATGATCTAGATTTTTTTCCACTCTGATTTCGACTTGATGTAGATATTGTGATTAAAAGAACAAAAGCTAATCTCTATAAAAAACATCTAGAGATGACAATAATTATCTTCTCCCATTCTGGTTTGAAGGAGCAAATGATCCCAAGATGTTAGACTGAGCAACCCACTTAAACTACATAAAGGATTGAAGCCTCCCGATATCTTTATTGTTCTCTTTTTGCATTACTAAATGGCAATTATGTGTGCTATACCTTTCGCACAACTTCATAAAATCTCCCTGCCAGAGGATTCTTGCAGCTACGTCTGTCGTATGCTGATTCCCTTACATTTGGCTTGACACACAAATCATCACAAGCCCTGGTCCATTCAGTAGAGGTTTATCCGAAAGCAAATCACTTCATCCTAAATCAACTCCAAATATAGGCGGTCATTCTGACCGCGGCGGGCGGCGGTCGCCGCCCGCCATGCGGTCACCGCCGAATGACCGCACCGCGGTCAAAAGACCGCGGCGGCCATTCCAACTTTCCCGCTGGGCCAGCGGGTGCCCTCCAAAAGAGCGCCCGCCGGCCCAGCGGGAAAGCCCCTGCAACCAAGAAGCCGGCTCTGAATGGAGCCGGAGGAGTTGCAGGGGTGCGACGGGTGCAGTGGCACCCGTCGCGATTTTCACTGTCTGCTAAGCAGACAGTGAAAATCTTTGTGGGGCCCTGTTAGGGGGCCCCTGCACTGCCCATGCCAGTGGCATGGGCAGTGCAGGGGCCCCCAGGGGCCCCACGACACCCGTTCCCGCCATCCTGGTTCTGGCAGTGTAAACCGCCAGAAACAGGGTGGTGGGAAGGGGGTCGGAATCCCCATGGCGGCGCTGCAAGCACCGCCGCCATGGAGGATTCCCTGGGCCAGGGGAAAACCGGCGGGAAACCGCCGGTTCCCCTTTTCTGACCGTGGCTTTACCGCCGCGGTCAGAATAGCCCAGGAAGCACCGCCAGCCTGTTGGCGGTGCTTCCGCTGCCCTCCGCCCTGGCGGTTTCAAACCGCCAGGGTTGGAATGAGGGCCATAATGGCTTGGCATTTTGCTGCTATGGCAGGAAACTGACAGTGAGAACTTTAGAGTTTAGCACCACCTGAAAGCGGCATCACACAATTAACCTTCATAACAATCAGCATGTCTACACTGAAGTTAGAACACCACCATCTCTAACTTAGCATTAGCTGCACAATCACACATGAAGCTCTCTGCATACTAATACATTGATGAAGAAACTGTGCAAAACCACAAACGAGAAATCTGCCCATAATACAAATACACACACAAAATGTAGCAATCACAGCTTGTGACACTATTCAACAGCATGCTGTGCAAAAAAACCTTCCTAGCCAAAGCAAACGTAGCACAAAAATATCTGCACAATCTCCAACATAAAGCACAATGACAACCCCTTTTGCAGTACTGGCACAACCAGACATAATACAAATTGAGGAAATCCACAGAAACACTAGTAGTTCTGCTACTGCATTCTTATCTTTCTCCCGAACAAACCTTGCCAGCCCATTATTAAAAACATCTTATTCCGCTGAAGAGCACTCATGGAAAAAGTGAGGTTGATGTTTAGATTTAGTGTCTGCACCGCTCCATAGCGTGGGTTTGCGTTATTTTTACAGCCCATGAATACGAGTACAGCACGGAGATACAAGAGATGATCCTCCTTGATCATATTTTTATTCCTAGTAACCTTGGGTCTACCCAAGTGTGGGCCTACAGGATGTGCCGGATGCTAGGGGAGGTTAAACAGTGATAAAGTACACATTTGCTCAGTTACAAAATATGAGGCAGACATGTTTAGATTCAGTGCTTGTGCACCTTCGGCTTGTGGGTTTGCTTTATTTTGAAAACTTGCCAATGGGAGCAAGACACTACCAGAGACTGCTCACCCTTTGGTTGTACCTTTATCACGTTTGTTGGACCGGGCTCTTTTTGCAGGGCTTCCCCCAGGTTTTTGCCACTTTTTGCTAAACCCATTTTTGTTGGCATTAGGACTCTGTGCTCTTAACCGCTGTTAACTCTCACCTTCCAACATGGTAAAATTAGCCTACACGTAATTGGCATATTGTGTTCACTTTTAAGTCCCTAGAAAATGGCACTACAGGAGCCCAGGGCTTGTAACTTAAATGCTACTGGTGGGCCTGAGGCACTTATTGTGGTACCCACTGAAGTAGCATTTAAACATGCCTCAGGCCTGCTACAGCAACATGTATTGCAGTTTTAAGCTATCATTTCGACCTGGCAAAATAAACAATTTATCAGCCCTAAACTTTCCTTTTTATTACTTATAAGTCACCCCTTAGATCGGCCCTAAAGGCTTATATGGCAAGGTGCACTGTATTTAAAAAGTAGGCCATTTGTACTTCAGGTTTACATGTCCTGACAGTGACAAACTACTAAAGTCATTTTCCACTGTTACAAGGCCTAGCTCTCCTACTGACTAATAATGGGTTACCTTCCTAAATTGAATAAGTGATAACTTTGGATTGGGAGCAGATAAAGATATAGGGCTTTATTGTGACCTTGATGGAGGTGTTTTCTCCATCACAAATGTGACGGATATCCCGTCCGCTGTAGTCCGATCACCATTGAATATAATGGGATCGAAATACGGTGGATGGGATATCCGTCACATTTGTGATAGAGGAAACCCCCCTATCAAGGTCGTAATAAGGCCCACAGTGTTCACACTCAAATTAATTGTAATTTAAAATTGTCTTAAATGGCAAAGTCAGATTTGAAGTCACAATTCTGAAAATGCCACTTTTAGAAAGTTGCCTGTTTACTGCCCTAACCACTTGTACCTTCTGCCATGCCCTGGGCAACAGGACTGTAAATGGCTCTGCTGTCAGGTTTTTTATTTCTCTGAGACAGTGACACAAACAGAGACTAGTTGTGGACAGGATTGGCCATCCTGCTAGGATGACTGAGGAGCAGAGCCTCACCCTACTTACACTTTGTGCGACTTGCCTTCAGCACACAAAAAGAAACCTGACAAAAGTCTTAGAGACTTGACAGGTGGAAGGAAGAACTTCTCAAAACCCATATTAAGGGGGAAGAGGTATAGGGTTAATCTCCCACTTCAAAGGTTTGCATCACATATAAATAGTCAACTGCCAGAGCCACTCCTCAGTGCTTACCTGGTCCTGTGGGCAAGGAATACCTTTCTCCCCAGAGGACTGCCCTGCTGCTACCAGAAGACTGCCTTACTGCTTGAAGCCTGCCTTAAGCCCCAGAGGTCTGGTTGCTTGAGGACTGCCCTGCTCTCTGAGAAGGAAAGCTGAATCTGCTCCCTTCATCCAAGAATACCAGAGTGACACCAAGGGTCAGGTGGGTGCCCTTCGGCTCTGAGATACAGGGGCTCAATAAACTACAGATAGCTCCCTGCAACTTCCATAGTGACCTGCTGCTCTGGACTTTCAAAGACCTGCAACTGGACCTGCGGCTGACCTGTGCTGTAGTGAATACCTGATTCCCAAGAGATGCCTTCCCAGGTCCTGGACCCTTGGCTGGCATCAGTGAAACTCCTCCTGTAAAGAAAGGTGAAATCTTGACGTTTTGGGCTCTTTGTGACTGAGAACAGGCCCATTTGCACAAGACTGTCGTCCGCGATGAACGCCAACTTGAAGCTCCAGTAAACCAGACTCTTCACAATACTGTGACTGACAGTGACGACTGGCAACTCGAGATTTTCACTTCATGCTACAACAATAGCCTGCAGTGGCCCCCAATGTGAAACTCCAGCAATGACCATCAAGGAAACGCTTTTCATGCTCCTCGCTGCCACCTCCACAAAGAAGGGAACTCTTTACACCAGACTTTACTTTGAGAAGGTAACTTTTTCAGAGGGACTACCCTGGTCCCAGTATCTGGCCTGTGCTACATCACGGTGGCCTGAACATCTGACTTTCCCCTGGTCTAGCGCAACCAGATGACCGCAAGTGGTGCTTTCGGTTTTTAGGTGCTGTATTGATGTAAAATTTTTAAATTGCATAGCTCTAGTTCTACTGAATGGATTTATGTTGTTCTGGCCCATTTCTCTTCATTAAAATATACTTTATTTTTCTAAATTGCTTTGGGGTTTATCTTGTCTTTTCACTACATTAGTGTTTCTGTGCTGCATGAATACATAACACTTTTTAAGCCTGACTGCTTTGTGCCAAGCTACTAAAGGGTTAAACACAGGTTAATTTAGTGACTTTTGTGGGTCACCCTGGGAAGGACTGTAGTTACACAACATTCCTTTTAATTCCCAACGATGACAGAAAATATGTGAGTTATAGAAAAGATGATTCTTGCTGCCTGAAAAGAACATACCAAACAAGTTTCCTGTACTTGTTTCAGCACGGAGGAAGGATATATCAAAGGCAATGTATCTAACATCTTCTCTGGAAATATGCTTCTTCAAATATGCAATTTTGGTAATAGCAGCTTTTGACTTGAGATACAGTATGGTAATTGTCAGGTATTGGGTATCACTTGAGGCTTAATTGTGACTAAAAGAATAATAATTGTAAGCTGTAAATTGCCTCTGGATTTATGAATATAAAACGGAATCAGCAAAATGCTGAAACTAGCCCTTACATTTAAGATCTGTGAAGACATTAAACTCCAAGGGACTTTTCTAAGTATGACTCTGATTTATACGAGGATTATGTTTTTCCTGATTTCTCTTGAAAAAACATTTCATGGCTAGGCCCATTTCTTCACTGTTTTTTTTTCCTAGTTATAGGTTCTGTTTAGACAATCATGTTCTAAAATTAGATTATTTGGCAATATAATGTTTAATAAAAAGTTTGTGCCTGACTCAAAAGGTAATCTAACACCCTTGTGTAAGTTTACTATTTTTTGGAATTCTGCATTATATCTGAAAGCACTTCTTTTCATAATCTGCTGAAGGCCTTTTTGTGTTTAGATTTTCTAAAATTCTCTTAGGAGTCTGCTTATTCTGATGAAAGATCTTTGTCTCGTTCATGACTTATAGACAAGTATATGCTGTTTCAGAATGTAACTTCTCCAAGTTCCCAAAGTAATAAAGTCACTGTATAAGCTCTATTTCATGATTGTAGTGCCAAAAAGCTTTCTGCCATTGGAGTACTAAAGACCAATTTGTAACATAATATGACTTGACCTAACCAACATCCAAAGGTTTAAATTAAGCTGTGATGTTTTAAGAACCAATGTAAAAGCATATGTATAGTTTCAGTTGATACACTATGACATTCACATCAGAGACATATGAAGTAATGAAACATTTAATTGAGAGAAAGAGCGGAAATGTCTGTATTAGTTGCACGAAATAATAATTCTCTTAAACACAGCTTTTATTTTACATTGTAACTCTAAAAACACGACTTAAGTTTTGTTCTCAATATCATACCTCTAATGACAACATTTTGTTTCTGAGAAAGAAAGACACGCCTTGATGTAATGAACCAAAAAACAAAGGGTACTTACCTTTTTTGACTCAGAAACCTTGACAATATATCAGAGGCTTTAAGATCTTCTGTCAGTTGCACAGCCATGGATACTTTGGAAAACTGGGGAGCTTGCACCCGTATGACTCCCTGAGGAACATCCGCCTGCCACAAAATTGTATATTTAACAAGTCTGGCAACAGCCGAGTGACATGCTTTATAACACAATAAGTTACACAAATTAGTGTGGAAATCATTCTATAGGTCTGTGTTTTATTAAACTTAAAAAGGCCAAGTTGAAGAAATAAAAAACATTTTTTGCATTTCATTGTTCAGTGTTAATGAGATAGCTAGATTAAAAAAAAATACTATTATTTCAATGCCATTTTGGGATTAGTGAGTGATGGATACTTGTAAAGCATCTCTGCCTTATGTCATCAAAATAATACATATCAATATTGATCTCTCAGAATCCCGCCACGGGCACCTCCAAAGTTCAGAGACACCTCTCCAGGACATCCTTGTTTAGTACTCTTTCACTACCCTTTTCAACACTGATCGAAGTTCCATCAGTTTCTCAAACCAACCTCTTAGCACATCTACCCTTCTTCCATCATTGCCAGACTTCTCCTAAATGCAAAGACATAAGCCCATATTTCCCCTGTCTTGAAGGCCCTCCTATAGTTACCAGTTGCTAGGAGATTCTCCTTCAAGCTGCTTGGTAACCCCCAAAAGGCAATTAATACCAACAGACCACTTTTTTATCAAAAAGATAATGACAAAATTCATCCAACAATGGAATCTACATTCTAGACTGGAACCTCATCCCAAAATCCCAACATACAAAAAAAAAAAAAATGAACAGAACATCTTTCTCTGGGATAGCAGCTAAACTATGGAATTTGTTACCCCAAAAGTAATGTTGACTGAGAGCCATCTCAGCTTCATAAGACCCGTGCGCTGGTTGTTCCCTAAATGATCACACTATTCACAACAATCTACAGCAATTGCATGACCAAGACATTAAAATAGCTCTATACTCATTTTTATATGTACTTTCCACATATATACACATTGGTGTATAGAGGTATTGTAATGGGCACATACATATGTATATGGGTGTATACTTTGTATGAAGATGGCACAGTTATGTGTAAAACTTATGTATATATGGTAATGTATGTATTTTTATGCATTACATTAATATGTGTATCTGAATGCTTAATTGTTGTGTGCATATGCATGGGTTTAGGCTTTGTATAGAAATGTACCTGCATACACATGTATGTAAGTGTATGTTTATTAATGTATTTGTGTGTGTAAATACATATATATTTAAAACACTTGTTTTACAAAATTATGATTAGGACAATGCATACACGTGTATACATTACATTTACATGTATTGCCGGGTAAGTAATTATGGCTTCGTGCATGTACATCTGTGTACATAGTTATGATTATGCACTGTATCTGTATATATGAATTATAAAATATATATATATGCACACACACACAGTAATATACACACACAATTTTTTTCACTGAAAAAACAAAGGTTAAAGGCTTAAAGTAATGTTATAGTTAAGCGAAATCTTCCAGCTATAGTTATCTCAAGTAACTATAGCTCGTACCCTAAGGTAACTATAACTTGTGCCCCTGCCACGTACAGATGCTCATCAATAATTTCACTGCACATGTTACAGTGATATTATCAATGATGTCATAGAACATGTCATGAGTGATGTAATATGTGGGGTAATTAGCAGTGTATGGTGAGGGCGTGCGTTATAGTTTCCATCAGGCATAAGCTGCCCTGCAACCAACTCCCCTGCAGGCCCTGTGGCCTACTGCCCTAAAGGCAGTCAACCACATACTGCATGGTGGGAGGCAGGGGGGGCACAGGGCCTGGCCTGTAGTCAGCCTCCTGCATGCAGCCAACCCCATGCTGCTCATGGCCTTCGGCCACATAAGACCCTGGGGACCCCATCCCCCAAGAACTTATTATTATTATTTTTTTTAAAGCAAGAGGGGGGGGGGGGGCATGACCCTCCCCATCCCCATACCTTATTAAGCCCCAAGGACCCCATCTTCCCCAGGCCTTTTTTTATTTTTATCAAAGGTTATGGGTACATGTGGCCCGTCTATCTGAGCCTTATCAGGCCCTAGGCATCCCATCCCTAAGGATATTTCTTTTAATTAAAGTGGGGGGCACATGCCCTCCTCTCCCTGAGCCTTATTAGGCCCTGAGGATCTCTTCCCCTTATGCCACTCCACTCTATGGTATTCCAGTTTATGCCACTCCACAGTACACCACTCCACTGTACACTATTCAACTGTACGCCACTCTGTTGAATGTCACTCAACTGTACACCACTTCACACCACTCTATGCCACTCTACTCTAAGCTATTCCACTCCACTCAACTCTATGCTACTCCATGTTATTAGACTGTATGCCACTCCATTGCATGACATTTGACTCAACACCACTCCACTCCATGCTATTTGACTCTACGCCACTTAACTGTACACCACTCCACACCACTCAACCATACAATACTCAACTCTACACTACTCCAAGCTATTTGATACTACACCTCTCCACTCAACTTTATGCTACTCAACATCACTCAATTCTACGCTACTTCACTCTATTTCACCCTGCACTATGCTATTCCACTCTACACCACGATACTGCACACCATGACACACTATGCCATTCCACAGGATTCTGTGCTATTCCACTCTGACCCACAGCATTCTATGATACTCCAAAATATGCTATTCCACCCTAAACTCCTCCACTCTACGCCACTCCACTGTACACTATTCCACTCTATGCCATTCCATGTTATGTTGCTTCACGCTGTGCCTCTCCACTCTATGCAGCTTCACTCTACGCAGCTCTACTGTACACCATGACAATCTATGCTACTCTATTTTATGCTGCTTCACTCTACGCCACTGAACTCAACACCACTCCACGCTAGGATATCCCGCTTTGCACCACTCCATGCTATTTGACTCTATGCAAATCCACTCTACACCACTCTTCTCAAGGCCACTTTACTGCACGCCACTCTACACTACTCCACTCTCCGCTATTAGACTCCAAGTTACTGTATGCCACTCCACTCTACCCACTCAACTCTATGCCATTCGATTTTTTCCCCCAAAACTTTTTATTGATTTTATAGATTTAAGAAACCAAAACAATAGACAGGCCTCATATATGCTCGTACAAAACAAACTCAGCAGCTGTTGTGGATAAACCAAAGCTCGGGTTTACACCCCACTGTCCCCCCTCTACACCAACGGCGAATTGACACACACATATGGCCAAGCCCCTCCACTCACCATCCTAGACCCTACTATACACATATGGCCCCAACCTGCCCATCCCCAGGACCCACACCAATCCCCATTCCCTCTTATGTTCCCCCAATTTTATCATATTCAGAGGCTACAGAAGTGGGTGGACCAATGAGTTCTACACGCATACCTCCAGCATTTAATTTACAGGCCTGGGCACATATAGTACCACTTTACAAGTAAACTAAATGTGGCAACTGGGTGTAAGCCAATTGTACCATGCTTAGAGGAATGCGCACAAGCAGTTTATCACTGGTAAACAGTGGTAAAGTGTGCAGGGACCTAAGGCCAACAAAAACAAATTCAGCAAAAGAGGAGGAGGGAAAGCAAAGTGGTTGGAAGAAAACCAGGCAAGGATGTCAGGTCCATCAAGAAGTATTGGTGATATAATCCCCTCCACTATTTGTTCCTCGTGTCACTACTACTCTAAAGTGAATGACAGTTAAATCACTTGTGCTCCCTCTGGAATAAAGCACGCACATTTTCAAGAAATATCAAGTTCCACACATGTTCTCCTCTTGATCCATCCCCGGTAAGATGCACAAATTGCACCAATTTCGCTCATAGCTGTCTTGAGCAGGCATGCCTCCATGCACTGTAATACTGTCCCCAGCTGCTGTTGTTACCGCTATACCACATTTGCATAGTCGCACATTCTGAATGTGCCTTTAACGCACAGTTTGTATGTTGTTACGTTGTTTTTACTACTGATTACATGCTACAGCATGAGCAGGAATACTGTGATGAGCAGGAATACTTTAAGGAACATTCTGTCACTGAGAATCACCTTCAGCAAATCTTGCTAGAGATATTGCTCATAAGTGTTTTCACCCTATTATTTTACTATCTGCAAAGGATGTTACTAACCTTGTGCAATGCATGGCATCTTAAAAGTTTCACTGTTTCTGTGTAATTCTAATTGTGTGCATAAAAATGTACATTACTTGCTGTAAGAATGTAAAAACTAGAAAGGTTTACTATAACCAATTAAAAATAAAACACAGCTCTATTCAGTACCACTTTATAAAATGCCATCAAATTCATGACTGTCAACATGCTATGGGAAGGATGACCTCTCTAAAGTATAGATGTATTCCCGGTGATTCTTTATCAGAAATAATGGAAGGGACTTTCCGGGTTATATGGGCAAACCCTGCCCCCTCAATTTCACACCTACTCCCTACTAGGAATACGTTAATGGAGGCACTTTACAGAGTGGCTCAATGCCACTCTGTTGATATATATATATATATATATACATACATATATATATATATATATATATATATATATATATATACACACTTTTTTTTAACTAAACTCACAGACCTGTTTTCAGCATGATAGTCATGTTGCCCCGTCCTGCCCAAAGATAATTTCAGGCCTCCTGAGGCCCCAACTTGAACTACTCGGTTGTAAGGAGACATGCAAGATAGTTCAGTGTTTCGTACACTCTTCTGTAAATTGTCGTTAGTATTTATATGGAGAGAACTGTAAATGTACAACCAGAAATAGCATACAGAATATGCCCTGTGCAATCCTACTTATCCTTGCAAGTAGTGGCTGAGCCCATGTGTAACATTTAGGGAAAGAAATTAAGTGGTGCAGATTGGAGCTTGTAAAGGGAGTAAAATATATGTTACTAGTATTGTTTGCAACAAATTTAGTCTAAATGTTTAAAAAACGTCATTAGAAATGTATTTTCAGTTACCAGCATTTTTGTATGTCTCCTCCCAGCACATTCACAAATATTTCCACCAGGAAAAAGGCCCTACCTAGCACCAGACTTAGACAAAAAAGTAAACAACCATCATCCTCCACTCGTTTCCTAATTTTCAGCTGATTGCCAGTCTTGCCTGAGCCATCCTGTATTGCTACATGCACTACGTGCATGTGGCAGCACTACGTGCAAGGTAAACAGTGGTGCAGGGTGTGGACCATTGGCCTCTGCTTTCATTGGCCTTCGCTTCCATTTTGGTTCACAACTCCATTTTGTTGAGTCTGGTTCGGTGCGTAAGGCACTGTTCTGTGTTTTTCCACAAGCTTCGGCAAGCTGAAGGGTGGGGTGTTTTTCTGCTCAACTTCGCTCCATCTGCCTGGTACGAAGGGCGCTATTTACATTCCACGAGCTATCAGTTAGAACAACAGGGGGATGCGCCTGTACACAAGGAGGAATGCAAGCTTCACCTTGGAGTCCTCTCCTGGGAACTTGGCCCGTTCTGAGGAGACGTCTCGAAGGGTGAACAAGGTACCGCCGATTGCACAATTTGTAAAGGAGGGGGTCTTTTTCTAGAAAAGACTCCTGGGCGTTAGTAAATACTATAAAAGTTGGGGGCCTGGATGAGCTGGTTTAGGAACTCTCTTCTGGGTTGGACGCAACGCCAGGAGGACTGATTGTCCCGAACAGAGGCTCCCTGTGCTAGCTGATTTGGGTTCCCCAGCTTTGTGTACGGCGGAGGGATGCAGACTCTCTTTTCGGTGAAGCTTTTCAATTTATTAAGTGTATTGTGGGTGCGCGCGTAATATGTACTTATTCTTGCAGTCATTTTCATGCTATTGAGCATTGAAGTATATTGTGTGTGCGCGCGTAATATGCACTTATTCTTGCAGTCATTTTCATGCTATTGAGCATTGAGGTATATTGTGTGTGCTTGTATTATATGCACTTACTCTTGCAATTATTCACAGAGTGCTTCATTATTTTCATGTTATTCTCCTGATGTATATATATATATATATTTTAGTGTGGTTTAGTTTTGCTAGCTGAGAACTTGCCCCTTAAATAAACTTGATTATTCTACTTACGAAGGTGTTTGAGAGTGATTGCTTTACATTGTGCCTTAAAATATCCTGAAGTGCATAGTTTTGATATTCTGAAGAGTAAAGCAGTACAAATTGGCGTAGTCGTTTGCAGGATTCGAAAAAAAAAAAAAAAGGGAAAATGCTTAATAAGATCAAAGCGAGCTCAAAAGCAGGTTCTCATGTAGCAAATCCAGACATAGAAATACCGGGGTGGGAAACTGCCCCGTATAAACTTTTAGCTCAGGAATGGTCACGTTGTGCTGGTTTGTGTGAAAATTGGAATGCGTGTATGTTGAATGTGGAACCTGAAGATCTTCTTATATGCTTACAGAAAGTTTCAATTGACAAGGGAAGGGAGATTTGTGCGTTGGGGAGGCGAGGCTGGATCTTGCTTTCTGCGTACCGAAAGTTGTATGAAAAATGTTTACAGTTACAAAAAGACCACGAGCAGCTGGGGAAGGAGTTAGTAGAAGCCCGAAATTCCTCTACCATGCTAGCTTGTCAAAATAAATTATTAAGTGATAAGTTGGAAATGTACCAACTGGTTGCAGAGAGAACGGCCGTTAGCGTAGCTAAATATAAACACAAGAAACGAAGAGGGAAAGTTAATAAAAAGAAGGTGCATTTAGCTATCTCTCAGGCAGGATTAGCCTTTGACCCTGAATTTTGGGATGGAAACATCTGGGATACATCTGATTTTTCAGATGGGTCCGGGGGCGATGACTGCCAAGATGTTAGACAGGAGAAGACAGAGCGCAGGAATGTTGTCCGTGCGCAGCCCATATATCGGCGAAAGTTACAGCATAGCCCAGCTAATCCTGGAGGGGTGATGTTGGATGCCCTGGAGGATTATACACAGCAAGAACTAAGTGATGTGATAGACAGATTTCGACAGAGGTCTGGGGAAACATTGCTTACGTGGTTGGTGCGGGTGCACGATATGGGGGACCAGGGGGTCCAATTGGATCACGGCGACGCCCCGAGGCTTTGTATGTTAAGTACAGACCCGGTTATTCAAAATGAGTTTAGAACCTATCCAGGGAATGGTCCCATGACCAATTTGTTAGAGCTAGCTGCGCAAGGGTGTGCTCAGAAGTATCCGACAGAGTCAGACTGGCCGCCTAATGATAAACCTTGGTATACTTTGAGAGATGCAGTACAGAGATTGAAGGAAGAAGGGATGAAAACAGCTATCTTTATGGGTAATGCCCATGATTTGATGAATGGAATTTTAAGTGTGTCTGTGCGAAACCGGTTGATTAGGGCCGCTCCTCCTGCATATAAGCATGTCATCATGACTTTGTTAATTAATCAGACGGGTAACCCATTGTCTCAGGTGGTAGAAGCGGTGCGTGAGTTAAGTGATTTAGGAGAATGGGCTAAGCCAGAGAGGAATTCACGGTCTGAGAATCGTACTGATAACAACAGGGTGACAAGGCGAGACATGTTTCAGGCCTTGCTGCGAGATGGGGTGACCAGGAATGAAATTGATGGGATAAGCACCAAGGACATGTGGGAAATGTACCGCAAACGCGGTTTGGATAAAAAGGAGGGGAGCAGGAAAGGGAACAAGAAGGATAACAAAGTGGTGAACCAGAGAAAGGCAGGAGGGGAGGAGCGTGAGGGTGAAAAGGGAGAGAGAGGGAGAGAACCCCACAGTAGAGAGAGATCCCCAGAGGACGGAAATTGGGAGGAAGAGCACCGAAGCGCAGAGGGAACCCGGAGCAGGGAGAGAGACCGGGAACTGACAGGTTCTGGGAAAACTCGAGGAAGAGAGTGGGAGAGGGAGCTGGTAAGCTCAGAGAGGTTGCGAAGCAGAGACAGGGAGGAGGAGTTCCCTGAGAATTACCGCAAACTGTATCCAGATTTGACTTGGGCAGACTCTGATGTGCGCAGAGTGAAAATAGATTAGGAAACAGGCCAAACTCCGGTGCAGGGATGGGCTCGCAAAGATAACAGACCTCATGTCAAAGTAGAAATTTATTGGAAACGTGGAAATGTTCAAAAAGTTCGAGCCCTCGTTGACACCGGAGCGGAGGCCACTTTGATTCATGGCAATCCAATAAAATTCAGGGGACAGTACTTCACCATTACGGGATTGGGCGGAAAAGAAACCCCAGCAGTGCAGATAGTGGTTCCCATGAAAATAGGGGCACTTCCAAAGAGAGAATACACTGTCCTGATTGTGCCCATTCCCGAATACATTATTGGAATTGACATTTTGAAAGGGATGACCCTACATTTGGAAGATGGATGTTATCAATTTGGTTCCAAAAGATTTATATCAATAGCCGCCGCAAGGGTGGGGCTGTTGAAGATTCCTCCGGTAACACTTCCCCAAGCTACTAAGGTGATTCAAATGAAACAGTACAGAATACCGGGAGGACATGAGGAGATTAGCCAGACTATACATGATTTACTGGAGGCCGGGGTAATAGTTCCCATCACCACTGCGTGGAATAATGCCCTCTGGCCTGTTCGTAAAAGTGATAACAGTTGGAGGATTTGCATTGATTATCGCCAATTGAATAAACATACACCTCCTCTGACTGCAGCGGTCCCAGACACCATTACCTTGATTGAGAACATACAGAAACACAGTGGGACTTGGTATGCGACCATTGACATTGCCAATGCCTTCTTTACGATACCAATAGCTACTGAGAGCCAGCCTCAGGTGGCATTCCAGTGGGCGGGGCGTCAGTACACCTTCTGTAGATTACCCATGGGGTATTTACATAGCCCCACTATCTGCCACCGGCTGGTGGCAGAGCATTTGGATGAAGTACCAGTGGTTCCTGGAGTGCAAATTTCTCACTATATAGATGACGTGATGATGCAGGGAGAGACGCAAGAACAGGTGCAAATTCAGCTAGACAGGGTGGTGGAACATTTGCAGAATCAAGGGTGGGAGATTAACCCCGAGAAAGTGCAGGGACCATCTCAGAGCGTAAAATTTTTGGGCATTCAGTGGAATCAGGGACACAGAGAAGTGTTGCCAAAAGTGAAACAAAAGATTAAGGAATTCGCAGTACCGCGAAATCGGAAGGAAGCCCAGAGTTTTATTGGACTATTCGGGTATTGGAGACAACATATACCCCATTTGTCTCAGATTTTGGCCCCATTGTACAAAGTTACACGAAAGAAAAATGCGTTTGAATGGGGAGAGCAGGAGCAGCGCGCGTTTGAATTGGCGAAAGACGCCATTCAGCATGCTTTGGATTTGTGGCCGATTCGAGAGGGAGACATTGAGTTGAATGTGACAGTCCAGGGGCAGTATGCCAATTGGAGTTTATGGCAAAAACAAGGAAGAAAGAGGGTGCCCCTGGGATTTTGGACAAAGAAGTTACCTGAGGCAGGAGAGCGGTATACTCCCTTTGAGAAGCAGCTGCTGGCCTGCTATTGGGCCCTGGTTGATACTGAGCAAATTACCCTGGGACACAATGTGATTTTAAGGCCTGAAATTCCCATCATGCAGTGGGTGATGAGTTCCCCTAAAACTCATAGAATTGGACATGCGCAAGAAGCCAGCATTATAAAATGGAAATGGTATGTCCAGGACAGGGCACGAGCGGGTCCAAAAGGGACCGCCGTTTTGCATGAGCAGGTAGCGCAGGCTCCAGTGGAGAATTCCGAAATGTTGCATGATGTACCTTCAGTGTGTGAATCCCCAGTAGGGTGGGGCCAGCCGTTCGCAGACTTGTCTGCAGATGACAAAAAACATGTGTGGTTCACAGATGGTTCAGCAAAATATGTTGGAGCGAAAAGGCACTGGAAGGCAGTGTCCTATAATCCTGTTACCAAGAAGCTTTTGACAACTACAGGACAGGGAAAAAGTAGCCAGTATGCAGAGCTTTATGCCGTGTATCAGGCTTTAAAACAGGAGCTACCCGGAAAATGTCACATTTATACAGATTCCTGGTCTACCGCCAATGGGTTAGCTACTTGGCTTCCCACGTGGCATGCACATCAGTACAAAATCCATAACAAAGAGGTATGGGGGAAGGAGTTATGGCAGGAGATCTGGGAAATGTTACCTCAAAGCACCGTGACTGTCTATCATGTGGACGCTCACTGTCCAACTGATTCATTAGACCGATGGTTCAATTGTCTTGCAGACGATCGAGCCAAGATTCAAGAGGCTGAAGTGGAGGCGCAGAGTTTTGATTTGGTGGGAATGGCTAAATGGGCACACCAGAAATGCGGACATCTTGGAGAAAAGGCTACTCACAGGTGGGCTGAGATTAGAGGGATGCATCTTCCCCTAGATTTGATTAAAACAGCGATCATTGAATGTCCCATTTGTCAGCATGCACAGCACAGACCGGTCCCACAGGTGGTGAGAGGCCAGCTAGGTAGAGGTAAATTGCCAGGACAGATTTGGCAGATTGACTACATTGGACCAATGCCAGTGAGCAGAGGGTGTCAGTATGCCTGCACTGTGGTAGACACTTACTCTGGTTATCTCATAGCCTTTCCCTGCAAGCGCGCAACTCAGCAGAGCACCCTGAAAACACTAGATCTGTTGATTCTGTACTATGGGGTGCCACTCCAGATTCAAAGTGATAACGCCAGCCACTTCAAGGGCAGACTAGTGCAGGACTATTGTGCACAACGCAATATTGAGTGGATTTTTCACATACCTTACTACCCACAAGCAGCGGGACTGATTGAGAGAATGAATGGGTTGCTAAAAGAACAATTGCGTAAACTGAATGATGGGACACTGAAGGGGTGGAGGGATAATTTGTATGATGCTTTGCAAATTTTGAACAACCGACCCCTAACAAATGCCGAGACACCTCTCATGAGAATGCTGACACCTGCTTTACAGATTAATCCGTTTACAACGAGCAATACCATTGTGTATTGGGAAACAGCTCCAGGAGCTTTGGCCCCATATCGAGCTACACCAGAATCTGCAGGACTTGACTTACATGCTTTACACATGCATCGATTGAAACCTAGAGACATCACTCTGATTGAAACTGGGGTGGGAATTCAGATTCCCCCTGAGCATTACGGTCTGATCGCCCCTCGATCTGGGCTTGCCTTGAGGGGCATCCAAGTTTTATGAGGCGTGATAGATGCAGACTACCAAGGCGAGTTGAAAGTCATTCTTTTGAACAGTGGTGACACAGACCTAGTGGTGCAACCTGGTGATCGCGTTGCCCAAATTGTCATCATGCCGGTTTATGGAGGTGTTGTTAAGAAGGGGAGCGCCCCAGCTCTTCTCACTGTGAGAGGCAAAGGAGGGTTTGGATCTACTGACAAGAACCCAGGGGCCAAAGTGTGGATTGAATCCCCAAATAACCCTCCTCAACCCGCTGATGTCATCGCCACTGGACCAGACAATGTCCTGGTAGTTATGCTACCTGGTCAAGACAAATGGGAACATGTTCTCGCTGATAAATGCTATCTGCGAGAATGATAATACGTGTTTTGTCCTTTGTTCTTTTCAGATCATCCTGTGGAGTGCCTGTGCCATGAGTGTGGTGTATGGAGCCCGTTCGGGAGACTCCACCGGGGAGCGGGAGGGGCTCATAGCCCAAAAATTCAACCGTCAGCCGCAGATGCCAACGCTGCTGCATCAACCGAACAATGTTTGGATTCATCTAGCGCAGGAAGTGCTGAATATATCTCACTTCTGTATGAGTAACATGCAAAGCGTTCAAGATTTGATTACCACTTGTCTAGTGGCAGTGCCCACTCCTGCTGCTGTATTATTACACATCTTTAACAATACAAACCAGGATGGAATGGTGGATGTGAGTGACGTTCGCTCTCATCTGTCACTCTATGAGTACTGCCGTCATTGCCCGGAGGTGGGCAGGCGGTTGTGGAGGAACATGACATCTATACTCACGTTTAACATCTCAAATGGGGATGTGTGCTATTCATTGACCTGTGATCCTATGAAAATAGGTAAATGTGCTCAGCTCAAATTGGAGAAAAGAGACAAAAACTTAACTGCTGCACAACGGACGTTGTGCCACTCACGGACTGACCTAACCTGTTTGAATGTAAATAATTCGATGTTTTGCCAACATGTGGTGCCTGCTGCCAGCCACATTCAAAATGTTAAGTTGCCTAAAGGTTGCCTCTTTTCTTGTGGTAACCTTTCTTTTACTTATATTCCAGCCAATCTAACCGGAGGGCCTTGTGCCTGGTCACGCTTAGGCTTTCTCATGTTTCCTATGGATACTGCTCTACACCCTCGCTATACCAGAGACACTATTCAATTACCTACGGACTGTGATTCTGAAATTTCATTGCTGTCCAAAACAGAATATGTTAGTTTAGCTGGTTCTATCGTAGGGGTGCCAGGACTTGCAGTATATAATACCAGAGTTATTAATAAACTTGCATGTTTAGTAGTCAAGAATATTAACTATACATCAGCTGCCTTAGCTGAGCTGTTATTAGATGTACAGGGAATTAGAAGAGCTGCTTTGCAGAATCGCGCTGCTATTGATTATTTACTGCTTAAACACAACCATGGCTGCAGTGATTTTGAAGGATTATGTTGCTTCAATTTATCCGACCACTCCATATCAATCAACTCCCACATAGAGGCCCTGCATAAGTTGGTGAAGGGGGTGCAGCAGGATGTTGACAAGGGGTGGTGGGATTGGGCTTTTGGATGGCTGCCTAATTTAGGCCAACTGCGTTATATCTTTGGTGTAATCATTATCATAACAGTTATTTTAATTTCATTATGTTGTTGTATTCAGTGTGTGCCTAACCTTCTATCTCAGTTTCGCCCAAGAGCATTGCCATTTCAGCTTATAGGATATACTTAGTTATAAGTTGGCCAAATGGTCCAAGGGTGAAAATGTATTGCTACATGCACTACGAGCATGTGGCAGCACTACGTGCAAGGTAAACAGTGGTGCAGGGTGTGGACCATTGGCCTCTGCTTTCATTGGCCTTCGCTTCCATTTTGGTTCACGACTCCATTTTGTCGAGTCTGGTTCGGTGCGTAAGGCACTGTTCTGTGTTTTTCCACAAGCTTCGGCAAGCTGAAGGGTGGGGTGTTTTTCTGCTCAACTTCGCTCCATCTGCCTGGTACGAAGGGCGCTATTTACATTCCACGAGCTATCAGTTAGAACAACAGGGGGATGCGCCTGTACACAAGGAGGAATGCAAGCTGCCTGTACACAAGGAGGAATGCAAGCTTCACCTTGGAGTCCTCTCCTGGGAACTTGGCCCGTTCTGAGGAGACGTCTCGAAGGGTGAACAAGGTACCGCCGATTGCACAATTTGTAAAGGAGGGGGTCTTTTTCTAGAAAAGACTCCTGGGCGTTAGTAAATACTATAAAAGTTGGGGGCCTGGATGGGCTGGTTTAGGAACTCTCTTCTGGGTTGGACGCAACGCCAGGAGGACTGATTGTCCCGAACAGAGGCTCCCTGTGCTAGCTGATTTGGGTTCCCCAGCTTTGTGTACGGCGGAGGGATGCAGACTCTCTTTTCGGTGAAGCTTTTCAATTTATTAAGTGTATTGTGGGTGCGCGCGTAATATGTACTTATTCTTGCAGTCATTTTCATGCTATTGAGCATTGAAGTATATTGTGTGTGCGCGCGTAATATGCACTTATTCTTGCAGTCATTTTCATGCTATTGAGCATTGAGGTATATTGTGTGTGCTTGTATTATATGCACTTACTCTTGCAATTATTCACAGAGTGCTTCATTATTCTCATGTTATTCTCCTGATGTATATATATATATATTTTAGTGTGGTTTAGTTTTGCTAGCTGAGAACTTGCCCCTTAAATAAACTTGATTATTCTACTTACGAAGGTGTTTGAGAGTGATTGCTTTACATTGTGCCTTAAAATATCCTGAAGTGCATAGTTTTGATATTCTGAAGAGTAAAGCAGCACACATCCAGATCCATATTGCATAACTGGACTTGAAGTCTAAGAAAAAGACCCCAATATCAATGCATTAGGAAAGAAGGGTGTGACTGAACGACAATGCCTAGTCTATGCCTTATTCCTTTCTCACTGATTCCAACAAGGAAGTAGAAATGAGTGTGAATCAAAATGTCAGTAGGCAAGACGGAACAGGGCTGGAATAATCCACACCCTCCCAGAGGCTCGTAGTCATCATGGTCAAAACCCATTTTTCTCCAAGCCAAGTTACAACCATTTAGCCATGAGAGAGGGTCTACCTAACAACCATGTGGGGCTGAGAAAGAGAGAGGAGAAAGGTGTAACTGGAGGAATACTGTGAGAATGGGGTCTCACCTTTGGTATTATGGAGCCTATTTGAGGACATTTTAAATGAAGACAGCTCAAAGTTATCAAAAAGACTGCTATTTGTTTTTATTTAGACAGACTATAAACACCAATGTGCCCACACTGAGCAAAATATTCCAGGTACAGCCAAATTTTACAATTAATACCTAACCCACTGTTGTATGTTTTGAGGGGTGTCTAAGCCAATATTTTTTCAATCTGTACTCCAATTCCAAAAATTCACATGATCCCAAACTTGCCTACATCTCTCACTAATCAAATAGATGTGGCCGAACTGCCACATAATGAATAGGTTGATGGCCGCTAGGGACAGCCGTCACCCACCACCATGCTCCCACCGCCAGGAAGCCTGGCGGCGGGATGAAACACCATCCGCCAGGGTAGCTGCGCTACCCTGCGGATAATGTTTCATATGCCGCTAGTCTTTTCCTGGTGGGATGTCCCACCAGGAAAAGGCTGGCGGAGCGGGTGCCCCCGTCGTGCATGTCACTGCCCGGTTTACGGGCAGTGACATGCGCGATGGGTGCTGCTGCACCCGCCGCACACCAACATTGGCGGCGGCTCCTCATGGCGCCGCCCTCAATGTTGCGCCCGTGTTCCCTGCCAGGCCGGCGGGACAATCATTATACGGCCGGCGGATTTTCCAGGAGGCTGGCGGTCGATGGAAAGACCGCCAGCCTGAACACGGCGGGAAATCCCGCTGTGTCCAAAATGACTGCCTATATCTGGAACAGTTGGCTACCACATTGGTTGGCCATTTTGAAGTTTTGGCCAGCATACAATAAGTCAAATAGATTACGGTCGTACTGGATCTTAAACTTGGTACTATTCATTACAGAATATGCCAAAGCAATTTGGACCATAGCTATTGACTAAGAGATTGTTTATTGTGTGTACTCTGCTCTCAGCCAACCTGTTCATTTTATGCCAATTTGCAAGTTGGCCTTCCCCTAGTTAGTCAAACTTCTGTTAGTACCCTGTAACTTCCTGAGGGCTTTTCTTTTATTTACCAGCTTCTGCGTTTTTTGACAAATGGGCTGGACCTTATTATTCCCTAATTTCATATAAAAATGTTCCAATCTGTAGGTATTTAAAGAAGTCTTTGTATGGTATGTCAAATTTCTTCCTTATTTTATTGCTTTTTGAGGATACCACAAGAGAAGAGTTGGAGAAGAAATTGCATTTAAGTCCTAGGTCAAGGCTTGGCAATTTGAATAAGGGTAAGCAATGTGGATTGTCCCAACTAGGAGTGTATACAGGATATTTAGATATGTTAGTGTACATAGAAATGCCTCCCCTAGTTTTGACAAGTTCCCATTTGAATTTAGTACGTTTTGGATGGAGCTGAGGGGTCTAAACACCGATATTGTAACAGTGATGTTGGTCAGTCAAATAAGGCATCTATACTTAAAAACATGTAGGTCCGATCTTCGCCATGTTTCATTCATTTTATTACATAATGCTACACAATAAGAAACCAGGAAGTTGTGAAGGCCCAAACTCCTGTAATTAAGGGTAGTTGTAGAAGTCAAGAGTTTTTATGTCCCCAAATGAAAGGAATAAAAAGGGCATTTATCTTCTTGAAAAGTGAGATGTGAGGTAGATCAGCAAAGCAGAGAAAAAAAGCAGAATAGTTTAGGTAACAAAATCCTTTTCATTAGGTTGACATGTTCTAATATAAAAATAGGTAATCCTTCCTATTTATTTATCATAAATGTAGAGTAAGCCATACTCCTAGATATTTAGTCTGGTGACTGCATGGTTCTTTAACAGAGTTTATTCTTCTGTTAATAGCTGTTTCTCCCGGTTTAACTTATATCATGACAATACTCCAAATGCAGTAGCAGCCTCTTTAATCGCATATGTTTTCTTAGAGTTACCAGTAGGTATAAACACATTGTGTGTATGGACTTGGATCTTGAATTCCATTTCGGGAAGCTTTTTTGGTAGAATATTGGACTGTCCAATTCACAGCTTCAAAAGAGATCCCATATATAGACCATACAGACATGGAGAGAGAGAGGGCAGCTCTTTCTAGTGTACTTGGTTATTTTGTAGGTGTTAGAGTTGAGGTCATTACATGTAACTATAACCAGTGAACATTGATGTACATCTTCTACCCACTTGTTAACTCAGGAAATCCAAACTGATACATAGCTTCTCAGATGAAGGGCCAATGAAGCAGTTTGAATGTCTTCTTAGCCTCTAAGGGGGTGGAGGGGGTGTGTCAATTACTTTTAGGCCATTTCTGGTCCCCTTGGGGGCAGGTTGACCTATTTTTATTAGGCCAATCTGCCCGCAGGGGGGCAGAAACCACCAGACACCAGGGATTTTTTTTTTTATATTATTGAATGAGGGGAGCAACCGCATTGGGCAATGGCCGCTTCACATGGGGGCAAATTATTTTTAGCCATTTCCTGCCCCCGGGAGTGGGGTGGGGGAGGCAGAAACCAGGGAAATATGTATTTTTTGTTTATTTTTTTATACATGGGGAGCGGCCCCTTGGGCAAGGGTCGCTCCCCTGGGGGGCAAATTGTATTTAGGCCATTTCTGCTCCCCCTGGGGACAGATCAGCCTATTTTTTATTAGAAACCATTAGACACCAGGAATTTTTATTTTTTTGCGTCAATTTCACGAAAGGGGAGCGACCCCTTGGGGGGGAATTTATTTTAGATCATTTGGCAGATCAGCCTATTTTTATTAGGCCGATCTGCAGGGATTGGTATGTGTGTGTGTGTTTGTTGGGGGGGGGGGTGGCAGCCCCTTGGGCAAGGGTCGCTTCCCATGGGGGCAAATTACTGTTGGCCATATCTGTCCCACTTGGGGGCAAATCAGCCTATTTGTGGAAGGCCCTTCTGCCCCCAAGGGGATGGAAAGCCCACCAGAGACGATTTTTTTTTCTCCAAAATAAGAGGGTGGGTTATGGCCATACCCCCACCCCAAATAAATGGGGCCAAAGTTGTTCTGCCCACCAGTGGGCAGATAGGACAATTACCCCTGATCCACACCCCGGGGAGGCAGAAAGTCTACTAGATGCCAAGGAATTAAAAAAGATTGTGGGGTGGTGGCTACCAACCAGTATGGGCATGGTTATGCTTCCACCCCAACTGAAGGGGGTAACAAGTATTTCAGCTCTCCCCCCGCACATTAAAACATCTTATTCCACGGCAAGCAAGAGGACATTTGATTACCTTGGGTTTTGGTTTTACGTTTGGGCCATGAGAGCTTGGTTAACTCTCAAAATCGTCCCACTTGGAATGGTGAGGGCTGCACTTTTTGGACTTTGGGACGCTGCCATGTAGAAAAATACACACGACCTAGACTCATCTGAAAACTAAACATCTGGGTGAGTCCAGGGTGGTATGCTTCACATGCACCCCGCACCATTTTCCTACCCACAATGCCCTGCAAACCTCCAACTTTACTGGAAATCACACATTTTTTCCACATTTTTGTGATGGAACTTTCCGGAATATGAAAGGAATCCACAAACTTCCTACCACCCGCATTGCCTCATCTATACCGATAAAAATTCTGCCTTACTTGTCAGCCTAAAAATGGTTTTTTTTCAAACTGCCCTTTGGGACCCACTTTGGTTCCCCCACAATTTCGACATGTTTTTGGCTCTTCCCCATCACAGGCACTTGGCCCACCTATACAAGTGAGGTATCATTTTTACCAGGAGACTGAGGGGAACATTGGGTGGTAGGAAATTTGTCCTGGTGAGGTGATCCCACACAGAAATGTGGGAAATGTGATGTTTCAGCTAAATTTGAGGTTTGCTAAGGATTACGGGTAAGAAAACACTGTGGGATGCACGCATGTCACACTGCCCTGGACTCCCTCTGGTGTCTAGTTTTCAGAAATGTTTGGGTTTGGTAGGTTTCCCTGTATGGCTGCTGAGTCCAGGACCAACCCCATCCCCCCCCCCCACACACAAAAACAGGTAGTTTTGTATTTGATAATGTTGATGTGTCCAGATAGTGTTTTGGGGCATTTCATTTCGCAAGCACTAGGACTACCCACACAAGTGAGGTACCATTTGTATTGGGAGACTTGTGGGAACGCTGGGTAGAAGGACATTTGTGGCTCTTCTCACATTCCAGAACTTTCTGTCACCGTAATGTGAGGAAAGTGCTTTTTTGGGCCAAATTTTGAGGTTTGTAGAGTATTCTGGGTAACAGAACCTCATGAGAGCCCCACAAGACACCCCATCCTGGATTCCCTTAAGTGTCTAGTTTTTAAAAATGCACAGGTTTGGTAGGCTTCCTTAGGTGCTGGCTGAGCTAGGGGGCGAAATCCACAGCTAGGCACTTTCCAAAAAACAGCTATGTTTTCTTTGGGAAAATGTGATGTGTCCACGTTGTGTTTTGGGGCATTTCCTTTTGCAGGCGCTAGGTCTACCCACACAAGTGAGATACCATTTTTATCCGGAGACATGGGGGAACGCTGGGTGGAAGGAAATTTGTGGCTCCTCTCAAATTCCAGAACTTTTTGTCACTGAAATGTGAGGAAAAAGTGTTTTGTTGGACAAATTCTGAGGTTTGGAAAGGATTCTGGGTAACATAACCTGCTGAGAGCCCCACAAGTCACCCCATCCTGGAGTCCCCTAGGTGTCTAGTTATAAAAAATGCACAGGTTTGGTTGGTGTCCCTAGGTACCAGCCAAGCTAGAGGCCAAAATCTACAGCTAGGGACTTCGTGTTTCCTGTCGTGAGCATTAGGCCTACCCATGCAAGTGAGGTACCATTTTTATCGGGAGACTTGGGGGAACACAGAATAGCACAACTAGTGTTATTGCCCCTTGTCTTTCTCCACACCTTTTTCCTTCCAAATATAAGTCAGTGTGTAAAAAAGACGTCTATTTGAGAAATGCCCTGTAATTCACATGGGCACCCCATATTTCAGAGATGTGCAAATAACCACTGCTTCTCAACACCTTAACTTGTGCCCATCTTGGAAATACAAAGGTTTTATTGATACCTATTTTTCACTCTTTATATTTCCGCAAATGAATTGCTCTATTTCTGGTATAGAATGAAAACCCATTGCAAGCTGCAGCTCATTTATTGGCTCTGGGTACCTAGGGTTCTTGATGAACCTAGAAGCCCTATATATCCCTGCAACCTTATGAGTCCAGCAGTCGTAACAGTATATTGCTTTCAAAAATCTGACATGGCATGAAAAAGTTACAGAGTAAAACATGGAGAAAAATAGCTGTTTTTTTACCTCAATTTCAATATTTTTTTTATTTCAGCTGTTATTTTCAGTAGGAAAACCTTGTAGGATTTACACAAATTACCCCTTGCTGAATTAAAAATTGTCTACTTTTCAGAAATGTTTAGCTTTCAGCATTGGTTTCCCACCCATTTCTGTCACAAACTGGAAGGAGGCTGAAAGCACAAAAAATAGTAAAAATGGGGTATGGCCAAGTAAAAAGACAAAAAACTGTGTTGAAAAATTGGGTTTTCTGATTCAAGCCTGCCTGTTCCTGATAGCTGAGAAGATGGTGATTTTAGCACCACAAACCCTTTGTTGGTGCCATTTTCAGGGAAAGAAACAGAAGCCTTTTTCTGCAGCCCTTTTTCCCATTTTTGGGGAAAGAAATAAATTTTCGCTGTATTTTGGCTAATTTCTTGGTCTCCTTCAGGGGAACCCAGAAACTCTGGGTACCTCTAGAATCCCTAGGATGTTGGGAAAAAAGGACGCAAATTTGGCTTGGGTAGCTTATGTGGACCAAACGTAATGAGGGCCTAAGCACGAACTGCTCCAAATAGACAAAAAAGGCCTGCCACCTGAGGGGGAAAAGGCCTGGCAGCGAAGGGGTTAAAGGCTTGCATTATTTGCTGGATTTAGCAGCTATGCCATTTGGTTAAGGGAACTATAAGAACAATCTCTGGAAGTATCTGCAATTTTACAATTTTGATGTTATCTTCTTGGTGCTATTGTGTCATCCTAGGTAAGGATCACTGTTGTATGAAGCTGAAAATTGCATTCTGTAAGTCAGGATTATTATGTAGAAGTGATATAGAGTTACCAGATATTGCTAGCAACAATACACATACATCTTGGGGATGCTACATCACTGATATTCCATTGTTGTGCCTACCAAAAGTCAGCGAGCTGACTAGGCATTCTGAACATAGGACAAGGTCAGATGTTGGGAACCTTACAGTAAGTGACTTGTTCTCACGAGGTACCTACATGACTTTTGAGACAGTTAGAAACCACTTTGGTTTGAATGCCAGACTGTTCTTAGCTCATTAGGCATTTCTTGGCCAGACGATCCTGATGAACTACCTATATCAAGCATAAGTTTGCAATGTCCTCACACTGGGGAATTGAACTCATGCAATGTTATATTTATGTAACTCACTGTCCGCAGCTTTTCAGATAGAGAACAGAAGCTAGATCTTCCTTCAGCAGATCTATGGGAGGATGTTTTGGCTGAAGAAGCCTGGGGCAGAACATTAGTGTTCAAAATCTGAAACCTGGAGCCCTACATTAAAAATCACCCACACTAATTAGTCAGTACACTTGTTTATTTCCTTATAAAACAGGCAAAATATATTGAGGAGCTGATGGCACTTGTCTCAAATGTTAGCAATCACGTGCCTGTTTTTAACACATGGCATGGGAATGTTGTTATATCCAATTGTTCTGGGCAGTGGTACTAAGGATAATCCAAGAGTTCACAGGGCTGAATTTATCAATAAGGCCTCTGGAGTATCTGCTGGATTATGTTCATAGGCCTAAACCGATAAAACAGATATGTAAATGTGTCAATGTGGCGTTGATAATCGATAAGAGAAATATAGCAATGGGCTGGAAAGCAAGAAAGGCTTCTTAAGCCTACAAGTGGTTGCATGATGTAGTGAGGTAGTCACAGGCAAAAGCGACTACGTTGACGGCAATGCAAAGGAAAACATCAGAGGCTCATCAGTGCACTTATGGGACATGAACCCACTTGCACTGAAAGGTACAACTAGTGAACGGCCATCCTGAAAATGTGTGATGTTTGTCTGCATGGGTGCCTGAGATTTATTTGATACACCCCTGGGTGCACTGTGCTAGTTTCAGGTTAGAGACAGGCTCAGTATATAACAAGTGACTGGTTACAGAGGGAAGGGCTCGAAGTGGGATTCAGGGTCAGTGGCTGAGAAGCTTGACCAAGCTTGTTTTTGTTATTTGTATAATGATACACTGAGTGTCTGGCATTTGAACCATCCAAGCTTTATGATCTACAAGTTATCATATGTTTCATGCACTCGCCATGGCAGTTTGCACTATAAAAAGTGATAAAGCCTAATTTGTAAAAAATGTGATATCGAGTTCACAGCAGAATACTGAAACGCATCCGCTATCCCAGGTACTGTACTGAGGTTATTCCCTTCTTTAGTAATTCTATCTAAAATAGTTTAGAGAGTCGTTGGTTGTTGTGCTTGAGCAGCCAAATTTGAGCCAATTTTCTCACCATGTTCAAATTGAAATTACTTTGAGTTGCGAAACTGGGGTACCATATCCCTAGTGATCAGTGCCTTAATCTGAGATATAATATTTTGAACGAGTTCGCCACGTTACATTACGCTGTGAACTGTAGGCATTTATTAATTGGGCATGATTCATTTCTTTTCCTCCAGCCTATCCCCTAACTGCTGTTTCCCCATTTAAGAAAGTTTCCATTTTCACTCTATTTCCTCTTCTGTTTACTCTTGAGCAAGACCATAGATAGCTGCTTTTAATGTATCACAGATTTTGACAATACTGACTGAGCCATGATTGCCAGATTAGAGTTCTTTGATGAATAATCTAGCTTCTTGAAGGTATGCCTCGTTGTGAAGAAGAACAGACAACAGAAAGCAAGTGTTCTGCCAGAAACTCCTCTAAGGAAAGCAGAAAGGGAGAAAAACAAAATTATTTGGTTTAGGTTGTCAAGTTTAACAATAATAATCCTGTATCTTCAGAGCAACAAAATGAAAACAATTCTCAAGTGTTTCCAAGTTTAAATATTTCTTATGTAAGAAAATATGATGAGACTTATTCAATAAATGACGCAGATGCTTTAAGTGATGGCACAGTGAAAAATGAAAAATGGTGCCAACACAGATCGAATGAAAATAAAATTATAAACAAAAAGATATGTACAATTGAAGTTCCACATGCCTGTACATATCTTTTTGTTTACAATTTTGTTTTCATTTGATTTGTGTTGGCACACTATTTTTTACTTTTCACGAACACCTGAACCACCTTTGTCATTTATTGAATCAGTTGCATCATATTTTCTTACATAAGAAATATTTAAACATGGAAACAATTGAGAATTGTGTTCATTTTGTTCCTTAACCCCTTCGCTGCCAGGCCTTTTCCCCCTCCTGTGCCCGGCCTTTTTTTGCCTATTTGGGGCAGTTCGCGCTTAGGCCCTCATAACTTTTTGTCCACATAAGCTAACCAAGCCAAATTTGCGTCCTTTTTTTCCAACATCCTAGGGATTCTAGAGGTACCCAGACTTTGTGGGTTCCCTTGAAGGAGGCCAAGAAATTGGCCAAAATACAGTGAAAATTTCGTTTTTTTCAAAGAAATTGGAAAAAGTGGCTGCAGAAGAAGGCTTGTGGTTTTTCCCCTGAAAATGGCATCAACAAAGGGTTTGCAGTGCTAAACTCAGCAGCTTCCCAGCTTTCAGGAACAGGCAGACTTGAATCAGAAAACCCAATTTTTCAACACAATTTTGGCATTTTACTGGGGCATACCCCATTTGTGCAATTTTTTGTGCTTTCAGCCTCCTTCCAGTCAGTGACAGGAATGGTCATGAAACCAATGCTGGATCCCAGAAACCTAAACATTTCTGAAAAGTAGACAAAATTCTGAATTCAGCAAGGGGTCATTTGTGTAGATCCTACAAGGGTTTCCTACAGAAAATAACAGCTGAAAAAGAAAAATATTGAAATTGAGGTGAAAAAACCATAAATTTTTCTCTACGTTTTACTCTGTAACTTTTCCCTGCAATGTCAGATTATCGAAAGCAATATACCGTTACGTCTGCTGGACTCCTCTGGTTGCGGGGATATATAGGGTTTGTAGGTTCATCAAGAACCCGAGGAACCCAGAGCCAATAAATGAGCTGCACCCTGCAGTGCGTTTTCATTCTATACCGGGTATACAGCAATTCATTTGCTGAAATATAAGGAGTAAAAAATTGCTATCAAGAAAACCTTTGCATTTCCAAAAAGGGCACAAGATAAGGTGTTGAGGAGCAGTGGTTATTTGCACATCTCTGAATTCCGGGGTGACCATAGTAGCACGTGAATTACAGGGAATTTCTCAAATAGATGTCTTTTTTACACACACTCCTATATTTGGAAGGAAAAAATGTAGAGAAAGACAAGGGGCAATAGTACTTGTTTTGCTAATCTATGTTCCCCCAAGTCTCCCGATAAAAATGGTACCTCACTTGTGTGGGTAGGCCTAGCACCCGCGACAGGATATGCCCCAAAACACAACGTGGACACATCACAGAAAACAGAGCTGTTTTTAGCAAAGTGACTACCTGTAGATTTTGGCCTCTAGCTCAGTCGCCACCTAGGGAAACCTACCAAACCTGTGCATTTCTGAAAACTAGAGACCTAGGGGAATCCAAGGAGGGGTGACTTGTGTGGCTCGGACCAGGTTCTGTTACCCAGAATCCTTTGCAAACCTCAAAATTTGGCTAAAAAAACACATGTTCCTCACATTTCTGTGGCAGAAAGTTCTGGAATCTGAGAGGAGCCACAAATTTCCTTCCACCCAGCGTTCCCCCATGTCTCCCAATAAAAATGATACCTCACTTGTGTGGGTAGGCCTAGCACCCGCGACAGGATATGCCCCAAAACACAACGTGGACATATCACAGAAAACAGAGCTGTTTTTAGCAAAGTGACTACCTGTAGATTTTGGCCTCTAGCTCAGCCGCCACCTAGGGAAACCTACCAAACCTGTGCATTTCTGAAAACTAGAGACCTAGGGGAATCCAAGGAGGGGTGACTTGTGTGGCTCGGACCAGGTTCTGTTACCCAGAATCCTTTGCAAACCTCAAAATTTGGCTAAAAAAACACATGTTCCTCACATTTCTGTGGCAGAAAGTTCTGGAATCTGAGAGGAGCCACAAATTTCCTTCCACCCAGCGTTCCCCCACGTCTCCCGATAAAAATGATACCTCACTTGTGTGGGTAGGCCTAGCGCCCGCGACAGGATATGCCCCAAAACACAACGTGGACATATCACAGAAAACAGAGCTGTTTTTAGCAAAGTGACTACCTGTAGATTTTGGCCTCTAGCTCAGCCGCCACCTAGGGAAACCTACCAAACCTGTGCATTTCTGAAAACTAGAGACCTAGGGAAACCAAGGAGGGGTGACTTGCGGGGCTCGGACCAGGTTCTGTTACCCAGAATCCTTTGCAAACCTCAAAATTTGGCTAAAAAAACACATGTTCCTCACATTTCTGTGGCAGAAAGTTCTGGAATCTGAGAGGAGCCACAAATTTCCTTCCACCCAGCGTTCCCCCACGTCTCCCGATAAAAATGATACCTCACTTGTGTGGGTAGGCCTAGCGCCCGCGACAGGATATGCCCCAAAACACAACGTGGACATATCACAGAAAACAGAGCTGTTTTTAGCAAAGTGACTACCTGTAGATTTTGGCCTCTAGCTCAGCCGCCACCTAGGGAAAGCTACCAAACCTGTGCATTTCTGAAAACTAGAGACCTAGGGGAATCCAAGGAGGGGTGACTTGCGGGGCTCGGACCAGGTTCTGTTACCCAGAATCCTTTGCAAATCTCAAAATTTGGCTAAAAAAACACATGTTCCTCACATTTCTGTGGCAGAAAGTTCTGGAATCTGAGAGGAGCCACAAATTTCCTTCCACCCAGCGTTCCCCCACGTCTCCCGATAAAAATGATACCTCACTTGTGTGGGTAGGCCTAGCGCCCGCGACAGGATATGCCCCAAAACACAACGTGGACATATCACAGAAAACAGAGCTGTTTTTAGCAAAGTGACTACCTGTAGATTTTGGCCTCTAGCTCAGCCGCCACCTAGGGAAACCTACCAAACCTGTGCATTTCTGAAAACTAGAGACCTAGGGGAATCCAAGGAGGGGTGACTTGCGGGGCTCGGACCAGGTTCTGTTACCCAGAATCCTTTGCAAACCTCAAAATTTGGCTAAAAAAACACATGTTCCTCACATTTCTGTGGCAGAAAGTTCTGGAATCTGAGAGGAGCCACAAATTTCCTTCCACCCAGCGTTCCCCCACGTCTCCCGATAAAAATGATACCTCACTTGTGTGGGTAGGCCTAGCGCCCGCGACAGGATATGCCCCAAAACACAACGTGGACATATCACAGAAAACAGAGCTGTTTTTAGCAAAGTGACTACCTGTAGATTTTGGCCTCTAGCTCAGCCGCCACCTAGGGAAACCTACCAAACCTGTGCATTTCTGAAAACTAGAGACCTAGGGGAATCCAAGGAGGGGTGACTTGCGGGGCTCGGACCAGGTTCTGTTACCCAGAATCCTTTGCAAATCTCAAAATTTGGCTAAAAAAACACATGTTCCTCACATTTCTGTGGCAGAAAGTTCTGGAATCTGAGAGGAGCCACAAATTTCCTTCCACCCAGCGTTCCCCCATGTCTCCCGATAAAAATGATACCTCACTTGTGTGGGTAGGCCTAGCGCCCGCGACAGGATATGCCCCAAAACACAACGTGGACATATCACAGAAAACAGAGCTGTTTTTAGCAAAGTGACTACCTGTAGATTTTGGCCTCTAGCTCAGCCGGCACCTAGGGAAACCTACCAAACCTGTGCATTTCTGAAAACTAGAGACCTAGGGGAATCCAAGGAGGGGTGACTTGCGGGGCTCGGACCAGGTTCTGTTACCCAGAATCCTTTGCAAACCTCAAAATTTGGCTAAAAATACACATGTTACTCACATTTCTGTGGCAGAAAGTTCTGGAATCTGAGAGGAGCCACAAATTTCCTTCTACCCAGCGTTCCCCCAAGTCTCCCGATAAAAATGATACCTCACTTGCGTGGGTAGGCCTAGCGCCGGCGACAGGAAACACCCCAAAGCGCAACGTGGACACATCCTAAATTTTGGAAAAAAACAGAGGTGTTTTTTGCGAAGTGCCTACCTGTAGATTTTGGCCTCTAGCTCAGCCGGCACCTAGGGAAACCTACCAAACCTGTGCATTTCTGAAAACTAGAGACCTAGGGGAATCCAAGGAGGGGTGACTTGCGGGGCTCGGACCAGGTTCTGTTACCCAGAATCCTTTGCAAACCTCAAAATTTGGCTAAAAAAACACATGTCCCTCACATTTCTGTGGCAGAAAGTTCTGGAATCTGAGAGGAGCTACAAATTTCCTTCCACCCAGCGTTCCCCCAAGTCTCCCGATAAAAATGATACCTCACTTGCGTGGGTAGGCCTAGCGCCGGCGACAGGAAACACCCCAAAGCGCAACGTGGACACATCCTAAATTTTGGAAAAAAACAGAGGTGTTTTTTGCGAAGTGGCCTACCTGTAGATTTTGGCCTCTAGCTCAGCCGGCACCTAGGGAAACCTACCAAACCTGTGCATTTCTGAAAACTAGAGACCTAGGGGAATCCAAGGAGGGGTGACTTGCGGGGCTCGGACCAGGTTCTGTTACCCAGAATCCTTTGCAAACCTCAAAATTTGGCTAAAAATACACATGTTACTCACATTTCTGTGGCAGAAAGTTCTTGAATCTGAGAGGAGCCACAAATTTCCTTCTACCCAGCGTTCCCCCAAGTCTCCCGATAAAAATGATACCTCACTTGTGTGGGTAGGACTAGCGCCCACGAAAGGGCCCAAAACACAACGTGGACACATCACATTTTTTTATAAAAAGCAGTGCCTACCTGTGGATTTTGGCCTGTAGCTCAGCCGACACCTGAGGAAACCTAGCAAACCAGTGCATTTTTGAAAACTAGAAACCCAGGGGAATCCAAGATGGGGTGACTTGCGGGGCTCTGACCAGGTTATGTTACCCAGAATCCTTTGCAAACATCAAAATTTGGCCCAAAAAACACTTTTTCCTCTCATTTCGGTGACAGAAAGTTCTGGAATCTGAGAGGAGCCACAAATTTCCTTCCACCCAGCGTTCCCCTAAGTCTCTCGATAAAAATGGTACATCACTTCTGTGGGTAGGCCTAGCGCCCACAAAAGGAAATGGCCCAAAACACAACGTGGACACAACATATTTTTTCACAGAAAACAGAGGTGTTTTTTGCAAGGTGCCTACCTGTGGTGTTTGGCCTGTAGCTCAGCCGGCCCCGGGGGGGGGGGCAGAAATGCCCTAAAATAAATTTGCCCCCCCAACCCCCACCCTCCCCCGCCGGGAGTGACCCTTGCCTACGGGGTCGCTCCCCCTGCGTGACATTGGCACCAAAAAACAAATCCCCAGTGCCTAGTGGTTTCTGCCCCCTTGGGGGCAGGTTGACCTAAACTCAGCCAATCTGCCCCCAAAGGGGGGCAGAAATGGCCTAAATACAATTTGTCCCCCAGGGGAGCGACTTTTGCCTGATGGGTCGCTCCCCATCTCTAAAAAAAAAAAACAAAGAAAAAAAAAAAGAAAAAAAAGAAAAATTCCCCTGGCGCCTAGAGGTTTCTGCCCCCCCCTCCCCGGGGGCAGATCGGCCTAATAATAGGCCGATCTGCCCCCCGGGGGGCAGAAATGGCCTAAAATAAATTTGCCCCCCCAACACCCACCCCCCCCCTGGGAGCGACCCTTGCCTACGGGGTCGCTCCCCCTGCGTGACATTGGCGCCAAAAAACAAATCCCCGGTGCCTAGTGGTTTCTGCCCCCTTGGGGGCAGGTTGACCTAAACTCAGCCAATCTGCCCCCAAGGGGGGCAGAAATGGCCTAAATACAATTTGTCCCCCAGGGGAGCGACTTTTGCCTGATGGGTCGCTCCCCATCTCTAAAAAAAAAAAAAAAAAAAAAAAAAAAAAAAAAAAATTCCCCTGGCGCCTAGAGGTTTCTGCCCCCCCCCCCCCCGGGGGCAGATCGGCCTAATAATAGGCCGATCTGCCCCCCGGGGGGCAGAAATGGCCTAAAATAAATTTGCCCCCCCAACACCCACCCCCCCCCTGGGAGCGACCCTTGCCTACGGGGTCGCTCCCCCTGCGTGACATTGGCGCCAAAAAACAAATCCCCGGTGCCTAGTGGTTTCTGCCCCCTTGGGGGCAGGTTGACCTAAACTCTGCCAATCTGCCCCCAAGGGGGGCAGAAATGGCCTAAATACAATTTGTCCCCCAGGGGAGCGACTTTTGCCTGATGGGTCGCTCCCCATCTCTAAAAAAAAAAAAAAAAAAAAAAAAAAAAAAAAAATTCCCCTGGCGCCTAGAGGTTTCTGCCCCCCCCCCCGGGGGCAGATCGGCCTAATAATAGGCCGATCTGCCCCCCGGGGGTGGCAGAAATGGCCTAAAATAAATTTGCCCCCCCAACCCCCACCCCCCCCCAGGGAGCGACCCTTGCCTACGGGGTCGCTCCCCCTGCGTGACATTGGCGCCAAAAAACAAATCCCCGGTGCCTAGTGGTTTCTGCCCCCTTGGGGGCAGATTGACCTAAAATTGGCCAATCTGCCCCCAGGGGGGCAGAAATGGTCTAAATACAATTTGCCCCCCCAGGGGAGCGACCCTTGCCTGATGGGTCGCTCCCCATCTCTAAAAAAAGAAACCAAAAAAAAAAAAAACACAAAAAAAAAATAGCCCTGGCGCCTATAGTGTTCTGCCCCCCCCCCGGGGGCAGTTCGGCCTAATAATAGGCCGATCTGTCCCCCGGGGGGGCAGAAATAACCTAAAATCAATTTGCCCCCCCAACAACCCCCCCCCTCCCCGGGAGCGACCCTTGCCTACGGGGTCGCTCCCCCTGCGTGACATTGGCGCCAAAAAACAAATCCCCGGTGCCTAGTGGTTTCTGCCCCCTTGGGGGCAGATTGACCTAAAATTGGCCAATCTGCCCCCAGGGGGGCAGAAATGGTCTAAATACAATTTGCCCCCCCAGGGGAGCGACCCTTGCCTGATGAGTCGCTCCCCATCTCTAAAAAAAGAAACAACAAAAAAAACACACAAAAAAAAAATTGCCCTGGCGCCTAGAGTGTTCTGCCCCCCCCCCGGGGGGCAGTTCGGCCTAATAATAGGCCGATCTGTCCCCCGGGGGGGCAGAAATGGCCTAAAATAAATTTGCCCCCCCAACCCCCACCCCCACCCCCCCGGGAGCGACCCTTGCCTACGGGGTCGCTCCCCCTGCGTGACATTGGTGCCAAAAAACAAATCCCCGGTGCCTAGTGGTTTCTGCCCCCTTGGGGGCAGATTGACCTAAAATTGGCCAATCTGCCCCCAGGGGGGCAGAAATGGTCTAAATACAATTTCCCCCCCCAGGGGAGCGACCCTTGCCTGATGGGTCGCTCCCCATCTCTAAAAAAAGAAACAACAACAACAAAAAACACAAAAAAAAAATTGCCCTGGCGCCTAGAGTGTTCTGCCCCCCCCCCCCGGGGGCAGTTCGGCCTAATAATAGGCCGATCTGTCCCCCGGGGGGGCAGAAATGGCCTAAAATAAATTTGCCCCCCAATCCTCACCCCCACCCCCCCCCCCCCCCGGAGCGACCCTTGCCTACGGGGTCGCTCCCCCTGCGTGACATTGGCGCCAAATACAAATCCCCGGTGCCTAGTGGTTTCTGGGGCAGATTGACCTAAAATTGGCCAATCTGCCCCCAGGGGGGCAGAAATGGTCTAAATACAATTTGCCCCCCCAGGGGAGCGACCCTTGCCTGATGGGTCGCTCCCCATCTCTAAAAAAAGAAACAACAAAAAAAAAAAACACAAAAAAATAATTGCCCTGGCGCCTAGAGTGTTCTGCCCCCCCCCCCCCCCGGGGGCAGTTCGGCCTAATAATAGGCCGATCTTTCCCCCGGGGGGGCAGAAATGGCCTATAATAAATTTGCCCCCCCAACCCCCCCCCCCCCCCCCGGGAGCGACCCTTGCCTACGGGGTCGCTCCCCCTGCGTGACATTGGCGCCAAAAAACAAATCCCCGGTGCCTAGTGGTTTCTGCCCCCTTGGGGGCAGATTGACCTAAAATTGGCCAATCTGCCCCCAGGGGGGCAGAAATGGTCTAAATACAATTTGCCCCCCCAGGGGAGCGACCCTTGCCTGATGGGTCGCTCCCCATCTCTAAAAAAAGAAACAACAAAAAAAAAAAACACAAAAAAAAAATTGCCCTGGCGCCTAGAGTGTTCTGCCCCCCCCCGGGGGCAGTTCGGCCTAATAATAGGCCGATCTGTCCCCTGGGGGGGCAGAAATGGCCTAAAATAAATTTGCCCCCCCAACCCCCACCCCCACCCCCGGGAGCGACCCTTGCCTACGGGGTCGCTCCCCCTGCGTGACATTGGCGCCAAAAAACAAATCCCCGGTGCCTAGTGGTTTCTGCCCCCTTGGGGGCAGATTGACCTAAAATCGGCCAATCTGCCCCCAGGGGGGCAGAAATGGTCTAAATACAATTTGCCCCCCAGGGGAGCGACCCTTGCCTGATGGGTCGCTCCCCATCTCTAAAAAAAAAAAGAAAAAAAAAAAAAAAACACAAAAAAAAAATTTGCCCTGGCGCCTAGAGGTTTCTTCCCCCCCTGGGGGCAGATCGGCCTAATAATAGGCCGATCTGCCCCCAGGGGGGGGCAGAAAAGGCCTTCCCAAAAAATTGCCCCCCCTGGGAGCGACCCTTGCCAAAGGGGTCGCTTTGTTGCGTGACATTCGCGCGCAAAAACAAACTCCCTGGTGTCTAATGGTTTCTGCCCCCCTTGGGGGCAGATTGGCCTTATCAAAATAGGCCAATCTGCCCCCAAGGGGGGCAGAAATGGCCTAAATATATATTGCCCCGTAGGGGAGCGACCCTTGCCTAAGGGATCGCTCCCCACCTAAAAAAAAAGAATTCATCACAAAAAAAAAAAAAAAAAAAAAAGGTCCCTGGTGCCTAGAGGTTTCTGCCCCCCCTGGGGGCAGATCGGCCTAATAATAGGCCAATCTGCCCCCAGGGGGGGCAGAAAAGGCCTTCCTAAAAAAATGCCCCCCTGGGAGCGACCCTTGCCCAAGGGGTCGCTCCCTTTTGCCAATTTCAAGAAAAGAAAAAAAAATCCCTGGTGTCTAGTGGGGTTTCAAAAGCCGGATTGCAAGCAATCCGGCTTTTGAAACCTGTGAGAGACTTCAAAGGGAAGGAAATACATTTCCTTCCCTTTGAAGCCTCTCGGGGCCTCCCCCATGGGATTGAAAAAGAAATGCAAAAGCATTTCTTTTTCAATCGCGCTGGAAGCTCTGCTTCCAGCGCGATGGGGGAGACCCTGTGACTAATCAGCGCGCGCTCGCGCGCTGAGACACAGGGGGGGTTGGGGGGGGTCGGGGGTGGGAGGGGAAGGGCTTCCCCTTCCATCCCTGACTTGGGGGGTGGGGGGGGAACCCCACAGAGGGAGCGAGAGCGCTCCCTCTGGGCTCTGTGCACAGGACGTAATGGTTACGTCCTGGGCACAGCAGCACTGTGCCTCAGGACGTAACCATTACGTCCTGGGCACAGAAGGGGTTAAAAGATACTGAATTATTATTGTTACTTGAAACCACCATACAATTTTGTTTTTTTCCTTCCCCTTTCCTTAGAGGAGGTACCAGCAGCACACTTGCTTTCTGTTGTATGTATAATCCTTGTTCTGTGGATAACAGGGTGCCCCATTTTTAGGCTACTTCGTTGTGAAGTAGAGCTTTAAAAAAAAACAGACCATACAGAATTATATGGGTTTTAAGTCCTAGCTCTATAATCAGAGATAGAGGCACACAGACCCATACCCATGGTGGGCCCAAGTGAACTGCGATGTTGCTGGCTTGCGTTTTATTATCATCAATTCTGGAGTACTGAGAATGAAAAACAGAAAAAAAGTAAAAACTCTAGCATCTGAGTTACTCCATCTTCATGCATCAATCATATCTAAATCATCAATGAAATGATGTCTTGTCTTCTTCTTGGCATCTTAAGACATCGTTTGGTGTTTGCAGCAACCTTATTAGGACAATGTATGCAATTAACGTTTCTTGTACTAATATTCTGTATCTTGCTTACAATCCAATTATAACTCACCTACCTACAGGATCGGACATATTATAAATAACTCAATAGTTGAAAATTAGAAGGGCAGTGCCTTTAAAAGAAGAATTCGAGGAACATCCATAGAAATCTCGCTAATCTCACATATAATGATCTAACCTGGTGTGCCATAAATACAAGCTATACGGGACTTACATCTTTGCACTTTCATTTTCATTCTAATTTGTTTTGCCCCTGCATTCAGTCCCTTAATATTAAAGGTAATAACTCTAGTTGATGCATCACAAAACAGGGAGATCATCACTATATTCTTTTCTATATCACCATATCTAGTTTTCTCCCATCCACCCTCCCTTCTATAGCCCATATCTCTTATCAAGCACCTCTTAACTATTTCTCTTATTATCCATTTCTTCCCTCCTTCCTTTGAGCTGCTTTCGTCTCTCCCCGACTAATGGGGTCCTCGAGCTGTTTGATGGGTCCCAACTTCCCAATTTATTTGGATGAATAAAGTCACATCCAGACAACATGGTTGGCCCTTCCTTCCACCCACCTCTCCCAAACAGTGTTACTTGAGAGAAATAAAATCAATAATTACCGACATTTTCTATGGTGCACAAGGGGAGTTTTGTAAAGAAATTAATTGTTGAGCTTCTGAGGGGTCCAAAAATACAATAAAGGAGCCCTGCCAATTCATTTTGAGTATTGCATCCTTCAATGTCATAGGAATAGAGAATACTTGACATTTTGGAATCAGGGCTTGTAGGCCACAATGGTGTATGGCAGTCTCCCAAGCCAGGACCAGACATTTGGAAAACGAATCCTTGTTTAATAGCAAACAAATCGTTTCCTCTGCCAGGCAGTAATAAGAACTGATACCTTGATTTTTAAATCCTGGGAGAAGACAAAGCTAGGCCAAGGCTTATCACTAGGTATAGGTGGGCTTGCAAGTATACCCTGTGTATTCTAGCACTCAACAAATTGGGTGCCAGGAGGGCAGCATAGAGTTCTTCTGCTAGGCTCTCTTTTAATAGTTTACTTACCTATACAGTAATATCTTGGGTGTTGCTCTATAGTCCTTTCGGTACTCCTACTATCCTCACATTGGAGCGTTGGAATTGCTTCACTAGACTGTCACATTTGTGAGTTAGTATTTTGATTGGTGAAGCATGCTTGACTTCTGTAATCTTCATAGGGGGAACCAAACTGGATATTCTATAAACAGTGGCAAGGTGGATTTCCATGAAAGTCCACAGTCTTTCATCTAGTGCTTCCGCTTCTCTTACCCATCTTTTCCATTTTTGGGCACTGTTCTATTTAGACCCTCTGAATTATCATAATTTCCTTCAAATACTTTTAAACATTAACCTTACTGGAGTAGGTTGATAAATTAGGTCACTGAGGTCTATGATACCAGCATCTATCTGTGTGGGCTAATTATGGAGTAAAAGAAAAAAAGGTCTGCTGTGAGATCTTTGTGAGTTTTACCTTCTTACTGTTCTTAATATCTAGGTATTCAGAAGAGGCAGCTGACAAGCTATATCTGTTGGAGTAGAGGACCTGTATGTCTGCTTCTGCCTTTACTCCTACAGCCGCCAGGACGTATTCCACATACTGATGCTGGCCTGACATATACAGATCATGAGCATCACGTTCGTGAATATTTCTCTTAATATAGTCAGTCTGTTGAGGAATCTTGATATCACATCACGGTTTTTCAACTGGCCTGAGCTGATAAGTCCAGCTCGGAGGCATTAACTCACCAGAGAGGTTTGCAAGATTTTAACTTTTTATAGTACACATATTTGACAAACATTTTAATCATTATGCCCAACATCTCTTCACTACTAACCCGTGCTATCCATCCTGTTTTGCTTTCTTGCAATGTAATCGTTGCTGTTCTTATCTTATCAAGGGGCATTGCAGCATCAAAGTAGAGCAGTAAAACATAGACGCCAGTCATTAATCATTTACCTCACAAATATTCTTGTCTGGTTTGTCATATTTTTCTCTGTCATAGGCCATTTTCTTCAGCAGTTTTTTCATGGCTTTTTCCTTTGTTTGCTTCCGCTGGTTCTCTATGTTTTGCTGTCTTACTTGAGTCACGATGAATTTTGGAATCTAAATATAGAATCCATTGTATCCAAGTGTCACAAATGAAAAAGAGAAATGGAAAACTATAGTTAGTACATGTTCTTCTGTTAAGGTCAGCAAGAAAAGATCAAGAATACAGGGGTGATAGTCATATCAACAAGGCTCAAATGCAGTTTAGGGCACTGCTCTTCAGTTTTGGAAAAGAATAATAATATACTGATAGAATGAGTCAGCCAGTTCGATTACTTGGGGATCAGATTAGCAGACGACCAACAATGTTCAGCACAAATTGGAAAGAGTGCCTCTGTCCTTCGGCAGAGGTCAGCAGTGATTGGGAAGAAAATTAAAGACTCTTTAGAGGGGGAAATCTTGCCGGCTATCACTGTATATAAGGCTGAGGCAGTGGCAGCCTCAACCTATGGTGCCGAGCTTTGGGGCCACTGTAACTCCAGGAGTCTGACATTGGGTGAAAACCGATTCATATGTGTTTAACACATGCTTTATTCGATCAATCAATCATCAAAGCGAATGTACAATAATAAAGAATAAAATAGAACTAAAACCAATAGTAATAATATTATAGAACATAAATGAAGGTTATTTTAAAACATGGATTCCTAAAAGCATAGTCTAATTAAAATTCTCAGTACACATAATACACATAGGGGGTCATTCTGACCTCGGCGGTAAAAGGCCCTTACCGCCGGTCAGAAGTCCGCCATTCTACCGCCGCGGCCGCGGTAATCCGCCACGGTCATTCTGACCACCAACTGTGAAACCGCCAAAAACCAGACATCCAAGGAAGGCCGCCGCATCAGCGGGCCGTGGAAAACTGGAGATGACCAAACCTCCACCGTCACGCCAACACAAACACGCCCATGCCATTCTGACCCACGAATCCACGCGGCGGTCTTTCAACCGCGGTATTCCATTGGCGGTACACACCGCCGCGCTCAAAATACACACACAGCTCCAAAACACAGCCACATTGGACAATTTGAAATACACACACCTGACACACATACAAACAACACTCCCACACATCCAATCAACTATAAAACACACACCCACATCACCCACAAACCCCCACTAGCTGGAAATCGGAGAGAAGGCGATAGAGATAGAGATAGAGAAAGCGAGCACAGCAATTGAAAACCCCAACACACACAGGAACCCAACTTCATCACCCACACCACATTTACGCACACATCACCACATATCACCACGCACATCACCCCAAACACCACCCCACACCTCATCCACACCACCCCATGGCACCCCAAAGACACCCCAGGTTCTCGGACCAAGAACTCAGGGTCATGGTGGAGGAAATTATAAGGGTTGAGCCCCAGCTCTTCGGCACACAGGTGCAGCACACCACTATAGCAAGGAAGGCTGAGCTATGGCAAAGGATCGTAGACAGGGTCAACGCTGTGGGACAGCATCCCAGAAATCGGGAAGATATCAGAAGCGATGGAACGACCTACGGGGGAAGGTGCGCTCGATGGTGTCGCGACACAACATCGCTGTGCAGAAGACTGGCGGCGGACCCCCACCCACTCCACCCCAATTCACAGCATGGGAGCAAGAGGTAGTAAACATCCTGCATCCTGATGGCCTCGCTGGAGTACACGGAGGAATGGACTCTGGTAAGTCGAATCTTAACTACTTCACCCCCCCCCCCCCCCCAACCACCAGCATGCCAACCCCCCCCCACCCCCAATCTCAACCCCCCAGCACACAACCTCCCTGCCAATGTCTCACCAGCACAACCCACCCTAAACAACACCAACCCCTGAATGCCAACACAAACCATAGACAGCCACCACCAAAGCATGACCATTGCACATACCCATACACGCCCCCCCCCCCCACCACCCTCACAACACCTCCCACAAGGGAATGCCAGCACTGGGGGACAAGGGCACTCAAAATGCACGCCATGGCACACACAGAAACAATAACCATACTCGTTTACCCCTGCAGGGCCCGAACGCCAACACACCGCCACGGAGGGTCCAGATTTGTCCATCCCACCCCCAGAACAGGCCCCCAGCGAGGACAGCAGCTCTGTCGACCTAGAACCTGATGACCAGCCCGGACCATCGGGGACCTCTGGACAGTCGGTTCCCCACACACAGACACAGGCCACAGCAGACCCAACCCCCTCTGGGAACACCAGCACAGCGGGCCCATGCCTCTGTCTCCAGGACGCGTCAAGCAGCGGTGTGTCCGCCACTACAGGGCACCCAGGCTGACCCAACACCCCAACAACAACAGGGACCTGGGGGCAGTGGTAGTGGGCACACCGTCCAGGGGACAGAGGCCCGGGGAAACAGGGCAACTGGGAGGGCTGCTGTGTGACGGGGGGGGAGGACAGGCCCAGGGAACCCACTCTCCAAGAGGCCCTCACCACCATCATGGGAGCATACCATCACTCCCAGGAGACGATGGCGACGGTACTGGCCAGGTTCACCGAGATCCAGGCACAGCAGGAGGAACGCTACATGGGGTTCAGCAATGAACTCAGGAACATCGCTACCGCTATGGGGACCATAGTCCAGGCCCTCAACCGTATAGAAACCACATTGCGGGACCATGTGGCACCACAAAGGGCCCCTGTCACCAGCCAGGAACAGCCTACCACCTCCGCCGGCGCTAGTGGTCAGGAGGCCCCCACAGAACGACGGCCCACCAGAACCCCACCTCCTGCTGAAGAACAACCACCCCGCAAGAGGAACCTGAGATCTCACAGGAAGACAGAGTAGGATGCCAAGACCCCCGCCAGCATAAGATACCCCCTGATGTCATCCCACTGTCCCACAGTGTCACCCTGTCCAACCTTGAACTGCCCCTGCTCCATCCTTCCACAGGCATATGGAAAATGCACCTGTGAAACTGAGAACTGGACTCTGCCATGGACATAACTCCACCCTCACCCATCACCGTTTTAATATCATGTACCAATATCTAGCACTAAAAATAAATCACTCATTGCACTGAAATCATTCAGGAGTCAGCCTGTATTATTTACAAATGTATAACACATTACTGATCAATAATGTTCTGTTATTTTTGTGATGACAACATACCGATGTCAATAAGCATTAGTCCATGGGCTAACCAAGCAGAAGTCACGCAGTGGGTCATACAGCACTGAAAAGGGAAGGGAAAATCAAACATCAGTTTAAAAGAACTGGGGGGAAATACACAAAGTAAAGATGCAGGGGGCTTTCAGTAAATGTTAAATGGCGTGGGTGATTCTTACCTGTGTGCTAATGAAAATACTGTTGGATAACTCTGTCCCTGTTGTCTGGGTCGTCCTCTTCGTCTTCCTCCTCTTCACTCTCCGCAGGCTCCACAGCTGCTTCAACACCACCATCTGGACCATCCTCCTGCAGGAAAGGCACCTGACGTCGCAATGCCAGATTGTGAAGCATACAGCAGGCCACGATGATCTGGCACACCTTCTTTGGTGAGTACATCAGGGATCCCCCTGTCATATGCAGGCACCTAAACCTGGCCTTCAGGAGGCCAAAGGTTCTTTCTATGATCCTCCTAGTTCGCCCATGGGCCTCATTGTACCGTTCCTCTGCCCTGGTCCGGGGATTCCTCACTGGGGTCAATAGCCAAGGCAGGTTGGGGTAACCAGAGTCACCAATTAGCCACACACGTTGTCTCTGTAGCTGTTCCATCACATAAGGGATGCTGCTATTACGCATCACATACGCGTCATGCACTGACCCAGGGAACTTGGCATTCACATGGGAGGTGTACTGGTCAGCCAAACAGACCACCTTGACGTTCATAGAATGGTAACATTTCCTGTTTCTGTACACCTGCTCATCGTCTTTTGGGGGTACTAAAGCCACATGGGTCCCATCAATGGCACCAATTATGTTGGGGATATGTCCAAGGGCATAAAAATCACCCTTCACAGTGGCCAAATCAACCTCCTCAGGGAATACAATGTAGCTCCGCATGTGTTTCGTCAGGGCAGACAACACTCTAGACAAAATTTTTGAAAACATAGGCTGAGACATTCCAGATGACATGGCCACTGTTGTCTGGAATGAGCCACTTGCCAAAAAATGGAGGACTGACAGAACCTGCACCCGCCTGTGGGTTGGCGGATGGGGGACATCAGGGCTGGCTCCAGCTGGGCACACAGTTCATGTATAGTGGCTCGGTCAAGTCGGTATCGTAGTATGATATGGCGTTCTTCCATTGTCGACAGGTCCACCAGTGGTCGGTACACGCAAGGATTCATCCTTCTCCTCGCAAGTCCCAGCGGACGGTGCCTAGGAAGGACAACATGGAGCACAGAGTCAAGCAAATCACAGGTACGTTCACCACAGCATGCCCAGCACACGATTATCTATGTATTGAAAGGCGTGTATGTGTGGCAATGCAAGGCCTAGGCCTGTGTGACGCAGTACAAATTATGCCATGTGGGCCCTTGAAATGGCGGCTGCCTGACCTGTGAAGTGGGACAATGGGATGTGAGGTCAATGCGCTGGCGTGGCACACCGTGGCGGTAGGCGGTCGAAGACCGCTATACGAAGCCGCATTGGTTAACATTGAAGCCCATGGGTTTCAGGAGCCAATGACGAGGTGCGCTGGCGGTCGCGGTACGCACCGCCGCGGGCGTGACCGCCATTTTCTATCTGCTTAATCACTCAAGACCTGATCATCCACAGGAGAGGACCTATACTGCAAGTGCTGCTGTGACCTCGGTCTGGAAGTGACAATGGCTGCTGCGACTGGGGAAAGGGCCCCTGCCTTCACGTCTGAGGAGTTGGAGAAACTTGTGGATGGGGTCCTCCCCCAGTATGCGTTACTCTACGGTCCTCCAGACCAACAGGTAAGTACACTGGGTGCACATTGAATGGCCTATGCCTGTGTGGAGTGGGGTGGATGTAAGTTGGTGGGGTGGGGGGCGAATGAGGAGTGCAACGCACGACAGATGAGAGCATGTGCCATATGGCAAGGTTGGGGAGGGGGGGCCAATCACATCTAACATGCAGAAAATTGATGAATTTTTCCTTCCCACCCTGTACATGTCAAATAGGTCAGCGCCTATCAGAAAGTGGACATTTGGCGTGCCATCGCCAAGGAAGTCCGGGCCCTGGGGGTCCACGTCAGACGGGGCACCCACTGCCGCAAGAGGTGGGAGGACATCCGCCGCGGGACCAGGAAGACCGCTGAGTCACTGCTGGGGATGGCCTCCCAACCTAGGAGGGGTGCCAGTCGTACCCTGACCCCCCTGATGTCCCGGATCCTGGCGGTGGCCTACCCTGATTTGGATGGGCGCTTGAGGACATCACAGCAGACACAAGGGGGTGAGTATCAGCACATTCTGCTATCTTTCTGCGCAGTGGAGGCGTCTGGGTGGGGGAGGAGGGTTGTGGGTGACATTAGGCCAGGGCGCTTTCTGTAGTGTAGTCCTCTCCTTTAGGCATGGCCCTGTGCTCCCGGCCCCCACCTCTGTAGGGTGACAAGTACAGCTATCGATGGTCCAGCATCACACATGTGCGCGTTTGTCGTCTCTAGACCTGTTGTCCTAGTCAGAAGTACTGAGTAGTGTACCCCGAATGCGCGGCTTAGTGCATGAGGCTCCTGTGTCTGTCCTCTCCGCCAACGGTGTTGACATTGCATGCACTCAACCTGGTCTTCGTTTTTCTCCCCCCACCCTTCTTCTTCATCTTCTTGTGCATGTGTGCATTAGCATCATCAGGCGGAGGAGAATTGGCATCGGAGCACGAGGGAGCTGCAAGTCACAAGGCCCCGATGGGCCCAGGAACAGACACCAAGGGCAGCAGTGATCCGGAGGGCGAGGGGAGCACCACAACGGGGACCGGTGGTGACACCAGCGACACCGACACGTCCTCGGATGGGAGCTCCCTAGCGGTGGCGGCAACATCCGGGCCCCCCGCCTCTACAGGTACAGCCGCCACCCAGCGCACCAGCCCCGCCCTCCCAGCAGCCCCTCAGCCTACGCTCCGTGCCCGCTGGCCCAGGAAGGCGGGCGTCTCCTTCGCCCCAGGCACCTCAGCCCCTGCCCCTGTCACCCCTGCTGCCCTCAGTGAGGAGGTCATTGACCTCCTTCAGACCATCATTGTTGGGCAGACTACCCTTTTGAATGCCATCCAGGGGGTAGAAAGGGAGGTGCATCGGAGCAATGCCTACCTGGAGGGCATTCATTCGGGTCAGGCTGCCCATCAACGATCGTTCAATGCTCTGGCCTCAGCACTGACGGCAGCCATTGTCCCTGTTTCCAGCCTCCCTCTTCTGACTGCCTCCACCCTGTCTCTGTCTCCTGTTCCTCAGCCTATCCCATCCACACCATCAGACCAGCCTGCACACACCTCAACACCCAAGGGCAGCTCATCCAGACACAAGCACCACAGAACCCACAAGCATTCACGCAAGCAACACCCAGATGCAGACATTCCAACAGTCACTACCACCTCTGTGTCCCCCTCCTCCTCGTCTCCCTCCTCCCTCCCTGTGACGTCTACACTCACACCTGCATGCACACCACCATCAGCCAGTGCTTCCATCACCAGCACACCCTCCAGTACAGTCCGCACACGTGCAGTCACCACCCCCACTACCATTTACACGTCCCCTGTGTCCTCTTCCACTGTGTCTGTCACCCCCTCTTCCAAGACACACAAACGCAGGCAGACACCCACCCAACAGCCATCCACCTCACGACAGCCTCCAGCACAAGCACCTGCACCCAAAGACAGCACACCTGACTCTCCTACAACCACATCCTCTTCCTCCACTCCCATCACCACTTCTCCTACCCTTTACCTTGGTCCTAAAAAACTTTTCCTCGCTAATCTTAACCTCTTTCCCTCCCATGACCCACCCCCTCCATCTGCAAAGAGTCCCAAGAGCACCTCAGCCACCACCAGCCCAGCTTCGAGTGTCACTGTGGTGCATGGGTTCTGGAGTCCACCCTTTGCCAGCAGTGACAATTCAATCAGCAGCAAGGGGACAGCCAGCCCCCCCCCAGGCAAGAGGACCAGGAAACTAAAGGGCCGCCGTGAGAGGACTGACACGGCTGCCCCCAAGGAGCAAAGTTCGCCCACTTCACCAGCCACAACATCTAGGGGAGGCAAGGGCCCGAGAGCCCCATCTAAGGAGCGAAAGGGCAGCAGGGCGGAGAAGTCAGCCAGCAGGAGCGCGGAGCAGGAGGGCCCCACAAGCCCCATCCCGGGTGTTAGGGAGGACACCAAAGGGCCCAGGACTCCATCACCGAAGGGTCCAGCAACAGCACGGTCGGAGGGCGACTGAGCAGGGAGTCCAGGCCAGGTCTGGCTCCCTTGACTTACTGGACGAGCACCGCTGAACAGGGCCCCGCCGTGCAGAAGAGCACCGCTGAACAGGGCCCCGCCGTGCAGAAGAGCACCGCTGAAGAGGGCCCCGCCGTGCAGAACAGCACCGCTGAAGAGGGCCCCTCCGTGCAGAAGAGCACCGCTGAAGAGGGCCCCGCCGTGAAGAAGAGCACCGCTGAAGAGGGCCCCGCCGTGAAGAAGAGCAACGCTGAAGAGGGCCCCGCCGTGAAGAAGAGCACCGCTGAAGAGGGCCCCGCCGTGAAGAAGAGCACCGCTGAAGAGGGCCCCGCCGTGAAGAAGAGCACCGTTGAACAGGGCCCCGCCGTGCAGAAGAGCACCACTGAAGAGGGCCCCGCCGTGCAGAAGAGCACCGCTGAAGAGGGCCCCGCCGTGCAGAAGAGCACCACTGAAGAGGGCCCCGCCGTGCAGAAGAGCACCGCTGAACAGGGCCCCGCCGTGAAGAAGAGCACCGCTGAACAGGGCCCCGGCGTGTAGAAGAGCACCGCTGAACAGGGCCCCGCCGTGCAGAAGCGCACCGCTGAAGAGGGCCCTGCCGTGCAGAAGCGCACCGCTGAACAGGGCCCCGCCGTGCAGAAGAGCACCGCTGAAGAGGGCCCCGCCGTGCAGAAGAGCACCGCTGAAGAGGGCCCCGGCGTGAAGAAGAGCACCGCTGAAGAGGGCCCCGCCGTGAAGAAGAGCACCGCTGAACAGGGCCCTTCCTGTCAAGCACCGCTCCGCTGGGCCCCGCCGTCTCAAGCACCGCTCCGCTGGGCCCTTCCTGTCAAGCACCGCTCCGCTGGGCCCCGCCGTCTCAAGCGCCGCTCCGCTGGGCCCCGCCGTCTCAAGCGCCGCTCCGCTGGGCCCTTCCCGTCAAGCACCGCTCCGCTGGGCCCCGCCGTCTCAAGCACCGCTCCGCTGGGCCCTTCCTGTCAAGCACCGCTCCGCTGGGCCCTTCCTGTCAAGCACCGCTCCGCTGGGCCCTTCCTGTCAAGCACCGCTCCGCTGGGCCCCGCCGTCTCAAGCACCTCTCCGCTGGGCCCCGCCGTCTCAAGCACCGCTCCGCTGGGCCCTTCCTGTCAAGCACCGCTCCGCTGGGCCCTTCCTGTCAAGCACCGCTCCGCTGGGCCCCGCCGTCTCAAGCACCGCTCCGCTGGGCCCCGCCGTCTCAAGCACCGCTCCGCTGGGCCCTTCCTGTCAAGCACCGCTCCGCTGGGCCCTTCTTGTCAAGCACCGCTCCGCTGGGCCCCGCCGTCTCAAGCACCGCTCCGCTGGGCCCTTCCTGTCAAGCACCGCTCCGCTGGGCCCCGCCGTCTCAAGCACCGCTCCGCTGGGCCCTTCCTGTCAAGCACCGCTCCACTGGGCCCTTCCTGTCAAGCACCGCTCCGCTGGGCCCTTCCTGTCAAGCACCGCTCCGCTGGGCCCCGCCGTCTCAAGCACCGCTCCGCTGGGCCCCACCGTCTCAAGCACCGCTCCGCTGGGCCCTTCCTGTCAAGCACAGCTCCGCTGGGCCCTTCCTGTCAAGCACCGCTCCGCTGGGCCCTTCCTGTCAAGCACCGCTCCGCTGGGCCCCGCCGTCTCAGGCACCGCTCCGCTGGGCCCTTCCTACATGCACTGTTAACGGTTCACTGTGCCCACCATGCCTCCTCCTTGACCAGTGGAGACTGTAATCCACCTGATGGACTGTGGCTTTGCACTCCCCAGGATGGAACAGTGGGCAACCCACCTACTTGAGAGACTGTGGCTTTGCACTCCCCAGGATGGCACAGTGGGCAACCCACCAACTGTAGAGACTTGAGAGACTGTGGCTTTGCACTCCCCAGGATGGTACAGTGGGCAAACCAACCACTGTAGAGACTTGAGAGACTGTGGCTTTGCACTCCCCAGGATGTAACAGTGGGCAACCCACCCACTGTAAAGACTTGAGAGACTGTGGCTTTGCACTCCCCAGGATGGTACAGTGGGCAAACCAACCACTGGAGAGACTTGAGAGACTGTGGCTTTGCACTCCCCAGGATGTAACAGTGGGCAACCCACCTACTGTAGAGACTGTGGCTTTGCACTCCCCAGGATGGCACAGTAGGCATGGTGGCCCCTTCGTGGATCTGGCGTCGTGGACTCATGTGGCTGTGGTGCCCCCCCCTTCCCTTCCCCCTGAGGTGCCTGTAGTTTTTTCATCAGATGCCCCTGCAGTGTTCTCTCCAAAGGACTCAGGTCTCCTGTGTGGGCTTTGCCCTTGTGTTGTTACACTTTGGCCCACGGACACTTCGATTTTCTTTTGATGTGCAGGACTAATTGCCTCGGTTATCCATTGCACTGTATCTAGAATTATTTTGATATTGATTTTTTGGCTAGTTGACCAATACTTTTCAGAGCCTATTTTGTACATAAATTTTTATTCACAATTTAATTATGTCTTTGCATTTTTCAGGGGGGTTTGGGTGGTGTCACTGTGACTTGTTGCTCTGCATTGGTGTGTACATAGTTTGGGGGGGTGGGGGTTGCATATGTGTGTGCCGTAAGCTTTCCTCCTCCCCCCTCCCGTGTGTCGTAGGTGCAGTACTCACCGTTGTCGTCTGCGCCGGCGTTCGTACTCGTGGTAGATGAGCAGGTAGACGAGAGCAGGTAGGATGTTTAATTCGGGTTCCATGCTGTCCTCCTTCCTCGTGGAGTGCGTGGAGGTGAGCGTATTCCCGTTCGTAGTCTGTTTCCACCGTGTTTTTATCGGCAGGGCTCCCGCCCCGGAAAAGGTGGCGTATTGGTGAGTTATGATACTGTGGGCGGTACATTGTCTGCCGCCTGTCTGTTGGCGGTGACCGCCGCGCTGTTTGTCTGTACCGCCGTGGCGGGCGGAGTGTTAATGTGGCGGGCTGTGTTGGCGGTTCCGGCCAGGGTCAGAATTCCATTTTTTGGACCGCCAGCCTGTTGGCGGGTTGGCCGCCGCTTTATCACCGACCGCCAGGGTTAGAATCACCCCCATAATACATATAATACGGTTCCACCCCCCTTCCTACAGTTCTTGTAAGAGTAAAAGAATGAAAATAAGGCTCTAGATTAAGACACAGTCTTTACAATGGAATTGCGTATTCGCCATGCTGCTAATAAATATTTATTGACAGCAAGTATTAAAACCGTGGAATGGTGACTTTTTAAAATCCTCAAAGCAGAGGCACAATCTCTTATCCCCATATCTCGGCAAATATGACGGATCCACTTAGACCTGGGAAGGGAGTATACGGGGCAAAAAAACATAAAATGTTCAACCGTTTCTGCTTTTACACCACAGGCTGGGCATGTACTTGTTTCTGTTTTTGTACCCCATCTACACATCAGCGTCATCAACGGCAGTGACCTGAAACGGAATCTGGCATATAAGCTTTTACCAAGGATGTCAGGAATATTGTCTAAGTAGGGTTCAAATTGTGGATATCACTTAAAATCTGTGAAGCGATTTGTTAAGGTGCCATAAGTTCTGTGGGTAATATGGTCATTACATACATAGGACCAATATATGCGTTTCAGCACAATGGAGTGAGCCTTTTCTAGTTTATAGGGTTCCTCCCAGAAGTGACTAAGGCCGAGTTTGTTAAACCAACTGGATACATGTTTGACCCAAGGAATGGAGGTTGAATTGGGACACCTTAGCAGGTCGTGGAGTGAGGTCTTATAGACGTCTAATTCGGGGTTGGTCCATAGTCGTATCCAATATAATAATGGTCTTAAGATAATTAGATCGGCTATGCGTCTCAGGCCCAAATCTAAGAACAGTGGTATCAGTGGAGTACTAGGAGGACAAGCACACAATGACCTCGCGAAACTGTTCTCACTAATGGTGAGCCTGTTGCAGTCCGCAAAACCCCAGACCTCTGCTCCATATGCGGCGGCACTCTGTGCTCTGGCGATATAGATCTTGATTGCCGGGGAGACAGTTTTTACTGTCGTACCCCTGTAGAAGTGCAGGATTGATGCCGCACCATGCTGCAAGCGGCCCACACTTTTGTTAATCTGTTCTCCCCAGTTTAAATTATCAGCAATCCTTACGCCCAAGTAGTCAATGGAGGAAACCTTATCCAGGAGGTTCCCTTCTGAATGGATAGTGCATTTCTTCCGCACTCCTGAGCGGAACGCCATTAGCTTGGTCTTTTTATGGTTTAGCTCTAGGCTGTAGTCTCGACAAAAGGAATTAAATCTATTGATAAGTGTTTGAAGGCCCATGGGAGATTTAGAAATAAGAAGAGAATCATCAGCAAAAAGAAGGATTGGAATTTTTTGAGCGCATAAGGTGGGGGCATCATTCTGGCACATCATTAAAACCTGTACAACCTCGTTAATAAAAATAGAGAATAAAAAAGGTGCCAGCACACAACCCTGGCGAACACCCCTATTTATGGGGATTTTATCCGTTAGTTCACCTAGGTTCCCCCATCTCACCTGCGCATATGTGTCCTCATGCAACCGCTTTAAAAGTTGGATTAGATTGGTCGGAGTCCCTATTTTTTTTAGCACCTCCCACAACTTTTCCCTCGGGACCAGATCAAATGCTGATCTCAGATCAACAAAGGCGATGTATAATGGTTGTTTGGCCAGGGCTGTATACTTCCAGTACAGAATGGCCAGTCTAAAGACCTGGTCTACTGTACTGATCCTTGGTCGAAATCCAGCTTGGAGAGGGGAAAGGATATTCTGATCTTTGGCCCAATTGGTTAATCTACCTAGAACTTGTTTGGCAAATATTTTTTGGATGTTATTGATTAGACTGATTGGTCTGTAATTTGTCGGAAGGTTTACGTCACCCTTTTTATGGATGGGGATAATTTCTGCACCCTTCCATGTCATGGGGATCTGCCCCCCCTCGGCAATTTTATTAGAGAGTGTATTGATATACCAAGTCCAGACTATTGGTTCAGACGAGTAGAGATCCCCCGGAATTTTGTCTGGGCCTGGAGCTTTCCCAAGTTTTAATGAACTAATAGCATTAGCTGTTTCTTTAGTAGTAAAGCAGATGTGGCTCTTGAAAACATGTGTGCCCCCTACAAGAGGAGCTGGGCCTTTATGCTCATCAGGGGTAAAGGGAAGATCTTGGTCTGCTTCCCCTGTAGCTAAAATTATGGGGGTCTCAATTTTCCTGTATAGGCCGGAGAAATGGTCAACCCATTTTTCTGGCAGTATGTGGCTTCTCACACCAATCCTGCCCTCTTTCTCTCATTTGCCTAACAATTCCCAGAATAATTTATTGTTATTGGATTGAGTAGCATCCAATAAACTCTGCCAAGTTGTGTCTTCCCAGGTTTTTTTTGCTCGGGTGATGGATTCTTTGTAAGTACGTCTAGCTAATAGTATTTCCCCGTGGGAACCGTTCACCTTTTAATCCTTTCTTAGCCATGTGACAGGACTCGTCAAACCATGTGTTAAAGTTAGCTCCTTGATGTCTTGCCCCAACCTTCCTATAGAATGTACGTTGTAATCTTGTGATCATATTTTCATGTATAGATAGGAAGGGTATATCATTAGAGTCGTGGTCACTATATGGAGCAAGAATATCTATGAAGGCCTGATAAATCTCGCGTAGTAGGTAAGGGTTTGACTGAACCTTTGGCCACCTGACCTTTGTAGATGTGATGTTCATGGTAGGAATAGGGACCATAGTGGTTTGTTGGTTCGAAGTCCTACCAAAAACATCACCTGACATAGAGAGTAGCAAGGGATAGTGGTCGCTTTCGGTTCTAGGGTCCACCTTCATATCATTCAGAAAGGGCCACAGTCTCACATCCACTAAAAAGTAATCGATTACGCTAGTGATTGAACCACGTTAAAAAGTGGGTGCAGTATCCAGGTCAGAGGGCATTCGGCCATTGCATGCCCTGAGGCCGTGTTTCAAACAAAGGATGCCAATTGGGTAGCTACACGAGAATTAACACAGTTGTTGTCACTAGTAAGCTGCGCAATCCCCCATGTTTCATCTTCATCCTCTGTGAGACCAGTTAGTATCACAGAGGGTTCAAAGGTGCAGTTTACATCCCCAGCTATTATTAGGTAGGAGGTTGATTGCAGGGTGTCTAGAAAATCAAGAAGCTGTTTTAAGACTAGGGACTCAGCCCCTCGTGAAACCGAGCAGGCATAAATATTGACAAGCGTTATGGTGAAATCCTGTTGGAACATAATTTGTAGCCCCATCAGATCTGGGCTATCGAATTTTAGGATCTTATATGTGCACTGCACAGTTTTATTTATTAACATCAAAAGTCCACCTTTAGCTCTGCCCGTCGGTTTTGTGGAGGGTTGAGCAGCCACATTAAAAGAAAGAAAACCGTCTAGGGTAATCGGCTCTTTGGTCCATGTTTCTTGAAAAAGACATATGTCTTGGGTGTTGATATTCGAGCACCAGTCATTGTCGCCTAATTTCCTCCCAAGGCCTGCTAGATTGATTGATATGCCTTTTTCCTCCAGGACCGGGGATGGTGACTGTGGGTTGAGCCTCTCGGAAATTGACTCTGTATCGGTAGGTCCATCAGAACTCGTCGGACTGGGTTCCGTTAGATTAGTCCCGGGAGTTGGTCCCTGGGCTATTGCCAGTGATACAGGGTTAGGCCGAATAGAAACGACATGCCTGGGCTGATTGCTGGTTGAATTGTTGCGTGAGTAATCAGGAATATGTGGTTGGCCTTCCATCTCTAGTACTGTCTCTAAGGTGATGTACCCCCTTCTTTGTTCCATAAGATGGAGAGTTCGGTCATTGAACAGAACAAGGTTTTCTACCAGGGATCTATTATGAAACTCGATTGAAATTACATCGTATGTTGATCCTAAGGGACACCACCGCTTAGTATTATGAATATCTGAACGTATAACTGATAGACAGTTTCTTTGGTGTTGTAGCCAGTGGATTACTTTGTTAACCCTAGACTCATGATCCTCACTGAGTCCAGGAAGCAGTTTCGGGACTTGTTTCAAAAAGAGAGTATTAGTTCCAGGCTTGGGGCGTTGGGGTTTTGGCAATAAGACTGGGTCGTGAGGAATCCTCTGAGGGGAAGGGGCATTAAAACAACTGGGAGCATACTTGGGAGCAAATGGGTCGCTGTCATTGGGAATGGCATAGGATCTCCTGGGTGGGAGATTGTCAATCTGTTTACAGCTCTTTGCTGGCAGGTAGTTTGAGGGCCCTGAGGGGAGTTTATTTATGGCACTATGGTTTCCCATGGTATCCCCCTCATCTAATGGTCTTTTGCAATATTGGCTCGCCTGTGTAGTGTTAAATTCTGGGCGTGCTACATCCCCATCTGAGCCAACCCGATATGTCTTTTCCTTTTGTAAATCGGTGACCTGGCCCCCCTGTGCACGCTGGGTTGATAATATTGGATCAGGCATTGTATGGCCTATGTTCGCCTCTTCATCCCTATGATTGCACTTACATCCATACTCTAAGCTCTCCCGGAAGCATTTGACCAGTTGTAGTACCAGGGATCTTACTTCTTCTATTCTCTGAAGTATAAAGGCATTGCTAGGCTCGGTGGCAGGGTGCATTGGAGGGGAGACAGGGACTGGTTTCGGAGTGCAATTGGTAGCTTCTTTGCTGATATCGTCTGTTGTTGTATCAAAAGCGCTAGGAGTTTCATCATCCTCGGCTAGGGCCTCAAACCGGTTTCTGCAAGGTATATTCGAGATCATGTTGGTCACAGGACTCAGTGATATGGCAGGATTTGGGATGTTGCCCTCTGTTCCGGCATGAGGAGATCCACTCCTGTGCACCAGTACATTTGTCGTGTTTGTTGTAGCATTTGTGGGGGGGATGGATAGCAGGTGCGTTATTGGTAAGGTTGCACTGTTTTTGATCAACCCTGAATCCAGATCTTGATCCTTTGACCTTTTCTTAAAGTAGTCTTGTATCTTCCCGGGTGGAACTAGGGCATTTTTTCCGAGGGAGGCACCATTATGATTAGGTGAACAGTTTAGAATTGCCTCAACCTCTTCAAACAGCTGATCTATCTCCTCAAAGGTTTTTTTTGGCTTGGTGACCAGTTTGGCAGTGCGCTTCCTCTGCTTTTTGCTATCTGACAAGGGGCCTAGTGAGTCAGCAGCTTTTCTTTTCCCCATGGTGCCTGTAAGGTTGTGGTACACAAATATATATAAGTTAAACTTACTTGGTTTAATTAGACAGTAGATGAAAGAGAGTAGGCCCAGCCTCCTCCGGACGATGACGGGTGCAGGACGGGCCCGCCCTTGGCCCGGGAGCCGCCCGCGCGCGTCCCACGGGCGGGAGCGCGTTGATTAAATTTAAAGGGCTCCTGCCCTGGTTGCCGCTGCCGCTGCCCCGGTGATCCGCTTCCCGCTGGGCGGGAGCACGTTGATTAAATTTAAAGGGCTCCTGCCCTGGTTGCCGCTGCCGCTGCCCCGGTGATGCGCTTCCCGCTGGGCGGGAGCGCGTTGATTAAATTTAAAGGGCTCCTGCCCTGGTTGCCGATGCCCCGGTGATGCGCTTCCCGCTGGGCGGGAGCGCGTTGATTAAATTTAAAGGGCTCCTGCCCTGGTTGCCGCTGCCGCTGCCCCGGTGATGCGCTTCCCGCTGGGCGGGAGCGCGTTGATTAAATTTAAAGGGCTCCTGCCCTGGTTGCCGCTGCCGCTGCCCCGGTCATGAGCTTCCCCGATTCATATGTAATTTTTTGTGCTTGCCGATTAGCACACCCCTTATCCCCCTCAGATTTGATCTAGCGCTAAATGAGATCCATAACGAAATCGCTTTTAAACCATTTGGTATCCTTCCAAGTAGCTGCTGCAGAGTTACTAACTCTCGAGGGTGCATTGTCAATTCCTTGGTTTAAATGCGTTAGAGATAGGTGCCAAAGTATCAAAATGGAGGAGGTGTGGAGAGATCCCCGCAGCTTAACCAAGGAAGTGAAACCACGTATAAAGCGTTGCTATTGGGATATTGTTCTGATGCAGATTTGGCCCAAACAGGGGCAAGGCAGTAGGACAATACAGTTTCTGGACCACAAATGTTACCCATAGTTCAAAACCTATATGGACAACGTAAAACCTCCTTACATAAAATGCCTTTTTATTAAATTTAGATTAGGGACTTTGCTGTTAAAGTCGTTTACCACGAGTTGGAGCAAGGACGACAGCAATTCGAGTTCCTGCCATTTTTGCCCCATGCAACCTGAGACCCTTGCACATTTAGTATTTTTTTGCCCTAGATACTTGGTCCCTAGGAAAAAAGTGGATTATCCCTTTATGTAGATCCCTTGGGATAAGAAATTATTAGGCATATCTTTGCATATTGACAAGTGACACAAGTGATAAGGTAGTCTTTGCAGTCGTGAGGTATCTCCAATGTCCATGGGTGGTAAGATCAAGAGAATACCTCTCTGACTGATTTTCAAATACACAAAAACACCTGGTCAAATGCAGACTAACTCAAGGGACCTAAGCAGAAAGGCTACAACTGTTTAATTCTATTGAGTGTTTTAATGGGCTTTTATTCAATGTATGTATGTTTATATTAGTCTAACTTTTTAGAGTGGGGCAGGGATATTTATTGTATTGCATGGATCTTTTTTTCTACTTGATTTTTAACGACCGTTGTGTGAATATATCATATTATTATTATACGGATGCTTTTATGGCTTTTAGCCGAAATAAAGAATAAAGAGTGAATAATATGCTATTGAGTAAAAGGGCCAGGAAGGTTTGATGGAAATAAGACAGAAGATACAAATTTACTCTGAATACATGCATTTGAAAAACAAATATTTAGACAGAAGGTACAAATATACGTTACATACTTGCATTTGAAAAACAAATATTTACATTGTTTGGAAATTAGTACCTTTTCAAGAATATGCAACAAAAATGCAAGCAGCTGGAAAATATAAAAAAACACTATTTTCTCCGGAGCCTTCACCCTCCCCTGGACAGTGTTAAAAAACTGAAAGGGCTGCAAATGGGGGGAATGTAACATTTCCAACTAATGATTAACATAACAGAAACAAAAAATAACAAGCATTGGCAAAGTCAATAGGTCGTGCCTACTCAAGAGCTATTGGATTTGCCAATGTGTTTCAGCCATGATGTACCAGTGTGGCTGCTGTTCAGCATAGCTAAAAGTTAGTACCATTGATGTCAGTGAAGCAAAGGGTTGTGGATTAGAATGGTGAAGAGTGGAGTAGAGTGTCAGAGTGGCGAGGTATAGAGTGTTGTGTATTGGAGTGTCAGAGTGGAGTCACAGAGTAGCGTGGAGTGGCGTACAGTGGACTAGTGTAGCGTGCATTGGTGTGAAGTGTTATAAAGTACAGTGGTATAGACTGCAGTGGGGTAGAGTGTAGTGGCATTGAATTCAGAGGCGTACAATGCAGGGTCATAGAATATAGTGGCATAGATTACAGTGTTGCATAGTAGAGTGCAGTGGCATATAGTACGGTGGTGCAGAGTGGTGGTGCAGAGTAGAGCACGGTGGCATAGAGTGCAGTGGTGCAGACTTGAGTGGCATAGAGTGCAGTGGTGTAGAGTGGTGCAAAGTAGAGTGGCGTTTAGTGGTGCGGAATAGACTACAGTGCCATAGAATGCAGTAGCATAGAGTGCAGTGGCAGAGAATGCAGCAGTGTAGACTAGAGTGGCGTAGAGTTCAGTAGCATAGACAGCACTGGCGTAGACAGCAGTATTTTAAAGTAAAGTGGTGTCGAGGACAGTGGCAGAGTGGAGTGTCGCAGAGTAGAGTGGTGTAGTTTGGAGTGGACTACATTAGACTGTTTCAGAGTAGAGTGAAATGGAGTACAGTGGAATGGCAGCAGGGTAGAGTGAAGGGACGTGGAGTGGTGCAGAATAGAGTGAAGTGACATAAAGGAATGACTATGGTGGAGTGCAGTGTAGATTAGCATACAGTGGACTGACAAAGGGCAGTGGTGTGAAGTGTGGGGGTGCAGAGTGAAACGGTACAGAGTAGACTGCAGGGGTGTAGAACGGAGTGGCAAAAAGTAGAGTGCAGGAGGGCAGAGTGGAGTGGTACAGAGTAGAGTACAGTCCCGTGCAGTGGTACAGAGAAAAGTGCAGTGGTGCAGTGTAGAGTGCCGCAGTGCAGAGTAGCGCAGTGCAGAATGCCACAGATCGGGGTGGGACAGATCAGAGTAGTGTATAGTTGAGTGAGGCAGAGCAGAGTGCAGTGCATGTAGTGGTGCAGAGTGGAGTTGAGTGGCTTAGAGTGGAGTATGCATGGCCATTTCAGTTGCACAGACATACAGTTTACTATTAAAACATTGCAGTGTACAAACAAAAATGTGTAGGCATGCCAATTACTCAGCGTTTTGATTTGTTTGATCATATTGAAGTATTTGTTTCCAACACAATTCAGAATCAACCAAAAATCTGCTTCATTCGTGCTTTCCTAATTCTGACATACTAGCATTGTTCATTTAAACGTTGCTGTGTGCTAGAAGAAATCCTGTTCCTTTACTTCTAGTTTCCAGCAAGATTGTCACATTAATTGTCTCACTTTGACAGACCCTGATATTTGACCTCTGCTTTGAATGAACAGCAAATTTGACACGATAAGAACAAGACTTACAGCCTGTTTCCAGAAAAGAGTACTCGTGGAAGAATACAAGGAGTAGTGTGAAAAGGCTTTGCTCCTGAGGAGGGACAACTGAACCTGGACAGTCTAAATCAGTTAAAGCCAGAAAACAGAAAGCCATAAAATGTGAGCTACAAACCACAAAGACAATGGTAATCAATGGGTGGAATGCATTCCCTGGGAAGCTTTCTGAATAACCTCAAGATGTCTTTAGCAAGCCAGACACCTGCGCTGTCTTGTAAGGTCCGACCTTCAAAGGTCTGACTGGTCACAAAATATGACAGAAAAACATAATGGCTAAAATGTGTTTTCCACAGGATGGCTTCTTCAAACGTTTTACCTATGTGTAGTTTTAACTAATTTGTTCAAATACAAAAACAGTTTGACTTTAGAGATTAAACAAGAAAGTAATGGTTCTCTGACTCGTGAAGAACAGTCATCTCTTTGATAGTAGTTTTCATGTCCCATTCACAATAGTAGCTTGAAGTATTAAAAGCTTCAACCCACCAAACTAAAATGTTTTGGAGAAAAAAAAAAACACTCAGTGCCATTACATTTAAACTCAATTACTGCTGGGTAAAATAGCTGTTGGGCAGATGAGATACAGCGAAAGCTTTAACGGTTTTCGCACAACTCTAGTATTAAATATACTATCAGGCTGCAAATGACAATACTTACCCAAGGCCCTTTCTTTCCTCAAAGTCATCACCACCAATAATACCTGAGCACATTTTTCAATCATATGGGAGAGCAAAGATTAGTTTGAAGATCTACGAAGCCTCTGCTTGCCCTACAAAGAGGTAGATCCTGGTTTGAAATGTAAGCACTGGAGATCAAGTATGAACATGACAAGATGGAATGGACCAGACTTGTCAATTTGGCTCTGCCTTGGGAACTCTGATATGTCTGCCCCAATCACATCTGTGATGAGGCACCAATCACTGGGTTAAGAGGGTGTACTGAATCAGGGCTTTCAAGAAAGGGAAATATTTTCATCATCCAAGTCACTTAAGCAACCGGACAAGTAATCCAATATTTAGAGGTAAAAACTAGACACACAGTCTTTCGTACCAACAATTACACCCTCTTCTCTTGCCTATAAAGAGACCATATGTCTTTACATAATGAAAGAAGATACATTGGTATGTTTTTCTTTCAAATATCAACAGAGAGCGAGAAAAAACTCATCTTCCTTCCAATACCTAAGGATTCTACTCAAGGTCCCTGCTTGTTGCAGGTTTTGGTTTAGCACTTCTTGCTGATCAGAGATTTCACAGCTCCAGAGGAGATGACACACCAGACGGGGTGTGCTGCTTTTATCAACTACAATATCATACCATACAGCAACAGCCCATTAGGTCTCCCCAGTAACGGAACAGAAGTTGATGTTCGTAGACTCGAATACAGCCATTGGCAAAGCCAATAGGTCTCACCTATGCAACTGTGTTTTAACCCTGTTGTAACCAGTGTGGCTCCTATGCAGCATGACTAAAAATGAGTGGTGTGGGGTGGGGTAGACTAGAGAGGGGTAGACTGGGGTAGAGTGGAATAGGGTAGATTGGGTGTAGAGTGGAGTGGGGTAGATTGTGTAGAGTGAAAGGAAAGTGGGGAAGAATGGAGTGGATTGGGGTACAGTGGAGAATGGAAGCTGCTTAGATTAGGTTGGCGTGGGGTGGGTAGACTGGAGTGGGGTAGATTAAATTGGGGTAGATTGGGGTGGAGTGAGTAGACTGGAGTGGAATGGGGCAGAATAAAACCAGGATACACTAGGGTAGAGTGGAGTGGGATAGATTGGGGAGGAGTGGAGTGCAGTGGAGTGGGGTAGACTAGAGTGGGGCAGAGTGGTGTAGGTAGAGGGGAGTGGAGTGGGGTAGGTTGGAGTGGAGAGGGGTAGACTGGAATGGAGAGGGGTAGACTCAGGTAGAGTGCGGTAAATTGGAGTAGAATGGCAGTAGATTTGAGTAGTGTGGGTTGCATTGTGGGGAGGACTGGATGGAGTAGTTTGGAGTAGGGTAGTTTATGGTGGAGTGGGGTGGATTTGGGTGAAGTCGGTTAGATTGGACTGGAGTGCGATAAATTAAATTGAGGTAGATTGGAGTGGAGTGGATAGACTGGAGTGGAATGGGGTATAATTAACTGGGATATACAGGGGTAGAGTGGAGGGGGATAATTTGGGGAGGAGTGGAGTGGAGTGGGGTAGACTGGAGTGGGTAGAGGGGAGTGGGGTAGAATGAAGTGGAGAGAGGAAGATTGAGGTGGAGTGGGGTAGGTGGAGTAGGTTGGAGTAGAGTCGGGCAAAGTGTTGTGGGATAGATCAGGATTGGATAAGGTAGACTGGGGGTAGATTGGGTTGGGGTAGGGGAGACTGGAGTGGAGTGTTGTAGACTGGAGTGGAGTAGACTGGGTACACTGGAGTGGGGAGGACTGGGTGGAGTATATTGGAGTAGGGTAGTTTATGGTGGAGTGCGGGGGATTTGCGTGAAGTGGGTTAGATTAGATTGGAGTGGGGTAGATTTGGGTGGCATGTAGCAGTATGGAGTGGAGTGGGGCAGATTGGGTAGAACAGAATAGAGTGGGGTAGAATAGAATAGAGCGGGGTAGATTGTGGAACAGTGGAGTGGTGTAGATTGAAGTGGGGTGGAGTAAATTCGGATAGACTCAAGTGGAGTCGCGATTGGAGTGGAGTGAGATCGATTGGGGAAGAGTGATGTGCAATGGGGTAGAATAGGGTGGAGTGGGGTAGATTGGAATGGTGTGAGGTAGACTGAAGAAGGATGACTGGAGTGGGGTCGTTTTGAATGGGGGTGGAGTGAGGTAGATTGAGTAGAGTGGGCAGATTGGAGTGGGGTGAAACAGAGTAGGGTAGACTGGAGTGGGGAAGGGTAGGGTAGATTACTGTGGGGTGGAGTGGGGTGAAGTAGTATAGGGTAGATTGGGGTGTGGTTGATGTGGGTGGGGGAAAAGTGGGGATGGGGTAGACTGGATCAGGGTAGATTGGAGAAGGGTGGATTGGAGGTAGATTGGAGTTGGGTGGCCTGGGTTAGACTGGAGTTGAGTGGGGTAGTCTGAGTGAAGTGTGGTAGATTGGAGTGAAGTGAAATGGATTACATTGGGTAGGTGGAGTGTGGTACGGTCGAGTGGGACAGACCAGTGGAGAGGTGAAAGTTGGAGTGGTGTGGGGTACAGTGGGGTAGATTGGAGCGGGGTGGATTGGAGATGGGTAGTTTGGGGTAGGGTAGATTTGAGTGGGATAGATTGGGTTTATTATGGTGGGCTAGATTGGAGTCAAGTGGGATAAACTGACGTGGAGAAGTTTAGAGTAAGAGAAAGGAGTGGGATACCTTGGAGTGCCGCAGATTAGAGTGGAGTGAGATATATAAGAGTTGGATAGTTTGCAGTATGGTAGATTGGGGTAATTTAGATTGAGGGGGTAGACTGGATTTGGGGTGGATTGGAGCGGGGTAGACTGGATGGGTAGATTGGAATTGGGTAGTTTGGTGGGGAGTGGGGTAGGGAAGATTGGAGTGGGGTGGATTGGGGTGGAGTGAGTTAGATTGGAATGGAATCGTGTAGATTTGAGTGGCATGTGGTAAATTAGAGTGGAGTCAGGTATGTTGGGTAGAGTAGAATGGAGTGTGTTAGATTGGGGTAGAGTGGAGTGGGATAGACTGAGTGAACTGGAGTGGTGTACACTGGGTGGATTAGAGTGGGTAGATTGGAGTGGGGTAGATTGGGAAGAGTGGGACTGGACAGATTGGAGTGTAGTGGAGGGAGAAATATTGGGGAAGAGTGGAGTGGAGCAGACTGCATTAGAGTGTAGTAGGGTACATTAGGGTGGGGTAGATTAGGGTCAATTGGAATGGAGTGGGGTAGCTTAGAGTGGGGTGACTGGAGTAGAAGGGACAGACTGGAGTAGGGTAGATTGGGGTGAGGTAGACTGGAGTGGGGTGGATTGGGTGGAGTGGGATAGACTGGAGTGGGGTAGACTGGAGTGACCTGGACTGGGGTAGATTTGAGTGGAGGGTGTTAGAGTGTAGTGGGCTAGATTGTGGTAGATTGGAGTGTGGTAGACTGTTGTAGATTGGTGTGGGGTAGATTGGAGTAGAGTGGGGTAGAACGGAGTGAAGGGAGGTTGGATAGATTGTACTGGAGTTTGTAGTGAAGTGAAGTAGACTGGAATGGAGTGAGGTAAAAAGGAGTGTGATAGATTGCAGTGGAGTAGACTGGAGTGGGATAGATTGCAGTGGATGTGGTATGAGTGGAGTGGGTTGGACTGAGGTACATTGGAGTGGGATGGATCGGGGTAGAATGAATTGTGGTAGAGTGGACTGGGGTACACTCGGGTAGATAGGAGCAGAGCAAGGTAGGTTTGAGGGAAGTGCAGTAGATTAGGATAGATGGGGTGGGGTTGACTGAGTTAGATTGATTGGAGTGGCATAGTGAGGTGTATGCATGGTGTTGCAGCACACTGCCACCACAGAAACACATTTGAATTAAAATGCCATTGTATTTGCACCAAAATATGGTTTTAATTCACTTAAACAATAATGTGTGAAAATGTCATCATCTAGTGTATTGATGTGTTTTGATTGTATTCAAATATCTGTTTCCACCACACTTCATAATTACAAAGAAAATGCACTTCATTCGTACTAATTCTGATATATTCTGAAACATCAGCACAGTTTTTTGTAGTGTGCTAGAAAACAAACACCATCCCTTCTTCTCTTACATGAGTACTTGGCATGATTGTCACATAAATTCTCTCACCTGGAAGTCAGAGAAAGAAAAATAAACACAAAGCTCCCTGGAAGAGAGAGACTGGCGTCTGACGTCTGTCTTTGAATGCACAGCAAATGTTACAAGATGAGAACAAGATTTAAATGCCTGTTTACAGAAAGTGAGTTTGTGGAAGAATACAGTACATGGTTGAGGCAAGTGGAGGAACAAACTGAACCTGGAGAAACTAAAGAGAATAAAGTCAGCAAACAGAAAGCCAGAAAGTGTAAATTACAAGCAACAAAGCCAATGGTAATCAATGAGCAAAACGCTTTCCTAGGATACTTTCTCAAAGTCCCCAAGATGTCTTTAGAAAGCCAGACAGCTGCCCTGTCTGGTAGGCTGCGACCTGAAAAGCACTGACAAACCCTACCCCCATCCCCTGTGAAAAAATAAAAACAATAGTTGCTTTTGGTTTACATAAGACATCTGGGAAGGTAAAGAATTTAATGTGTGACGGTTGAGTGTACTTTTGAGATGTGAAAGTCATGCATAGCAATTCAAACACTAAATAGAGGGCAGAACGATACACCAGATAATCAATGGCATGATGCAAAAAGAAATGTTCCTGTGTGTGGGAGATGAAGCACCCTGTAGGTCTATGTCAAATTGGTAATAAGACTGCCATGCAAACAGCTGCGTTGTAATGCCTGACATAAAAATTCTGCTGTGTCAAATGATTTAGTTTCTAAATAAAATTCATTGAAAAAAATGGACAAAATGGCTAAGCTGTTTGCCTGCTGCAACGTGCTGGCATGTGTGGACATAGACGATAGACCTAGGGGTTAGCATTTCAAGCTCTGACCAGAGTAAGGTTGAGTGGGGCCATATGAGTGGCTCCCAGGCACCAGAGGCGCTGCAGTTTAAGGATGGGTATTTGGGAGGGGGTGATGAGACAGGCCGGGGGTGGCTTTTGCTGGACCTCAGGCTGTCGTCATCTTCATGCCCCCATCCCAATTAACAGGTAGGGACATCCTAGAGGGCTGGTCCCCGTTCTACTCTGAACCAGAGAAAGAGCAAGGGAGAGGAAGAGAAGGGGAAAGAGGAAAAAGAGGAGCAGGGAGGGGGGAGTAGAGATGTAAACAGAACGGGAAAGTCTGCCCCATCACCTTTGTCTTTTTTGTGTAGGCAATCAGAAAGACAGCCCACCCTTGGCTTAAACACCACTGCAGTACCCACAGAATCCCTACTTGACGTAATGTTACTAATGCAAAAACTCTACGAGCAATCTTAGAAGTAATAACGGTAAACAATAGCTTGGGTAAAATACATGAAAATCAATTACAAGGGATAATGGATCAACTGAAGCAAGTTAACCTTTGTATGCCGGTACTGGTGCGCCCTGCACCAAAAAAAGGGACCAGGAAACAGGTACAATGAGTGCAGTGAAGTAGAGAGTAAAGATATAACAAAGAGGATAGAGCTCTTGTCAGTATATGTCTCGAAGCGACCAATGCTTGTGATAAAACGGAGTGGAGGGGAGGGGGTGAGAGGCTATGCACCCTATAACCTACATTTTAATACCATAAGAAGTAAACTAAGCAAATTAAGAGAAAGTGGGAGACAAAGATCAACGGAGCAAGGGGCGAGGGCAGCTCGATGTAAGAAATTAAGAACATCATCAAAAAATATAGGCAAAACGGCTACCCCAAAAAATATGTTACAAAAGGTTCCAACTGTACTACATATGGAAAAGTCTCAGGAAGTAACAAGGAATAAGCATCCTCAAGAAATTGAAATGAAAGAAAGGAGGGGGAGCAGGGAAACGGAGGAAGGAAAGGACAGTAGAAGGTTGGTAGTATGAAAAAATAGCAGAGAATAATATAATCTGAATAGGAAGGAGAAGGGGGGCCCCGCGCCATTGCCAGAGGGCCCTGGAGGTGGGAGGAAGAAGGAATGTGTAGGAGGAAGGGCGAGTAGGTGGGTATATTTGATGCCTTGGGGAAGGGAGATGGGGAAGAAAAGTCAGAGGAAGTTAAAACCCTTGAATCGCTCACGCCTGCTAGAAGTCATGGCCCTGTGTCCAAGTTTAGGTGAGATTGAGTCGGATGACATAAAACAAATAGGGTTCTTCTTAAACTCAGAGGGGGCAGAGGTGACAAAGGCTTTTTTTTTTTTACTCGGAGTGTGTTAGACAATTGGTAGTGCAGGCAGAGATGGAGTCAGTACTTAGGGTGTAAGATTGGTCCAAGTAAGTGGGCCAGAGCCCGGGGAAGGGAATAGTAGAGCTCTAAAGTGCCATGGAGGTATGTTTCCCAATCAAATGCAATACAAGTGTAATTTGATAGGCTCAAAAGATCTAAGAGCCTGTGTGGATGATAACAAGTGTACTTTAAGTGTAACCATAACACATGAATATAAAAACCACTTTGAGTCCATTGTAAACTACTAGGATAGCTATAGCGGGGAGGGGATAAGTGATCTGGTTTAGGAATTAACCCCTTTGCACAGCAATCTGATTTTCTCTTGGAACCTAGGTGGCAACAAAAAACATCTAAAACAAGATTTATTTAAGGGAAGGCTGGAAAATCCTGATACACTATCCCTCCAAGAAACTTGGCTGTACAAAGCGCCCGAACCAGTAGATGGATTCATGAGACTTTTCAAGGGATCTACCAGAGAGGGCCAAGGTCGCCCCTCAGGGAGCCTAATCACCCTGACGTCAACGAGAATGGGCAATAGATTTATAGAAGTAAAATCAAAATGTTGTTGGATTCTGGTGGGTCATATTGACCTATACAATACCATTGACGGGTTTATGTAACTTCTGATAATGAATGTATATATTCAACCAGGGATGACATTAGATTACGATGTTCAACGTGGGCTATTTGAGGAAGATCTGGAAGCGATATGTGTCAGCAAAGCAGAACTCCCTAAATTAATATTGGGGTATTTTAACCATCAATTTGATCCCACTAATAGTGACAAACTGTATATGGGATTGTTAACAGCAGCACAGATGCTGCAAAGCATTTTCCCCAACACAGACTACACTGCACGTGATAAGTCCCTAGTAAGAACCCTAGGATCCTTAGGCTTCTTTTGCATTAATGGACGCCTGAAGGTTGATCTCCCGGCAAAGCAAACCTTTCTAAGAGGCAATCAAATATGCCCCATTGATTACACCATTATAAACACCTGGCGCTTTAGAGATTTGCAAGATTTCAGGATTGTGCAGTTAGAGGGCAGTGATCATTTGCCCCTACAGTTAACAACTGGGTCAGAAATTAATGCCCAAATAAAAAGAGAAAAAGTGCTGACACTACAGGTCAAGTACCCACGTAGGATAACGACCTGTATTACTGAAAGTAGCCTAAAAATGCTTAATGAATTTATATTAAACTATAGCCACCTAAGTATAGAGAACATCCCCAATTATATTTTAAGGGATATGATACAGCAATAGAGTTAAGTATGCTGCTTGAAAGTACAATTAAAAATGGCCCTGGAGAGCAAAATGAAGGGAGAAGTAAACAAGTCAAATAAAAACATTTGAGACAATCAAGAATGTAGGAGCAAAAAGATGAAGGTGCGGAGATTAGAAAGGCAATTCAAGAAAAAACACACCTTAGATGTAGAACAGAAGCTCAGATTAGAAAAGCAAGGATATAGAACAATCCTAAGGGAGCCGAAACAGGAGAATGTAAGCAGGAATTGTGAGTCAATGGTATAAGTTATAAGCACTCAAAATATAAGGGGGTTTTGGCACTTGGTGAAGGAGGGAAAAGCTATAAGAAACATGCTGTGTTTGGTCGGTAAAGACGACTGGAGCAAACACCTAAGTAATATATATGGAGGCAAGGATATGGAGGGAGAATGCAGAAAAATAAAGGCGGGTAGGAGTGTAAGAACAGCTTTCTCTCTGCAAAAGATAAAAAACAATAGCAGGGCTCAAACTAACTAAAGCAGCGGGCCCAGATAACCTCCAAGCGACGATAATAAAAAATAATGTAGACTGGTGGGCTTATTTCTTCTATGCTACTTATCAAAAAATCCTGGGCACAGGTAGTTTTCCCGAGGATTGGAAGGGTGCCATAATTAGGCCGGTATATAAAAAAGATGAGCCAACTAAACCAAAAAATTATCGCCTAATTAGTTTATGTGATGTTGGCGAAAAAGTCTTCTCAAAGATGTTGTTGGGTGAGGGCGGTTTTAAAGAAGGGTACTCGACAATTAACCATTGCTTTGGCCTCTGGTCACTAGCAAAATTGTCAGTTGAAATGCTAGGGTGCCTATTCTGCTGTTTTGTTGATTTCCGTGCTGCATTTGGTCTAGTGGATGGAAATTTGTTATGGAATATGCTAAAGCAGCTGGGGATTGACCCAAATCTGCTTTTCCTCTTCCAGGGCCTCCATTCACAAAATTGGGCCCAAGTAATCTTAGGTGCTAATGGTTTACTCTCAAAGAAGATACAGATAAGGAATGGTTTACGCCAAGGTTGTGTATTGGCCCCATTACTTTTTGCTATATTCCTGTCCGACCTACCAGGTTTATTAAAGGATATTAAAGGCCTGACCTCAAAAATGGATGGAGTTCACATTCCTTGCCTTCTATATACAGACGACCTGGTGATAGTCGATCAAAAAAATGTATAAAGAGTGCTACTCACCCGTGAGGGTCTCAAGGCGCTTGGGGGGGGGGGGGGCAGGAGCGTCACTGTTCGAACAACCATGTTTTGAGATTCTTTCTGAAGAGCAGGAGGTCTTTGGTTTTGCGGAGGATGGTGGGGAGGGAGTTTCAGGTTTTGGGGGCGAGGTAGGAGAAGGATCTGCCTCCTGCGGTGGTGCGTTGGACGCGGGGGACTGTGGCTAGGGCGAGGTTGGCTGATCGGAGGTTGCGGTGGGAGTGTGAAAGTTCACTCTTTCGTTGAGGTATGTCGGGCCGGTGTTGTGGAGGGCTTTGTGTGCGTGGATGAGGATCTTGAATGTGATTCTCTTGTTTATGGGGAGCCAGTGAAGGGTTTTGAGGTGGGGTGAGATTCGTTCGTGGCGGGGAAGGCCAAGGAAGAGGTGCGCGGCTGTGTTCTGGATTCTCTGGAGTTTGCGTGTGAGTTTGAGTATGGTGTCGGCATAGAGGGCGTTACCGTAGTCTAGTCTGCTGCTGATGAGTGCATGGGTGACTGTCTTCCTGGTCTCTGGGGGGAATACATTTGAAGGATTTTTTTTTTACAGTGCGGAGTGTGAGGAAGCAGGAGGAGGTAAGAGCATTGATTTGCTGTGTCCTGGAGAGGGAGGGGTCCAGGATGATGCTGAGGTTGCGTGCGTGGTTTGCAGGGGTGGGTGCGGGTCCTAGGGCGGTGGGCCACCAAGAGTCGTCCCATACGGTTTTGTTGGGGCCAAAGATGATCTTGGTTTTGTTGGAGTTAAGCTTGAGGTGGTTAGTTGTCATCTTGTTGGCGGTGTCGAGGAGAGCTGCGTGTAGGTTGGTTTTGGCGGTGGTGGGGTTGCGGGTGAGGGAGAGGATGATTTGGGTGTCATCTGCGTAGGAGAGGATAGTGATTCAGTGTGATCGGAGGATGTTGGCTAGGGGGATCATGTAAATGTTGAAGAGTGTAGGGCTGAGAGAGGATCCTTGAGGGACTCCGCAGATGATCTTGGTGGTGGTGGAGTGGATAGGTGGGAGGCGGACTCTCTGGGTCCGGTCAGTGAGGAAGGAGGGAGCCAGTCTAAGGCTTTGTGGCGAATTCCTATGTTGTGGAGGCGTGTGCGGAGTGTTTGGTGGCAGACAGTGTCAAAGGCTGCGGAGAGGTCTAGGAGGATGAGTGCGATTCTCACCTTTGTCGACTTTGGTCCTAATGTCGTCAGTGCATGCGATGAGGGCGGTTTCCGTGCTGTGGTTCTTGCGGAACCCGGACTGTGAGGGGTCAAGAGTGTTTTCTTCGAGGTAGTGGGATAGGTGGGTGTTGACTAGTTTCTCGGCGACCTTGGTGGGGAAGGGGAGGAGGGAGATGGGGCGGTAGTTGGAGAGGATCTATGGGTCGGCTTTGGGCTTTTTCAGGAGAGCAGTTATTTCCGCGTGCTTCCAGGGGTCTGGGTAGGTGGCGGAGTCGAAGGAGGAGTTGATTATGTCACGGAGTATGGTGGCGATGGTCGGGCTGGCTTTTTTGTAGATGCGATGTGGGCAAGGGTCGGAGTGGGATCCAGAGCGGATTGAGTTCATGGTTTTTTCGGTTTCTTTGTGTGTGGTGGGGGCCCAGGTGGTGAGTGTGGTGGGGGGATCATGAGTGGGGGTTGAGTTGGGTGAGTGAGGGGTGTGTGTAGTATGAAGCTGTTGTGGATGTCCAGGATTTTGTGGTGGAAGTGGTTGGAGAGGGCGTCACATAGGGGCTGTGTGTGTGAAGGGTCTATGTTGCTGGCTTTGGGTTTGGCTAGTTCATTAATGATGGTGAAGGATTCCTTGCTGTTTTGAGAGTTGTCGTCAAGGCGTGTCTTGTAGTGGTGTCTTTTGGCGGTGCGTATGAGTTGGTAATGGGTTCGAATGGTGGCTTTGAGGGTGGAGAAATTGGTTGTAGAGGGTTCTTGTCGCCATATTTTCTCCGCTTGGCGGCATTTGCGCTTGGAGTCTTGGATTTCGGGGGTGAACCATGGGGCGTTCTTGATGTTGCGGGTGACGATGTGTTTTCTGAGGGGGGCTAGTGTGTCCTATTGCCATAGAAAAAAAACTGATAGTAAACATGAAAGAAACAAAAGTAATGGTATTAGGGAAAAAGAAGAGAGAGTTCTCCTGGTTCCTGGGAGAAGAAAAGGTAGACAATTTTGAAAAATACAACTATTTAGGTATGTGGTTCGATTCAAATCTAAGATGGAATGATCACATAGAAGCTCTAAAAGCCAGAGCACGAACATCAGCGTGTGGATTAAAGCGGCTTAGTAGAAAATACAGTAGACCGGCCCTTAGATCAATAATTTCAGCCTTTAATGCAATGGTATGCCCCCAATTCCAAAATGGGACAGAAGTCTTAGCATTTTCTGGGAAGCTAAGTTGGGAAACGGAAGAAAGCAAATGTGTAAAGCGTTTGCTCTCGTTACCACCTTCAAGTATGATACAGGCTATAAGGGTAGAGTGCCAAATGACGGCATGGAGTTATCAAGGACTGAAAGCTACATTGAAATTCTGGCTGAATCTGACGGATGAGGGAACTCCCAAGTTTGCAAAACTGTGTAAAACAGAAGTAAAGATAAGCAAGCTAAATTGGGCAGCACAAGTGATAGGATGGCTAAAAAAGATATGTACCCTCCTAGGTTTTAGTGTTAACCAATGGAGTGAGGAACAACTTCCAAGGGCGGTCCTGCACGATATGACAAATAACAGTGCAAGAGAATTCGATTTAGAGTACTTAGAAAATGAAATTTCCACCCAGCACATGGTGGAGGGGTGGGAGAAGGTCGAAAATGTTGCTTATATAGAGGCTCTACCCAATTGGAAATTAGGAGACGCAGTGTTAAAATTTTGATTTGGGTTAAATCTTGGTTATGTCAACCCCAAAGTAAAAATTATATTTAGAGATCACCAGGTACATGTGGCCTACAACAAAAGGATAGCACCCAGCATATTTTAGTGGATTGCTTACAGCTGTTAGAAGTACGTAAAAAGTTTTTAAAACCAATATTTAGGGAATATAATATTAGTAATGGGGACCAAGCTCTGACATTTTTAATAGATATGAGATGTCTGAATGTGACTTGGCTGCTAGGTCGTTTCCTACTTGCAACTTTAGTAACTTAGCTGGACTTACATAGGTCTTGCGTACAAGAAGGCAGTATGCAAAGTCTAAAGTAAGGGGTGTCTTTTTTTAGGCAAATGAATAACATTTTAAAAAAGGGGATGTGTCATGTCATGCATGTTGTTTTATTGTCCAATTAAATGCACAAAGTATTTTACAGGATATATTTTATATAGTGCTGAGGGTGTTCGAAATTGGATTCTTTTTAACGTTATCTGGTATTTATTGATAGGGGTCCTCTCCCACTTTGATATCTGTGTAACTGGATTGAGGGAAAGGGTGAAATAATCTAAGTTATTGCTATTTTGCACAATCCTGTTTGTATTGCCTTTTAGCATTTTAATGGAAACCTACATTTTATAACTGAAGTTGTATTACTCTTAATGAGTGTTAATTGTAATGCTGTTTTATGATGCACTTTTATGGTGTAAATTAGACCGAATAAAGATATTTGCCTGACTGACTGACAATGGACCTAGATGTTTACAACCAGAACTGGCAAGTGTGCATTAGCATGAGCCCATTAACTCCTGCACACAAACCTCCCAGAAGGAAAAGAAGCAGGCAGAAAAAGTAAATTAATTGGTTCACAAATTGAAATGCAAAAAGTTGGTTCATACTGAATGGAGTTTAAAGTTTTGCTCAATACAACTGGTCTACGTTTTGGAAATTACTGAAAAAATAGTCCATTGTCAGGATGCAAGTCGCAATTAGAGTTATCGGTGTATTTTAAATTTAATGGTATGCGCTTGACTGGTGACTAGTGAGTAGAGATAGACAATCTACCAAAGTGACAAAACTGTGCCAAAGTTTTGTTTCTTAATAGGATTACATGTATTTGATTAATAAAATCTATCCCAAGTGGCCTCATAGTCCTTCTGAAAGGAGTGACCGATTAAGGGTATTTGAATTAATAACAGCTAAAATCACTACTATTAGAGAAATGACTGTAGCACCCTTGAAAATTTAAGAAGAGTCCCTCGCGCCTGGAGAAGTAAAACTGGAACATTCAACAGCTATGCGATTTTTGTAGGAACCCTCTTTTCTACCGCCCTAGCTATTTCTGTGTTTGTTCACCCTCTGTGTTCACTAGAAGAGGTGGGATGATAATGCAGTGTGTTATTTGATCAGGTGTTAGCCAAAAATGTTTGGTTTCGCTAAATTAATTTACAGAATATACTTACTTGTAGGGGCTTTCAGACGATTTTTTCTGTGGTTGGTCTGTTCATTTACATTCAAATTCTGGTCAGTACAGTACACAGCATGGGGCAACATGCCAGCCCACTTCAGCCATTGGCTTACTCCAATGTGACTGAATTCTGCTCATGTACAAGGAACACATTAACACACTAAGTAGTTCTCTTCGGTGCCAAGGGCTACTACAACAATGTGTGATTTTTGAGGCAAAAAATATATTTTTTGTTTTATCTAGTACCTTTTTTTTTTTTTTTTTTTACTGTCTTGGGCAAGGCAGTGGCCCCAATAAACAAGTTACTTACCTTTGGTAACAGTCTTTCTGGTACTGTATCTAGCCACAGATTTCTCAACTTTGAATATTACCAAGGCATCACAGACTGAATTAAGGAATATTTCGGCCGTAGCTTAGCGCACCATCAGGAGGCGCTGAGAGGACCTGCACTGATGCCGTTCTGCTCCAGAAATGACACGTAGGACCTATCTAGGAGCCACACTGCTTATTGACGTCAGTTGCTGTTGAGGTTGTCCGCGTCCTCAGACAGAGCCCCAAGAGCAAATTTGTTGTGACCAATAAGGAGATTCCAAGATGTGAGATTTTATCAATGGATCAAGTCCAATCACAGAATGTGGAGAAAGGGAAGGTTGGTGAGGAATCTGCGGCCAGCCAGAGTCTACACCAGGGAGTTACCGAAGGTAAGTTATTTGTTCTTCTGATAGAGACTTCTAAGCTGCAGATTCCTCACCTTTTGAATAGATACTGAAGTAGCACCTATTTCTAGGCAGGTCTGTGGTTGGACTCAAACCAGAAAGCCCTGCAGGAACAAATGGACAAAATGCTCCTCTTAGAGAAGCCAACTGTCCAGGCAATAGTGCTTTGTGAATATATGGAGTGACATCCACACAGCTACCTGGCAAATGTCTAGGACACAGATTCTATATGCCAATGCAGTGGTGGCACCTTTGCCCTAGTAGAATGAGAACACAGTTCTTCTGGAGGCTGCTTGTTGTACACTGCGTAGCAGTTTTAAATGCAGAGCATGATCCAGGAAGAGATGGTTCTGTTCTTTACCAACTTGCCTTTTTTCGCTCCAGAGAACCCTACAAGGAGATGATCATTCACCCAGTGTTCCTTGGTACGATGTGGAATGATGTCACAACTTTTGGTGGATGGGATACTCACACCCGCAAAACCAGTTTCTCTGGGAAGAAGGTAATGTATGGTGGGTTGATACAAAGAATCTGAAGCTCACTCGCATGCCATGCCAAGGTGATGGTGAAGAGAAACCTATTTTTATCAGTAAGGACACTTAAGGGAGAGCTGTGAAGCAACTCAAATGGAGTGCACATCAAAAACGTGTGGACCAGATTAAGGTCCTACTGGGGCATTATAAAGGGAGAAGGGGAAAACATGTTGTAGCCCTTTCAAAAAACGAATCACAACTGATGACTGAAAACCTGAGGGCTGATTTGTCAGCTGTAAGAAGGCTGAAAGATGACCCTTACCCATACCCATAGCAAAGCCTCGCCATGTAGGAGACAGTATAAGCCACAGAATGTCAAATAACATAGCCTAGACTGGGGTCAATCTGACATGTGCAGCACTAAACCACAAAGTTGTGCAGCAGTAAACCACAACTTTGTCCCAACCACAGGTGGATACAGTTTTTGGTGAGGGCCGATCGGCTGCCAAAATGACATGGAGGAAAATCAAAGGTGTTCTTCAAGGTGAAGATTGAGAAAACCCAGGTGCAGAACCCTGCCTTGTTGCTGCAATAGCAGGTCTTTCTCAAGGGGCAGCCTCATGGAAGGACGTATGCTCAAGCCCAGGAGTTCTGTATACCATACTCTCCATGCCCAATCCAGAGCCAATAGGATGACTTGGGACCTGTCGTTCTAGATGCACTTGAGAAGTCAGGGCAGGATTGGTATAGGCGTAAAAGGCATACAGGAGTCCCAAGTTCTACTTGAAACAAACTCCTCTCTGACCAAGAGATGCCTTAGAAACTCCAACATGCTGAAGGACTGACATTGGGCGCTCACAGTGGTGGTGAACAGATTGAGTCAAGGTTATTACCATTCACAGAGGAGACCTTGTGCCACCTCTAGATGCAATTGACTCATGATCTGCTAGATGGCTGCATTCATTCGCCCTGGCAATCAAATATCCTGGCAGGTGGTTCATCACCAGGAAGAAACCTTGGTAGTCCAGCCATGTTTCGAGGCGCAGTGCCTCCTGGCACATAGTCCTTGACCCAACCACACCTTGTGTGTTGCAGTACCAGATTTGTAGTGGTGGTACTGTCTGTGGGCACCTATACCAGCCTTCTCTTGATGGAAGGAACAAAGGCTTTCAATGGCATGTGGATGGCTCTCGGCTCCAGAAGCTTGATATGGAGCTGGGACTCTGCCAGAGCCCAGAGGCCTCTGATTTCCACCTCTCCCAGATGGCTGCCCCAACCCTAAGGCGATGTGTCTGTCACCACTATCCGTTCTGGGTGGGGAGAAAGAAATGTCTGCTGCTGACCCACTTGAGGTCCTGTAATCACCACTGTAGATATTTTACCTTTCTCCTTTAAAATATGATCTCCTTTATGTTGAGCACGCTGAAACGTCAGATGCCACTGCTGAGCCTGCACCTGGTGCTCTCAACCAACAAACTGCAAGAGGCCATCAGTCTCAGCTGCCTCAGAGTCGACCTCACTGAAATCCAGTTCTGAGCCTGAATGTCCTGGTTTCTCTTTCTCAGGGGAAAGGCATGAAGTCGAATAGTTTCCAGACTAGCTATGATGAAAGAGACGGGCTGACAAGGAGTCAGGTGTGACTTTGGCACACTGACAGGGGAACCCCAAAGATGACAGGAGGTTTGCTGTTTTCTGGAGATGGCTGAATACTGCCTGGGGCTAGCCCACCTTCAACACACCAAGTTACCAGGTTAGGGGAGACTGGCACCCCTGACCTCCAACTGTGAGCTGCTACCATCAACTTCATGAACACCTTAGAGGCAATGATTAGACCAAGGGGAAGTACCACAAACTAAAAAAGCTGCTGTCCTACCAGAAACCGTAGATATCACTGGTGGGCCAGCAGGACAGGTATGTGGAATTAGTGTCCTGCAGGCAATGCCACCATCCAGTCTGCAGGGTTGAGGGCAGACAAGACGTCGGCTAGGGTGAGTATTTTGAATTTCTCCTTCCAGAGGAAGGCACTGAGAGGTGCAGCTCTTGCATAGGTTGCAGAGCTCCATCTTTTCAGCCACACAATAGAGTTGCAGGAATAAAACCACAAACTACTTCTGTCACAGGTACCCTCTTAATAACCTATTTGGCCAAATGTGCTTGCTCTTCTTATTGCAAAATGGAGCAATAGTTTCCGGTAGTTGCTAAGAGGACTGGGGAAGGCATGGAAGAAGAAAGGAAGTTTAACCATAGCCCCTGCAAACAATGAGTAGAACCCACCTGTCTGAAGTTATTGCCTGCCAACCAGCGTAGAGTCAGAGGATTCTGTCTTCCACCGGGTTACTGTGCTCCTGTATGGGAATGCTAAAGGGGAATGGAGGTGAGGCTGCAAGGGGAGCAGCAGACTGGGTGGCCCGTGGGCCCTGGCCACGGTGGCTGTGGGCACCTCTGCCTCTACCTCAAAACTGCTGGGTTCCTTGTGGAGACTAGATATGCTGATGGTATAGGGAACCCCAGGTAAATCCACCAAAGGAGTGGTGGAACTATAGAGGTTGGGATGTGGGACAGAAAGGCTGAGAGCGAGCGGGAGCCCTGCTCTCCATTAAACTCTATAAAGCAGAACCGGCCTTGTCCCTGAACAGGAAAGTCCAGTCAAAAGGTTTGTCCATTGGTGAGGACTGGGCACTGTCTGAGAAGTTAGTTGAGCAAAGCCACACATGGAAGCACATGGCAACACTAGTGCCTATGGTCCACACAATGGAATCAGTGGTGTCCAAGCTATAACAAATTGTGAACTTGGCCGCATCACAACCATCCTGAATTGTCTGGCGCACCAGGCAGGACTTGTGTTACCAAATACCTAAGGGCATGGGCATCGTGTCCCAACAAGCAGCGGGCACTAACTGAGCAGAGGACTAGACTGGTGGAAGAAAACACACATTTGCCAAACTTTTCCACTCATTTAAATTAACTGTTAGGATGAGTGGTAAAGAATATGTTTGAATTAGATCTGCTTTTGGAGGCTTGCACCACAAGGCTTTCAGGTGAAAGGGTCTGAAAAGGAAAAGTAGCATTACTTGTCGATTGACTGGGGGCCCGAACAAGGCTTGGCCCAAGCCCCCATTTTGGTAGCCATCTGTGCCTCGTTAAATGGAAGATGGGACTCAGAAAAGGGTTGCCCTGGTTGGAGCACTTCTGCCAGAATGCTGGTTTAACCTCTAAAGTGATGAGCTGGAGGTCAAGGACTTTGACTGCCGTTCACATCACCATGGAGTAGTAAGTGGATTCCTCCGTGGCCGGTCCAGTGGGTGAGAGGGGAGGTATTGAGGCCACTAGATTCTGGTTAGTCCTCATACATCATACCAACTATCATCCATGTAGGGTTGAGCAAACTTGTACCCAGGTCACAGCCATTGTCTGATTTTTGTTCCAAAAAAAATAGTGAAAAGTGTGTGTTCAAACTTGTGGAGGTGAGAAATCCAGTGGGGTAAGTAGCTCCTTGAGTGGAATAGGGTGTGACATCGGTCAAGGACAAACCAGCATCAACTTTGCATCGGAAAAAACTTTTGAGACCTCCTCCACCAGCGTCGACATTGGTATTGAATTCCCCAGAGCCGGCACATGTCGTGGTGCCTGAAGTGGGGTTGGGACACGAGCGGGAGGCAAGATAGGCTCAGAGTGCCCAACTAGTGCCAATGACGAACCTGCGAGAGGAACTCCAGATGGTAGGCCTATCGGCCCCTTGGAGTCTGAAAGCACGCCAGCGGGTGTCAGCAGGGATTTGAAAAATTGGAGCACGACTGTGCGGAACTCTTCAAACTGTGTTGCGGTAGGCCACAGAAATCCGGATTGTGTCAGAACCAGCTGCAGGACAGGCTATGAAGTCAGCCAGCTTGTGGAGTGAAAAGTGTGGCTCCTTCGCTGTGCCTGTTCAGGTAAGTGGGGGAGGCAGGAGAATCCCACCTCAATGTCCTGTGTTTCTTTTTTGACTTACCCGATGATTTTAACAGTGAAGAGGACCCGCACTTAGAGCGGCTTCGTCAACACCAGGAACAGGACTGGGATCGAACTTTGGACGTGGACAACGGCTTGGAACAGTCCCGACTCTAAGTTTTCTTATGCTTGGTGTTGCAAAGTTTTACCTTGCGTCCCTGAAGGCCTTTAGGTTAATCAACGTGCAGTGGCTGTAGACCTTGGGGTTCTGGCACAACCCCAGAACCCACAGTAATACCTAGTGGAGATCTGTCACAGACATTTGTTTACGACAGTCCCTACAGGGCTTAAAATCTGTTGTTTTTGGCGGTGACATCCAGTGGACACTGTAGAAAAATTTAGAGATAAATGTCTTTGAGAGACACTAAGGGAGATCTGGATCCATGTCAGATGGCACAGAAAAATTGGGACCAATGTCAGTGTGCAGGGGTGGTGCCTATACAGAAGCTGTACATTTCTGGAGCACAAAAGTGTCAGTGAGGAGCTGCACAGTGCCACCTGGCAGTGCAACGAGGTACTGCTGAAAAGTTTTCAGATTCAGTCTGACTCCTGGGGAATATTCAAAAGGTGGGGAATACACAGCTAGAAGTCTCTATCAGAATATAACAAATTCAAAACAATGTCAGCCAATGCCACCTGCTGGCTTTGAAAATGTGATTTTTCTCTACAGTCCCCTTTTCCTATAAAACTATTTTTTCTTTGTCGTTAAGCCTCTAACACAATTCTCATCTCAGTTTGATTTAGGGTGCCCTCTTCTTATAATTACTGAAAACAACATGTGTCTGTGGATAGGTTTTTGACCGAGCCAGAATAAAAAGACTTAAACTAGGTAAAATAGTTTGATTACAAACTTCTTCCAATATACAGTCATCTGTTTCCCTTGTGAAAGCTTTTCAAAGTCATCATTATTTTTTTTAATTCACTTATTGACCTTCATTTTGTTCTCCCTTTCAATTTAATTATTTATACTGTACTTTCCAAGAGCACCATCTAGCAACACTTCTCAGGCAATTGCTCAGATTTAAAGTTTGGTTCAAAGTCTTCCTTTAAATCACAAAACATAGAAGTATTTTTTATGGCCTTACAGCCCACCATAGTGGGCTATACTGGCCATTAAAGGACAGCTCCAGCGTGAAAGCACTGTGCCGAAGGTGAGGGCCTTTAACGAGGGAGCAGGCCTTTAACTGCTGGTGTGGCACAGCTATGGTGGGCTATTAGAACATTTCACCCCTAGAGAGCAGAATGTTCTACTTAGTAAAAAATAGGATTTCAACCCCCTTGGGCTCCATGAGGCCTTTGTTTACAGAAGCAACACTGGAAAAAAAAAACATTACAATGTTGATGCTCTGGGCTTCTACCAGCCATTAGGAAGAAGCCTGGAGCACTCCACTGTCTTAAATGGAGTACTCAACATTCCAATGTTCTAATATCAATTACATTCTCTCATACTGCTAAACTGAAGGAATAATAAGATTTTTCTCCTTTCATGCTACCTTCAATGACAAGTATATTTTAGAAGTAATCATCATCAACTCTTTCATTCTTTGCAATTGTACTTTAAGATGTTCATGTTGTGTTTCAGAGAAACTTATCGCATCTTATATGGTGGTCAAAACTGAGCAGGCAAGTATGGATTGATGAGTCAATAATTTGAGACTACCAAGGCCTGATCCCTCTCGTCCTGCTTCCAAATAAGAAACACGATTGAAAAAGCCCTGCAAGGTAGAGCTGATTTATTTGTTCACTTGGTAGCAAGCATCCATATTTCCTGAGTCAACTTGTACAAGGTCATGTTTCAACGGAGAACAGTGCTCTCTGATTTAGGATATAAACCCTCAAATTGCCGTGGATGAGATTAAGAGCGTCTGTTGGCCCTGGTAGCTGGCTGGCCTTCTCCTTTAATTGCTCCATCTATAATTTTCTTTCACAAATGCTTTGCGCCAGTTACTCCCCACTTTTATAGCTTGTGAGTGACTATGACTGATATTTAAAAAAACACAAAATCAGGCCTTTGAGAATATTCACAAATATTTGCAAAGCCTTTCTTACACTGTTACTCTAAAGACCTTGCTGACAAATAAATGATCCATTTGCAGACAAGAAATAAAATGAAAGAACATAACTTCCTATGAAACATGATACTGAAGTCCCTTTGCGCAGTATGCAGTCAGTTTATCACACCAGCCAATACAAAGTACTGTACCAACACCATCAATAAAGCCAGCAAAAAAAACAGAACAAGACAAGCAAGCATTGCATCAAAACCATGTGGGACACATCTATTCCTCACATAAAAGTACAATGCCATCAACTTCTTCAATGAAAAATATACAGAAGAGCTGAAAACACACCGAGAAAAATGAGCCAACTACAGCTCTTACATCTACCCTTTCCTGTAGAATCAAGCAAAGGTCAGCTTCAAAGCCTTATCTCTTACAGATCTCACAGAAATACTAAATGCCCTCAAAGTCACTTCTTATGAAGATGGTGACTTATCCTCATCCTTCATTTAAACCCTCTCAGGGGACAGTCTCATACTCCTACTCATGATTGTTAATGCATCCTCACTCAAAGTATCTTTCCAGAAGCTCTCAAGACAGGCTAGATCCTCCCACTCTTAATGAAACCCACACTAGGCCCAGACGACCTCGCAGACTACTGGTGTATAACTCACCTACCATTCATCGGCAAGATAATTTAAAAAGCAGTGTATTTTCAACTCCAAGATCACATCAGTGATAACCATCTACTTCACGACTACAGGTCTAGCTTCAGATTACACTGCAGCATGGGGACAGCTACCTTACCCATTGTAGATGATGCAGCAGTCTCATCATATCATGCCCATTCTGTTGGAACCCCATTGGCGCCCTTGCCGGCCTGTATCCATTTCAAAACCAGCAGCATCATTTACTAAGCCCTCACAACCCGCACCCCCTACTTATCTTTAAGGCAAGCTCACCATTTCTGGTGGTCCTTGACACCCCTGCAGCCAGTACACTTCAAACTGAGAAATGTGGAAAAAGCAGAAAATAAGGCAGCAAGCCTTTTTCATCTATTTGCTTAGGATCTAGAACAACATCCCCATGTTATCTAAGACCGCCCCACACTCCAAACGTTTTGTAAGGAGTTGAAGACTCCGCTCTTTAAAGAATACTACATCACAAAGCATTAACTGTCCACAGCCTAACTACTTACTATATCATTGGCTTAATGCTGAACTTTGACTCTGTACAGCGCTCCATGCCTTTTGGCTGGGTGTGTGCTATACAAATACTAGAAACATACATTCACCTACCAGGATTCCAAACTTGCAATTAAATCAGATAGTCAAAGTAGTGCAGTAAATGTAAAGAAGTACATGCAACACCACAATTTTGCAGAAGTGCAAGAAAAGTCTTGGCATATATTTTTCCATGGGACAAGGAAAACAACCATAGTAACTCCTCACCATATGCTGGAGGACTATCTATAATCCAGTGAAGGGGTACACATCATGTAGGACAGTCGGAGAACCATTGAATAATGCCAAATTAAGTTTTTTTGGTATTTCTAGGAGGCTTTGTAAACTACACAGCACATGTCAAGTCACAGGATAGGCCACAAGGGTATTACAGCTTTTTTTTTTTTAAAGAAAAAAACGTGGCCCCTTGGCAAATAGTGGTCTTGGGACTAGTGTAATAAAGGGGTCCTTAAAATGTCAGTTTTTCTGAACATGCTTTTGATATGTCTGTATTCCCAAAGAAACCCTTACCATGATGTCAAACACTGGCAGTGACTTAAAAAAAAGCCTGAATTCACAAGAGTTTTATTTTTGTTGGACTCCCAAAAGGCTACCAAACAAAACACTCCAATCTGTGTATAACAACCATATGAGAAGCAGATCTGTCGTCATTGTTTATTATTACATTATAATAAACAATTTCCACATGTACTGGGACCATAGGGGATATGGGTTTTGCCTTTCACGGTCCATGTGCTGTCACACACACACACTCCAAAAAATGTGCCAACTGTTCATTTCCAAAAGAAAAAAAAGGAGGCGATCAAGCAAAAACAAAAAAACAGAAAGTAGGAGGGGGGTAAGGGGCAGAAGGGAGAAAAAGCAGATTAGATGTGTTACAAAAATAACGAAGAAAATAAAACTGTCTCTCCTTATTTTTATCATTGTGATCCAGGTTTCGGTACTGAGAGTTTGACACAACAGCCTGATTTCAACAAAAGGGCTTAAACCCGTTGTAGAATGTACTCACTGTCCAGAGGATCCCTTGGTATTTGATCATGAGGAGCATGACATTGGCTGTGCCCGCAGCCATAGTGAGTTCACTTTGTTCATTTGCTTTCAAGCGAGACCCGTGGTAGGAGAAGAGGTTAGGTGCCATTACCATAGCCACATTCTTCAGGGTCATCTTATTCTCCTGCCGCCGATCGACGACTCGCTGAAGGAATTCAAGTAGTGCCTATAAGTAAAGAGATGAATTGAGCTGTTTAAAGAGACAACAGAGACGAGCATCGAATTACAGCCTCACCAAGGGTGTGCTTGTTTGCGATCACAGAGCACGAGGCCGCGTGGCTAATGACGTAACATTTTTATATGCGCTTGCTAATTTTGTGCATTCTGGCACGAGCCAAAAGTGGAGCAGTACAAACTGTTGATGAAGTTGGTGCTTTAACATACAATTTGTAGATCATATTTACGTTTGCCTTTTTAAATGATGCATTTATTGAAAAGCAATTTGTATATGTAACCATGTACTGACTGCTGGTATTTTACATTTATTCTGAAGTTAGGCCTACAGTTATAATCAAGAATTTAACAATGCTCATTAATGGGAGCTTAATTAAATGAGCCAGAGTAGGCCTTCATTTTAACACATGAAATGTGTTTTCTGTGCTTCACGTTTTTTTTTCCTTTGCAGGTACACATTAGCTGGTAAAAGGAGCATGGTGCGTTAGAGATAGAAAGGTCGAGCAAGAAGTCCTTGGCACGGACTGGATGATTTGGGGTGCTTCCCATTCATTCACTAGCTGGGAAGAAGAAACTCAAAGCAGACCGGTTTGTAAGTGTTTCAAGGGATGGGATAATCTCTTCATGTTGCAAGTGCATCCTGTGAGAAGGGAACATAATTGTGTTTCTAATGATGTGTTCAGAAAATACAGTTTTCCTGGAACTTTTCACATTAATTTAGTGCTCACGCTGTCTGAATTTCAATAGATCTCTTTTAGACTCGGAGAGGTCCAGACCTTTAGATCCCATGCTAACATTGAGTCCCTTACTTTTGGAAGACTTCTACTTAAGTCTTTGCAATGCTGAAACGTACCTTACGTGTCGACCCTTCAATTTAGCTCTTATTTAGCTTCAATTTGTGCTACATAGAAGGAACTTGAATTCGTTTATAGAATGGCAGATCTTGTTTCTTAGTTTTTGAATTGCTGTGACAGAAATCTTTCTAGGCCTTATATTGAAAAGATTAAACCTGTTTCGGAGTTTCAGACTGCCGATTTTCATTTTATAGCTCTATAACCTGATTTTGATATGCTAAAATGTTGGAATGATTACTAATTTGTAATAAACCTACTAAACTTTAATAGTGATTCCTTGTCCTTTTTGTGTAATCAGATGGGCTTCACAGAATTGTAAATTTTAATTTAATGGTTAACTCCTTGTCACCCAATACTCTGAAAATATTCAGTACAGAATGGGCCATGTGCGCTCCTGCAAAGTTCATGTGTCACAAAACTATCAATTCATATCAAAGTTCTTATGGACAGAAGCATTTTCTCCTTTCTTTGCTGTTTCTGTCGCTATCATGTTAGTATCCACGTACAATATATGGGATAAAGTATCCCCTGGCGTACATAATAATGGAGTTCCATAACCTTACAAAGGAACTCAGCCTACATCCTCATTCTTCTATATGGCTATGGAACTCCTCTGTGACTTGCAATATCCTTTTAATGTACAGCTGGCTGTACTTTATCCCTTAAACATCCCCAATAATGAAGCTGGTGAATATTTTAGCCCTCAGGGAGGATGAGGGGTGTTGTCTCTACCTCCATTTTCGCCCCAGTCCTTAATGTACAAATCACTTTAGTAAGTAAACTAAACAGGGCTGTACTGGCCCTTAGTGCACTCAGGCAGTGGTGTTGGAACAATTTTCAGAGTGGGGGTGCTGGCATCATCGTTACATCACTGAAGTCACAGGGATTGTGAAAATCCAGCCGTCATGCAAAGAAAAAGTATAGTAAATGGGTCACACCCATTCAGCAGGAGATTGGTAGTGGTCTGGTATGGAGCCAGTGGTGCATTTTAGAACTCACTATCACAAATATATTACTAATGCATTGTGTGTCATTTGCAGATAGCACATTTTTCTTTGAAATGGCTACAAAATGTGTACGGATATGCAGTTTTATCGATAAAACTATATAGCGCACAAAGTATAATGTGTGGAAACTGATTATCTGCAGATAGTCACCATTTGCACATCACCAAGTAAAGTGTCTCGATATTTTCCTTTCATACTACCTCTAAGATTGTCAGACAGTTCACAATACAAAATCCTCTAACTATAAAATCCGAGAAAGAAAAGTAAACACCAGTCTCCACGTTCAAGTAAGCAGCAGTATGTCAGAAGACATAGCCTGACATTTGACCTGGGTCTTTGAACCACAGCATATGTGACAAGGTAAAAATACATTTAAAGGCATCTTTATTGATCATTCACCTTCTGAGTTCCAGCATGGTTAATTTTGGGGATGCTGCAGCACACCCCGCACCTTTACTTCCAGCAATTATGCTATCAGGTCGTGGGCAATGGGCTGGTGTGAAAAGTCAGTGTGTGAGCTATTGTTATGGACTGCTGTGCTGGTTATAACTATTGGTTTCCTAGACATTAAAACAAACACTGCCTACAGCAAGCTCAAAAGCCATGCAGTCATCCGTACTTTCCAAAACAATTACAAAGAATGTCTTTACAAGTTCCAAACTGCCCCAATTTGAAAACATGGGCTGCTTTTTTAGCTACCTACCTAATTGGCTAACGATGGGCATTTTCATTGTGTTGCCCAAGCCTATTATCTGTCCCAGACCAAGCCTGAAAGTAAACTCCAGGACTCAAATCATACAGCAATTCAAACTGAAAGAAGATAGGTATTTTCAAAACATGCTGACGCAGGTGCTAGACTTAAGAGACCACATACCTCTCAAGCTTAGTTGCTAAGAGGGCAGGGACATAAGTCTCCTGGATTATTTCCAGTATTCTCAGAAAGAGGGTCATCAGTCTGAACTGGGCTCTTGCTGGGCTTCAGTTCTCATGATGGGTCTGGGTTTTTATTCTTTTGTCTGAAGCAGGTGTTGGCCAATATAGAGGTACTGCAGCATCTCCTAGGTGTTACATGGCAGAGTCCAAGGATCAATGCAATCAGCTGTTGAGTTTCGAATAAGTGGAGAGTCTTTTATTCCAATCCAATTAGAATGTAGCACAAGAAAGTTGATGGGAGAATGCTCATACTTCTGACAGAGGATTCTGAGGTTACTGGATGCTAGGCAAGAAGCAAGATGAACCATTGGGATGTCTGGGGTATTTTTCCATCTTTTTCAGACAAGAATAAGAGATGATGCAGTGAGATTCTGATAGGCTAAAGCTCCCACTAGGGTGCACTAATGAATTCCCATGCTTCTCGCTTGGAGGGATCTACAAAAAAATATTCACAGCATTACTCTCTAGAATACTTGAAGAAGCATGGAGTTTCTGTGTTGTGTTCTAGGCAAGGCAACCCGGTAGACCCTGATGATATGAGGGGCTCACCAAGTAAGGCACACATGTGAAGAAGGACAAAACACAAGACAAGTAAAATGATAGGGTGTCTTTTGGAAGCAGTGGTGCTAAAACATTTTAAGCTAGTGATACCACGAACATGTGATGGTAATACTTAGTTGTGGGACAAATCTCGTTTATGGTTGCTACACTCGCTATTGCTTTTATTTCACGTGATGGAAGAAATGGATGAACCAATACTCATGCAGCTGTTAAGTAAATGTGTTCAAAGTGTGGTCTACTCTTCTGCGTAGCTTGCTAATTTCCTGCAGTGCACCAGACAAAACTGTTCAGAGTTTTGTTGGGCTGCTGAAGAAAGCAGAAAGGGAACATGAGGTTCCATATAAGAGTGAACACATCCTAGATAGATAAGGCCATCTTGTTCATCAGAGACTTCACTATTGTTATCCCCCAGAAGATTGCACATTCTAGTTTTGGACCTTGATTCATAGGCCTACAGAAAAACAAACGGTGGAATCAAAATTGCATGAAGTATAGTGACCCTCCTCATCAGAAACATTTTGAATGTAGATACTATTAGAGAAAAACTCATAGGACATATACACGGGCTGGTCCTACTCTACTACCAACCTCTATCTAAAGTCAATCTTTCCTTCCTCAAATGAAAAAGGAGCATAAACTGCAGGGTGGTGGCAACTGATCTAAAGTCAGCACCGTATGTCTGTTCATGATGCACAGTTGAGGTAGGTGCCAAGACATTTTAACGTGGATTTTCTTTTCTCTAATCTTGGCCATTCAGGAGAGAGTGCTACCTCAAGACATCATATTGGCAAGAATACTGACAGCATAACTTCTTTTTACACTGGTGGATATTTGCAGTTACGATATAGCACATTCATCACACATTAACTGTTAAGATTTCAAGGTCTTGTGGTAAACTCTGGGCCTTCTTTGGCCACACAGGGATTTGGACTCCGTTACACCTAGGCGGTGTACTTGGTGGTCAGAGCAAAAATGGTTTATGTGTCTTTTGGTACACTCATGAAAATGAAGTAGAGTTCAATAATTCTCATAGGTTCATTGGGTTTTGCTTTTGATTACATGTGGTGGGGGCAGGGGAATTGATGCCAACTATAACACTTCATTACTGGTTACAGAGGATTTATTGTCTTCCTAATCCTACTACTTCGCTCAGTCCTTATGAAACCTCCATTATGATGACAGAGGATTATTATATGGTGTGGTTGTGAGACCTCACAGTGAAATAAATCACCACCTTTACTGGATCCAGTCACATTTGTTTGAAAAACCTTAGCTCACCCCTAGGTGGCTGTTGCTCTAAGCAGTCTGGCTTCATTAAAAAACAAGTGCAAAGCATTAGGAAGTACCAAAACAGTTAAACAAGAAAGACAATAATGACTACAAATTCACAGCAATTAATAAACACAGGTTGTATTTCTATCTTTAAAGTGACACCTCAGCAACAAAAATCCACCAGTGTGTTCCGGAGATATTAATTTCGAAAGGAATCATAAATTGCTGCTTTTTCATTTAATGAAACAAATAATTGTAATAGACCGAACTTGCGGTCAAACTTTGCAAACTTTTATGAACTCGTAACTACTCCGGCCCTCTTTGAGAAACGTACTGCAGCAAGGAGCAAGTCACAGGAGCCAAAGTGGCTTGGTTGAACAGTTACCTCACAGTTAAACTAGTCTCTATTTCAATTCTAGGTTCGACAGATGAACCGCCGTACACTATATTGGAGTAGTCCTGATGCAAGCAACGCAGTATGCTTAAGAATGCAGACAATGCTGATCTGGTGACGGGGGGTCTTCCTGAGGCTACTCCTCAGCCCTTGGTCACAATGGGGTGACTTTGGGCACAGGAATCGAAGTCCTTTGAAGTCTGGTTGAAGTCTATTCAAAAACCTGTTGCCACTAGTCAACTGGTCTCTGTCTACAGCAAAACCACAATCAACTCGTATGTACATATATTCATCTTCATTTAGTAAACATTTCTCATGCCACTTTTTCAGTTTAGAATTCATTTGTTTAATCAATCCGGAGATAGGGTTCATATCCAACCTCTCATAACATGTTACATCATTCAGCTGATGTACTCTGATGTCTCTCCCAGGTCCAGCAGACTTGGATGCAACGTTTGAGGGCTGGGTTTCCGTTTCCTAGGCTGCATGTTGGCGGTCAGTGGCAGTCAGGCGTTCTTGGCTACCAACTCTCCAAGGCAGGCTTCTTCAATTTTTGTCTCAAAACTCAATGACTCAGGCACACGGTTTAAATGTCCAAAACAAAGTAATTTGTATCAAACATCAAATGTCCATTCAGGTTCACAGGTCCATTCTTTATTAGGATTCTTTGCCCTTTGCCAACACGTGTTTCGTCTTTTTGGGCATGTAGCCCTTACAACTTCATCAGCGCTAGAAATAAACACAAATATCTGTTTTCACAAACCAATCTTCCTCAAATAAGCAAAATCACCCTACGTCATACACGATCCATAAATACTCTCTCCGGTGGGAACTCACAAGCATCATGAAACTAATTAATTCCCTAACCCCTGAGTCACATTCAATTGGCCCTCCACCACATTCAAATGTTTAAGTAAGTCCTGTTCATCAAATTCTTTTCTCTAACATATGTGTTTCCTGACTGTGTATTATCACAAGGTATACCTTTACAAATCAAAACCTTATTCCCAATAACCAGTCCTGTGTCACACAACCCACCATGTGACTCACTCCCTTACCCATGAAGGGAAATCAGACTCACGATTAACTCCAACATAGAACCCTTCTATACCCTTGTCTATAATCAGTGCAGAGTCCTCTTATTCAGTATTTATATTATTTGCTCTGTCAAAAACAATAAAACAGCTCTCATGTTTATCATAAACTCAAAAATTAAACCTGTTACTAAAACTGCTTTACCTCTCCCACTCACCACAAAATCTTCAAAGCCACCCCCAATCTTCCGTTATTTGTTATGCGTACAACTGCTTCTTTATATAGATCAATCAGTAGGAACATGAATTACATGTCTATAATTAATGCCTTCCTTAAAATAGTATATCTTCAAAGCACAAAATGTACTGTCTTCTAGTACAGTGGTTCTCAACCTGTGGTCCGGGGACCCCTAGGGGTCCACAGAGCCTCCTCAGGGGATCCACGACTACTTAGAAAATAAAATAATAACAGACTAAGTCACCAGCTTTCTGTAATGACTCTGTGGGGGGTCCCAGAGATCCAGTACTGATAAAGTGGGGGTCCACAGAAGTCAGAAGGTTGGGAACCACTGCTCTAGTACTTACTAAGCACCCAGTCCATGTCTCAGGCAGCATGTACACCACGCATCCCAGCATATACTATGGCTGCCATCTTTGTTCCCCTTTAAATCAACATGTTCAGGATTAATAAAATCAAAAACAGACATACGTCTTGTCGCATATCTGTATTTAGAGTAATACAATCAAGAGTGGACATACAACCCATCGCATGTCAATGGTTGCCATACTGCAGTGCTTAGTAAGTTATTATCCCAGTCTGATTTCGTGTTATCGAATTTAACCTCCTTGCTTTCTTGATCAATTACTTAGATGGCTACACAACTGACCACAAACATGCGTTCCAATATATACTGGTTTCCTTAGTGTACACAATACTCCAAAGTAGTCAAAGACGTATGTCTTGCTGCATGTGTGTCCTAAAGCAGTACAATCGAAAACTGACTTTCATCCTATATTATTGGCCGCCATATTACACTCGCACAGACAAAATACTGAAAATATTAATATATTCTCTCAACAAAAGAACATAACCAAAACCTCCCCTCCAAGATTAATCAAATACTATTATCATAACACTGTCCTATTTAACTACTACGAAATCACTATATCCAATGTTTTCATAGATATTATAAACTTACAGAATACTACAATTTCTCAGTATCATGTTCTGTGTTCCCTTATTATCAGAGTGTCATCATTTTGTAACTGTTTGAGAGCAATCCGTTCACCAGAACTTAAGTTATCCACATTTCTACCTAGTTGAATAATACACTGCTTGCTCATTCTGTCCAATTCCCTGCTCACCATTTGGAAAAAAAACAATCAATACTATTCCCACTAGTGACTTGCAGGGTTCAACGTAATTTAAATTTAAGTCCACTATCAATACTGGAGTTTGTTCTCACATTCAAGTCCTCCAACATTTTAGACATTATAGTAGTATCTTCCTCCTAAACTGTGATCGATAATAGTGTTACAGTATCATATACATCTTGTATAGTCAAGTCACCAGAACTAATACCAACATCTTGGACATGAGTGACTTTGTTAATCGGTGATTTTTCTTTTTTTTTATTCTTACGTTTCAATTGCCTAGAAAATTTGAACAGATCTATTTTCATGGTACAGAATTCTCCACTTTTACCTGGGCAAAATTCCATCCTGCTTTTCAATAATGAGATCATATCCTCATTACATGTTTTTTTCAGACAAATTAATGGTAATGATCAAAACACTCTGGGGTTCCATCCTACCTCTATTTCCTCTTGGTCCATGACCTTGTAGTCATGCCTTTCCTCTTGTTGCCTTGACCTTTCTCCTCTTTTTCTTCTTCTAGCCTTCTTACCTTTTCCTTCTTCAACTTTTGTGGCCCAGTTGCTGTAAAAATAAGTCAGTCAACTGACTCTTGGAGTCACCTCTTTCGCCTGAGGCTTGGGGATGACTTTTCCTCAACCAGGACACCACTAGCAAAGTCCATTCTTTGCTAGCCCAAGGAGCAGCAGGTAAAGTCCAGTCTTGGTGTAGCCTCTCTTTGCTGGGTCCAGAGAACATCAGGGCAGTCCTTCTTCAGTCCACTATTCAATGCAGATGTGATCTTAGGTATATGTGCTAGGTGTGCAACTTTTATGCCTAGTAAGTGCCCTTGTAGGATGTGGTGATTACTAGCCAATGGGCTACCAGTCCCCTCCCACCTAGTGATTACTTCCTGTGTAGTGTGGCATTTAGCTATCCAAGCATGCACTAATATGCTGACTTTCAATATGGCAGAACCCTTCTCTCGGTGTGTGGAGCTCCCTAGACCACCCCAGTGGTGTTGCAACCTAGGGGATACATACCCACAGGAAAAAAAAATGGTTTGACAACGGCTTCCCCCTTTCTGTCTTCAATGCCAACCAGTCTTCAAGCCCCTCTTCTGTGTGTCCAGCATTTGCTCTTTAAAGGTTGCTCCCCCTCATGCTCTCACCTTGAGCTTGTTCACTCCCCATTTGGCCTTACTGCCCAGGGAGAATTCATATCTCTCCCAATGGCAGGCATTTACATCTACCCCCAAAGAGAACAGAAGGCTGTCTTGTGGCCAGCAACCATAAATGGTCACTGGAAAACGTTAGGCAAAAAAGTGGCAACTAAAGTCATCATTTGTGCAAAAGTAACATTAAATTCAACTTGACCATCAAGTTGGATTTAACACAACGATTCTTTTGATATCCTGAAGTATGATATTTAGCAGTCCAATATAGAAGTTAACACTGCTGAGCAGTCAGAGTGTAACTGTACTCGCCAATGGAGCTACTAGCCTTTCCACAGTAAAAACAACAATTTAGGGTTTTTACTGTTAGGACATGTAAAGTTAAGAAACACATGTCCAATGTTTTAATATAATGCAACCTGCCTTGAGGGCTCTATAGCCCTGCTTTTGAGATGACTTCTAAATATTAAAAAGGAAGGTTTGGGTTTGCCATTATTTTAAATGGAAAAGTTGAGTGAGCATTTGAAAACTACTCTGCCAGCCAGCAAAGGAGGGCTGGTGGTCACACTTTGCTGTCTCACTCGCAGTGACACTATAAGTGCTGCACTTAACAAGAGACTCTGGGGCTGATTCTTAGCAACCTTTAAAAAATGGATGGTCTTGACCTTGGGGTGGAATGTTTGTACATGACCTTCACCCACTTGGTGACCCAAGTACACCACTAAGCCTTGCCTACTTGCCTTAACAGTCAGGCCTGCTTTCTGTTGGCCTGAAGAACTTCCTTGAGTTGGACCAGACCATTCTTGCTAGCAGAACTGAATACCGCAAAATCAGGCCTGGAAGAACTCTGTTCGCCAAACTCTGGAACGTAGCAGGTGCTTTTTCAACAAAGAGATATCACTTTAAATTGAAAATTGGCTTCAGGAGTGGAAAGTGCAGACCTCTCTTTAGCTGCTTCGGTCAGAGTTATCTGTCAGTATCCTGAAGTCAAATTAAATGCACTTAGGTACTTAAGAGCCTCACACTTATCCATGAGCTCATCAGCTCTAGATATGGGGTGAGCACCAGTCTTGGTGAATGCACTTAACCTCTGTAATTCACATAGTACCTCATCTCAGGTTTCCCTCCCATATGGGTTTGGGTTAGGCACCATCACCACTGGGATGGCTCAAGGACTGTTTGAGGGCTCCAACACCCCAAGCTCTAGCATTTTGTCAGCCTCAGTTTTGATGTTAGCTTTGTCCTGGTTTGACAGCCTGTAAATTTTACTCTTGACAGACAAGTTGTCACCTGTGCCCACATAATGGACACACCAAATAGCAAGACCTGGACTCAATGAGACCTGACCTGCAAAACGTTAAACAAGCTCTAACAGTCCATTTGCTTTGTTCTGTCAATGTGGGGGAGAGGAATACTCACATTAGTTCACATACATATTGATTATTTCGCAGGATCTCCCCATAAAACACACAATGCACAAGAAATGCGCAGAGTTAAAAATTATTTGCAACAAATAATCATATATAAAAAATATTAAAACCAAACTTAAATTTAAGAATGCTACACTCCAGACATATAGCCATATTATTGAGTCCATATGTTTCTTTAAGCACGAAACCGAGTACATAAATCTACTCAGACTATAAAACCTTGGGTATCCGCCTTAAAATCCTTAAAGCTGATTTATAGCACCTCACATCAGAATCAGACATTTTGGGTGAATCTATTTTCTTCTGACCCCTAGAAAAATAGGTCAGAAGAATAAAATGTGTCTACTTGGGGCATTATTGTGCAGAATAGGCAGCAAATTAAATCGTTGTTGCCTATAATCCATTTCTGTGTAAAATTGTTGGTGGGTAAGATCTGCAACCTGAATGTGAGATATAGAGTAGATATAGAGTTTTAGCATATTGTGGGAGCTCACAATCCATTTCTCTTCTCTAACGTGACAATTTGTATTTTATGACAAATAGCACACTATTTTCGTAAGATATATCTAGAGCCTTGTTATTGTCAGCCTTACACCATTTCTAATGTTTCTGCTGACTCACTTAATGTGCCCAAGTATCTGTGATTTATGTTCACCACATCCCCTTATCTACAGTTAAACACTGATACGCCACATATATGTAGGTGATTGGTGTCAGAGTGCGATTTCTTAAAATCCTCGGAGCATACATTTAGATAATCTCTTTATGAATTGTCTTAATTTTCTGTTTTAGTTTTATTAATCTTGTTATTAGTTTTTCTCAATTCCTAGGTCTTGCTCATTCTCTTACCTATGTCCTGATAATGATCTTAACGTTGTATAAGGTTGTAATGCCATTTACGTTATTGTCAATTAAACTTTTATGCTAATCATGGACTGTGGGCTCATGACTAAATGTTTTTTACTATGCCTCTGACAGAAAATCAATGATCGAAGTCTACTGTCTATTGCCTTACACACTTTGTGAGCAGTATGAACACTGAGCACCTTTATGTCGAATTAGAAAATATTTATACTCGTTCCACGAGTATGGGTATAGCTGCTTTGATTAAACAAGTGTGTTCCATTTCAGCTGTTAAATTTAACATTGTTGAGCAACCATAAATCATTTGTCCAATAGGAAACCGTGGTGGCTTATCTACGGTTATGCCCCTGGTTCCAGGAAGTCATAGGGCCGCCACCATTGTTTAATATCTCAAGGCATGTACATCAAGATTGTTTTTGATAGCATGCAAGTAACTGAAGCCTTTGTAAAAGTGTTAGCATGGGGTAATAATGGCTGCCTGAAGATATTAACCAACCGTCCTAGTTTAGTCTGATAAAATAATCTTATTTAATCTGAGTTTATGTGGTCATGTTTTGGCCAGTTAACACATTTAAAGATTCAGGGAAGTTGACAGATTTGCAGGGGAAAATTATGGTCCAGACTGAGTGATGTTCATTTGTAAAGTAGCTAGCACAAGTCATGCTTAAGATTTTCAGTAGCAGGTCTGCTGTGGTGCACAAAGTGACAGCAGATGATGAGTGACATCGATGGTGCATGTCTTGTTCTGCAGACAGAATGGTATGACTGACTGTCTTTGGTCCAACTTTAGCATCTGAGTCGGGCATTTGGCAAGAAATCACCTGGCCGTAGCTCCAGGCTCCAGTCACAGAGATACAGAATGGGGTAAGACTGCACATAATGGCAGGGCTTTGACAAAGAGAGCCCGACACACAGTAATGATGGCGCAGGTACTGTGAAAATTCTATGGACCTGTCATAGTAGTACAAAAAACGGGTGCTAGAGTCTTGACTTCATGACACAGTAAAAATCACTCTTCAAAATCCTTCAACCCTGGAAGGCACAAGAGGGATAGGTAGCAGGTGCAATTCTCCTTTGCATGTGTTACTTTCAAGAAATGAGTGACAACCTACATAAGTTTGATGGCACTCAAGTAACCTGAAGGGTAAGGCCAACAATGAATATTTAAAAAATACTGGGAGAAGATCTTTGTAAGGATCCAATTGTCTGTTACTTAGATCCATGTTTTTATTTTATATCCTTTGCCTCAGACACAGGTACCTGCTTAGAGAAACATTGTACATAGAAATACTGCTATAGCTTTTGATATTCTGGATGCACAAGGCTCAAAGGTTGTAAAAGTGTGTTATTCTTATTATACCATCGTACTTTCCCATGTGTTCTTTTTTGTAATTTTGCTTTGTCATGTCAATGGAAAGGCACAAAGCATGCCAAATGCATTTTAAAACTTGACATTTGCTTAACACATCTAGGCTTATTACTTTGAATACTATGTTTATGATTTTTTAGGATATTGTTTGTAGAGAGTTAAACTTTGGGTATCGAAGTGCAATGGTATATAATGCTGGATGAAGAAGGGGTCAACATAGCAACAGGCACTACATGTTTCAGATGTATAAAAAGAAGGCAGTGGGTTTTGCTGGTCAAGCTTAGATGGGTGTAGGTGAACACCGCACTCCAGGTCAATAGGAACACTGTCTGCAGTCAATGTTTTTTAAACATTTGTATTTGTTTTTCGGTTAGGCCATGATTCTGCCTACAGTGTATGAGTCAACAATAAAAGCAAAGCGAGCAACATGAGCTGCAAGCAGATAGGTAGAACTATTAACATTCCACATGTTGTAGCATTTAAAATTCAACAGTTTGCAGTGATGCAACGGATAAGGACCCATGATATAGACTAGCAAAACATTAAAGGAATAAAACACCTCAGACAGGCACATTAATTATGGAAAAAAAATCATTCTTGTTGATTTAGAATGGAGGGAAAGGTATAGGGGAGCACTTAAATCACCACAGTGTCATAACTAGTTGCCTCACTCCCTAAGGCAACTCATTTACTAATCCTGATCTTTTCACCTACTATTTACTGATTTCAGCCATGCTAGTGTTATTGACTCCAACTGGTGAGCAGCTAAAGTTGTGGACTTTTCTTGTGGTTTGATTTATAAAACAGGGTTTCAGGGGCAAGGAACGGTTCTTAGCCTTGAGGTTTATGAGGTGAGTAGAAGGTTATTTGGGTTCTTTGTTACGTGCTTTCACATGGGTGAGGCAGATGATCCTGAAGCAATCCTTAACCAGCATCCAAAAGAGAAAAAAGATGTAACCCCTCGGGTGCCTTGGACGAGGTCACCTCGTCCTACACCCGGGAACTGGGGGGAGCGCTAGCGCTCCCCCCCAGTGCTCCCCACCCACCCCCCCAAGGCAGGGATGGAAGGGGAAGCCCTTCCCCTTCCACACCCTGACCCACCCCACCCCCCATGACATCAGCGTGCATCCTCCCATCGCGCTGGAAGCTCAGCTTCCAGCACGATCAAAAGAGAAATGCAAAAGCATTTCTCTTTCGATCACGTGGGGGAAGCCCAGAGAGGCTTCAAAGGGAAGGAAAGGAATTTCCTTCCCTTTGAAGTCTCTCTGAGCGTTTCAAAAGCCGGATTGTTTGCAATCCGGCTTTTGAAACGCCCACTAGACACCAGGGATTTTTTTATTTTTAATGAAATGGACATAAGGGAGCGACCCCTTGGGCAAGGGTCGCTCCCAGGGGGGGCATTTTTTTGGAATGCCTTTTCTGCCCCCTGGGGGGGCAGAAACCTCTAGGCACCAGGGAGTTTTTTTTTTTTTACGTGAATTTCACGCAAGGGGAGCGACCCCTTAGGCAAGGGTCGCTCCCCTGGGGGGGAAATTTATTTTAGGCCATTTCTGCCCCCCTATTTTGATTAGGACGATCTGCCCCCAAGGGGGGCAGAAACCACTAGGCACCGGGGATTTATTTTACTTTTTTGTTTTACAGATGGGGAGCGACCACTTGGACAAGGGTCACTGCCCTGGAGGGGAAAATTGTATTTAGGCCATTTCTGCCAAATCGGCCGATTTTTTTGCTACGCCAATCTGCCCCCAGTGGGAGGAAAAACCACTAGGCACCGGCAAATTTATTTTAGGCCATTTCTGCCCCCCCTGGGGGCAGATCGGCCTATAGTTATTAGGCCTATCTGCTCCCGGGTGGGGGGGGGGCAGAAACCTCTAGGCGCCAGGGCAAATGTTATTTTTGTGGTTTTTTTTTGTTTGTTTGTTTTTTTAGAGAATGGGAGCGACCCATTAGGCAAGGGTCGCTCCCCTAGGGGGCAAATTGTATTTATACCATTTCTGCCCTCCTTGGGGGCACATTGGCCGATTTTCGGTCATTCTGCCCCCAAGGGGGCAGAAACCACTAGGCACCGGGGATTTGTTTTTTTTTTGCGCCAATATCACGCAAGGGGAGCGACCCCGTAGGCAAGGGTTGCTCCCGGGAAGGGGTTGGGGGGTAAATTTATTTTAGGCCATTTCTGCTCCCCACGGCTGAGCTAGAGGCCAAAATCCACAGTTAGGCACTTTGCAAAAAAACACCTCTGTTTTCTGTGAAAAAATTTGATGTGTCCACGTTGTGTTTTGGGCCATTTCCTTTTGTGGGCTCTAGGCCTACCCACACAAGTGAGGTACCATTTTTATCGGGAGGCTTGGGGAAACGCTGGGTGGAAGGAAATTTGTGGCTCCTCTCAGATTCCAGAACTTTCTGTCACAGAAATGAGAGGAAAAAGTGTTTTTTTGGCCAAATTTAGATGTTTGCAAATGATTCTGGGTAACAGAACCTGGTCAGAGCCCCACAAGTCACCCCATCTTGGATTCCCCTGGGTTTCTGTTTTTCAAAAATGCACAGGTTTTGTAGGCTTCCCTAGGTGCAGGCTGAGCTAGAGGCCAAAATCTACAGGTAGGCAGGCCCTTTGCAAAAAACACCTCTGTTTTCTGTCCAAATATGTGATGTGTCCACGTTTTGTTTAGGGGCATTTCCTGTTGTGGGCGCTAGGCCTACCCACACAAGTGAGGTATCATTTTTATCATCAGGAGACTTGGGGGAACATAGAATAGCAAAACAAGTGTTATTGCCCCTTGTCTTTCCCTACATTTTTTCCTTCCAAATATATGAGAGTGTGTAAAAAAGACGTCTATTTGAGAAATGCCCTGTAATTCACATGCTAGTATGGTCACCCTGGAATTCAGAGATGTGCAAATAACCACTGCTCCTCAACACCTTATCTTGTGCCCATTTTGGAAATACAAAGGTTTTCTTGATAGCTATTTTTCACTCTTCATATTTCAGCAAATGAATTGATGTATACCCGGTATAGAATGAAAACGCACTGCAGGGTGCAGCTCATTTATTGGCTCTTGGTACCTAGGGTTCTTGATGAACCTACAAGCCCTATATATCCCCGCAACCAGAGGAGTCCAGCAGATGTAACGGTATATTGCTTTCGAAAATCTGACATTGTCACCTCAATTTCAATATTTTTCTTTTTCAGTTGTTATTTTCTGTAGGAAACCCTTGTAGGATCTACACAAATGACCCCTTGCTGACTTCAGGATATTGTCTACTTTTCAGAAATGTTTAGGTTCCAGCATTGGTTTCACGCCCATTTCTGTCACTGACTGGAAGGAGGCTGAAAGCACAATTTTTTTTTTAAAATAGGGTATGTCCCAAGTAAACTGCCAAATTTGTGTAGAAAAATTGGGTTTTCTGATTCAAGTCTGCCTGTTCCTGAAAGCTGGGAAGCTGGTGATTTTAGCACAGCAAACCCTTTGTTGATGCCATTTTTAGGGAAAAAACCACAAGCCTTCTTCTGCATCCACTTTTTACCATTTTTTTTTCAAAAAACGAAATGTTCACTGTATTTTGGCTAATTTCTTGGCCTCCTTCAGGGGAACCCACAAAGTCTGGGTACCTCTAGAATCCCTAGGACATTGGGAAAAAAAGGTCGCAAATTTGGCTTGGCTAGCTTATGTGGACAAAAAGTTATGGGGGCCTAAGCGCGAACTGCCCCAAATAGTCAAAAAAAGGCCTGGCACAGGAGGGGGAAAAGGCCTGGCAGCGAAGGGGTTAAAAAAGAGCTATGGGTGGAACGAATGGATCGATCTTGGTTGCTGATAATTACTTGTTTAAAAGTGGACGTGGCCCTACAAACCTTATGCAACCCATCTAGGGTACTGCCCAACTTTAATTGCCCAGACCAAACTACCAGACTACAGTTCTTGACCAGAAACAAACTGAGACTAATAAACATAGTGGACGCATGAACTGATTGGCTCACACCATCCAGGAGTCTTGCTTCAATCAAATGGCATTGCAAAAACGAACCAACGCCATATCTATGCTCAGAGCCCTCTTTAGATGAAAATGGATGGATATTTTTAACATTCTTATACAGAAGTGACTGCTGCACACTTTTATACAGAGCCTCCACTTAATACCGACTTTGCGATGTACGACAAAACCATATAATCTGCACTTTTGGACAAATCCTTAATTTTTCATAATAAACGGGTGAAACGAAAAACAAATATACGCCTGTTTTTGTGGGTCTTTGCAGGTTACCAGATAATAGGGAGGTGTGTGACTGTGCGGTAAAGGTTTTTACTACCTCTCCCCCGCTACATGTGATGCCAAAAAACAGAAGGACCCACAGACCTGACGACCCACACAACTCTCTCATGCATAATACAGAGAAAAAAGTACAACTCACTGGAGAAACAACCAACCAGGACTTAAAGCAAGATTGACCTCAATGTGTCTATCATTTTATATCCTCTTAAAGCATTACTTCTGACCATAAGCACACTTACGTTGTACAAGGTAAAGTCAGTACACATAAGCTAAGAAGAAACTACATTATATTAGTCCTTCAGAAAAACGCCGCTCCCTATACCCCCTTGATATTATTTGAAGATATCATACTGCACTGCATGTAAAATGACATGAGCACAGATGAGTTCATGGTACGTGAGTCAGATGCATTTGGCACACAGACTAGCAATGTGTAGTCACGAAAAGGCCGACGGAAGGAAACTGAGACGACGCCACAAGACTCAACCCATCAAAACCGCATATCATGATAATACAACATCCTCATCGTAGTACCAGAACCTAGAACACGATGTTAAACTTAATTTATATATTAGAGACGTGACACAACAACGCAAGGAAGACAGGATTAAACATGTGCTTGAAGGATTATGAACAACGACGGCTTTTAAAGAATCGGCCCAATTTGACAAGATTACTTATGTGACTGAAAGTGTTCATATTATTCTATGTGAATTGATGTTGCATGTGATGATGTGACGCTTATAATATTTATGTGTAATTTATAAAATTTGTGGTAATGGGGAAGGGAAATGGGAAGGACAATGATTAATACACGTTTTTTTACAACTAAATACATTTTGTGAAATAGTTTACGTGTAACTGCGATTTGAAGATAGATGCATAGCTATCATGTCATGCATGACACATCCAGTAACGTGTAGCTTTTTGCCAACTCCGCATGCATGCAAAGTGCTGCTGGCTAAAGAGCCAGACTGGATGGGTGTGTCTCACACAACATGGAGCCGCTTAACAGCTACAAGTTCGATTACTTAGGGTCAACTAAAGTAAATGCAATACCATATTAAAGTTCGAGCAGCAAGTTACATAAAATAAGGACTTGCTTAAAAATGCTCATATGTGTGTTCCAGATTTGGAAAGGGAAAGAAGAAATTAAAAATATAAAAATCAAAATGACTGACCTTTAGCGTGTCCCTGTTTGCATCTGGCAGAAGGAGCATCAAAAGATTCAGAGCCTGCAGCTGCTGCTTCCTGGAGGGAAGATCTAAAAAATATTCAGATCCAACATTTAGACTCGCAGAACATAAAAAAAGAATGTTTTTCACCATAGCATCAACAAAGCTCATCACAAATCTCAACAATCCTAAACCCTTTACATTCCATGACAAAGTGAAAGCAGCTTCATACAACGAACAAATATTCCGTCTGCTTCACACAACAAACAAATCTTCATGTCTTTACGAAAAACAAATATTTTGTGGCTGTAAGGCAGGAGGTGGCTGCCATGCAGCTGTGGGATTGGCTTTTCTCACTGCATCTACTCAGTGATGCAACACTTTTGGTGAGAATGCATATTGACAGCCAACCTGGATTTTTCACAGGTCTTTTAGATCAGAGTGCTGTTCCTGTTTGTCATAGTTCCTTAGACCAGGCCTGTATAATTGTACCTACAGTTTTCTAGCACACTTCCCCACTGCCGCTCTTAAAATAGACGGGGAAGGGACAGCTGTGTGTTGGATAAGGCCTGGTCATCCATAGAAAGTCACTAAAAATAACACACAACTAAAACTTCACAGTGAAAGACTGAATTCTTCCTGCTAAGTTATGACCCATTCCAACCTTTGCTTGTTTCTTCCTCTTAATAGATAGACCACCACCCAAAAAATTTTTTTGAAGATGTCATGCTAGTTATCGTGTCTAAACCTCATAAGAACCACCCCAACCTATAGATTCTAGGAGATCTCTACATTTGGATTGAAAGAAAAATCTGACTACAACCAGGGGGTCAACCCTGAGGGCTTCAACCTACAACAAAATGTTTCTGGCAAACTCACTCCACGGACACTCTCTTGACATCATATACACCCTACTGGGACAGGCCACAGTCATTGCAAACTCCCCAATAATCTAGAGTGATGACTACCTTCATCTTCAAACTACTGATTAATAAAACTTCAAAGATGGCAACAATCAGCAACCACAAAAACACACGCACACAGTTGAAAACAACTTATCTTGAAACAACTACAATAAATGGACAAGTTACTTACCTTCCGTAACGCCTCATCTGGTAGAGATAATGTCTAGTTGCAAAGTCCTTACCTTAGAATTTCCCTAAGGGATCTGTATCTGGAGATTTTCCTCGAGCAGCACCCTTGCGTGCCATTAGGTGGTGTTGATGTGTTCTGCGTCTGTCGTCAGCTTCGTCCGTACCGGATTTGACGTTGAGGGTCCTATAAAGGCACCACCCTGGCGCACTAGCGTCAGTTTCGCTCTACGACTTTCCACGCCAGAAGCGCATAGCCATGAAGAACACTGACCACTGGTACATCAAAACTAGGGCCATGAACGAGAGTCCCTCACCCTAGAAATCAGTTCGCAGAGCAGGGAGGATAGGTGGGTAGGTAAAGAATCTGCAACTAGATATTGTCTCTACCAGATAAGGAGTTACCGAATAGAGACACCTAGTTGCAGATTCTATACCTTAGAATAGATACTCTAATCCCGGAGGTAGGTCTGCCAACAAAGGTCATACTAGAAAGTTCTGCAGAACCAAACTGGCAAAGTTCCCATCCCTAAGGACCTGACTGTCCAGGCAGTAGTGTTTGGTATACATATGGAGAGATGCCCATGTTGCCACCTGACAGATGTCAAAGGCTCGAACTCCGCTTGCTAATGCTGTGGTTGTAGCTTTAACTCTGGTAGAATGAGCATGCAAACCCTCAGGGGGTTGCTTCTTAGACTGTGCCTAGCATATTTTAATGCAGACTACAACCCATCTGGAGATGGTCTCTCTGCACTGCCCGATCTTTCTTTGCACCCACATAACCAACAAAGAATTTACCATCCACCACGAACTCTGGTACGATCAAGGTAGAACGTCAATGCTCATTTTAGGTCCAGGCAGTGGAGTCTGTCCTCTTCCTAAGAAGAATACGGGGAGTGCAAAAAAAGTAGGTAAAGTGATGAACTGGCCTACTTGGAAGGGCATAACCACTTTTGGTAGAAAATAAGCCCTAGTGTGAAGCACCTATTTGTTAGGATAGGTGGAATGGTAGGACAACTCAGATGACAAAGCCTGCAGCTCACTCACCCTGCGGGCATATTTAATGGCCACAAGGAAGCCTGTTTTCAAAGTGAGAAGCCTGAGAAGACAATTGTGGAGAGGCTTCAAAGGAGTATACATCAGAAATGTCAAAAGTAAATTCAAATCCCATTGGGGTATAATGAATGGAGATGGAAGACACATATGAGTAAGGCCTTTAAAGAACCTATTTACAATAGGAGACTTAAACAAGGAAGGTTGATGAGGCAGCCGCAAAAAAGCAGAAATGGCAGACCGATAACCACTGACAGTGCCCAAAGCAGAGCCCTGCTGGACCAGGGAAATGATAAACAGTAAGACCTCAGAGTGGGGGATAAAAAGGGGGTTAACAGACTTGTCTGTGCACCATGCCACAAATTTAATCAAATGACAGGCACATACAGTTTAGGTTGGGGGATGCCTGACGGCCAGATGAAGTCAGAGACTTCAGGTGGAAGGTCAAAAGCTGTCAACTGCTTCCACTCAATCTCCATGGAAGAAGGTGGAGACTGGACAGGATCAGGCGGAGAGCTCTCCCTTGGTGCTGCAACAGAAGATCCTTCTGAAAGGGCAGTCCGATCGGAGGATCGATAGCCATGCTCAGTCATTCCGGATACCAAACTCTTCGTGCCCAGTATGGAGCCACGAGGAAAACTTGGGCCCATTCGTTCTTGATCTTGAGAACTCTAAGCGGAAGTGGTATGGACGGAAAGGCTTACAGGAGGTCTGAGTTCCACTTGAGATGAAAAGCACTGCTGAGCGACTGCCACCTTGGAAACTCCAATGCGCAATTCTGCTGACAGTGAGTGTTCTCTGCAGAGGCGAACAGAGCTAACCAAGGCTCTCCTCACTGCTGAAAGGGACCTTGAGCCACTTCCAGATGGAGATGCCATTCATTATCGGTTAGGCATTCTAGACTGAGTTTGTCTGCTCTGGTTTGCAGAGATTCCGCCAGATGCTGAACCACCAGGAAAATCCCTGATGTTACAGCCAGGTCCAGAATTGCAGAGCCTCCTCACAAACAGTCCAGCTTGTAGCAGTACCACACAGCAGTGCTGCTGTCTGTGAACAACTGCACTACCTTCCCCTTGATAGAGGGAAGAAACACTTTCAATACTAGTGCGATTGCACAGAGCTCCCACAGGTTGAGGTGGAGTCTGGATTCTGCCAGACCAGATGCCTCTGATCTCTGCCTCTCCCAAATGGCCGTCCCATCCCAGGAGTGACATTGTCACTCCTGTCAGATCTGGTTGTGGAAGGGTGAGGGATCTGCCTCTGACCCATTTGCGGTTCGTTAACCACCACTGCAGATCTTGCTCAGTTCCCTCCAAAATCTAGACAATGCCGGAGAGATGCAGGTCCCACTACAGACCCTGCATCTGCTATCTGGCATTTGTCACCAGCATGATGCAGGAGGCCATGACGCCTGGCAGCCTCAGAGTCATTCTCACCAAAATTCAGGGTAGAGGCTGCAACATCGGTATCATAGTCTGAACATCCTTGACTCGTCGCTCGGGAGGATAAGCCCAAAGCTGCCCTGTGTCCAGAACAACTCAGAAGAAAGTGGGCTTCTCAGAGGGAGGAAGGTGTGACTTCTGCACGCTTATAGTGAACCTCAGCAAATGCAAGAGGTCCGCCGTAGTCTGGATTTGGGAGATGACAGCCTGGGGCGAGCCCACCTTCAACAGCCCATCATCCGGATAGGGGAAGACTGAAACCCCTGATCTGCGCAGATGAGCTGCAACCACTGCCATCACATTGGTGAACACCTGAGGGGCGCTGGTAATGCCAAAAGGGAGCATGGTGAACTGAAAGTGCTTGTGGTCTACCATGAACTGCAAGTAACGTCTCTGGGCAGGCAGGAGGGGAATGTCGAAATAAGTGTCCTGCAAGTCCAACGCTCCATCCATTCCCCTGGATCCAGGGCAAATAAACCGGAGCCATAGTGAGCATTTTGAAGTTCTCCATCTTGAGGAAGAGGCTGAGGGACTGAAGGTCTACATTAGAGTGGAGGCCCTTGTCCTTTTTGGGTACCAGAAAGTAGCTTTAATAGCAACCACAACCTACTTTGGCACAATAACCCACTCTATGGCTCCTTTGGCCAAGAGAGCTTTAACATCCCCTTGGAGAAGTGCCAAGTGATTCTCCATCATCCAATCATAGGATGGTGGCATGAACTGGAGGCTAGCCTTGAAGGGGAGGGAGTAGCCCCTTCGGACAATCTGCAAACCCTACCTGTCTGACGTGATGGATTTCCAGTGGAGCAGGTGATGATGAATCTTGCCTCCAAATGGTCCCTGGTGGGGAAGTGTCAGACTAGGACGTTTTGAAGGCAGCTGTGGGGGTCGGACTGGCCAGACCGCTTGCTCCCTGATCGACGAGGACAGTGGATCCCATGTCCCTGGCCATGCAGAGGCTAAGCAGCATGCGCTGCATGGTGGCTGGGTGGAAACGGATGTGGCTGTGCACCCTGTCCATAGCCACAAAAGGGGGGAAAAGCAGACTGAGGGGGACAATGCCACTGCGAGGCCCAAGGACCTGGCCATAGCACGAGAATCCTTGAAGTGCTTGAGCACCGAGTCTGCTTTCTCTACAAAGAGACAGGTGCCAACAAAGGGCACATCCATAAGATTTAGCTTGGACATCCCCCGAAAAGCCAATCGTCCTCAACCAGGTGTAGGGCCACTGTTGATGCAACTGCTCTGCCAAATAAGTTGGTCGTGTCCAGTCCACATTGGATCGTGGACTTTGCTGCATCTCTCCCATTAGCAACTGCTTGGGAATGTAAAGCCCAGGCCTCCTCCAGGATCTGTGGCAGCACTTAACCAACTATATCCCACAGCTTGTGGGGATAACGACCCAAAAGGCAAGCAGTGTTCATGGACTGCAATGCCAGGATGGCAAAAGAAAATATCTTCTTACCAAGTGTTCCAGCCTCTTGGAGTCCCTATCTGGGAGTGCGGAAGGGAACGCAACATGAGAGGTAGAGGCTTGGATGATTAAGCTCTCAGGGGTGGCATGTTGCATAAGAAAACGTGGGTCACCTGGAGCAGGGCAATGGCGGCGGGCAATTGTCCTTTTCACAGAAGCCCCTGTGTTGGTTTTGGACCAGGTACCCAGTAGGACATCTGTAAAGGCTTCATTGAAAGGGAGCAGGGGTTTGGAGGATGAAGCTACAGGTTAAAGCACCGCTGTCAGGAGGTTAGTCCTGACTGCCAACGAAGACAACTAAAGGTCCAGGACCTCATCTGCTCTCCCCACCACCATAGAATAGGAACCTCCCTCCACAGCCACGGTAAGGGAAGAAAGCGTGCCGGTATTTGGGGAGGTATCCAGGCCACTGGCTTCAACCAAGTCCATACGGCAGTCCATAGGTATTGAAGCTGGTATTCCAAAGGTTCCAGTGGTCTCTCCTGTTCCTCACTGTAACCTAGCCCATTGGAAAGGGTCTCAGGATCTGACATAGGAGGCACAACTCCTGTTGGTGCCAGAGGCAGCATGATATGACGCCCATTCGGTTCTGTGTCGGAGTCTGCAATGAGGATGGGGACAGCTCCGCCAAGCGTATTGACGTTGGGGCAGATGTCAGGGCCGGCATAGGGGAAGGCTGAGATGGTACAACCGGGGCCGGTCTGAATCCAGAAATGGATCCAGTGGTGTACCTCAGAGCCGAGGCAGAAGCTGCCAGCTTGGAACTCAGAGGAGCCCCTTCAGACTCTTCAGGGCCCTAAGGCGCGCCAGCGGTGTTGGACTGCCCACAAATGAGGCACATTGCCTCACAGAATTCTAAGTTGGGCAAGGGCCACACTGGCTCCGGGAAAATCAGGGCAGTGCGGAGGCAGCCCAGATGCAGGCTCCGCAGAGGGAGGCCTAGGTTTACAATGCTCCAGGGTCTGTTTCATTGGTCGACAGATCAGGTGAAGTCAAAGAACATTTTGCTTTCTTCGACGACTTCTTATGCCTCAACTTACATGTTCATCCTGAGGACTTAGAGTGGGACTACGCAGAGAAAGGAGTCGAGTGTCAGCCGCAAGTAGCTTTAGGGACCACTCCCTCAAAAGCTTTCAGATTCGTGGCCCGGCACTCAGAGCACAATTTCAGGTCTCATTCCAGACACCAAGGGCACACGAAGACAGGTCTTGAAACCGATCCTCCGCAAAAACATCCCTTCACACACCAGGAGTAGATTTGCTCAAAAAAGCTTTGACAATAAGTAAAAAATAAAAATAAAAAAAAAGTAAAAAATGACTGAGGGGTATTCTTTCTTTTGATCAGCACGTGGGTGGTACAGAAAGAAAAAAAAACTGACATCAGCGCACCAGAGTGGTGCCTATATAGTACGTCAACATCATATCCATCACAGACAATGTCAATGATGGAAGAGGAGCCAACTGAGACCACCCAATGGCGCACAGGGTTTCTGCTCAAGAAAAATCTCCAGTTCTAGACTGACACATGGGGACATTTCTAAGGTAAGTAATCTGCAAGTAGATGGCTCTGTCAGATATGCAAGACATACACAACTTCCACACTTGGAGCTACATTACACTAGACAACCAGATACAAATAAGGACCAAATCCAGAATCAACCACAAACGAAAACTAGATTGAAGGAATGAAAACACAACTCAACATACTACAGAGAAATAAGGAGATGAATAAACACTCATCTTAAGCCATGTAGCAGAGCCTACAGCACCACAAAAAGAGAACACTATTTCACAAGCATAAGTGAAGCCACCTGCCCCTGTAAGAAGCTCCACTCATTTCTAATAGAATTCTGCAGTCCAGAGTGCCTAACACAGTGCCAAACAAAGAAACACAACGTTTGCAGGCTCCTATAAAACAATCTCCATGGAATAGATCTAAAAAATGAAAAAGACAGAAAATGACCTTAAGGAGAACATAGTTAACACCCCTCTAACACATGACTCGATCACCATAAACAGCGTCAAAAGCAATCTTTCCCCATTTGATACCTTCAATACCATCTCAGAGAATGAATTGCACAACTTTATCAGTGCAAGCAGACCATTAGGATCACTTTCAGAGACAGCACCTCAAACATTTTCAAGGTATCATTCTCACATCCTGAACAGGGGAGGTAGTTAGAAGTTTCCTCAGAAGGTATTTGGAATTAGGGGCCAGAAGCAGTAACTGATTAGGCAGTCACAAGTTTTGTGACTCCCGTGGTTTGAAACTACTAAGTCACTTTTTCATTTGATACAAACTCAACTTGTGTTTCTGAGAGGTTTTACTGAATAGCAAATTGAGTTTTGGAATGCCTACCAATTTGCAATTTTGTAAGGGGCCTGTAAATTGGGAGGGGTGCTCTGTCCAATATGTGAATTGATAACATATGTATCAAAGGTTTGCAACCATAATTGTGGTGGCAATACATTATCAGTTATCGACTCCAAAATGGAGTTCATGTTGGACTAGGCCCTTTCTGAAAGTTCACCCCAGATTTTTGCCTTTCTTTGTTGAATCCACTGTGTAGGTTTTTAGGACTCTGTGCACTTTACCCTAACTAACCATTGGGAAAATTCTCTCCGTTAAATATAGTAAAACTGTATACTCCTAATTGGCACATTTAACTTACTAATAAGCCATTGGTATGTGGTGCTACATGTATCCATGGCCTATAAATTAAATGTTACTAGTGGGTGGTGGCACTCATTCTGCTAGCCCGGTAAATCATGTTTGAGTCCTGCCACTGCACCTTGTAGTGCAGTTTTTAATTGTTGTTGACCTGGCAAAAAAAAATCTTTTGCCATGCCGAAACCTTCCTTTTTAATACTTATAAGTCACACCAAAGGAAGGCCCTTATTCCCATGGGGGCAGAAAACAGGGCATATGAATTTTACATTTTACATGTCCTGACAATGAAAAACTCTTAAAGTCATTTTTCACTCTAGCAAAGCTATCTCTCCCATAGACTAACACTGGGTTACCTTGATCCACCTATTTGAATTGTAAATTAAAACCCTCTTTAATGGTAAATTCTGATTTTAAAGTCCTGCCCTGAAAATACCACTTTTAGAAAGCTAACATTTTTCTGTCTAAACCAAGTGGGCCTTTTACCACCGGCCAGGTTCACATGACTGTGAATGGCTGTCCTGTGGTGAGTTCCCTATTTCTTCCTGAAATGGGAACAAAAGTGTCTTGGGTCCTGAGTAGGATAGCCCTTGCTATCAAAGGGTTGCCTGGGTGTTGTACTCGGCCATTCCGGATGTCTGATGCTGCCTGCTCTGGCACTAGCAAATGCAGCTTACACATAGGCCTGCTGCCCTTTGTCCCCCTAGATGGGCCGGCCTGCCCTTTTCGCCCCTAGACAGATTGGAGCCAAACAAAAGGAAAGGAGAAGATTAGATAAAGGGGGCATCCCCTGCACACAAGCTGGCACTGGGTATACACGTGGCATCCTCAAAACCTCTCATCAAAACAATCTTGGACCTGAGAAGATTCAGAAGAAGAACTGTGCTGTTGTAGGAAGTAGGAATACTTAGACCTGCCTGATCTAAGACCAGGACTATAGAATTGCCTCCATGTGTGAGTTGGGTGACCTCCTGGTTGAGCTACAGAGCCACAACAAGCTTTTATGGGCCTTTCCGGCAACTGTACAGCTACCTAGCACTAACTTGGCCTACCTGTACCCTGATGCTGGCCTCTGCTGGAGCGAGTCCTGGCCAAGAGATACCACCCCAGGTCCTGAACCCTTGGCTGGTGTCGCAGTGTACCCATCCTACCTATACTCAACTATAAGGACTGGACTCCAAATTAAAATCCAGATGGTATTGGCTCTTGACATTGAATAAGAAGCATCACCAGTCTCTTCACAACTGCAAGCAGATTCTTTGCATCAGCAACAACTGATTGCATCTCCCATCAACATAAGGCTCTGAATGAGACTTGCTTTTTGCATCATCAGTGACCACCCATGTCCCCAACCAACATGAATAACCGTCGACCACCTACTCTCTGTGCCATCAACCATTCTCTCATGGTCATAATCAACACGAAGTGCTGGCTGAAACTTCTCACATGGAACTGGACTAAGTAGAAGTTAAACTTCCCACCAGAGTGAATGTGGTCTCCATGTCGCAGTCAGCCTGAACTTCTGACTTGGACTCGGCCTGAACGTATGACTAACCACGATTGTTGCTTTGTGCTTCTTGGTGCTATTTTTTCCTTAGTGCTTTAAAGATTCATGTTAGAAATTGGGTTTTTGGTTGGCAGTCAGGTTATCCTCTGTCCAAGCAAGAACCCTCACTCTAGTCAGGGTAAGTCACACACAATCCAAAATTATCCTGTGCCCACCCTCTGGTAGCTTGGCACGAGCAGTCAGGCTTAACTTAGAAGGCAATGTGTAAAGTATTTGTGCAATAAATCATACAATAACACAATACAGCAGCACAAAAATACACCACACAGTGTTTAGAAAAATATATAATATTTATCTGGATAGTAGCAGGTCAAAACGATCAAAGATGCAATATGAATTTGTAAAGATATCACTAAAAAGTGATATGAAGTGTCTTAAGTCTTTAAAAAGCAAACAAAGTCTCTTTCAAGCACAAAGTACCTGGTTTGGAGTGGAAAATCTCTGCAGAGGGCCGCAGAAGAAGAGATACGTGGAAAAATGGTGTGTGCGTCGATTTCTTCCCTGCACACACGGACTTGCATCGTTATTTTTCACGCTGGGAAGTCGTGCGTCGTTTTCCGGCGCGCGGACAGTCTCTTTCTGTGGGTCGCGGGATTACCAGATGTCCTGGGGTCTGTGCGTGGATTCTTCGGCTTGTTTTCCGGCTGCGCATCGTTCCGCGAGGCTGTGAGTCTAAGTTTCGTTCTCACAGCAGGTGTTGCGTCGATTTCCCCTCTGGAAGTTGGGCAGCGTTGTCCTTGCGAGGCCGTGCGTCGAAGTTCCGGTCGCCCCGAAGGCGTCACGTCGATCAGCGTCGGTGTGCGGCGATTTTCTCGCCGCAGAGCAAGCTGTGCGTCAAACTTTTCTCCGCACGAAGAGTCCAAATGAAAAAGAGAAGTCTTTTTGGGCCTGAGACTTCAAGGAACAGGAGGCAAGCTCTATCCAAGCCCTTGGAGAGCACTTTTACAGCCAGACAAGAGTTCAGCAAGGCAGCAGGCCAACAGCAAGGCAGCAGTCCTTTGTAGAAAGCAGACAGGTGAGTCCTTTGAGCAGCCAGGCAGTTCTTCTTGGCAGGATGTAGTTTCTGGTTCAGGTTTCTTCTCCAGCAAGTGTCTGATGAGGTAGGGCAGAGGCCCTGTTTTATACCCAAATGTGCCTTTGAAGTGGGGGAGACTTCAAAGAGTGGCTAAGAAGTGCACCAGGTCCCCTTTCAGTTCGATCCTGTCTGCCAGGGTCCCAGTAGGGGGTGTGGCAGTCCTTTGAGTGAGAGCAGGCCCTCCACCCTCCCAGTCCAGGAAGACCCATTCAAAATGCAGATGTATGCAAGTGAGGCTGAGTACCCTGTGTTTGGGGTGTGTCTGAGTGAATGCACAAGGAGCTGTCAACCAAGCCCAGCCAGACCTGGATTGTAAGGCACAGAAAGATTTAAGTGCAAAGAAATGTTCCCTTTCTAAAAGTGGCATTTCTAGAATAGTAATATTAAATCCAACTTCGCCAGTCAGCAGGATTTGGCATTACCATTCTGGCCATACTAAATATGACCTTCCTACTCCTTTCAGATGAGCAGCTACCACTTCAATACTGTATGAGGGCAGCCTATGAAGGGAGCAGGCCTGACAGTAGTGCAAAAACGAATTTAGGAGTTTTACACTACCAGGACATGTAAACTACACAGGTACATGTCCTGCCTTTCACCCACACAGCACCCTGCTCTAGGGCTTACTTAGGGCACACATTAGAGGTGACTTATATGTGGAGAAAGGGGAGGTTTAGGCTTGGCAAGTACTTTTAAATGCCAAGTCGAGGTGACAATGAAACTGCACACACAGGCCTTGCAATGGCAGGCCTGAGACAAGGGAGAGTGGCTACTTAAGTGGGTGGCACAACCAGTGCTGCAGGCCCACTAGTAGCCTTTAATCTACAGGCCCTAGGCACATACAGTGCACATTACTAGGGACTTAAAGGTAAATTAAATAGTCCAATTGGGTATGATCCAATGTTACCATGTTTAAAGGGAGAGAGCATATGCACTTTAGCACTGGTTAGCAGTGGTAAAGTGCGCAGAGTCTAGAAACCAGCAAAAATGAGGTAGGAAAAAGAGAAGGAGGAAGGCAAAAAGTCTGGGGATAACCCCGCAGAAGGGCCATTTCCAACAATTCATTACTACGTTCCTACTGACTGAATTTTGTCTTTTTCCTCTCTGTTTATTGCATCCTGCTCTATGTTTGTAAATTGGTTTGGGATGTTTCTTGTGTTGTGTTTTCACTTCATTAGCACTGTTTGAATGCTGCATAAATACTTTACACATTGCTTCCGAGTTAAGCCGGACTGCTTTTGTGCCAAGGTACCATAGGGTTAGACATAGGTTTATTTAATGACTTTTGTCGTTCACAATGACAAAAACTGAGGTTATTACTTAAGTGTAGCTATCACCCCTTCAAATAATAACTAGATTTCTTACGTTGGTGGCAGCTCTGGGATCTAGTACTCAACAAAGTCAGATGAGTACACATACCGCAGGACATAGGGGGTTATTCTAACTTTGGAGGAGTGTTAATTCGTCCCAAAAGTGACGGTAAAGTGACGGATATACCACCAGCCGTATTACGAGTTCCATAGGATATAATGGACTCGTAATACGGCTGGTGGTAAATCCGTCACTTTTCCGTCACTTTTGGGACGGATTAACACCTCCTCCAAAGTTAGAATAACCCCCATAGTGTCTAGCTTTGTGGTAGGGGATGGCACAGACATTTGGTTTGAAGCCTAAGAGGTTGCTCTAGAGATATATAGGGTCCCTGAAGAGAACTGGTGAGCCAGTCTCTGGAGCCATGACTCCAATGAGAAGAGGGATTCTGTTGGCCCTAGGAAGAAGGGGCACAATACTGTATCCCCTACCGAAGGAAGCCCTGGTCAGGAAATATAATCTAACCCCAGAGAGATACAATTTAAAGTTGAGACAGGCTGAATATATCAACCCAGTGCTGGGTAGATTTTGTAGGTAACTCCAAGAAGGCACCAGATGATTGAGTGATGGGCACTAATGTGAGCAAAGATAATAAGCTGCACAGTAGTTTTCTCAAAGAGAACATTTTCAGTCATTGTTTTACAGAGCCGTGGCAACACCTCATTGATTCCAAACTCACTGTGCAAAGTGACCTTGCAAAGGAAGCAGACTTTTGGATCAGCACTAGTGTTTACAGGAAGGTACCTAGGAGGACTATAAGGGTGGTTCAGGTTTCTCACAGCAGAGTGAGGAGGCGGTCTAGTATAAAACAACTAATTCACAAAAAGAGCCCCAAACTAGTGTGGGAGAAAGGATTCCCAAGCCTCTGCTGAAAGAAGGTGGCTCTGGGGGGGCAGAGGGATGGGGGGGGGGGGGGTGTTGGTGGGGGTTCTGATCGGCACTGGCCAGTGCACCCTTTTTCAGACCCAATTGCTTTGACTGGACTGTCTCCAGATAGTGTACAATCAGGGGGACCCTGTCTGTAGGAAGAAACTACTCACAGGGGGCGGGGGTAGGAACTCCACAAGGGTGGCCAATATGACCTTAGGAATAGGTAGTCCCCAGGAGTATAGGGAAGAACATGCCCAGGTGTCCCTAATTTGTGTGGTGGACTCAGATGGTAAGCCTGTGATCCCTGAGGATGGGAGTGATCACCCCAACAATATTACGAGAATGGGATCCCTGTTACTGCTCTGTGAGATGCATCTGCCAGCGAGACCATGGAAGTTGAGAGGCTGGTTTTCCCAGATCAATACCCTCTGGCCCTGATATCCCTGAAATGGGTTGTGGAAGTGGCCAATAGTGGGTCGCAGCCAGTCCGTAGAAGTTTATTAACTCCATTCTGGGAAATGAAGTACCACCAGGGATAAAAGAGCTGGTTATGGCAGCCGCACAGGGTTCCTCGCAAGCTTAGTTTTCTGGGGGCGCTGATCCCAAACAGGGTAAGGAGGCCCAGATTTAGAGCAAGGAGTAGGAGACGATTTACAGTGGGAGGACAGAGTTCCCTGCTCCGAAAGAAGAGCAGCCCAAGACTGACCCTGGTGAGGCCACTTCTGATCAGGAGATGCTTCCTGTGCTGTCCCAGTGACAGAAGACAGATGGCCTGCCCCAAGCAGATCCCTGCATGACACGATCTGTCACCCTTGGGAGGGGTGATGGATACCTCAGAAAGACCTGGGTTGCTAGGCACCTGTTCAGTTACAGGTTACAGTCCTTAGGTTGAGGGGCCTCTCTCAAGATGCTACCCTTGAGATGGTGACCCTAACACCGGGGCAGTTGCCCCCCCCACTCTTAAGGATGAGGGAACTCCTTCCAGCCCATAGGCTGGAGCTGAGAGCTGCTTAAGGCTCCAGGTTGGGGCCTCCATCTGGCAGTGAATGGACAGAGGCCTGGCTCACAACACTGACAGCTATCAATAGCTTCTGTTGGTTGCTGTTCCTTTGGGCAGCATTTGTCTCTGGTTTCGGACAGAAGTCTGAACCAAGGTGTAGAAATGGGTGACATCTCTTTGCTGGTTGTGATGGTACTGTGTGTCTACTGGGATGCATTTGCGATCAAACTATGGTTTGAAGCCTCATAGATAGGGTCCACAGATGAGAAGAGTGTCTGCTGAATCAGTACAATGGCCCTGGATGATGTTGACAAAGGGGTCCATCTATGTTCAGAAGAGCACAGAACTGACAAGTGTCACTGCAGAACTGGGGCACTGTCCACATTATATTGCCTGAGCAGGGAAGCCCCTCAAGGTATTGATTAGTGTTAGAAATGGGGTCTTTGGTTGACAGTCAGGTTACCCCCTGTTCAAGCAAGGACCCTCACTCTAGTCAGGGTAAAAGAGAATCACCCTCAGCTAACCCCTGCTTACCCCCTTGGTAGCTTGGCAGAGCAGTAGGCTTAACTTCAGAGCGCTAGGAGTAAAGTATTTGTACCAACACACACAGCAACTTCATGAAAACACTACAAAATGACACAACACCGGTTTATAAAAATAGGAAATATTTATCTAAACAAAACAAGACCGAAACGACAAAAATCCGACATACACATGTCAAGTTATGAATTTTTAAAGATTAAACTCAAAAATAGCGCTTAGAAACAAAAATGCTTCGATGAGATGTTAACACGGCGTCGTGACGGAGTTGTTCCCAACAAGCCGACACCAGCGGCGCCAGACACGGAGTCGTGTAGACCCCCAAGTACAGTACCTTTGGTGAAGAGTGAAAACAAGCCGATGCGCGAAGTCGGGAATCGCGGCGTCTGTGCGAAATGTTGAATCCGTGCACTTCGAGCGGCGTCGGTCACAACGTGGTGCGGCGACTTCCACGGAGTCGCGGACTTCAGCGGGGCTGCTGCGGCGTCGGGCCTGCGAAGAGCGTCACGCTCCAGCGAAGGTCACGGCGTCATGTGCAGGCGGCGTTACCGGATTCAGCAGCGGCGTCAGTCCAAAGTCGTCCGAAGTAGATTTCCTTGGATTTCCACCAGCTTTCCTTTCAAGGGCCCAGGGACTGGATAGGGCACCAATTGTCAGAGCAGGAGTCTCTCCAGAGACTCCAGGTGCTGGCAGAGAGAAGTCTTTGCTGTCCCTGAGGCTTCAAACAACAGGAGGCAAGCTCTAATTCAAGCCCTTGGAGATTTCTTCACAAGATGGAAGGCACACAAAGTCCAGTCTTTGCCCTCTTACTCTGGCAGAAGCAGCACTGCAGGAAAGCTCCACAAAGCACAGTCACAGGCAGGGCAGCACTTCTTCCTCAGCTATCAGCTCTTCTCCAGGCAGAGGTTCCTCTTGGTTCCAGAAGTGTTTCTCAAGTCTGTAGATTTGGGTGCCCTTCTTATACCCATTTTAGTCTTTGAAGTCATCTTTCTTCAAAGGGGACTCACACCTACTTGTGAAATCCTGCCTTGCCCAGGCAAGGCATCAGACACACAGCAGGGGGTTGGAGCCGGCATTGTCAGAGGCAGGCACAGTCCTTTCAGATGAGAGTGACCACTCCACCCCTCCCTCCTAGCAGAGATGGCTAATCAGGAAATGCAGGTTACACCCCAGCCCCCTTTGTGTCACTGTCTAGTGCGAGGTGAAAAACAACCCAACTGTCAAACTGACCCAGACAGGGAATCCACAAACAAGGCAGAGTCACAGAATGGTTTAAGCAAGAAAATGCTCACTTTCTAAAAGTGGCATTTTCAAACGCACAATCTTAAAATCAACTTTACTAAAAGAAGTATTTTGAAATTGGGAGTTCAGGGACCCCAAACTCCACATGTCCATCTACTCTCTAGGGGAATCTACACTTTAATCATATTTAAAGGTAGCCCCCATATTATCCTATGAGAGAGACAGTCCTTGCAACAGTGAAAAACGAAGTTGGCAGTATTTCACTATCAGGACATATAAATCACATTACTATATGTCCTACCTTATCCATACACTGCACCCTGCCCTTGGGGCTACCTAGGGCCTACCTCAGGGGTGCCTTACATGTAAGAAAAGGGAAGGTTTAGGCCTGGCAAGTGGGTACACTTGCCAAGTCAAATTTACAGGGTAAAAATACACACACATACACTGCAGTGGCAGGTCTGAGACATGATTACAGAGCTACTTATGTGGGTGGCACAACCAGTGCTGCAGGCCCACTAGTAGCATTTGATTTACAGGCCCTGGCACCTCTAATGCACCTTACTAGGGACTTACTAGTAAATGAAGTAGGCCAATCATGGATAAACCAATTACATACAATTTACACGGAGAGCATATGCACTTTAGCACTGGTTAGCAGTGGGAAAGTGCTCAGAGTTCAAAAGCCAACAGCGACAGGTCAGAAAAAAAATAGGAGGCAGGAGGCAAAAAGATTCAGGATGACCCTGCATAAGCAAAAGTCCAACACGACCTCCTACCAGCCTAAAGCCAGGGGAGAACAATCAATACCTTGATGTACTTCCCTGATTGGGGCGATAGAACAAGGACCCAGGCCCACAACAGCAGGGGCATGTTCCAGTTCTACGCCTTCCTGACTCCAGTTGGATCCCTCTGTCCATACTCTCAGGGCCCACTAAGCTAACCCATGGGGAACCCTTCTCCACATCTGCAGACACAATCTGTGCAGCATCTAACTTTACTTTGCTCACAGATGTATTGCAATGGGCAGATAGTACCACCAGGGCCAACACAGTGGTGTTGTCCACTCCACCCCGGGGTGTGACTCTCGTCCCCCCCTCCCCCCAGGGGCAACTCTGTCCACCAGGACAGCAAGCCACAGTGGCCCCAGACAACTGTCAGGGATGAGAGCCCGACCTCAGGCCTCTCCAAGCATTGTGACTGCGGAGAGTGGGGGGCAGTAGCCCCAGGTGCCTGACACCCTTTGACCACTCTCCCTTCCACCAGGTCAGAGAAGATAACCTGACCCTGGTCCTCCCCTCTGGGGCTCTGTACCCTCCATCCAGGAGCGGCACCCCCAGAGTAAAAAATTGTCAGGGTGCTTGTAGAAGCAGTCCTGCACAATTCTTCCACCAGTGCAGGGATGTTAACCTGCAACTGATCCTCCAACCTGGGGTCTGTACCTTCAGGTTGGACCAGGGCCAGGGGTGAGGCTTCCCTCCCCCTGCCCTCTCTTCTGGGGTCCCGAACCACCCAACTAGGAGTGGCCCCCCCAGAAGACAACATGGTAGGGGCACTGTTAGCAGTAGCCCCTCCCTCCATGTCAGGGGGGACACCCTGAACCTGGCCTTCCAATCCAGGGTCTGTACCCTTAGATTGCTCTGGGGTCAGGGGTGAGTCTTTCCCTCACCTTCCCCTACTTTCAGGGTTCTGCACCCACCCCTCAGGGAGAGTACCCCTTGAAATCACACCGGGGGGGGTGATTGGGCAAACAGCCCCCCCCCCTTCAGGTCAGAGTTTATCTCCTGCACCTGATCCTCCAGTCCAAGGTCTGTACCCACAGACTGGACCACTGCCTGGCAACCCAGGAATTCCTGGGGGGCATACCTACCCCCCACCAGGTCAGAGTTTACCCTCTGAACCTGGTCATCCAACCCAGGGTCACCACCCTGCGGTTGAACCACTGCCTGGCGCACCAGGACTTCCTTGGGAGCACACTTACCCCCCACCAGGTCAGAGTTTACCTCCTGAACCTGATCATTCAACCCAGAGTCACCACCCTGTGGTTGAACCATTGCCTGGCACACTAGGACTTCCAGGGGGGCACACTTACCCCCCTCAAGGGACACACTGTCACCAAGGGCCACACAAGAGTCTGGATGGCGCAGGTCTCCTGACCTCTGCCCATCTGACAGAGACTGAATTCCCCCCAACCCAGAAATGGTCTCACCAAGGTCATTCCTGGGGGGGCTCTGCTCTCAGAGCTGACCCCTGACCCTCCAGGTTCTCCACTGGGGTCCACAACCCCCTCTCAACCCTCTGTCTGGACTTCTGCACCCCCTCACTAGGAGTGGTACTGCCAGACACCAGAACTGGTGGGACGCTGGCTACAGCCGCCCCCCCCCAAGTTCTCCTGACACTGTGGGATCTCCCTCAACAGATGGCCCTATGGTACAGGCTAGGCTCCCCTCCTGGTGTTCCCTCATGGAACCCTCCAGGACCTGGGACCGGATCGCGGGCACCTTGGACCTCAGCCCATCCCCATTCCCTCTCCTCAGAGACTGGACATGGGGTCCCTCACCCATCCCACTACACTGGGACCTACCTGGGACACTACAATCCTTCCCTACCTCACCTGGTTGGGAAATACCTAGACCACTACTCTCAGGAGCCTCCCCAAATGCCTCTTCAGACTCTCTGGTACTCACCAAGAGGTCTGCCTCCATTGTAAGCTCCCTGGGGTCAGAGAACTCACACTCCACCTGGTGTTGGCGTAGCTCTGGAAAATAAGGACTAGACATATGCTCTCCAGCAATTACATCACTCAGCCCATTACATGAATTAACCAAAGTACCTTTCACCCAACCATCCAGTGACTCTGCTTTGGAAAAGCACCTCACATCACCCTCCTGAGACTGGTGAGACAGTACCTGACTGTCCCTGACACTCAACCCACAATCTTCTGGGATGTCTTCACACTCCATAACCAGGACTTCTACCTTGGGGGAACCCCTCTCCCTGTCACTCTCACCTAGAGTCAGTAGAGTGTCCCTCCCACCAGTAGGAATATGACTCCCCATGCCAGTTCCCCAATCCACCTCAGGGACCCTGTGCATCACTGGAGCTACGTCATACCCCTGAACATCCTGGCGTGTGTTAACTCCCTCCTTCAAGTAGGGCACCACATCTCTGGGCATGTGCACTTCCTCAGCAGTACTGGATACAAGATTTTTGCTGCCACCATCTGAACTAGACTCAGCCCTCATGGCCTCCAGCTTCAGCTCTTCACAGCTCAGCTCTTGAGCTGTAATCCTTTCATTTTTCCAGGACTAAGGCTATCTTCTCCTCAGCCGTCTCAAGCTCTGCATCTAGCTCTTCCAGACTCCGGATTCGAGCTAGGAGACAATCATCTCTTTCTGTTCCCTCCTCTGGGCCACTGCCCTCCTCCTCAGAGTAGTCCTCCTCCTCAGAGTAGTTATCCTCCTCAGACTCATTTGGTGGTGTTGCCTGACAACGTTTCAATTCATACTGAAACAGGGCTGATTCAAGATCCTCCCTTCTGGATTTCTTGTTCACAGCCAGTCCCCTTTCCATGCAGAATGCTTTAAGCTGCCACTTTTTATACATAAATAGGTGCCAGAAATTGACTTCCATTCTGCAAAGGCTTCACAACCAAAAACCAAAGTCCAAAAATATTAGCAATACTTCCAGGAGGACATCAGAGAACAAAAAGCAGAATTACAAGACAAGTAGTATGTGGTCACGTAGTGGTCTGAACTCAAAACAGTAGTGTACACTTAATCACTGAATGTCAAGTACAAATACAAGTCCAAATCCCAACCGCTGATCACCAATGTTAGAAATGGGGTCTTTGGTTGACAGTCAGGTTACCCCCTATTCAAGCAAGGACCCTCACTCTAGTCAGGGTAAAACAGAATCACCCTCAGCTAACCCCTGCTTACCCCCTAGGTAGCTTGGCAGAGCAGTAGGCTTAACTTCAGAGCGCTAGGTGTAAAGTATTTGTACTAACACACCCAGCAACTTCATGAAACACTACAAAATGACAACACCGGTTTAGAAAAATAGGAAATATTTATCTAAACAAAACAAGACCAAAACGACAAAAATCCGACATACACAAGTCAAGTTATGAATTTTTAAAGATTAAATTCAAAAATAGCGCTTAGAAACAAGAATGCTTCGATGAGATGTTAACACGGCGTCGTGACGGAGTTGTTCCCAACAAGCCTACACCAGCGGCGCTGGACACGGAGTCGTGTAGACCCCCAAGTACCATACCTTTGGTGAAGAATGAAAACAAGCCGATGCGCGAAGTCGGAAATCGCGGCGTCTGTGCGAAACGTTGAATCCGTGCACTTCGAGCGGCGTCGGTCACGACGTGGTGCGGAGACTTCCACGGAGTCGCGGACTTCAGCGGGGCTGCTGCGGCGTTGGGCCTGCGAAGAGCGTCACGCTCCAGCGAAGGTCACGGAGTCAGGTGCAGGCGGCGTTACCGCATTCAGCAGCGGCGTCGGTCCGAAGTCGTCCGAAGTCGATTTCCTTGGATTTCCACCAGCTTTCCTTTCAAGGGCCCAGGGACTGGATAGGGCACCACTTGTCAGAGCAGGAGTCTCTCCAGAGACTCCAGTTGCTGGCAGAGAGAAGTCTTTGCTGTCCCTGAGACTTCAAACAACAGGAGGCAAGCTCTAATTCAAGCCCTTGGAGATTTCTTCACAAGATGAAAGGCACACAAAGTCCAGTCTTTGCCCTCTTACTCTGGCAGAAGCAGCACTGCAGGAAAGCTCCACAAAGCACAGTCACAGCCAGGGCAGCACTTCTTCCTCAGCTATCAGCTCTTCTCCAGGCAGAGGTTCCTCTTGGTTTCAGAAGTGTTTCTCAAGTCTGTAGATTTGGGTGCCCTTCTTATACCCATTTTAGTCTTTGAAGTCACCTTTCTTCAAAGGGGACTCACACCTACTTGTGAAATCCTGCCTTGCCCAGGCAAGGCATCAGACACACAGCAGGGGGTTGGAGCCGGCATTGTCAGAGGCAGGCACAGTCCTTTCAGATGAGAGTGACCACTCCACACCTCCCTCCTAGCAGAGATGGCTAATCAGCAAATGGAGGTTACACCCCAGCCCCCTTTGTGTCACTGTCTAGTGCGAGGTGAAAAACAACCCATCTGTCAAACTGACCCAGACAGGGAATCCACAAACAAGGCAGAATCACAGATTGGTTTAAGCAAGAAAATGCTCACTTTCTAAAAGTGGCATTTTCAAACGCACAATCTTAAAATCAACTTTACTAAAAGGTGTATTTTTAAATTGTGAGCTCAGGGACCCCAAACTCCACATGTCCATCTACTCTCTAGGGGAATATACTCTTTAATCATATTTAAAGGTAGCCCCCATATTATCCTATGAGAGAGACAGGCCTTGCAACAGTGAAAAACGAAGTTGGCAGTATTTCACTATCAGGACATATAAATCACAATACTATGGCCCTCATTCTGACCTTGGCGGGCGGCGGAGGCCGCCCGCCAAAGTCCCGCCGTCAGGTTACCGTTCCGCGGTCGAAAGACCGCGGCGGTAATTCTGACTTTCCCGCTGGGCTGGCGGGCGGTCTCGTTCAGACCGCCAGCCAGCCCAGCGGGAAAGAGGCTTCCACGATGAAGCCGGCTCGGAATCGAGCCGGCGGAGTGGAAGCTGTGCGACGGGTGCAGTTGCACCCGTCGCGTATTTCACTGTCTGCGCAGCAGACAGTGAAATACATGTAGGGGCCCTCTTACAGGGGCCCCTGCAATGCCCATGCCAGTGGCATGGGCACTGCAGGGGCCCCCAGGGGCCCCGCGACCCCCCCCTACCGCCATCCGGATCTCGGCGGTCCGACCGCCGGGATCTGGATGGCGGTAGGGGGGGTCAGAATCCCCGCGGCGGTGCAGCAAGCTGCGCCGCCGCGGAGGATTCAATGGGGCCGCGGTACACTGGCGGGACCCCGCCAGTGGTGCCGGTCCGACCGCGGCTTTACCGCCGCGGTCGGAATCCCCATTGAAGCACCGCCGGCTTGTCGGCGGTGCTCCCGCGGTCCTCCGCCCTGGCGGTCAAAGACCGCCAGGGTCAGAATGAGGGCCTATATGTCCTACCTTATCCATACACTGCACCCTGCCCTTGGGGCGACCTAGGGCCTACCTTAGAGGTGCCTTACATGTAAGAAAAGGGAAGGTTTAGGCCTGGCAAGTGGGTACACTTGCCAAGTCGAATTTACAGTGTAAAAATACACACACAGACACTGCAGTTGCAGGTCTGAGACATGATTACAGAGCTACTTATGTGGGTGGCACAACCAGTGCTGCAGGCCCACTAGTAGCATTTGATTTACAGGCCCTGGCACCTCTAGTGCACCTTACTAGGGACTTACTAGTAAATCAAATAGGCCAATCATGGATAAACCAATTACATACAATTTACACGGAGAGCATATGCACTTTAGCACTGGTTAGCAGTGGGAAAGTGCTCAGATTTCAAAAGCCAACAGCGACAGGTCAGAAAAAAATAGGAGGCAGGAGGCAAAAAGATTCAGGGTGACCCTGCATAAGCAAAAGTCCAACAATTAGTCTACCCTTGCTTTTGGCTGGAGGACGGTAATTTTTGTCAGGGCCCTTTCCACAGGGTAACCTGGATTTTTCCCTTCCTTTACTGGACTAGTTTTTGTTGGTCTATCATGACTCTCTACACTTTGCCACTGCTAATCAGTGCTAAAGTGTTTATTCTTTCTCCCTAATGCATGGTAAAATTGAAATACACCTAACTGGCACGTTTAATTTACTCATACGTCCCTGGTATTGGGTACTACATATAACCAGGGTCCATAAATCAAATGCCACTAGTTAATGTTACTAGTTAGCTGCGGTACTCATTCTACCACCCACTCAAGTAGCCATGTAAAATGCCAAAGGCCTGCCATTGGAGCATGAAGTGCATTTTTTTAACTGCCATTTTGACTTGGCAAAATAAACCTTTTGCCAGGCCTAAACCTTCCCTTTTAATACTTACAAGTCACCCCTCAGTTATGCCCTAAATGCTCATTAAGCAGGATGCATGGCATTTAAAAAGTAGAAAATGTGTACTTAAGTTTTACATGTTCTGACAATGAAAAACCCCCAAGTCGTTATTCACTGTAGCAAGACTATCTCTCCCTTAGATTGACACTGGGTTACCTTATTACACTTAATACGTGATAATCATAATTTGGGAATATATAGGGAAATGCTTCTTCCACTCATACTCATGTCAATTGTAATTGAAAACCCCTCTTAAACAGTAAAGTCAGATCACGTTACTGTTCTGAAAATGCTACTTATAGAAAGTTGGTATTTTTCTGCCAAAACAAAATGTTCCTTTCTGCCAGTGTCCAGAGTCATGTGACTTTGAATGGCTCTCCTATTGTGTTTTATGTATTCCTTAAAGACATGGGGATGATAGGGCCTTGAGTGTGGGGAAGAGTATTTCTCCCCTGGTCAGGTGGCCTAGGAGGTTGTACTCAGCCCTTCCTGAACTTCAGAAGGTACCCTAAGGGCTGTGCCCACCCCTTCCAGATACCTGATGCTCCCAGTCCTGTCACTAGCAAAGGTAGCTCACATCCGGACTTGCCTGCCTTTTGCTCCCCTAGACAAGCTGTAGTTAAATTCAGGGAAAAGGGGAGGCTAGATAATGGGTACATACCATACACAAAAGCTGGCACTGGGTATTAAAACTGGCACCCTCCGAGACTCATCAGAAATCTCCTGAACCTCGGAAGAATCAGAAGAGGACTGCACAGCTGCCTGAAGAAGGAAGACTGTACTTACTTGCCTCCTCAAACACAAGACCTCAGATGTGACTACAAGGGTCAGAGGTACCTCCCCAAGTCCTGGACCCTTATGATATCAGAGTGCGCTCTCCTATCACAAAACTACAAGAACTGGACCTTAGGTGAAAATTCAGAGGTTCTAGAATCTATGGGTCAGAAAAGAAGCATCACCATTCTCCTTACAACTGCGAGATAACTCTTCGCATCAGGAATGACCACCCGCATCTACTACCAAAGAGAAGCTTCAATGATGATCTGCTTTTCGCATCAGCAAAACCATCCATGTCACCTGCCGACGGGGAGTTCCATTGGCGACCTGCTCTTTGCACCAACAAGGATTTTACTTGCTGTCCCCACCTGCCGAAGCAAAGCTATGGATGAGGCCCCTCACGTGCAAATGGACTAAGCAGAAGGTAAACTTTCTACTGGGATAAACCTGGTCCCAATCTATGACCCACACTCCTTCACAGTCAGCCTGAACTTCTGACTTGGACTCGGCCAAGCATGAACCGGGAACTACGACTGATGCTTTGTGCTTCTTTTTCATAAAATCGAAAGAATTATTAACTTCGGTTCCATTGATCACATTTTTGTAGCTTTGGTGTTATTCTATTTACTAAATGTTGCTCTATTGTTCTAAATTAGTGTTGGCTGCTTCTTGTGTTGTCTGTTTTCTTTATTACTGTTTGAGTGCTGCATGAATGCTTTACACATTGCTTCTAAGTTACACTAGACCGCTTTTGTGCCAAGATACCAGAGTGCTAAGCACAGGTTCATTTAGTGACTTTTGTGGTTTACCCTGACGAGGAATTACATTATTACTTGATAGAGGTTCTCACCTCCCTCAACTATTAACTCTATTTCTTACAGTTGGCATCTGGTTTGCAAAGGATAAGGAGTTTGTTTGGACTCCTTTATTTTGTGCATCATGGTCGCAACTGCAAGGTGGACAAGGCAGTAGCCCAGCGAATAACTTTCCATTCTCACTGAAACAGAAAACATACTATTAAAGGAACCCCCTTTCCTTTAATGAAATTGGAGTGCTTAAAAAACGTTTTCCATTTTGAAATTCAATGACAGATATGGATGTCTGCTGGTTCCTGCAACCCACCATCCCTGTCATTCCAGTGAGTCACTGAGGACTTCAAATTGTTACCTGGGTAATGCCTAATATTAGGCAGGTCATTCTGCAAACCTGTGATTCATTATGTCACAACCGACCTACTGGTACATAGCTTGGTTCACAAAGCAAAATCTTGTTGCAAAAAGTTAGTGGCCAATTTGCAGCCAATTTTTGACACCACTATGGTGGTACATCTGGCCCTTTATTCTTTTCCACCCAAGTTGAAAACCTCTTACACCAGACCACTCCTCAAAAAAAGTCCCCCCCCCCCCCCCCCCCAAAAAAAACCTTGGCCCATTCAAACCAGCCAACTACAGACTAATATTTAAGGGCCCGTTTTTACATAAAACCTCTGAAAGAACAGTCTTTACTGAACTTTCAAGGTTTACAGAGGAAAATGGCAATGGCAGGCCAACAACATGGATTCAGACAATGTAGAGACAGTGTCAGCCCTTGTGTTATGTTGGCAAGTAAAAGACCCCTGCAATGTCACAAATGTTCACATCATCTTGGAGTGCACCAACTGCTGCGGCATGTGGATCTTGAACCTTGGTTACAAAATTAGTTATGCAGCATGCACAGATCTTGACTGTGCCGTAACTTATGCCTACCATGTTGGACTATGATCTATCATAGACCAGGAAAGGTGCCAAAAGCACTTCCCTCAAAATAGGTTGGGCTGCCAGCCTCATCCAGAGTTGTGGAATACGAGTGCAGTTTCCACTCGTTAAAGTTCTGCAGCTGTATTTTTGGCCTACATGACAGGTAGGCCAAAAGTATCCTTTTGGCCTAGTGAAGTATGTGTGTGTCAAGGTCTGCATGTATGTGTGCCTGTGGGAGCAGATAAAATTAAGGCTTGTGGGTTCCTGTTAGAACTGTCAGCCTAAGGGTGGTCTTCCTTCAAACATTTTGCCTGCTTTGACTCATTTTTGCTGATCTGCTTTTGATGGCTTTAGGACTCTGGGCACTTTACACAGCTGAATTGCATGTGCTCACTGGCTTTAGGACTCTGGGCACTTTACACAGCTGAATTGCATGTGCTCACTGCCCTCAAACATGGCAACATTGTTGTGTAGGAAATGCCCCTTTTTGACATGGTCACCACCCACTTTTTGATTGGTATTCAATGCAATTTTGACTGAAAGTGCACTGGGTCCCCCCTAACCATGTCCCCAGTGCTAAATCTCTTTCCTTAAAACTGTGCAAGTGTTCCCCTATTGGCAATACCTTTGGTCCCACTGTAAGTCCTTATTAAATGGTATCCCTGGTACCTAGGGCATGGGTACCAAAGAGGGAGACCCAAAGGCTGCAGCATGTACTGTGCCACCCTCAGGGACCCCTCACCTAGCACATGTAGACTGCCATTGCAGGCTCCGTGTCTTGGTGGAGCTAAAAGTGAAAACATGACATAGCACACAGCCTGTGTGCTACGTCTCCTAACACTGCATGTCATATATGTTGACACCCCAACAGCAGGCCTTACAGCCCTAAGGCAGTGTACATTATAATATGTATGAGGACATATCTGCAAGAGCATATATGCACCGCCACATCTTTGTTGATTCTTAGAAATAGTGAGTGAACAGGGAAGCCATTTTTAAGTACATGTGCTGGACACTGGTCACTATGAGTTCCCCCAGCTACATGAAGGCTTCACTGAATAGAGGTATGTTTGGTATCAAACATCTCATATTAATACACCCTCACTGATGCTAGTGACTAACTTAGTAATACATGCACCCAGAGGATACCTTAGAGGCACCCCCGGAAAACCTACCAACTACCTATGTGGGGACTGGCTAGTTTTAGCCAGCCTGCCACCATCAGACACAAATCTCAACCTTCTCCCCCTCATCCCCAAGGTTGGGAGCTTTTGCTCTTGGGCAGTCAGAGAAAAAGCCTGCTCGGGGAGAGGTGCTTGCACACCCTGCCCAACAGGATAATCTGTGAATCTGCATTCCAAGGCAGGGGGCTTCAAATGATCCCAATGCCCTTGATATGGAGATCTGGGTACACTCAAAGGAGTTTTGCCTACCTTCCTGCCCCAAGGCATATTTGCACAGTATTTCTCATTTTGATATATCATATAAAGAGCAAGCTTCCTACAGGGTATGTCCAAAATCGGCATATTTAATTTACTTTTGAGTCACTAGTGAAGTACACTATATGTGCCCAGGGCATATACATTAAATGTTTCTAGTCGGCCTCCAGCACTGATTGTGCCACCCGCTTAAGTAGCCCTTTAAACACACCTCAGGCCTGCGACCCCAGAGCCTGTGTGTGCAGTCTGACTGCCATGTTGACGTGGCATTTAAAGCCCCTTGCCAAGTCTAAAACACCCCTTTTATTACCTATGTCAACTCTAAGGTAGGCCCTAGGTGGCCCACAGGGCTATGTAATTAAGAGGCGGGACTTGGGAGACTTTTAACACTTAAATGTCCTGGTAGTGAAAAACTCCCAAATTCACTTTTTATTACTTTGAGGCCTACCCCGCTCATAGGTTAGCTTAAAGGATTCCGTAATCCATTTAATAAAGTGTAATTCCTGACTGAGAAGGAGCAGTTCTGTCATGTTCAGTACCTATGGAACAGTAATGATAAATCCTCTTTAATGGTAAAGTCGGAATTACTATTACAATTTTTAAAATTATACTTTTAGAAAATTTGCATTTTCCTGCTCTTCACCCTGTATGCCTGCAGCCTGTCCCCAATACATGTCTGGGGTGAGGTGCCAGCTGGTTTTCTGCGTTCCCTCTAGACAGCCTCCTACAAAGGAAGGGTAGGTTTGACTGATTGGCCATCTGCATGTTGATGGGTCATTCTGTGCAGGATGGGAGAAAGGAGCTGACACACCTGAATAGGCATTGTCCTGCTTCCACACAAAGGACTTCTTAACCTGCTCTAGTGAGTCTGGAGCCAGGGCAGTAAAGTAGGACCTCTGTGCACTTCAAAGACCCCTCTTTGAAGTCACCCCCACTTCAAAGGCACAATTGGGTATAAGAACCGGACATCTGACCCTACCAAATCAGAACACCTGTGGACCTGTGGATACTCTGCAAGGAAGGACTGCTGCCCTGCTAGACTGCTGCTCTGGAAGAACTGCATTTCTGCTTTGCTGGAGTGCCTGTTGCCTTCTCAGTCTGGGTGAGAAGGAATGGACCTACACCACTTGAACCTGGAGTGACTCCAAGGGCTTTTCTGCTTGCCTCCTGTTTGACGTCTCAGGGACATCAGACTTCCAGAAACTCTACACCAGCACCTGCGCTCTGCAACTGTGAGTCCTCCCTGCCAAGTGGTGCCAATGCAGTCCTGGGCCCTTGCAAGTGGGTTTTCCTGTGGTAAACCAGCAGTATCTACACATCACTGCTGTTGCGCCAGTCAGAATCAATTAATCTCCTTTGATGCCGCAAAATGGCTGCTTGAGGACTTCACATCCCCGGCAGGGTAGCTTGACAATGATGCATCCCCTTCTTTGCCAAAAGACTTGCTAAGGATGCATCAACAGCGCATCACCTCCCCTGCTCCTCACATCAGGTCGTCAGCGTTGATGCATACTCCATCCAAAGGTACTTTTGCAGCAGGACAAGACTGGTCCCTGTATCCGCCCTGTGCTCCATCGTAGTCAGCTTGACTTTTCAGATTTGACCTTGATTAGAGCAACCAGATAGCCCTGGTTGGCACTTTAAGCTTCTAAGCACTACATTTGCAGATATTCGTTAAACGTTCACATCTTAACATCCACTTATTGGATTTTTGTTGGTTTGGTCTTGCTTTGTGAACTAAATTAAGCTCTATTTTTCTAAACAGGCGTGGTGTTTTCACTGTTTCACTGTCTTACTGCACAAATACTTTAAACACTGCCTCCTATGTTAAGCCTGTCTGCTCTGTGCCTTAATGAAGAGATCCATGGTACCAGTTACACTAGGTCAAGGTCAGCCCACCTGGGTTGGGATCCCACACCATATGGTCTTTCACCCACCATGGTATATTTGGGGAAGGGGGTTCATGTGAGATTAGGAGAACACACCTGGTCCCTTGTAAGATCATTTCTTGTGGCATTAGATCTTTTTATTAGTAAAGTTATTTATTTCCACCAATAAGCTTTCTCGTTACACTCCCCCGATAATACCAGTAATGTAAGGAAATAGCACCTGTGTTAAGTCCATTGGCAGGAGGCCTGCTCCATGATATTGATAAGCACTGTGTCTGCGATATTATTTGGGTTTTGCCCTTATGCAAAACAGGGATGTGGATTGTTTATAATACATGTCTCTTGTATTTTACCACCTGTTTTGTCTGGGAAGAACATGCTGGCAGCAAGTCCAAATATGAATCAAGTTAACAAGACAAATATAATTTCTTGTAGCTTATACTTCGGCTCGCAATGGGGCAATATGAGATTGGTTGAGGTGCAGCTTACCGCTGAAATCTCAATCAATAAAAGAAAATAAATAAAACATGATGAATAAACAGAATTGGTACACCATCTTAGTGTGGAATATAATCACTTTTTAAATTCATTTTGTTAATCAGAATATATCATTAATTTTAATTAATGTGTGGCACGCATGTGTACCTATAGCAGCATGAGACCATTTAGATATGCCAGCCCGATTTGCATCAGCTTTTCATTACGGAATGATCACATAGTGGTGTAGTCAAAGCATCAGCATGACGTCCTCATTCAGTCGAACAGAAGCCTGAATACCCCTGGAGTTAATCTCCTTTTTGAGGTGATTTGTTGATCATAGAGTGACAAAATTAACACTAATAGCAGGCACACGTAGGTTTGCAAATGAGGACGGGCTGTTCAGAAGTGGCGGCCGTACCAGCATCTTTGGTTGACGTGATCGTGTACAGGGGTGGTCCTAGCTTAAACATAGTGGTTGCAGTGTAACCAGCTAGAGCCGGCGGGAATCAATCAAGGCAGGAAAGAGGCATACGACTCTTGGAGTAGTAAGTAGGAGGTCCAGGGGCCTTGTAATGGTCCTGTGCCTTATTATTTGCTTGGTTGATGATCAAACTAGTTTGTAAAGTGAAACTTTATAAGCAGAGAACATTTTTATGGCTCACTTTGCTTGCCCTGTGGGTCGATTTTTAAGAATAATAGCCTCCCTTATCACGGCGGGAGGAGATATCCAGTGGGGTATTTACTTAGGCATGACCGTTATTATGATATAAGGTTTTTGCTGCCAAGGACAGCCTAGATATTGATATCCTAATATATACTTAAGTAAATTGAATATAAGGATACCCACACTGTGAATATGGGTATAAAGACTATTACTGAATTTTTTGTGGGACATCATAGTTTTCAAATGAGAAGGAAGCAGCACAGACAGGTAATTGAAAACTTGAAGTATTGTTAACTGGGTGACTACTGAGCAACTCACTCTTGGGTCACCTGGTTTCGGCACTGCTCCTGACCAATCTAACTGAGATAGTTAATTTCACTTTTTGGTATGGTTTGCACAAGCCTGTGATGACAGTGTGCAGAGAACTATACATTAGTGGTTTGCATAAGACAGAGTAATTCAGCAGTGCTCACTCGGCTTCCGGATTATTCTATGTTTAGAGCCACTGTGTTGACGCCAGCATGCAAATAAATGAACTCCCTAGGGTGACACATGTGTTTTCCATGACTAGCACTCAATAGTAGTGGCATGTAACTGATGTAGTATGCCCCTTGGTCTGTATGTCGATGTGGTATAGAAGCCACTTAATTTAGTAAAAAGTTTGTTTAATGTTTGTCTTTATGTTTTTTGTGTTTTTAAGAGCATTGATCTACAAATATATATATATAAGAACATTATCTGACAATTTCACTTTTATTTTTGAATTCTAAGACGCATATTTTTTTTTGTTAGTTGCCCATAAGTATTTTAGGGACAACACAAGGATTCTGATGAAGGCCGATGACCCTATAAAGCACCAGAGAGGGCCAAAACAAACTGATCCAACTTGGAATGATGGGATCATTATTCCCAGTTATTCATCCCCTTGTTTTTCTCTTTAATTCTTAGGGTATCCTTGAAATAAATCAACGAGTAAGGACAACCCTAGATAGTTTTAATTTTTATTTCTGGTCTCTGTTTATGGTAGTTTATTTACTCCATCAGAATCGCTGAACACATAAACTACCCTCGCTTCCACACTTTGGGTGTTAGTAGCCCACTTTGGAGCTATTGATTCTTAAATGTGGGAAGCCCGATCTGAAGCATGCCACATCTATATGTGAGTGAGGGCCTTGTTTTTCCCAGAGTGAACTCCCTGTGATATTTCACAGTAAGGCTCAATTAGTAGCCTAATCCCTTTCTTTGTGTGTTATGAGGTTTACTTCAGGAGGTTAAGGATTATAGGCTTTCATTAGTAAGGTACTGCCTGAGTAAAACTAATCTAGCAGAGGCTCATTAAAAGTTAAGACTAGAACGTGATGCGTTACATGTGAGAATTGTGAAAGAAATCTGCAGGCACTTGTTAGGAACTTTGTAAACAGAAGCCTAGAGCAGATGGGGTTGTCCTCTGGGGGAGGTGCCTCAAATACAATCTAGACACTTCAGGGAAGTACACCTCTACAGGAGGGCCTTGGGATAACTCACCAGAAGACCTGGATGTGGCTCTGGATGGGAATCAGTTGATCATTTCATTGTGATAGATTTGAAGTACTAGGTGTTATAAATACTTGTTTTTCCATATATTCAGTATTGGGCTAAACTTGAATTATGTTTTGGGGTTTCTAGAGGGTGGGTTGAAGTGTGTGTTTACTTGTGCACTGACACTTCACCTCCCTATCCAAAGACTTTACCTTGAGGTCGACAGGTCTTCTTCCCTGCAAGGGAATTAACTAAGAAGTTGGGTTACAGTGTAACCAATTTGGCCACACTATGAAAACCCAAATTGGAAATAAAGTTAAAAGTTTTAGTACAATTAAATACTCAGGTTAATGTAGACAAATCTCAAAAACATACTGTAAAGATACAATATAGCAACTGGATAGCCCAATCTTCTGAAGAAATGTAGGCAAACTGGCATAAGGAAAACCAGGAACTCAGTTACAGCAATACAGAAAAACAACCGCAATATCTGGCGCTCAGAAAATAATTGTTGGTCAGTCCTCTTACACAAGTGCAAGTTAAAAGTATTTAACTAAAAAAAGTCTATAGACAAATAAGGAAAATCTCAAAAAACTTCAAACTATAAAAAGGAGAAACATCTATGTAGAAAAAGACATAAGGATGAAAGGTGTGGAACAGAAACAAGACATAAACAAATGGGTTAAGTGAAAAGAAGGTATCAGCATTTCGAAAGCTCAGTCAAGAGTCTTCTTAGAGAGTCAAGCGTAAGCCTAAGCAACGCTCAACAAAGCATTGGGACATCTTGCAGTTGGTCTCTTCGTGTTCCCCTTCCAAGGTTTTTCTCTCAGATTTTCTATTAGTAAAACAACAGCATATCTATTTCCAAACTAACATTTCTTATGAATGCACAGCAAAATGAAATTACATGTTAGCAGAAAATGAAGAACAGTTTCCCATGTTAAAGAAATTCAGGCCTAGTTATCTCAACATTAAGACATTAATCAGCAATGCACATTTATGTTCACATTGTACTTGTGCACATATTACTTTCTACATTTACATAAGTGTCAATTACATAGATTCAAATAAGTTATAGTTAAAATAAATGCAAACGTTTACTAATACGTGACCTTAGTTGTGGTTGGGAAGTGTATTTCAACATTAAACTATAACACATTAATGCACTCATCACATAAATTGTTATGGTGTCTAATGCAAATACATTCAAATAACATGAGGATGATTATGAAAGTTCATTCAATGATTACATTTCATTTACTAAGTTTCAAGGCATACTGAATACATTTTTCCTAACCCCAAAGTGATTCCACTTCATTATTGCTATCGAGTGCACCACTTTACATTAGTGTAATGTTAAAACACACATCATATTGTCATTATTATAAATATATATAGGTCATGATTGTGACATGATAGGGTACAGCAAAAAGTAATTACACTGCTCCAGCCTCCCTTCTGATGGTAAAACAAGCCCTCACATCAAACTGTAATCCCTTATCAAAGAGACAATTTCAAATCTCAAAGTCGTTTCCAGGAAAGATCTTTTGGATTGCGCTAATCACTTCGTGTCATCATAATATATACTTCGTCTACTTTAAAGCTGCTCTACTTATTTTAAATCCCTTCTTCATCTGCACTCTCCTGTATCCTTTGTAAAGTCCAAATATGATTACGCCATGAAGAGCAATGGTTAACAAAGGTCTCAAGATGATTCCAACAATTCCACTTACTACATTTCCAAACCATTTGCCAACAGCTGAAAATTCACTACCTAGGGTTTTCCAAGCACCTGTTGCTTCTAGCTCTTTCAAATCAGTATTTTAGTTGATGCATTTATTCAATTCCTTACTACTGTCAGGGATGTAAGTGCAACATTGTTGAACTTTTAACATCTGGCAGACTCCGCCCTCCTTCGTGAGATGGATGTCTAACACAAATCTGTTGATCTTATGGCAACCAACTCAGTATTCAAACTTAATAAGACACCAGCTGTACTAGTGGACAGTATATCTAAAAGGGTAGACAACTTTCTCATCTTGATGCCATTCAAGATCACTCCTACAGATTAAATCAATAAACCAGAAATATCCCCTACAATTTCTGAACCACTGGCCCATCTCTCAGTTCTGATGTTTGTTTGTTTCACATACCAGATCAATAAAATGTTCCACATGATACATCTTTGGAAAAACATTTACTAAACAGCATGTGTCATACCATCCTTTGGGCATATCTAAAATACCCATGATTTCTGCAAATAAAATATATTCCAGGTACAGCAAGATCACGTTCTGACAACATAAATGTCCAACTATTTTTTAATTCACACATGTGATAACATTCACTCTATCCCACAAACTTTGTGTCAGTTGTTGATCTCTCTCTGTGTATGCACAATTTCTCTCTGTTTCCCATCTAATGTCAACGCAGCTTGATTCTCTGCAGTCGAATATTATATTTCTTCTCAATCTCATCTATGTTCCAGAATACCCTTCTCTATTCTAGATTTCTTTTCTCCTCTCCTATCTTCAACTATGTTCAGAAAGTCTTTCTCAACTGTTGTTAAGACTTATGGTGTTTCTGTGAGCATGAACTGTATCTAACAACATAGTAGGTTTTAAGAATACTTCACCTATCAACGTTCTTTGCTTCTGGATTTTTGTTTAAGTGTTTAAGAATAGGAACTTCTGAAAAGACCAAATCATAATTTGAATATTAGTATTGCAAGTGTTCATGACGGCGTTGCTCGTAATCTGGGGCCGGCTTGGTGCTGCCGGACCTCCTTTGATATGACCGTTTTTTTACCGCTATAACGGCCATGGACATTACTCTGCTGATATTCTGAATCCCTCTTGGGCACATTATAAATATCTGCCATAAACAATATTACCAATTATGAACGACTGGATACCATATAGCCCTGAAGAAGCCCTATGTTGAAGGGCGAAACGCGTTGGCTGTCATTACTATGTACTTCATGCTGAAACAAGATTATTGTGAACACAATATTTTGGAATTGGAAAGAAATAACCAGAAGATTTGTTCCATCTCTACCATAGGAGAATTGGACCTTTTTATACTCTATCTAAATAATTGCTAATCTAGCCTGCTAGCCTGTATAGGCTCCTCAACAAGCTACAAGTAACACCATCATTTAAAGGAATATGGGAGTACGTTATTCCTTCTGCAGCTGATGCAGGTAATTGCGTACAGACCTTTAATCCATAGTATCAATGTAATCATAATGCAATTTATAATACACATTTGATTGAAGATCTCCTCTAGAAGTATCTACATGTAATCCTTTCTCACTCAGTAAATGCTCAGTAAATGCATTCTATTATCATAAGGAAGCAGGGTCTTAGGGGCACTTGCTGATCTAATGTTCTCTATGCTAGGATGTGTAGGTAAGCTCAATCCTATAAGCAAATAAATCATTACTACAACTATCATAACTAACACTCTTGTACATATGTATCTATGTTTACTATTACTGTTTCTAGGTTCCATGATTTATCTCAATTCAGACCGTTTTAACAGAATGCCCCAATAGCAGATAGTCTCTCAATTAAGCAATCTACTAAAATGACAGAAGTTTACTTGAGATTGCAAAATCTACAAAAAATAATGTTATATAAATTAAAATATATGTAGCATAAGTCTAACTAACACCCAAAATAGGCACCCAAAAGAAACATATATACACATACATAGATAAACACAAGACAGAAAATAGCAAACCCTAAAGTTTGTTCATTGAATTTAATCAAAATCAAATTAGAACTGAAATTAAATAAATTGACAAACTATACAGAGTAATCGGCTGCTACTCATAACACAGAAGACAGCAAACTATTTGTTTAATTCTCACAACAGATCAACAAGTTTTCGTCAGAAGCCAAACAGATGAACACTTGAACAATGATTTTAGCATTCTATTTCACAATAATACAGGCCGAAGTTTCAACACCAAGGTTGACTTGACTATCAACAGGACAGACTATCACAAAACCAAAGGAGTATTTTAATAACTTATAAAATGGGAATGATTTAAAGAAAGTATTGCATCAGGCCATTTCACAGATGTGGAAGCACATACTTTAGCCAGTCTGGATTTCAGCATCCCATTTATCTGCTCAACAAATCCAGAAGCCTCTGGTCGACTGCTGCGGTGCAGTCTCTGCTCCAGTTGCAATGCTGCACACAGTCATTTCAAAAACCTCATTATTGAAATGAGTTCCTCGTTCTGACTCTAGAGAATTTGGGAACCCAAAACATGGAATGAGCTCTCTTAACAACAAATTAGCTACTGTGAGACTTTCATTTCTCCTAGTCAGCTAAGCTTCGACCCGACACTCGAAAATGCACACAGTAATCAAGATGTATCTCAATCCAATGCACAGAGGTAACTCAATGAATTGTAACTGCATTCTGTTGAAAGGTCCTCCTGATCTCTCTATTTGACTCAGTGTTACTGCAGTTTGTTTGCCTACATTCGTCTGTTGAAGTAACACATCTGTGACACAACATTTCTTCCATCAGCCTAAACCTAGGGTTAAACCGTGTCTGTCGACACAATCTCTTCATTGCATAACATCCCACATGAGCTAGATAATGGTAATACCTCGCCATAGGTGGTAACGAGCTATCTGGCAACTGAGGTCTTCCATCATTTGAAACCCAAACAACATCCTCATCTCTTCTGACACATCCTGGTCTGATCCAACCCTACTGTTCCGCTAATACCACTTCTTCCAGTAATCTCTTAACTTCCTCCCATGTACCTACTGTAGTTAGCAAGAGATTGTAATTTGTCTAATCTGTTCCTTCATTTAGATATTCATCATTGAAATTACAAGCATTTAAGGTACAGTATCTGGCAACCTCTTCTGCACAATTATTTTCCACAGGCACATAATCAGTTCCCTTGCAGTGTGCTGAGCACTTAACAACTGCAATTTGGGCAGGCAGATTTAAAACCTTTAGCAGGTTATACATTGCCTCACCATTTCTAATAGGAGAGCAAGGGGAGGTCATAAATCCCCTCTGTGACCATAACTGTCCGAAGTCGTGAACAACACTAAAGCCATTAAAAGTTACTGGTGAAAATGGTCATCTTCAGCTGGCCTGAAACATAGAATGCTCTTGTAAGGGCAATCAATTTAGCCAAAAATACTCCTTGAAGCCAGGAAGCTTCAACCACACCTCAGACAGTAAAGACTGCACAGGCAGCTCTCAGGTTTCCTTCATGATCTTTTAAACAGGAGCCATCAACAAACATCACACAATCAGATTCAGAACATTTTGTATGTCACGTCTCGTCTTGGTGCACAGTTCAGTGGCATCTAGACAGTAATGCTAAACTTCATTATCAACATAATTTTCATCTCTCACAGGCAAAGGCAGCAGAGATTCACAAAAGGATTGGTATTCACATTTGGAACTTGATTCAAATTAGATCTGGGAACATTTGCCGTTTGTTGGGGCATCGGAGCTTGTAGAACATGTGTCAATTGACCTTGAGGCACATTCAAATTTTATATTCACTGTCTTTGTATATGCTGTGATTGAACCAGGTTGTGTCCCTGAGACTGTACACATTCTCCATTTCGTACGAGATTCTTACTTGCCATTTTATTCAGATTAAAACAACATTCCCTCTTCCAATGGCCCAACTTGCCACACATATGACAAGATTAGTCCTTTTCAAAGTTGTCATATCGACTCCTGTACCCAGGTCCATTGGAACACTTCGTCCTCTACCCTGCTGTTGAAATCCATTAACCCCTTGCATAACTGGAACTCCCTGCTGATAAACTCTCTGTATAGCACCAATATTCACTGCAAACCGTGTACTTTGACTCCTTGTGCAGCTTTCACCTATGACATCGTCAACTTTCCCTTCAATTTCTTCTGTTTCATCTCTAATTCATCACTGCAATATTTTGCATAGCTCAAAATGTCATCAATCAGCTTACTCTGCCAACAAATCAAATACTGCTGAATCGTATTAACCTCAGGCTTCCATCCCTGCACAAATCTAAACATAAAATGCCCAATATCTTTTGCTTCAAAAGTCTCATTGTCACAATATTGTTTGAATGACAGCAACAATCTCTCATACTAAGAGTGTATTGGCTCTTATGACTCGTGTCGTTATGTCAATCTTAACCCAGTCAATGTCTTTAGGAGAGACTTTCAATTTCAATAATGAAATCACTTGATAATACTTCATCACTAATGGAGACAGAACTTTTGTCTCTGGATGTCACATAGGTTCTTTTTCAGGCCAATCAACAGGCACTGCATATGTTACAGTGTAACCAATTTGGTCACACAATGAAAACCCAAATCAGAAATAAAGTTAAAGGGTTTTTATTACAAATTAACACTCAGATTAATGTAGACAAATCTCAAAAACATACTGTAAAGACACAAAATATAATTTGGATAGCCAAATCTTCTGAAGCAATTTAGACAAATTAGCATAAGGCAAACCATGAACTCAGTTAAAGCAATACAGAAAATCAAAAGCAGTGGTGCTCAGAAAATAACTGTTGGTCAGTCCTCTTACACCTGAGTGCAAGTTAAAAGCATCTAAGTAAATAAATTATGGGTAAATAATGAAAATGTCCATGAACTCTAAACTATAAAAAAGGAGAAAGATCTATCTAGAAAAAAACATAAGGATGATAGGTCAGGAGCAGAAATAAGTCAAAAATGAATGGGGTAAGTAAAAAGAAAATATCAGCATATCAGAAGCTCAGTAAAGAGTCTTCTTAGACAGTCAAGTCTAAGCCTAATCCACATTCAGCAAAGCATGCAGACAAAGGAGATAGTCAGAGGTCTGTAACTCTCGAAGCGCAGGGAACATCTGCCTCAAAAACAATCAGTGAAGTCCTAGTTAATACTACAAAATCCAATTAGGTAACACCTTGAATTCACAAGCTCCATTGTATTCTCCTGTCCTATGGTGTAACTTGCAACTTCTGCTTCTTTTCTCATACTAGTGCTAAGAACGTGATTGTTCTTGGCCCTCTGGACATCGTTTGCAACATGTATGATTAAGGGACAGTCATCTTGCACTTGGTCTCTTCATGTTCCCCTTCCAAGATTTTTCCCCAAACTCTCTATTAGTAAAACAATAGAACATCTATTTTCAAACCTACATTTCGTGTGAATGCACCTGTAAAGAAATGACACGTTAGCAGAAAACGAAGAACAGTTTCTCACGTTAAAGAAATTCAGGCCTAGGTATATAAGCGTTTAAACATTATTCAGCACTGCAGACTTAACTTCACATTGTACTTGTGCACATATTACTTTCTACATTTATATAAATTACAATCACATAGATTCAAATAGGATTTCACGTGACAGTTAAAATAAATACAAATCTTTACTAAAACATGAGATTAGATGTGACTGGAAAGTGCATTTCAACATTAAACTATCACACATTAATGCACACATCACATAAATTGTTAATGTTCCTAATGCAAATACTTTCAAATAACAAGAGGATGGTTATGAAAATACATTCAATTATTATATTTCATTTAGTAAGGTTTAAGGCACACTGAATACATTTTTCTTAACACTACAGTGAATGCACTTCAGTACTGATTTCGAGTGCACCACTTTCCATTAGTGTAACATTAAAACACACACTATATTGTTGTAATGCATAAATGCAGGTCATGATTGTGATGTTAGGGGTTGCAGCAAAATCTACGCTGCTCCAGACAGCACAACCCGTGCTAACATTAAGAATCAAGTGCTTAAGGTTTAGTTCCTGGCCCAGTGACGCAGAGCTCATAGAAGGCTGGGCCACAGACCAGCAGGAATAAAATGCCCCAATCACCATGGTTGGGCCCAGTAACCCTTGCCTGCCCTGTGGCCCTCTGAAAGGTGTTCTGACATATCCCTTTAGGATGACCTAAACTTACACTGGAAACAAGTGGAATCTTGCTTTTGGATCTGTCAGCACAATTTAGCGTGTCCCATCAACTACAGCCTACAACAAAGACTCCATCTTGCAATATGAGAAAATGGCTTAAAAGGATTGCCTTCTACCTCAAGGACAGACAACACATGGTATACTTACCACGCTTTATTCACATCAATACCTCACACCCAACACTGATATTCCTCCTGGATTCATCATATCGCCATTATTACTCAACATCTACCTAGCCTCTTAGCAGACATGATTAGATTATTCAATCTCATCTGTCACAACTATGCAGAATATACACAAATCTCTTTAAAAAAAGTGTTTATTTTCTGTTTTTAAATCTGGCTCAACTAGGGGGCTTCCCCTGGTCCCATAGTCGCTCAAGAAGTGCGACCACCCCCCATTATATATATTTTTTTTTTTTTTAAATGCACAAGGAGATGGTGTCCCTGGGGCACAAAGTGACTTGGAGGGGGACTGCAGTAATGGGTTGGAAGCAGAGCCTGCAGCCAACCCCAAGCCACGAGTGGTCAAAGGCGGTGTACGGCATGCAGTTGGCTGCCTGCAAGGGTTGGATGCAGGTGAAGCCCTGCAGCCACCCCCACACAGCCTTAAAAAAAAACCTAGAAATTAATGTAAAAAGAAGCAAAGGTTAAAGTAACATTACAGTTTGGTGAAAATTTTAGAGACAGTGTAACAATTTAAATGTACTTACAACTGAAATTCACCAGTTATAGTTATCTCAAGTAACTATAACTCATGATCTAAGGTAACTATTTATCTCACCCTCACCAAGCATTGCCAATTACCACACATATTACATCACTCCTGACATTGTTGATTACATCATTGAGAGTGCCTCTGCAACAGTTGCAATAACATTATTGATGAGAAAACTGTGCATGGCGGAGCCGCGAGTTATAGTTACCTTAAGGCACGAGTTATAGTTTCTTGAGCTAAGTATAACTAGTGAATTTCAGTGGTTTTGTACATTAGAAACGTTATGTTGTCACTGAAATTTCACCTAACTAGAATTTTGTTTTAATCCCTTGGTTTTTTTGGTGAATTTATATATATATGTCACTTACCCAGTGTACATCTGCTCGTGGCATGTTGTGCTGCAGATTCACATGCTATGCCTTTTGATTCCGACATCTAGTGTTGGGCTCGGAGTGTTACAAGTTGTTTTTATTCGAAGAAGTCTTTTAGAGTCACGGGATCGAGTGACCCCCTCCTCTTTGGTTCCAATGCGCATGGGCATCAACTCCATTATTAGACTGTTTTCCCGCAGAAGGTAAATGAAGGAATGATAGAGTATATAAGTAAAAAAAAAAGAGATGTCCATGCAAATGTAAATGTATATACATATATACAAATGTGTGAACTTAAACGACTACAGGCTTCCGGGGAGGAAGGGAGGTTGCATGTGAATGCGCAGCACAACATGCCATGAACAGATGTACACTGGGTAAGTGACATTTTCCGTTCAATGGCATGTGTAGCTGCAGATACACATACTATGCATAGACTACAAAGCAGTTTGTCCTCCCAAAATAGCGGTGGCTAGCCTGTAGGAGTTGAAGTTGTTTGAAATAATGTTCTTAGAACAGCTTGTCCTACTGTGGCTTGTTGTTGTGATAATACGTCCACAGAGGAGTGTTTAGTAAATGTATGAGGTGTTGACCATGTAGCTGCTTTACATATTTCAGCCATTGGTATATTTCCTAAAAAAGCCTTTGTTGCACCTTTCTTTCATGTAGAATGTGCTTTCAGGGTGATTACAAGTTGTCTTTTTGCTTTGATATAGCATGTTTGTATGCATCTTACAATCCATCTTGCTAAACCTTGTTTTGATATAGGATTGCCTTGTTGTGGTTGTTGGTAAGCCACAAAAAGTTGTTTTGCCTTTCTAAATTGTTCAGTTCTGTGTATATAATACATTAGAGCTCTTTTGAGGTCTAATGTATGTAGAGCTCTTTCTGCCACAGAATCTGGCTGTGGTAAGAAGACTAGCTGTTACACTGTTTGATATGAAATGGTGAGACTACTTTTGGTAGAAATGTTTGGATTTGTTCTTCTTACAACTTTGTGTTTGTGTACTTGGAAGAAAGGTTCCTCAAGAGTAAAAGCTAGAATTTCACTTACTCTTCTTAAATAAGTAATTGCTACTAGGAAGGCAACTTTCCATGCTAGAAATTGAATTTGGCCCAAGTGCATGGGTTCAAAAGGCGGTTCCATGAGTCTTGTAAGCACTATATTTAGATTCCAAGATGGAACTGGTGGTGTTCATGGTGGATTGAAGCGTTTTAAGCCTTCCATGAAAGCTTTAATGACAGGAACTCTAAATAAAGAGGTATGTTGTATATTTTGTAAATATGCAGATATTGCAGTAAGGTGTATTTGTATTGAGGAAAATGCTAAATTAGATTTTTGCAAATGAAGTAAATGGCATACAATATCTTGTATTGAGGCTGTAAGAGTATCTATATCTATAGATTGACAGTAATAGACAAATCTTTTCCATTTGTTTGCATAGCACTGTCTACTAGTGGGTTTTCTTGCTTGTTTAATAACTGCCATACATTCTGATGGGAGTTGTAAATATCCAAATTCTATGACTTCCGGAGCCGAATTGCTAGATTGAGAGAATTGGGGGTTTAGATGTCTGATTTGACCTTTGTTTTGTGTTAACACATCTGGTCTGCATGGGAGTTTGGAGTGTGGTACTACAGATGGATCAAGTAGTGTTGTGTCCCATGGCTGACGTGCCCATGTTGGTGCTATGAGTACCACGTTGAGTGAAGTTTGACGCAACGTGCAGACCAGAAATGGAAGGAGTGGGAGAGGGGGAAAAGGGTAACCAAATATCCATGACCAACTGATCCATAGAGCATTGCCCTTGGATAGGGGATGTTGGTGTCTGGATGCGAAGTTTTGGCATTTTGTGTTTTCGCTTGTTGCGAATAGATCTACGTTTGGTGTTCCCCACTTTTGAAAGTACTTTTGAAAGTACTTTTGAAGTACCGGAGGTTGAATCTCCCATTTGTGTATTTGTTGGTGATTTCTGCTCAGGATATCTCCCAACTGACTGTCTATTCCTGAAATGTACTGCGGTAATAGATGAATTTGATTGTGAATTACCCATTTCCAATTTTTTTGTGCTAGAAGGGACAGTTGGGATTAATGGGTCCCTCCCTGTTTGTTGAGATAATACATGGTTGTCATGTTGTCTGTCTTTATAAGAACATTCTTCTGTGTGAGAAGAGGTTGAAAGGCTTTGAGGGCCAGAAACACAGCTAATAACTCTAAGTGGTTTATGTGTAGCTGTTTCTGTTTGACGTCCCATTGTCCATGAATATTGTGATTGTTTAGGTGAGCTCCCCAACCAATCATTGATGCATCTGTTGTAATTGTGGTTTGAGGCATAGGGTCTTGAAACGACAGCCCTTTGGTTAAATTGCTGCAATTCCACCACTGAAGGGACATATGTGTTTAGCGGTCTAGCAACTCTAGATCTTGGAGTTGACCGTGTGCCTGTGACCATCGTTGTGCAAGGCACTGTTGTAAGGGCCTCATGTTTATTCTTGCGTTTGGAACTATTGCAATGCAAGATGCCATCATTCCTAGGATTTTCATGACAAATCTTACAGTGTATTGTTGATTTGGTTGTATAAGTGGAATTAGATTTTGGAAAGCTTGTATCCTTTGTGTATTTGGATACGCTAGAGCTAGTTGAGTATTTAGGATAGCACCTAAATACGGTTGTATTTGTGCTGGTTGTAGGTGTGACTTTTGGTAGTTTATAGAAAAACCTAGGGTGTGCAGGGTTTCTATTACATAACGTGTATAATTTTGGCATTGTGTACGACTGCTTGATTTTATTAGCCAATCGTCTAGATATGGAAAGACATGGATATGTTGTCTTCTTAGGTAGGCTGCTACTACTGCTAAGCACTTTGTCAATACCCTTGGAGCTGTTGTTATGCTGAAAGGTAACACTTTGAACTGGTAGTGCTTTCCTTAAATGACAAACCTGAGGTATTTTATGTGAACTGGATGGATGAATGGATATGTGGAAATAGCATCCTTGAGGTCCAAGGCTGTCATAAAATCTTGTTTTTGTAGCAGTGAGATAACATCTTGCAGAGTTACCATGTGAAAATGTTCTGATAGGATTTAAAAATTGAGGGGCCTGAGGTCTAATATTGGCCTGAGGGTGCCATCTTTTTTGGGAATTAAGAAAGTATAGTGAATAAACTCCTGTTCCTAGTTGAGACTGGGGAACTAACTCTATTGCTTGTTTGAGTAGTAGAGATTGCACCTCTTTTTGTAACAGAATTGTATGTTCTGGGGTTAAATTGTGATACCTTGGTGGAATATTTGGAGGAGTGGTTATCAATTCTAGGCAATAACCATTGCGGATAATTGATATCACACAGTTGTCTGTGGTGATATTTTGCAAATGTCTGTGGAACTGCTGTAGTCTTCACCCCACAGGAGACTTGTGGAGTGGAAGGGAGTGAGAGAAGTCACTGTTTTGTCTGTGTTTCCGGCTGTTTAGAGGTTTGGAATATACCTCTATTTCTAGAGTATTGTCCTTTAGATGTGCCTCTAAACCCACCTCACTGGTACTGGGTTTGGTAAGTTGGTTATGATTGGGAAGTTGATGCTTCTGAAGGTTGTGGTCGGAAACCTCCTCGAAACTGAGGCTTACGAAATGACCCTCTATATGGTGTAGAATAGAGTGCACCCATTGCCTTGGCTGTGTCTGAGTCTTTTCGTAGTTTTTCGATTGCTGCGTCTACATCTGGCAGAAAAAGATGTTCCTTATCAAAGGGTATGTTTAACACAGACTGTTGTATTTCTGGTTTAAAACCAGAGGAGCGCAGCCAGGCATGTCTTTGAATAGTGACTGCTGTGTTCACACTCCTTGCAGCGGTATCAGCTGCATCAAGGGCAGATCTTATTTGGGTATTATTAATAGCTTGCCATTCCTCTACTACATGTTGCGCCCTTTTCTGGAGCTCTTTTGGGAGATGCTGTATGATATCTTGCATCTCATCCCAATGGGCTGTATCGTAACGAGCAGCAGTGCCTGGGAATTAGCTATCCTCCATTTATTTGCTGCTTGAGATGCAACTCTCTTTCCTGCAGCATCAATTTTTCTGCTTTCCACATCAGGAGGGGATGCATTTCCTGAGGACTGACTATTCGCTCTTTTTGTTGCAGCCCTAACCACTATTGAATCAGGTGGCACCTGATGAGTGATGTAATCAGGGTCAGAAGGTGCGGGTTCATACTTTCTCTATTCTAAGTGTTATTCTTGCTTTCACAGGCTCATTCAATATTTGGTCTGCATGCTTTACCATGCCTGGTAGCATTGGGAGGCATTCGTACCTAGAATGGGTTGAAGATAATGTATAGAACAAAAAGTCTTCCTCTAGTGGTTCTGTGTGCATTGTAACCCCATGATAGGCCGCAGCCCTGGCTATCACCTGATTATCTACTGTAGTATCTTCAGGTGGAGATGGTTTAGAGAGATAGGTGTCTGGGTCGTTGCTTGGAATGGGACCAGGGTCGTAAAGGTCCCATGGATCAACAGTGTCTTGTTGTGAGTCAAAAGAATGCACTGGTGTAGGACTTATTTAAGGAGAGGTAGGTAGGTGTAGAGAATGAGGAGGAGAATGAGAAGGAGAACACTGAGGAGGTGCTGGCTGCTCTTTTTGTTTTGACACTTTAGCTGGGGGCTGCGCAGTGTCCAATTCCTCTTGAAATCCCAGCTTTCTCTTTGTTTTTAAAGGAGGTGCTGTGATGATTCTCCCTGTTTGTTTATGGATGTGTATCCTAGACTGTCTCTCATCCATAATTAGAAGGACTGGTTCAATCTCGGTCTCTCCCTCAGAGGTTTTATGGCTTTCTCGCAGTCTTTTGGAAAGTCCTTGTTCCTCTGTATAACCTGCCTTTTTCGGTTCCAAAGTGTGATGTTTTTTCGGGATCGAAAATGATGAGGAAGGTCTCGGCTCCGAAACTGTTTTTCTAATTTTCGACTCCGAAAATTGTTGATGTCTACTGGAGACTGAAATGGAGCTTTTAATAGTCTTTGTCGACTCCGAAGTCGTCGGAGGCATGGCCTTTTTTGGTGCCGAACCTGAGCGTTGGTCACCGACAGTCTTTTTTTGGGCCGAGCCATGGCCTTCGGGCAGTGGCGTACCCAAAGTCTTCCGTTGTTTCTTATGTGGGGGTGCAGGGGCAGATGTACTTACATGCTGGCCGGCTGCGACCGGTCTGTCTTCCTCAGATCCCTGCTCCGACTCTGTGTCTCGGATAGGGTAACTGTCTGCATTTGTTCCTCTTCTGTAACGTCGAAATGTTCTCCGCTCTTCGACGCCATTTCCAGCCTTCTTGCTCTTAGGTCCATAAGAGTCTTTTTCGATTGGAACGATCAACAGGTCGCGCAGTTTTCCTCCCCATGGTCTGGAGAAAGGCAGAGGTTGCAAACCAGATGTTGGTCTGTGTATGGATACTTAGCATGGCACCGAGGGCAGAATCGGAATGGAGTCCAATCTATGAGGCTCTCCACGCGGTCGGCCCGAATAGGCCAGAGTTAGGTGCACGCGCCCCAAAGGGCGAAAAAAGTTGTTTTCCGGCGGTACTGCTGTTTCGATGGAAGATAAATAACGCGATCTATACAATACCGACGAAAAGGAAGGAGAGAAAACACGTCCGAACCCGACGACGGAAAGACAACAATCTAACAATGGAGTCGATGCCCATGCGCAACGGAACCGAAGAGGAGGAGTCACTCGATCCCGTGACTCTAAAAGACTTCTATGAAGAAAAACAACTTGAAACTCTCTGAGCCCAACACTAGATGTTGGAATCGATATGCATAGCATGTGTATCTGCAGCTGCACATGCCATCGAACACACACATATATATATATATATATATATATATATATACACACACACACACACACACATATATGTATATATATATATATATATATATATATATATATATACACACACACACACACACACACACACACACACACATGCTTACATATACATACATACACACATACACACAAATACAGTAGAGGTGATGTTATTATAAATCTACTGGGAAGAGACTGTTGGAATGGCTTGGAAGGGGAGGACGTGAGAGGGTGGAGGAACAGAATAGGATGAGGGCAGCCAATCTGCAAGACTTACAAAGGGATTAACCCATTTAAATACAGGTGATAGATGCAAGGAGAGGCTCATATGGTGAATTCATCAAAATGGGCAGGGAATGAGGAGCTAGTGCTAGGTACGGAACAAAAAGAAAGTGGAGGTTGACAAGCTGTGAAACAGCAGGGAAGCAAGTGGCAATAGACAAGGCAAAGGAGATTGATGCAAAGACAATCAAGGGTAAGGGAATGATGGGGATGGGATAGGAAAGTCCTAGATAAAATCATAACGCAGACAGCAAGGGTAAATAACACATTATAAAAAAGGTAAAGTACAGAGTTTTTTTTTTTTTTTTTTTTTTTTTTTTAAAGTATTCACACTTCTTCTTCACAACTCCCCGCCTATGCTGCCGAATGGGAGGGTTGCTGAAAAACAAGGCTGTCCATCCCTGACTTCACCCAATGGCTATGTCTTCCACCACCCCTTGACTTACGCTTTATTGCACCCCTTTCTTTCTCCCTTTCTCACTGTTCTATTTTCTCTTCCTCCTTTTTCCCTTTTGTGCCATTCACTCTCTTGCTGTGGGTCTAAGAGTAAATTTTAATAAAGTCCAGGTCCCCAAAAACTAAACCCAGTGCCAACGACCAAAAGAAATTAGGCACCAGGGACACAACAGATGTGGCACTGGTAGCTCAAGAATTACAAACAAAGAGGCTGTGCACTAGTGTGTTAAGGGAATCCAAGGGTACAAGACGGGCCAGTTGGCAGAGTAACATAGCAACAGAAGTCAATCAACCCAGAGTAACAGAGACAGGAGGAGGAAAAAAGAATGAGTAAAATAGTGCTGAAAGCACCAAAAAAAGTAACGCAGAGTGGCAACAGCATCAGTACTAATATCAAATCAACACTAAAATATTCAGAAAAACAGAATAAGAGTTAAAAGAACAAAGTGGGTGGTAAGGACCACCCCAATACATATCACAAAATATGAGTCCAATGGTGTGTAAAATCATATATAGGTTTATGTAAAATCGGTCTTGAAGCTGGAGGGCATACCCATCATATAGTGTGCTATGCAGGTGATCTACTTTTATTCCTCCAGGACGACCTGGGTGACTTGAGGGGTTCCCGTGGCATGCTGGACCAAGATGGGTCCCTACTGGGGCTCAACATTAAATAGCGCAAGTCCTGCCTGTTTCCAATAGATGACACCAGACACCTCTCAGAGGACTTGGGACCCCTGGTGTGGGAACCCACTTCCTTTCAATATTAAGGAGTCAGAATGTACTATGATCGAAATGACTGTCTCAAAGGAAATGTAGGTAGGGCGATCAGCTTCCTCAGGGCAGGGGCTGAATTTTGGGGGACATTGCCCCTGTCGGTTACAGACAGGGTAGCCCTGCTGAAGATGGTGGTACTGCCCTGCATGCTTTACTTCTTTACAACTCTCCCAATCTAGATCCCAGACTCCTACTTTTGTCACATAAAAAGGATTATCACAGGCTTTACCTGGAGATCGGGCATATACCTGGGCCACCCTGCAGCAATCGGGGACGGAAGACGGGCTGGCTGTCCCAGATTTTGAGGATACTACCTGATGGCACAAATGCAGTGGCTTACGCAGTGGGTAGCTAAGAGACATGGACCGGACAGAGAAATACCACATCAACTCCAGAGGAGACTAAGCTGATTCTAACCCTGCTGGGCCTTCCATTGCCTGATGCCAGAAATACTACCGAATTCCCAGTAGTATGACGGTGTTGGATTTGCAGTCTTCATAAGGCTTGAATTTGGGTCCCTTATTTGCTGGATATTCCGCTCAAATTCCTTGAGGAACTGCCCCATGGGGTAGAGTGGAATGACTGGCAGCTTGGTGGGAGGCAGGAATAACTACAGTGGGGGTCCTTTTTGAGGATACAAGGATGGAGTACTCCTTCCCTTTGAAGAATTGCAGCTGCATTATGACCTACCACACAGGGGCACTTCCTCTTACACAGTGCGGTCACTGCAGTATCCGCAAGCACTGGGGTCCGGCATAGCGGAACTGACGGCAGTGGCTGACTACCAGTACATCCTGATGGCGTCTAGGACATTTAGGATGGTCACTTCTTTACACAAACATTATCGGAGAGATGTTCTGGCCCCGGCTGACCACCGTGAAAGTGGGAGGCGGATTTCAACCTGGCCATAGGTGACAGATTAAGACACCAGCTTGTGTAACGCCACTAAAGCAACCAGAAACACCAGGTTTAAACTTATCAACCTCTTCATAGTACACAGGGCACACCTCAGCCCCGGGATACTCAATAGGCATTTTTTACCATTAGAAATTGCATGCCCCGCTGCGGAGAGATGGGAGTGGAATTCTACCATATGTTTTGGGGTTGTCCAGAGTTAACAGCTTATCTGGGGGGCGTCTCTACTAGCATACAAGTTGAGACTCCTTGTGTGACCCAGCGCTGACTCCTGGGGTGGTTCCCAAACACAGCTAAGAATAAAGTCAACAGCCGCTTCCAGGACCTGCATTCATTCTTGCAAAGAGGGAGATTGCTAGGAACTGGAAGAGCCCGAGGGGTTCTAGTCTTAAAGCATGTAAGCAAGAGTTTCGGAAGTGGGCATATTATGTTGAGGTGAGACTTTAGGAGGCGAGGGGAGGGAGGGTATCAATAGAAGTGGTGCAGGTCTGAAGGGGTCTTTGTGAATTCCATGAGTGACTCAGAGGTCTGGCCACTAGAGGCTGATACTAACTGCCGCAGGCCGAGCTTGTCACCTGCAAGTAATAGCTCACAAATGGGAGTGTAATACAGGGTTACCCTATTCCTCAATTTAACTTGATGCACCATGAGGAAGGGGTGAGGGGAGGGGGAGTCTGAGGTAGGTCAAAGAGCACATTAAATGCGAGTTTGAGATGGTCTGATAAAAGGTGATTACAATCGATGACTATTGCATTGTCATTCGTGCATGCTCACTCGGATGTTTTAGTTGATTAGAGGCATTGGTGCTCTGACTTAATGTAATATGTACACCACTGACAGGTCTGTGATTGGACAACAACATTGTCCTGTAATCGATTGTTGTGATCAGACTTCTTGAAAATGCAATAAAGTTAGTTTAAAAAAAATCTATGTTTATGGAAAGCAATGTCTTTTTACCCAGAAATGAAAGTTTTGAGTATGGGTGTTTATGGGACGAGTGGGTGTGCTGAGCTTTTGCTGAATGCAGTTGAGTGAATGAAGGTATGTTAATGAGGGGCGCACAACACACTTCTCATTTTCCACAATGTTCTTTAGTATGCACGTTTCGGATTTGTTCAATGATTTTGAGTAGGACACACTTAAGGAGGTTCCATTGTTACACTAACAGTAAGGAAACGTCTTACTAAGGTGCCTCAACGAATGACAAAGGATTCACTGTTCAAAAAGCAAAGCGAAAATGAATGCTCTGGATCTTTTTATGTACCATAGTATGCATTTCAGCTCTGAAATGGAACTGCTAACACTGTTTGAACTACTGTAATTCGCATAAATGTAATACGGTCATGACAAACCCACTATGATGATTTGGGTTTTAAAAATTAACTAAGTGATACTTCAATAGGCCATGCCCTGATCTATTGGCAATTGTAATGCAAGCCCCTTAATACTTTCTATTTAGGTGTTGGTAAAAGCAAAGTCACGTGTAGCATTTATTAAGTCTACATAATACAGGTTGTTATAGAAATATCGTTAAATATGCCTTGGAAGGAGGGTGGTGGACTCAGAACTATTACATTTGTAACAGAGGATTTCTAGCAAGGAGCATATCGCCGTGTTTTGGGAAGGCATTAATGCTCGACACAAATAAAAACAAAAATGGTTTGTGAATACAAAGTCCATGGAAATTTTAAGAGGCACTCGTTTCACTGAATTTAATTGCGTTAAATAATTTGGGTGGTGGTTCTCAATCCATCAAGGTGGATCAAAGTTTTCATCAGAAAATTATACCAGTGACGCCTCTTCGTGCGTAGTACTGCCCATGGGCAAGAGAAATACCGCTGGCTCAAATAAGTATCCCAAACTGAAAGCTGGCAGTAGCTGCTTCTACCAGACACTAAGGGGGTCATTCCAAATCTGGCGGGTGGCGGAGGCCGCCCGCCAGACTTCCCCCCTCCGAAATACCGCTCCGCGGTCGAAAGACCGCGGAGGGTATTCTAAGTTTTTCCCTGGGCTGGCGGGCGGTCGCCAAAAGACCGCCCGCCAGCCCAGGGAAAAACTCCCTTCCCACGAGGATGCCGGCTCGTAATCGAGCCGGCGGAGTGGGAAGGTGCGACGGGTGCTGTTGCACCCGTCGCGTATTTCACTGTCTGCCAAGCAGACAGTGAAATACTTGTAGGGGCCCCCAGGGGCCCCGCGACCCCCCCTACCGCCATCCGGTTCCGGGCGGGCGGACCGCTGGGAACTGGATGGCGGTAGGGGGGGTCGGAATCCCCTCGGCGGCGCAGCTAGCTGCGCCGCCTTGGAGGATTCCAAAGGGCAGCGGTACACTGGCGGGAGACCGCCAGTGTTGCCGGTCCGACCGCGGCTTTACCGCCGCGGTCGGAATGCCCTTGGGAGCACCGCCGGCCTGTCGGCGGTGCTCCCGCGGTCCTCCAACCCGGCGGTCATTGACCGCCAGGGTTGGAATGACCCCCTAAGTCCTTTTTTCACTTACTGGATTCCTCTGCCCTCAGCACAGCACTGCACTGTACCCAGAACTATTACTATTTATACCCAGGTTCATTGCGTTGCACCACAATAGAGAAGAAGCCACCATGCTGAATACCTACATTTGAAATCAGGCAAAACTTTACTAGTTAGGCCAATAATGATTAGCGGCTTCAACTCTGTTACCTCTCATCAAAATAAAACTCTTCTAAAATTGTGTTCATTGTGAATACTACTCACTCTGCACAGAATGAAAACATTTTAGATATTCCGTAGTAAGCAAAGGTTGTGGCAGTTCTCTGATGAACAGCTTTAAAATGCTTGCCGCATCATGCTGCTTCACGCTGTCCCAGCTGAAGAAACCTTCATTGAACTTGGCCTCCAGTTCTTGGCAGATATTCTTAAAGGGAATGGAAGAAACCATCATCACTTAAAAAGCACAAAAGTGATAACCATATAAATAAACACATACTAAACAGTAACGTTAAATCCAGATCACAAAATTAACATGAAGACAAACCAATGGTCAATTTAGGCTAATGTGATAAAATCACTACTCCACAATACGATTTAATTGGTAGCACAAGACAATAGCAACGGCACGGATGTTCAAGTTAAAAAGAAATTCAAAAGCACACAGAATAGCCATGATACCACCGCTTTAGAACACAGGAAATATATACATTTTCCTCCAGTGTAAAACTTGGAAACGGATTAAACGGCTATGGACAAAATAGTTGGGTGCCTCAATGGGAAGAACACATTTCCTAACAACTGGTTCCTCCATTAAAGCTAGATTAATGTTTTCTAGGTAACACGTCAAGATTCATCATAAATAAGTCTATGTAAATCACGATTGAGTATAAAGGTCAGATAACTACTTGACTAGCCTCCTTTTTAAAACTAAGTAGAGTCGGTTTACTGATAATATAGTCTTCTTATAACTGTATGATGCATGCTCGTCCCCTTGGCATAACCTTCAATGTAAGGCTGACGTCGGCATTACATTATCAGTTTTAAGCCATCCATCAAAATCATATTTTTCAATTAGGATCTGGATAGTTTCAGCTTTATTATGTGTTCACTGGGTTTCACTCAAAATCCCTAAGGCATAAGCCTGCAACTGAATAAAAATCTTCAATAACAACTTAGGAAATCGTAAACCCAACAGCTTGGATTTCTGATTTAAGGACGAAAACCGAGCTCTTGATGCAACAATTCAATTCCATTTGCGTTTGAGCAATCGTAAAGCCTCTTTTCAGTATTTAATTTCAAATCATCTTCCAATATCAGTGGTGCAGCCCTGTGCGGGGTCCCTTGAGTCTCACGTATTTCACAGATAATCATTGGCCTTGGGCTGAATAGGCCCCTGAATGGTTGGAGACCCCTTGAGGGGGACTGGGCTTACTCTTGCAAGCTCACGTGAAATGCAAAAATCCTGATCAACATCAAAAACAGGATCAATCCTATACCTAAGTATAATGATTAATAATTTTTTATCCAAGACAGGAGGAAGATACCCCGAGTACATTGGATGAAAGTGAAGCCTACCTTCCAGGTCCCAGTGTTGGTATTCTTTTTTTTTTAAATTAAGAATGTGGACTCCATGTTTCCTATCCTAATATGTTCAGATAAAATAATTTAAGCCCAATTAACACTGCATATGCTGCAGTGTGCTTAACACTTTGATCTGGTCACCCTTTACGTTTAACTTCTGCATTGAGTCACTGTCAGATCTTTCAGATGGTATGGGAAGAGCCCTCCATCAATAGGTAGATGACATACATCTCAGACATGTCCACCTATGAACCTCCCTGAACTTAAATTTTGCATTACCCTATCTTCGTGAAATGAAACCACACTAAAACATAATTTTTCCTGATGTCATCTTTCTCATACAGCTAACCTGTCCATGATAGTATTGGGCATGTCGACCGCTTAGAACTACCTCAACCACATTAAAACAGACAGTTTCTTGATCTTATCCTCCAGTTTACATATCCATGACTTGTGCTACACCTGATCCAGATGGTATCTCCCTCTTATGTCGCAGAGTCAAACCTCAGGCTTTCTGACAGATACCTTCCTGGGCTTCACACCTGCACTTACATAACATACAATGCCAACAGAGTTCAGTTAATAATCTTTAAGAGAATTACATCTTTTGAGAGTGTAGAGATTTTGCTCTAATTGTTAAATCCCAGAAGATCTAAAGTCTTGATTAGGTCAAAAGCATACTATTTTACATTCCTTTCTTTTCACTCTCTTATGTAAAAGTCTAGGAATACCACCATATACCACCATATAACCCTTGTGCTCGTAGATCATCCTCAGCTGAACAAGTCTTCATTCAGGTCATTCTCGCTGCGTATTCTTAAATCTATAAAATTATTACATACAATAGCCCTCTGAATGTTTCATTGACAAAGGTCACATTTCTACTTGCAGTTAAGTTCAGGACTTGCATCAAGGCTATTCAACCCTTTGAACTGAAAGTGATTTCAGCTCTCACGGGCGCGGGGGTAGGAGGAGGTTGGAGCGGTCTCCATTCCATGATCAGGACAGAATGAAGCTCGCATATCCAATTTGCCGGGGAACACTTTAAACTGTATGTTTTGTTTCCCACCTGTGGTGCTCAAGCAGTTTCCAATGAACATAAGTTTTACAGACTTTATTTGTTTAAATGCAGGGGCACCGAGCATCAGATTGAAATCAAGCCCCCCCCCTTTACTTCAGCAAGCCCTGATTTACCACATAGGCTTGTTCCCCTTTACAAAAGAGCAACACCAGCTTCAATTATTTTATCAAAAGCACAACGACGTTTTCAGGCTTTAAAATCATAAGAGGCACACTTCGACTCAAACATTGTAAAATAGACGGCAAAGTCTGACTATTTACAAACTACAAACTTAATCCCTTACTTGCCGGGGACAAGCTGGTTACATCCTTGGCCACGGTTGTTGTGTGCCAAGGACGTAACCAGCTCGTCCTGCAACTGGCCTACAGGGGGAGCGCTAGTGCGCTGACCTCATCAGAGGTCGTCTCATAGCGCTAGAAGCTCAGCTTCCAGCGCAATCAGAAGAGAAATGCTTTAATTTCTCTTCCGATAGGGGGGCTTTTCCTTTCCTTTCATGTCTCTCTGAGCACTTCTGCAGCACGATTGTAAAGGGATCGTGCTGCAGAAAAGCCCACTAGATAGCAGGGAGTTTTTTTTAAATGTAAACACTGAATGCCCCTGGGGGGTGTTGTTTTAAGGCCTCCCCCCTAAACCCCCTTGGGGGCAGATCAGCTTATTTTATTAGCCTTTTAATTAGGCTAATCTGCCCCCAAGGGGGGCAGAAACTGCTAGACACATGGGATTTTTTTGGGGGACAATTTCACAAAAAAGGAGGGACACCCTAGGCAGGGTCGCTCCAGGGGGGGCAAATTTATTTGAGGCCATTTCTGCCCCCCCCATGGGGGCTGATCGGACTATTTTAATAAGGCCGATCTGCCCCAAGAGGGGCAAAAACTACTAGGCAAGAGAGATTTTTTTATTTTTTACAGATGGGGCCCCCTTAGACAAGGGTCGCTCCCCTTGGGGGGGGGGGGGCATGATTTTACGTCATTTCTGCTTCTCCTATTTTTTTTAGGCCAATCTGCTCCCAAGGAAGTCAGAAAACACTAGACACCAGGGATCTTTTTTGCGCCAATTTCACGCATGGGGAGCGACCCCTTAGGCAAGGGTCTCCTTGGGGAGGGGGAGCACATTTATTTTAGGCCATTTCAACCCCCCCCCCCCTTGGGGGCACATGAGCCTATTTTATTAGGCCAATCTGGCCCAAGGCGGAAACCACTACACAAGGGATATTTTTTGGTGATAAATTCACCAAATGGGAGCGACCCCTTAGGCAGGGTCGCTTCCCTGGGGAGCAAATTTATTTTAGGCCATTTCTACACCACTTGGGGGCAGATCAGCCTATTTTAATTTGTCGATCTGCCCCCCAAGGGGAGCAGAAACCACTAGGCACCAGGGATTTTTTTTTTTTTCACAGATGGGCAGAGACCCCTTAGGCAAAGATCGCTCCCCTGGTGGGCAAATTCATTTTAGCAAAACAAAAGGATGATGGACGGAGTGCTGAACAATGCAAACACTCACCCCCAGTCACAGATCTGGGTTTAATCCATTGTTCTTTTGCTCACCATGCCACCCCAGTGTGGACCCAGCCATATGCAAATCAGTCTTGACCCTGTTCCTTATGGGAACAGTCCAGCCCGAACTGCCAGGCCAGGTCCACCCTGGGCCGGAAACAAGCATCCTGGGACCGGTTTCAGGGTATCCAGGGAAGGCTGTGGAAAACTCTTGGCATGGAAAACCAGATCAGACCGCTCTAAGAATTTAATTCCGCTTGTTAAATCAGAGATTACGGGAGCTGTATGCACAACTAATCCCGAGAAGACCAGCACTCTGCTGTAACATTTGAAATGTCTGTAAAGGAGTATCTGGAAGCGCTTCATCTCCCTCAGTTAACAGTATCAAATCAGAACCAACTTGTGAGAGAAATAGATCCTGGGGAGGTGAGAGCAGCGATTTTGAATTTAAAGAAGGGGAAGGCTCCGGGTCCAGATGGTCTGCCTAATGAACTATATAGAAATCTTTGAGAGGAGTTGGTTACTATTTTGACAGAATTGTTTAATTTCCTTTTACAGGAGGGGGTGGATATGCCCAGGTCTTGGAGTGAGGCAGTCATGAGCCTCCTTTTGAAACCAGGGAAAGATCTTGCTCTTTGTGGCTCATACAGGCCAATTACCCTGCTGAATTCAGATTATAAGATTTATACGCATATTTTGTCTAACAGGCTTGAGAGTGTGATTTGCGATTTGATTCATGAGGACCAAAAAGGGTTTGTCAGAGGTAGATACTTGATTGAATTGACTCACGATTTACTGGGTGCGGTTAACCTGGCGACCTCTGAAAAATTTCCCCTATCTGTCCTTACGTTTGATGCAGCTAAAGCTTTCGATCATGTAAATTGGCGTTTTCCACAACGTGTAATGGAGGCCTTTGAGATGGCCCCGAAATTTATTAAGGCAATTCAGGTTATTTACAAAGACCCATCAACTCGTATCTTGGTTAACGATAAGTTATCTTCCAGATTTAGGATCCAGAGAGGGACGCAACAAGGTTGTCCACTATCTCGCTCCTTTTCAATTTATATATTGAACCTTTAGCAGCTAGAATTAGGGCGGATATAGCGATCCCTCCTTTTCAATGTATGGGCTGGGAGAAGAAGATTGCTTTATATGCTGACGATCTTATGATATACACTGGAGACTTGACGCAGGTGTTTTCTAGAATTTTATTACATTTAAAGGAATACAGAGAAGTTTCGGGCTACTCTGTTAACGCAGAGAAAACTGAGATTATGTGTTGGAATACTACCTTTGATAGTCCGCTGGTCAAGCAACAGATTAGAGACCTGGGTTTTCAAGTTATTTCTAATCTCAATGAACTGGCCAGGGTTAATTTTGATAAGCTCTGTAAGTAGTCTCGTAACTTACTTAAGACCTGGGCCGGGCTCCCTCTCTCTTTTATTGGTAGAGTAAATATCCTTAAGATGATTATTCTTCCTAAATTTACATTCTTGTTTAACACGATCCCCTTGGAATTCACGAAGAGATGGTTTCAGAAGATGCAAGCCGATTTAACTTTGCTTGTTTGGTCTTCAAGAGGTGTTAGGATTGCCTGGCAAAAACTATGTAGGCCCAAGGGGAATGGGGGGGGGGATAGCAGCTCCTGATTTTTATAAATACTACTTAGCTTTTCACTTGAAAAATGTTAGGATTTTGCTACGCGATAGGTCTGAATATACGTTCTTTTGGGGTGCAGTGACTTAAGAGTTTTCAGTGGCTGGTAGTTTTTTCTTATATAAGTTCGGTCACCCAAAAGTTTTCAAAAAGATCCGACTGAAGCTTCTTAAAGACACTGCTACAGTATAGTGGTTGGTATGCCAAATTCTCCACATTTACTATTACAGTCCCAGGGCTCCGGTCTGGGATTCCCCTGGCACTCCTGAGTTTCTTCTAGATAAACTGGCTTTGGTGCTAAAGGGGGTGACGAAATGGGGACAACTTTTGAAGGATGCGAAGCTGGTGCCCTGGTCAAGTTTGGAGGAATTAACAGACCATGAGCTTTCAAGGTTCAAGTATTTACAATTAGCAAGTTGAGAGGCATCTCTTCAGGAGAAAGGGGGAGTGTATAATCCTTTGGAAGAGAAATTATCCTCGATCTTGGTACATAAAGAAGTTTCTGTTTGGTATCAGGCATTGCTTGATGCGTCAGATTCAGCGGTCTTGCCACTTTAGCAGAGACAGGGAGAGCTCTTCCCAGATTTGGATTTAGCGCATATTTGGGAAAGGTCAAGCTCTCGGCTTTGGTCGGTAACTAGATCAGCCGCTTTGAAAAAAAATCAACTGTTTACGATGCATAGGGTTTACTGGTTTCCTCTGAGTCTGTCCACTGTGGCGAAATCAGAAAAAAAGTGTACATGATGTGGGGAGCCTAATGCAAACGATATACATATGTTTTGGAACTGCCCAAATCTAGGTATTTTTTGGTCAGGGATTAATGGTTTTCTTAAGCAATTTATAAGTTCTGAAGTGGAAGTGACTCCCTCTCTAGTATTTTTTGGTGTCTCCCGAGTTGTGAGGTTTTTTTTCGGAGTATTTGTCACTTGTATGATACACTGCACATTAGGGATCTTCACCTGACTGAACTCACTATGCACAAAATAAATATTTTAAAAAAATTATGATTTTATTTCTGTACATTTTCTCCTTTCAGGTTCCTGTGATAAGCATAGATTCCTATTGGGTTATAAGATATGGTTTTAGGTATATTTTGGTCCTGACGAATCGCAACAATCTTAATTGACATCTTTTGCGAGAAACTTGTTGACCAGTACAGTAGTAGCATGGTGATTTCTGTGCCTACTTTTTGCTTTCCCTGAATTTTGGGACTGCTGACCCTTTCTTAATTTTTGTTTCTTTTGAGGGTGGATTAGACATCATTCCTAATTATTACCCGCATTTGGTTTTTAATCATGACAGAGGTCGTTGTTTAATTAAAATAATCTCTCTAGACATCTAGCCATATTTATCCTCACACACCCAAATACCAATCCCATTTTCCGCCATTTACTAACCAGCATTTCTACATTCAAAAGATCTCTGGCAAAGAGCCCCGCGAGGGGCCCGTCAGGCATTGCAGTGACGGCCTGACGAGGAGCAAAAGCTCGATGATGAAGCATGTCACCATTTGGTGAGTGAGGGCTCTTGTTCTATATCAAATTGATTCTTTGGATCCTGTTGTTTCTTTAGAATCTGTACAGAACCCATTCTTTGGAACTGTGTACCCTTGTCTTTTTTGAAGGTTAATGGGAGTATCGTACACAGGACCAGTTCAAAACACTCCCGATATACTAGCCCTTTCTTAGTTGTTTTTGGTCTATGAATATTTCCGCCTTCTTTTCACACCAAGTAGTCCAATGATTATTTCCGCCTCCTTTTTTCCCCCCTCTTCCCTTCTGCTTTTTCCTCCTCGCTCACGGATTTGCGGTTGGATTAGAGCATCTACTTGGGTTCTAACCTGGTTTACGGGGTTACCATGTTTGATGTCGGTTGATGACCCTCGTGTAGTGTGGCGGGATTTTCTTATGAGGACAAAAAAAAACTAAACAAAAAAAAAAACTGCTGAGTTCCATTTTCTTTCATCTTCTGATGTCTTGTCCTAGAGCACTTTAAGCTTCCTCAAAGTTTGAAATTAATGAACACAAAATAATTTACATTATAATTTTCTGTTTTACGTCACTCTTTTACATCTGAATTGATACTTGATTCCCAGTATTCTCATATCTCTTCCACTGTTACGGGTGGCACACTTGACTGTTAAAAGCTCTTTAAATTGCTGCAATGCCTTCAACAGATTCATAATATATGTTCCATTGCAGATCAGATTACCAGAAAATGTCACAAAGCCCGTTTGGACCACTCCAAAAGCATACTCGCTGTCAGTTTAAATATTAACATTCAATCCATCAGACAAGCAGCATGCTCTCATTAGTGCATTTACTTCTGCTACTTGTTGTGAAGTGGCATCACACAAGAATGCTGTTTCCATGATATTTAATATGGTGCAGGCTGTTTATGCTGCTCTCAATGTACCATGATAGTCCCAGACAAAACCCATCCACAAACAGAGTCAAATCAACTAGTTCAAGAGGTACATGTTGTGTCTGGTCTTAGTTGTCTCATCAATGCGATCTTGATCACAGCCCTCATCATTAGTGTCTAAGTCTGCCATTGGCAAAAGTGTTGCGGAATTCAGGGTATTGCATCTTCTAAATGAAATGTTATCAGCCGGTAAGATTGTTTACTTATATTTAATTGGACTGACGTTTGTCAAATACTGAGTTCATGTATGAGTCAGCATAATATCAGCTGAGTGATTGACTAATACAATGACCACATGATAGATGCGTTTACCTTTGTATAAACATGTTCTGCTGCACTTGAGTTATATAGGCTTATTCTCATGTATATGCATGACCTTTTGTTTGATATTTGGGAAGTACTAAAAGTGCTGACTTCTTTTGGCATTGTGTCCTCTTAGTTTAAGTGAAAGCAATTCAACTAGCTCAACCAAAGAAGTTCAGGGGGATCGAATGGGCAAAATGACCATCTAAGCAGACCTGACAGTATACGGAGTAGTGCTTTGTGAACGTGTGGCGTGACACCCACATGGCAGCTTGGTAGATGTCTAAGAGAGGTAACTCACACGCTAACACAGCAGTAGCTGTCGTAACTGTGGTGGAATGGGACGCAGGAGGCTGCTTTTGAGCTAATGTGTAGCAGATCTGGATGCAGAGTAGAATCCATCAAAAGATGGTCCGTTACTGCACTGCCTTGTCCCAGTAAAGCTAATGAAGACCTTATTGTCCACCTGAAGTTCTTTGGTGTGATTAATGTAGAAAGAGAGAGCTCTTTTTTAGTCCAGGAAGCAGAATCTCTTCTCTTCCTTAGAAAGATGAGTTGGAGCAAAAAAATGTTAACAGGTAATGTTCTGGCTCACATGAAAAGGAGTGACTACCTTCGGTAGAAAAGAGACACATACCCAAAGAACCTGCATGTCTGGGTGAAAGAGGGTGAACCCTCCAGGATGATGTAATGGACACTAAGAAAACTGTGGTGTCAGCAGCCTCAGAGGGCAGATATTCAAGGGCTGAAAGGGAGAAAACACTGAGATATGTCAATACTAAATGGAAATCCCATTGAGGTTTAACAAAAGGGATAGGAGGGAACAAATGTTGTAAAATATTGCAAACCCCTGGGAAAAAGTATAACAACTGGTGACTTGAACAGGGAGGACTGATCCAGCAACTGCAGAACAGCGAACAGCAGAAAGGTAACCCTTAACTTAATAGTGTCCCAGGTACAGCCTTGCAGAGCTAAAGGCAGTGGAAATAGCAGCACATCTGACAGAGATGCAGAAACAAGGTCCATTTATAGTGAGGAAGACCACACCACAAACCTGTCCCAGCATTCTCAGGAGTTCGGTACACCATACTTGCAGAGCCCAATGTGGAGCTACTAGGATGACTTGGGCCCGGTTTGTTCTGATCTTCTTGCAAACCCAAGGTAGGAGCAGGACTAGCAGAAAAGCATGCATGAGTCCAGGATGTACAGAACACTGCACGATCCTGGTGAACACATGAAAGCCAACGTTCTCATAATTCTCAGAAGAGACCCTGTGCCACCACCGGTGTAAATGCATTGAAGATGCACAAGGCATCAATGGCTGAGTTCTTCCGCCCTGGCGTTCAGAGATCCTAACAGTTGCTGCATGACCAGTAACATGCCCTGGCACGCATCGCCACGGCCAGTGGTGCTGAGCTTTTTGGCACATGGTCCACAACCTCATCCCACCCTGTGTGTTGCAATACCACATACTGGTGGTGCTGTCCGTAAACACCTATACCAGCATTCCCTTAATGGTTGGGAGGAAGGCTTTCAATGCCAGGCGTGTAGCCTTCAGCTCCAGGAGACTGATATTGAGCTGAGACTTTGCCTGAGACCAGAGTCCTCTGATCTCCTCCTCTCCCAGATGGTCACCCAAAACCATAAGTGTTGTATCTGTGACCACCGTGAGCTCTGGGTGAGGAAGGAAGAGGGGTCTGCCGCAGACCCAAATTTGAATCGTCAGCCACCACAGCAGATCTTTTGCAATTTTCTTTGAAATCTGGACCAGATTGGAGAGATTTCTCTGGTACTGTGCCCACTGGGACTTCAGATCCCACTACACAACTTGCACGTACCATCAGGCATGCTACACCAACAGGAGGCTGTCAGACCCAACAGCCTCAGAGTCAGCCTCAATGAAATCCACAATTGCGGTTGAAACACTGCAAGCACATCCCGACATTCCTGGACTCTCCGTTCTGGAGGATAGGCACAGAACTGCACCATGTCCACAATAGCTCAGATAAAAGGGCGGGTCCTAGAAAGTGTGACTTCAGCATGTTCGTATTAAATCCCAGTGAGTGCAGAAGGTTTGCCATAGTCTGGAGGCGGCAAACCATTGCTTGGGGCGAGCCAACCTTTTACAGCATGTCTTTGACGTAGTGGAAGACTGGAAACTTTGAAAGTGTACTGCAACTACACCATCATTTTCGTGAACAACCAGGGGGCACTGGTAAAGACCAAATGGCTGCACAGTGAACTGGAAATGCTTGTGGCCTACCGTGAACATTATACAATGCCTGGGAAGTTGCAGGACAGGGAAGTGGAAATATATGTCCTTTAAGATCAACACTATTATCCTGTCTCCAGAGTCCAGGACAGAGAGAATCTGAGCCAAGGTGAGCATTTTGTATTTCTCTTTACGCAAAAAGGTGCTAAGATGTCACACATCTAGTATGGGGCAGAGGGTTACATTCTTTTTTGACACCAAAAAGTAAGGGAAATAATGGCACGTCCTACTTCTGCTGCTGGCACCCTCTCTGTAGCTCCCTTGGCCAATAATGCCTGCAATTCCTGACAGAGCAGCAAGAGATGGTCCTCCTTCAGCCATTCTGGGGATGATGGCAAAGGCGGAGGGGTTTCCACGAATAAGAGAGCATAATCACTCTGCACAATTTGGAGCACCCACTTATCAGAGGTTACCCCATTGGGGCAGGTGGTGCCTGATCCTGTCGCCAACAGGATTGCTTGTGCTGGGCGGAGGGCTCACTAAAGCAGCTTGGAAGCTGCAGCAGCCAGAGATGGTGGTACTGGACAGCATACTGGGAACTGCTCCAGCAACCTCTTTGGGATCCATGACCACAGACACAAAAAGGTTTGTGAAGCCTGCTGGGCTAATGGATAAGGCTGTGTTCACGACTGCAAGGCCAAGTTGGTGGAAGAAAAGATTTGCTTCCCAAAAGTACCCAGCCTATTGGATTCCCTATCTGGTGGGTCAAAAAAGGAATGGGCTTTAATTGGCCTTTGCTGCTGATGCCTGCACCACCAGCCTCTCAGGGGAGGGATGTTGGGAGACTAAGGCTATATCTCCTGGGGGCGGAATGATGGCAACTTAAAATCAGGCTGTATACAGGATCCCCTGTGTAAGGCCAGTGATAACCCCAGAAAGGCCTAATTAAAGAGGAGCAATTGCTCAGCAGAGCTCAGTCTTGGATGAAGCACCACTGTAAAGATGTTGGTTTGGATCTCAACTAGTGGAAGTTGCAGGTGAAGAACATCCACTTCCCTACACATTACTTGTCACAAATTATGTGCCTTCCTCCGAAACTGGGCCCGGAGGAAAAAGCATGACTGAGTCTGGGAAGATATTCAAACCACTATCATCACCAAGTCCCTTATACCAGTTTTCATCCTGGTCAGAGTTACCCTCAAAGGGGCCTTGACTCTATTCCTCAATCCCCTTTTCAGGTAGGACGTATCCGTCCAAAGGTAGATGCTGCTGGTGTCAAAATCAAGTGGTGTTGGGTGGCACCATCTTGGAGTCAGAGATCAGGATAGGCTCACCATTCAGCGGCAGTTGTAGCATCTGAAGAACTGGGACCGGGCGCATGACGGCACCCATGTCGAGTCACATTGGCAGCTCGGATGAATCTACAGTGATAACCCAGCAGGTGCCACTATTGGAGTGCTAGAGGGAGTCGGTGGCCCAAAGATGATGTGACAGAAATCTTTGATTTGGGCAGAAGTTGATCGTTCCAATAACTTTGAGAATACTGGAGAGGATCTAGACTTTGGCTCCACATGTAGAGTGCAGGCACAAGACCTTGATGAATGGCGTTTGAATGGGTAAGCCAAAAAATGCTTTGACTTTTTCTTATGCTTCTTGGACTTACCTGACTTTGAGGAAGATGTTGTAGAGGGGGAAGACAATCGTCTATGGGAATGGCTCAGAAAGAGTCTTGGAGACATGGGTATTTCTTCTGGCATGCTGGAGGAGCTTCATCCCCCACTTGAGAATCGCCTTGGGTGCCCAGATGTGCACTCTGTGCAGGGCTTGGGTTTATTGCCTGATCTCCGGCACCAGAGACAAACCAAATGACAATCAGACCCAGACATTTGTCTATGGTAGTCCCAAGAAAGCGTATAACCCACAGGTTTGTTAGGGGACATATTGCAAGCACACTGGGACCAACTGCTAAAAAAATGGTTAACTAAAATTAAAAACAAAAAAAAAAAAAGGGGTCAAACAGTGACTGAGATAGATCTTCGGATCTGCACTGTTAGCACCGAAAGAAAGGAGCTGATGTCAGTGTGGTCCATATACGCGGGCAAGGCAGTATCACTTCCAATGCGGATGACAGACAGGCAGTCAACGGACGCCATCTACTTGCATGCACATGTACTGCTAATAATTTTCTGGATGCAGCCTGATGTCCTGGGAAAATTCTAAGGTGAGGAATCAGTCACTTATAATATAGTGATTCAGAGTCACTTCAGGGTTAAGCCAAACCAACAGCCACAGATAAACCAGGTCCAACTTTATGTAATCTTCTAAATAGAGTAGCACCAATTGTTCATGGCATGTATAATACGGTGTGGAGGGAGGGACAGAAAAAAGCAGTCCACAAAAATGGTCCTCCTTTATCTGTATGGATGAACAGACACACTGTTCTTGAAACGGTGAAATATATGTGGCGAGCTTCGGCGGCCCACGTATACAGCTGGGGGGACAAGAGCAGAAAGCTCTTGCACTGGCTAGCAACCTGGCCGATGGCGAATAGGGTCATCCCCGAGGTCGTTGATGAGTCCGGGCCCTCTCCCAGACGCCTTGCAAAATCATGCAGAGCTTTGCCACTTACTATGCAAGACTCTACGAGGAGCAGCCCAGGGCGCAGGTAGAGAGGGAGGCCCCCTTGCCGGGGGAGATGTCTCTCCCTAGACTCTCGATAGTGGAAAGGCAGAACATCGATGAACCCATGGGACTCGAGGAGGTCAGGGATGCTATTTCGGAACTGGCTGCTCGAGAAGGTCAGGGATGCTATTTAGGAACTAGCTGCGGGCAAAACCCTGGGCCCAGACGGCTTCCCGGCGGACCTCTACCGCAAGTGTAGCAACATCCTAGCCCCTCACCTGCTTGCCATGTTTGAGGAGGCAGAGAGGAGGGGTGGCTTTCCTCCGGGTCTCGACCAAGCCACCATAGTGGTGATCCCTAAGACCAACCCCCGATCGCAGCAATGTTCTGCCTATCGCCCCATTTCGCTTCTCAACACTGAAGTTAAGATACTGTCCACAATCCTAGCCTCCAGAATGAAGAGGGTGTTGCCCTCGCTGATACACCCAGACCAATGCAGCTTTATGCCCATGAGAAGTACCAGGCACTGCATTAGGCGATTACATGTGGCGTTGGCTCACTGGGGCCTCTTAACCCCTCCTCTGGCACTCCTCCTTCTTAGACTTCGAAAAGGCCTTCGACACAGTGGACTGGACTTATCCAAACCAGGTGCTTCTGAGCACTAGGTTTGGTCCCAAATTTTGATGCCTAGTGAAACTCCTTTATTCTAATCCGAGTGCAAGTGAACGTGGTTGTTTCGGACCCATTCCCTATCCGTCGGGGAACCTGTCAGGGGTGTCCCCTGTCACCGCTTAACTTCGCGTTAGCGATGGAGCTACTGGCAAAGCTTATAAGGGAGGATCCCTTGATTGACAGTTGGTCTTGGCCCACTGGGCGGGAGGACAGAGTGGCGCTTTACGCGGATGATGTGCTCTTGTTCCTGGCCAACCCAGCCTGCAGTGGGCCCCAGGCGCTGCAAATCTTGGCACTGTTTTCAGAGTCCTCCGGCCTGACACTCAATCCCAGTAAATCTCTGCTGTTCCATTACAACTGGCAAAATGCCATCCCAACCAGAGGTTACAGCTTCCGGTATCCAGGAGTAAATGTGGCTCTGCTGCCTGAACTGGCTTAGGCACTTAACGATTTGCAGCTTACTCGAAAGGTCAACAATGACCTCCAGAGATGGCAGACCCTGCCCCTCAACATATTTGGTAGGATAGCACTCTATAAAATGATGGTATTACCCCGGTTCCTCTACCTGCTCCAGAACTACCCCTACCCCATTCCCAGGCGGTGGTTTGAGGAGATAGACGCTATAGCGCGGCAATTTCTATCGTATGGTACCCGGCCCCAGCTGGCACTCAGGACCTGTCAAAGAGACGTGTATGAAGGTGGTTTGGGGATGTCCAACCTTTATCTTTATTACCTAGCAATGCATCTGCTGGTCATTAATGATTGGATGGGGGGGGGGCTGTCTGACCCTGCATATCAGCTAGAACTCCAGACAATGGGCTTCCCTGGCTTGTTCGAGATGCTATACGATAACTCCCTGACCCGCAGATTCCTGGAGGTGACCAGAGTGGTACTGATGGGTTGGAGGGAGGCGCAGAGGGTGACGGGTTGGTGGCGCCATCTTACCCAACAAACCCCGCTGTGGCATGGGGGGTGGCTAGAGGAGGTCTCTGCCCTAGAGGGATTTCAAAAATGGGACCTTATAGGCATCTCACAGTTGGGGGACGTCTGGGAGGGGTCCCGCATACAGTCCTTCGAGGAGCTTCAACAGCAATATTCACTCAACAAGACCCAATTCCACAAATACCTACAGCTCTGCACACATTAAACGTATACGTCCAGGCCGGCATGGTCCTCCCTGAATTTAGTCCATTGGATGCCAAGGCACTGAAGGATGGTCTGGGTAAAGGGAGAGTGCCACAGATCTACCGCTCCCTGGTCACTAACACAATTCAGACACTGGACAAACTCCGACAGCGGTGGGAGGAATGATTGGGCCACATAGGTGATGAGGACTGGAGAGATGCACTGATGGCCCCTAGAACATTGACTATGACCACCCGTCTTCGCGTGGTGCAAGCATACTATTTACACACAGCCTATCTCACACCTAACAGGTTATATAGGACAGGCCTCTAGCCCCGCACAGATTATCCCCGTTGTGCCGGCTCTGACGCAGACTTTTACCCTATGGTGTGGAACTGTCCACACATAGCTGCCTACTGGCAGGCGGTGGCGACTGAAATCTCCAGATTCTTTCAGGTGGAGGTGGCGCTATTGCCACTTTTATTGGGGGTCATGGAGGGAGTGGGGTCCAGTAGAGAGGAGCTGATCTTCTTGGGCGTGGCTTGTCTGGTAGCCAAGAGAGACACTGCAGCTGGCTGGAAAGCGGAGATGGCACCGGCGCTCACAAAGTGCCGCCGTGGAGTGGACTGGTGTGCCCAGCAGAAAAAACTAGTATACGAGGCGAGAGAGTGCCCGGCTAAATATGAGAAAGTGTGGGGGAGGCAGGCGGCCACCTGGGGAGAGTATTCAGGGGCTATGTCTTAGGTGCCATTGTTGTGGGGTGCCCTGTTATTGATCATTCTGACCAATGTCAATCATGTACCTATGTCACTTGTGTGGAACTGTATAATGCCATGTCGGGGGACGTGGGTGTGACTTGTTAGCTGTATGTCACTTTACAAAACTAATAAAGGTGTGTATCAAAAAAAATCTACAGTACTCTATTGACAGTGTTGATGTACTCCAGGATGAATCTTTTCAGACGCTTTTGTCAGCCAATGGTCTTCATGTATATTCATAGCGGAGTTTTGCGCACCATTTACGTAACATTGATTTTGGGACTTGTAATAAAGCTTTGAAACTTCAGTCTGGAGTTTTGTTTCAGTGTTAAATTATCCATGGATGTTTAATATTGTTTATTGAGTTTTATGTTATGATTTTAGACTTCTTTGATCCTAACTACTAACTTCGTCATCAAGTCCAAAGGTTCAGTCGACCTCTGAGGGTATTTATGATAATATGTCACCTGTGAGCGCTCCAACAGAGCTTTTCTAAACTCAATTAAGGCCATTCATCATCCATTTTATATTCTGTTTGATGCACTTGCACTGTTACCACAAATCAATCTGAGGATACACACTTAATTTTTAGCCTCCAATTTGGAATTTCTTAACATTTATAGAAATGTTTAACATTTTCAGTTTCACATTTTGCTTCTTTACTTGCATACACTTTATTAATCTGATGATAATAAATAAATAATATTCTCAGCAGTCGGAGGCCACAAGTGTAGGCTTTGCGGACGCCCCCACGGGTCCCTAAAGCACAGGTTAAGACCCACTGGTCTAGACAACCACTATCACAAGCTCTAACCATGTAACTCAAAAAATATGGTAAAGTCATCCTAGAAAAAAAAATGAAAAACTCCAAATAACCCACGGATAAAAACCACACACCCAAAATGTTTGCACACACTTTCGTTCATGACACACATAAATCTGCACCAAAAAACAAGTACCACCAATCACTCTCTCAAAGCCACAAGCCATAAAAATACATTTGCCCAGCAGATACTCACACTCCATTGCTCAAGAACTGATTCAGAGAACACCAAAACACTGCACATAATACAATTTGGACAGACCATAGGAACCAAATGTGTAGATTGACTACAGATCATGGATCAGAAGGGGACACTTTTATCTAGTAGTTCCTATATCTTATCATCTAAGGGAAGATACCTATGCAGGATCAGGGGGGTGATGTTGTCCTCAAGAAATGTATGAGGAAACAAGCCTCTGAGGGCAATAGAGAGAGAGCAAATCAATCAGCCTAATCAATTACATAAGCGTTCTTGAGACGAATAAAAGTTGGAAACTATAAATGTTTGTTAAAGAAATAAAAGTTAATTACAGAAGGCAAAAATAATGGTTAGTCTCAACCAATAAAATGCATGGTAAAGTATAGGGAATTTGCATAAGCCTCAATCAAATGCATTAGAGAGTATAGTGTATACTCAAGCCTCAGAGAAATAAGTCAAACACGAAACAAACTGACAGGCGTATGCTCTCTAAATGTCTGGGCAAACCACACTGGCTCCCCTCCAAAAATGAGCTGTTTTATAATGGCATCCCCTGCGAAAGTTATGTAGTCAGCATGAAATGAATAAAAGGTTTTATAAATGTAACCAATGAATAATTATTAATCCCTAGTGACCGAGTGCCAATAGATGGACCAGCACAAAACTAGTTACACACAAAACAATAGCAAGCTTAGTGGATGAATGGGCTTTCAGGGAAAAAATTATCTTGAATTGTTACAATAGAGGGGAAGCTTCTACATAGTTCTTCAGAACAGCATGTCAACATAGCACATTTCATAAGTGCACATTTTGGTGCATGGGAGGAGATGAAAAATAAAAAGACACACAATGGCTGCATTGAGATTCAAGATAAAGTAAGGCCTAATTTGGGCCGAGTGTGGCCAATCTATGTAATACATAGTTCTGTATTTCACAGCAAAATAGTTTTTGATGCAAAATATTTATAACAGTAAGCTAACGTTATCAGTTAATTTGGAAATATCTTTTTCATTATAATCAATAATTAAAACTGTGACAACTGTGGCATAAAGTGCTACATTCAGACAAAGTATCATTATTATTCTCATTGTTGATATCAATGTTAATATAGAAGGGCACAATTCAATCAAAATGAAGCAGTCGCTCTAGCGAAAGCGAGGATCCAATCATGAAGGTACAAATTGTAACGTACTCATTCATATTATTTAACATTCCTTATTACCAAGACAGTCATATGTGGTACAATGTGCTTAGTGTCACAAAATAATAATTCTACAGCATACAGTGTTAATTCAAATAATCTGCAAGGCAAATAAAGACCAATATGTATTTCTTTGGTCGGCCTAATCCATTCATCAATGAGCTGCAATTCTTCCTTAATCATAAACTGTATTTTGACCTGTCACAGGAAAAACCTTACAGTTTATGACTCTAATTACTTTACTGGCAACACGTAAGAGAATGATATTTCAGAAGTTTATGCTTCATTTATCGATTGACACACAGACTTGGTCCAGCCTATTGAAGAAACAAATGACACACATACTGACTAGTCTCAATGATGAGATGCCTCATAACTCCAGAACAACACCAACATTTCTGATCTCTCAATTTGGGCATGCCTCCTCGTAGAGCTGGTGAAGCATGCCTTTTCAAGAATCTGTGAAAGTTATGGGCTACTGTCAGCCACTCGAAAATCCATGGGATCCCAGTGGCCTACTTTGCCCATAAATATTTTCATGCATAACAACCCCCCCAATCAAACCACCGACACTGGGCATAGCTTTTTGACTTTTCATTAAACATGTGTTGTTACATACAGCAGAGGACTGGCTGACTGTTTTTTGCACATAGACCGTCGGATTGCTTGACAGCTATTTATGGGCTAAAAGACATGCTTGTTAATTACAAATGTACAGTGACATAGCTTGGTCAGTAAGGCTGAGGGATGGGGGGGTGAGCTTCAGGCTTCTCAAAAATCATGCTGGCATATCATTGTAAAATTAAGGCCCTCGTTATGAACATGGCGGTAAACACTGTCGACTGACATGGTGACGGTGAACAGAAGTCCGCCATTGGCGGTGAACAGAAACCCACCATATAATGAGACAAAATCTGAATCCGACAAAAAGCACCCTTCCACCAGTCACCGCCAGGACCTTGTCGGCAGAAATGCTGGACCTCCCACTCCGGCACCGCCGAGCACACCAACACCCTGCCCTCAAAATAATGAAGCACAAATCACTGCGACGGTCAGTGGAAGGCGAACGACCATTGGCGGTGCAGACCACCACGGGCGGCAAGTGGACCCAACAGTAACAAGTGCACACATTGGATAAGTTAGAAACCCACACACCTGACACACATCCACAACATTATAACACCCTACAATCCTTTTGCAACAAAAGTAGGCCAATGAAGACAGAGAACACCAGAAGCAGACACCGAACCCCACAATCCACGATACTTATACCCAACCACACAAGAGCACCCTCACCTAGATCCACACAAGACACCATTCACAACACTCACCATGGCACCCCCCAAACAACCATGCTTCACAGAAAGGGAGCTAAGGACCATGGGGGACGAGATCCTGTAGGTCGAGACACAACTATTCGGGGCACAGATGCAGCACACACTCATTGCCAGGAAGATGGTGCTATGGCAGACAATAGTCAACAGGATCAATGCCGTGGGACACCATCCACGCACCATGGACAACATCCGCAAGAGATGGAACGACCTGCAGGGGAATGTCAGGGCCATGGCATTAAGGCACCACATTGCTGTCCAGAAGACTGGGGGAAGACCCCTACCAACACCACCCAACTACACTGACTGAAAAGGTACTGGCCATCCTGCACCCCGAGGGCCTCACTGGACTCACTGGAGGAATGGACTTGGGTAAGTCGTCTACAATTACCCCATATCCATCACACCTGTAACGCATGCACCACCCCATCCCTCCAACACCCACCAGGACCACTATACTCCCAGCCCACAAGCACTCCCCCTGGATCCCCACAAACCCACTAACAGGGCCACAACCACCCCCCTGTGCATAGCCACCCACCCCTGCAAGGAAACACAATGGCCTATAACACCCACAATGCACCTCCACATCCTAAGCTAAAAGCAATGCTTACCTCACCCAAGCATCCTGCATGGCCCCAAAGTGTGTAAGCTGCACAAACCCGCCCAGGCCTCTGCACCCCATCCGACCATGCTAATGTAACAAACATGTCCATTTCCCCCAACAGGCACCACCACCCATGCCACCCTAACTGACAGGACAAGGAGTGGCAATGCCCCACATGGAGAGAGAGGCACCTCAAAGGACACTGGGTATGGAACCCTGGACACTGATGATCAGGATGGCCCCTCACAAAGTCCTGGTCTGTCACTATCCAGCAGCCCCACCCAGGATACCACTGACACCCCTACCACCCAGCCAAAAACATCAGCACAGGGCAACCGTCCCCACACCTGTGTATCAAGGCCACAGACTGGTGGAACACAAGTACAGAGGCCAAGGTCACCCCCTACCAACAGGCAGGAAGACAATGGCCCCAGTACAAGTGGTACCGCCGGACCTGTGCAGGGGACACAGGCACAGGGGGCTAGGCCCAGTGGGAGGGTATCAGTGGCCAAGGGGGGGAGGCCACAGGATGGATGATGCAGCCCATGACGTGATTTCGGAGGTCCTGGGAGCCTACCACCATAACCAGGACAGATTGGCCCAGATAGTATCCACCCTGGAGCAGAGTCGGAGGATGCAGCAAGCACACCACCAAGAAGCCATGGAGCAGTGGAAACTGCACAATGGCCAGCATAGCAGGTGCGCTACTGCAGCTTGTCCAAACACAGACTGAGGCCCACACAGAAAAGGAAGACCCCACTACAGCACAGGATGCAGCCCGGTCAACAAGAGCATCAGCAGCAACTTCACATGCACTACCCTCTGAGGACACACAAGGGACATCCATCTCAACCCCTACAAGCCAGGAAATGGAAGGCAGAGAGCACCTGCACTTCAGTAGGGATGGCATGCTGATTACGGTTTGCCGGAGTCAGGGCAGGATCCAGTAATGCACAAATTTCAGGAATAGTTGCACGAGTGCGTCTGTAATTGATAATGATCTGACGCTCCATCATGGTTTGCAAATCCACAAGTGGTCTGTAAACCAATGGGGCCCTTCCTCGCCACAAGGGTCTGTACCTAGGAGGAGTAGAAAACACGTGTGAGGAACAGACATACATCGGAACACACTGCTAGTCATTCAGCACTGCTGGCATGATAGTCGTCGACACTAATGCATAGTGTGTGTGACATAACAGCAACTTGACCACAATGATAGATCAGCGCTGGTCAGGTGAGGTAATGTTAATTGTCACATGCCTATGGGTGTTTGGGGAACAATAGATCCTGCATTGTGCAGATGCAAGTTTTACAAATGCGTAGTTTCAGCCAAAACGTCTGCCCCATGAAATCCTGAACTGTCGTTGGGAAGTGACCTCATACCGCTAGCAGTTGACGTAACTGCGTAAGGGGGGGTTTACCGTCGTGCGCAAATTGATTGGTTAACATGGATGTCAATGGGGAATCCTAGCGTATCATGATCGCCACCGGCGGTGACGGTACACACCGCCGCGGTGCGTACGAGAACTAGTCACCCTAACTTCACTTGACTTCCTGATCTCGTGCAAGCAGGTACTCCACTGAGTGTACTGCTGTGTCCTGCCTCTGGTCATGGAAATGGCATGTGTTGCAGGGGTAAAGGCCCTGGCCTTCACCCAAGAGGAACTGGAAAGGCTCATGGACGGGGTCCTGCCCCTGTACGCCAAACTCTACGGACGGCCAGAGGTACAGGTGAGTAGGAGAATTGGGGGCCATGGATGTGTGTAATGGTTGGTGTTGGCTGCATACATGTGTGCACCTCTGACACTGGATGGGCCAGGGTTCCTGAAATGATGCGTGTGAATGTACTGGCAGTCGGTTTGTACTGTCCGTCCCATAGTGGACGTATAACAAGCTGTATATGATTGGCCAGTGCCTGACCTCTGTGTTACATTTCTGTGTGTCCCTTTTAGGTATGCGCCCACCAGAAGAGGGGACTTTGGCATGCCATCGTCAAGGAGGTGCGGACCCTTGGGGTCTACAACCGGCGGAGCACCCACTGTAGGAAGATCTGCGAGGCCCAGCCCGGGAAGTTCTCCCAATGGGGAAGGGGTGCCCGTCGGGCACTGACCCCTCTTATGCAACGCATCCTGGTGGTGGCGTACCCGGACCTAGATGGGCGCTTGAAGGCTGCACAGCAGTCACAAGGGGGTGAGTACACAATCCATATTTTTGACCCTTGATGCATGTGCGTGTGTACATTTGGATTTATGCTGCCTAGTTGCAGGGACTATGACTGATGTCCATCTACATTATGGCCCCCACAGCCTGCCCCTGTCCGCCCTTCACATTCCTGTGTCCCTTCCCCAGAGAGGAAGAAGCCCCGTGCTGAGCCTGTTCCATCTGCCTCCACCCGGTCCAAGCACACTTCCCCACCTTCCAAGGCCAAACCCAAACCCCCTCCGCCTTCCAAATGCAAATCTAAGCCCCACCCCCATCGTAAATCCCCCCCCCCAACATTCCTGGCACACTCTGGATCCGTGGTCTCTCGTTTTATTGTTTGTGGATGTGGGGCACATGTATGTACTTTGGACAGGTTGGATTTGCCTTGTGTTGGGTAAGTACTTCTTGGTGTGGGGTGTATGGCTTGTGCTTCTGTGAAGGGTTGTGGGAGCGCTGCAGGGTGGGTGGAGTGGATGGGTATGTAACTGTGCCCTTTCTTGCCTTGTTTAGTAGGTTGCAGTACTTACCGTCGTCATCTTCGTCGGCGGTCTCAGTCGTGGAGGTATATGGGAAGGAGCAGGGCTGGCATGATCTGCAACTCTCTATCCATGTCTGCTTCGGCGTGTTGTGTGAGCCTCCGGTGAGTGTTTCCTTATATTTGGTTTGTTTGCGCCTGGCTTTGTGTGGTGGTGGTTCCCGCCACGGAACTGACGGCGGTCTGGTGGTTCATTATTTAATGGGCAGGTATGGCCTTTCCGTCGGCCTGTGGGCGGGCTTTGCTGTCGTTGTCGGCACTTCTCTGCTGGCAGTAAGTGGTTTTCAGGATGCCTGAGTTTCAAGTGGTTCATTATTTGGCAGTCCGGACAGCACATCTGTTGGCGGTTTTTACCGCCGCCGGTGTGGTGTTTACCGCCGTGTTCATTATGAGGGCCTAAGTATCTGCGAAGCAGGACATGAGGGGAGGCTTAAGGGACAGTGGAAAGGGACAGGGGTGCGTGTTTTATTTTATAATTTTTTTTTTTCTTCAGTTTTATCATAAACAATACAGCAGTACTGAGTGAAGACGTAGGCTTACAGGTGAGAATTTGGGGGTCAAGTGATCGTACGTACATTTCAGCAAGTCAGAGTGTCAACCATCTCCCCTCCACAATCCATAGTACATAAACAACTAAATTAATATTAGCCATTGTCCTGCATCACAATCCATTATTGTACCACCACTGGGGGAACCCTACCTAACCACCTCCTTCCGATCACTATCCTCAGTTCTAGTACCTTCACTGTTGGAGGAAGTCTGTAGCGCCTCCGGATCTAGAAAAACATCACATAATTCCTTTCAGTCAATTATATCCTCAATCGCTTTATTGTCTCTTTGAGTAAGTCTCATGTGAGATTCCTCGACAACAGACCATTTGAGCACATCTGCACACCAGCATAAATAATCTGGTGCTCTCTGGCTCAGCTATGTTCTGTGCAGGAAAGTATAATGTACCTGCTTAAATCGGGCATTACATGGGACTGTGTGGGTGAGGCTATTGACTCTGGTCCAGTATCTCTCAGCGAGTGGCGAACCCAGTTCTATATCCCAGACCATAAGCGCCTGTGGAGGGAGTCCCTCAGCCTCGGAGCACATGGCGTTGTATAGTAAAGATAACAAATGGCTGCCTGTAATGAAGGATAATAGCAGCCCAGGTGTAGGGTAGACTTAGGAGCTGCTGTATAAGTGGGACAAGCTCCCCTTGCTATTTCTGCCCGGCCTGCATGGTGTGAAAATTGGTCTGGTGCAAGGAAAAAAGTGAGCTGGGTCTCCTCAAACAAGAGGAAAGTTTCACATGGGTATAAATCCTCAAGAACTTTGAACCACGCATCTCTCCACTGTTGGAGGGGCATATCATCCATCATGCGTCTAACAGGATTGGGTATCCAGAGCAGGAGTTCTCTGTGATAAATGGCAAGTTTCAAACGACTCAGTACACATGTGTGCCAGAGTGCTGCAGTCTGTCTAACTATTATTGGGGCGTTTATCGAAAGACCTGAGCCCTCTGTGAGGAGTTCGGACAAGCAGTAGCAAGCCACTGTGCCATTAAGCAGGCAATTTTCCCAATTGTCAATCGGGTTCAGCCATCTTGCTGCATGTTACAGATGAGCTGCAAAATAATATAGATCCAATCTTGGCGTCAGCAAACCTCCCTCCTCATATTGCTTTGTCAGCATCGAAATGGCAACTCTACTGCCTCTTCCTGCCCACAAGAGAGATATAAATCCAGCTGCTAAAAATCTTATGTAGTATAATGGTCAATGAGTTCTGCAATATGTACATACATCCTAGGTGTAGAACCATTTTGGCAATGGTCAAACAGCCTCATAATAAAAGAAGCAATGTATTCCAAAAAAAGGCTGATGTCTTCAATCCCTCAACAACTCTCTCAATATTAGGGCTAAGCTGGAGTTTCCGAGTATGTGCCACTCTGATCCGTAATTAGCAAAACTGGGTCGTCTCCCATCGTAGGCCACCATCAGGTAATAGCTTGAGCAGAGTTGTTACCATTGAGGTGAGGGGGAACACCAATGATTTAGCTCTATTGAGTCGTAGTCCAGAGATATCCCCAAATTCCTCTAATAACTGCAACAGCACTGGAACAGCCGCACAGGGAGAAGATAAGTAGAATAAAGTGTTGTCAGCGTACAATAAAATGACTTGACAGGTATCTTCAGATTGTATCCTCAAGTCCCATAGTGTTCCGTGCACCCACACCGCTAAGGGTTCTATCACTAGTGTGAAAAGGAGTGGGCAGAGCGGGCAACCTTGACGTGTTCCCCGACCCAGTTTCCATGGTTCTGAGCTATAAGGGCCCACCTGCACCCTTGCTCGAGGCTCTGTGTAGAGCAGGCGGACCCATCCTCAGAATTGGGCCCCAAAACCCATGACACACAAGACTTCTAGGAGATAGCACCAGTCCACATTGTCAAACGCTTTCTCAAGGTCTACAGCCACTAGTGCCATTTCTTCCTTCATATGTAGAACTTCACGTAGTATGTGAGACAGTCACCTCAGAGTCAGACCAGTGTTCCATCCTGATATGAAACTACATTGGTCATCGGCATATGTACTGATAATCGTGTTGCTAGTTTTTTACAAAGGATTTTCATGTCAGCATTTATTGTGAGTGGCCTCTAGGCGGACAGGTCAGCCTCAGCCCCACCTTGTTTAAGTATCATACAGATTTCCCCTTCTCTTAGGGACTGTGCCAGTATCCCGCTGTCACAGGCTTCTAGAAGGACACCCAAGAGTCTCTGCATCAGTATTGCGTAGAACATTTGATAGAGCTCCACGGGAAAGCCATCACTTTCAGGGGCCTTGGAGTGCGGAAGTGCATAGAATGCCATCCTGAGTTCCTTCAGCGTTATTGGGGTGTCTAAGGTTTCAAAAACTGCTAGGTCCAAGTTGGGGACTCTACGTCAGCCAGAAAAAGTGTGCACCGTTGTACGACAATGCCCAAGTCTGCCACATAGACCTGCCACATGCACATGCAGATGTTGCTGAAATGGTTCTACTATGTCAGCTATAGATGTGACCCTGTCACCTCCATTAGTGTTTAACCGAGTAGTTTGTGGTGGACTTTGTTCTCTTCGCAGGCTAGGAGCCTGCCAGATTTCTCCCTGTGTAATTTCTGGCGGTACTGGCGTAGAGTGTATTAGTTGAGTCGGTCCCCGAGTTCCATCAATCGTCTACGACTCAGGGCTTCTTTCCTGGGCATTTCCGGTGAGGCTGGGTGAACCTCCTGTAAGCTAGACAGATTTGCTTCCGCCCGGCGTATGTCTGCCTGAAGCTGACAGCGTACTCCGCACCCAAGGCCAAAGCAGGATCCCCTTAGGACGTCCTTTAGCGCTTCTCATTCTGTCCTATGTGTGGTGGAACCATTTTCCAGAGACTTGCGCCTCTCAATCTTCACGGAGATCGCCTGTAACCTCCATGTGCGCCCCACCCTGGAGGTGTTTTGCCAGATCAGACTACAGCTGACAGGGGAGTGACCAGATAGAAACCAGGCTGTGTGGGTAACCTCAGCATCTTCGGGTCACAACAATCCACTCACTAGTAACCTGTCCAATCTACTGTGTGAGTTGTGTGTTAAGGAGTGGCATGTATACCTCTGTTGTATGGGGTGTGCCCAACTCCATACATCATACACTCCTATGTTCTGCACCACTCTGTGTAAAGCATTAGTCAAGTTAAGTTTAGTTCCTGCCCTCGGTGTTCTATCCAGGTGGCAGTCCAGAACACAGTTAAAGTCGCCAAACAAAATCAGGGGTGAATCTAAGGCACTGATCATCAGATCCTGTATAGTATAGAACAATCCTGAGTCGTCATTATTGGGCGCATAGCAATTTAGTTTAGTCACCTCCCTGCCTTCTAGTGTGCCTTGCAGGGGAACATACTGACACGGCCACTGACATCTGCCTCCACGTATGTTTGTGAAAACGGAAGCCCCAGAGACACCCAAATCAAAGTACCTTGGACATAGGTTAAATAGGAGGAGTGATAGACCCGTCCTCTCCACTTTTTAGCTAATCGTAGGAGCCCAGCATCATCCAAATGTGTCTCTTGGAGATAGGCAATATCAATTTTATGCTGTTTAAGGAAAGAATGTACTCTAAATCTTTTGACATAGTTGCCCAGCCCCTGCACATTCCAGGGGAGCTTAGGATAGTCACCCCGCATCATCTATGGGGTATGCAATATCAGGTTCCATTCCCCACCATGTCTTCCCTGAGCTTTTACTCTGCTGCTGAAATGAAAAATTAGTAACATTTCACAGACAAATTAAACAATAACTCCATAGACACAGACAAACATAGATCAACCAATTGTCTATTGATACCCACCCCAAGCCAGCACCAGGACAAGCACAGTTTCCCCGATGGCCCAACAGGGACCATCTAACTAATGCAAACAGATAGCAATCCGGCCAGCCAGGCTAGTAGATATTCATCCCCACATTGGGATATGATCTGAAGATTCTCACACTTAATATATATATATTAACTTTCGAGCCATAAGTCAGCAGCCTCACAAGTCAGCTTCTATCACATCAATCTTGTAGTCCTCGCATCCATACTTGTTCCTCCCCTCCCAGAATGCAGAGTACGAGGACTCAAGTGGTCATGTTTGATTGAAGACTCAGATACCCCTTAATTGTCACCCCTCAAAGAAGCATCCACACACAACCTGCATAAGTAAGCAACCTTCTACTTCTCAAGCTGGACGGCCTTCCCAAACCCCCTCCAAGAAAGGTGTCCAGAATCACATCTATAGTGGAACTCGTGGTTGTCGAAGTTACATTTTCCAAGGATATCTGAGAGGGAGAGGAGTCCTCTCCATCCAAAAGAGCTGTTAAGGAGTGGCATGATGCTGTCTACCCAAATTTTAACCCTGCAGGTGCCCACAGGGGCATGTTTGGATTGTCCCTTCCAGGATGGGAGCGGGGAGTGCCCCCAGTAGGTCACCTACCCCAGGCCTGCTGCCTGCCACTGGGTCGGTAAGCGACTGAGTCATCTCTGAATTCCAGGCACTCCCACACCTCCTCCGGCTTGTTAAAAAAGTGGGCCTTGAAGTTGAAGATAACTTTCGGACGTGCCATGTACAGAAGCATATATCGCAAATCCAGTGTTCTCAGTTTCTGTTTAACAGCAATGTAAGTTTTTCATTGATCATGGACCTGCTTTGTGTCATGTGTGTATATGGCTATTTTACTGTTTTCAAAGAGAGGCATCTCTTGCTTGCGTGCCACTCTCAATATGCAGTCCCTGTCTGGCAGTTAAGGACTTTAGCGATAATGGTCCTCGGGTAACACCTTGACGTGGTGGGGGCACAAAGGCCCTAGGTGCTCTCTCCACCACAAACAGGTCGGAGAGGCCTACAACCTCAGAACAGTTTGTACCCAATTTTCAAGGAATAGCTCTGCAGAAGCCCTCTCTGTCTTTCAGAGAAGCCCAGGACCTGGATGTTTTTGTGGCAGGAGCGCCTTCAGCGTCCTCCTGCCCAGCTCCACTGTTGTGGTTGTCATGATGCCCATTTGTTGTTTTACGAGTGCCACCTCTCCCAGTAGAGTCATTGTAGGAGGCTGGACTGGCTTGTAGTGAGTACCAAGGGGTACTTGCACCTTGCACCAGGCCCAGTTATCCCTTATTAGTGTATAGGGTGTCTAGCAGCATAGGCTGATAGATAATGGTAGCTTAGCAGAGCAGCTTAGGCTCAACTAGGAGACGAGTGAAGCTCCTACAGTACCACTTAGTGTCATATGCACAATATCATAAGAAAACACAATACACAGATATACTAAAAATAAAGGTACTTTATTTTTATGACAATATGCCAAAGTATCTCAGAGTGTACCCTCAGTATGAGGATAGCAAATATACACAAGATATATGTACACAATACCAAAATATGCAGTAATAGTATTAGAAAACAGTGCAAACAATGTATAGTTACAATAGGATGCAATGGGGACACATAGGGATAGGGGCAACACAAACCATATACTCCAAAAGTGGAATGCGAACCACGAATGGACCCCAAACCTATGTGACCTTGTAGAGGGTCGCTGGGACTATTAGAAAATAGTAAGGGTTAGAAAAATAGCCCACCCCAAAACCCTGAAAAGTGAGTGCAAAGTGCACTAAAGTTCCCCAAAGGACATAGAAGTCGTGATAGGGGAATTCTGCAGGAAAGACACAAACCAGCAATGCAACAACGATGGATTTCCAGTCGAGGGTACCTGTGGAACAAGGGGACCAAGTCCAAAAGTCACAAGCAAGTCGGAGATGGCCAGATGCTCAGGAAATACCAGCTGTGGGTGCAAAGAAGCTGCTACTGGACAGTAGAAGCTGAGGTTTCTGCAGGAACGACAAGGGCTAGAGACTTCCCCTTTGGAGGACGGATCCCTCACGCCGTGGAGAGTCGTGCAGAAGTGTTTTCCCGCCGAAAGACCGCCAACAAGCCTTGCTAGCTGCAAATCGTGCGGTAAGGGTTTTTGGATGCTGCTGTGGCCCAGGAGGGACCAGGATGTCGCCAATTGCGTCAGGGGACAGGGGGGCGTCGAGCAAGACAAGGAACCCTCTCAGCAGCAGGCAGCACCCGGAGAAGTGCCAGAAACAGGCACTACGAGGATGCGTGAAACGGTGCTCACCCGAAGTCGCACAAAGGAGTCCCACGTCGCCGGAGAACAACTTAGGAGGTCGTGCAATGCAGGTTAGAGTGCCGTGGACCCAGGCTGGACTGTGCACAAAGGATTTCCGCCGGAAGTGCACGGAGGCCGGAGTAGCTGCAAAAGTCGCGGTTCCCAGCAATGCAGTCTGGCGTGGGGAGGCAAGGACTTACCTCCACCAAACTTGGACTGAAGAGTCACTGGACTGTGGGAGTCACTTGGACAGAGTTGCTGGATTCAAGGGACCTCGCTCGTCGTGCTGAGAGGAGACCCAGGGGACCGGTGATGCAGTTCCTTGGTGCCTGTGGTTGCAGGGGGACGACTCCGTCGACCCACGGGAGATTTCCTCGGAGCTTCTAGTGCAGAGAGGAGGCAGACTACCCCCACAGCATGCACCACCAGGAAAACAGTAGAGAAGGCGGCAGGATCAGCGTTACAGAGTTGCAGTAGTCGTCTTTGCTACTATGTTGCAGTTTTGCAGGCTTCCAGCGCGGTCAGCAGTCGATTCCTTGGCAGAAGGTGAAGAGAGAGATGCAGAGGAACTCGGATGAGCTCTTGCATTCGTTATCTAAGGAATCCCCAGAGACAGAGACCCTAAATAGCCAGAAAAGAGGGTTTGCTACCTAGGAGAGAGGATAGGCTAGCAACACCTGAAGGAGCCTATCAGAAGGAGTCTCTGATGTCACCTGGTGGCACTGGCCACTCAGAGCAGTCCAGTGTGCCAGCAGCACCTCTGTTTCCAAGATGGCAGAGGTCTGGAACACACTGGAGGAGCTCTGGACACCTCCTAGGGGAGGTGCAGGTCAGGGGAGTGGTCACTCCCCTTTCCTTTGTCCAGTTTCACGCCAGAGCAGGGCTAAGGGGTCCCTGAACCGGTGTAGACTGGCTTATGCAGAAATGGGCACCATGTGTGCCCATGAACGCATTTCCAGAGGCAGGGGGAGGCTACTCCTCCCCTGCCTTCACACCATTTTCCAAAGGGAGAGGGTGTAACACCCTCTCTCAGAGGAAGTCCTTTGTTCTGCCTTCCTGGGCCAGGCCTGGCTGGACCCCAGAAGGGCAGAAACCTGTCTGAGGGGTTGGCAGCAGCAGCAGCTGCAGTGAAACCCCGGGAAAGGCAGTTTGGCAGTACCAGGGTCTGTGCTACAGACCACTGGGATCATGGGATTGTGCCACCTATGCCAGGATGGCATAGAGGGGGCAATTCCATGATCATAGACATGTTACATGGCCATATTCGGAGTTACCATTGTGAAGCTACATATAGGTAGTGACCTATATGTAGTGCACGCGTGTAATGGTGTCCCCGCACTCACAAAGTCCGGGGAATTGGCCCTGAACAATGTGGGGGCACCTTGGCTAGTGCCAGGGTGCCCTCACACTAAGTAACTTTGCACCTAACCTTTACCAGGTAAAGGTTAGACATATAGGTGACTTATAAGTTACTTAAGTGCAGTGTAAAATGGCTGTGAAATAACGTGGACGTTATTTCACTCAGGCTGCAGTGGCAGGCCTGTGTAAGAATTGTCAGAGCTCCCTATGGGTGGCAAAAGAAATGCTGCAGCCCATAGGGATCTCCTGGAACCCCAATACCCTGGGTACCTCAGTACCCTATACTAGGGAATTATAAGGGTGTTCCAGTAAGCCAATATAAATTGGTAAAATTGGTCACTAGCCTGTTAGTGACAATTTGTACAGAGAGAGCATAACCACTGAGGTTCTGCTTAGCAGAGCCTCAGTGAGACAGTTAGGCACCACACAGGGAACACATACATATAGGCCACAAACTTATGAGCACTGGGGTCCTGACTAGCAGGGTCCCAGTGACACATAACAAACATACTGAAAACATAGGGTTTTCACTATGAGCACTGGGCCCTGGCTAGCACTCACAAGTGAAAACACCCTGACATACACTCACAAACAGGCCAAAAGTGGGGGTAACAAGGCTAGAAAGAGGCTACTTTCTCACAGTCATGATATTAGTTTCCACAGCTGTTGCCTTCCCTGGCACCTTATGGAGGTCAGCTCATCTCATTTTGATGTTCTAGTGCAGTGAGAGCGCCCTGTATCGCTGCCACAGTTCTGCCTTTGATGGTTCAAAGCTCCTCTCCAGGGTCTCCTCCGGTTCAGTAATGCCTGATTGTCTCACCAACATTTGGTTAGTCTGCTGAGGCATGGTATACTGCGTAAAGGTGTTTGACATGTGTGAGCAAGACAATTTATCCTTCCACATGTTGTCCTCCGGTGCGGAACTGGTCCAAGGATCGAAGGTCCCTGTGTGTGACGCTGCTGCTCCAGAGACAGGAAGTCCAATATTGTTCACGCCCCCGCAAGGCCAGCCATGACCACAGGTTGGCGAACCCAATATCTTAGCAGCGCTGCCGTTACCAACGAGTTTGCCCCCAAGGCTCTCTAGGGGCCCCAGGTAAGAGTTGGTGAAAGTTATGTGACCTCAGAAGCTCAGTTCCGCCAAGGATGTGTCGCCTATTTTAAGATCGCTAACCGTTTAAGTTCCCTTATCGTCCCTGTCTAGCTGATTAGAATGTGTTTGGGGATGCATTCACCATGCAGGCATGCTCATGGACCAGCACTGCCCCACCATCCCAGAGTCCTCTTTGCCTCTCAATACACTGTCCCCACGTAAGGCCGCAGTACTAGTGTGTATTTTGCTTAGACGCTGGCTTGCTTGGACACTGTTTTCCAATAGGCAATTAAGATCGAGCAGCGGTGAGGAGGGGAGCCCCCAGTGTCCTCCAGAATGTAGTAGTCAGCAGGCAAAGTGTACCCCCCCCATGCAGGTACAGGCAGCACCTGCGTGCGCTGTTAGACCATTCCCCCCAAGGACAGCAAGGCCTCTGTACACATTCCCAGTCAAGAGGGAAGAAGTCCTTGTGTTCTGTACGATGCACCTCAATTAACCGCCAAGGCACATGTGAGCTCTAGCAATCACAACCACAGGAAGGTGGCCTCCACTCCGCCGGCCCCTGGTTAAAGTGTGTCCTCCTCTTCCAGAACCCCGGGTGCAACTTCTTTCACACCAATGCTTGATACCGCAAACTCAGGGGAATTGCCAAGTCAGCAAGTTTTCCCCAGTCCTGTTACACTCAGGGGACATCAGGTGCTGTGGTTGCACCCCGTGTGCTGCAGTCGTGGCAGACCACTGCTCGTCGCCAAGCATCTTTGCTCTCACACTGCAGGGCTGGTGGGCCGCAGACTCGGGTGGCTATGTATACGCCACTAGAAATGCAGGTCTGCCACAATCACAGTGCGGTTATACGTAGTATTGATGAACATTGATCCGTAAGGAGAGGATCAATAAGGATCAGGCAGGATTTGGGGAATTAAACTGCCTGGCTGGTCGGGAGATCACGTTCTGTGGGCCATATTTTTGTGCCACGCCCCTGAGCAGTGCATATTGTTAGTGGTACTAAAAACTAAATATTCTGTGAAATCACCAACGTTTTTTAAGAACTTCAAAACAGAGAGAAGAGAGTGAAAATGTTTGTGTTTTAGTCTAAGTCTGCATGCAAAAATTCTAGGTGAAATCCAGCAGACACATCTCCATACCTGACTGAAAGCATCTGAACCAAACTATTAAGCACAAAATAACTTTACTAGGAGAGTTTAACACCCCAACCACCCCCTCTGAACTACCCTACCCTTGCAAAGGTAGCCTTTGTAGAACATAGTATCTGAGCTTTAAAAGGTATGTATGCTTAGTTGCCATGTATTTTCTGTAGCTCACATTAATAAGACAGCAAAGGGATTCTTCCACGGTCTGTAGCTGTTTGTTTTCGAGGAGGCTGTAGTATAAAGGCCTTGCTCAGTACTGCAGCAGATGAACTGACAACATGCAATAGTGGTAGCTACAATGTATTTCCTGAAATGTGAATGAAAGCTGTTGGACGGAAAAGTTCCTTGCACGGTGAAGGATGTGCACCCCTGCTTTGAGTGCCCCAGCTGCAATGGTATCTGTACTACTAGTGCTGATTTGTGCTGTTGTGGTTGAACACAGATCATAAGTGTATGCAATGATATCATGATGCTCAAGCTTTGCTATTTTGTTGTACTGAGAGGGGTGCTCAAAGCACTACCCTCATGATGTTGACATGATACTGCCTTTACCAAGAATTATGTAGCACCAGCACAGTAGTGGCATCATACCATGTAGTTATCAGCAGGTGTCAACAGGCCTTTACACCTGTGTCCCTGGAGTGAGGCCCACAGGCTCAGTCATGTTAAAGTCCACTGCTGTGTGGCTACATCAATTTAGTATGTAGTGTTGTGCAAAACTCATGTTTGCATGCATGTGTATCTGTGAATGGTGCAATACATGGAGAACTCTGGGTTATATTTTAGAGGCACAGGGCTGACTGGATGAGCATATGGAGGTAGAAGAATCCCCCCAGATAGATGTGTGGATTGCTGCATTCCTGTGAGCTGGCTGGGACACGCACACACTGGAGGAAGAAGAGCCAGGCTCTACAGTACACTTCAAATGGTGTTCTTTGATTCAAGGAGAGATCAATGGAATTGAGTCTGGACAAATCTCAGGAAAGAGATGAAGTTGACGGGAGAATCATAAAGGAGATAAAGGAGGATAGGAGAATCATAAGAGTTGGGCTGCACATATCACTGTGGCTGACATCTAAGAGCGACCCGCTAGTCACTCCCATGGGCTGTGAGGTGAGGCTATCAAATTTGGAGTTGTTCCTGCTGTGACAACTGCTTTATGAGGAAGGGCAGAGCAAAGAAGTGGGCAAATCAAAAGGAAACAGACCCCTGACACACGCTTCCAAGTCTCAGACCCTAAATCACAATTAGTGTTTGGAAATAGACTATTAGAAGGGGAACTTGAGTCCTCAAAATTGTCCGTTTTAAAATAGCCAGTAGGGTTATGTGAGGAAGACAAAGCTCTGCAAGACTTTGGTTGTGACAAGGACTGAGGGTTAAGGCCTGCCAGTCTCCCAGCTGGGTGAGGGAATATCACCCAGGGAAATTCAAGACCCCATGCTTCTGTAGCCTAGACCACCTGTGTGTGCCTGCTTGCCAAGACCAGTGCGCACCTTGAGGGAGATGAGAGCACTAGAGGGAGTTAGGTCCAGTGGGCGATCCTTTGCAAGTGGATCCCTGTAGCGCAGTGTGAGAAGACAGCCGCTGCACCAATTGGGTCATTGCCCATGTGCAGATTCAAGTCGGTGGAGGTCTGACGTTAACTTAGCTGTGGTTGGAAATACGGCAATGGCGATTGGGCCATATCATGCGTGGAGTGAAGTTGGTGACCATGTATGCCAGAGGGGCCATCATGAAAATTATTGCTGAACTGATAAGGCCGTAGCCCATGTGCAGAATGAAGTTGGTGACCCCGTATATCAGAGGGGGCCACCAGAAAGAACAAGGACCACTGGTTTGGTTGAAGTGGTCATTGAGGGGAGAGAGCACCTCAGAGATCCGTACTAGCCGAACTCCACACTGAGGACTGGAACTCGAGCAGTTGACCCCCCCCCCCCCCCTCCACCTGTGGGAAGAATCAGTAGAACTTACTCTCTCACCAGAAGAAGCGCAGTAGATGCCTAGCTGCTGCCGCTGGAGAGCTTGAAGTGCTACCAACCAAATGCAGCCAATGCAGCTCTCCTCGACAACCATGAGTGAACTACTCACTGAGGCTCCGGTCGCACAAACCGTGCAAGGAGTGGGAAAAACTGATCATAGGGCTGCACAGGGCTGGAAGGCCTGGGGGAACTTGTTTTGCTCCATAGCACTTCGGGCGCAGGAACATATTTAACTTTCAAACGAGCCGGAGTAGGACTCCTGAAACTCAGACTACTACTGAGGCACAACCTGAATGTCACCTATAGAAAATAGTCTATCTCCCCTCCTTATGTCAACACCCATCAGGGGGACAAGCAGCTCTTGCTTGCCCCGTGGCCCCCTGAAAGGGGTTCTAACAAAAGTATTGTTCATATTTCACTATCATAAAAATGAGCCAAACTTGAGCAGACCTCTCCTTGCTCCATAGGTGCCCATGTAAAGTAAAGAAGTAAATGATACTGGTATTTAAGGAGGGCCAGGGCAGATGTATTGTTTGCTGTATTGGTTGCCGAAGGGATGCTGAAAGCTAAGTATCTGACTTCATGGCATAAAGACCAAACAGGGTAGTACATGGCTCAGCATATAATCTAATAAAACTAATCTGCATTCAGCTAGTAGTAACATACATATCAATTTAACTAAATGGAAAGGGAAGTGAGTTGAAATATGATTGGAGTGTATTTACGTTCATACATTTATTCTGCCTGCTGAGTTACAATATTCATGGCAATAATTCTTACTCAATATTTAAACAGCTCATTATAGTAGTTTATAGTGAAATGCCAATTAAAATGCCAATACTTGTTTGTGTACTGATTTCAGGCTTCAAAAAGGGCATGTGCATATCACCTGGTGATAATAGGCCTGTCTGACTCTAAATTCGCTTCCCCCACATAAACATTACTCAATGGAAGGGGTAAGAGAGACCTGCCAGTTTCCAAAAAATGTTGCAGTCTGCTTTTGGAGGTTTCGAAATCTATTGGTGTAACCCCAGTAATTACGGGAAACACAATACAACCGAGAAGCAACCTTCCTGCCAGCAGCGGCTGGCCCTACACAAAGAGCTTGAAATACATGAATCATGTAGCTAAAACAATGTTTTGCTTCAGGAAAACGTGCTGTTTCTTCTAGGCTTACTTATAAGATATCTAACTAGAAAGTTAAATTGACACCCATAGAGAAAGATCTCTATTGGTTTCCATTCAGTAATTTGCCATCGTATAGAGAAATCCAACAAAAACAGTAGATAAAACAATTGTGAAAGCCGAGTAAAATGCAATTTACACTTTGAAGAACATTTCAAAACCAATCCTAGCTCCGTTTCAAAATATGAAGAGAGGAGTCAATATCCTAACAACCCACATCACACTGTTTAATTGTTAGGACGATTTACCTTAACACGCGAAGCAACTCCTGGAATTCGTAGAATGCCTTCAGTGTGCAGCCCTTGCTCTTCTATGTGGGAAATGAGCTGTGAACACATAGCAATACGTTCAAAGAAAGCCACGTGATTTGGATGTCAAAAGTCACAAAACAATAACTCGATACTAGGAGGTACACAGATAGTTACGATTGTGTATTGTATTGCCCAATAGACTTTCAGAGACACTGAGCTGGCTACTTCAGATCATTAAGGGTGACTATACTGTGTGAGGGATGTTACACGGTAGTTCATTTCTATGCACTCTATTTTCCACTATCACACTTCCTCGTTCTTGCCAGTCACAGAGGAGATTCAGTGCTTATTTTGTACAGGTGATTGCTGCTATTGGGCACCTACACCCAAATGTAGATACAAGGGAGTTTTTTTTATCCACACACTTTAACCTGGAGCAAAAGAAAGTAAAACATAAGAAGGAAGGGGGAAGAGAATAATAGGAAGAGTATACAAGGGAGAAAGCGGGGATAAATATAAAAAATAGGAAGTGAATGGTTGTGGAAAAATGAGACATGAGGTAAAATCAAGTCTAGACTGCCTTCATATTTAACAGCGGAGTGGTGGGCTCTTAGGAAAGTACTTTGGTCCTCTGCATTTATTTATCTGAGTTTATAACAAATGGAACTCTTATGGATATGATGGCACAATTGCCAGATGCTTGTGTGAGGTGCCCTTTAACTGTAGGGTTGCTGCAAACTCACTAAGCAAATATTAGACTGATCTCTTGGGCAGTTGTGGGATCTGATCACCAAACTAATACGTTTAAGGCTGTAGAAAATGTATGGGTAGATGCCGTCTCCCTCATCTTTTCATTGCTTTTTCAAACTTGCCTGTTTGGCACAGGCCTATATTATTATTCTCAGAAAGCAAGTCGAGGACGCCAATCAAATTCAATGATTTCAGGGTATAACTGAGCGAGGCCTTTTGTGGAATTTACAAGACTTGTTTTAACAATAGTCTTATTTTTAAAACTATTTTTATTGATATTTCAGCTTCACAATCCGTGACTAACAACATCTGCATGTATGAAAAACCTGCACAGAATCAAGTCATCATAACCAAACAGTTACTTTTGTGAAAATCATAAGAACAAGGAGATATCCAAAACAGGTGAAAAAATTAACATTTTTCCCTACCTACTGTCTCTGTGGGGCTGCTGTCAGTGCCTACGGATGTATGTGTGTGGAGGACGGACTCATGGCCCCTCGTTTTGGGGTGGAGTGGGGGAGCAGGTGGGGAGGGTGGGGGCTGAGCAATTGTATGGTCCAGTCATCGGTATCTCTGGACAGGGGCCGTGGGCACAAACCACCATCTCCCAACATCAAAGGGAGCACCAGGCATTGTGATATGTAGCATCTCCCTCGGCTGGGTGGCAGAAGAGAAATGTCATCACGTGTTCAATCATCCCCAGGGCCTGCACCTATCAGCCCATTAGGCCCTCCAGCATCCGGGTCCACTTTATCTATAGGATTTTCCTGGACCTTCAGCCACAGTTACACTATAGGGCGCTTAAACACTCCCCTGGCCTCTTCCCGCAGTAGCGCCCGCTTCTCTGCCATGGCCCTTGTGCTCACAACTTTCACACACACACACCCACCCCTGGACCTATCCTAGACTTCCAGGCCATCACAATCCTCCTCTCGGCCAGGTCTCAGACAAAATCTACAAACCTCTTGCCTACCTTTCGGGACTTGGGTCTAGGGAAGGCCCCTAAAGCACACGCCACCACCGTGCAGGGGATAGTGCAGTGAAGTGTGTTGTTCAGTCAGACCAGAACCTCCCCCGTGTACATCTGTAGGTGAGGCAGACCTAGGTCATATCACAAAAATCAGCATCATCAGGGGCATCCCTTCGGTTTCCTGCTGTACTTATCAAGGTACCGATCAAGGGCTATATCTGCCACACAATTAAAGTTTCTACCTAATATCAAGGCGTCATCAGTGAGGTGACTCAGGGGCACAGACAAGGAGTGTAGAATTATAACCTTATTCTTGTTAGGTGTGTACACACTACCCAGCGTGTAGGGTCTACCATATAACCCACCTTTGACTAACAATAACCTCCCTCCTTGTCTATCATGGCATGAGCTGCCTCAAAAGGGACCGCAAAAAAGTACCCCACCGAGCATAAGCCGAATATGCTGTTGCGTAACCTTGCCCTTTCCAGAGGCAGTGTAAGTGCTCTGTTTTCATCGCCATGAGACATGTCTCCTGGAGCGTGACCTGTCTACATTTGAGACACCTGTGTATGTCATGCTGCTTGGCCACTGACCCCATCTCCTTAATGTTCCATGTCAGAAACGTAAGGTCAGATCATTTGTCAGACATGGTATGAGCAGTGTGAAAATCCCAGCATCCTCCATTCCACGTACCCACAGTTCCCACTGTCACAGGCACAGCAGTACCCAAGATAAGAAAGAAACAAACCAACCAACCCAAAACTCTCCACCCCAAGAGCAGGCCAGCAATGGCTGGCCGCCCAAACTTCAATGATGAACTCTGTGGCACAAACACAGCTTCACTCGACCTCAGGTAAAGGCCCAGTGGGTTGGGAAGCCGTGCTTGTGTAAGCATCGGCCCTGAAGGGCTGTGTCATCCATAGTGTGCAACAGGTTTAAATCCTTGCCCAGCAACATCTCTCTCAGCAAGGTCACATCATATCACTATACTTAGTAACATCAACTCGGAACGGCGGCAGGTGAAAATAGCAAAGCAAAGAGGGCCCTCCCACCAATCACGCCAGAGGAAGAGGCCCTGGCAACAGATTACACAAATGCGGGCTACAGCCAGAAATGCACCTCGTTCTCTGGGTCCCCAACATCTCAGATGAGATACTCCGCACTCTGGGTCATCACTAATGGGAGGACATATCTGTCCAAGACAGTGTTGTCTGAGTCTGATATCACCAACTGGTGTTCTGTCGATATGCTGCCTTCAGAATCCAAAGATTTGTGTTGAGTGATCTCTGCTGCCACCAAGAGTGCTGCGACTCGATCCTTGTCCATGTGGGATTGAGATGGCTTCTTGAGTGCCTGCCATCTGGAGTTGCAACAAGTAAGCTTCCTGGGTCTGCACCTGGTCTCAGCAACCATAATCCCCCCTGCATTCTTTAGGTCTCTAACCAGTCCCATGCCTCCGTTGGGTGGGTGCAGAAGTATGTGGCACCATAAAGCATATTCTTGAGTTTCGCTAGGAACAGCAGAAAGTATTGCAGCCCCTCCTCCCATAGTGCCCTCTTGACCTCTAAGAATGAGGTCCTTCTAGATTGCACAGAAAAGGGGACAGTCCATTAATGTCTACACGGAGCAAGCCCCAATAAGTGCCTGCTGCAACATAACATCCCTGTCCTTCTAGATTGCACAGCAGCCGTGTAGTACAGAAAAAGGGACAGTCCATTTAGGTCTACACAGAGCAAGCCCCAATGAGTGCCTGCTGCAACATAACATTCCTATCCTTACAGTGAAGCATTTTAGCCACCACTGGCAGGGCCTGGGGCCGGCGAGCAGTCACACAATGCACTTGCTCCAAAGTGAAGAAGGGTATCAATTGCAGCGGGGCCATCTTCATGTACAGCCAGTGTTCCAGATAGGCCAACATGTCTTCACCTTCCATACCCTCTGGGAGGCCCACTATCTGAACATTAATACGGCTGCTACGCCCCTCTGCATCTTCAACTCGGCGCTTCTAGCATGTGCATCCTCTCGGTCAGATCAGCCATTTGTAGCTTCAGTGCCCACTCCTCAGGCTGCAGGTCAGTGATTGCGGCTTCAGCAGCTTCCATCTTCTCTTCCAGCTTATGGTAGTCTGCACGCAATAGTCCCAGCTCGACAAAATCCAAGCCTATCATGCGTGAAAGGTAGAACTGGAGACCGCAATGGACAATCTTGTCCAGCTGGAGTTGTAGCGTATGCAGCAAGGATTCATTAGTCTTCATGGTTGCCTCAACACTCCCATTTGCCTCTGACAATGCAGACTGGGAGACTGGGCACCTCATCTTCGACTTGCCCATTATTACTGTCATAGGTGAGAAGCCAACAAAGCCTCCCCATAATGCACGAACTCCCAGGAGGCCTTTAAAATGGCATGATCTCTATCTCAGGCCAATGCCGCTATCCACAAGGGGCATTCCTGCTACTGGCTGTGACCTCCCCATGGCCACTTAATAGGTACCTCTACTGGACGTCGTGCACGGGAGTCTTCTCCCAGCTGTCTTCCTCTGGCCCACTACAGCCAGTGATTTCCAAGGGCGAGTCCAGAGTCAGTTCAAAGGCATGTGTCAATGAGCAGTGTTGAGGGCCATTGGGGGACTTGTTGAGTGCCCCCCTCTGGTGTTCTCCATAGTCCATGGCCCTCAGTAGGGCAGGAGCCACAGAGGTGGCCAAGTACAACTTCAAAGTCCAAAGGAGGCCGTCAAGGGCAACTGCCGCCCAAGGGTCTAGTCCCAGTTTGTGCGGGGCACCGAGCTATGTCCCAAGGTCTCCCGATGGTGCAGCCCTTTCCATGCAGGAGTTCAGTGGCACTATAAACTGCCTTTGACTTATAATTATAAAAAATGAAGGTTGGTTCTTTGACAAGGGTTTAAATGGCAAAGGCAAGGTAGCAGTTTAAAAATTGCTCTGCCAGTCTGCAATGACGTACTGGGATTTAAGCATTGCTTTGAAATTTTCGTGATGGCACTGTGAAATCTGAAGGCCTTAGGGTGGTCTTCCCCCAACTTTTTGTGTGCCTCCCTCTATTTTTCTGAACTTGTTTTTTGCTGGTTTCAGGACTCTGCACACTTTACAACTCCTGACCAGTGCTAAAGTGCTTGTGTTCTCCCCCTTAAACATGTGCATTCCCCCCAGACAGCTACAAACACAGAAAGGTTTGGTGTCACTGAACACCCATCTACATACACATGTATTTTGATGGCCCCTCTGGGCTGGTAGGGAAGAAGGAGCTCACTCTTAATTCAAAGGATTTTGACCGGACCCCACACAAAGAACTGAGTCCCCCATACAGATAGCCTGGCAGACAGAACTTTGGGTATAAGTACAGGGTCTCTGACCCCACCAAACCAGACGCTTCTGGATCTGGAACTAAACCTCTGTTACAAGGATGGCTGTGCTGCTTGAAGGACTCAACTGGGCTTTTGTGGAAGGACTGCATTTCTGCTTGTTGCATTGCCGCCTGCTGCTCCTTGACTCTGCCTTCCTCCAAGTGTACTTCAAGGTCTTGCTGGCTCGGTCACTGTTCCCCAAGTCTCAGGGCCATCAAAGACTTCCCCGTTGCCCTGGGACTCCACAATCTGAGTCCAGCACCTGTAACAGACTAACACTCTGTCTGAGAAGAGGATAGATGGCTTCTCGCATTACTCGGGTAGTGTGCCTGATCGCCAATGGGGTGAAGGTATTTCCTGAGCAATGTTCAATTGACCCCAAAACCAAGTTCTCTGCTGTGTGGCCAGGTGCTGCTGTGCCGAGGGAAACTCCTTCCAGAGGAACCTCGCTGGCTGCTGTGACAACGCAGAGGTCTCTGACACCGCCAGCTGTTCTCTGCAATGCCGGGAGACAGATCGCTGCATCTGTGTTCTGTTCCGATCTCAACCCAGCCACGACTCCTACAGGACCTCACGCGTGGCTTACCACTGCATCACCTTCCAACACTGGGGAGCTTCCAGAGTAAAGGTGCTGTGAGTCGCACCTCGGTCTGTGAGGTCCTGAAATGTGTTGTACATGCTCGCAGGCAACTAAACTATGCTACATAATCCAGTCCCAAAGGACTGTGCAGATCTCTAAACAACTGCTGGTTGGCACAATACTTCCAAGGAGCTTTTGCACATTTAACAATCCACTGCCTGATTAGAAACACTTTCAACTGCAATTGTTATTTTACCTGTATACTTTTTGCTCATATCTGGAAAAGTTTTGATTCAATTCCTATCGTTTTGGCTTTATTTTACTCCGATAAATAATCAAAGTTTTGTAACCTCATATGGAGTCTTTTTGTGGTGTGTTACTGTATCATTCATGGTACAAATTCTTACACAATGAATTTTAAGTTAAGCCTGCCGCTCTGTGCCAAACTACCAACGGGTGAGAACAGGTTAATTTAGGTTGTCTTGTGACTTACCCTGACTAGGATGGTGGTTCTTACTTGGAGAGGGTGCGTACCTCTTCAACTAGAGACCCAATTTCTAACAGGCACAATAAGTGGTTCAGTACACAAAGGACCTTTAACTTACATGCCTTAGGTACGGCTGGTACCATATACTAGGGAACTATAAGTAAGTTAACTGATGTCAGTTGGGGGGGGGAGGGTTCACTCAGTTATACATATACTTTTTATGGGTTGGAGCACTGGCACCTGCTTGTGGTTGGCAGGTCCCAAGGCACTTTGAGTAAAAAAAAACAGCAGAATCAGTGAACATTTGGAGGTGATCATGCAAAAAGAGGCAATTCCTTAAGTTCCATCAAAAATTATAAAGTTACTATCCTGTTAGTTCAGTCAAAGGTTCTAATAAATTAAACCTGAGCTCAAGCCACCATCATTGCTTTGGGGCAGAGCATAAAACCTTAACATAACATATTTTTTAAAGTGGTTAGAAGTACTAAAACAGAGAAAAAGTTGAAAACAATGCATAAAAAATTCATACTCCAATTTATAAAAAGAGAGAAACGTTTATTAATCAAAATGACACCAAAACAACAAAGATCCAATAAGGGAATCTGAAAATGTGAATTTTTAAAGATTTATGCGAAAAAAGTACTAAACAGCTCAAAGTATAAATGGTAGTCAATGGCTGAGGTAGACTGGGACCTAGGCACAATTTGAGGCTGACCGCAGCAGACTGCTGGTCACATACACTAAGTAGATTTGCCCCGCTGGTTCAAGTTAGGTTTTCTTGAACAATGTTAGCTTCGTCCTGGGTTGATGCACCACAGAGCAATCAGACTTTATTAAAGCACCAACTGTAAAGCAATAAGAAGTACCAGTAGAGTAAAGAACAAGAGAAAATTACAGAATAAAAATCCAACAGAAGCTGATAAAAATAGGTCATATTATTTTCTTTTACTAGACATATGAATGACAAAAATTCACTGGAGGGATGATTTTTAAAAGTAGTAGTAAATCACTGCGTTTCACTCAATGCATGAAATCTTTGTAATCGACTGACCGCGATAGCAGTTTAGGGTTATCTATGACAAGCAAGTTGAAAATTGCTATCTAGGCACTCTTGGACAAGCCAACTCCAAGACGGAGCCCGTCTGGGTGTCAGTTAACTGTCACTTTTAGCAGTTTCAAGTCCAGTTCTGAATCCTTTGTTCAAACCAAGACATGAGTAGGCCTGGACGGAACTAGCTGAATTTCACTCCATGGAATTCTGTGGAGTGGTGGGGGCGTGGCTTGAGGCCGATGGAGCAGCACGTGTAAAGCAGAGCTCCCGGCGGCCTCCGATCTTCACATAAATATCCTGAATCCCTGACCCGGGCGATAGCCAGGAATGACCCAAGGCATATGGTGGAGCCCCTGGCACATTGGGTAACATGAGCCAAGAGAGATCTGGCTGGCTCTGAGCGGTCCAACGGCCCTGTCGCTGAATCGGAGCCACAGGACAAAATGGCGGACTCGCAGAGACGCGACAGCTGAACCGGAGGCGCGAGCAGGGGACTAGGAGATCGGCCAGCCCCTATATGGTGAGAGTTGATCGGGCGTGGAGGACTCACTTAGCGCCCCCTTCCGGCACCGTAGCAACTAGCCGAGCAGGTGGTGAGGAGAGGCCGATGGATGTATATGCGGCGAGGGCCGGACCCGTGCCGCGGCCCACGGCAGAATTAGCAACAGCGCAAAGGGGCCCGGAGGCCCCCCATTCGACTCCCTCCCCTGGTGGGAGGGAAAACAAAAGAAGTTGGCGGGCCCCGGTCGGGAGCAAGGCAGTAGACCGGCATCCTGCGAACGGCGCGGAGGCCCGGCAGCGAACTCGGTGAGAGCCCGGAGAGCTGAGGCCGCTCTCCCCTCAGGAGGACGAGCGGGAACGGCGGGAGCCGCACGGAGCCTGGCGAACGACCCGGAGCAGGCACCCAAGGGATGTGGCCCGGGCCCCTCCCCTCAGAAGGGGACCCAACACTGCAACTGAATCTGAAGTGATACCTGAATGAGCAGCCTGAAGACACGGGCGAGATCTGGAAGCCCCCAGAACCCCCACACACCGATTTAAAGCAAAGTGAGCCATAGCAGCAGCGACTCACCTTGGTAAGGTGAAAGAAAACTCAGAGCAACCCCGAACGTGAGAGGGAGAAAGGAAAAACTGAGGAAACAAGCAGTGCAGAGGGAGAGCCGCACCCAGCCCTGAAAAGTCAGTGCATCAACTAAAAATGGGCAAACCCAAAAAACGGGAAGGCCCAGGAGAGGACAACAGCTCGCAAAGAGAAGGAGCACCTGGTGAGGCCGACAAGGGAACCACCCTGGCTTCCCTGTTGCAGGCGATCCAAGCGTCCAGAGAAGCTCTGGAACTCAAAATAGACTCCCTGTCCGCAGATCTGGCGCTCCTAAGAGACGACCACAAACAATTAACCGACAGAGTGGTGGCCAATAAAAAGTCACTAGAACGACTCACCCCTGAATGCAAGACAATCGCCAAAACCGTGACCTCTCTGACATCCAGGATTAAAATACTAGACACGCGCGGAGGATGCCGAAAATAGAGCACGAAGAAGCAATCTACGCCTGGTCGGCATCCCCGAAAAATCAGAGCAAGATGCGCTGGACATGGAGTCTTACCTAGAGCAGTGGATATGCAAAGAGATAGCACCGGAGGGCCTATCACAATATTTTGCAAAAGAAAGAGCTCATAGAGTAACTACGAGACCTCCTCCTCCTGGTGCAAGGCTGCGCCCGATTGTACCAAAGTTTCTACATTTTAAAGACCGAGACTTCATCCTGTCGCAAGCAAGAAAAAAGGGGGAGATCACTATGGAGCGACAGTGAATAATGATCTTCCCGGACTTTACCAAAGACACCCAGAAACAAAGAGCCACTTTTATGGAGGTCAAGCGGCAACTTAGAGAGCGAGCCATCCAATATGCCATGCTGTTTCCAGCCAAACTAAAGATCATTACGAACGATGATACACTCTTTTTCATGACGCCGCAGCAAGTGTGGGAATGACTAGATGAGCTAGGACTGACAGAGAGAGAGTGCAAAGAAGGAGCGAACAAAAAACGAAGAGAGCCCTCCCGGCGGAAAGGGAAACGCATAACGGACATGGCCCACCACACAATCAGACAGTACGGGAAAGACAAGAAGCTGTGAAGGCCGTGGCATCCTTGGGACGAGGGGACGTCGCCTCCCCACACCAGTCCGAATCCTTATCAGATCAAGACTCGGGGCCTGACAAAATCTCCTGCTCCTCACAGGACACAACCGACAGCCTCCCACGATTCACCCCAGGGACATCTGACTAGATCATCTGAAACACCAGTGAAGATCTGCTTGCGTCCAAATGAACGTAGCAAATGAGGAACAGCAGAAACAAGGACTTGCGGAGCCGACTGGATTGGGAATGCAGCAGTAGACAACGACACTGAAGCATAAGTTCCACGGATCTGGGACTCTGTCGCAGCCCACCTATCGCAAGGAAAGCCGGAGTATCGGGGAGAAAGACACGTAATGAGGTGAGCATGCGTTGATATGGGGCCCATGGGCTAGGAACACAGTTCTTGCTTAGCCCCCCACACACAACGTTTACTAAGTTGGGGAAGGTTTGGACGGGGAAAGTTATGTTACCGGTCCTGGGGACAGGGAGTTTATTTTATAGAAGAGTCATTAAGTTAGCAATGAGTAGGCTTCAAACAAGGGAAACAGATTCAAGTAGTAGATCTATACGGCTAAGCTCCTGGGCATTGTCACACACGGAATGGGGGTATGGGTGCAAACACACCAAAGATTCACACATAGATAATGAGCATGGACAGACCGCTAGATTATAAACTTCTCACACGGAATATTAGAGGACTGAACAGTCCGGGTAAGTGCTACAGGGTTTACAATCAGCTTAAAAGACGAGGAGTACAAATAGCAATCTTACAAGAAACCTACCTCATAGGAAAAGAGGTGACAGCACTGGCAAAGAGATGGAGAGGTCAGATATATGCCACAGAGTATTCAGCGTACGCACGAGGGGTTCTGATATGGATATGCCCAGGGGTCCCCTTCCAAAAAACGGAAACACACATAGATAGGGACGGGTGCTATGTCCTGGTGAAAGGTCGACTAGGGAGAAGGGACATCACACTGGCAGGTATCTACGCCCCCAATCAGGACCAGAGCTCCTTCCTACATGCAATATCCCATAAATGGGGACCCCACCTAACCCAGGCAACAGTGGTGGGAGGCGATTTTTAACTGTATATCGAACACAGTGCTAGACAGATCCCACCCACCCCTGGAGTCCTCCACTATATGCAGGACAGCCAAGAGTTTCACTGACTGGCACAGGGACATCTCCACCCGCAAGAGAGGGACTACTCTTTCTATTCACCCATGCATGACTTATATGTCCGGTTGGACGCAATCCTATCCTCCCCGGATGTAAATTGCACAGTACGCAGTGCGGAATACCTATGCTGTACAATATCTGACCACAACCCATTATTGCTTACCCTAGACTGGTGGAGGGAACGGCCCCCAATACCAGACTGGCGACTTAATGTAGAGTCTTTAGAAGATAGCGCCTATCGGCAAACCATCCGAGACGCAATTAAAGAATTTTTCACGCACAATACAGGCTCAACACCTTCCCTAGCGCAGGAGTGGGAGGCGTTTAAGGTGACTATCAGGGGCCAATGCATGGCCGGAACACTGGGGGTTAGGAGGTCAATAGAAGAGGAACTCGATAAACATGAGACGAAACTGAGGACTTTGGAGCGCAATAGACCAGATAACCCAGATCTGGCCCCTAGCATATCCGAGACTAGGAACAAAATAGCAAGTTCCCTGGAAAAACTTAAAACGCTTTGACTAGAAAGAAATATATCAGTAGACAACACACGGAAGGGGACAAAGTGGGGGCTTTACTGGCTTGGCTGGCGTCTCCACCGAGACAACAGTTGCTCATAATGGAGATAGAGGACACAGAGGGAAGAAGATTATACAGCCGGGGGAAATCAATGCCAGCTTTGCCAAATACTATGCAGCACTGTATGCCCCCCCTACTGCACCCCTAGAGTCCGACCGGCTGAGATGCCTGGGGAACATCCGGTTTCAAACCTTGGGAGTGGATGACCAGAAAACACTGGGGGAGGCGACAACCCCACAGGAGGTGTCCACTGCGGCAGAGGCAATGGCTGGAGGGAAAGTGCCAGGAGCAGATGGGTTACCAGCACAATTTTTGTATGTAAATGTGGACCTACTGGCACCACAGCTCAGTGACATATATGGGGAGGCGTTCGAGACCGGTAATCTACCCAATTCCACAAACGAAGCCATCGTTGTCCCATTGCCAAAACAGGATCGCCCGTCCAAAGATGTGCGATCATACCGCCCACTATCCATGTTGAACATGGACTATAAAATATTGAGTTGTATCCTTGCCACCAGGTTAATGCCCCACATGGAAAAATTGATCCACCCCGACCAAACTAGCTTCATTCCCAACCGTGGCACAGCCATTAATATCAGAAGGCTGATTGGAATAATGCACTCGGGTTCCCCAAATTTCTCCACAGCTGCAATATTAGAGGTGGATATTGAGAAAGCGTTCGATAGCCTCAGATGGGACTACTTGGAGACAGTGATGAGGAAGATGGGTCTGGGTCCGGGGTTGCTTAGATGGTCGAAGTTGTTATATACCTCTCCTACAGCACGAGTCCGCACCGGACGAACAATATCGGGCTCAAACAGAATAGGGAGGGGCACCAGACAAGGATGCTCGTTATCGCCATTACTGTTCCCATAGCGGTACAGCCCTTAGCACTGATGGCCAGAACAGAAGAACACTATGAAGGATTAGCCATAGAGGATAGAACGCACCAGATCGCACTATACGCAGACGATATGATAATATTTTTGAGAGATCCAAACAGGGATCTACCCAGGGTCATGGCCCTGCTGGAGTGGTTTGGAGACATATCAGGGCTCCGCATCAACTGGCAGAAGTCCCTCCTCTTCCTGCTGCAGAAAGGGGCCCGCCGGATCACAACCATCCAGAATTTGGAATGGTCCTTGAAAACGTTCCGATATCTGGGCGTCAAGATTTACCATGAGCTGAGGGACCTGCTGGAGGGAAATGTGAACTATGCAATCCGAAAATTAAGAACAGCCGCCCAATTCTGGAAGACACTGCCGCTATCAGTAACTGGTCGCGTGGCCCTGATAAAAAATGGTGGCATTGCCGAGATTGCTATATAGCTTTGCGACCCTGCCCGTATTGATACCCCGATCTTCCTTCAGGGAAATTGACTCCATCCTTACTAGCCTTATCTGCGGGGTGGGGCGCCAAAGACTAGCCCTGCACAAACTCCAACAACCTACAGCGGAAGGTGGACTGGCAGCCCCAGACAAGGAATTATATTATCTAGCAGGCCAGCTCCAGTGGCTGGCCAAAGAATGGCATGTAGCAACAACAGCAGAGGCAGGGGACCCCCTGAAAGAGAAAGCGGCAAAACTCTGGCAGGGATACTTCTAGCGCAGGAGGGAAAGAGGGAGACGAAGACGCTTCACCTTTGGGTCATAAGCACTTGCTGGAAGCATAGCCTACAGCGCACGCAAACTAAATCCCGATACTCACCGAAGATCCCTCTGAGGTATCTGACCCTGCTCCCTGGAAGAGTTCCATAGTGGGGATCAAAAAACTAGAGAAGTATGGTGTTACCATGGTGGGAGAGCTCTTCAGGAACGGAGAGCTCATGACATACACAGATATGATGTCACATTACGGACTACCACCGGGGATGTTCCTCATGCACAGATATTTGGCAGCATTAATACAATGACACTGGAAGCAGGGACTAAGGGAACCACCTACACATGCTGGATGCCACATCATCTGTACAATAGGGGGAGACAAAAAGGTGGTATCGACAATTTACAAAACACTACAAACAGAAAAGCTAGCCCCTCTCGAAACTCTAAAAACACCCTTTGGCAAGCAGACATTAGGGAACACATAGATGACGAGCGCTGGGGAAACATCACAGCCCAGGATTACAAAGTATCCAGGAACGCCCGTTTCAAACTGATAAATATATACATGTATCACAGAGCATACCTTAGCCCTGCAAGAATAGCATCAATGTACAATAACACGAATAATGCATGCCCTAGATGTGCAGAGCTAAAGGCAGACCTAATACACATGCTATGGAACTATAGAGAGTTAAAACAATACTGGGAAGAGGTAATACGCAACATTACGACGGTAACAAACAGGAAGCTAGTGACCACCCCTGCAGTAGCATTGCTGGGAAGCTTTCCCAGACCTCACTCAAAGAAAGCAACAAATAAATACATAGGCTTAGCATTGATTCTAGCAAGAAGGGAAATTACAATGCACTGGAAGCACCCTAAGGGCCCACAGACGCTTAGATAGAGGGACACTTTAGTTAAGTGGGCTGAAGCTGAAGGGGAGGCGCTACGCCAGGAGATGGCAAGAGGGGCAGGGAGCATAGAGGGGATGCAGCAGTGGGATAGTCTACTAGAACGCTTAAAAGACCCAACAATTGACTCCCGGGAACAAAGTGCATCATCGGAGGAGTCGGACTCAGCTGAGAACAACGCTACCAGCCTGCAAAGTGATTAGCATCATACCAGACAACTAACGGAATTAACTCAGAGTGGCAATGCCTGGGAGGAAGGCGCATCAGGATCCGAACTGAAATAGAAGTACAGGGTCGGGGAGGGGGCTGAGGGATAAGTAGTTATTTGAATGTTTGTTGGAAATAATAATAATAAAAAAATATATATTTTTTTTAATGGAATTCTGTGGAGTTACAGAAAAACTCAGCGAGACTCCACGGAGTTTAGCGAGGGGGGGGAATTAGGCACGTAGTATTGCTCACACTGATTTCTAGCGGCAGAAGAAGGGACGTTCGGAAAAGTTTCTGAATTCTAATCTGAAAAGGCCCTTTGTCATTTTTCTGAGGAAAACCTCTTCCCCACTTGGGACAAACCTGAAATTCGGACAATGTGGAACTTGTGGTCGTATACTTGTTGCATTCAGTCCCCATGAAGCTCTGGAGCAAAAGTTTTGAAAAAGTTCCCAAACTTCTTTTGGTGCCCAACAACGACAGGGGTGCATTTTCAAGGTCCCAAGTCCTCAGTGGGGAGAACTCAGAGAATTTAAGGGTGTTGGACGGAAGGTAACAGCAAACTTGAGCTAGGATTCTTCATAGGAATGCCTTCTTCGGCTTTATGTTCCTATAGCTACCAGGCAACCAGCCTTATGAACCTTGGAGACCTTTCTGTTCTTGGATAACAAGTGGAAAGGGATCAACCTCCTCAACATTCTCAGCTCCTTCTCACAGATATCAAGTGCAGCAGATTCAATCCACCTGTTATCCTTTCGCAAGTCTAGCAGGGTCCTGATGAAGGTGAATTGGGTGCCACATTTATGCTTGGCACCAGTTAACGGGTGCAGGTGACTCCTGGGCACTCTCTAACCATTGAGGTAATAGTTCCTGGAGGTACCCCTAACCATTTTTTAGTAGCTCATGTTTTCCTTACTGGAAACAGGCCCAAAATGCCACATATCAAGGCATTTACAAGATGGTAAAAGTCTGTGACCACACTGAACTTGGGGCCCTGAGCGTTGGGTGTGTGGGAGTGTCATAAGGAAATCACAAGTGTCCTCCCACATCTGGCACTAAAATCCAATATGAAGCGGGTAGTGTACCCACAACAAACCCAGAGACAAGTCTGGAAGGACAACAGTAGGCTCCTTCAGCAACCAGACAGGGATCCACTAGTACTAGCATGGCATCCTGTTCAGTCCCTTTCAAGTGTGCCCCAAACGTTATATATGTCTGAACAGACCCGTCAAGCAGGATTTGAGAGTGTGGTATTAACAGGATGCCTACAGTCTCACTCTGAATATTCTGTGGGGTTTAGAGAATTCATCTCTGCCCATTCAAATCAGCCTATTGTTTGCTCCAGAAAGACATTCTACACCTCTTTAACACTTACTGGCGCGCGTAAGCGCTGGCTGGAAGCGGCTTAGCCTAATTTGCCTTCAGATAGTTCTGGCAGGTAAAGGGTAACTTTCTAAAAGTTATTGTTTTCTTAATATTTATTAAAATTCCACTTTACCATTATTAGAATAGTGGTTTAATTATTTGTTTAGCTTGTCGCATTCCGAGATAGAAGTATTAGTATTTTAATCTGTACTTTATTTTTTTTTTTTTGCTTAAACATAGGACAGCTAAGACTGTCACAAGAAAAATAGATTTTGGGGCATTCTCACTACAGGTACATGGCAATATTTATTTTGTAAGTGTCCCACTTTTAAATACCATGCGCTCTACCTCATAGGCAACAAGACTTACTTAAGGCTCTTTAAAAGAGAGGTTTTTAACTGTTACAAATGGTTATTTAAACAGGCCACACAGCAAATGTTACAGTGCAGGCTACAATGGTAGACCTGAAGTCATGTTATCCTTTGTCACACTAGTGGATGGCACAATAAGAACTGCAGTCTACAGGTTACATTTAACTCTTCATGCGATGAGGTACTCCTGCAGCATATACTATGGTCATATCGAAAGGTTAAAGAAGCCAATCAGGGATAAGCACATTTCTACATGTTATGGGGGTCAGATCATGTACACTGGGCACTGGACAGCAGCACCCTAGTCTGCTGTCTAAAAACCAGCAATAAAAGTTAGTAAAAAAAAGTTCACTGACCTCGCAAAAAGGGCCATTTTTTCACACCAGTTCAAATGAACTATCTCTTCACAATACCAGGACACTGTTAAAATACCTATCTGGATCTCAGAAGACCATTAGCCTAAATAAGGGAACCTGACAACTACAGTGTCAAAATGTGTTGCTTTATCTAGTTTGACCTTGTTGATGTAAAAGAGAGTGGCCCTCCTGTTCTCTGACCATCCACAATGTCTTTATACGTGGCACATTTGTAGCTAGTTTGTCGGCGATGCAAAAAGGTATCAAGAGGTGTTTTTAGTAATTTTGTGATGAGTGAAAGTATTGTGAGCACAGTTTTTTATTAAAACAAAACTGAAAACGTTGATGCAAAGATGCTGTCCTGGCTTACTGCCTGGATGACCTAGATAGCTTCCGTCAGCTTCCCTCAAATGGATTGCAAAGCGGGATTTTCTTTATCAATTCAGCTATACCAAGGATGAATCTAGCTCTAGATGGTGTGTGCAATCGTTTGGGTGAAAGGCTGTGCCAAGCACCACTTTGAGATCAAGAAAAACAAAAAAGGATTCTTAGTAAGATGATGATACTTTATGATACTGCTGCAGAAACATGGCCTGCACTACGTGCGACAGAGAAGTCAGGCTGAATTGTTTCAACCAATTTAGCATTATTTTAAAAACAGATGTGGGACACAGTTTGTATACTAGCATTCGTAAACCTTAATTCATAAACTGAGACCACAGACCATTGACCACAAGGACATTTCATCATTAGTTATAAATTAGTACACATGAACATTATACAGGGAAATGGAGGAAAATAGCCAAAAGGTTGGGCATTTCATTTGATGCCAATTACATAGCTATTTAAAAGTAGTAACAGAAAAGTAAAACAAAAAACAATCCAGCTGAAATTTAATATTTATTTTTTAATTTTCCATTTAGAAGTTTTGGAAAGCTACAACTTACAATGGGGCCACCGATGAGCACTGGTCAGTACTCTCCCAGTCTGGGTGTGCTGTCCCCCACCAGACGTCCCAGGCAAAGTCTGGTCCAAGGACCATGGGATATAAGTAGGCAAGTTGCAGTGCCTAGGGGTAGATGGTTCTCCCCAGTCCCCAAAAGCAAAGTTTGCATATAAAGATTCTCTCAGGGTCTCAAGGTAGCAAACCTCGCTGTAAGAAGCATTCTCATTCTGGGATTTAAAGAATCAGGAGAATGGGGAAGGTCTCATTTTCTCTCTTAAACCAGCAAGTCACAAGCTCTTCAGATAGGGCCTTTTGCTCCAGGACTGTCAACATTCCTATTATTAGGTTTAAAGCATCCACTAAAGTGAGCATAGATGAATCTCCTGCACCCCGCCAGTCCAAAGGGATGACAAAACAACAAAAAAACGCTGTGAAAAAAGAATGCGAAGAACACCAGAAAAAATGCACCAAAAACTTTTTCAGCAAAATGCAGAGGCTGTGTCTGAGGTGGGCATGGTAAATAGTAAATAAAATAGCTAACAATACAATTTATCTAAGGATTAACTATGTTCATTTCTCAAAGATAGAATTGTTTACACTGGAAGAGATGAAGATGTATATTCTGACTTACATTCACTACCCTGCATCTGATCTGCTCCTAACTGGTCTAAATCCAACTGCTAAACCCTTTTGCTTTAATTGAATAGATAATACAAATCTCTTATGGGCAAGTAGAAGTGATGTTCCTTTCTACTCGCTGTCTGCAGTTACTTAGATACTGTAAAATTGTTTGATCAAGATTTAATTTTAAATTGTTCATTTATTTTATCATGCTTTGTGGACATTGAGAACCTTAAAGTGTATTAAAGCAGTGATATCTTCCTAGTTATCTTATTGCAGTCTTCCTTGGTGAGCAAAGCAAGGGTTTTGTTTCAATCTAAAGTAGTAGCTAATTTAATTTTTAAAAAATGGGGAAACAAGTTATGAACAACAGCACAAAAACGTCACTTGTTTCCTGCTGAGAGTAATCCCTTGGCTATGAACACAAGATTAGATGAAAATCCAAAGCTCCTACAGTTCTTGGTAGTTAACAGAGGGAGATGTTGGTAAGCAAGATATTATAGGGTCCAGGCCACCTCTTAAAGAAGATGATTAGTTCAAATGGAATTCATTATCCAGCACACTAAATGAAGCCCACACATTGGGCCCAGTGATTTGATCGTGTACGTAATAATAACTTGAATACATGTGGTCTTCTGGAATGCAGCCAGTTTAATGAATACACCTGAGAAAAATTGATTTTTGAAATAGTCTGAATGCTGATGTGATTTGTATCTAGGAAACCTGGGGTCCTGTGATTTTGTACTAGATGGATATTTTACTCTTACCTACATTGCCTCCCCTTCCAGGAGAGGCCATGAAACAGGAGGTACAGCCATACTTCTAAATAACAGCCTGAAACGAAATTACAATAATATTTCTGATATTTCTAATTATTTTCAGGCTGCAAAAATAATCCCAGTTCTATGTGAAAGAACGGGGATCATATTTAGTTGTAAATGCTTATATTACCCCAGATTTACACTATACAAAAATGTTATTTGCTCTGTTCTCCTTTATAAAAGAGGCCATAGAACAGGGTGTCGATTCCCAATTTATTTTAGTTGGAGGTTTAAATTGTAAGGTTTCCAATTACTCTACTGGTTCATTTGCCGATGATGAAAGAGAAGATGCACTACGCATTCCACCAATCCACATCCTTCACGAATAAAAACAGATAAAAGAGGACAGTTACTATTTGATCTACTTAGAAAAAACAACTGTGTGATTGCAAATGGCAGATTCAACCACAACTCCCCAGTACAGTTTACTCATAAAACCTTGTTGAACTCTTACATACTTGATTTAACTGTCTGTTTCTCTGTTTTTTATCTTGTATCTGATTTGAAAAATATAGATAACTCGCTTAGTGATCACAGAGCCTCCACAGAGTTCAGCATGTCATTAGTGGGGTTGTAGAAATGTAATGGATTCAACTCCTAGTTTAATATGAATTCTGGTAGAACACAGGGGCTCCCTGTTAGGATTTACAATCTAAAAAAGCCATTATAAAAAGGACAGATAGTGACATATGGCTTTGGAAAGCTGATGCATGTCACTGCTTTTGCCAGATTATGACAAGCTTGTAAGTAGAGAATGCCAGGCCCATACGTAGACATCTTATAGACCCTTGCACTTTTCTCTTCGTACTATATAGGAATAAATACGCTGATCAGAATTCAATTCATCTCTTTTTCAAAGGAAAGAGATACAATAATACCCATACTCAAGAGGAGAAGAAGACATCTAAAGATTGGTCTATTAAATAAACAGGATTTTGAACATAAATTGAGTGAAGCCGCACTTACAAAAGAAATGAAAAAAGTTTGGGAAATTATTGCAGAAATCTATGGGACAGGAGTGAGATCTCAAACTTTTTTCCATTAGGGAAGATGTATGGGGTAGCTTTATCACAGAGCTACAAGTGGCTAATCTTGGGGATCTCCCCTTAGGATGTGAGTCAGTGACAGTTACACCATCCATAGACGAGACTGAGGCTTCAATCCCCGCAATGGGAACATCTGGTGCAATGAGCCAGAAGAAAGTCCTAATCTATGTTATAAAAAGGGAAGCCAAACTTCGGGCAATATATTATCCCTGGTCTTTGAACACCGTTATACCAACTCTACTGTGCCTCCATCTTGGACTAAGAGTGTCATCATCCCACTTTATAAAAAGAGTGACAGTAATTTGTCAATTATCTATAAATTTCTCTGTAAGATGCTGTAGTTAAGGTTCGGACTAAGTGCCTCTTGGAGAAAGTTAACACCTGGGTTAACACAGAAATGATTATAATAATAGAACAAATCATGCTTCATTAAAAATCATGATACTATAGACAAAAACACTGTGCTGCAACCTATTACTGATAAATATGTGTCTATTAGAGGTTCCACAGTGTATGTCACTTTTATTGACTTTTCCAAAGCATTTGACAAATTTGATTGCCCAACCCTGTGGAAAAGGTTGTATAAACTCGACATGCCTGGATCCCTAATGTATTCCTCTACCTGGTGCCAGGTGCTGTGAGGAGGGTTAGGAGGGGATCAGGGTCATCAGCTGTTATTTCAACAACAAAATGGCCTGAAGCAGGGCTGTCTGCTCACTCCGTTGTTATTCTGTCTTTGTAGATTCGATTTACCCCTGAGTGAAGGTTTGGGTTACCCCCCACCCCCTGAGTACAGGGTGCCGCCCTGGGTCCTACTTGCAATATATACAGACAATATTGTAATACTTGACTCACCTCCTAATTATTTTGAATAGACATCTAGTTATGTAAGAGCAGCATGTAGGATCCCACTTTTTAGAAAATCAATACATCCAAAAGCAACGTTTTATGATTCAAAGGCAAAATATTGGGTATTCATCCCAGTTATTCTTGTTACCTTTGTATGCAAAACGTGGAGATAGTCACATCTTACACAGTTCTAGGGGAAATTATGTTTAGTACCTTAAGTGGTTCAGAACACATACCTGAAAGTCCTTGTAAACCAAATTACGGTCTAAGGGGTTAGGTACATTTTATCACTGGGAAGGAGACATTATTCCCATCTTCTGTCCACGTTTCAAGCCAAAATCCTACCCACTTTACCTTATGCGGTTGAAATAATTGAAGTGGCAAATGGGGCTTTTTAGATAAATTGAAGGAGCAAATTCTAAGGAATCTCTACAGATTTAACACCTTAGTGGCTACTGCAGCTTTAAGACCAGAGCATGGGTTAAATAGCTCATTTGTACAAGGTATGGTGGAAGTGGTATCATGGGGTCATCATCTCCTGAGAAGTGACTTCAGCTCTCTAAGGAATTATACTTGTAAGGAGACCTTTGAAATGAATGAAGAAAAGTCCATGTTTTGTAGGAATTTTAAATATACATTAGGCCTGTTTGAACTGAATCATGGATGTGTGTCATCTATGTCTGTAGCCCAGTTAAAAGCTTAACTCAAGCAGGCCTCTTAACTTACCTCTTGGTTTGGACAAGTGGAAGTGGTAATGAATTTTTTTATCTTAAAAAAGCCCCACAATAATCTTGATATGGAATATGGATCATGGGATTAGATGTTTCTGGGCTCTAATGCACCTAAATATTTTACCTTTTAAAGATTTAACTTTTAAATGGCAGAGAACATCAATTATATGTAACCTTTGTAATAATGAAGTTCGGGATTTGAAACGTGTTATTCATCTGTTCAGCTCTGTAAGTTCATAGGACCTCTTTCCCTAAAATATCATGCCCAAACAACAGCTGAAGTCACACATCTACTGTCCTCTTTTCCCAATAAAATGTTTTCTATTCAAGGTATTTCTTTTTAATTTGCATTGAATGATCGGTTATAATTTCAGTTTTTAAATTATAAAATTGATTGAACCATGGTGGGTAATTGTTTTTATTGCATTAACACCAAGCTGTTCATTCTAGTATTTACTGTATTTATTTTTCATGCGGACCTCGTAGGAGTTCCAAATCTTGAAATACAATTGATTGATAAGTGAGCCATTTAAAAACTAAAACATCTAAAGGAACATATTCTCCCATAAATTTCAAAGAGACATCCCCCGGCGAAGAGCAGCCCTATTGCCAAGCCCTCCCCTTCCCTCCACTCCAGCCACCACACCTCTCAAACATTCCCCTCATTTTTGTAACCAACAGATGCAATTCCATTTCATAATTACTGGGAAGGAAAGAAACCCAAAACATGTATCACAGCGGCTTCACAATATCTCTGTTCATGGAACCAGGTCAAAGTTACATATTTGTACATCCATCTATTTAATGCACAAGCATTCTATTTCAACAGACATCTATGTTTGCTTCATATGTAATTTACAGCTGTCAAATGGACCTTAATTCGTGTCCGCTATACAAAGTAGGTTTGTGGTCTTTTATAACTTCCATCTAATTTCTTTTTATAAAGGCTTTTATACCTTCAAAGGCATGAGTGAGTCTCGGTTTGATTGTGACCTACAGCATGTACATGTGAGAGGCTACGAACCGTATTACATCCTCATCATGATGCGGTTTTATGCTTAATCTACATTAGGTATTAAAAAGTGTTAACACAAGGAGCCAAGCAGACGCATCCCGTTTTTAAACTTTGTGTCCAGTCCCAAGACATGTATGGTAGAGAAGGACACTAAAAACAATCTTTGATCTTTGAATAATAGACATGGCTTGAAAAATGTTCGTTTCTGTCCACCAACAGGTATTATCCTAGGTGAAAAATCTATTTTAGATGGGAAAAGATATTTATTCGCGCTGGTCAACACAAATCTATTTAATTTTGGAAGGATTTGAAGACAATTTGATTCTCTCTTCTGACTAGTTAGACTACTACCTTTTATTCATGCTGGGATCATTTGCCACTTAGTATTTGTTCCAAGTTCCTTATAGGGATTCCTGTTTGTTGATGGCGTCAAAGAAATAATTACATTATTGTTTTATTAATCATTTAATTACTCATGTGTTGGTTTCCTTTAGAGTACCAAACTTAAAAAAACAGCCAAAATAATTCTCAAAAAAAGCAAGTAAAAATTGCTGTTTCTCAACTGTTTATGGACTGGCTTCTTATAAAGTGAATGAAGAGAGTCACTTTTTTTTTTATACAGCTGAGTCACCTTGAATATTTTCGGCATGCTAAACATAGCCAGGTTGTGCATCCTTCTCTATCCAGTGATCTTTAAAAGGCAACTCTGTTGATGAGACATCTCCATTGAAGATTCAATTGGTGTTGCTGTCCAGTAAATTACAGTAAACAGAAATCCCAGAAAACAGAAATGTTTCTAAAGTACAGCATACCATAAACATGAAACTAGTAGAGGCTTAACTGAATGCATTTTACTTGTCGGAATATAAATTAGGTATTGTTGCTACTGTAAAGCGTGGCATATCTCAAAATTGTGACAGATGGTGCAAATGTAGGAAGACTAGAGATGACTAATGATTCAGTTTCCTTCTTGCGAAACATATAATCTTAAAAATACTAATAAAACAGTTCATATGGCAATGTACAGTCGTAGAAGATACAGCACAGAAGTAGAAACATATGTATTTATATTTATGTATCCTACCTTGTGAAAAATTAGAGGTACTCGAGTGTTTGGGGCTTTCCTCTGATCCTGTTCCAACAAAACAGAGAGGGAGACTCCAAAGAGACCATAGTCTATTTTAACAAATGAAAAACAGAATTAAGCTAATAGCAGTTGACAAAAGGCAAGCAGTCAATTTTAAAACCATTTCAGTGGCACCAATTAGTTCAAGACCCTGAATAATTTATGTTAGTGCTGGGACCTACCTAAGAATTATTTTGCAAGAAGACGGAAACTACTTTAGTAGATAGACAAAAGCATTACATTTTTTTATATTCTATACGCATTTTTGAGACCTTATAGCTGACTCTGTGTCTTGCACAGGCCTCTGCTCATAAATCTAACAGCACAACAGTCTCAGTGCATCTGACACAGTCAGACGTATTGCAGAAATAAAACACTATACATGGGCTGGGAACACTTCCAGCATAAAAATAGTTGTGTACCTCTGGAGATCAGCACAACCGAAAACCTCATTCCAATTCTATGGCTCTGCCTCTAACCTCGAACAACAACACATGTGGAGCTAAGAGTAGTCCGAAAAAGAAGATATCCTGAGGCAAAGTATCGCCTGCTCTCAATGCGAAATACAGTACCACTGAAATAATCCAAAAGTAGGCTACTGGAATGTATAATACAAAGGAACACTGGCCTCGAGCAAATGTTGCCCCCACAATTACCAATATCAAGGGAGACAGTCTGCAGAAAACCTCCCAAACATAAAGGAAAACTCAGCAGAAACAACCAGTTTAAGTTCCTAAAAACACTATGAGTGCAGACTGCCTCAGCAGATGACACAAAACCAACTCAATCATACGGATCCAAGACACAAACACAACCATCTCATGAGAAACACACAGGCCAAGCATACATTTAGGCAGACAACCAAAGACCGGACCCATCTTGTGCCCACATGAAAATATCAGGGCTTTGTGAATTGGTAAAGATATGATTCTATCCCTTTGTCTGTTGCAAAAATACACACCATGGCATTTGGTTCCCCACTATTTGTTCTGAGGTGACTGCAGTGCATCACATAGACCCTTCAATCGTGCAGTGACAATGCAGGAGGCACCTCTTTTGAAGTAACATACACTGACAAAGCCAATAGGTATCAACCTATGTGAGAGCTATTGGCTTTGTCAAAGCCTTTTAGCCAAGTTGTACATAAGTGTGGCTGCTCTGCAGAACGGCTAAATATTAGGTAAAAAAGGAAAAGTTGGGACCCAGCCATATGCAAATCAGTCTTGACCCTGCTCCCCAATGGGAGCAGCCCAGCCCAAATTTGGGTGGGATGGTGAGCAAAAAAACGATGGATTTATCCCCAATCTGTGAGTGGGATGAATGTTTGACAATGTTCAGCATTTCGTCTATAATCTTTTTATGTTACTTTAATCACACTAAGTTGGAAGGGTATGCCCAGACATGGGTCCCATGCTCACTGTGCCACTGGATTCAAGGTGGCTGAGCTGATGAGAGGTGATACCCCAAAACCGATCTTGGTATGCTTATTTTTGGTCCAGGGAGGACCTGGCCTGACAGTTCGGGCTGGACTGTTCCCATGGGGAGCAGGGTCAAAACTGATTTGCATACTCTGGGTTCAAGCTGGGGTGGCATGGTGGGCAAAAAACAATGACTGGGGATGAATGTTTGGCAACAGCATTCCCTCCATCATATTTTTGTGTTGCTATGGTCACCCCACGTGGGAAGGTTATGTCAAACGTGGGTCCCGTGCTCAGGGGTGATACCTCGAAACTGATCCCAGGATGCTTGTTTCTGGTCTAGGGAGGTCCTGGCCTGTCAGTTTGGGCTGACTGTTCCTATGTTTCCTGTTCAAAACCGATTCGCATATAGTTGGGTCCAAACTGGGGTGGCATGGTGAGCAAAAAAATGATGGATTTAACCCAGATCTGTGACCGTGGGGTGAATGTTTGACAATGTTCGGCATCCCGTCCATCATCCTTTTGTGTGCCTATAGTCACACTTTCAAGTGTAGCACTCTGTATGCAATGTGAACACACTCTGCATAACCAGATATAACGTGTTTCCAAGCAGGCAATATCATATCCATTGCAAACGCACTTAGTATGTCTATGTAAAGCTCCCAAACTCTCTCCAGTGTACAGCACCCTACAGGCTGCAAGCATGCTCAGTGCAATCTTATAAAACCCTGCTTCACTCTACTGAATGGCACACTCTGTACGTCCGAATGCAGTGACCACTGCTCATTCGTGTACAGCCCCATCTATTTTGTGCACACAATCAGTAGCTCTGGATAGAGTCACGCTAATCACTGTGTACAGCAAGATGAACGGACTGCTCTGATGTTATCACACAATACAATACACATTGTAAGTACAGACAGTTTTGCATAAACCCCATACCACCCATTACTGCACAACGCTCTACAAACTTTAGGCAAACCTAGTTTTCCTTCCTGGTGCACACCAGTGTACAACACCATGTACTGACAAGTGCACTCGGTATGTCTGAAAACCTTCATTACTCTTCGGTGTACAGCATTGTGTGTAATGTGGACAACCTGGGTATGCCTGGAGAAATGTTTCACAACTCCCTCATGAACAGCAAATGTAAACTTATGTGTGAGACTCATTCAGCCATTTACTTACTTCATACACCAGCCACTGCTTACTAGTGCCCAGCACTCTATAGATTGTGAGAACACCAATTATACATCAATATCGTTTCTGCAACATTGTAATGTGGAGCAACATGTATCTATAATGTGAGCCCAATTTATCTGGATAAAACTTCTGCTGAGGTCGAGTGTACAGCACCAAATATCCAATAAGGACACGGAATAATATCTTGCTTTATCTTCCTCTGCCTTCCTCTGTGTGTTCAAACTGTGTACGCACTGAACACACTCACTACGCATGGCTAAACCTCAGCTGCGGTTTAGCACACAGTACTGTGCACATCCTGAGCGCACTTTATGACTGGCTGAAATCATGTTGGTGTGTTGTATACAGCACACTATTACTAGATAATTGATTCTTTATTGTTGCCATTTCATTCCAATACCATTTCAGATTGGAGTTACTTAAGTTATAAAGAAGAAGAACTTCGGTTTTGACTTTGTTTATGATTAGCCGGCAAACTTGTCATATGACGTCCTTTAGTAGGGCTTGTATTGATGTATCTGCATTTTGTATGAGCAGCGAGGGTCTGATTACAAGTGACTGACTACACTGCGATTCCTGTGAAACAGCGATTTGGAATAATACTGCAATCATAAATGGTGCAGACTTTATTGCATCAAGTAGTTATCACGTCCATTAAAATTAGGCAGGTTTAACATATTGGAAATAACAAAGGGAAGAGGCCTTCTGTTTAATGGATTACCTGGATTTCGGTGTGGTAAAAACAAAAATCTGCATGTTATTCCCCAAAAAGTCAAAATGGGAGATAATTATTTCACTCGATAAATTCATAACACCTTGGAGACAGATGCGATCAGGTGTGATAATTATCACATCTGATACATGCCACTCATAGTCAAGTTCTGAGACATGGTCTGCACAAGCCCTAGATGTGTTGGTGCCAGATCTGAGCAAGAATTGCTTGTGGGGTTTTCCTTGATTGTGAGTAGAGGATTAATGGTCAGCAGAAAAAAGTAAGAACCTTTAGATGAAAATAACCTGATATGAGGCCATTAACTCTAACTCTAGAGTTGGGGAGGAGTCCAGGACAAGGATCCTTTAACAAACCACTAACTAAAAGCCAATCTGAGAAGTACCAAATGCAGAAATACCAACACGACCTGGAAAAGGCCTTCTTTGCATTTAGTGCCACTGCTGTAATGGAGAAGTCTAGATTTGTGTTATTTTTCATTATAAGAATACAAATCTTGCGTTGTCACTCAACAATATGACTTTTAGTCTGTTTGCGAGGGGTCTATCAGCAATGGTTTTGCTGTGTAAGTATCTTTGGATATATCTTGCAATCAGCATTTTTAAGTGGGACAGAGTGGTAATTGCTCCTTTGATTCTTTGCGTATTACAACTATAGTAGCATCTTTCGCTATCCCATTTATCTTACCTAATTAAATACTGTTTCAAGTGGATCTAATAGAGTCGCAAGACGGGCTTTGTACTGGGTGGTAGGGGATTTATCCAGTTCTCCAGCCTTGCCACTGGCTTTCGTAGTTTCCTCTATGTCGATTTGTTTAAACTTTCTCTTTCTTGCGTAGATAGTATGGGTAGCTTTAAGTCTTTTAGGTAGTCGACTTAGCCTTCCATGATGATCCGCTCAGCGGTGTGCAGCAATATGCATAAAACCAGCGGAAGGATTCTGAAAGGTTTTTTGTCACTAATATGCCTTTATCTTTTTTATTTGCTATAACAGTATTCTATTTTTGTTACATTTTAGGTGAGCAGCCAGTATTTTCATAGTGCCGTTCCAGCTTACGCGATCTTCTAAAAGGAGATTATTCGTTCTCCAGGACTTTGAGGGTGTCTCGTGCTACCAAACCCATATTCTGTTGGTTTACAGATGTGGTTTGATATTACAAACAGTTCTATTTTTTGCAACAAGGAATCTGATGTATGAATATCATTAACAGTAAAATAGTGAATTCTGGAAAATGTATTGTGGGGGTGTTGATATGCGTAGTACCACCTCCCAAGATTAAAATTTGTTAGGTTATGCATTTTGTATGGACTGAGCATTTTGGTATCTACTCAACTTGCATTTATATGATGAATTCCTATCCTATACAGGCCACTTGGTAGAACAGTCAGCTTCTTTGAAAATGACATCCACAAATGTGGCGTATTTGCTTTTGGGGAGGACAAAAAACATAACACCAGGCCATCGGTATAAGTCTTGTTATTAACCAGAGGCCTTGTTATCAAATTCTGATTAGACTACTGTTAAAGACCGAAGTGTATCAGAATTTTATGACAAGACCGGAGGCTCCTATTATGCATTTCTTTTCTTGTTTAATTCAATAGCAGCTGCAGTCAAGAACTACAATTCCCATGAGGCAACACAAAATTGGCCAATGGGAATAAACCAGTAGTCACCACTAATACACCAATCACCAACAGGCTGACCCTATAATACGTTTCTTGACTGAGAACAACCCTCTTTTCTTGCTGCTCGCAGTCAAGATAAGTATTTTTTCATTCACTATATTGTAAAATATCTGAATTGTTTATGGTTTATTGGTCGTTACACGTTTATTTATGTGTGTCTACGCGCGTTATATTATCGCTCTTCATTTCAGCTTGCGAGTCAGCTTGTAGCTGCATTTTCTCCCCGCTGCGCACGCGCTCAGCCAAACATTCGTTTTCACCGTTTGCTCTTCAGCGCGACCGCCATTTTACCTCGGCAGTCGCGGTGAAGAGTCTGCGTTTGCTTTCAGCTTTCTCACCTCAGTAAATAGGTTTTTCTGCCATTTCATTGCTGCTGGCTCTGGTTTTCAGCAGCCGGACCTTCCGACAGCTCCTGCTACACTGCCAGTTGCTCAGCCTTCATTTCCTGGTGCTTTTTCCCTGCCCAGAGGCGGAGTCTAATGCCTCTCCGGCTGGCCTGAAGCAAATGTAACCCCTTCCTCCCCGTTCTCTGTCTCCTTCAGATTTTTGATATTAATACTCCTTTATTATGGATAGTTCACCATTTTCTCATGCTGCCACGGAGGAGGAGGAGATGATTAAAGAAAATCTTAATGATTTTATTCAAACATCAGTGGAACAAGCAGGCTCTGCTTCTCTAGATAAATTATCTAAGTCATTAGAAAATTTGGTTGTACAATTAATGTCCAAGACGATTTTGGCCCACTCTGCATGGGAAAGCAGAGCGCGTTGAGGAATTTTCAAAAACAATAAAACAACGCTTTTTCGTGGTGAGGATCCCTCACACAAGGTAGCGGACGTGGTTCCTCAAAGGCCTCCCTTAAGGGAGGGGATACTTTAAAAAAAATCATCAAAAAAATTTGCATACAAAACAAAGCACATTACGCCCATAGTAATTTAAAAATTTTTGGACACTGATGACGATGACTAGCATGATAATTACCCGGATTTGGATATTTCCGACAAAGATAACAGAGACTCGTCTCTTCTTTTCCTCCTCCTAAAAAAGCGAAAATGCAAGCCCTTTTGGGTTCTAAAGCAAGTAAAGTTTTGGACACTGAGGGTGAACCCATGTTTGATCCCATGACATCCAACATCCACACTCTACCGGGTGGCAACCTGCGGATCATGTGGCAGAATATTTGACCTCCAGATTACGTTCCCCCCTTGATAAACAGGTCAGGTCAAAACTCAGGTCAGAGTGTCCCCATCCTTCCCTTCCTTCAAAGATTAAAACGACTCCTATTATAGACACTTCCCTCATTACCTTTTTTTCCAAATTCGGAAAAGACCCACGAAAAGGAGTGGACAAGGCCTGGTCTACCTGCCAGAATAAGCTTTTGGATGTGGTGGGCCCCTCGTCCCGTATTTTTGATATGGCAGAAGCAGCCCGTTTGGATAATGCTGTTCTGGATCCTGTTGAATAATCATTGTGGGTGCAACGGGCCGTTTGTTTATTGGGAAACAGTAATGGCGCTATAACCCACAAACGCAGAAAAGGATTGTTGCTTAAACTGGATCCTAAGCTCATCAGTTTGGCAACCTCAGACCCGGGGGTCAAAGCGGAAGGTTTCCTATTTGGAGACTCATTCATCACAAAACTCAGCAAATACGTTGCCACGTTCGCTTCTCTGGACAAAGCCCAGCAATCTTTAAAAAATATGTTTTCTAGTCGGGTTTTCTCCAGGGCCGGCAGAGGCAGGAACTGCTTTGCAGGCCGATCGTACAGTAACCAAGGTTCCCGTGGTGCCTACGCCAGCTCTTACCAAGAATACAAACCTCAGTTTTATCACCAAAAGAATCGAGGATTCAGGAGCAGGGGCAACAGAGGCTCACGATTCTCTTCCGAACCCGGTAAGTCATTCCATTACAGTGGGAGGTCGTCTTGCTTTGTTCCTTCCAAAATGGCAGTCTCTCACAGCAGACCCTTGGGTTTTGAACACAGTTCAGGGTTACACTATAGAGATTTACTCAGAGCCTTTTCAAGCAAACTTTCCTCATCCGCCCCAGTTCCTGTCGGAAATGGAAAACATGATTTCCACAGAAATTCAATCACTTCTCCAAAAACAAGCTATTGTCCCTTGTTCCCTCGATCCTTGGGGGTTTGTCAGTTCAGTCTTTCTAGTCCAAAAGAAAAACAAGAAGATGCGTCCTGTGATCAATCTCAAATTCTTCAACCAATTTGTAGTTTACCGTCACTTCAAGATGGAAACCATCTTACATCTCAGAGATTCTCTTCTACAAGGCGACTGGATGGTTCGTTTAGACCTCCAAGATGCTTATCTCACTGTGCCTATACATCCAACTTCAACAACATTTTTGCAATTCCAATGGCACAGTCAAATATATCATTTTTCGTCCCTTCTTTTCGATCTATCTTCCGCCCCTTGGTGTTTCACAAAACTTATGAAACCAGTGGTAGCCTCCCTCAGAGCTAAGGGAGTCAGACTAATTATCTACCTAGACGACATCCTCCTTATGAACCAAAATCATTCAACTCTTCTCGATCACGTTCATTTAACCTCTTCGCTTCTCTCAGATCTAGGCTTCATTATTAACGACGAGAAGTCTTCCCTGATTCCAGTCCAAAGAATCGAGTTCTTAGGTTTCCTAGTGGATTCCGTTTCCGCCATCCTTCTTCTGCCATCAGCAAAAATAAAGTCTATCAAGTCAGAAATTCTTCAGACTTTACGCAGTTCTCGCCTTTCCATCAGATCCCTAGCAAGAAAAGTAGGCCTTCTACCCTCTTCAATTCAGGCCATCTTTCCAGGCCCATTACATTATCGAGCTCTCCAAAGACTAAAGATTCGTCATCTTCAAAGAGGGTTGGCTTATTCGGATCCCGTTATCCTAGATCAAGACTCTCGTACAGAGCTGCAATGGTGGATAGACCATTTAGACGCTTGGAACGGCAGGACTATCTTCGCATCAGCCCCAGATCTTGTATTAGAATCAGATGCAAGTCTGCTGGGTTGGGGAGCCCAGTGTGGTCCAATCTCGACTGGAGGCACATGGTCTCTAGAGGAGTCCAAGTTGCACATAAATTGTTTAGAGATGTTTGCCAGGTCCTTTGCAATCAAAAGTCTTGCAAGAGACAGAGTTTGTTGTTCAGTTCTGCTCAGGATGGACAATATTTCAGCGGTTCGTAACATAAACCACTTAGGAGGAACAAAATCTAAACCTTTAGCGGAATTAGCGAAAGGGTTTTGGGATTTTTGTCTTCAAAACAAAATATCAGTCCCAGCAGAGTACTTACCAGGCAATCTCAATACGGTGGTAGATTGGCAATCTTGTTATTTTCGAGACTCAAGCGACTGGAAACTTCATCACAAGGTCTTCCAATCCATCTTCTGCACATAGGGGCCTTTTCGTGTAGATCTTTTTGCTTCCCGCCTCAACGTGCAACTTCCGCCGTTTTTCAGCTGGCGCCCGGATCCCTCTGCGTTAGCCTTTGAGGCTTTTTCTCACGATTGGTCAACCTCCCTCAACTATGCCTTCCCTCCTTTCATAATGATTGCGGGTCTGTTAGCGCAGGTTCGTCGTCAACAGGCTACATTGATCCTCATTGCTCCTTTTTGGCAGTATCAAGTGTGGTTTCCCACTCTTCTGGAACTATCAATCGAACCCCCATTTCTTATCCCCTCCTTTTCGGATCTACTCTCCAGTCCCCTCGGTCTCCCTCACCCCCTCATCCTAGACAATCTCCTAACCCTTTCAGTATGGAAAATATCAGGGAATCACGCTCTTTCTCTTCTATTTCAGCAGAGGCTTCAAACCTCATCGAACTTTCCTGGGCTCCAGGAATGAAAAATGTGTATAGGTAAGCCTGGTCCCTCTGGCATAGCTGGTGTTTGGGAAAACACATTGATCCCGTTACAGCAGATGTAACTTTCATAGTCAATTTTCTTGCAGCAGAAGCTAGTAAAGGTAAGACTTACCGTACTATTAATTCATATAGGTCCACTAATTCTTTTTCACACATTTACAGCAACGGAACACCAATCGGAGAACACCCTTTAGTGTGTTGCCTTTTAAAGGGAGTAACATTTTCCAATCCTCCTAAGCATAAATACAGTTCTTTATGGGATGTAAATGTTGTCTTTAATTTGTTTATGTCTTGGCCAGACAATGAGTTGCTACCTCTCAAAAAATTATCGGCAAAGCTGACCATGTTGTTATACCTTGTTTCTTTTAAACGTCTTTCTGATGTTAGAGCACTAGAAATTACAGTACGATTTTTTACCCCAACAGGTGTTCTATTCAAGGTTCACAGACGTACAAAAACTGGTCTTTCCTCTGTCTTTCATTCTTATTTTCCAGACCACCCTAAATTAATGTTTAAAGGTTTATGAACATCAGACAGCCGATTTGAGAACTTCTTCTGCGTCCCAACTCCTGATCTCGTTCAGAAAACCTTTCAATCCTGTATTCTCTCCTACTCTGGCTCGTAGGGTCAGATGGATTATGAATTTGGCAGGTATTGATACGTCCGCTTTCGGGGCCCATTCACCTAGGGGAGCTATGGCTTCCAAAGCCTTTTGGGCTGTTTCCCGTCTGGAGGACATTGTCAGATCGGCTGACTGGTCTAATGATAATGTGTTCAAAGTGTTTTATTGCAAACCTGTTCACCATGCTTCTCTAGATGTTATTGATTCGCTTTAAAATAGCATAATAGGAGCCTCCGGTCTTGTCATAAACTGTAGATTTTCCTAATAAATTTATGAAGGAAAGTCTTAATTTTATTAAAGACACGGAGGCGAGTATTATCCCACCTCTACAAATTCTAATGCTTATTATTTTTTGTTCCCTCCCAGCAACATCTTCAACGACTCCACAAACTTCCTCTTAAGGATTTCTACGTTTACCACCACGTTTCTGGTACTGCCACGCCTGCGGCGTTTGAATCCAATTTTCTGGATCCCAGTGTTCAAGATCTACCACGTTCTATCTCTGGACTTTTGATCGTTACTCAAGAACTTTTGTTGGTGTTCATGGCATTATGTATATGTTGTTCCATTATTCCTCTGTTTATTACATTTTAAGCTTGCATAAGAAAAGAGGGCTGTTCTCAGTCAAGATACGTATTATAGGGTCAGCCTGTTGGTGATTGGTGTATTTTTGGTGGCTACTGGTTTATTCCCATTGGCAAATTTTTTGTTGCCTCATGGGAATTGTAGTTCTTGACTGGAGCTGCTATTGAATTAAACAAGAAAAGAAAAGCATAATACTCGCCTCCGTGTCTTTAATAAAATTAAGACTTTCCTTCATAAATTTATTAGGAAAATCTACATTACCACGCCATTTTTCTCCCTCTCTGCATGAGAACAACAAAAAAGCACCCCAGTCATCTATTTGGCATCACAATCACTTCAACTACACCAATGTTGGCCTCTTTAAGAAAAACTATATCTCCTAAAAATCTGTAGCAATAGTATAATTTTCCCCCCTTTTCACAGGGTGGTTAATGTATTTTTTCATAGAAAAACTGAATATTTATTATAGACATCTGTAGAATTTGGGATTGACAAGGGTGGTTTGATAATTGTGAAGTGATTGGCCAACTATCCAGCATTCTAACGCACTTAAAAGTGAGCAGGTGACTCTTTGCATCCTTATGTTATGGTTACTGTAGCATTTTTGCAACGTATAAGAATTTTGAAGCATATTGATGTGGGAGTAGGACATTAAGGAAGCAAGAGAATAGGACAAAGAAAAAGGAAATCCTAAAGGAAAGCCATTAAAGTAATTTCATCTCACTCTTTTTCCACCTCAACCTTCTCCAAAGATCAAGTGAGACAGGAAAGGTGATGTGACAACCCCCTAGACTCACCACACGAATACTACCACTCACCCCATGAATGTCTGACTGACGAAAGTGTGAATGTGAACTGGAGAGTTGTCTATGCAGGGCATAATAAAGAAACATTGTTTGAGGAGGCATGGTTACCTGTGTGAAGTAGGTATAGGGTGCTGTGTTAATGCCAATGTATGACTACGGGATGGATGCGACACATCCAATTAAATGTATTTTAAACCTACTAAGCAGAAAAACACGTGATTTTTAGAGAAATATACCGCAAAACTCTAATTAAGTGAACAATGGTATACACTTCCTTGAAATTAGTTAAACTGAGTGTAGTATTATAATTACCTTTAACACTTATTAAGTGATTAGAACACACAAACAACAACCAGTGCATCAAGATCAGCAGTTACGTTCAGGTAGATACTCTTAGGTAAGAATCTCTGAATCTGATATAGTGTTAAATTCATTCTCTAGGGCACATGATTCCTGGAAGAAGATGGCTTTCACTTTGTGGGGAGTTTCTGAATCTGGATAACCCTACAAAGGAGAAGGGAACATTGTTGTCCTCCTTCTTATTTCTTGGGAGGAAGAACTCCTTCAGTCCAAAAATGTTTTTAGCAGCTTAGTATTGAGATTTTCGTTATGGACAGCCTTTCCAAGAAATTGTGAGGGTGCTTTCATATGGGCTAGAATTTGTTCAACGTGTGGGTAGTGTAATGGTTTAAAGTTCATTGCTATTGGATGTTTGGGATGCAAACCCCGCATGCAGCCAACACCATGCCATGCACGGCCTTGACCGTGTGCGACCACGTGCATGTAGCCAACCCCATGCTCCGCAAGGCCCTCGGCTCGGCCGCAAAGCCTGGAGGGGGGACACGCAGCCCTTCTCCCCAGGCCGATTTCTGTCCCAGGGACCCCAACCCCGGAGCCCACCACTTTTTGTTTGGGGGGGGGGGGGGGGAACACATACCCAACCCCCGTGGACCAGTGCTTAAATAATAGGGGAGAGGGGCCCCAGTGACCACATCTCCAATGGGCCTGGCCATACTGTGAATGAGGAGGGGGGCTTGCAGCCCCCTCCTGGGCTGATTTCAGCCCAGGGACCCCATCTACCGGGGTCTGGCCATTTTGTGAAAGGGAGGGGGGTACACGCAACCCCCCTTCCAGGGCCAATATTGGCCTCAGGGACCTGTCCCCCGATGCTCAGCCAGTAAAGTCTGGGTGCCCTGAAGCCCATCCAGGGCACCCACTTCTGTGCTGGGTGCAATGGGGGGGGGAGTGGGAGGGGAACCCCAATGCCCTGCAGCCCAAGCCATTTCATCATCTCCAGCAAGAGCCTGCATAGTTCCCTGTGGTGGGAGCAATTTTTTTTATCTGCTTCACGTGTTTCGTCCTAAAAGGACTTCTTCAAGGCTGAGAAAATTACAACAAATAACAATCAATATATTACAAACAAAAACGTACAATTTTACACAAAAATACAGAACATACATATTTCAACATTCATTTAGCCTATCCTATCCTAGAATTAATACATGAGAGTTATTTGGTCAAAGAAGTATCCACAATGTTATATCAGCCTCCTATTCAGGATGTACCTCAATTTAAAATTAGAAAATAAACTACTCAAGAAAAGAAGAGAACCATCACCACATCTCCCTTCGTGTCAAATTATTGTGTGCTGGTCAAAGATATACCATAAGAAAAAGCTTCCCATGTCTCCCAAATCTAACTCAATAGAAATCACTGCAATGATTGCACATGCAGAACCAAAGTGAGCAAACTTTTCTCTTTTGTGGACAATAGAGTATTTTATGTCCAAAAAATATATATACCTTTGATCCTTTACATGTCCGATATGTTGTGTTCATATCCCATCTATCCCACACTAACAAGGAGAAAGATATCAATTTAATTATTCTCCTTTTGCTCCTCAAATTACATGTATCAATATAATTAATTATCGTGCCCATACTGACCTGTTTATAACCACAGGCAGTCACCTCTTTTTGCCTCTTCATAGGCCGTCTATACACTGGGTGTCACAGGGCTCGTTCATATTTTAAAACCAACTGAAACGTAGACAATCGAGAATAACTCAAATGGCCCCTTTATAAGCACCCTAGTATTCTACAATTGCTATGCGATCAATTTCTGCCCATGTTGTAAAATTAATTAAATCAGTATACAACCGAATTTTTGGCAGTACAAAGAGAGCATAAATAATGTTTTCTTTTCCATTGCTTACATTTCGTTGGGGTATCCCGACGTGAAATGCACGAGGGTTGTATCACACGTGTATGCACTCTGGCGTTTTTCGCAGTGAATGCGAGCCTCTTGACCGGCATTTCTTTAAAAAACGCGTTCGTGTTAAAAACGATGTAGCTAACAAAGAAGACGGACTCCCGTCCATTCTCTCTCGTGCCGGTGGGCATTTTAGAATGGTTAGTATTTAAAAGACGGAGGCTTAGAGAAGATAAAGGCAAACTTCTGCCTATCATAATTAACTACGGTGGCCATTCTAGCACAATGAATGCAACTTCCATCTACCTATTATTTCCACAATATTCATTCTTAAAGTGATTAGTATTTAAGCACCCTAGTATTCTACAATTGCTATGCGGTCATTTTCTGCCCATGTTGTTAGATTAATTAAATCAGTATGCAACCGAATTACTGACAGTACAAAGCAAACATAAATAACGCTTTCTTTTCCATTACTTACATTTCGTTGGGATATCCCGACGTGAAGTACGCGAGGATTGTATCACTCGTGTATACACTCTGGCGTTTTTTGCAATAAATGCGAGCCTCTTGACCGGCATTTTTAAAGTGCCGCGTTCATGTTAAAAACGATGTAGCTAACCAAGAAGACGGACTTCCGTCCATTCTCTCTCGTGCCGGTGGCCATTTTAGAATGGTTAATATTTGAAAGACGGAGGCTTATAGAAAATAAAGGCGAACTCTTGCCTATCATAATTAACTACGGTGGCCATCTTAACATGATGAATGCAACTTCCATCTACCCATTATTTCCACAACATTCCTTGTTAAAGTGATTAGTATTTAGACTAGCCCATAGCAAAGGCCGCATATTGAATGTCACTACGGGGGGCAATTTTCACATCGTAATTGTAGTATGTCATTTCTTTCCAAAAAAAAAAAAAAAAAAGCCGGCTATAAGCCTCCGACTGTCAGTAATTCGGTTGCATACTGATTTAATTAATCTAACAACATGGGCAGAAAATGACCGCATAGCAATTGTAGAATACTAGGGTGCTTAAATACTAATCACTTTAACAATGAATATTGTGGAAATAATAGGTAGATGGAAGTTGCATTCATTGTGCTAGAATGGCCACCGTAGTTAATTATGATAGGCAGAAGTTTGCCTTTATCTTCTCTAAGCCTCCGTCTTTTAAATACTAACCATTCTAAAATGGCCACCGGCACGAGAGAGAATGGACGGGAGTCCGTCTTCTTTGTTAGCTACATTGTTTTTAACACGAACGCGTTTTTTTAAGAAATGCCGGTCAAGAGGCTCGCATTCACTGCGAAAAACGCCAGAGTGCATACACGTGTGATACAACCCTCGTGCATTTCACGTCGGGATACCCCAACGAAATGTAAGCAATGGAAAAGAAAACGTTATTTATGCTCTCTTTGTACTGCCAAAAATTCGGTTGTATACTGATTTAATTAATTTTACAACATGGGCAGAAATTGATCGCATAGCAATTGTAGAATACTAGGGTGCTTATAGAGGGGCCATTTGAGTTATTTTCGATTGTCTACGTTTCAGTTGGTTTTAAAATATGAACGAGCCCTGTGACACCCAGTGTATAGACGGCCTATGAAGAGGCAAAAAGAGCTGATTGCCTGTGGTTATAAACAGGTCAGTATGGGCACGATAATTAATTATATTGATACATGTAATTTGAGGAGCAAAAGGAGAATAATTAAATTGATATCTTTCTCCTTCTTAGTGTGGGATAGATGGGATATGAACACAACATATCGGACATGTAAAGGATCAAAGGTATATATATTTTTTGGACATAAAATACTCTATTGTCCACAAAAGAGAAAAGTTTGCTCACTTTGGTTCTGCATGTGCAATCATTGCGGTGATTTCTATTGAGTTAGATTTGGGAGACATGGGAAGCTTTTTCTTATGGTATATCTTTGACCAGCACACAATAATTTGACACTGTACTGCCATTTGATAAAGTTTGTTTTGACCAATGACTTTGTGTTTCACCACTGCGCATATTAGTTGCTCAATGTTCACATTGTATGTTTTGTTCAGTTTAGCCGCCTATGGGCTTTGACATTGCATTAGCCATTACTTTCTGTATTCAGTTTAGCCGCCTATGGGCTTTGACATTGCATTAGTCATTACATTCTGTATTCTGCCTATTGGCTTTGACATGCTGTATCCAGTCTAGCCGCCTATTGGCTTTGACATTGCATGCCTATTGACTTTGACATGATGTATTCAGTTTAGCTGCCTATTGACTTTGACATGCTATTAGATATTCTGCCTATTGGCTTTGACATGATATCATATATTACATTTTGTATTCAGCTCCGCTGCCTATTGGCTTTGACATGATAACATATATTACATTTTGTATTCAGCTCCGCTGCCTATTGGCTTTGACATGATATCATATATTACATTTTATATTCAGCTCAGCTGCCTATTGGCTTTGACATGATATTATACATTGCATTTTATATTCAGCTCAGCTGCCTATGGGCTTTGACATGATATTATACATTGCATTTTGTATTCAGCTCAGCTGCCTATTGGCTTTGACATGACACTAGACATTGCATTTGATATTTAGGTTAGCTGCCTATTGCCTTTAACATGACATTGCATTTGATATCTAGGTTAGCTGCCTATTGCCTTTAACGTGGAGTTAGACATTGCAGTTGAGAATCCAAGCTGTATTTTTCCAAGCTGTGTTTTTGCACCAGAGAACCAAGATGTTTTTCTCACAGTAGACTAGACCTGATCAGAGAGGGTACATGGGTGTTGTTTTTCTTCGCTTGAGCTTGGGAACAGGAGTAGTCTTGGAGACCTGGCCAGTCTCCAAAAGGCTTGCTCAGTTTCCCAGGGCTGAGAGGAGGGGGCACACCTTTGTAACGAATGTAACAGGCTGCAGAGAGTCAGATTCGAATCTGCCGGACCTCGTGCTGGAGCTAGGCGCCAGCTGGCAGCAATCCCGTGTGGGTAGATGAATCTCTTTCTCGCGGCTGACAAGGGGTCATCAGCTTGCAGACCTTAGAAAGATGAAGCTGTAAATAGTTTCCCACACGGTGAAGTATTTGTTTTGCTTTGCATTCAATATCTTATAAATATAACCTGCTGTGTATATTGCAAACTGATATATTTTGTTTGATTAACGCGGGCTTGAAAGCTACTAATTCGTCATTCATAAATATTGTGGTTGGGGAAGAATTAACAACAATAAAAGTCTTCTTTGACCTCAGAAGTGCATTTCTGTTGTGTTATGTTAGTGCTTAAAAACTAGCTAAGAGGAAAGCACTACAATTGGTACCAGAAGTGGGGTCGGTCATTAAGAGGTGATTAAGAGGGTGTTGACGAGTTGGTAGATTTCTAAGTGCACACTTTAAAAGTGTAATTGTTTTTTTGTTGTTTGGAGAATTACAGGAATTGTTTTTTTGTTTGGAGAATCACAGTAGCACGGCAGACCATGTCTGAGAATGCATGTGTTGTTAAACTGCCCGATGGTGCTAAGAAAAACTGTGAATTGTTTTCTGTTTGGGGAATTACAGAAGCACGACAGACCATGTCTGAAAATGCATGTGTAGCTAAAATGCCTGATAGTGTTTTGAGAAATAATTTCTGTTGTACATATGTAGAAAAAGTGTCTTTTGGAAGTAATGATGACAGAAAGGTCTGGATACCTTTATCTGCTTACAGAGAAATGCAGGAGAAATGTAGGAAGTTGGAACATGAAAATAGGAATTTACGTGAGCAAATTAGCCTGACTGAAAGTTATAAAAAGGCTGTTTTAGAAGACTCTTTCTTGTCCCATTCCAGTAATGAGGGGGTTAAGACAGCTCCGAGCTGCACTGAGTTTTCGTGTGAGCCAGGGTTTTTGGCAGACAAAATGCATTCCTTAACTGATAACACGGACGAGAGAGACCAGAATGTGATTTACGAGTTACCGTTGCAAAATGCACAAGTAAAACGAAGGATTTTAGAGCAAGACACCCCGAGTTTCATTAGCTTGTTTGATTTTTGGAAAAAGAATAGCTCTCATTTGAGAGAAATCCTAACACTTTTGTATATGGTCACTGTGAAAAATAATATGCAGTTGCGCGCTTGTGATTTGGCAAATGAAATAATGCAGACTTCAGGTTTCTGCGCAGTGCAAGAAGGAAATACTTATGTACATTTAATTCAAGAACAAGGGAAGAAAATAGAGCCCCTAGCTAGAATCATACAATGGATCTGGTACTTGCAAGACAGGGCTAGAGTACCACAGGTAAAAGAGTTATCAATGAAGTTGTGTGCACCATTTGAATTTGTGTCTACTGAAGATAAAAAGCATGTTTGTTTTACTAATGATTCATTGACTGAAATGTTGTTTTCTGACACAGTAGAAGGAACAGCGTTGTATAATGTGTGTCAGATTTTAAAGCAAGAGCTACGTGAGATGTGTCATTTTTACGCTGATTTTTGGTCCATTGCTAATGTTTTAGCACCTAACTGGTTCAATTACCTTGCAGATGTTAATGAGAAAAATGCAGAGAGAGAAGTGTACACCCAGCATTCTGCCTTAGTGGGGATGGCTAAGTGGGTGCCCCAGAAATGTGAACAGCTGAGAGAAAAAGCCACTTACAGGTGGGCAGAGATGAGAGGGATGCACATTCCCCTAGATTTGATAAAAACTGTGCAGCACGCACAAAAGCAATCTGTCATGCAAGCAGTCACAGAGCAGTTGGGGAGAGGAAAGTTACCAGAACAGAAATGGCAAATTTATCAGGTTTTAGGGAGAGTGATTGCTGCAAATTACCAAGGAAAAATCGAAATTATGCTGATACCTAGAAAAGAATCTGATTCATTCATACAAATTGGAGACAGAATGGCCCAAATTGACAAAAGTGCAGTGAATGGAGGTTTGGTAAAGAATGAGTCTGCCCCAGCCCTTCTGACAGTGCAAGAAAAGGGAAGCTGTGGCGCAGCAGATAAAAACCTCAGTGCTGATGTGTGGGCTGAAGCCCCAAGTGATCCTCCAGAACCTGCAGTGAATATAACAAAGGGCCCCAAAAACGTCCTGCTGATTATAAAACAGGGAAAGAAAGAGGAAGGGTGCAGTTTAAATGAAAAATGTTATTTGCAAGAAAAGTCATACTTGTTTCTTTTGCAGATCCTACCACGTTTCGCCACTGTCCCTGAGTGTGCTGTGTGGTCCCCCTTCCGGTGTGTGCGTGTGGGGTCGGGGAAGGGACCGAACCCCCAACCTGAAACTGGCTGAGTAAAGTGCCAGCACCATGGATCCATTTTGCGCAAACTGCGCCTTCAGTTCAAGTTCAACTTGTTTGGTTGCATTCTTCCACTGGAACTAAGCTGTGTTTTTTTTTTTTTCCCTCTCGTATGGAACTCTGACTTTTGCTTATCTTCCAGCAAACCTTTCAGGTGGACCGTGCCCCTTTACATGAGTAGAACTCATGCCACATCAAATTGCTAACACTGTTGAATTAGAGGCTCATTCAGAGTACAAATTGCTCAGTCTTTTCTGTATAGATGTATCTGATGTGAAAGGTTATGAAATCAATGTGTTAATTCACTTCTATTGCTTTACAGGGATTGCTTTGATCATTCAAATCTGACTTGCTGCTAATGTTTTTTTTTTTTGTGCTGATGTTTTTTTTGTTTTTTGTTTTTGTTTGAAACAAGAGATATGGGAAACAAAAATTCATTGGTCAAAGGGCGGAATGTACTGCCATTTGATAAAGTTTGTTTTGACCAATGACTTTGTGTTTCACCACTGCGCATATTAGTTGCTCAATGTTCACATTGTATGTTTTGTTCAGTTTAGCCGCCTATGGGCTTTGACATTGCATTAGCCATTACTTTCTGTATTCAGTTTAGCCGCCTATGGGCTTTCACATTGCATTAGTCATTACATTCTGTATTCTGCCTATTGGCTTTGACATGCTGTATCCAGTCTAGCCGCCTATTGGCTTTGACATTGCATGCCTATTGACTTTGACATGATGTATTCAGTTTAGCTGCCTATTGACTTTGACATGCTATTAGATATTCTGCCTATTGGCTTTGACATGATATCATATATTACATTTTGTATTCAGCTCCGCTGCCTATTGGCTTTGACATGATATCATATATTACATTTTGTATTCAGCTCCGCTGCCTATTGGCTTTGACATGATATCATATATTACATTTTATATTCAGCTCAGCTGCCTATTGGCTTTGACATGATATTATACATTGCATTTTATATTCAGCTCAGCTGCCTATGGGCTTTGACATGATATTATACATTGCATTTTGTATTCAGCTCAGCTGCCTATTGGCTTTGACATGACACTAGACATTGCATTTGATATTTAGGTTAGCTGCCTATTGCCTTTAACATGACATTGCATTTGATATCTAGGTTAGCTGCCTATTGCCTTTAACGTGGAGTTAGACATTGCAGTTGAGAATCCAAGCTGTATTTTTCCAAGCTGTGTTTTTGCACCAGAGAACCAAGATGTTTTTCTCACAGTAGACTAGACCTGATCAGAGAGGGTACATGGGTGTTGTTTTTCTTCGCTTGAGCTTGGGAACAGGAGTAGTCTTGGAGACCTGGCCAGTCTCCAAAAGGCTTGCTCAGTTTCCCAGGGCAGAGAGGAGGGGGCACACCTTTGTAACGAATGTAACAGGCTGCAGAGAGTCAGATTCGAATCTGCCGGACCTCGTGCTGGAGCTAGGCGCCAGCTGCCAGCAATCCCGTGTGGGTAGATGAATCTCTTTCTCGCGGCTGACAAGGGGTCATCAGCTTGCAGACCTTAGAAAGATGAAGCTGTAAATAGTTTCCCACATGGTGAAGTATTTGTTTTGCTTTGCATTCAATATCTTATAAATATAACCTGCTGTGTATATTGCAAACTGATATATTTTGTTTGATTAACGCGGGCTTGAAAGCTACTAATTCGTCATTCATAAATATTGTGGTTGGGGAAGAATTAACAACAATAAAAGTCTTCTTTGACCTCAGAAGTGCATTTCTGTTGTGTTATGTTAGTGCTTAAAAACTAGCTAAGAGGAAAGCACTACAGACACGAAGGGAGATGTGGTGATGGTTCTCTTCTTTTCTTGAGTAGTTTATTTTCTAATTTTAAATTGAGGTACATCCTGAATAGGAGGCTGATATAACATTGTGGATACTTCTTTGACCAAATAACTCTCATGTATTAATTCTAGGATAGGATAGGCTAAATGAATGTTGAAATATGTATGTTCTGTATTTTTGTGTAAAATTGTACATTTTTGTTTGTAATATATTGATTGTTATTTGTTGTAATTTTCTCAGCCTTGAAGAAGTCCTTTTAGGACGAAACACGTGTCGGCTGATCGCTTGTCATTCTCCTTCTTTTTATGTTTGATGTATATATTTATTTGTTTATGAAGATTTATAGTTTTTTGTATGACAATTTCTATTTATATGAATATATTTTTGGAAATACTTTTGTTTTATGTCTTGTTTCTTTTTGGTCAGTGTTGTCATTATTCCACACTATTCTAGAAAAGGAGAGGACTAAAATAATTGTTTAGCTAAACGTGTCATGATCCTCATCTTCATTGTAATATTATATTATCTATTAAGTATAGATTTAGATTTATTGGTGTGCTCCACTGGTTTGTTTCTTTGTCATGAGAACGCGTTCATCATCATGAACCTTTCTTTACACATCAAGGCAACGATGTGGTTCAGCGTTTGAGCACCCATAACTTTCCTTTTGTAATACTTACTTGAATGTGCATTTATTTCAATTAATGAGTTGCCATTTGTTGTTAATTTTTTATCTGCTTCCCTGCCTACTTCACAAGGCCACGTAAAATGAAGAAAAAGTCCACACCCAGCGGGCTGGAGCACTTTTCCTGTTACTGCCTGCTGGGAGAGGTCTTAGTGTTGGCTTGGCGGGAGCTTTAAAATGTATCCTGCCAAGCATGAGCAAACAGACTTTCCTGCCCACACCAGTGACCCCCCACACCCAGTGGGACCCCACCACCCTGCCAATAGTGTCAGGGTATTAATATATTGCTCACTTCTCTTTGTTTGCAAGTTTTTAGGACTCTGGCTAAGACCCGAGCCCCAACATGGCTGCCAGCAGTTCCTGGTTGAAGTACTTGCAGCCAATCAGATCTCACTGTGAGATCTCTCAGATTCGTGGACCCGCCACTTCCCTAGCTATATATGAATATTTTTCTTTTAATAACTACAAAACTATTGACCTAATTTACACCGAATCACAAAAAACACCCTTTCTGGACCAAGATCAAACTTTCTGCAAACTTTGCTATAATTCTGTTTAGCGGTTGGGCCTGTAGTCGTGTTCAAAATCCCTACGAGCAATTCCATGAAGACAACACATTTTGGATCCAACGTGTAAAGTATTTCTGCAATAACTCGCACTGTAACACAGTAACCACAAAAAGTACTCCACACCAATTTTGAAAAATACATAATATTCATCTGAATAAAATACTATCAAAACGACAAAAATCCAATAAGTCGAGATATCACTTTTTAAAGGTTTAAATGAGTTTTAATCCTTAAGAATCAGTGGTTATATCTTTGTAACACACAGTACCTGTGATGCATCAAAAATAACAAGGCATGGGGGCCACAGAGGAGGAGATGCATTAAAAAAATAAGATGCTGCATCAGATTTTCCAGTGCGGCACAGACTGTGCATCGTTTCTTTCCATGCTGCAAGGTGATTTCCAGGAGCGCAGCCTTGGTTCTTCACTGTGATGCGAGGATATTTTGATGCCCAAGAACAATGTGTTGAAAATTCTTGGTAGAAGGAGCAGGCGCTGCGTTGAGCCGGAAAGCAATGCATCGATTTTTCCACTGCAAGACAGGTGCTGCATTGATTTCTGCAGGCGTTGCATTCATTTTTCGCTGCACGGGAATTGTCTTCTCTGGGGTGAAGTCTTTGTGGCCCTGAGACTTCAGAACAGGAGGCAAGCTCAATCCAAGCCCTTGTAGAGCACTTGTGCGGAAGGCAGAGTCCTTCCAGCAGAGTCAGAAGCCAGCAGGACAACAAGCAGGGCAGCAATCCTTCTCAGCAAAGCAGTCCAGGTTAGTCCCTTGGGCAGCCAGGCATTCCCTCTGACATGACAGAGTCCAGGTGTAGATCCAGAAGTGTCTGACATTGTGGGGTGCCTTTGAAGTGGGGGAAACTTCAAAGAATTGTTTTGAAATGCACAAGTTCCCCTTTCAGCCACCCAGTCCTGCCTGCCAGGATGCCTGTGGGGAGTTATCAGTCCTTTGTTTGATGGCAAGCTACTGGCCTCTGAAGTGTAAGAGAGAGGCCCTCCACCCTTCCTGCCCAGGGAGACCCATTCAATATGCAGATGAATGCAGATGTGACTGAGTGTCCTGTGATTATGGCTGTCTGGGTGGAATGTACAAGGCGAGCTGTCAACCAGCACAGACAAGACGTGGATTAGAGATAGGCTGTAAGGCACAGATGGCAGTAAGTGCAGAGAAATGCCCACTTTCTAAAAGTGGCATTTCTAAAATAGTGATATTAAATCCAACTTTGCCAGTAAGCAGGATTTTCTATTGCCATTCTGGCCATACTAAACAAGACAGGGCTACTCCTTCTAGATCAAAATCTACCACTTAAAAGTATATGAGGGCAGTTCTAATGCTAGTCTTTGAGAGGAGCAGGGCACACAGTAGTGGGAAACTAATTTGTGAGTTTTTCACCACCAGGACATGTAAAACACATAAGTACATGTCCTGTATTTTACTTACATAGCACCCTGCCCTATGGGCTACTTAGGGCATAACTTAAGGGGTGACATATGTAGAAAAAGGGGAGTTTATGGCTTGGCAAGTAGTTTTAAATGCCAAGTCGAAGAGAAACTTATGTGGATGGTGGCACAATCAGTGCTGCAGGCCCACTAGTAGCATTTAATTTACAGGCCCTGGGCACACGTAGTGCACTTTACTAGGGACTTACATGTAAATTAAATATGTCAATTGGGTAGGAACCAACGGTACCATGTTTAGGGGAGACAAAACATGCACTTTAGCACCGGTCAGTGGTGGTAAAGTGCGCAGAGTCTTAAAACCAGCAACAACAGTGTCAGAGAAATGGAGGGAGGCAGGCAAAAAGTTGGGGGATGACGACCCTAAGGCTGTCAGGTCTAACATATAAATATGTTACATACCTGTAACTCTAGTTCTCCAGTATTGGTATCTTTCATAGATTCACATGCTCAAATCATTCCCAGTCATCGAAAGTGATTCCTACGGTGCAATTAGAAAAACAGTGCAATTTTAAACATTGCTTGGGAAGGTCATAAAGCTGTCACTTTAGTAACATAACGCTATCATTTAAAAGAAACCAAACTTCAACCAATCAGGTTGAAGCACCCTCCAGAGCACTCCCCTCAGAGGCGTCTTGTCTCTCAAAGTTTCAGAGTGCAAATGTGAATATGCATTAGAACTAAAGAACAGGTGAGCCTGTCAGGGGAAGAGGGTGGGTCGCATGTGAATCTATCAAACATACCAATACTGGAGAACTACAGTTACAGGTAACATATGTTGTTCTACAGTACTGGATCTTTCATAGATTGACAGTATTAAATCAAATTAAATAGCATATCACATATGAACATTAGAATATACTCATAGCTATACCTAAATAAAAACAATGTGAAATGCCCACGATACATTCTGGATGGCAGAATATCACTTAATATGATGGCTCACCTTTAATGGAAAAGATGATGTAACACTGCTTGACCCAGTGCTGCATCATTGTGGAATCAAAGCAGCAGTGCTGCCTAAAAGTGTCTATTCTTCAAGGCCACTGATCTCCAGATATCTTGGAGAGACACACCAGCAAACAACGCTGTCAAAGTCAACATTTTCCTTGTTAAATGAGTTTGCACTTTAGCCTGCCACGATGTGCCAGCTTTCTGATCACAAAATTGTATGGCATTAGTTATCCACCTAGCTATGCCTTCTTTAGAGAGCAGATATCTCTTCTAGAAACAGTGTATGCCATAACTGACTGCATTTGTGGTATCACTTTGCCTTATCAAGATAAAACTTTAAACATCTGGAATGAATGTCTTAAGAACTTCTGGTTCATTTAAATGAAAGTCTGATGGAACTTTTGGAATGAATTTTAGATTTCTTTGTAGAATTACTCTATTGTTATTGAACTGTAAACATGTTTCTTGAATAGTGAATGCCTATATTTCACCTACCTGTCTTGAAGAGGTTAGTGTCAGCAGAATTGCCACTTCTCAAGTAAGAAATTTAATGTCCACTTTGTGTGTAGTCTCAAACTGGCTTTTTTCTTTAGGTGAGAAAGCAGAGTATTTAGTTTCCAGAACAGTGCAGGACATCTTACCAGCTGGTAAACCCTAAACAGACTGTCGAGAAATTGTTTGATGAGCATGCTAGAACAAATGGTATTGATGATCTTCTGGAGCTGGTTATGTCTGCTAAGTGAACCTTAATGGAGGCATGAGCAAGACCTGACTGTGGCAGATGTACCAAGTAAGGAAGAATTTCTTCCGGCATAGATGACACTGGGTGCACGTTTGCTGCTGACACCAGATGCAAAACCACTTCCATGTAAGACTGCAGGTCTTGTTCGTACTATCTGCTCTAGCTCTGGTCAGAATATCTCTACATTCTCTTGGGATATTCAGATGTGCAAACTCATTGAATTTAGGAACCAAGCTGAGAAGCCTAAGATCATGGATCCAGATTAAACTTGGCTTTGGTCCATTGTCAGTAGAGACAGCATCGGTTGTAATCTGATGTGCTGCCTCCCTCTCAACATCAGGACAGTGCGCGCTCTACAGACGTCTAGAATGCAAAAACCCAACACTCTCAAGTTAATGTAATTTATGCATTGTGATGATATGTTATTGTTTAACCTTTTGCATTGCAGAATTCAATCCAGGAGATTCATTCTTAAGGTGCTTATAAATACTGTTCATTTACAATGTATTGCTGCAGGCTTTCAGAGTGAGTCAGGGTGTGGTCCCTTTCCAGGGCCTTCTAGAAGCTTTCCCTGCAGCATGCCTGGGTGTGGTTGTGGGCTGGGCCAAGACTCTATAAAAGAAAGTCAGCCCAGCTCCACGTGCTCACTATTCAGAGGTCCCGTTGGAGAGCAGCAGCAACTTCCTGAACTCCTGTTCCGGTGGCCTACCTTGACCTTCCAGGCCTCTGTGCTTCATACTACAGTAGTGATCCTTAGTCAGGGCGGTAAGGCAGATGTTGGGCTGGGCCCCCGACCCCATAAACGAAGACGCTCAAATTCTTGGGCCTAATTCTTTACGATATTAACATTTTGCTCTTGCGTGTGTAATTGTGCATTTAGACTTTTCATGGCATTTGTATGCACGCATTCGAATCGGCAAGACGCGCGATTCTTTCCTTATGATTAGTTTGTGTTATTCATTGTGCACTACCATTCCTTGGCAGTTTCATGGTGGCATTCGAATCAGCAACACACGCGATTCTTTCCTTGTGTGTAATTCTTGATATTCACTGTACGCTACCATTTTTTTGGCAATTTCATGGTGACATTCGAATCGGCAACATGCGCAATACTTTCCTTGTGTGAAATTCTTGATATTCATTGTACGCTACCAATTCCGAGGCATTTTCATGGTGGCATTTGAATCAGCAAGTCGCGCGATTCTTTCCTTCAGTGTGATTTCATGTTATTCATTGTGCGCTACCATTTCTTAGGCATTTTCATGGTGGCATTCGAATTGTCAAGATGCGCGATTCCTTCCTCGAGTTTCAATTCATGTTATTCACAGTGCACTACCATTTTTTGGCAGTTTCATGCTGACATTCGAATCGGCAACACACATGATTCTTTCCTTGTGTGCAATTCTTGATATTCATTGTACGCTACCATTTCCAAGGCATTTTCATGGTGGTATTCGAATCGGCAAGACACAATTCTTTTCCTTGTGGTTAATTCATGATATTCATCGTGCGCTACCATTTCTTGGCAAATTCATGGTGGCATTCGAATCGGCAAGATGCGCGATTCCTTCCTCGTGTTTAATTCACGTTATTCATAGGGCTCTACCATTTTTTGGCAGTTCCATGGTTGCACTTGAATCGGTAAGACATGCGATTCTTTCATCATTTATAAATAATGTAAATTACTGTGCGCTACCATTCTAAGGCATTTCCTTGGTAGCATTTCGAGTTAACAAGTCGCGTGATTTATTCCTTGAATCTACATTTTGTGATTTCATGGTGCACAATTCTTTATGGTGTTTAATACACATATAAAAACCTGCAATGTGCGCAATTCACTTTATAATGTTTTGAGAAGAACACAACAAGACCAGAGTTCTAGATGTAATGCTGTGTGTTCCTGATATGTATTCTTAAATGGAGATTCATATGATGGTTTAGAAATTACTCTGAGTGTTTCCTGATTCGCATGCTAAAGAAAGTACTTGAATCTGAAAGTTCTATTTAACTTTTCTTGTTTCCTCCTCAGGTATTTGGTCATCTAAAGCCTAGTCAGTTTTAAGACTATTCTAGGGTTGTTCATGTTTTCAGAATGACGAAGCTTAGAGTTATAGCATAGTACTGATTTCATGAGATGTAATTTTGATGTTGTGTGTTTTAACCTCTTGCTTCCTACAGGTCTCCTTCCCAGCAGTTCCCTTCCTAATCCCCTTTTCCCCACTTGGACTCTCTTAGACTCTGTGACAAATCTAATCAGAGTATTGGAGCTGTCTTGTGGTGGAAGTGTTGGGAACGTGCACAGACCCCGAGGATCTGGTGACTCTGACAGAATAGTGAGCCCACAAATTATTATCCTCCTGGTTTGTGTTTGTTCTCAGCATGGCCACACTGGACGAGCTAGTCAAGGCTATCACCCAGCTCAAGTCAGAAGTGGTATCATCAAAAGATTTGACAAATAGCCTAGCTGAGAGAGAGAGTCAGTTACAAGATAAGGTAGAGAAGAAAGAACAAAGTCCCACAGGTGTGTCTTGGCCAGGTACTTATTCTCAGACTTCTGGAGGTAATCTGACTAACATTTCCCTCAATGTTCCTTCAGCCATTCCTTTAGCTACCCCAGAACGTTTCTCAGGTGACCCCTTGAATGCGCAATCTTTCCTGGTTCAAGTGGAATTACATTTCACCTGCAAACCACATACTTTTCCCGATGACCAGTCCAAAGTGGCTTTCTTGTTGTCATATCTGTCTGGAGATGCAGCTACCTGGGCTATTCCTCTTGTGCGTAAAGATAGTCCCCTGTTGTACAACTGGAGAAATTTGGTTTGTGAGTTTGAGCGAGTTTTTGATCGTAGAACTGTAACTCTGTCAGCAGATCGTGAACTATCAGACTTACGTCAGGGGAATCAGGACTTAGTATCATATTTAGCCAACTTTAATCGGCTGGTCGCTGAGACACCCTGGTCAGAGGAAAAACAAGCGGTCTTGTTTTACAAGGGACTCAAAGAGGAGTTAAAAGATATCTTGGCACAAATCGACCCGCAACCTACAGACTGTCAAGAATTAATCAACCTTGTCTTGAGGCTTGACCATCGTTTAACTGAACGAAGAGGAACACGTAAAAAGACTTAAAAATATTCCTGGCGTGTTCACGATAACAGAGACTCAAGAAATCCGAAAGTAAGAACGCCTGAACCAATGGAGATTGGAACCATCAGGAGACCTTTGACCAAAGATGAAAAGGACCTACTTAGAAAAAAATGGACAATGTCTCTATTGTGGGCGGAAAGGTAATTTCGTCAGACTGTTCAATCAAACCAAAGAACATGCGAGGTCCAGTTCAGAAGGTTGCAGCCAATGCATCAGTCGAGTCGGAAAACTAAAGCACCCAAGATGCAAAGAAGGGTTGCTATTGGGTGTCACCGTGGACCCTTCACAATCCAGACATCTCAAACTGGGAATAAGATTTCAGGTCAAGAAAAAGACCTATTGCAAGAAGGCTCTAGTCGATTCTGGGGCTACCGGGAACTTTGTTGACGCCCAATTGGTTTGTGCATGGGGGATCCCATGTATTGAAAAGAAGGCCCCAGAAATCATCCAGGCAGTCGATGGAAAGCTCTTAACTGGAGGTCCGGTATTTGTTCAGACTGTCCCCTTGTCAGTAATTTGTGAAGATAAAAATCAAAGAAAGAAACATAAAGAGAAACTTACCCTTGACGTGATCCATGCTCTCCAGTATGGGATCATCCTTGGCTTGCCATGGTTAACTCATCACAACCCAGAGATTAATTGGGCAGAACGAAAGGTTGTGTTCTCATCTGTGCTATGTAAAGAACGATGTCTCCAAAGGACTCAAGAATCGGAAGTTCGCAATTCTTACATAGCTACCACCGCAGAGAAAGAAGTTCAGTTGCCCAAACAGTATTAATCTTATGAAGATTTATTTGATGAGAAGGAAGCTGAGAACTTACCTCCTCATAGAGCATATGACTGTCAAATTGATCTAGTCCCAGGTGCGATACTTTCCAACTGTTGTGTGTATGCCCTGTCAGAACATGAAAATCAACATTTACGAAAATACTTGGATCAATTCTTAGAGAATGGTTTCATCCGCCCCTCTAAGTCTCCTGCAGCTTCTCCTTTGTTTTTGTTCCAAAGGCGAATGGAGAGCTTCGAACTTGTATCGACTATAGGGGATTGAACAAAATCACCATCAAGAATAAATATCCTTTGCCTCTAATTCCAGTCTTACTGGAACAAGTAAAGAAAGCAAAAATCTACATGAAGCTTGACCTTCGAGGTGCTTATCATTTGGTCAGAATGAGAGAGGGTGACGAATGGAAAACAGCATTCAAAACAAGATTATGGCCTTTTTGAGTACACCGTCATGCCTTTTGGTCTATGCAATGCTCCAGCAGCATTTACATTTTTCTTAAATGACGTTCTTAGAGAGTACCTCGATATCTTTGCCATAGTCTACATTGATAACATTTTGATCTACTCAGACAATGAAAATGAACATGTTCAACATGTCAAGAAAATTCTGTCAGCCCTTCGCAATCACCATTTATATTGCAAACTAACCAAGTGTGAGTTTCATGTTACCACAGTTGAGTTTTTAGGGGTTATCCTTACACCTCAAGGTATGGTGATGGTAGAAAAGAAAGTAAAAGCCGTATCTGATTGGCCCACCCCAAAGACTGTTCGTGATGTACAATGTTTCCTGGGGTTTGCAAATTTTTACTGGAGATTCATAAATCATTTCTACCAGACAGTGGCTCCAATTACTAAGCTATTAAGAAAGAAAGAAAAATTTGTATGGTCCCCAGAAGCCGATCAAGCCTTTTCAAGTTTGAAAGAAGCTTTTTCCACTGCCCCAGTCTTGACTCATCCAGATGCGGATCAACCTTTCATATTGGAAGCTGATGCTTCAGATGTGGCAATAGGAGCAGTCTTGTCACAACAAAACAAAAACACTGGTCAACTTCATCCTGTAGCTTACATGTCTCGGAAGTTGAACAAAGCCGAACAGAACTATGTCATTACTGAAAAAGAGCTTCTGGCGATTCGTGATGCCTTTAAAGAATGGAGACATCATTTGTTGGGAGCCAAATATACTGTCACAGTATATACTGATCATCGCAATCTTCAATTCATGAGTTCCGCCAGACTTTTGACTCCTCAGCAATTACGCTGGATGCTGTTTTTTGCCGAGTTTGATTTTGTGGTAACCTTCCGGCCTGGTAAAGATAATCGCAAAGCTGACGCCTTGTTCTGCCAAGAGTCTACCACATTGCCTGCAGTTCAAACCTCCAGAGCTATCATTGCTCCTGACAAGGTCCTATGTATCATAAAAATAGAAGATTTCTTTGAAGAGATCCGCAATTCATTCACTGTTGAAAAATGGCAGATGTGGGCCCAAGCAGATCCAAAAAGGACAATCAAGCAAGAATTACCCTTTCATGATTCTCGTTTGTTCGTGCCCACTACCAAACTTCGCAAGATAGTGTTTCATTGGCTGCATGTTATACCTACGGCAGGTCACCCAGGTACTCCTAAAACTCTTGAATTAATCCAACTCTATTTTTGGTGGCCTACCTTAACAAAGGATGTAAAAACAATGGTAAACAATTGCGAAGTCTGTGCTCGCACTAAAACAAATCATTCAAAACTGAAAGGGTTGCTAAATCCACTCCCAATCCCAAGTCGTCCATGGGAGCACATTTCTTTAGACTTTATTACTGGTCTGCCAATGGTTCAACAGCATTCAATCATTCTGGTGGTAGTAGATAGTCTCACGAAATATGGACATTTCATTGTCTGCAAGAAATTACCCACTTCTAGTGAACTGGCAACTATCTTACTGAATAGATTGGTTCGCTATCGTGGACTGCCAAAAGTGATCCTCTCCGATCGGGGGACGCAATTTGCCTCCAACTTCTGGAAGACTTGGTGTAAAACACTCCAAGTGACATCTACCCTATCTACTAGCCACCATCCTCAAACAGATGGTCAAACGGAGAGACTAAATCAGACTTTGAAGCAATACCTACGTGCCTACCCTGAAAAAGCACTTCATTCTTGGACATCAATGCTCTGGTTAGCTGAGTTAGCCTACAACAACTCCTTCCACACTTCTACTGGCGTTACACCCTTCTTTGGTTTGTTTGGCTATCATCCTGACACCTTGCCAATCACAATTCCTCAAGAAAGCTCTCTCACTCCAGCTGTGTCAGAAACCATTCAACGTTTGCATCAAACTCAGAAATCGATTCAACAACATTTAGAAAAAGGCAAACAAAAATACAAAAAGCATTATGATAAGAAACATTGTGAGGGACCGCAGTATCAACCAGGTGACAAAGTGTGGCTTTCCACAAAACATAGACTTCAAGAAGAAGCACATGTTCAACCCCAAATTTATAGGTCCTTACACTGTTCTTCAGCAAATCAATCCTGTGACCTATAAACTGCAATTGCCAAGATCATTACGGATTCATCCAGTGTTCCATACTTCCCTCTTAAAAAAGGCAGTCCAAAGAGTCCGCCCTCATCCAGCTCCTGTTCTAGTACAGGGGGAAGAAGAATCTGAAGTCAAGAAAGTGTTGGACTCAAAACTGAGAGGGCGTAACCTATGGTACTTAATCTCATGGAAAGGTTATGGCCCTGAAAGTAATTCATGAGTTTCCGCATCAGATGTTCATGCTCCAGTACTTGTGAGATGCTTTCATAGTCTCAATCCAGACAAACCAGGCCCTAGAGCGCGCCTGGGAGAGGGAAGTACTGTCAACATCAGGACAGTGCGCGCTTTACAGGCGTCTAGAATGCAAAAACCCAACACTCTCAAGTTAATGTAATTTATGCAATGTGATGATATGTTATTGTTTAACCTTTTGCATTGCAGAATTCAATCCAGGAGATTCATTCTTAAGGTGCTTATAAATACTGTTCATTTACAATGTATTGCTGCAGGCTTTCAGAGTGAGTCAGGGTGTGGTCCTTTTCCAGGGCCTTCTTGAAGCTTTCCCTGCAGCATGCCTGGGTGTGGTTGTGGGCTGGGCCAAGACTCTATAAAAGGGAGCCAAGCCCAGCTCCACATGCTCACTATTCAGAGGTCCTGGTGCAGAGCAGCAGCAACTTCCTGAGCTCTTGTTCCGGTGGCCTACCTTGACCTTCCAGGCCTGTGTGCTTCATACTACAGTGGTGATCCTTAGTCAGGGCGGTAAGGCGGAGGTTGGGCTCGGACCCCGACCCCGTAATTGAAGACGCTAAAATTCTTGGGCCTAATTCTTTACGATATTAACATTTTGCTCTTACGTGTGTAATTGTGCATTTAGACTTTTCATGGCATTTGTATGCACGCATTCGAATCGGCAAGACGCGTGATTCTTTCCTTGTGATTAATTTGTGTTATTCATTGTGCGCTACCATTCCTTGGCAGTTTCATGGTGGCATTCGAATTGGCAACACGCGCAATTCTTTCCTTGTGTGTAATTCTTTATATTCACTGTACGCTACCATTTTCTTGGCAGTTTCATGGTGACATTCGAATCGGCAACATGCGCGATTCTTTCCTTGTGTGAAATTCTTGATATTCATTGTACACTACCAATTCCAAGACATTTTCATGGTGGCATTTGAATCGGCAAGACGCGCGATTCTTTCCTTGAGTGTGATTTCATGTTATTCATTGTGCGCTACCATTTCTTAGGCATTTTCATGGTGGCTTTCGAATCGGCAAGATACGCGATTCCTTCCTCGAGTTTAAATTCATGTTATTCATAGTGCACTACAATTTTTTGGCAGTTTCATGCTGACATTCGAATTAGCAACACGCGCGATTCTTTCCTTGTGTGCAATTCTTGATATTCATTGTACGCTACCATTTCCGAGGCATTTTCATGGTGGCATTCGAATCAGCAAGACGCAAGATTCTTTTCCTTGTGGTTAATTTATGATATTCATTGTGTGCTACCATTTCTTGGCAATTTCATGGTGGCGTTCGAATCGGCAAGATGCACCATTCCTTCCTCGTGTTTAATTCATGTTATTCATAGTGCGCTACCATTTTTTGGCAGTTCCATGGTTGCACTCGAATCGTCAAGACACGCGATTCTTTCATCATGTATAAATAATGTAAATTACTGTGCGCTACCATTCTAAGGAATTTCCTTGGTAGCATTTCGAGTTAACAAGTCGCGTGATTTATTCCTTGAATCTACGTTGTGTGATTTCATGGTGCACAATTCTTTATGGTGTTTAATACACATATAAAAACCTGCAATGTGCGCAATTCACTTTTTAATGTTTTGAGAAGAACACAACAAGACCAGAGTTCTAGATGTAATGCTGTGTGTTCCTGATATGTATTCTTAAATGGAGATTCATATGATGGTTTAGAAATTACTACGAGTGTTTCCTGATTCTCATGCTAAAGAAAGTACTTGAATCTGAAAGTTATATTTAACTTTTCTTGTTTCCTCCTCGGGTATTTGGTCATCTAAAGCCTAGTCAGTTTTAAGACTATTCTAGGGTTGTTCATGTTTTCAGAATGACGAAGCTTAGAGTTATAGCATAGTACTGATTTCATGAGATGTAATTTTGATGTTGTGTGTTTTAACCTTTTGCTTCCTACAGGTCTCCTCAGCTGTTCCCTTTTCCCCACTGGGACTCTCTTAGACTCTGTGACAAATCTAATCAGAGTATTGGAGCTGTCTTGTGGTGGAAGTGTTGGGAACGTGCACAGACCCCGAGGATCTGGTGACTCTGACACTCTCCAACAACAGAAGTAGATGTCTTGGCCATCTTGGAGCTATATCAATTATACAGCAGGGCTCCACCTTCATCTTTCTGAGAATCCTTGCGAGCAGAAGATTCAGAAGAAAAGTCTATGCAAAGATTCCAGACCATGCAATCGAAAATGGATTTCCCCACGGCCCTGGTGGTGGATGCCAGCTCGCGTAGAATCGGCATTTACAATTCTCGAAGTTTGAGAAAAGGTCCAAGTTTGGCCTGCCCCATTGATGGAGAATTTCCTCTAGGACCTTTCTCCCATTTGTGACAGGTAACTCTCCTTTTGCCGTGCATTTTGCTTCGCCAGTACATGCTCCACTGTCAGATTTATCTATTGACTGATCGACCACTCTAAAATACTTTGCGCCTCTTGGGATCAGGCTTGGGATCTTGTGCTGTCTTACTTGTTGATATAGTGCATGCTCATAGTATCTGTGCAGATGAGGACTGCAGACTTGTGAATTCTCAGCAGGAAGGCTTGCAAGGCTGAATCTGTGGACTTGAGTTCCAGAAGTTTGATCTGTAGAGATAACTGAGACGGTTCCTATTTGCAACTGACTTGCAAATCTTGGAGAAGAGCTCCCCAACTCTCTAACGAAGTGTCTAGTTTGACCACCAACCAGGAAACTTGGGGTATAAATGTTAAGCCTGTGGGAAGATTTGTCTCGCGTCCACAAGGAAAGGGCTGCACATTTTACTGGGGTGACAAAAACTGTATTGTTGAAAGATCCTTGTGTTTGAATCCTTTGTCTGTCCAGGTCCTCGGGCAATTGTCACATTTGAAGGTGGTAGAACAGTACCTAAGGGTTGCATGAAGACATCATTCCTAGCACGGATTTTAATAGACTAACAATAAGGTATTTTTTTTCTTGCACTAAACAATTCAAGCGCAGCTATCTTGCCCGTCTTTCTGGAGTTGGATATGCTTTGTTCTCGACTGTATCCAGTGTAGCCCCCAGAACTTGCGGATGGCTGAAGGGCTGGTTATTGTGGGTTTAACGTATGGCCTAGTTTGCTGAAAAGGTGTTAGCATGTGTTGGCTGACCATGGTGCAGAAATAATGGGAAGGTGCCTTGACCAGCCAATTGCTGAGATACAGAAAGACTTGGTACTTTTCCTGCCTGAAGAATGCTGCTATGGGCGCCATGCACTTTGTGAAAAATGTGAGGGGTGGAATTCAGGTCCAAAGGGAGGACTTTGAACCAATAATGGCTGCCAGTTACTGTGAATCTTAAAAATTTGCAATGCTGTGGATGAATTGGGACATAAAAATATGCATCTTGGAGGTCTAATGTTGACATATAATCTCCCTGGTTTAGAAGCTGTAGGATATACTGGAGTGTACCATGCGAGATGTCTGTTTCCTGAGATACTTGTTCAATGTTCTTAAATCCAGAATACGTCTGCATTTCCCCGACTTCTTACGGACCAGGAAGAAACGGGAATTAAAACATTTTGCCGTCTGATTTTCAGGGACTCTTTTTATGGCCCCTTTGCTGAACATGGTCTGGACTTTTAACCTGAGAAAATGCAGATGCTTTCGAGGGACTTCTGGGGTGGTGTCGGAGGGATTTTTTTAATGAATTTCAGTGTGTGACCGAATGAAATTAAATCAAATACCAAATTGTCTGTTATTTTTCTCCATTTGGGGAGGTGATTGGATATTTTGCCTCCAAGACATCGCAGAGGAGATGGAGAAGTAGCTGGTGCCTGTAATACATCACTGTCAACATCCTGTATCCTTGCTCTGTCAACTCAGCTTTCCTCTCTGGGTCTGCCGTGTGTATGCTGCCTGAGGAGGTTGTCACTATTGGTATTGGAGTCAAAATGGCTGTGACCCACATTGGTATGTTGGGTACCTGTATTGTTGGTATCCTCTTCTGTAATAAAATTGCCCTCTACCTAGTACACCACGAAAAGGAATCTTTCGGTACTGCATAGTACCCAGCGACTTTGAGGTATCAGTTAACAAGTTACTTACCTTTGGCAATGCCTTATCTGGTAGAGACAGACTAGCCTCAGAGAAGAGAAGACGCCAACCATAGAGAGACCAGGATAATGGCAATGATAGGTCTAGCAGACAGAAAAAAAGACGCTGAAAGAAGTGACCCAAGGAAAAGAGAGCAGAGTCCTGGAGGGACAAAACGTGTAAAAGAAAGCAGTGTAAAGTATAGTTGACGTCGCCTCCCAGAATGGGATTCGAACACTGGTCCTGAAGGAGTCTCCAAGGTCAAATGCAAGAGTCAATACCACTAGGCTACAGCTCTAAGCAACAAACAAATATGTGGTTAGAGAGGATTAAATGTTATACAGAAGGAAGAGACATGACAACCTTTGTGCTGCCATCATAGACCGGATTAAACAAGCGCTAGGCCTCGAATCCTACACAATAAATGCCGGAACACAGCAGTCAGAAGATGACCAAGGTAACACAGAAGGGGAAAGAATCTCAAGGAGGGAGGAACCTTAAGGGATAGGGATGGAAACAGTTAACCTGGGAGTGCAAGGGTATCATTCTTAACTAAAGACAATAACACATAGACAGATAGATGAAGCCCTGAACCAATACAGAGCAGGGCAAGAAATAAAATTAGGCACACTGACATCGTAGAAAAATGGAAACATCAAGGAAGAAATATAAATTTTTTATATGTATATAAAACATATATATACATATATAAAAACATATATATATATTCAATAAGTGAACTGCATCCAGGATCGGATTAACTGAAAGGTCTGAAGGAGGACTACGATGTCGATGACGAAGAAAAGGATGACTGTGGGACATGGGCAGACAAAAGCATGTGGGCCAAAGTTCATGAGAAAAGCATAATAATAGAAACCAGTGCACTCTAAGGGTGCCAGAATGTGCCCCCTATATGTAAGAAAACAAGTAAGATCATACATATTAAAAACAGAAAAAGAGACACATCAAATCGAAGATGTACTAAATAACTCCCTAGGATCTAGAAGATAGATTGAAAAGCAGAAACACAGCTTTCCACTGCTCCAGTGGGAAAGGACCTCCCTAAAAACATAGGTTGTTTCCCCAAAAACTGGGGAGAACCTGAATACACTGGTAGAGTCTGTACTTATACAAGGAGCTATATAGCAACTACTCCAAAAAGAAGCACCTAACAGGTTCCCAGAAGTGAACAGTTAAACATGGAAGTATGGCTAAAAGGCTACACCAAGTGATCTGAAGAGCAAGGAACTGAAAATGACTCTCACATGAGGAAGAACACCATAGAAAACACAATCTCTTAGGCGACACACCAACTAGAAACAACAGAAAACCGCCCTGTAAGAGGCATCAGACCCAAACAGGGTCACAAGAAATAATTAAACCTGTCCACGACAGTGGTAAAAGAGAGGCAACACCTGCCAACACTAGGACACCACTCTGATTGCTAGGCAGTGTTAACATAAGAAGAAAAAACACCTGCAGTGAGCAGGACCACCACATCGGGTGTCTAAACCAATACAAAGTGTGACCTTGTATCACCAGAAAGCGTTAAAACTGTGTACCACCATGATCATCTCTAAATCTGCATAAAGCTGAGTTGGCTTGCGCACCAAAAAGTGAGATGCCATCATAAGGCACGTCAAGTAAAGTTGCCTGCTTGTCTGCACAGCTTCTGAAAAATTTGAGGGATGCAACCATGCCTGCCAACGCAGAGCCACTGAAGAGGCCACAACCCTTCCAACAGAATCAGTGGCATCCATACCACATTGGATACTAAGCTTGGCAGCTTGCTGACCATCCCATACTAAGGGAACAAGGATATTACAAGCCTTCTCAGGGAGAGAAGGCAAAATGCGCTAGATCGAGTCCCACAAGACGTGGGAGAAGCAAGAACAAAAGAAGTGTTGATAGAATTCAGGACAGCTTGCACCACAAAGCTTTGAGTAGTCAGATGCCGATGGAGGTAAGATAGATCCTCAGAGGCTTGACTGTGTCTATGTGAAATAGAGGAGGGACAGATTCCTGCTGAGTCCAAACCCCCATGAGCATATTGTAAAGAGTTTCTCACAATAAGGAAGGAGAAGCTCTACAGAAGACTGGTCAGGATGCAGAACATCAAGTGAAGGGTCTGTTGACAACTGAACATTAGGAAGTTGTAAATTCAACACCTCTGAAACACTTTTTAACATATCTGCTACTGCAGAACTTGCCTCTGTAGCCAACTTAGTGGGCAACAGGAGGCTGGAGGTTGGGGAGGAGTCCAGGCCACTAGGCATTGCTCAATTCAAATAACCAATCCGACTGTGTATTTTGAATGGTGTTGGAACGGGAAGGTTGATAATCCAAACCATGCACTGCCGATTAGGGAACTGGTGGGTGGGCTCCAGAAGACACAGAGCAAGAATCAGAGATAGACGACTCAATCGGCTCTGCTCCCGGTATCTGGATCAACATTGACCGATGTCGTGAGGATGAGACCAGGATGTCAGAAGGTGCAATGGTCGACTTCGGTGAGACTACCATTGAAGTCAACGGCACCCCCACCACCGGAAAAAGCAAAGCAGAACTCAATGCCGACAATGGAGCCGGCAGGGAAGAGCCAGGTGCGGGAGGTGGAAGCAGTAAAAGACCCTGCACCTGTGCCAAAACCACTCTGGAGACGGAGTCAGGAGACCCAAAGGGCACAGAGGGCGAAACCACCAATGAAGATTCCATCAGGGCACCCACCACCTACTTGGGGACCAAAGGTGCTCCAGGGGAAGGGGTAGACCCAAAAACGGTGTGCAGGGATGTGTAATAGTCCTGCATCTGGGCCAGTCACCCCAGTGCCAGGAAAAACAGGAAGGCACGGGCGCACTCCTGCACAGACTCTTCCTCTGAAGAGCAAGAAGAGCTGCATAGAGGCGCTGAAGTTGGAGGTTGACGAACTTCGATCACAGACAACGATTACCTTGAGACGTCGATGGAGCTATACGCAAACGGCTCAAGGAGCGTTCGCACGGACATAACGTGGATGGAGAAGGGCTTTAACGCCTACAGGAGTCTTGGGAACACTGTGGCCACCACGCCACCAGGAGCTTCATCTGCCGCTCCCTCAACTTTTTTGGCTTCAGATGTTAACAGGCGTCTCAATCCTCGGAGTCGTGGTGGGCACCCAAGCCACATACAGACAGAATGAGGATCTGTGACTGGCATCTGTCGAGCACAGGACCACCAAGACTTAAAGCCAGAAGGCATACACACTGTTCCAACCGATGGATAACTGTCAAAAAAGGAGGCCAAAAAATGGCCAGAGGAGTTGCTTCTCCGGATCCACGTTGCAGCCGGAAAAGAAGAAACTGATGTCAGCGCATATAAACCCTCAAAGGAGGGTTTATATGGACTCTGACGATGTCTTATCCAGTGGATGATGTCGATACGGAGTCGCATGGCACCCTCTACCTATACAAAGAGGTATTGCAGAATTTTTTTTTCCGGATCCAATTTGGCACCTGGGGAGAATTCTAAGTAAGATATCTGCGGGTAGCTGTCTCTCTCAGATAGCCACTTTAATGGGTTGGAGCGCCTCATCAATGTGCATTCCGAAGAGGGGGGTTGAGCCTTATATGGAAGTTCCAGAATTTTGCTTTGTACCTCTGGCCTACGAAGTGGCTTTAAACCACCCCTGCCATCACAAGACTGCTGCTCATGCCAGCTGTTTTAATCCTGTGGATGCAATGTCCATGGTGCAGTCAATTATTTCTGAGGAGGCACACTTGTTTTTAGGATCTTCTTGACTTTGGCATCCTCTAGTAGACGACCAATACATGGTGCTATGTCTGACCACTTTTGGCTGTCATATTTTCCAAGCACTGCCAGCAAATTTGCCGCTCACACTGTGAATGCCGACATCTAAGAAAAGCACTTGCCAATGTTGTTAAGGCACCTGAATTCCTCTTTGGGAGGTGTTGAAATTGGTGCAGATGTATTTTTTGAAGGGCGCTGGGTTGCTTGGCTGACTACAGAGTCAGCTTTTGGGTGTCCAATCAGGCAGGCTGGAGAATCTTCCGGGGTCTTATACTTCTTGTCTAAGCGTGGCCACACTGCAGCCACTGTGGGGAGGTTTTTCATCGTCTTTATACCTTCCTTCCAGATGTAGTCAACAATAGGATTAGCTCGGACGGTCTTACTGAGGATTTCTTTAAAAGCATATAAAAAACAATCAGCTTGCTTAGTTGTCATCGAAGGTCAAACATTTTAGCCACTCTCTCTAGATGAGGAAAACCTATATCTTCAGCGGGTGAACCTGTGGATGGTGGCATTAGGGATGACAGAGTTGGAATGAGGTAATCATCTCACTTAGTGTGGATATCGTAAAGTTCCCCTCTTCCCTGTCTTTATCTGAAGGCAAGCTATCAAGTACTGGCACAGTTCTGGACTGTGGTGTATGACTTGAGGCAGCTGTTGGGATACTTTGTTGTGTCTGAGGTGTGGAAGGCTGTACTGAAGGAGGTTTATGAGGTGCTGTGACCTGTTTAAATGAGGTAGTTGTTGGCGGAAATCGCTTGTGGTAATCCGGCAGCATCATTCTGAAGTCCGAGAAATATGTTCTTGGTACACATACCACATCCTCCGGATATTGTTTTTGCAGGTACGGATGGAATTGTTCCTGACAACGTAGGCCCTCTTGCTGAGGAAGGTAATATTCCTTCCCATAATATTCTTCCTCCACCTCGTCATCATCTTGCTGATATTTTACATGCAGCTCCAATGGGCTGTGTGCTATCCCAAATGGTCATCAGGATCTGAGTCATCTTCATCAAGGAGATGACTGGGTGGTAAGGGTGGCACCTTGCTTGGGGATGTATGTTCTGGCATCAGCGATATGGGTCCCCCATTTCTTTTGCTTTTTTCTGTGATTTTTCTCTTGTTGATGCCGTCATTGTTGCCGGTGGAGTCATTGACGTGGCAGAGACCAGTTTAACCGTTGACAGGATAGGCACCATAGACTGTACTGTCAACGATTTTGTTGTTGTCGATAAACTGACCACAATCACTGTAGTTACTGTAGTTTTCAACAGCATATTAATGTTTTTTCCTTAGATGATGTGCTCAATGACATTCTCTATGTAGGCAGGGCCAACAACGGTTTCCTAAACTTATGAGAAATCTGAGGGGAAGGCATGGAGGGTTCAAATCTTGATTTCCCTGTTTTCTTCTGAGGAAATGTCATGTCCCTTATGCTTGTGAGAGTGCCTTTCAGATTTCAGAGGGACTGAGCTCCTTGTAATTCCCATGGTGGGTCTTTTTAGAAGACCTCTTGGGAGGCTCGTGAGTGACCAAACGTCTGACCTCTCCATCTCCCTTTTTTGAACTCTCATGGAAGATGAGGAAGCATCTTCACTGTCATTCCCAAAAACAGCGTCTTCCTTGGAGTTAAGCTTTTGTAACCAGAGCAATAAACTCCCCTCTGTCTTTTACGGTTTCTGAGGAAAAAGTACAGCAGATCTTCCAATCTTTTACCTTGTGAGATGGGTACAGGCAGTATATGTAGTGCTTGTGTTGGTCTCCAGAATGTGGCCCCTTATTCCCACAGGTTCCACATGGTTTAAAAAAATCTTTTTTCATACATTTCTGGCACTATGGAGTCAGATTTGAAGCAGATGGTAACTGGTAGTAGTAGGTAGATATATAATCTCTGTGAAGATTGAAAAATAGGTTGAACTGAGCAGAGCTCAGGGTAGACTTCCTCACATGACGTGCAGTAGAAAATCTTAGAGACAGAAGCCTCTAAGGGGAGTGTTCTAGAGGGTGTTGCAACCTGATTGGCTTAAGTTTGGCTTCTTTTAAATGACAGAGATATGTCACTAAAATGAATCCCTTATGGCATTCCCAAGCTACGTTAAACATTACACTGCTTTTCTAATTGTACAGTGGGACTCCGACTTGGACAACAGGGAATGATTCAAGCATGTACATCTATGAAAGATCCAGTAGTAGAGAAAAATGTATATATATATTGTTCATTTCCTATCACACCATAATACACATTAAAGCAAATGTTATATTTTGCAGATGTGCAATCCATACTAAATGCAAGACACATTTATAATTGAAAAATGTGAACTTAGATACATGAATAAAAGAAATGCAATTGGGGCATATAGGCAGAAATTGGCAAGATCACATCAGGAAGAGCAAGATGTAGCAAGGATGCCAATGTACTAGGCACAGAGGTACCATCAAAAGTATGGCTCCAAGTCCCTTGATGTAGCTACTGTCCAACACCACCACTTGACTCAGGTTGGCTGAGAAGACCTGCCCTCCCATCTGGACTTTCCAAGGCATCATGGTCCTTTGGTAGGCATAGTCTCCATCCTCCAGGTCCTTTCCCAAATCCATCAGAAGCAAATGTAATTCTGCTGAGTGAATACGGGAGGGACTTACGGTGGAAGTTCCGATCCCTGTCCAATGCAAAGCCCTTTACAAGACTCCTAGTAGCTAGAGATGGTCTAGGGAAGGAATAAGGGGCCAGATGTAGCAAATAAAATATTTGCGAGTTGCAAAGTGCAAGTCCATGCGACTCGCAATTTGCAACTCGCAAATTGGTATGCAGTACGGTGTCTCAGACACCGACTGCAACTCGCTATGGGGTCGCAATGACCCACCTCATCAATATTCATGAGGTGGGTCGCAAATTGCGGCCCCATAGCGAGTATAGGCACTCGCAAACATGGAGGTCTGCTGTCGTCAGCAGACCTCCATGTTCGTGACTGCTTTCAATAAAGCAGTTTTTTTTTTTTTAAGTGTAGCCCGTTTTCCTGAAAGGAAAACGAGCTGCACTTAAAAAAAAACCCGAAACCTTTAGTTTCGGTTTTTTTTTCAGGGCAGGTAGTGGTCCCTTGGACCACTACCTACCCTGAAAAAATATTTTTGGGTCCATTCACAAAGTGGAAGGGTTTCCAATTTGCGAGTGGGTTACCATCCACTTGAAGTGGATGGTAACTGCGACACCATTTGCGACCGCGTACGCGGTCGCAAATGGTATTTCATACCAATCAGACTCGCAAATAGGAAGGGAACACCCCTTCCTATTTGCGATTCCGAAATGCATATTGCGAGTCGGTACCGACTCGCAATATGCATTTCTGCATTGGGAAACGCGTTTAGCGACTCGCAAACGGCTATTTTTGCTGTTTGCGAGTCGCTAAACTTTTCCTACATCTGGCCCAAAATGTGTAAATTCCAGAATTTAACCATGACTCTTAGGAAGCATGATTGCTGCTTGACCCTGGCACTATCTGTGCACACACTGCCACAGATATCACAAAGGTGACGTTAAAGATTGCAGAGGTGAAATCAGGAGTGCCAGCTGCACCCCTAATAAACCCTAAGGGACACTTCTGTTATCCACTAAAATGAGCCATGTCATCTACCCCATGGAAGCTTTAACAATAGCTTTACATTGCTCCAAAATTGTCACAGAAATTAACTGTCCTACTATTTGCATAAGACATGACCTGTGCTTCCTTTAATGCAGGTTCATGACTACTCTTCTGATCAGTGTTCGTTTTTCTTATTTTGTAAATAATTTGTTTTTCCTCATGTTTATGAATTAATGTAGCATAACAGAGCACACTGAAGACCAAATATAGTGGGTAGTGACAACTAGCAAAACACATCGGATCCTAGTCAATAATGTAAATGCCACAAGAGTACGTATGCAAGATATCCTTATCAACTGTTTGTTCTGAGAGCATATACCTTACTTTCTTAGCAGTCTAGGTGTGTATGCAGAGAAACATCTTACTCATTCTCTGCCTGCAACAATCTAAAACTTGTCATAATAGTTTATTATATTCACTGTACTGAGTCATAATTGTTATTCTTTTTATTTGAACTGTACTGTTAACATGGCACTATATTATATACAATACCTTTTTGCTCTATTTTTGTCAAACTACCTTGTAACATATTTTACTGGGGCTGAAAATGTTTTATAAGGAGTCTCATATGTCACAGAAACAACCAATCAAGACAAATTCTAATTGCTTCAAAACGAGAGGTAGTAATAAATCTGCAAACTTAAATGTACTACAGTTTTTTGCAAAACTTACCTTTAGCTTTAATTTTCACAGCTTTCTGTTGTTTAAGGTCAGTACCTAGAATGTCATAAAGAGCAGTCAGCTCAATCAGAGCCAAGGAATAGACCTTTTTCATGTCTTGAGGGGCCAAGTCACCAATCTTTGTATTGCCTGTTTTGTCTTTTTGCAGTCGAAAGTTCTACAAAAAAATACAACAGGACAGCAGATTTTGATTAATTTCCAATGTAATAAACTCCCCCTTTTTCCAATACCCATTTTTGGGCAATTTATTTATGCCAATTCAGATGCAGATATACTACCTAATTGCCATGAGCCCATTATGTAATATAAAATGGTGTAGGGGAAAATATAAGCTCCAAGACAACTGATTAAAATCAACTACATACTACAGTAGTTGTAGCATGCTGTTCACTTACTTTTTCACTCTTTATTTATCTTTCATCCATGTTAGGTCCCTGAAGATTTTCATAAGCTAAACAAGCATTGGCAAAGTAATGAGGCTTGCACTTTTTAATGAAGCAATGTTATTCACTTTTTTAAGACCTTCAAAAACCGCAATCTGTACTTTCCGGTGCATGCTGAAGTTCCTTAGGCCATTACTATAGATATGATGGATAATTTGAATATTTTTCACAAAACTATTACCTCAGGAGAGAAGAAAGACATAGAAATTGCTGAGGTGGAGATAGATTAGGTGTGTTAGTTTAGGTAGGTATGGTAATTTAGGTATGGTATGTTGGACAGGATAAGTAACTATGGCAGGACAGCTAGGATAGTTAAGTTATGGTAGGTAAGGTACAGAAGGTATGGTAGATGGTATGTGCATAAGGCAGGCAGGGTCGGTAGGTTAGGTATGGTAAGGAAATTTGGTAGGTAAGTGTCACAGATTAGGTAAGGTTAAGCACAATAGGTTATATGTGGTATGCAGGAATGGCAGAAATAGTAGGTTAGACATTCTAGGAATGTTAGGTGAGGTAGAGTAAGTATAACAGGTAGGAATGGTAGGCGCGATACGTATGGTATGTAGTTATGTTAGATTAAGCATTAGAAAATTATGAATTATATGTTAGGTATAGGAGGTATGATAGGCTAGTAATTCTGAGGTAGGTTAATTAGGGCAGATATGGTAGGTAGGGGATGTAGGTTGATTTGTTAGTTATGGTAGGTAAGTATGCTAAGTTAGCTATGCTTGCTTACAAATTATAGCACTGCAACACAGAAGTATAAAATGTAATCTTAGTAATGAAGCACACGTTGCTGAGTATAGATGTGTGTTTTATATATATTTATTGCTATAAATTGTTTATGCTTGTAACTTACAATCCACAGCATTAGTTATAAAAATTCAGTCATGAAAATTATGTGTACCCTCTGACAACCCCTCCGGGCAAACCCATAACACACCTCCTGCTGGCGACTCATCTGACTGGCACAATTTTGGAAACAATCCCTATCTCCACCACGGCACGGTTGGTGGTCCATAGTATGGTCTGTCTAGGCAAATTAAAAATTTACCACATTAACATAAAACACACCACATAAATTCGAAAAAATTTGGACACCCCTTTGAAACTTTGTGAAGTCCCAAAAAAGATTCGCAGAGCCCAGCAGGCTGGCCGGCTATCCATCAATCAGAGACAGGTGTAATATTGACAACATCGGATTCTGATCCAATAAGATAAGGAAGATTAAACCACATCCAAATGTTACTCTAATAAAAATAAGGATCCCACTTGATTTGTTTCCTCCCACCTGACTAACTTAGCTTGTAGTAGGTTTCGCCCGAAGCCCAGTCATTATACAATGCCACATCTGATTGTAATGTGTAACCACACCCCAGGAGAATCAGATAATGCACTATTGATGTATACCATTTGTATTTTCGATGCTTCTGCATACAATGGCACCCATGGGTATAAATAAAAAAATTTAAAAAAACACACAAGGCAAATAATATATATATATATATATATATATAGATATATATATATATATATACACACACACTCATGCACATTGGATTCCCACAGAAGTCAGGAAAAGGTCTCTCTATGATACCTTCATGATGTATACATATATACAGACCTGCCAACTTCAACAAAAATGTCACTGTGTGAGTAGGGGTCGGGACTTCGAAAGGCACTTTTACACCTACCCTGGCACTAAGCCCCCCCCCAAAAGCTTGCTGAGGCCGTTGTCCTGAGGTAATTTCACAACCATTAATGAACTTCAGCAGTTGAACGCCTCTGATAATGAGCTAACAGCAACTGTTTACAGTGGTTTTTAACCTATTTTCCCTGTCACCTTGTGATATCGGATCCTCACCCTGACCGTGTAATGGGAGCTGATATTGTGTGTCACATGGCAGTACTGTGCGAGTTGGCAGGTCTAATATATATCATGTTTTTCTTCAAACCCCTGAATAAGATGGTCCTCTGATCACTTCAGGTTGCCTCAATAATATGCATGTGATTTCTCTAGTGACAACATATCAATATATGTTGGGTGGACCAGAGAAAGATTTCTTAGCCTCTTATGTCCATCCAAATATTGAGCTCGTAGGTGGGGCTATTACTGCCCCTATTTCCTCTGTCAATTTGAAGAATTGAACCAGAAAGGGACTGGATGGAGTTGGAGTGCTCCTCACACCTCGGATTCAATTTTACACAACACATCAATTCCCACTGCTTCCCTGTTCAAGAAAGGCATTGTTAAATGAAGTGACTGTATGTGTTAATGCCCCAGCAAAGAGACAGACACTGTTTGGCTATATTAATAGCTTAAGAAAAAATCCAAACGGTGTGACTTCTTTTCTGGGGCACTGCCAAACAGTTCCATGCCCCAGCAAGAAGCAAGATGGGGTTTGAATTTTTTCATAGCCGAAGACCTAATCTGGACAGTGTCTTGTTCTTAGCTGGGGCATAGGCACACACTTCTGGATCTGGAGCTGAATGTTGTGTGGATATTCTCGTAGTCCATGTATAAATCCAAACAGAGTTTGGCTCCTTGCTGAGATATAGACACACACTTCGGTGCTCCAGTAAGGAAACATATATTTCTTAGATTACTTCTTAGGCAATGACCAGATACACTAAAAGATGAGAGCCAGTGGTAGGGGCAGGGATTAGCAGAAAAAGAAACCTGGATATAATACTCCACACCCTGGTCACTTCTGGGTTCAAGGTAAGCTGCAGACTTTTAGGGGAACTCTTCAAGAGAAAGAGATGCATTAAGTAACTTGTCATTGATACACAGAATGTAACTTGCAATGATGTATCGATCTCTGTACAACAAGTTCTGGAATACATTAAATATGATCATAAATAGACCTAAATATCTTGCTAGATATATGCATATATCTCTGTGTGTCACTTATACTCACCAGTGGACAAAACGTTACCACTTGTCTGGAGTAAACTGAAAACACATAGCATCATTTGCAGCTTGCGACTCCCCTTACTTATCAAGGTATGTGCATACTGGAATTCTAATATCTTTACAATTTATGATTAACTGTATATGCAAGAAAAATCCCTTCAACACAGTCCCGTACTGTCATGGGAACTTTAGCAGAAAATAAACCCCTGTCTTTATGGTACAAACAAAAGTGCAAAATAGTTTGAAGTTCATTTCCTAATAATACATAACTTCAGGATACTTTTCTGAAAGTCAAAATGTCCCTAAGTCATTCTAAATGTATTTATGCTTGACAACCAACAACCAAGTAGTAAGGTCGAGTCACAGCAAAGTTGTGCCACACATTGCCTCCCGTGGACACCAAGCACCACAAGTGAAGCCATGCCTGAAGATCTAAGATGGAGCTATTTGTCTAGACAAGGAAAAGTCAGAGTTACAGAGAAAGGCAGGTTCTATTTTACTAAGCTGGGAATGGAGAAGCTCCAAGCTCCAAAAGGTAGCCAGTTATTGTACTGTCATGTAAGTAAAGCACAAATTCATGCCATGCACATTTTCAAAGGCCCTATATGTAAAGCATCCATTGCCATAACAGAGCATGTCAGCAATGTGTGCTTTACATAGAAGAGGAAAATAGGAACTCTAGTGGTGTGCTTGGTCTATTTCATAATGCAGAAGTGACTATGGTAGCATCTGATTTGTATAAAGAGTAATGTGAAAACTATCATGGCAACTGTGTCTTGCACAATGGACAATACAGAAACTGGCCTATCAATATGTCAGTCAGTCACTCAAAAAGTAAGTTTATTTAAACCTTAATATTTAAACAATCTTAAACTACATATGTACATTTCCTACAAAAAATACACTTTAACACCTGTTTAAAACCTACATACACTAAAACAAGAATCTTTCTAATAACCTTTCTATTACTCATAACCTCCATTCTATTTACAAACAGCTCATGATTACAAATCCTTTAAAAAGTCCTTTACCGCTAACAAAAATCTTCATCTTTTTTCCTATTGCACATGATACATTCAGATATTTCATATCAATTATGTACTCATTTGCTTGCCTGCGTTCTATAATACCATATTTAGTAACTGTTGGAAATGGCCCTTTTTGCAGGGTTATCCCCAAACTTTTTGCAGTCTTCCTCCTATTTTTTCAGGTCTGTTTTTGCTGGTTTATGGTCTCTGCGCACTTTACCATTGCTAATCAGTGCTAAAGTGCAAGTGCTCCATATATAAATTGGTTTATGCATGATTGGCATATTTGATTTACTGGTAAGTCCCAAGTAAAGTGCACTAGAGGTGCCCAGGGTCTGTAAATCAAATGCGATTAGTGGGCCTGCAGCACTGGTTGTGCCACCCACATTAGTAGCCTTGTAACCATGTCTCAGACCTGCCACTGCAGTGTGTGTGTGTGCAGCTTTAAACTGCCAATTCGACTTGGCAAGTGTACCCACTTGCCAGGCCTAAACGCTTCCTTTTACTACATGTCAGGCATGGTAGCCCCAGGGGCAGGGTGCAGTGTATGTTTAAGGTAGGACATATATTAGTGTGTTTTATATGTCCTAACAGTGAAATACTGCCAAATTTGGTTTTCACTGTGCAAGGCCTATCTCTCTCATAGGTTAACATGGGGGCTGCCTTTAAATAGCCTTAAAGAGCAAATTCCCCTTGAGAGCAGATACAAATGTGGAGTTTAGGGTCTCTGAACTCACAATGTAAAAACACATCTTTTATTGGAGCTGGTTTTTAAATTGTCTGTTTGAAAATGCCACTTTTAGAAAGTATGCATTTTTTTGCTTAAACCGTTCTGTGACTGTTTGTGGATTTCCCGCCTGGGTCAGTTTGACAGTTGGGCTGTTCACACCTCTTCTCTAGACAGTGACACAAAAGGGGGTGGGGTGTAGCCTGCATATCCTGAGGAGCCATCTGAGCTAGAGGGGATGGAGGAGTGGTCGTTCACACCTGGAAAGACTGTGCCTGCCCTCACACACTGCACCGTGGCCTGTGGACACCGCTCGTGGGGAGCACAAAGCACCATCCCGTCTCACACTGCAGCTCCGGTCCACCGACGCCAGCACCATCAACTCCAGTGTCATCATCAGGCCTTCCGCCTGAGGGTCACGAAGCACCATCCCCTCCCACACCGTTGGCTTGGACCAACCAACGACAGAGTTTCTGCAACAACGATGATGCTGCCTGCACCGTGACCTGTGGACATCGCACGTTGCACCACCCCGCTTCGCAGCGCAGCCCTGGTCTCACCGACACCGATGGACGCAGTCACCGAGCCGCTGCCTGCACCATAACCTGTGGGCACCGCACGTCGCTTCATCCCGCTTCACACTGCAGCCCCCACGTCATCCACGTTAGCGCTCCTGACTGCTCGTGCCAAGCTACCAGGGGGGTCAGTAGGGGTTAATTGAGCAGGTATCTCCCTTATCCTGACTAGAGTGAGGGTCTCTACTTAGGGTGCAAACAGACAACCAGCTAGAGACCCCATTTCTAACAGTAACAATTGGTCTTAATAGAACTACATGGGGCATCAATAGGGTTAGACAATCTGGAAGGATATGTAAACAACCACACTTTATGTTTAATATGCAGGTACATTTTCCATTAGCATTTACCACTGCTTTTTTCACATTTTCACTAGTATAATCTGTAGACAGATTATAAATGTTCACAGCTTGTAACGAATGGAGGGATTTGGTAAGGCATCTAGATAAAAGAGAACCATTCCTAATTTTGCCAAGAGGACATCTTAAATCCAGTTGACAATTTATCACTTAAATACCTCAGATCATGTTCTCTTGCTTGTTGTTTTAATTTTCTAAAGAGTTCTGCCTTTCAAGTGGATATTAGTAGATTGTGGCTTTCTATTTTCATCCCAAGTCTCCTACATACATCCTCCACATATATCCTCCAAGTTTCTCATTAGTCCCTTTGCCCACTTCAATTCACTTAGTACAAACTCCTTTTTGCAGAAGGTGGAGATCTTTGGCCATTCCCCACTTTCCAGACTAACAAAAATCTTACCACCACTACAAATGCCAGATAATTCAAGGATGTTAAGTTTATTTCCATTCTGATAGCCTGGACCTTCAATGACTTTGGTAATGATAGCAGCCTTTTTAAGCACGTCTCTTTTTAATTCACTCAATTATGTTTGCAGCTAAGAGTTAACATTTCCAATCCATATTGAAATTGTGGACAAATCATAGCAGCATAAGCAGTCAGGGCTGGTCTCAACATCAGTCCTCCAGAATCTCCTCTTCATTTTTTTAGTTTAACCATTCAGGATAGTGCTCTTAGTTCAAGTGATTCAATATGTTACCTCGATGGTGATCTCTCCTAGATGCATACCCCTAAATATGTATATTTGTTTTCAATCTCTATTTTGTTGGTTCTTAAATGCCAATTATACCTTACTGCCTTTTCAGTTCTTCCCCCAAATGCTATTATTTTGGCCTTGTCGACACTCGCTACCAATTTGTTCTTACTACATTTTTTTTTAAATGTCTAACTTCCACCACCGCATTTCGGAGGCATCTAATATGTATACTATTACTTTTAGGACTCAAGACCTTGGACGTAACAAACAGTGGACAGGTTTGCTACAAATAGGGAAAATAGTAAGGGGGTCTGTTAAAAGCCCTGTCATAACGTAGGTATTTTCCAGCTCAGTCTTCATTCTTTACAATAATTACCTGCATCCAATTCTGTTGATGTAATTCCGTTAACACAAGGAGGAGACTGGTTAGAACTTTGGAAATGTATTAATGTTTCCCATAAAGATTCCTTAGCCTCCAGGTCAAACACCGCTCGAAAGTCCATGAAGCGTCAGAACAAATTGGCCCTTAGCTCAACGGATTTTGAGTGAATGTTCCAGGGATGTGGAATTCCTATCGCCGGACGCCCGGGACATCTTGTTTGGGGTCAAGGGCAACAAGATTTTATGTTTACTTTGTCCTTGGGACAAGTAGACCCAACCCTCTGCAGCACAAACCCTTTGGCTGCCTGTTTACAGAGAGTGGAACTCTGTGCAGTTGAGGTAATGTGTTTCCAAGAGATAATGCTGTTCGAACTTGTATTTATGGTTCATTATTTGAAAACCTTCATTATTAGGGTGAGTGCTGTAAATAAATGTTTTAATGTCACACTTCACTACTGACGTTGGTTCCAGTACAAAAAAAAAAAAAACGTGTATACACATGTTTGAAAAGTTTAGGCTATGAGGCTACGTATAATGCTCCCAGAATGCTCTCTGATTATATGCAAATGAAGTGTCATTTAGTAAAATGTTTTGATGCATGCTAGTATTTCCCAAAAATATTTCTAATGGAAAATCAGTGTAACCATTTTCAACACGATTATGGGAAGCATGAAAATAAACAAACACTGATAAAGCCAACTGATCTGACATATTTTTATAAGTCTTTTAGTTTCATCAATGCGTGTCTTGTTTCGACATGGCTTTTGTAACACTTTATGGTTGTGGGAGCTACCAGGTCCTCAACATTGTAACAAACACTTGTAAAAAAAAAAAAAAACGTTTTTGAACTCTAAAAGCACATGTTGCCACCAGTGGCATAACAAAGGCCCTGCAGCCGCCCTCCAGGGGGCCCCTTCAGCACAGCACCTGCCCTGAGTGAGTCTGGAGAGGGGGCTCCTCCATGTTCTTTGCAAAGGGGCACCCTCCAGTTTCATTACGTCACTGATTGCCACTGTAGTTCCTGACACTGAACAAAACTACTTTGTGTGCCAATATGCTCCTTGTGGAAGAGAAGAATGCGATCACTCACAGTAAAGCCAGCCGAAAGAGAGAGAAATAGAAGTTTAATAAAAACAAAATGTCTTTGTTAACACCAGACCTAATTAGGGACCAAGACCCACATGTAGGTAGCTTTTTGCATGTCGCAAACAGCGACTTTCGCTGTTTGCGACGTGCAAAAAGTACATTGCGATGCACAAACCCAGTTTTGCGATTCAGTAACCTGGTTACCGAATCGCAAAACGGGTTTGTGACTCGCAATTAGGAAGGGGTGTTCCCTTCCTAATTGCGACTCGCAGTGCAATGTAGGATTGTTTTGCGAATGCGGGCGCAAACCAATCTCAGTTTGCATCCATTTCAAATGGGTGCTAACACTTTCACCAAAGGGAAGGGGTCCCTCTGGGACCCCTTCCCCATTGTGAATGTCACTGTAAAAAAAAATTCAGAGCAGGCAGTGGTCCTGCGGACCACTGCCTGCTCTGAAAAATGAAACGAAAACGTTTCATTTTTCGTTTTTGTAATGCAGCTCGTTTTCCTTTAAGGAAAACGGGCTGCATTACAAAAAAAAAAAAAAAAAACGCTTTATTGAAAAGCAGTCACAGACATGGTGGTCTGCTGTCTCCAGCAGGCCACCATCCCTGTGAGCCCGCCATTCGTAAGGGGGTCGCAAATTGCGACCCACCTTATGATTATTCATGAGGTGAGCATTTGAGAAGCCCTTGCGAATCACAGATGGTGTCAGGGACACCATCCTACATTCGGATTTGCGACTCGCAATTTGCGGGTCACAAATCTGAACCTACCTACATGTGGCCCCAAATTCTTAAAGAAAGTCACAAAAGTGCACCCATGGTATATGTCGTACCCCTATAAAATATTTGTGAACTGTATTTTAGCATGGGTAAATACGCATGTGTAGATTTGCTCATGTGAAAATCTATTGAGCATTTGCAAGTTCATTTTCCCTCCAGCCACTTTCTTCCCAACCCTGGAAGAAGTTCTAATTCTGCCATTGTCAGGAGTAAATGTCCAACCTTTCTTATTATGGGAAAATATTAGAGAGAAGCTGGTGAAAATCTTTAAAACATGCAGGTTAGTAGGTTTGCAGACTCAAAGGCATTCCAGCCCTGGAACTATTGCTTACTGCTTCCTCCAGCCCCAGTATGCAGATCTGCAGAAAGGTGGAAAAATAAGGAAATTGCTACAGTAGGGATTGAAACTGCTAGTATTCAAGCCCTACTATGGTAGTAGCCCTGGCATAATCAGAGAGGCTATTATCAGAGCTCTTACATAATGAGATTGCTGCTATAATTTGGCGCCACACTACATGGCACCAAAGGGACAAGTAGATCTTTTTACAGGACAAGTAGATTTGAGAAGCAACCTGTCCCGTGGACAAGTAGATATTTTAATAAATTCCACACCCCTGTGTTCATATGCTAAAACAATGGTATATCATGCAGTCTCGTTCCTTAAAACCCCCACCCTCCTATTCTATGGGAATTAGGCTATTCTTTTCTACCCTTTCTTTCAGTTTACCCAAAATTATTTTGGAAAACCATTTTTCACCTACATCAAACAGATTAATTAACCTGTAGGTTTAGTTGGCGTTATCCTTTTAAAAAAATGGTCTTACAATTGAGCCCTTCCAGTTTTCTGGGAACTTACCTGATAATAATATTCTTTGAAATACTAAAGAATAAAACTTCGCCCACCAATCCACATTTATTTTAATTAAAATGGCAGAAAATTATCTGGACCTGATGCTCTAGTTAATTTTGAATTATAGAATGGATCCTTAACATTCTTTACAGAGAACAGCAACAAAATATTGTTCTCTATAATAAATTGTTCCTCCCCTAGCGCTTTCCCGTTTCCCCAACCATATATTTCTTCCAAATATGACATCCATACCTCTTCTTCCACAATATAGCAAATTTTCCCTGCCTCCACACCTGACCATGTTGCAGCAATTACCAGAACATTTTGAGTTTCAATTGCTTCCAACAATTCTCCCTGTAAACCCTTTCTTACTATTGTAAAATTGTTATATGTCCTTTTAGTAATGAGAAAAATGGTATCTATCTCAACATCGTACTTAATTCTTAAGAATTCTCTCCCATTTTTTATTTTTCTTTTCAAAGCTGTACAATCACTGTAAATCACTGTCAACCCACATTTCCTTCCCTCAGTAATGCCTGGTCTATTTTTATTTCTCATTTGTGTGTAACTGCATCCTTAGACATTTAATCACCTCATTTATTAATTTACTATGATAATCTATAAAAATTATCAGGTACCTTTTTCCAGAGTTAAGTATCTTGCATTTATTGAAAGTTAGCCAAACCAAGCAGATGTTTTCCTGTAATCCCTGTTGTAAACTGCCTACGAAAATCTACCTGTAACAGGATGACCTGTTCTCTAATCCTAAAATCGCCTACATTTATTTCAAGATGCAGGGAGTAATGATCACTTCAACATATATGTTTCACCATAAAATACTCAACTTTATAAAGAGCCAAGTGTGCACAAAAATACAGCCAACAGGACACATTTGATTCCCAATTGTAAACGTCTGCCTAGCTGGACGATCTCAATCAGTACGTACATTTAAACTGAACATACCAATTGAGGCCAGGAATTTTACCAGTGCTGCATCACATCCTGCTGCTGTACCTCCTGGGAAGTTTGTGGATCTAATGTTACACGCAGATAAAATATCTTTATACAATAAGTCACATCTTTCCAGATTCAATTTATGGTTAAAATCTCCCAGTAGAAAAACTGTGTCTGTGTGGTAGCAAAAAGACAGCTGTTCTATGCCATCCTTAATTACAGTCAGTTCCGCTCCGCAGTCTTCCACATTGCTTACTTGGATATACACATTAATGATGATCATGCTTCTACACTGATTGACCAGTTCACATAGATGCACACAACAAGCCACAATCCAACTGGTTCTTACTTTTAGCACTGTCATATTTTTTGCTTTTTGTGGAGATTAGAGTTTAGCAGTCGTCCCAAGGGCTGAACCCCACCCACCTCTCTTGACTTTTTTTTTTATAAACCCGCATATATCCATCTAGGGCAAGTGGTTTGTTGCACAGCCATGTTTTCTGTACGCATGTAATTGCGTATACTTCTGTTATTTCATTAAAGATTTCTAAACATAGCATTCCAACCACAAACATTCCATGATTGAATTAACAGGCTAAGCAGACTAATTCTATGCTAATCTAGATCACTCAAAGCCCTGGATTCTCTTGTAACAAGAGATGCTAAGCTTGCATATTGGTTCCCCTCCTCATATACAATCCTATAGACTATCCTGTGGAATGGTCATAACCACTGTCCCCCGTCTTACACCCATAGTTTCTTGGCAAATTAAACCTTACTTGAGATTTTCCCAGGCGAATATTCAGGATGGCCTTACTTATTGTACCCTCAATTGTAATTTCCCTCTCAGCTACTAACTTAATACCTTCTTTCAAAATGTATTTCTCTGATTTTTTTTTAACACCTCTAACATTTTCTGAGAAGAGTAAACCTTTGTTACTTATTTTTACTTTTCCAGTTCTACTGCTGGTAAATCAATCTTGCTGTATATCTTTTGAGGATAATGCTTTTGGGCTTTGGCATTTTAAAAGGGAATACAATATTTGTAATCTATTCAAGGGGAATCATTTTCTGGCTCTTTTATCCTTCTTTTCCCTTTGCAGTGACTCAAGAAATACCTACATCTTTTATCTCATCTACCATTCTCTTCCAATCCTTTTACTATTGCTATTGCCTCACTTCCTTTTTCTCTAGATCTCTTAGTCTCTCTCTGTTTGCCTAGGACACTGTTTGAGCTCTGAGCTCGCTCCTCTACCCTAGTCCCATCGCTTCCTCCCACCCCCAATTGGTCTCTTTCCTTTTGCTGCCTGAACCCTATTCCAGCTCCTTTTCTTTGTTACCTGTTTTAGTTCCATTTTCCCATTTTTTTCACTCTTTTCCTTTTTTGCCTTTTATTAGATTTCTCAAAAAGCGCTCTATTCAACCTATTGGGGCATGGAATATATATTTTAAACATAATGGGTTCTCCCTTCTTTTTGATCAGCATTGGAAATCTGGAAATATACACATCTGGGGTTTACTCTTTTGAAATTCTCTCCATGCCACGTACTTTCTCTTCCTGTGACTTAGTTTCTCTATTTTCATCCACTGGTTGCACTAGAGTAAGCATCTGTTCATTTATTTACCTCAATTCACCTGCAATACCTTGCAACAGCACCTTCTGAGAGTTGAAAATGTCATTACCTAATACCATCACTTCAAAGATATCATGCAATGTGTTTTGCAGTATTAACACAATATCCAATATGGATGGTGTTAGCAAAGCTGACATTTCTACGACAAAGGAAGAATGCTGGTTTGCTTCCCCTTGTCCATTCTTGGCCACTTTGGGGCTTAATCCCAGAGCCCCACTTACATTTGCCCCCATATCAAGGTTTATCTCAACACTTGCGTCCATTTCTCTGTATTGCCTGGGGCTTTTGCTTGCCTAGTAGTATCTGCCACTGGCGAAAATAACTGGGGTGAAGAGGAGAGTTTCGGTTCCAGCAAGGACTTACTACACTCAACAGATCTAAGTCTGTTGTGCACAATCTATCTTCACATTGATCTAGGCATGTAATTCTCTCATTGCCAATTACTCATTAATTTCCTTAACCATCCCTAAACTACGTTGCTTCTGTTTCCATTTGCTTTTTCCTAAAGTGTTTCCCCACAAAGTCCTTTATGGATTTGGTTAATGATGTGCTATTCGATCCATCAGAGACATTCTGGGCAGGGATGCTTAAGATCTTCTACCTCCTTCCCTTTATGGAATCAAATATTCTCATCTCCCACTGATCCATTGATTCTCCAGTTAGGTTCTCGTTCTCTGCCACCTTTCCCCTTTCCTTTCCACTGTAGAGGCTCTGTTATTTTTCTGGATTTTGCTTTAACTTTAGTTGGACCGATTCTATAAATTTTCAAATAACCTTATAAGTAGACCTTCAACCAGTGCTTGTCAAAAATAAGGTGTTCCAATGGTGGAGCCCCACAAATTCCATATACTTAATTAATTGCTTTAAAACAGCTAAATTTACTCTACACTTAACTCCACCCTTTTGTTTGTACACTGTGACAGTGTTAGTGCTGTCGCTGCTTTCACACTTCCACTTCTCCTCCTGCTCCTTTTAGTTCATTTCTTGATTTGCCCCTGAAGTCACCAAGAGCCTGTACCTCTCCTTCACTGTGTGTACAGCATGCATAACTGTCATGCGCCTACCTCCACCTTGTTACCCGGGCTGAGAAGGAACCATGGCTGTTTCTCCACTCCACTGTGCACTGACAATTATTATCCCACTCTGTCATCCACTTATGATCCCATTTTGCCCCCTTGCCATGTCCCCAATGCAGCTCAAAACGCAGCAACTTCTAAATCATTTCAGGTGTCCCAAAACGTCCAAATGCTGCCGCTACCCCTTACACCACAGTGTTACCGCTATTTCACTCTCTTTCAAGATCTGGGTTAAAAGCTCCACTCAGTGATCTTCTGCCAGATAGGAGCCGATAGAGCCAGTTGGAGCGCTGAAGGCTGAATCCCTGGATGGGCACGACAAGGACAGCACAAGAGCAAGTGGAACATCCATGGCCACAGGGGAAGTATCCTATCACTGTATGCTTCAGATATAGACGCTCTCATGCCTCTCTATGCTATATATGAGATCAACGTGTAAACTGCAATTATCACCGACAGGCTGCTATTGAGCACAACTCTGGCAAATACAAACAGCACCCTAGACAGACAGGCATGTTGAGCAGCACATTATCAGTTGCATAATTGGTAGCGCCCTGTAAAAGCATTGCTATCAATTGTTAATTTGATTCAATTTAAATTTTATGGCATATTCATCTGCACGTGTCTAGTGATGGTCATTAAGTACTTGCTCAGTATAAGAAGTACGTTCATTTCACCTGGTGCACGATTTTTGCTTGCAACTTTTTCTCCACCAGTCCACATTATTTCTTTTACATAGGCACTGTTTCTCCTAGGGCACTAGACTTGCCTGCTCAGCACCCTCTGTTTTATATCTGGCACACAGATTTCTCAAAATCACATCCATGTGTTACTGCTAAAGAGAAATCATTCTTACGGGTAGAGGGATAGTGTGGCATATGGAAAAGGTCATTAGATACTCTTTAGAAAAAGCCTGCAAAACCTACAGATTTTCTTGTGAGGAAACAGAGAAATTGTCCAAGCCTCCCAAGACACTCACGCACATTCAATATGTTTGCTTTCTTGAATCAGTGTGAAGCTGATATGATTTGGTTTTTTTTCAAGGTCTGCTTTAGCATGAAAAAAGGAAACAAGCATTTGCAATGCAATAGGTCTTGCATTTGCTCAAGTTAGAGCGAGAAGATTCGGAGGGCCACGACCATTAGCATGAGCATGAAGGAGAGACACAAAAAGAAAAAGAAGCTTGCTCGCAGTCAAACGTTTCGGCAAACGTGCAATTAATTATCCATGTAACAGGGTCAGAGTCCAAGGTGGTAACAAAACTGCAGCAAGGAGGAACAAAAGCAAAGCATTTCATTGAAAACATAGGTGAATTTGCTACTGAAAGGCCAGGCTGCATCAAGCGAAAGACATAACCAGTTTGAGAAAAAAACTGTTGTAATAGGATCTGAGGAGGAAAAAGCAGAGGGTAGTAACCAGCGGTGGCTGCCGCATAACGCAACCGGAAGGGTGTGGGGGAGGGGGTAGACAGAGACAAGGTAAGAATGTGAACAAAAAATAAAAAGAACTTATCTTGCCTCCTTCCCTGCCGCATCATGCAGCCTTGTGCTCCTTTTCCTCTGGTGTCCCAGCATTAAATGATGGGACACCAGCACAGGCTTCCCAGCAATCCTGGTGCTGCTTTCATGCAAAACCTTGCATGAAAGAAGCACTAGGATTGGTCTGAGCGGCAGTTACAGCTCCGGGGTCTGTGCAGTTTCTCTAGCCCGGCCATGTATACAGCCAGGCTGGAGAAACCTAAGTGTGCATATGTGTGTATTGTTTAATTTGTCTGCTTCTGGCACAGCCAGTGGGGCTATGCTCCTTCAGCGTAGTGAATGAGCCACCCCTGGTAGTAACAATGCATGGATTATGTTACAATTTTCCAGAAAATACTTTGCAAAATGAAGAAAAAAAAAATCTTTCCTCCACTTTCTCACAATCCTATAACTTTTAGTGCGAATTCATCTAAGAATCAGTGTGCAAATGTTATGTTGTAACATATTTTAAACAAGCTTATTCAAAGCACCATGGACGCCATCAGCGCGAAGGAGAGACACAAAAGGAAAAAGAAGTTTGCTCACAGTCAAACGTATCAGCAAAAGTGGAATTATCCATGTAACAGGGTCAATGGCCAAGGCGGTAACAAAACTGCCCCAAGGAAGGACAAATGTAAACCATTTACCATTGATAACAAAGATTTTTTGAATAGCAAGTCCATGAACGAGTGATAGTGATGGGTGTGCGGTGGGCGAGGTTAAAAGCCCACAAAGAGATTACAACAGGCCAGAGCGCTTGCGCACTCAACCTAAAAAAGGGATGGACATCCCACCTGCTAGTCAGTAGAATCACACAAAAAATGTGTTTCTTTGAAATCAGTCAATCTGAGAGCATCCTTGAAATCTAGAACAGTGTTTCCCATGCTAAAATGAGTGCAATTGGAGGCGTTCAATGTACTGAAAATATCACAATTCCAATCTGCACTTTAATCAATGAGGACTTTCTAAAAGTTTAAATTATTTTCAAAAACACTGAAAGAGTAACACTTATAGATAGCACCTCTGCCTTTTCTAATGTTGAAGGGATTGTTGGTACAAATCAAAAAGATTTTCTGTGCCCAAAAAAAGCTCATCCTGAACAATATTGCTCACAATCACTGATAACTATCTTTACTTTACTAAAATAATGTATGGATTGGAGACATAATGAAAAGAAAATATTGTCGTGCTTACTCTAAATTCTGAGCAACCAGTACAGATTCAATATCGGCTGTACAGGATACATACTCATTTCATCTCGGTTTCCTGGTCCACTTCCGCGTGTAAAAGGGAATTGTCCAATAGTACCAGTCTCCCGCAGGACACAGTGATGGTTCATGGACGACTACTGCTTTACATGCTGTGCTCCAAATTAAGCTGAAACTAATACATAGTAACTAAAAGCCTCCAGTCTGGTTGGAATTTATATTTCTCCATTTGTATTTTGAATGCGCATGATAAACACTATGCTCATTACTAAACGTTCCCTTACAGATATATTAAGTACTCGTGCTGCCCCTTACTGGCTGCTGTAAGGTCTACTTTTGGAGTTTTTCAATCAAATGTCTTCACCGTGTTGGAATCTCTGCTTTATCAGGTACAAATTGCCAGAGGATGGGGGTAATACTCTTCTGATGTGTCGCATAGCTGTATTTTATGTTTATGCAATGTTACTAGCAGCACAGCCCTTGCTGTACATTAACACAGATATTATGTGTGCATAGAATACACTAAATCAAGCACAGTAGTTCATGGCCTAGAAGGCAGGTCGGTTCAAAACTAGTTAAGGCCTTAAAGCTCAAGGAAATCCTCATGTGCTTAACTGTCACAGTTTTTCTGCTTTCGCATTAACAAGCCGGGGAAGGGATTTTCCATTCACTACAACAGTTTCTTTCTACTGTACCTGTGGATCAAGTGTGGAAGAATAAAACAACCTTCCATGATGGAGTATCACATAATGTAAAGAAATACGAGAGTGACGGTTTACGCTTCTTTTCTGTAATCTGAACGAAGACATTATGTTATGTCTTGTTTAACAAATACAGCAGTTCAGAATGAGCATACTACACCTTGCTATGTGAACTCCCTCTGTTTAAAATACACCCAGTGCTTAATTTGTGTTAATGGCTTCCGGGGCTGGGCAATAGCACTTTTTTTTTTAGGGCCGGCACTTATTTTTGTGCCTCAAGGATTTACTGTGCGCAAGACACACACGTGAAAGATGAAGGAAGAGAAAAACAAAAAGGCGTCACAAAAGGCAAAGGCAGAAAGGTGGAAGAGTGAGCTGAAGGGGCTGTAAATGGACTAAAGAGGCCCGAAATAGCTTCAGATTACGCTGCCTCAGTATTACGTGCTCGAACATTCAATTTCAGCAGCCGTGTGTTTCAGAGGAGAACTTTGGGCACCGGCACATTTTTATTTACAAATTAAGATCTGTATACACCAGTACTAGGGGCAAAGCAGGGGAACCACTTGATAGAGGATTGAAAAGATGCGGATATCCGACTTCAGGCAAAATGTCATGATATATGCGGCTATCTATGATTCAACATAGAAATTCCAAGATTGACTATTCTGTAAACCAGCCACTTAGAACAGAGATGGTGATTAGGCTAATTGGTTAGAGATATGTGATAAAATATGAATGGGGCGAACTTGGGATTCTTCCTTTTTTATTTTGTTTGTAGACTTATTCATAATTATGGGAATCATTCTTACTACCATTATTTCCGAGACAAAAGCACATAATTAAAGTCAGTTTGTTTTCCATACATGCAGATTTCAGGATTTGATTTAGAGTTCTGCATTTTCACCTGTAGATGACAAATTCTCTGCCAAGTTCCTAACACCCCTTACCTACATGAGTACAACTCAGTCAGAGGGTTAGCGACACTAGTGAGTTTTACTTGTCCTTGAAAAGGTTCTAGTTTCCTTCTGTGGTTTAGGAAAGTACCAAGTGTAATGTTTACGGGACAAAACTCTGTTCTCCTTTTTTGTGTGTTTTCTTCAACTGATTCTCATCTCAATTACTAAGTTTGGTAATGTGCTTTATGTCTGCATTCGGTGATGTGCCTGATAAATTCATTGGTTCCTGCTGGACCACTGAGGGTACTTTGTGAGATGATTAAGTGAGCACTGGTCACATTGTGAGCGCTGAAATTATAACTAATAAATGTTTCATGGATTCTGTATTTTGAATATGCATAGAAAATGAATTAACATAGAAAATGATGTGTAACTCGAAAATGTGACGCCACTTACTATGTAATGTACTACTAAAAACGTATTAATGTTTATGCAGTGCTTATATGAGTGTGAAATCTGCAGTAATATGTTATACTTACAACTAAATGCTATGCATCTGCTTAAGTGAACTGTAGGCATCAAGTTAGCGAGGTCTAGGCCTTAATAATGCACTGCATCAATTGAAAAAAGCAATGTCAGAATAAAATATAATCTCATGCTTGCTGAATAATAAACGTGTATTGTGCTAACTGAATGTTGACCAAATTGTAGTAGTAGCAAAATGTTTTCTTGTGAAGAAATCTTTTTGCTTAAAGTCCAAACATGCTGATGCTAATCTGGAGTTAGTGAGGTTTCTTGCACCCAACTAAATTGCTATTTGATGTTATTAAGTTGCTGATAACCAAATGTATGTTATTTCCATTGAGCAATTACTCTTATTGTTGATTTATACTTTGGCTTTAGAAGGATTAGTCATTAAGACATTAGTTAAGTTACGATTTGGTCAACCAGTGTTATATCATGTGGTTTTGAGACTAATTTACTCGATATTAGCATTGTTAGTCTAGGGAAATACATTTTCTAACTGATACTAAAGGTGCGGTTATTCGTGGCCTAATGGGTCATGGTCTTTGAAAATTACTGACTCCAAGGAACATATGACACATCTTAAACGAGTCCAAAGGTCTTTTGACGCTTTAACAAGTCCCCATATAAGATTAATAACAAAAATCCAAATAAAATCAGACGCACCCCCAACATCACTGCCAAAGAGCCACATTTTACATTATGTTGAGGGAGCAGCCCAAACGTTTGGAGTCAATAAAGTAGATGTTTATGTTTATGTTTCCAATACTCAGGTCCTACTCAAGTTTGGTCAGATAGGTCAGTGAAATACCCATTATTTCAGAGCTGCATGGAGAAAATCAAGACCTGGGTGACTGCCCATGGGTTTAAATGTGTACATAAATTGACACAATCAAGACTCACAGCAGTTAATACATAATGCCCTGTCATTTGGCCATAAAATATGGACTTCTATAGTATGGTATGAGCCAAAACTGATAACTCATGGTTTAAAAGTGTATTGAAACATAACTTTACATTACCAAGTGGCAGCAGTACCACGATCTCGTTTTTCTAATTTAGGAGCTATTTTGCTCCATCCAACCCTCCAACAAAGTCTACGTGGACACAACTTGACTTGAATTGTCTAATTTACACATCATCTATAATTAAACTGTTGGCTTAATTTGAGTGGTCATATGTTTGAACGACTCCCCTTTTTAGAGGAAGAAACACTGGCTTCACATTAGCTATAGTTCCATAGGATAAGTTACTTATCTTTGTTAATGCCTTATCTGGTAGAGACAATATCTAGTTGCAGATTCCCTACTTTAGGATTTCCCCCAGGCGTCAGTGTGGATCTGGGGATTTTTCTTGAGCAGTACCCCTGCGCACAGTTAGGTGCCGTTGATCAGTTCTGCGTCCGTCATAGGAGTCATCCGTTATCAGATATGACATCACAGCACCACGTAGGTGCCACCCTGGCACACTGACATCAGTTTCTTTTCACGACTTTCAATGCCCGAAGCACAGAAACATAAAGAACACTGACCCTTGTGCGTCAAAACTAGGGCCCTGTAAGAGGAGTACCTTTCCCTAGAAATCAGTTCGCAGAGCAGGGAGGATGGGTAGGTTGGTAAGGAATCTACAACTAGAGATTGTCTCTACCAGATAAGGCCTTACTAAAGCAAAGTAACCTGTCCATCTGATAGAGACGTCTAGCTGCAGATTCCATACCTTAGAATTGATAACCAAGCAATACTATGCCCAGAGGTGGGACTGAGTACTAAGATCACAACGGAAAGTCCTGCAGGAACAAACAAGCAAAGTACCTGTTCCTACTGACTTGACTGTCCAGGCAGTAGTGTTTGGTAAATGTGAGCAGAGATGCCCACACTGTTGCCTGACAGCTGTCCAGGACTAGAACTCTACATGCTAACATCAGTGGCTGCAGCTTTAGCTTTGGGAGAATGAGCACACAATCCATCGGGGTTGCTTTTCAGGAAATGCGTAGAACATTTTCATGCAGAGCACAACCTATCTGGACATGGTTCTCTTCTGCACTCCCCAATCTTTCTTCACACCCACATAACCAACAAAGAGCTGATCATCCAAACGGAACAATGTGGTACGATCAAGGGAGATTGTCAATGCTCTGTTTTGGGTCCAGGCAGTGGAGTCTCTTCTCTTCCTTAGAAGGATGCATGGGTACATAAAAAGTAAGCAAGGAGATGGATTGGCTTACATGGAAGGGCGTGACCACTTTTGGTTGAAAGGAGGCCGAAGTGCAAAGCACTACTTTGTCAGGATAGATGGAAAGGTAGGGTGGATTAGATGACCATGCCCGCAGCACATTCACCCTGGGGGCAGATGTGATGGCCATCAGGGAGAGGGTTTTCAAAATGAGGAGCCTGCGAGGACAATTGCCGAGACGCGCAAAAGGAGTGCACATCAGAAAAGTCAATACAAAATTCAAGACCTATTGGGGCGTAATGAATGGGGTCAGATGAAACATATGAGTAGGGCCTTTAAGGAACCTATTTACAATCGGAGATTTAAACAAAGAAGGTTGACCAGGCAACCATATGAAAGCAGAGATTGCAGACAAATAACATTTGAGAGTACCCATAACAGAGCCCTGCTGGGCCAACAAAAGTATAAACAATAGAACCTCAGATAAAGGGGTGGAAAGGCAGTCAACAGACTTGTCTGTGTACCATGCCACAAATTTCTTCCAACGACAGACGTTTACTGTTTTGGTAGAGGGATTCTTAACTGCCAAGATTACATTACAGACTTCAGGCTGAAGGTCAAAAACTGTCAACTGCCCCCACTCAATCTCCACGCAAGAAGGCGGAGACTGGACGGGTTCAGGTGGAAAACCCTCCCCTGCTGTTGTAACAGATGATCCTCCCAAAGGGGCAGTCTGATCAGAGGATTTATGGATATGCTCAATACCTCAGGGTACCAGACTCATCATGCCCAATCCAAAGCCACAAGGATTACTTGGACCCCATTGTTCTTGATCTTCTTGAGAACTCTGGTCAGAAGTAGTATGGGTGGAAAGGCGTACAAGAGGCCTGAGCTCTACTTGAGACAAAAAGCATTGCTGAGCGTGCCTCCTTGGAAACTTCAACACACAATACTGCTGAAATTGCACGTTCTCTGCGGAGGAGAAGAGATCTAACCAAGGCTCTTCTCACTGCTGAAAGAGACCTTGTGCCACCTCCAGATGGAGACACCATTTGTGAATGACTAACTATTGTTGGCTGTGTTTGTCCACTCCGACGACCACAGAGCCTATCAGATGTTGAACCACCAGGGAAATGCGCTGTTGCATTCAGAGGTGCAGAGCCTACTGACAAAAGGTCCAGGATCCCACCCCACTTGTTGCAATACCACACAATGGTGGTGTTGTCCATGAACATCTGCACTAGCAACCCTTGGAAAGAGGGAAGAAATGCTTTCAATACTAGTCTGACCACCCAGAGCTCCACAGATTGATGTGGATTCTGGACTCTGCTGGAGACCAGATGCTTCTGATCTCTGCCTCTCCCAGGGGGCCACCCCATCCCAGTGGTGATGCATCCATCACTACTGTTAGATCTGATTGGGGAAGAGAGAGGGATCTGCCTCCAACCCCAACTGTGGTTCGTTAGCCACCACTGCAGATCTCACGCAGTTCCCTCCGAGATCTGGACCATGTCAGAGAGATTCTACTGATGCTGTACCCACTAGAACTGCAGGTCCCACTGTAGATCCTGCATGTGCATTTGGCATGTGTCACTAGAGGGATGCAGGTGGTCTCGAGGCCCAGCAGCCTCAGAGTCATTCTCACCAAAATGCAGGACAAAGGCTGAAGCATCAGTATCATAGCCTAAATATCCTGGACTAGCCACTTGGGAGGATAACCCCGAAACGGCACTGTGTCCCGTACAGCTCAGATGAAAGGGAGCACCTGAGAGGGAGTCAGGTGTGACTTTGGCACATTTATAGTTAATTTTCAAAGAAAGGGAGCACACTGCCTACACTCCAGGAACAAAGTATGACCCCAAAGCATCATTGTAAATGCAGTCGAATTTGAAGTCCTTTCAAAAAGTAATAAAGTCTTTCACCTCCGTAGGAGCAGCAAGTGCTGTATATCTCTGTACATGTGTTTCTGGGTTTAGCCCGTCATCAGCAGGGAGCAGCGTGGTATAGGGGCTTGCTTAATATGCCGCCAAATATCTTCTCGGGTTTAAGTACCACTCATGGCGCACAGGTGCCTCCCAAGGCTCGTCAGCCGTGGCTCAAGGAAGCCATCAATAACACACATTCAAAGAGAGGTTTCAGGTTATACTTTGTTGCTGGAGTGCAGGCAGTATGCTCCCTCTCTTTGAAACTAACATTTATAGTTAACCCCAGCAAATGCAGGAGGTCCACCGTAGTCTGGAGGTGGGAGACAACAGCCTAGGGCGAGTCCGCCTTCAACATCCGGTCGTCGAGATAAGGGAAGACTAAAACCCCTGATCTGCGCAGATGTGCTGCAACCACCGCCATCACCTTGGTGAACACCCAAGGGGTACTGGTAAGATAAAAGGGGAGCAGGTTAACTGAAAGTTCTTGTGGCCTAGCGTGAACCATAAGTAACATCTGTGGGACGGCAGGACAGAGATGTAGAAGTAGGTGCCCTGCAAGTCCAACACTCCCATCCAGTCTCCTGGGTCCAAGGCAGCTAGAACCAGAAGAGAAGCACAGTGAGCATTTTGAACCTCTTCTTGAGTAAGAGATTGAAGGACCAAAGGTGTAGGACAGGGCGGAGGCCCTTGTGCTTTTTGGGCACCAGAATCAGCAGGAAAAACAACTATGACCGACTTCTGGCACAGGAACCCTCTTTATGGCTCCCCTGGCCAAGAGAGACGAAACCACCTTGCGGAGAAGTGCCAATTGATCCTCTGTCATCCTATCGTAGGATGGTGGCATGGATGGAGGGGTAGTCTTGAAGGGGATGGAGTAGTCCCTTCAGACTATCTGCAAAACCTACATGCCTGTGATGAATTGCCAGTGGAGCAGATGATGGTGAATCTCACTCAGACTGGTCCCTGGTGGGGACGAGTCAGTCTAGGAGGTTTTGGGGGCAGCTGCTGACGGGGAGGGACGGGGGCTAATAAGGACTGGCAAAAACCGCTGGCTCCCTGAGCAACGAGGGTGGTGGATCCAACGTTCTCGGCCACGCAGAGGGTGTGCAGCAAGCACAGAGGCTGGGCGGGAATGGACATAGCAGAACGCCCCTTCCGTAGCCACGAAAGGGGTGAAAAGCAGACTGAGGGAGGTGAGGGGCAGTCAAAAGACTCAAGGACCTAGCTGTAGCACAAGAATCCTTGAAGCACTTGAGTGCCTAGTGTAGGAAAGTGCCATCTTTCTAGCATAGCTACCCCAACTTTTTGCTGTCAGTGTTTTTAGTTCACTGTAGTTCACTGGGATCCTGCTAACTAGGACCCCTGAGACTGTGCTATTTCCTTTAAATTTGGTTGCTGATAAACGTTTACATCCATGATTGGCATACTGGTGCACTCTTGTAAGTCCCTAGTATAAGCTACTTAGGTACCCAGGGCATTGTTACACCAGGGGGTCCCTCAAGGGCTGCAACATGTATTGTGCCACCCATGGGATGCCATGGAAAGTCTTTTTGCAGGCCTGCCACTGTAGCCTGTGTGAAGTAGTGCATGTACCCTTTCACCAACGAACCTGATCACTGCACTTAGATATTATAAGTAGCCCCTATGGTAGGCCCTTCAGCCCAAGGGCAGGGTGAATGTCTCTAAGTGTGAGGGTACCCCTGCATGAGCAGGGTCCCCCTACAGACCCCAGGCCAATTCCTGGACTCTGTAACTTCAGAGAAGCCATCTTAAGGTATGTAGTGGACACTGGGCAACACGAGTGGACCAACTGAATAATGACTTCTCAAAACCTAGGCATATTTGGTATCAAACAAGTTGGAATCATGCAACTACACTGATCCCAGTGTTAGTTGCATGATAGCCATGTACTCTGGGAGTTCCTTAGAGGATCCCCCAGTTCTGCCTTTACAGCCTTACAGGGTCTAGCTACCAGCCCACGCTGCAGCTGGTCCCAGACACCATTCTGAACTACTGCTGTTAGGCTGGTTCAGAAAAGTGCAGCAGAACAAAGGATTTCCTGCAAGGGAGAGGTGGGACCACCTCCTCCTGTCTATTAGGTGTCTAAGGGCTGAGGTGAGGTGGCCTTTGAGTGCCAACAGACTGCTTTGAAGGCACAATTAGTGCCCTCCTTGCATAATCCAGTTTGCATCAGTTCAGGGATACCCAGTTCCGGCACAAAACTACACAAAGGACAGGGGACTGACCACCCCCCTATCGAGCTTCTCCCCTAGGGAGGTGCACAGAGCTCTGGCCACTTGATTCTGCCAACTTGAAAAAAAGCTGGGCAGAGGCCCCTCGGAGCATCTGACTGGTTAGACCAGGAAGATGACATCCTTGCCCCCCTCTGGACTGTGGGTCACCTCAGAAAGTGACCATCCCCCTTTTAGGGTTACTTAAGGGCTCCCTCATGGGTGGGTCCTCAGATTCGCCAGGCAAGGCTCTCTGAGGAACTCTCAGCCAGACATCTTCTGTTCCTGGCCTCTGGAACCACAGCTGGTCTGCTTTGGAACCGAAACACGTCTGCTTCTGGTGGGAAGGCTTCCACTGTAACACTGTTTCTCTGGATCCTGCAAGAATTCTGAAACATACAAAGCTGTGCACCCTCCAGGGTCACAAGGACTGTTTGCACCTGGAAGCACAAAGGAATCTCCATTGGAGTGAAGGAGTCACTCCCCTGCAACTGCAGGCATCTCAAGACAACGAACGGCTGGTAAAGTCTGCTCTCTCACGGACATCCAACGACTCTGCAACACAGGTGGTTAATCTATAGCCTCCTCTGGGTCGTGCTTGTCTTCTAACCAACTTGGGAAACTGTGGGACTTGCTCCAGCCACTGGACTGGAACCCCTGTGTGCTGCAATTGTTGCATTTGCCAAGGCTTGTTGGCTCTTCCTCCGGGAGACCTCCAGGCACCAAGAAGCCCCAGCCTCCAGCACTCTGCAAAGCGAATATCAGCCCAGTCCTGCTACTCCTGCAACATTGGACTTCTGTTTTGTTGTGCTGATGAGGACTCATTGTGACTCTCTGTGTCCTTCGCCTGTGGGTCACTCACACGGCCTCCATTGACTTTGCTGGCCTTCCTGCATGCCGAGGGCCAGCCCCGACGCCACCTCTTGGGTAGAGTCTCCTGGACCCTGCTGGTCCCCAAATACTTCTTCAGTTCCTGTTTGCATTTGGCAGTGTTTGTGGATGACCGGGCTGGTAGTGCCAGTAGACCCTCCTGCAATCCGGCAACCGGTGAGGACCAGCTTGTAGGTAACTTCTGAGATCTTCCGCAGCTCCTGGACCCCGCAGCTGGACTTCTTCTCACACTGACTTGCAGGAACTACACCTTTGAGAGGATAGGCATTGCCATCTGCACCACCTGGGCAACTCCAAGGGTGCTGGACTCTGTCCCCTTACTTTGCAGGTCCTCCCCATCTGGAATTCATCTCTGGGTTCCACCGGCCTGGTCCATGCATTGTGGCAGCAGGAGAAAAATCTGAGGCTTCCACTGACTTTAGAGAGAGTCCCTTCTCCCCTCTGCATCCTCTTCTAGGTACTCTTGTCTTCTGGGTATCCTGGGATAGGGGCACTCTCCATCCATCCACTTCTCCGCTGGCTTGCTCGGGGACCACTGGGAAGGGTTCTGAGTTCCACAAACTCAAACCACTACTCTCTGTATTAGCCAATGGGACAACTGGGTGGGTAACTACCTTGCACCTGGTTGATGGGGGGACACACTGTACTTACCTCTGAAATTTCTATCTGCCCCAGCCCCTAGATAACTACCACACTTACCTTGGTTGCGGTCACTATTTCACATTCCACTTTTATAGTATATGTTTGGCATAGGGCCCTGTGTATTATTTATGGTATTTCTGATTGTTATTTTGTGTGTGTATACTGTGTGTATATAAATCTCAAAAGGTAAATATACCAATGATAGTCTAGTAGTAGTGCTGTAATAAAATATCCTTTATTTATGCAACACTTGTATGGTTCTTTCTTGAGAGAGAGTTGCTGTCTGACTATTGTGGCATTGCAAGTGCTTTACATTCCTTCTGGATAAGCTTCAGCTGCTTGCCTCAGCTACCCCAGAGAGCTTTTGCTCTCTGGACACCTATTCACTATCATTAAGGGTTGTCTGGACTCAATATAGGATGCCACACCATAGGTGTACACCATGAATTGAGCCAGCATCCTACACCAAGTCTGCTTTTTCTCTGAAGAGACAGATGCCATCAAAGAGAATGCTCATAAGGTTAGATTGGCCATCCCCCCAAAATCCAGATGTCCTCAACCAGGCATGGTGCATCAAAGCCACCGTTGATGCAATCACTCTGCCAAGTGAGTCGGTCATGTTCAGTCCACATGGGACTGCAAATTTTGCTGCATCTTTCCCTTCGGCAACTGTTTGAGAGAGTACAGGCCAGGTTTCCTCCAGGACCTGTGGCAGCACTTGCGCAACTGTATCCCACAGAGTGTGGGAGTAATGACCCAAAAGGCATGCAGTGTTCACGGACAGCAATGCCAGGCTGGAGGAAGAAAACATCTTCCCAAGGTGGTCCAACCTCTTGGATTCCTTATCCAGGAGTATGGAAGGGAACACCCACTGGGATGTAGAGGTTTGGATAACCAAGTCTCAAGGGACGGGTGTTGCATCAGTAACGCTGCGTCAGCTGGAGCAGGCTATTGGAGGCGGACAATAATCCTGTTCACAGGAGCCCCTGTGCTAGGTTTGGACCAGGTACCCATTGGTAAGGGCTTCATTAATGGGCAATAGGGTTTCAGAGGATGAAGCCCTGGCCTGAAGCACCTCTGTCAGGAAGTTAGTCCTTGATTACCACCGAAGGCAGCTTGAGGCCCAGGACCTGGGCCGGTCTCTGCACCACTGAGGACTCCTCTTCCTCCTCAGTACTCAAGGTAGCGGGAGAAAGCATGCCAGTGTCTGGGGAAGTATCCAGACCACTGGCTTCACCCAGGTCTGTATGCCAGTCTATAGGATCTTGGAGCTGGTATTCTAAAAGGTCCAGCGACCCTTCCCATTCCTCACTGTACCTAAACCCATAAAAATAAGGGTCAGGATCCAACAAAGGGCAAGGCCCCTGTTGTCGGAATAGGCGTTGTGTGACGCCAATCTGGCTCTGTGACGGAGTCAGCAATGAGGATGAGGGCGGCATTGCCTTTGGCACAGGCAGTGTGAAAGCTCGACCACTCACCTGAAAAGCAGGTCATCTGTAGGGGCGATGACAGTTCCACCATCCTCCCAGGACACCTCCCGGCACTGTCAATCTTAACACGGGAGTCCCGGCAGGCCCCCGAAGGAAGAGGGATTTGTATAACAGAGAGAGAGAGAGAGAGAGTTACTGCCACTGCTGCCTGGTCCAGCCCAGCCCTACTCTTGAGGGTGCAGGTGGTTGGTGTCACTGCGTTGAGGAGTCAGGTTCTATACGATAAAGGAACAGGTATGAGTGCTATGCTGCCCAATAAGCAACTAACGCTCACGTACTCACTTAGACTCCCAGAGAATCACCTGTCACTCAACTTGCTTCCTTGTACTTTCTGTCCACTCCATAGGGCTGGCAGGAATGTCACTATTGCCTGGGACTTCTCCCTGTCCTATATCATGTTAAATAATCAATGTTGACGTTGTTGTCCACACTAAACATGTAACTTAACTAAAACACACAAAACAGGAATATTTTCTTCCCACAAGCAAACATGCATAAGCACTGCCTGAACAATAAAGCTCAGAAGACTTTCAAAACATGATTGCCCCCATGTTCATTTTTGTGACAACCACTGACATTGAGTATGGATCAACACTGAAAAAGATTTGTAGGAATTTGTGATTTTGTTAGTAACAGGTGGCACACAAACATTAATGAGGGTTATATATTCTTAGAACATGGTTTTAGGTGCGGCACTTTCTTTCACAGGTGACAAGTTAAAGACAACAAGCGATTGGATAAGAGTAATAATAAAAAAAATTAAGGTCCCACAGACTTTCAGACATTCTTGCTAACCACCTTGAATGTCTCTTTTTCTGAAATGAAGGTCACCAAAGTCCTTTTTAAAAATACAGGAATGATTAGTTCAAAAGCATTCACACTACTATGAGTGCCTTTTATTTTGTCACTTAGCTTTACTGGAAGAAGTCTTTGATCCTGGTTGCTAAGCAACAGTGAGAAAGCCTTGGGGAATTCTCAGCTGGGCTGGCTCTCCAACTCAGCTTAGTCCTTTCCCTGGATGCCAGGCAACATTGAAGAAGCTTGGAGGAGTTGGATGACCCTCTTGACCTCAGCTCCGCAGAAACAGGAAACAAAGCCAAGCACTGCCTGGCCTGTATGAGGCTATTTATGGTCTCTCTTGGAAGAAGTCAGTGTAGCACATGGCCAACAGAAGAGCAGGAAGGTGTTGCCTAGTTACCAGGACAGCAGCTGTCTAGAAACATGCAGGGGCTCAGGTGTTTACAAACCGGCCTCGTGGGAGCAGAATAAAGCAGAATAAACAAGCCTTGGCAATGACAACTGTACACATTAACAGCAACAAGTAACAAGCCTGGATTAAACCCAGCAATACCGCATTTATTATTTAATGTAACATGATTGAGCCAGCACCCCTGGGGTAGCTGGGTGCACTCAACACAAGAACTGGTACTAGACGGGGGAATCATAACAGGCAGTGCAGCAGCCTTGGAGCCGTCATCATGAAAGGTTGAGGCGGTACGACTGACACCGGTTCGGATCCTGGAATGGATCCATAGGTGCCCCCAGAGTTGAGGCCGAAGCCGCTGGAGCAGAACCTGAGGGGGCCCCTTTAGATCCCATGGGTCCCAAAGTTGGACTGCCCTAAAATGAGGCATCTAGACTCATAAAAATATTTGAATTGGGCTTGGGTCGCTATGGTTCCTGGAAATTCGGGGAGGCACAGAGCTAACCCAGACTCACGCTCTGCAGATGAAGGCCTAGAGTGTTGACTCTCCGTTTCCCTTGTCTCGTTGGCGGACAGAAGGGGTGAAATTGAAGAATGTTTGCTCTTCTTCGACTTCCTATGCTTCAACTTACCCGATTGCCCAGAGGACTGGGAGTTGGACTACAGGGGAGGATGGTTTTGGGGGGTGGGGGGAGGGAGAGGGAGGGTGGGAGTGCTCTCGGAGCACGACTCTGGGTCATGCTCCAGACACCAAAGGCACACGTGGTGAGGATCTGTCACAGACAACGCCCGATGACAGGATCCACAGGACTTAAGACATTGTTGATGCACCGCAAGTGTAGATACTCAAAAGTCTTTTACAAATAGTCGAAAAAGGCCGGTCAAAAAGTGACTGAGAGGTAGCTCTGTGTTTGGATCAGCACTGGCTGATGAGGAAAAGAAAGGATGTCAGCACACCAGGGTGGAGCCTATATAGGACCCATGACGTCATATCCGACACAGATGACACAGACGCAGAGCTGATCAACACCAAATAACGGCACACAGGGGTACTTCGACAAAAATCTCAAGATTCAGACTGACGTCTGGGGAAATTCTAAGGTAAGGAATCTTACTAGAAGCCTCCATCAGATGACTGTAGTCTAGATAAGGTCAGACAAAAATATAGTTTACAAAATTATCGACACACTGGAGTAAAGAATACAAAATCTACACCAAATGGGGTGATATTTTTGTAAGCAATATTTAGGTCAAGATATTTCTGCCACACAATAACATTGTTAGTGATATTCCGACATACAATCTCACATTAATTTATGTGTAACATTATACGTTCTATGTGCTGTAAAGGCGTCCAATTATACTATGGTTCCCTCTTTTGTGTGGGATAATTTGAAACATACATGCCTTCTCACTAGCTGAGAACTCCATTCTATAAGTTCCATTAACAGTTTCTCTAATTTTCACAAACAGAAGTGTGTGCACTCTTTTCCGGTATGGTTATGAGTTTTCTGTAATTTTTTGCATTTGGATTTTCAAAAAACTTCTAAGACATCTTTTGCAGATTGATCAATACTCTGACGTAACAGTTACTTAAATAGACTAATCAGACTAGGTCCCAATATTTAAATGCTATAGTTAGGCTAATATCTTCAGCACCCCAAAGCACATACGTTCTTTAACTATGGCACATGCAAACACAAATATATTGTATCAGTCCTCACAGAAAGCTCAGAACATATAAAAGATACGTCTGTTTTGCCCGAGGTTTGCTGAATCTCATGCAGTGTGGAGATTCCTTTATATTTAAACATTTGAGTGAAATATTCATTCCTAAGAGACTTGAATGAGTCAACATTTTATTTGGCAAAAATAAGATAGCCTTATTGTATTAAGGTTATTAAGTTAATATTGCTGTTAATATTGTTAGCCTGTATTGCATGTTCAGTTCTGCTGTCCATTTCAGGGCAATATCTTTGGATCCATAACTCCTGAAGGCTCATGTGTAATGTAAAAAGTCATGATGAAGGGCTGATCATGCTTAATTAAATCTTGAAGACATTTAGACTGAGGGGGCGATATTGACAATGTGTTTTTGTACAAGTAGAGCAACTATCTCAAGTATTTGAGAAATAATAATTTTAAGGACTTCTTGGGTCCTAATTATGAATTTGAAAACGGAAATGTGCTACTCAAAATATGGTTTGGAACATATTGTCCTCTTAACATCCTAATACTTGCTTATTATTCTTATACTTGCGTCTGAAATATTGACCAAAAGTGTATTAATGTGGGGAATTTGGAAGCCCTTACTGTGAACCTACTTGAATCAAAGAAGCTGTCATTATAGTTTGTTTACCTTTTCATGGGGTGGCAAAGTCCTCTTTATGATTATAGCCTTGATTTATATTATTTGTGCAACAACGTTTGTTTTTCTGTGCAGGATGTTAACTATATACAATAACTGATAACAATGGCATTACTGGTCACTTCAAATTACCTGCCGTTTGTGATCTTATGGACATGGCAATGAACATGATAATAGATGGGAGTTATGGTTGCACTCTGCAACATCGCCAGTAAAGGTCAGTGGTCTTAGGTTTTGAATTATGACCAAAAAGTCTCTTCAACAAAAGTGTTTTTTTGTAACGTTTCAGGTTTTTTTTTATAGTGTGAAAAAGGTATGGATCTTAGTACCTAAGCCTAATTTTCTTTGCTTTAAGATGCAGTAAATGAAGGGACAGATTAACGGCAACATAGACTGATTGCCAGAATTGGCATTTGTTAGGGCATGGCAGGAAAGCACAATTCCCTGTTGTCTATACAACTGATTACCTATTGTACAAGACAGTTTTTAGCTCTTCAGCCTGCAGTTTTCTGGATAAATCCATACTTTGGCTGCTGTTCTTCAGGTGTGGCGAGCTGAATGGCCTTGCTAGAATGGGCAGGGTAAAAGGCAGCATATCAGCCCACCACAAAACTATCTATTATCACCCTGGGAACTCTGAAAGAGAACCTGCAGTTGACCTATTGAAGTTTAAAGCAAATTTAAACTCTGGAAAATCTGATCCAGGTATTGAGGCAGTAAATTCCATCTTTGAGCAACAAGTCTAAGTCCAAAGCATATGTGGGTGGAGGGAGTGGGGGTCCAACTTGGCAATCACTCCCTCTGCAATGTTTTTGATTACATTTCAGAGTCATTTGTTACTTTCTGAGCTGTCCTTCCAGGTCTTCTCGTCCAGAATTGTTCTTCCTGTTCCTCAGATTTTACTCCCCCTCTTGCACTTCCATTTCCCGCCTCTGAGTCCCAGACTGAGCCAACAATTCCTGTACCTGCTCCTCACTTCAGTGTAGCCTGCTCCAGCTCCAGCTCCTGTGTTGCTGACAGTTCTGAACACAGGACGAGGTTCATTGTAAGTGAGCATCTGCTAGGGCATGTCTCAAATCCCTGTTGTGGGTGTTCTCTGGATCAGTTTTGGGATAGTGTACAAGAATGTATAGGGACCACAGAGGTCGGAGGGCACATACAGTCACATCTCTGTTACAAATGGAAGCTATTTAAAGGAACACAACATGGAAACCTCAATAGGGGCGTGTCTCCATGCTCTTAAGGACTACCAAAAGGTACTTCCTTCCATCCAAAACATACATTTGCCCACATCTACCAAGGAAAAGGGGTCAATAAAACTAACCAGGGAATAAAAGGTTTAACAGTCTTATCAAATCTAAGATGAACTTTAACCCACTGGAGGAACTGAGGGCTATTAAACTCTTTACATCTATACATCTTTCATAATGCCTTTTCTAAGTAGCCACAATATTGTGAAAGGCACAGAGTGAAAGACGGGAGATGCTGTATCAAAAAGCATCAGTAGAAAGGGACAAATTAAGATGCTAAAATAATGGAGTTGACTGATGTACCCGAAGAGAAATCTAATGAGGCAAAAACTTGATTGCTGTTGCAAACATCCTACTGTTCTCCTTGGATCAATACATCAGTTATTTAGAAAGCACCTTCATAAGTTTGGGGTTTAGTATACTGCTCAAGAGAGGCTCTATACTGCTAAAAGGCCTATGCTTATCCTCATATCTCTAACCAAATCTTTGCTGTTTTAGCAACTAGCAGCAGTTTTCATTTCCGATTCCCATGTTAAAATCAGTATCTGCATTTTAAATAGACACTGACAAAAGCTAAATGTTCGCTTTTGTTAAGATAAAAACTAGAATGTGGTGGTAATTACACGTTTGGCGGTCTGATCACCCAAATTCCATTATGGCGGTGGGGAGGCAGGCGTTTGTCAGTCTGACCACCCAAATTCCAATATGGCGGTTGTGGCCTCACCACCGTCTTATTACGATGGTTCCATCTGGCTCACCGGTGGATCGTTGTATTACAATGTTCCTGTCAGCCTACCCGGAGGAAACAGTGTGCCAGCATTGGCTCAGCAGTTGCAAACAGCACATTTGGAATGCACACTGTCTGCTACAGCAGAGAGGGGGGCCCACAACGCTGCCTACCACCAGCATTTTCATGGGAGGAGAGTTGTGATCAGCAGTGCCGTGGCTCACCACTACTTTCACTGCCACCAACTGATTGTCATCCCTGATCCCAGCGAAGGCGACGGGCTCCTGGCAGTCCAACCCCCAGGATTATAACTTGGCAGTCTGAGAACTGCCAAATTCATAAAGAGGCCCTGGGTACCTACAAATAACACATTTACAACCATGCCAAAAACAGTCACATAGATATAAGCGAATTAGATCACAGGCAGACAAAAGCCATAGTATGGATTTTGAAAGAAAAAATATATAAATGGTCAGAATTTTCAGGTATGATGGCGGGCTATGTATCCGCAGATTACATTCAGCGTCATATACATTGAGAAGTGGGCAAACGCAATGGCATAAGGGCCTGTAGCTGGGTGCTTTGACCCCCATCACAACATCCGGGCATCTCCACAATAGACGAGTGGTAGCAACAAGGTAAGACCCAAGATGAGTGCTGCCAAAGCGATGGCTAAGGCCACATACAGGAATGGTAACTGAGCTAGATAGGGATGTGATCCTGTAGGAGGTGAGGAAAAGAGGTGCAAATAGAAGGCACAAGCATTATGTTTCCGGACTACATACTTCCACTGAAGAAATAATGTCATTTATTTGAAATAGTCAAAAGGGAAATGCAGGGATCTGAACCTGAAATACAGGATGTATTTTTTCAGCAAAGCTCAAGATATGACACAGAAAGAAGTCACACTTCTTTGTGATGGTCCAACAGGCATGGGAATGGCTAGAGACACTGAACAAATGAGAAGGAATACACTGGGGGCGATTTGCCGGTCATTGAGCCCAGAGTGCAGAGGACAAAGGAGACCATGAGACAGATAAGAATCAAACTGAGCTACTGGTGCAGTGAACTGGTGATGTATATGGGAGGGCTGAGGGTGGGGGACATTGGCAATACTTCAGTATAGAGGCCTGTCCACACAAAATACAAGGGATCTAACCTAATGGGTATCCTAATTTAGATGCCTACACAGCACTGGATCAGTGAAAGCAAGATTTTCAAAAAGATTACCAGTGATTTACTAAGCCAAAAGACTTATGTTGCATCTCATACAGTACTGGACAAGAGTGTTCCATAGGGAATGGACAACTTGGTCATAATTGCATGGGCTCACACAAGGGAGCCAGGGCACAACACAGTTTATGGTTAATAAAGTTCAGATGTGAGTGCCGGAGATCAAGGGGTCAGATAGGGTGTGGGAGTGGATCAAGGACAAGATGAACAGACATTTGCTAGAAGCATTAAGATGAAAGATACTGTAACAATATTGTCTTGTAAAATTAGGGGGTTAAACAACTGTACCAACACAGCAAGGGTGGAAGCATATTTACACAAACAGGTGGTGTAGATTGCCTGCCTACAAGAGACAAATGTCCTACCTCAGGAAAAAAGATCAACTGTGAAGGAAGTGGAGCGGCAGACTATATCATGTGGAGGTAAGCACACAAGCTAGAGGCGTGAGAATATGGCCGGCACCAAAAGTACTGTACAAAGTGCACACAACAGTAATAAATATAGAAGGGAGATATATACTGTTCATCAGAAAAGACCTGGCAATTATAGGGCTGTAAAAAATTAGCATGAAGAAGGAGACATTTTATATTGATGTGGGTAAACTGGTCTCTCACTGCATAGACGCAACCAAGACACGAATAGGAGATTTTCAGTGCACTCTGAAAGTCTGCCAAACCAAACAAATATAAAGGGCATTTGAAGGTTAACAGAATGCAATATAGTGGACATGCAAATGTTGGATATTTGGAGGGATCAACACCCCCACGTAAGGAATTCTCACACTATACACAAGCGACTGGCACATATACTAGGATTGATTACACGCTGATAAATTGTCCGCATCCACAGCAAATATCAGGAATGATATACACAGGCAGAACATTATTAGACCATTTGCCACGTAAATCTAAATTCCAATGTCAAAAATGTAGGTCAGAAATACTTCTATGCAGATTACTAGTATCAGCCCTGCAGGAAGCATTATTTAAGCAAGATATGACAGAGGGAATAGAGACCTATTTTGAGCATAATGGAAGCACGGCTAGGACAAGAGACCTGGAGTGAGATGCAATAAAGGTAGTAATAGGAGACATGACCATGGCGAGTACGTTGTCAAGAAAAAAAAAAACATACATTCAAAATTACTGCTGCAGAAAAAGATCTGAATAGACAGCAAAAATAGCATGCAGATGCAGACACACAAAAGTTAATGTATGAACTGAAAAAGAGTATACATGAAAGAACCGCAGGGAGGGAACTGTTATAAAGTACCTAGTTCCAGCAACTACTACACAGTGAAGGAGACCGCACTAGGAAAATGATTGCATGGCTGTTGAGGCAAGAGTCACAGCATATAAAGGATGAGCATGGCACACTTGTAAATATGCAAGATTTTACAAAAAACTATGCAAACACATCACACCGGCACACAGTAATGTACACATCGCCTGTGCCAAGACTGATGCAGGAGCCGTAAGCCCTGTTAGACGAACCCATAAACCTGCAGCAGATAAAAGTACGTAAAAGAAGTAAATATGGCCAAGACACGGACAAAATGGTATCAAACATACAAGGATGTGCTGGCAGAAAAATGACTGACGGTATATCAAAAAGCATTAAAAAAGGGAAAACTGCCCAATTCAGTGAGGGATGCCACTATACTAGTGCTCTTGAAACCAGGGAAGGACCAACATGGATGCAGGTCTCATAGATCACTATCCATGCTCAGCACAGACAACCAGATAGAGGGAAGTTTCCTTGCAATAAGGCTGAATGTAGTGATTCAAGACTAAGGTCCAGGTGTACGAAAATGCAGGCTTGCAATTTCCTAATAGCGATTCGCTATTGGGAAATTGCAAACTGTGATGTATAACAGTGTGTTTGACACGGTTAGCGATCCCCAATGGGTCACACATGGACCTGCCACATCAATACTCATGAGGCCGGCTGCAATTTGCGACCCATTTGTAATGGCGGCCTGCTCGGGTCAGCAGACCACCATGTCCGTGACTGCTTTTTAAATATAGTATTTATTTCCTTTTTGAAATGCTGCCCATTTTCTCTAAAGGAAAACAGGATTTTATCACCACCTCCTTCAAGGAGTTGATAAAATCTGAATGGTTTGCAACCAAAATGCAGTCTCAAAACATTGAGCCATACCAGTGCAATTCAGTATTAAGAAGGGACGCCCTAAACATGCTCCTTCCTAATACCAAATCACAAAACCAAAATGCAATTTGGTAACAGGTTACAAAGTCACATTTTGCTTTTGATACATCACAAAATACATTTTTCCGGTAGCAAATGGCCCAATGAGCTGTTGCAACTGGAAAAATGCTTAATTCATCTGGCTTTAAATCCCGTCAGATCAGAACAGTTTTACACAGGGGAGGAGAATAGCGTTACATATCAGACACATGGTCAGTGTGGGGGGGGTGGAGCATATCGACCAAGCAATTTCAATAGTCACTAGATGCAGAAAAAGCATCCATCAGTGTTGTACAGTACTATCACTTCTCGATCCTTAGACAGATGAATTTTGGGGCACAATACAGAAACATGACAGCCGTGCTATACATCAAACCCCCAGCAAGAGTCAGTACCAATTATATGTTATAGCAGCAGTGGTAGAGGCACACGGCCCCTTGTTGCGCCTGCTATGTGCACTCGAGGTCGAGCCCCTATTGTGCAGAGTGAGCATGGCAATAGACAACTGGTCCATTTGAACATGGGCGAGCAGGGACGTGGTGTTGTTATGTATAGAAGACCTACTGGTTGACTTAAAAATCCGGGACTACCCTCTTGACAATGCTACTACAGGAATTGGGTGAGCTTGGGAAGCAGTTGGGCAAAGGGTTAATGAGCAGAGTTCAGCGGGGGAGTTACACTGAGCGCAAAAAGAAGGCTTGATGGTCTAAATGCTGTGGGAGCTGAGCTTGTTCTGATATCTCAGAATTTAGGTGTCAAATGATAAATATGAATCGATTGATCTGAACCATTGTAGACTGCTAGAGGATATAAAGGGGAAATTAGACTACCGGTCATCACTGCCCGTCATTAGTGGGAAAAAGCCAATGTTAAAATGCTCATGCTGCCTAGGTATGTATATTGAATCCAATGCTGCATGTACTCCATTCTACAAAACTTTCTTAAAAATTGAAATCAGCTGTAATCAGCCTAATATGGGATAGGGAAAGGAAGTATAGTGAAGATGGATGCATTACAATGCACATAAGAGCAGGAAGGACTGCGAGATCCAGTTCTAGAAGTCTATCATCAGGCCTTCCAACCACAATTTATGGTAGGATGGTATAGCAAGGAAGGAACTGTAAATACATCTCTAATTGGAGGAGCGCGACAAAAAGAGCTGACAAGGAACATCAAGGAAAATAAATAACGCAGCAGACTTACAAGCTTGGACTCAGTAAAGGGCTAGGTGGGGATGCGGGCTGCCTTACACACTAAAACAGCCATTATGGGAAATGCCAGAATTCAGGAGCAAAGCCGGAGAACTCAGTATGGGAACCTGGAGACAGAGGGGTTGTTGAGAGACAGGTGACGGAAGATAATTCCCTAGGAGTAACTAACGGAACTTCCTCAAATAGGGAGAGGCCCGTTTTTGCACTACTGGGAAACCCGGAGGGGAGAGCAGAAAGTATGGACAGCGACCGGACAGGAGCCCATAAATGTTAACACGTTGGCATTGAAACTGCAAACGGACGGGGGTATTGGGGTTATTAACTGCATTTATCAAACAATGCACGCGGACGTAAACATTCACTGCTGTCCACAAGACAGAAGTGTGAAACAGATTGTTGTGGCCCATTGCAATGTCAAGGGTGGTAGGAGGCACTTATACTTATTAGTAAAGCAGCAAGCAGTAGCCGATTTTGGCAGTTCTAATTATATATTACACCTAGGATGCTTCACAAGTCAGATAACACAAAAAACAATGTCTTAAATGCAGACAGGATGAGGCGACATGTTACTACCTCACAGGGTCATGCAACACGATCCAATGGTCTGGCAACCAGCAGCAAGCATGTATACCAAGAGGTTACTAATATTTGCACAGGAGACCTCAATTTCTATTTGTTGGGTACAGGAGCCTGTCACACTAAACACAAAGTAAATACAACGTGCGTAGTATTTACATTATTGTTAGCTAGACCGAGAATGGCAATAAATTGGCCTAGTCCTAATGCATTGGAAGTGGCAGGGTGGTTAAGGGCCGTGAGAGAATGAATGGTGCACAGCTGAGGTTATGGTATTAGTGAGTCCAGACGACAAATTAATGGAAAATCTAATGTGGTAAATACGAATAAGAAACTCGAGATCCCCCCAGATGAAAAGCCACCGTAGATAAAAAGTTTGAAAACTGGAAAAATTATCAGCAAGCTTTGCTGTTACACTACATGGATGAGGAACAGCATAAAGTGAATAAAGCAAACCCCTCGACAGAAACAAAAGACAAAGGCAATGTACAACAAAGAACCACAGTGCCGCACTCTGGCACATAATTAATGTATTTGTTATATTTGAGTTTAGACAAAGAGCAACAATTAGCTTATGAACGTAAGCATCGATATGCAGGAATATGTTGCAATATATACGTATTTGTAAAACTGTGAAATTGTAAAAACTGTAAAAAGTAAGTGCATTTGTGTGCTAATGTGCCTTCTTTTAGGATCTAAATGTAGCCTAATTTTAAAGTTTGAAGGGGTAATGCAGGTACAGCAAATAGCTGTGATTAACCACCAAGTTAAAAAGTTAAAGCTAGTCCCAACCCATTGCTGGACAGTTTGCGAGTGTGAGCAGTCTCACCTAAAATTATATCAATCCATAACCAAAACATATTCATTATCCCTTCTTCATGCACTGTCCACTGCGGAAGACCTCTGGTATATGGGTTCCTTGCCTTAAATCAGCCATTGTAGGATGCTTGCTCTTTCTGCACCGAAAATAAAACAAGCATTTGCAATACAACAGGTCTCGCATTTGTGAGAGTTTAAGCTATTGATGTTGTAAATGACAATGTCTTTTACCTATGCGTTTTGTTTTGGCGTGTAGTGGATGTATGGACAGACACAGCTGCAGCACTACCAAGAGGACTCAGAATGGAGGAGTTACCAACAGGAGCAGAGAAGCAGCTGCAGCACTGTCTAGGAGACTAAGAATGAGGAATTACCACCTAAATAGATTGCAAATAAAAACAAGTTTAAATTAGCAGATCCACAGAGATGTATAAAGTCCACTTTTACCGTGCACACAAACTAACAGCTTAAACATGGGACAGTCTGCTATTAAAACACAGTAGCACTGAATACAAAGGGCCCTCCAGCACCGCAGCTACAGCTACATACACTTAGTGAATGTTCATTAATTTAATAAATTAAAGAATAAAAATCAGCGAAAAGACAATGGGACCATACCAACCATGTGCTTAAACAAGAACGCAAGTTTTGGAAGCCCAGGTCTAGCACATACAGTAATTTCACAAACCTGGGAAGAGATGCCCTAACCTGCCAAAAGGGACAGGGTCTTACATCCAAAAAGAAAAGAAATTCCTTAACACATACAGTGCCATTATAGCTCCACAGCACTACCAGCTTCAAGCCACTTAAAAAAGCTACTATGTGAAGCAGCACTACCAAGTCTGAAAAACAGCTGCACTGGCCTTTCAAAGATGGTGCGTCCACGTACAGGGCCCATATACTGCCACAGTTAGGCCAGCTTCAAGGCACTTAGCATGCAACGCTTGTAAGCATTCTGCAGAAAAGATGACCAAAACAGATCATAAATGTAAACAAAATTAATAAGTAAAAAGTTTAAATGTAGAAAGCCACAAAGATGTATAAAATGCACTTTTAACACACACACATACTAACAAGCTTAAAAATTGAAGTGTCTGTTATTAATGCCTGGTACCATTGAATACAAAGCCCTGTAGCATCGCAACTACAGCTGCACACAAAAAGTAAATGTTCATGAAATATCATAAATGCAAGTATAAAAATCAGTGAAAAATCAAATGGTGCCATCCAACCATCTGCCAGTACAACATTTTCAAGCCCAGGTCTAACACATGCAGTGCTCTTAAAGCACCACAGCACTTTCAGCTTCAGGCCACTAGAAAGAGCTACTGTGGCAAGCAGCACCAGCATTTCTGAAAAGCAGCTACGCAGACCTTTTAAAGATGGTGCCACCATATACAGGGTCCATACAGTGCCACAGATATGCCAACTTCAAAGCACTTAAAGACAGCAGCTGAAAGCGTTGAGCTTAATAAATAACCCAAATAAACCATCATTGTTAAAAAAAAAAAAAGGTTACATTTGAGGAGGCATGGAGATGCCTAAAGTCCACTTATACTGCACACATGTACAAACAGCTTATACACAGGAGCATCCTCTATTAAAGCACGATACCTCCACGTACAGGGCTCTGCAGCGAAGTCAGACATACAAGATACAAGCAGAAATGGCAGAGCCTTAAACAGGAGTGCAAGACTTTCAAACCTGGAGTCTCCACATGCAGGGTGTTGTAATGCCTTGAAGCAGTACCTCCAGCTTCAAGCCACTACAACGAGATACTATCAGAAACAACACTGCCATGTACTTAAACAGGACCAATCTTTAAAAGTCCAGGTCTAACACATGCAGTGCCCTTATATCTCGGCAGCACTGCCAGCTTCAGGTCACTAGAAAGTGCTACTGTCAAAAGCAGCACCGGCATGTCCAAAAAACAGTAGCGTGGGCCTCTAAGAATCCGTGCCTCCACATACAGGGCCGGTAAAGTGCTGCAGTTAAGCCAGCTTCAAAGCACTTAGCAAGCATGCCCTGTAATAAATAACCCAAATAACTCAATAAGATAAATAAATAAATAAAAAGGTTAAAATTTGCTGAGCCACGGAGATATATAAAGTACACTTTTACCATACACACATACTAACAGCTTAAACATGGAAGCATCCGCCATTAAAGCCCGATCCATCTGCATACAGGGCCCTGCAGCACCGCAGCTACAGCTGCACACACTTAGTGAATGCTAATAAAATATCATAAATTAAAGTATAAAAACAGTAAAGAGTAAAATGGGGCCTTACCACGAATGTGTGTAAACTCCCCTAATACCAGACGGTGGGTGATGTGTGAACTCACTTTTTACTGGAAACATAACCAACACGCAATCAACCCAAAAAATAATTTATGATCTATAAGCTCCACTTTTAGCGTAAACACATCCCAGCATTACCTGGCAAGCAGCACCAAGGCGCCAAGCTTAATGATCAGATAGAAGAAACACAGAAACGCTGTCCTTCAAAGACCAAAGCCTCCACATACAGGACTCCTGCAGTGCCGCAACTACAGCTGCGTAGTGATTACTAACCAAACTTTGTGAAAGTAAGGTATAATAACAATGAATAAAAAAATCATTAGGGCCGTAGCACACAAATATGTAAAATTCCCTTGTCCTCTAAAAAATAAAATACCAACACACTACTAGTAATTTAACAAACTTAACTTTATTTACATCTTGTAAGCATACCAATTTACAGATAGCAAAAAATGTAATGATTCTAGCACTTCTAAAAGATTTCACTCTTGTGCATACAAAACAAACTCCATCAAATACCAACTACTCTGTGGGGTGAGGTTGATATGGGGGTTTACAGCAAAAATCATACCTACAACTAGCTAGTGTCAGAAGCAGAGGCGGCAGAGCCTTAAAGAAAAATGCGAGCCTTTCATACCCGGAGCATCCACATGCAGGGCCCCTACAGCGCTGCTTACTGTCAGAAGCAGCTTCGCCATATCCTTAAACAGGAGTACAAACACTTGAAGCTCACATCTAACACACACAGGGCCTTGATTTATACTTTTTTAGCACCGCATTTGCGTCTTTTTTTTATGCAAACCTGCTGCAAACTTACAAATTTCAATTAATTTTGGTAACTTTATGCCGCTTTTGCGTCAAAAAATGACTCAAATGCGGCGCTAAAAAAAGGATAATTCAGGCCCCCAGGATCTTTATAGTGCCGCAAAACTGGCAGCTTCAATCCACTAAAAACTGCTACTGTGGGAAGCAGCAGCGACATATTAAAAAAAAAAAAAGTCTGTGCCAAGCTCGTTAGCAGAGTTGAAAACTGAAACTTATGGCAGGCTTGTTACTAAAGCATAATGGCAAAAGCTGCCGATTTCGGAGCTGGGGAACACGATTCGATTATTGGAGACAGCCCAACATCCTGTGATTTCGGGCAAATTACTTTATTTCTCCTTGCACCAAAAAATAAAAGTGTCCTTGGGTAATGTAAAGAGTAATCATATATTGTGCTTTAACAACTTTGTGTCGAGTTCACGCTCCGTGAAAGTGCCAAAAAAAATACTGCAGTGATCAAACAAAAGCGTTTAACATGAAGTACGGCATGTGAAAATGGCCGCCGTTCTGACACACAGCAGTGGCAAACTAAAACAAGCATTTGAATTGCAATGGGTCTCGTGTTCACTCGAGTTAGAGCTATTAGCGTTTTCTTGCCACACAAACTGAAAATAAAAAGTAAAACAGTTGACATAAGCAGCCGGTTCAATGCGCCACCGTGAGCTCGCAGAGGCAGACAAAAGGAACAAGCATTTGCAATGCAAAAACAGAAAAAGCGAGAGGGAGAGTAAAGAATGGAATAAACAAAGTCACACATGACTGCAGATTAAAATAAGTAGTAGACTAGAGCCCTGTTAACAGAAACAGACTGGAGTCACTCAAACATCCAGCGCTTAGGTCAAATGCTATTAGCCTAAGAAAAAAGTAATCCTTAAGCACATACTACATAGGCACAAGTGGGAGGGTACAAGTACTACGGCCATGCTCCAGGGGGAGTGTACAACTGTGGGCAAGGTGGGACAAAGATCAAGAATTTACCACTAGCAAGCAAGGATGTTTCAAGGACACTGAAACAAACCATTGAAAAAGCAAAGACCCCACAAAGAAGTATAGAAGTATATACTAAAGTATATACAAGAGGTCTCGAACGGTCGACCTAAAAAAACTGAATGTGAAAATGAACAGCTCTGTGGGAGCTTTAACAGCCTCAGCAGCAATACTAATCATATTTCTCCCCCCACCCCCATCTACCTTGTTCCTACATGGTAATCTATCAGACATTTATTTAGGAATGTTACCATAGGAAAGCACAGGTGATTTACAGTTTAAAACTGTACATTAAAATAATATAAATGATTGCATATACCAAGTACTACATTACTTGTAAGATAAGGTGGTTTGTGAATACAGCATATGTCCTTCTAACCCCTCCAGTAGCCTACTTCTTCTTCACCCAGTGAGCTCAACCTAAAGGATACAAAGCTGGGCCTGCGAGAGACAACCTACAGGCATGACATATTATGACGTATCTGTATAGGGCTATGTTACAGAGGTGGCAAAACAAGGGAAAAATATTGCTCAGACATTTGTTATATTGTCACATGTGCACAACTGGTGAAAGGCAGCCTTTCGGTTCCAATTTTAGATGTAGTACACCAAAGGAAGGATCTCCGAGACAGAATTTACAGCACAGAGGTCAACAGTGTTGGTTTAGAGTATCACATTCTTACAGCCTTAACTTCCAGATAGGCCAATGCCACAGTGTTACTACGTTTCTTTACAGAGGCCTAGTGTAATTATATTAATTCCACATTCCAAGACGTATTGAGTTCAATATTTATTTTTAGGACCTTGGGATACAAACACAGCTCTAGAATTACGTTTTTTGAAACAATTCTTGAAAGTGATCTCATTAAGGACTGTGATGGAGCATGGCCCAAAATGAGATGCTTTATTGTTGACAGTTTCCTCAGGCTCTTTAACCCTTTTACTTCCAGAGGCAGCGCGTGGGAATCTGAATGGCACAAGCTAAGGAGTGATGTAAACAACGATCCACACAACGTGTACTTACGGTAAAGATTATTTGCGACACCATCATACAATAGTTTACAAGGGCTATGACTGTGCTCTTGTCAAACTGATTACTTACACCTACTCTGGTGTCAAGTCCACTGAATAAAACAAATGTTCTAAAAGTGGATACTGATGACGCCTTCACAACTGTTAATATTTGGAGAGAGCTGTTACGAGACACCCTTCAAAATGATACTCCAATACATGCAAATGTTTCAGCTGAATCAACTCCAATTACATTTATTCTGTGCAATTTTATTTGTTCGATTCATATCAAAGCTTTGTAGCTAGTATGTAAGTCAGAAATCTTTGTGTTATTTGAGATCTTGATTGCCAACAATATAATTGCCATAATTTTTGTTTGCAATTGCTTTATTTTTCCTGCAATCGTGACGGTATCAATGATAACTGTAATAAAAATGTAATGTGATTCTTCAACAGAATAGTCTTTAGTGATTGAGGTAGACTGGGGAGAGTTTTGAGAAAGCAGACAAAACACCACAATTGTAAGGTCTTCGAATAATTTCAGTAAACCCATTAGTATGAGCTCTCCTGATTAACCCACTTGAGTACTCTGCATTTTTTTAATAGGTGAGATGTGAAACGATATTTTCCCTGTACAACTGAACATGTAGGCTCGCTTTGGACCCTTATAATCACTTAAACTTGAGTTTTCTGATTCAACTGATAGGATAGAGAAGGTAGGTGGGCAGCAGATGGCAGAGAACTACCACTGAAAGAACAAAGACATAAAACAAGAGAATGATTTGATGGAGCAGTGTCTGTTTTATGGATCTATTAGGAGACTTTACATTTTATAGAGATTCCTAAAATGTAAATTAGATTTCATGCATTTGTCCCATATAGAGGGATCACAAAAGATTTTCAAATCGCCATCTGCTCTGATTGACTGAGAACTATCTGGTGGCAGAATGACCATTCTCTATATTCCACACAAAATTAGGCCTGGACGGAATAATTCCGCCAGTGGAATCAGAGAAATCGGAGTATGACAAGCCTGTTCCATACTGGTTATTTATAAACAGAGCCACAAGACTCTCTCTATGTTTCAAAAACCACTGCAGATGAAACCTTAATAATTTGAAGGAGCATACTTACTATCACTCCAATCATAAAAACAAAATTTTAAACACTCCTTTTATATGCTCTGTCGCCAAGAAATATGTCCATTTGAATATAATGGCAACATGAACATATTTCAAAATACAGATCGGTTCCATTATCAACTCTTTTCATGACGTGAATGTTCAAACTCTACTGAAGGAAATTCAGTGACATACAAAGCAAGCATAAGTCGCAACTGTGGCAGGAGTGCATTGTTTCTATGACAGAGAATATTCTGAAGCAAGTACTATTTCTATACCAAAAAATCCCTTACAAACAGACATACAAAATCTAATGAAAATCAAAAAGCGCATATGGACTTCATAAATGGGAGAAAGAAAGCCAGGGCAGTGGTGTAATATGGTTACGAATGAAAAAAGGACGCCTAAAGATTTCATATTTCATTTCCTATTATAAAGCTACACACACAGGCGTCCTGGAGTGGTCTAAAGTGGAGTCAGCTCAACACTAGTGTTTTATAGAACATTATCTGGTGGGGAGCTTGTAGGGAAGTCCCATTGCACAAACGCAAATATAGAACTGCAAACCTAAGAAGGTCCCCCAAACACCAGGGCAACCCTACATCTTTGGAACACAAATGGAGAGCATTTGATACTCACAAAATACCCATCTCCTTACGCACCACTTTTTGGAAATTCCAACTTTACATTGGGAAACATGAGAGATGTTTTTAAGCAATACAGGAAGGCCAGATGTATGAAAATTGGTGGCATTTTCGCCAGAAGGAAGTAAACCCCTTGGAGCAAAGGATACATTTTGTTCTGGGTGAAACAGATACGCACAACTAAGACACTGAATTCTGCAAAAACAGAGAAGGGAAGCTGCCAGTCCCTCATGTATAGAAACACTGCTTCAGAAGGTCACACAAGACGCATCTTGGATTTACCAACTAATATTAGCTGGGGAGACTGTCACAAAGAGTTCTGCTCAGTTTAGCTGCTTAAAGGAATTAGGAGAGGTGTACAACTTAGGAGGGATGTGGTCTCAAAAACAATGGGAATACTTATTTTTGAAAATGAACAAAACTGTGCATGTGTGTTTGGGGGGGAGGTAGAAGCAGTTTGCGAGATCCATAACTGATATGCCCTCACAGGCTACATTTAACGAAAGATATCTCAGACTTCTGCTAAAGTGGATGTGGTCACACTGGGCAGACACAATATATCCTGTGGGAGTGTCTGCAGTTAAAGATTTTCTGGGATTTGGGTCACCCCACTAGTATTCTGGCTCTGCTGCATGCCTGATATTAAGAGGGGAAAGGAGGTGAACCAGGAAAGACTATTGAACATTTTGCTCCTGGCTGCGAGAAAACTATATTAGTGATTTGGGAAAAGTAATTACTCCCCTCACTGAGAGGCTGATATAAGAGATTATGGCACATCTTGGGCATGGAAGAAATCGCCAATGCCTTAAAGAGGGGCGCTCAATGGTTCAGCCTGGTTTGGGCCCCAGTACGGAGCTCCTTTGCAAACGACTTTAAAGCCCTAATGTGCTACAGATCACTGACAGCCTTACAGAAAACTGAAACTTGCGGTCGTCGATCAGACTAGAAACAGCAATGTGAGACAGCAACTGGCTGATATTGAATTGAAAACCTGCATTGTCACTGTTAAGAGGCTGAGGTCGTTAAAGGGATAGCAGATATTTATTTTTGATGTAATTGTAAAATACAATAAAGATTTATAGAAACATAAAACATTCCTTTTGACCCATACAGGACCCAAAACTAATCATCCATGATATCACTGGTTACATCACGGATTATCTATTGAATACATTATCTACTGCATTGCAGTTTGCATCAAATATTTAATTAAAATATATATTAAGGCTTTCACAAGCAGAAACATGTAATTGGTGACTTTTTCAACATTGAACTTTGTTGTGCTGACGTCTGGGGATTCAAACAGTGACCGGATTTTGTGCATGTATGCCTTACCAAGACCTGGATCAACCCCACCTCGGGTCCAGACATCACCATCACCATTCCCGACGGTTACGGCATCCTAAGGAGGGACCGGCCCTCTCGCAGGGGCGGAGGACTCTTCATCGTACACAAGTCCTCACTACGTGTCAAGGCCGTCCCAGAAGAACACTGCAGCACCATGGAACACCTTCACCCTGGTGTATAGGCCGCCCAGCCCAGCTTTCATTGACAACATCCTAGACATTGCTACCCCCCAGGCCCTGGCGTCAGTCGACTACCTCCTTCTCGGCGACCTGAATTTCCAACTCGAGGCCTGCTGACCCAAACACCAACGCTCTACTCAACAACCTTGCCACCTTCGTCCTCAGACATCTGGTCTCCGCACCCACACACATCGCAGGACACACACTGGACCCCCATTTTCACCTCAAGCAACTGGATCATTGTTGAGAACATCTCCACCCCGGACTTGACCGACCACCGATGCATACACTTCACAATCACTGCAAACAGCAGCCACACTGGTACCACCAGGACCCCCCCCCAAGGGAAATGGAAAGAAATCACCAACGAGCAACTCACCTCATCACTCGCCAAAACCCTCCCTCCGATGACGCCAACACAGCAGTGCACAATCTCAATACACGGATCACCCAATGGGATGACACTCTAGCCACTCTCCGCCTGACATCGGCCAAACGCGTACCCAAGAGAGGCAGCTGGTTCACCCACCAACTCCAAGAATCAAAGCATACCCACAGACGTTTATGGAATAAATGGAGGAACAGCCAAACCAGCAAACACCTCGCCTCATTTAGAGCCACAACCGCCGCCCACTGATGAAAAATCAAGAACGCTAGGAAGGACGAGCTCCAGAAGTGCATCAACTCCTCCGCACACAACTCTACGGAACTCTTCTCAGTCGTTACAAGTTCACAGAACCCCCCTCCGAAGCCATTAGCATCCCCCAGTCACAGGAGCTCTGTGACAAACTTGCCTTCTTTTTCCACCACAAGATCCAGGACATCTACAACAGCTTCCTCCTGGAATATCCTGGCACCGGAACCTCTGATGACCCACCCCCCCCAGAACCCACCTAGACCATCCATAGCTAGTCAATGCTCACCACAGACGAAACAGTCAACATCATGAACAGCAGCGACTCCGGAGCCTCCTTGGACCCCTGCCTGCACCACGTATACATCAGAGCTAGCACATCCATAGCCCCAAGCTCCAGAACACAATCAACTGCTCCATCAACAAGGGCACCTTCCCCAAGAACTGGAAACACGCCAAAATACACCCTCTCCTGAAGAAACCTTCGGCTAACCCATCAGAACTAAAGAATTTCTGGCCCATCTCGCTGCCACCCTACCATGCCAAAATACTGGAGGAAGCAATCAATGCACAACTACAGAATTTCATTGAGGCCAACAACTCCCTGGATAGCTCCCAGTCCGGCTTCCACAGCAACCCCAGCATGGAGACAGCCCTCACAGCAGCCATCGACAACATCAGATTACTCCTAGACCGCAGCCACACTGCAGCACTCTTACTCCTCCACCTCCCAGCAGCATTCGACACGGTCTCCCACAGCACTCTGCGCACCAGACTCCACAACATAGGAGTCCACGGAAGAGTCCTGGAATGGACCCACTCCTTCCTCTCCGGGAGGATGCAGAGGGTCAGACTCCCACCCTACACTTCCAGACCCACAAAAGTCAACTGCAGAGTCCCCCAAGGATCCTCACTGAGTCCCACACTGTTCAACTTATACATGGCCCCTCTCATTGCCATCGTCAGAAGCCATGGTATGAACATTGTGTCACATGCCGATGACACTCAACTCATCATTTGCCTCACCGAAGACCCGGACACGGCCAAAAGAAACTTCCACTCAAGAATGGAAGCCGTCGCCACCTGGATGAGAGAAAGCTGCCTCAAGCTCAACTCTGACAAGACTGAGCTCATCATCTTCAGTAACATTAGCTTGGGATGACTCCCGGTGGCCCACATCCCTCAGCACCCCTTTGCACTGACTAAGCATGCCCGCAACTTAGGAATCATCCTCGACTCCTCTCCATAACCCGCCAGGTAAACTCTGTTGTCTCCTCCTGCTGGCACACACTCTGCAAACTTCAGAAGATCTTCAGATGGATCCCAGCAGTCTGTCGCAGGACAGTCACCCATTACTTAGTCACTAGCAAGCTTGACTACAGCAACGTCCTCTATGTCGGCACCTCAAATAAGAACATCCAAAAACTACAACTCATCCAGAAAGCCACCCCCAGACACATTCCAGACCTCCCTCGCCGATAATGCATATCCCAACACCTGAGGACCCTCCACTGGCTACTGGTCGAGAAGCAAATCACCTTCAAGCTTCTCACCCACAAGCACAAGGCCATACACAATGCAGGACCAGCCTACTTAAACCAACGCGTCTCCTCCCACACCTGCGCCAGATCCTTCTGCTCCGCCCAGATGGCCCAGGCCACCATCCCTCGCATCCGCAAAACCACCGCCGGAGGACGATCCTTCACCTCCACTACAGCGAAGAGCTGGACCAACCTCCCACTGCACCACAGACAAAGCCCGTTGTTCACCATCTTCAGGAAGAACCTCAAGACACTGCTCTTCGGATGAGGCTCCTCCCCCCCCAGCCCCTTGAGAACCTCACGGGTAAGTAGCCGCGCTTTACAAATACTGATTGATTATGTATGTATGTATCTATGTGTGTGTGTGTGTGTGTGTGTGTATATATATATATATCTATATCTATACAAATATATATTTACATATATATACACACACACACATAATTTATCACATTGTAATAATAAAGCAGTTGTAATATTTTGTAGACGTGCAATCAATACCAATTTCAGCACACGTTTAGAGATAAAAAATGTGAACTTGCAAACATGAATACATTCTCAGAATGCTGCTTTATTGAAGAAACAAACTAGACAAATTAAAACAACATGATAACAAATGCGAAAAATATACCTGAACTTGTAATTAAGTAGGTCAAGCATAACATCACAAGACAACCTGTGCATTGTAACAGGAATTAGCGCATCCTAGAAATACTGGAACGTATTTTTGGCTGAGAATTCAATTTCTGAGAAGGGTAGGGTTACACCAGTTCACGTTTACATTATTGTGTTTTGGACCCACTCATTTAATTTGACTTTTTATTTTTTTACACTTTAGTTGGCAATATTTTATTTTTCACCAACTAACACCGATAGGTTTGAGCATGGTCTGCGATCTAATATTTCTTTAGTATCCAACCTGATTCTGTTCACTTCCAAGGCCAAACATGCGCGGTGGGATTGAGGTTGCATTTCTGGGTGTTTACTGCGGTAGAATTTTAGATTGTGTAAAGATGTATTTTTCCAATTACTGTCAGAGACCACGGGGTAAGGTCTGCAATGATCCTCTGCAAGTATTTAGCACAGGGCCTGACTTATAGCCAGCATTCAGTACCCCTCGTGACAGTAACCACTAAACCTATAAGATATTGCCATACCCTGTAACTAGTACCCTTGCCTGCAAAACATAGCAGTAAATGGACAAGGCTACGGGCCAAGCTCTATTCCCAGTGCCCCTGCCTACAGTACTTGCTGGGCACAGCATCTGGTTAAGCCCAACAGTCACTTGCAAAAAAGCAGTGCCTTTGGCCAAGTCTCTAGTGCCTGGTGGGTATGTCCTGCGATTCTGCCCAGTGGCCATAACGCTTGTTCAGAGCCCAATACTCTCATTTAGTACCCCTGGGTCACAGTCTACTGTCATGCACCTCAGGCCCTTAGCACAAAGTATAGTATTTGCAATTCTCTCTGCTCCAAAACTATGACTGCCCTTGGGCCTTCATACTGTATCTGCAGATTCTTCAAAAGGGTCTGAATTAGGGCCTGATTACGATAACGGAAGATCAACCGCCAGATCGACAATATGTAGAAGGGGGCCCGCCGCCAAGCCAACGCCTTCCCCACTGCTGTATTATGATGTTTCAACCAGGCTGTCTGACGGAAACAGTGTGATGGCATTGGCTTCGGCATTGGCTTCGGCTCTCAGAGAGAGGCCAAGGCTACAGCACAAAGCACCATTTCAGACAGAGCCCATTCCGAGAGTGCTGACAGCAGGGGCTGTAGCATGGGCAGTGCAGATGCCCCATTGGGGCCCGTCCCTGCCTTTCCACCAGCCTTTTCATGCCAGTTAACCCACCATGTAAAGGATGTCAGAAAGGCTAGCCGTAATAACCACAGCGGTGCCCAACTCAGCACCACCGTCGATGAACGCAACTTGAACCGCCACCAATCCGTCAGAATCTCTGATCCTGGCGGTGGTGTACTGGCGTTCAGATTGCCAGCATCATAATGTGGAACACCAAGGTTCGTCATTCTTGCATATTTATAAATAGTGGCATTGCAACCAGTGCTGGATCACTTTTCTTGCGCCCCTTAGCACCCAACCTAACTGCACCATGTATGCAGCGTATTTAACATACAGCACACCATGGCAGTCGTTAGGGAACTAGCGTCAGACTTTTTGACGCTTTACAGGATTAGCATAAAAAATGTGCACGCTAAGCCTGCGAAGCACCCAGTGACCCACTGTAACCAATGAGAGCCTCCTTTTAACTCCTGCTCAGAGCAGGCGTTAAAAGTGCTGAAACATGACACAAAGAAATCTCTTAGAACGCCCCCTTTGCATACATTATGCCTGGTACAGAAGGTGAATGGCAGACCTAAACATTGTGAAACACATTTTTTGTATAATCCCACAAGTTTACAGACCATCCTCTGCCACATCATTACTCCGCACCCTCACAAGAGATGCTTTTCTGCAACAGCCCATTCTGTTAACTCACGGGTCAAGCAGTTTTTCTTAGTATTATCTAAATAAATCATAACAAGATAGCTGTACTAAATTTAGCACTTATGTAGTGCCTTGCTACCACTAGTTTGGAAGGCAGTGACCCTTGTGGTGCAAGCCTAGGCCAGCATGCATGACTTGTAGAATGCACGATTGTTACAGACTATGTAAAATGTTATTACACATTTAGGAAATGGCTCAGACAATTTGAGTGAAGAGCAACTACATTTACACTATAGCGTTTGGACATTTAGTTATATGAGAGTGCTTTTTTTGGTGATTGTTAGACCTGGCATCCTTGGCGTGGTCTCCCCTATCTTTTTTGCCTCTGCTTCCTATGTTTTTACTGTGCACTGTTTTTGCTATTTTCGGTACTCTGGGCACTTTACCACTGCTGACCAGCCATAAAGTGCATGTGCCCCCAGTGTAAAATGCACGTGTAGTTGGCTTTTCCATGACTGGCACATTTGATTTACTAAGTCCCTAGTTAAGTGCACTACGGGCTCCCAGGGCCTGTAAATCAAATGCTACTAGTGGGCCTGCAGCACTGGTTGTGCCACCCACATGAGTAGCCCTGTAAACATGGTTCAGACCTGCCACTGCAGTGTCTGTGTGTGCAGTTTTAAACTGCCAGTTTGACCTGGCAACTGGACCCACTTGCCAGGCTCAAACCTTCCATTTTTATACATGTAAGGCACCCCTAAGGTAGGCCCTAGATAGCCCCATGGGCAGGATGCAGTGTATGTTAAAGGAGGGGACATGTACTGATGTGTTTTACATGTCCTAACAGTGATATACTGCCAAATTCTGTTTTCACTGTTGTAAGCCCTATCTTTCTCATGGGTGAACATGGGAGCTGACTTTAAATATCTTTTAAGTGCATTTTCCCTTTGGGAGCAGATAAAAATTTGGAGTTTGGGGTCTCTGAATTCACAATTTAAAAATACATCTTTTGGTAAAGTTGGCTTTTAAGTTGTCAGTTGGAAAATGGCACTTTTAGAAAGTGGGCATTTTCTTGCTTAAACCATTCTGTGACTCTACCTGCTTCTGTATTCACTGTCTGGGTCAGACTGACAGTTGGGCTGTTTGTTAATCCCCTCTAGACAAAGACACAAAGGGAGATGGGGTGTAGCCTGCATACCCAGATGGGCCATCTGGGATAGAGTGGAGGGAGGAGTGGTCACTTACAACTGAATGGGCTGTGCCTGTCCTCACACAAAGCAGTTTCCAACCCCCTGGTGTGAGTCTGGAGCCAGAACTGGGAAAAGCAGGATCATGTGAACAACAGAGACTTTCCTTTGAAGTTTGGCTACTTCAAAGGCAGAAAGGGGTATGACTAGTGGACCCAAAACCCCAGATTTTCAGATTACTTCTGGAACCAAGAGGCCTTGGGCAAGGAGAAGAGCTGAAGAGATGGAGGAGGAGTACTGCCCCTTTGTATGTGATTGTGCTTTGCTTGGCTGGCCTGCAGTTGCTGCGTCTGCCTGAAAGAGTACAAACATTGGACTTTGTGGTAAATTCCTGCTTGTGAAGAATCTCCAAGGGCTTGGACTGAGCTTGCCTCCTGTTTTGAACTCTCAGGGCCATCAAAGACTTACTCTGCCAGCAACTGGACTCTCTGCTGAGACTCCTGTCCTGCCAAGTGGTGCTCTATCTAGTCCCTGGGCCCTTGAAAGGTGAAGCTGGTAGATCAAGGACAGAAATCCTCGCGCACAGGATGCCGTGCGGGGAAAATGTCAATGCACCACCTGCAACGCGGCTGTACAAATGGCGCGCCACCCGCCTTGCTGCTGAAACAAATGCACCACATGCATCGCAGGTGGGAAATCGACGCATCACCTGCATTGTGGCTGGAGAAATGGTGCAGCTTGCAGCTGCTGAAAACAATGCAAACCCCATGCAGCGCAGTTTTCCTTCACTGTGCGGCCGGATTTCTCATGCATCATCGCTGGGTGTCAAAGTAATCATGAACCTGAGCAGATTCGAAGTGCTTTGTGCAGAAATGTACACATCGCTCTCTTGCAGGAGAGAAAAACGATGCATTGCCTACCTGACCAGAGAAGAAACGACACATGACCTGACTTGCGAGTAAGGAATCAACGCATTGCTGAGTTTTCCGACACACGTTAGCCAGTGCAGCTTTATTGTTGACGCAAACCAGGTACTTTGTGTAAAAACAACGTTTCCATTGTTTTCTATGGAGTAGGAATCTATTCTCTTGAATATTCATATCTGGCCTGGTACATGTTGGATTTATGTTGTTTTGTTCTTGTTTGATTTAAATACCTATTGCCTATTTTTCTAAGCAGGTATGGTGTCCGTTTTATAGTGTTTTCACTGTATTACTGTGTGTGTTGGTACAAATAATTTACACATTGCCTTTGATATAAGCCTGACTGCTTGTGCCAAGCTACCAAGGGAGTGAGCAGGGGTTGTCTTAGTAGTGTAATTCCTTTGCCCCGATTGGAGTGAGGGTCCCTACTTGGATAGAGTGCAAACTGACTACCAACCAGAGACCCCATTTCTAACCATGATGAAGTTAAAAAAAAAAAAAAAAAAGCATTAACATTAAAGTGGATCCTCTATTTCACACTTTCAAAAATTAGCATCAACAGGAATTTCAATGGAACTCTTGAAGCAATGCTGATCCGTGTTGTGTTTGGAGACTGAGAGAGCTCTGTAGGAGCTGTTACTGACAGTGTTACCTAATTTCCGAGGATAAGTAAAATGGACAGCATCAGTCCGACAACCACAGACTAGTGAAACTAAGTTTCAATGAATTTCTAAAATGAGGAAAACCCTTTCACCTGAAATGTTTTAGGACATTCAATGATAAAAACCCACCAGGAAAAGGGACACTGAACAAGAAAACAGCCTAAGAATACATGCAAGTAGAAAAAAAAACAGCTGGAGTAACAGAGTAAAAGGTATAGAGGTTCCAAGGTTTAGGTACAGGATAAAGGTAGGAGGGTTTGCTAGAGGTAGAGGTAATAGGATATAGGATATAGGTAACATTAGGTAGAGGCTTTCAGGTTTAAATTTTTTAATATTAATAGGTACAGATGGTGGTCATAATACTAAGTAATATGCAGGGAAAAATGTGCTAGGTCGTAGGTAAGGATAGAGTGTCTTGGGCTTAGGTAAGAAAAGAGGTATGGGGATAGTTTGAATAGATTTATTAGGGTATGGCTGGCGGTAGATGTACTACAACATCAGCAGAATAATAGCTTTAACTATGGTAAGAGGCATTAGAATATAGGCATGTTAATTGGGTAAAGCTGGAGTAAAGGTGACGGTAGAGAAAGGTATTAAAAAGGCAGTTAACGAAGAGGTTGGGAGAAACAAGCTTGAGTGCATAAAGAGGGGTAGGGGATTGAGTTTTTAACCATAAAAGGGAAGTAGATTTGCATAGGAATCCTGACAAAATTGACTTCTGGGGATTTTTCTACAACATGTAGCACATTCAAAGGTATGGACTGGACTCACTGGAATGGCCAGCAATTTGGAAAGCTGTGAAGAGACCTGTTCATGGACAGGTATATCCAGAAAAGAGTTTAACTATGTTTTCCTCATAATCACTTACAAGAGTGTCAGATGAGCATGTCTTCTAAACACAATGATTTAAAGGCGGGTCATAGCCTTTTATCTGGAGTCAAGTAGTTCTACTTTGAAGACATTTTCCCTCATACACAATCTTCATGGCCAACACTGATTGTACTGTATGTTTTAAATGATTGGCTACACACTGTTTAGTAGTTAATTTGTGATTTATGAAGTGTGCATGGAGGTGTTGTATAATTTGATATGGCTGGCATAAAATCAAACAAATGACACAAGATGATTAGCAATTAACATGTTGTCTCATGCCATAAGGTCATCCAGTAATATGACTGCTGATGGCATTAGATTGAAAATTATTTACACACTGCATCTTTCAGAATGGCATCATTATAGAGTCAGAATTTATAACTGTGTACTTTATCAAAAAACATAGCAAAAGTATAGGTAAATTGATAGACATTTGAGAATTTGATAAAAAAATAATAACTTTACTTACGTGAAATTTGCAGCTAAAGCTTTAACAATTGATTTGGGTGAGAATCAATCATAGGCTGACTTTTCCTAAATTAGTGGTATCGGTGTGGTATACGAAGGATAAACCCCCAGTTGAAATACATTACTAAGCTACATTATTTTAAGTTTTTATTAGTTTTGTTATTAATGAATATTTGACTGTAGTTGATGCTAGGTCTGTGATGTGGATGGCAAGCAATCAAATGTAATTACAGATAAACAACTGTTGGCTTCTTGTAGAAATTGGCTGATATTGTATATTCATGTATGCAGAGTAGAGCATCCAGGAAAGGTAGAATTGGTTTGTACTTTGCATTGCTGTTACTGAATTTGATGCCCCAATGCAAGCTACTGATAAAACAGTAAATGTGTCCATTATTTGTCTCCCTATAAACCAACCTAAAAAACTCAGCGATGTAGCTTACCCAAAAAGAGGTTTACTTAAGCATGAGACTCACAGATGCCCATGAAGATGTTTGCAGAGGATGGAACAAATTAAGAACTTTATCTGTATCCTGCACTAGTGTTCATGGTTCAAAGTAAAGAATTGCATACAATGATTAGTTTTTCCAAATTGTTTCAAATTGTTATCTATACAGCTTTTAGCCATGGCCAAGCTAAACAAATCCAAAAACCTTTCTGCCCAGCGCGAGTTACATGGGAGGTATGGACATTAATATAGCTCCTCTCCTATGGACCCATACTTGGATTAAAGGATAACATATTCAAGCTTTGATACGTTTTACTGAAAATCATTATCCAAATAACTACAACATTCACTGACATACCCTTGGCGTGAAATGTTGTGTGCCTAGCATTCCCTGCCAGATTGGAAAGGTTAAGCTAAGTATTTGGCCTTGTTATTGAAAACAACAACAGACTATTGCTACAGAGAAACTATTGTACACATGTAAACTGGTAGCTGTGTGCACCAAAGTACCTAACTAAATAGTGTGCATCTAACAAAAACCGGATCACTCCCTTACTTAAAATCATTTATTTTCAAGCATTCCTGAACACATAGGCCACTAAATCATATTGAAGGAAGCAATGCATTTTACCTAGTGATGCAATGTGTAGTTGAGTCATCACTGACATCATTCATCACATTTGCTATGTTTAGTCATGTTGTCATGAGAAGTAGGCAGACATGCAATGTTACAATAAATGTAACATTTAGACATGATGAACTGTGAAATCACCAAGAGAAACAACACACTGTTACCTCAGCTGTAACAATTTATATTCAGCTGCACATAGTGGTGCATACAAGTCTTAAGTGAAACAAGTAAGATATATGCACTATAATGAGGTGATCAATCATTTTAAGTTTTAAAGTTCTGGGATCTTAACAGGGGGGACAAAACCTACTTTATCCGCTGAAACGTCATAAATTTTGACAAAATAGTAAAAGCAAGGGTGTCCCTGTATTTGCTTAGTTACAAAAAGACTAAGAAGGGTTCTGGGCGGCTGTCGAATCTCTAAAAATTGAATTGAAAATAATATATCATACCAAAAGTGATCTGTACTCACTAGGTACTAGAGATTGAAAATAGTTATGGCTCTGAAGTTTGATTTGTTACTAATGCCCACAGTATCTCTCTTTTGCTATTGCATGAAATAATTTGGCAGTAAGGTCACTACAGTGAAAGACATTACATGATGCAAAAACAGCAGGCAGAAGTTACAAATTAGACGTACAAAATTATCTATCTAGTTCCTTCCCTCAGAAATCTCAGATTATTGGCACAATGACTCAGTAGTGAGAAGTGGTAGTCAGGACTAGCAATTACATCAATTAGTCGCCTGCAGCAACGTGTTACTGTAATGTGGATCTCATATTATTGTGGCTACTTTATGGCAAGTATGCAGAACTAGCAATGAAATGACTGGAATACAGCATTTGTCAGCGATGCTTGCACATACCATGGAAAGAAACCCTAGGAATTAAAAGTGCGTCTTAGAGTTCAAGTGTGACAGGAGCAGGTGCTTCCTTAGTGGGGCTCAAGATTTCCTCATACTCCTGGGGAGGTAGCGATCCGGAGAGACTGACAATTCTATAGTGGCGTGCATCACCGCCATCCTACCCAAAAATTAAGTGTGTGCACACATTTATGACAGAGTCCTTATCTGGTGGACCCCTGGAAGAGGATGGGTTGGCTCATTCTGATTGACACCATCCCTGCCACTGTCAATGCCTTATAATTGGGTTGTTGGCTACAAGTGGGTGCATGCTGGTAGGGGAGGATGTCTCTCCCTCTACAAAAGTATAAACAGTGGCATTTACCTCATACTGGAGGGTAGGAAATTTCATTACAATGTCAGAGATGAATGGCCTTATTCTTCTCCAGATGGAGCTAACAGAAGACTGGCTGTAAACTTCAGTGGAAAACCACAAATGACTCCACTGTATGAATATAGATGAAATAGCATCTGTTCAGAAGAAAGGAATTTTCAAAATCTGAAATCCTGTATCAAGGACTGGAAAATAGTATATGTGTAGTTTATTATAGATAAAAATCTGTCACTAGGCCAACTTACTGAAGCAAATATAGCTCAATTACAACATAAGCACACTGAGAAACAGAGGGAAAGAAAATGACATACTGGAAGCTGGGTATCATCCTCTTTGTCCCCTTGCTTCGTGTCTTTCGACGCATCTTTGAAATTGGCTGCTTGCTCTGCAAAGGAAACTTCCAGGTTTATGGCAGTTTCAGGAACGTCTTCAAATGAACCCATATTCTCTTTGACATCAAACTTAATTGTCTTATCTGAAAATAAATAATTTATTCAGAAATTATCATGGTGTCTTGTTCATGACATTGATTCTGTTCTACAGAAACATTACATTTTGTAGATACGTTGGTCCTTTTGCATTTACAAACAGTTGTACGTAAGAAGTAACATGACAGTTTTCCACCCACAGTGACGTGCTGGTGCTTTAGTATATGCTTCTACAGGTGCAGTAAAGTCAATGTGGTAGAAATGTTTTTTTTTTTTTTTTTATCTACCTAGAACACGCTGTCATAATATTCCCAAAAAGCATAAGAGACACAAAATTTCTGAGGGTACAGGGGGAAACAGACAAGTGCCAAGGTAAAAACTAGACCTCAAAAGAAATAAAGCAGGCAACAAATGTCATGACAAAATATGATAACGACTTCAAAACGGAAAGAATATATTTTGAATATTTCTCAGAGTCTTACTTAAGTACATATGATTGTCACTGAATTGACCGACACTTATTTAAAGTACTATTTTTTTAGGCTTGGAATGTCAAAAAACACCTCATGTCCTGACAACGTTGCCACAAATTATCCAAAAGCTGAGCGTTTGCCACGTTCTCAATTTATATTGCCTATATTGTACTAAATATGAAACGCTATCGTTTTATATTTAATATATTAGTGTTTTTGTACAACAGATATCATGTACTGAATTACTTTAACGTGTTCTCAAAATGGATGGTTATGGAAAATAATACATAGTGAAACAAAGCAATGGTCCATGGCTCACCCAATCTGGAACAGTGGGGAAACCAGAATTTGGGTCCAGGACTGCATATTGTGCAATTCCGAGACTGAATGGTTATGACCCCCCATTTAGCAACTACGGTCAAAGTGCTTTGTGCTCAGCTACATAATTTTCATTGTTCAATTAATCTTAGTATGTGAAGGTCAATAAATACACTTATCACACCTTAAATTAAACTTCCACTATTATTTAAAGATATGTTTTTCTGTTTGAAATGTTTCCACAGACTCTGAGGCCATCATTACTACTTCAACAGTCTTCCCACAAAACCGCTGAAGTAGCGGGCGCCAAAAGACTGCCAGTGTTGATGGTCCAAAGACTGCCATAAGAGTAGTCAATTCGAATATCCGCCCATTTACGGGTGGAAATCCAACCGTGACCCTCGTTTTGTGGGTAAATTACTATTGGATTTAGATAAAAGACATCAAACTTGCAAAAATATGAGAAGACAGATAATGGCTGTCCCACTAGGATACTTCTCTAGAACGGGGAATATTCTAGGTGCAAGATGCTCAGGGGATACAAGGGAAGTGCCCAGTAATGTGGATAGGCATGACAACTTAGAATGTTCCAATCGATTTATCCCCCGAGTAACACGGAGGATCTGGATTGACAGCAGGAGGATATGAATAGAATAGGATTGTTTGCTCCAGATGAAACACCAATCATCACTATAGAGTCAAAATCCAATACCCTGAGCTGTAATGGTGATGTTGAGATTGACAGGAGGTCCTTAACAAGGGACTCAATTACCTTTATGTCGTGGAACATAGCTGGGGTAAGAACTAAACTGGCTGATAAGGAATGGCAGACCATAATACGTTTTTCACACTTATAATCTGCCTACAAGAGACATGGCACAGGGGATCCCTCTTTATTGATTGTGCCCTATTTTGATGCAGGTTTTTTTGAGTGTGGCAAAGAGATATATTCTAACCTCATCGACTGAAGCACAATTGTTCCTATTTTTAAAAATGGAAACTGTGGTGACCCTAACTGCTATCCAACCTATTTCCCTTTTAGGCTCTTCAATCAAATTATTAGGGAGAATACTCATAGAAAGATTAGAGTCTTGGGCAACCGATAAACAGATACTTACGGAGGCCCAATTGGGATTTAGACCGGAGGTTGGTACACTGGAACAGTGTATAAATCTCAATTTAATAACAAGTAAATATACAATAGCAAAAAAGAGTTATGTGCTTCTCTGCTTTGCAGATCTTAGCAGTGCTTTTGATTTAGTGAACCATGCAAAGCTGTGGAAAGTTTGAATAGATCTCGGTGCGCCCCAGATATAATCAGCTTTGTGGCACAATTGTACAACCATTTAACAGTGCAAGTGAGGTATGGAAGAAATGTTGAATGTACCCCAGGCTTCAGGATTGGGAGAGGCATATGTCAAGGCTGCATTTTAGCTCCCCTTCTATTTTCCCTCTATATTAATGGGGTAGATGCCCACTTAAAAAATCTGGCAATTGATACACCTAAAAAAGGGGAAAGTCCTGTCCCAGTCCTTCTATATGCAGACGATTCGGTACTGTTGTCACAAACCGCAAACGGGCTGCAGCGGCTGATTGAGGGTTTTGTAAAGTTTATGGAGGGTAGAGATATGTGTCTGATTTTGAAAAAAACTGTCGTAATGACTTGTGGCCCAGGAAAAGCCAGAAAGAAAACTTATATTATTAAGGGCCACAAATGTGAAGAGGTAAATAGTTTTACATATCTGGGTGTACAGTATTCTAACATAGGCCACTGGAAACAACATCTAGAAATAACTAAGATGAAGTACATCAGTGCAACAGAGGCCAGTTTTAAATTTTCAAGGAAAATTGGTAAAGCAAAACAATTAATACCATCACGTATGGTTCTATCCTTTGGGTCTCAAAGCCCGAGATTCAGTCATTACAAGTACTAGAGAATAAATTCCTCTGTTGACTACTTGGCGTGCCAAATACCACTTCTACTTATATGGTACATAGGGAATTGGGCTGTCCCTATGTGGAAGACTCTATATATATTATTGTCTTATTGGCATGGCACGGCATTTGATCTAAAGAAGGGACTCTATTTACAAAAGAGATTATTAAAGACTGCCTCACAATAGAACACTGGGTCAGAATTCTATGGTTTGTGCATTTAAAAAAATTGCTGAAAAGTATAAATCTGGATTCAAATCTAGACGATCCGGGTATTATTCTTCAATTCAGCAAAAAAGAATTGAAAAATCAATTAATGGAGCGGAGGGAAAATAGAGAATGTAGGAAATCAACATTAGCACTTTATATGACTGAAGCCAATGAGACAATTCAAATCTATTTATTACTAGTCTCAAATATCCAAGACAGATTTTATTGAACTTGGATGCATTTTAGGACATTGCACTTTTTAATTAATAGCTTTCCCAAAGATGAGGATTTGGAGTAAAAATTTACCAAAGTGTCCCAGTGGGGGACGATTTGCACCATTCACGATGCACTTAATTATATCTTGCAGATTTTATCATGATGTTAAGAAATGTTTCTTAAAACCTCTTTTTGTCATTAACAAATTATTTTATTGTAGACAAGCTTTTAATTATTTATGTAAATTGGATACTAAAGAGAAATGTCATGCAGTGATAACATTTATTTTATATGCTATAGAACAGAGGTAAAATGTATGCACTTAGAAACCCTCCACTACAAGAATGAATAATGGTAAAATTTGTTGAAATTAAGGATTTTATCTATTTATTAATAATGCTTAGAAATATCTTATTGTATGTTATCTTTGTTTTTAATTGGAATTGTATATATTTTATGGAGTAATATCCGAATAAAGATTGATTTGATTTGATTTGAGTGGGGGCGTCTGTGTGGACGTGTGCGGATGAAAGGGTGCATGTGTGCAAGTCTGCGAGTGAGTTGGGGGTCTGTGCGGATGAGGGGGTGCATGTGTGCAATTCTGCAAGTGAGTGGGGGTGTCTGTGGGTGCATGGCGATGAGGGGGGTGTTGTGAGCAAGTGTGCGGATGGGGGTGCAAGTCTGCAGATGAGGGGGGCGAAAGTGTGCGGATGAGGGAGCTGTGCTAGTGTGCGGATGAGGGTGTGTGTGCCTGTGTGCGGATGAGGGGGTGAGTGCAAGTGTGCGGATGGGGTGTGTGTGCATGTATGCATATGCAGCGGGGGAGTGTGTAAATGTATGAGTGTGCGAAGGGGGTGTGGGTGTGAATGCCTGCATAGGAGGGTGGGGGTGTGAATGACTGCGGAGGGGGTGCGTATGTGTGAGTGCGAGTGGGGGTGTGTGTCAGTGTGAGAGCGGGTGTTTGTACTGATGTGTGGATGGGTGAGGGGGAGGTGTCTGTATGTGTGTGGGATGCACGTGCTGGCGATAGGAACGGGGATTCCTGTCACCAGTTGCGTTACCACCAGGGTTTTTGTGGCTGAGGGACCCCCTCAACAAGTCTGGCAGTTCACTGCTTCCTAATACAGCTGCAAGCCTTAGGCCTACCGCCGGCCGCAGCAGTCCGACTGGACTAGCTGCATTGTGGCGGTTTGGCTTCGGCCAAATCGCACAATTCGTAATGCGGCGGTCTTTACCACCGGGTCTGCGGCAGTTAGACCGCCACCGCGAGTTTGGCAGTCTCATGACCGCCAAACCCGTAATGAGGCACTGAATATCAAACACAGAGACAGGCTATGCCTGTCTGAATATCTGCTTGATGAGCTGCTACCTAAGGAGAAAACTCTATGGCAGCTTAGAAACTTCTTATTTTTTGCTATTTATTTCTCTACAATTTTATTTGATACAATTACACAATATTTAAAATCGATAAACATAAAATTAAAATGGTACTGCCCGTCCCCACTGAGCATAATGTCGTTTAAGGGCATTAAAGAAGGGCTATTTGACAGCAAAACATCTGTTTAGGAAAAAAAGAAAGAATCAACAAATTAATACAAGATGAAAGTACAGGGCAAAATATTTTTTTTCCGTATACTTGGTGGTTTGCTGGGCCCTAAAGCTGAAAACAGAGTGCTTCAGATTAAACTTATGCTTTGAACTATTCAACAACAAGCACTTGCAAAGCCAATCTGTCTCGCCTAAGTGAGAGCGAACCTTAACAGAAAAACCAAACAGGCAAATGACAAAACAAAACTACACAATTCTTGTGGGTTAAGGCGTACATTACCCAGGATATAATGAAAATGAATGGGTGCATGAATTCATGCCTTTTGAATGCTGTTCGGAGGGAGAGTATCACAAGTCTGGAATAAAAAGAGGCATAGAGTAAGTCAGTGTCAGGTGAAAGAGATGAGGGCAAACGTACAAGTTACTTACCTTCAGTAATGATATATCGGGTACAGACATATTCTAGTTGCAGATTCCTTACCTTAGAATTTTCCCCCAGGGTTCAGATTGGATCTGGAGATTTTTTCTTCAAGCAATACCCTTGTGCGTCAGTAGATGGCGTTGGTCAACTTCGCGGGCGTCATTGTCGCCGTGATGAAGTCGGGAGCAGTACATAGACGCCACCTCAGCGCAGTGACGTCAGTTTCTTTTAACAACTTTCCACGCGCAGAGCCGCGAAGACCACTGGGATTAGTGCGCCAGAGCTAAGGCCCTGAATGGGGAATCCCTGTCCGTAGAAATCAGTTCTCAAGCTGGGAGGATGGGTGGGCCGGTATGGAATCTGCAACTAGAATAGGTCTCTACCAGATATCTTTACTGAAGGTAAGTAACTTGTACATCTGATAGATACTTCTAGATGCAGATTCCTTACCACAGAATAGATACCCAAGCAATGCCATCCTCGGAGGCGGGGTGCGAACAAAGATCATACTAGGAAGTCCTGCATTACCGAATTACCAAAGTAGCCGTCCTTACTGTCCAGGCATTAATGTTTAGCAAACATATGCAGGGATGCACATGTAGCTGCCGGGCAGACACCCCGAACAGGAACTCCATCCAGCTAACGCAGTGGAAGCAGCAGTTGCTCTGGCAGAATGAGCATGCAAGCCCTCAGGGGGTTGCTTCTTGGCCAAAGCATAGCACATCTTGATGCAAAAAAGTACCCATCGAGAGATGGTATGTTTTTGCACTGCCTTCCCTTTCTTCGCACCTACATATCCCACAACGAGTTGATCGTCCACCTGGATATCTTTAGTGCGATTTAGACAGAACGCCAACGCTCTTTTTGGGTCCAGATGGTGAAGTCTCTCCTCCTCATGAGAAAGATGTGTGGGCGCATAAAAGGTAGACAAGGTGATGGACTGGCCTACATGACAAGGCGTAACAACCTTGGGAAGGAAGGAAGCCTCAGTGCACAACAACCACTTTCTCAGGGTGCACAGACAAGCATGGGGGCTTTGAAGAAAGAGCCTGAAGCTCACTCATTCTGTGAACAGAAGTGATGGCAACAAGAAAAACAGTCTCAAAAGTGGGGAGCCGTAAAGGGCAATTTTGCATCAGCTCGAATGGAGTACACATTAAGAAAGTAAGGAAAAGATTGAGGTCCCACTGAGGCATGATAAATGGAGTGGGAAGAAATAAATGGGTGAGACCTTTAAGTAATCAATTGACAATAGGAGACTTAAAGAGTGAGGGCTGATCAGGTAACCTAAGAAAGGCCGAAATAGCCGATAAATACCCTTAAGGGTGCCCAAAGCAGAGCCTGTCTGGGCTAAAGAAAGGATGAACAAAAGAACCTCAGAAGGAGGAGCAGAGAGGGGTTCAACAGATTTGGTGAAACACCATGCCAAAATGTATGCCAACGACGGGCATATACCGTTTAGGTAGAGGGATGCCTGGCTGCCAAGATAACGTCACAGACTTCGGTGGAAGGTCAAAAGCTGCCAACTACCTCCGTTCAATCTCCACGAATGAAGGCAGAGAGTGGACAGGTTCAGGTGGAGAACTGTCCCCTGCTGCTGCGACAGAAGGTCCTCCTGAAGAGGCAGTCTGAGTGGAGGACCCATGGCCATGCTCAATAGCTTGGGATACCATACTCTCTGTGCACAGTCCGGAGCCACCAAGACAACTTGGGCCCAGTCATTCCGGCTCTTCTTGAGAATTCTGGGCAGAAGTGGTATAGGTGGAAAGGAGGCCGGGGTTCCACTCAAGATTAAAAGTGTCTCCTTGCGAGTGCGGCAGTGAGTGCGCGCAAAGCAGCTGACATTGCGTGTTCTCTGTGGAGGTGAACAGATCTAACCAAGGCTCTCCCCACTGCTGAAAGAGAGCTTGCGCCACCTCCGGATTCATGATCGGCTATGTATCGACAGCTGAGTTTGAATGCTCTGGCGTTCACAGAGCCCGCCATATGTTGAACCACCATCCAAATGTTCCAGCCATGCCCAGAGGCATAGTGCCTCCTGACAAACGGTCCAGGACCCTACTCCACCCTGTTTGTTGCAGTAACACATGGCAGTAGTGTTGTCTGTGAACACTTGCACTACTTTCCCTTTGAGAGAGGGTAGAAATGCTTTTAACGCAAGCCTGATTGCCTGGAGCTCCAGAGGAGTGGAATGGAGCCCAGACTCCGCTGGAAACCAGAGGCTTCTGATCTCCGCCTCTCCCGTGTGGCCGCCCCATCCCAGAAGTGAATCATCTGTCACTATGGACAGAACTGGCTGGGGAAGGCAGAGGGGCCTGCCGTGGACCCAATGTGGATTTGAAAGCCACCACTGCAGGTCTATTGCAGTCCCCTCCTAGATCTGGACCATGTTGGAGAGATTTCCCTGATGTTGCACCCACTGGAACTTCAAGTCCCTCTGCAGAACCCGCATATGCCATCTGGTATATGTCACTAGCAGGAGGCCATGAGGCCGAGCAGCCTCAGAGTCAGTCTCACCGAAACCCAAGACAGAGGATGAAAGATCAGAATCATAGCCTGAATATCTTGGACTCGCTTTTCAGGAGGATAGGCCCGAAACTGCATGGTGTCCAGAACAACTCCGATGAAAGGGAGCGTCTGAGAGGTAGTCAGGTGTGACTTCGGCACATTTATAGTGAACCCCCGCATATGCAGGAGGCTCACCATAGTTTCAAAGTGGGAGACTACTTTCTGGGGCTAGTCCACCTTCAACAGCCAGTCGTCGAGGAAGGGGAAGACTGAGACCCCCAACCTGCGCAGATGAGCTGCAACTACCACCATCACTTTCGTGAACACCCGAGGGGCGCAGGTAAGGCCGAAGGTGAGCACGGTAAATTGAAAGTACTCGTGACCTACCACGAAACATAGGTAACATATGTGGCAGGCAGGATGTGAATGTGGAAATAAGCATCCTTATAAGTCCAACGCTACCAACCAGTCTCCTGGGTACAAAGAAGACAGGACCTGAGCCAGGGTGAGCATTTTGAATTCCTCCTTATTGAGGAAGTAATCGAGTCCCAAAGGGTTAGGATGGGACTTAAGTCCTTGTCCTTTTTGGGCACCAGAAAGTAGCGGGAATAACAATCCCGACCTACTTCTGGCGCAGGGACCTTCTTTATAGCTACCTTGGCCAAGAGAGCCAGGCATGGCTGGTGGGGCAGATTCAAAGGGGAGGGAGTAGCCCTTCAACGATCTGCAAAACCCACCTGTCCGTAGTGATGGATTCCCGGTGGGGAAGGTGATGGCGAATCCTGCCGCCAACTGGATTGGAGTGAGGGGTGAGGGGAGAGGGGACAGACTAGGAGGGTTTGGAGGCTGCAGCAGGGACAGGGGTGGACTGGGCAGACCTCTGGTTCTCTGTTCCACACCAACGTGGGATTCCTTATCCCCAGCCACGCAGCGGCTGAACAGCATGAGTGGTATGGTGCTAGGATAGGGATGCAACAGGGAGCTCCTTCCATGGCCACAAAAGGAGCGAAAGGTGGACTGTTGGAGGGAGGGGCAGTGGAAAGGCAGAGGGACTGAGCCGTAGCCCGCGAGTCCTTGAACCTCTCTAAAGAAGAGTTCTTCTTATCTCTACAGAGATAGGAGCCATCAAAGGGCATGTCCATAAGAGTCTGTTGGACATCCCCCGAAAAAACAGAAGTACGCAACTAGGCGTGGCGCCTCAAGGCCACCGTTGTTGCAACTTATCAACCTAGAGAGTTAGTTGTGTCCAGCCCACATCTGATCATGAACTTTGCCGCATCTCTCCCATCGGTGGCAGCTTGGGAGACAATAGCACGTGCCTCCTCCAGTATCTGCGGCAGAACCTGCGCGTCCGTATTCCACAGAGTGGGTAAAGCAGCTCAAAAGGCATGCGGTGTTCACAGACCGCAGCGTGAGACTAGAGGAAGAAAACATCTTCTTCCCAAATTGTTCAAGATTTTAGATTCTGTATCGGGGGTGCAGAAGGGAATGCACCCAAGGAAGAGGATGCCTGGATGACAAGGCTCTCAGGCGTGGGGTATTGGGACAGGAATTTAGAGTTGTTTGGGGTGGGCCAATGGCGGCGTGAGATAGTCCTGTTCATATGAGCCCCTGTGTTGGGTTTGGACCAAGTACCCAAAAGGACATCGGTGAGGGCTTCATTAAATAGCACAAGGGGCTCAGATGTGGAAGCTCTTGCTGAAACACCTCCGTCAGGAGATTTGACCTGACCTAAACAGTAGGCAGCTCAAGGCCAAGGACCTCAGCAGCCCTACTGACCACCATAGAATAAGTCGCTCCCTCCGCTGTAGCCGCAGTAGAAAGAGACAGCATGCTAGCATCTGGAGAAGTGTCCAGGCCACTGGCCTCGCCCAACTCCTCTGCCCAGTCCAAAATAGGGTCATCCTGGTATTCATAAGGGTCCAGGGACCCTGTGACAGATCGAACAGTATAAAGGCAACGGAGAGGCGTTGGTATGGCTCAGGTAAGTGGTTTATTCAAATTAAAGGGGAATAATGTTTATAGGTTCGGTAGGGTTGGTTTTTTGAATTTAGGATCTTGTTCGTCTTCTTCCTTGACTGGTGGTTTTCTCTGTTTCTTCTTGTTTCTCTTTCAGGTAGTGGCTCTGCTGGTCTCTCGGTTGGTTCCAGGGGTGATACCGGAAACAGAAGGACAGAAAACGCTACGGTAAGGATAGTGGTCTAATACGTCTATTCTCTCCTGGTATTATTACTGACTGGGGAAAAGGTAAGAGGGGGGGGGGGTAGATTGTGCGAGTGAGGAGTTGTGGGAACGACGTGACCACTGACTGGGATTGTGTCAAAAAGTGTCTCACACATGATTGTCCCGTGCCCCTTAAATTCCTCCCGTTCCACCCTTCCCCTTCTCTAGGTCTCCTCCCCAGTCCCCTTTAGATTGGTGCCCCCTCTATGAGTCCAAAAGAACCGTACCTTGTTCAGCCACGACCCTCCAGGGTCGTGGCTGGCGTTAGGGCGGTCCGTCCGTCGATTTCTCCTGGCAGGGCTTTCTGGTTCCAGCACCTCGTTGTGCACGGGATCTCCTCTGCCTCCAGTCCTTGTCTGGCCTTCTCTGTAGAGGTCCTCCGCTTCGAGTGTCTCCTCTGTTTTCTCGGCGCTCCTCTCCTCTGCTCTCTCCGCGGTCTCTTCCCCGTTTGGCGCCGCACCCCGGCTGTTTACTCGCTCCACCCGGAAATCCTCACTGGTTCCCCTGGCAACGGCATGACGCCCGCCTCGCTCTGGACGCGTTTCCCCGGTAATGTGGAAACGCGGAAGTGACGTATCGGACGATTCCGATACGTCACCTGTAGTGTTTTGTGCCGGAGTGAACGGGGATACCCGGTCACACACCTCTCCCCATGAACGGTCCTGTTCGAGGACCGCGGTGGAATCGGGGAACCAGGACAAATAATCAGCCGGGGCCTGCTGGGACCCTGGAAGGTGGCGGACCTGAAAAGAAAACGGTTGTAGTTCAAGGAACCATCTCAGAATCCGGGAATTTGTATCTTTATGTGCGGACAACCAAGTGAGGGGAGCATGATCCGTAAAAAGAACAAAAGGCCGACCCAATAGGTAATACTGCAATGTGTCCACGGCCCATTTGATGGCCAAACATTCCCTTTCGATGGTGGGATAGTGACGTTCCCGGGGAAACAGCTTCCTACTGACATATACCACGGGGTGATCTCTACCGTCCCCGTCGGGTTGAGCCAGAACCCCCCCCAGTCCTACGTCGGAGGCATCAGTGTACAGATGGAAGGGTTTCGAGAAATCAGGGCACTGTAATATGGGCTCTTTGGTCAGATAGGATTTCAATTGCTCAAAACTAGCCATCTGATGATCCGAAAAAGGTGCTAACTGGTTAGGGTGTGATTTAGACAATAGATCCGTGAGGGGAGCGGCAAGGGTGGAATATTCCGGTATGAATCTTCAATAGTAGCCCACTAATCCTAGGAACGAGCGTAATTCTTTTTTTGTTTTAGGGTTAGGCGCATTCAGAATGGCATTTACTTTCTTAGTTTGGGGTTGAAGGGTCCCTTGGCCGATGTTGTACCCTAGGTATGATATGTCGGGTTTTCCTATAACGCACTTTTTGGGGTTGGCAGTTAAACCCGCTTTTGCGAGAGGAGAGTGTGGAATATCTGTTGTAAATGGATTAGATGATCATCCTATGTTTCACTAAAGATGACTACGTCGTCTAGGTAGGCTGCCGCAAAACTAGGAAATGGTTTTAATAGCCTATCCATTAACCGTTGGAACGTAGCTGGTGCTCCATGAAGTCCAAATGGTAGCACGGTGAAATGATAAAGACCGGACTGAGTTGCAAAAGCCGTTTTTTCTTTGTCCTCCGGGGCTAGCGGGATCTGCCAATACCCTTTAGTCAAGTCTATGGTGGACATATATTTTGCCTTTCCAAGTTTCTCTAGGACGTCATCTACTCTAGGGATTGGATACGTGTCAAACAGTGAACTTTCGTTAAGCTTTCTGAAGTCAATACAGAATCTGATAGTACCGTCAGGTTTCGGCACCAGGACGACTGGGGAGCACCAGGGGCTATTTGAGGGTTCCACCACCCCTAGTTCTAGCATTTTCTGGATTTCGTCCTCCATAATCTGTTTCCTTGCCTCGGGGATACGATACGGACGTAACCTAACAATTTTACCTGGGGTTGTCCTTATTCTATGATATATCAAGGTGGTTTTACCCGGCGTTACTGAAAAGAAATTGCGGAAGTGCTTTAGTAGGCTATATACCTGCCCCTTTTCTAGAGTCGTCAAGGCTTCATTCACTGTGGGTAGCCCTTCCCCATCGTTGTGTTCGAGGGGACAAAACTCAATATTCAAGTTTTTACTAGGACATAGGAATCGACCCATTCCTTCGGAAACGTCGGAGTTGTCTGGCTCTTTCCAAGTTTTTAAGAGATTTATGTGATAAATCTGTTTTTTTTTAGGATTGACCGAGATTTCAATCAGATAAGTGACAGGAGAAACTGCTCGAAGTACCCTATATGGACCCTGCCATTTTGCAAGCAATTTTTGTTCGGACGTGGGACGCATTATCAGAACCTGGTCTCCTGGTTGTAAAACCCTCAATTTACTTCCTCTGTCATAATACTGTTTTTGGGTTATTTGGGCTTGTTCCATATTTACTCTAACCTCTTCCCATAACCTTTGTAGTTGGGCCCGTAAGTTGTGGGCATATTCTAATAACGGCCTTCCTCCTTCTTCCGCCTCCTCTTCCCATGTTTCAATGGCCATGTCTAGGAGAGACCGGGGCTGCCGTCCAAACACCAACTCAAAGGGGCTATGGCCTGTTGAGGTCTGTTCATGGGTTCGGATAGCGTATAACACTAGTGGTAATTTCTGATCCCAGTCTCTCCCTGAGTCCTGCACTACTTTCTTCAGTAGGGTTTTTATCGTTCGGTTGTACCGTTCCACCAATCCAACCGTTTGTGGATGGTGTACTGCCATTTGATAAAGTTTTGTTTTGACCAATGACTTTGTGTTTCACCACTGCGCATATTAGTTGCTCAATGTTCACCAGTAGCACATGGTATGTTTTGTTCAGTTGAGCCGCCTATGGGCTTTGACATGGCATTAGCCATTGCTTTCTGTATTCAGTTTAGCCGCCTATGGGCTTTGACATTGCATTAGCCATTACATTCTGTATTCTGCCTATTGGCTTTGACATGCTGTATCCAGTCTAGCCGCCTATTGGCTTTGACATGCTGTATCCAGTCTAGCCACCTATTGGCTTTGACATTGCATTCCTATTGGCTTTGACATGATGTATTCAGTTTAGCTGCCTATTGACTTTGACATGCTATTAGATATTCTGCCTATTGGCTTTGACATGATGTTATATATTGCATTTTGTATTCAGCTTAACTGCCTATTGGATTTGACATGATATTATACATTACATTTTGTATTCAGCTCCGCTGCCTATTGGCTTTGACATGATATCATATATTACATTTTATATTCAGCTCAGCTGCCTATTGGCTTTGACATGATATTATACATTGCATTTTATATTCAGCTCAGCTGCCTATGGGCTTTGACATGATATAAGACATTGCATTTTGTATTCAGCTTAGATGCCTGTTGGCTTTGATATGACACTAGACATTGCATTTGATATTTAGGTTAGCTGCCCATTGCCTTTAACGTGGAGTTAGACATTGCAGTTGAGAATCCAAGCTGTATTTTTCCAAGCTGTGTTTTTGCACAAGATGAACCAAGATGTTTTGTTCTCACAGTAGACTAGACATGATAAGAGAGAGTACATGGGTGTTGTTCTCTCTGCTTGAGCTTGGGAACAGGAGTAGTCTTGGAGACCTGGCCAGTCTCCAAAAGGCTTGCTCAGTTTCCCAGGTCTGAGAGGAGGGGGCACACCTTTGTAACGAATGTAACAGGCTGCAGAGGGTCAGATTCGAATCTGCCGGACCTCGTGCTGGAGCTTGGCGCCAGCTGCCAGCAATCCCGTGTGGGTAGATGAATCTCTTTCCCGCGCCTGACAGGGGTCATCAGCTTGCAGACCTTAGAAAGATGAAGCTGTAGATAGTTCCCAGACGGTGAAGTATTTGTTTTGCTTTGCATTCAATATCTTATAAATATAACCTGCTGTGTATATTGCAAACTGATATATTTTGTTTGATTAACGCGGACTTGAAAGCTACTAATTCGTCATACATAAAATATTGTGGTTGGGGAAGAATTAACAACAATAAAAGTCTTCTTTGACCTCAGAAGTGCATTTCTGTTGTGTTATGTTAGTGCTTAGAAACTAGAAAGATAAAAAGCACTACAATTGGTACCAGGAGTCGTGGGGTCGGTCATTAAGAGGTGATTAAGAGGGTGTTGACGAGTTGGTAGATTTCTAAGTGCACACTTTAAAAGTGTAATTGTTTTTTTGTTGTTTGGAGAATTACAGAAATTGTTTTCTGTTTGGAGAATCACAGTAGCACGGCAGACCATGTCTGAGAATACATGTGTTGATAAACTGCCTGATGGTGCTAAGAAAAACTGTGAATTGTTTTCTGTTTGGGGAATTACAGAAGAAAATGCATGTGTAGCTAAAATGCCTGATGGTGTTTTGAGAAATAATTCCTGTTGTACATATGTAGAAAACGTGTCTTTTGGAAGTAATGATGACAGAAAGGTTTGGATACCTTTATCTGCTTACAGAGAAATGCAGGAGAAATGTAGGAAGTTGGAACATGAAAAGAGGAATTTACGTGAGCAAATTAGCCCGACTGAAAGTTATAAAAAGGAATCTTTCTTGTCCCATTCCAGTAATGAGGGGGTTAAGACAGCTCCGAGCTGCACTGAGTTTTCGTGTGAGCCAGGGTTTTTGGCAGTGAAAGCGCATTCCTTAACTGATAACACGGACGAGAGAGACCAGAATGTGATTTACGAGTTACCGTTGCAAAATGCACAAGTAAAACGAAAGATTTTAGAGCAAGAGCCGACTTTCATTAGCTTGTTTGATTTTTGGAAAAAGAATAGCCCTCATTTGAGTGAAATCCTAACACTTTTGTATATGGTCACTGTGAAAAATTATATGCAGCTGCGCGCTTGTGATTTGGCAAATGAAATAATGCAGACTTTAGGTTTTTGCGCAGTGAAAGGAAATACTTATGTACATTTAAATCATGAACAAGGAAAGAAAATAGTGCCCCTAGCTAGAATCATACAATGGATCTGGTACTTGCAAGACAGGGCTAGAGTACCACAGATAAAAGAGTTACCAATGAAATTGTGTGCACCATTTGAACTCGTGTCCACTGAAGATAAAAAGCATGTTTGTTTTACTAATGATTCATTGACTGAAATGTTGTTTTCTGGCACAGTAGAAGGAACAGCGTTGTATAATGTGTGTCAGATTTTAAAGCAAGAGCTACGTGAGATGTGTCATTTTTACGCTGATTTTTGGTTCATTGCTAATGTTTTAGCACCTAACTGGTTCAATTACCTTGCAGATGCTAATGAGAAAAATTCAGAGAGAGAAGTGTACACCCAGAATTCTGCCTTAGTGGGGATGGCTAAGTGGGTGCCCCAGAAATGTGAACAGCTGAGAGAAAAAGCCACTTACAGGTGGGCAGAGATGAGAGAGATGCACATTCCCCTAGATTTGATAAAAACTGTGCAGCACGCACAAAAGCAGTCTGTCATGCAAGCAGTCACAGAGCAGTTGGGGAGAGGAAAGTTACCAGATCAGAAATGGCAAATTGATCAGGTTTTAGGGAGAGTGATTGCTGCAAATTACCAAGGAAAAATCGAAATGATGCTGATACCAAGAAAAGAATCTGATTCATTCATACAAATTGGAGACAGAATGGCCCAAATTGACAAAAGTGCAGTGAATGGAGGTTTGGTAAAGAATGAGTCTGCCCCAGCCCTTCTGACAGTGCAAGAAAAGGGAAGCTGTGGCGCAGCAGATAAAAACCTCAGTGCTGATGTGTGGGCTGAAGCCCCAAGTGATCCTCCAGAACCTGCAGAAAATATAACAAAGGGCCTCAAAAACGTCCTACTGATTATAAAACAGGGAAAGGAAGAGGAAGGGTGCAGTTTAAATGAAAAATGTTATTTGCAAGAAAAGTCATACTTGTTTCTTTTGCAGATCCTACCACGTTTCGCCACTGTCCCTGAGTGTGCTGTGTGGTCCCCCTTCCGGTGTGTGAGTGTGGGGTCGGGGAAGGGACCGAATCCCCAACCTGAACCTGGCTGAGTAAAGTGCCAGCACCATGGATCCATTTTGCGCAAACTGCGCATTCAGTTCAAGTTCAACTTGTTTGATTGCATTCTTCCACTGGAACTAAGCTGTGATTTATTTATTTTTTTCCCTCTCGTATGGAACTCTGACTTTTGCTTATCTTCCAGCAAACCTTTCAGGTGGACCGTGCATCTTTTACATGAGTAGAACTCATGCCACATCAAATTGCTAACACTGTTGAATTAGAGACTCATTCAGAGTATAAAAATTGCCCAGTCTTTTCTATGTAGATGTATCTGATGTGAAAGGTTATGAAATCAATGTGTTAATTCACTTCTATTGCTTTACAGGGATTGCTTTGATCATCATGTTTTTTTGTTTGTTTGTGCTGATGTTTTTTGTTTTTGTTTGAAACAAGAGATATGTGAAACAAAAATTCATTGGTCAAAGGGCGGAATGTACTGCCATTTGATAAAGTTTTGTTTTGACCAATGACTTTGTGTTTCACCACTGCGCATATTAGTTGCTCAATGTTCACCAGTAGCACATGGTATGTTTTGTTCAGTTGAGCCGCCTATGGGCTTTGACATGGCATTAGCCATTGCTTTCTGTATTAAGTTTAGCCGCCTATGGGCTTTGACATTGCATTAGCCATTACATTCTGTATTCTGCCTATTGGCTTTGACATGCTGTATCCAGTCTAGCCGCCTATTGGCTTTGACATGCTGTATCCAGTCTAGCCGCCTATTGGCTTTGACATTGCATTCCTATTGGCTTTGACATGATGTATTCAGTTTAGCTGCCTATTGACTTTGACATGCTATTAGATATTCTGCCTATTGGCTTTGACATGATATTATATATTGCATTTTGTATTCAGCTTAACTGCCTATTGGCTTTGACATGATATTATACATTACATTTTGTATTCAGCTCCGCTGCCTATTGGCTTTGACATTATATCATATATTACATTTTATATTCAGCTCAGCTGCCTATTGGCTTTGACATGATATTATACATTGCATTTTATATTCAGCTCAGCTGCCTATGGGCTTTGACATGATATAAGACATTGCATTTTGTATTCAGCTTAGATGCCTGTTGGCTTTGATATGACACTAGACATTGCATTTGATATTTAGGTTAGCTGCCCATTGCCTTTAACGTGGAGTTAGACATTGCAGTTGAGAATCCAAGCTGTATTTTTCCAAGCTGTGTTTTTGCACAAGATGAACCAAGATGTTTTGTTCTCACAGTAGACTAGACATGATAAGAGAGAGTACATGGGTGTTGTTCTCTCTGCTTGAGCTTGGGAACAGGAGTAGTCTTGGAGACCTGGCCAGTCTCCAAAAGGCTTGCTCAGTTTCCCAGGTCTGAGAGGAGGGGGCACACCTTTGTAACGAATGTAACAGGCTGCAGAGGGTCAGATTCGAATCTGCCGGACCTCGTGCTGGAGCTTGGCGCCAGCTGCCAGCAATCCCGTGTGGGTAGATGAATCTCTTTCCCGCGCCTGACAGGGGTCATCAGCTTGCAGACCTTAGAAAGATGAAGCTGTAGATAGTTCCCACACGGTGAAGTATTTGTTTTGCTTTGCATTCAATATCTTATAAATATAACCTGCTGTGTATATTGCAAACTGATATATTTTGTTTGATTAACGCGGACTTGAAAGCTACTAATTCGTCATACATAAAATATTGTGGTTGGGGAAGAATTAACAACAATAAAAGTCTTCTTTGACCTCAGAAGTGCATTTCTGTTGTGTTATGTTAGTGCTTAGAAACTAGATAAGAGGAAAGCACTACAGATGGTATACCGAAGTTCTGATTTGAGAAATACCTAATGTCTTACACACCTGTTTCATGAGAGTAGACATAAAGGGGGTCCCCTGGTCGGTGAGTATTTCATGAGGAAACCCAATTCGAGAGAAGACGTTTATCATTGCTTGGGCTACTGTCTTGGTAGTCATACTGGTCAGGGGAATAGCCTCGGGGTATCGGGTGGCATAATCAACCATTACTAGGATATAGGTGTGACGTTTCGTTGAGGGTACCTGAGGTCCAATCAGATCCATCCCTATCCTACTAAAGGGGATGTCTATGATGGGTAGGGGCATTAGAGGTGCTTTCTTCGGTCTGCCCGGTTCCGTAAGCTGGCACCTGGGACATTGGGAACAATATTTTCTTATATATGCAAAAACACCTGGCCAATAAAACCGCCTGAGAAGGTACTCTTTGGTTTTTTCCCTCCCATAATGACCCCCCCCCCGGGTTGATTATGTGCCAGAGTTAGGACGTGATCTCTATAATGTTCTGGTACCAATAGTTGTTGTTTACGTTCCCCCGCACGAGTAGTGGTTATCCTGTATAAGAGGTTTTTCTTAATTAGGAAGTAAGGACCCACCTCCTCGGTCTCTTCTGATTTTGCGGACTTCCAAGCCTGAGCTAGAGAAGGATCTTCTCTCTGTTGCTGATGAAAACTGACAGGTGCCTCATGGGTTTCTGCTATAAGACCTGGCGCCTCCTGGTCCCGGTACTGCTCTTTTTCTGCCCGTTTTTCTCGACGTGATAACCTCCTACGGGTTATAGGGCATTCAATGACACTGTCAGAAAAGGGAGCCTCCCTCCACCAGTCCGATGTCAGTTTGGGGTTTCTAACATAATCCAGGAGCTCTTGAAAATGCTCATAATCAGTTCCGATGATACATTCCTCAATCAGCTCGCTCATTATGGCCATAGGCAGGACATCTCGGTACTTTCCCCACTCTACCGTTAGACTATGCAAGGGGTATTGTTCTTTATCTCCGTGTATACAGCAAATATTCACCCACTGCTCTATTTCGCAGTCTGCTAGGCTTATTAGATCTTTCCTAACTACAGATTGGCTGCAGCCTGAATCAATGAGAGCGCATACCGACCGTCCATTGATACTCATGGTCTGCTTAAACTTCAGGTTACCTCTTCCGGTACACAGTACCCTTCGCCGAGTTACTCTGATCTCCATGGGCTCACTACTATCATGTTTCCTCGGACAAGTGCGGGCTATGTGTCCCCATTCCCCACAATTATAACATTGGGGTCCTGGTACCGGTGGACCTTCGGTTAGTCTACGGGGACCTGGCTCGTCGGGAGGAAATCTGGGAGCGAATTTGGGGCTGGATACCCCTGGTTTTATGCTGGAAGTGGGGGTTACACTCCTTACATCTACAGAGCGATGATATGCACACGCTAAATCGATCACCATGTCTGTATTCAATTTTGGATGTTGGCGGATCCAGTTTTTGGTAGAGGTGGGTAAGGCATCTAAATATTGTTCGAGAACGATCGTTTGTATCACCTCCTCTCGGCTGTTCCCGGAAGAACCCAGCCATTTCAAAGCCAAATCCTTTACACGATAATAAAAAGTACGGGGTCCTCGTTCAGTCCCCATTTGATTTTCCGGAATTTGACCCTATAGTATTCGGTGTCATGTCCCACCCGTTCCAAGATACTGGTCTTTATCTCTTTGTATGGTGTGGTTCCCCCCGGATTTGCTGCTTGATAGGCTGCTTGTAATACCCCAGTAAGTAAGGGGGCGACATACTGACCCCATCTGTCCTCAGGCCATTGGGCTGACGAAGCCACTCTCTCAAAGTTAGTGAAAAAAGATTCTGGGTCTTCGCCTTCTTGATATTTTTGCAACACAGAGCTGGGGACATTGGGGTGGACCTTACTGACGGCAATGGTCTCGGTTAATTTTTTCATGGCCGTCTCGTGGACCAGTTGATTGTTTGCGAGGATTGTCGCCTGACTTTTCAAAGCCGACTGTAAGGCTTCCCTGTCCTCTTTTGCTTCTCGTTGATGTGCCTCCCACACCAACTGCAGATGTCGCTGGCCTTCGGCCAGTTGTTTTATCATATCCTCCAACGAGGGGCTTTAACTCATGATTTATACTGTTCGGTTGTCGTGGAGAGGTCCGAAAATCCCACTTCTGACACCACTGTGACAGATCGAACAGTATAAAGGCAACGGAGAGGCGTTGGTATGGCTCAGGTAAGTGGTTTATTCAAATTAAAGGGGAATAATGTTTATAGCTTCGGTAGGGTTGGTTTTCTGAATTTAGGATCTTGTTCGTCTTCTTCCTTGACTGGTGGTTTTCTCTGTTTCTTCTTGTTTCTCTTTCAGGTAGTGGCTCTGCTGGTCTCTCGGTTGGTTCCAGGGGTGATACCGGAAACAGAAGGACAGAAAACGCTACGGTAAGGATAGTGGTCTAATACCTCTATTCTCTCCTGGTATTATTACTGACTGGGGAAAAGGTAAGGGGGGGGGGGGTAGATTGTGCGAGTGAGGAGTTGTGGGAACGACGTGACCACTGACTGGGATTGTGTCAAAAAGTGTCTCACACGTGATTGTCCCGTGCCCCTTAAATTCCTCCCGTTCCACCCTTCCCCTTCTCTAGGTCTCCTCCCCAGTCCCCTTTAGATTAGTGCCCCCTCTAGGAGTCCAAAAGGACCGTACCTTGTTCAGCCACGACCCTCCAGGGTCGTGGCTGGCGTTAGGGCGGTCCGTCCGTCGATTTCTCCTGGCAGGGCTTTCTGGTTCCAGCACCTCGTTGTGCACGGGATCTCCTCTGCCTCCAGTCCTCGTCTGGCCTTCTCTGTAGAGGTCCTCCGCTTCAAGTGTCTCCTCTGTTTTCTCGGCACTCCTCTCCTCTGCTCTCTCCGCGGTCTCCTCCCCGTTTGGCGCCGCACCCCGGCTCTTTACTCGCTCCACCCGGAAATCTTCACTGGTTCCCCTGGCAACGGCATGACGCCCGCCTCGCTCTGGACGCGTTTCCCCGGTAATGTGGAAAAGCGGAAGTGACGTATCGGACGATTCCGATACGTCACCTGTAGTGTTTTGTGCCGGAGTGAACGGGGATACCCGGTCACAGACCCATCCAATCCTTCCCCAAATTTGTACCCATAAGAAAAAGGGTCAGAATCCGACCTGGGGTGAATAGGCTTCACCAAAGACAGAGTCAGCATAGGCCGACGCCGTTCAGACTCCGAGTCGTCAGGATGAGGATTGGGTTGACGTCGATGGTGGGCACCACCGATGTCAGGAGCGTCGACAATCGAACTGGCGCCAGGGAGGGACTCAATGGTACAACTGTCACAGGTGAGAATCCAAGAGCGGATTGGGGAGGGGACCTTGGTGGCTGGAGCCAAAGCCACCGGCACGGAACCCTGCTAACGCGCCTGGTCCTTAGTAAGTAAACTTACTAGGGGACGCGTATAGGTCAATGAATCTTTTGAATCACATGGAGTATCCTAGTCTTGCAGGTACGACTGAAACAATAATAAATATCAATAATCAAGACACATCTTAGAAGAAACAGCTTAAAACCATCTACTCACGAATAACCACAACTTGGAAAGGAGTTAACAATTTATATTTCCCTATTGATTACAACTCTAAAGCATCTGTTAGTTAAATCTTTATTCAAAACCACTTCTTCATTAATAGAAAACATCATCACTTGAAGGAACATATTCCATAAGTTAAGAATACCAGCATTAATAGTGAAGTTCAGCAATTAAGTTTGTCAGTTGATTTGTCACTGTCAGCGTCACCCTTAACAGCCTACATAACCAATATTAGCATCAGCATGTGGGACTTCATGCGAAAAAACCTTTTAGAGAAAATATTAATTTAGAAAAATCAATCTAATTAAGAATTTCTATAATCAGCACAGTTGGTACCTAGAAGAAAAGGCATAAAATCGTCAGTCACATTTTCATAGCTACCTATCCAGGATTAATCAGCAACTAGTCAGTCCTCATCTTCAGGTCATCAATTAGTCAGCTACGGATCAGGCTCACAGATTTTGAGCCCAGCAACAGCACCTCGGACAGCATCTGCTGACGTCATTAATTCTACCCTCACATCTGAAATTTCAGCCCTTTGTCATGACTTTTTTTTAGCGTCTCCCAGTCCATCCCCCTAATTTGTAATTGGTCAGCGAGTAACCTATGGCTTTTGTTTACCGAATCTACTAATTTCAATATTAGTCTGTTCACAAGATGTGGATTGATTCACCATGAGATGTTCTCATCATCCGGCTCTTCAGGTATCGAAATTGTTGCATGTTCCTCTTCAGTCAGTGCCTCTATTGTTCAAGTCCTGGGAATGTACATTTAGCCTGCTCTACACATAACTGTATCAAAATTTCTTCATCATCTCCTGTCCACCGGTACATTGCAGAAAATTCTAGCTAAGCAACTTTAACATCGGGCAAGTCAAAGACTGTTCGTGCATCCGGTCCCTTGCAAAGCGTTTCAGTATTTCAGCTCTTCGTGTGTGTGAGGCCCAGAAAAAGTAGGCCTTTGTTCAGCTAATTTAGCACTACAAATTAATGCAAAACATAGGTTATACATCCCATTCTGACATATTATTAAAAATTTTCTTATACATTTTCATTATTTCATACAGTTTCCGTTCTATTAGTACACATTGTAATCACACCCCGAGGGCACATTTTCAAACGTGGACATTATTTTTTTCTCTATGATTAATTTCTCTACACATTTCTCATTAGTAACCACATATATATCGTTAATAATTTTCTTAATTAGCACATTAGCTTCAACAACCTGAAGGCCCCCCCAACCGAGCCCCTTCGACCCGAAGGTGCCGTATCGGGGTCGACCTGCCCAAAAATGAGGCACATGGCCTCATAAAACTCTTTCAATTGAGTAGAGGTTGCTCCAGCTCCCAGAAACTCAGGGAAGAGTGTAGGAGACCCAGAAGCAGGCTCCTGAGACAGAGGCCTCGAGCGTCGACGCTCTTCCCGCGTCACATCAGCCGAGCGACGGGGTGAAGTCGAAGGGTGACTGGATCTCTTCGACTTCTTCTTCTTCTTCTTAGCTTGTCCCTAAGACTTCGAGGAAGAAGAATGGTGGTGGCTCCATGAGCGTTCAAGACCTTCCCCTAGAGCGAGACCGGAAGCTACGCAGAGTTGAGAGTTGTGCCGCCATAAGCTTGAGGGACTGCTCCCTCAAGGTCTTTGGGTGCATGGCCCAGCACTCGGAGCACAACTTCGGGTAGTGGTCACACTCCAGGCACCACAAACAGACCCGATGTAGATCCGTCACCCACATCAGCAGTTTGAAACTGGTTTTCGGGGACATCCTCGACGCACCAAAAAAACCTCACCAAAAAAACTTGACAAATGGGTCGAAATTGGTCAAAAAGAGACCAGGGTAGCTCTCTCCAGGATCAGCAAGTGGCGTGGAAAGAAAAGAACTGACGTCACTGCGTAGATGTAGTGTCTATATACTACTCCCAACGTCATGACGGCGACTATGACACCAACGATGCCTGTGGAGTCGACCGATGCCACCTACCAACACGCAAGGGAATTGCTTGAAAAAAAAAAATTCCTCGGATCCAGTCTGACGCCTGGGGAAAATTCTAAGATAATGAATCTGCAACCAGACGTCTCTAACAGATATGGCCTATACCTTAGGACATTGATTTAAAAAAACTGCAGTTACCAAATGACGGACGAGAAAGATCAGAAGAAGGAAGGCTCCATGGACCTGCATTTTTCCCCAAATAAAAGATCACTGAGGGTGGGGCATGGCCATACAACCAGAACAGTGATAGCTCATGCATGAGTAAATGAGGAATTATTAAGCATATGGTTCCAGGAGAAGAGAAAGGGTGAAAGCATGGCTGAAACGTAGTCACTGCTTCTGTACAAAGGAAAGAAAACTGGGCTTTGATTTAAGCCAGGAAATTGCGTTGAAACACTTAGTCATCATAAAGAACGGTTCATACACAATACAGTACATACAATTCAAATAAGAGCAAGAATCATCTGGGCACACAGGTTACAATGGGGGGGATGAAAATAAATGGCGTGTTGCAATCTAAGTAAAACTGTGCACAGCACAAGTCAATAGATGAGCAATGAAAAGGAAAGTCATGTGCACGCCTTGTAACCTCAGTAACACAGTATGCAGCACAGGTCATTAGCCAAGAAGTCCTCTAAAACAGTGTTCCCCAAACCCCGGGCCGCGGACCGGTGCCGGTCCGCGGATCAATTGGCACCGGGCCGCCCGAGGTCTTCAAATCTTGAAGGCATGTTTAAATACAATTAAATTAAAATTATTAAATCAAAACAAGCAGGCCATGGAAAAATTATCAAACATTTACCGGTCCGCGGCGATAAAAAGGTTGGGATTCACTGCTCTAAAAGGAAGAAGAAAAATAGTACCTTAATCACAGCGCTATCAGCAGCGAGACCCTAATCAAAATGAAGGTGTCTGTACTTGTTCAGTGCTCCTGTCAAAAGGAAAGGAAGTGAAGCTGTATTGCACTGTCTAACTAGGAGGGAGCAAATGAAGCCCAAAAATGTAAAGGAATGTGTGGGCTCCAAACCTTATACAACATGATATCTTTCGCAAGCATGCGCTGTTACAGGGGAGACCTTAAAAAAAAAAAAAAACCTATTAGTAGACTCACAAATTTACAGAAACAAGGTACTCTGGGGCTAGCCAGACTTGGCCATAAAGCACACCTTTATAAACTCAAAGGGTACAAAGGTAGCCCAGTGCTGGACTGCTCATTTCATTAAAAAAAAAAACATTTAGAGCGCGCGCTACTCACCCGTAAGGGTCTCAAGCCGCTGGGGGGGGGGCGGCTTTTTTTTTTACTGTTCGAAAAGCCATGTCATGAGGTGTTTTCTGAATGACAGGAGGTCCTGGGTCTTGCGGAGGTTGGGGGGAGTTCCAGGTTTTTGGGGCAAGGTAGGAGAAGGACCTGCCTCCGGAGATGGTGCGTTGGATGCGGGGAACTGTGGCGAGGGAGAGGTCGGCGGAGCGGAGTGGCGAGTGGGAATGTGGAAGTTCACTCTTTCGTTGAGGTAGGCTGGTCCAGTGTTGTGGAGGGATTTGTGTGCGAGGATGAGGACCTTGAAGATGACCCTTTTGTCGATGGGAAGCCAGTGAAGGGATCTGAGATGGGCGGAGATGTGTTCATGGCGAGGGAGGTTCAAGATGAGGTGTGCGGCTGCGTTTTGGATCCTCTGGAGTTTCTGCTGAAGCTTGACTGTGGTGCCAGCGAAGAGGGCGTTTCTGTAGTCTAGCCTACTGCTGACGAGTGCATGGGTGACAGTCTTTCTGGTTTCTATGGGTATCCATTTGAAGGTTTTTCGCAGCATGCAGAGGGTGTTGAAGCAGGAGGAGGTGATCGAGTTGATTTGCTGGGTCATGGAGAGAGAAGAATCTAAGATGACGCCAAGGTTGCCTGCGTGGGTGGCAGGTGTTGGCAGTGATCCTAGGGCAGTGTGCCACCAGGAGTCATCCCATATTGTTTTGTTGGGGCCGAAGATGATGATTTTGTTGGAGTTTAGTTTGAGGTGGCTTGCTGTCATCCATTTGGCGGTGTCTAGGAGTCCGGTGTGGAGGTTGGTCTTGGCAGTGGTGGGGTTCCTGGTGAGGGAGATGACGAGCTGGGTGTCGTCTGCGTAGGATATGATGGTGATTCCGTGCGGGTGGAGGATGTTGGCGAGCGGGCCATGTAAATGTTGAAGAGGGTGGGGCTGAGGGAGGACTCTTGGGGAACTCCGCAGATGATCTTGGTTGCTGGGGATTGGAAGGGAGGCGGAATTTCTGGGTCCTTTTGGCGAGGAAGGAGGCGAGCCAGTCCAGGGCCTTGTGTCGGATTCCTGCATTGTGGAGGCGTGTACGGAGTATTTGGTGGCAGACAGTGCCGAAGGCTGCGGAGAGGTCCAGGGGGATGTGTGCGACGGTCTCGCCCTTGTCGACTCTGACATCAGTACAGGCAATGAGGGCGGTCTCAGTGCTGTGGTCTTGCGGAATCCAGACTGGGATGCATCAAGTGCGTTGTTTTCCTCTAGGAAGGGCGTTCAATAACTTCTCAGAAACCTTGGTGGGGAAGGGGAGAAGAGAAATTGGGTGGTAGTTTGTGAGGTCATCAGGGTCTGCTTTGGGTTTTTTCAGGAGTGCGGTTACTTCTGCATGCTTCTGGGAAGGTGGTGGCGTCGAAGGAGCTGTTGATTAAGGCGCAAAGCTTGGGAGCAATGGTTGGGCTGGCCTTGTTGAAGATGCAGTGGGGGCAGGGGTCAGAGGGGGAGCCTGAGTGGATGGAATTCATTGGTTTCTTCGTCGTTGGTAGGGGCCCAAGTGTGTAGTAGGTTGGGGAGGTGGTGTGTGTTGTTGTTGGTCGTGTCAGTGGTGGAGGTGGTGGGTGCTTGTGGTGTGAAGTTGTTGTGTATGTCTCAAATTTTGAGGTGGAAGTGGTTGGAGAGGGAGTTGCAGAGGTTGTGTGTGTGAGTGGGGTCGATGTTGCAGGATTTGGGTTTGGTGAGCTCTTTGATGATGGTAAAGAGTTCCTTGCTGTTATGTGAGTTACTGTCTATGCGTTTCGTGTAGTAAGCCCTGATGGTGGTCCGTATAAGTTGGTGATGTTTGCATATGGTGGTTTTGAGGGTGGAGAAGTTGGTCATTGAGGGTTCCTGGGGCCAAGCTTTTTCTGTTTTGCGGCATTCGTGCTTGGAGTTCAGTGGTGAACCAGGGGGCGTTCTTGATGTTGCAGGTGGTGATGTTTCTTCTAAGAGGGGTGAGTGAGTCAGCGCAGGTTGTAATCCATTGTGTGAGGTCATGGGCAGCAATGTTGGGGTTGTTGGTGTTGGGGGGGTTCTGTGCAAGCTGGGCGTTCAGGGGTTCTGCGGGGATCTTGTCCCACATGAGGTAGGGTGTGGTGTGTTGGTGGTGGTGTGTGGGGGGTTTCGAGAAGGAAAAATGGATGCAGTGGTGGTCGGTTCAGTGGAGTTTGGTGGTGTGTGTGAAGGTTATGTGGTTGCTGGTGGTGAAAATCGCATCTAGCGTGTGTCCTGCTGAGTGGGTGGGTGATATGACTAGTTGTTTGAGTCCTAGGTTCGTGATGTTGACTAGTAGGGATGTGGAGTTGTGGTCGTGGTGGTTCTCCAGGTGACAGTTAATGTCACCAAGGAGGATATTGTCTGTGGAAGTGAGGGTGTGTGGGCTGATGGTGTCAGCGATGGCGTCACAGAACGGGGAGAGGTCCTGGTGGTCTGTAAATGAGGGTTCCTCTGAGGGTGGTGTTGGCGTTTATGTGAATTAGGAAGTGAAGGTGTTCTGCGCTGTCTAGGGTGTCGTGTGTGTTGGTGGTGATTTTTATAGTGTTTTAATGTAAAATGGCGATGCCACTTCCTGGGTTGTTTAGACAATCTCTACGATAGATTTTGTAGCCTTCTGGGATGGCTATGGCGGCCTCAGATGAGGGATTCATCCAAGTTTCTGTGAGAAAGGCAATGTCCGGGGAGTGTGACGTGATCAGGTCCCAGAGTTCGATGGCATGCTTGTGTATGGAGCGGGTGTTTAGGAGTATGCAGTTAAGGAGATCGCGGGGGCTGTTGTTGTGGTGCGTGATGGTGTTGTTGAGGGGGGGTGTTAGTGTTACTGTGGGGGTGTTGGTGTTGTTGTAGAGCGTGCTAGCGTTGTTGTGGGGCGTGTTGGAGTGGGGCGTGGGTCGTGTGGGTGTTTTTGGTGGTGGTGTTGTGGTGCATGATGGTGTTGTAGGGGTTTTAGTTTTGTTGTGGGTTGTGGTAGTGTTGTTGTAGAGCGTGCTGGCATTATTGTGGGGCGTGTTGGGGTTGGCGTGGGGCGTGTGGGTGTTTTTGATGGTTGTGGGTGTGCTGGAGAACCGGCATGCATAGCATGTAAAGGGTCCATGTGTGTGCTTGGGGTTGGCTTGGGCACAGGCGGGGTGCAGACCTGAGTTGAGGGTGTGTAGCATGGTGGCTGAGTAGTGTTGTCTAGGGGGGGTCAGGGTTGAGAGGACCAGGGGGACCGGCGCTGGGCGAAGACGGGCATAGATGGGCTTGCCTCTGGCGTGGCCGCACAGCACCCACCATTAAGAGGGGGAGGTGGGAGAGAGGAGCAGCTGGGAGGTGGGAGGCGGTGGACCAATGGGTGCGCGAGGGGGGCAGGGCCACAGGGGACGCAGCAGCAGAGGCTGGGAGAGCGGAGAGAGCCGGCTGAGATGGGCGGGCTCAAAAACAGGCACAGTAAAAACGAAACGGGCAAAAACAAAGGCACAATGGCAATTACAAGCAGTACGGTGAACGAAATAACAGTTTTAAACAATGAAAAAATCTAAATGCAATGATACAGTAAGCCTACCACTAGGCACCAGGGATGAGGCGCAGGCAGGTGCCTGCGGTGGTGAGGGCCTCGATCTCGATTCCAGGCAGCAGACGGGGATCAGGGGCACGGAGGCGGCTGGTGGAGCCAAGTGGACTCCTGGCCAGATACAGGTCAGGTAGTTCCTGGTGGGCTGGGGCCTTTTCAGACTGTTTTTCTGAGCTGAGGGCCAACAGTGTTTCACTTTACAGAGAGAAATAAAAAGCAGCATCCCAACCCCGGGGATATTACTTTTTGTCCATGCAAGAAGTTCAAAAGTTCTGTGATTTCCACTCACTGAGATATTGTTTGGTTAGTAGTGCTTTAGACCAGTGTTTCTTAACGTTCTGACTTCTGGGGACTCCAGCTTTACTGGAATGGACCCCTACTGTATCATTATTGAAATCTGGGGACCCCAAGTGAGTCATTACTTGAAGCCCGGGATTCTAGCCTACGCAATTTCAATTATTTGAACCGCAAAACAGTACATAAAAATAGAGATACAAATATTGTATTTATTTTACAAATCTAAAAAACAACTGAATTTTAAATTTAATGAGAACAATGGAGCTTTTATAAATTTAATTGAGGTCACCCATCACCCGAGCTGTATTCTCTTTGATGCACCTGCATGGATCCCACAAATCTTTCTGAGGATACCACCTTATTTATTTGTTAGCCTCCAATTTCAGATCCTTTCAAATTTACAGAAAGTTTAAAAAAAATCAATTTTGCTTCTTTCTTTAATAACACTTCATTAAATGGTTCATATTACTTAATTTTCGGAAGCTGAGTGGCATCGTGGACCTCCAGGGGTTCGCTTGACCACAGGTTAAGTACTGCAGTTTTGGGCAGCAGATGTGTGGCAGAAACATTTTACAATCCTTAGCAAATGGCTAATGGTAGGTACAATGTATAAACCTACAGTGCAAAGTGTTCACTTTTTGCCCATTTTCTCCAGTCCTTGTACATTTTTTAAATTCTTTTAAGTAATTCTATTGAAACAAATAAATTAGACGTGGGTGAAGGCACTACTCTTCCCATTTAGTTGGGAGGACTTGGGAAATTTACATTGACGAATCCTGCCACAGTTCCCCAACTTCACCCTACTTTGCAGAACAAAAAGGTTCCCAGTCTGCAGCCCCTATAACTGATCTGTCCCCTAGCCCAGGAAATAGCTCCAGGTGGAATTTCTTTATGGTGGAGATGAAGTAGGTTTCTGTTTCACCAGACTTTGCCCCTTGACAACCTCACTGGTAAATAGGCGCGCTCTACAAATACCTGATTGATTGATTGACTTTAGACATATTTGTATGATGCCTTTTTGAAGAAATATGCTTTACAAACAATGATGATGAGGGCAGTGAGGTGAACAGGCAAGTGGATTTTGAATATTTGGAAGTCCCAAGTTATTCAAGTATGTAGTGTATAAAGTTAACCATTACCAAATGGGAAGTCAGGTAGAGATTTTAAGATTTTACAAGTGCTCAAAAAGTCTAGCAAAATCAGAAACAAGAATGGCTTTTTGTTAGGGTAATAATAACTTTTATTCGGTACGAAAAAATTAATCCATTACAATACATAATCTCCAATACATTTGTTAAAAATAGCAATAAAACCATAAATAATAAGAACACCCATCAGGAATAAAAACATATATAACCACATGCATAGAAACAATAAAATAGAAAGATTAATTCTAAAAACTCCACATTATTACGCCAAGTAATAGCTCCCTTCAGGAATGATCCCAGCCCCTTCCACATCAACACTTCTGAGGCCATCTGCAGCCACATAAAAGCAGGACGATATTGCACAAAACCCTTGGCCCTTAGGAGAGGTAATACAAAACGAGTTCTGAATGGTGCATAAAAAACACAAAACAAAGTAAAATGGGGCAAGGTCTGTTGGGACACCCCATCACAGGGGCAGGGTCTAATACATTTGTCCCCATACTGACCTAACGGGAAACACAGATTACGTCTGATGATCCCCAAAAGGAAACTGGTTATGAGAGACCTTTCCCTCACATCCTTTATCTCTACGAGATAGCGCTCAGGACCTACCCACATCTTTAACATAATGAAATCCCTGATCGATTTTTTCCCTAAGGCCTCCTCCTCCCTCCTGTTTTTCTGGATTCTTAAAAAATTCTCCTTAACCCATTTCTTATCACAACTGGTCAGGCCTTCAGGATAATCAACCAATTCAGGCTGCCCCAAATCACGAGCCATCTTCCTTATGTGCATCAACCAGGGAATATTCTTTGCATTGTCACAAGCCAGACAATCCTTTAAGATATCCATATTCAGAGTGGCATGTTCGTTAGTCCAAATTGAGATCCATAGCAGAAGGGGAGCCAACTGAATAGTGTCCTGCACAAACTCAAGCTCGAGCTCCAAATGAAGGCTAAAACCAGGGATATTTTGTCCAACTCCCAATAGCCTTCTACAGAACCGATTTTCTTCCACCGTAAGGGCTCGGGAGTCCCTATACCCCCAAAGTGCAGCACCATACAGCAGGACAGGGAGGCATTTCCGCCTATAAATTTCAAGCAAAGGCTTGATAGGTTTACTACCTACCCTTACAGCAAAGTCAAAAGTCGCGCCAACTGCTGCATGAAAAAGCGCACCCCTTCTGGCAATACAAGGTTTCCAAGATCCTTTCTCATCAAAAATAATCCCTAGGTATGGAAACTCATGGACCCTACTAATAATTTGATCCTCCACCCTTAGCTCCCCCACCCTACTCAAGGGTCTTCCACACACCATAAAATTAGATTTCTTAAAATTGACCTCTAAATCCAAAGCTGACATAAAGGAGGCATAAGCTCCAACTATTTCCCGGAGACCATTCATAGTACGGGCAATGAGGACTGCGTAATCCGCGTACATCAGCACAGGGATATCAGTACCATTCACCTTTGGAACATCCCTACAATGTTTCATCAGAAAATCAGACAATCCATTTGTATATAGAAGGAACAGAGTAGGAGCCAGAACACACCCCTGGCGCACACCCCTTGAAAGCTTAAAGGCCTCTGAGCATTCCCCATTGGACCCCACCCTCACATTTGCAACCGTCCCAGAATGTAGATATCGGAGCAACTCTACAATATTAGGATCCAGCCCTAGCTGATTTAACCTTTCCCATAATATAGACCAGTTCACCTTATCGAAGGATCAGCTAAGATCCATAAAAGCAAGATAAAGCGTACCTTTCCTGGCCTGCATGTATTTGCCGATCAGCATCAGTAAGTTGAGACATTGATCTCGCGTGCCAAGGCCTTCCCTAAAACCATACTGGTCCCGGCTTAAAATATCATTCCCTATCATCCAGGACTCCAGACGCCTTAAAATAATCCGTCCCAGAATCTTCACCGAAGAGTCCAGTAGAGAAATAGGGCGGTAGGACTTAGGATCATTCCGGTCGCCCTTTTTAAACACTGGGACAATACATGCCAGTCTCCAAGAGGCAGGGGTACCCACAGTGACTGCTGCATTAGGGACATTTAAGAGAACAGGTGCCCATAACTGGGGGTTTGCTTTATTCAAGTCCATAGGGATCGAATCCGGGCCCAGAGCTTTATTGCTCGCACTACTCTGTATAGCATCCATAACCTCCTGGAGCGAAAACCTAATTGCTAGGTTGGGAGCCATCTCATACTCGTTCTCCTGGTTATTTCTTAGGGGCGAACCCTCAAAAATACTACAAAAGTGAGTTATCTATGCTTCCGGGGCGATGTTACAGCCAAGGCCCTCAGATGTATCTGTTCCAAAGGAACCTCTATTTACCACTTTCCAAAACAGGCCAGGATCCTTCAGAGCTATGGCACGTTCTTTATCTTTATGTTTTATCTTGCTATCCCTCAGGGCCCTCTTAGATTTCATTCTAGCTTCTTTTATGAGGACCCAATCTCTAGGATGTTTCTTAGTGGCCATCTTCAGATTTGCTCTTGCAACATAGCAGGTCTTATCATACCAACCACAATTACGTTTACTAGGTTGGCTGCCTACTGAAAAAAGGCAGTCTCTCACTGCTGCATTTACTACTGTTATTGCGTTCATAACAGTTTTAGGATTAGGAGCCTCTGTCAAGAGTGTGTCCATAAATAAATGTACATTTTCCCCCACCATCCTTTCTACAACTTTAAGGGAATCCACTTGCTTCCACCCAAGCCGCCTACCCTGGTCCTTTATCTCCACTACTACCGGCCTACCTCGTCCTAATTTACGTAGGGCCCCAGGGAGTTTAAAGGATGCTATAAGGGGATTATGATCACTGAAACTCTCTCCCAGCACCTCCCCCCCAATCACCAGGTCTTTCATAGGTGGAGACATAAAAATATAGTCAATAGTGGATTCAGATCCTCTTCCCACATAGGTTGGGAGTTGATGAGTGCCTACGGCTTCTATGGCACACAAATTCAGAAGGCCCATCTTCCTGAGTTCCTTGATTAGAACCCTGACTCTGGAGTCCTGCAGACCATCCACTGAATAATCCTCGCAGTCAAAAATAAAGGGATTAACCACAGTACTGAGCCTCCCCAGCTTAGCATTAAAGTCTCCAAAGACAATAGCACAGAATTCTAACCCCATCTCCTCCATTCTGTGTTTCAAAACCTGAAGAACGGAAAAAAGGCCCCAATTTGGCACCCCACATCCCACACAGCGTTATAAAAGTTAACCAGTAAAATATTGAAATTATTAGGGAAAATTACCCATACCAGCAATATACCTTGGTGAGTGCAGTTAATTTGAAAAGCACCCACTATCTTAGAGAGGCGGATTAGGGTAACCAAGCCACCTTTTGAGCGGCCACCAAGAGACTTCACAGCTGGAATTGCAAATCTGTTATACCCATCCCACACAGACAACCCCTCTGACCAGGTTTCCTGAAGCATGATCACATCAAAAGTAGTCACACACCTAATCCACGCTTTTATCAGATAAATTAGCATCATAGCCCGCAATATTCCATGAGATAAGTTTACACTGTGGGGGCACCTCTTCCTATATAGCCAGGGTCTTGGCGCATTGTCAGTCCACCCCTTCCAAGGATAAATTACTGTTAGTGACAGTTCTTCTGCTGGTTGCCTGGTGACTATTCTGACCCAGGGGGGGAAACCTACCAGAACCCGGAGACACCCCGGCACTCAATTGCATGTGGTCATAAAAATAACCCAAAGGGACCATACCAATTGTACCAGCTCTAAATACAGCAGGGCGGTAGGTAGAAAGGAGCCTTTGACTCAGGGCTGGGTATCTAACATTTATAATAATACAATCTTCATCCCCCACCTTATTTTTGGGCCCAACCCATCCAATTCTTCTGGCAAACAAAATATCATTGAAATCCTTACATGAGAAATCACAGTTCTTACTCAACCAATATCCAGCCTTGTTTGTGAGTTGGGCCGTGGACTCAGTTACCCCAGGGGCAAGAGCAGCTACATTCGTCAGCACCACCACATAGGGGGCACAAGCTGGGGGGAGATCCAAACAGGTCAATGCAGGCCTGGCCATCGGGAGATTCAGATTATTATTCTCAACCAGCTGTTGGTCAGCCCCCCCCCCCCCTGCTACCACAAATTCATGATCAGGCCGCCTACTACAGCTAAGCCTATTGACAGTCCTATCCACCCTTAATATAGAAGTCGGTGCAGCCGGCGCAATCTCAGCATGAGCGCCCGGACCCCCAGAATTTCCAGAATTAACCAATAACTGAGATGATTTTCCCAGAGGCCCCAATGGCCCCGCAGCGTCCGCCGGCAGGAGCAGCTCCTCACAGGGATGGGATTGCCTGGTCGGGCCACACATCCACCTACACAGTGCCTCCCCTGACTTCCTTGCACAGATATCAGAGAAACTGCCTTTTCTATGGCCAATAGTTTCGCCACAACGGGGGATAAAATCTCCTGGATCATTTCACGAAATTTTTACAGTAAAATAGTAACATCACCACCCAGCTGATGGCAAGGTGCAGGGTCACTACTCGTACCCTTAGGGAGTTCCAAGGGGGATGTTTTTGACTTGGGGATCGATTTCTTTAAGACCTTTTTTTCCTCACGGGGCTACATTTATCCAGGGGGCAGGCCGGGGGAGAAGATAATAAAAGTCTTTAGCTTCTTCTGGAAGGGCCTTGGCCACCAGAACCCTCTGTTGTCTCTATTAGCTCAATTTGAGCAGGCTCAACAGCAACCATGACAGTACCTTGGTCTCCCACCGGATAAGTCACCTCCACATCCACAACCTCACGAGGACCACTATCTATTGGGGCCAAACGCCAGTCCTCCAATTCCATGGATAACCTCCTCTCTGCCAGATCAATCTCCTTTGTTACGACCCCAACAGCTCTTGCGAGGAAGGAGTCCAATGTGGTGGTGCCACTTCCCTGTCTATTACCCCCACCACCACCCCCGTGGGACCAGTTAACGGACCTCTTTTCCTGCCCATTTTAACAAAAAGTTTCAATAACGAAATAACAAACAAAACAGACTAATGAATAAAAATTAAAAATATTAAAAACCCACTAGACCCACTAAAAAGGCTCCAAAATGATCCCCTATATTAGTAAATGTATATATAGTCACCCTCCACTGGAGATGAAAGAGGGGTGGCCCAGCCCAGGCTCAAACGGGCGATGACGGGCACAAGACGGGCCCGCCCTTGGCCCGGGCTTCGTCCGGGCAAACCGCGCGCGTCCCGCGGTTGCGAGAGCGCGAAACAAGTTTTAAAGGGCTCCTGCTCCCTGAATCAGTGCCGCCGCCTCCGCCTCTGATGACGCGCTTCCCGCCAGGGTAATGCAGGAGGGAGGCAGGACCATCAAGCTGATGACTGAGGGCAGGCTGCTGTGGGTTGGCCTCTGAAGGTGGGGTCATTCAGCCAACATCTCATTGTGCATGACTGAAGGCAGTGCACAGTTGGAGTGCTGGCTGAATATGTTCAGAAACCTCTCTAAAAATGCAGAAGGATCTGACCCGAAACACACAGGTACTCGATCACAGAGCGGACCAAATATTTATCTTTTTAGAAATTTGTGCTACTTTACTTCAAAGAACAAAAGCAGTTCAAAATTATGCTGGTCAGGAGATGCTAAGTTCAGGTAGCTTAAGAAAGTAATCACGGGCTACAACAAGCATTGTCTCAATGTTCCAAGCATTTTGGTTTTGCCAACGCTTGTTGTAGTTACTGATCAGCACTGACAAAAAGAAACAAAGGGGTTGTTGTTGATGCAGAACATTAAAATCAAAAGAAGCATGTTTCAGGACAAATTTAATCTTTCAATTTCGAGTTCAATAATGGTGGACACCATGTTGTAGCAGTAAATTAAACAACAAAAATACATGAAAGCATAGTATCTATTAGGGAGTGCTCAGCAGCAAATTGGCGCCATTAAAAAAGGACATGTTGGAGTGGGGGAGCAATAGAGTAGCTGGGGGCGAATTTGTTTAAAAAAAAAAAAAGGTGAATGTGAACAGAATGAGTGAGAGAAGAGCAGAAGCAATAACCGAGTTGTGAACGGAAGTACGACCATGGTGCTGAGTTTTGAGGAAGAAAGTAGCATACTGGGGAGAAATCAAGAAAACAGAGGGATGAAAGCAAAATGAAAAAACGAATTCCATACATGTAAACACTGGAAGGTTACAAGCCTTCCAATCAAATGTGTGGTACAAAGCTATGCACCAGGGGAGAGGTAAATCAAAGAGGAAAGCAAGCCATCGAATAAGCACCAAGCCAACCAATGAACAAAAGGCTGAGCCAAAGCCCACAGTAACTACGGGTATAACATAACAGCTCATTCAATAGCATCTAAAGCTCCAGTGATTCCAGGGCAGACACATAATATTGTGCTCCAACTGTAACAAATGAAGTTGCTTAACATGGCCCACAATACTAATTAACGAGTCTCACATTGGATCACCTAGTATTCCCATTTAGAGGCTTAACTTGTAGTAAACTGAAGAACAACTGTCCCAGTGATACTCAAAGATGTAGATAGATTGGGATAGTCAGACACTCAGAAAACAGTAACATGCAATAATGATTCATTAATTGTACTTTTTGAGAACTAATCGTTGTATGATGAATGTGAAAAAAGTGATCCCTTTTGCGTCGTCACCCCCCTTTGTGCTAAATGTTATTGTTTTTTTAGACTGCACGCTGGGGTAGTGTGGAAAATATAAATATGTATATTCTAATATATAAACAGATCTCATCTAGAACGCACAGCAAATTATCAGAAGACCAGAGTTAATAAAAAACTAAGAGATGCATTCAACTTCTCTTTTTCATAAATACAGATGGCAATAAATCAGTTACCATGGAATAGAAACGAAAAATGTACTGCAACTGCAATAAAATTTGCAACGGAAACAAAATATGGAATTTAGGATGAATCATACCATTCTGGGTTTCCTTCAGTGTGTCTGTGTTATTTCGACTTCCACCGGAAGATTTCAGTCCATTTTCATCAGATTGCTAAAATAAAGCAGATACATTTAATAAATATCAGAACTGTGGAATGTTCGGAGGTCCACTGAAGTGAATGAAGAAGCACAGGGCCAATAATAGCTAGTACACAACTTCTGCTCCAACATTCCAATGCTCGTCTTTGTTACTCCTTAATTGGTTTACTACATTCTCCCCTCAGTCGTAGGAATATACTACTAACATTATTGCCAATATATCCCTCGATCTTTAACAGTTATGAAAACCTTCTCTCTCATTATAGGCCCTCAATGTCTAGAACTCGGGAAGAGGGCTTTTGACAACCATCACAAGGGCTGTGATGGTGGTCAAAAGCCCTCTTCCCGAGTTCTAGGCATTGAGGGCCTATAATGAGAGAGAAGGTTTTCATAACTGTTAAAGATCGAGGGATATCAGCAGCAGGCTGAGGAACACAGTATATAAAGCTATTAAATCCTATTAGTGTGTAGATAAATACAAATGTAAAGCCGATTCTTTTAATACTTATCTTTTGGGCTTTCTGAAATAAAAAAAATAAAAAACTGGTGTATGAACTGCTAAACCTAAAAGTAAATCCAAATGAATGAAAATACTTTCATTTGCCTTGAAGGCCTATGCAGAAAAATCTTCTCAGTGTGGAAGAAATTGCGAGATTGGAAGAGAAATTTCAGTGGTGGTTTAATATGAACAGTGACTCCTAGACAAGCATATGTAAAACATTTTGAAGCTACTATGAAATCTCAGGCCAGCAGGAATAGTGTTCCAGAGCAGAGGCTCTAGATCGTGAAGAGATCTAGCTTAATTTTATAGTTGGCTGGCCAGATAGCAGTAAGGTTCTGTGTAGATAACCTTGTGTATCTGAAATACCTCGGTGAAGCAACCTCGTTTGGAATACATTGGCAATGCAATCTGGGCTAGGCCCTAACACAGTGGCATAACAACAGCCCCTGCAGTGCAAGAGAGGCTCCCCTCAGCAGAGTTCACGATGCATGAGCCGCAGCCCTGGCCTAGGGGCCCCTGACTGGGTCAGGGTACCTCCATATACTTTGAATGAGGCCCCCTCGATTTTCGCTTTGCCACTGCCTTAACAGTCGTATCTAAGTCAGAAAGAAGGTCTTGATTTCTGATATTTCATCAGTGTGGAATCAGTGAAGGTTATTTAAAGCGAGTATAACAGGTTTGCACTGTCAACTTGAGGATGTTCTGACCATCTTGGATCACTATTTTGTGGGAAACCTGGTCTTTAATTCACAGAACTCTGAGCATTTAATGTTGCAGCTGTGCAATCATTAAATCAACACTGCCCACAGCAGTGCAATTTTCAGGGGGAGCTGAGAATTGTGAGAAAGTAGCCTCTTTCTAGCCTGGTTACCCCCATTTTTGGCCTGTTTGTGAGCGTTTGTCAGTGTGTTTTTACTGTCTCACTGGGATCCTGCTAACCAAGACCCTAGTGCTCATAGTTTATGCCCTTTGTGTGTGTTGTCAGTATGCTTAACTGTGTCACTGAAGTTCTGCTAACCAGAACTCCAGTGCTTATGCTCTCTCTACTTACCAAATTTGTCACTATAGTTTAGTGACTCCATATTTCATTTCTGATAGGCACACTGCACCCCCCCTTATAAGTCTCTAGTATATGGTATTAGGGTTCCAGGAAATCCTTATGGGCTGCAGCATTTATTTTGCCATCCATAAGGAGCTCAGAAAAACCATTCTTCAGGACTGCCACTGCAGCCCGAGTAAAATAGTCCACACACTATTTCACAGCCATTTTCACTGCACTTAAGTAACTTATAAGTCACCTATTTGTCTTACCTTCATTTACCGAAGGCTAGGTGCAAAGTTACTGTGTGTGAGGGCACCCTTGTACTAGCAAAGGTGCCCCACATTGTCAAGGGCCAATTCGCCGGACTTCGTGAGTGCGGGGATACCAGTACACGCATGCACTATATATATGTCAATACATATATGTAGCTTCACAATGGTAACTCCCAATATGGCCATGTGAGTTGTCTAAGATCATGGAATTGTTCCCCCATTCCAAATCTGCTATGGGGGCCAATCCCAGGCACTCTGGGGGCTCCACCATGGACCCCTGGTACTGCCAAACCAGCTCTGAGGTTTCCACTGCAGCCCCAGCTGCTGCCACCTCACAGACAGGTTTCTGCCCTCCTGGAGACTGAGCAGCTCAATCCCAGGAAGGCAGAACAATGCATTTCCTTTGGAAGGACTGTATTACACAATCCTTTGAAGGGCACAGATGGTGCCCTGCTTGCATAAGCCAGTCTACACCGATGCAGGGACACCCAGTCCCTGCTCTGGCACGAAACCGGACAAAGGAAAGGGGAGTCCCCAGGGGTGGTGCCCAGAGCTCCTCCAGTGTGTCCCTGGCGTTAGCCATCTTGGATTCCAAGGTGTGGGGACCCTCTGGAGACCTCTGAGTGGACAGTGCCAGCAGGTGACGTCAGAGATCCCTCCTGATAGGTGCATACCTGGGTAGGTAGCCAATACCCTTCTCAGGGCTATTTAGGGTCTCTCCTCTGGGTGTTTCCTCAGATTCGGCTTGCAAGATTCCTCCAGGACTCCTCTGCATCTTTTGCTTCAGCTTCTGACTGTCAGATCAACCACAGACTGCTTCAGAAACCGCTGTAACTGCGACACAGTATCAAGGACGACTCCTGTGACCTATATATATTATATATTTTTCTAAACACTGTGTGGTGTATTTTTGTGGTGCTATATTGTATCATTGTATAATTTATTGCACAAATACTTTACACATTGCCTTCTAAGTTAAGCCTGACTGCTCATGCCAAGCTACCAGAGGGTGGGCACAGGATAATTTGGATTGTGTGTGACTTACCCTGACTATAGTGAGGGTTCTTGCTTGGACAGAGGGTAACCTGACTGCCAACCAAAAACCCAATTTCTAACACTTTGAGACACATATAGGCAGAGCCATGCTTTCAAAATGTTATATGGTTTCTAATTAGATCACTATCTGAATTACTGGGTCTAGCACTGCTGTACGTAGATGACAACACTGCAACCAGAATGTCAAACCCTTATCATCATGAAAGGACATGCACACATATCCAACAGTAAGCATAAGACAGCACACCCCATATATATTAAATCTAGAACAGTGGTTTCCAACTTGTGGCCGGGGACCTGTAGGGGTCCACAAAGCCTCCTCAGGCGGTCCGCAACTGCTTAGAAAATTAAATATTATTAACAGGTCAGGTCCCCAGCTTTCAATAATGACTCAGGGGGGGTGGGCATATTTGAATGATGATTCAGTGGGGGTCCCTGGGTTACAGTAAAGATAAAGTGGGGGTCCACAGAAGTTAAAAGGTTGGGAACCACTGATCTAGAAGCTATGATTCATTTAGCAAAGTAGTCAAGGATGTAAATTTGCCTCATAGACACGCGGAATAAATAAAATAATCGAGTAGGCTCTGTGGTGACCTTCCAATACAAAACCTGAAGGTTATGATAGTGTCGCTACTGGTGTATTTTCTGAATGCGACCTACATTCATGATAAGCACGTTCTTCTACTGAGAGATATCAGTACAATAAAAAAGTGAGTGCTCCGATACATATAATCTGTATCTTTAAGATACATGAAAAATATTATAGGACGCTTATAAACTTCTACATAAAAGTATTTTCTGACTGCGATCCCTTATGTTGATATTCTGAAGTGACCTGTGCATTAGACACAAGCCAACTGAGCATTATATTACATTAACGAACAAAGAGCATTCTCCATTTAGGTATTGCACATATAATCAGAAATAAGAAAATGTATTCAGCATGTAAATAATAACATTTCCAACTCATACTACCCGATATGCATTTTCACATAGTACTCTAGCTGAATTTAGTGTTCATATCCTATACTGAAAGTACACTATTTATATACTCATGGGTGCATTCAGCATTTAAAAAATATTTATCATAGTTGTCGGAATTAGCACTATATGAGTGCATGCTGAAGGCCTCACAACACAAGGGAAAATAACGTCCAAGTGAAGGAAGAAATTAGAGGAATTTTGAATTTACTGAGTTCACAGAAGGCGTTGGTATAGATTAATCAGTATCTTCTCGAAATATGAGAGAATAGAATGCCCTTTTCTATTTACCAGGCAGTTTAATAACATGAAAGTTTATGGTAATAAACCAGTAGTATTAAATTCACACTTGAATCACACACCCCCAGCTCATTCAATACAGTATGGTTCTCCATACAAAGACGGATCAGAAAGCAATACCCAAAAGGAGGCAAGTGATAAATGCCATGGATTTCATGCTGAGGCACCTACAAGCAGCTGACAGTAGAAAGAGTTCATAAAAATACCAGACTGTGAGATACAATACAAAGCGCATGATACGTTTGGGAACAAAAGGGGAGAATGTAACAAATTCAAATTCCGTTCCCAGACTTCATGATGCTGAAAATGGGTAATCAAAATTGTGGCGTGCATGGTCTACTGTGGTGAGGTGACTGGCTTGCATAAGTAGTAGGGCCATTGCTGGGAGAAGGGCTGGGAATCACAACTTTAGGTGGGGATCAGAACTTGGAGTAAGAGAATTAGATCATAATGGCCCAAACCTCGGGGTGTAGGAATTTGGAAGAAGATGCTTATTTATTTAACGCAGATGTAATACATTTATCTCAAGCCAGTGGAAAACTGCAGACGGAAAAGACCGTTAACAAGAATTCTCCCATTCCATCACCAGCATCAACAGTTGGCCTCTTGTAATGGATCAGTATATTGCTTCATGACCACTGTATACAAGTAACCACTTTACTCTGAAGTTCATCCCATATCTTGAAACTACATTACATAAAAATAACAGATAAACAGATCCTTAGCGTTTCCTTGTTATTGCTGTGATTCCTTCAAAGATAAGTATTACATGTATGGACAAACGTTAAAAGTGTTAATCACATTTTGGCAGGTATTCACTCATACCTCTTGAGAAAACCAATATACCAAGGTGAGTAAATGTCCTCATGACAGTTAACTAACCTTACATGTAGGAGAACTTGCAGAAATATATACTAGGTCGGTTACATCATATGCAGAATGCCACTGCTAGGATACTAACCTAAGCTTCTTGGGTCAGTCATCATTCCATAGCATATTATCAAGAAGGATCTTGATTTTTATTGATCCAGGATCTGAAGAAGGTGCTAGCTATGAAGTACACATTTCGGTTTTGAAGATTTGTTTACCAATTCTGCTTCTATCTAAATGCAATTTTCTAAGATGTGGCAAACTGCTCAAAACCCACCTGCTTCTAGTGACACTATTGTGGTCTGTTGGCAGTCTTCCGTAGCTCAACGTACTAAGGCAATCTATTGTCAGTTCTGCACTGTATGAATGGCATATCTAATATTAGAGGACATAAAATACATTACCTAGAGCCACACTGGACCCTCTGCATTCAAGGCTATCAGAAAATCACCCCACTTCTTAGCTCACAGAGGCACATCAAACACATCTCAGTATGGGTGACTTACATTTCCTTTCGAATGACCTTCTTGTTTAAAGATCTCCCTTACATCAGGCACCTGATGAGGCTTATTTTTCTTGCGCATGGTCTGAGAGAGCGTGTCAAGCCTTCTCTGCACTGCCTCAGACTGCGCCCGTGTTAAAGTGCTCAGTAACGCTATGCTTTCATTGGAATCACCAGCGCATTCAGCAAAAAGGTTTGACAGACCAGCCTCCTTCAGCCATTCTTCCTCCAGCTCACCCTCTGTATCAAAAGAAAAGACAACAAATTAGCACTAGGGGTTTCGAAAACTTTGTTTTCTTCTCATTTTTGTCATTAAACTGCATGCTGCTATTTTATCATTTGCATAGACTGCGTTGCAAATTACATCATTTTCATCTGCAACTCCTACCACAAAATAAGAGCGAAATATTTGTAGATTTTTTAAAAACTGCATTTTTTATGATTGCAATGCAGTACTTTGGCTGTTACAACTATGTGTAACGAACTTAACTAACATTATCAAGAAATACAACTACATTACAGTAATATACTTCCATATCAGCTGACTCAATGATAAAAATAAAATCCAGGACTGCACCAAAACTACGTTCAGAGATGACACAGAAATTCCACCCATAGTAAACAAAGACAACAAGGTAAAGAAAATCTTTAAACTAGGTTTTAAATAATATTTCCACTAAGGTAAGCTAAGGTATGCAGATAGGTAGGACCTCATTTTATAGAAGAAAACTTCAAACAACAGATACACTGTGTAACAAACTGGGGTTATTGGTTAAGAAGTGTAGAAGCCTCACTCAGGAAACAACCACAATACATGTTAGGGTCAACAACAAAAGTCACTAAACTAACCTGTGCTTAACCCTCTATTAGGCTGGCATGAAGCAGTCAGGCTTAATTTAGAGGCAAAGTTTAAAATATTTATGCAGCACGCAAACATCCTGATGCAATTTAGAACAAGTAGAATACATTTCAATAAATAGGACACCAAAACGAATTAAATCCAATCAGTAGAACTAGCTTTCTGAATTATTAAAGTTTTTGATGCAAAATGGCACCTAAAAAATTAAAGCGCGAAACGTGAATATCTGGTCTCACAAGACTCTGACTTTGCAGAGGCAATTCAGGCTTCTCGTATGGAAACCATGAGCAATGTTGTAAACATCTTCATGCCCGAGTCTGGAGTTGGAGAAAAGGAGCTCACTACCAAAATTGCCTATTGCAGAGGTTCCTGCAAACAGGTTGTAATAGTGCCCCTGCATTGGGTCCAGTGGATGGTGATATGGGTAATCTGGATAGATTTTTTTTTTTATGAGCTAGGTTCCAAGTTTCCTTCAGGGCTTCCACCACTGCTTGGAACTTGAGCCAGATGCTCTCCTTGCTCTACTTTGGTTTCTTGTGGATTTTTTATCCAGCACCTGCAGTTTAAGACATTGTTTCTGATGGTAATCACAAGATTTTTAGAACTGCAGTCTAGAAAGTCCAATTCTCCATGTTTGACTGGTTGGTCCTCAACCTCTGGCCAGGATGTGATAATTTCCCTTCATATAAAACAATATATATATATACACCTTCTAAGGCAAGAGAGAACCCATTGGGGAAACCCTCTGCAGGTTTACTAACCCTAGTATCAACAGGTATACACAGGAGGTAAAGCAACTGCACTTTAGATGTAACTAAACACTCATATTCAAAACAGATCTGCAAATCAATTAGGCCCAGATGAAACACCTCATTGTGGTGAATGTGTATATGTATGGAAGGGGAAAATCTAACACTGTGCAATAAATGTGGTTTCTTCCTTGGGGATATGAAGAGTTTTATGCTTGACAACTTTAATGGGTGAATGTTGATAAGTGGTGATTTTAATAAAAATATCTGCCCAGATAACACGTTGCATGATAAACTACCAGATGTACATAGAATATCATAACCGAAGCAATTTTTAAAGCCACAGGTTACGCCAAGATAGACACAAAATGGTGGAAGATTGATGGATATATTAGGGCTAATTTGGTTGAATAGGTGCTTTCCAGCAGCTTCACTAGCATACCAAATCATTCTAGAGGGGCACCAAAATGTTTATATTTTTATACCCATTTGGTCAATCCAGTTAGTGTCAGCCTTCCAATACTTATGATAGATGGAAGTGATCACGGTCCTTTTAAAGCTTGTCTACCGTGGGAGATCATGAAGGACTGGAATAAGATACTAATAAAACATAGTAGTTACCAAGAAGGGCTTCAACTAGTATAGAGGCGAGAGAGTTGCACCTACTTGCTAGCCTCCCAATAATAGAGAACTCCGAGGTAGTGGGTTGGGACATGAATCTAACTAAAGAGGTCATAAAATACATAAAAATAAAACGAAGTTGAGATCAATAAGGCACTGGAAAAATAACCTAAAGGCCAGCTTGTTTAAAAAAAAAAAAAAACGGTGGTACAATGTAGAAATCAAAAACAAAAAAATCAAGTTAAGGTCTCTTGTAAAGTTGCGCAGATGGAGAGAGAAATATGTAGTATACAGCAGATGTATAAACAACGTTAAAGGAAAAAAACAAAACAGAAATATTAGGATTCAAATTGGGAGGGAATACAACAAGCAATATTAACCAAATACACAAAACAACTCTGGCAACTGGTGCACCCTGAGATGGAAAACAGCCAGCATAATGTTGTCTAGTATCAGAACTAGTGTAGGTAGAACATTTAGAATCTATTTATGCAGGTGGAAATGTAGGGTCCTCTTGATATATCCTGTATGTGAATGAGGAGCTTCTGTCAAAAATTACATATATTCCACAAAGGAAGTCCTCTTTTTGGCAAGATCAGATGGGACAAATATTTTCTCAGTGATACCGATAAAGATTACTATGAGCTGGTGCAGTAGTTTTTTTTTTATATGCTGTTCTGAGCAATATCCCTAACTGGAGTAATACCCTAAAGCTGGGAGGGTGCAATCATCAAATTGATTCATAAAAAAGAGTTGTCCTCAGATCCTAAGAATTATAGACTGATTAGTACGAGGATGGCGTGGCAAAAGTCTATGGAAATATGGTCCAGAGAGAGCTTAAGAAATGGGTAGATGAATGCCCAACTGTGAGAAGACTATCTGGTCTGCCCCAATTTTTCCACTTTTGGATCATCTGGGTTTTGTCCTTTTACTGTAAGGGAGCCTTATAGTTTGGTGCTCACTCACAGTAAGCATGATAAAAATGGACTGCACGTGTTTACAGCTGGTTTAGCCTTGTTAAGCAAAGGCTGCTGTGACCCAGCAACAGCAAGAAGACCTGGGTTTGTTACACATGATCACGGGTGCACACGTGGGATGATTCCTGGCATGCGCAGCCCAAGAACTGCACTTAAGTAGTCTAGGACAGAAGGGACCATGCAGAGTGGATGGCGACCTGGAGTAGGCCTTATGAGATAGGTGTACACATGTGAGGGATAGTCAGTGTGCTTTATTGTTTTCACTTTACTGACACATTATTATGTGCCAAAGGGAAAGGCTTGCCTAGGGTGCAACTCCAGTTCTCAAGGGTCCACAGACTCCAGAATCGCACCACTGTACACTGTAACCTGTATGAAAAGAATAATGCAGTAGGTTAGAAAAGCATATTTGTACAGCTTATGGGTCAGCCAGGAATGTCATCTTTGTCTGAATCAGCTGAAGATTAGGGCCAAATACCAATCTGTCCAGCTGCCAGAGAAGGGCCTTGCGTCTATCAGCCAGTTGTCATTCTGGCCTGGAACCGGGTCTGAGGGCCCCTGGACGGAATCCCAGGGAAGAGGGGCTGAGTCTCTCAGAGCACATGTGGCAACTAAGTCCTGGGCGATGCCATTTTGAGCTATCCTGGAAGACACTGCAGGAAGACTGGGTCGGGGGGGAGAAGTGATGTGGCATTTCTGAATAGGCCAGAGGTGCAGCCCTACTTGACACTTCTGCCCCCACATAAAAAGGTCTGGCACAAGGGAGAGCTCTCCCTTGGCAGTTTTTCCCTGCAGGACTCTGGGACTGAAGACAGATGTCATGAACAACACGAAAGGTGTACCCCCCTGACTGCCCACTGCGGCAAAAACTCTGCCCCTAAATGATTTCAGACCCAGAGAGGACCATGCCAGGGCCAGGTAAGCTAACCACTTTACCCCCTCCCCATGATAAGTTGGGGGAAAGGACTGGGATCTGGCACAAGGAAGATGCGCTGCCCAGAAGAAAAGAAGGCACCCAAATGAAAGGGTGGTGCAGGGAGTCAGTGGGACTGGCTCCCTAACACAGTTGGGGTCTTTGAGGCCAGGAGGCCTGAAGAAAGTGCTCCTGGTGGCAAGAGCTTGCAACCAGGGGGCAAATGACACCAAGATCATCCAAAATGGCCCACAGGAACCCGAGTTATGGCTGCCAGAAGGTCTACAACCTTTCTGGAGAGAGCAGTAACGCATGTGTGGCTTTGCTAATGCTCTGGTCTGTGCCTCCGGGGTCTGCCCCATGAAAAAGAGGAGTGTGGGGGAGTGCTATTGCAGTTGGAGAGGAAACAGACCCCATACCGGGGTCCAAACGAGACTAACCCGCTCGTAAACAGGGGTGCGGGGGCACCGTCATGTACCCCTCCTCCCGCAATGGTGAAGGGACACCGCAACCCATCCCCGGGCCCCGTGCAGCCAAAGATAAGCCGGGGAGCACTGTCACACTCCTCCTGAAGATGGAAGGGAGACCCCACAAAGAAGCTAAGCCGGGGGGCACCATTGGACCCCCTGCGAAGATGGCCACCAGCAGTAAAGCCAGTGAGTGCCCTTGTGCTCGCCGTGAAGGTCCCAGCAAAGGAGTGGGCCCAGGAGCCTTCACTGTACCCCTGGAGCAGCAAGAAGGATGGGGAAAGTGCCACTGCACTACCCTGTGTGGCCCAGACTTCTCCCGCTCCCAGTGCCCGTGTCTGGTGGGAGCGGGGAGGGCAGGCCAATGCACACGCCTGCCCACAGGAGCAGGCAGACTGAACTGAGGCTGCCACCTCCAGTGACAGCCAGTGAGCGGTGCGTGGCCAGGAAGCTAGCAAGGGCAGCCGGGGTTGGACTCCCCGAACTTCCCGCAAAAGAGGCAGCATCACGTGGGGAATCCGGGTGCGACCAACGCCCCAAGAGAAAGCAAGATGGGGCACAAGACCGCATGGACCAAGAAAATGAAAACGAAAGCGAAGTGGCTCTTCCCGGCTCAGCGGGAGAGCCACTAATTAAATATGCACGCTCCAGAGGGAGCGCCCCATAATGCCTTGCGAGGCACAACATTTTTGGCCCTCTCTCAGCTTGTGGTTGCCCCAGGAAGCTGGGATCACTGCCAAGAGAAAGCCAATGGATAGGGGGAGCTGCAAAAGCAGCGCAGCCTCCCTGCAACAGAAAGTTTTGTGTCCCCACCCTAGGATGGGTGGGAGTTGAAAATATTGGGTGAGACAAGATGATTCCATAAGGTCATCCAAAAGTAATTCCATCAACTTGAGTATATTTGTAAATTGTTGCGTAGTATTGAGTGCTGTGTGTAATACATGTACTTTTACTTTATCAAAAGAAAAAGAACAAACTGGACAATCATTTATTGAGTTTTATCCCTGTGTGCTAAAAAAAGGTGATCACTAGCCCACACCACCTCCCTTTAGTAAGCCTTGGACTGCTCTGCAATGCTATGAGGGTCAAGTGCTACAATGGGGTGTTTGGTTCCCAGTGGTGGTCGTGTGCAGACCCATTACTTCTGCAGGCCACACAAGTAATGACCCACCCTCCAACACCAACCACCCGCCAAATTTATAAATGACCACCAAGCAGGCGGTCATTTATAATGCATTGACAGGAACCACTATCATGGAGGTTCCTGTTAATGCATATCACTGTTTAGTGCAGGGCTGCGTCAGTATGATGCAGCCCTGGATTAAATAGTCTTCTTTTTTATTTTCAAAAACAGAATCCCGGAATGTGATTCTGTTTTTGAAAATAAAAAAATAAAAGTAATGCTCCCCTTGCCATGGGAGTCATCCTCCATGGCTTGGGGAGCATTACTAGCATTTTACGGTCCCTCACCTCCAGGGTTTGCCTGGTAGTGATGAACAGAAAAAACTTGGCTGATTGGGTGGGTGGACATATAGCCATTTTCTTTTAACTGATGGTTCTCACTCCATTGGGTTATTAGAGAGGGTTGGCTACAGTGGTGACAGCAGTCACTGTCGTAGTCAAACCTATGGTCCCCCTGCATTTAAATTGGGTGGGCAGACCATTATGTTGGCTGTAAGGATACTCTGTCGCCGTTGAGATTGAGTATCTGTACCGCCAACTTTTAATTAGGCCCTAAGTTCTTACATGGATCTGAAATTTTACCTCTAATTAGTATGCGCTCAATTGGGAAAAAGTTAAGGGCAGTGTTTTGATTCAACCACTCAGATCACAAAGTGCAAAAACTGCCTGCACAATAAACCAAACTTTTCCAGAGCAGAAAACTTTCATTTGATCATCATAAAAAATCAGCTAACTGTTTTAAGGTCTGCTAGAAAGGAGGATGTGCTGTTTGAATTTCAAGAACTCTTCTGCAGCCTCTAAGAGTGTTTGGAAAGGCATAAATGATTGAAGCGCACAGCTGAGCATTTAGGTTCCTTCTTCTTGAAACGGGGCTGAAAACAAAGGAAGGAGATAATTCTCTCTCGCTACAAATACACCAATAAAGGGAATCTCTGATTCAAACATATCAAGGCAAATACTTTGGTGGACTGACAGTGACTAAGGGCAAGATGTAGCAAACTTTTGCGAGTCGCAAATGGCCCGAATCGCCATTTGCGACCCAGCAAAATCAGAAATGGGATGAAAAAATCCAATTTCCAACTCGCAAAATGCGACGCAAGCCATTACCGACTCGCCAAAATTTGCGACCCCATTTTGCGACCCGCAAATAGGAAGTCGCAATTTGGGAGTCGCAAACCATATGCAATAGCCACTCGCAAATTGCGACTAGTCGCAAAAAGCCCATTTTGCACTTCCAATTTACCACTAACTCAGAGCAGGTGGTAACCAGAACCAAAGTATAAAAGGAGACCCAGAAGGCACCTGGGTTACTCAAGATGGCAGAGATATATGTGATAGGAATGAGGAGGAGAGTCCACGCTGCATAGCAGAGGAGGAGGAGGAGCCAGAGACAGGAGAAGATTTACAGAACCAGGCAGACACTTTTCCAACAAACAGAGGAGGAGATTTATGATAAATATAGACTCAGCAGTGCAGCAATACTAGATTTAATAGATTTACTCAATCCACAGCTACAACGTCAGACTGTGCGCGGCTGCGCCATCCCTACACATGTGCAAGTGCTATGCTCACTGCACCTCTTGGCCTCGGGTAGCTATCAGGGGGTCATTGCCGTGGCAGGTGGGGTATCCCAAAGTTCACTCTCACGGTTCTTCAGGGCATTCCTAGATGCCTTACTCACACACATGTCCAGATACATATACCTACCCAGGAATGAGGCAGAAATCAACAGCACCAAGTTGGAATTCTACAGGATTGCCAACTTCCCCCATGTAACAGGTGGTATGTGACGCCCATTATGTCATCACTGACATGGTAGCCAAATTCCCAGGGAGTACACATGACTCCTACATTTTCAGGCACAGTGGGATACATCAACGCCTAGAACGTGGGGAGTTTGGAGATGGATACCTCCTAGGTATAGCTGAACACACCTTGCAGACATACACACTGGTCAATGTGGATACCATCTATGCACAGCTAACATTGTACATTTTGTGCCAAACAGGTGACAGTGCATATACATTACGACCATCGATACTTACCCCGTACTTAACACCCAGCAATGAGACAGAAAAGCCATACAACAGCGCACATAGAAGGACCAGAAACATTATAGAAAGGATCTTTGGACGGCTGAAGGCAAGATTCAGATGCCTCCACAGAAGTGGAGGTGCCCTCCAGTATACCCCAATAACAGCTTTCAAGATTGTTGTTGCATGCGCTATACTGAACAACATTGCCACCAGACGTGGGCTACCTCTCACCCCTGAAGACCCTGATTCGGAGGATGAAGAGTAAGAGCTACCACATCGCCATAATGGGGATAGAAGCATTGCAAATCAAGGCAGACTGAGACGGGAACACATTGCAAACCAATACTTTGGAAGGTACGTGCTAACTGTCACCACACTCACTAATGTCACACACAAAGAGTCCAGGTGTGAAGTGGAACTAACAAGTGTTTTTAATTTGTGCAACAAAAAATTAACTATATACAATGACAACAGTTCAGAGGCTGTAAAAGTCCACCTGGCATGGGACACATTGACCTCATGTGCCCGAACCCCAGGACAGTGTGGAGCTCAAACCCTACGCCGGCCTCGGCCAGCATGGCTGGTACCAGGGGTGTCAGCAGTGCCCTGCCTTGCGCTTCCACTGCACAACACCCTGGTGTCACTGGCAGAGACACTGCTGATGGTGGAGCACTCCTCGCTGTCTTGCGGCATGTCAGCCGCGCCCCTGGCCACCTGCCGTGCCTCCATTATATCAACCATCCATTATATAAGAGTGGCCGAGACGGCCCAGTCCACGTGCCAGATCACTGGCAAAGTGGCCCATGTCAACTTGGAGGCTGACCGTGCGCCTAGAAAGGCCAGTAGTGTTCAGAGCCAGCCTGACTATTGATGCAGACATGCGGTCCAGCCGGTTTAGTAGCTGCCTATCACCCTCTCTCTCAGTTATGAGTTCGGCCACAAGTTGTCTCATGGAGAGTGCAAGGTCGCCCACATGTGTGTTCAGTTGTTGCAACTCCATGTGTACAAGCCGCATGCCACTGCTTTGATAACGCTCCATGCGCCGCATTGCCCCTGAAATTCTCCTAATCTCCTGTGTTTGCAGGCGCTGACCCCGTAGGAGTGCGGCCTCAGCACGCGACATGGAGGTGTCCCCTGACTCTGCCTGTGGCTCTTGTGGTACCATTACACGTCGCCTGCGACGCAGTGGAGGCTCCAAGTCTTCTGCAGTGGCACTGTGGCTGGGACCAGGTGCTGGATCACACACCAGTATGGCAACTGGTGTATCATGAGGGGACTAAGTGTTGGTAGTGCAGGTCTCAGTGGTGGCTGGTCCTGACTCATCTGTTGGCTGGTGGCCCCTGGATACTTTGGTTGGCGGTGGTGTCGTGTGGGAGACCTGTGGGACATAGGGAACACACTGTCAGTATCTACCATCTGTTATCAACTTCCTAATAAACTGTTGCCTATCAACTGCCTACTTGACTACATTGCCCATAATGCACCATGCAGGTGTTTGCTACTCTGAAATGGAGCTATTTTGGTTGTGCAAGCTACTGTGTACAAGGTGGGTGGGGGTATGGCATAATTGAGTGTACATGCATGTCTCATGGTACTCACCGGTTGATGGTCCTGGCTCTGATGTATCCAGCTCTCCCATCCCGCACACTGCCTCTAGCTCCAGGGTCTCTTTCCTCCAGGGGTGTGGGTGGTGGTATTGTGGACGGTCCCCCTCCAGTGCCCCTCATCTCCCGGAGCCACTCTGCCACCCTCTCGTTGGTCGGGGAGCGCAGGTCATACCACCGTTTTTTTAACTCATCAATGCTACGGTGGCTGACACCCAGGGAGTTCACTTTGTCTTGGATGTCCATCCAGATTTTTCTCTTTTCCACCTCTGGGACGGTGAGGGCGGCCCTCCCAAAAAGTTGGTCATGGTGCTGGCAGTACTCCTCTGTCAGCACCTCCAGCTCTTTCTCTGCAAATTTAGGTTTGCGCTTCCTTGGTGTCTCAGCCATGGTAGCTCCTGTGCTCTCTGTCTGCAGTTCTGCTGTTGAAATGGGTGTGGTCCTCCCTCCTCCCAGGTGTATTTGTAAACTTCCTGGCTGTGATGTCATCATCATGAGCCAGGAAGTGTTTTCCAGAGTGTTCTGCTGCACCTGCATTCAATTTCCAGCACAGTCGCAATTTGCAACACCCACTCGCAAATTGCGTGTTCGTTTTTAGCGCGGTCGCAAAAAGCAACCTTGCAAACAGCGGACTCACAATCTGCGGTGCGACTTCATTTGCGAGTCGCAAATTGAAGTCGCGTTTTCTTCTTGCAACAACTCACAATTTCCGACTCGCTAAATTTTTCCTACCTACATCTGGCCCTAAGTGATTAGAGAAACATCCTGCTCAGCTTGTCTACTTCGAATTTGTTCTGCAGGCATTTATTGCAATGTTATCAGTTGATTAACCAAACTGGTGAAAAAAAACACTGCAGGAATAAAACCATGATTGCTGCATATTTTCATTTCAACAAGTAATTTGCACACTTTCAAACCCCAGGGTGCACAGATGAAGACTATCCTTCCGAAATTGTCACAATGCTTTGTTAGTATTAGTGGTGTGGATAAAAGAAAAGACAGGCCCCAAAGCAAATGTTTGCTTCACCAACCACTGCTGCAGGACTTCCTGGATCAGTTTTACCATCCGAGTGATCGCTTTATAATACTGAGAACACAGCTTTCTGAACAAGATATTAGTCTCTCCACAGTCATCCCAAATGCAGTCAGACATAGGGTACCAGAGATCATAAAATGTCCTGCAAAATCTGCAGAAAAGAAACTAGGTGAATGGAAATTAGAAATTAGATGACAGGTCATGAGGTAACCATAAACCACGGACAAAAAACATTCTTACTCAATATGTTGTCTTCTAATCTCAGCAAATTTATTGCATAGACTGCCTTAGGGTGAAAACAGGTGAAAGTGACAAAAAAGCTTCTATACACGGACCAATACATGACATACTGAACCACATCTGTCCTAGTTGTGCCCCGAAAAATCAACAGTAGTGCCAAAGCATCAATTGCTATTTCAACTGGTTGATGCAAAATGGAACCTCTTCCCATATTAGCCTGCATCAGAAATTGAAAGGGAGAGTGGAACAATAAATCATTGAAGCAAGGGTGCAGTCTGGCCACAATTGGAGATAGCCGCTGTGATGCTCTGGCGGCCTGTAGGGAAAAACAGGGCTCTGCCACAACATCCACTGCATGCCTGAGGGCCCATGAAGGGACCACCTGCAGAACTGCCCACACTTTACTAAGTCCAGAGCCCACGGAGCAAAGGCTGCCACTGCCCTGCAGTAGCAGGGAACACCAAGCCCATAGGAGAGGCTTTGCGTGGACTGGAACCTGGCCAAATCAGTCAGCAAACCATGACACCTGAATACCTCTTTCTACAACGTGCCTATTGGGAAAATCCTTTTGAAATTGCATGTCACTACCTAACTGACAGAGAATTCTGGTTCCATTACCTTATGGGTGGGGGCTAAGGCAACCCTAAGGGGGTAAATGAGTGATGCAGCCATAGCCAATACACACAGGTGGAGCCAGCGGCTTGAGCCCGGGGCAAACATAAGATTCAAGAATCGATGACACACCGCTAAGGTCTCCCCTTCCAATAAACGACTGTTGGAAAAAGTTAAAATGGAACTGAAAAACCTCCAGGTCCAAGGCTGATTACATGTTATACCGCCTCAGAGCCCGACATTATAAGTAGGTAAAAGAGGCAGCAGGCTGGCAGCTGCAAAACTCCTCCGTAGGGATGAGGCCTTGGAAGTCCCAGTCATGTGACCCACTGAGGGACAATTGGTTAGGGATCCTCAGGAAATAGCCTCTGACTTTGCCGAGTACTATCGAACCCTGTACACCTCTGAACTCCCAGAAGATTGGAAGAGGGAAGACAGGGTAGGCTCCATGTTTAAATGAGGAGGGCCAAGCACTTCTAAGTGGGGCAATCTCTCCATAGGAGCTAGCCCAAGCCATATCCAATCTTGTGTACATTTAATTCCCAAGTGAACATGACTTTCCTGGAGAGTTTTATGAGTGGACAAAACAAGACATTATATACTCCCTATATGCCGTATACAATGAAGCAGTAGCTCACTACACTGGTCTAACAGGGAGCTGATTACCACCCTCCCAGAGACGGGCAAAGACCCACAACTATGTGGTAGCTACCACCAGATATCCCTTCTCAATGTGGATATTAGGAATTTAGCAGGGATATGGCAGCCTGTTTAAAAAAGGGGATTCTCATGCTTGTCTATCACTCCCAGTTGTGCTAAGACCTACATCTTGTAATCACTAACGCACCCTAAGTCATCTAGTGTGGCTATCCCAGGATCTACAGGACGAAGTCTTGGCCCAATCTCTTGGCGCAGAAAAGGCGTTCAAAAGGATTCAGTGTTCTTAACTGTTCCATACCCTAAGAAAATTTGGCCTTGCAGGTGATTTCATTTCCAAAGTGCGAAGGATTTATAAGGCCTCGACCGCCCAAGTTACCTGCCCAAATATTCTCATCCTCTCATTGCCAGGGCCAGGACAGACTATACAAATGGGGACACATACCTGTCTTCATGATGAAGGATACAAGCAGTAAAATGGTACCAAATTCACTTACTTTTTGGGCATGCTATTGTTGCTGGTCGCTCTATCCAAGCTGAAATCCACTGCTAAAAACATCAAGGCCTTTGTCTGGGGCACCATGAACCCTTGACTGCAAATGTTCAAATTGCTAGTACCCAGAAGCCAAGGTAGCCTCAGACTCCCACCAGTGGAACATTATTAGTTGGCCCTGAAACTGTCGCACCTTGGTTGTGTTGTCCTTGAACGCTACAGATGCCCCCTTGTGCAGTGCCATTGAACAACATCTTATATCCAGTAGGCCAGGGCTAGCATAAAACTCCTTCTTTGCGGACATTGAACCCAGTGTGGCACTCCTGGTTCTATTCCCATAAAATGCAGGGGAACACTCAACTACACACTCACGTACCCATCTGGCACAACACCACCATATGTGTGGGTGGCATTCCATATTTCGGGAAGGGTGGGGGCCATCAGGTATCCATATACTAGAATAGATTTTATCACAAAATGATCTTAAATATTTTGAATTACTAAAGAAAGAATGGCAGTACTAAATATCCTTACACAAAACACAAACACACTAGTTGTGGCTTCACTGATCCTGTTTCCCCAACAAATAAAACAATTACACTGGTTACAGTGTCCCTACTCATAACAGCTACAATATGCCTCTTTGCCAAAGAACAACACACTCATTTTCACCAAACAAAAGTAACAATGTTAGCACTTAACTACCCATGAGAGTTAGAAATGTAAGTCTTGTTTAGGTTAAGTCTTTTGTGGACGTTTTTCAAGTCTGGAATAGAAAATAGTTCAATCCATTCAATCCACTTTTCCCAATTTGGATACTTGGGAATTACTTCAAATGTAGTGAAAATCAACTGTTACAATGTGAACTATCTAATCATATCTATTATACTACAATAGCCACAACTGAGAAAATGTTATTCTTCACATGGCATGTGAGTGGCCTTAAAAACGCCATACAAGGAGAAAAGCTCTTGATCATCGGGGAAAAAAAAAAACATAAAATGTGATGTGGCGTTTTAGCAAGAAACACTTTTACCAGAACATAAAACTGAGAAACCCCTACAGCACTGGGTGGGAACCCAAGTACATATTTGCCACTCTTTTAAATCGAGATTTAAGTACACTATTCAAAAAAATTACTAAAGATCAAAATGCACAAAGCTGGTCAAGACTCATGGAGCAGATTTAAATTGTAAAGGCATGCTTGAACAAGGAGGTAACACTGAAGATGTGTATTACCCTAGTAATGACACAACACAGCTTATTTTTTACATAAACTACAAATTAACCTGAAACAAATGTGGAATGTAATTAGTGATTCATCAATTATGTTTCTTTTTGATAACAGACGCCGTCAAGCTTCTAAATCTACGTAAGCAAGGATTTCTTTCACAGTAGGGACAGGTTTCAGCAACTGGCTACGTTGTACATGCTCTAAGTGCGAGTAAACTGGACTGTCAGTGCTGTGCCTGTGTGAGCGCGTCTGACCTTATTTGGTCTTTTATAATTTAATTCATAAGGGAACGCGTTAAAGGTTTGATGGACCTTTTGACTACGCTTGGAGTGATTCCTCTATGAGCTTCACATCTAAACGAAAATCCTTTCAGCATTAATCAATAAATAAACATTTAATCTGGAGTGAATAATCTTCACACACCATGACCCACTTGGCCACGAATAACCACACTGTTATGTAAAAGTTAGAAAGTTTATTTCCCTATATTAACAATGCTAATGTCACCTAAATTATTCTCAAAACCAAATGATAAACATACATGAATAACACCAGCTGACGAAATCTTATAAAGAATCTCAATTTAACCAACGAATTAACAATTAAGCATGCCAGAGTCACAGTACTAATTAACAACACAAATAAGTGCACAATAGAAATGACATACATCTAGATTCAACAGGTAAACATCATCAATTCTTGGTTAATTGCAATCTGTTAACATTTCCAGAGCTCCCTAACTAATCTTCTGATTAGAATAGCATGTTTGTGCTTCATGCAAAACAATTTAGTTAAAGTTTATTTGGAAAGACATCTAACTATCGCTCTATCAAAATAGCGGTTAGTACCTAGAAACAAAGAACAAAACCTACAACAAGGACAATAGCCTTTTGTTATACCTCTCCTCAATATGGATCAGCAAGCTGCGATTATCTTCATCAGTTGAACATCCATCTGGTCAGCTTCAGCAACTGGGTAGTGAAAGGGGATGGCTCAGACGCAGTGGCTGTAAGCTATCTGCTATCTGAACCATTTAAGAAACAATTTCTAGGGCATCAACATTCAGCATTAAAACTTAAACAATAAAGTCAAAGTTAAAAATAAAGTCAGCAGGAACTTATTCAGCTCCTCAAACAGAACCACTATGGGGAAATTCAGAATAGAAAAGAGCTCACTCTCCTCTGTGCAGTCGGGCTAAGTCAGAATCTCCTAATGAAACTTCCCACCTTGTCATTGGTCAGAAAATCGTACATTTACTCCAATAGAAGCTAAAATCCAAATCTAATATATAACAAAACTGTCTTTCACATGTCAATGATTGGCTCCTCATCTCCTGTTCCTATCGTCAGACTCGTCAGTTAACTTTCTTGTTGAAATCTGTCCTCCAGTCAGTGCATCTATTGTTGGTTCCCGGGAAGACTGCTGTCTCACGCATCAAACTGAACAAAGCTGCAATTTCTAATACAAGACATTCTAGCAGCGGTTCTCATGAGAAGGTTAAAGACATTCGCTTATCTTTGATCAGCAAGTGTGAACAATAAAAGCATTACTTCTCAGGTCATACATTTCCCACCATTTTATTAGACATTGCAACTTAATACGAGGTTTTGCAGACTAGGCCCAAACCTCGCTAACTTAAGGACTGTAGTAAATAAAGCAAATACACAGCACAAATCATTAATAGAACACACTACTACAATTCCCTCTCCAATTGTACTTCAACTAATAATGATATGCATTTACTAAAAGCATTACGTATTTTATGGCTTACGTATTTTATGGCGGACACTCAAGTAGGCAATTTTTCCAGGTTGCACATTATTTTCTATATTAGCTTAATTCTATGCAAATTCTTAACCCTTAACAAATGAAAATCATTAGTAATTAATTCAGCTTTCAGACATGTTGTGTGTTTAAGGCGAGCTCGCCAGTCTTTGCCTATGATGTACTTGCTCTGTGTGGGAGTTAAGATCGCAATGGTTTAGCTCCTTTTCTATACAAAGGATGCTTGCAGCGCTGCTGCCATTGTGGTTGCTATTGTGTATTTAGGCTTCAGAAAACTTTGCCATGATACAATGATCCAATTAGCTTTTGCAATGCTGTTTGTCATTCCATTAATTTTTTTGTTTTATTTTCCGAGATTGCATGGTTTTACCACGGTCTTTGATACTTTCCAGCAATGTGAGCAAATGAAACACTGGCTCACAAAATGTTAAATACCCTTCCTCATACTGAATAACTTTTTTTGCAAAATATTTAAGCTGCTTTACAGTCCGGATTTATTCCCCGTTGAGCTCACATGTTTGACAGCCAATTCTGCAAGTTGAAGCTTGCCCATATCTTTTTTTAGTTACAATGAAATGAGCTATAACACTAGGAAAACGTTTTCCCAAACAACGAAGTAAAATACAGACAACATACTACGTTAATGTTTTTCGCAAAAGCCTTCTGATCACATCAGTGGAAAGTGAATGAGGTTAGATGCAAGACGCTATACATTAAGTTGAGCTGGTGGCTTCATCTCCTAGAACGTTGAAGTGCATGGACACGACATCCCTCCTCCTCCTTTACGATCTCAACCCGTCACATGCATACGCTCCACAATCTAGCACCATGACTGTAAATCGCAATTCCACTAGTCCCGCCAAAAAAAAGTAAATTCAGGAGAGACAAGCGAGACATAGAAAGATAGTGCGTGACCTCAAGATATCTATTAAGAAACAAATTAGGACGTGATAAATGTTATATATGACAACAAGGTTTCAGTCGAAATAGAATTGCTTTATGAGCCAAAAATGAGGCGCTTCTGTTTATTTCTTCCTGAAACAAGAGCTTCATATTCGATGATTACTACAAACATGCTGCAATGAAGTTTCCCTTGCCCAAGTCTTGCTTTTTCCCGCGGTACACCTTCTCCCCTTTCTCAGTCTTCGATAATTTGCTTGCTGAAGGAGTGGTGCTAAGTCTCTAGGCTTCTCTTCCCTTGAAAATAATGAGAATGAGTGATTTTATTTACGGCTGGGTTGCTACGTTTAATGCACTTTTATAGTGCATCGTGGAGTGACAGGCTCCGGACACCAGTGGATTTGTGGAAAATGCTGTTTTATTTGGAAGCAACCTCCTGCCGTACTGCACGTATTAGATTCCTTTCAGTCTTACTACCACATGATCTTTAACCTTTCTCCTCATCCCTAATATTGTCCTCGCCATCTGTACAACCCTCGATCTCTCCTGTACACCCAAATACAGAAACACACAAAACATTCCTATTCTTCCAAAATTCTCTGCATTTCTAACCTGGCAGTCTCAGTCCAAGGCTGACTCCGTTTCTTTCTTGTTGCTCTTTCTTCCTGTGGAGGGCCACCCAGCCTCTACTCAGGTCGTAATGTCAGCAAGCATTTCTCAGCCAGGCGAGGCTGAGAGTACACATAAATTGGAGTGTGGTCACTCGCGGCCGACTCCGAGTAGTATGTTGATTGTCTCTGACTCGGTTCTTTTGCCGCGCCTTGCAGTGGTCCAGGCCCCGCATCCTTGCCTGTGCCTGCCGACCTATCAAGCCTTGCAGAAGCAGGACACCTGTTCCCTGGGCGACACAACAACTGTCTATGAGGTGATGGCACACCTGCTGTGTCATTCACGCATTCCACAGCTCAGGAAATCAGTGCAGTTGCACTCGGCCTTGGAGCCCTCTGCCACGTGGCAGAGCAACTCTTCCTCACTGGATACGCTGCCAAAGTATCACGGGGCGAGGTTCCACCAATGGCGAGTTCCCTCCAAACTGGAGCTAGCAGCCTACATGCCTCCTGTTCTGCCAGGATCTCAACGAACCGTAATGTGGTCAGGCTCTCTGCAGGCTTCAGTCCGGCAGCAAGACCTCCATAAAGGCAGTCGCACAGTGCGGGCGCGTGCAATATGGCACTGAACTCCTGTGACACTGTGTAACCCTGTGTTGGCGAGCATGTACGTCGCGTGCATTGGGAAGTATCTCCTTTCCGCAAGCAGTGGTGCTGTGCAACTTGCCAGAGAGCTGTTGTTTTACCAACAGGGCATAATAGGAGATATGTGGTGTGGTCTCTATTGCTCATTGCTGCAAGATACCTGCCACCAGCGCAGAAGATTTGAGGGAACCACACTCCGCCAGAAGGGTCCCCCCGCGTAGCAGGCACCCTCAGCTGTCCATGCCAGTTCCGCCGGTGATATTAACCTTTGTGTCCTGCCAGCGTCATGGACAACGACTAGCAACAGCCACAATGGGTGCAGGTTCGTCCAGGTGTCCTTGCCTAGCTGAAGGTACTCCCACTCTACAGTGAAGTGATTGACTCCACCAATGCAGCCCTGCAGTGCTGAGTCTGGGTAAGCAGATTCACTAACTACCTCTGCACGAGGCACGAAACAGATGGAAAAATAAAAAGGTCAGTGCTGCTCTCCTTTGGGTTCGAGGACGTCCACCAACTAATCCAAAACTTGCCGAACATGGGGGATGACCAGGTCTAAGATGTACCATTTGCTGCCCTCAATGCTCATTTTGATCCCCAACTCAACCTGGACTAAAAGCGTTTTATGAAGCGTGAGGCGCACCAAAGAAAGCACAAGATGATCCACGGTTTCTACACCTGACTCCGTTCCCTCGCCAGCACCTGCATGGATGATGACTAGCCCAAGTAAGTGAGGGCTCATAACAAAAAAGATACCACTCGTCCATTCTAGGATGCCTCATCCTTCACCACCCCAGGATAAAGTTAGAGGACACTCCTACCCTAGCTCACGCACACGAGCTGTCCAACAGTAAGGTGGAACAAATAGAGCTATTTCTGTGAAACACCAGACATCCAAAGTGATGAAAGTCAGGAAAGAAGCAGTTGACACAGTATTTCAGTGGCAACATCCCAACGCCTTGTGAAAGGCCCATTCTGGGGCACAGAACAAATGCCAGAACCGTGGTCTACAACAACATGTGCTGTACAGCTGCCCCATCCAAGGCTGCATATGTCCCTAGTGAGGCAAGAACAATCACTTTGTGAGGGTCTGAAACAGTGATGACAAGGTGATGAAGCCACAGACCGTCCACATCTGACTTCAGAGTTGAAACAACTATCACTGGAAGGGAGACAATCAGCCACTGACCAGGATGTGATGCCCGAAGCAGGAGAGGCAGACCGCAGTGAAGACTAGGCATTTATAATCTTGTCTGCTGGGAACCTGGGACACAACATTTGCTCACCACCAACGGGTGGGGTCACAATAGCCGGGTGCCAGATCCACCCCCTTGAAGACACCGGGCATGATTAACAGCATGGACATACAGCAGTACCTCACACTGTCATTGACACCCTGCTATGCCTGAGCACCACAAAGATATAGGTGTACAAGAGGTAGAAGCCACTGCTGTTGGCAAGTGTCATTCAAGTGGAAGTAGAAAATAGCAGCATCAAGAGACAGGCGTGCTTCCACATCATGAAACAAGGTGATGACACAATGTTAGGGTGTTATACAGCTGAGGAGCTAAGACTAATGTTTGTCACAAAGGGAATCTATAACTCGCAGGCAGAAGACATCCTGAAATAATTCCTGCAGCTATTTAGAGGGCTGGGGTGCCTGAGACGCACCAAAATCATACTCCTCATTGATCATTTAGTCAAGCCCACTGTACTCTGCCACTGACACATGCCCTTGAACCTCAGGTCGCTCATAGAGGAAGAATTGAGATGCAACAGCAAGGTGCCACTGAACAAGTAGCAGGGCTCATGCCATTGGTATCACCGCTAGTACTGGCTTCAAAGCCCAAGTGGCCGGGTGACATCCAACTTTGCATTGACATGCAGCTCTCACAACAGTGTGATCTGCCGGGAGTGACACATTATACCTACAATGGATGCCGTTGTAGCAGACCTCAATGGAGATTGCTAGAGCTTGGTTTTCCAAGCTCAACCCAAGCACAGGGAACCACAGTTGGAACTTTATCCCAACTTTTGAAACATTACCACGTTCTCCATGCATTTAGGACTTCGGATGTATCAAAACTTGAATTTCAGCATCTTGTTGACGGCCAAAGTGTTCGAAAATGCAATTAGAGAGGCCCTATTCAATCTAGAGGCAGTACTCAACATAGGTGATGATATCCTCATTTACTCAGACTCTAGCCGACCACCCCCATTGTCTAAAAGCAACCCTTTAGAATCTCGCTGACCAATAATTAACACGCCACAAAGGTTCCAGGTTTTGGCGGTGAGGTGGGAGAAGGATCTGCCGCCGGTAGTGGTACGGTGGATGCAGGCGACGGTGGTGAGGTTGGCGGAGTGGAGCTGGCGGGTGGGGACATGGAAGTTGAGAAGCTTGTTGAGGTAGGCTGGGCTGGCGTCGTGGAGAGCCTTGTGAGCATGTATAAGGAGTTTGAAGATGATCCTTTTGTTGACGGGAAGACAGTGAAGGTCTCTGAGGTGGGCTGAGATGTGTTCGTGGCGAGGGAGGTTAAGGATGAGGCGTGCGGAGGCGTTCTGAATGCGCTGAAGTTTCCTCTGGAGCTTGGCCGTTGTTCCCGAGTAGAGTGCGTTACCGTAGTCCAGTCTACTGCTAATGAGAGCATGAGTGACTGTTCTTCTGGTTTCAATGGGGATCCATCTGAAGGTCTTGCGAAGCATGCAGAGGGTGTTGAAACATGAGTATGAGATGGCGTTGACTTGCTGGGTCATAGTGAGCGATGAGTCCAGTATGAAGCTGAGGTTGCGTGCGTGGGTGGTGGGAGTTGGAGCGGCTTCTAGAGTGGAAGGCCACCAGGCGTCGCATGCTGATTTGTTGGGGCCGAGGATGACGATCTTGGTCTTACCTGAGTTCAGTTTGAGGTGGCTTACCACCATCCAGTTGGCGATGGCGTGAAGTCCGTTATGGAGGTTGGTCTTGGCGGTGTTCTTCGTGAGTGAGAGGATCAGTTGTATGTCGTTCACGTAGGAAACGATGTTAAGGCCGTGGGATCGGACGATGTTGGCGAGCGGCGCCATGTAGACGTTGAAAAGGGTGGGGCTGAGGGAGGAACCTTGGAGTACTCCGCAGATGGTCTTGGTGGCTTTCGACAGGAACAGAGGGAGGTGGACTCTCTGAGTTCTGCCGGATAGGAAGGATGTGATCCAGTCCAGAGCTTTGTGGTGGATTCCAGTGTTGTGGAGGCGTGTACGAAGTGTGTGGTGACAGACGGTGTCAAAGGCTGCCAAGAGGTCAAGGAGGATGAGGGCCACGGTTTCACCTTTGTCGAACATGATTCTGATGTTGTCAGTAGCAGCGATGAGAGTGGTCTCGGTGCTGTGGTTCTTGAGGAAGCCGGATTGGGAGATATTGAGAAGGTTGTTGTCCTCCAAGAAGCATGATAGTTGGCTGTTGACTATCTTCTCAATGACCTTCACTGGGAAGGGGAGTAGGGAGATGGGCCGGTATCTTCGGGGTCTGCCTTGGGTTTTTGGAGCAGGGCATTGACTTCGGCCTGTTTCCAGCTCTACAGAAGGTGGCGGTCTCGAAGGAGCTGCTGATGATGGTACAGAGCTGGGGCGCAATGATTTGGCTGGCTTTATTGAAGACATGGTGAGGGCAGGGGTCAGCGGGTGATCCGGAGTGGATGGTGCTCATGGTCTTGGTGGTGTCCTCGTCATTGGTGTGGGTCCTGGCCCTCAGGAGGTTGGTGTGGTTGGGTGCGTTGGGGTTCGCGTTGGCAGCACTGGTCTTGGGGATCGGGGTGGCGAAATTGCTGTGGATGTCCGTGATCTTGCAGTGAAAAAAGGTGGCGAGGGAGTCGCCAAGGTCTTGCCAGCGGTGGGGGGGAGTGCGGGGTTTTGGCGGAGCAGGATTTGGGGTTGGTGAGATCTTTGATGATGCTGAAGAGCTCCTTGCTGTTGTGTGCGTTGTTGTCGATTCGTTCTTTGTAGATTGATCTTTTGGTGGTCCGGATGAGCTGGTGATGCTTGCGGATGGCAGTCTTGAGGGCGGCGTGGTTGCTCTCTGTTTGTTCTTTGCGTCAGATCTTCTCTGTTTTGCAGCACTCCTGCTTGGAGGCCTGAAGGTCGGCGGTGAAACAGGGTGCTTTCTTGCTGGTGCAGGTGTTGGTTGATTTCCTAAGTGGAGCGAGGGTGTTGGCGCAGTCGTCTAGCCATTGTTTGAGGTTGAGGGCGGCGGTATTGGGGTAATCCCTGAGCATAATGACTCATGGAAGAGCGATCCATAGTACTTCAAAAGTAGTAGGTGATAAGTTTGTCACTATAATTCCTTCTGTGGGTATAGTTTTAAACAATTTTAAGGTCAGAAAGCTGACTCATTAGTTGACTTTGTTCCTACTAATACAGTGGAAGCTATAACTGCTACTAATTCAGGGCTTATAGCAATAGCAATAGCTTTGCACAACAGGCTTGCTTCAGATATCTTCCTTGCAAAAGAGGGCCGAGTCTGCTGGATGCTACGTGTCCAACAGTGCTGCAGACACATACCAGTCTTAATTAACACGTTTGTCACTATTATATGTGATGTTTCTAGTTAAGTGGAGGATTGGGGGTAGACAGGTGCCTGGGAAGCAATAGGGAAATGCTTCTTTAAGATTATTGAGTGATTTACTGATATTAGAATTGAATAATGAACAAGATATTAACCCACATACTAATCATTATAACTTATGTGATAGGCAGATTTCTTTGTATTAGGGGAGTACAAATTATTACTTCAACAGGAAGGTCAAGAGGCAATAGAGAAAAGCAGCTGAAAAGATCGAAAGGGAATAAAAGGGAACCTGCATATGTAGAACCAGAGGAATTGCAGAATTGTCACGCTTCTCCCTATTTTGAAAGTTCTTTCAGCTTTACACTCATACGATATGAGGGTCATGATGGGTGACATCATCGCAAATCTTATTCCCACAGACCTGACTAGCCCTGTTGTGAACCTGGACGATCAAAAATGGTCCACACCCCAGATCAATAAGCAATTCCAAAGAGATTATAATCAGGGCAACATCCTGGCCTCATTCTTAAACCAGCTAGGCCTGAGCTCACTGAATGGGAGATTCAGCACAGACTCACCTGCAGCCCACACATGTACCTCCTGCTTCAGGATAGCCACCCTTGACTATATCTGGGTGTTGCTGGCCTATTTCCGATGTATAACCAAGTTTGTTGTGCCCCCTCATTCGCTAGTGGCCACGCAATTCTTACCTGTGAAGCTGGGGTTCCACAGCCAACCTGCTCTAAAACAAAACCCCTTGTCAACCAGGAAGAGCTTGAGCCCGATTTGGTGAGCAAGCAGAGAAGATATCACAACAAATCTCTTGAAGTCCCTGGCCGACCATCTAAGGAAAACTCTAGCTAACTTGGGAAAGCTAGAATTGGCAAGTCTCCTGTGAACACCAGCTCTGCAAACAACACAAAACATCAAATAGCGACCTCAAAACAAAGCTTAAATAAAGTCTTCGGAAGCTCAGCAGAGACAAGAGGGCCAATGAACGGCTGCGGACCCAGATCAACACAATACATCTATAATACAGAAAAGCCCTCTACACCCAAATGAGGGATGAGGAAGCCCAGTTATGGGGTGACTCGTATGAGATAATAAAATCCAAGAATTAGAGGAAACTTTGGCTATGTGTCAACAAATGCTCCAATTCGAAACACCAGGCAACTGATACCAACATTGCCTCCAGGGAATGGGAATCATATATCGAAAACCTTTATGTGGATCCCCCAGCAGACCATAGCCCGCTCGAGCCACCAGTGAAAGGCCCTAAATGGCATATGGCGAGGCCTGGCCCTGAGCTTTTAGATTCGCGAACAATAAGTCCGGCCCAAAAAGCATCAGCCATCAAGTCAATGCAAGAAGGTGGGGTTCCTGCTCCTAGTGGGATCCCGGCTGTGGTATACAAAAGGGACCCATCTCGATGGGCCTCGTTAATGGTGCCTTTATTTCAGGAGTATGGATTAGGGGCAACTAGCCCTGAAAAATGGAGGGGCTCACTTTTGGTCCCTGTCCACAAGAAAGGCTGGTGATTATGCGTTGGGAACTATCGACTGATCGTGCTTCTCGACACTGAAGGTAAGTGTTACACCAGTATATTAAACCAGGAGGTCCAGGCCTAATCAAAAGAAAGGAAGCCTATCCCCATGACACAAACCATCTTTCAAAGGGGCTGCCACATTAAAGCAACCTCAACTGCATCTCTCACCTGACTGAAGACACAATTGTAGCCAAGGACAAGGCCTTTTATGAAGGGTTCTTCGATTTCCAAACCGCAGTGTATTGTGACCAAAGGTTTGGGCAAAACACAACACCTGGGGCATTCCTCAAAATTTATTAAAAGCCATCATTATTCTTTACTCAGACGGGTGGGAAAAATCAGCATTAGCGCTGGATGGACCCCCACAGCAAAAATTTGGACAAACAAAGGCGTGAAGCAAGGCTGTATACTGGCATCACTAATTCAATTTGTACTTGGCTGACCTCCCAGGCCATCTGCTGCTGGTAAAGGCACTTCCATCTTAAATGGCAAGCCTAAAAAATCAATCACAGTAAGCGGATGATACAGTCTTTTTGTACCAAACGCCTATCGGCCTCTAGCAGCTCTTCAAAGCACTCCACCTCTACTGCAAGGTCAAATGTCTGAAAATGAACATAATGAAAACAAAGGTAATAATAATCTCCTGCAAGCTTGCAAATAGGAGGTCATGGTAGACTGAGGGAAGGGCCATTGAGGTGGTGGACGCCTATAAATATCTGGGGGTTTGGCAGGACCACAGAGGCCATTTGGCAGCACACATCAATGTCCAACAGGAGGCAGCAAACTTCTTAGATTGCGCTGCCAATTTTTCCATGCCCAGGAGTCCCCAGAGTTTGTGTATCCAGTCCAGTTTTGTTGGTATGGAGTCAGTTCCCCACTTGGCTAGAATAGTTTTTTTGCAGAGTGTAAGAGTGATGGCCTTGCCCTGAGACAATTTTAGAGGGTAGGTCAGTGCATTGGGAAGTCCCACTAGAAGGCAGCTGGGAAAGCGAGGTATGTCAGTGCCTTATATTTCATTGATATCTGTAGTTTAAGACATTGCCAAAGAATGTGTGTCAGGGTCCCTAGCTGACCACAGTGTCACCAACATTTGGCTTCACTGCCCGGTTTCCATTTTGCTAACCTCTGGGTGTGTAGTACTAGTGGTGTACAATTTTCAAGAGGGACTCCTGCCCACTAGCACTATGCGGCGAAAAGCATATCAGGTACAAGATATCAGTCCATTCCTTAGTTGTGAAGGGATACCACACTCCAACTTCCTTCGCCACTGCGCCACTGATGGGGCCCTACAAAAGTCAGTGTGTTTAGAAATGTATAGATGTCAGACAGAATTTTCTTATCCATCTTCCGTGTGCGGAGCCCTCTCTCAAATGGAGTGAACGGACAACTGTTGTGAGGTATGAAGTGAGACATAGTGTCTAAGTGGTAGGTACTGCCAATGTGCAGCAGAGGGGAGAGCGAATCCTGACTGGAGTTGAGTCAAATTCAGGAGACCATAAAGATCAAAAATATCAACTACTCTTTTACACCCAGGGAAATGTCATTGTAGAAAAGATGTGTAGTGTAAAGCGGAGAGAGTGTCCCGGGGCCACCTTAGAATTAGAACTGCCCAGCGGTGCCACCAATGGTGCTTCCACCACGTATGCAGCGGGGCTCCATGTTGAAGCTGCTACGGTACCGCCATCTTGGCCACGCCCCTTTGGCACATTTTAAATGTCAGAACTTCCCGAGGCACTGCAGAAGCATGTCTGAGAGGTGAATTCACAAAGGTGGCTGCCTGCTTCGTGATATTCATGAAAGCCAGAGTTGCTAACCGGCCTCTTGGAAGCTCCCTGAGACCATCCTTGTGTTGAATTTCACACTTTTATAATGATTATCCGGTGAGCGCCTTGAAGACCTGTCAATCAATCTCACCCTCCATTTGCCCTATAACAGTAATAGAGGGTGTGCAAAGGGGAGTCTCTTAGGGTGGGGAGGAACAGTCCGCTCACTTCTATTATTCTCCCAATGAATTTGGTTCTAATGTGCCATCTTTTTTATTACGTTTATTGCCAATGTTTTATATACATGCTTTTTTACCCTGCTTTACTGATTTTCCCCCTGTGCAGCGGTGTTATATTGTTATGATTTTAACTAGTCTTGCAATAAAGTATTATCTACATCTTTAACGTGTGTTCTAGGATTATGTGTGTTGTTAATCAGTGAATGTAATAGTAAAGGAGTCAGAATGTCAACAATATGATTTCTTTTCAAGTAAAAAAATGTATTTATTTAGAGTTTCCTTTTGTCCCTGTGTGTTTTTTGGGGCTTAAGATCGGAGGTTGACCCTAGCTGTCATCTTATGAAAACAGAGTAAAAGAAAAGAGTTCTAGATTCTGAATGATTTTGCAGAAAGAAGAAGCTAGATAGGAGTCCTTTGTTTCACAAAATGAGAGTAATCTGATTTAAAGAACGTGTACTGAATTGAACTGTTGGGTCCGTTGGCCCCAGAGTTTTGACTAATGTAAGGATCGGAGGGAGATTAAAATATGGTGGCTTTTAAGGGTTTACTCCAAAGACTTAGTGTTTTTACTAGCCAAAATGGCCAGCATAATAAAAATGTTGGTGTACACGTTGGACAATACACAATGCACGTACAGTAACAAAACTCATAGGAGGAATGGTGGCATACAGCAGAGAATAACTGTGGGAAAGGTAACAGACAAATTGATGGTACAATTCATTTTACAGGCAGCGTAGTACCCGGGGTATGCAGACATACTAAAGCCCCAGAGGCGGCCATAGCTCTGGGTATCTTAGGCAACCTCGTTCTTCCACACTGGTGTGGAATCATCTCACAAAGGAATATTGTCTTGAATTTGAGACATCCTTCCCACGTCCATCACCACCTACTAGCAGCTGAGGACTAGTTTGCATTAGTTGTCCTAATTATAGAAAAATCATTTGCTACCACAGACTGGCAATGTATGAAATTATGAAAGCAATTTTGAAAAAGATGGAATATGATCTTAATATTTTGTGTTGGCAGCTGAAGCTCTATATGAGTTCTTTTGCAAGTGATAAGAAAAGCAGAATCGTGTCTAATAACTGAAAGATAAGGTGGGGTAAAATGCAGAACGACCTCCCCACTAACCCTCGTTTGATCTAGCAACAGAACTATTAGCAAGCTGACTCTGCACGATATTAGCTAACTTCGGTGTACCCGTGAGTTACAGACTTCATATAGTGTTCACGTATTCTGAAGACACATTAGTGTATCAGCAGTGTCACTGCTTTTGTCTGAGCTGGAGGTCTTTGACACGGCCGCGGCTCGCCGGAATTGAAGGGAGTGAAGCAGCACGCTGGGTTATTGGGGAATATGAAGAAAATAAATAAATAAATAAAAAACTTACCTCCGCTCCAAGCCGCCACACCTTCTTCCTCACAGGAGGCACAGGCTCCCAGCCTGCCCTGCGCCAATTCGGAAGCTGCACAGAGCAGCGTTAGGGCCTGGCGGAGAGAGCCTGTACCTGCTCTCTCAAGCCCGGCAACACAGTGCCGGGCTGGAGAGAGCACACTGCACATGGATGTTTGGCCCGCCAGAGATAGCCAGCCGAACATGCATGCGCAATGAGTGCTGTCATCCCTAGCACCCCCGCCCCTTTTACTACAAAACAATAATAAACATTGTTTAAAATCGTTTTGTAGTAAAAGGTATGCAGCTGCTGCTGCTGGCAGAGGGGCAATGCTCCTCTGCCATAGGGGGAGGAGCCGCCACTGGTCTCGGGCCTACATAAAAACTGAAACAAATCAGTTATTCCCTTAAGAACAATGACTGAGCTACAATGGGGGTCATTTTCCAGGCTTGGGAATAGATTGGGAAAACAATTGCTGATGTTACCTTAACTCACAAGCAGCACTGAAAATAAACTGCCCAGAATGAGAAAAAGGTTTTACCGGTTTAAAAAAAAAGTTACATTTTGGCTTTGTTTCCCTCTTTTAATTATGGGGTGTGTACCTTTATCCAAAATGGTGTTTCTGACTAGATGTCTATACACTCCACAAGGCATGTTATGCTCCATTTCAATCCACCAGGTCAAGGAGTAATATCAACTACATAACCGCTCTACATGCAAAAGGGTTACTTACAATTTCCTAGACCTAATAGGCATTACCAACTTTGATGGAGTTATAATATTCACAAGCATCAAACTGTAATACCTGTATTACACACAAAGGGAAATCAGAATAGGTGGCCCGGTACGACAGATGTGAGTGGTAATGAGTGTTTCTGCCCCCATTAGGTACCAGCCCAGTTACCTACACAATCAGGATTCTAAGATTTGATGGAATGCGGAACATCCTAAGTTATACACCAAGCACTTCACCTGCTCAAAGCTCTCGAAATTTTCACGTTAAAATCTGGAGTGACCTCTATTTTGAGGAAAATTCTGTCTTTGGCTATATTTGTATATCTACGGTTCCCAGTTATTCTGAGCACCCCAACCTAAGAGAAGGTTCTGGGCTTTGGTCTGTGAAATAGCGCTTCATTCTGGTCTTTGAGTTCACTGCTCACCTCATTGTTCTTTGCCTCCCATGAGCTCCATCTCTTTAACAACCAGTGTCTCCATGCTGCATCAGTCACAAATTTTATTCTTTTTCTTTTCATTGGAGGTGCCCGCTGTAGCCCTGCCTCATCAGGTCTCATCTTCTATTACTCTCCCAATGAATGTTTGCCCCATTCTGTCTCTACTGCCGCTTCTCTACTCTAATTCATTATGCAGTGCAACTGACTCACCCTTCTTAACAGTTTGGAAGGAAGAGGGTGACACTGTCTATTCGAATAGACACGTCTGAGCATTTAATTGTATTTATTCAGTGATGTGCTTCTATTCACTATCTCAAGGTACCTGTTTGCCTTTTCAATTTTTCCACTTCAAGCACTGTTGGAACATAAAACTCCTTTGCTGACCGACAGTGGAAGAAATGAAGATGCATCTCCAGCACGTAAAATCATCATTAACATTATGTTTGTACAGTTTAGCAGTGGTCCAAACCAAACCTAAGAACATGTTATGTCAGAATAAAGGGAGATGCTCCAAGATGTTTGTAGGTTAGTATATTAGGCCACTGCTTCCTAAATATGAGGATTTAAAAATTAGTCATCAACGCAGTCTTCTGAACTCATTCTCATCTTTTGCTTTATATTTGACTGTCAGTGAATACTGCCTAGTCTACTGACATTAGGCTTACTCTTTTTTACTTCTGGTTATTTGGCTTTTATCTGATGACTTACTTGAACGCTCGTATAATGGCCATAATAAACAGTCTTTAGTCACTCTCCTGAGTATCACTACATAAGTGTAGCTTTCTGTAAGGACTAATGCGTCTTATTGCTTTATGAAGCAAAATATTTAGTGAAGCATTAAAATAGACAACCTAGGATGGAATTGTGTTTTAAAAATAAATGGTGAAGAAATTCCTTGAGCAAACACTTATAAGGACAGAATGATGATTATTTAATTGAGTGAAACAGAGTAACTAATATTTTTATAACCTTCAGTACAAAAACTGCATGCACAAAGTTCACAACAGAACACTAGTCTAAGTATTCTAAAACAAATAGCCTACTACAAGTTATTACTCTAAACAACAAACAAATAAGATTAACAATTGTTAACAGTTGTGCTTCTTTACCATCTGGCTCCTTAAACACCACATCGTCCTTTTCTTCCTGACTTGAATTGCTGGTTTCGTTGATGTTCTGAATTTCTGTGAAATAATCATCCAAAGAAAGCTCATCCAAGGAATCCTGGGAACCAGAACGATCAAGGGGTGCCCTTGTTGTGCTTCTTGGAGAACTTCCGTGTTGTCCAGATCTGCGATTTCAATAGAAAAAAAGACTTGTTACTTTTACAACACAGTAAAAAATGATACATATATCCGTCTTTCCCATAATTACCCTTGCCCAATATAGATCTCCTGATGTATTTTTTCTAAAAGTAAAGACTCACAAAATTATGAGATTCACCCATCTGAAAGCACATGGGGTAAACCTGTTTTCAAATCTCTTTTCCAAACAGACACACTCCTGAACTATATATTGGTGCCTACCACTCATGTCTATATGCTAGGTGAGGACATGGAGAACACTAGGTGGAGAAAGACTGAGAAAGTATGTCCAAATATCAATAAGGCACATTAAAAACAGAACTTTTATGGGTGAAATCATCTATTTCAAACAGTAAAAAGACTCTCCCTAAATCAATTATATTTGATATATCAACAACCATCCACCACAAAGAGAAGAATGCTAGCTCTGTTGCACAAGTAAAATTAAGAAACTTAATGGCATAAGGTCTTCCCTAAAAAGTAATAAAGACAATGTTCAGTCCGCTCTATGGAAACTTTATAAACATCCAAGAAAATATAAATATTGTGCACAAAAATATCACAAGCAATTACTAACTGATCAGCACAAATTATACATACTTTACATTGTCACAATTAGAAGAAAACAATAAATATAAATGTTAGGTCATTTAAAAATGATATTGAACAGTGGATGTTGTTTCGGAGAGCGAAAGGAAAATGCTGTTTAGTGGTGAATTTAGGATTCATCTACACAAACTGCAATTAATAATGAATACATTGTAACATTCAGTAACTATTTCAGTAGGTGTAAAACTAATCACAATCTTGTCGGGGATGAAAAGTAAATACTGTTCTTTTACTATTAACCCCTGAGCTAGTGGGCCACTCCCCCCACAAAAGTGCTGAGCCCTTTTATTTTGCGCTTAGTCCTTCATAACCTTTTGTCCACATAAGCTATCCATGCCAAATTTGCGTCTTTTGTTTCTAACGTCCTAGGGATTCTAAAGATACACAGAGTTTGTGGGTTTCCCTGGAAGAGATCAATAAATTAGCCAAAATACAGCTAAAAGTTTGTTTGTTTTTAGAAAAAATGGGGAAAAAAGGGCTGCAGAAGAAAGCATGTGTTCTTTCCCCCGAGAATGGCATCAACAAAGGCTTTGCGGTGCTAAAATCACCATCTTTCCAGTTTTCAGGAACAGGCCGACTTGAATCAGAAAACCACATTTTTCAATACAATTTTGGCATTTTACTGGGACATACCCCATTTTTATTATTTTCTGTGCTTTCAGCCTCCTTCCATTTAGTGACAGAAATGGGTGTGAGACCAATGCTGGATCCCAGACAGCTAAACATTTCTGAAAAGTAGACAAAATCCTGAATTCAGCAAGGGGTCATTTGTATAAATCCTTCAAGGTTTTACTACAAAAAGTAACAGCTAAAATAAAAAATATTGAAATTGAGGTGAAAAAAAGAGACATTTCCGGCCACATTTTCTTCCCTAACTTTTTCACGCTATAGCAGATTTTTTAAAGCAATAAACCGCTCGACTCTTCTGGTTGCGGGGATATATAGGGCTTGATACATTAAGAACCCTAGGTACCCAGAGCCAATAGATGAGCTGCATCTTGGTATGGGTTTTCATTGTATACCGGGTATACAGCAATTCATTTGGTGAAATATAAAGAGTGAAAAATAGTTATCAAGGAAAATTTTGTATTTCCAAAACGGGCACACAATAAAGTGCTGAGAAGCAGTGGTTATTTGCTAATCTCTGAATTCTGGGGTCCCCATACTAGCGTGTGAATTACAGGGCATTTCTCAAATAGACTTCTTTTTTTTTTTTACATACTGTCTTACATTTGGAAGGAAGCAATGCAGAGAAAGACAAGGGGCAATAATACTTGTTCTTCTATTCTGTGTTCCTCCAAGTTGCCCGGTAAAAATGAAACCTCAATTTTGGAAAGTGCCTAGCTATGGATTTTTGCCTCTAGCTCAGCCGGCACCTAGGGAAACCTACCAAACCTGTGCATTTTTGAAAACTAGACACCTAGCGGAATCCAGGATGGGGACACTTGTGGGGCTTTCACCAGGTTCCGTTACCCAGAATCCTTTGCAAACCTCAAAAGTTGGCAAAAAAGCACTTTTCCCTCAGATTTCAGTGATAGAAAGTTCTGGAATCTGAGAGGAGCCACTAACTCCCTTCCACCCAGAGTTCCCCAAGTCTCTCGATAAAAATGGTATCTCACTTGTGTGGGTAGGCCTAGTGCCCGCAACAGGAAATGCCCCAAAACACAACGTGGACACATCACATTTTTTCAAAGAAAACTGACCTGCTTTTTGCAAACACATTTTCCTCACATTTCGGTGATGGAAAGATCTGGAATCTCAGAGGAGCCACAAATTTCCTTTCACCCAGCATTCCCCGATGTCTCCTGATAAAAATGGTACCTCACTCAGCAAAAGTGGCATTCATCTCTTCATAGCCCCTCTGCACATAAATTTCATTTGTATTACAGCGCAGGTAATAGCTGGCTTTACTAATCAACTCAGCTATTTACATAAAGTACATATTTTGTTCTTTGCAGTAGGCATATAAACCTTCTGTGCTACTTTATGGCATCAAAACTGCCACTAGACAAAAGTCAGATCCTTCTGTAGCAGAAACATAAATCACAAGAGTTACTTGACTTTTTATTGCTGCTCAAAAGCTACGGTTGAAATGCGTCAGTTGAAGTATGTGCATTGCTTTGAAGACGCAAGCTGCAACTGCAAGAGAACTGGTTGTGAATATATGTATATATATGTGAAGAGATCACTTTTATATGTGGGTGTCATTTTCCTGGGGCCCGATCGCAGCCCCCCAGGGAAACCACACATGCATTGACAAAAGTGACATCTCTCAATCTATATACGTATATATTTATTCTACCTGTATGGTTTCAGCCATACAGCTATTAAAAACAAATTGTCCCCACAGGGGGTCAAGCACTGCTCACGGTAGACGCCCTGACAAATTATTATTATTTATTTTTAATTTATTAATGTTTTTATTACTAACATTTATTTGTTTTAAATATGCCCCGGGGTGATTTTAGAGTGGGTCGCCCCACCCCTCTAGTGAACTCCCTTGTGTCTAGTGGCGTTTCCTGGCCCTGGATTGCAGCGCGGCTGCGAACCAGGGATAGGAAACCGTTTCAGGGACGCCTAGTTTGAAAGGGGAGAACCTCCCCTTTCAAACGAGGCCTTCCCAAACGGTGGGGAGGCCCGTTTAGGCTTTTCCTCCGCTTCCTGCTCCGTGGGGAAAACAGATTGTGACGTTAGCACGCATTGCGCTGTTCTGACATCACAAAGGGGCGGATGGGGGAAGTTGGGAGAGACACGGAAGCTCTTCCGTATCCCCCAAGGGCTATTTTCAGGGATTTTTCAAACCCCTCCCTGATGTCGGCCACTGGTCGTGACCCGCACAAGGGAGGTAGTGCGGGCGTCGGCCACTGCCCAACGCCCGCACTGAAGAGGTTAAAATATATGAATGATCAAGCTATATTAATTTTCATATCTTTGTACTTTGGCTGATTCATGTTGGTCATTTACAAATTACGTATTGAGCATCAACTATGACAGTACAATTGACTGCAACAGATAAGTAAGGTTAAACTTAACATATATAGAGTAAATATTAAAAAGGAAAAGAGCAAACAGTAATAGATAAAATCTGTAAAAATATGGGCCATTAATGACATTTTCTTAGTTATGAATTACATTTAACAGTTAATGGCTCGTTCCAGTACATTAGTTTTGTGCTTTATCTCCACAGTATTTGAGAGGGTAATCCTAACCGAGAACTCAATTTAATTCATTTCTGAGGCTAGTGACTCTCTGTCACCATGTTTAGATTTGGCTTAAAGTGCATTCTTAGATACATATCATATTCATATATAAAGTATGATTTTTGGGTTCTAGTTTGCCACATGTTTTTTATTTTAACATTATAGTTAACCATAGTTGAAGTGTGTTCACACTAAGTGAGCCATAATTACTGTAGGCCTAAGTTAAACAAGTTATGCTAATGATTAAAATATTCTTTGGCTGTTGTGTGTTCTCTCACTTTTTCTCTCATTTCAGAACTGCAATATTTTAAACTAACTAAATTGCTTTAATTGTTTAGCTTCTTTGAAATCTATTTTTCTTTGCAAGTTTCTTGCACATGGCCGGAGGACGAGGTGCCGTGATGTACCATCCTGTACTAGATATCTCCTGAAGGTCATGCAGCTGTAAGCTTTCTTTGTGAGATTCCTTCGAAGCAGAGTGAAGACACCTTATTAGGGAAATAATGCTAGTTGTTGTTTGGTCCCCATTTGATGGAAACCATGGGGAGTAACATTTTGTTGAATCTTCTGTTTTGCTTGTGCATTGATGATCTAGATAGTTTCAGGTGTTCCTGCTTACTCCTTCGAGAACAGATGCACCTTTCCACTCCCTTGAGACCTTATATGTATTTTATTCATACTCGTAGTGAGAACCTTCACTTATTTCTGCCTTTAAGGGCTTTAATTGTTGACACCTGCTGCTTTAGTTCCCTCAACATTATCTGACTCCTTAGCTTAGCCTTGGGTAAGTTCCCTTGAAGGGAAATTGAATCTTATTTGATTTACATAGGACAATTTTTTAATACCTTGTCTTTGTATTTGCTAGCGCTTTATAAGGCGAATATTGATTTATGATTAACTTGAATGAGTTAAGTTTTTAACTTTGCTAATCTGCTAATAAACCTTCATGGTTTGTAGACCTACTGCTCACTGTCATCCTTGTGGGACAAATTGTACTTCACGGTTATTGGTTCAATGCTGCATTGGTGATATTAAGCCTCAATACGAAGCCAAGGTCCATCCATTCGAGTGCAGCTTCTGTTTGAATTTGTACCATAAATATGAAAGGTGCAAACCCCTTCCTGTGCAGTTTCAAAGCAAGTCACCAAAGAGTTTCCTGTTTTAACTACCTATTACCTAAACCCACATTTTGATTAAATACTATGTACTCCTGAAACCTAGAAACATCTGGGGGTGGGGGTGTTCATCTGACTTTTCTCTTATTCTTTAATAGTAGGTCTTCCCATGCTGTGATTGATGGTAGCCTACCAAAGCATCTTTGTTGTCTAGCCATCACAACTGCTTCTGCTTCAGACCATTACCTCAGTTTACTCTACCATATCACCCATAGTGGTGCTATCTTAGATGTCCACCCCATCACAATTAGTCTCTATGTCAATAACAAAGCTAGGCTGACAAGCTTGCTGTCTAACTTGTTCTGAGATATGGGCATTATCCTCTGCGGTCTGTTTTGGTTCATGTTACCTGTCAAGGATAACACTTGATATGTGACCTCTTTCTAGTATCATTGTGTACGTGTACCTTCTTCTGAAAGCATATACAGCATTCATCCCTGACCCCAGATACATTTTATTCAGGTTTTTTATAATCAAGTATATCTGAAGTAAGCTACTACATTGGATGAGCTTAAATACAGCATTTCTAAGGACTCCATTTGTTTTCAATATCTCCTTGAACTCCTTGCCCAGGACTTCTACCTATTTTCAATGAGTGTACCTAATTGCACCACGTGGTATCCCTCAGTGCTGGGTCCAATACTGTAAACATTTTCCTACTGTTACAATTGGAGGTTCCTGGTGTCCTAAGTCCCAAGTCAATTTAGCTACCCTGACCATTTATTTGAATACAATGATTTGGAATTTTGGTATCTCAAACCGCAAATTGCCAAATATGGGAAGCACACCTGAGTCAGGCATATCCCTTACTATGGAGGCATTTATGGACTTGCATACTCTGATACATCTTCACTTGCCAGTGTCTGAAATCCAGACCACACTTATCTATCGAGATGGTTAATTCTTTTGCACACACCACTCCCATACTGCCTTAAGATACCTTGTCCAGCAATACCGGGTTTTCTGCAAAGGTACCAATCACAAGCTAAGCCAGTCATTTGTCCCAAACAGTACTTCCTCAAATGACTATGGGTTTGCAATTCAAGTACTCATTGGGACCTCATTAGATGGGACACTTGCCAACCTGCATGTCATACATTGTAACTGTGTAAATGTATTAGTGATCAATATGAGGTCTTGTCCAGGGGATATTTATCATGCTTGAATATGCCGAGTGTCATTTCCTCCTCAGTCATCAGGTGCCAGTGCCTTTCCGCCTGGCTAGGTCATACATTTCCAGTAAGCAGGCATTCAGTATACCACTGTAAAGTTTGTAAAATTCAGAGGGGAGGTTATGCGAATGGGGCATTTTGCCTGTTGCCATTGCTCATAACATTCCCAGAATCTCCTAGAAGTAATGGAGCATACAGCGATTACCTTTGTTGAGTCACTAGCACTTCCACCTCTGGAGACCAAAACAAACTCTTTCATTTGGGTGGTAACTAAATTTTGTGCAGGAATAACCACGCTTAATATGTGGAGGATATATCACTGGGTTTATTACGAACATAAGCCATTGTGCCATCCCCTCCAAATAACGGTAATATAGGGCGCCTTTGGTTATCTGACCCTCAGCCTTGCAAATAACTTTCTTGTCTTGCTACCCTCCTCTTGCAGTCTGATAAGGCATTCCCTATAATTCAAGCACTGTAGACTATCAACAATGAATGTGTGTTTCTTTTGTTCCCAATTAATGTAACAATGTCGGACACCTGCAGTTATGGCTGACTGGTTCTCTTTTGCCTTTATCTCGTAGTTCTTCTTGAATCCCTTTGTAGTAATCCTTACTGAAACAATGGGGTTTTCCCAACAGTCTACAAATCAGCCAAGTCTTTCCCACTCTGAAGAACCTCAACATCCACACCAATGACCTGAAAAACGTTCACCCGATTTAACACTTCCCTTATTTAGAAGGTATACAACAGCTGCCTGCTATCTCAGCTACTGCTACACATCCAGTTCACTACCCTCCTCATTATTTTCCAATCTGGCGTCTGGCACAGTTACAGCACAGAAAGTACCATTCTGCTAACTGTGGACGACTCTCTCCAAGTCCTCAGGGAACTCCTGTCTACCTATACTTTTAGACCTTTCAGCTGCCTTCAAAATAGTCAACTACCACACTATAATTAGCAGTCCGAAGTAATGGACTGGCATCAACAGGACAGTCCTAAAGTAGTCTGATTCCCATTAGTCTAACAGTTCACAAAGAGTGAAAATAGGGAGCTCTGTCTCCAAAAAACCCAACGTAAGACAAGGAGTCTTAGAGGGTTCTATCTGCTCCACACCCTGTTAATTATATCCCTAAACACTTGGTGAGATTTTGAGAAAATCTGGAAATCTTTTTCATTCACATAGAGATGATACTCAGATCTACATGTAGATATCTTCCCCTGAAGGCATCTGTTTTCTCTCCTTTACCCTTGATATGGATGACCAACCATAACTTAAAACTCAATCCAACTAAAACTAAATTTTTACTAATCGCCCCTCTTCCACCCCCACCCCCCCAAAAAAAAATCCAACCTCCCTATGCTAGAGTGGCTGGAATCCTTCTCTCTCCTGAACAACAATTTAGCTACTGTGGAGAATGGTACATTGTTGTGCTTTATACTTGCCAACCACCTAGAACTCCAGAGCCAAATCTCAGCCATACCCAAAAGCACATGCCACCAGCTGACTGGCATTTAATCCCTGAGAAGGATGTGAAACATGTGGCCCAGGCACTGGTTCATTCCAAAACAGTTTATGGTAACTTGCTCTCCTCTAGGCTTCCTAAAGCAGATCTAGATGATCTGAGAGCAGTGCTCCGCACAGCAGCCCACTTTGTGTCATGCCACAGGAAACTCAACTACATCTCTCCTATTCCTCACATCCTGCAATGGCTCTTCATAGATCCAAGATCTCATTTTAAGACATAAGTCATTATTCAAAGTCCTTCACAACTCCACCCCCCTCATCTGGTTGGAAAAATAAAAGTCTCTGGAACCCAGTGAGGTTCAAGAACACCCAGAGTCCCACCTGCTATTATCTCTGACTTTCAGTGCAAGAACACTGCAGGAGTTGCCAGTCGGTCTTTGATGGAGGGATAGCTACTGCTGACATTCTCTTGTGCCACAGGGTGGTGCACCTCCTTATAGTAAATGGGTGGTGGTTCAAGGGCTTCAATGATCCAGCAAATGCGCCAGAGGGATTGGTGATGGGTCGGCGCTACCTTCCACACCGCCATTCCGGAGGCCCTCCTGTCCAACATAAGAGTAGCTTTGGGGGTCTGGAACGTGGCTATGAAATCCATGGGGTGGGGGGCAGGCTGATGTTGGAGACCCCTTTGTGGCGAGGTACTAGACTCCCATGTGTCGCTTCCCTTTAGGGCTTCTCTGCTGGGACATAATAAGTATATCAGTACTGGGCAAAAGGATGCATAGTAGGACATTAAAGTCCTTCCAAAATTTAGAAGAAGAGTATGATATGAAAGGACCCTTTTCTGTTTGAGCTTGATTGTGACCAAACGAGTTACTGTGTCTGACTGCAAAGAGACGGTGGCTCCTCCTACGGAGACATGAGTTAAGGTTAGGAACTACTGTATGGGATTGCAACGCCCATTTTACCTGCCAAGGTAATGCCCCTAAAAACACTTCAGAGTTTGGAGGGAATGGGCATGGTACAGTTGGAACTGTACACGACCAGCCCATGGTCTGATCTTGGGGATACACGCTCCTGCAGCCCTGAAGCACACAGCCCCCGCCCACGGTGAGGGGCAGGAAGCCGCTGTGTAGTCAAGTCCAGGGGTTCTCTGCTTTCCTACTTTATTGCATCATGGTTTAGTTGTCACGTCATAAGTGAAGATGTCTCTTGTGCTTTGTGCTGACAACTATGTACCACTTCTGGGATTTTTTTTTTTTTTTAAACCAAAAAAAAGCTTTTAAAAAAAAACAAGAACACTGCAGGAAACACGCATTCTGTGGTAGTGCAAACAAGGATTTGGAACTTGCTCCCACCAGTTCTTCCCACAACCTCTTCTCTGTTCACATTCAAAAGAGAATTCAAAATCCTCCTATTTTAGGAACACTTTAATTAAAGAGGAGGTTACTGCTTGCATCTCCTAGGTTGACTTGTTCAGTCTTTCCTAATAGGTCTTGGCTATTTCCTGCCGATTTACTGTGATAATTAGCTACATCTTACCCAGTAACATCCCTGATGGCATAAATTGTTTGTTCCTTGTGTACCTGATGCTAATAGGTTGTTTTATGATGTTTGTTAACCAGAACTTACTCGCTACTCTCTAGTAATGGCTCTTATGCCTTTAGACCCAGTCTGCGCTACCTAAACAGTGTCAAAATAAAATAAATAAAAAAGTATCAGCTTTGTCCAGCATGATGTCTTAATGCATACACCATATTTGATTACATTAAACGCCTCACACTTGGTAGAAACTCCTACACCACACTAACACAGAATAATATACAAAGTACTCTATTATAGCATTTTTACTGTACCCATGTATGCAAGGTCTTCTAAGGCAATTCGATGCAGGTGCTAAATCGGTAGCCAAGTTAGCAGTTTTCCCTATCTCACTGACAACAGTCAAGGGTTGCGATCAAAAAACACGATGTATCATTTGAACTATTTGTTCTATACAAACAAATTAAACCAGTCAAGTGTGTAGGTCATGAGGGAGTATTCTTTGATCCAGGGATGTGTTTTAAATCATATCTAGTAGCTCTCAATTATCCATTCAGGATTAGATCTCTGGACACTCTGGTGCCGTTTCAATTGTTCCAGGGCATAGGGTTTAAACTGGTCCAAGGTAAGGTCTTAATTTGTTCCAGGGCTTAGGGTTCTCATTTGTCCACAAATAGGACTCCCATCAATCCAGTTCACCTGACCATTAGGGCTTCCTCTGCTATTCAAACAAAACCTTTAGAGCATCCAGGTAAAAGGAAACAGGTTAAGGGTACTGCCTGTTTGGGCCTTGAAAGGGCTGAAGGCCAGGGAACTTTGCATCTCCACCTTCAAATCGCCAGGTAAGCAAACACTCATCAGTACAGGCAACATCAACTACTAGCTACACCCAGAGGGAGAGGATATTGCCACAGGTGACTATTACCCAACTACCAGGCACCTGGTTATTATTACTCATACATCAACTAGTTAGAAAATCAGTGAGGTGCATGCCACATTCAATTTCAAAGGAAGAATACTCTGTCAGATTAGTATCTCACCATTCTAATGCCACCAGCACAAAACTCTTCCCAGTACCATCTTCTCAAGCATGATTAGCCACCCCCAGATCTAATAATAAAGAGCTCACACAAACATCCACACCACCATTCTAACTCCATCGACAATGTATAAAAATCACCCCATTTAAATCACACATCTCCGCTAAGACAACCCACTCAACGAATGACCTCAACTCAAAGCAAAGTCATTTGATAGGAGGAAGCTCAAAATTAAGGGACGGCAAGAACGTGTGATCACTAGATACTCCGTCCACACACCTTTCAACCTAACAAGCAACCCAGCAGCTACAGCACTGCCTCCTCCCTCAAAAACCTACTCACCTCTCAAGCCTTAGAATTTCCTCACTCAACAACATACCCTCATTTACCATGTCAAGGCACAGCTACATCACCCAGATCACCCACATCTACAATGCTCTCTTCTTTCTGCCATAGTAGGCTGCACCTCCTGAAAGTGCCATCATGTGAATTGGACAACATTTCTTGCTGTTCAGAGCAAGGTCCTTGAAAAAAAGTGCTTCAACATATTTGAAATTCCTTCAGACACCACACAAGATCTCACCTTTGTGAAAGAAATGTGGCTCAGCAATGTATCTGCTGCAACCACATGCAAGGAAATCATCCCCTCTAAATTTGGCATCATCAACAGAAATCCTAATGCCAAAATTGGAGGAGGCCTAGCAGTCATCTTTAGAAAAGCACTAAAAATAACACATCAAAAGCCTTACCACAAATGACTGTGAATCCTGGGTGGCATGATGTCACCCCACTCTTACTTATTCCTTTCTCTTAATGTATAGACCAACAATCAGCAACGAAAACTCAAAAGATAAACTACTAGATAAAGAGCCCAAGATCTTCGGAACCATCTTAACCTATCCTTTCAAGGAGATCTCAACAGCTGGTTTGACAAGAAGATGCCAACTACAGACATCACATTCAACTTTGAGTATTTCAACAAATTTTATTTGGCTTGGCTCACTCAACTCACCACTAATAACCTACAACATATGTGTATAAAAAGAAAAAACTACACCTTGTTGCAATCAACTCCCATCCCAATAAATAGTCAGTCTCAAGGCAGACTAACAATGTGTATTCAGATCATTTTGAGGCAGCCCTGTATCCATATGCAATGACCCAATACTCATAGTAGACAATAATAAAGTGGCTGCCCTATTGCTTCTTCACCTTTCAGATGTATTTGACACCATCCACAACCATATGCTACTACAAGGACTATGTTAGTACAGGAATATGGGAAAATGTTCTCAAAATGGGTTATCTTATCTCAAAGGCAGACAAAGCTATCTGCACCCACCACATTTCACATCAGCCCATCACACCCAAAATGTCATCATCACTCCGGAGTCAATCGTATCTCCTCTATTATTCAACAATTAATCCCCATATCAGACTGATTAGATCATTCAACTTAATGTGTTGTCTCTCGACTCATAGGGCTAAGACCTTACTGTATATCTGCAAACCCACCATCTCATCTCTAAGGTCACCAACTATGAGTTGGCCATTTGTTCTACTTATCCAGCCGTTTGCTGGATGCCAGTCGCAACCAATAAAATGTTCTTACTTTCCATGACTTGTCTTCTAGTCAGTCTTTCCAACTTCTCAGTTCTGTAGTTTTTCCATCCTCTGCAGCAATACTGTTGCATTTCCTATTCAGTCTCAACTTTGCTGAAAGCAGCCCATTTTCAGCTCAGTTCTATATCATCTCTTCTTCTGTCAGGAACCAAGGTTTTTCTCAATTTATGATCTTCAGTTTGGCCAGGAGGTTACATTCCAGATTGAGTTTGTAGCCTTATCTTTACTTCCATAAATCAAATACATTTATTCTGGCTGGCTTTGGCGTAGTCCAGAAACAGCATAATCTTGCGGTTACTGACTGTTAATGGAGATGGTTGTCTGGCTCTTTGGAATATTAAGTTGATTTCATGCTAATGAAGAAGACTGCTGGGGCCAAGTCCTATGTATTGGGGAAGACATCAAAGATTTGTGTGCACATTTAATTGTGAAGAACCTTATAAGCCCCTTTGGGCCATCTCTTTGCTCAATCATTTCTCCAAAAACAACTCAACCTAGGGGCACTCTATCTCCAACAGTTCATTGGTTGGTTTTATGGAACAATTCATAGCATCCGTAACTCTATATTCTAGGTAGTGCAACCTTTCAGTATGTCAGATATTTGAGCCCTCCTCCACAGCCTCAGACTGTAGTGCAAATACTGTCACAATGCATTCACCACCCTCTCCTTAGTCTTCTTTTGATCCTTACTTGGAAGGCAAAGATCTGGAACTACAGTGTATCTTCGGCACAATTGCCACTCTCATCTCCTTGATGGCACTTAGTATGGAGGACAATGTATTTGGTTCCTTACTTATAGCCATGCATTGCTGTGGAGGATCAGTGTTATGAAAGCAGTTCTCTAGTGTCATCATGTCTGGTGGTAAAGCACTGGTTGATTGACTTCTGTTTTTTTAGTTGCTGAAGCTTGCCCGTTTCATTTATAGCTCAAGCTTTCACCACTTTTGATGATCCCTTGTGTTATTTTAATTACTTTGTCTTGTAAAATCATTCACATGAAGGAGGACATGTCTGTCCTCTGGGTACCTCATCCACTAGCCGGTTCTCCCCATGCTGAAAAAACAAGGTCAGTGACAGAAATTCAATGTTGTATCACACTGCTGGGTCAGTCTCTTTCAACTCCTTGTGGAAGATGGTACACAAACTGCACCAGTGACTTGGACGTTAAAGGTCATAAGTAGGCTTCAATATGGCTTTACACCACCCAGATGTATTTAAAAAATGTATGGCTGCCAAAAACACCAATGTGCCCTGGCTGGACTGCAATGTAAATAAACTGCAGTAACAACACTATCAAATGGCAAAAAAGGTGTCTTTGCCATGTAAGAATGCTTCATATAACCACAGGGCATGCCACCCAATTTATAAAAAATGGCTCAATATTGAAATGAGTGGACTGAGAGTGACTGGACACCTACTTGTTATTCCCTCTGTGAATTATCTTCCCATGAGATATTATCAAAATCCAATTCAATAGTGAAATCTGATTTTCATCCACCTTAGTGGAATAGTACATTTATAAAGTGTATTTTTGGCTCCCTGAGCCAGAAATGGCTCATTCCTGGCTGGCAATGATGGCTCTGTCTTTTAGGTATTATGGTCTCTGGGTCTACAGGAACAGTTAGCCAATTATCAAGGATTCGCTATATTGTAGAACAAAGGACAACCTTAGCACTCCCCATTTTAATTTGCTGACCCAATCCCAAATAGTGCTGATAGCATCTGTTCCCATTCATTACAAGAGCCTTCCTAGATCATCTGACAGCAACCCCACCACAAACAAGAACCAGTACTAACAGCAATATAGGGGTGGAGTGTCCATCTAAATTTTGAAATGGCTTGGGTCCTCCCTGGAGTGGTTTCAAAGGAAAGAACTGTTCATGGTTATCTGCTCGTTTCTCTTTTAACCTGGACGTGACCTTGTTAGGAAAAGTGAGGGCTTTAATTTAGAGTTCAAATACATTTTTACATCTTCTGCATAACCCTGATGGTCAAGCAGTATAGGCACTGTGGCGTCCTGCAACTTACCTCTCATACCCAAAACCTCTAGCCCTCCCCTTTCCTAACAAGGTCACGTCCAAGTTAAGAGAGAAACCCGCAACTGACCATGCCACAATTGTTATCTGTGTGGAGTATGGCTTGAGCTAAGAAAGCCATTGTTCATCCTTTTTCACATCCTGAATCAACATTCCTAGTTGTAACACAATGAAAGATTAACTTTTATAATTCAACACATTGTATCACACTTGATAATTTTATGTCACTCCTATAAGCATAAAGATGCAGGTACCTTCTCCTCACATTAAGGGGTTCAGGTATCTACAGAAGACACATGATAATGATAATATTAAGTGATCAACTGCAAAATATTGCTCTGAATAGGACAAGGGTTCTGGAAGCTGCCACAGCCTGACAATGCCACATAACCCTACAGACTCTGGAGGTGGATATGGGAAGTACATAAAAAGCCTAACCCAAGAGGTATGTTGGATTAAGTCCACAACCTTACAACATTTGTGGCAACTTATTGGTAGAAATGTTATGAGGTGATGAACAGTACATTTAGTGGGCGAGTTATGGCTTTTATGTCGAGGAGCGCAAGGTTTGGGTTGTATAGTTAAACATAACTGGACGATTTCAGGGTTTTTTGGTTTTGTTTTGTAAACTTTGTGTGTTAGGGAAATTTCTGAGATCTTTTTTTGAACATGTGTTATGTAAAAAACAAAAATCGTAACTTTCCTTTATTAATTGAAATGTTAGTTGTTTGATACCAAACAACATTCTTCAACTAAAAGTAACCCTGTTCCTCCTGACCTTCAATCCCTTGAAGGTGAACCATCACCCATGTGCACAGCTTCTTGATCACAGAGCCTGACTTGCAGCATAGTTCAGGGCATATTGTTTTTCAATGATATTAAATGACGTTTTACATGCACTCCCCACATTTCCAATATACTATACATTACACATTTGGATGTTTTTATTGAACACCACCCAGTGCTTTAAAAAGGCACATTTCACATAAAGAAGATAACATTTCCCAGGTATAAAAGGACCATATTACAGTTCCCTTTTATGCATACTGACTCCTAGTTATTTGTTCAATAGTCTTTATTCCGTCATAACAAGGACAATAAAAAACACAAATGTAAAATATATTATACAATTATAATTTCAGATTCAGAAATTATTAAAAACATTACACAGCAACTGGCACAATGTTTTTAAAACACCATAAAGTATAAGTATAATTATAATTTGTATATACATTTAACAGGTGGTAGAAATGCTTTATAAGCACCCACAAAAGCTAACTTCTCTTTAACTGCTGCTAACCAAACAGATCTCAAAAATATTCCTATAAAGCATACCTCCTTCTCAATTTAATTGTAGACAAAATATAATTAAGAACTGAAAAACAAATTGTTCGAGTATTTAACATTTTCAAAAGATCAACCCCTCTTTGTGAGATGTAAAGTGCTTATGCTTTAAAAGAGGCATTAAAAAACATCTTCTCGGGCTGTTGTATAACGTGCAGAAAAGCATCAAATGCACTGTCGACTGAGATGAGGGATTATTACATGGACAAACTGGAAGAAATTAAAAACCTAGGAACCTGGAATAGGAAAAGTAACCAAGAGATGAATTAAATGTAACCCGAGCCGCATAAGGTAAAACCTATGTTACAGCTTTTCCACCTAAATTAGATACTGCTAAATATTAAGGGGGTTATTACAACTTTGGAGGAGGTGTTAATCCGTCCCAAAAGTGACGGTAAAGTGACGGATATACCACCAGCCGTATTATGAGTTCCATAGGATATAATGGACTCGTAATACGGCTGGTGGTATATCCGTCACTTTACCGTCACTTTTAGGACGGATTAACACCTCCTCCAAAGTTGTAATAACCCCCTAAGTCTTGTAGAAGTTGGCAAATAGTTAAGTACTGAAGTTAGGTGGTTTAGTCTTACAATTCTAATCTCTTCATTCATCGTAAAAAGTTTCTTGAAATATGGCCTTAGTTCGGGCCCAGTAGTATTGGGGTATTCAAAAAGGTTAATCGTGCCCACATCATTGACGCTTTTCCTGACAAATGACAGCCAAGGGGTAGCATATTTATTATCCAGCTTCAGGAGAGTCACTCAGAATCTCTCTTGAAAAACTTGCATACAGGATACACCAGATTTTAGCCCAGAGGAAGAGGGGGGCATTTTAAGGTTATCTTCCAATAGCTCAAGCCCAATTCACTGTGGGAAATAAAACTTGGGGTGGATTTAGGGATGACCAATAATCGCCAGAGGATGACCTACATTCTCACTGACGCTTCACAGCCTCACACGCCAGCTCTATATGTTTCTCCTCCCAAACATTTAGATTTATACAACTGAACCATCTCCTTAATTGGCTTATGCACCAGTTTTTTGCGAATCTGTGCCTATACTGCTTGACCATCAGGGTTAAATACATTTGCAGTCTACTCCCATTTTCTATATTCTCTGGACAGTCATGTTGCCCCATGACAAATTTGGTTCAAACTAAATTCCTGAATAATTGAAGCGCAAAACCTTCGTGATCGGGTCTCACCAGTGAAAAAAGATTTAGCTTTGGTATTTTTTGTACCGCAAGTTAATATAAATGATTTCTGGTGATTTATCTTTAAACTTGGATTTGTCATAAAGCTGTTAAATCCCTCTAAAGGTTTCTGAAGGCCATTTGCGGTTTGTGACATTAAAACTGCGTATATCCACATATAAAAGGACTGGGACTTGTTGAGAGAAGATTCTAGGTGTGTCATCACAGCATAAACTCAAAGAGTAAATATAAACTATTATATTACGGACTCATATTATATAGACAGACGATATACAGAGCAAGCACCACAGAGACACAAACTGAACAGGGCATTGTGCCAGATTCCGAATGACCAGAGGGCAATTAAAAGCATTACTTGGAATAACAAACACAAGGACCTTCATGCTCTAAGCCTTGAGAATGTCCCCGGCTTGCAAGCAACTCAAGGGGCGAAACATGTTGGTTGACTTTGTTTATTATCAAGAAGAATTACAGCTGTACTTGACTCATTCCCAAGGAGAACTACAACAAAATGCAACTTTGTGATGTTAAAAATAAAACTATGCAAAAAACAACCACATTTGTGAACTGTGGAAACAGTTACTTTGAAGGTTCTCTTAACACTTTCAATAGAAGCACACTTCTTGTGTGTGGAACTGCAGAAGACAGAAATGCCATATGTGTGATACTTAAATGTTATGATGCTATCACTGCACCAATACCTGTATCCATCAGGATATCACACAAAGCATATAAATCTTGGAAAATACACACTCACTACAGTATAGCCCATAGTAAATATATATATATATATATATATATATATATATATATATATGTTCCCTGAAACAAACTAAGGTTAAAGTGATAGTGAAAATGTCAGTTATAAAATACAATTTTACATTAAAAACTGCTGAAATTGAATCTAACTATAATTTGCACCTCTGCCTTGTAGTGCCTATGACATTACATATTACATCTCTCATGGCATGTTCAATGTTATCATGGACGACATCTGAAATGACAGAATGTCCCCCTGAGCATGGCCAACGAAAGAGTGCTCATCATACTATAAAGGGGTGTTCTTTTGAATGAGGCAGGTCAAGTGACTTTGTCAAGCAGACACCATATCAATATATAAAATGCAGGACTATTAGCAGTGTGAAAGGGTCACAACATCAATAATACATTGCAAGCCTATTGGTTTTGTCAATGGGTCACCACACCATTATATGAAGGCAAGCTTATTGGCTTTGCCAGATGGTTACCCCACATGAACCTATTGGCTCTGTTAAGGGGTGATCACATCAATAAACATGGTAAGTCTATTGGCTCTATCAAGGAGGGACCACATCAATTATGAAGACAAGCCACAAGAGGAGCCCCAAGATCCCCGTGGGCCAACCAGCCCTCTTCACACAACCACTGGTCTTTGGGGTGAGTTAAGAGCCAAACACATTTCCTGTCACTCCCACCAGGTGGGAGCACCCTGTTATATTTGCTCCCTTGACCAAAGTGCCCGTCTCACTACTACACATTCTGTGCTGGAGGATGGGATCCCGATTTCCTCAGGCCCCAGGGCATGGGTACCTTGGGGCCATAACTTGGCACACGGAGGTGGGCCTCACATTCCTCTTTACAAAACATTCACTAAATATGTCTTCTCAGGGAATATTCAATAAAATACCAGAGCCCTTCATGTTTTTTCAGTTCTACAGGAGCCCTGCTGGACCACAGTGGGACCAAAACATGTTTTTAACTTTGGCCCGGGAGGGGGGTACCCTTTACAACCTCTCCCCCACAAGGACTAGAATGTCAGGGTATGTCTACCCAGCCTCGTTATATTGTTTTTAAAAAGAAATTTCAGGAAATGGGACTAAGTCATATAATGGCTGCAGCAAGATTTGTGTTCATGTTGTGGCTAGCCAGTCAGAGAACTTGCTCCAAAAAACTCCCTCAACCAATCAGAAGACCTGAATTTCAGATCAATTTTCAATATATCAATACATTTCAAACCTTAACTTCCGCAAAACTACTAAATAGATTTACACCAAATCACAAAACAATCTTCTGTGTAAAGATGTATTTTTCTGTTAAATCTGGTGTTAGATCGTTTAGCCGTTTTGGCTGTACTACTGTCCAAAATTCCTTTTGGAAATTGCGTGGGAAAAAAGCATTGATGGAACCTCCTTTTTTGGGGGGGGAAGTTTTGTGAAGTCACCAATCATACCAAAGTTATTAGAGAAACCAAAACTGCTCTACCTATGGAAACTCTGACCTAACTATAACCATACAGTGGCAACTGCCAGTTGCCCCAGTGCTGTTAAAACATTTTTTTGATTTGTGTATAACTTTATTTCAAGGATTGGTTTTCATGAAACTTGGCAATCAACTCTATTGGCAAGGTTTCAGCATAATAAGTTATATAAACATCCATCAAAAGGGAAGTGTTTCCTTTCCCATTTTAGCAACCAAAAAAAATGTTGCCAAAAAATTGAGCAAATAACAGTGAAGCGTGTTTTTTGGATCCTGGTGTAAATCTGTCAAGTAGTGTTTGAGATATATGCATTAAGATAAAGGGATGGCATTTGTGTACATATACATTAAAATCCACTGTCAATCACCTTTTAATTTTTTTTTTTACTCAATGTGATTAGCTGGAAGAACTCAGGCCCACAATCAGCGATTTGGACGAGAACTCCAATGAAAGCAACAGTATAGTGAGGCAGAGCGTGTCCAGTGCAGATCCAGGTTTACAGAACCATCCCACTCACCCGTTCCAGCACTCGGGCCACACTCATGGGTTTGGGTGAGCACTCAAATTGCAAGCAAAAGTTTGCAAGAGTGCAGTTATGGATTGGACTAGTCACATAGATTTTAGGAAAATGAAGTGAAAGTAGCAGTCTGAACAGTTTGTGTCCAACATATAACAAAAGCCTTCACTCAGTCAGATACAGACTCAGCTATGTCTGGAAAAGTATAACTCTGTAGTACAGAATGGCGCTGTCAGCCACAAGCAACCAAAAAAAAACACACAGTATCACATATTCAGGTACAAATCAGGAGCAATTACAGAGAAGTGAAGACTCCAATGGTGAGTAGGGTGAGGCCGTGGGGTCCAACAAAGATCCAGTATAACAAATACCAGCATTCACTGAGATAGTCAGAGCAAAATAAAAAAAAGTGAGTTACCATGCTTTTCATTTTTCCTACTAGCAAGTACATTTACATTTTGACTGAAGTTTAATTTAAGAAGAAAGGTAAGAAATCCTTGAGTTTAAAAAGTAAGCTATCACAAGTGAGAAAATAACATTTAATTCTTATTTTGAAACATCTGCAAAAAACACAAATTCACTGAAGAATAAGTCAGAAATGGAGAATTGTTTGGGCACAAATTTGTGAAACTGCTGAAATTTGCCAGTTTTGGTTTGTGTTGCAAACAATAACTATCACTTCTTGTTGCACTGAAAGTGTTACACACACAGCATTGTTTATGACATCATAAGTGACAACCCTGATTACTTCTCTTACGATGACAAGACTATTGACATGACTGTTTGAACCATAACTCACACCACATTGCCAGACCCTTCCTCATTTTAACTGTTATCTTTTAGCTGAAAAGGTATATCTCACCGCTACCACCACAATGCCATCATACCACTTCCTCACATGTTAAGTAAAGTGCTATATTAAAATAGCTACTCAACAAAACAAAAAAACATAGCAGTCCAATCTCCTAACAGTAGAGAACATGATAGATTCAAGTTTACTACTGCTTCTTTTATGTTTTTATGTCCTTTTACAAAAAGGTGCCTGTAGGAGGTGTGGCTATAGCGCTATGCGAACAGAGCTTAAACAAATCGTGATACTGGGGTTTTCAAGTTGGTACTTTTATTTCTCTTATTTATGTCTTTCTTTTTCAGTCTATTTTATTCAACTCTCAGTCTTTTCCCAGGTTTGATGAGTTGATTCTCAAAGCTCCCTCCTTCCGATCGATCACCCGTTCTTCTATTCTCTTTCAGGTGGGTCTTCCTGGTAATGAGATGGATAAGGAAGGGAACGGAAAAAGAAAGGAAAGGTAAGTCGGATATATTGGGGTTCCTTGTATACGATTAGAAAGGGGGAGGTGAGGTGAGAGGGGTGCTGGGGTAACCACCAACTCAATGCAAGATTTCTCCCAAAAGTGTTGTGCTCCCCTTTTTCTCCCAGCGACCAAACAAATTAAAATTTAAAAAAACAATACTCAGGCAGATAAAGGAAGACTGTTGGCTTCACAGTCCTCCTTGTGTTTTAGTACTGTGGGTCAAAGAGGAAAATAAAAAAAAACACACACAGTAGCCAAAGGCAGGCCCCAAAAGAGAGGCCAAACAAAAAACAATAATAAAAAACAAATGCTTCAGGGCAAGGGTTTTTGTTCTTGCCCTCCACTCTCGGTAGGGAGTGGTGTAGGTATTCCCGTCTTCCCCTTTTCAACCTGAAGAAGGCGGCAACGCCGAAACGCGTCCCTGTAGACGATTAAATTAATGAACTGTGTTCGTGGAGTGCTGTCTTTCTTCCTGAGTGCGGGAGAAATGTGTTGACATAATACGCGTTGCCGCGCGTATCGAGACAAGCACCTTTGATGGTTTGGTGCACGAAAGGAAATGCCGATCCTAAGTGTTTATATATATATATATATATATATAAAAATACTGGTAGTCGACGGTAGGTTATTATAGTTAGGACCTACTTACCCTAGGAAAAGCATTTTTTGTTTTATCTGCAACTTTGAAGTCGTTTGAAAATCTTCACAACATTTTCAAAACTAGTGTCCTGGTTACTTCAGCTGGTGTCTGGAAAGTTTTAGTGTTATCTGTCAAGCGAGGGTTGAGAAAAAGGAGGGTTGGGTGGTGGGGGTGGAGGGGGCCTCAAACACACTTTTTGCATGCAATTTCCCATAGGGACTTTAAACATGACTACAGCTCGAACTGCTGAAAAGAATTATACCAAATTTGGCAGGTCTTGGTCCAGAAAGATCTCTTGTCATTTGGGTCAAATACGTTCAGCAGTTTTGGAGGTATTGAAGGAAAAAGAAATATAGGCATCTAGAGATGTGGATCAACCAAGCTTTCTGCCAAATTTGGTGTACATCTACCCCACTCTACTCACAGACCTACTCACAGACCCATACCTGCACTCACACATGCACTCACAGACTCATACCACCAATCATGCACCCACTAACACATCCAAAAATCACTCACAGACCCATACAGCCACTTACACACCCAAAGACCCATAATGCCACTCACACACCCACTCACAGAGCCATACAACCACACTCATAAACCTAACTATAATGTCCCTGTAACCTTTGTTTTTTTCACTATATGTTTTACAGGCCCATACAGCCACTCATGCACCAATACAGTCACCCACGCCAATCACACATCCACTCACAGAGCCATATAGTCACTCACACACCCATTCACATACTCATAAATTACTCACACATCCACTCAACACCCATATAGCCACCCACACACACCACTCACACACCCACTCTCATTCTCATGCAGCCACCCACACCCACTCAGAGACCCAAACCACCACTTAACCATCCACTCACAGACACATACAGCCACTTGCATTCCCACTCACACCCACAAAACCATTCACATTCACTCACAGACCCATATAGCCACTCACACACCCATTCACAGACCCACACTGCCTCACACAGCCACTCATACACCCACAAAACTACTCACACATCCATATAGCCACTCACATCCAAACAGACACTCATACAACTACTCACACATCCACTCACAGACCCATATGGCCACTTGCACACCCACTCACAGACCCACAGCCACTACCACTCATAGACCCATACAGTCACTCACCGATATATACAGCAACTTCCACATCCAAACACACACCCACATAAGAGATCACATGTACTCACACTCATGTAGGGAATCATACACCCACTCACACTGTCATACCCCACACAACCTCTCACACACCCATTTACAGATCTACAGTTAGTGGCAGACCTAATCCTAGTCACAGACCCACAAAACGACTGATACATCAACTCACAGATCCATAGAGCCATGCACATACCCACTGTATTAAATGTGTGTTTATTTAAATTAAGAGCTTTTGGTTGGCAATAGATCTGAGGATCCATCAGGAATCCAAAAGTGTTGCTGTTCTGTACTGAATGTGTGCTTTTGGTTTGTGGATGAGACATGCATCTGTGAATCCTAATGAGATTTTTTTTAAAAAGGATTTGAAAATAAAAGTAACCAGAGATTGAAAAAAAGGGTTGGCTGTGACATGAGCCTTTGTATTTATGTCTAGAAGACTACTACACATATAACAGGACGTAGTCTTTTAAGTTGTTAAGAAACACCCTGTTGCCTTTCTCTGTGAAATGAACTCCATCATTTCGATATGTTTTATCCATATCAACAAGTAAAGTGTTGTGGTATATAGAGCCCAAGTTGTGGTCTCTGATGAATAATGAAACTGTTTTATTGACACGTTTCCTGGATTTGTCAATCTGTGGACAACGTTTGTTTGAGCACTTCCACTTCTGCTTTTGGCAAGTGTTGGAAAATACCAAGGCAGTGGGAAGGAAAAGTACCATTAATTTACCAAACATATCTTTCATCTAGATTTGCAGTCCTATCCCAGTAATTGTGCCTAGGTCATTGCCATCACAGTCCACAATCAGGTAGTCTGGAATTCTGCAATCCATAACGCTTTCAACCACAATGAGCAATTGATGCCTCTTTATCCCTCTCTGGCTGACCCAAGTCATATCCACATTAGGTAAACCCAGGTCCTGTCAATGCCACTCTTTCTAGCACTCTCTCTGGCCCAAAACACAAAACTATGACCCACAATCCCCACTCTGACCATTTTGGAGGGATGCAGGAGCATTTACAATTCAAAAGATGAATTTGAGTGGATGGTATAAGTATGGTGGTGTCTACAACTAGGTACTATGATCGAAAAGAAAGTATGCAGATGTGTGACCGGCTTTGGAGATGTGGGGGCCCCCCTGAGTGCTGCAGTGGATACGCAAATCTGCCTAAAACCATTTCCAATTTTGTGCTTCTTTTGAGGAGACTTAGAAAAGGTTAACAATATTGACCATTCAGAGGTAGTATGATGGAAGTGAAATTTGAAAGGAAGGGTGTGATTTGTTTTCTGCCTGAGTAACCTTGAAAGCAAAGTAGAAAGAGTTACTGTAAATGGTTCCCTTGTATAAGAGTGGTTTACCATTCTCCTGCTTGATAATTCACATTTTCAGTGAAAAGTGATTCTAAATGATACTGACAAAAACATTGCAGACCCACAGACATTTCACAGATATGTTAATTTGGGTGTACTTTAAAGAAAAAATGTGTTTAAAAAAACATGTGAATGTACAGGGTGGATGGAAGTGTCTAGCATGTTCAGAAGAGTAAAAGGAAATATAAAAGGAAGAGCACATCAGAATAGTAAGCAAAAGTACAGTGAGCGCCAAAGTAAGAAGAAAAAATTGTAGAGTATCAAAACTTATTTTAGCAAGTTACTAAAACGTTATGTACAATGGAAGTATATGTAGATGGAAAATATCAGTAAATAAGTAATAATTAGTACATAGTTTGCACTGACATACACAAACTGAAAAGAATCTCTGGTATGCAACTCTTAGTCTAGGAAATACATTTATTAAATCACTCTGCAAGGCTCCTAAAGAAAGGTCAGTACCACTGAAAGTGCACATGCAGCAATGGAATGAAAACATGTACGAAGAATTCTCTACTTCAATCTATACACAGAATATAGATATATATATATATCTATATATATATATATATATATAGATATATATATATATCTATATATATACACACACACACACATATATTCATGCACAATGCAAAGTACATAATAAGAGTTAAAAATTAATCACCATGGAGCACAGTAGAATTCGCCTCATCTTTCTCCTGCCAGCCACAGGTTGTTGACCCCAGGATCAACCATGAAGAGAAAGAGATCTACACTCACTGGAAGATTGACAGGCATCAGCGTCCTGATCTTACAAGAGGTCTGAATCACTTTTTGGTCAATCCGGTTTCAGTCTCTTATACATCTTAAACGAGCAAGAGGAGAATTCTAGAAAACCCCTTCCACTCCGTAAACTGGTGCTAAAAAATGCTGGCTACTTCAGATCAGTTTTTAAAGCAAAACGTTGAAACTGACCAGGATCCCAAGGTGCCCTTCCAAAACCAAACCACTCCCTGCTGTACCATAAACATCATCTTAGCACATCCTTATCCCTCTAACTCCCCCATTTTATGCCTTGGCCCTTGGTGAGAAAGAAGATGCTGAGTGAAAACATGAGTGAAAAACACATTGCCTAACCATGTGCACGGACAAATACTTGCAGCTTCTGCACTTCTAACATCTGCACCTCTAACTTGACAGTGGCTAACGCAAAGTTAGTCATAAAATAAAGTCAATAGGCAAAATGAATCTGGTGGTCACCAATGTGACGGTGTGCTGCTAGGCTAAGTGCAATATGGAGTCAGTGGTCAAAACACAAATTTCATTTCAGTGCTTTACATACCTATTCAGATACCCATAGAGCTGCTAACACAGAAAGTCATACACTGACATAGTTACGTACAGCTCCACTGACACAGCTTTAGGATCAAATCTGTTTATTGCTTTTTTTTTTTTAAATGTAAACATACAAAATGCAGCTCATTGCGGGACATAAAATGAAATGTATCAGCACAGTAGCAATTTCGTATCTTCATACAGAGGTCCCTCTCATAAATCCCAAGACCATACCCAGAGGTATTACCCAACCAGTCCTCTCGTTGCAGAGCCATGTGTCCACTGGCAATGCCCAATAGTCTTCCAAGATGTCAGTCCCACAGATGAGAACCACATAAACATATTAATAAAAACACATTAACTATGCCTCCCTCCGAGAAACCATGTCATCCTCCTGCCTCTCCACTCCTCTACCCCTTGCATCATCCAAGCTCAGCTCCCCCCCCCCCAGCACTCCAACCGAGAATTCAAATCAGCCTCAAGACTCTCAGGTAGATCGGGCATGTCAGTACAGTAAATTCTGCGGAAAGAATCAGAAGGAACGGCTTCCACAACTCGCCCAGATCTCCTATCCGATGCTGAGAGGCTAGAGTAAGCTTCTCCATAGCTAGGATAAACCACAGCTTCTGGAGCCATAAGATGCGCGTCGGGACCCTGTCTGTACCCCAGAGAGCTAGGAGCAGATGCAGCGCTGCGTTAAGTGCTAGAGCCATCTGCCTCCCTTTTAGGGATCTTAAAGGAAAAGTAAGGGGATTGGGCAGCCCCAATAAAATGTACGATGGGAGTCTCGGGATCGTAACTTGCAACGCTGCCTCAATATCATCTATAATGTTTTCCCAATATCGGTGTAGCTTGGGGCAGTGCCAAAGGAAATGCACAAGTGTGCCTGTAGCTCCACACCCCCTCCAGCAAAGGTCCGACTTATCATGGTCCCATGCATGCAACCGCGCTGGAGTGTAGTACCAGTATGAAGCAATTTTATATGATGTCTCTGTCCCTGCTGCATTATATGCTGTGTGGTGAATTCTATAGAATATGCTGTCCCATTCCTCATCCGAGAGTTCTCTCTCCAGCTCCCTCTCCCATCTCAACTGACCCTTTGACTTAGGCGGGCGGTTTTCCCCTTGTAGAAGCCGATAAAGTTCTGAGATGATTCTCTTATCCTTCTTTAGGAACAGCCATTTCTCAAATGGCGTAAGTGGCCTATCTATTAAAGTTCTGTTCGCCGGCAAGAGAACCCGGTGCCGGACCTGATAGTACACCAGCCTATCCGCCTCCACTAAGCCATAAGCCTCTCTCATCTGGTCAAAGGACAACACCCCATGATCATCGAAAAGACTTCCTACCCTCCTACAGCCCCTTTCGTGCCAACGTCTCAGGGCTTCCAAACGGAGTCCAGGCTCGAAGTCAGGGTTCGCGCCTATAGGGGTCATCGGGGACGGAAAAGAAGTCAGCCCTAAACTGCAAGCCACTGCAACCCATACGCGTAATGTTGTTCCTGTAATCGGGGAAGAATAAAGACCTCCAGCCCTGTGCTGGTGCCGGAGCCAAGGCTCCTTCCATAGATGAGAGCCCGCCACCGCCTGGTCCATGAAGCACCAGTGTTTCTCCGTGAGTGGACGACTCCACTCCACAAGAAAGCCCAGCTGTGTTGCCTGGAAATATCTCAGAAGACACGGAATCGGCAATCCGCCACTACCCTTGGGGCGATATAAAACCTGCCGCGGTAGACGCGCCGGGCGACCCTCCCATATAAATCTCAGGACCGCAGATTGTAGAGTGGCAATCGTCCGGGGAGGTGGGGTTAATGGGAGCACCTGAAATATGTATAGTATTCGCGGCAAGACGGTCATCTTGACCGCAGCCACCCTACCCAGCCAAGACAGCTTATGTCTCCCCCACAAGTGCAGGTCCCGCTGTATATCGCGAACCAGCTTCGTTTAGTTCAGGCTCGCCGTTTTTGCGTCAGATGTCGCCCACTCAACCCCAAGATAGGAAAGACGTGAGGACGACCAAATAAAGGAATATCGAGCTCTCAAGTCCTCCTCGTGATCAGAACTCAAAGACAGACTAAGGACCTGAGACTTCTGCATGTTTATTTTAAATCCCGAAACTTGGCTAAACTCAACTAGTATCTCCATAAGCGCAGGTAAAAAGGTCGCTGCCTCCGCAAGGGTAAGAATCACGTTGTCTGCGTATAGAGTAATACGATGGAGATCTCCGCCAAATTTCACACCAGAAACCAAGGGGCTGTCCCGCAAGCGATGTGCGAGGGGCTCCATATATAATGCAAACAGGAGAGGGGAAAGCGGACATCCCTGTCTGGTCCCACTCTCGACCGGAAACGTCGTAGAGAGCATGCCATTAACTCGAACCGCCGCTCTAGGGGACCGATAGATGCATTGGATCCAAGATCTAAAACCCGGGCCCAGACCGAAGCGCTCCAGGACCCGGAAGAGATATGGCCAATGAACCCTATCGAACGCCTTTTCCGCGTCGATAGAGAGGAAAAGCGCCTATCTGCGAGATCTATCCATTTTATCTAGCAGATGCAGAAGTTGCTTCGTATTATTGCCACACGGTCGGTTTGGAATAAAACCTGACTGATCCGGATCAATAAGACCCGGCATATAAGGATTAAGGCGGTAGGCAAGAATCCCCATAAAAAGTTTGGCATCTATATTCAGAAGCAAAATCGCCCTATATGAAGCACACTCCTCTGGGTCCTTGCCCGATTCATGTATAACAGTAATGGTAGTGTCCAACATACTCGGCGTCAGGGTTCCCGTCGTCCGGAAAGAATTGAAAAGCCTCACGAGAAGCGGGGCAAGCTCCACACAAAAGGTCTTATAAAACAATGCCGTGACCCCGTCATGGCCGGGGGACTTCCCACTCTTTAGGCGGGAAATCGCTGATATAACTTCTTCTGGCCTTATCTGCTGGTCTAACAGCGACGCCTCCCTCTCACCAAGAGGAGTGATTGCTATGCTCCCTAAATATGAATCCAGGGCCGCGTCGTCCCACTCATCCGCCGCGTATAAACCCCAGTAAAACCCCGCAAATGCCTCGGCAATCTGGTCACTCGTGCAGGCCTCTTCACCGGAAGGCGAATTAACCAATTTGACCGCCGACGCCGCGCTCGCAACCGGTGCGCCAATAGCTTTCGGCATCTATTGCTCCCAATATAGTATTTGAGCTTAAGTCGGACTGCCGCGTACTCCGCCCTATCCCAATCCAGTTGTTTTAGCTGTTGCCTTGCCCTCTCTAACTCTCTCCAGATTCTAGGCACGCCCGTGGATTTATGGGAGCGCTCCAGGACAGCTACCCTCTGCTCCAGCTTCTCCCTCACCTCTCTCCTGGCTCTATTATCCCTCGCAGACCATGCCATCCCCTCGCCATGCACTACTGCCTTCAGCGCCTCCAACATAATCTCCACAGAAGTGCAGCCATCGTAGTTAAAGCTAATATAATCCCTAATAGCACGCCGGAGCGACTCCACCACCATCTAGCTCTGAAGCAATGAGTCCCTAAAGCGCCAGCTCGGTGTGCCAACGCGACCTATCTCCATGGCAAGTTCAACAGTAACAGGGGCATTATCAGTCAAGGCTCTGGGCTCAATCGTAGCCGCCCTGACCCGGGGCATAAACTCATGCAAGGCCAGAAAAAGATCAAGCCGTGAATATGTCTTGGTAGCCGCTGAATAGAAGGAATAATACCGGAGTGTGGGATGAGACTTCCTCCACACATCCTTCAACCCACTCTCAGCCAGCCATTGACGCCCCACCTCCGACAATGCTCCAGTCTGCCCAAAGCGTTGGCCCGAGCAGTCAAGCTCATTATCCATCACCAGATTAAAATCCCCCCCCCCTACCAAAAAGGCACTATCAGGCGAACTAAGTATAGGGAAAACTGACTGTCTCAGAAAGGTCTCCTGCTGGGAGTTTGGGGCATAAAGGGAAGCAATGGTGAAGAAGGCCCGAGCCTTATTCTAACAACCAGGAACCTACCTGGGACTTCGTGTACCTTCCCAACTATCTCCCCAGCAAAAGTCCTTGAAAGCAATATTGCCACTCCGCATGTTTTGTAGTTGTTGAGGACCAAAGCTGTCTAGGGAACCATCTTGAGCGCACGCAAAACGTATCTTTGTGTAACAGATGGGTCTCTTGTAATAGCCAGATATGGCTCCCAGATTTCCCTAGACCGGACAGGATAGCTAACTGCTTTGTTGGGCTGTTAAGCCCACGGACATTCTTACTTAACCACTTAATTGTCATACCATCACAGGGGGAAAATTGCTCAGGGGGGAGAGGATCCACAGAGGGGCCGAGACTCAGAACAGCACCTCAGCCGCTCCAAGTCACATAACCAACCCATGAGGGCCCATAATGACCAAACCCGGAGGGAAGCATACAAACATATATCTATAATGCACAACAGGTGCTCATAACAGAAAAAGTCCTCTAACAACCATCCCAAAGAGGAAAAGTCTCGACAGGGCCGTAGAACCACACCAGTTCACCTGTTACGTCCATCGCCTCCACCACCCAGGCCCGCTCAAATGGGCAAAAGCCCGCAATCAGCGACCCCTTGCTAATCAGCAGCACTCCGTCATTCCTCGCCTAGGCACTTGTCCCAGCCGCTACACTGCTCACAGCCGATTCTGAGATCCGCTCTGACTCAGTAGGGCGCTGCTGCTTCCTCCTTCTCTCCTTCCTCCTCCAGCGCGGGTGATCTCCTCCCGCCGGACCCAGATTCAAGTCCGAGCCCAGAGTGTCCCCCTTCAGGCCCAGGATCCGGTGAGCCTCAGATACCGACTTCACCTGGCGAAGCCGGTCCTCCCAGCGGAAAACAAGGCGGAACGGGTGGCCCCATGTATAGGACACGGCATGGGCACGCAAGTGCTCTGTGATAGGTTTAAACTCCCGCCGTCGCTGTAAGGTCCAAACCAACAGGTCCTGGTGTAATTGCAAGTGATGGCCTCTAAAGTGGACCTGCAGGAGATTGCGTGCCCGTTGCAAAATGTTTTCTTTCAGCCTATAGTTGTGGACGCACGCCAGGATATCCGGCGGGCGGTCCCCGGCCCTGCCAGCTCGGCCCACATGATGTACTCTATCCAGGACGATCTCCTGGGACGCCTCCAGGTCCAGGACTGAGCAGAACAGCGCCACCACAAAGTCTCTAAGGTCATCCTTCTCCGCTTCCGATCGGCGCTCCTCTAATGCGGATATTGTGTCTACGCGAGCGGTTCTCAAGGTCCTCCACTGTCATCTGAAGGAGGTCCTGCTGTTCCCGCAAGTGTATAACCTCCTGCTACAGGACCACCACCTCCTCGCCGCGGGCCACTTCCCTATCCTCAACCTGGGTTCTCCGCTCACCCAGGAACGTAAGCTCTACTCGCAACTCCTTCACCTCATGCGATATATCTTTGCGGAGTTTGCGTACTCCCCTGGGCGGGCCCCTCACCAGCAGCAGTCAGCCTCTCCTCTGCAGGACACTCCGTAGGGCCACTCCCAGAGACAGCACGATTCTACGCCAGATAAAGGCCACCACGGGCCTCCCACACCGCCAACCGGCCTCCAAGACCCACTGCGTCCTTGCCACAGCCGAACACAGCTGCTCCAGGGGGTCCCCGCCCTTTCGCCGTCCTCTCCGTAGTCTCCACCCGCAGGGCCCAGCAGGCAGGCCTAGCCGTCTCTCCACTCGGGCGCAGGGCCCACCTGCGAGGTCCCCACCAAGGGCACCGCTGTACCCCCGCTGCCTCCCAGCAAGCCTCCAAACTCCGGGCCCGCCGTCCAGCGCGGGCCGCGGCCTCCACCTGCCGCGAGTTCTGGCCCAAAACACGCGGCCCCGCTCGCACCGCTGATCGGCCGCGGGCGCCCTCAGTGCTCGGGCCCCCGATGCCCGGCAGCTCCAGGCATCCTGTCTTGGCCTCACGTGCCCTCCAGATCGGGGTCGGGCAGCAAATCCAGGGCCTAGGCGGCAGAGCTCGGACCAACGCATCCGCTCACGCCGCCATCTTGGCCACCTGACACAGCTTTAGAGGCATTTATGCACTTGCTTAAATATGTACTTAGATACTGATACACCTAGTCACTTATTCATACAGTAACTTATAAATGAATCTATAAATGCAAAATTACATACTTACAGTGCAGGTTACACAGTGCAAATTTTCTGCACTCATACACCCAGTTATAGTGTCAGAAAACCACTTACTACCCAAAATGTGGTAGAGCCAGACTGACAGCGTGAGAAAGACACTAAGGAAAGTATTCACACAACCATTTAATCAACTATATATCCAGTAACCTACTCACTAACACAAATACAGCCACTGATACACCCAGGCACACACTCATTCATAGCACTGAGACAGCCAGGAGCACACAGGTGCACACTAGCACCCTGAGGCTCACACTGCTCAATGCACGGAGACACACAGGCACACACTGATGCATAGACTAACACACCCAGGCACACATATGAAATCATACATAGAGTCACCCAGACACACACTGATGCTTACCCTTACACACCCGGGCACACGCTGATACATACACTGAGGCACCCAGGCACACACTCATGTTTACACTAACACACCTAGGCAGACACTCATGCATACATTAACACACCCAGGCACACACTGATGCATATGCTGACACACGCAAGGTAGACACACATGCATACGCTAACACAACCAGGCAGATACTCCGGCATATGCTGACACACCCAGGAACACACTGATCCACAGCACTGACACAGGCAGGCGTACACAGATGCACGCACTAACACACTGAGGTTCACACTGTTCAATGCACTGAGAGACAAAGGCACACACTGATGCATACACAAACACACCCTGGCGCACACTAAAGCATAGAGGGGCCCAGACACACACTGATACATACACTGAGACAACCAGGCACACGCTCAAGCACACACTAACACACTCAGGCAAACACTCATGCATACATTAACACACCCAGGCACACACTGATGCATATGCTGACAGGCCCAGGTAGACACTCATGCATACACTGACACAACCAGGCAGATACCCATGCATACTCTGACACACACAGGCACACACTGATGCATACACTGACAAAACTGACATATGCGCTGACACACTGAGACACACTGATGCAAACACTGACACACCCAGGCAGACATTGATGCATACACTGACACACTGAGACCCTCACGGACACACCATGGAACACACTGACACATACGCTGAAACACCCAGGCACACACTGATGCTTACACTGAAACACACAGGCACACACAGATGCATACACTGACACACCCAGGCACACACTGATGCATACACCGACATACCTAGACATGTAGTGACACGTACACTGACCAACACACTAATGCATGCACTGACCTACCCAGGCACATACAGAGATGTATACTCTGACACACCCAGGCACACAGTGACGCATACACTGACACATCCAGGCACACACTGACACACCCAGGCACACAGTGACGCATACACTGACACGCCCAGGCACACACTGATGCATACATTAACACACCCCGGCACACACTGATGCATAGACTAATGCATACACCGACACGCCCAGGCACACACTGATGCCTACACTGACACACCCAGGCATACACTGATGCATACACTGACACACCCCGGCTGACACTGATACATAAACTGATACACCCTAGCATAAACTGACAGACACACTGATACACCCATCACATACTGATGCATGCACTAACACACCCAGCAACACACTGACAAATACGCTAACACACTTAGACACACTGATGCATACACTGCCACACCCAAGTATACACTAATGCATACCCTGACGCATACACGGACTCATATGCTGGCACAGTCAGACACAATGATGCATACACTGACACTGGCATACACTGATGCATAGACTAATGCATACACCGACATGAGTGACACACACTGATGCATACAAAGACACACCCAGGCATACACTGACACACCCAGACAGACACTGATGCATACACTGACACAACCAGGCACAAACTGACACATGCACTGACACACTCAGATACACTGATGCTGACACACCCAGGCACACACTGACACACTCAGACACTGATACATAAACTGGCACACCCTGGCATACACTGATACACCCAAGCACATACTGATCCATACACTAACACACCCAGCAACACACTGACAAATATGCTGACATACCTAGAGACACTGATGCATACACTGACACACCCAAGTATACACTGATGCATACTCTAAGGCATACACAGACTCATATGCTGACAAAGACAGACACACTGATGCTACATTGACACACCTAGTCACACGTTGGCACATACAGTCACTCACACAGCCATTGTCCGGTGGCAGATCTTCAGAAGCAGATGCCATCTTTTGTTGAGAAAAAAACAAGCAAAACAACAAGAATAAAACAAAACTGCAGCTCTAGATGATCAAGTGTGAAATCTCATAGCCACACTTAATGCGTGGGATAAAGGGGTGGGGGCTTCCTTTACAAGTGATTTAAAGTTCTTTGAACCAGTGAAATCCATTTGTTTCTGTGTCACATGGGATTCACGAGGATGTCACAATGACATCAAGATGTTGTTGTGAATCCCGGAAATCTATTTAAACTAGGTTTAAAGTATTTTCACTTAAACTCTAAGTTTCATTCCTTTTTTAGAAAACCATTGAACACAAACAATATAATTTTTTTTTATTAAGTAGCTATATATGTTTTTTGGTACTGGTAAAAAAAAAACACGCCGGATTGGCAAATCTCCTGCAGATCCGGAAATACGTGACAGGTTAGTTTACAATGGATCCGCAAATCCTAGAAAAAAAGAAGGAAAAAAAAACTAAAAAGAAATTCTCAAAATTAAACATTTCTCCTTGCTCACGATCACGTTTTATTTCTTTTATTGCCAGGAATCTCTGACAAGGCCTCTGCACAACCCCAAATATTAAAGGTAGGAACTCTTGGGGACGATGGAATGTGTCTTCATTGTCCAGGAATGATACCTTTGGTCACGTGAACGCCACTGTCTTTCCTTTCATCTACAAACGCTTAAACACACCATGAACAGACAGCAATACACAAACAGCAGAAATTCAGCAAAAACTGGCTGTGCTACAAACAATAGTGTACTACACCATGCTGTTGATTCATATACACTGAGTCAAAACGCCAGCTAAGCATGGGTTTTAGTACAATCAAACAGCGCCTAGTGCTCTTTACAAAAACAAAATAGCTTCTAGGTGATAACAACAGGTGGTATCCCTTGGACCAATCAAAGGCGGATAACATCCTGTGAGCTTTACGTTATACATACAGAAGTCCTCAGTGGGTGCCAACTACTTTGTTCCACCTACTCTCTGTACCCTTCCCTGCCACCCTATATCCAGTGCCTTTAAAAAATGTACATTTACAAAACGTTATAATGTCCCTGAAACTTTAGTTTTTTTCATTGAATTTGTAGTTAGGAAATAGAATTTAACAAACAAAACTTTAGAAATTCGCTAAAAACTAAAACCAAAAAAAAACAGGTTTCAGGGACATTATAGTTAGGAAATAGAATAGTTACCTCACCTAACTAAACCTGATGCCCCCACAATGCACTGCTTATGACCTCACATATTACATCACTCATGACATGGTCATTGACATCACTGATGACACCATTCACAGAACCACTCACACACCCAATCACTCCCCCATACAACCTCCTATACACCAACTCACACACCAATACACTCATATACACGTTCACAAAGCCACACACACACTCTATCATCCATAGAGCCACTCACACAACCACTCGCTCACGCATACAGCTACTCAAACAGCCACTTACCTACCCAAAGGGCTACTAACAGAGCTACTCACTCAACCATACACACTTGTACAATTGCTTAAACTCCTACTTACACATCTCTAGTCACATATCCACTAACACACCACACATCCACTCACACACTGATACCTCCACAACTACTTAAAATCTCACACACACACATATATGTATATATAAATATGTACATTAAAATTCAAATCAGACTTTTACAGTTAATGAACGACATAATAATTTAATACTAACCAACATGTTGACATGTCATTAAAGCTTAAGCAATAAAAGGGCAGGGAGAGGTACACAGTGAATATCAGGCCTACTAATAAAACTTAGTCACCTTCGCACACAGCTGGTATGCACTGAAAATAGTACAAAATTCATTCCAGTGAAGTAACTATTAGCAAGCACAAGCCTTCCTTCTAAATTTAACCTAAAGGATCAGTATTTTCTGCAATGCATTCCTTTTTAAAAACTAGCAAACAATAGTAAACTGTGAAGAAAGCAGTGCACATAACAAATGCAAGTCCTAATAAAGACCAGAGGCACTTCAGTGATGCTTTGCATACTAATAGTACATGCCATGGCATCGTGATTTATATCATGCCTCGTAGTCCATAGAGATGTGATTATTGAGGACAATGGCGGAAGCCAAGGACTCCAAGGCTGAGCTCCAATACTAACCTTTGAAGCTTTATTTGAAAGCGTGAATTAAAAAGAAATTTAACAAGCCTTAGAGTCGAAGCTTTGCACATTTGTATGAGGTACATCTGAAAAGAGAATAGGAGCTTAAATGACCAAATATGCAGGAATGCTACACAAGATGTGGTAAGTGGATAAAGCTATAACGAATTGTGGTTTGCCAACATGTGTGTGTGCGTGCGTTTAAAGAGGACCAGGTGGATTCAAAATCCATGCATAAAAAGAATAAAGTGACTTACTGACAAGCTTGGAGTAGCCTAGTACAGCTACTCCACTAGAGATGTACATTAGGCCTGTACAGTTCTAGTAGTGGCTGTTGGTTGAGTCCTGTGCCTGGTTCAGCAACAAGTAAATGGATCTAAGAGTATAGCCATCAGTGGCGATGATAACTGTGGAAGATTAACTGCTAGTAAATGAAAGCCAACTCAGTGTCAGTGTTGGATACAGTCGGCATCCATCTTAATTTAACAAAAACAGAAAAAGCAAAAAATAGGTGGGAGTGGGTTGACAACTGAAAACTAACAACGGCCCATAATCAAAGCTGGGATGGTAGCAACAGGCATTGTTCACGATGAACATAGAGTGAAAAATGCTAGTGTGTGAAAGTTCTTGCAAACATAAGGTGTGGTCTTAATAGCCAGATCCTTTATGAATGTGAATCCATTATTTGATTTTAACACGCTAGCAATAAATAAAAAGAAGTCTATGTGACAAGGTGACCTGGCAACAAGGATAAGTGCAATGGGTTTCCTGAACAGCTCCCAAGCCACAGGAATACATGGCATCTCACTGCTGAACTATAGAGAAACAAAATTCCATACGAATGATTCTTCCCAAAAGTACCTGCTTGGGTGTGAGACCTCTTTAAGCAGGCTTGCAACCTTGGGATGAGGTGTATTCACAAAGTTTAGGTTAGGGCTGTTGCCGCTATCCTCCACGGAGGTCAGGTGAGCTAAGAGAAGAACTAGTCTGATGCTACTAGAAGACCAAGGACTCACTTTTTCCTATTTTAATAAATTAACAGTTGTTTGAGAACGTGCTTTACTAGGCCTCTCTTCCTCGAAAATGGAATTAGCTGTTCCGCACCAAAGTAATGGGACCGGAGTTGAAGTAGTGATTTGTATTTAAAAAAGTAGAGCACCAAGGAAGAGGATGAAGGTAAAAGACAGTTTTACCCGTGAATAGGGTTCATTTTAGTATTAGGTAGATTCTTACTATCGTTTTCATTTACTAATTGTAGTGCTTTAAGCGTTATGGATTTGTTTGTTTTTTGGCAAATTGCATGTCATCGTCTTTGATAATTAATTTAAATTAATATCATTAGTGTTTTCGTATATTTTGAGGAAACGAATCCACTGATGTACTGAGTCATTTATATAGAAAATGAGACAGTCAATCTCCCACCCGAATCTTTGACCTCCATCTTCTCTAAGCATGTTGCCTCAAACGCAGAATAATGGATAGACAGCCAGAGAATTAAGGAAGCTTAAAGATCAGATACGAGTAGGAGCTAGAATATCCTTAGAGGTGCATGCCTTTCAACATACCACCATGTGTACAAAGGGGCACATTGCTGACTAGGATCACTTCAATAACTGTTAAATCAAAGATGAGAGGGGGCGATTAGATATGAAAATCACGTGTGCAAGAACAATGTGAACAAAATGTGAATCTGCAAAAAAATATTTGATTAAGACAAAGACTGCTGCGAAGTAAAGATCTGTCCACTACTCTACCCTAGAATTTTGATTTGCTACATAAGTGAAAACATTAAATTACAGTGCGCGCTTAGTTGGTGAATATTAGAGATTGCAATGGACTGATGCTGGGGACGAAATTTAGTGATGAGTTAGTTGCCCGGATTAGGGCCGAAGGGCACTGATCTTGACAAGGTTTCACATTAAGGAAAATCGTTAAAGGACGAATAATGCCTTATATCTTTAAGGTTGGGGGGGTGCAGGAATTTACGTGGGAAGTCATTTTAGTTTTTCTACTAAAAAAAAAAAAAAGTTTCCAAGGCAGGCTACAGAACACTCATAAATGCTGACATTGTTCTCTTCCACCGTGAGCCAGGAAGGTAAACACGACCGGCAAGTACAAAGTCAGCAGATAAAGTTAAAAATAGCCACCCAATCGATAAACCAAGCCACAGCCTCGGTAACGCTTGTTAACATTAACATGAAAGCCCTTAACTGGCCATTTCACAGCAAATCAGACCTCACCATATTTGTGAAAATGAAAGCACATGCGGCACTCCTAAAAGCGAGCCATCTGATTAACAATGAGAAATAAGAATTAGAAACTAGCTACTTTAAATAGTTTCTAACAAAGCCACAAAAAAGTTAGGGCTGAAGATTTGTTTCAGTTTATCCACTGACTTTAAAGTGTACTATTGAGGGGGTAAGGCATGATTTTTTGGGGACAGTAAGTAACGATAAACTCTACACATTCACCCAGTGAGGCAAGAATGGCTACACTCTTATTGTGCTCGAGATAGCCGAGTTTAATAGAACTTTGAGCTCCTTCACAGAGGTGGATGAAACTCGACCCTTGCCTTAAATTGTCTAGTCAATCATAAAGAAAACGCTTCTTCAAAGCTGCTGCTTTACTACGGTCAGAGCCAATTTAAGATTTTAATAATAATTTGGCATCACTGCATGCACATGAATGCTACCATAACTCTTATATGAGTTCTCATAAAACATATGTCGACTAAAATTAATTTTGTGCACCGATGGCCTCACATAATCCACCATGGCATGGTAAATTAAATAACTAAGTCCATCTCAGATCATTTATCCAAGTTTGTGACTGTATTTTGTGCATATTGCATGCACAAAATCCTTTTAAAAAATTGTGAGAAATATGGCGGCACTCAGGGCAGTGAAAGTTCCAAAACCATTTATTTTTAGTAAATATAAAACATTAAGCAAGGTGGTCGATTTACTTCAACCAGAAATAGTCTTGGTCATAGACATAACTACGTTTATAGGGAACCTATTGCACAAATTAAGGACAGGCTTCGTTGAGGCTAATGCATGCATCGTCTGCATGTGTTAAGTGCCGCAGGAAAAAAAACTGTCATTGGCATTTGAAGCAAGTTGGGCATAGTAATAATAGGGCTTAACAAATGGAGGTGGCTATGATCGACACATAACAGACTCAATAATTGAGACCTACTTCTCCAAGATCCTAGAAAGGGCTCCCTAAAATCATCAGTAGCTATGCGTTTTGGAAACCTGCTTTGAAAAGCATGGAAAGCAGGGGAGGCGACACATACTATGTATTTTATTAATTACAAATAGTAGCATGTCAAACCGAAAAAAGATGGAGCATGCCCGAATCAGTACACACATGCATTTGATTTATTAAAGCACCAAACATATGTTATTTGCCGGTATCAACAAAGAATAACATGCAGGTGAAAAAAACACCTAATATCTGAAACCGGAAATGGGAAGTGTGGATATTGTTTGAGGTGGTATGTTTTCGGAAGCATCAAGTTCCCCAGAGGGATCAATCCAGGATTAAAAAAAATAAGATGTATGAGCCCATGAAGCCACAAGGATGCAAACCAACATCCACATATTGCATCCTTAGTAGTATTCAGACTGCTTGGACAACATGATCTGACTGATAGTAGGAAAGTAGAACTCTTAGTCCTGTCTGGAAAACATGTGTTTAAACTGTCAATGTAGGCAAATGAGCATGACTGCATCCCTAAAACAGGTGGTATACAATGCTAAATAAGATCTAGTGAGAAGCTGAAAGATTTAGATCCAATGTACAAACATATGGAGTCCAGTAGTAACATGCTGTGCATTATTAATAACGTGCAGAAGGTGAACTCACCTTCAAATTTCCATGTATTCACTGACATAATGTTATTGCAGTTTAAATGAAGTTGCTATGATGTATTACAGAGCTTTTCCTGGCCTATGTTAACTAGGCCCCAACACCATCTTGTTCAAAACGTACCTCCTCCTGCATGTTCTCTAGTACTTATTTCTGCAGCAGGGTAAAGTCATATTTGTTTATTTTCACTGATGTTCTTACTGTTCTCAAAGAAACCATTCAAACATGGACACAGTTATGCTGTACTTTTCAAGGCCCTTCTGCTAGCTCACAACACTCCTATAGTTTGCTGTTGTTCTTGTAACTAGCTTGTACTACTATCTCTGGATGACATTTGCATAGGAAGGGCAGAATCAATGTTCATGCAGTGGGATAGTGCTTAGATAGTAAGACAATAGGACGTTTTATAGAACTGTATTCTGATTTACCAAAGGTATAATTCTTTTCACAGACCAGAATGATTCTGCAGAAATGAGTGATCTCCTTCACAAGAAAAATGTAAATAAACCCCAGATTTTGGGGGTGAGCCAGAAGGCTTTCCTGAGAATTTTGGTCAGACTGTGGGAACTGTCCATTTTAATATGTATTGTGCTGCTTCCCTTGGGACTTATAATTGTGCAGATTTGCACATATTTCTGTATTGTCCTATTTGCTGAGAGCAGTCACAGCATTGATTCTTTATGTGTCTGCACCTTATAGTTTCTGTATCACACCACTTAGTTTTTTTAAATAAATCTTTAAAATGTATACTCCTGCTCTTGAACTCAATTATTGAGTATGGCCTTACCTAACTGGCTGAAATTGTGATATGCTCAAAGGTGCGTTATCAAAGGGAGACATTGCTTCATCAAAATTACACATCTGAGGGTCCCAAAACAACACATTTCTAAACAATAAAGCTCCAGACCCAGATGTTATTATTGCTTTTCCATGAAAAACATTATACAATTTACCCTCTGCACCACATGGGGAGGTTCTAAGCTATTCTAACAAGCTTAAGAAGTAACGTCGCTTGGTGTATGCTGCTTACTGGATAGCAGGAACTCGTAGATCAAGATGTGCCATTCTATCAGAAGATAATAGCTAATATAACTTATTGTATGCTGCCCACATATTCTACGTGGCCAAGCCAGGCTTCACACGAAACAGACAGGTTTTTTATAACATTAAAATGTTAAAAACTCAGTAGTCGAAAAGCGTTATTGCACAGTTAAAGTGCTGCCTATTTCCTTCTATAGGGACGCAGTGATAGAGACATGAGAAAAAATCAACTTTAATTTGGGAAAATATATCCTTTGCCCACGCTCCTCAGCAAAGTCCTCTGCACATTTAATGAAAAAGGGAATTTTCACTACTGAATTTTAAATAATAGCTCTGAGAGAGCAACAGAATCACAGCAGAAGCTTTACAAGCTGGGCCATCTCGTTTGCAAGGTGTAAAGTCACTACACTCTCTGGCAAATTCTTGGGTACTTAGGCTTGTTTCAGAGATGGTAAGACCTAGCTTTACAACAATGACAACAATGCAGAGGAACTTAATGTTGCATATTTCTGAAAATAAGTTTAACATATATATATATATATATATATACACTGAAAAAGGTTACAGGGGTGTTATTGTTAGGAAAAAGAATTGAAACAACCACAGAAATCCACTTAAAAATCCAAAGGTTAAAGGGACATTATAGTTAGGCTCACATTTCAAACGTACAAAACCATAGAAATTCATCTGTTACAGGTAGAGGTATTTCAAGTAACTATAACTAGTGCCCTAAGGTAACTATAACCTGCACCATGCCATGCAAAGTTATTGCCTCAATGTTTTTACTGCAAATGTTACAGTGACATAATCAATGATGTTAGCAAAGATGTCATGTGTGCTGTAAAATCTGGGCTAATTAGCACTGCATGGCAAGGGCGTGAATTATAGTTACCTTAAGGCACGAGTTATAGTTACATGAAAAAAATTACTAAAACAGGTGAAGTTCTGTTTTGTATGCTTAAAATGTGAGCCTAGCTATAACATCCCTGTAACCTTTAATTTTTTAAGTGAATGTCTATGGTCTTTTTAATTCTATTTCCTAACTATAACATCCCCGTAACCTTTGTTTTTTTTCCAAGGAATTTCTATGTTTTTTAAAAACGTAAAATAATTTAATTCAACCACCACTGCGCATGACCTTGGCAGTGCACGGCAAGGGTTGGCCACAGGGCCCGGCCTGCATAAAGGCCCTGCAGCAAACCCCCCTATAACCACCCAACCCCGGCAGAAGACATTTGCAGTGCTTGGCCAATGGCCAAACCCCTATAACAACACCTATCCTGCATCACACATGGCATTCGGCCGTGCGTGGCACAGGTTGGCCAAAGGGCCTGGTCTGTATCCAAGCACTACAGTCAGCCCCATTTAATCTCCAAACACCACACTACACACAGCGGAAGAGGTCTGGAGCTTAAAGGGGGCAATATTAAATATATATAGAGGGGCCGCTTGGGCCAGTGGACAAGCACATCCCTGAGGCTGCAGAAAAAAGAAAAGAAAAAAAATTGGAGGGGGGGGGGGGTCATATAGACCCCCTCTCAGGTCTTGGGGACCACCAACTTCCCGGGACAACATTAAAAAAGTATATGGGGGGGGGGCTACATGGACCCCAGCCCCAGAGCCTCGGGGACCACCACCTCACCAGGGCTACATAATAAAAAAAAGTAAATAAATAAATAATAATACATTTAAAAAAACAAACACTTATGGTGGGCACACTAACCCAATACAAGTCACTCCCGCCCCCCACCCCCCCAAAGTCCCCGGGACCACCGCCTCTCTGGGACAACAGTAAAAACATATATGGGGGGGCCACACTGACACCCCCGTGCCCCGGGAACCACCATCTCCCTGGAGCTACAAAATATCTAAAAAACAAAAACTTGTGAAAGGTGGAGCCACGCAGAGTGCCCCGCAGGTCCGGGAACCACCACGTCCCCGGGCAACATTTAAAAAATGTGGGCGGGGCCAGGGGACCACCACCTCCCTGAAGCTACTTTTTTTCTAAAGTGTGGGGGGCTGTGTGGCCCTCTCCAGCCTCCAGGGACCACCACCTTCCTGGGCCTACCTAATAAAAATATTTTACGGGGGCGCAAGACCCCCCCCCCACCGGGACCACCACCTCCCTGATGCTACCTAAAATATTTATGAGGGTGGGCCACAAGGACTCCCCCCTGGGCACCGGAGACCATCACCTCCCAGGGACCAAATACCTTTAGTCAAAAGGGAGTGGGGCCCCCTCCACCTCCCTCCCCCAAGCTGATTCCAGCCTCAGGTAGCCCATCACTTGCGGCCCAGCCACATATTACTATTGGGACCGCGGGGAGCCTCAAGGCCCCTACGGCCCCAACTGGCTCTAGTCTCTTGCTGGAGCCGGCACTGACCCCACAAGCAGGGAGCTGCTTTAGCTGACATCTCCCTGCTAGCTGAAACAATGTTTTAATCTTTTTCCCTACACGAATGTTTCCATGCAGAGAAAGTGATGAAAACTCTGCTTCCAGCAAGCCGGGGCTGTTGGATAGCTCCCGCTATCTGAAAGCGTAGTTATGTTTGCTTTTGCTTGGTGGGAGCCATCAGCTCCAGTCAGGCAAAAACAAACAGCTACATCCTGAGGGTGGGTTCCTCGGGAGGTAGAAGGGCCTATAGAAGCCCTATAGTCTGCGTGCCTGCTGCCTGCCTGTTCCTGCTTCTAACTGCTTTCTCCTCACTCTCAGCCCTGTGGGTCTGTTTGCCTGCTGCCTGCCTTTTCCTCCTACTCACTGCATGCCTGCTGACTGTCTGTCCTTCCTTCTCACTGCTTTCTCCAGCTCTCAGCCCTGTGGTTTGCATGCCTGCTGCCTGCCTTTCCCTCCTACTCACTGCTATCTCTGGGCTCCCAGCCCGTGGGATGCATGCCAGCTGCCTGCTTGTCCCTCCTTCTCCCCATTTTCTCCACCCTATCAGCCCCATGGTCTGCTTGCCTGCTGGTCCCTCCATCTCACTGCCTTCTCCTTGCTCCCAGCCCTGTGATCTGTGTATCTGCCCATCACTCCTACTCACCACTTTCTCCGGCATCTCATGTGCGGGTCTGCTGCCTGCTTGTCCTGTCCTCCTCACTGCTTTCTCCAGACTCTCAGCCCTGTGGTCTGTGTGCCTGCTGTCTGCCTGTACTTCCTTCTCACTGCTTTCTCTGGGCTCTCAGCCCCCCCGTTATGTGCGTGCCTGCCTGTCCCTCCTCACCGCTTTCTCTGGGCTCTCAGACCAGGGGTCTGCATGCCTGCTTGTCCATCCTTCGCACTGCTTTCTCCTTCCTCTCAGCCCTGTTTTCTGAATGCCCACTACCTGCCTGTCCCTGTGGAAAGACTGCTTAAAGTCTGTTAAAGGGAAATCAATAAATGCAAGGCTGCGCTATACCCAGTTTAACTTGCTTTACTATACTTATCTTACACCACAAAGGATAGAACATACGTACCACAGCGCTTCCAAAAAACATCTACGTTGTGCAGTGATGGACACAAACTTTATTCATATGATGTGGAAATGCCCAGTGACACCCCCAACACTAGGAAGAATTGCTACTCTCCATAGGGGGCCGGACTTATGCCCTCTTGACCGAATGCAGAACATAGTGGATTTGTGCCCCATTTCCAAGAAAAAAAAAACATATTTATAGATTTCTAAGTCTAGTCCTGGTGCAGACCAAGTGTAGGGTCACAATGGCCAGGAAGGCCGTGGTAGTTCCCTGATACAACTGTGGAAATCTCACTTACTAACGGGAGCAAGGGCAGAAAGTGTGGCTATAGATGGGCAGAAAGAAGTGGGGGTGAGTCATATGTTAAACGCGAAATGGGATGGGTTCTTTGTTAAACTGGAAAATAAATTGGATAACATACTCCCTTGAGGGGACATAGTGTACTATGTAGCTGGAGTGGGGTTGGGGCAGAGGTGAAAAGATGGCCCCCAACAAGAGAACACTGATGCCTTTAAACGTATAGTGCCGCTGGATAACCGCATTTGAAATATCAGTTCCTTCTCCATCCCAAACAGATGGAGTATAGTAGTACGTGGTCCACACTTACGCACATCTCGTACAACACATTACTGTCTGCATTGTGCATGTCAGATGTACCTGTATCATAAACCTCCTCACTGCTTTCTTCTACCTTTTAGCCATGGTCTGCCACCTGTTGCCTGCCTATCCCTCCTTCTCACCGCTTTCTCCTTCCTCTCAGCCCCGTGGTCTGCATGCATGCTGCCTGCTTGTCCCTCATTCTTTCCACTTTTTTAGCCCCTTTGTGTGCATGCCTGTCTCTCCATCCTTCTTACTGTTTTCTCCTTACTCTCAGCCGATGGTCTGCATGCCTGCTGCCTGCACCTCCTTTTCACTGCTTTCTCCTCCCTCTCAGCCCCATGGTCTGCATACCTGCCTGTCCCTCCTTTTCACCGCTGTCTTCTCTCACTTAGCCCTGTGGTCTGCATGCTTGCTGCCTGTCCCTCTCTCACTGCTTTCCCCTCTCTCTCAGCTCCATGGTCTACATGCCTGCTGCCTGTTCCTCCTTCTGACAGCTTTCTCCGGGCTCTCAGGCCTGTTTTCTGCATGTCTGGTGCCTGCCTGTCTCTCCTTCTCACCACTTTCTATGCCCTCTCAGCCCCGTGGGCTGTGTGCCAGATGACTGTCCCTCCTTCTCAAAGCTTTCTCCTCCCTCTCAGCCCTGTGCTCTGTGTGCCTGCCTGCCCTTCCTTCTCACCGCTTTCTCCCTGCTCTCAGCCCTGTTGTGTGCATGCCTGCCTCCTGCCTGTCCCTCCTTCTCATCGCTTTCCCAGCCCCACTGTGCACTTGCCTGTCCCTCCCACTCACTGCGCCGTTCTTCCTGTCAGCCCCATGGTATGCATACATGTCTGTCCCTCCTTTTCACTGCGTTCTCCTCCCTCGCAGCCCGTGGGCTGCGTGCCTGCCTGTCCGTCCTTCTCACCATTTTCTCCCCCCTCTCAGTCACGGTCTCTGTGCCTGTTGCCTGCCTGTCCCTCCTTCTCACCGTTTTCTCCTCCCTCCTAGCCCCATGGCCTGCGTGCCAGCTGCCTGCCTGTCCTTCCTCACTGCATTCTCTGGGCTCTCAGTGGCATGGTCTACGTGCCTGCTGCCTGCCTATCCCTCCTTCTCACCGCTTTCTCTGGGCTCTAGCCCTGTGGTCTGCATGCCTGCCTGTTCCTCCTTCTCCCTGCATTCTCTGAGCTCTCAGCGCTGTGTGTCTACCTGTCTGTCCTTCTCACCACTTTCTCCTTCCTCTCAGCCATGTGTTCTGTGTGCCTGCTGCCTGCCTGTCACTCCTTCTCACTGCTTTCTCCATTCTCTCAACCCAGTTATGTGCATGCCTGCCTGTCCCGCCTTCTCACTGCTTTCTGAGCCCTGTTGTGTGTGTGCAGTCTGCTGCTAGCTTCTCCCTCCTTCTCACCGCTTTCTCCTTCCTGTCAGCCCGCTGTGTGTGTGCCTGCTGCTGGCATGTCCCTCCTTCTCACTGCTTTCTCCTTTCTCTCAGCCCCTGCATGCCTGCTGTCAGCCTGTCCCTCCTTCTCACCGCTTTCTCCTTTCACTCAGCCCCATTGCGTGCGTGCCTGCAGCCTGCCTGTCCCTTCTTCTCACCGCATTCTTCAGGCTTTCAGCCCAGTGGTCTGCATGCCTGCTGCCCCTTCTTCTCACAGCTGTCTCAGCCCTCTTGTGTGAATGCCTGCCTGTACCTCCTTCTCACTGCTTTCTCCTCCCTCTCAGCCCTTTGGTTTGCATGCCTGCTCTCTGCCAGTCTCTCGTTCTCACTGCTTTCTCCTCCGTCTTGGCCCAGTGGTCTGCACTCCTGCTGCCTATCAGTCCCTCCGTTCTCACCACTTTTACCTCCATCTCACCGCCATGATCTGCTTTTTTGCTCCCTGCCTGTACCGTGGGCTGCATGCCAGCTGCCTGTTATTCCTTCCCAATGCTTTGTCCTGCCTCTCAGCCCCGTTGTGTGCATGGATGCCTTCCCCTCCTACTCATCACTTTCTCCTTACTCTCAGCCCCCTGGTCTAATTGTCTGCTATCTGTGCGTCCCTCCTTCTCACCGCTTTCTCCTTCCTCTTAGGAGCGTGATCTGTTTGTCTCCTGCCTGCTTGCCCCTCCTTCTCACCGCTATCTCCTTCCTCTCAACCCAGCGGTCAGCATGCCTGCTACCTGCCTGTCCCTCCTCCTTACCACTTTCTTCTTCCTCTCAAACATGTGGTCTGCGTGCCTGCCTGTCCCTCCTTCACATCCCCTTCACCTTGCTCTTGTAGTACCACAGGGGGAGCTTCAAGGCCCTTCCAGTCCCATTAGCTCCTGTTTATTGTGGGAGCCAGCATTTTTACTGCATGCAGGGAGCTGCTTTAAATAGCAGCTCCCTGCTTGTGAGAGCAATGTTTTCATCTCCTTCCTCACACGCACGTTAGAGTGCAGCGAAAGAGATAAAGCTCCCACTTGCTGAAAGCAAACATCTACCTCCCGAGGGTGGGCTCCCCAGAAGGTAGCAGGAGCCAGCTCTGGGGGATGGCGTTCCCCAGGGCCATATATGACTCCAGGAGGGGGAGACAATGTGGCCCCCCTTCCTTACATTCTATGTGCCCCAGGGAGGTGGCAGTCCCCCCACTTCACAACACATGTGCCCTGGGGAAATGGCTGTCCCCGGGGCTGAGGGAGGACCACATGACCCTCCTGCACACTTTGCAACATTTGTGCCCGAGAAAGGGGGCAATTCACAGGGGTGCAGGGGGAGGAGGGGGCGCTCCCCCCCACTGTTGACAACAATTGAGCTCCGGGGAGGTTGTGGTCCCCAGCGCGGCAGAGTGGTGCATGGCTCCCCCGTACAGTTTACAACACTTGTGTCCTGGGCAGGTGGCGGTCCTTGTGGCAGTGGTTGTGTGCACCCCTCCCTGCACAGTTTCCAATACTTGCGCCCTGGGGAGGTGGCGGACCACGCGGCTGTCGGGGGGGGGGGGCACCGCAGCTATCCGCACAGTTTACAATACATGTGCACTGCGGAGTTGATTGTCCCTGGGCCTTCTGAAAGCCTAGGGGAGGCCGTGTGTCCCCCTCTTTTTACACCCTAATGCCCCCATGGACACGGCTCACCCAGAGCCCAAATAAATTTATAGCGCTGTAGCCCAAGCTATTTTTTTTTTTTTAAATCACGGAAAACTCTGCGGTTTCATTCACAGATTTTTCAGTGATTTCGTTTATTTATTAAAAAAATGCTTTTTAACCCTTGTGGGGTCTCTGGGGGACCTCTGCACCAAGGCTAGGGGCTCCAGCTATCCCTACCCTGACCCCTTTTCTTTTTCTTCATGTTTTTTTGTGGAGCTCGGCAGAAACCAAGTCACGAAATGGCTGCCAACACTTCCTTGTTTAAGTGTTGGCAGCCAATCCGATATCAGACAGTTGGATCCACTGATTCCCTGCGTCCCTAGATATATATGTTTTTTAACCTTTAATATCTCAGAAACTATAGAACGGATTGACACCAAATCCCAAAAAGCCCAGTCTGTGCACCAGGATCTAGTTTCCTGCCAAGTTTGGCGTAATTCCATTCAGCAGTTTGGGTTGTGGGCATGTCTAGGGACCCTATGAGGAAATAAATGGGGAAAATGCGTTTTGGGACCCCCCTTTTCTCAACCTCCGCTTGACATATCACCCTTAAGGTTTCAAGACATAAACCAACTGTTGTATTACTTTTGAAAATTTTGTAAAGATTTGTTAAATGGTGCCAAAGTTATTGGCAAAACTAAAAAATGCTTAAAAAAAAAAATATATATATATATACATATATCTTTTTTAAACAGATTTTATTGAGTTTTAAATACACATACATGAATCAGCATAACTGTGCCATGTTGCAACAACTGTGCACATATCTGCACAGTAGCCATTGTATTTCGTCTACAATTATTTGCTTTTAGTGACTCTATAGATCATTTATATTGTTCCAAGGTAGCTAGATGTACATCTTCTACAGACTTATGAATTACTTGCAAATCTAGGCGTCAGGGCTGCTGAGTGTTAAATCAATCCCCCCCTTTCCCCAAAAGCTGCCGTAAGTCCATTGCTTGCTCAGATGAGACTGAAACTAGTTTTTGTTGCTTTGGCTAATATTTAATAAACATGCCATATTTACTAACAGTTTCCTCATGTTCCCCCCACCCCCGTGCCGCCTCCCCAACCAGACCTGTATCCTGTTGTGTGCAATTCGTGTTAGCTTGTGTGTTTTTCAACTGTGCTACTAGGAGTTTCAATGTCAATAGTCTTATTGGGCGAGTTCCTCAATAGGCTAGTTCTTACACTATTCTAGGAGGTGTTCATTCTTAGTTGACGGCTGGTGGTGTGGGTTCTCTAGGTTCAGTAAGGGATATCCTAGCTTTGTCTTTTAGAGCTATAACCAGTTGCTCCCATGCATGCGTTAGTTCCGGTGAGCCCCTACCCTGTTTGGCTCCTTGTTGTAACACTCAATGTTCGTACTGTGCCCATTGCACTAGTTCCCTCTTCCAGCAATGGAGCCTGCCGCCTACCGGTCTTTTCCAGGTCCTTATCTCATCTCTCTTTTGGCCAGGATATATGCGAGGTCCTGTAATCTACTAGTATATATATTTTCCAACAAGTCTTTAAAGATAAGTAGACCAGTTATTAAATCTACATGGACTACAATGAACTTAACGACCCAATCAATATGGAGAGAGAGACTTTCAGGGGAGAACACACAGCCAAAAACAGCATTCCAAAGAAAGAATACCCACACGTCATCTATGCGAGCACCTCGAACCGGACACTTTTCCGATATCTAATCAAAAATGTGACCCTTTCCTTTTCCAGAGGCAGAGAAGCCTGTATAAACACATCAGGGTTTTCTATGCACCTTTTCACACAGGTGCTTTTGCTTTCTACACTTCTGAACTGGTGATGTAGGCAAAAATAACTACATGTAACATATTTCTGACACAATGAAAAAAAAAAAAAAAGAGAAAAATGTTTCTGTTCATGGAAATGAGCATATGCCTGATTATCAGTGATTTATCATCATCATCACCCCCTCAAGATGTCCCTTAACGACGTGGTTACTACTAATTACTATTGAATCCGGTATTTTGGTAAAGTTGTGAACAGGTTGGTGATAATGTGTACATACATGAATAACATATCTAGCATCTAATATTATATTTCAACAAACAAAATTTGATGAAAGAAAAGAAATAATGAAAAATAATCACTCTTCGAATCGTTCATCTTGAATGTGCTTCACAGCTAAGCACACCACAATAACATTTAAGAAAGCAAAATAACTCAACTGAAACACACGAGGGCAACAGTCAAAACTGAATGCAACACAACGGTACAATCACATAAGACCACAAAAAACACAGCATACCATCACTACAACAAATGCCACAAATATAACTGTCTTAAACTACCACGTACAAAAATCGCTTTTATGATAATGAGGAAAAAGGTGTTTGCACTAAGCATTACCAATTTCTACCACCAAGGACATGTAACGATGCCAGTCAAAAATGTTTTTGGAGCCAGCCCTCATCTTTAATGTAGTACTTACAAAGCTCACTTTATACAGTACAGCCCAAGATTTTGACCCTTGCATGCAACTCGTCAACTGCAAGTACGCTTAGGTACCAATTAAAAGGGTCTACAAATACTAGTGAATATTTCAAGATAGAATATTAGAGAGGTCAGTCACTTTTCCAGTTGTTGGAACCGGAGTAGGATGCCAAAGAAACTGGAGTTCTGGTGAAAACTAATGGAGTGATAGGTTGGTTATAGCGGTCTATGGACATTTTGGAAAGAAACAGGCCATTATAATTAAAGGGTGTAGAGGCATGGTAATCAAAAACTCTTCACACCCTTGATCAAGGGGCCTTTGATTCCACCCTCCTTAACTTCTAAGAAGCCTTTGAGACATTAAATCATGTTACTCTCCCTAAAAAAAACCTTAAGAAGCTTAAGGGACTAAATAGCACAATTATCGCATGTTTCTCTTCATATGTGGAGAATAATAGCAAATGTATTACAAGCATTTCCAATGCATCGGGTCTCGCATTTGCTCGAGTTAGAGCTATTAGTGGCGGAAACTCCTAACCGGAATTTTCTTGCCATACAAATTAAAAGAAAAAAAAAACAGCACGATCGCACTATGTAAAATGGAGTGCGATCGTGCTGAAATTGAAAACGGAAAAACCAAGCACGATCACGCTATGTAAAACCCCAGCGCGATCGCACTGCATGGAAAATAAACAGATAAAGGGGTCCGGAAACCATGCTGAAAACATCGAGCCTCGTATGTTTTCAATAGTTTACCAGTGCTGTGTAGGTGGGCTAAACACCAGAAAAGGCATGACATATGCATGCCTTTCACAAATGAAAGCAAGCGGATTTTAAAAGGCAAGCCCAAGAACCAATGAAAGTGACTGACGTGACTTGGGTGTGGTTGGAAGCCCAAAGGGAGATCACTACAGGGGACGGCGCGCTTTGTGCTCGCCCCTAAAAATGGGTATTGTCATGGGCAACCCTTTATGTGTTCCACAAGGCTCTTTTTTCTCATCAACACTTTTTAGCCTCTACATAAAGCCACAGACCTTTAAGTTTAGCAACTCTAACATCTCTTTCCACTAATACACAGTTCTATCACAAAATCTCCTCCTTTAATAATGTAAAGCATAAGGCCAATGTACTTCAGTTCTTTTTGAGAAAGCATATGTTTACGCTGTGAGATAATAAAAAAAAATGTCAAACAAATACTATGAGCACAAAAAAAGGAGTGAAGGTCCCCATGACCTAAGGGAACAATGAGTGTGAAATGACAAATGACTATATGACAAATCTATATCTAGGATATTTAGACCACTCTAAAAACGGGCTCCAGATTTTCCCTGAATGTTGTTATTTACCATGAAAAATTGCATCCTCCAGGTGTGCCAAAGTGTTGTCCACCAGTTCTCCATCAGTGTTGGTTTGAGGCTTATCCAACGCTTAGCAACACACAAACCTGCAATCATGATGGCAGTTAAGCAAGTCCTCTTGTCGCTTGAGGAACATATTTATTACTGTCCATCACTACAGGCCATGTATTAAAGGCAAATTCAGATTATATAATGATTCTTAACTGTGCAGTCACTGCTTCCCAGGAACCAGGTAGAGCATTACCACTGGCAAACATGTGAATATCTCCCACATCTTCAAACTCACTCCTGGGATGTTTAGAAACAGCTCTATATTGCCACCCACATAAGTAGCTCTGTAATCATGTCTCAGACCTGCCACTGCAGTGTCTGTGTGTGTAGTTTTAAACTGTAAATTCAACTTGGCAAGTGTACCTACTTGCCAGGTCTAAACCTTCCCTTTTCTTATATGTAAGGCACCCCTAAGGTACACCCTAGGTAGCCCCAAGGGCAGGGTGCAGTGTATAGTTAAGGTAGGACATATAGTAATGTGTTTTATATGTCCTAAGAGTGAAATATTGCTACATTCGTTTTTTACTGTTGCAAGGACTGTCATTCTCAAAGGTTAACACGGGGCTACTTTTAAATATGATTAAAGTGTAGATTCCCTTTGGGAGCAGATAGACATGTGGAGTTTGGGGTCTCTGAGCTCACAATTTAAAAATACATCTAATAGTAAAGTTGATTTTAAGATTGTGTGTTTGAAAATGCCTCTTTTAGAAAGTGGGCATTTTTTTGCTTAAACCATTTCTGTGACTCTGCCTGTTTGTGGATTCCTTGTCTGGGTAAGTTTGACAGTTGGGCTGGTTGCACCTCTCACTAGACAGTGTCAGAAAGGGAGCTGGGGTGTATGCTGCATTTCCTGATGAGCCATCTGTGCTAGGAGGGAGGGGAGGAGTGGTCACTCACACCTGAAAGGGCTGTGCCTGTCCTCACACAATGCAGTTTCCAACCCCCCGGTGTATGTCTGGAGCCTGGCCTAGGCAAGGCAGGATTTCACAATCAAGAGAGACTTTGCTTTGAAGTAGGCCTACTTCAAAGGGCAAAATGGGTATAAGAAGGGCACCCAAAACCACAGACTTTAGGAACACTTCTGGAAACAAGAGGAACCTCTGCCTTGTGAAAAGCTGAGGAGCTGAGGAAGAAGAGCTGCCCTCCCGGGACTGTGCTTTGTGGAGCTATCCTGCAGTTGCTGTTTCTGCCTGTGCTAGAGGACAAAGACTGGACTTTGTGTTGCCTTCCTTCTTGTGAAGATCTCCAAGGGCTTGATTTAGAGCTTGCCTCCTGTTGTTTGGAGTCTCAGGGACTGCAAAGACTTCTCTCTGCAGCACCTGGAGTGTCTGGAGAGACTCCTACCCTGCCAAGTGGTGCCCATCCAGTTCCTGGGATCCTGAAAGAAGCTGGCAGCCGAAGAGGAAGAAATCCACGCACAGAATGCCATGTGGGGAGAAGATCGACGCAATTCCGATCTGCGGCTGAAAAATCGATGTGCTGCTGGCTTCGCGGCTGAAAATCGACGCTCGCCTGCAAAGTGACCGAAGGCTGAAGCCTGGGCCTGGAGAAACGAGGCACAGCATCGCTGACGGAGGCTGGTGAGATCGCAACCCGCGCTTCGTGGTTTTCGGATCATCATGCGGCTGGACTTCCAACGCAAACACCACTGGGCGTGTAAAAATGATTCAAGGCCTGCCCGGATCCAAGAGTGCATACCGGATCGACGCATCGCTCTCCTGCAGAGAGAAGAAACAACACGCCCGACCCAACGAAAGGAGAAATGACACAAGGTCGCCACACACTCACCGGAGCGGGGTTATTTTTGACACGCCCAAGGTACATTTTCACTCCAACAGTGTTAGTGTGTGTTCAAAATTACATGAAGACTCTTTTTGCATTTTCAGTGATAACTTGACTTGTGTGTGTGAATTTATGTAGTTTTGGTCTGGTTTTCTTTAGATAAATATTTCCTATTTTTCTAAACCTGTGTTGTGTCAAGTTGTAGTATTTTCATTAAGTTACTGTGTGTGTTGGTACAAATACTTTACACCTACCACTCTGAAGTTAAGCCTACTCCTCATGCAAAGCTACCAAGGGGATAAGCAGGGGTTAGCGGAGGGTGATTCTCTTTTACCCTGACTAGAGTGAAGGTCCTTGCTTGGACAGGGGGTAACCTGACTGCCAACCAGAGACCCCATTTCTAACAGTCCCACATTGATTGAGTAGAACGATGGCTCCCTAGACAGCACCATAACCATACTTCTGGACCAATTATTAATTTGTTGGTCCAGACTGTCAACTGTTCCTGTTATAAATAACCGATATTCAGTTCCTATGCTGACCGGTTCCGGTCATTTCCATCAAGGGATTCTTGATTGTGCTTATATTCCCAGGGTCTGTTTTGACCAAAAAGTCCCTTAAATTCTAAGTATTTGAAAAAGCTGGTCCTGACAACAATTTACTAAAGGACTGAACTGCACCCTCCACTTAAAACCAAATTTTCTGCGTAGAATAACTGAGCCCTAACATATTGGGGAATTATGATTCCCACTAATAAAGTGGTACTTCTAGATAACTGGGTGATCTTATACAACCTACACAGGCTTCCCACGACATAAGCACAGTGAATAGTTTTAAATTTCACTCTGTTTTAGCAATTCAGATCAGTATTACGGAGAAAGAAACCACAGTCTCTAAGCTTATGTGAAAAAGTGTGGTTTGCTGAAGAAAATGTTAGTAATAACAGCAGGGATGTATTTATGGCTAATTGCTTCAAAGTACTAGTTAACTGGGTGAGCACTCAAAAGAAATGCTGTGATCTCAGCTGACAGGGTTTCACATCTAAAAATGTGCACACAGTTGCAGTGTTTAACAATTTGAGGCTACCTAAAAGCAGTGGCGGCTCCTCTGTTTGGGCAGAGGAGCATCGCCCCGCGTCAGCAGCAGATGCTGCAAACCTTTCACAAGGAAGGGACAATAAACTATGTTTCCTTGTGAAAGGGGTGGGGCCATGGGGTGACGAGCAGTGAGGGTAGTGCACTGTGTACTTCCCTCACTGCGCATGTATGTTTGGCCGACAATCGCGGGCTGGCCAAACATACATGCGCAGAAGGCTGTCTCCAGCCTGGCAACAGTCTGCCTGGGATCACCCCGGCCAATACTGATGCTGCTCTGAGCAGCGTCAGGATTGGCGCAGGGCAGGCTGGTAACCTGTGCCTGCCTGCAGGACAGAAGAGAGGAGCGGTGCAGCAAGAAGCGACGAGCAGGTACGTTTATTAATATTATTATTATTTTATTTTTATTTTTTACCCCTCTGGCTTACCCCGCCCGTGGCGCCACCCTGCCCTGTCCCCTGCAACCTCAGCAAGCCGCTGCTGCCTAAAAGGCTCCCAACCTTATAGCAAGTTTGACAGTTTTTTGCATTCAAACCTAAATGCACTAAAAACAGTAACTAGAAGAAAAACATTTTGCTAAACTGTGTTCAGTACATGCTAGTATTTACAAACATATTAATAATAGAAATTAGTGTAAAACCAGCTTTTGCAAGAATTTGGGAAACATGAAACAACTAAGCATTGGCAAAGACAATATGAATGGCACAGATTGCGACCTTTTTGCTTTTGTCAACGCGTGCTTTGTTGTGACATCGTTTTTGTAAACTTTTATTGTTTTGGGAGCTGCTAGCGTTCACCAATGTAACAAAAACAGTGGCTAAAAGTATAAGTGTTTTTGGTCTCCAAAAGCATAAATTGCCATGGTAGTCCCTGGCAAAAACAAAAGGTTTTAAATAGATGTAATTAAGGGCCAAATTATTAGGGAGACTCTCCAAAATGTACCTATGATATATATATCCTTGTTTAATGCAGGTTTACAAATTTGCTGATGTAGGTCTGGAAACTATTCTTTGAAAAAAAGTATGCATGTTTGCAGAAAGATGGCAAAATCAGGGCATTGCTAGAAAACAAACCTTGCTATAATACGATTCCTGTCATTATAAGGTAGGACATTATCAAAGCTCTGATATAATGAGAACACTGCCACAATTTCCACCTCACTTCTCGGCACTAAAGGGACAAGTGTGTTTTTTGTTTATTTTTTTCTAACAGGACATGTACTTTTATGAAGCATCCCATACCATGGACAAACTGATATTTTATTAAATTCTCCATCCCGGAATAGTCACAATATCCTTCCGCACAGTGGCCCAAAACTAAAATCAAAAGTTAGAAAAGGCCCACCCACCTACAGATAAACCCATGAGCCTGGTAGCTGTTTCGTAGCCTTGGACAAGTTCCAGTCCGCTGACTATAACTGAATAAAAGGAGAGTGGTACTGTTGAAGAGACAGTCTGGAAGAATGGTCATTTTAACAATGTTACAGCACCCAGTCAGGCTTTGCCATGAGGAGCACTAATAAGTTTCTTTTCACCACTAGGCCAAACCTATCAGTAATCCTCATTCTCAATTAAATTGCTTACTGAACAATTTATGCATTCTCTAAACCAGTTACATGGTTTGCTATAATTTGAGTTTGGTGGTGTGCAAATGAAATCCCGATGCTTGCCTAAAACAACAGTCTTGTGCTCAGTAGCTACTAAAGCCTCTTTGACCAATGCAGTATAGAAATGATGTATGTATTAGCATACAATGTAAACATATACCCTTTGAGCAAGAACGATCATGCGGTATCATTATACAGGATATGCTTTAAATAATGTTCTAGGTTGATAGCAGATAATAAACAGGAAACAAGGCACCCCTGGAGCGTACCTCTAGAAATTTCTACTGTTTGCTCTATCACCTCCTACCCTTTTTTTTTATTCTACTGTGTTGCTCCAATCACACAATTGTGGTACCCTTGCACCAACAGGTATTGCATGGATAACTTGCCAAACTCTCCGAGCAAAAACTCACGGAACTGATTAATAAAACTCACTAGGAATAATATCTTGTTTAGATAGCTAGGCATGTCTAACTCAGTGGATGTCTCAGATGGCAGCTCACTGTACAGAACTATCAGACAAAATAGCTTGAGCTCAGAGATCAAGCAGAAAGTTCTATCAGTATATTGTTTATGATAAAACTGTTGGAAATGTTTCAATATTACCATCAGATCAGAAATCAATAGTCCATTATCATCTGTGATGGAGATGATCCACCCAGAAGTAACATTCTCTCACGTTTAGTAAGCTAGAATACACCCTACAACTTCAATATAATCACAGATCTTGTGCAGCTGAGTAAGATATTGAGAAATAGCCGTCTCTTCGATATGTCATACAAGTTGAGCCTCAAAAGTAGCAAATTGGAAATATATACCCTCTTCTCCAATTGTCCTTGTCCTTACTGGATGGGCATATTCAATTTCAGGACAAAGTAGTTGCTTTCTAGTGGTGCCGTCATCTTCCCCAATCTTTTTGTTTTTAAACACTATGGCCCTGATTCTAACCCCGGCGGTCTTCGACCGCCGGGGCGAGGGTCGGCGGGAGCACCGCCGACAGGCCGGCGGTGCCCCGCAGGGCATTCTGACCGCGGCGCTTTGGCCGCGGTCAGAAAGGGTAAACCGGCGGTCTCCCGCCGGTTTACCGCTGCCCTCAGAATCCCCCATGGCGGCGCAGCTTGCTGCGCCGCCATGGGGGATTCTGACCCCCCCCTACCGCCATCCTGTTCATGGCGGGAAAGCCGCCATGAACAGGATGGCGGTAGGGGGGGTCGCGGGGCCCCTGCCGTGCCCATGCCAATGGCATGGGCACGGCAGGGGCCCCCATAAGAGGGCCCCGCAAGGTATTTCAGTGTCTGCCTTGCAGACACTGAAATACGCGACGGGTGCTACTGCACCCGTCGCACCTTCCCACTCCGCCGGCTCGATTACGAGCCGGCATCCTCGTGGGAAGGGAGTTTTTCCCTGGGCTGGCGGGCGGTCTTTTGGAGACCGCCCGCCAGCCCAGGGAAAAACTCATAATACCCTCCGCGGTCTTCTGACCGCGGAGCGGTATTATGGGGGCGGAATTCTGGCGGGCGGCCTCCGCCGCCCGCCAGGATTAGAATCACCCCCTATATACCATAACAGTGCTCAGCCAACCCCCTCCCCCCAATGATGGTTTTTAAAGTTCCCAGACCACTGCAATGAACGTAGAACCAATGTTACCTTCTAACAATTAAAGAAAAGAATGCCTTGCTGCATGTAACCATTATTTTATAGATTTTTTTAATAATATCCGTTTAACCGTCTACAAAGCCTTGCTTTTTTGGGTAATGGATGTTTTGGATGTGAACATGTAGTGGGGTATGAGTGAAAATGAAAGGAAAATATCGATTGGGATATAGGGCATAATTCCCTATGAGACTATAAACAGATTGATTCAAGTGTGATTTCTGTGAGGGTAAAAAATAAAATAAGTACCCGACTCTTTGCCACTACATACCATCCAAACCTCCACCAGCTTATTAACATCGATAAGCCTACAACAGCCTTGCGGGCATTCAACATATAATTAGGAGATCAAGGATTAGTGATATAAATTTTAGTATTGAAAAGATCCAACTATCCTCGAAACCCCCTGCAGAGAATAATTTGTCCTGTGCATGCCGAAAACACCAGAGCACCACCCATCATGGTTATCAGCATGTGGTCAACAAGTCACATGTAACTGGGTATCAACTTGTACTTTCAACTATAATTCCCAAACGTCTGCAGCAGACTCAATAATTTTGCCTTTACACGTTCTTATCATCATTGCATCCTCATGTTAGGAAATTAGTTGGGTCGATCAAACCACAGTTTAATTTCCAAGTTACGACTCTCTTGTAAACAAAGAACCTCCACCTTGTATTCCCGGAGTTACTTTAATTAAATCGCTGTTTATAATACGTATTTAGACCTTGGAGATTACAAACAAAAATATGTAAATTAGCCATAGTACAACAAGGAAAGTAACAGTTAAATTTGCCCTATGTACCAAATGACCATGCTGCTGCTTGTGTTTTTTCTTTTTCAATATTTGTTTTACTTCAACTGTCTCCCCACCACCCATGACCTACTGTACGGAGTTCTTCACAATCTTCTCCCAAAGCAAAATGAGCACATTCTTGGCCATTTCTCACAAGAGTGTGCTGATCCTGCCAAGGGGGGTTGTGGAGTTTGATTACTAGTGCTTACACATCAAATAACCTTATGCATTGCCATGCCTTACCTTACATCCCATCCCATTGGCTATATTATTAAATATGTTTTCCCAATAGTCAGACATTATAACTGCCTTTATATGCCTAGAACCGGGATTACAGCAAGTGCATTTCTCATTTCATATGCTGTATCAAAGAGGTTGCTTTACACAAGATCATGAATTTGTCTTTCCACAGCACTTTGGATCAAAACTGTTGAATGATTCTGGTTTGTGCATCAGAGCTTTTGGAATCAACAATTTCGGAGCGCGTCTGTATCACTGTGCAGTATCAAAACATAAATCAGCAAATAAATGAGAAGTAAAATATATAAGCCATATAAATGAAACCCTCCTTTACTTTGTCCAAAATCCTGATTTGTTAGTCAAGGAATAAAACAAAGATTGTACTTGGGCAGCCACCATCTTTTGCATATTACAGAGAACTATGTGTGGTTCGGAAATAGTTAGATCTTGATTTAAACTGTTGTAATTTGGTTTTAGAATAGATGTCTCTATCGAAGTTCTCACAAAGGGAATAATATAGGAGGAATCTTCCACATGCTCTGTTATGCCAACAAAAGAAAAATTAAATGTAGAATGATTCTCAAATTATTCTTCTTTACGCATGACTTCTTCAAAACAACTGCAAACTCAGCACGGTAGAAAGATAAAAAGCTCAGTATTTTATACACTTTTTCCTCCATCCCTGAAATGCGAACAATCATGTTCCCAATTCGGAAAACAATTCATTCTAATTTATTTTTAATATCAGAAATGTTACCCATTTGCTTTTTATGAATATGGATAGTTTGCAATTTGGATGTGTTGCAGAGTCCCAGGAATATTGCCTTCTACTTATTGTCCATCTCCTTCCATTTCCCATATCTCTCCTCTTTTTGCGTCTCTGTATTTTACTAATGGTCCTATCGTCCTTCCAACCAACAGTTCTTTTTTCACTTTCCAAAGGGTAGAACACTGAGGATGATCAAATAAGTCCTCTTTTGGATTTGCCATCACTGTTCATGGTGGAGTCAAACTCAATGGATGAGGGCAATTCAGAGCCCACCTTGCTCACTATACTGATACGCTGCAGGTGATTCTCTAGCCAAGTGGTTAACAGCACACTCATTTTCTGTTTGAATTTTCTTGGTTTTAGTTTTACTGTTGGCATGGAGTACTCTTGCTGAGCTACGAATGGTGCAAACGGACCTGCCACTGGTATATCAAGGAGGCCTGGCAATTGTGCATGTTTTCTCAAATAAATCCATGGGTGTTTCCACTTCTGGAAGCACGCAACCATGCATTGTGCATTTATGCTTCATGCACCTTAAGGGGTGTAAAGAAAGACTCCTTTGCCACATCTTGTTCCATTAGTGTGAACTTCACCTAACACAGGCTTCCTTACAGACAAAGCCCATGGCTCGATGGTTCTTTGCTCGTACCAACACAGACACTATGCTATGCGATTCTCAGCAGTGAATGCTTTTGATTGTGTGTTGCTTTGAGCATCTAGCACCATGCCCAACTCTTGACAGACTCCAGAATCACCATTTAACAACAGTCATAAAGTCAATCCTATATACAACAGGTTTGTCTTAAACTTCTAGGGCTTTAACAGCTACAACGTCTCACTGCTGACTGCTGCCAATCTTGCTCATCATCGATCTAGAAACCAGCACTTGCAATATTCTCCCTTGCATTTTCAGACTTGACAAAACTTTCTGGCTTTCCTGTTTTAGATTTATCAGAAAGTGGTAGAACTACACACTAACCCACTTTTTCATCTTCCTTAACTTTATAAAATAGCATATACATCACATACTTTGGGGAGGTCAGCGCACCTTACCCCTTCCGTGGTCTACAGCCATTCCAAAACTAGGTAGTTTGCTTTTCATGCACTGTTTAAACTACCAAAGGTGGTTTTGGAGGTGCCAGAGACCCTACGTGGGAAATGGGCATTGCTGCATGCCATGTCTGTCCTTTTCCAATTTTGGCAGCTTTCTAATCTAGACACAATGTCAGCATTTGGATACAGTTCTTCTTGAGGCTCAGTCCCTTGTTTTTAAATTATTTATATGGTTCAGTTTGCCCTTTCCTACCCACAGAAGTCTCTACCTTACACCCTCTGGCTGTTTTGAGTAATCCCTACCTGCAACATTGCTGCCACTTCCCTTTTTTCGGTCTTTTGGGGTATTTTATGCAGATTAGCCCGGTCACTTAGCAGCACAGTCTGTTAGAGAGTGTTGAACAATCCACTTCCAAATCTGACTGAGCACAGCAGGCACCAGCCCCTCTGAAGCAGCCCTCTGTACTAGCCACATCCACTGGCTGGTGGTCATATTCCTCCAAAACAGTGTCAAATTGAGTCTTCTTTCCTGCTTCCCTATCGAGCTGGAGTCTTCATTAAACTGACACACATCACAGGATGGCCACCCCGTTGTATCAGTTGTATAAGCCATGATGCTGTGCACAGCAAAGAAGCCTCTGATTTCATAGCATACCATTAATCCTCACCAAAAATGGCACCAGTCTCAACGCTGAAAGACATAGGACACAGAGCCACAAAACACTGCTCCTATGAGAGACCATAATGGTAAAGCAGAGGCCTCCCAGATCCACCCCATCAGGGTCCAAGAACTGAGATGGAGTGCTGTACATCCCAAGCCTCCAATCAAACAGCCACAAGAGTGAGAGAGACTGGGGAAGAATATAGTAAAATGGGATAGATTTGAGTGGGGTGCAGTACATTAGAGTGGGGTGGGGCTGATTGGGTGGAGGGTTTGATAAGACTAGAATGGATTGGGGGTAGACTGAAGAGGGATGATTGAAGTGGAGTAGTTTGGAGCAGGGTAGATTAGAGTGGGGGTAGAGGGGGGGTAGAGTGAAGTGTGTTGGATTGGAGAGGGGTTGAGAGAGGTGAGATACAGAGGGGTAGGGTAGGAGGAGTGCACAGGGTGGGGAAAAGTGGGGTGGAGTGGGGTAGACTGGAGTAGATAGGTGTAGGCTGGAGTGGGGTAGGAGAGAGGTGGATTGGGTGGAGTGAGTTAGAGTGGAGTGGGGTAAATTTGAGTGGCGTGGGGTAAATTCGAGTGGCGCGGGATAGGTTAAAGTGGGGTGGATTGGATGAAGTGGAGTGGGATAGATTTGAGTGGAGTGCAGTAGAATGGATTGGGTAGGTTAGATTGAGTGAGTGGGGGTATATTGGAATGGAATGAAGTGGACTGCAGGATAGATTGGATCGTTATGGAGGTGATTGGGGTAAATTGAAGTAGAGTAGGGTAGACTGAGTTAGACTAGGGTAGATTAAAGTGGGGTAGATTGGAGTAGATGCGGGTACATTAAAGTGGAGTGAGATAATTTGGAGTGGGGTGGAGTAGGGTGAGTGGGGTAGAGTGGAGTGGTGTGTCGTAGAGTGAGTAGCATGGAGTCAAGTGGCGTATCGTAGAGTGTCTTAGAGTGGAGCGACGTGGCTTAGAGTGGCGTAGTATTGAGTATGCATGGTATGGTAGTGCAGTGCCACTACAGACCATACTTTTTCAATTGAAATGATCATTACATTTGCACCAAAATATGGTTTAACTGCACACAAAAGACAATGGGCCCGATAATGAGTCTGGCGGTCTGAAGACTACCAGACTCACAGTGGTGGTCGGAACGCCACGGTCGTGGTGGTCCAATCACCACATTATGACTGTTGTGGAGCTGCCACAGTCCGACTGCTGACACCTCCAGGCTACCGCCAGCCTGCAGCCTGGCAGTCTCGGCGGTTGTAATCAGTCAGGGCAGCAATGCAAGAAGCACTGCCCTGGGGATTACGAGTCACCATCCGCCAGCCTTTCCACGGCAGTTTACACCACCATGGAAAGGCTGGCATGATGGAGGTGTTGGAGGCCTAAGCATAAGCAGTGCAGTGGCCCCCATGCACAGCCCCGTCATGCATTCCACGGCCTCTTCCGCCCGCCAAACTCATAATGAGGTCCAATGTGTACAAATCACCTAACCTCATGTACTGATGTCTTTTGGTCGTATTCAAATATTTATTTCCACCACACTTCAGAATTACATAAAAAAGTCCTTTATTTGTTCTAATTCTGATATATTCTGAAGGAACAGCAGTTATAACAAGGTTTGGGCAAAGGGAGGGACAAACTCAAGCTGCACAGCCTAAAGCAAATAAAGCCAGCAAACAGAAAGCTAAAATGTGATTTACAATCCACAAAGCCAATCGCATGCATCAGGCGGAATGCATTTCTAGGTCAGCATTCTGGATGTCCCCAAAATGTCTTTAGCAAATCAGACAGCTGTGCAGTGTGGTAGACTTCAACCTAAAAAGGTAAGCCACAGGAAAAAAGTGCCTGTTCTAGTGGATTTCACTCTTTAATGTAGACTGGAAGGTTTTGGTAAAGGTCCTGGCAAACTGATTGAGTGGGACTGCTGACACCTTGGTAACCCTGAACCAAAAAGGCTTGTAGCCCTTACAGTCCACAAGGCATAATCTCAGATGGTGGTTTGGTTGTGGTTGTCTGGCAATTAGATACCTCATGAGCAAACATGTGGCGTTGATGGTTTTGGATGCTGAAAAGGCATTTGGTTCACTGGAATGGCCGTATCTGTGGGCACTTCTTGAGAAAAAGGATTTTAGCTCATCCTTTCTGGCTTGGGTGAAGCTGCTGTACAATCAGACAATTGCCAGATTTAAGTTTAATACCACCATTTCAAAGCATTTCAGGTAGGTAAGGGGGACATGGCAAGGATATTCACTGCCCCCTTTGCAGTAGCAATGGGACCATTGGCAACTTGTGTGCAACAGGATGTCCTGATTCAGAGTCTATTGTGGGATCCAGAGTGAGATGATGTCATATTTACAAGCAGACAAACTTTTACTGGTATTAAGGAACCTAGAGGGTTTAGTCTGGAGGGTTCTTGAAATCCTGGCTACATTTGCTGAATATATGGTGGTCATATTTATTGACGTACATCAGTTCTATATCCCCTGACTGAATGGAGGCCTGTGGCTGGCTGCAAATTCCCTCTGAAATAGGAACTGGTAGGGTTCACATATGTAGGAATCTACATGACAACTAACCAAGTGCTGTTCTGTGGTCATATTTGCGGCACAATACTGGAATAGTATAAGAGGGATGTTGGATACTGGATGCCCAAGTTATTTAATATTTTACACAATGTTTCCCTTTGAGGTTCCCAACAGTCTTTTCTGGTTGGTGGACGAGGCAACAAGATTGCTGTTCTTGGACATTCAGCCCTAAGGATAGCCCTATCCACACTAACTAGGAAACCAGAGGCCTTAGGGGGGTTTGAGGAATAGCGCTTTGGAGCTTGCACCTTTATTACTGGGAATCCCAGTTGCTGGTTGTCAATGATTGGGTGTTGCAGCAGGAGCTTTTAGCGGATGGGACAGCAATAGATCATAATGGATGTTTGCCAACCCTGTATGGTAGGAGACGAAAGATGCGATTTCTGCCTTTAGGGTCAAAAGCAGTGACTCAGAAACTGGGCTGGAAGGACACCATCCGACCATGGCTAAAAGCACTAAAAAGGGGGTCGGGGTTAATCCTTAGTCGGCCCCGGGGACACCTTCCCCCAGGTGTCACTAGTTGAGAGCCACGAGGAGAGAGCACCATGGTCCCGCAATCTCACTGCATAGTGCAGAAGCAGACACAGCTACCGCCCAGAGGGAGCAGCTGTCTTTCCATACTCCCTCTGCAATGGAGCAATATTTGTTTATCTGCCTGCCAGCGTGTAGGCAGGGAAACATAAGTCTGCTTCCAACTGATGGCAGAATGTTTAAATCACCCACCAGCTGGGAGGAGACATGCCTTCCCTGCCGGCAATTTTGCAGGCAGGTTTGCTCCCATCTGACAAGAGATTTAAAAATGTGCTCGCCATGCAGGAGCAAATCCAACACAGAGGGACAGGCTCAGGGAGGTGGGGTACACCTTCCCCTTTCTTCCAAAGTTTAGCCACAGTGGCTGTAGACCCCTGGGGTCTTCTTGGGCTCGGGGAGGGGGGGTTATCAGTCCCTCAGTCCCCTCCCCTTTTTTATGCTTTCGGCCATGGAAGATGGGTTCCTTGCAGCCTAACAAGGCTCAGGGAGTGGGGCTTTGAGCCCCCTCCCCTTAATACAGTAGGCCCTGGGGGATTGAGTCCCCGGGGCAGTCATTAGCTCAGTGCGCGGGGGTACTGTTAGCCCATATCACTTTACATAAGGCAACAATCCCCCGCAGCTGGAGCACAAAATGGGCTCTGGTAGGGAGATAATACCCACAACCCCTCCCAAATTATTTTAAAAGAAAATGGTGAGGATGGTGCAGGGTATCCTTACCCAGCATGGTAGCAGATGGAGCAGGGTATCCTTACCCAGACCCCTCATAATATTTTCATTTTATACTTCAAAACAGGGGACTACGTCCCCGAGTCATGTAATGGCTGCCAGCAACGTTTTTCTCATATTGCTCTCAGACAATTAGAGCCTTGCTCCCATGGATGCAAGTTGGTCCTAGGGAAAATGAAAAGCTCCCAGAGCCAATCAGGAGGCTTCATTTTCTAAAACTGGGTTAGAGTAACTCTCACAAGACCCTCTCTTAAGGAATCATCCAGATATAGAAATATTTTGGAACCTTCATTTTTCAAAAAATACTCAACAGTTTACACCAAATCACAAAAAGCACAATCTACCAACCAAGATTTAGCTTCCTGCCAAATTTGGTGTAATGCTCTTCAGCAGTTTTTGTGGTAGTGTTTCTTAAAGAAGTCTATGGGAAATTCACAGGGGACATATGGTTTGGGACCCCCCCCTTTTCTTCGTGGTTCCAATGCAATTGTAATGATAAATATTCTTTAATGGTGTCAAAATTTTCATTACAATTTTGAACCTGCTACTTTTTTAAATTTAGCATTTTCCTGCCCGTAACCCTTTGTGTATGCATCCTATCTTGGGTCACATGACTGGGTGTAGCTGACAGACTTAGTCAATTCGTCCCAGACAGACACACAATAGTGGGATTAGGTGTGCCTCTGTAGGCAATCAACTGGCAGGATGAGGTGGCGGACCTGAATAGGCTGTGTCCGGTAGCTCACAATGGGCATAACAACCATGTATTCTCACTGCAACCAGCTTGGAGCCGGGGCAAGGGAGTCATAAAATTCCAAGAACTTTAAAGAGCCTTTCCAGAAACTTCTCCCACCTTCCAGGAGAAGGGAACCAGGGTATAAAAATAGGACCTTCAGACCCACTCTCCAGTTCACTTCTGGCCCTGTGGAAGGACTCTGAGGACAACCCCTGTGACCTGTTGTGCACTCTGCTAGACTGCTGTGGTACCTGGAAGGACTGTCCTTCTGCCTGGATTCATCCTTGAACCCTCAGAGGCCAGCCCTACTGTTTTACCTGCTTCTATCATCTGCACCCAGGACTATCAGAAGTGTCTCCAAGGGCTAGTTTGCTGGCCTCCTGCTCAGAGCCACAGGGACTTGACAGGCTCCCAACATCCTGAACCCACACCATTCTCCAGCATGAGTCCTGAACCCCAAGAGGTCTCCATCCACTCCAGGGCCTTGGTTGTGGTGCCAAAGGTGCCCAGACGGCTATTTCCCAGAACTGAAGATAGACAAAATGTGGTCAAAAAGTGCTCTGAGAACCAGGAGACCTTTACCAACATTATCGCCTATTCGCCTGAGGTGTATCGCCAGACAGATTGACTTTGTTGCTTCTCCCACTACGTTCTTCTCCACAGCAGCAAATACATTTCAGCGGACCTTCACTAAAGGGTGTATCTGACCTTGTAGAACTTTCTTCTGCTACAGGCCTCTGCTTTGTCCCGCTGGAGATTTTCAACTTCCATTTTGGCAACAAAGTACAAAGGTGAAAATCTTCATTGTGGCTTCGCTCCAAGGCCATCCAATGATGACCCTCCCTCCTTGGACACTCTTTCAGTCTTGCCCCGCTGAACTTCTACCTCCGCATACATTTTTCTCTCAAAATGTTTCCAAGTCCAAAAGGTAAGCACTGACCAGGACCAAACCACTTCTTCTATCCTAACAGTGCTCAATCGTTTGCAGCCTAACCTTTCGGTTTAGACACAATCTCACATGATTAGATGTCCACGGTTGGCACTCTGATCCAAGATAAATAATTTGACATTAGAGTGACCCCTTTTTAAATTCTGCCTTAGTTTTTCAATTGGGTGTTTTCCCCTTATCTAAAGGAAAGTACCTTATCTTCCTTTTTGCACCATGGAAATGTATTCCTGCAACTTTGACACCCTCAGCAGAACTGAGCTGCTGATACTCTGCAAACAAGGAGGGGCGGAAAGCAGACAAGAAGGCTACCAAGCTCGATCACCAGTTAGCCTTAAGGGCCTTTGAAGAGGTGCAGAGTTGGCAAGACACCTCTGGGGAAGATGAGATGGATGACAGAGTAGAATGGAGCACAGACAGAGGAGGAGGAGGGGGGGAGAGCAAGCCAAGCGTCCTGATCTGCCAGGGTAGCCCAACTCAACCCCAGCAGATGACCTACGTGACCTGGATGCTCAGGATGGGGCAGTGTGCCGTGTGTCTGCCAGGTGCCTGATCCTACAGGAGCCGGAGGACACAAAGGAGAGGAAACTCAAACCGTAGCTTGCCACACTGAGGATGGAGGAGAAGAGGCTGCTCACACCTCAGACAACCAACATCCGAATTTCTCGCAGACTGTGAAAAGAAGAAAAGTTTTCACACTTTTAAACATTCAATTCAAGTATGGTATTGTCATTTTAGGCTAGAATATAAGGATCAATATGTTGTAAAATACAAAAGCCATGCACTTCGCAGAGCATGTTGACTGTGTGCAGTATCACAATATTGTAGGAACAGTGATTTGCTCAGGCATCATTCAAGAACGCTTTTGTGAGATGAACACAGGAACCACTGTTTCCTCATCCTTTCTGGCTTTGGTGAAGCTGCTGTACAATCAGACAATTGCCAGATTTAAGTTTAATACCACCATTTCAAAGCATTTCAGGTAGGTAAGGGGGACATGGCAAGGATATTCACTGCCCCCTTTGCAGTAGCAATGGGACCATTGGCAACTTGTGTGCAACAGGATGTCCTGATTCAGAGTCTATTGTGGGATCCAGAGTGAGATGATGTCATATTTACAAGCAGACAAACTTTTACTGGTATTAAGGAACCTAGAGGGTTTAGTCTGGAGGGTTCTTGAAATCCTGGCTACATTTGCTGAATATATGGTGGTCATATTTATTGGCGTACATCAGTTCTATATCCCCTGACTGAATGGAGGCCTGTGGCTGGCTGCAAATTCCCTCTGAAATAGGAACTGGTAGGGTTCACATATGTAGGAATCTACATGACAACTAACCAAGTGCTGTTCTGTGGTCATAATTGCGACACAATACTGGAATAGTATAAGAGGGATGTTGGATACTGGATGCCAAAGTTATTTAATATTTTACACAATGTTTCCCTTTGAGGTTCCCAACAGTCTTTTCTGGTTGGTGGACGAGGCAACAAGATTGCTGTTCTGGGACATTCGGCCCTAAGGATAGCCCTATCCACACTAACTAGGAAACCAGAGGCCTTACGGGGGTTTGAGGAATAGCGCTTTGGAGCTTGCACCTTTATTACTGGGAATCACAGTTGCTGGTTGTCAATGATTGGGTGTTGCAGCAGGAGCTTTTAGCGGATGGGACAGCAATAGATCATAATGGATGTTTGCCAACCCTGTATGGTAGGAGACGAAAGATGCAATTTCTGCCTTTAGGGTCAAAAACAGTGACTCAGAAACTGGGCTGGAAGGACACCATCCGACCATGGCTAAAAGCACTAAAAAGGGGGTCGGGTTAATCCTTAGTCGGCCCCGGGGACACCTTCCCCCAGGTGTCACTAGTTGAGAGCCACGAGGAGAGAGCACCATGGTCCCGCAATCTCACTGCATAGTGCAGAAGCAGACACAGCTACCGCCCAGAGGGAGCAGCTGTCTTTCCATACTACCTCTGCAATTGAGCAATATTTGTTTATCTGCCTGCCAGCGTGTAGGCAGGGAAACATAAGTCTGCTTCCAACTGATGGCAGAATGTTTAAATCACCCACCAGCTGGGAGGAGACATGCCTTCCCTGCCGGCAATTTTGCAGGCAGGTTTGCTCCCATCTGACAAGAGATTTAAAAATGTGCTCGCCATGCAGTAGCAAATCCAACCCAGAGGGACAGGCTCAGGGAGGTGGGGTACACCTTCCCCTTTCTTCCAAAGTTTAGCCACAGTGGCTGTAGACCCCTGGGGTCTTCTTGGGCTCGGGGGGTTATCAGTCCCTCAGTCCCCTCCCCTTTTTTATGATTTCGGCCATGGAAGATGGGTTCCTTGCAGCCTAACAAGGCTCAGGGAGTGGGGCTTTGAGCCCCCTCCCCTTAATACAGTAGGCCCTGGGGGATTGAGTCCCCGGGGCAGTCATTAGCTCAGTGCGCGGGGGACTGTTAGCCCATATCACTTTACATAAGGCAACAATCCCCCGCAGCTGGAGCACAAAATGGGCTCTGGTAGGGAGATAATACCCACAACCCCTCCCAAATTATTTTAAAAGAAAATGGTGAGGATGGTGCAGGGTATCCTTACCCAGCATGGTAGCAGATGGAGCAGGGTATCCTTACCCAGACCCCTCATAATATTTTCATTTTATACTTCAAAACAGGGGACTACGTCCCCGAGTCATGTAATGGCTGCCAGCAACGTTTTTCTCATATTGCTCTCAGACAATTAGAGCCTTGCTCCCATGGATGCAAGTTGGTCCTAGGGAAAATGAAAAGCTCCCAGAGCCAATCAGGAGGCTCCATTTTCTAAAACTGGGTTAGAGTAACTCTCACAAGAGCCTCTCTTAAGGAATCATCCAGATATAGGAATATTTTGGAACCTTCATTTTTCAAAAAATACTCAACAGTTTACACCAAATCACAAAAAGCACAATCTACCAACCAAGATTTAGCTTCCTGCCAAATTTGGTGTAATGCTCTTCAGCAGTTTTTGTGGTAGTGTTTCTTAAAGAAGTCTATGGGAAATGCACAGGGGACATATGGTTTGGGACCCCCCCCCTTTTCTTCGTGGTTCCAATGCAATTGTAATGATAAATATTCTTTAATGGTGTCAAAATTTTCATTACAATTTTGAACCTGCTACTTTTTTAAATTTAGCATTTTCCTGCCCGTAACCCTTTGTGTATGCATCCTATCTTGGGTCACATGACTGGGTGTAGCTGACAGACTTTGTCAATTCGTCCCAGACAGACACACAATAGTGGGATTAGGTGTGCCTCTGTAGGCAATCAACTGGCAGGATGAGGTGGCGGACCTGAATAGGCTGTGTCCGGTAGCTCACAATGGGCATAACAACCATGTATTCTCACTGCAACCAGCTTGGAGCCGGGGCAAGGGAGTCATAAAATTCCAAGAACTTTAAAGAGCCTTTCCAGAAACTTCTCCCACCTTCCAGGAGAAGGGAACCAGGGTATAAAAATAGGACCTTCAGACCCACTCTCCAGTTCACTTCTGGCCCTGTGGAAGGACTCTGAGGACAACCCCTGTGACCTGTTGTGCACTCTGCTAGACTGCTGTGGTACCTGGAAGGACTGCCCTTCTGCCTGGATTCATCCTTGAACCCTCAGAGGCCAGCCCTACTGTTTTACCTGCTTCTATCATCTGCACCCAGGACTATCAGAAGTGTCTCCAAGGGCTAGTTTGCTGGCCTCCTGCTCAGAGCCACAGGGACTTAACAGGCTCCCAACATCCTGAACCCACACCATTCTCCAGCATGAGTCCTGAACCCCAAGAGGTCTCCATCCACTCCAGGGCCCTTGGTTGTGGTGCCAAAGGTGCCCAGACGGCTATTTCCCAGAACTGAAGATAGACAAAATGTGGTCAAAAAGTGCTCTGAGAACCAGGAGACCTTTACCAACATTATCGCCTATTCGCCTGAGGTGTACCACCAGACAGACTGACTTTGTTGCTTCTCCCACTACGTTCTTCTCCACAGCAGCAAATCCATTTCAGCGGAACTTCACTAAAGGGTGTATCTGACCTTCTAGAACTTTCTTCTGCTACAGGCCTCTGCTTTGTCCCGCTGGAGATTTTCAACTTCCATTTTGGCAACAAAGTACAAAGGTGAAAATCTTCATTGTGGCTTCGCTCCAAGGCCATCCAATGATGACCCTCCCTCCTTGGACACTCTTTCAGTCTTGCCCCGCTGAACTTCTACCTCTGCATACATTTTTCTCTCAAAATGTTTCCAAGTCCAAAAGGTAAGCACTGACCAGGACCAAACCACTTCTTCTATCCTAACAGTGCTCAATCGTTTCCAGCCTAATCTTTCGGTTTAGACACAATCTCACATGATTAGATGTCCACGGTTGGCACTCTGATCCAAGATAAATAATTTGACATTAGAGTGACCCCTTTTTAAATTCTGCCTTAGTTTTTCAATTGGGTGTTTTCCCCTTATCTAAAGGAAAGTACCTTATCTTCCTTTTTGCACCATGGAAATGTATTCCTGCAACTTTGACACCCTCAGCAGAACTGAGCTGCTGATACTCTGCAAACAAGCAGGGGCTGAAAGCAGACAAGAAGGCTACCAAGCTCGATCACCAGTTAGCCTTAAGGGCCTTTGAGGAGGTGCAGAGTTGGCAAGACACCTCTGGGGAAGATGAGATGGATGACAAAGAGTAGAATGGAGCATAGACAGAGGAGGAGGAGGGGGGGAGAGCAAGCCAAGCGTCCTGATCTGTCAGGGTAGCCCAACTCAACCCCAGCAGATGACCTACGTGACCTGGATGCTCAGGATGGGGCAGTGTGCCATGTGTCTGCCAGGTGCCTGATCCTACAGGAGCCGGAGGACACAAAGAAGAGGAAACTCAAACCGTAGCTTGCCACACTGAGGATGGAGGAGAAGAGGCTGCTCACACCTCAGACAACCAACATCCGAATTTCTCGCAGACTGTGAAAAGAAGAAAAGTTTTCACACTTTTAAACATTCAATTCAAGTATGGTATTGTCATTTTAGGCTAGAATATAAGGATCAATATGTTGTAAAATACAAAAGCGATGCACTTCACAGAGCATGTTGACTGTTTGCAGTATCACAATATTGTAGGAACAGTGATTTGCTCAGGCATCATTCAAGAACGCTTTTGTGAGATGAACACAGGAACCACTGTTTCCTCATCCTTTCTGGCTTTGGTGAAGCTGCTGTACAATCAGACAATTGCCAGATTTAAGTTTAATACCACCATTTCAAAGCATTTCAGGTAGGTAAGGGGGACATGGCAAGGATATTCACTGCCCCCTTTGCAGTAGCAATGGGACCATTGGCAACTTGTGTGCAACAGGATGTCCTGATTCAGAGTCTATTGTGGGATCCAGAGTGAGATGATGTCATATTTACAAGCAGACAAACTTTTACTGGTATTAAGGAACCTAGAGGGTTTAGTCTGGAGGGTTCTTGAAATCCTGGCTACATTTGCTGAATATATGGTGGTCATATTTATTGGCGTACATCAGTTCTATATCCCCTGACTGAATGGAGGCCTGTGGCTGGCTGCAAATTCCCTCTGAAATAGGAACTGGTAGGGTTCACATATGTAGGAATCTACATGACAACTAACCAAGTGCTGTTCTGTGGTCATAATTGCGGCACGATACTGGAATAGTATAAGAGGGATGTTGGATACTGGATGCCAAAGTTATTTAATATTTTACACAATGTTTCCCTTTGAGGTTCCCAACAGTCTTTTCTGGTTGGTGGACGAGGCAACAAGATTGCTGTTCTGGGACATTCGGCCCTAAGGATAGCCCTATCCACACTAACTAGGAAACCAGAGGCCTTAGGGGGGTTTGAGGAATAGCGCTTTGGAGCTTGCACCTTTATTACTGGGAATCACAGTTGCTGGTTGTCAATGATTGGGTGTTGCAGCAGGAGCTTTTAGCGGATGGGACAGCAATAGATCATAATGGATGTTTGCCAACCCTGTATGGTAGGAGACGAAAGATGCAATTTCTGCCTTTAGGGTCAAAAGCAGTGACTCAGAAACTGGGCTGGAAGGACACCATCCGACCATGGCTAAAAGCACTAAAAAGGGGGTCGGGTTAATCCTTAGTCGGCCCCGGGGACACCTTCCCCCAGGTGTCACTAGTTGAGAGCCACGAGGAGAGAGCACCATGGTCCCGCAATCTCATTGCATAGTGCAGAAGCAGACACCGCTACCGCCCAGAGGGAGCAGCTGTCTTTCCATACTCCCTCTGCAATGGAGCAATATTTGTTTATCTGCCTGCCAGCGTGTAGGCAGGGAAACATAAGTCTGCTTCCAACTGATGGCAGAATGTTTAAATCACCCACCAGCTGGGAGGAGACATGCCTTCCCTGCCGGCAATTTTGCAGGCAGGTTTGCTCCCATCTGACAATAGATTTAAAAATGTGCTCGCCATGCAGGAGCAAATCCAACCCAGAGGGACAGGCTCAGGGAGGTGGGGTACACCCTACCCTTTCTTCCAAAGTTTAGCCACAGTGGCTGTAGACCCCTGGGGTCTTCTTGGGCTCGGGGAGGGGGGGGGGGGGGGTTATCAGTCCCTCAGTCCCCTCCCCTTTTTTATGATTTCAGCCATGGAAGATGGGTTCCTTGCAGCCTAACAAGGCTCAGGGAGTGGGGCTTTGAGCCCCCTCCCCTTAATATAGTAGGCCCTGGGGGATTGAGTCCCCGGGCAGTCAAGAGCTCAGTGCGTGGGGGGACTGTCAGCCCATATCACTTTACATAAGGCAACAATCCCCCGCAGCTGGAGCACAAAATGGGCTCTGGTAGGGAGATAATACCCACAACCCCTCCCAAATTATTTTAAAAGAATGAGGTGAGGATGGTGCAGGGTATCCTTACCCAGCATGGTAGCAGATGGAGCAGGGTATCCTTACCCAGACCCCTCATAATATTTTCATTTTATACTTCAAAACAGGGGACTACGTCCCAGAGTCATGTAATGGCTGCCAGCAACGTTTTTCTCATATTGCTCTCAGACAATTAGAGTCTTGTTCCCATGGATGCAAGTTGGTCCTAGGGAAAATGAAAAGCTCCCAGAGCCAATCAGGAGGCTCCATTTTCTAAAACTGGGTTAGAGTAACTCTCACAAGAGCCTCTCTTAAGGAATCATCCAGATATAGAAATATTTTTTAACCTTCATTTTTCAAAAAATACTCAACAGTTTACACCAAATCACAAAAGCACAATATACCAACCAAGATTTAGCTTCCTGCCAAATTTGGTGTAATGCTCTTCAGCAGTTTTTGTGGTAGTGTTTCTTAAAGAAGTCTATAGGAAATGCACAGGGAACATATGGTTTGCCCCCCCCCCCTTTTCTTCGTAGCCCAACTCAACCCCAGCAGATGACCTACGTGACCTGGATGCTCAGGATGGGGCAGTGTGCCGTGTGTCTGTGCCTGATCCTACAGGAGCCGGAGGACACAAAGGAGAGGAAACTCAAACCGTAGCTTTCCACACTGAGGATGGAGGAGAAGAGGCTGCTCACACCTCAGACAACCAACATCCGAATTTCTCGCCGACTGCGAAAAGAAGAAAAGTTTTCACACTTTTAAACATTCAATTCAAGTATGGTATTGTCATTTTAGGCTAGAATATAAGGATCAATATGTTGTAAAATACAAAAGCGATGCACTTCGCAGAGCGTGTTGACTGTGTGCAGTATCACAATATTGTAGGAACAGTGATTTGCTCAGGCATCATTCAAGAACGCTTTTGTGAGATGAACACAGGAACAGCTGTTTAAGGAAGCGGACCAGGGGGGCCGGTGGCGGTGTGGTGTGTGTTGGAGCGTGGAGGGAGGGGGGGGGGGGGGACTTGTTTCTTTTACTTGAAGAAATTGCCAATCATGTATTTAACGTGGGTACTGTGCAGGCGTCAGTGTACTTATGCTGAACTTCTACTGCTGGCGGTGTTATTACCATTCAGTCACACTCCCAGGAATGTGTGTTCGTGTTGACTTGGGTGTGCGTTGGCATACAGCCATAACAATGCTCAGGTTACTGCAGTTCAGCGGGACAGCGCAATAAGTAAATGGATCATTGTGAACAGACTGAAATAGATAAGGATTATTTCGGACGCTTAATCAAATTATTTTACTAAGTAATCCAGTCTATATTTGTTTTTCAGATTACCTGGTCGATTGCTTCCTGGATGATCGTAGGCGTGGGTTTGGAGCAAAAACAGTTCAAGAAATGTCTTGATTCCATCTCGTATCCTTTCCCACAGCCAAATGTTATAAACATAGGTGACATATCCCGTTCTAGATTAATAGTCTATGGAAAATGAGATGTGCCTGATGGGTACTGCTGACAGTGTGTTTTGTCACATTTTCACTTTACAGGAGTGTTAGTATGGCATCATCTAGGGAGAGTGTTTGGGTTTCAAATATATTTGCCAATTTTAACCCTTTAACATGTATTTCTTAAAATACTTTTAATACACAATATGCAAACTATGCATTAATGTGATTCTCACACTTATTTCCAAACCTGGAAGTCCTAATATTTTTCTCCCCAAGGAATAATTAGTGTAACATGAAAATGACGAGTGACAGGAGCAATTTTTTATAGCTCTCTAGGGACATGATCAAGTAGGAATCGTAATTGCAAAAGTGTGAAGTAAGAACACATCGCTGGGAAGGAAGTGTTGCTCTCATACTAGCAGCAAACAAAGAAACATCTGTACTGCCTCATCGCACACACAACTGTTGACAAAAAAAAAAACTCTTGGTGTGTTTAAGCATAGATTTAGCACATTAAAAAGCGTCATTTTCACTAACAGCGATTAATCGCTTCAAATAAGTTTGTTTGTGGAGGAAAAAGCAACAGAAAAAATAAACATTTTCTGACTGCTCGTGAAGGCAAACATTGGATGCAAATGCTTAGCTATAGAAATAATAAAGAAAAGACAGAAAACGTGCGAGGACGTAGGATCCCGCTGGTTGCAGTCAAAGTTTATGCAAATTAACATTTGCAAAATTAGGGGACACAAAGCAAAAGAGAATCTACGAATTACTATAGTAAGAGGAAACAATACTGAAAACCTTTTTATCGTTGTCTATCATCTAAATTTGCTTTATTCTTTAGCTGGCATTTAACTACTGCCAACCATGTACGTTCTTTATCGGCCTTCTGAAGCTGAAAGTGTATCCATATTGCATATTACTTGGATAAAAACCGGTCACCGTGAGTGTTTCACATTCTGCAGCTACAACGATTGCTATGCATTGGTATATGTACAGTGGTAGTGACTTCAAGATGCCCCCAGACAACAGAAAAGAAACAGAAAATTATCATTGTTTATATTCACAAAAAGGAAGCAACCCTAGATTGGCTTCTTTCCAGAACATTAGAAAGTCAGGCTGCAGGTGCTCTCCCAGTGCTTAATTTGGGAATAAAAACGTGCTGGTGCTCAAAGCTCTCCTCTTGAATACGCAGCTGCTGCAATTAAATGCGGGAACACGGAATACTAAGGCAGCGTAATCCTGAAGCTATCTCGGGCCTCCTCAATCCTTATAAAGCCATTCCCTGCCCCTTTAGCTCACTCTTGCAGCTTTCTACTTTCTCCCTTTGTGACGCTTTTTCATTTTTTCCTTCTTCCGTCTTTCCCATATGTGTCTTTTACTCGCAGCAAATGCTTGAGACAGAAGAATAAGCCCTGGCCCTCAAAAATAAGTGCTGGTGCTCAGCACCAGAAACAACAAGCACAAATTAAGCACTGTGCTCTCCAGAACATAGTTCCACAATTGCAAAGCTACAACACTAGAACCCCACTCTTGGTGAAAAAAAGTTGCATAAGGCCTCCTGAGAATGAAAGCCGTCACACAAAATGGATCGAGATAACGCTGATATATAATGTATGGTAGAGGCCCCTCAATATACCCGTAAATGTAGGTGCGCAGTGCTAGCGCGCCGGTCCTTAATAAGTAAACTTATAAAGGGACACGTATAGGTCGATGAAGCTTTTGATTTTGCATGGAGTATCCTAGTTACGGTGTAACCGATGTTCATTAATAATCAATACACAACTCAACAACTCAATAACCATTAAGCGAAACATTAATAGTTAATAACATCGCACCATGACATTCAGTTGTAAATAACTACAAAGCAATATGCATTTTATCAATTTCATTTCCCTATTAGTTACAATACTAAGTCATGGGATTCATTCAAACTTTATTCCAAGCAAATCCGTATTAATTCATTAGAAGGTGCCAAAAACATATTCTAATCAAAACTTGCATCAGAGTACATTCTAAAGCAGTAGCATAAGTCAATAATTGAATCAGGAATGAATAGGTCAACATGAAATTGCGAAATTCAGCAAATCAGTTCATCAATCATCTCTATAGTTGTCAATGTCTAGAACTGGAACCTCACCTAACCCAGATTAGCATTAGCATGTGGGACGTCATGCGAAAACAATTTAAAACACGAATTTGGAAAAACATCTAGCTAAAAGGAAAACTATTAGACAGCGCAGTTGGTACCTAGAAAGAAAAGGCACAAAAGGTAATTCAGTCACATTGTCATAGCTACCTATACACGGTATGGATCAGCAACAAAGTCTGTCTTCGTCTTCAGGTCACCAATCGATCAGCATCTCATCAGGCTCTCAAGAGCATAAGCCCAATGACAGAGTCTCAAATCTCTTCGATTTTATAGTCTCTCTCTCCGGACATCTGCACCTAACATCGCCCTCCATCCATCTAAAGTTTTCTCCCTTTGTCATGACATTATATAACAGTCACCCAGACTATCCCCCAATTCCTAATTGGTCAAATAATCACAAGTTATGACTCTGTCCAATTACATATTTACTCCAAATCTTCTAAATTGTAGTATTGTACAATTCTCAGATTGTTGATTGGTTCACTTTACGATGTCCTCATCATCCGGCTGGTCAGGTATCGAAAATGTTGCTGCTTCTTCTCCAGTCAGTGTCTCCATTGTTCAAGTCTTGGGAAAGTACATTCTGAATGCTTTACACAGTCCTTGATACACATTTTGATTTCCTCATCTCCTGTCCATCGATTCATGCATTGGATTTTAGCTGAGCAGATTTTATTAAACAACGAGCAGTTCATGGTCAGTTCAGCACCCCAGCATTTCTACATTGAGCGTTAATATTCGGCTTCTGCACGAGGCCTGGCAACACCGGGCCACTACTTCAGCTAAGTTAAGCTCTACAATATAATGCAAAACATATGTTATATCTTTCAATATGACATATAACTATAGTATTCAGTAAGTGCTTCCATATTTCATACGTTAATCATTTTATTAGTACATTTGTGAATCTTGGTGATCGCTCTCTGAGGGCACATTTTCAAACATGCACATTAATTTTTCTACATTAATCGATTTCTACAATTTTTCTTTATTCAAAATACTTAAACATTCATTAATACATTCGCTGTAGCAGCAGCCAGCATGGAATGAGTGATCAACACTTTGGAAAGAGAAGTCGCTACACCTACTTGGAATGGGAGCTTGGTATTAGTGCACGGCTGGTTTGGGCGAGATTAGTGACAGTTGGTGAATGATTAAGGAACAATGGGAAATTACATCAAACGCTCTTTTAGGATTCAAAGATTGTTTTAACTGGTTAAGGTGGGCATTTCCCAAAGGAGTATTTTTTAACAAACCTTAACAAATGAGGCAGGTTTAAGCAAATGGACAAATAAACGAGTCAAAGCTATGTAAAGGTTTAAAGCTACTTTTCTGGAAGTTCTAATCCAAGAATTAGTTTAGAAATTTAGTGGCTAGTTATGGACACTGGCCAAACCCTTCATAGGACTTAAAAGGTCCTTTAAACAAGTTTTGACATTGCAAATGCATGTGGTTTGCTTGTAAAACAAAGGATAGACACATTGTGGAACAATAACTTGACTAATACAAAATAGTTAGACATAAAATGCGGCCACTTGAGCTGCAAAATAATGTGTCAAATGTGCAGTGTGCACAATCGACATGTGCCGCAGGTCAGTAGTATGAACTACATTAATATGTGTAGCCAGATGCTAAATTGGCAAAAACCTATTTGTGCAGCTTATTGCTGCTAATTCAGTTTGCGAAAATGTAATTGAATGTCTATCATGGGCCGTATCCAGGGGCCTTGTGCCTAGACTCCAAGCAGCAACGATGGGAACATCTGCAAAGTGCATTAGAAGCAAGCACTAGACTCGCTAACAGAACTGTATTTGTTACTGCCCATGAAAGTGAAAGTAAGCCTTTTAAAACTGCTTCTCTGGTTCTGGTCCATTACTCGCGGAGCTGCAAGCTATCTTCCAACCCCAGTCCTCTTTCACTGGCAGATTTTATCACCGTGGACACACTTGTAATGGTGTGCAAATTAGACAAACAGGACCAGCTTTTCAAAACAAGCATTTCACATTTATAAGATTATGAATGGCATCGACACTCAATGTATGCCATGCTGACAGTTTTCAAATTCACAAACTTCTATTCGGAAGCATGCGTACATATATTGCCCAGAGTGTGAGTGCATATTATGCTATGATTGTGTACTATTGTGTACGTGAAAAGTTTCTTCACTGTAGAAAATGTGAAAGATTCCAAGCGGAGGGACTGAAAAGTGGGGACACTCCTCAAAAATTAGTTTAGCAACATAAATATTAAGGAAAGGGCCATGGAGCACACTGCAAATCATAATCCTGCCAACTCACATATCGCAACCAGGTGTCACACAATATCGTCGCTCTTCACAAAGTCTCCCAGAGAAGAGCAGATATCACACATTGTGCACAAAGTGAGCTGGAAACCCAGGCAGAGAGTAAGTTTTCAGGTCATGGTCCTGGAGACTCAACATAGTCAACATTCACTCAAGTCTTTAAAGCTTCCCAAGGATGTCAGCAGAAGCTTCACAAGTCTTTGTAATTTGTTTGGTTGAGAGTGGGTGGGTATGTATGGACAGCATTGGTCTGCAAGTCACTCCTCCTTCTCTTGACCTCCTACCCCTCCATGTTTGGCAAGGTGATAATGGGTTTAAAGCCTTCCCCACCACCTCTGACACCTCCCTTTCAAGCCCCACCCCTAATGGAGAAAGAAAATAAAGTTGACTGACATGAAATCATCAAATATACCAACAAATGAGGAAGTTCCCCAGGAATAAGGCTGACTCCCATATATATATATAAACCCACTCCTAATATACCAGTGCTTCAAGCCTAGCATGCAGGATGCTCCAACTTTCCAGTCTAGGAGCCTGCCACATGGGGAATCATCACTTACATTGCGGTGAATACAACGAAATGCATTTGCCACGATGCGTTTACCACACATGGCTTTACCATGCATGGCTTTGCCTCGAATATACCTTTACCACGCATGCCTTTAAAACAAATTTCATTGTAAAGGTATGAATGGTAAAGGTGTATGCGTGGTGAAGGTTTTAAAGGTAAGTACAGGTAAGTATTAAGTGGGTTGAGTGATATATGTGTATATATAGTGTTTAGGGTGGGTAACAGTTATTGGTGGTAACTGCATTTTTAAGTTTATGGGTGGGTATGGGTTTTGGGGTAGTAGGGGCATTTTAGGTTTTAGGGTGGTCATGGGTTTTGGGGTGCTAAGGGCATTTTTAGGTTTTAGGATGGGTATGGAGTGGTAAGGGCAATTTGAAGTTTTAGGGTGAGCATGGGTTTTGGGGTGGTAAGGGCATTTTTAGGTTTTACAGTCGGCATGGGTTTTGGGGTATTAAGGGCATTTTTAGGTTTTAGGGTGGGTATGGGTTTTGGGGTGGTAAGGGCATTTTTACGTTTTAGGGTGGGTATGTGTTTTGGGGTGGTAATGTCATTTTTAGGTTTTAAGGTGGGCATGGGTTTTGTGGTAGTAAGGGTATTTTCAGGTTTTAGGGTGGGCATGGGTTTGGGGGTGGTAAGGGTATTTTTAGGTTTTAGGGTGGGTATGGGGTTTGGGATGGTAAGGGGTGTTTAGGTTTTAGTGTGGGTATGGGTTTTGGGGGGTAAGGGCATTTTTAGGTTTTATGGTGGGCATGGGTTTGGGGTAGTAAGGGCATTTTTAGGGTTTAAGCTGGGCATGGGTTTTGGGGTAGTAAGGGTATTTTTAGGTTTTAGGGTAGGTATGGGTTTTGGGGTGATAAGGGCTTTTTTAGGTTTTAGGGTGGGCATGGGTTTGGGGGTGGTAAGGGTATTTTTAGGTTTTAGGGTGGGTATGGGGTTTGGGATGGTAAGGGGTGTTTAGGTTTTAGTGTGGGTATGGGTTTTGGAGTGGTAAGGGTATTTTTAGGTTTTAGGGTGGGTATGGGGTTTGGGATGGTAAGGGGTGTTTAGGTTTTAGTAGGGGTATGGGTTTTGGGGTGGGAAAGGGTGTTTAGGTTTTAGGGTAGGTAGGGTTTGGATGGAAAGGTGTGTGTGTGTGTATATATATATATATATATATATATATATATATATATATAAAAAAAAAAAAAGATGTACTTACCTCTAGTTTTTACCATGCAGATGCCTTTACCCACTATGCTTTTACTACAAAATGTTCATGGTAAAGACATTCGTGGGAAAAGCATATGCATTGTAAAAACTTTTTGTCGTAAGTGCATGCGTGGCAATGACCATGCATTGTACTTACCGCATTGTAGGTGCATGCGTTGTTCCATCATACACCCGTCACATGTCACATTCAGGATATACATTGGAACTGCAAATTATGTAAACACAAACTACAAGCATTAGCTCAAAAAGAAGTCATAGACGCAATGGCAAAAGGAACACAACATCATGCCAGCCTCACCATTCACTGTGTGCGCAATAACAATATGTAATTTTCAGATATCAAAGACATATCAACTACGCTGAAAAAAGGCAATTTCTACTGTGGTCTGATTCTGGACAACTGTAAGAAATTGGGTTGTTGGTTGAGTGGGGATGTCTGTTAATCCTAATCAAGCAACAGCTACAATCTGTGTAAGGGCGAACCACAATAGTCTCTAAATTAACCTGTGTTTAACCCTCGGTTAGGTTGGCACATAAGCAAGACTTAACTAAGAGGCAATGTGTTAAGTATGTAGAAGCACACAAAAAGTAATATGGGGAAAACTCAACCCAAGAAAAATACCACACCAATTTAGAAAAAGAGTATAATAAAATAAAATTATTTGACATGAAAATGATAAACTAAACCTTTCTACCTAAAAGATCAAAGCATCAACAGTGAACATCTATGAGTGCAAGACTGGGTAAAAGTTGAAAAATATAGCCGACTGAGATACAGCATGAGTCAGATACAAAAAGTGGATTGGGTTGGGACGGCACTTGACTTCAGACTCAGAATAAATTTCACCAACATATGTGAGAAGGTAGGAGCACAGCAAAACTAGGTTGCAGGTAGAGTCCAAGGGGGAAGAGGCGTCATTGGGGAGCTGCTGTACGTACTAGCAATGAAGATTTCCACATTTTGACATAGTCCAATTTTCGGAAGTCAAAAATCTCAGGCAGGATGAGGCTGTAGGCTGCAGCCAACGAGGGCCCCACAAGGCTGGATAACCCTTCTGTGAAGGACCACTAAACAGGATTTGCTGCTGCAGAGAAAAAAGTAGTGGAAGCTGCCGCTAAGTCAGGCCAACAGACGATGTACCTTGGGTGGATAGATAAGCAGGTTGGTCCCATTCTCCTTTCAACTTTCATAGCAGCTTTCCATGTCCTAGGTTTGGAATTTGGCTAGCTTGGTACCTTTATCACCACAACCCCAAGAGTCCAGAACAAGTTAGGCACCACTTGGACGGTGGGTCCAGGTACAGAAAGACAGGTGGAGTCTTTTCGGTCCATGAGGCTCTGATCAGGAGGCCAATCAACTAGCCCTTTCAGTCACTCTGATAGCCCTACGTTCAAGAGTTCCAAAAGGGCTCAAGCAGCAGGTGCAGCAAAGCAGTCTTCTGAAGTACACAGCAGGCCACATCAGCAGGTAGTCTGCTGAAAGTCCTACCATAGGTCCAGAAAGTAACCTAAATGGGAGGTCAGAGGGCGCAATGTTTATACTTGGTCACTTTTTTGAAGTATACGTTTCTAGAGAATTCCCAAAGTGCTTGGAGTTTCTTGCCTCCTCTGCTCTGGCTCCAGCCTTGCTGCCTGAGCAATTAAGTGGAGTGAAGTTCTTTGTGTGAAGGCAGATCACAGCCTATTGAGTTGCAAGTGGGGCTGTGCCCAGCTCCACCCATCCCATCCTACCAGTGATGAATAAACAAAGTCCCACTGCCAACTAAACACAGTCATGTGACCCAGCAAAAGGCTGCAGGCACAAAATAGCTAGGGCACAAAAATGACAACTTTCTAAACGTGGCAGTTTTAAAATGATAACTTAAAATCTGACTTTTCCATTAGAGATGATTTTAAATTACAATCTCTAGGACACATCAAATTAAATCTCTACTTGTTGCCATCTTAAAGTTTGCACTTATTAAATGTAATAAGGCAATCAAATGTTATCCTTTGGGAGAGGTAGGCTTCACAGTAGTGAATACGAATTGAGTTGTTTTTCACTATCAGCCATGTAGAACTTAAAAGTACATGTCTAGCCTTCAAGTTGCAATGCATCTGGTCCTATGGGCTACCTGGGCTCCCTTTAGGGGTAACACGTACAACAAAGTGGAGCTTAAGTCATGGCAAATTGGTGATCATGCCAACTCGAATTGGCAGTTTAAATCTGCATTCAGGCTGAAATGAACCTGGGACATGTTTTAAGGGGCTACTTAAGTGGGTGGCACAGTAAGTGAGGATGTCCCACTAGTAGGATTTCATTTACAGGCCCTGGGTATCTGGTATACCATAGTACTAGAGAATTATAAGTAAATTAAATATGCCAATCAGGCATAAGCCAATTTTACCATGTTTGACGCAGTGAACACAAGCACTTTAGCACTGGTTAGCAGTGTAAAGTGCACAGAATCCATCCTAAGGCCAGTAACAACAAATTCAGCAAAAAATATGATGTAAAGGCAAAATGTTGGGGGATGACTCTGCAGAAGAAGGCCAGATCCAGCAACAACTAAGACACATCCTCACCACACTTGTAGCACACATTCTGAGTGATCGATCACAAAACACTGCACTTAAGAAAGCTACTCACAACTCAGAGATAATAGTGAACCATAGGGTGAGTAGAGAGAGGACATTCACAAGAAGGATCGCACACATCCTTTGGTATGGATTATGAAGATGGATAGGGGGGGATATCATATTCCTCCACTTGTGATTCAGGACATGGTTGTGGAACTGCAGGTGACTGTTCAACAACTGCATCCTACCATACCATCTCTACTTATATCAAGGTACTTATCAAATCAATTTTCTGGCAATTGGTTTATTTCAAAGGACCACTCAAATCACAGGAAGCATCGCATAGAACAGTAAAGCATAGAGCAGATTTTGCAATACCAACTTAACTGTGGGAAGAACAATCTGAACAGGATGGAGGTTCAGCATGACAAGTATTGGTTGGCATGATAGTTTTATGCTGCAACATCTGATGTGTGCTTGGTATAATCTACGGTACACATGCTGTACTATAGTCTCATGAGCATAACGTCCATCTGTACATCAATCAACACCACCAGATTTTCATCAATATTCAAGCCATCTCTAATGCCAAGAGATACTTCATACAGTTACATTCAAACATATCTGCTGAAATATATGAAACAGTATCTGCCATTGCTCTGAGCCTGCAACACAACTGAATGCCACTGACAAAGGAGGCATTTGGCTTCTTAGTGAGTATCTAAACGTAGCTGTGATATTGATAGGAGTGGTTACTGTGGTGCTGAAATGAGAGGATTGGCCACAGAGTCTAAACACAAGTCTGGCATTTAGCATACAGTATTCCAAGCTTTCCCAATGAGAAACTCGCAAGCTTCAGGTAGCCCTCAAGCTATCTGCAAGTAGTGTGCAGCCCAGCCTGCTAAATTAGGATGCCTTACAAGGCTGAATGTATGCCAATATTGAAAAGCATGTATCTAAGACGAAAATGTGTGCACTTTACGAGCTCATAAGCTAATGTTAGGATAATTTTAAAAATACATTTAAAGCTTACATTTGAGTCATAAATCATGCAGCATTGGGAAGCCATGTTACTAATGTTATTACCATGGTGCCAGGGGAATTGTAGCTATGACTGTTCTGTATTACCCATAGAGTTATTCAAATTGATAAAGCCTTTGTTACAGTGCTGATGGTAACCCTACATTATATACTGAGGTGTGGTAGTCTTGCATATTGTGGTCAATAATGTAATATTGTCTAATGTGGTCACTATCACAACACTAATAATAATAGCAGTTAAGTACAATTTACAGTAAGCATAAGTACCTCATTTTACATAAAGTCTGGAGACCTGTGCTAAACACATTTTGAAAAAATGACATGAGATTGCACTGAAGTTTATATCTGTATGGCATTAGAAAACATAAGCAGTAAATGTACCTTTTTGCCATCATTTTCCAATGCTTTCCTAGGGATGTACTCTCCCTGCTAGTCATTGGGTCGAACACATTTTTCCGGCATATCGTGTTACTGAAATATTTCACGAATATCTCTTCTGAACTTGCTGTAAAAGCGAGAGCTTTCAGCTCTGGCCGAGAGACAGTATTAGCTAATCCGTCAGCCTCATTATGTGTTCTTCACCAGCACTGACATTATCTCTGCTTCCTGCTTTGTCTGGCCCAAGCTTCTGATGTTAAAAGTATGATCTTTGACTACAATCGGGCCACTCTGATGAGGCCATGGTTGTCTAGACACAAAGGATATAGCCTCACAATTGTTGAGGTCACTGTAGGACAGTGGTCTTCAAACCTTTTCTGTAACCAGAGCAACTTAAGGTCAATGAAAATTATCTCAACCAACTAATATTATTAATGTTGTAACAGTGACCATATAAGACAAGATTACATTTGACGCTACCCTACACAAGACTCTCATCAATGATCATCTCACTGCATCAGGAAGAGTTGCCAGTAGTACCATAAAAAAAGACTTTGCCAATCTGGCATGTATGTACATAAGTAATACATATAAGCCATAGCTGCAATGCTCGTGGAACCAAGGTTTTAACATTAGCAATAAGTCTCCTATAACCCACATGATTTATCAGTGAAGTATCAGCTTTCAAAATATTTTGGAAATTCAACCATTTTTCTCCAAACTTCTTTTGAATTCTGAAAGTAAACACATTTTTGTCCGAAATGCACAATTTTCAATGTTGAAATAAATGTATTCATTCCGAAAAGCAAAGCTCCTAATTTAGGAGGCTGGGCTGCACATGGAGGACTACGCACAGGTAGCTGGAAAGCTACCAGTAGCTCATGAGCAACTCGTTGGAGAAACCTGGTACATAGCAACATTCTTTACTGCTATCTTTCACTTCCTTCACAGGCCCATCCCGAGTATTCCAGGTACATTATCAGTAAAGTGACGTCTGAGAATTTAATGTGGATAAGCTGCAGTGATGGAATCAAACGGTTAAAGAGAGCTCATACTCCACAAGCAGTAGAGAAGGCAATCCCTACATCAGAGAGCTGATAGACTCAGACAACAGACTTACCACACAGGCTCAAGCAGCGGACAGATAGATAATGTTAAACAGAAGCCAACGTGTCAAAATTATTAATCAAAAAGGCAGCAAGGTGGCTCCACATGAATCATGAGATATTATTACCTTAGAGTCAACTGCCTTTTGGCAGCAAAATAATATAATGAACAGTAGGTAATATTCAATTAAATACCCACTTAAAATATATGAAAATACAATAATGTTGTTCCTAAACACTGGCTTCATAATTACTGACAAAACACACGTTTCAGTCTGAAAGAAGCAGCTTTCTCTTTTAGGTAAATAAACCCAATTACACAAAAAATACTCAACCTAGTTTTGTTTTTTTAAATGTTGTCACATTGAAACCAGCCTCTCGGTTTAGTAAATCGCTGAGCTCTGTCCTCAAATACTAACTTATTTTCATAAAGTTCTCCTATGGCTAAAATGTGATTCACATGTTCATGTATTCAAATCACTAGTCAGTGACTCCTTTCACATGGTAATGCAGACCGCATATTCCCTTGATGTCCATCTGATACAAGGATGTACAGTGGTTGCCGTCGCAAACCTCCATGTGACATTTTTGGTCACAGCTTTTCATGGGATGACAACAGCAATATTAAGAGTGCAGACAATATGCAAAGTATAGACACCTAAAGAAAGGATTACAATTGTTTCCTGTGATGTCCAGCATTATATCAAGGATGACAAAATGGTCACAATAGCAACTTTGGGTCAATACCATCAAAATGCCTGTAATGCCAACCAAATACTAATGAGGGCCAGCTTAAACCAAGGCTCCCATAATTTCCAGAATGTTCACGCTATGCAAAGAATGATGCCCTTACGCCAGGCTTCCACTGTGTCTATAAGACTTGCATTATTTAATGAAGGGAAACTTTATGCCAGCACCAACTTAATCCATACAATGGCCAAAGTATGCCAAGGAAAGTCACCAAACCGGCTAGACTGAACAGTGAATATCACGGAGGGCAGCCCTATGCCAGGAACGCTATAATGTACACAATTCATACAGTGTAGCAAACAAGTTTTCTCAGGATGCTGTCAATATGCCAAGCAGGCCCCCTTTGGCCTAGAATGCTCACCTCCATCTCTACCACTGTCAATGTCACTTCAAATTCAGACTTTTCCTCTCTTTTCAAACTATCTCTGGGTTGATATATACTCAGCTTCTTTCAGGTCTATTTAAAGATTCACTGTTTTTACCCACTATGGATCACTATTGTCTCACTAACTCTTGGTTTGCATTTAATTGTCCCCGTGGCTGTTCCATCCACATATCTCATCTTCGTTTGTGTGCATCTCTTTGCTTTCCTCCCTTTCCGAACTTCCCCGTTTCCCTTCAAGCATGCATCCTCCCACTTTCACCATAATATCTTCTCCCAATCAACTATTTTTCCTATGATACTGAATATTATTTTAATTTTCCAATCCTCCTTCCCATCTTTTCTCATTTTTTCTTCAATGTGTTGCCTTTTCAACTTGTTTTAATTTTTCATACTTCCTCCCTTGTCCATTCTTCCTTTCATCTTCCTTGTTTCTGTTTTGTTTCTTTTTCCAATCTTCTCTATGTTTCCAAGTAGTAAACACAGAGTCCCGCCTGGTCCTTTGAAAGCAGTACACAACCACAACAATGGTATTTAATGAAATGATTATTTATTATACACTACTCCTCTAGAAACCATGTGAACTAGAAAGTAAGCAGTATAAAAGGCTTAACAACAACTATGCAGATTATGGCAAAGGTTAAATAGGCACAAATTATACTTCAACACATATCCCTATCCTACTTGTTTGACCTAAGGCGTAATCCGCCGTCTAACAGCATGGTTAGGGTAATAACAAACAATATGCCAAGGCACGTAGTGCTTCCTCACATACCTTACGGTGCACTCCACCTATTTGATCCGTGTGTATCCAACCTCATAATCATTTTCTAGGAAAGGTGTTTAATGGAGCAAGACAGCACCAGCTCATACTTAGCCCTGTATCATTATACAGGGTACTAGAACAATGCTTCTAGTTCAAGAAAGTGAACGTAGAAACTTACTGCTACTTTCCTTCCTTTTTCTTACAGGACAGAACACAGGGTCATCTCCGTCACAACTATCGGTTATCTACTGTGGTTACAGTTAAGGTGTCCACCAGAGAAAGGACACTTTCCATCTTGCTCTTATTAACAGGGCAACCTAAGCACATATTTCTTATAGACTTATAGCCCGCTGTAGCGGGCTATATAGGCCATTTTTAACCTCTAGAGCCAAAGGTGAGGCCCTCTAACAAGGGAGCGGGACTTTAATGACTGTATAACCCAGGTATGAAGGGCTAAAAGGCTATTACAACATTATGCCACTAGAGAGCATAATGTTGTAATAAATAAAATCCTTCAGGCTCCATGAGGCTTTTGTTCGCAGCAACAGCTGTGAACAATGATGCTCCGGGATTCTACCGGCCATTGGAAGCCCAGAGCACTTTATTGTTTTCAAAGGAGCTCCTAACATTCCAATACTCTAATACCTAGAAAAATAAAATAAGTTAGTCTAGTTTCTAGGCCTTTCACTCACATGTTCAGCAGGCATGCACCGTATTTTAATGAAAAATCAATATCAGTTCTCGTTGCAAGAAGCCAGGCCTGAACTTCATGTAACACAGGAAAAATACAAACAAAGGATTTATTGCACATATCTAAGGGGGTGTTTTCCGTTCCAAAACTTTAACACCTTCTTATGCCGTTTCTCTTTCTTTCTTGTATGTGATATTGAAGGAAAACCCCCAAAAGACCAGTGGTCCTATGCATGTGGCTACATCCGTGGCCATCTTGGAAGCTTTTGTCTTATGAGGAAAAACGCTTTTCAAAATGGCCACCAGTGCAGCATGACACAAGCATGGAGGGTCATTTTGAAAAAGGTTTTATCAAAGAAAAAATATTCTAAGGTGGTTACCAGTGCATGTATTAAACATCACAACATAAGCCCATGCAGTGTAATGCGCCACTTGGCTTCTTCTTTCTCATATGTTTTGTAAGTTTAACTTCATCTTCCGAGATGACAATTGGCCATTTTTTAATAGCAAATGTAAAAGAAAATAAAGCACAGGAGCTCAAATTAAGTAACAAGTGACCCAGTAGCATTGTGCTGCTGCGTGGCCCTAGTCAAAAATACTATTATGAGAGATAGGAATTTTGGGGGATTTTTGCCTTTAACAATTGTGCACCCATTTGATGAATGTCCACTGAACTTTGCAGACCTGCTGCCTCCATTTCACTGTTGGAGTACTAAACGTTTGTAGTGTTTGGTCAAGGGAATGCAAAGAAAAAAAGAGGGCGGAGTCCCAAAATGGATGTGAAATTCAATGTATTTTACAGAGACGTTTGTATTAGCATAGCACAAAAATGGGCAGTTGGATATTGCTGAAATTTTGTAGCATTAGATAGTACGGTGCGAAGATTACTTTTGAGGGTACTGCAGGTACGTAGAGTAAGCATTTCTCAAGTTATGAGGTTTTTCAATTTTGTGATACCTTGTAGCACAATACTACTAAAAGTAGCAAGGAAGAACCAAAAAAATAAACTAGACTGCAGTTTCAGATTTACTACATAAACAACTGAAAGACCCATTTATGGTCACATGCTAATTATAATCTATGGATAAATACATCATAAACAGAATACATCTTACTCTATTTAAGTTCTCTTTGTACGCTCTCTGGCACAGAAAATAAAACTGTGCCCAACAAGCCAAATCAAAAATATCTTCCTTATGGAAAGTGACATAGCAGTGAGCTATACAAACTACTATTTGGAGGACATGATAGTTGGCCACTAGGAACAAATAATCTCAATTTTCATAAAAATATTAATGACGGTCTTTCTTTCACTTTCGGCTTCAAATGTAACACAATCCTACTAAAAGTATCAAGGAAGCCCCCAAAAATAAACTAGATTGCATATGCGGAGTTTCAACATTTACACATTAACAAGTAAAAGGCAAATTTATGGTCACATGATTATGTAAACCAATAAGCAAATACAGAACAAATACAGTAAATAAAAATAAAGAAATCACCTTAAATCTGATTTCCGCTCTGTTGCCTTAGTTAGTATTCTCAAAGATAGGAATTCTTTGGATTTTAGCTCCCTAATAACTTTCCTCCCATTTGATGAATTACCACAAACTTTCTCGACCTGTAACATTTTCTACATTTTGAGATGATATACATTTTTGTGGGGAATCTTTGAGGGAGTGAAAGGAATTCACCAATTTGTTTTGTTTTTCCATCAATGCATTTTCCATAGACAATTGTATTTGACATAGTGCGAAAACAACTAAATGAATTTACATGAAAGTTGGCAGGATTATACATTATGGTGCAGAGATGACGGTTTTTGGATACTGCAGTTAAGTAAGGTAAGTGTTTATAGGTTATAACACATTTAAACTTTGTGTTATCTGTTACAGTGGTACTTTCAGGGATTTTCACAAATGTTTGTGAAACTATGTGGTACATGGCCGTAAACCTATTTAGAAATATATAAAAAATAAGTAAATAAATTTCCTTACCTATAACCACTTAAATAAAGTGGTAATAGGTATGGGACTATACTTACCTATATCTAAGGCCTTAACACTGAACACAGCCAAAGTGTAGTAAAAATAATAAGACTGCCTTTCATTCTCTAAAAACTGTGATCACCAGATTATATACTGGCTTGTCATCGCCATGTATCACGGTATGCTAGAAAGTTATCACAGTATACCATGGCCCAAAATTTATCTAAGGCCTAGCTGTATTACTGGACCGCGGTATCCTTGCCTCACTCTTGGGGTAGTGTGTTTGAAATGCTCCGCTCTGCAGGGTCACCCCCAAACCTTTTTACATTTTTTCCCTCCACTTTTTGCCGAATTCCTTTTTCATGGCCTTAAGACTCTGAGCATTTTACCACTGCTGACCAGTGCTGAAGTGCATGTGCTCTCTGTCCCCTAAAATGGTTTGATTGGTACATCCACAATTGGCATAGTCAATTTGCTTACAAGTCCCTAGTAAAGTGCACTACATGTGCCCAGGGCTTATAAATTAAATGCTACTAGTGGGAACTGAAGCCCTGCTTGTGCCACCCACTCAAGGAACCCTTAAACCTGTCTCAGGCCTGCCATTGCAGAGCGTGTGTGTGCAGTTTGACTGCAATGTTGACTTGGAATTTAAATTCCCTAGCCAAGTCTTAGACTCCTCTTTTATTACCTAGAAGTCACCCCTAAGCTAGACCCTAAGCAGCCCACAAGGCAGGGTCCAATGTTGTTAAAAGGCAGGAGTTACACATATAAATTTTACATGTTCTGGTAAGAAAAAACCCCTCTCAAATTCGTTTTTTACTACTGTAATTCAAACCCCTCTCACAGGGTAACATTGGGGATTCCTTATTACATTTACTGAAGTGGAATTCCTGAATGAGAAGGAGACCTGTCATGTTTAGTACTTTTGGAGTTGTAATAAGTCCTCTTCAACAGTAAAGTTGGATTTACTGCCATAGTTTTGCAGATGCCACTTTTAGAAAGTTATTTTGAAAAAAATGGGGCAACCCCGTACCCTGGGTAAGTAAATAATATAACAAAAAATGTGTTGGTCCCTCTGGGGAAGGATATGAACTAACCTCCACGATAGTGGTTGTACCATAAAGAACTTTCTCTACTGATGAAGTTTGTGAGTAATATTTCACATTTATTAGAAACCTAAATTCAAAAATTTAAAGTAAAGTAATCGAGGTGCTCCAGTATAACAGTGCAGTGTGAGTGAATTATGTGTTAGTAGAAGTGTTGCAGGAGCTGTCCTAGGAGGGAAAGGGGTCAGGACAAAATAATAAAAGAAACAAAGACTTGTGCCCTCTTAAGTGGTGTCCAGCTCGCTATCCTGCACAGGAATGCCCAAGTGTCTTCCACTTTCGGGTGTGCAGGAGAGTTAACTAAAGGGAAGGAACATAAACACTATATTAGCAATGACATGCATTAACATAGTTAGTTCAAATAACATTTGAGGAATGGAAGTACATATACTCAGGAATGCTTATAATACACAAAATATGTACTCCTTTAGTTCTTGTGGTATACAAATTCCCCCTCCGTTTGTGAGCTTAGGATAACAGTTCACAGTTCTTTCCCTGGCAGCATATTACGTCATATGCTTGTTATGTGATTGTTCTTCCTTTTCTCATTTTTGAATTCTCTTTTTCTCTTTAAACGTTCGCAAATAGTCTCGTGAACTTCCAGCAGAAAGGGTGGGAGACTTTTGCCGCAATTATTCAGAAATGCAAAAACAACAGATGATGGACAGAATGCAGACCAAATCAAACATTCACCCCCAGTCACAGATCTGTGTTTAATCCATCAATTGTTTTGCTTGCCATGCCATTCCAGTTTGGACCCAGCCATATGCAAATTAGTCTTGACCCTGTTCCCTATGGGAACAGTCCAGCCCGAACTGCCAGGCCAGGTCCTCCCTGGACCAGAACCAAGCATCCTGAGACCGGTTTCAGGGTATCACCCTTCATCAGCCTGGCTAGCTTGAATCTGGTGGCATAGCAAACAGGGGACCCATGTCCGGGCATACCCTTCCCATTTGGGGAGACAAATGCAAGAAAGAACAGATGACGGACGGAATGCAAAGCAAATCAGACATTCACCCCCAGTCACAGAACTGGGTTTAATCCAACAGGCAGTTCGAGCTGGACTGTTCCTATGAGGAACAAGTTCAAGACTGATTTGCATATGGCTGGGTCCAAACTGGGGTGGCGAGGTGAGCAAAAAATGATGGATTAAACCCAGATCTTTGTGACTGGGGGTGAATGTTTGCATTGTTCAGCATTCCATCCATCATCTGTTCTTTTTGAAATTATTCACAAGCCTTGAAGTTTTTATTTTTTGCAAAACTGTTGTGCATGAGAAACAAAGAATGACCAGCGGGCAGATTCCTGAATGGCTCCAGCCACGAAGAGGATTCTGCACCGTTGCGCACAGGCAGGTCTTTTCTGGAAAGTAGGTATCACAGAAGTCCGATGAACTGCTCAGAGACGAATGTGGGGCGCAGATGTCACCGGGTCAGGCTAGTAAACTTGGACCAGGGAAAAGAGGGTGCAATGTTTCGAGGAGGGGGAGGTTTTGTTTGGGGGGGGGGGGGGGAGTAAAGGCAAGCGCCCAACTTGGCTTTGACCCAGTATTTATAGGTAGATAGTGTTTTCTAGAAAGACATGTGAATCACTCTGGAATGTCCCCCTATTTGTGGTACATGAACCGCTCTGAAAAGTACCTGACTGGAAAGTTCCTGGCTGCAGGCACATGGATAATTATCAAGCACATGAATAATTACAATAACAGAAAAAAGTAATCATTGAAACAGGACTTGTACAAACATGTGGTACAAAAACAAGAGGCCTTTTAGTCAAACCTTGGGATAACTACAAGCACATGGAACATTGCAAACACAAAGATAATATAAAGGTTTGGTACAGACAACAATGATACCAAACTTAGCATAAATACTTAACCTAAGGTGTGTGAGGTTAAGGGGCGTCTACATGATTTATAAAGCGATGAGTTGCAGACCATAGGGTACATGCTTGGACACAGGATTTAGTGATCGTAACAGCCTCCTCCACCCCGCCCACAGCAAAGGGTGACACACAGGGCGTGAGTTATGGAATTTCTTGCATTGAAGAGTTGTACCAATTGGGGGGCATCAATCATCTGGGCCAGAACCCTTCCAATCTATTAAGCAGAACAAACAACCATTTATATTTTCTGATTCTATGATCCTCAGTACTTCGAATTCAAGGTACCATCTATCTTTATTGAATGAAGAGGTGCTAAGGGTTGGGTTTGGGCATTGTAAGGTCGATGCAGGGAGACATGAAATACTGGGTGACAGGGCAGGTCATCTGGTAACTGCAACTTGACAGAGACTGGGTTGATTATTTCTGTAATTGTATAGGGTCCTAAATATCGTGGCTGCAATTTGCGTGGTCTCTGAAATAGTAGGTAATTATTGGCCAACCATACTTGATCACCCACTTTGCAATCTGGTTGGAGTATGCAGTGTTTGTTTGCATGTCTCGCCATACTTATCTTAGTTTGCTGAAGTCGTATGTGCACAGCTTGTTGGATTTCAGATAACTGATTCAAAAAGGTCTGTAACAAAGGAACAGAATTTTTTTTCTTTTGGGCACCTTTTCTGGCAACATGCGTAGATTGATGCCCGTCATGCAGTTAAAAGGAAACACCTCCGTAGCGGAGTGTTCCACATTATTGTATGCAAACTCCACGAAAGTTAACACATTTTCCCATTCTGATGAATAAGGGTTTAACAAACATCATAGGATTTGTTCCAGTGCATGATTTACTCGTTCCATCTGACCATCTGATTGTGGATGGTAAGCAGACAAGATACGAGCATCAATACCCAAGGATTTACACAAGTTTTGCCAACATTTTATACAAATTGGGATTCTCTATATGATATAATGATGGCAGGAAGGCCATGTAACCGTAAATTGTAATGGGCTAATAGGACTGCAAGTGTTTTGGCAGTAGGGATACCTTTTAATAGTATTAAATGTGCCATTTTAGAGAGTAAATCTACCACAACCCATATGGTAGTATACAATTATAGTTTGGCAAATCAGTTACAAAGTCCAAACTGATGGTACACCAGGAGTATGAAGGCACTGTCAAAGGGTACAACAAACCTGCCAGTAGAGTATTGAACACCTTGTTCTGGGTGCATACCGGACAAGTCTGCACATAACCGTGCACATCCTTGAATAGATCGGGTCACCAAAACCCTCTTTTACAATTAGCAATTGTTTTCTTAATTCCTGGATGCTTAGCAAGTGGTTTATTGTGGCACCAATTTAAAACCTCATGTCTAAGTTCTTCAGTAGGTACATACACATTGTAACAGTGACAGAGGAATCGGTCTTTCATCAGGTTAATTTCTTCTTTTAACCATTCATCTAAATTCATCTGTTGCATTCCTTGTTTAATCTTATTCAAAACTGTTGTTTAGTACCTATCACCTGTTGTGCACCTAGTATGTTTTGTGGTGGGGTGTGCTCAGGTGGATCATGACCCTAACATTATAACATATCTGCCAGGGTCAGTTAAATTCCTGGACGGTATGTAATTACAAAATTATATTCACTAAAGAACAAGAGCAATCTAATCTGTCTGGGTGTCAAGGCTTTTAGGGATCGAAAAAATTGAAAATTTTTCTGGTCATTGTAAACTGTGAAGTTAAGTACTGCATCCAATAAATAGTGATGCCACTCTTGGAAACAGTTTTATGGCAATCAATTCCCTTTCTATTATTGTATATTTTTGCTCAGAAGGCAACAGTTTATGGAGAAAAATGCGACAGGAATGCATATGCCTTGTTGTGTGGTCTTGCTGGAAGAGGATGCCTCCCACTGCCACCTGCGAGGCATCAGCCTCTACAAAGTAGGGTTGTGCTGGGTCCAGGTAACGTAAAAGTGGGGCGGAGGTGAACCTGTACTTCAACAAACAGAATGCATCATTGGCTTCTTTAGACAACACGAAAGGCACCTTTTTTCTTAGCAGTTTGGTAATGGGGCTAACAACGTCAGAGAAATGAGTGATAAATCTCCTATAAAAGTTAGCAAATCCCAAGAAGCTTTGCACTTCTTTAACTGAGGTAGGTGCTGGCTCTTCTAAGATTGCCTGAACTTTCCTTCGGTCCACAGTTATTCTATCTGGGGATAACATATGCCCCAGGAATTCCACAGGCAGTGTGAAATGTGCATTTTTCAAATTTCGCAAATAAATCATGATCTCTTAGTCAATGTAAGGCTGATTTCACATCAGTAACATGCTCTGTCATGTTTTGCTAGTAAATTAGGATGTCATTGATATAAACTATGACAAAGATATTAAGAAAGTTATGCAAAACTTTGTTTATGTGAAACTGGAATCCTGGGGGGAATTACAGAGGCCTAAGGGCATGACGGTATTTTCAAAGAGTCCAAACTTAGTTTGGAAAGCCGTCTTCCACTCTTCGCCTTCTTTTACTCTAATAAGGTGATCAGCCCCTCGCAGTCTAGTTTTGTATATATGGTGGACTTTCATACCTGGTCCAAAAGAACAGGGATCAACAGCAAGGGATATTTGTTCTTCACTGTTACCTTATTGAGCGCCCTCTAGTCTACGCAAGCACGCAGATAACCAGGAGAAGAAACAGGAGAGGTAGAATGACGAATGAAGCCCAAGGCTAACAATTCATCCAGGTACTGCTTTAAATACTTAGTCTCATTATCTGATGGGTCTTAGATATGACTACATGGTAAATTGGCCCATGGTATTAAATCAATTTGACAGTCAAACTCCCTATGATGGGGTAGTTGAGTGGACTTTTCATCAAAAACATTCAGAAAATCCAAGTATTCTTTTGGAGGAAAATGTTAGGGTTCTGGAGCAACTACTAGCCATGTCTGGGGTGAGGTTAGATCTTGTGCAGTGTTATAACAATTAGGAGTATGATGACCCCATGGCCAGCCAGCATAATGCCCAATCGATGAGGGAATTATGGAGTTGTTGCCAGGGTTTCCCCAGAATGGCTCCAAATGTGGGTGTATCTTTCTGACTGAAAGACAATGTTTCAGTGTGCCCATTTTCACAAACCAGGGTTATAGGAACGGGTTGATAGGTAATCAACCCTAATGACAAATCAGTGCCATCAACTGCCCTTACTATCTCTGGTTCTTGTTTCGTAACTCGAGAAATATTTAAAGCATTGACCAGGGTTAAGCCCAAGAAATTCCCAGTAGCTCCAGAATCCAGGAGTATAAGCAGAACCTTATGCTGTCATGGAGGAAACATCATGAGAACTGAAATAGTTAGATGACGTGGAAATTTATCTATGGTGATAGTGGTTTGTTTTTCTTTGGGCCATTGTGTCTCAGTAACTAATTTAAGAAAGGTTTTGATGTAAGTAAGTATTTTCCTTGCCTTAAGTTGAGAAGTTCATTATCACTTGCCTGAATAAAAGTGTGCTTGACAAATAAATGTTGCATGGCATTGCAAAACTTAGTATAGTCATGCAGTAAGGGGTGGTTGTTCTCTATAGGAGGTATTGCACTGTTTGCGGCATTACCTCTGTGGTAAGAGATGATAAATGCAACCCAAGCAATATTAGATGGGAAGGCACCAGGTTTACATAGGAATTGTAGCGGACAGTGAGTCAAGAACGCATCAAATTTGGTGCTCTCTCCAAAAAAGCATTCTGGTGGAGCAAGAGGTATGTGGGTAGGTGTGTGTACCGTAACGTTAACCAGGAGCGTTCCTTCATTTCCTGATGAATGACCTGTTTGAGATTCCATGCTCCCGAAATGCATAGGTTGAATAATGGGTTGTTTATCCTTGGGAGTGATTCCTGAATAACGAGGGCGAGTGACGTGGGCGATATCACAAAAGTTAATTCCTGAGAGTTTGATTTTCTTGACGCAAGGCCTGAAGCATCCTGTGCGTTTCGCCAAGGGCCCAGGTTAATTCCATCATACTGGGGATTTCTTCACTACCGGAGTTTTCAGGTAATGCATTGGCTAAGTCTTGGGCATTTAACACCTAGTGTGAGTCCATATCGTCTCGGAGGAAAAAAAATTAGTAGTGTACTGAGAGTGAGAAGTAGTGAAGATTGCAGTAGCATAAAGTTCAATGGTGCAGAGTAGAGTGCTTTAGCATAGAGTTCAGTGGCACAGAGTGCAGGTTTGCAGAGTGGGGTGGCAAAGAGTGGGGTGGCAAAGAGTTCAGTGGCGCATGGTAGCGGGGGTAGAGAGCACTGGCATACAGTAGAGTGAGGTAGAGTAGAGAGGCGTAAAGTGAAGTAATATAGAGTGGAATGGTGCACAGTAGAGTGCATGGACAGTGTGGAATGGCATAGTGTATAGTGGTGTGGGGTGGTGTAGCGTGCAGTGGCATGCAGTGGTGCCCACAGTAGAGTGGATTTGAGTATGCTTAGTGTGGTAGCGCACTGCTGTTACAGAAACACATCTTCAATTGAAATTACCCTTTTTATTGCACAGATATAATGTTTAACTGATAAAAGTATACAGCCCTCAAACGAAATGGGTGGAAATGTCATCACCTAGTGTACTGATTTGTTTTGATGGTAGTAAAATATTTGTTTCCACCGCACTACAAAAATACCAGAATTATCCTTAGTAGCCATCATGATTGTCACATAAATACTCTCATTTTGAAGTCAGAAAAAGAAAAGCAAACACCAGGCTCCCTCGGAAAACTAAAATTACCTTTGTCTTTAGACGCACAGCAAATGTACAAGATCAGAACAAGATTTAAAACCTGCTTACAAGAAAGGAGCACTCAGAAGGATGCTGTAAATAAGGTATAGCCAACAGAAGGGATTAGCTCAAGCTGTCCAGCCTAAAACAAATAAAGCTGAGGGGGCATGGCCAAGATGGCGGAGCGCTAAGACGTGTCTGCTAGCGCTCCGCCGCCCCGATCCAGCTAAGTGCTTCGTGGCCCGCGGGGGTAGCCTGGAGGCTCCCCCCGTAGTGTGAGGTGCCCCCAGGGGTTTGCCTCGCTCGGCGGCGGCCGCGAACGGAGTGTGCTGCTCCCGCGAGGGGAGCTGGCCTTGGCCCTGTAGTAGGGGCGGGGCAGCAGAGCAGTGCAGGAGGCGGCTGGGGCTGCGGAACGGGCCTCTCCCTGGCGGCTCCTCCGGGCCGAGCGTCGAGGATTGGGGATGGGGATTACCCTGGGCCCCTTATCAGGTGGATCGGCCTTTGAGGACCTGGTGCCTGCTGACCTGGGCGCCTGGGGGGAGAAGGTGCTCCCTCGTGTGTGGCAGATTGAGGGGGACAGGCAAGGCCACCTGACATTGGGGCCTTGGAGTGGACCGTTGGAGCTGCAGGCCCCCAGCAGAAGGTAGGGGCCTAGGGGGTCTGGCCTCACCCCATTATTTGAGTCAGGGGTTCTGAGGAAGGGGTCCAAGAGTTGACTGTCGCGGAGGAGACTGCTGGAGGTTGGACCTGGGCGCAGTCCCGGCCTGGGGGGACCATACTAATCGGCCCCGGACGGAGACCCTGGATTTCCCGAGGCAGAGCAGCTGCGTGGAGTGACCAGACCGGCGTACCATGGCGGCGTCAAAGTCGAAGAGCGAGCGCTCGGTGAGAGACATGCTGGCAGGGACGCGCCCGACTTCTGGCATGGCAGCGGATTTACCTGAGACGAGGGCCCCGGAGAGCCGCGGGGAGACATATCCAGCGGAGTCTTCTCCTGTCACGAAGGGCTTTTTGACCTCCTTGTTTGAGTCGCTTCGGGGAGACATCCAAGAGCTGTGCAGGGACATCTCACAGGAGCTGAAGGAGTTGCGGGGTGAGGTCTCCTCCTTGGGTGAGCGTGTTTCGCAGCTAGAAGATAATGAGATCCCACGCGGCGAGGAGGTTGCGGGCCTACAACAGGAGGTGGTCCGTCTCCGAGAGCAGCAGGACCTCCTCCAGATGGCGGTTGAAGACCTGGAAAATCGTTCACGGCGGCGAAATATTCGCATTAGAGGGACCCTGGCTGAGGTTGAAAAGGAGGACATCGTGGGCTATGTGGTGGACCGGTTTCGCTCCTTGCTTGGTGGAGATGAGACACAAGAGGTGGCCCTGGACCGGGTACATCGAGTAGGGCGCGCTTGAGGGCCTGGAGATCGCCCCCCTGACATTTTGGCCTGTCTCCATAATTATGTCCTGAAAGAAAAGATTCTACAGCGAGCCCGCAATCTCCAGAGTGTACACTTTCGTGGGCATGAACTACAGCTATTTCATGATCTGTCGGCGCGGACCCTGCAGAGGAGGAGAGAGTTTAGACCGTTCACGGATCATTTGCGGGCACACAACGTGTCATATTCCTGGGGCCACCCGTTCCAACTGGTTTTCCGTTGGGAGGAGCAGGTTCGGCAGGTGAAAACCGTATTGGAGGCTGGCCGCGTCCTGGGTCTGGAGGATGTTGGCTGTGATTCGAACGGGGGGTGGCTCTGCCGGCACGGGGCACTCCTCGTTGGCGGAGGAAAGAACAGAAAAGGAAGCTGCAGCGCCCGACGGCCTCGGAGTTGAGGTTCGAGAGAGAGGACGCCTTGAACAATGTGGCTGCCGGAACTTCGACCTAGTTTGGTCCCCCGGGTGCGACCAGGTTTGCTACTGGCCGCATCGCTAACAATATATTGATTGTTGAAGCGGGTCGGGGCGGCGGAGGCTGTGGACCTGAACACTCGATCTGTTTGGCTATACTGCCCCGCGGATTTGATCATTGAATGTTTAAGTTTAGATGGGAGGGGGCTCAACAACCCTACTAAGAGACTTGCCATCTTGTCGGCTCTACAGAGATCGGAGAGTCATGTATGTCTCTTGCAGGAAACGCACCTTGTCTTGAAAGACACCTACCGTATGCGTTCTAAGTGGTTCCACAGACAGTTCTGGTCCTTGTTACCATCAAAGCATGCAGGGGTGGCGATACTTCTATCACGTTCATTCCAGGGGGAAGTAATATCAAAACTGCATGAGATCCCAGGGAGGCTTTTGGCTATGAGACTTAAACTGGGTGGTTTTTCCTTCACGATCGCTTCCCTTTATGCACCTAATTCCCAACAAGAACTCTTCCTGAGACAGTCTTTGACTCCGCTGCTCCAATCCCCTGACGGTGCTGTCTTGCTGGGGGGCGATTTTAATCTTGTCATGGATGGGGCCCTGGATCGCTCTGGTCAGCGACACGGGCAGACGGGGAGTTCTTTCGGACGCAGGGAGGCAATGGCTCAGCGAGTGTGGTCTAGTGGATGTCTGGAGAAGTGTGCACCCCTCGTTGAGGAACTACTCCTACTCTTCAGCAACCAAAACATACGCTAGGTTGGACCTCTTTCTGGCATCACAGGAGCTTCTCTCTAGGGTTAGAGATGCAGAGATTGAGCCGCGGGCCCTCTCAGATCATGCCCCCATTACAGTCGAGATCCGCATGGACGTGGAGAGGGTTGGTACATCGGGATGGCCATTTAGGGATTCGATGCTTCAGAACGCTGAGACGGTAGAGGCGATTCAAGGGGCAATAACAGACTACCTTAGTTTTAATGACGATGGGATAGTAAGCATTGCAACACTGTGGGAGGCACTGAAGGCTGTGGTGAGAGGTGAAGTGATGTTCCTTTCCTCTAGAGATAATAAGGCAGGGAGTAGACTTAGGGGGGGGACCTAGAACAGCGAGTAAGGGCACTGGAGCGCTCTCACAAACATACAGGTGCTCCTAGAATATGGCGAGAGCTCAAGAAGGTGCGAAAACAGCTGAGTAGATTGGACTGGGATAGGGCAGAGTACGCGGTAGCCCGCCTTAAACATAAGTACTACGTAGGAAGCAATAAGTGTAGGAAGTTGCTGGCACATAGGCTAAGAGCGCAGCGAGCAGCATCAATGATAAAAATGGTGCGCTCCCCCTCTGGAATTTCGCAGAATTCTATCAGAATCTATACAGGGCTGAAGAGCCCGGTGCCTTAACCCCAGAATCCTTCCTAGAGGATATAGCAATCACTCCCCTGTCTTTGAAAGAGGCAACCGCGCTAGATTTACCTATAAGGGCGGAAGAGGTTATTTCAGCGATCGCTCAGCTGCAGACTGGGAAGTCACCTGGTCCTGATGGATTCTCGGCCCTTTTTTATAAATCTTTTTGTGGGGAACTTGTTCCCGTCTTGGTGCGAATCTTTAACTCCTTTCGTCAAACCGGGGCTCTTACACCTAGTATGTTAGACGCGACTATCTGAGTTATCCCGAATCCGGGGGAAGATCCTGAGGAATGTGCCTCGTATAGGCTGATTTCCCTTCTGAATATTGACGCTAAATTATTTACTGGCATCTTAGCACATCGTCTTAACTATTATATTACGGGGCTCGTGGATCCTGACGAGGCGGGATTTATACCGCACAGGCAGTGTAGCGATAATACCAAGCGATTGCTTCACCTCTTGGATAAAACCGAACGCTCTCATAGGGCGGCGCTTTTTCTCTCCATCGACGCTGAAAAGGCGTTCGACAGGGTTCACTGGCCATACCTGTTCCAGGTGCTTGAGCGCTTTGGTTTGGGACATGTTTTTGTCATTTGGTGTAAATCTGTTGAATAGTTTCGGAGTTATCAAACTAAAAAGAAACTTGTATATCTAGGGGCGCTGATCCAGCCATGGGGGATCCGCAGATCCTGAGCCTAAAACACAATGAAGAAAAAAAGAAAATACACCCACTCACACACAAAACAACCGCCGCCCAAGGCTGTGCGTGGCATAAGGCTGGCTATCTGCAGGCCAGGATCTGCGGCCAACCCCCACCGCTGACAGTGGTACTCGCATCAACGTAGGGTAGTTACATATTAGTTTAAGTTAAAAAAAAAACATAGAAATTCAATGAAAAAAAACAAAGGTTACAGGGACATTACTGTTAGGTTTACATTTTACCCAAATAAACCCATAGAAATTCAGCAGTTCTGGTTATAACTATCTGAAGAAATTATAACTTGTGGCCTAAATTTATGCTAAAAGGGGCAGGGCCATGGGGCTGTGACGAAGGGAGAGTGCACAGACCTCCTCCTCAGTGCACATGTATGTTTGTCCGGCTGTCTCAGGCCAGCCAAACACACATGTGCACTGGGCTCTCTCCAACCCAGCAACGCAGGCACTGCGTTGCTGGGTTGGAGAGAGTAGGCAGAGACTTGCACTCTGCCTCAGAGTGCGTCCAAACCTAACACTGCTTTTAATGCAGCGTTAGGATTGGAAGCGGGGCAGGCTGGGGGACTGTGCCTGCAGTCGACGAGCAAATCGGAGTGACAAGGCACAAAAAGGTAAGTTTTAATTTTATTATTATAATTTATATATTTATTTTGGCGTCGTGGTCTCCAACCCTCAGGCGGTGCTGTACAATATGAACTTTGTGACACTGGAGAGAGCAGAAACAGGTATGGTTGAGTAATTAGAGAATGGGAAAGGTTTTCTGAAATTACATTTTTTACTGGTAGATTCAAAACATATTGAAAGTGCTCTAAATATGCATGCGGAAAAAATGTGCGCCTTTCCCAGTACTCTCCCTTCTTGACATCCAACTTGGAAACAAAACTAGATTCTCCATATTTCTAATCCAAACCTATGCTTTATTTGTGGTGCATAGGCCAATATTTAGTCAGGCTTTTCGGGAAGGATGTCATAAAATGTCATGACTAATTCCAGGAGCAGTTTGTGTTTTTTGGAGGTCTAAATATGGATACGTTTAGGGTTTTGAAATGAATGGATTTCCACGACAATCAATCATTTGTAAAGAGCTCTACTCACCCGCTAGGGTCTCAAGGCACTGATGGGGGGTGGGGTTCTGCTACTGCTCGAATAACCAGGTCTTGAGGCGTTTCCTGAAGGTCAGGAGGTCCTGGGTCTGTCGTAGGTGAATGGGGAGGGTGTTCCAGGTCTTGGCGGCGAGGTGAGAAAAGGATCTGCTGCCAGCGGCAAGGTTGCTGGAGCGGAGCTGGCAGGTGGGAGTGTGGGAGGTGAGTCGCTCGTTGAGGCAGGCGCGGCCCGTGTTGTGAAGAGCTTTGTGGCTGTGGATGAGGCATTTGAAGGTGATCCTCTTGGTGACGGGAAGCCATTGTAGGTCTCTGAGGTGGGCTGAGATGTGGTCGGGGCGTGGGATGTTGAGGATGAGGCGTGCAGAGGCATTCTGTATATGTTGTAGTTTCTTCTGGAGCTTGGCTGTGGTTCCTGCGTAAAGCGCATTGCCGTAGTCCAGTCTGCTGCTGACGAGGGCGTGAGTGACCGTCCTTCTGGTTCCGGTGGGGATCCATCTGAAGATCTTACGAAGCATGCAGAGGGTGTAGAAGCAGGAAGATGAGACGGCGTTGACTTGCTGGGTCATGGTGAGCGATGAGTCTAGGATGAAACCTAGATTGCGCGCGTGGGTGGTGGGTGATGGTGCAGTCCCTAGGGTGGCTGGCCACCAGAAGTCATCCCATGCGGAGCAGTTGGAGCCAAGGATGAGGATCTCTGTCTTGTCTGAGTTAAGTTTGAGGTAGCTCTTCTCCATCTAGTTGGCAATGGCATGAAGTCAGTCGTGGAGGTTGGTTTGGGCAGTGGTGGGGTCTTTGGTGAGTAAGAGTATCAGCTGGGTATCATCGGCATAGGAGATGATGTTGAGGATGTGGGATCGGATGATGTTGGTAAGCGATGCCATGTAGATGTTAAAAAGGGTTGGACTGAGAGAAGATCCTTGGGGAACGCCGCAGATGGTCTTGGTGTCTTCCGACAGAAAGAGAGGGAGGCGGACTCTCTGAGTTCTGCCGGAGAGGAAGGATGTGATCCAGTCCACTGCCTTGTGGCGGCCCTCAGCGTCATAGAGGCAAGTGAAGAGGGTGTGGTGGCAGATGGTGTCAAAAGCAGCCGAGAGGTCCAGGAGGATGAGGGCCACGGTTTCGCCCTTGTACAGCATGGTCCTGATGTCATCGGTTGCGGCGATGAGGGCAGTCTCGATGCTGTGGTTCCTACAGAATCCGGATTGGGAGATGTCCAGCGTGTTGTTGGCCTCCAGGAAGCCGGTTGGTTGGCTGTTGACGATCTTCTCAATGACCTTCGCCGGGAAGGGAAGGAGGGAGATGGGCCGGTAATTCTTGAGGTCTTCAGGGTCCGCTTTGGGTTTCTTCAGCAGGGAGTTGACTTTGGCGTGCTTCCAGTTCTCTGGGCAGGTGGCGGTCTTGAAGGAGCTATTGATGATCATATGGAGTTGGGGGGGGATGATGGGGCTTGCTTTGTTGAAGACATGGTGGGGGCAGGGGTCGGAGGGAGATCCAGACTGGATGGTGCTCATGGTTTTGATAGTGTCCTCGTCGTTGATGTGGGTCCAGGAGAGCAAGAGGTTGTTGATGCTGGGTGCGTTGGGGTTGGTGGTGGCAGTGGGGGGCAAGGAGTGTATCTGTTGTGGATTTCCGTGATCTTGCTATGGAAAAACATTTTGAGGGAGTCGCAGAGGTCTTGCGATGGAGGGAGGTCGATGGAGCATGACCTGGGGTTGGCGAGTTCTTTGTAGACAACAAAGAAAAGTGTAAGTCAAAAGATTGGTAGATTGCCAGATGGAAGCAAAAAATATGATTTTCTGACCAGAGTTTTACAGAGAGCTGCACAGCCAAATGGATCTGTGGGAGGTCCAGACCAGACAATATGCTGTGCTGACAAAGAAGAAAATGCGCTCATTTGGAAATCAGAAAGAAGTCCTGTAACAGTCATTAGCACCTGCGAATGTTAAAGCTTTCAAAGGGGTGTTATGTCTTTAAAGAATGTATATAAGCAATGACAATACTTAATTACTATGATGGTGTCAGCTAATGTTTTTATATTGCACGCTGGTACCACAATGTTCAAATAAAACCCACAAATAAAGATGGGAAAAAAGCCTGCCAAAGGAAACTTGTAATTGCTGCTATCAGCACATCTATGTTACGTTTTGCTGTACTAATATAAAAATAGGGAAAAAACTGGACATCTGCCATTCAAAGAATATATGTGAGGCTACAATACGGATGTAGTAAAAATAAAATGTATGGAAATATTTTTGAAGGCGTTTTGGCACTCACTGCACTTTATCCTAAAGAGCTCAGCATAAGTACTGCCAATATCAATAGTTTTTTTTTGCTTGAGCTCAGAATCTCAGGAAGCTGCTTAAGTTATTGCACTAAAGTCAACTCTGGCTAAACAGGAGCAGCATCCCTTCTCTAGTTATTTTTCACACAAAGGTGCTTCAGTACATAGCAGGTGCATTCTCATATGTGGTGCTTAACATTCATATATAATCCCCTCCATACAGTTTACATTAAGGATTTGCTGGAGTATGGTAGCACCTTTCAGGAAGAAAGGTCCAGAACTGAGAGTGTGGCCAAAGACGGTGGACATAGCCTAAATTAGCTCCACTGAATGCCATCACTAATCATAAAGTGATCCTGCCCATCCTCACTGCAATCTGACACCACAGAAGGGGAGCAGTGTCAGAAGAGCACAGTGCTACTGACTGCGACAGATCTGGGATTTTGGTCAAGAGATGTGCTGGAGAAGCTATGACCTACCTCAATGAGGGCCGAATGTGGAGCTCTCGCCTTACTTGGAACTGCAGAGGCTATGGTGCCTGCTGTGTGCCATGGGGAGAGGCACCTCCCTACCCTCTGAGAAATGCCATCCAGGCAGGACCTGGTGGAGACCACTGAGGATTGGAGAGAGGCACAATGGCACCCGACAGCCGAACAGATGTCTTTTGGGACTGATGCTAAAGTGAAACCTGTATCTAAGAGAAGGCGATAGAGTAGGTCCTCATGAGCTGCAGAATGCGGCGCATCAACATTGAAACATGACGTTGCAACTTCTTGAAGAACATACTGAACTATCCTTTGAGTGTTGGCAGCTTGTAACATTTCACTTGGGGAGGTTTCTCTTACTCAAGTGTCTCAACATTTCTAGGCTGCGTCTTTAATGAAATCAACCTCCCCCTGAAGTCCCGTGGAAACCTTGAGCTCTATCTCCATCAGGGGAACTTGGTGAAGAGTAAGATTACTAAAGGGTGCAGGGAGGGATTGGTCCTTGGGAGCATCACAGCCACAGTGCACAAATCTCAGAATATACAAACAGACCAATCGTGGCTCAGATGCATTATATGAACATAGCAAATACTTTAGTCCATCTTCTCATAATACTAAAATGCCATTTCTATTCATATACATGAAATATAATCCAAAAGAAAAGATAATGTCCTAGTTTCATGGTTAAAAAAACACATTATTTAAAATAGCAGGTCAATTTTTAAACAAATTGACCATAGAACCACCATATTATCGATCATCCTAAATGATACTTCACACAAAGCACATTAACACCAGTCAGACATTAAGCACCAACTCTTGTTAAACCATTATTGCATTGACCAACACATCAGAATACTAAATTTCAAACTTCACGTAACATGCCTATCACAGTACTATAAAAAAGAACATCAGCTCTTTTTTGCTGTGCGATCTCTTATCTTGTCAGATTTACTCATTTATATTGCACCACAACTCTACAAATTATTTTATATTCCAATTCTTTATGACTTGTGGCTTATTGAATGTTTGTCCTTTTCAGGCATGTGGCCAGTTGGATGTTCATCAACCCGGCTAAATTTCCTTCATCAAGATTGCCACATCTAAATCCTCTGAATGCAACCACATACCTGCAAAATGTAAAACCAATGGAGGCACGTCTGGTTATTCTTCTACAATCAATAATTGTCATGCCCCATTTCAATGTAGTCCACTTAAATGCAGATACGAACTGAAACCAAAAGGATCCCAACAAGCAGGCAAGCAGCCCCCCACTCAATCACAGAGGAAAGAAAATAGCACAATAAAATACAATCACCAGTCCCTGTGCATCTCATGCAAGTCTTAAGGAATACACCCAAGTGCCCAGGGGTCAACCTGTGAGTGCGTCTGACCTTATTTGGTTTCTTAATTTTAATTCATAAGGGGACTCGTTGGAGATTCGATGGACCTTTTGACTGTGGTTAGAGGTATTTACCCCAATACAATCATAAAACAAAACAATCAATTATTCTTATCTATGGAGTCAGTAATTATTTACTCACCATGACGCATTTGGCCATGAATAACCACACTTTTGTGTAAAAGTTAGAATGTTTATTTCCCTATATGAACAATGCTAAAGTCACATAAACCAATCTTAACACAATCTGATAAGCATATAAGAAAAGCACTGGTTGACCAAATCTTCTAAAGAATCTAAATTTTGTTACAGCATGAGTCACTAAACACTCAAGAGTAACAGTACAAATCAACAACAAGAAAAACTGCACATTTGAGACAGTAAAGATTTAGTTCAGCAACTGAGCAATGCCAATATTTGTTAATAGTAATCAGTAATATTTCAGGACTTCCTTACTAACCATCTACTTAGTATTAGCATTGTGGGCTTCAAGTTAAACAATTTAGTCAACACAAATTTAAAAAACATCTAGCTAGGACTCTGAAAAAATTAGCGGTTGGTACCTAGAAACAAAAGACAATATTTGCAACAAGAACATTAGCATTTGTTATACCTCTCCTCATATGGATCAGGAAGCTGAGATTATCTTCGTCATTTTTACATCTCTTCGGTCAGCATCAGCAAAGGGCCATGAAACGGAAATGGTTCCGAAAATGGGGACTCTAAGCTATCTGAACCATTAGAAAGCCATTTCTAAAGATGAGCATTCATCATCAAAGTTTAAGTAATAAAGTCAAGTAGAAATAAATCATCCAAACTCTTTGGCTCACCGGTAGAATGAAGTAATATAGAAAAAGTGAAGTTCTTTTCAGTCGGGTTAAGTTAAAATCAGCGAAAGAACTTTTCACGTTGTGATTTGTCAGGAAATCGTACGTTTACAAGTAGTTCAATTCTAAATCTAAGATATAACTAAACTGTCTTTTACAGGTCGATGATTGGCTCCTCTTCTGTTCCCATCGTCCGGTTAGTCAGGTAACAAGGTTTGTATCCTTTCGTACTCCAGTCAGTGCATTCATTGTTAGCTCCTGGGAACATCATTGTCTCACGCATTACACTAAAATGTAACTTTCTAGGTATGACAGTCTAGCAAGCAGTTCTCGTGCAAAAGTTAAAGACATCCACTTACGTCTGGTCAACCCCATAGAAAAAACAATACATGAATTAATTTCTCTAAACAGGCATTTACACAAATTATTAGAACAGTACAGCTTAACATGAGGCTGTGCAACTAGGCCCAAACCTTGCTAACTTAAGGCATACGTTTATAAAGCAAGTACATAAATATGACATGAGCACATCAATTTATTTTAATAAGCACTTAATAAGGACACTTCGTGATTAATGACGGCCACTCAAGTGGGCACATTTTACAAGTCGCACATTATTTTCTATGTAAATTCAATTTCTAAACAGATATATTAATTACAAAGTACATGAATATTTTATTAGTAAAAATTCAGCGCACACAAACCACATTTGGTGCAGTCATCACTTACACACTCTCACCAGCGTCAATCCACCAAAGTGGATGCTCCCGACAAAAAACTACCAAAACTTGGCAGGTCAGCCATATCCTACCCCAATATTCTAAGTTTGTATTCGATAACAGTCACCCAGATCATGTCCAAAAATATGTTTTCCTACATACAAGAGGCCCATGTTCTCAATAAGCCTTTATTCTGTAAGACAAAATAACATTGTTGTGAATAAAAGAAGTCTCCAACCATGTGCTCTCTGAGCAAGTGTCAGAAGAAAAACCCAGAGCTACCTTATATGCTGTCTCTTGTTTGTATCCTCTGAAGAGCAAAAACAGAACCCGTGGGCATGTCTATATCATATGTAGGTTACGAAGGTGTGAGCCTAAGCCATATGCCGGTTCTAATAGGGGGGAAAAGAGATCCACACCCGATATTCATCATTATTTTACATCTGCGGGTGCCAGACTAGAACTACTACTCTCCATCCTGGGGCCGCGTAGATAGTCAAATAGACACCCTCTGTATTGTAAACTACACAGTTGAAACGTATTATGAGTCATGTATTCAGATTGCAGGTTTGAAAGGTATTATGACTCCTCACGGACTAAGTTACGTTCTGCTTCCTTGTCTTCACTCCAACCCTCCGCCGAACAGGTGGTCAAAAGGGCTATATCAGTTAACTCGAGGCTTTGTTTGGTGGAATTCCCAAAGAAATGTGAGGACAAGGCTTCTGAAAAGTTTGTGTAAAGTTGGCTGTGCACTGTTACCCCAGAGGAGCTTTTATCTTTCCGCTTTATTACTGAGCATGAAGAATAGAAAGCTTGTGCAAAGGCCACTACATGAAGGTGCCTTTGTGCCCTGTAATCACTCAATTCTTGTATTATAAGGCTAGGGATGAGACCCTTGGTTAAACCAAAGAAGAAGATAGCCTGGTCTGTGACTTGAACTGGATTCTGATTGTTTTGGACTACAAGATTGGATCAATCAGGCTTTATGCCCAGGCACAATATTAGGCATGTGTACAATTCCCTTGCTCCAGCAGATACATGACAGGCCCCTCCATAGCTTTAGTTATGGCCAATGGTGAAAAGGTTTTTAAGTCAGTGCGATTGAGTACCCATTTGCCCTACTGAAGAAATTTAATATTGGTATCAAATGTATTAAATATGGTCCACTACTATATGCAGATATTTCTGCGAGGGTTAGGGTGGGACAGTAAGGGTCAGACTCTTTGTCAGTAAGGCATGGCATTAGACAGGGTGCCCCCGTCTCCTCTCCTCTTTGTTATTACAATCAAGCCTCTGGAGGAATGGATAAGACCAGATGCCCAAATAAAGGGGTTTGACTGGCCAGTGGGTGTATCAGACAAGATTACACTGTAATTGGATGACATTCTAGTGTTCATAAGGGATCTGGATTGGTCTGGCCTAAACATTTACAGATCCTTTGCACCTTTGGCACCATATCCGGTGATCATATTAATAAAGCCAAGTATTTTGTATTTCCATGCTGTCAGCACCCCTGTCATCTGAACTGAGCCCATGGGCTTCAGGGAGCAAGGAAGGAGTTCAAGTAGTAGGCCATCTATGTGAACCAAGAAGAGGGGAAGGTTTAGGAGAGAAACATACAGGCAGATATTGATGAATAAATCAATCACGGAATAATGTAAACCTGTTTGCAGCATTTCCAATCTTCGGAGATGGCAGATTGGCAATTATAAAAGATTATATTCTTCCATGAATGATGTACCAGTTATGGAATTTACTACTTGTTACACCTCAATCCTTTTTAGGCAGATTTTATGCTGGGGAGTGTATTTTATAGTCCTCTGGCAAAGTGCTGGGGTGGAAAGTTCCTGTGGATCGAAAATAGTGATTCTACATATTATTGTACATTTGGATACCAAAAGCTACATGCTGTTGCTGTAGTTTGGGCTCCTTACTGCCAAGATAGGCATTGCTAAATGCTGGAAAGAGTGAGGTCCCATCCCTTGAGGGTTGGATGAAGGAATTAGATTACTGTATGAGCCTGTAAAAACGTGTTTATCTTGCCTAAGGGTGTCCTCAGAAACGCTTTAGTCATAAATTATTTTTATTATTTTTATACTTTTAAGGTTTAAAGCCAAATAAACGATATACAAAATCCAATTTAAAAACCTATAACTCGACATACATAGTTCATTAAATTATTTTAACCATTGACCAATTCCATTTCCTTATAAATCTTTAAAAGTAAAACATACTAAACAAATCATCCCATATACAGTTTTAACAAGACTCATATCCTTATAATGACAAAGTGCAATTTCCTATCTAAAGAGCTATACATTTTACATGGCAAAATTTCCATATTTCCATCATCCAATTTATGCCATTTCAAATTCATAGTTCATCTTTCCTCCCTACAATGTACCCGACACTGTAAGTTCAGTTAAGACCCCTCTTAATCCTATTAAAAATTGGTCTAGCGCACAAGTTACATTCAGAAATCTCATATCTATTAAAAGTCTAAGCGCTTGAACTCGGTTAATAATATTATATTCCATAAAAACTGTTTTCAAAAACTTCATACGCACCTCTAAAAACCAATAACAATCCATAAGTAGGTGTTGCATGCTAAATTTCTGTTGTAAACCACATGTACATACACCCAAGGTATCCTTAAGAAACAATTTTGCTTTAGGGTCCATATAGCCTGGATTCAGCCCAATTCGGAATTTTAACACTGCATCCCTTAATTTTTGGTTAGGTAAGACCTCTATAGAGGGGAAGCTTTCTGGGTGCCGCCATCCCCCTACCATAGCCTGGATTGATATTTTACCCTCTAAATACTTCAGGTCTATTTCTCTTGCCTTTTCCTTCACTATTACGCGTAGATTTTGTTTCGGGACTTGTGCACTGCACCACAGATTGCCAGGTAAGCCTAAGAGAACACAGATCTTCTCTAACCGTCCTCTCACTTGTAGCACCCAATATAATTCACTTTTTATTATTTCTTGTTTACACAATCTCACAATTTTATAAATCCCCTCATCTTTCACTCTTAACCAAAACTTCAGTGTTGCTTGTAATCCCTGATAAATCTGTGCCGTCATTTGGGATTCTGCTCTTATAGCTTTTAACATACTTGATACTTGACAGAGGTAATGATCTATGACACAAAAAAAGAAAACCAAAAAAAAAAAAAAAAAAAAACAGAAACGCTATATAATTTGGAACACTGGTGCCAGTATCGTGGGATGCGTTTGAAGCATGCTGGCTCTGCTCACAGACATATTAACACTGATATAATGGCTTACAAGATTAGAATTGGATGCTTATGAAAGTTGTAAAGATAATGATCTATGTAAATGTCCCTGGCATCTCAGTAATTATGAATGTATGTTTTTGAGGTTTTGAGATACCTCATCACAAAAAGATTTTGTGATCCTACCCCTGTGTTTTTCTTTGCGGTCTAATCTAAATGAGGAGACTCCCTTCGAGACTGTGACTATCAAATCAAGACCATGCATCTGATCCACCCATTTTTCAGTTATAAACACTATATCAGGTGAGTAGTTATCCAAGAACGCATTAAACTCATAACGATGTTTTAATGAGTGAACAGGCATTCATGAGGATGCTTGTCAATTTGTCCGCACCTTCTGAACTTAATCTACCTTGTGGGGTAGAACATGAAAGTTTGCTACGTGTGAATGATAAAAGTTCCTAAATCTGTTTTGCACTCAAAATTGCAATATCTGCAGTCTAAACATGGAAAATCACTCTTCCACTTAGGTCACAGGAGTCATTCTTACCAACTGTGTTCAGCTTCAGGAGTTGCTCCTTCGTATATGTTAGAGAGAAAAAGGCCATGGGCTCTGGCACCTGGCGCTGTTCAGGCGCAGACATCCACAGAAGATTTTGCCTTTGGCACCTTCGGTGCACAGTGGATGGTGCATACATCCACTGTGTGTTCGCACAAGCATTTGCCTAATATAGATGTTGTCAGTTCCCAACACTAGACCTCCAGCCTCCAAAGTGGCGGTGCGGTATGTGCCTTCAATCAACAATGAAGTGTGGAAGCACAGCCCTTTTGGCAGAGACAGCACAAGCTGTGGTGGACCAAAGAGTAATAGGCAGTATTCAGGGCAAAACAAAGCAAGGTTAAGTGCCCTCCCCTCCAAACAGAGTCCACATAAAAGTTTTTTAAAAAAAGAGCAGAGTTTTTACCAACTATGGCAATAGCAAGCCCCTATTAGGCTGTTAGGAGGTATCTCAATCAGTCTGTGAGGCTCTCATTTTTAAATGTAAAAGCAGCAAAAAGGAAGAGTTCAATGGTCTACTTATTTATCAAATGTTGGGCTCTAAAACCAAATTATTACACTCAATGAATTCTTTGAGTCCTGTGTGCAGTACCCCAATTTTACAATTCTAAGTGATTTCCGTTTTTATCTGAAGGATTCAAATAATTTAGAAACAAAGCAAGTGATTGACAACTTATACTGTTCATATAGCAGCCCTGTTAGACCTGGCAGCCTTAGGGTGGTCATCCCCCAAACTTTTAACCTGTTTACCTCACATTTTTGCTGTATCTTTTTGTTGGCTTTATGGGTATTTTACCATTGCTGACCAATGCTAAAGTGCATGTCTTTCACTCTTTAATATGGTAACACTGGTGTAGCCACAATGGGCATATTTAATTTACTTACAAGTTCCTTGTAAAGTGGTATATCATATGCTCTGGGGCCGTATATTAAATGCGACCAGTGGGCCTGCAGCACTGATTGTACCATCCATACAAGTAACCCTTAAACATGTCTCAGGCCTGTCACTGCAGACCCTGTGTGTGCAGTTTAACTGCCACTTCGACTTGGCATTTTAAACCTCTTGCCAAGCCTTTATTACATATAAGTCACCCTAAGATAGGCCCTACACAGCCTATGGGTCTGGGTGCTAGGTCACTGAGGCAAGAAAGTAAAAGGCAGGACACGTACTTTTAAGTTTCACATGTCCTGGTAGTGAAAAACTCACAAAGTCTTTTTTTCACAAATGTGAGGTCTACTCCTCTCATAGGCCAACATTGGGAATTTCTTATACTTATAACCTCTAATTCTTGATCAGAAAGGAGTAGCTATATCATGTTTCGTATCATTCAAATTGGAAATTCTCTTTAGTGGTAAAGTCGGATTTAAGATTACTATTTTAGAAATTACACTTTTAGAAAGTGAGTCTTTATCTGCTCTTACTGTTCTGTGTGCTTTACAGCCTGTCTCCAATACACTTCTGTGGAGGGTGACCGCTACCTTTTGTGCATTCCTTCTAGACAGCCAAAAAGACAGGAAGGTTAGGCGTGTCTTAACACTTATCTGCATCGATCTGCACTCTGATGGCTCTTCCTTTGCACGGAGGATAGAGGTGAGCTGACACACTTGAATAGGGAGTACCTGTCTCCATAAAAAGAGCCGATTACTCTCTTCTGGTAGCCTGGAGCCAGGTTTAAGAAGAGAGGGCCTCTGAGCACTTGAAAGACCCTTCTTTGAAGTCACCCTCTCTTCAAAGGCACAGTTGGGTATAGGAACTGGGTCTCTGACCTCACCAAATCAGTACATTATTAGACCTGGAAGAACTCTGCCATGAGTAAGGACTGCTGTGCTACAAGGAGTGATACGCTGCGTGACTGGATACCAAGAAGGACTGCTCTCTGCCTTGATAAGCCACCTTTCTGGTTTCTGCCCTGCTGAGGAAGGACTGGACCTTCTTATCTGACCCAGAGTAACTCCAAAGGCTTGTTGGTGTGCCTCCTGTTCTCCTGCAGTCTCGGGACATCAAAGTCTGACAGTAACACTGCTTCTGCTGCTGGACTCTGCCATTTGTGAGTCCTAACCTTGCCAGAGGAGCTACTCCAGTCCTGGGCCTTAGAAGTGGGTTCTGCAGCAGTTCTTCTGCAAGAGTTGAGGCATCCGAGCTGTTGCGCTCCTCGGAACCGACGCAGTGCCCTTCGATGCGGACACATTGCCGATTCAACACCAATGCAAGACCCAACTGTAAGGCTCTATACAGACGCATCGACCAGACAGCATGGATTGGAACCAATATATTGCCTTTGTATCGCTCCTCGAGGTCGATGATTGCTCTATCCAAGGTACTTTCTCATTGGGTTCTGTGCGAGTCCTGTAGCCGGCCTGTCCTCCATCGTGGTCTGCCTGAAGTTTGGATTTACCCCAGTCTAGCATGACCTCAAGTAACCTTTTGGCGCTATTAAATTCTAAGCACTATTTTTGGGCTATTCTTTAGAAATTCCTACCTCGACTTCTACTGATTGTATTTTTGTCATTTTTGTCTCATTTTACTCCAATAATATTCTCTATTTTTCTAAACCTGTGTGTAGTCTTTTTGTGTTCCTTTCAGTGACTGTGTGTGTTGCATAAATACTTTACATACTTCCTCTGAAGATAAGTGTGTGTGCTCTGCGGCAAGTTACCAGAGGGTGAGCATAGGCTATCTCTAAGTGTGCACCTAGCTTACACTGACTAGAAGTGATGGTTCCTGATTGTACAGGGTACATTATCTGATACCAGAAACCCTAGTTCTAACAGGGACATATACTTGATTGCATCTTTTTTTTAACAATAAGGAGTTAAAGCTTCAACCCATTATACCACTTACCTGGACGGAAAACAGACCCATACTTTTTACATTAAAACTTCAACCAGAATTACTTCAATCTGCCCCATAGACTGTTAAAGTTGGAGTTTGGAAAAACATAAATGCAACTAAATTCAATTACACTGTGGCTAATTCTCAGCCTATCCCAGCAATGGGTCTTAATATAGCCTCCACCAAGTATGCAGCAGTAGCTTTAACAGTCCCTCTAAAAACTTTTAGAGGACTCCGAAATAAATCTTCTGCCCCCAGTTCATAGCAGATATTAGACTTTTTAAACAAAGTGTAGACTTCAAGAACATGCGAGAAGAAAAAAATACTATGGAGGCAGAAAGAACTAAATACCATCAATACATATTGGAAAACATGAGCCTGATTATAGATAAGAAATCAAAATGCTTTACAGAGAAAAATAATCTGGCCAAAAAAAATAAAATCAACTAAACCACTATTCAAAATTATTAAAATACTTTCCAGTTCTATTATTTCTAATACTCTGGTGCCCGATTAAACTATGTGCAACAAAATAGCAACTTTCTTCCAAGAAAAGGTGCAGTAATATACTGTAAATTCAATCCCAGCCAGAACACCAAATCAACGGGAAATATTTTAGAAAGCTCACAAAGTTTACATGCTACCCTTCAGGGGTTCCCTCTGATGAATGAGGAGCAAGTTAGGTTGATTATTGATTTCACTAAATCAGGCTCCCTTTCAGATCCCTGTCCAACAATAATTCTACAGTCAGTAACCAATACAATCGCTGTTCATCTGACAAAATCTTTAAATATGATTATTCAAACAGGAATCTTCCAGACCAATTGGAAGAAACTCTACATTCTTCTCCTGATGAAAAAAGCCCTTACTTGATCCCAGTGAGATAAAACATTACCGACCCATTTCCCAGCTTCCTTATAAAACGAAGATAGTGGAAAAACAGTAACTCTGGACTCTTGTCCTTTCTGGATGGTAATAAGATATTAGATGATGTGCAATACGGTTTTAGTAAAAACCATAGTACAGAGTCAGCACTGGTGGCGGCATCTGAAGAAATGAGAATGATCATGGACAGTGGAGTGTAAGCAGCATTGATCTTGCAGGATGTTTCTGCTGCTTTTGATACCGTCTCCCATTCAGTGCTCATCAAATGTCTTGAAAATGTCAGTGTTGAAGGGACGGCCCTTGAGCTTCTGACATTATTTCTCTCAAATGGAGAACATGCTATAGCTTTCGGAGACCCTACACCTGCATCTTTTATTCTATGTGGAGTCCCTCAGGGGTCTGCCCAGAGTCTGACCCTTTTTATTAATATATATGTGTGACACCACTGGCCAAATTGATTTGATCCTTTTGCTTTTCCACTGTGTCTTAGGTGGATGATACACAAATTGATGTTTTGATCTAAGGGGATCCCACAGAGGTTGTTAAATGTTTCAATGACTGTACGAGTGAGGTAGCAGACAAATGTCTCAAACTAAACTCTGAGAAGACTGAGATTTTTCTTTTTAGAAAGCAAACAGCTCTCTGGAATCCTACATGGTGGCCTCAAGAGCTGGGCTTTCTTTCTCTTCCAGTCCGTAGGGTCAGAAATCTGGGGGTGATTTTTTGATAGCAAGCTCACGTTCTCACACCAGATTAATCAAATTACATCATCCCGTTTTTACCTTTTAAGAACACTGAAAAAGATTCTCTCATTCATCCCCTTTGATTTACAGAGAACAGCAATCACTACATTAATTTTCTCCAGGATTGACTGCTGTAATGGCTTTTATATGGGAATACAAAAAGGCAGATGAATAAATTACAAACACTCAAAAATGTGGCAGCTCGTCTTCTTATGAAGATCCCAACATATGCATCAGTCTCCCAAATTATAGAGATGCTACATTGGTTTCTAGTCAGAAAAAGAGTAACCTTTAAGGCACTCTGCTAGGCACACAGCGATTCTGGCACATTCTAGCTGAGAAAAATATTCCACTGGCATATCCCCAGAAGACCTCTTCATCCTGGCTCCACCGAATCAATGCATATGTTTAAAATCAGGAAAGCATCCTGGAGAGGAAGAGGTCTTTCTGATGCCACCATTAAATTGAGGATTATGTTGTCATTTGCACCTCAAAACACAATCCACTCATTTGCAATTCAGAAAACTACTTAAAACGTCGCTCTTTTCACAGCCCCTGCCCACTTAGTACCTCCACTTTTGTAATCTATACAGGATTTTTTTTTTTAACCTTCACTGCTTTTGACACTAGCTCCAAGAAGACCTTGGTTAGTCAAGTGCTTTACAACAAATTATCATTATCATTTTTATACTGGTAGAAAACTAATAAAATGTTTTATAACAAAAAAAAGAACGATCCAATACTTTGAGTTCCCAATGCAAAAGGCATATTGAAGGGTTATTACTTTAAACACTGAAGTAGATACCTGGTTCCATATTTTTCAAGGAGAATATCACCGGGTCGTTGAGTTAATAGCATACCAAAGGAGTTAATACCATTGTACAGGGGTATTTTCTATACAGTAAAGACTTATTTTGGACATTTGCTCCCAGAAGAGCATACACAGGCACTCTGTAACTCTCCAATAATCTGAATCATTTAATTTTAATTGAAAAAAAGAATACAAATACAATTAAACTAAGTAAATCTCTAAAGCAGGGATTAATGCTTACCCAAAAGCTTCCTATATCACTGAATGTTAGAATGTTTCTGATTTCATACTCAGGCTGATGCATTATATTGTGCCTGAAGTTCAGGAGAACTAACTATACATAAGAACAACTTTGAAATCCAAAGAGGGACTCTCGATATACTGTAAAGTAGAAGAACTGTGCCTCTACAATTGTTTGTGTGAAGCTAAAGGACATGTTACCTTTGGCAATGTCTTATCTGGTAGACACAATATCTACTTGCAGATTCCTTACCTTAGAATTACCAGAGGTGTCTGAATCCAGAGATTGTTCGTGAGCAGCACCCCTGTGCACCATTAGGTGGCATCAATCGGCTCTGTGTCCGTCATCTTCTGTGCCGGATATGACATTGTTGGTCCTATATAGGTACCAACCTGGTGCACTGACATCAGTTTCTTTTCACGACTTTTAAACACCAGAAATGCAGAGCCATGAAGAACACTGACCACTGGTGCATCAAAACTCAGGCCCTGAAAGGAAAGTCCCTGTCTCTAGAAATCAATTCACAGAGCAAGGAGGATGTGTGAGTCGATAAGGAATATGCAGCTAGAAATTGTCTCTACCAGATAAAGTGTTACCAAAAGGTGTGTAACTTGTCCATCTGAAAGGACATCTAGTTGCAGATTCTCTACCTTAGAATAGATACCCAAGCAATACCATCCCCTGAGGAGGGGTTGCTAACTAAGATCACCCAGAAAGTCCTGCAGTACCAAATGGGCAAAGTGACTCATCTTACTGACCTAACTGTCCAGGCGTAAGTGTTTGGTAAACTTGTGCAGAGATGCCCTTGTTGTCACCTGACAAATGTTCAGGACTGAAACTCCACGTATTAATGCAGTGGTTGCAGCTTTAGCACTGGTATGATCAGAATGCAAGCCCTCAGGGGTTTGCTTCTTAGCCAATGCGTAGCACATTTTAATGCACAGTACGACCCATCTGGAGATGGATGTCTTCTGCACTGCCCGACCTTTCTTTGCACCCACATAACCAAAAAAGAGCTGATCATCCACCCAGGACTCTTTGGTATGATAAAGATAGAATGACAATGCCCTTTTTGGGCCCAGGCAGTGGAGTCTCTCTTCCTCCTTAGAACAATGCAGGGGTGAGTAAATAGTAGGCAAGGTGATGGATTGGCCTACATGAAAGGGCGTGACCACTTTCTGCAGATAAGAGGCCAGAGTGCGAATTTTGTCAGGATAAATGGAAAGAGAGGGCAGCTTAGATGACAATGCCTGCAGCTCATTCACCCTGGGGGGAAGATGTGATGGCCACAAAGAAGGCTGTTTTCAAAGTGAGGAGCCTGAGAGGACAATTGTGGAGAGGCTCAAAAGGAGTGCACTTCAGAAAAGTAGAAACCAAAATTCGTTCCCATTTAAGCAAAATGAATGGGGACAGAGGAAACATACAAGTAAAGCCTTTAAGTAACCCATTTACAATAGGAGATTTAAACAAAGAAGGTTGATCAGGCAACCATAAGAAAACAGAGATTGCACACAAATAACCTTTGAAGAGTGCCCATAGCAGAGCCCTGCTGGGCCAACAAAATTATAAACAATAGAAACTTAGATTGAGGGGCAGAAAGGGGGGTGGGGGGGTCAATGGACATGTCTGTGCAACATGCCACAAATTTCTTCCAACAACAGGTAGGGGTGCCTGGCTGCCAAGATGACATTACAGACTTAGGGTGGAAGGTCAAAAGCTGTTGACTGCTGCCGCTCAATCTCCAAACAAGAGAACCTGCCCTTGCTGCTGCCACAGAAGATCCTCCCGAAGGGGTAGTGTTAGAAATGGGAGTTTCTGGTTGGCTAGGGTATGCACCTCAGCCAAGCAGAGCTGACCACCTGCTCACCTCCGTGGTAGCTTGTCACAAACAGTCAGGCTTATCCCAGAGGCAACATGTAATGCGTTTGCACAACACACACACAATTGACACAATAAATACACCACAAAGGAAACTCCACAACTAGTTATATAAAAATAAACTGTATTGCATATAAAACATTAGACTAAAAACAACATGCATCAGTAATACCCTGCTAAAAGAGCAGTTGTTAGAACATTACATAGGTTATTAGTACTCAGCGAAAACAAGCAGTAGTCAGGTCATCATTATCACCACAAAAATGCCCGTCCTCATACACACTCCACCACCCCCCGCACAGAATGTAGACCCTGAAAATATATATGTCACCCAAGCATAGCAAGCACAACAGATTACATAAATCTGGTCACAAAACAACATGCAGAACCAATGAGGGTAAAAATACAATAGTAAAAAGCATCAACTGCAGAATTACCAACAACCCCTGCCACATGAAGGTTTCTGCATGCCTGTGCTTCCTTTCAAGGGTATACAGTAATTATATCAAATACACTGTGTCATATACAGGCACTCCTGCGCTCTTTTTCCATTAACTATGGTGGTCAGAAGAAGGCTGAACGGGCACAGGACCTCTGTCAAGGTTTTCCTCCCGGTCCTGTCAGCCATGATACACTGCTCGAGGTAATGTTGCCGCAACTAAAGGTGTGGGCTCACCCCAGGCAAGGAATGGAGGTGGGAACGCACCCTGGGCTCCCCCGTTCAAGACCTGAAAGGGACGGGCTCTCACCTGGATCCTCCGCAGTGGGGAAACCTCCCCAGAACCGAACACCCTGGCGCCATTCGCACCTTTGAGGCTGGCAAACCCACTTCACTCACAGGGGCTGACTCGAGCTAGTCACCCTCAGCCAGGCGGGGTCTTCATCGAGGCTTCCCTCCCGTCTGGCGAGGAACAGTGGCATGCACAGCCTCCCATGTGCTTGATGACCACACGATTCCCTTCACAGCAATGTGGAGCAGGTAGTGTCCAACTCTGGAAGTAGGGGGTGGGGAGGGAATGTGTATCCAGGGGCCGCTAGTGCCTCTCGGGCCGCTCCCCTCCTTCGCGTTGAGGCAACCTGACTTGGGGACGCCTACCTGGGGCTCGGGGTTGAACGGCTCTTCTTCTTTCCCCCACCAGGATCACCGCAGTGACAACCCACAGAAGAAAAGTGCCCGCTTGTGCCCCGGGGCACCACACGGAGCGCGCCTGTCCGTACTCACAAAACTGACACAGCGCTGTCCCTGGGGTCACAGAAGGCAGAGCACTTACCACCTGCTCTTGTTGAAAGGGCATTACTCCCAGTGGTGCTATCAAGCGCTCCAGCACACGCTCACCTAAGGGGAGTGCTCCTTGTGTGCTGAGAAGTCATCTTGCCATCTATAATCTTTAGGCACCAGCACCAAAATGTAGCACTTACTTAGATACTGTAATTTTAGCACCAGTGGCAGCTAATGCACAACCATAATCCCAAAGCTGGCCCCTGGAAAAGCACTAAAGGGGAAACACATGGCAGGCAGCAGTAGCAGGGAGGCCACCACACCAAAGCACTGAATGGCTGTTCCTCTTAGCAGCCTAGGCAGTCCTCTGGCACTCCCTGAGTCAAGGAGAAGGCTGGCAACAAGCAGAAAAGCAACCCTGTTGAGTCATTTGTGCCACCCAGCAGATACCAGGCAGCAGGGCAACAAACAGAAAACCAGTCCAGATGAGTCCTTTGTGAAGTCCAGAGGTCCCAGTTCCAAAAGTGCTCTCTCTATGTTTGTGACAACCTGTTCTTTTACTCATTCTGAACAGCTTTCACAAAGGTGGGGAGGGGGGTTCCAACCAGTTCTAACCAGTCCCAGGAATGTCCCCTTCTCCTCCAAAACTGGCTCCAGACATCTGTAGGGGGTAAACAAGCCCTTTGTGTGAGGCCAGGGCACAGCCTTGACAGATGCATGTGTGCCCCGCCTCTAACTCTCCCAGCCCAGGAAGACTTTTCAGTATGCAGATGTAATCCAGTTACACCTCCACCCTCCCTGTGTACTGGCTGCCTGAGTAGTATGCACAATGCAGCTGTCACACTGCCCCAGATGTGGATTGGAGTCAAGCTGCAAAACACCAGGGTCATAAGCATAGAGAAAAGTGGCATTTCTATAATGGTAATTAAGAAAATCCACCTACATCAGCAAGAAGGATTTCTCACAACTATTCCAAACATACTGAACATGCCAAAGTCATTACTCAGAGATCAGAAGATACCACTTAAGACATATGCCAGGGCATTTCCAATGCCCTGGCACTCAAGTAGTAAGAAACTAAATAAGCTATCTGTCACTACTAGGACATGTAGTACCCAAAGACATATGTCCTAACATTTACATACACAGCACCCTGCCCATAGGCTAGCTAGAGCCTACCTTAGTGGTGACTTATGTGCAGCAAAAAGGGAGTTTAGGCCTTGGCAAGTAGTTTAACTTGCCAAGCCAATGTGGCAGTAAACTGCACACCCAGACCCTGCCGTGGCAGTCCGGACACATGTTTGAAAGGCTACTTCTGTGTGTGGCCCAATCTACGCTGCAGGCCCATTAGCAGCATTTAATTGTCAGGCCTTGGGTATATGGTATACCACTTTACAAGGGACTTACAGGTAAATTAAATAAGCCGAACAGGTGTAAACCAATTATACTAAGTTGTATCAAAGACAGCACATGCACTTTAGCACTGATTAGCAGTGGTAAAGTGCCAGATTCCTAAAGTCAACACAGAGGGTCAGAAAAATAGGAGGAGAAACGCAAAATGTTTGGGAACTACCCTGCAGAAAGGGCCATTTCCAACAGGCAGTTTGATCGGAGGATCGATGGCCGTTCTCCAAAGCTCAGGATGCCAGACTCTTTGTGCCCGGTCCGGGGCCACAAGGATTACTTGGGCCTGGTTATTCTTGATCTTCTTGAGAACTCTGGGCAGAAGTGGTATGGGCTGAAAGGTGTACAGTAGGCCTGAACTCCACTCAAGATGAAGTGTTTTTGAGCCAGTGCTACCTTGGAAACTTCAACGTACCACAAAACTGCTGAGATTGCGCGTTCTCTGCGGAAGTGAAGCGAAGTGAAGAAATATAACCAAGGCTCTCCCCACTGCTAAAAGAGACCATGTGCCACGTCCAGTTGGAAACACCATTCTTGATAGACTAAGCATTGTCAGCTGAGTTCATCCGCTCTGATATTCAGAGAGCCTGCCAGATGGTGAACCACCAGGGAAATGCCCTGTTGTTCCAGCTGCATCCAGAGGCAGAGATCTTCTTGACAAAAGGGTTCACAACCCCCCCCCCCACCTGCCCTGCTTGTTGCAGTACCACATGGTGGTGGTGTTGTCCCTGAACACCTGCACTATTTTCCCTTTGAGAGAGGTAAGACATGCTTTCAATGTTCAGGCTTCGAAAGATCAACTTTCTCACTCACTATGGCGAGTCATATTTTAACAGGTCAACCTATTTTTAGGACCTAATAGCCCCTTCGGGCAAGTTGACAAAATAGAGGCGTTCTGTTCAGTCAGAAAGTGAAGGAGCACCTTTAAAGTTTGGCTCTTTAACAGCAACTGAAGGTAAGAAACTCAAGGCAGTGTCAATCCGTTTGTTGCATTAGCCATCTGAAAGACCACTTGTTTAAGCAATCAGAATGGCACCCCCTTTAGGGCCATTGTCACTGGAACTGGCAATCAGGAAGAGTAGCTGTGGGCGAAATGCTCGAACCCCATGTGGTAAGGCGTGGGCAGTAAATAATCAGTTAATGGTCCAAGAATTACTGACGGATACCCTCTGCTACACCTATCTTTTTGTTGTTTCTTTTTTTCGTTTTTTTTTTTATTCTGTGGCCGGCAGAGGCAGATTACCGAAAAAGGCAATTTTTGCTTTCAGGATTCCGTCAGCTTAACACAGACTAATAAAAAAAGTTCAGCTCTACTCCATGCAGATTTTATTTGTTACAGAAAACTAAGGGCCATATGTACGAACACGTTTTCCCATAGACACAGAATGGGCAAAACTGCTTGCCACATCTGGCCCTAAATGTTTCATTTGTGCATTAACATCATGTTTTTAATGCTTAATTGTTGGAGACTGTACCAGCTTTGAAATGTGTTGGAATCAATGAACTAGCCAGTAACCATTATATTTCTGCTGTTAAAAGGTTTCCTAAGCTGCATTTGTTTGCTATTCTTTTGATTTCTATGTATATTGTTATATTGCGCATTTCACTGACCAAATTGATATTCAATAGGCAAAGCCTCAAAGATCAAGCAGCAGGGTACTAGTGTCACACCATCACTTGCTATTCACAGCAGGGGGTGCAAACAAGACGAAAGTTTATTGCTTTGCAAAATGAATCTCTTCAGGCCTAAGCAAGCTAATACATCTTGGTATCTATTACATTAATACATCAATAAACCTACAGCGCACCTTACAATTCATAAATGCAAAGCAAAATATTTAAGTGTAAATATTAGTTATGACATGTTAGAACAATTTTAAATATGCATTTCTTTTTCTTCACGCATAATTTGCATTAATGACATTTATACAAAAATAAGTATGATTATTAATTTATTAAAATGAATATGAATTAATCTACATTTAATGAAACATTCTTAACATTAGCTCATTTTTGTACTTTCATTTCATATGAATGTAAACCTCTCATGTTAAAAGGTGATGTTTAAAACGGATGGTGGCCACACGGTTCACTATAATTCAAACATGCACATTTTACAACTCAGGTTATTTTCTCTGGTAGGCTTTTAAATGTAGGTTAATTAGCATATGCTAACTTCTGTGCACTAATTTATTGATAATATTTGATCTCTCTCACCAGGTTGACTACAGATGTGTTGGTTCCACTGGAGCAAGCACCTTGGGCCTCACTTCCAAGGGTCCATGAGAGGGGGTGGCATCACTTGGCAGGGCAGACTCACACATGGCAGAGTCCAGGGCACAAGTAGGGTGTTTGAAAGTCTTATGTCCCCAAGACTTCAGATCCTGAGGTTAGCTGACTAGCCAGTGGAGTCCTTCCGGGTTCTGGGCTGAAGAGATGCTGGTCCAGTCCTTCCATTCCCAGGTAAGAGGGCAGCAAACACAGGTCAGCATAGCAAAGCAAAAGCTCAGCAAACAGCAGTCTAGCAGAGTGGCAGGCCTTCAGTAGCACAGCAGTCCTTCCTAGTAAAGTATCAACAGGTCCAGAAATGTATTGAAGTGGTAGTGTCAGAGGTCCAGTACTTATAGCCAGTTGGGCATTTCAAGGAAGGATGACTTCAAAGACTTGGCCTTTAAGTACACAGAGCCCCTGCCCTTCCTCCCATAGCTCTAGACTCACTACATGGCGGTTATGTAACCCTTTGTGTAAGGACAGGACACAACCTATTCATGTGTTATTGAGGATGTGCCCAGCTCTTCTCTCCTATGCGGCCAAGGATGGCCCATCAGGTTACACCTAAGCTCCCATTGTATGTGGTTGTCTACGGGAAATACACTAATCCCAGCTATCACCAACACCCCAGACATGTGATAAGAGACAGGCAGCAGGGCACAAATAGAGCTGAAGTAAGAAAATGCCAACTTTCTAAAAGCAGCATTTTCAGAATTACAATTTAAATCCAATTTCAGCATAAGCTGTGATTTTAAATTGTGATTGCAGAGATACCAAACCCGGAAAAAAAATATATTTTCCACATTGTGAGTTACACTAATAGAATGCAGCAAGGTAATCCCAATATTAGCCTATGGGAGAGGTAAGCCTTGCAGAAGTGAAAAGCAACTTTGAGAGTTTTTCACTAGTAGGACATCTAAAACTTTAAAATATATGGCCAACTTTTTACATACACTACACCATGGCCTGGTGGCTTTCTAGGGCCTGCCACAGGGGAGACGAATATGTATTAAAAAGGAGAATTTGGACCTGGCAAAAGGTTGACTTTGCCAGGTCGACATGGCAGTTCAAAACTGCTCACACAGGCTCTGCATTGACAGTCCTGAGACATGTTTGAAGGCTACTGTAGTGGGTGGCACAATCAGAGCTGCAGGCCCACTAGTGGCATTTAATTAACAACCCCTGGTCTTGGTTAAACTGGTGTGGAGACTTTTTGTGGTGTCTTTCACAATGTTACTATGTTTCGGGGAGAAGCAAATGCACCTTCGCACTGGTCAGCAATGGTAAAGTGCTCAGAGTCTTAAAACCAACAAGACGATACAGCAAAAATGTGGAGAGTAAAAGGCAAAACGTCGGGGGTGACCCGGCAGAAAGGGCCCTTTCCAACACAACCTCCCTCTAGCCTAATTACAGGGTCGACTAATCAGTACCTTGATGGACTACACTGCTTAAGGCGAAAGAACATTGACAATGGCCCACTACTCCAGGGGTACTTGCTAGTTCTATGCCTGTCGGAACCCAGCTGAATCCCTTTGTCTATGTTCTCTAGGGCCAATAATCTAACCAATGGCGAAAATCTCTCCTTACCTGCGAAAACCATCTGTGCAGCACCTAACATTAATTTGCTCACAGATGCATCCCAGTAGGTAGACAGTACCTCCATGGCCAACAAATTGATGTGGCCCATTCAACCTCTTGGGTCTGACTTCTGTTCCCAACCCAAGAAAATCTCTGTCCACAGGGAAAGCAACCAACTGAAACCCCGGACCTACCATGAATCGCAAGTAGCGCCTGTGAGCAGGCAAAAAGGATATATGGAAGTAAGCGTCCTGCAAGTCCAATGCTACCATCCAGTCTCCTAGGTCCAAGGCAGGTAGGACCTGAGCCAGAGTGAGTTTTGAAATTCTCCTTCTTGAGGAAGAGGCTGAGGGCCCAAAGGACTAGGATAGGAAGTAGGACCTTGTAGTTTATGGGCACCAGAAAGTAGCAGGAATAACAACCAAAACCTATTTCTGGCACAGGGTCCCCTCTATGGATCCCTTGGCTAAGAGACTTCCTCGCTGAGAAGTGCCAGATCATCCTCGGTAAGCGGCTGTAAGAGGGAGGAATGGCCAGAGGGGCAGTCTTGAAGGGGAGAGAGAAGCCCCTTCAAACTATTTGCAAAACCCATTTGTCTGTCGTGATGAATTCTTAGTGGGGCAGGTGATGGCAGATCCTTCCCCCAACTGGCCTGAGATGGTGGAACAGACTAGGAGGGCTAGGAGGCTGCTGTATGGGTGGGGTTGGACTGGGCAGACCTCTAGACCCTGTGGGATTTCATGTCCCTGGGCAGTAGATGCGTAGCATGTGCAGCTTGGTTGCTGGCAGGGAAAGTACGCAACAGGGAGCCCCTTCCATGACCACGAAAGAGGCAAAAAGCGGACTGTGTTTTGCGAGGGGCAGCCGCGAGGCCAAGGGACTAAGCCATAACCCGGGACTCCTTTCATCTCTCAAGCGCTGAGTCGGCTTTGTCAGCTTTGTCTCCAAAGAGACGGGTGCCATTGAAGGGTATGTCCAAGAGAAACTGTTGGACTTCCTCCGAAAACCAGATGTCCTCAACAAGGCCACCGTTGACGTAACCAATCTGCCCAGTGAGTCGGTCGTGTCCAGTCCACAACGAATAAATGAACTAAGCTGCATCTCTCCTGTCAGCAACAGCTTGGGAGATGAAGGCCCGGGCCTCCTCCGGGACGAGTCTTCTTCATTTCCCTATCCGGGGTAGCGAAGGGGAATGCGCCAGAGGAAGAAGCCTGGATGACAAGGCTTCCAGGCATGGGTGGTTGGGACAGGAATTTAGGGTCGTCCGGGGTGGGATAATGGCAGCGGGCGAGTGTCCTAGTCACAGGAGCCCCCGTGCTGGGTCTGGACCAAGTACCCAGAAGGACATTGTTGAGGGTTTTAGTAAATGGAAGGAGAGGCTCCGAAATGGAAGCTCCAGGCTGAAGCACCTCTGTCAGGAGGTTAGTCCTGACTGCAACAGAAGAAACCTCAAGGCCAATGACCTCAGCCGCCCTACTGACCACAATGAAGACGCTCCCTCCGCCTTAGCCACAGTAGGAGGAGAAAGCATGCAGCGTCTGGAGAAGTATCCAGACCATTAGCCTTGCCCAGTTCCTGTGTCCAGTCCAAGTCAGGGTTGTCTAGACTAGCTGGTATTCCAAAGGGTCTAGCGTCCCCTCCAATCCTTCCCCAAATTCATACCCATAATAAAAAGGGTCAGTATCCAACCTGGGGTGAGATCGGACCCCATCAAAGTCAGATCCAGTGTCGAGCAATGCCATTCTGGCTCCAGGACGTCGGGGATGAGGATTGGGTTGAAGTCAACTGTGGGCTCAGGAGCGTCGACATCTTTGCCGGCGGAGGTTACATTGGCACGACTGATGTCAGCACAGATCTGACAACGGATCCGGAGGGGCCCTCAGTGGCCAGAGCTGAAGCCGCTGGCACAGAACCCGAGGGGCCCCTATCTGATCCCCCCGGGTCCTAAAGGTTCAGCCAGGGGGGTGGATGGGGGAGTTTGTCTGCCCAAGGATGAGGCACATGGCCTCATAAAACCTCTTTGGCTGCGCAAGAGTGGCTCCGGCTGCCAGAAAGTCGGGGAGGCACAGAGCAAACCCAGAAGTAAGCTCTGCAGACTGAGGCCTAGAGCATCAATGCTCTTCCCGCGTCGAATCAGCCAAGCAACGGTGTAAAGTCGAAGAACGTTTGGCCTTTTCTGAGTTCTTCTTATGACCATAGCATCCCGAAGATTTAGAATGGGACAACGAAGAGTGGTGAGGACTCCACTAGGGGTCTCGTGCCCTTTCTCTCAAACGAGACTGGGAGCGATGTGGAGTCTGCCACCGGGCTGTCATGAGCTTCAGGAACCACTCCCTCAAAGCCTTCGGGTTCATGGCCCGGCACTCGGAGCACGACTTCCAGTTGTGGTCGCGCTCAAGACACCACAACACACTAGGTGCAGATTTGGCACCGACATCATTCGGTGACAGGAGTCACACGGTTGGAACCCGGTATTCAGTGAAATCCTTCAACGCACCAAAAAGTAAAAAATAATGGCAAGAAGGTCGAAGCTCGTAAAAAATTACTATGGGAAGCTCTTCTCTGGATTTGCGCGTGGCGTGGAAAGAAAAGAACTGATGTCAGAGCACCCAGGTGACATCCATATACGATCGCAACATCATCACGGCGATTATGATGCCAACGACGCATGCAGAGTCGACCGACACCACCTGACGGTGCACTTCTAATGTAAAGGAGTGTGTCCCTTCTCACTGTGGGCACATACTGCCAAAGACTGCCCCAGTAGAACTCCTCTGGGACCCTGTGCACTTCCAAAGCTACTTCATAGGCTGCCAGCCATTTATCGATGGTGATCCCCACATTGTAACTGAGAACCATATCTTCTGAAATATCAAATCTGGACTCATGTGAGGACTCTGCAGATATGCTGCCAACATTGCTGTTGCTGGACCCCACTTGCAGAGTTCTGATGTCCAGCTCTCCGAGTTTGAGCTCATGGATTAGTTTCCTTTCCCCTAAAGCCAGCCTCTTCTCCTCTAAAGCCTGCTCCTGCTCCAACTGCATCTTGGCCACCTCTAATGTCAGCTTTCTCACCTCCCTCCTGTCCCCAAGCTCCTCTGGGGTCAAGCTCGTGGATGGGGTAAATGCTCCCTGCCTTGGTTGTGCCTCCTCTTGGCAAGTTGTTGGCCTCCTGACCCCTAAAGCAGACTCTCACTCCACCTCTGGGACCACAACTCCTGCATCCCTTGTTTCTATGTAGGCCCTCAGTGCCTTTTGCAACTCCACCTATCTGGTGAACCCCTTCAAAGAGACCTGAAACTCCTGGCTGAAACCTTGAGTTGGGCCACTTCATAACTTTCCACTTTGGCCAGCTCAAACTCTAATTGTGCAGGTGCAGATGAAGCTGCAGAGGCCGGTACAGATTCACGTATAGGCATTGGCTCACCAGGGACAGACATACTTTTGGGTAAAAGAAAAATGCCAATCAGGGAGAATAGGAAAATTAAAAATTCCAATTAGCAAAGGACAGAGCAGAAAATGCTAAACAACTAGAATGGGGTTGCACTGGTATAGAGTTATAGTGAACTCTGAATTTCTATATGGCGTTGCAAAATCACAGGTCCTATCCTCACCATTGATCACCAATGTTAGAAATTGGGTCTCTAGTTGGCAGAAAAATGGACCCAGTCTAAGTAGAGACCACAATCCTAGTCAGGGTAAGTCAGCTACACAACCTAAATTATCCCGTGCACACCCTCTGGTAGCTTGGCACAGAGAAGGCAGGCTTAAGTTATGAGACAATGCATAAAGTATTCGTGCAACACCTGATTTACAGTAGCACAGTGGAAGACACCACAAAAAGACTCCATACCAGTTTAGGAAAATAGGGAACATTTATCGGAGTAAAGTGAGACCAAAATGACAAAAATCCAACCAGTAGATGTCCTGATATGAATTTTTAAAGAATAAACTAAAAATAGTGCTTAGAAGTCATAGCATACAAGGTTACTTGAGGTTGCGAGGGAATGGTGGAAATCCAAAGTTCAGGCTGACCCGGGTGGAGCACAGGCCTTATCAGTTTGGTGCGAAGAGTCCATTCGTAGGCAAGAAGAGCCGCTGAGGGTCGTGGACGGATGAGCTGGAGCCTTGTGGTTGTGAGCAGTGATGCTGCTGTGCTACAAGACAAAACTGTACTTGCTCATGCTGATCCACTGTGCCAGCAACATAGTTCTGGTTCAAATGGGCCCGCTCATGTTTGCGAAGAGCCCAAAAGCCTGATATAAAACCAGAAAGATAACTTACAAGGGCCTAGGGTTAGAGGGGCACCTCTTGCAGGTCAGGAGTTGACTGAAGACAGATCCAGGAACTTTAACAGGTGAGTTGGAAGAAGTCTTTTGTTTCCATGGGACTTCAGAAAACAGGAGGCAATCCATCAAGCCCTTGAATTCACTCTGGGTTCAAATGAAACAGCTCAATCCTTGTCCTCGGCTGGGCAGAGATCAGCCAACCACAGTGATAATTATTGCGGCATAGCAGTCCTTACTCCAGCAGAGGACTTCCCAGGTCCAGTAGTGTAGTGATTTGGTGGAGTCAGAGACTCAGTAACTATATCAAAATGTGCCTTTGAAGTGGGGGTGACTTTAAAGAAGGGTCTTTGAAGTGCACAGAGATCCTTTCTTCTTAGCCCCGGCTCCAGACAACCAGTAAAGAATAGTCAGCCCTTTGTGTGGTGACAGACACTTCACTATTTAAGAATGTCAGTTCTGCTCTACTATTACTGCACAGGAAGACCCATGAAGATGCAGAGGAGTGATCAGACACACCAAACCTTCCTGTGTGTGGCTATATAGAGGAAATGCACTAACGTTAGCTGTCACCTACAACAGATGATTATTGGAGATAGGCTGCAAGGCACACAGAGCAATGAGAGCAGAGAAATGACCACTTTCTAAAAGTGTAATTTCTAAAATAGTAATGTTAAATCCAACTTTACCAGTAAAGAGGATTTATCATTATCATTCCAATTATATCAAAACATGACAGAATTACTCCTTTCTATTCAGTAATTACAGCTTAAGGGAACTCTAAGGAGAGAAGTGCAGTCACTGCTGGGGCGCAAGGCGAGATCCAGTGGCAGGTGAAACTACATCAGGGTGTTAGTAGTGCACTATTTATCCTATATAATAGATCATGTTAAATAAGGCACAGGTCGATGCATGTTAACAGTAGTTTGTGCACTGGAAGAATGTATGTGTGCTAGTACGCGGTGCAGACTGTTTTTAGTGTGAGATTTTTAGCTTTATATCCTGTGCAGTCTAAAAGAGTTTGCATGTACTAAACACAAACACATTTTCTTCTGCTCATATTATAACAGCCAGAGAAGTATTTTTCCTTTCCCTGCTGCACAGCAGATATACATCTGCTTGCAAATGGACCTTGTGCAGTTTCTGGGCGAGTGGATTAAAAAGATGTAGCACAGTAGCCTCTGAACGTTTCACCATCGACTAACTGAAGCATTGCTTTCTGCCCTGCCTGACAAATGCAGTGTCCAAGTGCGAGTATGCTCCCACTTACTCCTTAGACCTTAGTGTATAGAAAAGGTATAAAAGATGCAATCATTTGGAGGGTTAGAAGTCTGGCCAGTTGCTGGGGAGATATGATGAAAACTATGTCTCTCATCTGAGGCCTACTGGCATACAGGGATGACAGGGGCATTACATGACTCAGCAAATTTTATGAACTATTCTAAACTAACCTACCAAGCAGTAAAACAGCCAAATATCTTAGAGTGGTGGATTTTACTAATAGGTTAGGAATCTGTAAAGAAGAGTGTTTGAGGTTGATCTAGGTTTCACCCTTATTTAATATGTGGTTGATTTAATATTTATTATGATAATCTCATATTAATTAGGGGAATATGGATTATCATATAATATATTCTAATGTACTACACAATACCAACATTTATATGAATACTATTTCCGATGTCTGAGCAGGGCTTTGCTACATCACCTCTAGATAAAGGAAGTTTATCTGACTCCCAATAACCATATTTCAAGGGATTATAACTGAGTGGGTGGGGTAGAGTCAACTGCCAGCATTCCATTTCTTCAAAAAGGTTTTAGTATCCTTTTACAGCATATTGGGTGTGAAGCTTCGTATAGAAAACAGGTTATCATACCATTCCATGATGTCCATACCAGGAACTTGTGTTTCCACAAAAGAGTACCTATTTTAATGGGAAGGCGCTTCCAGTGCCACGAAGGAAAACAAGGGGGCTCCTCGGCACTCCTTGCGCACAACGGGGGCCTCGTGCTGATGTTAGAGGGAGGGGGAGGCATGAACCCCCTCCGGTTTTTATATCGGGCAGCTCTTGGGGCCTGCAAACTTTGACCTCCCCCCCCCACCCCCCCCCAAAAGACCACCACGGGCCATCCCGTGGGGGAGGGTGCAAAGCCAACAACAACAATTAGGGCCACCAATGGGGCCTTGTAGTGCGGGAGGCCTCCGGCGAGGCTTCCACCCCACAGTCTCCTGAAAAAGAATGAGGGACCTGGTGGGGCGGGAGGGCTACAATGAGGCTTCCTTTCCCCGCCCATCCTCCAGCAGAACACACAAGGGGCCCGTGGGGGAGGAAGCCTCCAATGAGGCTTCCTTCCCTGCCCGGCTCCATAAATGAGGAGAGAAGTCCACCCGGGCCGCAGAGGTGAACAGGCACCAAAATGGGTGCCTGCTTGTGCCCCGGGGTCACTTCGAGGAGCATAGCAGCTCCCATTGTTGCTCCTTCGTGCCCTGGGGGCACCAGATGTAGCTGTCACGACCTGAATGCTTCTTACTGCTGTAATCTGCCAGTCTCTGGGCACCACCAGGTTTCTTGCTTGTTCTGGCTTGACCAAGGTAGAGGCAATCCCTTCCAGTAGCCACGGTGCTGCTGATAATAAAACACCAAGCAGGCTGTAACCTCCAGAATGAGTCCCAGAGGAAAAAATCCCAAACTTGGGAAAAACCTCAGATCAAGGAACTCGTGAAAAAGATATAAAAGAAAAGAAAAAGTAAGGCACAAAAAGTCTGGAACAAAAACTGCAGACAGGGAAGAGCAGGTTAAGTCCAAACTCACAGGATACAGGAGCGAGGAGCACAAATCGGAACGGAAGTGTTTGCAACACAAGGAACAGAAGACAAATTGTGCTTATGTACTGACAAACAGGATATAATGAAGACACCATCTTGGATTGGGAAACGCCACATTAAAGTAAATGGAAAAATTGCCGTAGTATAAAAAGTAGGAAAACAGGCATGCGGGGAAGGAAACAGACTCCTGGGAAAGAGAAAATATGGGCAGGAAGAAAAAAAGAAAGAACATGCAAGTAAAACTAGGGGGGTAAAATGTGGGCGCAGCGTGAAACAGAGCCCAAAGGGAAAGTTTCAGGTCACGCTGTGGCTGAAAACAAACAGGTCGCGACCAGAAAAGCGGCCCACGGCAGAAATGGCCGTCCGAGACATGGACCACCGATCTGAATGAGGCCCGCAAGTGGGACACCGCCGGTCTTCGCAGCGTCTCAGTAGCCAGTCTCCAACGTGCTCAGATTTTTGGAGAGACCAGGTCGGGCGGTGAACTTTGGAAGTGGCAAAGCGCGTACACAGCGCAAGGGTGCAATTTTTAACATGGTAACACGCTTTCAGAGAGCAAGATAAACCCAAGGGGAAACACTTTCCGAGGTGCTTTGAGGTAATCAGAGAGTGCTCTCAAAGCACTGGGGGGTAAAAGCAGAAGCGCTTTAACAGATGATGGCAAGAGTCAGGGGCCACAGCACCCAGCCCCTGGGGGGACACAACAGAAGGAGCACAGGGAAGCAGGGCCCAGCAGCAGGCCAGCACAAAGGGTTGCAGACATTGGCAGTTCCTCCAAGTGACCAGGCAGGTCACACATCAACAGAGCAGCAGCAGTCCAAGTCGGTTCCTGGTGAGTCCTTCCAGCAGCATTCTGTGTCCAGTTACAAGTCTGTGTCAGTTCCAAAATGTCTTCAAATTGTGGGGAAAAATCCCCTGTATTATACTCAGTTTTGCAAAGCACTTCCAGTGAAGAGGCGAGGGGGTTTCAACCAGCTACAACTGGATCTGGGGGTGTCCCCTCTCTCCTCTAGCACAGGCTCCAAACATCAGTTGGGGGGTAAACAACTTTTTTGTGTGAAGCCAGGGCACAGCCTTTACATATGCATGTGTGCCCCGCCTCCCCCTTCTCTCAGCCCAGGAAGAGCATTCAAATGTGGCGACACCACCACCCTCCCTGTGTGCAGACTATCTGAGAAGTATGCACAGAGCCCAACTGTCACTCTGCCCAGACTTGGATTGGAGTCAAGCTGCAAAACACCAGAGTCATAGCACAGAGAAATGCTCACTTTCTAGAAGTGGCATTTCTGTAATAGTAATAAAAATAATCTACTTACACCAGTAAGCAGCATTCTCACTACCATTACAACCATACCAAACATGCCTACAATACCCCTCATAATTCAGACAATACCCTCTGGACATAAGGCAGGGTATTTCCAATGCATTCCTATAAGAAGGTAGCACTCACATCAGTGAGAAACCAAATAGGCTGTTTGTCACTACCAGGACAGGCCATGCTACTAGGCACATGTACTGCCTTCTACATACATAGCACCCTGCCCACAGGGATAGCTAGGGCCTACCTAAGGGGTGACTTACATGTAGTAAAAGGGGAGTTCTGGGCATGGCGAGTAGATTTCAATGCCAGGTCCTGCGCTATCAGGGCTGAGACAAGTTTGAAAGGCTACTTCAGTGGGTGGTGCAAGCAGTGCTGCAGGCCTACTAGTAGCATTTAATTTACAGGCCCTGGGTATGGAGATACCACTGTACAAGGGACTTACAGATAAATTAAATGTGTCAATAAGGTATAGGCCAATCATACCAAGTTTACAAGGGAGAGCACATGCACTTTAGCACTGATCAGCAGTGATAAAGTTCCCAGAGTCATAACGTCAGCCAAAAAGGGTCAGAAAAATTAGGCAAAAAGTTTGGGGAATGACCATGTAAAAAAAAAAAAAAAAAAAAAGGGCTAGGTCCAACAGGCATGTCGACATGTGTTATGCCACTTCCACAAAATGCATGCAGTTCAAATGTAAAATGCACAAAAATTGAAATCATGACGTAGCATTGAAACACTTCCACATAATTCATTGAATATAGTTTGAAATACACAAAAACACATGCAGCTTAGATATCTAAATTAAAACTGATCTCAATCTATTTAAAACATGCATGTTTCTAAAATAACATGTTAATTTCCCGAAAGTGCACAGAGTGTGTGAAGTGCTATCACAATTACTGCAAATTGTTACCTCATATGCAATGCATGGGTCTAAATTAAAACTGATCTCAATCTATTTAAAACATGCATGTTTCTAAAATAACATGTTAATTTCCCGAAAGTGCACAGAGTGTGTGAAGTGCTATCACAATTACTGCAAATTGTTACCTCATATGCAATGCATGGGTCTAAAATAAAACTGATCTCAATCCATTAGAAACATGTATATCAAGTCACAAACCTCATAAAATAATGTTGATTCCACGAAAGTGCATGAACAGTGTAAAGTGTTAGCAAAATTGCTGTGAAAAAATGCTACATCTCGGTTCACAGCGGAATAGCACTACCACATATGGCCCTGTACCGCTGTGGCCTCCCTCCCCAATTCCCGTACTCATTCGTCCCAAACAGCCTCCAGTATCCAACAGGCAAAAATACACACATCCTTTGGTTGTGGGGGGGTGGGGGAGGGTTGTGAAACCCCAGCCGTATTTTCTTTTTACAAACAAAAAATATTTCTGGTAAAATCACACATCATTCCAATCACACATCATTCCAATATTTTACACAATATTCCTACAGCCGACGCCCTGGACACATTGTCTGGGGTCAAGTGAAACAAGTTTTCATGTTTATTTTGTCCTAGTACATACTTGCTTGAAAAGTTTAACAATGTGAGGTTTAACAATATAAAGTGAAGTGTAATGCTCTCCGACTAGATGCCAAACATTGCAGAAGTTTGTAAGCAAGAGAGATGAGTCTTTGCTTTCAAAATAAAATTGAAAATTGAAAAAAGCAAGTAGGGAAAAAAACATTTCACTACTATGAAATTTTAGTTGCAATTTCTTTAAGGCGTCATTTATTAAAATGTGTTGATGCACACTAGTATTTCCAAATAGGTTCCTAATGGAAAATCAGTGTAACCATTTTCAACCTGATTGTGGGAAGCACACAAAAAACAAGCACTGGCAAAGCCAACCGATCCGACATTTGGTGTGAATCTTTTGATTTCATCAAAGCGTGTCTTGTTTGGACATGGCTTTTGTAACACTTTATTGTTGTGGTAGTTGCCAGGCTCTCACCGTTTTAACGAACACTGGGAAAAAGCAAAAAAAAAAAGTGTTTTTGTCTCAAAAAGCAGACACTGTCCCCAGTGGCATAACAAAGGCCCCACACCCCATGCGGTGCGGGGAAGCCTCCAGGCAGCCCCCTTAGCACCTGCCCTGAATGAGCCTGGAGGGGTGAGAGGGCCCTCCATATTCTTTGCAGGGGGTGGCCGGCAGTTTTGTTACGCCACTGATTGCCACAGTAGTTCCTGGCACTGAACAAAACTACTTTGCATGCCAATATGCTCCTTGTGGAAGAGCAGAATGAGATCACTCACAGTAAAGCTAATCCATAGATAGATAGAGAGAGAAATAGAAGTTTAATAAAAACCAAATGTCTTAGTTAAAGCCAGACTTAATTAGGGACCTAATTCTTGAAGAAACTCTCAAAGTGCATCCATGGTACATGTCCTTGAATTAGTGGCTTTCGAGAATTCACAAGAACTTACAGAAGTAGACCAGGAAATAGTACGCCTAGAAAATATTTGTGAACTGTATTTTAGCACGAGCAAATATGCATGTGTAGATTTGCTTATGTGAAAATCTATTGAGCATTTACAAGTTCACTCTCCCTCCAGAGACTTTTTACCAACCCTGAAAGAACTTCTTCTTCTGCCATTGTCAGGAGTAAATTACCAACCTTTCTCAGTATGGGAAAAGATTAGAGAAGAGCTGGTGAAAATCCTTAAACATGCGAGTCAGTAGGTTTGAGAATTCAAAGGCATTCCAGCCCTGGAACTATTGCTTACTGCTTCCTCCAGCCCAAGTATGTAGATATGCAAAAAGGTGGCAAAATAAGGAAATTGCTGTAGTAGGGATTGAAATTACAAGTATTCAAACCCTGCTATAGTAGTAGCCCTAGCATAATCAGAGAGGCTACATCAGAGCTCTTACATAATGAGATTGCTGCCATAATTTGTCACCGAACTACATGGCACAAAAGGCACACATAGATTTCTTTTTTTACAGGACAAGTAGATTTAAGAAGCAACCTGTCCCATGGACAAGTATATATTTTATTAAATTCCACACCCCTGAGTAACTCTTAGTATTTAGATGTGTTGATGTCTAGCCTTAACAGCGACGCTAATAAATCTGGTTACCTAACACTATCTAAACATGTGGTCCCATTAGTGTCTCCTGATCCCAAATCCACCCTTTCTGTCCAGTAGCCACCACTGCAAATCTCATGGGGGTGGGAGAAAGTGGGGGAAATACATAATTTAAAAAACAAAAAAAGGGAGAAAATAAACTCCATCTACCTATTCCCGAAGCCGCTGCCTCGCTCCTCTTCTCTTCTGGTGTCCCAGCGTTCCCTGGGACACCAGCACAGGCTCTCCAGCAATCCTGGTGCTGCTCTCATGTTAAACTTTGCATGAGAGTAGCACCAGGATTGGTCTGCGCGGCTTGGTCTGCCACTAAGACAGCGCACTGCAACCTGGCTGTGTAAGACAGCTGGGTTGGAGAAACCTAAGCGTGCATGTGTGTCTGTCCAGCCTGAAATGGCCGTCCAAAAATGCATGCTCACTTAGTGCACAGACTCCACTTCTCCTCCCCTCTCATCCTTCCCGTGGCCCAGCCCTGCTACTCCCTGCACATGCTACTGGCTGAGCCAGCAGCTGTAAAACAAAATGATAATGAAATATAATTTTATTTTGCAGCTGCTGGCTGTTAGCCACGGGGGTGACGCTCCTCCGGCCAATGCAGAGGAGCCGTCCCTGCTTCTTCTATGCAACCTGGGGTGGGTCGCTCCATAAGGGAGAACCCCACATCCACTCTCGGGGCACACTTGGTGGGGGGGGCCTGCCTACCCACCAGTATACCTACCTCGGACACCCTTCAGTCCTCCTTCCAGGGGCCCATGCTATCTTCACATCACTGCTCATGCGTGGGTGGTTGGCCATAAGGACCAGATGCCAGCAACTGCTCACAACCCCTGCGCCACTGGATGTTTTATGCAATTCCCTGGAAGCACCCATGGGAATGCCCTGTGACATCACTGTCATGCTTAAGTAAATAAGGGTATGCCAAATTGCTTCACCAATCAATCTCACCCCGCCATACTTCACTTCTAATAAAATACGATAAGAACTGTTGACCTGCCAGAGAACAAAATCGGTTAGCAGAATTAGTCACCAAAGACAGATACAAATCACCCAAGAAACACAGGCAGCATATAACTCTATTGCTTTGTGGAGGTCCTGGGGACAAAAAAACCTCTGTGGGTGATTGGAGCAGCAGGGTCTTAGGCGAGGCTGCGAGCGAGGATTGCGCCTTTGCCACCCCATTCCCCCAGCACGACCCACCATATGTGCGGCCTACTGGATATGGGGGAGCCTGGTGTATAGTTCCAAGTCGAAGATAAAAAAAAACAGCCAAGGGCACAACCTTGTTATGAAGCAAACAGATCACGGTGCAATCGTTTTTTAAGGGTCGAGCCTGCGTTGCATGTGCTCGCGCATGCGTATCGCAGCGAGACGCTTTAGATATTAGAAAAGCGGTCGGAGCCCTGTCAACTTCATGTTAGTGTGTTTGATTGGTTCGTGGGTTTGCCTAGTAAAATCTGCTTGCTTTCATTAGTGGAAGGCTTGCACACGTCATGCCTTTTCCGGTGGTTAGCCCTCCTCGAGCGCAGTGACCAAGTACAGAAAACTTGCGAGGGTCGCTGTTTTCGGTCGGATCGCAGACTACTTTTTCTCTATTTTGCTAGTGCGATGTCGCTTGGCAGAAGTCGAGCACTTACACATTTCACTTTTTTACTTACATAAAAGCACTTTTGCTGATAGATGAAAAGTCGGGTTAGGGGTTTACAACGCGTTCAGCTCTAACATGAGCAAACGCGAGACCCGTTGCATTGCAAATGCTTGTAATATTCAGCTATTGAGTACATTACAGGACTGCTGGTACTTGTGATTGAAATCTATTGCTGCATTTAAGACTGCCCTACGGCGTTCTGTTACATATCAAACAGGCAGAACCTCACACAACGCCGAAAGTATCAGCAAACATATACAACTGAATTACACATTTTATAGATCATGACGAAAATGAACTAAAACTGTTTGCAGACATGGCTAAAAAAGGTCTAGCTTTGCTATTGATACCTCACCAGGCATAATTTGAAGGTCACTGTATTTCATTTGTTGTGAATATATATCAGGATGTACTTTGACTTTTTTCAGATTTATGACTGTTACGTATGCCTAATGTCTAAACTATAAAAGGAAAGCAGATCCACCTCCAAGGTGTGAAAACTTTGGAAATGTCATGATGACCCTTGTCAGGCTAAGGTAGTCCCTTGTTATGCAACAGTACTTCACCCACATGCATATTTTGCGTATTTGCACGTACTTGCAGATCTATTACTTCCATCATAAGTTCAGAACTACATGCCCATGAATGCACAGAACAAAACAGGCTGAATATTTCTGTAGCACACCCCTTTCTTGTTCAGCACTGCAGCTTCAAGAAAGTGTCACATATAGGACAGAAATATCAGACGTAAACACAATTCAAACATAGAAATGTGCTGTATGCTTAATGTAAACCTTAGCACCAATGACACGTTTAACGAGGGTAAACATGCAGTGAGTGTATTCCCAACATATTGCCAACTTCCTATAATCTGAACCAGTTTTCCATGCACAAAGTGCACACTGTGTTATTGCAATTAGTGTTTACTTTATATACCTCATAAAGATTAGGATTTCAACCAAATCTGCAGAACATGGCTCAGTGTACATTCCTGGTTTACATTTGGAATATTCGGACAGACTCTTATCGGAGCAACTGCAAAATATAGATTCTATGAGACACCTTGGCCATATGGCACAGGTGTGTAGAGAAGCATCAGTACACCTCATTTCCACTGTTTTGCTATTTGTGGGACTTTAAAATCAATTGCTCGTCCTCTTCAAAATTTTGCTTTACATATTTGGCAGTTTTTAATATAGCGCGAGCATTAGAGCCTCTTTACGTAAACATCCAGATTATACTACATAAATTACGACTCCGTTTTTTAAAAGGCACGGGACATAAAGTAATTTGTGGATTCAGGACTTGTAGTCTTGATTTTTTAACAGAATAAGCGAGACCACATTTCCCAGAATGCAGAGGCAAAACCAGGACAGAATGAGATAGGCAAAAAACTTAAGATCTCTGGTACCATAAACCTCATCCTTGCCCGCTACGAAACGGACTATTGGACATACTTCAAAAGGAGGCTTGTAGACACACAGTGAAAATATTACACATGATGTTCAAAGGTCAATAACACGCAGCCACATAATGAAACTAAAAGTCACTCCAGGTAAGATGCACTTTTTTTTAACTAACTAGGCATTATCATGCGCTTACTCGCAATATTAAAAACAATAAATGATGTTAAGTGAATATCATGTGTCCATCTCCATAAAAGAGTTGGCGCATCCGAGATAAAAGCCATTTTGGCAATGCATCCGTGCACTTTCAATCAGCAAATGCATTCGGTCTTCATTAGCTGATTGGCTGCTTTCCTGGTGTTGTATGTGCATTCCGTATGGCATGGTCTGAACATCAAAAATTAAATGAGGAGTTGAAGGAAAACCGAACGCACCCACAGATAGCGTTGACATTAATTATGAATATTACTTACGCAGGCGCACACAAAGAAAGGACAACAGATTGCAAGGATATTAAATATTATTTACTCAATTACTCTTCGCAAAAATTATGGTCCAATTCAATAGAACTGACGCGGAAAGCCCCCACTTTCAATAACGTAACTGCATTAGACTTTGAACCTGTGACCCGCCCTCCTCCACAACAACAACATTACCCCTCCCGCGGGGCTGACGCGAGAGCTTCAGCTACGACAGGTGGCCACGGCTCGCAGTGGACTGCTCGGAGCTGGCCCTGACCTGCATCGTTTTCTCCTTACCTTCCCGGGGACGCTTGTTGTTCTCTTTTGCCATCGTGCCCCTTCTTGCCGTGAGTGCTGCTCGGGTGGTAGGCCGTGAGAACAACTTCCGAAGAGTTAGACAACCAGTTCATGGTGCGACGAGCATAATTTCTGCAACTACGCGCTGAAGGGAGAGTTCCTGTCTCGCCTGGCAACTTGGCTCATTAGCATCAGCCAGCGCCTCCCTTTGCTAAGATCGTGCTGAAATCCACCGCAAGAGGTGGAGCCACACACGCGCGCGCATAAACACCGTCTCCCTACTTAAAGCTATTGTATGACTCAGACTTATGAGGTTTGTGGCCTGCAACTTCGTTCGGCGCTGATTCCACTGTGTTGTACAGTTGAACCGGCTGAGTGTTAAAGCTCGACTACAGCACTTGCATGTTTATTTGAGCCATTAATATTTACAAAAATATTATGAAATTGTGTCAACACCATCAAATAGCTAAGTGCGACAACCTACCACAGAAAAATGGATATTACCTGCCAATGAATGTCATTAAGGGGTCGCTGTTGCGAGCCCTGGCGAGCCGTTTGCTACCCCTGGCCTCATAGGCAGCATATTCTGTGCCAGGAATGCAATGGCAACTCCTCCTTACAGAAGCTGTTAGCTCGTCCAACCTTATTTGGTTATTTATCATTAATTTATAAGGGGATGCTTAGAGGTTCCATGGACCTTTTGACTGCACTTAGAGTAGTTCTCACTATAAGGCTCAATACCAATACAAATCCATAACAATAAATAGCATCAATAGTCTTAGGAGTCAGTAATTTCCACACACTTTGACCTCTTGGCCACGAATAACCACACCTTATGTAAAAGTTAAAATGTTTATTTCCTTATATTAACAATGCTAATGTCACAACTTAGTCTCAAAATCAAATGGTAAGCATACAGAAGCAATACTGGCTGCCCAAATCTTCTGAAGAATTGCAATTTAATCAAGGCTTGGACCACTACACATACTAAGGTTATAGCACAAATCAATAGCAAGAATAACTGCACAAGAGAAATGGCATACCTTTAGATTCAGCAAAGAAAATACATCAACTGTGTGAGAAAGTAGCCTCTTTCTAGCATGGTCACCCCCACTTTTGGCCTGTTTGTGTGTGTCAGTGTCTTTTTACGGTGTCACTGGGATCCTGCTAGCCAGGACCCTTGTGCTCATAGTTAAAACCCTGTATGTCAGTGTGTTTTACCTGTCTCACTGGGGTCCTGCTAGTCAGGACCCCAGTGCTCATAGTATGTGGCTTAATGTGTGTGTTGTCAATAGTGCTTAACTGTGTCACTGAGGCTCTGCTGACCAGAACCTCAGTGTTTATGCTCTCCCTGCTTCTAAATTAGACACTATAGGCTAGTGACTTCATTTACCAATTCCAGTTGGCCCACTGGACCCCCTTATAAGTCCCTAGTATGTGGTACCTAGGTACCCAGGGCATTAGGGTTCCAGGAGATCCTTATGGGCTGCAGCATTTCTCCTGTCACCCATAAGGAGCTCAGACAAACCCTTTCACAGGACTGCCACTGCAGCCTGCGTGAAATAGTGCACACACTATTTCACAGCCATTTTCACTGCACTAAAGTACTAAGTCACCTATATGTCTAACCTTTATTTACTGAAGGCTAGGTGCAAAGTTACTAAGTGTGAGGACACCCTTGCACTAGCAAAGGTGCCCCCACACCGTCCAGGACCAAATCCCCAGACCTCGAGAGTGCGTAGACTCCATTACACGCGTGCACTACATATAGGTCAATATCTATATGTAGCTTCACAGTGGTAACTCCGAATATGGCCATGTAAGGTGTCTAAGATCATGGAATTATCCCCCCATTCCAAATCAGGTATTGGGGAGCCAATTCCACGCATCCTGGGGGCTCCACCATGGACCCCCAGTACTGCCAAACCAGCTCTCTGAGGCTTGAACTGCAGCTACACCTCCTGGTGTCTGAGCAGCTCAGTCCCAGGAAGGCAGATCAAAGCATTTCCTTTGGGAGGAGGGTGTTGCACCCTCTCCCTTTGGAAATAGGTGTTACAGGCTTGGGAGGGGTAGCCTCCCAGAGCCTCTGGAAATGCTTTGAAGGGCACAGAGGGTGCCCTCCTTGCATAAGCTAGTCTACACCAGTTCTGGACCCCCAGTCCCTGCTCTGGCCCAAAACTGGACAAAGGATAGGGGAGTGACCACTCCCCTGTCCATCACCTCCCCAGGGATGGTGCCAAGAGCTCCTCTAGTGTGTCCCCGACTTCAGCCATCTTGTTTTCCAAGGTATGGGGCACTCTGGCCAGTGCCAGCAGGTGACGTTCAGAGACCCCTCCTGATAGGTCCATACCTGATAAGGTAGCCAATCCCCATCTCAGGGCTATTTAGGGTCTCTCCTGTGGGTTTCTCTTCAGATTCTGCTTGAAAGTTTCCTTCATGAATTCTACGTCAGGACCGGAGGCTTCGGATTATTCTTCTCTTCACTTTACTGACAAACACAGCAGCCAATGAAAGTGTAACAAATTCAAAAACTACAAAACCCATGAACCCCAGTCCACCAATCATGGGTCTATACTGTCCATAATAGCCTGAAAGCTATAGTCCTTCCTCTTTCTTTGCTGCTCCAGCAGCCAGATAAGTGCAGCGCGCTACTTGTGCTTGTGTTTGTACATTTGATATTGTTTAACAGCACGAACGTGAGCGCGCTTCTTGTTTACATATTGCCTTTTTCTTATTGTATTATCTAAAATTAGTATTTTCGTTGTCGGCGTGGGGTGGGGGCAGGCTGTTTTCGGCGAGCCTAGGCTCGCCGAGTAGAGGACGTTGTCCTCTTTCTGCTCCCGCGCATGCGCGTTGAGAGGAATCGGAAAATTCTTCATTCCGACCGGCTTCTCTACGCGCGTGTGCTTCGGGGAAGTCAGATCCAAAGAAATCAATAACTAAACGGCCAACGATCTCCCGTAGGGGCTGTAATAATACTGTGAGAGCTCTGCTCAGGGGACTTAAGAGTATTTTTTCCTGGTTAGCTCCTTACAGCATAACACAGGTTAAACTCCTTAAGCAGGGGGCTCCCTCCACAACAAATTGCTAACTCCTCCCTTAACAATACCTTTAACATGGCGTACTACGCCAATGATGATGAGCAGTATGACGAACTGCAAGAGATGCCAGCTGAGCACCAAATGGAGGAAAGACTTGTGGAGGCACTTGGCCATCATGTGCAAGACTCCGTGAATTGGGCCCTAATCCAATCCCTGAAACCCTTTACACAACCCCTGTCGAACTTTGCTAAAAGGTCATTTTTGGCCGAGAATAGCCAGCAGCCTCGCCTTCAATCCGGTGATTCCGGTGAAACGATAGGTTTGCACCTGCAACATTCAAATGGCAGTTCCTCTGCAGAAATCCTGTCGCAGATGGCAACCTCGGTGTTGCGCGACCATGCCTATGGAGGTTTTCCCCATCCTTAAAAGCCATCATTTAACTACCTGCAATCCTCGCATTCTAGCTATCAGGATCCTTCTTCCTCAAAATCAGACTCAGACGAGTCTCAGGCAGATCCCCAACCGTGCAAAAAACAGCGCAAGACACAACACAATATGCCAGAGAGCAATCCCCCTCAGGGCAAAAACCTCCTATTTTCACCGGAGGATATTATCCATCTTCGCTCCACCGAATGGATTCCTAACCAGGAGGTCGGCAGTTACGTCCAAGATAGGCTACGTAAAAGTTTTGAGAAGGAGGTGCGCAACACCCTTCGGTCAGAATGTCCTCGACCCTCCCTTCTCGGTAAGGTGGCAGAAACACCGGAGTTAGATCCCAACATGGCGACTTTTCTTCGAAAGTTCGCTAAAGACCCAAAGAAGGGTCTGGATCGTGCCTGGAGAGGATGCCAGGACAAATTACTGGACGTGTCAGGTCCCTTAACGAAAATATTAGATCTAGCCATTCAATCTAAGGAAACAGAGGCTCCGTTAGACACGGACGCAATCTTACAATGGGCGCAGAGAGCAATCTGCCTTCTTGGCAATGCCAACTGCGCCATGTCAACGGAACGGCGACGATCCTTCCTCATTCGTTTAGACCCAAAAGTTGCAGATTTGGCCACTAATGAGGCAGGGTCCTCGGCCAATGGTATGCTCTTTGGAGATAAATTCATTTCCAATTTGAGCAAGTATGTGGCTACCTTTACAGCCCTCGACAAAGCTCAATCCAACATCAAAAAGGTGTTCAACAACGCTCTTTTTATCCGGGCCGGACGTTTCAGGGGCCGAGCGTCAGGCCGAAGGTATCAGGCTTCCAGATACGCAGCTCAAGGCAACCGCGGGGGTTACTCAGACCAACACAACTTCTACCCCAATCGCTACAGGGGTTGTGGTTGATCCTCCAGAGGATATCGTGGAGGAAACTCCAATCAGGACAACTCAAACTCAGGTGAGAATTATTCCTCCTTCGGAGGTCATTTTGGGGGGCAGGATACAGTATTTTCTCCCAGCCTGGAGATTAATTACACAAGACCCGTGGGTTCTTCAGACAGGTCAAGGTTTTCAAATAGAATTTTACGCCCCTCCGAAGCAATCAACTCCTCCTATGCCTCTCCTTTTTTCCCTCGCAGATCGCAAATTTATAGAAGAAGAAATTCTCTTGCTCATTCAAAAAGGAGCTGTGGTGCTGTCCTCCCCACATCCTCGAGGCTTCGCCAGCACAATCTTCTTAGTCCAGAAGAAGGGCGGGGGAGCCAGATTGGTCCTGAATCTCAAACATTTCAACTCTTGGATGGTGTATCGCCATTTCAAGATGGAGGGCATTCACCTCCTCAGAGATCTTTTAAGAGACAAAGACTGGATGGTGCGCCTAGACCTCAAGGACTCTTACCTCTCAGTTCCAATTTTTGCCCCTCACAGGCGTTTCCTCCAATTTCATTGGGGTTCCCATTGGTTCGAGTTCAGGGTTCTTCCCTTCGGCCTCTCCTCAGCACCCTGATGCTTCACCAAACTCTTGCGCCCAGTGGTACAATTCTTAAGAGAACGAGGAGTACGTCTAATTATTTATCTGGACGACATTCTAATTATGGCCCAAGAGAGACATCTTGTTCTGACCCACTTAAATTGGACGTTGCAGTTACTCCAAGACCTCAGGTTTGTCATAAATTCCGAAAAGTTCTGTCTGGTACCAACTCAGAAGGTAGAATTCCTAGGGTTCCAAATAGAGTCTTTGGCAGCCCTATTAGTTCTTCCGATCAGCAAGCGAAGCCTGATCAAAAAAGAATTGAGGAGAGCGCTTGCCTCTCTGACTATATCATTGAGGACGTTAGCACGCCTTGTCGGTCTCTTAGCCTCGTCCATTCAAGCGATCTTTCCGGGCCCCCTACATTACAGAGCCCTGCAGAGGTTGAAGATCCTCCATCTGCAAAAGGGCCTTCAGTACTCGGAACTAGTTCCCCTTTTGGTAGAAGCCAAGACAGAGATGTCATGGTGGCTAGACCACATGGATGCATGGAATGGCAGAGCGATTTTTCCGTCCAGTCCGGACGTGGTGATAGTCAGATGCCAGCCGTTGGGGCTGGGGGGCACGTTGCGGCCCTGTGGAGACCGGGGGTCGTTGGTCCCAGGGGGAGTTGGCTTTCCACATCAATTGCCTGGAACTCCTTGCAGGATCCTTTGCCATCAAGTCCCTGGCCCCTCGCCGGGATCATTGTTGTATCCTTCTGCGGATGGACAATGTCTCCGCGGTCAGGTACATCAATCGCCTACGGGGGACCAGCTCTCATCTCCTAGCAGAGATAGCGAAGGAATTCTGGCATTTTTGCCTCAGTCAGAAGATTTAGGTGGTGGCGGAATACATTCCGGGCATTGCCAATGCAACATCGGATTGGAACTTGCGATGTCTCCGGGATGGCAGCGACTGGAAACTCAATCCACACATTTTTCAAGCCCTTCAACTTCGTTGGGGGACATGTCTGATGGTTTTATTTGCCTCCCGATTGAACAGTCAGGTCCCTTGCTTTTTCAGTTGGAGACCGGACCCTCAGGCGAAGGGGACGGATGCCTTCCTACAGTTGTGGCCAAAGAATCTCCTTTATGCCTTCCCGCCATTTGTGATGATTACTCGCGTCCTGGCACAAGTTCATCGCCAACGCTCGGAAATCATTCTAATAACTCCCTTGTGGAGTGCTCAGCCCTGGTTCCCTACGGCAATGAACTTGTTGTGCGACCTTCCGGTGAAGATTCCATGGTCAGTGGATCTTCTCACGGACCCGTTGAACAGTTCTCATCCTCTAATTCTGCAGGGATTGTTAACCCTGATGGCCTGGAGACTTTCAGGCGACAATGGCAAGTGGCAGGAGTTTTGGAGTCAGCAATGTTCTTCTTATCCCAATCTTGGGCCCCTTCCACTCAGAAAAGATACGAACAGGCCTGGAAGAAGTGGGTCCGTTGGTGCAATTCAAGGAGTCTGGATCCCCTGGGGTCAGAAATTCATGTCATAGCCAATTTCCTTTCTGAATTGGCTTCCCAGGGTTTGGCATATAGGACAATTAACAATTGTTGCTCAGCTCTTTCGGCTGGTCATCCCCATATCCAAGGGAAACCGGTTGGAGAACACCCTTTAATCTGCAAATTACTTAGAGGTATTCGTATGGTAAAACCTCCACAACCGAAGTATACTTCCTTATGGGGCGTGAACATTGTCTTACAATTCCTCAGGAATTGGCCGGATAATGAAGGCTTATCTCGCAAACAATTATCTGCAAAATTGACGATGTTATTATGCTTGCTTTCCTGCAGAAGAGTCTCGGATGTTAAAGCTCTGGATTTATCAGGTAGAGTATTTACTCCGGAAGGAGTATCTTTTTTCATCTCTAGACGTACAAAAACCTCATCAAAATGTATTTCATACCCCTCTTTCCCGCACAACAAAAAACTGTGTGTTGTTCAATGTCTGAAAGTCTACAAAGATACCACAAGAGAATTCAGACAAAATGTTTTTGGGTAGGTTTTGATTTCGTTACAAAAGCCCTTTCGTCCAGTCCCTGCGGCAACTTTGGCTCGTTGGGTTAAGTGGTTACTGGCCGAAACTGGTATTGATGTAAGTGTTTTTGGAGCTCACTCAGTTAGAGGAGCCATGGCCTCAAAAGCCTCTGCTACTGGAGCCAGATTAGAGGATATTATGGCTGCGGCAGACTGGTCAAATGATTCCACTTTTAAGGTTTTTTATCACAAACCCATAGTCAATGTAGTATCAGAAGTAGTAAATAGACTTCAAACTAGCATAATCCGAAGCCTCCGGTCCTGACATAGAATTACAAATTTTCTAGCTATCGCGTCAAGAATTTTAGATTCTATTAAGGACATGGAGGCGAGGATTATCCCACCCGTTATACACAAATTTTTGCATGGGTGGTATGAATATTGAATAATTATAGCATAAAATGTGTATGTAATACCCTCCCAAAGTATATCTCGATATTAGTTGGATCTTTTTGTTTCACTCAGGTGCATCTAACACGACTTTGTTAGTCTTCCGGTGGATTACCGCAGGTGCAATCTTATCCTCCTACGTCTATGTGTTCGTTTCATAAGACCTGGATAGAGTTCGTTGACAAGTTTCGCAAGTTTTAATGCATGTTTGAATTGGTTTTGCAAAGAAAGAGGAAGGACTATAGCGTTCAGGCTATTTATGGACAGTATAGACCCATGATTGGTGGACTGGGGTTCATGGGATTTGTAGCTTTTGAATTTGTTACACTTTCATTGGCTGCTGTGTTTGTCAGTAAAGTGAAGAGAAGCATAATCCTCGCCTCCGTGTCCTTAATAGAATCTAAAATTCTTGACGCGATAGCTAGAATTTTTTTAATCCTCTTCAACTACTACTTCATCCTCTGACCCCGAATCGACCTCAGACTGCTGCAGGAACTGCTGTAACAGCAGCAAAGTATCCAGAAGGGCTACTTTTCCTCTGCAACTTCAGTTCCAGCCGCAACTGCAACAGTTTCCACAGTGTGCACGCTCTGGCTATTCCCTGTTTTCACCCTGCACCAGAAGAACCGAAGAAATCTCCTGTGAAGTGACAGAGTCACTTCCCTGCTCCAGCAGGCACCTTCTAAGACATCAACCGGTTCTCTTGGACACCTTTCCTGGTGACGAGCGTGCTCCTTGGAACATAGGTGATGAACCCCTTCGACACAGACTGTTCGAAGGTCCTGCTGTTTAAATTTGGAGGAGGTAAGAGCTTGCCTTCCCCGTTTGCAACAGTACCCCTGTGCACTGCATCATCTTTGCCTCCTGAGGCCTCTGTGCACTATTTGCAACAATTCTTCATGCACAGCCTGGCCCAGGTCCCCAGCACTCTATCCTGTGACGCTCAACTTGCTGAGTTGTCCTCCAGCGGCTTGGGACCTTCTTTTGTGGTGCTGCAACAACCACAATTTGCACCTTCTTTGACCCCGTGTCCTGGGACCTCCGTGGGTGCTGCCTGGTCATCTGTGGGTTCCCTCCAGTGTTGGGAGCCCCCTCGGCCTCGTCAGTCTGAGTTAAGGCCCCCAGGTCCATCCTGGGTCTAGGCAGCACCACTTTGACGCAGTCCGCAACATTGCTTGAACCAAGGCTTGTTGGACGAATCCAGCACTGAAACCCACCTGTATCCAACATCTCCACGTGGGACATCTATTACATCATGAAGGAACCCACAACCATCTTCCCCTGATGCATTTCTTCAGTCTTCATCCAACCGGAGACTCTTGTTTTGCACCCTCTTCTAGGTTGGCAGGGGCTCCTCTCCTTCCTGGAATCTTCTGCGACTTCTGGACTTGGTCTCCTCTCTTTACAGGTCCAGGAATCCATCATTTGTTGTTTGCAGTCTTGCTTGGTTCTTGCAATAACTCTAATCACGACTTGCAGTGTGTCCTAAGGAAACTTTCAGGACTTTACTCCTACTTTCCTGGGCTCTGGGATCGGGTATTTTACTCACCTTTATGGTATTCTTACTCTCCCAGCGATTCTCTACACACTACACTTGTCTAGGGGGGAATTCATGATTCGCATTCCACTTTCTTAGTATATGAATTGTGTTGCCCCAAGACCTATTTTCTCCTATTGCATTCAATAGCATTTCCTATTGTTTGCACTCTCCTATGTCTAATAAAGTACCTTATTTTGGTGTCTAGTGTATATATTATGTATAATACTTACCTCCAGAAGGAGTATCGCCTCTAAGATATTTTTGGTCTTGTGTCACTAAAATAAACTACCTTTATTTTTGGTAACACTGAGTATTGTCTTTAGTTGTGTATAAGTAATGTGTAACTATAGTGGGATTGCAGGAGCTTTGCAAGTCTCCTAGTTCAGCCTAATCTGCTCTGCTACAGCTAACTCTATCAGCCTAAATTGCTAGAACACTACTACATTTCACTAATAAGGGATAACTGGACCTGGTATAAGGTGTAAGTACCCAAGGTACCCAGTACAAACCAGGCCAGCCTCCTACAAACTGTTATTACATGTAGGGAGCATCACCAGTGAGTATCCTAACTAAACTTCAGATTAGAATAGCATGTTTGGGCTTCATGCAATACAATTTAGTCAACATAACTTTGGAAAAATATCTAACTATGGTTTTGTCAAAATTAGTGGTTGGTAGCTAGGGACAAAAGCAAATATACATAACAGTCAGTAACATTGTCTTATACCTTGCATCAATATGGTTCAGCAAGCTGTGACAGTCTTCGTCAATTGGACATTTGTTCGATCAGCAAGGCATCGGGATTCAGCAGTAAAGTTCAGGAAAGCAAAGTCTCTTCATGCGGTTCGAAAAAGAATAATTGAAAAATGGCCTCTCTGGGCATTTTGGAAAAATAGGGCTAATGGCATTTCTCCTCTCGGTGCAGTTTGGCTAAATTAGATTCCCTAAAACTACTTCCCACGTTGCTATTGGTCAAAGAATCATACGTTTACGTTTTGTCCAATGAAAGTAGAACCCCAAATCAAGAAATTTAGTAGCCCACTGGTCACGCCGATGATTAGCTCCTTTTCTCCTGTTCCCCTCGTTGGGCTCGTCAGGTAACACATTTGTAACAGTTTATATTCTAGTCAGTGTATCTATTGGCTGCTCCTGGGAAGGTCGCCTTTACACACACTAAATTACGCAAAGTATCCTTAGCTAGTACAACATATTCTATCTAGCAAGCAGTTCTTATGGGAAAGAATTCTAGTTACTAACATTCGGTCCATGCAATGGAAAATCACAATTTTAATTCTCCTAAGCAGCCATTTTATAATTTGCCTATGCAATGCAGGATTGACATGAGGCCTTCCAACTAGGCCCAAGACCTCACTAAATTAAGGCCTATGATTAATAAAGCAAGTACATAATACAGGACCATTAATATGACATACTACTACATTAATCCAAACATAAGCTCGACATTTTACCTTAATAAACTGTTAATAAGTACACTTCGTGATTATTGATGGTCACTCAAGTAGGCACATTTTCAAATGTGCGTATTATTTCTCTATGTCAAGTTATTTTCTATGGAGATTCAACAATCAGAATACATGAATATTCATTATTAAAATTTCAGCGTTCACAATACCTCCTCTGATGGCTAAATAAGTCATCACAGCGACATCTTCCCACACAAATTTTCTGCTTTCAGCTAAAATTTGTCATTTCTATCCCTTTTAATCTTCGTTCCCTCTTTGAACTTTCCCTAAACAATTTTTCCCTTTTCATTCCTTCCCTCCTCTGATCATTCTTGATTTTCCTTAATTTAATCATGCAACACAATTTACATTTTTCCCATGCTCCAATTATGCAAATCACAATAATCAATATCCCTTGGATTATTTTAAATGTGATCTCTTTCTGAATGTTGCTAAGACAATTTCCCACTGAAGCAAAACCTTTGCAAACTTTCTTCCAAACACCTGGTTCTTTCAGCTTTTTCAAATCAGCACTTTCATTAGCCAGGTTAGTAAGTAAGCTTCTATCATCAGCATTTTCCAAACTCTGCCATCTCCTGCTAAAAGAATGTCTAACGCAAGGCGGTTGTAAAGAGTCATAGATTTTACCCCTGCCATTTCTGTATCCATTAGAACCAGGGCTCATAAAAAATTTGTCAACATGTTATCCACAATAGAAGACAACTTTCAAATCTTTATAGAATTCAGAACAACCCATACTGAAGGAATCATTGCTCCAAATATATCTCCCACTATACTAAAAGGAGACTCTCTCTTTTGTTTGAGGTGATTTAACTCAGTCATTTTTGGTAATCTTTTCAAGTCCTCAAGTTGGAATATCTTTGGGAAAACTATCCCCAAGTAACATGTGCCCTACCATCCTCTTGGAAGACGGTAATAAGCATTTGACCCACAGATGTAATATATACCAGGGATCATTGGATCCTGTCCATTCAACATAAATGTTGACCCCCTAAATCTTCAATCTTCTTTCAGCGATTATTTACAGCTTTCAGTCTCACTTCCAGGACCCTTCATCAAAATAGGTAAGGTTGTCAAAAATCTATTTAGCAGCTTGTCAAATCAGGTTATCTTGTCAAATCAGGCTATTAACGTATTTTCCGGTTACTTTTAACAGTCTCTTTTTCTTCTTTGTACTTTTCTCAGCTTGTAGTTTCCACAGTTCAGTTCACTGATTTCCTTCAAGTGCCAACATATTGACCTGGAATGTCTCGATCAAAACAAAAAGACAAAAATTCTCTTTGCCATTCACTTGTTGCATACGCCCATTCTGGACCTGCTACCTTTGACTTGCTATTCTCTTTCTTTTCAACTTTCGTTCTCCATTTAATTCTTCTTCACTCAGGTCTTCTCTCAATAGTCGTCACTGTAACCACTTCCTTTCTCTTTGCTTGTGACTCTGGCCACTTATCTCATTTCAGTGGACCCTTTGTCAATGTTCTTTTTAGTGTTGAACTTGAAACTTCTTCTTGCTCTGCAGGATTTCCTCTTGATGGACCTGTGACTGGTTCAGGAGAAGTCAGACCACAGTGGCTTTGATCTGCCTCAACTCTTTCTCCCTCGGGGTCTTTTGTTTGCTCTGTTTGTGTCTCAAAATCATCTTCTTCCAGGAGAGCCCTCCTCTGACTAGACTCTCATGCTACCTCAATTGATATTGGCTCACTGTCACTCAACTGTAGGTCTTCTCCTTCGTCTCTCACAGGAGAAGCTGAACCTTTCTAAATTTGCTCAGATCCAGCCTCAGTTCCTGTTTCTTCTCTTTCCGGCTCTGAGGTTGGTCTGGTCGTTGTTGGTACTCTTAACAACTCCTCTTCATTGTCTAGAGGACTTGCCATTTTTCTCATATGGCTTGCGTGGATCCAGTTTGGAACTCCAGCGCACTTCACAGCTGAGGTAGTGATCAGAATTATCTGGAAAGGGCCCTTCCACCAAGGCTCCAAACACGTCTTCCTCACATGTTTTCTGATCATGACCCAGTCACCAGCTCTCAGGTTGTGACCTTGTTCTTGAGACAGTTGCAGTGTGGTGGCTTCCAATTGTTGAGAGAAAGAGTGAACCACATCAGCCAGACCCTTGCAATAGTCCAACACCATATCATCTGTTATGTTCACAAGAGCATTTGCAGGAACCACTGGCAACCTCATTGCTCTGCCCATGAGGATCTCATTTGGTGACAATCCTGTCTTCCTGTAGGGGGTGTTTCTCATTTTCATTGGAACTAATGGTAGTGCATCTGGCCATTTCAGATTTGTGGACGCACACATTTTCACCATTCTTGATTTCAGGGTGCCAATCATCTGTTCCACCAGTCCTGATGCTTCATGGCGTTAACTACAATGCAACTTCTGCTCAATGCTTAAGGCTGGACATAATAATTTAATTCATTGTTGAACTGACTTCCTCTGCCTGATTCTAAGGAGACTGAAAACCCAAAACGTGGTTTCAGTTCCCTAAGCAGTAATTTTGCTACTGTGAGGCTGTCATTTCTTCTTGTAGGATAAGCTTCAATCCAATGACTCAAGATCCAGACAATCACCAACACATATCTCATTCCACCACACACAGGTATCTCAATAAAATTCATCTGCATTCTGCTGAATTGACCTCCTGCTCTTCCAATGTGGCTCAAATTGACCACTGTCCCTTTTCCCGCGTTCATTTGTTGACAAATTATGCAACAATGGCAAACTGTTTCAGCAACTTGTCTAAATTTTGGATTGAAACAATTCTGTTTGAACAATCGAATCATGGCATCCCTCCCATCATACGTTTAATAATGGCAATATCTAGCCATTTGAGTCAACAAACTGTTCGGTAGTACTAATTGACCCACTTCTGAAATCCACAGTTCATCCCTTCGTTGTACACATTTCATTTTGACCCATAACCGCTTTTCCTCCCTGTCAACCATATTTTTCAATGTTCTCAGCTCTTCCAAGGTATCTATAACATGTAATGCATACCTTGGACATGTGTCATCTTCTTCAGGTAACAATTCCCACTTATCCTTGAACGATATACTGTTCAATGCGCAAAACCTTGGACTGGATCCCCATATCTATTTCCAATTGACACAAAATCTTACGATTTCAGATGTGCACTGCATTTCACCACGGCAATCTTTTCAGGCATTTGGATAGCTTGCAACAACTCTTGAATTCTCTCACGATTTCTTACTGGTGAACCAGAAGAGGTCAGGAAACCTCTCTGAGGCCACAAAAGGCCCCAATTGTGCACTATCCCAAATATATGCTGGCTATAGATATAAATGTTAACTTTAAGCTGCACTGAAACATGGCATGCTCTAATAAGGGTTACCAGTTCCTCAACTTGTGCAGAGTATACTCCTTGAAGCCAGGACGCTTCAAGAGTACCAGAAATTGTGCACACAGCAAATCCTGCTCTCAGTATTCCTGCATTGTCCCTTAGACAGGAACCATCAACAAAGATAATTTGGTCATTTTCCTCTAATCGGGTGTCTCTGTTATCAGATCTCAGCTTTGTGCACAGATCAGTTACTTCAAGACAATTATGGTCAATGTCTTCCAATTTTTCAATTTCAACATTTTAATTTGGGAGTAAGGTTGCCGGATTGAGCACTGTACATCTTTTTAGTGACACATTAGGGGACCCCAGGATGCTAGTTTTATAACAAGTCAGGCTGGCACCTGTTAGGTATTGTGTCTTTGTTCTTGTAAGTAAAACTTCAATGGAATGAGGGACCATAATAGTCAGGGGATGTCCCATTACAATGCATTCACACTGCGCAAGGCTCTGTCCAATCACTGCGACTGAACGCAAACAGCCTGGTAAAGCTGCTGAAACTGGGTCAAAGTAGCTGAAAAATATACTTCTGGGCGGTTTACACCTCCATGGACTTGAGTCAAGACAGACAAAGAACATGCATCATGCTCGTGGCAAAACAAAGTGAAGGGCTTTGTACTGTATAGTCAGGCGTTCCCAAAGACAGAGCTTTGCACGAACTCTCTCTCACTTCAGAAAATGCTTTTATACCGACCTGATCTAACACTAGGGGATCAGTGACTTAATTGTGAATCAGCTTCTGCAATGGCTTTGAAATGACTGAAAAGTTGGGAATCCTTTGGCGACAGTAGCCTACCATCCCCGAAAACATCCCAACATCTCTCTGTGTGGCTGGGAGACTCATCTGCAATATGGCTGTGACCCTTTCTCTTGATATTTTCCTTTTTCCCTTCTCAGTCTGGTGATCCAAATATTTCACTTCTTTTTGACAGTATTGCAATTTAATTGGAGACACTTTATGACCGTTCTTTCCCAAAAGGTTCAGTAAGGTAATTGTGTCATATTTGCACTCTTCCTTCGTTTTGGATGCAATAAACAAATCATCAATGTACTCTACCAATGTTGATTGGAAAGGCATTTCCAATGACTCCAGGTTCTTTTTTAAGATCTAGTTGAATATGGAAGGTGATTCTGAAAACCCTTGAGGAATTCTACACCAACAGTAAACTCGATCTAAAAATTTGAAACAGAAGAGAAATTGACTAACCTCATGAGCAGTCACAGAAAAGGATTCTTGTGACAAGTCTATGACGGTGAACCATTCAGCATCACATGGAATCTGAAACAAAATCAGGGCTGGATTTGGTACTACGGGACAAGAATTGACTACAATGTAATTTATTTTTCTCAAATCCTGGACAATCCAAACTTTCCCACAGGGCTTTCTCTATTCCATTATTGGTGAATTACATGGACTGCTCAACACTTCTTTCAAAACGCTTTGGTTCACAAATTTTGCAACTATGGGAGCAACCTTTTCAATGATGTCCTGTGTCATGTGGCACTGGGGAAAAATTGTGTTTGCCTTTACCGGAACGTTAACTGGCTCAACTCCCTTTATCAGGCCAATGTCTTTCCCTGTCAAATCCCACACTCTCTCTTTAACTGTTTCTTGCATATCAGAAAGAAGATCCTTTACTGGAAAAACTGGAAAGAAACTAATCAGAGGGTGCACCTCATTTATTATTTCATATTCTGTCTCTGGAGCTGGGTCATCCTAATCATCACTGTTTGTCTATATCTCAATTCTATCATTTGAGCAAGTAATCAAGCATCTTGTTTTACACAGCAAGTCCGTTCCCAATAGGGATATTGTACTGGAATCACAGACTACGAACTTGTGTAATCCTTTAAAATTGCCTATTTTAAACTGAATTGGTTCTGTAATTGGGTTGGTCAAATACCGATTCGCTACTTCTACAATCTAGACTGTTTTTCCTGAAAGGGGCAGGATAGGAACTTCTGCAGTTCTCACTGAAGAGCGTGTAGCTCCTATGTCAACCAAGAAAGAAACTTTATGACCCATTTCTTTTCCCATCACATATGGACCTTTATGATCTACTTCCAAGGAAGCTGGAAGCACACATTCCTCTTCATCAGAGCTCTCGCTCACCCAATCATCTTTTATTCCATCCTCACTGTGTAAAGGGAATTGGTGTACCGTGATATTACACTACCTTTGACCTGTGACCTATTGAGGAAGCATCACCTGCTGCTGGTCCATTGGGGCTTGAGGTATTTGGATTTGCTGTCTAGGTACCATTTGAACCTGCTGTTGCATTGGCTGCGACTATGTCATCTGCACAGGTGACATTTGCATCTGCTGCATGGGTTGGAAATTTTGCATCTGATTCACATTGTTATGGAAATGTGGATTTTGACCCCTCATTCTCTGGCCTCTCCTGTTGTGGAATGAATTGATGTAATTTGTTTGCTGAACAACACCTTCTTGTACCATCATCGGACACGCCTGCTTCCAATGTTCAATTCCTCCGCAAGCATGAAAAGGCAACGATCTCTCCATTCCCTGTACATCATTCTGAACCACTACAGTGCCCAAATCGGGACTATGGTTTCCGTTTCCCATTCCTCCGCAACCTCTACCTCTTGTTTGAGTTTGAGATACCACATTTCCCTGCTGTTGCTGCTGCTGTCGTCGAAAGTTTCCCTGCATCTCTGTTTGTGCTGCTCTAATCTGCATCACCATCGCCGTTTCTTTCAACTTTCTCTGCTTCAGCCCAGTCTCGTCGCTAGAGTACTTTGCGTACTGCAATACCTTGTCAATCGGCTTTACTTGCCAGCAGATCAAATGATTTTTAATCATCTAGCTAATTTCAGGTCTCAATCCTTCCACAAATCTAAACACAAAATTAATCATGTCTTTCATCTCAATTGTCTCTGTACCACTCTAATGCTTAAATGCATGCAACAATCTCTCATAATACACATGTATTGACTCTTTCACTTCCTGAGTTGTCCTGTCTATTCTCTGTCAGTAAGTATTTTTGGGTGCAATTCTTGTTTAAAAAAATTCAGTCAATTCATAGTAGTATGTCATTACCTCGGGAGTTTGTGCACCTGTAATCGGGTCTCTCTCTGGTTCCTTTATCGGCCAGTCTATACTCCATAAATCAGCTGGAACCACTATCTCTAATAGAGCGTTCAAATCCTCCCACAGGCATTTTGCAAGTTTCACAAATCTGTCTGTCTCCTGGTACCATTCTTCTGGTTTATCTCTCAACCTGAGATATTCATTTGTAAAGGATAGAATGTCACTTCTGCTCCAAAGGACATGAACAAAATTTCCTGCCAGAATATATCTCATTGGTAACATTTTTACCGGATCATCACCCTGCTGCACATTTACAGTAGAATTTGCAGAATCCCTTTTCCTTTTCTCTCTCTTCTTTACCCATCTGCCTTCCCACTTATCTATTGCTCCCCAAGTCTGGACACTTTGGAGTAACTTTCTAAGGTGTGCTTTCATTCCTGCAGATCTCATGTATTCAAAATCTTTTGTGTCAAAATCTAACCTGTAACTCCTCTTCAAGTGCTTTGTTTTCTCTATCTCCAAGCATATTTCTCTGCTATGTCTGCTAGCTTCTGATGTACCTCACTTGCCTCTCTTGTAATTTTTGGGCACAAGTACCTCAATTCTGTTTCGGTGTAAGATTTGAGTCTGTTCACACCTTCAATGAGCTCACCCATTTCAATCCCCAGTTTAGTATAGTTCAAGTACTCCTCTCCCCTTGGAGCACTCTGCGGGGTATTCAGCTTATCTAACCATTCAGTCAATTGTTGGGCAGTCAAACCTTGCAGCAAAATGTTGTTGGGCTGCGTATTTGACAACAGTTGCACAACTAGATTTGGAGATTGTGATGTCAGTAATTTCAGGCTATGACTGATGTTTGACCCTGTTCCAGTATTCAGAGGAACTCCGAACGGACTAAGATCCAACAGTTATCCTGTTCCGTCACAGGTCGGTCCTACAGGAGAGACTATTCGAGTATTCTCCTTGAGTCCTCTCCTTGTTGAATTCTGACTCAGGACTCCCTGTCCATTTGTACTGTTATTTTCACGTGCAAATAAAGGTATGGCTGGACCAATGGTGACAGGTACAGATTCGGCATCTGGGCTTGGTTTAACGTTTGGGTTCCGTGGGTGCATAATTCCCGTACTCTGGCTCATCAGCACAGACATAGCTGTCTGTGTCACTGTTACAGGAGTGTACTTTGGCATTGCTTGGGCTACACTTGAGGCAGTAGGAGTGGAGTTGGCTCTGTCTGAACCAATGTTGGTTCCAGGAAAACCTGTCCAGTTGGCACTATTAGGTCTATGGCAGTTTCCACAATGGGTACATCAGGGTACATTTTCGGGACATTTGGCTGCGGTATCTGATTTTGAGCTGCCGGTGTAGTAAACAAATGAAGACTGCTCTTCATTTGGCTCTGTGTCATGATAGGATTAATCTGTACTTGACTCATCGTCATTTTAACCGGTATCGGTGCTGAAGGGTTTAAACTAGTGTTCAGACGGCTCTCTTGTGCTGCATATGGTAGGGGACGATTTCTCAAATAACTGTAAAATAAACTCATCATCATCTGACTCTTCCTCAAGTGTTAAAGATCTCCTAGACTCCTGTGATCTCCGCTCCAGACTCTCGGAATGGCTTCTGTTTGTCTTTCTGGTTCCATTCCTTCCTTCTTTCTCGCTGTCTTGAGTAATTGCAGGAAACAATTTAATCCCCTGTAAACTCTTGGTTCTCCAAAATTTCTGATTGCTGTCACCCCTAGCCTCCGCTAGTGTCTTTTATGCTTTTCTTATCCTCCTGTCAAACTTCTGTTGCTGTTGCTGCCTGGCTACTAATTCCCAGATTGCTAATGTCTCGAACTGTGCTGGTCTCTGAAGAGGTTTCAAGTCATATAGCACCCTCTTCAAATTCTCTAAGCTCCTCAAATTAAATGTTACATGGGTAGGAATTGCTAAGCTCCCATCTTTCTCTGTCACTTTGCACCATTGTTTCAGCTAAAGACATGATACAGCACCCTTTTCTTCTATTACAATCTAAGCTGGTGTACCTCCTGGTGGTGCAATATCTCCAATATTCATAATGTACGTATCTCCCTTAGGGCACTCTTTAAAGCTTTGAAAAATGTAATTTATGCAAGCTTTATGTTATTCTAAATCAAATCAGGAAGTGACTTTTAATCCCAGAATCCTTTTCACCAACCTTCTCAACCAATTGCGCTTCACGGTTGTCTGCCAATCCGTGCGCGACCCTTCCCACTAACCAACCTATCCCAGTGTGGCTCCAGTGACATCACACTCACACATACTGCAGCTGACAAAGTCTTGCGGCTTGTCCTACTCCTCAGATTCACGCTAGACTAATGCAAAACTATTGCGAGCACTAAACAAAATCAAAACCCAATTTGTCAGTTTACTACAGGTAGGGTAACACAATTGCTTCAGAAATCTTACTGATTTTTCACTGACGGCGTTTAGCTCTAGCAGCTACTCCTTCTTTCTCAGTTTCTCTGATTCGCAAGTAAAATTTGACCCGCAAATTTTACTCTCACCTGATCAGTGGGTCTGTCCTAGTGCACATAGGACTCGCCAGATCTTAGTCGAAAATTCTTTCACTCACTTTGACTCACACTCTGACTTGTCGACCACGCCTGATCGACCTATTAAACCAGACAAATTACAACAAAAACCAAGGCCCTCATTACAACCCTGGCGGTCAGCGATAAAGTGGCAGTAATACCGCCAACAGGCTTCTGGTAATTACCGCCAAATTATTACCATGGCGGAAAGCGCTCAGATAGAGTACCACTTTACCACACTGACCGCCAGGGCAGAAACAACAGCCACCACGGCGGTAGCCGCCTACAGCCAGATGGAAGACAATGTTCCGCCCATCATATTATGACAGACCAATCCGCCACCTTTTCTGGTGTGGTACCAATGGTATCAAAAGCCTGGCGGAAATATTGCACAGAAGGGAAAGGACTCACCTTGGGAGACACAGCAACCACGCCGCCATGGAACCCGAGCTGCAGATATTTCCGATGCTCTTCTACGTCCTGCTCCACCATGAACACCAACAATGGTGAAGACGACCACAGTGAGTACAGCTGCCTAGCACACAGGGGAGAGGGGAGGAAAAAGAGAGTGACACACACATGCACAACACACACACCCTCACCCCAACACCATACACACAATCAGATGCAGTAAGAAAACCTATTGACCCCGTACCCCTCAGGAATAATACAAGGACAACAGGAATAGATGAAAGTGAGTGTAATAATATAAATACAGTAGAAATACGTACATCCAATCTAAAAGTATAATACATATGTACAATTCAAGGGATACTTCCCAGTCCTCTATGTGCATGGGCCACAGGGCCACATGACAAAGTCCAAGGCCCCACTTGTCTCCTGCAACGTCACGGAGAGAACACTGCTGTGGCATCAGTTCAAAAATAGGCAGGCACCTCAGGGGGACGGGGAAAGGGGGGGGACACATCAGCCGGCAGATGGAGCAACACCACTAGTCCCGGAGGGGGCAACATGCCCTGTGCTCTGGGGAGTGCAAGGCCACAGTCTCTCAAGTAGGTGACATGCCCACATGCTCTGGAGGGGGCAGCATTCCCATTGCTTTGTCCTGGGGAGTGCAAGGCCACAGTCTCTCAAGTGGGTGACTTGCCCACATGCTCTGGAGCGGGCATCGTGTCCTGTGATCTTCATCCTGGGGAGGATGGGGTGAGTGGGTGGCTACCCCACTGGTTCTGGAGGGGGCATTCTGCCCTGTGATCTTCATCCTAGGGAGGATAGGGTGAGTGGGTGGCTTCCCCACTGGTTCTGGAGGGGCATCGTTCCCAGTGATCATCCCGGGGAGGTTGGGGTGAGTGGGTGGCTTACCCACTGGTTCTGTAGGGGGCAGAGTGCCCTGTGATGCAGATCTTGGGGAGTGCAAGGTCACAGTCTCTCAGCTGGGTGTCATTCCCACAGGATTGACATGGGGCAGCCCGCACAACAGGCCATGGAGGCAGGACTACAGACCGTCTGGCGGCAGTGACGGCTGTTCAGTGGTGGCAGTGGTGGTGGTGCTGCTACGGCTGGTGGTTGTGGGGTGAAGCTCCTGCCCATCCCCTGCAGCCTCGGACGGCTGCCCACTGCTGGTGGTGGTGGTGGTGCTGCTACTGGTAGCGGTGGGGGGAAGCTCCTGCCCATCCCCTACAGCCACGGATGGCTGCCCACTGCTGGTGGTGCTGCTGGTAGTGGTAGGGGGAAGCTCTTGCCCATCCCCTGCAGCCTCGGATGGCTGCACAACCATGGTTGGTGGTGGAGGCTCCGACTGAGTCCCAACACCAGGCCCCTTGTCCTTCCTTCCTGCTGGTGCAGCCCCCTTGCCCTTCCTGGCAGCACTTGAGGCAGGCTCCTTGCCCTTGCTGGCAGCAGCTGGGGATGGTTTCTTGCCCTTCCTGGCAGCAGCTGCGGATGGCTCCTTGCCCTTCCTGGCAGCACTTGGGGCAGGCACCCTTTCTGTGAGGCTGCCTGGTGCCCTGGATCCTTTACCACCACAAGTGGGTGTGGACACTACTGGGCCCATGGACTGGGTGGCTGAGGTGCTTGCCTGGGTTTTAGCCACCCTGACCAGATGTGAAGGACGTGAGGGGAGGGGTATGGAAGAGGTCAATGGTGGAGAGGAAAAGCTGCTTAGGGAGATTGGGGCGGGGAGAGGGAGAAGGTATGGGAGTGGAGGAAGAGGGAGTGGTTGTGGGAGGTGTCTGTCTGCTGTGTTTGTATGCAGGTGCATGGGCTGGATGCTGTTGTGAGGTGGATGGCTGTTGGGTGTCTGAGTTCTTGCGTTTGTGTACCTTGGGGGGTAGGGACAGACACAGTGGGAGAGTACACAGGGGACGTGTGCATGGCTGTTGGGGTGGTGACTGCCAGTGAGGTGTGTGTTCTGATAGGTGTGCTGTGATGTCGGTAGTGGATGTGGATGTAGTGCATGCAGGTGTGAGTATATACGGAACTGGGAGAAAGGTGGAGGAGGAGGAGGACGGGGGCACAGTGGAGGCAGTGGATGTTGGTATGTCTGCATCTGGATGGTGTTTGTGTGACTCCCTGTGAGATGAAGTGTGGTGCTTGTGTTTGCTGGTGCCACTCTTGTGTGTTGACTTGTGTGCATGCTCGTCTGCCTGTGTGCTTGGGATACTTTGGGGTTGAGGGGAATGTGATTGGGAAGAGGAAGTTGGAGGGGGGAGGGTGGAAACAGGGACAATGGTTGCCATCAGAGAGGAGGCCAAAGCCTGGATTGATCTCTGTTGGGCCGCCAAGCCAGTGTGAATGCCCTCCAGAAATGCATTGGTCTGTTGCATTTGGGCTGCCAGCCCCTGGATGGCATTCACAATGGTTGACTGCCAAACAGAGATGGATCTCAGGAGGTCAAGAGCCTCCTCACTCAGGGCAGCAGGGCTTACTGGGGCAGGGCCTGAGGTGCCTGGGGCGAAGGAGATGCCCACCCTTCTGGGTGAGCGGGCACGGGCATCTCGCCGAGGGGCTGCTGGGAGGGCGGTGCTGGTACGGGGTGTGGTGGCTGTACCTGTAGCTGGGGTGGACACAGAGGTGTCCTCCACCACCAGGAAGCTTCCATCGGAGGATGAATCTGTGTCCGAACTGTCCCCTCCAGTCTCTGCCGTTGTGCTCCCCTCGCCCTTTGTCCCACTGGTACCCTCAGCATTCGTGGACTCTGCCTCCTGGGTCCTGTGGTATGCAGCTCTCTCCGTCGCCGGTGCCTCTGCTCCTCCGCCAGATGATGCTAATGCACATAAGGACAGGATGACAAAACAAGGAAGGGGGGGACAAAGGATACACTAGGTAAATGGCTGCACCAACACCACCGTTGGCGTACACAGCACACTCACACACAGGGACCAGGACTACGCCCTATGCATTGCACTACCAGTAACTATGCTAGTCACCAGGGCATGGGGAGGCACACATACTGCCAACTGCAACATACCTGGGACCCACACCCTCCTGCCCAGTAGTGGATGCCTACAAGCTAGGTAGGAGGAATATCACATCAGAACCCCGGCCAACATGGGACCTACTCTGCACTTTCAGTCCTGGCCTAGGGGCACCCACAGACACACATCCCCCACCCGGATACCACCCCACCAGGCGTAAGTAGTAATGTTGGGCACTGTGCTCACCCCCTTGTGGCTCCTGTGATGCTCTCAAGCGCCCATCCAGCTCCAGATAGGCCACCACCAGTATGCGGGTCATCAGGGGGGTCAGGGTTCGACGGGCACCCCTTCCTCGTTGGGAGGACATCCCCAGCTGGGTCTCCGTCGTCTTCCGTGCCCATTGTCTCAGGTCCTGCCACCATTTGTGACAGAGGGTGCTCTGCCTGCAATAGACCTCCAGGGTCCGCATGTCCTTGGCGATGGCACGCCATATATCCTTCTTTTGATGGGTGCTGACCTGCAGAGGAAATATACACAGGGAAAGGTATTAGTCAGACAGTCCTACCTGTTACACTCATGGCCCACCATACCCCTTCCCACCCCATTAGCACAGACCTGGCCCAGCACACAAGCTGCACGCCGCCCAGGGAACATCCACCAACCCCCCCACACGAGGCCTTCACACAAACCACTACCTGCATTCATGCCCCATGCATTGTGATCACAGTGTACCTACCTGTTGGTCTGGAGGCCCATACAGCAGTCGGTACAGGGGTAGGACCCCATCCACAAGTCTCTCCAACTCTGCTGAGGTGAAGGCAGGGGCCCTTTCCCCAGTCACAGGCGCCATGGTCAGTTCCAGACACAGGTCACAACAGCACATGCAGTGTAGGTCCTCTCCTGTTGAAGGTCAGGTAGCAACTGAGTGAAAAAATAGAAAATGGCGGTGACGTCCGCAGAGGTGCATACCATCACCGCAGGTGTACATCACCATTGGCCACTGTACCCCATAGCGCCCAATATTATCCAATGAGGCATTGCACTGCGGTTCCCGACCGCCTCCTGCAATGACGCTCAACGTCAGAGGAACTACCTCACTTCCACCTGTCCCTCCACACCGGACAGGCAGACGCCATTTCAGGGCATCACAGTTCACAATTGTACCTACAGGACAGATGCCACTTATACATTTCAATTTAACATCATGCATTGGATTGTGGCTACAATGTACAGTTTGTGACCAGCTCCTCACTCTTTTGCCCCATAGATTGCTACCGCTGCGGATGAATAGGAAATGGAGACATACCCTGGTGTACAGACCCCTGGTGGACTTCGCTACACTGGAGGACAGGGACATAAAACTCACCTATAGACTGGAGAGGGCCACAATCACGGAGCTGTGTGCCCAACTGGAGCCTGGCCTGATAGCTGCTATCCATCCCCCCACTGGCATCCCCCCTCTTGTGGAAGTCCTATCTGTGTTCCATTTCATGGCAACTGGTTCTTTCCAAGTGACAGTTGGCTTGGCATCAGGAATATCACAGCCAATGTTATCAAACGTGCTTACAAGAGTGCTGGGTGCCCTGATTAAACACATATGTAGCTACATTGTTTCCCCCAGGCGGAGGATTTGGCCACAGTGAAGGCTGAATTCTATGCAATGGGACATATCCCCAACATCAGTGGGCCAATTGATGGCACACATATTGCATTTGTCCCCCCTGGCAAAATGAACAGGTGTTCAGAAATCGAAAGAGTTTTCACTCAATGAATGTCCAGATGATGTGCCTGGCGGACCAGTACATCTCCCACATCATTGCAAAGGATCCTGGGTCTGTGCATGATGCCTTTATCCTGAGTAATAGTAGCATCCCAAAATGTGATGGCCCAACTACAGAGGCACAGGCTGAGGCGAATAGGTGAGCCCTGGTTTCCACCCAGTGGATGTTGGTGTATGGGTATGGTGTGGGCCACATGGCATAGTGTGTGGCTAAATGTTGTCCCTCAATATTTGCAGGTGACTCAGGTTACCCCAACCTATCATGGCCACTGACCCCTGTGAGGAATCCCAGGGCAAGGGGAAAGGAACATTACAATGAGGCACATGGCAAACAAGAAGGATCATTAAACATACCTTTGGCCTCATGAAGGCCAGCTTTCAGTGCCTCCATCTAACAGGTGGATCCCTGTGCTACTCACCCAAGAAGGTCTGCCAGATAATCGTGGCATGCTGCATGTTGCATAGCCTTGCCTTGAGACGCCATGTGCCTTTTCTGCAGGAGGAGGAGGCTGGAGATGGCTGTGTGGCAGCAGTGGACCCTGTGGACCCTGTGGACAGTGAAGATGAGGAGGAAGAGGATGAGGACAACAGAACTGCAGTGATTTGACAATACTTCCAATGACACACAGATAAGGCAGTGTAACTTCACATTTCATTGTCATTTGTTTGTTTCACATTGTCACTGGCAGGCTGTGCTTTCCCACTTCTATGCCCACTCACTGTGCCCTTTGGCAACTCTTTTTGCAGATGTTGGTGCCCCACTATCACTCCTGGTGTGTTCACTGCAGCCAATTACAGGTCTATCCTATGCGCACCTTACTGTACAGTTGATTTGCAATAATTGAACTTTGTTAAACGAATACATATTTAAATCATTTGACATACTCCATACTTGTATTTTTTCAAAGTGTGTTTATTTGAGTGCTATGAAGAAAAGGGGGAAGTGCAATGGGCTGGGGTGATGATGGAGGAAAGTCTGGGGTATTGTTCCAGTCTATTTGTAGCACAGGTGCATTGTCCAAGGGGACATAGGAAGGGGAGCAATGGCAGTTCAAGGTGGACAGGGTGACAGAGTGGGACATAAGGGTGACAATCAGTAGAGTCTTATTTCCTGGCGAGGGTCTTGGCAATAGTCTCTGGCTTCTGCCTGGATTGCTGGGAACGTTTGTGGGGTGGTTCTCCTTCTGCAGGGGAGGGGTGCTGGTGGTCAGTTGGTCCTGTGGCTGGGCCTCCTGTCCACTAACGGCAGCAGAGGTGGAGGGCAGTCCAGTAGTCTGGCTAGTGGCAGGGGCCCACTGTTGTAAGACTGCTTCCCTCATAATGTTGGCCATGTCTGCCAGCACCCCTGCAATGGGTGGTGTTAATGGCCTGCAGCCGCCTGTTCTCCTGCACGTTGTCCAGGATCTGGCCCAGCGTATCCTGGGAATGTTGGTATGCTCCCAGGATGTCGATGAGTGCCTCCTGGGGAGTCGGTCCCCTTGGCCTGCCCTCCCCCTGGTGCACAGCACTCCTCCCATGTTCCGTGTTGTCCTGTGCCTCTGTCCCCTGAACTGTGTGCCCACTGCCACTAACCCCAGGTCCCTGATTGTCTTGTGTGCGAGGTGTGCCCTGGGGTCCCTGTAGTGGTGGACGCACTGCTGATTGCCGTGTCCTGGGGACAGAGGAATGGGTATCACCCCCTTGTGGCTGCTGTGATGCCCTCAAGTGCCCATCCGCCTGGATCCGGTACATCAGGGGGGTCATGGTGCGATGGGCACCTCTTCCATGTTGGGAGGCCATCCCCAGCTGGGCCTCCGCCGTCTTCTTGCTCCAGCGGCGCAGGTCCTCCCATCTTTTACGGCAGTGGGTGCTCCGTCTGTGGTAGACGCCCAGGGTCCGGCCGTCCTTGGCGATGGCACGCCAAATACCCTTCTTCTGGTGGGCGCTGACCTAGAGGAAAGGTACAGGAGGAAAGGAAATGACTCACCCGTCCGGACCGTCATACTCATTGCCCACCAGTTCCCACCCATGCCCTGACGTACATATACTCACCATCCGCACATGCAGGCCTCAGCCCCCCCATGTATTTTCCATCCACACCACTCAATACAGGCATTGCCCACGCAGCATGCTCACAGTGTATTCACCTGTTTGTATGGAGGACCGTACAGTTGCGTGTACTGGGGGAGGACCCTATCCACTAGTTTCTCCAACTCCTCCGAAGTGAAGGCAGGAGCCCTTTCCTAAGGCACTGTAGCCATCGTCGCTTCCAGGCGCAGGCCAGCGCAGTTAGCTCACTTCCCCTTGTCCCACCTTACTGGTCAGGCAGCCGCCATTTCAGGGGTACACATGGGATGGATAAAAACTGCGTCACACCTATCTAGGCTGGGAATACAGACAGATACCGGCACATTACCAACGTTTCAGCAAATAACACATTGTGATACCTCATTGTTGGGTGACCCTCTGCTCGCTGTTCTCCTCCATTGGGCAAGTCTGCTGGGGCAGGTGATGAGATGGCGGCATCCTCCGGTGTACAGACCCCTGGTGGACCTGTCAACAATGGAAGAGAGACACATCATTATCACATACAGACTTGATCGTGCAACAGTCCTGGAACTGTGTGCCCAGTTGGAGCCAGACCTGATTTCAGCTATCCGCCATCCCACAGGAATCCCCCCTCTGGTGCAGGTTCTGTCTGTACTCCATTTCCTGGCCAGTGGGTCTTTTCAAACAACTGTGGCCATGGCATCAGGGATGTCCCAGCCAATGTTCTCTAACGTGTTGTCCAGAGTGTTATCTGCCCTGCTGAACACATGCGCAGCTACATCCTTTTCCCTAAGGTGGAGGATTTGCCCACAGTGAAAGGTGACTTCTATGCCCTGGCACATATCCCCAACATCATTGGTGCCATTGATGGTACACATGTGACGTTTGTCCCCCCGCAGGAAGGAACAGGTGTACAGAAACTGGAAAAGTTACAATTCGATGAATGTACAGATGGTTTTTTTTTCAGACCAGTACATCTCCCATTTGAATGCCAAGTATCCTGGCTCAGTGCATGACGCTTACATTTTGAGGAATAGCAGCATCCCTTATGTGATGGGGCAACTCCAGCGGCACCGTGTGTGGCTAATAGGTGAGGCCAAGGTCCCAACACAGTTGACATAGGTGTCTGGGTATTGGGCTGTCCCTAAGGATTAGTGTGTGTCTAACAGTTGTCCCTCGACATGTGCAGGTGACTCTGGTTACCCCAACCTGTCATGGCTACTGACCCCAGTGAGGAATCCCAGGACAAGGGCAGAGGAACGCTACAATGAGGCACATGGGCGAACGAGGAGGATTATAGAGCGCACCTTCAGCCTGTTGAAGGCCAGATTCCGGTGCGTCCATCTGACAGGTGGCTGCCTATACTACTCACCGAAGAAGGTCTGCCAGATAATAGTGGCCTGCTGTATGCTGCACAACCTGGCTTTGCGACGCCAGTTGCCTTTTCTGCATGAGGATGGGCCAGATGGTGGTCTTGTGGCAGCTGTGGAGCCTGTGGACAGTGAAGAAGAGGAGGCAGAAGAAGAAGATGTTGACAACCGAAACAACATCATCATGCAGCACTTCCAGTGAGACATAGGTAAGAAGATGTAACTGCTTCCCACATCTGATACTATTGTTGGAGCTAGCATAAGTCTGTCATATTCACTCAGTGTGTGGACCCTGACTTGTTACTTTGGGTTTCCATTTCACAGATCTGGGTCCCACTTTGTGCCCTTTGCTATGTTTACTGCTGGCCTACAGCTGTGTTACATTGGTATGTGAACAAGTACATTGCCATTGCTATAGTCCAGAGATTTTGGAATTACACATTTGTGAAAGCACAGACTGACTCCAGCTTGTTTGGTGATTCAAATGTGTTTATTTCTGTGCAAATAAGTGGAGGGGGTTGTAAAATGGTCTGGGGTGATGGTGGAGGAATGTCCATGGCAGAGTCCAGTCTATTTGTTTCACAGGTGCATTGTCCAATGGGGCATAGGAAGTGGAACAATGGCAGTTTCAGGTAGACAGGGTATCAAAGTGGGACAGAAGGGTGACATTCAGGGGGTCTTATTTCCTGGCGGGGGTCTTGGCAATGTTCTCTGTCTTGTTCCTGGATCTCAGGGACCGTTTGCGGGGTGGACCTCCATCTGCAGGGTGTGGGGTGCTGGTGTCCTGTTGTTCCTGTGGCGGTACCTCTTGTCCACTAGCGCCGGCGGAGGTGGAGATCTGTTCATCATCCAGGCTAAGAGCAGGGGCCCCTTGTTGTGCCACTGTGTCCCTCCTGGTGTTGGCGAGGTCTGCCAGCACCCCTGCAATGGTGACCAGGGTGGTGTGAATGGACTTCAAGTCCTCCCTGATCCCAAGGTAGTGTTCCTCCTGCAGCCACTGGGTCTCCTGAACCTTGGCCAGTACCGTTGCCATCGTCTCCTGGGAATGATGGTAAGCTCCCATGATGTTGGAGAGGGCCTCATGGAGAGTGGGTTCCCTGGGCCTGTCCTCCCCCTGTCGCACAGCAGTCCTCCCAGTTTCCCTGTTATCCTGTGCCTCAGTCCCCTGAACCGTGTGCCCACTGCCACTGCCCCCAGATAACAATCACGGTGGTCTCATTTCTTGGCGGGGTCTTGGCATCGTTCTCTGTCTTTGTCCTGGATCTCAGGGACCGTTTGCGGGGTGGTTCTCCCTCTGCAGGGGGCGGGGTGCTGGTGTGGTGGTCCTGTGGCGGTGCCTCCTGTCCACTAGCGCCAGCGGAGGTGGTGAGCAGTTCATCGTCCAGGCTAGTGTCAGGGGCCCCTTGTTGTGCCACAGTGTCCCTCCTGGTGTTGATGAGTTCCTTCAGCACCCCTACAATGGTGCCCAGGCTCGAATTGATGGATTTGAATTCCTCCCTGAATCCCAAATACTGTTCCTCCTGCAGCCGCTGGGTCTCCTGAAACTTGGCCAGTACCGTTGCCATCGTCTCCTGGGAATGGTGGTAGCCTCCCATGATGTTGGAGAGGCCTCATGGAGAGTGGGTTCCCTGGGCCTGTCCTCCCCGTCACACAGCAGTCCTCCCAGTTTCCCTGTTATCCTGTGCCTCTGTCCCCTGAACCGTGTGCCCACTGCCACTGCCCCCAGGTCCCTGATTTTCTTGGGTTGGTGGGTTTGCCTGGGTTCCCTGTAGTGGTGGATACACTGCTGATTGACGTGTCCTGGGGACAGAGAGATGGGCCCGCTGGGTGGGTGCTGTGCTGGTGTTTCCTGAGGGGGGAGGCTCTGTAGTGGCTTGTGCCAGTGTTAGGGGAACCGACTGTCTCGAGGTCCCTGATGGGCTGGGCTGGTCATCTTGATCCAGTTGTGCAGAGCTGCTGTCATCACTGTGGGCCTCTTCTGTGGGGGGACTGGATGTGTCTGGCACCTTCTGTCCGGTGACGTTGGTTAGGGGTCCTGTTAGGGTGTAAATGCATAGTTATTTTATCTGTGTGTGCCATTGTGTGCAATGGGTGAGTGACCCTGAACTCCAGTGCTTGCATTATTGGCTTGGTCCTTGTGTGATTGGTGATTTTGGGGCATGAATGAGTCTCTCTACTGGACATGCTTGGTTGATGGGTGTCCATGCATTTGTGTTACATGCAGGGCTTGGTTTCGGGATGTGTGGGTTGTGTTGGTGGGGTATCTGTGGGTTGTTGGGGTGTTGGGTGTAAGGGTATGGGTGGGAGTATGTGATGGCATGCAGGTAGGGTGGGGGGGATATAGTAGTAAAGATTTGCCTTACCAGAGTCCAGCCCTCCTGCTATTCCTGCGAGGCCCTCAGGATGCAGTATAGCCAAGACTTGCTCCTCCCATGTTGTTAGTTGTGGGGGAGGAGGTGGGGGTCCACTGCCAGTCCTCTGTACAGCAGTCTGGAGACCACGGAATGCACCTTTCCCCATAGGTCGTTCCACCTCTTCCTGATGTCATCCCGTGTTCTTGGATGCTGTCCCACTGCGTTTACCCTGTCGACGATTCTGCGCAATAGCTCCATCTTCCTTGCAATGGATGTCTGCTGCACCTGTGATCCGAATAGCTGTGGCCCTACCCGGATGATTTCCTCCACCATGACCCTGAGCTCCTCCTCAGAGAAGCTGGGGTGTCATTGAGGTGCCATGATGTGATGTGGGTGATGTGTGAGGTGGGTCTGTTGTGATGTGTGAGGGGATGTGTTGGTGTGTGTTGTTTGAGGTGCATGGATGTTGTGTAAGTGATGGTGTTGTGTGTCTGTGGATGCTGTTGTTGTTTTTGGTAGTGTCTCTCTCTGGCGTGGTTTCAAAATTCTGGTAGGTTTTGTGGGTGATGTGGGTGTGTGTTTTATAGGGGTGTGAGTGTGTGGGTGTGGTGTGTGTATGTGTATCAGCTGTGTGTATTTCGAATTGTCCAATGTAGTTGTGTTTTGTAAGTGTGTGTGTATTTGGAGCACGGCGGTGTGTACCACCAATGGTTTACCTCGGTTGAAAGACCGCTGCATTGATTCGTGGGTCGTGATAGTGTGGGCATATTCCTGTTGGCGTGACGGTGTCGGTTTTGTTATCGCCAGTTTATCACTGATCTTTGGTGTGGCGGACTTGTGTGGGTGTCTGTATTGTGGTGGATTCTGAGCTGTGGGTCGTAATACCAGTAGCAGAATTCTGCTGCTGCAACGGTATGTTGCCGGTCTTCTGCACAGCGTTAAGCGGGATTTACTGCCAGGGTTGTAATGGGGGCCTGAATCAGATTTTTTTTAATCATATCCAGTTCTTCCATGGTGGCAAGGTCTGGAACTGTAAATGAAAATTCGAACTTAAGTATTTGGGTAATGCATGGGTGGTAATGTATTTAAAAGATATGAGAAAAATATCTTTATTCCAAATTAACAAAATACTAGTTTTTGATTTGTGTTTTTTGTACTTTTTTCTTTTTTGGAAAATTTGAAAAATTTTACCTACATGGGATTTATTTTAACATTTTTAAATGTTTGATGGAAGGAAAAAAATGAACAAATTGAGAAAAGTAATGCAATACCAATCTTTGACTTTGTTATTTCTGATTTTTTTTTCAACATAACCAATTGAAGTGAAACAGAATGAAAACTAAAAACCAAACAAAAAACATAAAAAGTCAATCAGTGTGAGTGACATTATTATTAAAGAGCCAAAATGGATTGAAATTCAATTTTCAAAATACAAACAATAGTCCACAGAGCGAATGGTAGTCACACATTGGAAGAAATTAGGTTATGCGTCTCTTGCCAGTGGTGGTAGAGGTCTTGATATCCTCTCCTCGTGGTCCGGAAGAATTTCCCCTCCTGAGGGGGGGTGGTGGACCCACAGTTGCAGGGACTGAGGTAGGTGCAGGTGTTTCCTCTTGTGGCAGGGCCTCCCTTTCTGTGGTTGAGGCAGGTGTAGTTGCCCCAGATGTTGTTGGACTACCGAAAGGGGAAGATGTTGCTGGAAAAACCCTGCACATAGGGGTAAATAAACATGCAGCACCCTAGACAGGGAGCCCAAATTAAAATCTAGATTCTCTATCTGTACATTGTGCTCCCTCTGCAACTGCTTCATCTCCCGAAGCTCTGTAGGGACCTGGCCGATCATGTCTTCGGACTGATGGAGGGATCTAAAGACTTGGTCGATGGTGGCTTGATTGTCCTCACTTTTCTGGCCCACTGAGTCCCTCCATGAAGTCTACCCCACTACCATGTGCCCTTAACCCAGTGTGTCACATCCCACTGGGTCCTGGCTGAACTGGAGGTGTAGTTGGCCAGTGCTGGGGTGCACAAGAATGGACTGATGTTTCTTTGGACTGGCGGTATTCTGAGGCTGCGGTGTGGTAACAGCTGGGGTGAAAGCTGTAGATGTCGGCTGAATGAGACTCCCTGAGCTGTCTGCCCAGGCAGACCAGATGGACCGGGCAGCTCCTCACCATCTGGACCTGCATGATTGAAGTCCTCAGTGAAGGCTTGTTCATGGTCTGAAGAGGAGGTATCCTCAATACTATTGGCAGATGGCTGTCCACGTACTCTGAGTGTTGGACCTATTATAAATTACAAAACAAACCACTGTAAAGGTCTGGGCTATATTTAAAATGAGTTGGAAGAAAAAACTGAAGCAACCTGAAAAGAAAAAGAAAATTAATTTGATGATTATAACTTTTAGTGGTATTATCATTATTACAAATTACACAAACAGTTAAAGTTTCACACAAAAGTACTTCACAAAAGCAGGTTGAAATATGTCCTGAAATCGAAAGCATAATTAGAAATTGCACATAGAATATACCAAACATTCAACACAACACAAAAATGTGAAATAAACCATCTCAAGGCCTAACAGACTAAAATTCTAACAACTGAACACCTTAGAAAGATAAATAGTGTTAGCCATCATATCCACATTGTAAAGCACATTTATTATCAAGACAAAATATATTCAACATTCAATATGATGTATATTAACATTTTGAGTCAACGTACTTTAATTTGTGAAACAAATTACATCCATTCAATACAATACCAGGATAATGACAACATACAAAAGTAAAGTAAAACATGACATTTTTTAAGAACATAAAATAGAAATGGATAAATACATAACACTTTAACATACATCACATTGCAATATTCTTTACACAAAACAAAAACAAGGCATCATGGTAGTTGTAGTAAATGAACAGACATTTACAATATAAAATACATATGTGTAATATGGTATTAGGTGAAGCAACACTTACAAGCACCATAACGTCATGCGACATCAAATGTAGATTGAAACCAGTAATATTACCTACTGGTGGTTGCCAATAGGTACTTATAGTTAGGACCTAGATTCCATTGAAAAAGAGTTTCATGACTTGCCTATATCTTTGGCCCGGTTTGACGTATGTTCATGAAATGTTCCCCAAAAAGTGTGCCTGAGAATTTTGTTGTGCATGGGAAGCTTTGGGGTTATCTTTCTAGCGGGGGCCGAGAAAAAGGTGGGGTCAATGAAAGAGCAATTCCAATTTTAATACTCATGGGGATTTTGAACATGACTTTAACCCATACTTCTGGACAAAATTACACCATATTTAGTAGAAGGGTAGCCTTTGGTCCAGAAAGTAGCCTTATTGTTATTTTAGTCTTAACACGTTCAGTAGTTTTTGAAGTATTAAAAGAAAATCAAATTTGTATATCTGGCGGTGTAAAGGCTTTCCGAATACCCCGATCTCGTGCAGAGATATGATTGGCTGCGAACACTTCAACCAGGAAATGTTGGCAGTCATTTTGAGACTTTGCTTCAGGAGCCCTGTGGACTCCCACCTCCCCAGTGAAAATAGGTTTCATGATGCGGGGACCCATGTGGCACACCCTGCACCCCAGGGACTGCCACCTCCCAGGGGCAAATAGGTTTGAGGATGTGGGGGGGCTCACACATCACCCCTCGTGCTCCCGTGACTGCCCCCTCCCTGGGGCAAATAGGATAAAGGATATGGGGAGCCTGTGTGGCGCCTCCGAACCCTGGGGACCACCACCTCCACAGGGCAAATAGGTTTAAGGATGCGGGGGCCCATGTGGCACATCTCGCTCCCTGGGGACGCCACCTCCCCAGAGTAAATAGGTTTAAGGATGCAGGGATCCGCGTGGTGACCCCGTCCCCGGGGACCACCACCTCCCTGGGGCTGAAGTTGTTAAAGAAATGTGAGGAGTGTCCTCCCGCAGCCCCAGGGACTGCCACTTTCCTGGGGCAAATGAACATAAATGCGGGCCGTGTGGCCACCCCACAGCTCTGGTGATCGTCACCTCCCTGGAGCAAATGACCTTAAATAAATGTGGGAGGAACTAGCAGCCACCTCCCAGCCCTAGGGACTGCCACCTCCCTAGGGCAAAGGAACTTAAATAAATGCAAGGGGCCCGCTTGACCCACCACTGGCAGCTCCGGTATCGGCCACCTCCTTGGGGCAAATGCACTTTACCACATACAGTGGGCCTGAGCAACACCCCCACCCTGCGAATAACCACCTCCCCAGGGCTTTAATACCTTAATGTAGGGGGTCTGTTGCAGACCCCCGCCTTGGGGGACCACCACCTCCGTAGGGCTAAATTCAAAGATGGATGGGGGCTGACTGGCCCCGCTTGTGGAGTCAAAGATGGCCCTTGGGACAGCCACCCCCTAGGGCCAGCTCCCGCTAACTCTGAGATAGCTGTTTGCTTTTGATTGGTGGGAGCTAACAGCTCCCACCAAGCAAAAGCAAGCATAATCCCACTTTCAGCAAGGGGGAGCTGTTAAACAGTTCCTGCTTACTGAAAGCAGAGTTTTAATCTCTTTCCATGCATGCAAATATTCGTGCAGGAAAAGAGATGAAACATTGCTCCCACAAGTAGGAAGCTGCTATTTAGAGCATCTCCCTGCTTGCGGGAGCAATGCCAGCTCCCACACAACGTGGGAAGCCGACTAGGTCTGCCACTTTGAAGTCATTCTATGGAGAGACTATTCCAATAAAAATAGCTTCTCCATATAGTGAATTCAAAGTGGCATGCAAGCAAGATGTTTGGTTTTAAAATTATAGATATGTTTTGATGCACAGTACCCCAGAGTCATTTGTGGCTGATGGGTGTAACTCTTTGCCTGTCACTCAGTAGGTTGAAGGTTCAAATTCTCGTATCTCAAGGCAGTGTGTTGGTTCACTTACTAGTGTTTTGATGGTTAAAAAATCCATAGTTATGGAACACTTGCATCTTTTTGTCATCAAAATCTTTTGGTTGAATGTCATATCTATGCCTGGAAACTGCATAGAAAAGATTCACCTGTGGCCTAGAGGTTAGAGTCTCAGGCCCTCTCCTGAAAGTTAAGGGTTCCAGTCTAGGTATGTCAGTTGTCATGTTCCTGCTTTAATTACTTTTCAAATTCAAATACTTAAGGTATATACCGAAATGTGATTGCACTCTTTTTACTTGACAAGTTAGTTTTTCTTTTCAATTGGTCCTAAAATATCTAATTCGAAGTATGCCATTCATCAACGTCGAGAAAAACTCTCTCTCTCTCTCACTCTTAATTTCTCTGAGTCAAAGTCTTCTTCTAAATGTCACTCTCTCTCAAACCTTGCACATTCTCTCACTCTCTCTCCAAAATGGGACGGAAGAGAGAGTGAGAAATATTGGTTTTGCAATGGTCTCTATATACAATGACTTCAAAGTGTCGAACTGGCAAGCTATTTGATTTTAATGATATAGCTATGTTTTAATGACCTGCACAGCAAAGTCACTTCTGGCCTACTCGTAAAGCATTTTTAGACTGACACTCAGCAGGTTGAGGTTTCAAGTCCTCCTCTTTCGTTGTGGTGTGTCTGTTTATTTACTAGTGTTTTGAATGTTAAACATTCCTCGTCATGGAATATTGAATTATTTTTACCAGCAAAATCTGAGGTTGCAGCCGCGGCGGTTGGAGGGGCTGTCCCAGCAGGAGGAGGAGGAGGACCTTTAAATTTTACTTTCGCGATCCCGCTAAGCTCGCGTCTGGCAGCAGCTGCGGCGGTTGGAGGGGCTGCCCCAGCAGGAGGAGGAGGAGGACCTTTAAATTTTTCTTTTGCGCTCCCGCTTGCGTGACAGGCTGTGGCCGGGCCGGGACCGCCCCTCTGAGATCTGCGGTTCCGGAGGTCCTCAGTATTTGGCATTCAAGTAAGATCTGCTAATTGAGCAGTTTTACTTACTCATATATCCTATATTGCCATAGTTTGTTTGTGCCTTACTTCTATTGGGTTGGGTTAAACACTGGCGCCTTGCCCCTTTATCATCTGAAAGACGATGGGTAAAAGGAAAAGCACCACACATGGGGCAGAAGGTGCACATGCTGTGCCTGTTCATTCATCAATAACTAGCTATTTATCTTCAGTTATTGGGGTTATTGAAACTGAAATTGTCGAAGTAGAAGAAAGGATTGGGGCGGCTAATAATTTGACTCAAAGACCATCTCTAGAACCTATGACTCTTATACAGTCTGTAGACTCTCTAATCGCCCCCCATAACTCGGACACCCCTCAATCTAAAGACAATTTTAATGCTTTGCACTCCTCACAGCCCCCTAATGTAGTTAACACTGAACACTTAGTTGCCACTTCCCCTCCTTTAAAAAAAAGGAAAGCTGGAGGACATCGCAAGTGCACCAAGCTGTTAAAACAAGCGCCGAAGGCCAAGGAACTTATTTCTCCACCTTTGGAGGCCCCGGTTGATCTTTTTTCCAAGGCAAGACTATCATCTGGTGAATTAGGCTCAGACTGTAGGAATCTGTGGGCCAGATGTAGGTTGCGACTCGCAATTTCCGACTCGCAAAATGGTATCCAAGAAGAAAAAGCAACTTCATTTTGTGACTCGCAAATGAAGTCGCACCGCAGATTGCGAGTCCGCTGTTTGCGAGGTCGTTTTTTGCGACCGCGCTAAAAACGAACACGCAAATTGCGAGTGGGTGTCGCAAATTGCGACTGTGCCGCAAATCGAATGCAGGTACAGCAGAACACTCTGGAAAACACTTCCTGGCTCTTGATGATGGCATCCCAGCCAGGAAGTTTACTAATACACCTGGGAGGAGGGAGGACCACACCCATTTTAAACTGCTGAACAGCCAACAGGAAGAACAGCAGCTACAATGGCAGAAACACCCAGGAAGAGAAAGCTGAAATTTGCAGAGAAAGAACTGGAGGTGCTGACGGAGGAATGCTGCCACCACCACGAACAACTATTTAGGAGAGCAGCCCTCAGTGTGCCAGAGCAGGAAAAAAGGCAGATTTGGAGTGAAATCCAGGACAAAGTCAACTCAATGGGTGTGAGCCACAGAAGTATTGAGGAACTAAAGAAAAGGTGGTAGGACCTGCGCTCCCGAACCAAGGAGAGGGTGGCAGAGCGGCTCCGGGAGAAGAGGGGCACTGGAGGGGGACCATCAACCATACCACCACCCACACCCTTGGAGGAAAGAGTGGAGGAGACCCTGGAGCCAGAGACAGTGTCCGGGATAGGAGAGCTGGACACGTCAGCGCCAGGACCATCAACCAGTGAGTACCATGAGACATGCATGTACACCCATATCTGCCATACCCCCACCCACCTAGTACACAGCAGCATGCACAACCAAAATAGCTCCATTTCAGAGTAGCAACCACCTGCATGGTGCATTATGGGCAATGTAGTCAAGTAGGCAGTTGATAGGCAACAGTTTATTAGGAAGCAGATACCAGATGGTAGATACTGACAGTGTGTTCCCTATGTCCCACAGGTCTCCCACATGACACCACCTCCAGCCACAGCGTCCAGGGGCCACAGGTCAGCCACCAGCCAGCACAGGACCCAGGACCAGCCACCACAGGGACCTGCACCACCCAACCACAGTCCCCTCCTGATGCACCAGTGGCCATACTGGAGAGTGAGCCAGCACCCGGTCCCAGCCACAGTGCCAGTGTACAGGGCACGGAACCTCCACCGCGTCGCAGGCGACGTCTCAATGTCCCTCCAGTGACACAGGGTGAAGTAGGGGACGCCTCCATGTCCGCCGCCGAGGCTGCACTCCTACATGGTCAGCGCCTGCAGACAAGGGAGATAAGAATTATTTCAGGGGCCATGCGGCGCATGGAACGCAACCAGACTACAGGGCTGCAACAGGTCCACACTGAGCTGCAACATCTCAACAGCACTGTTGGCGACCTTGCGCTCTCAATAAGACAACTGGTGTCAGAACTTGTCACCGAGAGAGAGGGTGCAAGGCGCCGTGACCGGCAGCTCATCCACCGCCTGGACCACATGGCTGCCTCCATCATCCGGCTGGCTGTTAACACCACTGGGCTGTCACGGCGCACAGTCAGCCTCCAGGTGGACATGGGCCACTTTGCCAGAGATGTGGCACGTGGGCTGGGACGTATTAGCCACGCAGTCGATCTGATGGAGGCACGACAGGTGGCTAGGGGCGCGGCAGACACGCCGCAGGACAGTGAGGGGGGCTCTACCATTAGCAGTGTCTCAGCCACAGACACCAGGGTGTTGCGCAGTGGTAGCGCACGGCAGGGCACTGCAGACGCACCAGGAACCAGCCATGCTGGGCGAGCACAGCGTAGGGTGTGAGCTACGCACTGTCATAGACTGGAGGCACATGAGGTTAATGTGTCCTCATAGCAGGTGGACTTTTACAGCCCCTGATCTGTAGTTTGTGTAAATAGTTTATTGGTGCACATCATTAAAGTTCTTGTTTGTTCCACTTCACACCTGGACTCTTTGTGTGTGACATTCGTGTGTGTGGTGACAGTTAGCACATACCTTCCAAAGTATTGGTTTGCAATGTGGTCCCGTCTCTGTCTGCCTTGATTTGCAATGCTTCTATCCCCATGATGGCGATGTGGTAGCTCTTGCTCGTCATCCTCCTAATCTGGGTCTTCTGGGGTGAGAGGTAGCCCACGTCTGGTGGCAATGTTGTGCAGTATAGCGCATGCGCCAACGATCTTGAATGCTGTTATTGGGGCACACATCCAAAGTCCAAAGGTCCTCTCTATCTTATTTCGGGTCCTCATATGCGCCTCTCTGTCTCATTGCTGGGTGTTAAGTACGGGGTAAGTATCCATGGTCGTAGTGCATATGCACTGTCACCTGTTTGGCACAAAATGTACAATGTTAGCTGGGCATAGATTGGTTCCACATTGACCTGTATGTATGTCTGCAAGGTGTATTCAGCTATACCTAGGAGGTATCCGTCTCCAAACTCCCCACGTTCTAAGCATTGGTGTATCCCACTGTGCCTGAAAATGTAGGAGTCATGTGTACTCCCTGGAAATTTGGCAACCATGTCAGTGATAACATAATGGGCGTCACATACCACCTGGATGTTCAGTGAGTGGGTACACTTCCAGTTGCAAAACAGATATTCCAGATATGCAGGAAGGCATATTTGTATATGTGTCCCGTCGACACACCCTATTACATGGGGGAAGTTTGCAATCCTGTAGAATTCCAACTTGGTGCTATTGATTTCTGCCTCATTCCTGGGTAGGTATATGTATCTGGACATGTGTGTGAGTATGGCATCTAGGAATGCTCTGAAGAACCGTGAGAGTGCACTTTGGGATACCCCACCTGCCACGGCAATGACCCCCTGATAGCTACCCGAGGCCAAGAGGTGCAGTGAGCATAGCACTTGCACATGTGTGGGGATGGCGCAGCCGCGAACAGTCTGGCATTGAAGCTGCGGATTGAGTAGATCTATTAAATCTAGTATTGCTGCACCGCCAAGTCTGTATTTATCATATATCTCCTCCTCAGTTTGTTGGAATAGTGTCTGTCTGGTTCTGTATATCTTCTCCTGTCTCTGGCTCCTCCTCCTCATCTGCTGTGCGGCGTGGGTTCTCCTCCTCCTTGCTATCACATATATCTCCGCCATCTTGAGTAACCCAGGTGCCTTCTGGGTCCCCTTTTATACTTTGGTTATGATTACCACCTGCTCTGAGTTAGTGGTAAATTGGAAGTGCAAAATGGGCTTTTTGCGACTAGTCGCAATTTGCGAGTGGCTATTGCATATGGTTTGTGACTCGCAAATAGCGACTTCCTATTTGCGGGTCGCAAAATGGGGTTGCTATTTTTGCGAGTCGGTAATGGCTCGCGTCGCATTTTGCGATTCGGAAATGGGATTTTTGCATCCCATTTCCGATTTTGCGGGGTTGCAAATTGCGATTCGGGCCATTTGCGACTCGCAAAAGTTTGCTACATCTGGCCCTAAGTGATAACCATTTACCTAATTTGGACTCGATCCTTAAACCCCTTTTTGTGGCTTTAGAGGAGAAACTAATATTATTAATTAACTCTAAATTTAAGCAGCTACAAGAAACTGTTTCTAAACTTTTGTCTCAGCAGTCTACCATAAAAACTGGCATAAATTCCATTTCTTCTACCCAGGAATCGGTGTCTGATCCCAAAGACTCACAGCAAGTTAATTGTTTAATGGATCATAATCAATTATTGGCCCATTGTATATCTACTCATGGCTATTACGATGGTTCATCAACAGATTCTTTGCCCACCCAGACTGGTGATACGACCGCTCTGTTGAAACCTGCTACAGCTTCCAAGCCCAGATCTTCCACCACTCCAAAGGAGGTTCTACAGCTTCCGCCGGATAGTATGCCATATGTTTTAGTCTTAGCCAATGTGCCCCCCCTTCATTGCACCCAGAAGGAAGATATTCACGCTCCAATAAGGAAATGTACACATTGGAAGAGGCGAACATTTAGATATCAAGATGATCTAAATAACAGAATAATTATGGCAAGAAGGGTGAAGTGGGTAGGTCTGTCTAAAAAAGTATATGAAGGTGATTGTATAGTGATTAACTTTGCAAACTCCTGTTTTGTTAATCACTTGCTGGCGACACTGCCATTGTGTGCGAAAGGGGACGGTGGGATTAAAATTCATTCGTTAAGTTTTTTCTATGGGCCAACCACTTTATCACCTTTTTTTTACGAAGGATTCCCATGGATTAAATGCAGCCCTGCCAAAGGCACCTTTACTAAAGCCCATTCTTGACCTTGAGGGCAACCAAAATCTGTCCACCCTTGATGTAAACGATTGACTAATGGAGGGGATGGGGTTTCTACATGATATCATACAGGAAAATGAGTTGGTGGGAGGGCATATACTTTTGGAATCACCTATAGGGTCTGAAGAGCCAGTTAGCTCATCACAGAACTTTATAGATACTGCCATAATTAAGGAGCCCAGGACAATGCCCCAGGAAAGTATTGATTTTTTATCCTTAATTAGTTGGAATATTGCTGGGCTTCGATCCAAAGATGAAAACTCAGAATGGTTGGAGTTTGTATCTACTTTTGATATCATTTGTCTTCAAGAAACCTGGCTTACGGCACCCTTTTATTTAGATGGTTATTATTCTGTGTCCCAGCCAGCTCTTCCATCCAGAGCGGGTGGAGCAAGTGGTGGGCTTCTGATACTCGTGTCATTATTACTTCCAAAAATTGAGGTTTCTTTGATTTGGTCTCCCACCTTTTTTTTGGTGATCTTATTATCAATGACTGGGCAGAAAGATATTTTACTTTTAAATTTTTATAATAATATTCTGAGTATCGCCCTGTCAGGAAGCCTCGAAGATCTTACAGATTTTTTAGACTCTGCTGGAAAACTACAGGACAGGGAATTTGACATGATTTGGGTCGGAGATTTTAATGTTCAATTGTGCAATCACGAATTGCCCTATTTATGTGGCGCCTCTATAGAAGGCAGATAGTCACTTACTCACTTTATCCACTCTAATTAAGGCAATGCCCTGAATACCCTTATCTATAAATTTGATCTTGTTTTTGCAAGGGACATGACAAATAGTCAGATAAGGGAAATACCCACCTATACAAGGAGCATGAATGGTAGCATTATTGATTTTATTCTTATTTGCCCTTCACTTTCTCGTTTAATTGTGGATTTTAAAATTAAATCCCATTGTGCTAGTGACCACAATCCCTTGAGTATAAAATTAGCTTTTAAAACTAAGGTAATTTAATCTAGGACAGTATGCAAGGGAAAAGAGGTTTTCAAAAGAAATTTTGGCCCCCGTATGAGATGGGAGAGAGTAAACCCTAATACCTTTCATGAGAACCTTATAACACAAAATAAGGCCCATATCAATACCTGCTTGTCTCTGCAATCTACTTGCTCCCATCTTATAACTGCTTTTGAGTATTTAAGCCGTGCCATTTCTGAGACACTGACGTGTGCTGAACATCCTAAAGGCATAAAACCTCAACGTTGGTTTAATTCGGCCTGCACGGCTGCCCATAGAGATTTAAAAACAGCTATTAAATCTATACCATTCAGCCGTGACTTAGTTAAACAGGCTAGGGGCCGATATAAGTCAGCCCTCGAGGAGAGGAAGAATGAAATACGCACCAACGCATGGAAAGATCTCATGGCAGCCACAGAATTGAGGGATCCCTCTCAATTTTGGAAGGTGGTTAATCATACATATTTTTCAGGACAGGTAAATAGGGAGGAAGACTGTCTGATACCAGAGGGGGTCTGGGCAGAACATTTTTCATCCGTATTTCAGTCCGCAAATAACAATAATCATGGTGCGGAGGTATGTGGCCTCTCATGTCCGGCTACTCCCATTCCAATTAAGAGTGGAATTTTACTTGAGACAAATGAGATCATCACAGGGTTCCGTTAATCACAAATGTTCTGAACAGCGCTATTCAAAGCTCTATCCCTCCCTCATGGCTAATGGTAATAATTGTCCCGATATTCAAAAAGGGCAATAGGCTTGACTCCTTCTGCTATAGACCCATTTCTCTCATTGACACCACGGCAAAGATTCTGGGGAATGTCATTTTGAATCGGCTTGAGGAGTGGGCGGCAAGGACAAACATTCTATCGCCAATTCAATATGGCTTTAGGCCTGGATTAGGCACAGTGGATCAGGCCCTAAACTTACACCTTATTCTTAGCAAATATGTTATTGCAAAAAGGGAATATATCCACCTAGCCTTTATAGACCTGTCCAGTGCATTTGATATGGTGATTAGAGTAAAATTGTGGGAAATAATGGACACAATGGGGGTTGAGCAAGATTTGCTGGATCTGATCAAACGTTTATATTCTAACCTTACTATTACAATTCAGTTTGGACAACGTGGCGAAAGATCCCATCCCCTTGCATCTAATCGGGGCGTCAGACAGGGCTGCACTTTGGCACCTTTCTTATTTCTTGTTCTGGTAAGGATTTTCCAAGGATGGGTTTTAGACAATTGCCGATTTTATTGTATGCTGACGACGCCGTTTTAGTTGCCCGCACGGCCAACGGCCTACAGACCCTCTTGGTCCTTTTTTTAATGCACACACAAGACTTTGATCTGAAAGTTAATTTTAAAAAGTCGCATGTAATGATTTGCGGTCCTAAAAACACACGCACTAAAAGTTTTACAATGGGGGGGAACACCTTAACAAAGGTAAAAGACTTCTGCTACTTAGGTTTCTACCTATGTTCCTCTCTGTCATGGAAATTCCATTTGAATTTTAAGCCTCAACAAATGGTAAGAAATGTTGAAGCAATCTTTCGCTTTGCCCGTAGATTGGGGCATAGACCGGTTCATCAGATCATCACGCTTTATAAATCCAAATGTGTCTCGGCGGCGATTTATGGGGGTAGCCTCTGGGGATATACTAGTTCAAGTATATTACAATGAGCAGAGAATACATTTCTGCACCGGCTACTTATGGTACCCAAGAATGTAGCGAATATTATATGCCATGAGGAGTTGGGGATCGGCTACATTACAGATTTGATAGATATTGCCCCCCTTCTGTTATGGATAAAAGTATGGTCAAATCCTGTGGCTACTTTAACACATGATTTTGTAAAAGATTGTATTTCATTAGCAAACCATAACAAAATTCCATGGTTAAATTTTGTTCATAACTGCTTTCGAAACTTGGTCATGGACCGCCAGGGTCGCGAATGACGGAAGCACCGCCAACAGGCTGGCGGTGCTTCACTTGTCATTCTGACCGCGGCGGTACAGCCGCGGTCGCCCAGCCGGGTCCGGCGGTTTCCCGCCGTTTTTCCCCCGGCTGGGAGAATCCGCCAAGGCAGCGCTACAAGCAGCGCTGCCATGGGGATTCTGACCCCCTTACCGCCAGCCTGTTTCTGGCGGTTTTCACCGCCAGGAAGAGGCTGGCGGTAACGGGTGTCCTGGGGCCCCCTAACAGGGCCCCATGAAGCTTTTCACTGTCAGCTTAGCAGACAGTGAAAAGCGCAACGGGTGCAACTGCACCCGTCGCACGCCCGCAACACCGCCGGCTCCATTTGAAGCCGGCTTCTGTGTTGCAGGCCTCCTTCCCGCCGGCCCAGCGGGAAGGTTGGAATGCCGGCAGCGGTCTTTTGACCGTGTAGCGGCCAATTGGTGGTTCCCGCCTGGCGGGCGGCTGCCGCCGCCCGCCGAGGTTGGAATGACCGCCTATGTATTTTAAACCATAGCTCTTGCCCGCCAATGCGAAGGAAATTGTTAAATCCCGATACATAGAGTATGCTACGAATCTTAGATACCAAGTGGCAGAGAAATTGAGTTCTTTTGATTCATATGTACGAATTCCATCATCAAATTTGTTAGAACCTTATTTTGTTTGGTTTCCGATCCCCTCCCTATACTCTTTACTTGTACTTTTTAGACTCAATATGATACATTTTAGAGTGGCGTTTCCAACAAAATGCGTGTGGGAAAAAACATTACCGTCATGCCCTTGTGACAATTTCTCGAAACAAAGTACTTGTCACTTTATTTTATTTTGTACACTCTATTCAGCTCCTAGGGAAACCTTTTTATTACCTATTTTACGTAATTTGCACACTTTTTCTTATAAAGAAGGAATGATTGGCATTCAAAGCCTCTCGTCCAAACAAATATGCAGCTCCATTTTAAGTTTTATCAAATCTGCTATTACCATTAGGAATCAATATGAATTAGTAATGTGATTATTTATTAATAGAATCTAAATACTGTTTTATTGTTGTATATGATTTTTTAAGTAATTATTATCTTATATTTAGTAGGTTTAAGTGGTACGTTTAGATTCCATAGACCCGCAGATTGAAGAGTCTTGCTTTTTGAAATATGCAATCAGCATTGTATTTTATGATGATGTATATGTATGCATGTGTACTTTTATGGAAACATGCCGAATAAAGTTATTTTGACTGACTGACTGACTGACACTCAGCAGGTTGAGGGTTCAAGTCCTCCTCTTTCATTGTGGTGTGTCTGTTTATTCACTAGTGTTTTGAATGTTAAACATTCCTCGTCATGGAATATTGAATTATTTTTACCAGCAAAATCTGAGGTTGCAGCCAAACCCCTATAACCACACAACTCCCGGCCACGCCCTGCGGCCAACTTACACCGTGCATAGCCGTCGGGGGCCATATGGAGGCGTCCTGTAACTTGAGCCCTTGCCATGAACTGCTAATTACTACCACAAAGTACTGCACTCATGACCTCTTTGATGACATCACTAATAATATCAATGTAATATTTGCAGTAAAATGTTTGATGAAAAAACTGTGCATGGTGGGATTACCTTAGGGCACGAGTTATAGTTACTTGAGGTAACTCTAACTAGTGAATTTCTATGTTTTAGTAAGTTTAAAATGTGAGCCTAACTATAACGTCCCTGTTACTTTTGGTTATTTAAGTGAATATATATGTGTGTGTAAATATATATATATATATATATATATATATATTGAGAGAAAGAGAGAGAGAGAGATGCATGTATTGAATCAAGTACAGTAAATATCTTCAATAAGTAACAAACTTCAAAAAATGGTTTCAGGATTTACTTTCCTCCTCATGTGGTCTTTAATTTTATTGGTAAGATGGGGGCTCAGTTATAGCACAAATCATTTTACTAGTAGTCTTTGTAGCAAAAAGGATATTAGACGTTTGTTGAAACAAAGAAAATTGCAAGGGCAAACCTTTTCTATGAAGCCCTAGTTTAGACAAAGATCACAACCACTTTTCAAAAAGGCAACATGCACATTCTGCTTGACACCCCAAGCCCGTCATTCATCAGCTTCTCCTTTGCTGCTCTTCATGACCATTTAGTTGCATTGTTCTATGCTTCTTGTTTGATTGCCAGGGATGCCCGTAGGAAGAATAGGACCCATCTGGTGGGCTACGGGGTCCCTGAAGTTTAGGGGGTCATCCTGTGCTGCAGGGACTTGCTTTACAGCCCCCCATCAAGCTTGCTTGGTTTAGGCTGAAGGTTTGGGTTCCTGTAGCCTGACATATTGTTAGTGTTTAGTTATGTTATACTACTGTTCACGTTAACCACCTCGCCCCTTGTCAAAAAACATGTTGAACTGCCGTTTCTGGAACCAGCCGGTATTGCGGTTTATTTTTCTTTTTACAAATTTCATAAGGTACTGCATCAAGTATCGCGTGTGCGGCCATGTATATACTGCCTCTCCTACTTTTATTCTTATTTTCAAGTGGTGTTTAGTTTGAGTCGGCAAAAAAATCTTTTGAGGAAGTGCCAAGGTTGCTCACTTCCGTTACACTTCCCACTGCAGGACATTACAGCTCACCAGCTGTGCTATTTGAAAAGATACTGCGCAGTGAATAAAAGAGTAATAACCTTACAGAAAGGAAATACGCAGTATCCGTACAAGACCCTCAATGAGCAAACACAATTGCATTGTAGTTTTAGCAATGATAAATCTCATGCCTGCCTACTCAAGCACTGGATGGCTGATAGTCTAATTCCTAAAAACATTGAAAACCAACATAATGCTGGACCGGGTGCCTGGTTGGGGGGCGGACTTCTCGCACTCTTTTAGTTGTTTGAACATTTCAATAAAAATGTATAAAAAAATAAATTAAAACCAGTAATGTAATTTTTCTTTTTTTTTGTTATTGATGAGTTATTTTGATCAGCAATGAGCCTTATAACCCTTTACACTTAAAGGTATGTCCATGACCCAACCCTTGTATTCGAGTGGAGTACTTTGCAGTTGAGATATTGCATTTATCTAATGTACAACACTTTGAAAGTGTGGATTTGTTCTTCGTCTGGTATGTCAGTAGTTTTTGCAGCTTCCAGGATAAAAAACACACATTATGTTGGGCTCCTCATTTACATGCGTTTGTTTCTAAGTTTAGAAAAGCATTGGTAAACTAATAGGTAGGTTTGCTGTTGGCTGCAAGAGTTTTCGATTTGGCAATTCTTGCTTTGGTCTGTCATGGTTTTTGCAAAGATTTATGGTTGGAAAATCTCCTTGTACTCATTAACTTAAAAAATGTCTAAAGGCAAAAATGTTTTTGGTCTTAAAAAAAAGCAGCATTACCATAGTAATCCCTAGCACTGAAGGCAACTACTTTGTGTGTGAATATGCTCCTTTGTGAAAAGGCAGCATGCCATACCTCACAGCGACGTCAGTCAATGGCTGAAGGGGGCAGGCCCATTGCCAAATGATGCATGCTGGAGTGGGCTGAAGGAAAATAATTATGGTGCAGCCAGAGACTAATAGTTGAAGTCTGGCTGACGAACTATGTTATACCCATAATTTTAGTAAAATCAAAAGTTCCTGGCTAACACCAAACCAAAAAAGCTGTATCTTGTGCTGGCTGTCAGCCTCTTGCCTTTGCTAATGTTTTTAATAATTGTTTTAAAGAAAATCGTTATTACATATAGAAAGGGATGAAAGGATTGGTAAACAGAGAGTTATGCAAAGACAGATAAATAGAGGTTTGCAATGATAGATAGAGAGATTTGCAAAGACAGTGGTTAACAAAGACAAGTAAACAGAGGTTTTTCAAAGACAGATAAACAGAGAGGTTTATAAAGGCAGATAGACAGATAGATAGACAAAGAGCTAAAGGCAGTTAGATTGGCTGACAGATAGATAGGTAGATGTCAGGAACTCCTGCACTGATCAGTGGAGCAACCCATGAATCACAATTCCAGCTGTATTTATTGAACAAAAGTCAATTATTGACAAAAATACTGGACTGCACTTGTAATGGAAGAATAGTTGGCATCTAAAGATGCTCATGGGGACCTATTAGCACTGTGTCATTAATATTTATTGACCATATTTCGATGGGCATTATTATCCACCTTCACAATTGATGGTGTAGCTTCCACCTTCTGAATCCAGCTGCAATGTCTCTGGGGACTCTTAAAAAGAAGATGCAGAGCATCCTGTGGATTTGTACCATTCATAGCAGCAAAAAAAACGAAATCTAGTGAGAACTGGATCCCTCAAAGGTCAGGAAGTCTTGCTGGCCATCTTGGATGCTAAGACAATTAAAATTGCTCTCCCAGATCCGCCTCAATGCTTTGAGTATCCAAAAAGCAAGCACCTGGAGCGGTGGTTCACTTTACCATCTAGAGCTTTGTGAACCAGTACCGGGAGCAGGAGATCCCTCTTCTGCCCAGAACTTTACACATTGCACACCAACAGGAAACAGATAAGTGCTGGACGCTTGTTTTAGTTTTTGATAAATCTGAAACCAGCCAGCTGGAAACAATTGATGAGTACTAAAACTCCAGTAGCAGAGAACAGGAGACAATTACTTTTAGCAAAAACTAACCCTTGGAATGTTGACACTTATTGGCTACCATTTTTGAATTTATGTGAGTGCTACAATTTGATTAAGTCTGGGCATACCAACACCCTTCAGGGATATCGGAAGCGGCACATCGATGTCCATAATTCCGTGGGCAACTATGGTGGCATTGAACCATTGTTCAAGGTAATAGAAAGCCTGAAGAATATTTGCGAAGTCTGTGAAAATCGAACAGAAAATAGCTTATTGTATGCTGATCTAAATTTTATGATAAAAATCCTATATTCTTTGTTTATGGTAAAAATTCTGGGAAGCAACTGAACTTGAGACCCAGTTTCTAGGTTTCATAGACCTCCCAGGGGAAATGCAACAGGTCCCCAAAAGGCTACTCCTTTCCTAAATCCAAGCACACTTCTTTTTCCCAATGTGCTCTTCATTTGGTACCTGTGAAATAAGAAAGGGTAACACTTTTCTCTCAGGAGGCTAGAATCCATTCCTTACTTGTTACTTCTTTTAACTAGGGGTGGGCAAAAAATTCCACTCCCCTGGTGGAGTTAGTGGAGTTTTGCCCACTTGGCATGGAGTGCAGCGTTCCTAAAAACTCAGTGAAGTGATGTGGAGTGCAGGTTATTCTCTCATGCAGCTCTCCAACATTAAGCTGACGAGCGAGAGAAGTCGCTATGTTGGCGAGCGAGATTTCTGAACACAGGCTATCACGGCAGGTTGCGACTGTCGATGCTGAGAAAGCTGCCACTTGTGTAGAGGAAGTAGCTGCTTGAGTAGAAAATCTACTCGAGTGACAGAAAGAAGTTAATGCTTCACATGATGCAGTTCGTGCTGATTTTAATGCTTGGGCGAAACTGCTGGTACTGAAAATCACCGTGAACACTGCAATCTACCAAAACTCCGATTAACTGCGGAACTCTGCATAGAGCGGCAGAGATTTTTCGGCACACGCAGAACTCTGCAAACTCCACCCGGCCTAATTCTAATAGGAAGACAAAAGGGAGAATTAAGGCAACAGAAGTAAGCAGGACTAGCCTTGATGTAGTGATAACAATAACTCCATTCCAAGTAGGAATCAAGGAGACTACATAAGAACACAAAGGGAGTTATGAAAAAAAATAAGTAAAGATAGTGCTGTTCTCTTTCAGGGATGCATTATCCTGTCTCTGTTTCTTTTTTTTTTTTAGTTTATTATTTGTTCCTAACCCCATTCCCTTGGATTTAACTACCCATCATTGAGTGATTTAAAAATGTAGTGATGCTTGTATGGACACAAAGGCCCATGCTGCCTCAGCGACTCAAGATCTGACATCTGATGCGTCCTAGAATGAATACAGCATGACACTAGATTGTCAGGTTGATAGGCAGATTGATAGACTTACAGACAGACCGACTGCTTTGTAGATAGACAGATAGGTGTCCAAAGATAGACAGACATGTAGACAGATAAATAAATAACGAAATTGGAATAAATGGCATAGTTACAATTAGATATATAGTGAAATGTATATAAAAGAAAGACATGAGAGCACTAAAAGCAAATTGGAAAGCGAGAGAAGCAGAACATTCTGACTAATTTGGTTTACAAGTATAACTGTAGTCTTCAATTAATACATTCTAGCATGACATATGTGAGTGCAGTTGTATTCTGTCTTATTCTCATTTATAGAGTGCATGGCTGCCCCATCTGGGCTTTTCAGCACTAACATAAACAGTTGGAGCACAAGACCAGAAGCTTAAAATAGCCAGGCCTTTAGCAGCTTTCTAAACTTTTCAAAATAATTGCAAAAGTAAAGTTTCGTATGGGGGGGGCAAAAAAAGCCAAGGACTGCCCTCCCTACCTAGCTAGTTTTGTTCTGAAAATTACTGGAAAATGATGATTGTTGTTTGAACGTAGCCAAAGTATTTTTCCTCAAACATCTGAGAATGCTAAAACAGGAGGCCACCTTAATTATTTGCTGATTCATAGTGAGACTATCATACAGGCAGGGCCAAGATCTTTGATTACCTGACTGGGTTAGGCCAGACCCCAGTTCATTTGGCCAGCAGCAGGGTCCCTAAAGGTCGGGTTGATTGTCAATCAGTAAAACTGTCTTGTTACCATTTAGTGTTAGAAAGTTGTTACTTATCCAGCTCGTAACCTCTGCAAGACAAGGGTTGAGATTAGGTGATCTATGGCGATGCTCGGCAGACAGTGAAATAATGTGCGCAGGAGATGCACAGCCATTAACCCCTTCCCCACCACGGACGTAATTGTTACGTCCGGTAGCGCAGCGCTAAGGTGCCACGAACTGAACCATTACGTCCTGGGACAGCAATCGGGGAGGCGCTAGCGCTCCCGAGGTCCTCCCCCCACCCCCTAGGGCAGGGCTGGAAGAGGAATCACTTCCCCTTCCACCCCCGACCACCCCAGGCCCCAGTGACATCTGATGACATCAGTGCACGATCGCACGCTGACCTCATCAGACGTCGCCTCCCAACGCGCTGGAAGCATGGCTTCCTGCGCGACGGAGGAGAAACAGATGAGTTTCTCCTCAGTATGGGGGTAGGGGAGGTCAGAGAGGCACGGAAGGGGAAAGAAAGGCTTTTTCTTCCTTTTTCATCTCTCCCTGAGCATTCCTACAGCACGATCGCCTAGCGATCGTGCTGCAGGAATGCCACAAGACACCGGGGAGTTTGTTGTTTTTGTTATTGGCATATAAGGGGACTATTCCCTTGGGCAAGGGTCGCTCCCCTGGGGGGCATTTTTTCTAAGGCCATTTCTGCCACCCTGGAGGCAGATCGGCCTATATTAATTGGCCCGATCTGCCTCCAGGGGGGGCAGAAGCCATTAGACACCTGGGATGTTTTTTTTAAATAATGTTTATAAGGGGAGCGACCCCTTAGGCAAAGGTCGCTCCCCAGGGGGCAATTTTATTATTAGGCCATTTCTGCCCCCCCAGGGGCAGATTGGCCTATATTAATTAAGCCGATCTGCCCCCAGGGGACAGAAGCCACTAGACACCAGGGATTTTTGTTGTTGTTTATTTTGATAAGGGGAGCGACCCCTTAGGCAGGGGTCACTCCCTATGGGGCAATTTGTTTATTAGCCATTTTCTGCCCCCTGGGGGCAGATTGGCCTATCTTAATTAGGCAGATCTGCCCCCAGTAGGGGCAGAAACAACCAAGCACCAGGTTTTTTTTTGTATAGATGGGGCGCAACCCCTTAGGCAGAGGTCCTTTTCTTGGGGTTAAATTTTCTTTTAAGCCATTTCTGCCTCCCTTGGGGACAGATTGGCCTATTTTTCTTAGGCCTGAAACCACTAGACACCAGATATATTTTTTTTGCACCAATTTCATACAAGGGGAGCGACCCCCTTAGACAAGGGTCGCTCCCCTGGGGAGCAAATTGATTTAAGGCCATTTAGTCTATTTTTGTAAGTCTCATCTGCCCCAAAGGGGGGCAGAAAGCCTACCAGAGACCAGGGAAGATTTTTTTCAAAAAAGAGGGTGGAGTTTTGGCCATACCCCCACCCCAAATAAATGGAGACAAAGTTGTTCTCCCCACTCGTGGGCAGATGGGGCAATTACCCCCGATCCACTCCCCGGGGGGTAGAAAGCCTACTAGATGCCAGGGAATTAAAAAAAAATTGTGGGGTGGTGGCTACCAACCAGTACGGGCATGGTTATGCCCCCACCCCAACAGAAGGGGGTAACAGTCTTTAAGCTCTCCCCCGCCCACTAAAACATCCCACGACAAGCAAGAGGACATTTGATTATTTTGGATTTTGGGTTTTACATTTGGGCCATGAGAGCATGTCTAACTCTCAAAATCGTCCCACTTGAAATGGTGAGGGCTGCACTATTTGGACTTTGGGACACTGCCATGTAGAAAAATCTACAAGACCTAGACACATCTGAAAACTAAACATCTGGGTGAGTCCAAGGTGGTGTGCTTTCCATGCACCCTGTAACATTTTCTTACCTACAATGCCCTGCAAACATCCAACTCAAACCTCCAACTTTGCTTGAAATCACACATTTTCCCCACATTTTTAAGATGACCCCTCCAGAATCTGGAGGAATCCACAAAATTCCTACCACCCAGCGTTGTCGCATCTATACCAATAAAAATTCTGCCCCACTTGTCAGCCTAAAAATGTTTTTTTTTAAACTGCCCTTTTGGACCCGCTTTGGCTTCCCCTCAATTTTGACATGTTTTTGGCTCTTTCCTGTCACAGGGACTTGGCCCACTCTCACAAGTGAGGTATCATTTTTATCAGGAGACTGAGGGGAATGTTGAGTGGTAGGACGTTTGTGCTGGTGCTGTGATCCCACACAGAAATGTGGGAAAAATGTGATTTTTTAGCTGAATTCGAGGTTTGCTGAGGATTCTGGATAAGAAAACACTGAGGGATCCACGCAAATCCCACCTTCCTGGACTCCATCAAGTGTCTAATTTTCAGAAATGTTTGGGGTTGGTAGGTTTCCCTACATGGCTGCTGAGCCCAGGACCAAAAACACGGGTGCCCTCCCCCGCAAAACAGATAGTTTTGTATTTGATAATTTTGATATGTCCACATAGTGTTTTGGGGCATTTCCTTTCGCGGGCACTAGGCCTACCCACACAAGTGAGGTACCATTGTTATTGGGATACTTGGGGAAATGCTGCGTGGAAGGAAATTTGTGGCTCCTCTCAGATTCCAGAACTTTTTATCACCGAAATGTGAGGGAAAAGTGTTTTTTTGCCGAATTTTGAGGTTTGCAAAGGATTCCGGGTAACAGAACCTGGTGAGAGCACCACAAGTCACCCCCTCTTGGATTCTCCTAAGTGTCTAGTTAAAAAAAATGCAAAGGTTTGGTAGGCTTCCCTAGGTGCCGGCTGAGCTAGAGGCCAAATCCACAGCTAGACACTTTCCAAAAACAGGTCTTTTTTCTTTGGGAAAATGTGATGTGTCTACGTTGTGTTTTGGGCCATTTCTTGTCATGGGCACTAGGCCTACCCATACAAGTGAGGTACCATTTTTATTGGGAGACGTGGGGGAATGCTGGGTGGGTGGAATTTGTGACTCTTCTCAGACTCCAAACTATCTATCACCGAAATGTGAGGAAAAAGTGTTTTTTTGCCAAAGGTTGAGGTTTACAAATGATTCTGGGTAAGAGAACCTGGTGAGAGCCCAACAGGTCACTCCATCCTGGATTCTACTATGTATCTATTTTAAAAAAATGCACAGGTTTCCCAGGGTGCCAGGTGAGCTAGAGGCCAAAATCCACAGCTAGGTACTTTCCAAAAAGCACATCAGATTTCAATGTAAAAATGTGATATGTCCATGTTGCATTTTCTGTCGCTGGCATTAGGCCTACCACGCAAGTGAGGTACCATTTTTATCAGGAGACTTGGGGGAATGCAGAATAGCAGAACAAGTGTTATAGCCCCTTGTCTTTCTCTACATTTTTTTCCTTCCAAATGTAAGACAATGTGTAAAAAAAGACGCCTATTTCAGAAATGCCCTGTAAGTCACATGCTAGTATGGGCACCCCAGAATTCAGAGCTGTGCAAATAACTACTGCTTCTCAAAACCTTATCTTGTGCCTATTTTAGATATAGAAAGGTTTCCTTGATACCTATTTTTCACTCTTTTTATATCACCAAATGAATTGCTGTACACTCTGTATGCAATGAAAACCCAATGCAAGATGCAGATCCTTTATTTGCTCTGGGTAACTAGGGTTCTTGATGAACCTACCAGCCCTTTATATCTCCACAACCAGAAGAGTCCAGCAGATGGAACGGTATATTACTTTTGAAAATCTAACATCTCAGGAAAAAGTTACAGAGTAAAACGTGGAGAAAATGACTTTTTATCACCTGAATTTTAATATTTTGTTATTTCAGCTGTAATATTCTGTAGGAAAACCTTGTAGGATCCACACAAATGACCTCTTGCTGAATTCCGAAATTTGTCTACTTTTCAGGAATGGTTAGCTTTCTGGGATCCAGCATTGGTTTCATACCCATTTCTGTCACTAACTGAAAGGAGGCTGAAAGCACAAAAAAAGTAAAATTAGGGTATGTCCCAATAAAATGCCAAAATTGTGTGGAAAATTTGGTTTTCTGATTCAAGTCTGCCTGTGTCTGAAAGCTGGGAAGCTGGTGATTTTAGCAGCGCAAAGCCTTTGTTGAAGCCATTTTCACTGAAAAATCCACAAGCGTTCTTCTGCAGCCTTTTTTCGCATTTTTTATTTTTAAACAAAATGTTCGCTGTATTTTGGCTAATTTCTTGGTCTCCTACGGGGAGAACCCACAAACTCTGGGTACCACTAGAATCCCTAGGATGTTGGGGGAAAAGGACGCAAATTTGATGTGGGAAGCTTATGTGGACAAAAATTTATGAGGGCCTAAGCGCGAACTGCCCCATAGAGCAAAAAAAAAAGGCCTGGCACCTGAGGGCGAAAACAGCGGCATTGACGGGGTTAAAAAAGTTACAAGCGGTAGAGAATAGCTTCTTAAGGTCCTTGTTTATGCTGGGCAATGGTACTTCATTATTTCCTTTGTATAAGGGAGCTGGGCATTATCACCATATCTGATTTGGCTGCGTTGAAATCTGTGTTATAATGCGTGTGTCTACACAGGACACTCATTCACCAATTTACCTAAACTGATGTAAATTAAAAACTTGTCATAACCCTACCTCCAGAGCACTTCTGAAAGGACCTCAATCAGATTGTCCCCGATTCGATAGAAATTGTTAAGAACCAGAAATGACGAATTAAACTTAAGGAAAAATGTTTAATATGCGAAAAGGTAGCTTATTAGCCGACTACCTTGCATTTAAATTGGAACAAGGGCTGAGAAGTACTTGGCTTGAATCTATCCTGAACTTAAATGCACCTTGTATATCATGTTCATGTTGGGACTTTTCCGATGATGGAATTCCTAGCAAGATGTGGTACATGAACGTAAATGCCAGGGGTGGGTGAGGTAACGTCACACGACATTTAACAGTTACTTTCAGTCACGCACGCAAGCTTACACACACACACATTTACACATGCACACACTCCTTCTCACATAAACATATGCTCTCCCGCAGGCACGCACAACATACATTTAAAATTATTTACTTGCCTCAGCTGCCAGAAAGTGTCATATTCCAGAAAATCGTAATTCATTCTTTATCACACTATTTGAATAATAAAATAAATAAAATATAATTCACTATTAGTGTAATGAAGATTTGACAAAAAAACTAAGAAAATGGAGCTGCGTATGTGTGCCAGTGGGTCACAAGGGACAAACCAGGGATTGCAGATGCACAAAGTTTGACAAAGAGTGTTAATGATGGTCATTCCTCCTATTGAAATTGTACGGTATTTAGACAACATCGGAGAGTGTAGCACTTTTTGTAAGGCAGGTAATTAAATCATTTTTAGGGTCGAGCTTGCGTTGCATGCGCTTGCGCATGCGTTTCCTTTGCGAGACGCTTTAGGAGTTAGAAAAGGGCTTGGAGCCCCGTTCACGTCACGTCAGTTGTCTTTCATTGGTTTGTGGGCTTGCCTGTTAAAATCTGCTTGCTTTCATTAGTGGAAGGCACTCATACGTCATGGCTTTTTCGGTGATTAGCCCTCCTCGAGTGCAGCGACCAAGTACTGAAAACATGCGAGGCTCGTTGTTTTCTGTCCGGTTTGTGGACTACTTTTTATCTTTTGTTCGCAGCGCGATCTCGCTTGGCAGAAGTCGAGCGCTTTGCATAACATCGACCCTGTTAGATAGTTAATTGCACTTTTGGCGGTTACTTAGATAATTGGACTTTTGCCGATAGGTTTCATTACGAGTGAACTGTAGCAGCGCGATTGCGCTGTTTTTTTCTTTCAATGTGGAAAGAAAAATCCGGTTGGGAGTTTACAACTGCTGTAACTCGGAGAAATGCGAGACCCTTGTGCATTGCAAATGCTTGTTAGCTCTGTGTCTTCTTAGTTATGGGCAGTGTGGTAGTTGGTTAGGCACCTGGATGATAAATTATCTTTATTAGTGTGATATGTACATTTGTTATGCCTGGAAGTCCGTGCTTTTAAAGTGGGTCAAATCAGCACTGACAAGTGGACATAATTATAAATGTTGCCAGCGTGAAGGTAGAGTGTTAAGGTCTGCATAGTTAATTGACTAGGTAGACCAGATTGTACATTGGCAAATTAATTTTAATAAGGGAAGGTAGCTTTTATTGTGACCACACTTTTTGATGTTGAAATTAAGCATTGTTCTTGCTATTTTGAACAAAACCTTTTTCAATCGATGGGTCGTACCTGTTGGTGTGGAAATAGAATGGTGTGTTCTTCTGGTCACTTTGCATAAATATTAACTCCAATAATTATATTATGGATTTTTCTACTATTTTATTATGAGTTGTATATTGTACACATTCTGTTACAGAGGAGACTAGAAATGTATTTTCAGTTTTATGGTCTTTTATGATTTGTAGCTTGAGGATTAGCCAAGTATGGGAGTTGGACATAGTGATGACAGTATGTGTGGAGAGTACAGAAATGTCTGTGGTCCCTGTTACAATTCCAATGTACAGACTTTTTGTGATTGAGACTTCCAACGTAATACTGCTGTATTAGAGGGCTCACTGTTAATAGATTTTTCTCCTACATTGCCCTCCAAGGTAGAAAGATTTCATGTGCCTTAGACCTGGATGGTTTAGCTACAGGTCATGGGTTTCTCACTTTGGGCCACACTGACATTGAGGTAGAGGAGTACAGGGCTGTGGGAAAGTATCTGACTTGTTTCCATCATCGGGTCTTCAGGTTTGGAACATTGTGGATGCTTTGTGTAATCCATATTTTAATTTCAATTCTATTCAATGTCCTTGATCATGAGAATGGTCACCTTCCCAGTATGACAAGAATTTGTTATGCTATCAGGTATGTAGATCGATCGAAAGGTCAAAGAAACTAAGTTAAGGACTAAGTAGCCTAGAACAGCCCTTCAGACAAGAAAACAGAGATGCAGAGAGTGATCCTTTTTGAGAAATTGGGACAAGGACCCTACGAAGGAATACATTATTCCATAGAAGCTTGCAAGGTCAGGCCTTTTTAATAATGAATCCAGGGGCATAGATTCATAAATTGGCAAAAAATGCACATGTACTGGGTCTTCAGGTGGACTATATAGTTTTCAAGGGTTAATATATTTATTTCACATTTTCACATACCACTACTGCTTACTGACCTTACAGTGACAGTAGACAGCACTCTCGGGTCCGGGCAGGTCTTGTGTTGTTTTTACACACCCAGCGATAATTGCATTGAAAATCCAACCGCACGATGATCCGAAAACCATGCAGCGTGGGTTGCGATCTCAGCAGCCTCCGTCCGCTGTCATCACTGTGGGCCTCTTCTGTGGGTGGAGTGGACATGTCTGGACCCTCCTGTCCGGTGACTTTGGGTAGGGGTCCTGCAGGGGTGTAAATGCACAGTTTTAGTATCTGTATGTGCCATGGTGTGCAATGGGTGGGTGACCCTGTAACCCAGTGCTTCCATTCCTGTGTAGGACCTTGTGTGATAATTGTTTAGGGGTCTGTGTGGGTATGTGTAGGGGACATGCATTGGTGATGGGTGTCCATGCTTTGTTGTTGCATGCAGGGATTGGTGTTGGGATGTGTGGTTTGTGACAGTGGGACATATGTGTGGAGTTGGAGTGATGGGGTAAGGACGAGGGTGGGGGTATGTGATAGCGTGCAGGTAGGGTGGGGGATGAAGTAGTTAAAGATTTAACTTACCAGAGTCCATTCCTCCAGCTACTCCTGCGAGGCCCTCAGGATGCAGTATAGCCAAGACCTGCTCCTCCCATGTTGTTAGTTGTGGGGGAGATGGTGGGGGTCCGCTGCCAGTCCTCTGAACCGCAATGTGGTGTCTGGAGACCACGAAATGCATCTTCCTCCGTAGGTCGTTCCACCCCTTCCTGATGTCATCCCATGTTCTTGGGTGCTGTCCCACTGCATTGATCTTGTCAACGATTCTGCGCCATAGCTCCATCTTCCTAACTATGGTGGTGTGCTGCACCTGTGATCAGAATAGCTGTGGCTCTACCCGGATGATTTCCTCCACCATGACCCTGAGCTCCTCCTCAGAAAACCTGGGGTGTCTTTGCGGTGCCATTGGGTGGTGTGGGTGATGTGGAGGTGGTGCGTGTTGTGATGTGTGGGGTGATGTTTAGGGGTGGGTGGTGTTTTGTGTGTGGATGTGTATGTGTGATGGTGTTGTGTGCCTCTGTATGCTGGTGTTGTCTTTGCTTTGCTGTCTCTCTGGCCTTCTTTGGATTTTTGGGTAGTAAGGGTTTGTGGGTAATGTGGGTGTGTGATTTATATTGTATTGGGTGTGTGGGAGTGGTGTCTGTATGTGTATCAGGTGTGTGTATTTTGAATTGTCCAATGTGGTTGTGTGTATTTTGAGCGTGGCGGTGTGTACCGCCAATGGAATACCATGGTTGAAAGACCGTCGCGTGGATTCGTGTATCGTGATAGTGTGGGCGTATTCCTGTTGGCATGACGGTGGAGGTTATGTTATTGCCAGTTTATCACTGACCTTTGGTGTGGCGGACTTGTGTGGGTGTCTAGATTTTGGCAGTTTCTGAGCAGTGGGTCATAATAGCTGTAGCGGAACTCCGCGGCCTTCTGCACGGCAGTAAGTGGCTTTTACCGCCAATGTTGTAATGAGGGCCTTTGTCTGTCTGTATTCCTGGCCTAAATAGGTGTGACACAGTTATTTGGCCTGCCATGTGGCCCCCTGAAATGGCGGCTACCTGACCTGTAAGATGGGACAAGGAGAAATGAGGTAACTGCGCTGGCGTTGTACACCGTCGCGGTAGTCGGTCCCTGTCCTGACCTGCTATTTGGCTTGTGTCCCTTCCCCAGCTTTGATGTTGCTGCTGGTGTCTTGCCACTGTCCCCTTTTGGTTTGGAGGAGCCCTTGCTTGCTGGTAGGTGCGACATCTCCCTCCGGCATGTGGGCACCTTCTTCACCTTGGCAGGTGGCGGAATGGCCTGCTCCTTGGCCTCGCTAGGTGGCACACTGGCAGCCCTTATGGGTGGCACCCGCGATGAGACAGGAGTTGCTGGGACCACTGTGCTCGAGGATTTGGTGGCTGAGGAGCTGGGCTGGGACCTGGACAGCCTGGCCCTAGGGGAAGGACGGGGGGAGGTGTGGGGAAGAGGTCAATGTTAGCCCGGAAAAGCTTCTTAGGCACACTGGGATGGGAAGATGGAGGGGGTTTGGGAGTGGAGGAAGAGGTAGTGGTTGTAGGAGGTGTACGTTTGCTGAATTTGGGTGAAGGTACAAGGGCCGGAGGCTGTTGTGAGGTAGATGGCTGTTGGGTGGGTGTGTGTCTGCGTTTGTGTAGTTTGGGAGGAGGGCTCACAGACACACTGGGAGAGGACACAGGGGATGTGTGAATGGTAGTGGGGGTGGTGAGTGCACATGAGCGGTGTGTGGTGATGGGTGTGCTGGTGATGGAGGTAGTGGCTGAGGATGTAGTGCATGCAGGTGTGAGTGGAGACGAGACTGGGAGGGAGGAGGAGGACGTGGAGGAGGGGGACACAGTGGAGGCAGTGGATGTTGGTGTGTCTGCATGGGGATGGTGCTTGTGTGAGTGCCTGTGGGATGTGTGGTGCTTATGTTTGCCATGTCCACTCTTGTGTGTTGATGAGTGTGCATGCTGGTCTGATGGTGTGCTTGGGATAGGCTGAGGTACAGGGGATTGGGTCTGGGTGGAGGAAGTTGGAGGGGGGAGGCTGGACACAGGGACAATGGCTGCCATCAGTGCTGAGGCCAGAGCCTGAAATGCTCTCTGTTGGGCTGCCTGGCCAGAATGAATTCCCTCCAGGTATGCATTTGTTTGCTGCAAATGCCTCTCAACACCCTTGATGGCTTTCCACATCGTAGATTGCCCAACAGTGAGGGATCTCAGGAGGTCAATAGCCTCCTCACTGAGGGCAGCAGGGCTGACTGGGGGAGGGGCTGAGGTGCCTGGGGTGAAGGAGATGCCCACCCTCCTGGGTGAGCGGGCACAGGAAACATGCTGTGGGGCTGCTGGGAGGGCGGTGCTGGTAAGGGGGGTGGCGGCTGTACCTGTTGATGCGGTGGGCACAGAGGTGCCCGCCACTGCAAGGGAGCTCCCATCAGAGGAGGAGTCGCTGTTGCTGTTGTATGCTCTTGTCCCCGTTGTGAAGCTCCCCTCGCCCTCCGTCCCACTGGTGCCTTCAGACTCTGTTACTTCACCCTCCTGGGCCATGTGGGATGCAGCTCCCTCCTGCTCTGGTACCACGTCTCCTCCACTAGATGATGCTAATGCACGCAAGAACAGGGTGTCAAAACAAAAAGGGGGGGGGAGACAGAAGAAACACATGGTCAATGCATGCAACGCCACTACCGTTGGCGGACACAACACACAGGGAGCAGCCCTATGCACTAAGCCATGCACTAACAGTGCAGGGGAAAAGCACATGACCAAGGGGATCTCTGTCTAGACCCATTTCATGCACAGCTGGAATCCATGGGAGCCTGACTAGGTGTAGGGTGCTAATACCACCTTTGGGGTTGGAGTGGGAATGAGGCTGCAAAACAATGGACCTACCTTTGCGCGTCTGCCCTGGCCTAGGGGAACCCACAGCCCACCACCCCCACCCCCACATCTCGTCAAGTGTGCAAAGTCAGCTTAATGAGAGTGTACTCACCCCCTTGTGGCTGCTGTGATGCCCTAAAGCGCCCATCCAACTCCAGATATGCCAATGCCAGGATCCGGTACATCAGGGGGGTCATGGTGCGATGGGCACCCCTTCCATGTTGGGAGGCCATCCCCAGCTGGGCCTCCGCAGACTTCTTGCTCCAGCCGCGCAGGTCCTCCCGTCTTTTCTGGCAGTGGGTGCTCTGTCTATGGTAGACCTCCAGGGTCCGCACTCCCTTGGCGATGGAATGCCAAACACCCTTCTTCTGGTGGGCGCTGACCTAGAGGAAAAGTGAAGTTATAATGGATGTTACTCTCCCGTACAGTTCTTCTCACACATTGCCTACAAACCTCCAACCCTGGCCCAGACATACATACATACACACAAACTATCCTCACATGATGGCCTGTCCCCCCTCCCTCTTCCATCCACGACACTCCATACAATCATGTGCCATCCACCATGCTCACAGTGTACTCACCTGTTTGTCTGAAGGACCGTACAGTTGCGTGTACTGGGGGAGGACCCCATCCACTAATTTCTCCAACTCCTCTTTCCCCAGGCACTGTAGATATTGTCGCTTCCAGATACAAGAGGAGGAAGACCAGCATGGGCAGGACCTGTAGTTTGGGCTCCATGGCGTTCTGGTTCCTCGTTGGGTGTCGAGAGGTGAGTGGTTTCCCTCCGAGTCCTGTTTCTGCCGTGCTTTTGATAGCGTTGGTACCGCACTGGAAAAGGTGGCGGATAGGCGTGTTGTAATACAGTGGGCGGAACCTTGTGTTCCACCTGTCTGTTGGCGGTTACCGCCGCGGTGTTTGTTTCTACCGCCATGGCGGTCGGAGTGTTAAAGTGTTTATCTATGTTGGCGGTTTCCTCCATGGTCGTGATTCCATTTTTTTTCCGCCCCCTGTTGGCGATATTACCGCTGCTTTAACACCGACTGCCAGGGTTGTAAAGAAGGCCCATATCTCTTAACTCGGAGATCTGCAACCAAAATTATTTGAAGTCCACTTCTCAGAAGAAAGAAGAGTAACTACCTATTGTGCCAAAGGAAATACCATTCAGTGTCTCTAGCTTGTAGTTTTCTGATGTGTTCATTTCGCCTGAGAAGACACAACTCCCAGCCCATAATTTTTTTGATTGTTCAATTGACTTGAAGACAGGGGTTGAAATTTCTAATGGAAGAATGTACTCACTGTCTGAAAAAGAGCGAGAGGTACTACAACAGTACTTGAAAGAAAGCCTAGAGCAAGGTCTTATCACACCCTCAACTTCACCAGCCGGTGCTCCTTTGATTTTCGTCTCCAAGGAAGACCATGGATTGAGACCATATATTGATTACAGAAGCATGAATAAAATCACCATAAGGGGTCATTACCAATTGCCTTTAATAAAAGGCATCCTGGCATCGCAGTTGTTTACCTAATTGGATTTAAAGGGAACTTACCATCTCCTACGAATTAAGAATGGGATGAATTGAAAACTACTTTTTGAACCCCTAATAGGCACTTTGAGTATAGAGTGATGCAGTTTGGCCTATGTAATGCCCCTCTATCTTCCAGTGGTTTGTGGATAGCATTATTTCAGATGTCCCGAAAAGTTTTGTTGTTGTCTATTTAGACGATATAATGATATTTTCTAAGCTAACCACAGGAAACAGGTGAAGGAAGTACGACAACACATACATAGGAACAAACTCACTTGTACGCCAGAAAAGTGTATCTTTGAAGTCCAAGAAGTGGAATATTTGGGGGTTTGTCCAGACTCCATGAGGATGGACCATGGACCAATGAAATGTCTCAAAGTTTTAGAATACCCTTCTCCAACTACCATAAAAAAGGTTCAGAGCTTTCTTTGCTTTGCCAATTTTCATCATCAGTTTGTTAACAACTTTTCCACATATTCCAGTGATATTTTCAGAACTGTAAAGAAGCAACATCCTAAACAGGTGTTACAAGCTCTAAAGTCTGCCATTAGTAAGGCACAGTTCATCATCATCACGATCCCCCTCACAAATTCTTGGATCAAATTGATGCTTCTGCAATAGCCCTGGGAGCGGTATTTCCAGTTCCAAGAGGACAACCAAAGGGAACGCCCTCTCTTCTACTACTCTCATTCTCTTTTCTCAGCAGAAAGGAATGATTCTGTCCTCAAAAGGGAGCTGCAAGTTATGAAAGAAGCATGTACAGAAACAGAGTGGAGACATCTGTTGTTGAGAGTCAGACATGTCTCTGAGATCAGAACAGTCCATAAAAACGTACAAGCTTTGAAAACGATCCAGTATAGGAAACTTCGCCAGACAAGATGGGCTTTTTTCATCTCGCAAAGAAAATTTATTACCAGTTATATTCCTGGGACACAAAACATACTTGCAAATGATTTATCTCAAAGATACCCTGATGCTTCAGAAATTGAATCAATGACTATCACATACCCACAATGCATTATTTCTATTGCAAGTACCTTTCTGGAAGAAAGCCCGAACAGCACAACAGCAACTGAATAGTCAAACAGGTTGGAGTTGCCAAAATTCTTCACAATTAACACTACCTGATGGCTATATTTCTGTTAAAAGGCACTTCTCGTGCCAAGCCCAGCTGTGCTAAAGTAGGTGCTCTTTATGTGCCATTGTGTGAAAGTCATCCTTTTAGCCTGGTCACCCCGTTCTTTTCCTGACTGATACTGGTGGTGGTAACTGACTCTAACTGTGCCATAGACTCTGCTAACCAGGCCCAGGCCCAGAGCTCTAGTTAAAAAGGTATATGGTATTTATGTATAATTACAATTGGCAATGCTAGGCCCCTGTAGTCCCAATTACATACAGTAGGGTAAGGGGGAGTCAAACAACCTGTAAGTCCCTAGTATATAATGGGGCACGGAGGTTTAAAGGCCCAGCCTATTTACTGCACTAGAATGTGCACTGCTGTGTTGTCTGTTGTCATTTCATAGGCAGCTCTGCCTTGCAGGCTGTTTTTAAAAAGTAGAATGTGCGCAAATTCGAATTTGGAATTAAAGGTACTTCCAAACTGGTGAAAAAATCCAAATAGGTGGTGCACCACCACACGCAACAGACAAATATAGGCAGTGGAAAAAGTCCAGTAATCCAGTTGTCAAGAGGTGAAATCCTTCTTGTTTAATTCATTGAAAGTCCAATGCTTAGTATTCTCACAATTCCGTGTGTACAGCCAACGGTGCAGTGAATAAAACACCAATGATACAAAGAATAAACACAGCCAACGCGTTTCGCCCGATCAAAGGGCTTCTTCAGGGCTGTAAAGTAACAAGACATGAAAAAACAAACGTGTGGAAGTTGTAATCAAACAAAAGGGTAGCCAAAAAAGGCTACGTTAGGAGTAAAAAAGGAAAGTGAAAAGAAGATGCAGTTATATGAATAAGCATACCAATACGATGAAGGAACCCAGCACTGTGTAAAAGTAAACTTAAAAAGACATATGGATTCTCACGCAATAGAAGTAATATGATGTCAAGATAGCCCGTGTCATGCAACATCTAAAAGTGGGTGCGCAAAAGCACCACCAAACCAAAGCAGAAACAAAAAAAACAAAAAGAAAAAAAAAATAGTGGCATAAAAGAATATGGCAAAATGTGAATCAATGGCACAAAAGAACAACCCAAACTACTAGAGCGGGGAACCATATAGGCAAGAATTCAATGTTATTGATAGATGAAAGGTGAAAAACGTAAGAAGCCGATCGTGTAAAAACAAACAGACAGAGAAACATATGTAAAACAGGTGCGTACCCAACTGGAGTCCAATCAGTTCCAATGGTCAAAAATATAATAGCTAATTCGAAGCCTGGCGAAAAGAAATGAGGGAGATGGCGTAAGTCAAGTCCAAAAACAACTAGACACAAACTTATTTGGTGTCCCATGGGTGGTATCGTTTATACGAAGAAAAGATGAAAACACCAAAAACATGTGAAAGTCAACAAAACAGGCCGTAAAGACTGACCAGAAAACTGGATATTAAATAATGAGGGTGTGTAAAACTAAAGTAACGCCATGTCCGGGTTCAAGTAAGAAATATATTAGATAACGAGGAAGATAAGAGGGAAGAAACTGTCTTACCAATTTTATAGGCAATCTGGGAACCGCATCCATGATCCAAAAAATAATAACCCGGTCCGATCGACCGTTGAAGTGGAAACAGTGCCTGCAGAGTTAGTGTGCAGGTCCCGGAGATCAGAAATGTCAAACGGAAAGCTTCTGTGGAGGGTGAGTTTAAAAAGGCTGTTCAGAACCCGGAAGTCCGGGCAGTGTGAGCATGAACTAAAAATAAAAGACGGACAATATTAGCGGCCATCTTGGTGCTATTATTGTCATTGAAAAAGCAAGAACAGGGGTGGAAAGGAGCTCCTGTGAAAACAAAAATGCACCTGTAAGAGGAAAATGAAGGAAGAATGTAGTAATATCACCTGCCAGAAGCAAAATGATAAAAAACAGGACTGACTGGATTCCATGTTGATGCAGAGACTGAAAAATCAAACAGAAAGCGAAAAAGAGTAATTGCACATAAAAAGTGGAAGAATAAATAAGTCAGAGAAATGGTGTACATAGAAGTTAGTAATGAATAACAAGCAGAAATATACAGATATAAACAGTACAAGAGTAAAGCTCATAACCAATCCAAATCTTTAAAATGGTCCCATTATTATCCATTCAGGACCATAAAAGACCACAATATTGAAAACAGAGAAGTTTAAATGCAATATGCAAAAAAGGAAATAAACCATTCAGAATAACAATGATGATCATAAAATCATGTGATCTGTGGAGAAGTGTGGCTCAATGGTTAGAGCGGCAGACCCTGAAGCAGAGATCTGGTTCAAGACCAGGGTTCAAGTCCCGCTTCGGCAGGTCTTGGGCTCAATTCCCCTTGACCAGATAATTCTCGCCTCGGGTGCCTAATCTAATTCATGGGTCCCACTCTGCAACTCTGGGCAATAGCTTGCTTAATCTCCACAACGGCCCCAACAGCACTTGGATGCCTGGCTTCACCCTTGGGGTGCTCAGGAGTGGGCGCCTCACAGGGAAAAAGCCAGGAGGGGTTCCATAGCGGTATGAGTACAGCGCCTTGAGACCCTAACGGGTGAGTAGTGCGCTATACAAGTGCTAATTTACATTTACATCTGTCCATACAAAACAAACTAATTACACAAAGTAGAAATGGTCTAAGTTTACATAATGAAGTTGAGTATTTCAACAATCCCAAGATGTAGAGCAAGATATAACATAACATACAACAGTACAACATATATTAACAGCTGGATCCAAGAGTAATGTCCCAAAACTAATGATACGTACATAGTCTTAGTGTGAGCTACATATTATTCCAGAAAAATTGGTGGTTGCACTATATAAAGTAATGAAATTCGTGGTCAGAATTGTGGCCCAATTCAACCGCTCGCAGGCGGCAGATCCAGGCTGCCTCCCTTTGACGTAGTATCAATTCCCTATTGCCACCCCTAGGATGAATAGGAACATGATCAATTCCATGAAACCAAATCCGTGGATTGTTGGGGTGAACAGATGATACATGTGTTGATAGTGGATAGTCAGAGTCAAAGTTTTTGATAGCGCGTAGGTGTTCCTGTATCCTAAGATTGAGGGAGCGTTTTGTACTTCCCACATAGATTAAATTGCACATACATCCCAGGACATAAACAACATATTTAGTGTTGCAATTAATAAAATGTTTGATGGTGAATATCTTCGTACCATTATAACTAAAAACTTTTGTTTTATCAAGACCAAAAATACAAATATTACAATCATGACAAGTGTAAAAGCCTATTGGTTTAGTTGGAAGCCAGGTGGTGGGGCTTGGGAAAGAGATGTAACTAGGGCATAGATGGTCTCTTAAAGTCAGCCCTATACGGTAAGTTATTCTTGGTTCGTAAGATATATGTCCTTTGAGACCTGGGATCTTAGTCAAGAGGGGCCAGTGCTGTTTGAGTACTTTAAAAACTGGTGATCTACCTTATCTTTACATGTAAGCTCCTAAGGTCTCCCTTAGGTGGCCCAGGGTTGCAGCGCCATGTAACTATAAGCAGGGACATTATTATAAAATATGTTTTATATGCCCTGGTGAGGGAAAAATTGCCTATTTCATTTTTCCCTATTGTAGTTACTTAGTCCCACAGGTTAACATTGGAATATTTCACATAAGTATAAGTATTGCTAAGAAGGATCTAAAAGAGTCTTCAAGGACTCAAAAGATTGGTAATGATGAACCCAACAAATTGTCATTGTTAAATAAGTTATAGGACTTTCTTTTCTGTAAGCCAAAATCCACCCGCTAGTGGCCTTTACTGATTGGACATCCCTAATAGGATTAGTCAGGCTGCTTTGATGAGGTGATAAGTGGCCTGCAGAGAGCATAGGTTATCTGGTGGGAGAAGCTCTGCAGCTGCAGAGCACAAGTCAGAAAGGGAGCTAAGTAAATCAAACTGGGCTTCAAAGAGAACAGGACAAAAAGAATGCCAGCTAGGCCTACCCCCTCTCCCTGTTCCCCACAGCCAGATGGCAGGCCAAGGAATGGAATTTTCAGATGTTCTAGAGGAGGAGTGTTAATGAGAGTGAGCCACACACAAAGGCCGGTTTAGCCAAGTTTTACTCTGCTTGAGAGAAATCTATCATCTTGGATTTTTAAAGTGCAGTGCTTTGTGTGACACGAGTATGCCACACACTGGAGGAAGCTATAATGCTTTGTGTAGGAGAGTACCCTCTTTTTGGCATGTTACCCCCAATTTCTGCCTGATGTCAGTGTGCTTTTGACTGTGTCTCTCAGGACCCCCGTGCTTATGGCTTGCTTGTCAGTGTGTTTCAATGTTTTCTAATTTGTCACTGGAGTCCTGCTAATTAGGACTCCAGTGCTCATGCTCTATCTGTTTCTAAATGTGTCACTGCACAGTGGTATCTCAGTATTTCACTCCATATTGGCATACTGGTCCCCATTATAAGTCCCTATTATATGGTATCTAGGTAACCAGGGCATTGGGGTTCCATGGAATCCCTATGGGCTGCAACATTTCTTTTGCCACCCATAGGGAGCCCATACAAAGGCTTCTACAGGACTGCCATTGCAGCCTGTGTGAAAAGGTGCATGCACTATTTCCCAGCCATTTTCACTGCACCAGGTCACTTATAAGTCACCTATTTATCAAGTCTTCCAACTCAGAAGGCTGGGTGAAAAGTACCTGTGTGTGAGGGCACCCCTGAACTAGCAGAGGTGCTCCCACATCATCCATGCCCATTTTCCCAGACTTCGTGAGTGTGGGGATGTCATTTTAAGTGTGCACTTCATCAAGGTCAATACCTATGTACAGCTTCACAATGGTAACTCCGAATATGGCTGTGTAAGGTGTCTAACTAGGAATTGTCCCCCAATACTGATTCCAGTATTGTTTGCACAATCCCATGCACTCTGGGGGCTCCACAGTGGACCCCCGGTACTGCCATACCAGCCTTCTGAGGTTTTCCAGGCAACCCCAGCTGCTGCCACCTAACAGACAGGTTTCCACCCTCCTGAGGCTTGAGAAGTTCAATCTTATGAAGGCAGAACAAAGCATTTCCTTTGAGAGAGGGGTGTTACACCCTCTCCCTTTGGAAATAGGTGTTACAGACATGGGAGGGGTAACCTCCTAGAGCCTTTGGAAATGCTTTGAAGGGCACAGAGGATGCCCTCCTTGCATAATTCAGTCTACACCAGTTTAGGGACCCCCAGTCCCTGCTCTGGCATGAAACTGGACAAAGGAAAGGGGAGTGACCACTTCTCTGTCCATCACCACCCCCAGGGGTGGTGCCCCAGAGCTCCTCCAGAGTGTCCCTGAGTTTTACCATCTTGGATTCTAAGGTGGTGGGCACTCTGGGAGCATCTGAGTGCCAGTGCCAGGAAGTGACATCCTGGTTAGGTGACCAGTACCCCTCTCAGGGCTATTTAGGGTTTCTCCTCTGGGTGTTTCTTCATATTCGGATTGCAAGACTCCAACAGGAATCCTCTGCATCCTTTACTTCATCTTCTACCGACAGATCAACCACTGACTGCTCCAGAAACTCTTCAAAACTGCAACAAATTAGCTAAGACGATTTCTGCAACATTGAATCTTCAGCTCCTGCCAGCAACTGCAACAGTTTCCAGGTCCTGCATCCTCCGAGGACTGCCTGTCTTCAGCCTGCACCAGAAGAACCAAAGGAATCTCCATTGCAGCGATGGAGTCACTTCCCTGCTTCAGCAGGCACCTCTTGGCAGCAACGACCAGTGGCTTGGGTCCCCTCTCAAAAATGACAGGCATGGATCCAGCAACACATGTGGTTTACTAAAGTGACTCTGACAGTCCCAATGTCCAATTGTCCTACTTTGGTGAAGGTAAGAGCTTGCCTCCCCAGGCAAGACAGTACCCCTGTGCACTGTGTTACTTGCAGTTGTCAAGGCTTGTGTGTGACCCTCCAAGACGTACTTCATGTACCGCACAGCTTAGGCCCCCAGCACTCCATCCTGTGACGCACAGCTTCCTGAGTGGTTCTCCTTTGTGTTGTGCTGCATGGGCCTCCATTTTCACCTCCTTTGTCCCTGGGCTCTTGGTCTCCTGTGGGAGCTGCCTGGTCTTCTGAGGGCTCTCTGAGTTGCTGAGAGCCCCTCTGTCTCCCCCTCCTGGGTAGAAGCCACCAGGTCCCTCTTGGTCCTGGGAAGCGCCATTTTCCGCTAACCGCGACCTTGTTGGCAGAATCCAGCGACACAAACCAGACTGCATTCATCCATCCGGCATGGGACATATTCTACACCAACCAGGAACCCGCATATGTCTTCTTTGGTGCAGTACTGACTTTGTCTGCTCACCGCTGGTTCTTCCTTTGCACCTTCATCCAGGTTTGCAGGGGCTCCTGTTCTCCCTGGGCTCTTCATCAGGTCTTGGACTTGGTCCCCTTCTTCCACAGGTCTTCAGGTCCAGGAATCCATTGTTGATGTCTTGCAGGGGGTTATTCTAACTTTGGAGGAGGTGTTAATCCGTCCCAAAAGTGACGGAAAAGTGACGGATTTACCACCAGCCGTATTACGAGTCCATTATATCCTATGGAACTCGTAATACGGCTGGTGGTATATCCGTCACTTTACCGTCACTTTTGGGACGGATTAACACTCCTCCAAAGTTAGAATAACCCCCGCAGTCTCTTCTGGTTGCATTATCTTCTATCATGACTTCTAGTGTGTTTTAGGAAACTTGCTGTGTTTTACTCCTGTTTTCCTGGGCTCTGGGGTGCGATATTTTACTTACCTTTGTGTTTTCTTACACTCTCTGTGCCCCTCTACGCATTACACTTGCCTAGTTGGGAAACCGACTTTCACATTCCACTATTTTAGTATATTGCTTGTGTTCTCCCAGGCCCATTACAACCTATTGGGGTTTTCACTATTTACAGTGTTTTCCTACTGTGTACTTACTTGTTTTTGGTTACTAGTGTATATATTGTGTAATCTACTTAAATCCTAAGGGAGTATAGTCTCCAAAATATTTTAGGCATTTTACCTTTATTTTTTGTAACACTTGGTATTGTATTTCATGTGTGTGAGTACTGTGTGACTACAGTGGTATTGCAAGAGCTTTGCATGCCTCCTAGTTCAGCCTTGGCTGCTCTGCCTAAACCTACCTCTAGACAGCCTGACATCTAGACACTGACTACATTTTACTAATAAGGGATAACTGGACCTGGTATAAGGTGTAAGTATCTTTGGTAACAACCACAAACGAGGCCAGCCTCCTACACTTTGGGCTGGCATCCTGCATTTCATTGGACAGGGGTGCCCCCCTACTTGTCCCACCAGACAATTGAATACATATGTGAGAGCTGAATAGCAACTCAGAACTGCTACAAGGAGAAGTACTGCCCTGCTGGAACCCTGGTCTGCACCCAGAACTGCTTCCTGAAGGACTGTTTCTACTGCACACTGGGAACTACACCCCAGAGGACTTTGGGTGTGGTCTACATGACCATATGTCCCTGGTTTTAAGCACTAGAAAGCACATTTATCTGATGTAATCTTTAAAAGTTCATATCTCTGGTTCCCTGTATTGGATACTTGTTGTTTTGGTACCATTTTAAAGATGAAAATATTTCATATTTTTTAAATGGTGTGGGAATTTTATTGTGTGTTTTGTCTTACTTGTTTACTTTATTTGTGAATTGAAATGCTTTACACACCTGCCTCCTTAGTTAAACCTTCCTGCTTGTTGCCAGCTACCAGGGGTTGAGCCAGGGGCTAATGTGTCATATTTCACAACGGGGTCTTACCTGACAGCCACACTGTCTTGTTTAGCAGAGACGATATGGACCCAGGTCATGATTCCCTATCTGTCTGCCTGTGAAGTGTAATGCCCATGAGGAAGAATGGGTAGAGCCTGAGGAGGGAGCCCTGGTACTGGATGTCGTTGGTGGAGTCCTTGTGATAGTTGTCAAGCCTTAGAAAGAAACAGAGACACATAAGTGGACTGTAACGGAATGCTAAGTGTTCCCTCTTTCCTTAGATAATTCTGCATGTGAGTGGGATTTTAGGACCTACCTGCTATCAACTATAAGTAGTCCATTCATCCGATCCGATGACTATTCGTAGTGGATGAGTTTTGGCTGAAGTGCCTGTGGTAGAGAGTGTTGTTTGTCCAGATTAATCTCTAGATGGGGTATTAGCATATGAGTCTAAATGGCAAGCAAATAATGTATTATTACATTGGGTTTCCCGTCATACACAAATGCGCTTACCATTGATACGAGTTATACAGATTATTCAAACATGTACTGTGCAATTCTCGCCGCTCCACAGGTATCAGAGGAAACACTTCTGTGAGTATGCTCAGTCCTCAGTCAGGCACTGTATATATTGTTCAACAAATAACAAATGCTAAGTTCAGCATTGTGCCAGGCTGGTACAATTCAAAGCTAGTACTATGTCCCCTTAAGACTGTACCCAGTTAGCATGTTCGGATTCTAATTAGAGGTTAAGTTATCACCACAGAATCTAGCCAGTCACGCTGGAGTGACAAGCATGCGTAAGTTGCGGCGCTATAGCATGCTTCTATCTGCATTCACTGTTGTGGCCTAAGCAAAGCACGCTTTTTTGAGTTGGGTACCTTTTTATGATGCTTCTTTTCTTGCTTACTGATGCAACTTACAGATCCTTAATGTCCTGGCAGGGTGAGTGGAGAAGAACTGCAACAGATGAAGAAAGGAGCTCATCTCGCGAAGAAGCCGCCAAACAGGTAAGTGTGTGCATACCCGGCTGGAGGTCAAGGTGTTGTCTAAAAGGAATTCTTGAGGCAAAGTGGGTTCTGGAAGCTTGGGTGTGGTTTAAGTAGGAGAAATACACCCAAGATAGCCGCCACAAGTGCTGTGTGTAGGAAGCTGGCTCTGTATATGCTATAGCAACACAAAAGGATGATGGACGGAGTGCTGAACAATGCAAACACTCACCCCCAGTCACAGATCTGGGTTTAATCCATCGTTCTTTTGCTCACCATGCCACCCCCGTTTGGACCCAGCCATATGCAAATCAGTCTTGACCCTGTTCCTCATGGGAACAGTCCAGCCCGAACTGCCAAGCCAGGTCCTCCCTGGACCGGAAACAAGCATCCGGGGACCGGTTTCAGGGTTTCACCCTTCATCAGCCAGTCTAGCTTAAATCCAGTGGCACAGTGAGCAAGGGACCCACATCTGGGCATGCCCTTCCCACTTAGGGCAACTTTAGCAAAACAAAAGGATGATGGACGGAGTGCTGAACAATGCAAACACTCACCCCCAGTCACAGATCTGGGTTTAATCCATTGTTCTTTTGCTCACCATGCCACCCCAGTTTGGGCCCAGCCATATGCAAATCAGTCTTGACTGTCAGTCTTACCAAATTGATGTATAGTATGCACAGAGTCCAGGGGTTCCCCAGAGGCATAACAGAGGCTAAAGTAGATGATACTAATGCTCTCTTTTTTGGTAGTGTGGTTGAGCAGTTAGGCTTATTGGAGAGTAGTGCAAAGCATTTGTTGTACACACACAGTAAAGAAAAGAGGCACACACTCAATGACTAACTCCAGGCAAATGTTTTTATATAGCAAAAAATATAATTTGTTACTTTATTGCAAGAACCAAAAGGTCTTTGTTATAGGTATGTACAGGTTTTGCAGATAGAACAGTTTACAAGTAACAGTTTTCAATTTTAAAAATTGACATAGTGCAATTTCTCATAGCAACCAATGCAGTCCTAGGGGAGGAAAAGTGTTAGCACAGCTAACAGGTAAATACTCAACTTATGATCCCAGTCTTTGGGGGTTAGGATGTCCACAGGCCAAAGTTCAAGTTGACCCCAAATGTGCTCCACCAGCAAAACCGAGCCACCCAGGTATAGAAGTCAAAGTTGTCATTGGGTTTTCAATGGAATTTTATGAGAAAACAAATTGTAGGTAAGTACCTGCGGTTTCATGGCACAGGCCTGGAGGCTTAGAAGATCACCAGGAGGCCACAGGTCAGCACCAAACACACACCCTTGGTGGCACAGGTACAGCCTGGTGCAGGGTGCAAACACAGTGTCAGGTGCACAATACTTTTCAATGGGGGAACCCAGGAGGGCACGAAGATGCTGAAAGCTGGGTCCAGGGGGTTGGTTCTTCGAAAACCATAGGTTGGACAAGAAGGAGAGGCACCCGCTGGACATTGCTGGACTGTCGGTCGGATTCTCCAAGGCCCAGGGACTGTGGATGCAGGGGTACTTTTGGGCGTCAGGAATCTTCGTCATATCCATTCACAGTCAGAGGGGTCTTCCCGGGTTCAGGCTGCAGGTGTTGTTGTGTTGGCCAGGTGGTGTCGGTCCAGGGTGGACTCAAAATCAGAATCACCTAGAGACCTTTTCTGGACCAGTGGGCCACCTGGACACAGGCCGTGGGCATCAGGTGAACAGGGCTTGCAGAACCAGGGCGGTTCTGGAGTCCTTTCGGAGGGTTTCTTCTGGACAGGGCCGCTGTCATCTGGAGTTCCTGGTCCTCTGCTGGGCTGGCAGTCCGCTGGGGGTCTGTAGAGATCGCTGGTCCTGCAGGATGCATCGCTTTTTTGGAGGCAAAATCTTGAAGCTGCAGACAGGGTGGTATGGCCGGGTCCAAGTCAGTTGTCTTCTGGAGTCTTCACTGCTGGGGTCGGCTCTTGAGTCCTTCTTATTCCTTCTTTCTTGAGGCTGTTGGGAATCTGAAGAGCAAGGTTCAGGTTCCCCATAAATACTAGGTTTAGGAGTGTTACAGGGGTCAGAGGACAGTAGCCAATGGCTACTGTCCTTGAGGGTGGCTACACCCTTCCTGTGTCCACTCCTTTTGGGGAGGAGGGTGCATTCCTTTCCATATTGGCTCACATCCTCCAAAGCAAGATAGAGGATTCTGCAAAGTTGGGGCCACTTCAACTCTGGACACCTTAGGGGTAGTTCTAGATGCAGTGGTCACTCCTCCTTATTTTACCTAATTTTCCCAATGGACCTGCCGCCAAAATAGGAGCTTGGTTCGAAGGTGGCAATCTCCACTAGCTGGAGTGCCCTGGGGGATGTAACAGAAGGCCTGAGTCTTTGAGGCTTACCCTCAAGTGTTGCACTTCCTACAGGGGGAGGTGAGAAGCACCTCCACTCAGAGCAGGCTTTGTTCCTGACCTCAGAGAGCACAAAGGCTTTCACTCCATGGGGTCAGAAACTTATCTGTTAGTGGAAGGCTGGCACAGACCAGTCCTAGGGTTGGGTAAAATACAGGGGACATCTCTAAGATGCCTTCTGTGTGCATTTTACAAGAAATCCAACACTTGCATCAGTGTGGATTAATTGTGCTGAGAAGTTTGATACCAAACTTCCCAGTCTTCAGTGAAGCCATCATGGAGCTGTGGAGTTGACAATGTCACATACCCAGCATGTACTTAATATGGCCACACAGCAATTACAATGTCTATGAATGGACTTAGACACTGTAGGGGCCTATTGCTCATGCATCTATGCCCTCATCTGTGGTATAGTGCACCCTACCTTTTGGCTGTATGGCCTGCTAGAGGGGTCACATACATATGCCATAGGCAGTGGTTTGTGGGCATGGCACCCTGGGAGGGATGCTATGTCGACTTTATGTTTTTATCCCCACCATCATACACAATCTGTAATGGCAGTGTGCGTGTGTTTGGTGAGGGGTCCCTTAGGGTGGCACAATACATGCTGCAGCATTTAGGGTGTCTACCTGGCCACAGAGCCCTTGGTACCACTGGTACCTTTTACAATGGACTTAGTTGTGTGCCAGGGGTGTGCCAATTGTGGAAACAATGGTACAGTTAAGGGGAAAACCATTGGTGCTGGGGCATTGTTAGCAAGATCCAAGCATACACTCAGTCAAGTCAGCATCAATATCAGGCAAAAAGTGTGTGTGTGGGGGGGTAACCATTCCAAAAGGGGCACTTTCCTACACTGCAATATCACGTGAGTTGAGTGGTTGCGCGATAGAATCAATGTCATTCTAGCAGTGGCATGTCATGCCAGGGGGCTCAAACGTGGCATGAATATCCATTGCAAATGCACCAAGTAAGTATGAATCAATATCTTCAAAACATAAACTGGTTTAAACAAAATAAACTGGTCAATACATACAAGTTGTACAATGTGCAGTAAATACCATTTTTTTAGGCATGATCATTTCCCGCTAGGCTTGTTGGGGAAGCTACTTTGATTGCAGAACCATGACATAATATATTTAGACCTTGACTGGACCCTATGTTGGGGTGGTGGCCTTGTTGCTGGTGGTAGGTGCATACTTATCCGCACTAATAATCCAGCCTCCAACAGCCATGATTTTCAGATGCCAGGCGAACAAGGAATTAAAAACACCTATGAACTACTTTCTTGATCCTTTTGGTGGCCCAAAATGAAATACAATGTGATTCACTATGTAAAATCTTGTTCCAGTTGTGTTCAGATGAAGAGTTCACATTGGAAACCAGTGGGTTCATTAGAAGCATTGTCCATAGCCTCAATTCCCTATCAGTCAATCAATCAATTGTTCTTGTATAGCATGGCTAATCACTCGTTAGGATCTCAAGGTGCTCGGTGTGGTGGGGGCGAGGAGGGCAGAAGTGCAGTTCAGTCAAAGTTCCAGGTCTTGAGGTCCTTTCTGAATTGAGGCCTGAGATGCAGTGGTAGAGAGTTCCAGGTCTGCCACCCGAGGTAGAAGAAGGATCTTCCTCTGGCCAAGGTCTTGCAGATCCCTGGAATAGTGGCCAGGGCCAGGTGGGCACTGCATAAGTAGAAGGAGAGGCAGTGGTTGAGGTATGCAGGTCCGATGTTGCAGAGGGCCTTGTAGACGTACGTGTGGAGCTTGAAGGGGATTCTTTTGTTGATCAGGAGTTAGTGAAGGTCTCTCAGGTGACCGGAGATGTGGCTGGGGTGTGGGATGTTCAGGATAAGTCTGACCAAGGTGTTCTAGATTCTCTACAGTTTCTTTTCAAGTTTCAAGTTTTGGGGTGGTGCCATCATAGCCCCTTCTGTGCCCAGGACGTAATGGTTACGTCCTGAGGCACAGTGCTCGTGTGCCCAGGATGTCACCATTACGTCCTGGGCAGAGACCACAGAGCCCAGAGAGAGCGCTAGGCCCTTCCCCTTCCACCCCTGACCTCCCCACCCCCCCTGTGACGTCAGCGCGCTGATTGTCACAGAGGCCTACTCCCATCGCACTGGAAGCTCAGCTTCCAGCGTGATTGGAAGAGAAATGCAAAAGTATTTCTCTTCCGATCACGTGGAGGAGGCCGGAGAGGCTTCAAAGGGAAGGAAAGGAATTGCCTTCCCTTTGAAGTCTCTCTGAGTGTTTTAGCAGCCGGATTGCAAGCAATCTGGCTGCTAAAACGTCCACTAGACACCAGGGATTTATTTATGTTTATGAAATTGGCATGAGGGAGCGACCCATTGGGCAAGGGTCGCTCCCCTGGGGGGCAAATTGTATTTAGACTATTTCTGCCTCCCTTGGGGGCAGATCGGCTGATTTTTGTTTGGCCAATCTGCCCCCATGGGGGCAGAAACCACTTAGGCACCAGGGATTGGTATGTGTGTATGCATGTGTTTTCTTTAGGGGGGCAGCCCCTTGGGTAAGGGTCGCTCCCCATGGGGGCACATTACTGTTGGCCATATCTGCCCCCCATTGGGGCCAGATGGGCCTATTTTTGGAAGGCCCATCTGCCCCCAAGGGGGGGTCAGAAAACCCACCAGAGGCCAGGGAAGTTTTTTTTTCAAAAATAAGAGTGTGGGGGTATCGCCATAACCCCACCCCAAATAAATGGGGCCAAAGTTGTTCTGCCCACCAGTGGGCAGATGGGGCAATTACCCCTGATCCACACGGAATACCGCTGCGGTCACGGTATGTTGGCGCCCGTCAGTACGGCGGTAGGCAGCATTTACCGCCAGGGTTGTAATGAGGGCCAATATGTACAACTGAAGTTCTTCTTAGAGATGTTTATTGATTTATATGTTGCTTACCTGTTTGATGATGTTTTTCTTAGGTGTATAAATGCTCCTTTTATGGGCATAACATGCTAATATGTTTTTCTGACTTGCCATACGTTTTATAATGTTCCTAATATGGGCGTTTATGATATTCTTATGACAAGTGCTTTAGTTTATTAACCTGTTTCCTGACTACTGCTTATGTTGCAGAATACTGGTGTGTTATATGTGGCTACTGCTAGTTTGCAGAGTAACTAAGGTAGCAGGATACTACTGATATGTGATGCTTGGTCTAATGATTGCGTTGTGTACAATACAGTATATTTTCATATAACTTGGTGTTGTGTTTCCTTTGTGGTGGGGATAGTGCGTCACGCGTGTTGTGTGTGTTGGGCAAACGCTTTACACGCTGCCTCCGGGTTAGGCCTGACTGCTCGTGCCAAGTTACCAAGGGGGTGAGCAGGGACGTGTAACTTCCTTGCCCTGACTAGAGTGGGTGGGTTGTGCCTGGCTTAGGTGCATACCCTAGCCAACCAGAAACCCCTTTCCTAACATGAATGTTTTAAGAAATTAAAATAATTTGCTTTATTAGCTCCTGATCAATAACACACAGCCTGATCTGGCCACCTTTGCAGATTGGACTTAGCATCAAAAATGTTCTCACGTATCCCCCAAGTATCTCCTGCTTGACACAAAGTTTGCAAAAGACCTATTGCACTCAAAAAAAGGAAAGTAAATACCATTTCAAGACTTGCTTGGTGTGACTTTGTGTGACCTTGCGCCAGCACAAAGTATTTTTAAATCAGGGCTTCCAAGTGGTATGACTTTTGGGAAGCAACTTTTCTTGCCCAGAATGCCAGTCAAACAGTGGCTGTAGAAATTAATATTAATAATAATAGTTATAATGTCACGTAGGCTCTCATGATCCTAATGAGACTACTGGATTTTGAGCGGCAAGATCATTCACAGTGTGGGGGACTAAGTCTGACCCACGGTGGAGGACCCTTGTCACTCTAAATCCGGGTTTTGCTCCGGCTAACTAGCAGTGCCTCATCTCTCCCAATGGAAGAGACAATTGGGCAGCCGAGTGCATGACATCTTAGCACATCCCAGGGAAGTCGTGATCACTCAGGTCACAGCCGGTTCTCTCATACACAGTACGGTCTCATATATAAATGACAGAGGCAGTTTAAGTTTTAAAGATTGGTTTAATAAAACAACTGCATTTTAGATAGCAAAGCGTGAGCTGTAATAACCAGAACTACACAACACAGTAGGATTAAAATAGTAATGATGAGAGTGAAGCACAAGAAGAAGGCAATCATAGTGCCGCTAGATTATTTTCTCTCTAAGTTATATTTCGAGCATAGCATGTGAAGCTCTAAGCCTGCCTTTCAGGTTCCCCCGGGAGGACATTGACCCTCATACCTGAGCAAAGGCCTGTAATCTGCATCAGCATCTGCAACGGGGCAGTCAGCATCTAGTTGTAGGCTCCTGGCCGGAATCTCCTTCTGACATGTATTAGGACTAGGAAGTGTTTTTATACCTAACACGCAGATGTTCTAAGAAAATGTCCCTACGTAAGGATGTGTATTTTTTACGAATACTGGAGACTAAACTTCTACCACGTTTACCGGCAATGTACCAGACTATAGCCTTGACTGAAGCACAGGGTGATCCAGAGTGCATTATTTGAGAACACAGTGCTGAACTAAGCTAAACAGTGTGATAGAAGGAAATTAAAACAAGACCGTAAAACTGGTTATTTGTAAAATAACAGTGCGAGGCTGAATAAAATGTATCTAGGGCAAAGTGCACAGCGGCCTAGTATGTTAAACTAACGTGCATGAAGCTATATTAAAAATGGCTACACTACACCCTCCCCTTGTCGGTAGAAAGTGGTTTAAGCCAAAGCTAAATTGCCCTAAGCTAAAATATATTTAAAACCCTATTCAATTTTAACAAGTTAAGAGTACACACAAGCTTACTAATTTGCAATTTTAAAATGAGCATGCGGCCAAATGCCGAATTCAAAGGAAAAATGTCAATTTAGGATAATTCCAAATCAAGCATCAGTCATGGAAAGCAGGAAATTCTCCACCTCTACAGATGACAAAACCGGTAAATCCACGCCAAAAACTACCAAGAAACAGGTATGTTCCAGAGCCCCAGTGTCAACCAAGGCAGCATCCTGTGCAGTGCCTATGAACGAGTTAATGTTGACTTCCTCCAGGAAGCGTAGCTCGTAATCAGCTTCTCTGAGCAAACGCAGCCGCAGCGCGCATGTCTGGTAATGAACCCTCATCGAGAACATCAACAGATCAGTATCAATCACTGAGGGGTGTTGCTCTGAGAGAGAAACGTCCAGTGCATGTTCAAGAAAGCACCAACGGCACCGAAACACGGGCTGCACACAATCCAAAACTGGTCTGAATGACAGAGTCCAGTCACACTCCAAACGTTCCAGGAGTGTTGCTCCAAAGTGCTCCATCATGCGTTCACGACACAGCTGCGCTGATGGGAGCGCCCTCATTTGTCCTTGTTGCGGCGGGACAGCCATTGCGGAAAAACAACAGCAACAGCAAAATGTCGCCTAATAAAGCCAAAGTTATCGGAAATGCCCCAAAAATGCTTCCGAAAATTGAATGAATAGCTGAAGGTATTAAACCGAATATGGAGGAAAAGGTGTGAACAAAACCAATACCAACAGCCTTGAAAAAATATGCTAATCCAGCCATGTTGGACGCATTAAATGTACGTCCCACGAGTTCACCAAAGTGTCTTGGAAAGTTTGTATTTAACAGCGACTGTATTTCCGCCGATGACCTTGCCACCTGAAGTGCTTAGGTCTCACGTGCAGATGTAAGGGCCACATGCTTCTGAAACAATAAAGCCTTCAGTCTACTTAACTTGTCAAAATTCACCTTGGAAGTAGCAGTGTGAGGCCAAATGTCTGCTACCGCCCTAATTTTAGTGCGGGGAAACAACATGTTCCCTCAGCATGTAACGACCTAAGTGACCGAAACAACGTAAACTATTCCGGCCTGCATGCCACAACAGTCTTCACTATTGAGGAGGACGTAGCTGCCGTTTGAAAGCACCTGGAACATGCGTTTAATCAAGGGGACTGGAACTCCCTTCAGATAGCAAGCCAGGGTTCGCAACCGAGGCATTACACCCCCCATGCAAGGACAGCTGCTTACAAATCATCGAATGGCTGACTGAAGTCTCACATTCACTGCTGCTAAGAAAGACCTCTTTCATGCCATTGAGACATTTGTACGAGAAGGGAAGCTCCCACACCTCATGGATGTAACTATCTCCCAACTTTTCATATCTGCCTACCGGAACATGTTTCAAACAAGAAGTGAATTGTAATGTAGAAATAGGCAGATTAATAACCCAGTGTATCAACCACTCTGCTGAGGGAATCTCGGCCACAGTAAAAGGAAATCTTTCAATTTTTTCAATTTTGAGCATGACGTAAGTCACCTCCTTCTTAGCCATTAGTTGTTGTTGTTGCGTTAAATTAAAGGAAAAAAAAATGCTGCCACGGAACGCGACCCGCCTTCAATGTCTGAAGCGTCCAACCCAACTGCATAATGGACCTGGCCTGACTCTGTCCATGATACAAAGAAGACATATCAGATCGTATAATGTCTATAGCAGAAGAAACAATGTTGTTAATTGTATATATCCGGTCAGACAAGGTGTGAATTCCATTATCCACAACAGCTAATGCCTTTTTCAGATTTTCCTGATCTATCTGCCTTAACCGGGCTGCAGCCTCTTGTTGAGAAAGTTTCCATATTTCATTGTATACCTCATACAAGAAACGCTTCCTACGTGGTATCTTTGGGCCTGACAAAAAATCTTGTAAGTCAGTGTTATTAGACAGGAAAGTGAGATGTGTCTTAACTGCAACTACTGAGGATGATTTTAGCCATTGTTGGCACAATTTTCCCACACTATATGTTGTAATTATTTCAGCATGTTCTGGTGATATATAGCGAGGGTCTGACCTACTCGTTCGGAAACCCCCCGAGGAGGTGACAAAATGTTGATGACACCCGTTGGTATCTATTGGCCACAGTAACCACCCACCTGGACATGTCAATGAAGTGTTAAATGTACCATTCTGGACCCATTCATTAAGCTCACTAAAAGTTGCATTTGTGTACATTTGCCAGTTATTAAACTTTGCAGGAGCAGGTATACTGGGCATGTTTAATTCTCTAATTGTAGCTAAGCCTAAGCAACTGGTCTGTTGTACTGTTTCATTTTAAACAAATGACTTGAACGGGGATGAGAAATGCCCTAAACAATGTTTCTCTACCCTTGGTCTGCCAATTTTTTGTTCCCCAAACACTTTTCAAATCAACATTTTTTTACCAATATTCATAACCTTCAATTGATAACCGGGAAACAAAGGAGTCCGAATATATACATTTTGTGTTGGTCAACAATATTTGTTTATCCCTAGTCGGAGTTATCTTAAAATAATATGACTCAGCATTTTTTTGGATGATGCCCAGAAAAATACACACTTTTTTCAAAATACGTTTTTGAACTCCCTTGTGGGGGAGTTGGGCAATGTTCCCATTGCGTATAACCAAATATCGTTATTGGACTGCTCGCTTTATGTATGAAGTGGTGCCCATAATAATTATAGCAAAACATGTCACCATAGTTGTCTTTAAACTGGTAAACATCCTCATTTTCATAGACAGTATAATATTGCAATTCTGTCACCATTGAATCAACTGTTTTCACATCCCAATCATCAGATACGATGCCTGATATAACTATATCGTTCATGGATAACTTTAACACATACAGTATTTGAATTATTTCACTGGGACCATATATATCAAACATTACTTTATCCCACACAATCCCATCTGGAATTGGCACTGCAGAAATGTTCACAAAGGACAAGTCTCTTCGAACCTTATGTGATGAAAAATGTGTTTTCAATACCTCCTCCACCTGTTCAACCGCCGATCTCTCGGGAAGAAAAAAGGCCGTGTATTAACAGGAAAAAGGTAATGACAAACCCAATCCAAAGAAAAAAGTCTAGGAGAGTCAAGAAAAGCCACAGATAGTCCCATGGAAAAATGAAATACGTATCTTTAAGCCAATGTATCAGCTTACGTGGACCTGACAGGTCAGCAGTCGAAGAGGCAAACCAGTCCGAAAGACCGTCGTTGTTGTCGGCAAAGTAACCAGAGGCAGTTTGTGCAAAAGGCGTTGCCGTAGTCAATGGAGGAGTTGGTGTTTCCTGTGGTCGTACACAGTAGACAGCACCATCCGTTTCGTTCGTAGTCATGGTGACTTGATCGAATGTTTCTAAGTTGCTTGTTGTCAGTGGAACTAATGCGAGATCATCATCATCCACCCTCCCCAAGCTAACTGAGGCAAAAGTGTTGGTATAGACAACTTGAAGCGGAACTTCTTCACCAGTAGTGAGAGGGATACGGGAACTACTGGACGTTCCTCTTGGTCGGCTGTGTACAATCGGCCACATGTTGTAACTTGACATTGTCAATAGAAACAAAGTGATTTTCTTTGGCACCTGGCAACGGTGGTAATAACAGTTCCGGTACCATGTATCCCCAACACAGGGACTGGTGCTCGATAAGAAGGGCCAAATTATTTTTTCACTGCGACCTTTTCACACACAAGATTCCCAACTCTGGGAATCCAGCCGGTAGGTGTTACTAGCACATCATTAATTCCTGTGGAGGCAGCACTTTTAGAAGAGTTATCTTCACAGACTGCTGTAATTCCTGTAAAACAGTGACACGATCATTTATGTCAAAAGGTGTTTCCGCCACCTCCACACCAGGACCATCAAGATCCAGAACAAACATTTGTGTTCTGAACAGGCACTCATATCAAGTACGACCCCCCCCAGGGACCTTCTAGGCAGGTTATTTAGTGCTCTCTGAACTCCAAATAGGTGGGTTAGCCAACTACAACCCGTACCTAAGACTCTGGCTGTTAAGGATTGCTTTAAATTGTGGTTTAATCGCTCCACAACAGAATTTCCCTCGGGATGAAATGGAGACAAATACTGGAGCTGGACCCCCAACGAAGCCATGGTGTCCCTGAATGCCCTTGAGGCAAAAGCAGGGCCTTGGTCCGAATGAAATGCCGCAACTGCATATGTACTGACAAAGACTCGCAAATCTTTAATAACAGTCCGAGCGTCAGCCGAGCGTTGTGGCCACACCCACACAAATCTGGAGCAAGAATCAACAGCGACTAGTATATATTTGTATGCACTATCCTGTGTTAATGGACCGCAATGATCCAAGTACACACATTGTAATGGTCTATTTGAGATCAAGAGGGGCCTCTGCGGTGGGCGCTTAGCTGTGGAAACTTTAATTTGTTGACAGATGTCACAACAAAGGACATACTGCTTAGTCTCTTTATAGAGACCAGGCCACCAATAACGGGCCTGCGAGAGTGAAATTGTAGCAGCCACTCCAGCATGTGAAGATGCCACCCCCTCATGCGCTGCTTTAATCAAATGTGGTCTTACATCTTTATTGGGGATGTCGCATACGCCGAATTTTTACTTCAGCGTTCAGCATACTTCCCATCAAGTATTGATATTTATTAGGAAATCCTTTAGGATAAGGCGTACCATCAACCGTAGCTTTTATGGCAGCCATAATGTCCGTGTCTGGTTTGGAACTCGAATGAGTCAATGCAGCTATAGTGGCAACTGCCACTGCTTACTTTGCGGCTTCATCAGCCAAAGTGTTTCCAGCAAAGTGTATCCCAACTCGCTGGTGTCCAAGTGTATGCACAACATGGACTTTGGGTAGCGTCTCTTTCAGGTCTGCTACCTTCCCCCACAGTACTCTGGGGGTTATTCTAACTTTGGAGGAGTGTTAATCCGTCCCAAAAGTGACTGTAAAGTGACGGATATACCACCAGCCGTATTACGAGTTCCATAGGATATAATGGACTCGTAATACGGCTGGTGGTAAATCCGTCACTTTTCCGTCACTTTTGGGACGGATTAACACCTCCTCCAAAGTTAGAATAACCCCCTCTGTGTTTTATGGTGTTGCCTTTCAAATCTCTGAACCCATTCAAGCGCCAGTAATGCAAGTATTCATTAAAAGACTGGATGCAATAATATGAATCACAAACAATCAGTGTGAACTGTGTTGGATCTGTATGTTCTAGTGCCATTAGTAGAGATTTTAGCTCAGCCAATTGTGCTGTACAACCCCCTATGGTCTGTGTATAGATATATTGGGGACAGAATTTCTCCCCCTCCATACAGCCGCTCACGACCGCACATGCAGCAGAATATTGATGTTTAGTTCCAATCGCTGGTTTCGCAGAGCCATTGGTGTACATCACTACATTATATTGATCAATTGACAAGGTGTCAGCGGGAACTGGATATTCAACTTCATATTCTAGAAATTCTTGAGTTTGTAACTTTGGGTCAAAAATGTAGTCTACATCAGTGGCTGTTAGAGACATAGCCCATTGTATCCATCTTGGATGAAGTGCTTTTGCGTTCGGGACGCTAGCTTTTGTAACAGCCTCGAGGGCCGGAATAGGAGACACGACAATGATGCGTTTTCCTTGAGCAAGAGGTATTTCTTTAATAACAGCCATCTGTACAGCAGTGAGTATTTTCTCTGTGGGTCTAAAGTGTTGTTCAGCAGCGGAATACAAGTGTGATTTGTATGCAATCTGGACTGTCTCACCTTCATTAAATGTGACATAAGTAAACCCAGTGGCCCCAGCTAATACCCTGATGACCAAATGTGTCTTATTGTCCCGTGTGTGTAAATGTTTTGCTGCTAGCATGTCTGCCTGTAACTCTCCAAGAGTATGTGTATGTTCAATTGTCCAAAATTTGCTTGAAAAATCAGGATGAATTAAATCATATAAAGGTTTTATGCGTGTAGAATAATCAGGAATGTATGTTCTGCCAAAATTTAGAAAGCCCAACAACGATTGTAATTTTTTAATTGTATTTGGTGGTTGCAATTGTTCACATTTTTCAAAAAATTGTGGTGCTAGGCTCTTCCCTTCATCCGACAGCTCATATCCCAGGAACAGGACGATGAGGAAGGCAATTTTTGATTTTTTGAAGTTAAATTTGTAGCCAAGTTCGTCAAACCCTACAACAATGCGGGCTACCCGTCTTAAATGTTGTAGTAACTCGTCATCCGTGAGATATATGTCATCCACATATGACAATGCTTCAGGGTCTAACTCGTGTAAAATAGCAGTCACACGAGCTGCAAACAGTCCTGGACTGTTCTTATACCCCTGAGGCTAACTACAGAATTTTTCTGGGAGCCTAGTGCACTTGTTAAGTCTTGCTTTCAGGCGCTATATTCTGGCAGAAGAATCCATTCGAGATATCCAAAGTTGTTTTATATTTTTTCTGCACAATGTTGCTCATTAGTGCAGTGCTATGCAAATTTTGTATAGCATATGTACGTGTATGTCCGTTTAAATGTCTGTAGTCTAAGACTATTCTGTATGAATGGTCCGGTTTAGCTACAGGGAATAAGGGATTATTCATCGGTGAGACACAGGGTTCAATCACCCCCTGGTATTCTATTTGCGTAAGTATTTCTCTCACCGGTGCCCTTGCTTTATGTTTTATGGGATACTGCGGTTGTGGCTGAGGTTCACCTTTAATGGGAATTACATGGTATGGAGAATCCCTGTCCCACCCTACGTGATTTCTACATAATGCAGGTGCCTGTGCGAGAGCCCATTCTATAGAATAGGACTCAGCAAGTTCCTCTGGAACAAGGGGCGAGAAAGAAGGTTTAATAACCTCCTCCCCAGCCGGGCAAGTGCGGACAAAATCAGGCGTCCAATCTTGTTCGGCCAACAAAATGTCATATATTTTAACTACACGATCCCAGAAGATTGCGTGTATGGTGCGTTCAATGTCTCCTTCCAATTGTAGAGTTACTCTATACACCCTATCGGGTTCGGAGACACGCATATCTGTTGTTTCTACTTGCATGAAGTCATCAGTTACTTTCACCTCCAGATGCTCTAGAAGATTCCGGCGAACTATTGTGACCTCTGTCGCGCTGTCTAGCAGTGCTAGAGCCCAGTTCTTGTTCCTTAAGAGAACCCTCTTCCTGAGTGGCATGTCTAACTGAGACAGCTTCCACTTTTTTCTTTTTAAAGTGTTGTTTTTGTTGTACTGGTTTCTCTTCCTTCTTAACAGAAACCTCTGAAGAGCGTTGTGATTCCTGTCTCGGTTTCACATACTCTGTTCTCCGCTCTGATCGCCCACCTCTCTCATTTCTCTTTTCCGATGAGTCCTGAAAGGAACGAGATTGGCGTGTATCAGTATATTGATATCTATCAGGCGTTTTTATATTCTCTCTATTTCTGAGGTGATACCTATTCTGTGGGGTCTCTGTGCGTGGAGATTCTCCCCTTTCTTTTTTAGGTGTTTGTGTTTTTTCTCCCAGCGTTTCTTTTTACCCTCAGGTTGTTGTTTAGTATTGTCTTTATTAATTTTACCCTGAAATTTAGGTTTCTGTGGTCTAGCACCAAGGCTATCTCGACCGATACTGGAATATGTTTCCGCTATTATTTTAGGGAGTTCTGGCTCCTGATCTTGTTGCGGAACGTCACGAAGACGCATGCGCACTGCAAGTGCAACTGCTTCCCCTTTAAGATTACTTAGGATAATTGAAGAAACTATGGCAAAGTTGCCCATCAGTTGCATTCCTAAATTTAAGGGCAGGGCAGCCACGTATTCATCTTGAATTTGTTTAAGCACTTCCGGTAGGTTGGCTAGTGTCAGTGTACCGTGTGCCGTTGTATAGAGCGCAGCAAATACCGTGCCCCATGTATTACAGTGTTCAACTGTGGGAACCATCCCAAGGGGCAAGCACATAGTTAATATTCTATGTTTATCCTGAGGTCCCATATGGGGAAATACTGCCTCCAGCGTATTAATTTTTTGTGCTAGCCAAAACGGAGTCTCCTCTTGTTTGGCTGGGACTTTACCCATAATAGAGTGCACAGTCACCGGATTTATACCTGGTGTTACTGCATGTGGTTGTGCTGAAGCAGCATGCGCTGGGTTTGTATTTAGTGTTTGCATTACAAATTGTACTAATCATCTATATATTGCTGTCAATTCAGTATATAAGCGTCAAACCTTAGCTACCGCCATATTCGCAACCGCAGGATGAGGTGTATATGTGGCCAATAAAGGCCAGGTAGGACCATCATTACTTAGTGGACCTAACTTTACTGGTAATATTGTATGGGATAGGGCGCCATCAAGCCAATTATTATGTTCTTGATAAGATAAAGGTATCTCTAAGTATGCGTACGCCCTGTACTGCCCAGGCGCGTTCCCAACTGTATATGTATGGAATGTATTTGTGTTCCCATCTATGCTGGAAATGTGACCCAAGAGTAAAACAGCTCTGTTCTATAGGCTGCGTGAGCGTCCACCACAAATGTAACTGGACCTCCCTGTGCTGTAAGTCCATGTGCTAATAAATGTGTCGTAAGTGGTTGTCTCATATTAAGAGCTATTTGTACAGCCTGGGGATTTGCCATTATAAAAGCACTAAAGGTTCAGAGAAGGCACACCAAGACAGGGTCTTTTTTCCTTTTAAGGTTCAAGCTTGAACAACCACGCGCTGTAAAATAGGGTTACCTATACGGCGGTGGTGGAAATCCTCAGTACCACAGACGTCTCCGTATATGGAACTTAGGGGTCATTATATTAAATGAGACCGAGATATGCCGGTGGACCCGAAAATTAGAGCCTGACCAAACGTTGGCGGCGCCATGTCGCGTAGGCTCTCATTATCCTAATGAGACTACTGGATTTTGAGCTGCAAGATCATTCACAGTGTGGAGGACTAAGTCTGACCCACAGTGGAGGACCCTTGTCACTCTAAATCCGGGTTTTGCTCCGGCTAACTAGCAGTGCCTCATCCCTCCAAAATGGAAGAGACAATTGGGCAGCCGAGCACATGACATCTTAGCACTTCCCAGGGAAGTCGTGGTCACTCAGGTCACAACCGGTTCTCTCATACACAGTACGGTCTCATTGATAAATGACAGAGGCAGTTTAAGTTTTACAGATTGGTTTAATAAAACGACTGCATTTTAGATAGCAAAGCGTGAGCTGCAGTAACCAGAACTACACAACACAGTAGGATTAAAATAGTAACGATGAGAGTGAAGCACAAGAATAAGGCTATCATAGTGCCACTAGATTATTTTCTCTCTAAGTTATACTTCGAGCACAGCATGTGAAGCTCTAAGCCTGCCTTTCAGGTTCCCCAGGGAGGACATCGACTCTCATACCTGAGAAAAGGCCTGTAATCTGCATCAGCATCTGCAACGGGGCAGTCATCATCTAGTTGTAGGCTCCTGGCCGGAATCTCCCTCTGACGTGTACTAGGACTAGGAAGTGTTTTTATAACTAACACGCAGATGTTCTAAGAAAATGTCCGTACGTAAGGATGTGTATTTTCTACGAATACTGGAGACTAAACTTCTACCACGTTTACCGGCAATGTACCAGACTGTAGCCTTGACTGAAGCACAGGGCGATCAAGAATGTATTATTTGAGAACACAGTGCTGAACTAAGCTAAACAGTGTGATAGAAGGAAATTAAAACAAGACCGTAAAACTGGTTATTTGTAAAATAACAGTGTGAGGCTGAATAAAATGTATCTAGGGCAAAGTGCACAGCGGCCTATTATGTTAAACTAACGTGCATGAAGCTATATTAAAAATGGCTACACTACAATAGTAAATCCTTATCCAACAATCAAACACACAATAGAAAATAATACAAACTATTGCTTCAATTGGTCAAAGAAAACGTGGGTGGGGAGACAAAACAATCAAGGAATCAAGTGCGACATAAACAAACTGATGGCTAACACCGAATAATAGGGTGCAGAAAATGAACTGAAAGAAAAAGAATTATTTCAGAAAAGAAATATCACATATTCATCTGAAATTCCTATTGTGAGTATTTGATTATTGTATAAGGGTTTACTATCACTATTCGTATTCTTGATGTTTGTACTCTTTGCTAGGTATACCCTGGGTTCTGCTAATTTTGAGGGTCAAGCTTGGGGGATGCGCTATAGCATGCGTCTCGCTTAAAAGACACTCTTGTATAGAGAAATGGGCTTGGAGTACACCCATTGCTTACCATTTGTTTGTCTTCACGTCATTCTTCCTTACAGACTCTGTAATTGGCCAGTGCAGCAAAAACGTCACTTCCAATGCTTGCTGTGGAACAGGGACCTAGCACAGATTAATTTAGGTTAACCTGTGCCTGTCCCCTGCTCCCTAGGTGATTGAGGTACTATTTCCTGCCCATGCTTCCTCCCTGCTGCCCCGTCCATTGCGCCTGCATGCATTTCAAATCACTCTCCTCCTCCTGCTGTCATTTCATCCCTGCTGCGCCCCTGTGGCTGCTTGTTTCTTGTTATTAGGAATGTTTTCCATCACAAAAAAAAATGATAATTCGTCATGGAATGGCAGACGAGTGTCTTCAAAATCTAGAACAGTACACAAGTTCTGTAAATCATGTTTGCAGATTTAGTTTTCTGTGCAAAAGCAGCAACTTTTTTTTAATGGACATAATGTTACGGTTACTAGGTCTCACCTAGACAGTAGAATGCCTTGTCCTTTTGAGACATATTGTTAGTTTACAACCCCCTTACTCCCTTTTCAGTACTTACGTTCTTATTGATCTTTGTCCCTGCAAACACCTCTCTTTCATTTCGTCTCATCTCTGCTGCAAGCCCCGGGATGTGCAGCTGATTTGTGCTAAGCCCATGAGAGCACAATAAAATACAGTAATAGATGATAAAACAAACACTCTAACTGCCTTATCTGACAATGTTAAGTGCCTTGCGTGAAGATGAAAAAAACATAAAATAAAGTGACTAAGATATTTTATTTTCTAGTGGCAGAGGAAGTAATTTACACACACACTGTTGGACAAATAGGACGTCCTCCCTGTATGGTGCAGTTTTGTAATGTATAATGCAGTTCGAACATTGCTTAGTTGGTTTGGTCGGTGCAAGAGGCATAACAACAAGTAGTAGTTTTCACACTAAAATCAATCAATCCGTAAACACCAGAATGTGTGGGATTGGGAGGGAACTCACAGGGCTGGAAACGCGGAGTACCCGTATGTTGAGCCACATTAGTAACTCTGTCGATCGAGCAGCAAGCAACCGTACACTCAACACTGTTAAGTTCAGTGCAACGGCCCAATAACGCATCAACAGCAGCAAAACTCAGGACACAAAGTGCATTACGGAACTCCCTTGGCGCAAAACCACAGGACCATTTATTTGCACGCCCCGTATGTCAGGAGCGTACCACTGCTCTGTACGGAGCAGGGGAAACTACAACCAGAAAGGGGAAAGAAACCCCCGCAACATGACATTCCTCCCTTTCCCATGAACAACAAAACCCTCAAAAAATGCAAACATCATGACATCACAAACATTCCAGTCCTCACTTAGTCAATCAAGGGTACTACCTATAGCCAGACATAACTATTACACAAAAGGCGAGGTTATAGCAATACAAAGTCTCGGAGCTAACTTGATCACAGTGGGCAAGGCCAGAGATCATATCTTTCAACCCTGGCTCTGAAAGGGGCACTCACCACAGCCTCATCATAGACAGTTTGTCCAGTGTTCACTTGTGGGTCATTCCTCCCCCGTTCACCAGATGGACTTCCAGGACTGATCAAGATATCTTCTTGGAGATCACCTCGAGTTGTCACACTCTCAGACCCCTCAGGCCCGGGAGTTCAGATGAGGTCCTCAGCAGTGTTCTCACCATCCGGGTCAGAAACATTGAGTGGGTCACAAACCTCCTCAGAGACAGATGCCTGGTGGTAGCGCTTAATGGAGGAAATGTTCCAAGTCACCGACTTCTGTCCTTTTTGGTCAGTGATCATAGTTCCACGAATCCTCAGCACAGTCCAAGGCATCAGCACAAAAAAGGGAATTTTAACTTCCCACCTGAGCATCGGTTCCGAACCAGCACCTGATCTCCCACTTGGAGAGGCGATGAGCATGGCGTGAAAAATAATCAGCTGCATTTTGGGACCCTGACCGACATAGCAAGGTTAATTGGTATTCCTGTAATTGCAAAATTCACTTCTCTATCCTAGTAGGGGAGGTGGACATGGACCGGTGGAAAATTGCCTGTAATTGCAAAATTCACTTCTCTATCCTAGTAGGGGAGGTGGACATGGACCGTTGGAAAAGAGGTATCAGGGGCTTGTGGTCGGTTACCACTGTGAAAGGCTGGCCATACAGGTAAAGGTGGAAATGACGACAGCCCCAGGGTACAACAATGGCCTCTATGTGGGAGTAGCATTCCGTCTCCGTCGGGGCTCGGCTGGCATAGGCCACAGACGCCCACTCCCCCGTAGCACCATGTTGAGACAGAATAGCACCTAGGCCCACCGGGTGCGCATCAATCAACAGCTCAGATTAGTTTGCCAGATCAAAGTACCTCAACGTGGTATGAGCAGATAGTGCCTTCTTAGTAACACAGAAGGCTTCTTCTTGTGCGGATCCCCACTTCTAAGGAGCACTGGCCTTCGTCAGTGAGGGGAGCAGTAAGAGATAGTAGGTTCTGAATGAACCTTCGACTGTACGTGACCATCCCCAGTAAACTGTGGATACCGGTGTCAGATGTAGGTAGCTGGTGCCATTGGATGTCTTGTATTTTTTCAGGGTCCGGCATGACTCCTTTGTCGTAGAAGTGATGCCCAAAGAACGCAATGTGGGTTTGTAGAAAAGCACACTTTTCTCAATGCTGCCTGAGCCCATGTTCTTGTAAATGCTTGAACGTGGCACAAAGTCTCTCACGATGTTCCTCCACCAAGGGGGCATGTACCAGGATATCTTCACTCACATTGATGACTCCCTCCAGCCTGGCAGCACTCCCCTGATGTTGTCCTGAAACACCTCTGCAGCACTGGAGATCCCAAATTTGAGGTGTTTATACCTCCTAAGCCCCACATGTGTGGAAAATGTGGTTCAGGGTCAAGTAGGAGTTGATGGTAACCTGCCCTCAGGTCCACCTTTGACAACCACCTGGATCCGCTTACTTCCACCACATTATCACGAATGGTTGGGGTTAGGTGGCGTTTGTGACGGATGGCAGCAATGGGCAGCCTCATATTCACGCAGATCCTCACTTCACCAGGTTGCTTGGGTTTCCGGGTTACCACAATTGGTGAGACCCAGGGGGTGGGTCCTTTGACACATTCAATGATGTCTTCTGCCTTCCACTTTCGCAGCTCCTCCTCCACCTTAGGACACAGATTAAAAGCAATGCAGTGATGTTTCAGAACAAATGGTTGAATAGATTTGTCAATATGGAGATGTATCAACCTCACTTTCAGGCACCCAATTCCTGTGAACAGCTGGGACTGTTCGGCCACGAGCTCCTCAACACCCTCCTGATGTACACTAAATGCGAATGGAACGAGGCCCAACTTCTCTGCTGTCTGGCAACTTATAGCATGCCAGCATCAACTTTGGTGACGTAGACCTTGGCGCCTACTGTCTGGGCCTCATGCGTGATGTCTGTTCAGAATACCCCGGCCAGGGAGAGCGGAGTGGATGATCCAAAAGCAAACACTTTGGTGGTCGTGTGCAGCATCGGTTGTATTTAGACCGCCTTGAGCATTTGGAGAACCATTATGTTAATAGACGCCCGTGTATGTATTAGAGCCACCACAGGCTTTCCCCCCCACCTGTATGTTACATTTCGGGATGCACTTCCTGGGACAGCCACCCGGTTGCATGGCATGAATCACATGGACTGCCCCCTCAAGGTCATCGTCATCCATGTAGTCCTCTTCTGATGTACGTATCTGTGAAGCATGAACCGTCTTGTTCCTAGCAGACGTCTTCTGTGCTGCCAACTGGCAGACTTTAGCGAAATGATTAAGTTTGTTACAGGACGTACACCTCTTTCCTAGGGCAGGGCACTGACCCCAATGAGATTACAGCCCGCCACAAATATGGCAGGCCCGGGCTACTGTGTTTGGCTTTGGGAGTAATTTCTTTTTGTCTGGTTGAGATATGGTGACTGCGCTCACTGGTTCAGTTTTTACTGGCTGCTTCAGGGCTGCCTCCATATGAGCCACGCGTACCTTAGCTCTTTGGATCGTCCTAGAGTGAGCATGTTTACCATTGACATGCTGAGTACTTGTAGAATGTTTTCCTGCAGCTTCACAGAGTAACAGCCCTGGATGAATTGTGCCTGGATCTCTTCCTCCATGTCAAGCAGTGTACCCATGCTTGCTAACTCCCGGAGTCTCGCATAGAACATGTCCACCCACTCCCCTAGGAGCTGTTTGGCTTGTCGAAGAAGAAATTTCTCATAATCTGTGTTGGCTAACGGCTCAAAATGGGCAGGAAGGGCTCTTTTTAACAAATAATATATGAATAGAGGCCCCTCCTCTATGAGTGACTTGCTAATTTTGTGGATGGCTGCCTCCCCCCAGATGTAGAAGCATGGGACGGTGTCGACCACTGTTCAGATCCACAGTTGCGAAATATATTTCCAGTTTCTCAACCCAGTTTTTCCACCTGGCCGTCTGGGCAGAAGGTGGGCCATCAATTATGAAGGGTTCCAACGCCATTATGGATGACATGGTTTGTCACGAGGTGTGTGGGTACCATCTCCGATGATAATCCAGGGAATCAGGCCAGGCACGCTGCACAAATATAGGTACAAGTGAAGTGTTCCTTCCTCCTTTACTGTCCACTCTGCTTGGTGATATAATGTCCCATTTATTGTTCTGTGTTCATGTTTATTTCCCTGCACTCTGTCTTCAATTTGTATATAGTCAATGTAATTGACAGTTTCCTTCTTTAATTGTTCCTGTACAGGTTTTTTTCTTCTTATTTATTTGATGGGGGTCCCTTCCTTCCTCCTGCCTGGATCCCATATAGAGGGGTGAATTTCTTGCTGAATGTGCCTTGGCAACAGTTCCACTCCGAATGGGAAGCACCACGTCTCTTCTTCAGCATTAGGAGTCTCTCTGCACTTCTCATGCTCGCCACATCAGACAGCATCATTCCGGGGCCGCAAGGGGTCCTTCCTCAGTGCAGCCGCTGAGACACAGCCTCCCAGGTTGCAGCGCACCACATACCCGCCACAACTTGGGGGAGAAAGGAGGGGATGCACTCTCCGTCAGCAGTGCTCCCGAACCACAGAGCCAGAACAGAGTGGAGATGGGGAACAGGCGGCCGCAGCTCGCCACCTGCCACAGGACGCCGGCATCTAGGAAGCACAATGGATTCACCACAAAGGGGGCTCCTGGGACACTGCCGGAGAGCCAGGGGCCAAGCGCCGTGGGAAGCATGGTAAGGAGGTGTGATAAGCGGCTAGGCGGGGGATCCCACCTTCGTCATCAATTTGTTAAGTTCAGGGCAACAGCCCAATAACGCAGCAGTAGCAAAACTCAGGACACAAAGTGCATTTCAGAACTCCCTTGGCGTGAAACCACAAGACCATTTATTTCCACGCCCCTTATGTCAGGGACATACCATTGCTCCTTCCAGAGCAGGGAAAACTACAACCAGAAAGGGGAAAGGAACTCCTCGCAACGTAACAGGCACCATATGTTTATAAAAAGACTCTATCATTTGCGTAATTCAATTATAAAGGTCCCCCCTCAGGTTTTCTGATTTGTAGAGGGGCAGGGAACTTATATATGTTTTGTCGAACTCACCTAATAGACGTCATATTATGAACATCCGATTTTCACAAGTGAACACCCAAAATTAAATGTGTTACTGAATTTTACAAACAGAAAGCTGCACAAGGCGCATTATTCCACTGAGCTGCTTGACAATGGATATTTTAAATACAATACATTGCATTTTCTGTGTCCTGCTAATTTGTTTTCCGAGCCTTGTATTTTCTTTTTTTTCAAGTTGGTCAGTCGATGGCTATTGTCATTCTAACAGCCCTATCTTTGTTCAGTTGAGACAAAAGACAATATTTTAGGATCCAACTGTTCTCCGTTAGAGACAACTGTACATGCTGAACAGCCGGTTCATTGAATCATACCCATTCTACTGTGTAAATGAACTGCTCTCTGCGGTTAGCACACATTCACCGTGTCTCAAAACAAACTGTGACCTTATCCCACCTCACTTTAAAAGTACTTTATAGTTTCGACGCACACACAGAATTGGTCAGAGCTACATAAATATCCCAATGAGGTTCACTATAAGTATGGCCACTGGAATTATGTATTTTCACATAATAATAGATTTGCACCTTTTGCCACATAATCCATCATTTTTTTTAACACAAACCTTATTGCGTTTTACATTTTCCAATTACATCAGGATGTGCTACTAGTGATTAAACACAGATAGTAATAATGGCACAAAACATGTCTCGAGCTAATCAGTCACATAGTATAAAACATACTGTATTGTCCTGAATAGATAAAAAATACATATGTAAACACAACAGTAAACCTGCTACCCCCTTCCTAACAACAACAGCCTGACATACATGTGTTTCCTTTATAGGAACCTGGGGAGTTTTACCGCATAAGGAATACAGTAATCATAGGGACCCGGCTGGTATGTTAAATGACCTACTCGAGTAGAGTGTACCAATTACGAAGTAGTCAGAAAATGCTATTTAAGGCCTTAGCACTAGTACAGGCACCTCACCCATAAAGTCGTGGCAGGCTCCATGGTGGGGCATTGGTCTAGGTCTAAGGTCCATGGATAAACCTTGGGTTGTCCTAGTGTGTACTATCATCTTCACTGTCCCATATGTTACGTTTTTCTAGGATAGTGCCCCATTCTAGAGCTATTGGTTGTTTGTGGTATCCCTTGTATTCTTCTTGGCGGATTGCAGCAATCTCTCAAAGTGGGAGGATACCTTAGCTGATTTGGTCCCTGGATACAAGCCCAATATGCAATGTTCTAATGTGCGCCAGTGATCTCTTCCCATCACTCTTAATAATGTTGAGGCTGATGGGAAGATCAATTAAAGATCAAATTAATTCTGTGTGGCATGAGGTAAGCTCTGTGGAATATAGAAAATTCTGTGGAATTTGTTTTGGGTATTGTAAGAGGAAGGACCATTCTGCCTCTGTGTATGCCCTATCAATGTCGATCTCCCGTCTATGCTTGAAGGAGTCTAGAGGGATTCCCAAGTGTGTTCTAAATCCTTTATATAACCTTTTGATCAGGTGCCTTCCGTGTCCCATAGAGTGGAGTGCTTTTAGTAGTTCATGCGTTACAGGGGACCAGTAGTAGCGTACATAGCCAATTATACTACCATGTGTTAAAAAGAGTGTGTCTGGCAGACCATGTGTCTGTGCAAACTCTAGGTGGGGAATCAATACTACATCTGTGAATAGGGAGCCCACAGTCAATTTTATCCCTTGATTCCAAGGACGCAGCATCCTAGTAGTGAGAGTTCCAAAGGAAATAGAGAGACCACACAACGGTATATTTGGAGCGTCTGGGGTTGGTGAGAGCGTATAGTTCATTGTAAGCTTCCAATATGAGAGTTCTATTTTTAACAACAGTGGACTGCTTGGAGGTGAAGTGGGGTCCGGACATAGTAATCTATGCAGACTTCCACTTTGGAGCACACAGGAAGTGTATTCATTCTCTACCCAATTGTGGACTGCCATCCAATATGCCAACCATTGTAACTGACCTGCTATGCAATAGGATTTCAGGTCTGGGTCACCTATTCTGCTCTTATCAGATGATAATTGTAATTTAATTAGGCTAATTCTACGGTGACCCGTGACCCATATCAGGTCAATTAGCAGATATCAACTGTTGCATAATCTGCAAATTAAAAAAAAAAAAATGGCTTTAGCTCAAATGGTTCAAATGTTGCTTCCACACAGTGTAAGGCCATTTGCAAAGGTTGATTGCTCACCTTTCTGTTGCTTATTGCTATATTTGGGTGTTAATCTGGCACTAAGGGGAGTCCAACCAATGCTCAGACCATGTTAACAAGTGTAAAAATGACAAAATAGAGCATTACATTACGTACATAATTTGCCTTTAGTTGTTTTATAATATACTCAGCCCTGTTGCATAATTTCTCTGGCACTGTCAGTTTTTTGCAATTTGCCTGATGCCACTTCTGTGCATGGACGCTTATCACACATTGTTTTTGCTATTCACCCCCAGCTTCTGAATAACGTTTTTGGCAATTTCAAAGTATTGAACATCGTTGCCAGCAAAACATTACCAACAGAATTAAGCATTGCCAGCTCCTCAAAGAGCGCTGGATTCAAGTTTGCTGAAAACTCATAAACGGTATAACAAAATGATTGAAGCAATCTTACAAAGTACAACACTTATTTGAAATTGTCAATGATGTCCATAAGATTATCCTCCTTACAGTCTGTCCATGCATTCAGGACAATATTGAATGCCCACTATTGATCACTGATCTTTGCCCATGATTTCAGTACTTATTATATCTCATGACACCTAATCTGATGGTTGAAACTCTTTTGGAAGTTGTTGTCATAAGGGAGCGGTATGGATTTTAATGTACAATGTGACATATAATAGAAGCGTTGCCATCATCTCAGCCAATTCTGGAGAACAGCGCAGAATGCCAATATGCACATTGTAGAGCCACATGTACCTATCCATTGTGCTAACACTGCTCAATCCATGCTTTAATGGTTGGTGGGCGCCATGCAGTTGGCTGGGTGCCATGCAGTTGGCAGCAGCCTGCACTTAGCTGGTGGTGGCCTAAGGCAGTCAAGTACCCCCTCCAGCAGTAGTGTTTGAGCCAGGTGGTGAAAACTGGTCGCAGCTAGACTACCCTGTGGCTTCCAAGGCTATTGGCGGGGTTTGGTGTTAGATCAGTTTCACTGTCGGTCAGAGCTGGGATTAGAGCTTTTTAAATTGAAGCCTCGCAGACAGTTGGGGGTAGATTTATGAAAAGTGGTGCTGCAATTAGTGCAGTGCCACTTTACTTGCGCCCCTTAGCGCCCCCTAACGCCATCACGTTCGCGCCATACTTAAAATACGGTGCACCATGGCGGTAGTCAGGGGTACTAGTGTCATAATTCTTTACGTTCGTTTGGCGCTTTGCAGAATTAGCGTCAAAAATGTTGACGCTAACCCTACAAAGCACCCAGGGGCCCTTTGAAAACAATGGGAGCCTCCCTTTAAAGCCTGCTTTTAGCACGCATTAAAACAGCTGATAAAAATGATGCAAAGAAATCTTTGAACCATTTTTTTGCCCCCCCTGTGCCAGAACACCCCCATGGCACACATTATGCCTGGCTAGGCATAATGTGGCACAAGGTGTTACAAAGTGGCACAATGCAAGCATTACACCACTTTGTAAATATGGTGTGGCGTTTTCGGCCTTTCAACACCACATTAGTGTAAAAAAATTACCCTAATGTGTCTTTGGAATGGTGCTAGGCTCTTTTAAATCCGGGCCTTGGTTTGCTAACACCATCTTGGGGACATTCATAAAGGTTCCCTGGGAATTTCTCCCATTGCTTACTATTGGCTTTGTGTTTTGTAACTCAAATTAGCTTGCTTTCTGTTTGCTGGCTTTATTGGTTTTAGGCAGTCCAGCTTGAGTTTGTCCCTTCCCTTGTCCAAATCCGATTTACTGCATTCTTCCACTGGTAATAAATTTATGTAAACATGCCTTTAAATCTTGTTCTTATCTTGTCACATATGCTGTGCATTTAAAGACAGAGGTCAATTGTAGGCTCCACCTTCCAGGAAGCTTGGTCTTTACTTTTCTTTCTCTGGCTTCAAAGTAAGAGGATTTATGTGACAATCATGCTGACTTCTCTGGGTGTGCTGTTTGATGCTATTTTTTTCTAACACAAAACAAAATTTAAATGTCTGTAAATTAACTTGGCAGATAATTCAGACTATATCAGAATAAGTGATGCACAAGAGAAGTACATTGTTGATAATTCTGAAGAGTGGTGGAACCAAAACTAATCAATAGGTGGTGACATTTCCACACATTATCGTTTGTTTGCTGTTTACTTCTATCAGTAATGTTGTCATTTCAATTGAAATGTGTTGTTTGTAATGGCAGTGTGCTACCATACCATGCATACTTCACTTTACCCTACTCAACTCTGTACCACTCCATGCCACTGCACTCTACTCTGCACCATTCCAAACTATGCCATTTCACACCACTCCACACTGCGACACTGCATTCTGCAGAACTCCACTCTTTGCCACTTCACTCAATGCCTCTCTGTTCTACACCACTCCACTCTATACCGCTCCACTGTACCCCACACTACTCTACTGTCCATCGCTGCACTTTATGCTAATCCACTCTAATCTACTCTGAAGCACTTCACTATATGACACTGTACTCTATGACACTTCACTCTACTCTGAAATATTCTACTCCTCACCACTTCACTGTACTCTGAAACAGTCTACTCTATGCTACTGCACTCTACGCCACTGTATTTCACTCCGTGCTATTCCACTCTACTCCACTCCACGCCACTGCAGACTACCCTACTACACAGTACACTTCTCTATTCTATATCACTGGTCTCTACGCCACTGGACTCTACCCCAATGCACTCTACAAACCAGAACACTCTTTGCCACTGCACTCTGTGCCAGTCTACTCTGTACCACTGTACTCTATGTCACATTACTCTGCACCACTCTATGCCACTGCACTCTACACCACTATACAACATTGCACCCTAAGTCGCTTTACTCTTCACCACTCCACGCCACTCTACTCTACTCTACTGCACTCTACGACACTCTACTCTGCACCACTGCACTCTGCTCTGTACCACTCAACTCTTTGCCACTCTACACCACTACACTCTATAGCAATCCACTCTATGACACTATAATCGACTGTGCCTCACTGCTCTCTGACACTGCATTCTATGCCTCTCTACTCTACTCCATTCTACTCTTCTCTGCACCACTATACTCTATGCCAATACACTCTACCCCACTCCACTATGCACTACAGCACTCTTCTCCCCTGCACCACTCTACTCTACGTCAATGTACCCTACTTCACTGCATTCTATGCCAGTGCACTCTATCGCTCTACTCTGCAAAAGTGCACTCCCCACCACTGAATTTAACACCACTCCACTCTGCACCACTGCGCTCTATGCCATTCTACTCTACACCTATGTACTCTACTCTGCACCACTCCACTCTAGCCTGCATTACTCCACTCTATGCCACGGCACTTTATGCCGCTCTATGCCACTTTTTTCCCTGTATATAAACAGTTTTGTTCATCATTTAAATCTGTGTGACAATGACGCCCCTAAGCTAACATCTATGAAAGTGCCAGCTCTTATGTTCGTGGATGACACACTCCTCTTTTCTAAATCACCATGGGGTTACATAGGATCCTTGACCAATTCAGTAATTTCTGTGTGCTAAGGGGACTTGAAATTAATTTGAGTAAAACAAAATGTACGCTATTCAATCCCTGACGGTCAACACATCCAAAACTCATTTTAAATGGGACCCCATTAGAACAGGTAAACACTTTGGCTACCTCGGTATCACCCTTAGCGAGCAGATGGATTGGACAACACATATCACTAAGCAAAGACTTAAATTAGAGCATTATACTGGTGGGCTCCTAAAGGTGCATTCAGAGTATTTTTCTAACCCTATTTCCCCAGCTATTAAGATCTATGTACTTCAAGTGCTGGGGGCTGTATTGTACAGGGCTAAGCTTTGGGGTCACAAGCCAGCGAAAACCCTTGCCTTATATGAGAATCCTTTTTGCAGCAATTATTGATCTTTCCAGTCAGTACACCATTTGTTCCGTTTAGGCTTGACCTTGGGGTTTCATCAATTGTTAGAGGGATTGCCTTCAGGCCAATACTTTATTGGAGAAGAATATGGGTCACCCCTGAGCTGATCTCATACAGGGGAGGACTGGAAGAAATACTCTGTATCCAGGGTGCTGGCAAATTACCTTGGGTTAGTTTTGTCAGACAGACACTGAAAAAATATGGAGAAAGGTAGCCTGTGGGATGATCCTAGTAGGGCCTGTTTACGTTCTTCTAATCCCGAAGTAAAAAAGGGCTACACAATTCTCAAGTTAAACCTGCTTTTGGCCAGCTCCGCATTGGGATCACTGACAGTTTTTTATTGCATAAGGATTTCTGCACATTTGAAGGATTTGTGGATGAAATAGAATCAAACTTGGCCAAGAAATTCTATTTTCAATTCAGGTTTGGTACCCTTCCTTTGGCTCATATTCTGTAAATGGACAACATCCGGGGCCATTGAAAAAAAGGTTTGCCCTTCATGTGATGGATCTAGTCAGTGCTTAATTTGTAAATAAAAAGGTGCCGGTGCCCCAAGCCCTCCTCTTAAACACGCGGCTGCTGCAATTAAATGTGTGAACACTGAATACTGAGGCAGCATCATCTTGCAGCCATCCCGGGCCACTTCAATCCATATAAAGTCACTCCCTGCCCCTTCAGCTCACTCTTGCAGCTTTCTGCTTTCTTCCTTTGCTACGCTTTTTCGATTTTCCCTTCCTCCGTCTTTCCCATGTGTGTCTTTTGCTCATAGCAAATGCTTGACGCAGAAGAATAAGCCCCGGCCATCACAAATAAGTGCCGGTGCTCAGCACCGGAAACAACAAGCACAACTTAAGCACTGGATCTAGTGAAACGGAAGTCCGTGTTCTTTTTTTCTGCCATGCTTATAGCATGAGTAGAAGAAAATGTATTGCCCCACGTGTAGGAACCTTGGGACCATTCAGTATAATAAGGCATACAGAAATTTAAAAACTGATACTAGCCAATCCACAGTATTTGCGGTATCAAAATATGTATTTGCAATGTGATGCACAAGAACTAAATCAGCCCCATCAAAAGCTGATGTATAAACTGTCTAATAGTTTCCTCTTTGACTTCATTTATTTGAAAAGAAATGGGTTATAGTCATTGGTATATAATGTGCTTAGTAATGGATGAATTGTGACTCAACTAATGCACAAGGATGTAATATGCCTTTTTCATAGTGTACAATAGAGGAGTGGCTGTGGATTCTTTACTGTATAATTTTAGCATATTAGGACTGATTAAATATGTATATAACAATGATTTTATTCCTCTCTAAAAATGTATTTTACCTTATTGAATATTGATTCATCATCGTTTAATTTCACGCCACCAATTTCAAAGTACCCAATAATATTGAGGCTGTAAATCGAATTTAATATTAATTTTAATCTACAATTTTAATTGTTTCAATGGTGTGCAGTAAATAGGTTGTTTGATCTTGCCTACTAGTGCACAACAAACCTACTGTACCAAGTGTAGCTATTTGTTTACTTGTCTTTTATTGTGAAATGCTGAAATAAAGAGTATTGATGATGATGATAATTTGCAGTTTGAAGCATACATTGGCAATGGCAACGGGTCTTACGTTGTTCACCTACTGGTTTTGCCAAGGCTTTTTTGCTGATGCTTTGCAGAAAATGAGCAAAAATCAAGCCATTGGTAAAGCCAATAGCTCTGGCACTGGCTGCCATCCTTTTGCCTTTGTCAATGCATGTTTTGCCATTTTTTAAAATAAAACTTTGATGATGAAGCTGCCATCCCAATGTAAAAAACCACTGGCTAAAAGCAAAAATATTTTTGATCTCAAAAAGTACATAGTGCCATTGTAGTTCTTGACACAGAAGGAAACTACTTTGTGTGCAGATGTGCTACTGTGAAAGAGCAGAGTGCTGTAATTTACAGTGAATTTTGCCAATGGCTGAAGTGGGCTGACCCATTACCTCGTTCTGTATACCATAGTGGGTGAAAAAAATGGGAATGAAATAACAACAGACCAATAGATGAAGAAGGCTGCCCGATGGCCCCTCTAAGTAAGTCAATTATAACTTGAGCATGCTTGGGCATGCCAGAGTAATGATGGAGGCACTATTTTATCATTTTTTGTTTACCAATCAAAGATAGCAGACACCATTGTTAAAAAGAACCATTTCATGGTAAGAAAGCACTTTCTCAGTTGCAAAATGGCCCTGCAGCAAATGGCAGCTACCAGACCATTTAAAAATTAAAAAAACGTTTGACACCGTGGAGGGGTGGGAGGGGAGAAGCAATGGGAAGTTAAACAATGGGGAGTGGGTGTGAGGGGGAAGCAAAATGGAGTTGGGTAAAGTAGCATACAAGCGAGAGAGCAACACTGAGTATGGGGGAGAAGCACACAAAAGAGAGAGTAGCATTCAAAGGAGAGAGCAACACATGACTGGGAAACCCATGCAGTGCTTATCCAAAAGGGAAAAAAATAGTTATCTAAAAGTGAGCAGTGGAAGGGTACCAATCATGAAACCATCTGATCAAAAGGATAGTAAATAGGCTTTTTTCTAGGGGATGGACATACAAAAGAAGAGGAACACAAGTCATTGAACAAGAATCAAGCAAAGTGACAATAGAGTAAACCAATGGTAAGCAATGGGTTGGACTTAAGCTGACTGTGCATTTTTATCAAGTCCACAATAGCTCTTTCTCAGACAGACAACCTACACTATCTGGGAAGTTAAATCTAAAAATAATCGATGGCCGTTCAGTGCAGTGGGGAACTGTATCCACTCAGCAACTGTATGCCCTTTTCCTGCCATGAGTCACCACCTAACTGAACAGAGATTCTTGTGGTCTACACAGTACCCACCCAAGCAAGACATCCTGGCTTTGTCTGGCTGGGCCTTGTGCTCTCATTGTTTGCTTGACTCCACCATACACTGCCCACCTGTTTTGTCTACTACCACCCTCCATAACACTACATCTGATCACCCACCCACCCTACTCTAAGATGGTTTCATATGATCACATGCACACACATGTGTGTACTGAGAGAGTGGTGCTACTGTCTAACTTATCCCATTATGAGCACACATGTACCCTGTTGCAGAGTGGACCCTTAATAAATTGTTTATGGATTGTGAAGGACTTATAAATTAAGTGGACATTTAAAACACATTAGCCCCATTTACTTTTGAATGTAGCATGAGTCAGTAGCATTTCACTGTAAGTCTGTAGCGCCTTTCTGTATACCTACTGTAGGCCAAATTAATGAATTTGCATTGGCTGAACTCGGAGAAGAGTGTTTCATCTCTTTCTGTAGGTAAAGAATGCCCACAGTGCAAATATAACATTAATTGCACCACATTTGCACTTACTCATGTACTTTGAATGTTGGTCATATTTCTCTCAGTCAACTGTTAATTAGAATTGGGCTTTGAACTAATCTCCTGATCCACGTTAATTACTCTCTCTGCCAGTAGGATTATCCAAGCTCTCTCCCCCTGAAGGTCCCAACTGAAGTGGATAAACCTATTCCTGGGAAAGGAAAAGGGTTGAGGCAGAATTTGCCCAGGTATCCTCTATTGGATCTTTCTTTGGGGTTGAAACGTTGACATTAATTTTTGTGGATTATTCCTTAATGAAATGAGTGACTTCTGGACACCTGGACTGAAGGGGTCCCTTTGAAGATCACTCTTTTTGTTTATTTTTTTAACCATAAATTGTATATATTGTACACAAAACTTGGCACCTTATATATTTACACTAATCACGTTTCACTGCACCGTTATCTTTGGAGCACCTTAGTATGGTAATTCATGTTAATAATTGAATAAAATGATACTTTTCTAAGTTCCTTCAGCCGTGTGCTTTCTTAAAAATAAATTGTTTGCCATGGGAGTCAAAGGCTACACTTGCCCCTTGGGGCCAGAAATGTCTTATTAGATTTACATACCCGGGTCCTGGGGTTACTCGGTTTGCCTCATTTTCTCTATGTACTAGAGGTAAGTTCAGCACCTGTTACACCGCACCACTTCCTTTCAATTAGACTCCTGGGGAGGGTGAGAGCCCCAAGGAGCATTGTGGTGCACCTTCCTCAGTGCCCATGCCCATGTCCTTGGGTAGCAGGAAGCACACTTCTCTTCAATGCCCAAAAATGCAGATGTAGGTGGAAGAGTAGAGGCTCATGTGCTAACTTCCAGTCAGGTGAAGGGAGCAGGCAAGTCCGCAAAGGCTGTGGGGCTCCCTGGTAGCTCTCTGCAATCCTAATATGGGTGCCCCACTTCGGCCTGGGGCACTGTTGGAAAATGGGTTATTGGTAGGGCAGGTAGGTACCTACACCTAGCAACAAGCCACTAACCTCCACATAGGTACAGTTAGGTCTCAGTAAATTAATCCCAGCTCTACCCTTGGTAGCTTGGCATCGAGCGTCAAGGCTTAACTTAGGAGACAAAGTGTAAAGCATTCAAATATCACAAAACAGTAATTAAATAAAACACAGGAAACAGTTTAAAAATCCAAAACCAATTTATAAAAATAGCTTATATTTTTATCTTTAAAATTACATAAAAACGATTAAAATCGGTTCAGGGGAACCGGAGATATGAATTTTTAAAGTATTATTATTTTCTAGCGCTTAGAAACAAAAAGCGCCAATCGGGTCATCTGGTTGCACTAGGACCGGGGCAAAGTCAAACTTTCAGGCCGACCGCGATGGACCCCTGCTCGGCTACAAGTCGCGGGAGGCCTCGGTTAAAAAGTTACCTTCTGACTTAGTCTTTATTTTGAAGTTTTTCTACACCGGGACGAACCTGCCAGTTGAATCCGACCTCCTGGAGCCCTTGTCTGGATACGCGAAGTCGGTTTCCTCGGTGGTGATTTTTACCTTCGGACTTAGTCGTTTTTTCGAGATGAAAATCCTTCGACCGGGGTAAACCTGGATCTTGATCCGACGTCCATGGAGCCCTTCTCGGATACCATGGCTGGGAGGTCCCGGTCAACTTTTTACGTTCGGACTTAGTCTCTTTTTTGGATGTTTTTCTTTACCGGGACGAACCACGAAGTCAGGCCGGGTCGCGGTTGAGGCAAGCCGGCTAGAATTTCCGCGTCGGGTCGGTCACTTTATGGAGCTTTTTTCAAAAATTCTCCAATCTTTTCCAAACTTCTGGGGCTTCACCCAGATGTTCTTTCAAGGTTCTTTTGGGGTCCACAGCTCACCCCAAGGGTCTAGAAGTTCTGTGATGGTCCTTGGGGGTGCGGACTTCAACTCCCAGAATGCACCTGGCGCAAACTCCTTTTTGGCCACTGGGCAGTGGTCAGCTGGTCGCTTCTTTCAGGAGTTGGTGCAGGGGACTCTGGTTAGCAATTTTTCACCTGTAGCAAACAGGGAGTCCCTCCTTGAACCAGTTGAAGCCAGGCAAAGTCCTTCTTGTGGTGAAGCCCAAGTGTGCAGCTGGTGCAGTCCTTCTGAGTGCAGGTTCCAGGTGCAGGCCAGGGGTCCAGCAGGGCAGTCCTTCTTCTCCTTTAGTTCCTTTCTTGTTGAAATCTGGTAGGGATCTGAGGCGTGGGTGCAGGTCTGCCAGTTTTATCCTTGCTCCTGGGTGAAAAGCAGGGGGGCCCTGGTTCTCCAATCAGGGACAGGGTCGTCCCCCTGTGATGACCACTTCCTGGGAAGTGTGGCAAAAATCCATCCCAGAAGGCAACAGTCTCTAAAAATCCAAAATGGATGAATCTGATTTTTGGAGGAGAGATCTGGCTGAGCCCACCCACTGGTGTGGCTAAAAATCATAAACACACCCCTCTCCTGCCCTCTCCTAATATAATCAAGGGGGCACCTAGCTGTCTGGGGTTGCAGGATGTGGGGGTGTTGCTGGGTGCTCCAGATGTCCTTCTCTGCCTTTGAAGACCAGTTTGGCAGCCCTCCCCCTTCCGGCCTCACCATCTGCTGAGGGGAGATTCTCTCCCCCAAGCACATTCCTTTGTGTGAAGCCAGGCCACTTCACACCTCATTAAAGTAGCCTGGCAGAAGCTGCTGCAGGCTGGCCAATCAGAGCACAGCAGCAAAAACAATGCAGAGCTGAAATTGGCAACTTTTTAGGTAAAGTCTAAACTTTTTACCTGCACTAGTTATATTAAATCCAACAACTGGAAGTTGTGGGATTTATTATAACAATCAATTTGATACCAAATTCTTGGTATGTAACATTTAAGGAGACTTTAAAATTTAAAATAAAGTCTGCCCATTCTAGCCTATGAAGGCCATTTACTTCAATGAGGGAAAAACGAATTTGGCTGTTTTTACCTCACCAGGGCTTATAAATCTATTTTTATAAAGTCCCTGCTTATAGTTACATGGCACCCAGCCCTAGGGGCACATAGGGCACACCTTAGGGGTGACTTATATGTAAAAATAAGGTAGTTTAAGACTTTGGAAGTACCTTTAATTCCAAAGTCGAATTTGCATATAACTTTAATTTAAAAGCAGCCAGCAAGGCAGGCTTGCTTTTAAAATGACACTGGGCACCTCAGCAATGCACCTAGGTGTGCACCACCTATGCTGTGGTCCCTAAACCTACATGCCCTACCATATACTAGGGACTTATAGGTAGGTTAACTTAGCCAATTATAATTAGCCTAATTTGCATATCCATTTTACACAGAGCACAGGCCCTGGGACTGGTTAGCAGTACCCAGGGCACCATCAGAGTCAGGAAAACACCAGCATAAAGTGGAAAATGGGGGCAAAAAGTTATGGGGCCTCTGCAATCAGCCCTAGTTTCTCACACAACCCCCCCCCCCAGCCCACACGCCCAGGAGACTCAGCCCAACCCTGGGAGAGTCTTCCTGGCTTGTTAGGCGAGGAAGACAGTGAAGAAAACTGGCTGTCCCTTTGCAGGGCCTACTCTGCCTTATATCCTCCTGTCAGGGTCACTCCCTCTGGGTAGTGAAGCCATCCCAACAGTAAAAGGACCCAACTCAAACTGAAACTTCCCTCTAGGGGGGTCTTCCTCCTCTCTCTCTGCCAACTTGGGTAGTGAGGTGCCCACCTCCCCTACTCCTAACTTTGCTAGGGCAACACCTAGCTTACCCAAAGAGGTCACCCAACACTTAAGCAACCCCACCATGACCAACAGGGTCAGGGGGCCTACTTTGCTATTGGCCTTGGGGTCTGCCTCCCAGGCCAAGTACAGTGCTGCCAGGAAGGCTAGCACCCAGCAGAGGCTACTGACAGCTGTCAGTACCCAGAACCACACCCTAAGCTCTCCACTGACAGGTGGCTGAGCTGCTTTAGGGGCATCTTTGGGGTCCTGGCACCCCTCTTGCTGTCTAGAGTGGGGGGCTACCACCTCCTGTGGCAGACACCCTTCTTCCACTCTCCCTTCTGTCAGTGCAGGGGCAACACCTTGCATCTGGACAGCTGCCTGACTACTCAGGACTTCCTTGGGGTCAGGTGAGGCCTCACCAGTGCCAACTCTGGGCTCCCCCCTTACTGGGGCAGAAGGCCTTTGGCTCCCTGGAACTCTCTTTAAGAGTGGCCTACCCTTCCTTTTCTTTTTTCCTTTTCTTGGGGACCCCTGTCTCCTAACTGTAGGGACTGACTCCCCAGGACTTTGGGTTGGGGGGGCGCCCTGGGTGACCACCCCATCTGGGACCAGACTCACCTCTGGGAGGTCATTGCCCAGGATACAATCTAGGGGGAGGTCAGCACTGACTACCACCCTAATCCAGTCAAGGATACCCTCCCTCTCTAGGGGCACTATGGCTACAGGTTTGGAGGTGACCTCCCCTGTGGCTATCCTGACTTTCTTTGTCTTTCCTGGGACATACATGTCTGGGGTCACTAACCGGTCACTCACTATAGTGTGACTGGCACCGGTGTCTCTCAGGCCAGTGGTAGGGATCCCATTCACTTGAATGTGGTGGAAGTGCCTACTCCCACCCTCAGGGATCACCAGCTTACCATCTGGTCCTGTCTCCCAGCACAATGCTAGGAGGACTTCATCATCTGAGGAATCCTCCTCTATGGCTACACTGGACAGCCCAGTGCTAACCACCTTCTTTGGACAGGCTGCATCTCCTCTGAAGTGACCTGTCTGCTGACAGTCAAAGCAAGCCCTACTGTCCAAGAGTTTTTTTAACCCTGGGTCTCCCTGTCTCTGCTTGTCAGAGTGGGAGTGGGATTTACTCTCCTCCTTCTTAGGGTTCTGGGGTACAGAGGGAGTCTCTGTGGTGGGCTTACCACCTCCCTCCTTAGGTTTTTGGGGACCTGTCCCCCCCTTCTTGGAGTCTCCCCCCTGGGACTTGACAACCACCCTGGTTCTCAACCACTCATCAGCTGCCTCCCCTAGCTCTCTAGGGTTGGTCAGCTTAGAGTCCACTAGATGCTGGCGTAACCTTTCTTGGATACAATTGGTCAAGATGTGCTCTCTCATGATCAGATTGTATAACCCCTCATAAGTATTTACTTTGTTGCCAATAATCCAGCCCTCTAGTGCCTTTAGTGAGGTGTCCACAAAGTCAACCCAAGACTGGGTACTGACCTTCTGGGTGTCCCTGAACTTCATTCTATATTTCTCTGGGGTCAGACCAAACTTCTTGGTTAAGCACCTCTTCATACTAGGGTATGAATCTGCCTCCTCCCCCCTTAAGGTCAGAAGCCTATCCCTCCCTGAGTTGGGGACCAACTCCCACAAAAGGGAACCCCAGTATTGAGGCCTAACCCTTCTCATTTGGAGTGCCCTCTCAAAGGCCCCCAGCCACTTATCTATGTCATCCCCCTCTACATAAGCAGGAACCACCCCCTTGGGTAATCTGGGGCAAACTTCCCCACCCATGGACACCTCGGCTTCTTTATCGCTGCTTCCATCTCTTTTCTGTTTGTATGCCCACTTTTTCTTTTCTAGGGCCAGCTTCTCTGCTTCCAAAGCTATGTATGCTAGCTGGGCCTCCAGCTCTCTTTCTCTGATGGATGGGTTCTCTCCTCCTGAAGGGACCCCCTTCCTACCACTAGCTTTGGGTCTGCCCCTAGTGACTGTATCTACTGAGGACCGTTCTTCCTCTTCCTCACTTAGGCTCGGATGCCTTCCCTCCCCTGAGTGGTTAGAGTTAGCATCTTCCCCTTTTTCTTCCTCCTCTGGAGCTTCCTCTGTCTCTACCTCTTGGGCCTCAGCCCATGCTGTCAGGGATTTAATCAGGATTTGCTTCCTGAGATCAGTGGTTGCAGGCAACCCTCTCTCAATACACAACCCCCTAAGCTGGACTACTGTCAGTGTGGGTAGGCTAGCCAGATCAAGCTCCATGGTTCCCTAGTTTTGTGTCAACAAAAACTTTTTGCAAAAATTGGTAACAAGAATTTAGAAAAATTACAAAAATTCAATAATTGAAATTAATCCAAATTAATTTAAAAAAAAAAAAAAAATTAAAAATTAAAAACAATTTTTGCACTAGGACATTTTAAAGGATTTTTAAATTTGTTCTACTCAAAACTGTAACGTGATATTGAACACAAGTACAGGATCCCACCGCTGCCACCAATTATGTTGGAAAATGGGTTATTGGTAGGGCAGGTAGGTACCTACACCTAGCAACAAGCCACTAACCTCCACATAGGTACAGTTAGGTCTCAGTAAATTAATCCCAGCTCTACCCTTGGTAGCTTGGCATCGAGCGTCAAGGCTTAACTTAGGAGACAAAGTGTAAAGCATTCAAATATCACAAAACAGTAATTAAATAAAACACAGGAAACAGTTTAAAAATCCAAAACCAATTTATAAAAATAGCTTATATTAAAAATGACACAAAAACGATTAAAATCGGTTCAGGGGAACCGGAGATATGAATTTTTAAAGTATTATTATTTTCTAGCGCTTAGAAACAAAAAGCGCCAATCGGGTCATCTGGTTGCACCAGGACCGGGGCAAAGTCAAACTTTCAGGCCGACCGCGATGGAGCCCTGCTCGGCTACAAGTCGCGGGAGGCCTCGGTTAAAAAGTTACCTTCTGACTTAGTCTTTATTTTGAAGTTTTTCTTCACCGGGACGAACCTGCCAGTTGAATCCGACCTCCTGGAGCCCTTGTCCGGATACGCGAAGTCGTTTCCTCGGTGGTGATTTTTACCTTCGGACTTAGTCGTTTTTTCGAGATGAAAATCCTTCGACCGGGGTAAACCTGGATCTTGATCCGACGTCCATGGAGCCCTTCTCGGATACGATGGCTGGGAGGTCCCGGTCAACTTTTTACGTTCGGACTTAGTCTCTTTTTTGGATGTTTTTCTTTACCGGGACGAACCACAAAGTCAGGCCGGGTCGCGGTTGAGGCAAGCCGGCTAGAATTTCCGCGTCGGGTCGGTCACTTTATGGAGCTTTTTTCAAAAATTCTCCAATCTTTTCCAAACTTCTGGGGCTTCACCCAGATGTTCTTTCAAGGTTCTTTTGGGGTCCACAGCTCACCCCAAGGGTCTAGAAGTTCTGTGATGGTCCTTGGGGGTGCGGACTTCAACTCCCAGAATGCACCTGGCGCAAACTCCTTTTTGGCCACTGGGCAGTGGTCAGCTGGTCGCTTCTTTCAGGAGTTGGTGCAGGGGACTCTGGTTAGCAATTTTTCACCTGTAGCAAACAGGGAGTCCCTCCTTGAACCAGTTGAAGCCAGGCAAAGTCCTTCTTGTGGTGAAGCCCAAGTGTGCAGCTGGTGCAGTCCTTCTGAGTGCAGGTTCCAGGTGCAGGCCAGGGGTCCAGCAGGGCAGTCCTTCTTCTCCTTTAGTTCCTTTCTTGTTGAAATCTGGTAGGGATCTGAGGCGTGGGTGCAGGTCTGCCAGTTTTATCCTTGCTCCTGGGTGAAAAGCAGGGGGGCCCTGGTTCTCCAATCAGGGACAGGGTCGTCCCCCTGTGATGACCACTTCCTGGGAAGTGTGGCAAAAATCCATCCCAGAAGGCAACAGTCTCTAAAAATCCAAAATGGATGAATCTGATTTTTGGAGGAGAGATCTGGCTGAGCCCACCCACTGGTGTGGCTAAAAATCATAAACACACCCCTCTCCTGCCCTCTCCTAATATAATCAAGGGGGCACCTAGCTGTCTGGGGTTGCAGGATGTGGGGGTGTTGCTGGGTGCTCCAGATGTCCTTCTCTGCCTTTGAAGACCAGTTTGGCAGCCCTCCCCCTTCCTGCCTCACCATCTGCTGAGGGGAGATTCTCTCCCCCAAGCACATTCCTTTGTGTGAAGCCAGGCCACTTCACACCTCATTAAAGTAGCCTGGCAGAAGCTGCTGCAGGCTGGCCAATCAGAGCACAGCAGCAAAAACAATGCAGAGCTGAAATTGGCAACTTTTTAGGTAAAGTCTAAACTTTTTACCTGCACTAGTTATATTAAATCCAACAACTGGAAGTTGTGGGATTTATTATAACAATCAATTTGATACCAAATTCTTGGTATGTAACATTTAAGGAGACTTTAAAATAAAGTCTGCCCATTCTAGCCTATGAAGGCCATTTACTTCAATGAGGGAAAAACGAATTTGGCTGTTTTTACCTCACCAGGGCTTATAAATCTATTTTTATAAAGTCCCTGCTTATAGTTACATGGCACCCAGCCCTAGGGGCACATAGGGCACACCTTAGGGGTGACTTATATGTAAAAATAAGGTAGTTTAAGACTTTGGAAGTACCTTTAATTCCAAAGTCGAATTTGCATATAACTTTAATTTAAAAGCAGCCAGCAAGGCAGGCTTGCTTTTAAAATGACACTGGGCACCTCAGCAATGCACCTAGGTGTGCACCACCTATGCTGTGGTCCCTAAACCTACATGCCCTACCATATACTAGGGACTTATAGGTAGGTTAACTTAGCCAATTATAATTAGCCTAATTTGCATATCCATTTTACACAGAGCACAGGCCCTGGGACTGGTTAGCAGTACCCAGGGCACCATCAGAGTCAGGAAAACACCAGCATAAAGTGGAAAATGGGGGCAAAAAGTTATGGGGCCTCTGCAATCAGCCCTAGTTTCTCACAGGCACCTAAGATAGAAACAGAAGATTTGTGCTTGACAGAGTGCCTTTGATTAAAAACATGAAGAAGTATCAGTTGAAATGCCACTGCAGGCTCGGCTTACTGGAGAAGTAGCCCCAGAAGCCTGCTTCTGAGCTAAAAGAAATGTGCATTTTCGTTTGGTGGTGCCCAAAGGAGGGCACCATGGGCAGAAGGCCTTTTGGCTGTGGGTCACTCACAGCAGTGCAGTAGCCTCATATGTGGCATAATTCGACAATTAGTTTTGCCATCATGATTCTCCCAGGCAAAATAATTTATGATGCTTGGGAGATATTGTTCTCATTGATGAGTTGTCACAGAGCTGGGATCTTCATTGTTTTTCTAATTCTGCATATAACTATTATGAGTGTGGTGACAGCCAGTAGGTCTGGCCTTTATTACCAGCATTCAGTATGGTATTTTAGAGTCATAGGATGGTCATTTGTGATTTTAGGGTTCATTGCTAGCTGGTGCACAGATCATTAGAGGTGCTTCCAGTGCGAGGAATACGGAGTACCTTTAGGGGAATACATGAACTGTAGGACCAGTCTTTAGTGTATGCCCCTTGTTGGTTGTGAGGGTAACATCATAGGCCTTTCTACTTTCCAGTTTTTTTACAGCCAGTAGGTCTTTATAGTTAGGACTTAGGGCCTGATTACGACATTGGCGGAGTGGATTACTCTGTCCCAAATGTGACGGATATCCCACCCGCCGTATTACAAGTTCCATTATATCCTATGGAACTTGTAACACGACGGACGGGATACCTGTCACATTTGGAATGGAGTAATACCCTCCGCCAAGGTCGTAATCAGGCCCTAAGTTTCTGTAGAAAGAGCTTTTTTGTTTTGCCTATTCCCTTTGGGGCTGCTTGACAAATAATTCACAACATTTTCAAAACGTATACTTTGCTAAGGTCACCTTCTGTCTTGAAAGTTTCAGGGTGATCTACCAAGTGGAGGCTGAGAAAAAGGGGGACCCAAAATCTTTCCATAGGACCTTTAGACACACCTGTAGCCCAAACCACTGAATGGAATTACACCAAATTTGGCACAAAGCTAGATTCTGGTTGTGCAGATCACACTTTTTGTGATTTGGTGTTAATCCGTTCAGTACTTGCAGAGAAATTTAAGGCCAAACAATATAGATATGTAGGGGCACGGATGCTCCGTGGATCCAACTGTCCCCGTGCTGATATCTGATTGGCTGGCAACACTTCAGCGAGAAAGTTTTGGCAGCCATCTTGGGACTCGGTTCAGCCAAGTCCCAGAAAAAAAGACAAAAAAGAAAAGGGGCCAGTGCAGAGTCACCCTGACCCCTTAGCCCTGGTGCTGAGGTCCCTGAGGGACCACGATGGTGCTAAAAATTTTTTTTTACAAAAAAGTACAAATCCATGAATGGACCTGCTAATTTTCCTGAGATTAAAAACAAAAAGTGGTCTCCTGCGCTTCCTTTTTATTTGCCCCCGGGTGGGCCAGGACCCGGGGAATCTGAGAGGAGGAGGGTGCACCACACAGCCCCCCTCCCTTAAGCTTTCATAAGCCCCAGGGACCGCCACCTCCCCCGGATGAATGTATAAATAAGAGTGGGGGCATGGGCCCCCTGATCCCTGGGAACCACCACCCCTGGAGCAAAAATGTTTTAAAGTAAGTACTGGAGGCCTAATGGCCTCCCCCACAGCACCGGGGACTACCACCTCCACGGGGCTGTCCTTTTAATTAATGCAGGGGGTCAGTGGCCCCCCACACCATCCCCAGGGTCAAATACTTAAAAAAAGAGTGGGGTGCCTATGAGACCCCCGAGCCCTGGGGAGCACCACCCCCGGGCGAATGTAAAAATAAGAGCAGTGAGCACGGCCCCCCGTTTCCTGGGGACCACCACCCCTGGGGAACATTTTATGTAAAGTAAGTACTGGAGGCTCGGTGGCCTCCCCACAGCCCCGGGGACCCCCACCTCCCTGGGGCTATCCATTTAAATAATGCGGGGGGCCTATGGCACCCCACACTCTGGAGACCACCACTCCATGGCAAAATCAAATTTATGTGTGGGGGCTGCACATCAAATCCTTAAAAAAAGAAAGGGGATCCCTATGGGACCCCTAAGCCCTGGGGACCAACACCCCATGGGCTATTCTCATTGGAGAGGGGCATGTGAGCTCTTCATAGAGCCACTGATGGCCCTAGGGACCGCCACCCCCCAGGGCCGGCTCCTACTATGACCGAAGGGGCCAACCACCGGGACATTGCTGTTTGTGTGGCTTGGGCAGGTGACAGAGATGAAATGCTGTCAAAGGCTTCCCTTGCAGAGTGAGATATATATATATATATATATATATATATATATATATATCTGTTGGGACCACGCAGGGGAGCCCTTGAGGTCCCAGATAGCATGTAAAGGGCATTTTATTTTTAAAACTAAAACTAAATGAATAAAAAAAAGATCACAGACCTTCACACTTACCATTGGGGGTTCAAGTCCAGCTGGACTCTTTTAAAAAAAAAACATTATAATTTTTTTAAATAATAAATATATTTTTGAATTTAATTTAAATTGTACACAAACAAGTCATTGTAAGTATATCAAACATCAAACCCTAAAAGAACTCTCTCTCCTTCACTTTCTTTCTCTCTTTCTGTTTCTCTTTCAGTCAATTTCTCCTACTCACAGACCCACTCAGACACTCCTGGACCCACTCACAGACCCATTCGGACACTCATGCACTCACTCACAACCTGACTCAGACCGTCATGCACTCATTCACAGCTCCAGTCAGACCCTCATGCACTCATTCACAGCTCCAGTCAGACCCTCATGCACCCGCTCACAGAAACACTCAGGGGCATATTTGTACTCTGTCTGCGCCGATTTGGCGCAAACCGTGCACCATATTTAAACTTTGACGCCCGAGCCCACCAGAATTCCTCCGTGTGAGTCATTTTTTGGATGTGGGAAACCGCCTTGCGTTAATGACATGCAAGGTAGGCATTCCCGCCCAAAAAATGACTTTATGGCCTGTGCGCCTTATTTATACTCCCGCGTCATTTTGACGCACAGGAGGGGGCAGGCCTTAAAAAACAGCGCACAGCCTGATGTGTGCCGTTTTTTAACGCCTGGGTGAGGGAAGGCGTTAAGGGACCTGTGGGCTCACTTTCAAGGTCTCTGACCATGCAAGGAGTCCAGAGGTGCCCTTCCCTGCCCCGATGGACAACCCCTGCCACCCTTGCCCACCCCCGGAAGACACCCATGGATGGGGGAACCCATCCCAGGGAAGTACAGGTAAGTTGAGGTAAGTATTTTTTTTATTTTTTTGAAGTGGCATTTGGGCCTAATTTGGGCACCCCTACATGCCACTGTGCCCAATGACCATGCCCAGAGGACAAAAGTCCCCTGAGCATGACCATTTGGCACGGGGGCACGACTCCTGTCTTTGCTAAGGCAGGAGTCATTTCAATAGGGGTTGTGCGTAAAACAAGAAAGACAACCCTCGCTACACCTGGCCAAAGGGCAATGTGCAGAATGGGATTGGGTGGTTAGGGATGTTGGCCGCAGGTTCTCGCTACAGGCCAGGTCTTATGAACAACCTCTGCTGCACACTGGTGAAGACCGTGCACAATGTAAAGTTAGGTAGTTATAGGGGGTTGACCACAGGCCAACTTCCACCATGCTCGACCGAAGGCTGGGTGAGTCAGTGCTTGAATTAACATATAGTAATGAAAATTACTATACATTAAAAAAAACATAGAAATTCACTGAAAAACCAAAGGTTTCAGGGACGTTATAGTTAGGCTCACATTTGAAATGTACAAAACCTTAGAAATTTGCCAGCTATAATTAGAGGTATTTTAACTAACTCTAACTCATACCGTAAGGTAACTATAACTTGCACCCTCTCCATGCACTGGTAATTACCTACAAGTTATGGCACTTATGACATCTTTGTTTACATCATTGATAAAATCAATGTAATATTTGCAGTAAACTTTTTGACGAAAAAACTGAGCATTGGGATGGTGCAAGTTATAATTATCTTAGGGTACGAGTAAGTGCTACCTTGCTGGGTACATATATATATATATATATATATATATATAGTGCATCTCCTACTGTACGGCTGCTTTAAGGATGCTGTGGTAATGTCTTCAGTGACCTTTTGTGTCTGTAACTTTGCCAATGTTATTGTTCGTCAAGTGTCTTCATCAGATACATTTTCAAGATGGAGCTGCAGATTGATTTTTAATCTCGGGGACCACGGGGGAGCTTCAAGGTCCCAGCAGGCTGAGCCAGCTCTTGCTCCTGCAGGAGCTGGCATTTCTCCCGCATGCATGACAACTGGTAGGAAAAGAGATAAAAACACCGCTTTCAGCAAGTAGGAACTGTTTGACAGCACCTGCTAGCTGAAAGTGGAGTTATGTTTTCTTTTGCTTGGCTGGAGCGGTCAGCTCCTGCCAAGCTAAAGCAAACAGCTACCTCCAGAGAGTGGGCACTTCAGGACATAGCAGGAACCCGCCAGGGGGAGGCGGTTCCCAGGGCCATGTATGGCAACAGGAGGTGGGCCCTGTGGCCCCACCTTCTTTTCAATTTGGGCAGGGGAGGTGGTGGTCCAAGGGGTGTGTAGGGGTCTGAGCACACCCCCCCTTCTAATTCACTAGATTTGGCCCTGGGGAAGAGGTGGTCTGCAGAGTCCCCCCCACATATAAAATAATAGTTGCCCTGGGGAGGAGGTGGCCCCTAGGTCCTGGGGAGTTCCATGGTGCCCCCATACATTTTCTATTGCTTGCCCCATGGAGGTGGTGGTCCCCGGGCTGCAGGGGGGTCCACACGCCCTTGCATGTTTAATAATTGTAGCCTCGGGGTGGTGGTCCCCGGGGCCAGGGCGGGATCCACAGGCCCCCCCCATTCATTTTCTATTATTTGCTCTGGGAAAGTGGTGCTCCCTTGGGCATTGAGGGGTTTGTCTATCCTTCCACATATTATAATACTCTAGCCCCAGGGAGGTGGTGGCCCTTGTGCCCCCTCGTATATTTTGTAAAAGCCCCCAGGGACTTGCCCACTTGGAGGCAAAATGAAAAGCAAGCGCAGGAGACCACGTTCGCTTTTTCTTTTTTAAATCTACAGTTTTCACTGTGAATTAAAAAAATACTTTTTAGCCCTGGTAGGGTCCCTAGGGGACCCCTGGATCAAGGCTGGGGGTTAGGGTAACAATACCCTGCCCCCTTTCCTTTTTTTTTTGTTTTCAATTTTAGACTCGGCTGAAACCGGTCCTAACTTTAACTACCGACTGACGATGGCCAGAAGGTAATATATATGGTTGCCACTAGGTAGTTATAGTTAGGACTATGTTTCCATAGAAAAAGCATTTTTTTACTTGCCTATTTCTTTGGCACTGTTCAACGAATCTTCACGGAATCTTCTAAAAAAAGTGCAGCGGGTGATTCTTGTTGTGCACAGAAAGATTCAGGGTGATTCGTCAAGTGGTGGCTGAGAAAAAGGAGGATCAAAAAAGTTGTGTATCCCATGTTAATTCCAGTAGGACCTTTAGACACGACTACAGCCTGAACAACTGGGTGGAATACACCAAATTTAGCAGAAAGCTAGCTTTCAGTACGCAGATTACGCTTTCACTTATGGGGTGTAAATCCAGTAGCTCAGAAGATATTAAAAAGAAAACAAATTTGCATATCTCTGGCAGCCGATACATTGTGTCATTTTCACAGCGACCTCAACGTATTTGCGAATGCATACAATAACATGGATGCTGTGATTGAGTGCTAGCTACCGAACTAGAAAGCTGCGGTCACCATCGTAGAGAATGGATTACGGTCCCCTAGGCTGAAATTTAATATGGGAAGTGGCATAAGGGGTCAGGGTAACTTCACCAGGGATGATATGTAGGAGACTATGGTGGTCCAATTATGACCTTAAAATCATAGGGGGGGCGTGGCTGGAGGTCATGCAAGATGGCTGCTGTTCTTTAGAGCTCTGTGAAGCTTCAGCACTTCCTGGAAGGAACAAGATGTTTTCACATCAAAATGATTAATTCCTCCAATATTTTTGAGCACTGGAGCTCTGCACTGCAAGTTTTGAAGTCAATTCAGAGACTTCATGTGAGGGCCTGAGGTAATTATTCATCTGTATCATTTGTGTTCCACTTCATAAGCCTCTGCACAAACCTAAACTTTCATGGAGATGTTTCTATTTGACTTTTAACTGCTTGCCTGGTTGTCATTGTACAAATCTAATTTCCTATGCAATGGAAATCTTTATTACCTTCTGACAGCCAGTTGAACTTCTGAACTCTCTCTTCAAACACATTTAGCTGAGGTTTTTAAGGTTCAGTGTTCACTGGCAGCTCTTGTTATCAAGGACATCTTTCAAATTGCTTTTCATAGCATGTTAAATGCTTACATTTGACAGAGGGGATTTTTTCTCTTCAGAATGTTCCCTTAAAACTAGTCAACTATTGTTTGACTATGTGCAGTAAAGTGCTTTGCTCTTGTGGTATTCTGCTATGCCTGCTCTGAGAGAATAAATTAGGTTTTTCATTTATTTATTTATTTATTCTTTATTATAGTTTGCTCTGTTGTTGGTTACTTCTCACAGCAACTTCTCATTGTACTATAAATTCATCATCACTTCACATTGCTGGCTTCTTATTACCAAATTGCTGCTGGCTTTTATGGGGAGAACACACAATTCTCAGATCAGCAGCCAATCATCCTCTTCCTCCAACTCTAATAATCCTCTTTCAGTGGTGCGCACACATATAATTAAATCTTCTCTACTATCAGTTTTAACAATGGATAGTGCTATAGACTTTTTAAAGGATAGCCCACTTCATCTCATGCTGCTGGCGCAATTTTGAAAAAATCATCTAACACCTCTTCTGTTAAGCGCCCAAAAAAAGACCTTGATTCTCCCTCAAAATCACCTACACATCCTACTCTAGATGATGTCATGGAGGAATTGCGTGCATTAAAGCCCTTTATGATGGACACTAATGCCTCTTTAGAACATATTGAGGCGCAATGGTCCCAACTCGAACAACAAATTTGTACTCTGGAACAGAGAGTCAGTAACCTTGAAGATTGTAACACTGTCAATCCTTAGATCTCTAAGGACATAGCTCAACTTAAAAGGCTTACCGAAAGCTTAAAAAATAGAAACAGGAGAAATAACCTTCGCCTTTTTGGGATTCCAGAAGGTTCTAACATGATTGCATTCCTTCAAACAGCAATACCTTCAATTCTTCGCTTGCCTTCTTCCTCTCCCCTCTCTATCTAATGGGCACATCGTTTAGAACCAGACTTCAACTGACCCTCATGCACATCCTAGAGGCAGTATTATTCTCTTTCTCTAATTTATTGATTTGATGCAAACACTCTTGGAAGCCAAAAAGATGGGCTCTTTGCAATGGTCAGGTGATAAAGTGTTTTTCACACAAGACTTCTCTCCTGCTACAGTTACACGTCATAAACTGTTTTTGGACTTACGTCCACAACTCAAATCCTTGAATATTCTATACGGTCTTCTTCACCCATGCCTTTTCAAAATTACATTCAAGGACAAATCTTACTCGTTTGATGAACCTTCGCCGCTACAAACTTTTATGAACCAACACAAAACAGAAGCAATGGAACTAGGACCATCTGCAATTACTTGAAGATTTAATTTAATTTGTCTTTAACGTCCTTTCTTTTACTCTGGACAGTTTAATAGTAATTATTATGTTTAGTATTTATATCATTGGCTTCCCTTCTCTGCGTCTTCTTATCTTCTGATGTAGACAGTATTCTTTGTGCAATCCTTATGTTCCTTTCTCAACGGTATCCCTTTCTCACCATCCAAATTGTTCTCCTACACGTTCCACTGGTAAGTTTTGATTTTTATTGTTCTTCGTGTCACACTCCTTTACTGTAGTTATTACATTAATTGGTCTCATAAGTGGTACATTTTTCATTTGTATAATGTGTTTGTCTTCCATGAAACTCGCCTTCATGTTTTAATATCCAATATCATTTTTCTAGTGCTGAAGCTACTCTTGTCTGTCTTTTCAAGTGCTCCGCTGTCCCTCTACCTTTCAGGATATCCACTTTCTATCTTGTCTTCTTTAGCTCTCGTGGACTTCGGTCCCTGTATTGCCAGATCCATGTAAATACAATTTCTGGAGGTCATCTTCCTCCTTCTCTTTTTCTTTACTATCTTGTTTCTTTTTCATTTCTTTGCTTTTGCAAAATTGATATGCCTAGTTTTTTCTGTGTTACAGCATTGTTTATTAATACTTCTTGTTATGGAACTTAGAACTGTTACTTGGAATGTTAAGGGGCTTAAACACCTCATTGAACATCAGTGTGTCTTATCTCACCTAGCTCATTTAAAGCGCCACATTGCTTTTTTGCAAGAGACTCGCCTCAATGACTCTGAGGCAATTAAGCTAAATAAACAATGGGTGGGGGTCCTTTTCTACTCCCCTTCCACCACAAACAAAAATGGGGTAATTGTACTCTGTCATAAATCTCTCAAACCTACCATAATTTCACAATATCAAGATATAGAAGGCCATTGGGTACTTGTTACATTTACAATTGACAATATTTCTCTTACTATCCTAAATATATATATGGCCCCACACATCCAGATCCAAATTTTTGGAAGAATCTTTCACATACTGTCTCTGAACATTCCTCAAACAATTTACTAATAAGTGGTGACTGCAACCAAAGTCTCGATCCATTTTTTGATAGATTTTCCATGTCACATTTCATTCTACATGCCTCCCACAAGGCCTTGAAAAACTTTATTTTACAACATTTTCTCTCTGTTTCCTGGAGAATATACAATCCCGACCTCTTGGACTACCCTTTTTATTCTCCTACCCTCCATTCCCATTCTAGACTTGATTATATCTTTCTGAGTAAAGGCTTATTGCAACATATGGTCAACTCTGAAATCGGTGATATTTTGATCTCAGATCATGCACATCTGATTAATGACCTTGATCTTTTTCTTAATGTTCTAAAATATCTCCATAGAGGTTTAATAACTCTTTACTTTCAGATGCTACTTTTATCGCTTCCTACAGTGAGCTTATAGAAGAATATTTCGACAACAATGATAGTGATCAACTATCATTTCATTTTGTGTGGGATGCATTCAAAGCAGCCTCGAGGGGTTTCATCATAAGTTATTCTCACTAAAAAATAGTCTTCTCAACAAAAATCGACTTCCATCCTTAACAATATAAAGTCCCTTGAGCATGAATACTGTACTCACAAAACTAGTAAGTCACATTTTGGAGCACTAGGCTCAGCTAAAATGGAGTTTTACCAGTATACCACCGAACAAGCATACAGCACCCTCCTGAAAATAAATGCCAGATATTATGGTGGTAATAATAAAGCTGGTTCTCTTCTAGCTTGATATTTGAAACAAAGAAATAACAAATATTAAATCTATCACAGGTAACAATGGTGTTAAACACTTTAGGGATAAAGACATAGCATAGTGTTTCGCTTCTTACTAGAAGGACCTTTACACTCCGGAACACACACCAGCAGTTGAATCTATCAACCAATATTTCTCTAATCTCAAACCAAGAGTCCCATTGCAGATTGCCCTCTCATCTTTAGACCAACCCCTACAATTTACAGAACTATATACAGTGTTACAATCTCTTCCCAAGGGTAAGGCTCCAGGCCCAGATGGCTTCACAGTAGAATTCTTTATTCAGTTTGCTAAGTCTCTCTTCCCCAAACTCTTTCAATTACTTAATCGCTTTCTAAAGTCAGGTTCTGCATCTGGCTCATTTACGGAGGCCATGATTTGTCTTATTCTCCAAAAAGATTGGGATGTGACTGAATGTAAAACTATAGACCCATATCTTTAAAATAATACGGATTGTAAACTCTATGCCAAAGTTTTAGCTGCCCGTTTACTCCCATATACACCTGACCTTATTGATTCTCATCAATGTGGTTTTATCCCTAATAGAAATGTACCAGATAATTCTCGTGCTTTTTAAAATATTATTAACAAGGCTTCTAAACTTAAGATTCCTCTGGCAGCTTTATCATTGGATGCAGAAAATGCCTTCAAGAGGATCTACTGGGGTTTTTTGTCAAAGGCAGTGGAATGGAATGAACTAGGTACTAAATTCCAACATTTTATATCCATTCTTTATTCCTCACCATGTTCCTCAGTTGTAACAAATGGTATCTGATCACCTTTTTTCCCTCTTAAAAGGGGTACTCGTCAGGGATGCCCACTATCTCCTTCCCTATTTATTTTGGCTGTCGAAACTTTTCTATACCAATTAAAAACTTCTGAACAATTTATAGGGTTTCAAATTAACAATACACACATCAGATTTATGGCATATGCTGATGATATTCTTTTGTTCATGTCTCACCCTGACACTTCTCTTTGTGCATTCCTGCATGAGATCAACTTATATTCTGATGTATCTGGCTATAAACTTAATATAGTCAAAACAGTGGTGTTACCACTTACTGCACATTGCACTGGCTCTGTTTTCCTTGATGAAGGATTATCTTGAATTCTTCTAAGATTAAGGGGGTTATTCTAACTTTGGAGGAGGTGTTAATCCGTCCCAAAAGTGACGGAAAAGTGACGGATTTACCACCAGCCGTATTACGAGTCCATTATATCCTATGGAACTCGTAATACGGCTGGTGGTATATCCGTCACTTTACCGTCACTTTTGGGACGGATTAACACTCCTCCAAAGTTAGAATAACCCCCTAAATGCCTGGTGGTATGGTAGTGCAATACGCTCAAGGAAACACTAAAGATTAATTCAGAAATCTTATCTGCAAAGCTTGTAGATCTCACACAGAAATGGTCTCCGTTATATCTCACATGGTGGGGCCACTTGGACACCATTCAGAGATGCTTCTCCCTTTCATTAACTTATTCCTTATGATGCTTCCTATTAAGATACCTAAACTCTTTTTTAGTTCAATTGATCAAATTATATCCAAATATCTGTGGCACGGTAAACAACCCCAAGTCTCTCTCTTGAAATTAAAACTTATTAAAGTACAAGGTAGGGTTAATTTTCCTGACTTTTTAACTTATCACAAAGCTTTTGGCATTAAGCAAATACAACCCTATTTATCTACACTCGATGATGCCCCTCAAAAGCTATGGTTCTCTTTGGAAGAAACATTTATTTCTCCCTTTTCCCATAAACACATTATATTTATGTCTAATCACCCACAATTCTGGTTGCCCAGCACTATCTCTCATTCAGCCAACTTGCTGAAACCTTTTTTTATTTCTCATCTTCCCCTATAAATCAATTATTTAACAGTTCGATTTGGCACAATAGTTCTCTTAGGAAGCAAGGTAAAACCTTGTGTTAAAAGGCTTGGATGACTAAAGCTATGCTTCTCATTTCCCAGTTATATCATAAAGATTTTCTCACCCCTTTTACTTCTCTCTCAGCAACGTATATTCTCCCTATTCACGTGAAATCCCAATATCTCATTCTTTCTACTCTGGTCCAAGAGGCCCTCAATAAACGTATACATCACAATCATTCCTTTCTTGCATCATCTCCACACCAGATCATAACTTCTATTCATCCTAGGGCAGCTAGAATTTATAAACTTTTAAAAACGTCTGTTCCACCTATACTTAAATCACCTATTGAGACATTGTGGGAATCAGATCTTGGTGTTGTTTTGTCAACTTTTTTATGGGATAGAATTTGGTATAAGATACATTCCACTGCACACACTGAAAACCTCATGCAGACCCTATATTCTTTTTTTAATAGACTTTTCTACACTTCTGTAGGCTTTTACAAGCTCAAACTTACACAAAATGGCAATTGTTGCAGCTGCCACACTCAGCAGGGTGCTGACTTTCACATGTTTTTTTCTTACCAATCCCTATCTCCTTTTCCGTCCTCAATATGGTCTGGCATTTCAGCAATAGCTCATATATCCTTACCAATGTCATGTGAATTACTGTTTTTGGGTGGCATACATGAAATTTGGAGTTCGTTCAAGCATCTTGTAAAACTGGTGGAGTCTTTTGACACCCTATTGCTGTATATGCCTAATTCATTTACATGTTTAATATGCATTTATAAGTACAATATTCTTTATTCATATATATCCACAACTGCACTGCTCTGTTCTGGCAATGTTAAGTAAATGTTCTTGTATTTGACTCAATATAAAAAGTCTTGAAAATTCATTTTTTTTTCTTGACCTGTGATATTTGCGAAAACTCAGCACAACCCCCTGTGTAACGTCACTACGAATTCACGAAAATTTGCATACCCTCATGCATCCATTCACAGATCCACTCACACCCTGATGCACCTATTTTCAGACCCAGTCATACCCTCATACACCCATTCATAGATCCACTCAAACTCTGATGCACCCATTCACAGACCTATGCTCATCTTGAAACACCCATTCACAGACCCACTCACTTCCTCACACACCCATTCACACCCTTTTGCAACCATTAGTAGACCCAATTACACTCTCACGCACCCAATCACAAAACCCAGTCGTACCCTCACGCACACATTGACAGAACCAGGCACACCCTCATGCCCCCATTCATAGATCCACTCACACTTTGATACAGCCATTCACAGACTCACTCACACCCTCATACCTCCATTCACAGACCCAGTTACACCCTTATGCAATCATTCATTGACCAAGTCTCTCCCTCATGCACCCAATCTCAAACCCAGTAACACCCTCATGCGCCGATTCACTGATCCAGTCACATCCTCATGCACCCATTCATCGATCCACTCACACTCTGATGCACCCATTTGCAGACCTATGCTCACCCTGATGCACTCATTCACAGACCCAGTCACATCCTCATATGGCCATTCGCAGACCCAGTCACACCCTTATGCAACCATTCGTAGACCCAGTCACATTCTCATGTACCCAATCACAGACCCAGTCATACTCTCACACACCCATTTGCAGACTCAGTCATGCTCTCACTCACCCATCCATAGATCCATTTACAACCTGTTGCACCCATTCGCAGACCTATGCTTACCCTTATGCACCCTTTGACAGACCCACTCACATCCTCATATACTCATTCACTGAACCAGTCACACCCTTATGCAACCGTTTGTAGTCCCAGTCACACTCTCATGCACTAAATCACAGACCCAGTCATACTCTCATGCACCCATTTGCAGACCCAGTCACGCCCTCAAGCCAGATTTATAGATCCACTCAGAGGCACCCATTTATAAACCTAGCTACATTCTCATGCATCCATTTGCAGACTCACTCACACTGTCATGTATCCATTAACAGATTCACTCACACCCTGGTGCACCCATTTGCAGACTCACTCATACCCTCATGCAGCCATTTACAGACATATCCACTCATACCCTGACATACCCATTTGCAGACCTAGTCATACCTTCATGCACCCATTTCAGTATCCACTGATACCCTTATGCTTATATTCAGAGATCCAGTCAGACCCTCATGCACCCATTCAGAGACCTAGTAACACCCTCATGCACCCATTTGCAGATCTAGTCACATCCTCATACACACATTCATAGAGCCACTAACACTCTGGTGTACCAATTCGCAGACATAGGCTTACCCTGATGCACCCATTCACGAAGCTACTCACACCCTCATACACCCAGTCACATCATTATGCAACCATTCTTAGATCCAGTAACACTCTCCCACACCCAATCACAGACCCAGTCATACTCTCTAGTGCATCCATTCACAGATCCAGTTACACCCTGACCAAATATTCACAGACACAGTTACACCCTTATGCACCCATATGGAGACTCACTCACACTGCCATGCAGGCATTTAGAGATTTACTCACATCCTGATGTACTCATTTGCAGACTCACTCATACCCTAATGCAACCATTCACGGTTTAACTCACACCCTGATGTACCCATTCACAGAATAACTCATATCCTCATGCACCCAATCACATACGCAGTAACACCTTCATGCACCCATTTGCAGACCCAGTCACACCCTTATGCAACCATTTATAGGTCCTCTCACACTCTGATGCACCCATTCGCAGACCCAGTTACACCTTCATGAACCCATTCACAGATCCACTCACAATCTGATTCACCCATTCTGAAACCCAGTCACTCTCTCACACACCCAATCACAGACCCAGTCACACCCTTATGCAACCATTATTGACCCAGTCACAGTCTCATGCACCCAATCACACACCCAGTCCCACTGTCAAGCACCCATTCGCAGACCCAGTCACACCCTCATGAACACATTCATAGATCCACACACACTCTGATTCACCCATTCGGAAACCCAGTCACACTCTCACACACCCAATCACAGATTCAGTCATAGTCTCATGCACCCATTGTCAGACCCAGTCACTCTGTCATGCACCCATTCACAGATCCACTCACACTCTGATGCACCCATTAGGAGACTTAGTTACACCCTCATGCATCCATTTGCAGACTCACTCACACTGCCACATACCCATTCACAGATTCACTCACACCCTGAAGCACCCATTCACAGACTCACTCATACCCTCATACAGCCATTCACAGATCCACTCATAATCTGATGTACTCATTTATTGACCTAGTCATAAACCCGCACACCAATTTCCATATCTACTCAGATCCTTATGCCCCTATTTACAGATCTAGTCACTCCCTTGTGCATCCATTCAGAGACCCAGTAACACCTTCATGTCCCCATTCGCAGACCCAGTCACACCCTCGTGCACACATTCATAGATCTATTAACACTCTGATGCACCCATTTGCACACCTAGGTTTACCCTGATCCACCCATTCACAGATCTACTCACACCCTCATACATGCATTCACAGACCCAGTCACACAGTTACACAGCCATTCGTAGACCCAGTCACACTCTTACGCACTCAATCACAGACCCAGTCATACTCTGACACATCCATTTGCAGATCTAGCGACACTCTCATACACCCATTTACAGATGCAGTCACACCCTGACACAACTATTTACAGATGCTGTTACACCTTTATGTACCCATTTGAAGACTCACTCACACTGTCATGCAGCCATTTACAGATTCTCTCACATCCTGATGCTCTCATTTGCAGACTCAGGGATACTCTCATGCTCCCATTCACAGATCCACTCATACGCTGACACACCCATTTGCAGACCTAATCATACCCTTATGCACCTATTCACATATCCACTCAGACCCCCATGGAGCTATTCATAGATCCACTCAGACTCTTGTGCACCCATTCGGAGACCCAGTAACACCCTGATGCACCCATTCACAGAGTAAATCATATCCTCATGCACCCATTCACAGATCCACTCAAACCCTGACAGACCCATTCTCAGACCCAGTCACACCATCATGCACCCATTCATAGATCCACTCACACTCTGATGCATTAATTCGCCCACCAAGGCTCACCCTGATTCACCCATTTACACAGCCACTCAGACCCTCATATCCATTCACAGACCCAGTCACACCCTTATGTAACAATTTATGGACCCAGTTACACTCTCAAGCACCCAATCACAGTCCCATTCATACTCTTACTCTCCCATTTGCAGACCCAGTCACGCTCTCATATGCCCCATAACAGATCCACTCACACCCTGACGCATCCATTCGCAGACCTAGTTACACCCACATACACCCATTTTCAGACTCACTTACATTGTCATGTACCTATTCACAAATCCACTCATACCTTGATGCACCCATTTGCAGACCTAGTCATACCCTCATTGTAGGAAAGTACCATCTTGCCTGGCATGTTACCCCCATATTTCACTGTATATATGTTGTTTTAGTGTATGTGTCACTGGGACCCTGCCAGCCAGGGCCCCAGTGTTCATAAGTGTGCCCTGTATGTGTTCCCTGTGTGATGACTAACTGTCTCACTGAGGCTCTGCTAATCAGAACCTCAGTGGTTATGCTCTCTCTGCTTTCTAAATTGTCACTAACAGGCTAGTGACCAATTTCACCAATTCACATTGGCATATTGGAACACCCTTATAATTCCCTAGTATATGGTACTGAGGTACCCAGGGTATTGGGGTTCCAGGAGATCCCTATGGGCTGCAGCATTTATTTTGCCACCCATAGGGAGCTCTGACAATTCTTACACAGGCCTGCCACTGCAGCCTGAGTGAAATAACGCCCACGTTATTTCACAGCCATTTACCACTGCACTTAAGTAACTTATAAGTCACCTATATGTTTAACCTTCACCTGGTGAAGGTTGGGTGCTAAGTTACTTAGTGTGTGGGCACCCTGGCACTAGCCAAGGTGCCCCCACCTCATTCAGGGCAAATTCCCCGGACTTTGTGAGTGCGGGGACACCATTTCACGCGTGCACTATACATAGGTCACTACCTATGTATAGCGTCACAATGGTAACTCCGAACATGGCCATGTAACATGTCTAAGATCATGGAATTGTCACCCCAAATCCATTCTGGCATTGGGGAGACATTTTCATGATCCCCTGAGTCTCTACCACAGACCCGGGTACTGCCAAACTGCTTTTCCCGGGGTTTCACTGCAGCTGCTGCTGCTGCCAACCCCTCAGACAGGTTTCTGCCTTCCTGGGGTCCAGCCAGGCCTGGCCCAGGAAGGCAGAACAAAGGACTTCCTCAGAGAGAGGGTGTTACACCCTTTCCCTTTGGAAAAAGGTGTCAGGGCTGGGGAGGAGTAGCCTCCCCCAGCCTCTGGAAATGCTTTGATGGGCACAGATGGTGCCCATCTCTGCATAAGCCAGTCTACACCGGTTCAGGGATCCTCCAGCCCTGCTCTGGCGTGAAACTGGACAAAGGAAAGGGGAGTGACCACTCCCCTGACCTGCACCTCCTAGGGGAGGTACCCAGAGCTCCTCCAGTGTGCTCCAGACCTCTGCCTTCTTGGAAACAGAGGTGTTGATGGCACACTGGACTGTTCTGAGTGGCCAGTGCCATCAGGTGACGTCAGAGACTCCTTCTGATAGGCTCTTACCTGTGTTGCTAGCCTATCCTCCTTCCTAGGTAGCCAAACCTCCTTTTCTGGCTATTTAGGGTCTCTGCTTTGGGGAGTTCTTTAGATACTGAATGCAAGAGCTCATCAGAGTTCCTCTGCATCTCTCTCTTCACCTTCGGCCAAAGGATCGACTGCTGACTGCTCAGGACGCCTGCAAAACCGCAACAAAGTAGCAAAGACGACTACTGCAACCTTGTATCGCTTCTCCTGCCGCCTTCTCGACTGTTTCCTGGTGGTGCATGCTCTGGGGGTAGCCTGCCTCCTTCTTGCACCAGAAGCTCTGAAGAAATCTCCCGTGGGACGACGGAATCTTCCCCCTGCAACTGCAGGCGACAAAAGACTGCATCACCGGTCCTATGGGTCCCCTCTCAGCACGACAAGCGTGGTCCCCAGAACTCAGCAACTCTGTCCAAGTGACTCCCACAGTCCAGTGACTCTTCAGTCCAAGTTTGGTGTAGGTAAGTCCTTGCCTCCCCACGCTAGACTGCATTGCTGGGTACCGTGTGATTTGCAGCTGCTCCGGCTCCTGTGCACTCTTCCAGGATTTCCTTCATGCATAGCCAAGCCTGGGTCCCCGACACTCTAACCTGCAGTGCACAACCTTCTGAGTTGTCCTCCGGCATCGTGGGACTCCCTTTTGTGTCTTCGGGTGGACTCCGGTTCACTCCTCTTCCAAGTGCCTGTTCTGATACTTCTGCGGGTGCTGCCTGCTTCTGTGAGGGCTTGCTGGGCCCCCCTTCTGTCTCCTCATCCAAGTGGCCACATCCTGGTCCCTCCTGGGCCACAGCAGCATCCAAAAACCCTAACCGCGACCCTTGCAGCTAGCAAGGCTTGTTTGCGGTCTTTCTGCGTGGGAACACCTCTCCAAGCTTCTTCACGACGTGGGACATCCATCCTCCAAAGGGGAAGTTTCTAGCCCTCTTCGTTCTTGCAGAATCCACAGCTTCTACCATCCAGTGGCAGCTTCTTTGCACCCTCAGCTGGAATTTCCTGGGCATCTGCCCACTCTCGACATTGTCGCGACTCTTGGACTTGGTCCCCTTGTTCCACAGGTACTCAGGTCTGGAAATCCACTTTGGTTGCTTTGCTGGTGTTGGTCTTCCTTGCAGAAACCTCCTATCCCGACTTCTGTGCTCTCTGGGGGTTATAGGTGCACTTTACACCTACTTTTCAGGGTCTTGGGGTGGGCTATTTTTCTAACCCTCACTGTTTTCTTACAGTCCCAGCGACCCTCTACAAGCTCACATAGGTTTGGGGTCCATTCGTGGTTCGCATTCCACTTTTGGAGTATATGGTTTGTGTTGCCCCTATACCTATGTGCTCCTATTACAATCTATTGTAACTTTACACTGCTTGCATTACTTCCTTTTGCTATTACTGCATATTTTTGGTATTGTGTACATATATCTTGTGTATATTTGGCATCCTCATACTGAGGGTACTCACTGAGATACTTTTGGCATATTGTCATAAAAATAAAGTACCTTTATTTTTAGTATATCTGTGTATTGTGTTTTCTTATGATATTGTGCATATGACACCAGTGGTATAGTAGGAGCTTTGCATGTCTCCTAGTTCAGCCTAAGCTGCTCTGCTATAGCTACCTTCTATCAGCCTAAGCTGCTAGAAACACCTTGTGATCGGGCAACCCCGATCACGTCACCGGCAGCAGAAGGCGGCTCCGTGGCGGGTTCCCCCGACGCGTCAGATCCGCGTTTCCAGGGGAACATGGAGACGCTCGCGGCGTCATTACCGCGTTTCCCTGTTTCCAGGGAAACGCTCAACTCTTTCCGGACCGCGGGAGGTCAAATAGACGCCGGCACGTCGAGAGAGGAGAAGGAGGGGTGCACGGCGAACGGCAGACGAATCAAGGAGCAGGAGCAGGAGCAGGAGCAGGGCAGCAGGAGACGACGGGACAAGGGCCAGTCAGCAGAGGAGACGTGGAGGACAAGGCCAAAAAAGGAAGAGCAACGGAGACAAGGACCAAAGAGCCCAGCCACGACCCAGGAGGGTCGTGGCTCACAAAGGTACGGTCCCTCCTAGGGACAAGGGAACGAAATACTAAAAACCTACGGGGGAAGGGAACTGGGGAGGGGTGAGAGGGGAAAGGGGGTAGAGGAAGGGCACAGTCTCTTAAAAGAAAAGAGAGACTGACTACTTACCTGGGAGCACCGTGGGTCACCCACCTAAATCACAGGCCTTTTGTTTGGAGACAGCACACGGGTGAATGCACTCTCTTTCTATCTCCCTACTTACCCTTTCCCTGCTTCCTATGTAAAGAGAAAACCCCAGAAATATCTCTATACTTACCGTGCCGTTCTTCTGTTTTCTTGCCGGTACCTCCCTGGAGCCACCCCGAGTTCCCCGAATTCCCTGACCTAGGAGACAAGAGGAAGAAGAACGACCGTGTTAGAAGATGAGAAATTAACCGGGTTAAGCCATAACAAACTGAACTCTTTGTGATACACCTGGGCAAAGAAAGAATATAAATAAACAGATCCCTTACTTACCATATTACCTAATCTCCGTCTGGTTTATACCGTTCAGCCCGTCACACACCTCTTCTACACTAATAAGGGATAACTGGACCTGGTACAGAGTGTAACTACCCCTTGGTACCCACTACAAGCCAGGCCAGCCTCCTACACTCATGCACCCATTTGCATAGCCAGTCGGACCCTTATGCTTTTATTCACAGATCCAGTCAGACCCTTGTGCACCCATTAACAAACCCAGTAACACCCTCATGCACCCATTCAAAGATCAACTCACATTCATACAGTTGATGCTGCTAAGACTTTGTTGCATTCAATTCAGAAGCAGTCTGGGCAGGGGGGAGGGGGGAAATATAAATAGGAGAGGGGGAGAGGAGGTCAGATTATGGACTGGGAGGGGGAATGTTACTTCAGAAAGGTGGATTTCACAGAGTGTAAATCGAATGCGTCATTCTGGTACTTATATTTCAGTCCTTTTGGAGTCTATGGTGTAGGGCGCCATGCCAAGGCGCCCGATTAAGGAAGGATGGGGTCAGGGGGTGGGGGGTGGCCCCGGATTGCTCAGACGGGAGGGCCCCAGGTTTCGGCCACACAAGGGTCGGGGTGGGGGTTGGGGGTGGGTGATGGGAGGGTTGGAAGATCCTGGTTTTCCTCACTAAATCGTAGCTATGCGCAATTCAGAAGGATTAAGGTTATAAAGTGGGTGATATTAGTTGGACCAGGCCAATGTTCAAATTCCCTGGTGGGGTCAGATCACTTACCTCCTCGGCGATCTTTTATGAGAACTCAATGGCAAGGTTGAATTTCTCATTAAGAATAGTTTCCTGGAAAGCCAACTGGTTAAATAATCAGAGGAAAAAGTCTATAATTGAAGAGAGGGTAACTGCTCTAAATCCCTCGGTTATTCTTTTACAGGAAACTCATATCCCAGTTAAAACAGTTGCGGGCTTTCACATGTTTAAAAAGTTTGCCAATTTTAAGGTGGTTGCCGCAGCCTCAGCAGCCCATAGAGGCGTGGCGGTCTTTCTAGCTAGAGGCCTCAATGCTCGGGCACTTGACTTTCTATGCGATCCCGAAGGACGATGGTGCTGGATGCACTGTTTCATTGCTAAAGAAAGATTTATCTTCGTCAGTTTTTATGCACCCTTGCTAGATGACCCAGCTCCTTATGTAGGACTGTTTCAATCCCTTTTGCAACTATCAGGTAAAATTATTATTGGTGGGGATTTTCACTTTCTTCAGGATCCAATTTTGGATACCACTGTTAGGGGTAAAAAACAACATAAGCCTAGAGTTGCCAAAATCTTTAAAGACTATGCCAAAGTGTTGATTCTCTGTGATCCTTGGAGAATGAGAGCCCCAAACGAGAGAGAGTATACGTGTATCTCAACCCGGTTTAAAAGCTCCTCTCGCATTGATTTTTTTCTGATATCTAAAACACTGCGTTTTAAGACTCCGTCTGTGCGGCACTCTGGCTTATCTGACTATGCCTCCCTGGTGTTGGAAGTGCCTCTTTTTTCAGAAGTCTCCAAGCCTCAGCCTAGATGGTGGGTCTTTAACCAACAGCTCCTTCAAGATGAGGGTTGGGTACAGATCTCTAAGGACGAAATAAGTGCATTTTTAAGCGTAATCAGGGATCTTCAACTCCGGCTATAGTATAGGATTCGTTAAAGGCCTTTTTTAGTGGCTTGGTAATCGCCAGGGAAGCAGCAGACAAATCTTCTCAGAGACAACAAGCTAGGGCTCTGGAAGAGGCAGTACAAAGGTGTTTATCTACTTACCTACATGCCCCCATGGAAAACTATAGACAGTCTTTTGAATTAGCTAACAAGGCACTGTCCAACAATTTTTTTAAGAAGACTGATATAGGTTATCAGACTTATAGACAAAAGATATATGAAGAGAGTAATTTCACAGGCAAATTATTGGCATGGCAAGCTCGGGATCGAATTGCTGGCAATATGATATATGCATTGAGATGCCCTGTCATCGGGGTTAGGCATACTGACCCCAGAGCTGTGAATGAAATTATGCTAGAACATAATAGGCGAATTTACAGCCATGCACTGGATATTGACCCAAGGACCATTAAGGAATTTCTGGGGAAACTGGATATTCCTAGTCTTACAGAAGAAGACAGTGATGCTCTAATACCGTCATCTACGAAGTTAGAACTCCTCGAGGTTGTCAAGAACCTCCCCATGGGGAAGGCTTGTGGACCTGATGGCTTTCCGGCTGAACTTTATAAAGGTTTCATTAAAGTATTCATTGACGATTTTTTGTCTTTAATTCATGGCCTGCTTAAGGGCGAATAGATTCCCAATTCTTGGCACTCAGGGAATGTGGTTAGCTTTCCCAAAAAGAATAAGGACAGGGAAGATCCTAATGCATATCGTCCAATCTCTTTGCTAAATACAGATTATAAAATTATTACGAAACTTCTGGCTAATAGGCTCCACGGGGTCGTCAATAAACTGGTGCATTCTGATCAAAACGGGTTTATTGCTGGTCAGCAACTTGCAACTAATACTCACTTCTTAGCCGAAGCTCTTGATCATTTCACTTCTAATAAAATTTCTGCCATCATCCTTTTCTTAGATGTGGTAAAAGCATTTGATTTGGTTGTGTGGGATACACTCTTTGCAATATTGTCTAGCTATAAGGTGCCGTTTCAGGTCTCTGCATTAATTCATAAATTGTATTCAAACTCTGAAGCCAATATTATTATTAATTTCACTTGTGTCGGTCAACTTCAAGTACAACGTGGGACTCGGCAAGGTTACCCTCTATTCCCCATACTCTTTGCTCTCTTCATTGAGCCTTTAGCCATTAAAATCAGACAAAATAATTGGATTCATTCCCCCTTGAAGTCAATGGGAAAGATCAAACTCTATGCTGATGATATCATTATGTTTTTAGATGAAGAGTGCACCTCCCAGGAAGCGGCTTTTAATGTGTTTGCCGAATTTGAGCAAATTGGTGGCTACAAGATTAATATGAGTAAGACTGATATTATTCTGTGTGGCACTTCTTCTATTAATCTGCTCCCCAAATTAAGACACTGGGGGTCATTACAACATTGGCAGTAAAAGCCGCTTACCGCCGTGCAGAACACCACCAACACACCGCCGAGGCCGCGGAAATCCGCCAGTGCTATTATGACCCACAGCACGGAATCCGCCAAAATTCAGACACCCACACAAGTCCGCCACACCAAAGGTCAGTGATAAACTGGCGAAAAGAAAACCTCCACTGTCACGTCAACAGAAAGACGCCCACACTATCATGACACATGAATCTCCTGTCCGGTGACGTTGGGTAGGGGTCCTGCAGGGGTATAAAGGCATGATTATTGCATCTGTGTGTGTCAAGGTGTGCAATGGTTGGGTGACCGTGTTCCCCAGTGCTTGCATTCCTGTGTGCGACCTTGTGTGATGATGGTTTAGTGGGCTGTATGTGTATGTGCAGTGGGCATGCTTTAGTGATGGGTGTCCATGCTTTGGTGTTGCATGCAGGGCTTGGTGTTGGGATGTGTGGTTTGTGATGTTGGGACATTTGTGAGGAGTAGGAGTGATGGGGTGAGGGCGAGGGTGGGGGTATGTGATAGCATGCAGGTAGGGTGGGGGATGTAATAGTAAAGCTTTGACTTACCAGAGTCCATTCCTCCACCTACTCCTGTGAGGCCCTCAGGATGCAGAATCGCCAAGACCTGTTCCTCCCATGTTGTTAGTTGTGGGGGAGGAGGTGGGGGTCCGCCGCCAGTCCGCTGAACCGCCAGGTGGTGTCTGGAGACCACTGAATGCACCTTCCCCCGTAGGTCGTTCCACCTCTTCCTGATGTCCTCCCGATTTCTTGGGTGTTGTCCCACTGCGTTGACCCTGTCCACTATTCTTTACCATAGCTCCATCTTCCTAGCTATGGAGGTGTGCTGCAGGAGGGTCCACACATGTCCACACCACCAACAGACGAAGCCCACAGTGATGACAGCACCTCTGCCCAACTGGATCTAGATGACCAGCCCGGCCCATCTGGGACCTAGGGACAGTCGGTTCCCAACACCCAGTCACAGGCCACTACAGAGCTTCCCCCTCTGGAAACACCAGAACAGCACCCACCAAGCGGGCCCATACCTCCATGCCCAGGACACGTCAATCAGCAGTGTGTCCACCACCACAGGGAACCCAGGCTAACCCACCACCCCAACAACAACAGGGACCTGGGGGCAGTGGTAGTGGGCACACGGTTCAGGGGACGGAGGCCCAGGAACACAGGGAAACTGGGAGGGCTGCTGTGCGACAGGGGGCGGACAGGCCCAGGGAACCCACTCTCCTTGAGGCCCTCTCCTCCATCATGGGAGCCTACCGCCACTCCCAGGAGACGATGGCAACGGTACTAGCCAAGTTTCCGGAGACCCAGCGCCTGCAGGAGGAACAGTATATGGGCTTCAGGGAGGAACTCAGAACCATCAATTCCACCCTGGGCACCATTGTAGGGGTGCTGAAGGAAGTACTCAACACCAGGAGGGACACTGTGGCACAACAAGGGGCCCCTGACACTAGCATGGATGATGAACTGCCCACTATCTCCGCCGGCGCTAGTGGACAGGACGCCCCACCACAGGACCACCACACCAGCACCAGAGGGAGAACCACCTCGCAAACGGTCCCTGAGATCCAGGAACAAGACAGAGAACAATGCCAACACCCCTGCCAAGAAATGAGACCACCCTGATTGTCATCCTACTGTCCCACTTTGTAACCCTGTCCATACTTAAACACTCTACTTCCTATGCCCATATGGGCAATGCACCTGTGAGACTAATAGACTGGACTCTGCCATGGACATTCCTCCGCCATCACCCCTCACCATTTTGCTACCCCCTCCAATTTTGAGCACTAAAATAAACACCCTTAAAGCACAAAATATCTGGAGTCTGTCTGTGATTTCAGAATACTCTATTAGCAATAACTGTGGCAAAAAGCTCTTTCATTTGTAATGTCAACATACCTATGTCACACAGCTCTAGTCCATGAGGAATCAAAGCAGATGTCACACTGTGGGACCCAGATCTGTGAAATCATAAGGGAAAGTGACAACTCAGTGACCATACACTGGGTGAAAAAGACAGACAGTAGAGAGGCAGTAGTGTTTAAGTACATGTAGTAGGCAAGGTTGTATCCTTACCTGTGTTTCACTGGAAATATTGCTGGATCACTGAGTCCCTGTTGTCCATGTCTTCTTCCTCTGCTCCCTCGTCTTCACTGTCCACAGGCTCCACAGCTGCAACAACACCGCCATCTGGACCATCCTCCTGCAGAAAGGGCACCTTTCGTCGCAAAGCCAAGATGTGAAGAATACAGCAGGCCACGATGATCTGGCACACTTTCTTTGTTGAGTAGAATAGGGATCCACCTGTCATATGGAGGAACCTGAACCTGGCCTTCAGGAGGCCGAAGGTCCATTCGATCACCCTCCTAGTTCGCCCATGGGCCTCATTGTAGCGTTACTCTGCCCTTGTCCTGGGATTCCTCACTGGGGTCAGTAGCCATGACAGGTTGGGGTAACAAAGTCACCTGCAAATGGCGAGGGACAACTTTTAGACACACACTAACCTGGAGGGATATCCCCAGACCCAGACAACCATTCCCACTGTCTTCCTTCCAGGTGCTCACCTAATAGCCACACACAGTGCCTCTGCAGTTGCCCCATCACATAAGGGATGCTGCTATTCCGCAGGATGTAGGCGTCATGCACAGAGCCAGGGAACATGGCATTCACATGGGAGATGTACTGGTCTGCCAAACATACCATCTGTACATTCAGCGAATGATAACTCTTCCTGTTTCTGTACACCTGTTCACTCCTGTGGGGGGGACCAAAGCCACATGGGTCCCATCAGTGGCACCTATGATGTTGGGGATATGTCCCAGGGCATAGAAATCACCTTTCACTGTATGCAAATAAACCTGAGGGAAAACGATGTAGTTATGCATATGTTTCAGCAGGGCAGACAACACTCTGGACAACACGTTGAAAAACATAGGCTGGGACATCCCTGATGCTATGGCCACTGTTGTTTGAAATTACCCAATTGCAAGGAAATGGAACACTGACAGCACCTGCACTTGAGGGGGGATTCCTTTGGGATGGCGGATAGCTGACATCAGGTCTGGCTCCAGCTGGGTACACAGTTCCTGGATTGTGGCATGGTCAAGCATGTATGTGATTATAACATGTCTATCCTCCATTGTTGACAGGTCCACCAACGGTCGGTACACCAGAGGATGCCGCCATCTCCTCACATGTCTCAGCGGACAGTGCCTATGAAGGGCAACAGCGAGCACACAGTCAAACAACTCAGAGGTACGTACCCACAGCATACACAGAACACCATTCATACTCAAAAAGTGGCCTGTATGTGTGTTGAGTCTAGGCCTAGGTATGTGTGACGCAGTTGAAAATGAAGCCATGTGGGCCCCTGAAATGGCAGCTGCCTGACCTCTAAAGTGGAACAATGGGATGTGAGGTAACTGCGCTGGCATTGTACACCGTCGCGGTAGGTGGTCGAAGACCGCGGCGCAATGCTGCATTGGTTAACATTGGACCCTATGAATCCCAGGAGCCAATGACGATGTACGCCGCCGGTGACGGTAGGCACCGCCGCGGACGTGACCGCCATTTACTATCTGTTCAATCACTCGATACCTGATCTTCGACAGAAGAGGACCTACACTGCAAGTGCTGCTGTGACCTCGGTCTGGAAGAGACAATGGCTCGAGTTTCTGGGGAAAAGGCCCCTGCCTTCACATCGGAGGAGTTGGAGAAACTCATGGATGCGGTCCTCCCCCAGTACACGCTACTCTACGGTCCTCCAGACAAACAGGTAAGTACACTGGGAGCATGGTGTATGCATGTGCCACATGGCAAGGGTAGGGATGGGGGCCAATCACTTTGACAGTGGAGTTGGTAATTACTTTCTCTTCCCCGTGTACAAATCATGTAGGTCCGCGCCCACCAGAAAAAACATATTTGGCGTGCCATCACGAAGGACATCCGGACCCTGGGGGTCTACCACAGACGGAGCACCCACTGCCGGAAAAGATGGGAGGACATTCGCCGCTGGAGCAAGAAGACGGCAGAGGCTCAGCTGGGGATGGCCTCCCAATGTGGGAGGGGTGCCCGTCGCACCATGACCCCCCTGATGTTCAGGATCCTAACGGTGGCGTACCCGGAGTTGAATGGGTGCTTGAGGGCATCACAGCAGCCACAAGGGGGTGAGTACACTCACATTGTGCTGACTTTGCGCGCAGTGGAGGTGTCTGGGTGGGGGAGGTGGGCTGTGGGTTTCCCTAGGCTAGGGTGAGTTCCGTAGGCAAGGTCCCTCCGTAAGGCAGGCCATGTGGCACCCCACCCCACCTCTGTAGAGTGACAACTACACCTAGTCATGCCCCTGTGTCATCTGTGTGTGCAGATGTCGTCCATAGCCTAGTAGGCCATTTCCCAGGGATTGAACAGTGGAGCTCAAGAGCGCGGCGTAGTGCAGGGGGCTTCTGTGTCTGTCGTGTCCGCCAACTGTAGCGGTAATGCATGCACTCAACATGTCTTTCTTCTGTTGTCACCCCCTTTTTGTGGTCTCCCTGTTCTTGTGTGCATTAGCATCATCAGGTGGAGGAGCAGTGGCACCGGAGCACGAGGGGGGCTGCATCCCACATGGCCATGGAGGGCCACACTACGGACTCGGACTTCACCAGTGGGACGGAGGGCAAGGGGAGCTCCACGGCGGGGACAGGAGCTGGGACTACTGACACAGACTCGTCCTCTGATTGGAGCTCCTTTGTGGTGGCAGCAACATCTAAAGGTACAGCTGCCACCCCCCCTTCCAGCACTGCCCTCCCAGCAGCCCCTCAGCCTTTGCCCCGTGCCCGCTCACCCGGGAGGGTGGGCATCACCTTCGCCCCAGGCACCTCAGGCCCTGCCCCAGTCACCCCTGTTGTCCTCAGTGAGGAGGCCATTGACCTCCTCAGGTCCCTCACTGTTGGGCAGTCTACCATTTTGAATGCCATCCAGGGTGTAGAAAGGCAGTTGCAACAAACCAATGCATTCCTGGAGGGCATTCATTCTGGTCAGGTGGCCCTTCAGCAAGCTTTTCAGACTCTGGCCTCAGCACTGATGGCAGTCAATGTCCCTGTGTCTAGCCTCCCCCCTCCAACTTCCTTCACCCAGACCCAATCCCCTGTACCTCAGCCTATCCCAAGCACACCTACAGGCCAGCATGCACACATGTCAATACACAAGGGAAGCTCAGGCAAACATAAGCACCACACATCCCACAGGCACTCATGCAAGCATCACGCACATGCAGACATACCAACATCCACTGCCTGCACTGTGTCCCCCTCCTCCTCGTCTCCCTCCTCCCTCCCTGTCTCGTCTACATTCACACCTGCATGCACTACCTCTACAGCCACTTCGTCCCTCTCCAGCACACCCACCACCACACCCTCGCTCACGTGCAGTCACCACCCCCACTACCATTCACACATCCCTTGTGTCCTCTCCCAGTGTGTCTGTGATGCCCCCTCCCAAGATACATAAACGCAGGCACACACCCACCCAACAGCCATCCACCTCACGACAGCCTCCATCGCATGCACCTTCACCTAAAGTCAGCAAACTAACACCTCCTACAACCACCACCTCTTCCTTCACTCCAAAACCCCCTCCAGCTACCCGTCCCAGTGTGTCAAAAAAACTTTTCCTGTCCAACCTTGACATCTTTCCCACACCTCCCCCACCCCGTCTGTCTCATAGGGCCCGAACTAGCACCTCAGCCACAACGTCTCCGGGACCAGTGGTGCCTGTAGTCACCGGAATATGGAGTGCACCGGCCACCAGGGCAGCCAGTGTGGCACAGAGCCACAGCACAGACAGTCCCCCACCTGTGAAGCATCATAAGTTGGCCAGTGCCTGGCGGGAGAGGGGGAAGACTCCAGCCATCAAAGCCGCTCCCAGGGGCCCCGGTGGGAGTGTGGAGTCAGCTGTGACACCTTCCAAGGTGGGGAAGAACCACAAGAAACCCGGCAAGTCTGGGAAGAGCAGCACGGGGGAGAAGACCGCCATCATCCCCGCTGCCCAGGAGGCCACCGCCAGCACAAGCTCAGGAGGCCACCGCCAGCACAAGCCCAGCTGCCCAGGAGGCCAGCACCAGCCCAGCTGCCCAGGATGCCACCGCCAGCACAAGCCCCGCTGGGTCATGAAGGACCGCCAGCAAAAGCCCCACTGGGCCATGAAGGACCGCCAGCAAAAGCCACGCTGGGCCATGAAAGTCCGCCAGCAGCTGAGTCCCTGCAATGGAGACCGCCGCCTCAAGCACCGCTGAACAGGGCACCGCCGCCTCAAGCACCGCTGAACAGGGCACTGCCATCTCAAGCACCGCTGGCCCATGAGCGGCAAGGGCACTGACGCTACTGAGTCCGTCACGGGGTGAATGAAGCACTCTGGGCACCATGCCCCCTCCAGAACCAGTGGAGAATCACATCCACTACATCTGTCCTTGGCAGGATAAAGCACTCTGGGCACAAGGCCCTCTCCAGAACCAGTGGAGAGATACATCCACTACCTCTGTCCTTGGCAGGATAAAGTACTCTGGGCACCATGCCCCCTCCAGAACCAGTGGAGAGATCCATCCACTACCTCTGTCCTTAGCAGGATGAAGCACTCTGGGCACCATGCCCCATCCAGAACCAGTGGAGACTGTTATCCACTTGAGAGACTTTGGCTTTGCACTCCCCAGAATTGAACAGTGGGCAATCCACCCACTGTAGAGACTTTAGAGACTGTGGCTTTGCACTCCCCAGGATTGAACAGTGGGCAACCCACCCACTGTAGAGACTTGAGAGACTGTGGCTTTGCACTCCCCAGGATTGAACAGTGGGCATCGAGCCCCCTCATGGATCTGGCGTCGTGCACTCAACCGGTTGAGGTGCCCCCCCTTCCCTTCCCCCTGAGGTGCCTGTTTTATTTCTATCTGATGCCCCTGCATTATTCTCTCCGTTTTGAGTGTGGGCCTCGCCCGTGCCTTTTGGGCCCAGTGATCCACGGACTATGATGGTGGAATCCCTTGGACTTGTGTTCTTGGTGTATATAATTGTATATAGTATAAATCTACAGGGAGTGCAGAATTATTAGGCAAGTTGTATTTTTGAGGATTAATTTTATTATTGAACAACAACCATGTTCTCAATGAACCCAAAAAACTCATTAATATCAAAGCTGAATATTTTTGGAAGTAGTTTTTAGTTTGTTTTTAGTTTTAGCTATGTTAGGGGGATATCTGTGTGTGCAGGTGACTATTACTGTGCATAATTATTAGGCAACTTAACAAAAAAAAATATATACCCATTTCAATTATTTATTATTACCAGTGAAACCAATATAACATCTCAACATTCACAAATATACATTTCTGACATTCAAAAACAAAACAAAAACAAATCAGTGACCAATATCGCCACCTTTCTTTGCAAGGACACTCAAAAGCCTGCCATCCATGGATTCTGTCAGTGTTTTGATCTGTTCACCATCAACATTGCGTGCAGCAGCAACCACAGCCTCCCAGACACTGTTCAGAGAGGTGTACTGTTTTCCCTCCTTGTAAATCTCACATTTGATGATGGACCACAGGTTCTCAATGGGGTTCAGATCAGGTGAACAAGGAGGCCATGTCATTAGATTTCCTTCTTTTGTACCCTTTCTTGCCAGCCACGCTGTGGAGTACTTGGACGCGTGTGATGGAACATTGTCCTGCATGAAAATCATGTTTTTCTTGAAGGATGCAGACTTCTTCCTGTACCACTGCTTGAAGAAGGTGTCTTCCAGGAACTGGCAGTAGGACTGGGAGTTGAGCTTGACTCCATCCTCAACCCGAAAAGGCCCCACAAGCTCATCTTTGATGATACCAGCCCAAACCAGTACTCCACCTCCACCTTGCTGGCGTCTGAGTCGGACTGGAGCTCTCTGCCCTTTACCAATCCAGCCACGGGCCCATCCATCTGGCCCATCAAGACTCACTCTCATTTCATCAGTCCATAAAACCTTAGAAAAATCAGTCTTGAGATATTTCTTGGCCCAGTCTTGACGTTTCAGCTTGTGTGTCTTGTTCAGTGGTGGTCGTCTTTCAGCCTTTTTTACCTTGGCCATGTCTCTGAGTATTGCACACCTTGTGCTTTTGGGCACTCCAGTGATGTTGCAGCTCTGAAATATGGCCCAACTGGTGGCAAGTGGCATCGTGGCAGCTGCACGCTTGACTTTTCTCAGTTCATGGGCAGTTATTTTGCGCCTTGGTTTTTCCACACGCTTCTTGCGACCCTGTTGACTATTTTGAATGAAACGCTTGATTGTTCGATGATCACGCTTCAGAAGCTTTGCAATTTTAAGAGTGCTGCATCCCTCTGCATGATATCTCACTATTTTTGACTTTTCTGAGCCTGTCAAGTCCTTCTTTTGACCCATTTTGCCAAAGGAAAGGAAGTTGCCTAATAATTATGCACACCTGATATAGGGTGTTGATGTCATTAGACCACACCCCTTCTCATTACAGAGATGCACATCACCTAATATGCTTAATTGGTAGTAGGATTTCGAGCCTATACAGCTTGGAGTAAGACAACATGCATAAAGAGGATGATGTGGTCAAAATACTCATTTGCCTAATAATTCTGCACTCCCTGTATATAGTTGTAAATATTTTTGATTTATGTAATTGAATATATCACAATTATTTGACTCATTTCCTTTTGTCCTTGCATTCTTCCAGTTGGGGTTGGGGGGGTGTAACTGTAATGTATCATGCTGTATCAGTGTGTGTGTTGTAGTGGGTGGGGTGAAGGTGTTGCGTGTTGCATGTGTCACTGTTTTTTCCCTCCCCCCTCCCCTGTGTCGTAGGTGCAGTACTCACCGTGGTCTTTGCCGCCATCGTTCGTTCTCCTGGTAGAGGAGCAGAAAGATAAAGGCTGGGAGTATCTGAAGTTCTGGTTCCATGGCGTCCTGGTTCCTCGTGGGGTGTGTAGAGGTGAGCGTTTTCACTTCAAAGTCCTGTTTCCGCCGTGTTTTTGTTTGCGGTGAATCCGCCCCGGAAAAGGTGGCAGATTGGTGGGTTGTAATAGTGTGGGTGGTACATTGTCTTCCGCCTGTCTGTTGGCGGTTACCGCCGCGGTGTTTGTTTGTACTGCTGTGGCGGTCGGAGTGTTAAAGTGACTGTCTATGTTGGTGGTTTCTGCCACGGTCGTGATTCCATTTTTTTTTACCGCCAGGCTGTTGCCGGTTTTACTGCCGCTTTAACACTGACCGCCAGGGTTGTAATGACCACCAAAGTTTGGAATTGCATTTTTTTTTTTGTTATCTTGGTGGATCCTGATAAAAATTCAACAAAAACGAAAAAATGACATCCTCAGTCACCCATTCTCAGACTTACGCTCACCCTGATGCACCGATTCACAAACCCACTCATATCCTCATATACGCAAACACAGACCCAGTCACACTGTCACGCACCCATTTTTAGACCATTGAAAGATTAATTCAAAATCGTATACATGGTTTTATGGACATACTCATAGGTATGTTTGTAGACTTCTTTTGAAAGTAATCTTTGGTGTCTTATATTGAAAATTGCGTATATATATATATATATATATATACTTATAAATTTCAATGGACTAGTGTGTATTGAAAGCCTGGTTTTGTTTTGCGTTTTCGCAGCATATTTGTGAATATTGCAACATCGTCTCAAATATGTTGACATTTAACAAACAAAATTATACAAAAAATGAACACAAGTTTCGGGCAGTAGGGTGGCCCCCACAAGAGCCTTTCTCTTATTATTAGTATGAGATAGTTACATGTCAGACTGGATGCAGAGTTTCAGGTTTGTTGCCTTGGTATGTGAAGTACACACCGTAACTTCTATATATACCATTCATGTGAAAGTGAAGGTGGTTGTTGTATACAAAGCCCATGTTATGGTCCCTGAGGAATGAGGAAACAGTTTTATTAACATGTTTCCTGGCTTTGTCAATTTGTGGGCAGAAGTGAGTAGACCACTTCCATTTCTGCCTTTCGCATTTGTTGGATTATACCAAGACAGTGTGAGGGAAAAGTCTCATCGGGAGATTGGCAATCTCTAATTCTTTCAACCTAAGACAGCAAGTTATTACACTTTAACCCTCTCTGGCTAATCCAACTAATGTCCACATTAGGCAAACCAGAGTCCCTGTCAATAGCACTCTTTCTTGAAACCTGCGTAGTCAAAACACATCGCTGTGGCCAACAAGACATACTCTAACCATTTTGAAGTGAAGCATTAGTGGCAGTCAGGAGAAGGCTGGAGCTGAATGAGGCAGTTTTGAAAATTGAATGCAGTCAAAATGGAGGTGTGCTGCTGACTTAAAAAAATACCTACTTTTGATTGGGTATTGTGAGTATTTAGGTGACTGAAGTTAGGTAGTATTTTGACAGGATTAGTAAGTAGTTTTTTCATTTGCTCTGCTAAAAATAAAATTTGTACTGCAGATTTAGCTATAGTTTTAATTTTATGCAGTAAACCACATATACTGCAGCTGATTTTGTAACAAATATACTCATTCTAGAATGTGCAGTGAATTTGTGACCTACCGAAAAGGGTGTTAAAGAGAGACTCTTAAAAAGTAAAAGAGTTTGTACTCATTATTGTGTGTTAAGTGTTTACATTCCCAGAGAGGAAATGCTTAAAAAGTGTACTATGCTCTTGAAGTCATAAAACTGCAAACCTAAATGTGTTTTTAGATACCTGTTTTTTTCACTACTTCGTCGCAATCAGTGAAAAAAAAGTCTACCATACTGGGTTGCCATTTATGGTTGCTATGTGGAAGAGTGCTCACCCATTCTTATGCTTAGTTTTGACAATTTCTGGGAGTATTGAATCTATGTGACAAAAGCAACAACAAAAAAAATCAGCAAAGTACTCAATTGTCAGGTATGTCAGTTACTTTTAATTTTGAGAAAAGAAAATTGATATGTCTGTGTGAGGTTGTTAAAACAGAGTATGAAATATATAGAAAAGTATTGAAAGTACCTGAGATGATCTATGTGTGGTAGTGTGAGTGCTTATATATATATTTATTAATAGGTGACTAAGATGCAATGTCTCTGAGATGCAGAGTAAGTGTATGAGATGTTGGTTCACAAATTGTTGCCGTGAAACTGCATATCATACATGTGCTGTTGTACTGCATGGTCTAATTGCTAGAACAAACTGCATGCTAAGGGTTACAGTTATGCTTAACAATGTATTAGAAGCTGTGAAAGTTTCACCTGTCTATACCTGTTGTGCTGATCACAAAGAATGTTTTTCTTTGCATTCTGGGACCTGTAGTCTTATTTATTCCATTTTAGAAGAGGTCTACATGAGTTATTGTTGAAAGGGAAAAACATGCACTATAGAGGGATATGAAGCATACCACGGTATTCCCTCACATAGGCACTAAGGTATTTGTTCAGCCACTTATGTACACATTTACAGAGACATACAAGTAACAAAACAGGTACTCATATACAGGAAGATATACGGAAACGTCTCCGGGCACTAGACAATGTACGCACTTACATTCCCTGAGATATGTAGGCAACTACTGGCACAATTCTGTCAAGTATTTAGACAAGTACTACTTTAATCATGCATGAGCCCTAGAAGTGCAGAGCATGTGTGTGCTTTCTCACTGCCTAACTAAAGCTGACCTGTAAAACCCCTTTGTTAAGTCTCAACCTCACTCTGTGATATCTGTAGGTATACCATCAAGCATATTGCATTGTACTTAAGTCAATAAGAAATGTACTTTTCAGTATTTAAAAATTACTCATGCACTTGCAGACACCTAAGCCAATCATTACATAGAACATACCACTCACCAAGCAATTCACAATCATGTTTCCAAAGTATGTATTGTCTTTCTCAAGCAGTGACAGAGCAACATAGACATTTCTGCATTCACTCACATACTCAAACAGTAGCTATATATGCAGCACTATCAAAAGGCAATTGCATAGAAACTTATATATCCCTGTTTTCTGTAACAGATGGACTGAGGTATTTGTTCATCCACTTATGTACACTTTTAGGAAGACACTCAGCTACTAAAACACATTCCCACATACTAGGAAATGTTCTAAAAATCTTCTGGTGCTAATATAGATGAACAGCTACATTCACAATGTATAGGGAAGTAGTGACATAATGTACTCATGTACTAAGACAAATGCTATTTTCATCATGAGTGAGGCCTAGTAATGTATAGCTTGTCTGTGCTGTGTTACTGGCCAATGAAACTGGACTGTAAAACCCCTTTGTGAAGTCTAAAAGTCACGTTTTAGTGCAACTATCTGTGAAATATTTATGTGTAAAAGGTCACAGGAATGTATTACATAAGTGTTAGAATAGGTGTGGCTAAATTATAGGTCAGCTTTCTATGTACTTAGATAGTATGATATGTTATTAAAAGTAATAGTGACTCACATACTCACATGCATAATACAATGGTACTAGGTGTAGATAGACAAGTCCTCTTTAAACACGTGTGACGTTGCATACTACAGATGGTGTCTATTGTCTTCCACTGCCAGCTTCTTATGGCATGTAGAATGTATTTGTGAAGTTTCAAATCCATATTAAACTGTATATTACCCCTTTGTTATATGTCATTGCGCTACGTATGCAGCTACGTTTTCTCACATATATAGGCAAATAGTTACACAATCTTTTTTATATCGCTAGACAAAATCTGCTTTCCTGAACAGTGAGGCCTAATACTGCAGATGCTATATGTGCTCTGTCAATGGATACTGAGATTGGCCTGTAAATGTTCTTTGTAGAGTGTCAAACACACGTTTTAGAGCAAATATCTCACATCTGTGACATGGTGTAGGTATGCCATCATGCATGCTGCAATGTGCTTAAGTGATTAGGAAAAATACTTTTCACTTTTAGAATATTACTCATGCACTTTCAGACCCCTAAGCCAAGCACTACATAGAGCATACCACTCACCAAGGAAATAACATTCATATTTTCAAAGCATGGATGTTATGTCTCACCCACTGACAGAAAAACAGAAACACTTCGACATTCACTGACAGTCAGAAAGCACTTATATATGAAGCAATATCAAAGGCAATTGTAGACACTAAAATACTCCTGTATCCCTAACAGATGCATTGACGTATGTGTTCAGCTACTTATGTACCGATTTATAGAGTCCTACAGGTACTAAAACAGTCACATACCGGCACAAGTACTAAAATCTCTCATTACACTACTAGAAGTAGGCAATTATGTTCTCTCAGATATATAGACAAATACTCACACAATATCTTCATGTATCCAGACAAATACTGCTTTTCAGAAGCGTGAGGCCTAGTTGTGCAGAGCCTGTGTCTGCTCTATCCCTGGCTACTAAAATTGGCCTGTAAAACTCCTTTTTGAAGTCTCAAACTCATGTGTTAGTGCAAATATCTCACCTCTGTCATATGCTGTAGGTATGCCATGAATTATGGTGCAATGTGATGAAGTGATTAAGAAAGCTATCTTTCAGTTTTAGAAAGTTACTCATGCACTTTCACACCACTAAGCCCAGCACTGCATAGAGTATACCACTTACCAAGGAAGTGATATTCATGTTTCCAAAGCATTGATGCAGTGTCTCAGCCAGTGACAGTGAAACACATACACTTGTACATTCATTAACATACTCAGAAAGCACTTAAATGGGTAGTAATATTAAAGGCAATTGCAGACATAATTACATACCCCTGTTTTCCTTACCAGAGGCACTGAGGTATATCTTCAACAAGTTATGTACAGATTTCCAGAGTCATATAAGTACTAAAACAGGCAGTCACATACCAGTAGATGTACTAAAATATCTCATGGCTCTACTAGAGGTAGACAGCTATGCTCACTAAGATATATAGGCAAGCAGTCACACAATCTTTTCATGTATCCAGACAATTACTGCTTTCCTGAAGGGTGAGGTCTAGTACTGCAGAGAATGTTTAAGCTCTATCAGTGGACACTGAAATTGGCCTAAAAAAGTGCTTTGTGAAGTCTCAAAATCACGTTTTAGTGCAAATATCTCACCTCAGTGACATGCTGTACATATGCCTTCAAGCATGCTGCAATGTGCTGAAGTGATTAGGAAACATACTTTTCAGTTTTAGGAACTTACTCATACACGTTTAGAGCCCTAAGCCAAGCCCTTCATAGAGTATACCACTCACCAAGGAACTGACATTCTTGTTTCCAAAGCAATGATACTCTAGCTCAGCTACTGACAGAAACAGATACACTTCTACATTCACTGACATAGTCAGAAGTATGGTGCAAAGTGACTAAGAAAGGTACTTTTCAGTTTTAGAAAGTTAGTCATGCAATTTTAGACTCCTAAAACAAGCATTGTATAAAGTATACCACTCACCAAGGAACTGTCATTCATCTTTCCAAAGCATGGATGCTGTGTCTCAGCCAGTGAAAGTGAAACAGATATACTTGTACATTCACTAACATGCTCAGAAAGCACTTATATATGCAGCAATATCAAAGTCAATTACAGACACACTCAGATACCCTTGTATTCCCTAACAGACACATTAAAGTATATGTTCAGTTACTTATGTACAGATTAATAGACTCATACAGGTACTAAATCAGGCAGTCACATACAAGCAGATGTACTAAAATATTTCATTGTGCTCCTAGAGGTAGACAACTACGTTCACTCAAGTATGTAGGCAAGTAGTCACACATTCTTTTCATGTATCCAGACAAATACTGTTTTCCTAAGGGTTGAGGCCTAGTACTGCAGAGCCTGCATGCACTCTGTCAGTGGAGATTGAAATTGACCCATAAAACTGGTTTGTAAAGTCTCAAAATCAAGTTTTAGTGCAAATATCTCATCTCTGTACTATGCTGTTCGCATGCCTTCAAGCATGCTGCAATGTGCTTAAGTGATTAAGAGATTAACTTTTTAGTTCTACAAACATACTCATTTTCTTTCAGGTCTCTAAACCAAGAACTTTGTAGAGTATACTACTCAACAGGAAAGTGATATTCATGTTTCCAAAGCATGGATACTGTGTCTAGCCTACTCAGAGAGGCACAGAGTCCTATATGAATTCACATACTGAGAAAGTACTGAAATATGCAGTACTACCTTAGGTAATTGCAAACACATTCACATATCCCTGTATTGCCTAACACAGATACTGAGGTATTTGTTCAGCCACTTATGTACACATTTATAGAAACATAAAGGTAGTGAAACAGTTGCATGCCAGCACATTCGCTAAAACATCTGATTTTACTAGTACAGGTGGACTCATACATTCAGTCAAACATATAGGCAACTAGTGGCACAATATTCTCATGTGTCCAGACAAATAGTGAATTAAATACGAGTGAGGCCTGCTCGTGCAGATCCTGTGTTTACATTGTCAGTGCACACTGAAGGTTGTCTCTAAAACCCTTTTGTCAAGTCTTAAACCCACATTTTAGTCCAAATAATTCACCTCTGAGATTTGCTGTAGGTATGCCATCAACCATGGGGCTTTGTCATTAAGGGCCATATGTACAAACACATTTTCCCATTGACACAGAATGGGAAAAACCCTTTGCTACATCTGTCCCTAAGTGATTGACAGATGTTCTTTTCAATTTTAGAAAATTACTAACTTACTTGCAGACCCCTAAGCTGAGCACTACATAGAGTATATCAGTCAGCAAGGAACTGACATACATCTTTCCAAAGAACAGACTGGGAAAAAAAAAACATTCTAATTTGTGTCATGAAGTTTGCATGCAGCTCTTTGATGCAGTTCATAGCTCACTGTGCTAGGTTATGATTTCAAAAGGATCGCTATGACAAAAGCAGTAACCCACTGTTCTATGCACATTAAATACTGTTGTTTGCATGAAACATGTTCTTTGCAGCAGGCATATTAACCCTCTGCGTTACCTCTGAATCAAAACTGCCACTAGACAAACTCCCATCTCTCTTCAGCAGGCACATTAATCACTACAGCTATCTAATTGCTTTTATTTTTGCCCGAAAGCTGTTCGATGTACAATGTACTCTGCAGTGCTTTAAAACTGCTGCCCAATTAAGTAATAACAAACACACACACATGTTTGTCAGAGGCCCAAGCTGGAGAAGTGCTTTCCTTCCAGCCCAGGCCTGCGATCCCCCTCGGAATGTGTCACAGACCATGTGGGGTCTGCGGACCACAGGTTGGGAACCACTGATCTAAAGCATAACACTCACAAAGGACTGATATTTATGTGTTCAAAGCATGGCTCCTGTGTCTCATCTAGTGACATAGCAACATACAGACTGCTACACCCAATTACATACTTAGAAAGTATTTATAGAAACAGCACTATGAAAGGCAATTTGGAGCACACTCACATAATGCTATATTCCCAATGATAGAACTGAGGTATTTGTTTCAGTCACTTATATATACATTTACAGACTCATGCAGGGCTCTAAAACAGGAACTCACATACAGCCACATGTATTAAAACATCTGATGACCCTGCTATACGTATACACCTACATTCAGTCACATATATAGAGAAATATTGACATAATCTTGTCATGGGCCCAGAGAAGAACTGCTTTGATGATGGGTGAGGTCTAATAGTGCAAAGCCTGAGAGGTATTTGTTCATTCATTTAGATATACATGTAGAGAGCTATATATAGAGAAGAAAAGACAGTAACATACCGGCAGACAAACTAAAATATGTCATGCTAGTATTACAGGTGGACATCTACATACATTCACATAAATATGCAAATTGTGACATGTATGTATGTAGAATTAACCATAATACCACAATCCTTTATATTATGCTTAGCTCTGTAAAATGTTTAATATACAAGTATATCATTCGAAAATATATGTATTTTTGCAATGTCCTCAAAAAGTGAGTGAAAAAAGAAAGAAAAACAATAATACTACACTGAGAAACAAAAGGGGCACAATGCTGAAAAAGTAATGAAAGAAAAACGAGCTGCTGGTAAGAAAGACATTTCTTAAAATAGTACGTGGTCAATTTGAAAGAAAAGACAATTAAGTCCATAAAAGAAAAAGATTGACAACAACTAAGAAAGGAGTAAAATTACATTATATCACAAGTAAAAAATCCTAAAAAGAAGCACAGAGTTTAACTACAAGACAGCACCAGTTCAAGGAAATAAGAGTTAGAATGTTCTGTAGCAGAGTAATCAAGAATCCAATTAGATGTATGAACAAGTATAAAAGAAGAGAAGCTGTGAGACAAAAGGAACATGCTGAGACTAAAGTTGAGAAGGCATTTGCTCTAAAGTGGAAAAGTGGAAGCTATTTATCTTGATTTTGAATAGAATGAAAACACTAGATAAAATAGTGTTGAGTATGAGGAGAAAAATCCTAAAAAAGCCTTATAGACAGAACTAACTTTTGCAAAGTTTTTAGTCGGGAATGGAAACATACTTCTAGTACTAAGCCTTTCTTTAATGAAGAAAGCTACTTGCAAGAGAACATACTAGTGCATGCAGTTGATGAATCTGGATAGTGTTATGAGTCAAAAGATGGTTCTCTTATTGAGAAAGAGATGATGGTATCTAGAAATGTAGAGAAAATCATAGCTGAAGAGGTTCAGGGTAGCTGTAGACAGGCCCCTGTATGTAACGGGAATTGTAGCCACATTTGTAGTGTTTAACAGAAAATTTTACTTTTGCAAAGACTAGATCCATGCAAAGTAAGAAAATATACAAATCCACAGGGGCATTCACTAGCATGTTTATCGAAGAAACTGTGCCAAAGCACCTTTCATCAGTTTAGAATGGTAGCTGTACACCACGCGCGAATGTGCACTCTAGTTAGGAGACTTTACCATGTGAAGAGTCCTGCCGAATGTTTAGGGGAAATGAATAGAGTTTTTTGTATGGAACAGTTTCAGAGTTAGACAAGATTTGTGATGCTGTGCAGTTTTGTTTCTTTGGACCTCAAGAGGAGTGCAGGGGAAATGAACAGTTGGAATCTGCAGGTGTAGCAGAACAGGAGATATCTATTACTGTTGATAACTTTTATGAAGAGATTGGAAAGTTTAAAACTGTCTGTTCAGAAAAAAACAGACTGTATTTGCATATGTTGTAGCTGCACTCACTACAAAACTCAAACTCATTATGTTATTGATTCTCAAAAACTGAAGAAGACAGCAATGAGGAATGGTGAGAATTTGAAGTTATTTATTTGTAGAAGAATGGTTTGATTGTTGCAAATGACAAATTATATGTAAATGCTGTTATAATAAATTAGTGGAGAATAAAATGCCAACTAGATCAGTGTATAACAAGTTAGAACTAGCTTCTATTCCTCAAGAACTGCAAGGCTTGAATGTTTAGGTGTCTCCATATATATGCAATGTATACATCCTTTTAAAGCAATAGTCCGTATGGAGCCAAAGACAGGAAATTTACCTCAAACTGAATTCCAGAAGGGTCTAAACGGTAGAGTTGTTTATTTGCTGTTAGTTTGTGCAGAATGTTGAAACTGTAGGTGTGGAAAGGGAGTTTTCAGAAGGACTTGTGATTCTAGTCAGTGATGTGCCTACTAAGAGTAAAAAGATATGGCAAGAGTTAGTAGATGTTATTAAAGTTAAGAAAACAACATTATGGCCCTCATTATGACCCTGGTGGCCTTTTGACTGCCAGGGCCACAGTAGCAATTTCACAGCCAATGGGCTGGGGGTGAAGACTGCCACATTATGAGTGTGGTGGGTTGGCCTCTGCCAACCCACCACGTCCCCGCCTGTACCACCAGGGCGGTTGGATCCACTGGGCCAAAAATTAGCATCTTCAACCTGGCGGTCCAATGAAGACTGCCGGCGGTATTAGCAGCCGTATTTCTACCAGTACCACCACAAAAACCCTGGCGGAAGGGCTACCGGTGACAGGAAATTTCTTTCCTGTCACTGGCAGACGATTCCCCCCCACAAACCCAATACCCCTCCACCCTCCCTCTATACCAGAACCCCCCACCCTCACCAGAACAGCGTTCCCCACCCCCTGCATGTACGCACATAGACACCCATATGCACCCCACATACACTCATTCACGCACCTTGCATACACTCATTCCCGTACCCCACATGCACTCATTCACGCACCCTACATACACTCACACACTAACACTGACATACACACATTCACTCACAAGCATCCAAACACACATACACTCACAAGCATCCACACACACATTCACCTCAACATTCATACACGCGCTAATCTAAACATTCATACTCACTTCAACATTAGACCACGCGTACACACATACATTCACACATGCATACACACACCCATGCACACATGCATACACACATAAATACACACACCCATACACACACACACATACACACATACACGCACCCATACACACACACATACACATACCCATACACACAAGCATACACACATGCATACACACACACATACACACACGCAGACAGCACCCACTCACACACATACACACACACCACCCCCCACCCTCCCACACCCCTTCCCTGTTGGACGATTGACTTACCTTGTCCGGCTAGGAGGTCGTCCGGCAAGGAATGGGAACGGGCGCTTCCACGGCCAGCAGCGCCCGGCCATCTGGACACCACCAGACCATATTACTGCTCATAATACGGCTGATGGAGTACTTTTAGCGGGGTAGGATCGGTGGTGGAACCACCCATGCGCCTCGACTGCCAGCACAAGTACTGGAGGATTTCTGCCCAAAATGTGGCAGAAATCATTCAGTACTCGTGATATGGTGAGCAGAAGGCCACCAGCACTGGCGGTCTTCTGGTGCCCACGGCTTTGGCGGTCTTTGCATAAGACCGCCAAAGTCATAACAAGGGCCTATATCTGGTACAAAGTCCATTTTCTATAAAAATGTAGATGGTCTTCAAGATAGTTCACGTATAGATGATTATACACTACCACCAAGAGGCCAAATTGAAAAGGTGGATCGAATGAGAATGGAAGAAATTTACGAACACTACAGTATTCATCCTCTACATTCTAAAGAGATTATTGGAGAGGCTATTGAGCTATTTCAAATGAAAGAAGCAAAAGGTGCTCTGTTAAGTGTGTGGGAGACAAGATTAGAAGCTCATTATTTTCCACATCTGTTTCCTACTGGAGTATGTGTTAGGTATGATGACCAGCCTGTACAAAAACCAGCAGCTGAGTACAGGTCTACTTGAGTATATTCAGAGGACTCTAGATTTCAACAGTATATTCCTTATATATTTCATCTACTATTTGCAAACAACTTGTCAAGGTCATCCTATGTAGTAAATCACTTTCTAAAAACAACAGTAAATCTCTAGAACCTGACAGCACAGGAATTTGTTGATAACATTTATGGAAAAGAAGAACAGCCAGAATACAACTTATCAATTTGATGGCATGTCAACAAGGTACAAATTAATATTGGTGTTATCACCATGGTGAGCTGAAATGCATGTTAAGGAATCTAGGATAAACTACTTGGTTTGTAACACTCAGTTGTGCTGAATATGCATGGGATTGAGCTCCTTGATTTTTTATGAGAAGTGAACTCTAATATAAAATATAATCATAAATATATCAAGTTGAAAAGAACAGGAGAACTCTGCTTGTTGGACCCTTCAAATGTTTGCAAATATTTTAACCACTGATTTTAAGCAATGATGGCTTTCAAACAAATGCACCTGTTGGAGACATCACTAATTTCCTTTGGCGGAAAGAGAGCAAAGCTAGAGGTGCTCCACATATTCACATGCTGTTATGGGGATACGATGCACCAAGGTTTGGAACAGTCAGTGATAAGTCTTGTCTACTGTTTTATAAAACAGTATGTAACATGTACCATTCCAAAAAAAACATATGACAAGGGATTGAGACAACAAGTTCTTAGGTTTCAAACTAACAGGTGGGGTAAATACTGTCATTGAAAATATAGGTCAAAAGCAAAATTCTATAAACAATGTTGTTTTGGATTCCCACACCCTGTTATCTCAGAAGGAAGAGTGAACAGCTTTTTGTCTGCAGTGAGACACACCTTGAAAGGGAAATCACCAAAAATTACATACAACCTCAAAGGAAGATAAGCTTCAAAATATATATAAATGATTACAACCCTGTTATTGTAAAGATGTAGAATGCAAATGTGGATATACAATTTGTTGCAGATAATTCTATTGCTGTATCTCGCTATGACAGGTCTTGCATAACAAAGGCAGAAGTAAAGACAGTGATGAAAGAGATGTGGGAAGAGATTTCAGCAGAAAAGAGTCTCACAAACAATTGTACAGTTTTAGTTTGAAAATGCTTTTGCACAGGGACATTGGATCTTGTGAATGCACAAATAGGTTGAGCTCTGCAAGTTTGTTTCCCAATTCTAGAGGAATTGTGTGGGTAAGCTTAGTCCTTGCAAGCAGTTATAAAAGAGTATTAAATTATTTCTCAGAAATAGAGTATCTTACTGAAGTTGATCCTGAAAGTAAAGACAGTCTAAAGACTAACATTTTGGAAACATAATACCCAAGAAAAAGAGCCCATCTTGAAAACATGTGTCTCTATGAAGTACTTCTGCATTACACATATAGAACTAATAATGTCACTGAAAACACTGAAGAAGGAAGATTTGTAGTTATTGGATGCAATGGGTGTTTGGTAAGACACAACAAAGGAAACCTAATTAATCACAAGATGCTCATTTGCCGAACCCCAGAAAGAAGAGAATGTTTCTACTTGGCCCTTTTGCAACTGTTCAAACCATGGTGAACTGAATCAGAACTACTTGGACACTATGGCCCTCATTACAACCCTGGCGGTAAATCCCGCTTACCGCTGTGCAGCTGACCGCCAACATACTGCTGTAGCCGCGGAATTCCGCTATAGGTATTATGACCCACAGCTCGGAATCCGCCCCAATACAGACACCCACACAAGTCCACCACGCCAAAGGTCAGTGATAAACTGGTGATAACAAAACCAACACTGACACGCCAACAAGAATACGCCCACACTATCACGACCCACAAATCAATGCAGCGGACTTTAAAGCGCTCAAAATACACACACATATACAAAACACAACCACATTGGACAATTCAAAATACACACACCTGATACACATACACACACCACACCCACACACCCAACCCAATATAAAACACACACCCACATTACCCACATACCCTTACTACCAGAAATTTGAAAGCAGGCCAGAGAGATACACTACCTTAAACAACACCAACATCCACATACACACAACACCATCACTTACACAACATCCACGCACGTCAGCCAACACACAACCACACATCCCCACACCACATCATGGCACATGAAACATAAAGGTAGTGAAACAGTTGCATGCCAGCACATTAGTTAAAAGATCTGATTTTACTAGTACAGGTGGACTCATACATTCAGTCAAACATATAGGCAACTAGTGGCACAATATTCTCATGTGTCCAGACAAATAGTGAATTAAATATGAGTGAGGCCTGCTCGTGCAGATCCTGTGTTTACATTGTCAGTGCACACTGAAGGTTGTCTCTAAAACCCTTTTGTCAAGTCTTAAACCCACATTTTAGTCCAAATAATTCACCTCTGAGATTTGCTGTAGGTATGCCATCAACCATGGGGCTTTGTCATTAAGGGCCATATGTACAAACACATTTTCCCATTGACACAGAATGGGAAAAACCCTTTGCTACATCTGGCCCTAAGTGATTGACAGATGTTCTTTTCAATTTTAGAAATTTACTAACTTACTTGCAGACCCCTAAGCTGAGCACTACATAGAGTATATCAGTCAGCAAGGAACTGACATACATCTTTCCAAAGAACAGACTGGGAAAAAAACAACATTCTAATTTGTGTCATGAAGTTTGCATGCAGCTCTTTGATGCAGTTCATAGCTCACTGTGCTAGGTTATGATTTCAAGAGGATCGCTATGACAAAAGCAGTAACCCACTGTTCTATGCACATTAAATACTGTTGTTTGCATGAAACATGTTCTTTGCAGCAGGCATATTAACCCTCTGCGTTACCTCTGAATCAAAACTGCACTAGACAAACTCCCATCTCTCTTCAGCAGGCACATTAATCACTACAGCTATCTAATTGCTTTTATTTTTGCCCGAAAGCTGTTCGATGTACAATGTACTCTGCAGTGCTTTAAAACTGCTGCCCAATTAAGTAATAACAAACACACACACATGTTTGTCAGAGGCCCAAGCTGGAGAAGTGCTTTCCTTCCAGCCCAGGCCTGCGATCCCCCTAGGAATGTGTCACAGACCATGTGGGGTCTGCGGACCACAGGTTGGGAACCACTGATCTAAAGCATAACACTCATAAAGGACTGATATTTATGTGTTCAAAGCATGGCTCCTGTGTCTCATCTAGTGACATAGCAACATACAGACTGCTACACCCAATTACATACTTAGAAAGTATTTATAGAAACAGCACTATGAAAGGCAATTTGGAGCACACTCACATAATGCTATATTCCCAATGATAGAACTGAGGTATTTGTTTCAGTCACTTATATATACATTTACAGACTCATGCAGGGCTCTAAAACAGGAACTCACATACAGCCACATGTATTAAAACATCTGATGACCCTGCTATACGTATACACCTACATTCAGTCACATATATAGAGAAATATTGACATAATCTTGTCATGGGCCCAGAGAAGAACTGCTTTGATGATGGGTGAGGTCTAATAGTGCAAAGCCTGAGAGGTATTTGTTCATTCATTTAGATATACATGTAGAGAGCTATATATAGAGAAGAAAAGACAGTAACATACCGGCAGACAAACTAAAATATGTCATGCTAGTATTACAGGTGGACATCTACATACATTCACATAAATATGCAAATTGTGACATGTATGTATGTAGAATTAACCATAATACCACAATCCTTTATATTATGCTTAACTCTGTAAAATGTTTAATATACAAGTATATCATTCGAAAATATATGTATTTTTGCAATGTCCTCAAAAAGTGAGTGAAAAAAGAAAGAAAAACAATAATACTACACTGAGAAACAAAAGGGGCACAATGCTGAAAAAGTAATGAAAGAAAAACGAGCTGCTGGTAAGAAAGACATTTCTTAAAATAGTACGTGGTCAATTTGAAAGAAAAGACAATTAAGTCCATAAAAGAAAAAGATTGACAACAACTAAGAAAGGAGTAAAATTACATTATATCACAAGTAAAAAATCCTAAAAAGAAGCACAGAGTTTAACTACAAGACAGCACCAGTTCAAGGAAATAAGAGTAAGAATGTTCTGTAGCAGAGTAATCAAGAATCCAGTTAAATGTATGAACAAGTATAAAAGAAGAGAAGCTGTGAGACAAAAGGAACATGCTGAGACTAGAGTTGAGAAGGCATTTGCTCTAAAGTGGAAAAGTGGAAGCTATTTATCTTGATTTTGAATAGAATGAAAACACTAGATAAAATAGTGTTGAGTATGAGGAGAAAAATCCTAAAAAAGCCTTATAGACAGAACTAACTTTTGCAAAGTTTTTAGTCGGGAATGGAAACATACTTCTAGTACTAAGACTTTCTTTAATGAAGAAAGCTACTTGCAAGAGAACATACTAGTGCATGCAGTTGATGAATCTGGATAGTGTTATGAGTCAAAAGATGGTTCTCTTATTGAGAAAGAGATGATGGTATCTAGAAATGTAGAGAAAATCATAGCTGAAGAGGTTCAGGGTAGCTGTAGACAGGCCCCTATATGTAACTGGAATTGTAGCCACATTTGTAGTGTTTAACAGAAAATTGTACTTTTGCAAAGACTAGATCCATGCAAAGTAAGAAAATATACAAATCCACAGGGGCATTCACTAGCATGTTTATCGAAGAAACTGTGCCAAAGCACCTTTCATCAGTTTAGAATGGTAGCTGTACACCACGCGCGAATGTGCACTCTAGTTAGGAGACTTTACCATGTGAAGAGTCCTGCCGAATGTTTAGGGGAAATGAATAGAGTTTTTTGTATGGAACAGTTTCAGAGTTAGACAAGATTTGTGATGCTGTGCAGTTTTGTTTCTTTGGACCTCAAGAGGAGTGCAGGGGAAATGAACAGTTGGAATCTGCAGGTGTAGCAGAACAGGAGATTTCTATTACTGTTGATAACTTTTATGAAGAGATTGGAAAGTTTAAAACTGTCTGTTCAGAAAAAAACAGACTGTATTTGCATATGTTGTAGCTGCACTCACTACAAAACTCAAACTCATTATGTTATTGATTCTCAAAAACTGAAGAAGACAGCAATGAGGAATGGTGAGAATTTGAAGTTATTTATTTGTAGAAGAATGGTTTGATTGTTGCAAATGACAAATTATATGTAAATGCTGTTATAATAAATTAGTGGAGAATAAAATGCCAACTAGATCAGTGTATAACAAGTTAGAACTAGCTTCTATTCCTCAAGAACTGCAAGGCTTGAATGTTTAGGTGTCTCCATATATATGCAATGTATACATCCTTTTAAAGCAATAGTCCGTATGGAGCCAAAGACAGGAAATTTACCTCAAACTGAATTCCAGAAGGGTCTAAACGGTAGAGTTGTTTATTTGCTGTTAGTTTGTGCAGAATGTTGAAACTGTAGGTGTGGAAAGGGAGTTTTCAGAAGGACTTGTGATTCTAGTCAGTGATGTGCCTACTAAGAGTAAAAAGATATGGCAAGAGTTAGTAGATGTTATTAAAGTTAAGAAAACAACATTATGGCCCTCATTATGACCCTGGTGGCCTTTTGACTGCCAGGGCCACAGTAGCAATTTCACAGCCAATGGGCTGGGGGTGAAGACTGCCACATTATGAGTGTGGTGGGTTGGCCTCTGCCAACCCACCACGTCCCCGCCTGTACCACCAGGGCGGTTGGATCCACTGGGCCAAAAATTAGCATCTTCGACCTGGCGGTCCAATGAAGACTGCCGGCGGTATTAGCAGCCGTATTTCTACCAGCACCGCCACAAAAACCCTGGCGGAATGGCTACCGGTGACAGGAAATTTCTTTCCTGTCACTGGCAGACAATTCCCCCCCACAAACCCAATACCCCTCCACCCTCCCTCTATACCAGAACCCCCCACCCTCACCAGAACAGCGTTCCCCACCCCCTGCATGTACGCACATAGACACCCATATGCACCCCACATACACTCATTCACGCACCTTGCATACACTCATTCACGTACCCCACATGCACTCATTCACGCACCCTACATACACTCACACACTAACACTGACATACACACATTCACTCACAAGCATCCAAACACACATACACTCACAAGCATCCACACACACATTCACCTCAACATTCATACACGTGCTAATCTAAACGTTCATACTCACTTCAACATTCAACCACGCGTACACACATACATTCACACATGCATACACACACCCATGCACACATGCATACACACATACATACACACACCCATACACACACACACATACACACATACACGCACCCATACACACACACATACACATACCCATACACACAAGCATACACACATGCATACACACACACGCATACACACACGCAGACAGCACCCACTCACACACATACACACACACCACCCCCCACCCTCCCACACCCCTTCCCTGTTGGACGATTGACTTACCTTGTCCGGCTAGGAGGTCGTCCGGCAAGGAATGGGAACGGGCGCTGCCACGGCCAGCAGCACCCGGCCATCTGGACACCACCAGACCATATTACTGCTCATAATACGGCTGATGGAGTCCTTTTAGCGGGGTAGGATCGGTGGTGGAACCACCCATGCGCCTCGACTGCCAGCACAAGTACTGGAGGATTTCTGCCCAAAATGTGGCAGAAATCATTCAGTACTCGTGATATGGTGAGCAGAAGGCCACCAGCACTGGCGGTCTTCTGGTGCCCACGGCTTTGGCGGTCTTTGCATAAGACCGCCAAAGTCATAACAAGGGCCTATATCTGGTACAAAGTCCATTTTCTATAAAAATGTAGATGGTCTTCAAGATAGTTCATGTATAGATGATTATACACTACCACCAAGAGGCCAAATTGAAAAGGTGGATCGAATGAGAATGGAAGAAATTTACGAACACTACAGTATTCATCCTCTACATTCTAAAGAGATTATTGGAGATGCTATTGAGCTATTTCAAATGAAAGAAGCAAAAGGTGCTCTGTTAAGTGTGTGGGAGACAAGATTAGAAGCTCATTATTTTCCACATCTGTTTCCTACTGGAGTATGTGTTAGGTATGATGACCAGCCTGTACAAAAACCAGCAGCTGAGTACAGGTCTACTTGAGTATATTCAGAGGACTCTAGATTTCAACAGTATATTCCTTATATATTTCATCTACTATTTGCAAACAACTTGTCAAGGTCATCCTATGTAGTAAATCACTTTCTAAAAACAACAGTAAATCTCTAGAACCTGACAGCACGGGAATTTGTTGATAACATTTATGGAAAAGAAGAACAGCCAGAATACAACTTATCAATTTGATGGCATGTCAACAAGGTACAAATTAATATTGGTGTTATCACCATGGTGAGCTGAAATGCATGTTAAGGAATCTAGGATAAACTACTTGGTTTGTAACACTCAGTTGTGCTGAATATGCATGGGATTGAGCTCCTTGATTTTTTATGAGAAGTGAACTCTAATATAAAATATAATCATAAATATATCAAGTTGAAAAGAACAGGAGAACTCTGCTTGTTGGACCCTTCAAATGTTTGCAAATATTTTAACCACTGATTTTAAGCAATGATGGCTTTCAAACAAATGCACCTGTTGGAGACATCACTAATTTCCTTTGGCGGAAAGAGAGCAAAGCTAGAGGTGCTCCACATATTCACATGCTGTTATGGGGATACGATGCACCAAGGTTTGGAACAGTCAGTGATAAGTATTGTCTACTGTTTTATAAAACAGTATGTAACATGTACCATTCCAAAAAAAACATATGACAAGGGATTGAGACAACAAGTTCTTAGGTTTCAAACTCACAGGTGGGGTAAATACTGTCATTGAAAATATAGGTCAAAAGCAAAATTCTATAAACAATGTTGTTTTGGATTCCCACACCCTGTTATCTCAGAAGGAAGAGTGAACAGCTTTTTGTGTGCAGTGAGACACACCTTGAAAGGGAAATCACCAAAAATTACATACAACCTCAAAGGAAGATAAGCTTCAAAATATATGTAAATGATTACAACCCTGTTATTGTAAAGATGTAGAATGCAAATGTGGATATACAATTTGTTGCAGATAATTCTATTGCTGTATCTCGCTATGACAGGTCTTGCATAACAAAGGCAGAAGAAAAGACAGTGATGAAAGAGATGTGGGAAGAGATTTCAGCAGAAAAGAGTCTCACAAACAATTGTACAGTTTTAGTTTGAAAATGCTTTTGCACAGGGAAATTGGATCTTGTGAATGCACAAATAGGTTGAGCTCTGCAAGTTTGTTTCCCAATTCTAGAGGAATTGTGTGGGTAAGCTTAGCCCTTGCAAGCAGTTATAAAAGAGTATTAAATTATTTCTCAGAAATAGAGTATCTTACTGAAGTTGATCCTGAAAGTAAAGACAGTCTAAAGACTAACATTTTGGAAACATAATACCCAAGAAAAAGAGCCCATCTTGAAAACATGTGTCTCTATGAAGTACTTCTGCATTACACATATAGAACTAATAATGTCACTGAAAACACTGAAGAAGGAAGATTTGTAGTTATTGGATGCAATGGGTGTTTGGTAAGACACAACAAAGGAAACCTAATTAATCACAAGATGCTCATTTGCCGAACCCCAGAAAGAAGAGAATGTTTCTACTTGGCCCTTTTTCAACTGTTCAAACCATGGTGAACTGAATCAGAACTACTTGGACACTATGGCCCTCATTACAACCCTGGCGGTAAATCCCTGTTGGAAAATGGGTTATTGGTAGGGCAGGTAGGGACCTACACCTAGCAACAAGCCACTAACCTCCACATAGGTACAGTTAGGTCTCAGTAAATTAATCCCAGCTCAACCCTTGGTAGCTTGGCAACGAGCGTCAAGGCTTAACTTAGGAGACAAAGTGTAAAGCATTCAAATATCACAAAACAGTAATTAAATAAAACACAGGAAACAGTTTAAAAATCCAAAACCAATTTATCAAAATAGTTTATATTTTTATCTTTAAAATGACACAAAAACGATTAAAATCGGTTCAGGGGAACCGGAGATATGAATTTTTAAAGAATTATTACTTTTCTAGTGCTTAGAAACAAAAAGCGCCAATCGGGTCATCTGGTTGCACCTCGACCGGGGCAAAGTCAAACTTTCAGGCCGACCGCGATGGAGCCCTGCTCGGCTACAGGTCGCGGGAGGCCTCGGTTAAAAAGTTACCTTCTGACTTAGTCTTTATTTTGAAGTTTTTCTTCACCGGGACGAACCTGCCAGTTGAATCCGACCACCTGGAGCCCTTGTCCGGATACGCGATGTGGGTTTCCTCGGTGGAGACTTTTACCTTCGGACTTAGTCGTTTTTTCGAGATGAAAATCCTTCGACCGGGGTAAACCTGGATCTTGATCCGACGTCCATGGAGCCCTTCTCGGATACGATGGCTGGGAGGTCCCGGTCAACTTTTTACGTTCGGACTTAGTCTCTTTTTTGGATGTTTTTCTTTACCGGGACGAACCACGAAGTCAGGCCGGGTCGCGGTTGAGGCAAGCCGGCTAGAATTTCCACGGCGGGTCGGTCCCTCTCTGGAGCTTTTTTCCAAAAATTCTCAAATCTTTTCCAAACTTCTGGGGCTTCACCCAGATGTTCTTTTAAGGTTCTTTTGGGGTCCACAGCTCACCCCAAGGGTCCAGAAGTTCTGTGATGGTCCTTGGGGGGTGCGGACTTCAACTCCCAGAATGCACCTGGCGCAAACTCCTTTTTGGCCACTGGACAGTGGTCAGCTGGTCGCTTTCTTCAGGAGTTGGAGCAGGGGACTCTGGTTTAGCAATTTTTCACCTGTAGCAAACAGGGAGTCCCTCCTTGAACCAGTTGAAGCCAGGCAAAGTCCTTCTTGTGGTGAAGCCCAAGTGTGCAGCTGGTGCAGTCCTTCTGAGTGCAGGGTCCAGGTGCAGGCCAGGGGTCCAGCAGGGCAGTCCTTCTTCTTCTTTAGTTCCTTTCTTGTTGAATTCTGGAGGGGATCTGAGGCGTGGGTGCAGGTCTGCCAGTTTTATCCTTGCTCCTGGGTGAAAAGCAGGGGGGCCCTGGTTCACAATCAGGGACAGGGTCGTCCCCCTGTGATGACCACTTCCTGGGAAGTGTGGCAAAAATCCATCCCAGAAGGCAACAGTCTCTAAAAATCCAACATGGATTAATCTGATTTTTGGAGGTTACATCTGGCTGAGCCCACCCACTGGTGTGGCTAAAAATCATAAACACACCCCTCTCCTGCCCTCTCCTAATCTAATCAAGGGGGCACCTAATTGTCTGGGGTTGCAGGAAGTGGGGGTGTTGCTGGGTGCTCCAAATGTCCTTCTCTGCCTTTGAAGACCAGTTTGGCAGCCCTCCCCCTTCCTGCCTCGCCATCTGCTGAGGGGAGATTCTCTCCCCCAAGCACATTCCTTTGTGTGAAGCCCGGCCACTTCACACCTCATCAAGGCAGCCTGGCAGAAGCTGCTGCAGGCTGGCCAATCAGAGCACAGCAGCAAAAACAATGCAGAGCTGAAATTGGCAACTTTTGAGGTAAAGTCTAAACTTTTTACCTGGACAAGTTATATTAAATCCAACAACTGGAAGTTGTGGGATTTATTATAACAATCAATTTGATACCAAATTCTTGGTATGCAACATTTAAGGAGACTTTAAAATTTAAAATAAAGTCTGCCCATTCTAGCCTATGAAGGCCATTTACTTCAATGAGGGAAAAACGAATTTGGCTGTTTTTACCTCACCAGGGCTTATAAATCTATTTTTATAAAGTCCCTGCTTATAGTTACATGGCACCCAGCCCTAGGGGCACATAGGGCACACCTTAGGGGTGACTTATATGTAAAAATAAGGTAGTTTAAGACTTTGGAAGTACCTTTAATTCCAAAGTCGAATTTGCATATAACTTTAATTTAAAAGCAGTCAGCAAGGCAGGCTTGCTTTTAAAATGACACTGGGCACCTCAGCAATGCACCTAGGTGTGCACCACCTATGCTGTGGTCCCTAAACCTACATGCCCTACCATATACTAGGGACTTATAGGTAGGTTAACTTAGCCACTTATAATTAGCCTAATTTGCATATCCATTTTACACAGAGCACAGGCCCTGGGACTGGTTAGCAGTACCCAGGGCACCTTTAAAGTCAGGAAAACACCAGCAAAAAGTGGAAAATGGGGGCAAAAAATTATGGGGCCTCTGCAATCAGCCCTGTTTTCTCACACAACCCCCCCCCCAGCCCACACGCCCAGGAGACTCAGCCCAACCCTGGGAGAGTCTTCCTGGCTTGTTAGGCGAGGAAGACAGTGAAGAAAACTGGCTGTCCCTTTGCAGGGCCTTATATCCTCCTGTCAGGGTCACTCCCTATGGGTAGTGAAGCCATCCCAACAGTAAAAGGACCCAACACAAACTGAAACTTTCCTCTAGGGGGGTCTTCCTCCTTTCTCTCTGCCAACTTGGGTAGTGAGGTGCCCACCTCCCCTACTCCAAACTTTGCTAGGGCAACACCTAGCTTACCCAAAGAGGTCACCCAACACTTGAGCAACCCCACCATGACCAATAGGGTCAGGGGGCCTACTTTGCTATTGGCCCTGGGGTCTGCCTCCCAGGCCAAGTACAGTGCTGCCAGGAAGGCTAGCACCCAGCAGAGGCTACTGACAGCTGTCAGTACCCAGAACCACACCCTAAGCTCTCCACTGACAGGTGGCTGAGCTGCTTTAAGGGCAACTTTGGGGTCCTGGCACCCCTCTTGCTGTCTAGAGTGGGGGGCTACCACCTCCTGTGGCAGACACCCTCCTTCCACTCTCCCTTCTGTCAGTGCAGGGGCAACACCTTGCATCTGGACAGCTGCCTGACTACTCAGGACTTCCTTGGGGTCAGGTGAGGCCTCACCAGTGCCAACTCTGGGCTCCCCCCCTACTGGGGCAGAAGGCCCTTGGCTCCCTGGAACTCTCTTTAAGAGTGGCCTACCCTTCCTTTTCTTCTTTCCTTTTCTTGGGGACCCCTGTCTCCTAACTGTAGGGACTGACTCCCCAGGACTTTGGGTTGGGGGAGCGCCCTGGGCGACCACCCCATCTGTGACCAGACTCACCTCTGGGAGGTCATTGCCCAGGATACAATCTAGGGGAAGGTCAGCAATGACTACCACCCTAATCCAGTCAAGGATACCCTCCCTCTCTAGGGGCACTATGGCTACAGGTTTGGAGGTGATTTCCCCTGTGGCTATCCTGACTTTCTTTGTCTTTCCTGGGACATACATGTCTGGGGTCACTAACCGGTCACTCACTATAGTGTGACTGGCACAGGTGTCCCTCAGGCCAGTGGTAGGGATCCCATTCACTTGAATGTGGTGGAAGTGCCTACTCCCACCCTCAGGGATCACCAGCTTACCATCTGGTCCTGTCTCCCAGCACAATGCTAGGAGGACTTCATCATCTGAGGAATCCTCCTCTATGGCTACACTGGACAGCCCAGTGCTAACCACCTTCCTTGGACAGGCTGCATCTCCTCTGAAGTGACCTGTCTGCTGACAGTCAAAGCAAGCCCTACTGTCCAAGAGCTTTTTTAACCCTGGGTCTAACTGTCTCTGCTGGTCAGAGTGGGATTTACTCTCCTCCTTCTTAGGGTTCTGGGGTACAGAGGGAGTCTCTGTGGTGGGCTTACCACCTCCCTCCTTAGGTTTTTGGGGACCTGTCCCCCCCTTCTTGGAGTCTCCCCCCTGGGACTTGACAACCACCCTGGTTCTCAACCACTCATCAGCTGCCTCCCCTAGCTCTCTAGGGTTTGGTCTGCTTAGAGTCCACTAGATGCTGGCGTAACCTTTCTTGGATACAATTGGTCAAGATGTGCTCTCTTATGATCAGATTGTATAACCCCTCATAAGTATCTACTTCGTTACCAATAATCCAGCCCTCTAGTGCCTTTAGTGAAATGTCCACAAAGTCAACCCAAGACTGGGTACTGACCTTCTGGGTGTCCCTGAACTTCATTCTATATTGCTCTGGTGTTGGAAAATGGGTTATTGGTAGGGCAGGTAGGTACCTACACCTAGCAACAAGCCACAAACCTCCACAAAAGTACAGTTAGGTCTCAGTAAATTAATCCCAGCTCTACCCTTGGTAGCTTGGCATCGAGCGTCAAGGCTTAACTTAGGAGACAAAGTGTAAAGCATTCAAATATCACAAAACAGTAATTAAATAAAACACAGGAAACAGTTTAAAAATCCAAAACCAATTTATAAAAATAGCTTATATTTTTATCTTTAAAATGACACAAAAACGATTAAAATCGGTTCAGGGGAACCGGAGATATGAATTTTTAAAGTATTATTATTTTCTAGCGCATAGAAACAAAAAGCGCCAATCGGGTCATCTGGTTGCACCAGGACCGGGACAAAGTCAAACTTTCAGGCCGACCGCGATGGAGCCCTGCTCGGCTACAGGTCGCGGGAGGCCTCGGTTAAAAAGTTACCTTCTGACTTAGTCTTTATTTTGAAGTTTTTCTTCACCGGGACGAACCTGCCAGTTGGATCCGACCTCCTGGAGCCCTTGTCCGGATACGCGAAGTCGGTTTCCTCGGTGGTGATTTCTACCTTCGGACTTAGTCGTTTTTTCGAGATGAAAATCCTTCGACCGGGGTAAACCTGGATCTTGATCCGACGTCCGTGGAGCCCTTCTCGGATACGATGGCTGGAAGGTCCCGGTCAACTTTTTACGTTCGGACTTAGTCTCTTTTTCGGATGTTTTTCTTGACCGGGACGAACCACGAAGTCAGGCCGGGTCGCGGTTGAGGCAAGCCGGCTAGAATTTCCGCGTCGAGTCGGTCACTTTATGGAGCTTTTTTCTAAAATTTCTCCAATCTTTTCCAAACTTCTGGGGCTTCACCCAGATGTTCTTTTAAGGTTCTTTTGGGGTCCACAGCTCACCCCAAGGGTCCAGAAGTTCTGTGATGGTCCTTGGGAAGTGCGGACTTCAACTCCCAGAGTGCACCTGGCGCAAACTCCTTTTTGGCCACTGGGCAGTGGTCAGCTGGTCACTTTTTCAGGAGTTGGTGCAGGGGACTCTGGTTAGCAATTTTTCACCTGTAGCAAACAGGGAGTCCCTCCTTGAACCAGTGGAAGCCAGGCAAAGTCCTTCTTGTGGTGAAGCCCAAGTGTGCAGCTGGTGCAGTCTTTCTGAGTGCAGGGTCCAGGTGCAGGCCAGGGGTCCAGCAGGGCGGTCCTTCTTCTCCTTGTAGTTCTTTCTTCTTGAAATTTGGTGGGGATCTGAGGCGTGGGTGCAGGTCTGCCAGTTTTATCCTTGCTCCTGGGTGAAAAGCAGGGGGGCCCTGGTCCTCCAATCAGGGACAGGGTCGTCCCCCTGTGATGACCACTTCCTGGGAAGTGTGGCAAAAATCCATCCCAGAAGGCAATAGTCTCTAAAAATCCAAAATGGATGAATCTGATTTTTGGAGGAGAGATCTGGCTGAGCCCACCCACTGGTGTGGCTAAAAATCATAAACACACCCCTCTCCTGCCCTCTCCTAATCTAATCAAGGGGGCACCTAGCTGTCTGGGGTTGCAGGATGTGGGGGTGTTGCTGGGTGCTCCAGATGTCCTTCTCTGCCTTTGAAGACCAGTTTGGCAGCCCTCCCCCTTCCTGCTTCCCCATCTGCTGAGGGGAGATTCTCTCCCCCAAGCACATTCCTTTGTGTAAAGTCAGGCCACTTCACACCTCATTAAAGTAGCCTGGCAGAAGCTGCTGCAGGCTGGCCAATCAGAGCACAGCAGCAAAAACAATGCAGAGCTGAAATTGGCAACTTTTTAGGTAAAGTCTAAACTTTTTACCTGCACTAGTTATATTAAATCCAACAACTGGAAGTTGTGGGATTTATTATAACAATCAATTTGATACCAAATTCTTGGTATGTAACACTTAAGGAGACTTTAAAATTTTAAATAAAGTCTGCCCATTCTAGCCTATGAAGGCCATTTACTTCAATGAGGGAAAAACGAATTTGGCTGTTTTTACCTCACCAGGGCTTATAAATCTATTTTTATAAAGTCCCTGCTTATAGTTACATGGCACCCAGCCCTAGGGGCACATAGGGCACACCTTAGGGGTGACTTATATGTAAAAATAAGGTAGTTTAAGACTTTGGAAGTACCTTTAATTCCAAAGTCGAATTTGCATATAACTTTAATTTAAAAGCAGCCAGCAAGGCAGGCTTGCTTTTAAAATGACACTGGGCACCTCAGCAATGCACCTAGGTGTGCACCACCTATGCTGTGGTCCCTAAACCTACATGCCCTACCATATACTAGGGACTTATAGGTAGGTTTACTTAGCCAATTATAATTAGCCTAATTTGCATATCCATTTTACACAGAGCACAGGCCCTGGGACTGGTTAGCAGTACCCAGGGCACCATCAGAGTCAGGAAAACACCAGCATAAAGTGGAAAATGGGGGCAAAAAGTTATGGGGCCTCTGCAATCAGCCCCAGTTTCTCACACAACCCCCCCCCCAGCCCACACGCCCAGGAGACTCAGCCCAACCCTGGGAGAGTCTTCCTGGCTTGTTAGGCGAGGAAGACAGTGAAGAAAACTGGCTGTCCCTTTGCAGGGCCTACTCTGCCTTACATCCCCCTGTCAGGGTCACTCCCTCTGGGTAGTGAAGCCATCCCAACAGTAAAAGGACCCAACTCAAACTGAAACTTCCCTCTAGGGGGGTCTTCCTCCTCTCTCTCTGCCAACTTGGGTAGTGAGGTGCCCACCTCCCCTACTCCAAACTTTGCTAGGGCAACACCTAGCTTACCCAAAGAGGTCACCCAACACTTGAGCAACCCCACCATGACCAATAGGGTCAGGGGGCCTACTTTGCTATTGGCCCTGGGGTCTGCCTCCCAGGCCAAGTACAGTGCTGCCAGGAAGGCTAGCACCCAGCAGAGGCTACTGACAGCTGTCAGTACCCAGAACCACACCCTAAGCTCTCCACTGACAGGTGGCTGAGCTGCTTTAGGGGCAACTTTGGGGTCCTGGCACCCCTCTTGCTGTCTAGAGTGGGGGGCTACCACCTCCTGTGGCAGACACCCTCCTTCCACTCTCCCTTCTGTCAGTGCAGGGGCAACACCTTGCATCTGGACAGCTGCCTGACTACTCAGGACTTCCTTGGGGTCAGGTGAGGCCTCACCAGTGCCAACTCTGGGCTCCCCCCCTACTGGGGCAGAAGGCCCTTGGCTCCCTGGAACTCTCTTTAAGAGTGGCCTACCCTTCCTTTTCTTCTTTCCTTTTCTTGGGGACCCCTGTCTCCTAACTGTAGGGACTGACTCCCCAGGACTTTGGGTTGGGGGGGCGCCCTGGGCGACCACCCCATCTGTGACCAAACTCACCTCTGGGAGGTCATTGCCCAGGATACAATCTAGGGGAAGGTCAGCACTGACTACCACCCTAATCCAGTCAAGGATACCCTCCCTCTCTAGGGGCACTATGGCTACAGGTTTGGAGGTGACCTCCCCTGTGGCTATCCTGACTTTCTTTGTCTTTCCTGGGACATACATGTCTGGGGTCACTAACCGGTCACTCACTACAGTGTGACTGGCACAGGTGTCTCTCAGGCCAGTGGTAGGGATCCCATTCACTTGAATGTGGTGGAAGTGCCTACTCCCACCCTCAGGGATCACCAGCTTACCATCTGGTCCTGTCTCCCAGCACAATGCTAGGAGGACTTCATCATCTGAGGAATCCTCCTCTATGGCTACACTGGACAGCCCAGTGCTAACCACTTTCTTTGGACAGGCTGCATCTCCTCTGAAGTGACCTGTCTGCTGACAGTCAAAGCAAGCCCTACTGTCCAAGAGCTTTTTTAACCCTGGGTCTCCCTGTCTCTGCATGTCAGAGTGGGAGTGGGATTTACTCTCCTCCTTTTTAGGGTTCTGGGGTACAGAGGGAGTCTCTGTGGTGGGCTTACCACCTCCCTCCTTAGGTTTTTGGGGACCTGTCCCCCCCTTCTTGGAGTCTCCCCCCTGGGACTTGACAACCACCCTGGTTCTCAACCACTCATCAGCTGCCTCCCCTAGCTCTCTAGGGTTGGTCAGCTTAGAGTCCACTAGATGCTGGCGTAACCTTTCTTGGATACAATTGGTCAAGATGTGCTCTCTCATGATCAGATTGTATAACCCCTCATAAGTATTAACTTTGTTGCCAATAATCCAGCCCTCTAGTGCTTTTAGTGAGGTGTCTACAAAGTCAACCCAAGATTGGGTACTGACCTTCTGGGTGTCCCTGAACTTCATTCTATATTGCTCTGGGGTCAGACCAAACTTCTTGACTAAGCACCTCTTCATACTAGGGTATGAATCTGCCTCCTCCCCCCTTAAGGTCAGAAGCCTATCCCTCCCTGAGTTGGGGACCAACTCCCACAAAAGGGAACCCCAGTATTGAGGCCTAACCCTTCTCATTTGGAGTGCCCTCTCAAAGGCCCCTAGCCACTTATCTATGTCATCCCCCTCTACATAAGCAGGAACCACCCCCTTGGGTAATCTGGGGCAAACTCCCCCATCCATGGACACCTCAGCTTCTTTATCGCTGCTTCCATCTCTTTTCTCTTTGTATGCCCACTTTTTCTTTTCTAGGGCCAGCTTCTCTGCTTCCAAAGCTATGTATGCTAGCTGGGCCTCCAGCTCTCTTTCTCTGATGGATGGGTTCTCTCCTCCTGAAAGGACCCCCTTCCCACCACTAGCTTTGGATCTGCCCCTAGTGACTGTATTTACTGAGGACCGTTCTTCCTCATCCTCACTTGGGCTCAGATGCCTTCCCTCCCCTGAGTGGTTAGAGCTTGCATCCTCCCTTCTTTCTCCCTCCTCTGGAGCTTCTTCTGACTCTACCTCTTGGGCCTCAGCCCATGCTGCCAGGGATTTAATCAGGATTTGCTTCCTGAGATCAGGGGTTGCAGGCAACCCCCTCTCAATACACAACCCCCTAAGCTGGACTACTGTCAGTGTGGGTAGGCTAGCCAGATCAAGCTCCATGGTTCCCTAGTTTTGTGTCAACAAAAACTTTTTGCAAAAATTGGAAACAAGAATTTAGAAAAATTACAAAAATTCAATAATTGAAATTAATCCAAATTAATTTTTTAAAAAAATTAAAAATTAAAAATTAAAAACAATTTTTGCACTAGGACAATTTAAAGGATTTTTAATTTGTTTTATCTAAAACTGTAACGTGATATTGAACACAAGTACAGGATCCCGTCGCTGCTTCCAATTATGTTGGAAAATGGGTTATTGGTAGGGCAGGTAGGTACCTACACCTAGCAACAAGCCACAAACCTCCACAAAAGTACAGTTAGGTCTCAGTAAATTAATCCCAGCTCTACCCTTGGTAGCTTGGCATCGAGCGTCAAGGCTTAACTTAGGAGACAAAGTGTAAAGCATTCAAATATCACAAAACAGTAATTAAATAAAACACAGGAAACAGTTTAAAAATCCAAAACCAATTTATAAAAATAGCTTATATTTTTATCTTTAAAATGACACAAAAACGATTAAAATCGGTTCAGGGGAACCGGAGATATGAATTTTTAAAGTATTATTATTTTCTAGCGCATAGAAACAAAAAGCGCCAATCGGGTCATCTGGTTGCACCAGGACCGGGACAAAGTCAAACTTTCAGGCCGACCGCGATGGAGCCCTGCTTGGCTACAGGTCGCGGGAGGCCTCGGTTAAAAAGTTACCTTCTGACTTAGTCTTTATTTTGAAGTTTTTCTTCACCGGGACGAACCTGCCAGTTGGATCCGACCTCCTGGAGCCCTTGTCCGGATACGCGAAGTCGGTTTCCTCGGTGGTGATTTCTACCTTCGGACTTAGTCGTTTTTTCGAGATGAAAATCCTTCGACCGGGGTAAACCTGGATCTTGATCCGACGTCCGTGGAGCCCTTCTCGGATACGATGGCTGGAAGGTCCCGGTCAACTTTTTACGTTCGGACTTAGTCTCTTTTTCGGATGTTTTTCTTGACCGGGACGAACCACGAAGTCAGGCCGGGTCGCGGTTGAGGCAAGCCGGCTAGAATTTCCGCGTCGAGTCGGTCACTTTATGGAGCTTTTTTCTAAAATTTCTCCAATCTTTTCCAAACTTCTGGGGCTTCACCCAGATGTTCTTTTAAGGTTCTTTTGGGGTCCACAGCTCACCCCAAGGGTCCAGAAGTTCTGTGATGGTCCTTGGGAAGTGCGGACTTCAACTCCCAGAGTGCACCTGGCGCAAACTCCTTTTTGGCCACTGGGCAGTGGTCAGCTGGTCACTTTTTCAGGAGTTGGTGCAGGGGACTCTGGTTAGCAATTTTTCACCTGTAGCAAACAGGGAGTCCCTCCTTGAACCAGTGGAAGCCAGGCAAAGTCCTTCTTGTGGTGAAGCCCAAGTGTGCAGCTGGTGCAGTCTTTCTGAGTGCAGGGTCCAGGTGCAGGCCAGGGGTCCAGCAGGGCGGTCCTTCTTCTCCTTGTAGTTCTTTCTTCTTGAAATTTGGTGGGGATCTGAGGCGTGGGTGCAGGTCTGCCAGTTTTATCCTTGCTCCTGGGTGAAAAGCAGGGGGGCCCTGGTCCTCCAATCAGGGACAGGGTCGTCCCCCTGTGATGACCACTTCCTGGGAAGTGTGGCAAAAATCCATCCCAGAAGGCAATAGTCTCTAAAAATCCAAAATGGATGAATCTGATTTTTGGAGGAGAGATCTGGCTGAGCCCACCCACTGGTGTGGCTAAAAATCATAAACACACCCCTCTCCTGCCCTCTCCTAATCTAATCAAGGGGGCACCTAGCTGTCTGGGGTTGCAGGATGTGGGGGTGTTGCTGGGTGCTCCAGATGTCCTTCTCTGCCTTTGAAGACCAGTTTGGCAGCCCTCCCCCTTCCTGCTTCCCCATCTGCTGAGGGGAGATTCTCTCCCCCAAGCACATTCCTTTGTGTAAAGTCAGGCCACTTCACACCTCATTAAAGTAGCCTGGCAGAAGCTGCTGCAGGCTGGCCAATCAGAGCACAGCAGCAAAAACAATGCAGAGCTGAAATTGGCAACTTTTTAGGTAAAGTCTAAACTTTTTACCTGCACTAGTTATATTAAATCCAACAACTGGAAGTTGTGGGATTTATTATAACAATCAATTTGATACCAAATTCTTGGTATGTAACACTTAAGGAGACTTTAAAATTTTAAATAAAGTCTGCCCATTCTAGCCTATGAAGGCCATTTACTTCAATGAGGGAAAAACGAATTTGGCTGTTTTTACCTCACCAGGGCTTATAAATCTATTTTTATAAAGTCCCTGCTTATAGTTACATGGCACCCAGCCCTAGGGGCACATAGGGCACACCTTAGGGGTGACTTATATGTAAAAATAAGGTAGTTTAAGACTTTGGAAGTACCTTTAATTCCAAAGTCGAATTTGCATATAACTTTAATTTAAAAGCAGCCAGCAAGGCAGGCTTGCTTTTAAAATGACACTGGGCACCTCAGCAATGCACCTAGGTGTGCACCACCTATGCTGTGGTCCCTAAACCTACATGCCCTACCATATACTAGGGACTTATAGGTAGGTTTACTTAGCCAATTATAATTAGCCTAATTTGCATATCCATTTTACACAGAGCACAGGCCCTGGGACTGGTTAGCAGTACCCAGGGCACCATCAGAGTCAGGAAAACACCAGCATAAAGTGGAAAATGGGGGCAAAAAGTTATGGGGCCTCTGCAATCAGCCCCAGTTTCTCACATCTGGGGTCAGACCAAACTTCTTGGCTAAGCACCTCTTCATACTAGGGTATGAATCTGCCTCCTCCCCCCTTAAGGTCAGAAGCCTATCCCTCCCTGAGTTGGGGACCAACTCCCACAAAAGGGAACCCCAGTATTGAGGCCTAACCCTTCTCATTTGGAGTGCCCTCTCAAAGGCCCCCAGCCACTTATCTATGTCATCCCCCTCTACATAAGCAGGAACCCCCCCTTGGGTAATCTGGGGCAAACTCCCCCACCCATGGACACCTCAGCTTCTTTATCGCTGCCTCCATCTCTTTTCTCTTTGTATGCCCACTTTTTCTTTTCTAGGGCCAGCTTCTCTGCTTCCAAAGCTATGTATGCTAGCTGGGCCTCCAGCTCTCTTTCTCTGATGGATGGGTTCTCTCCTCCTGAAGGGACCCCCTTCCTACCACTAGCTTTGGGTCTGCCCCTAGTGACTGTATTTACTGAGGACCGTTCTTCCTCATCCTCACTTAGGCTCAGATGCTCTCCCTCCCCTGAGTGGTTAGAGCTAGCATCCTCCCTTCTTTCTCCCTCCTCTGGAGCTTCTTCTGACTCTACCTCTTGGGCCTCAGCCCATGCTGTCAGGGATGTGATCAGGATTTGCTTCCTGAGATCAGTGGTTGCAGGCAACCCTCTTTCAATACACAACCCCCTAAGCTGGACTACTGTCAGTGTGGGTAGGCTAGCCAGATCAAGCTCCATGGTTCCCTAGTTTTGTGTCAACAAAAACTTTTTGCAAAAATTGGAAACAAGAATTTAGAAAAATTACAAAAATTCAATAATTGAAATTAATCCAAATTAAAAAGTAAAAATTTTTTTTGCACTAGGACAATTTAAAGGATTTTCAATTTGTTTTACCTAAAACTGTAACGTGATATTGAACACAAGTACAGGATCCCGTCGCTGCTTCCAATTATGTTGGAAAATGGGTTATTGGTAGGGCAGGTAGGTACCTACACCTAGCAACAAGCCACTAACCTCCACATAGGTACAGTTAGGTCTCAGTAAATTAATCCCAGCTCAACCCTTGGTAGCTTGGCAATGAGCGTCAAGGCTTAACCTAGGAGACAAAGTGTAAAGCATTCAAATATCACAAAACAGTAATTAAATAAAACACAGGAAACAGTTTAAAAATCCAAAACCAATTTATAAAAATAGTTTATATTTTTATCTTTAAAATGACACAAAAACGATTAAAATCGGTTCAGGGGAACCGGAGATATGAATTTTTAAAGAATTATTACTTTTCTAGCGCTTAGAAACAAAAAGCGCCAATCGGGTCATCTGGTTGCACCTCGACCGGGGCAAAGTCAAACTTTCAGGCCGACCGCGATGGAGCCCTGCTCGGCTACAGGTCGCGGGAGGCCTCGGTTAAAAAGTTACCTTCTGACTTAGTCTTTATTTTGAAGTTTTTCTTCACCGGGACGAACCTGCCAGTTGAATCCGACCTCCTGGAGCCCTTGTCCGGATACGCGATGTGGGTTTCCTCGGTGGAGACTTTTACCTTCGGACTTAGTCGTTTTTTCGAGATGAAAATCCTTCGACCGGGGTAAACCTCGATCTTGATCCGACGTCCATGGAGCCCTTCTCAGATACGATGGCTGGGAGGTCCCGGTCAACTTTTTACGTTCGGACTTAGTCTCTTTTTTGGATGTTTTTCTTTACCGGGACGAACCACGAAGTCAGGCCGGGTCGCGGTTGAGGCAAGCCGGCTAGAATTTTTCACCTGTAGCAAACAGGGAGTCCCTCCTTGAACCAGTTGAAGCCAGGCAAAGTCCTTCTTGTGGTGAAGCCCAAGTGTGCAGCTGGTGCAGTCCTTCTGAGTGCAGGGTCCAGGTGCAGGCCAGGGGTCCAGCAGGGCAGTCCTTCTTCTTCTTTAGTTCCTTTCTTGTTGAATTCTGGAGGGGATCTGAGGCGTGGGTGCAGGTCTGCCAGTTTTATCCTTGCTCCTGGGTGAAAAGCAGGGGGGCCCTGGTTCTCCAATCAGGGACAGGGTCGTCCCCCTGTGATGACCACTTCCTGGGAAGTGTGGCAAAAATCCATCCCAGAAGGCAACAGTCTCTAAAAATCCAACATGGATGAATCTGATTTTTTGGAGGTTACATCTGGCTGAGCCCACCCACTGGTGTGGCTAAAAATCATAAACACACCCCTCTCCTGCCCTCTCCTAATCTAATCAAGGGGGCACCTAATTGTCTGGGGTTGCAGGAAGTGGGGGTGTTGCTGGGTGCTCCAAATGTCCTTCTCTGCCTTTGAAGACCAGTTTGGCAGCCCTCCCCCTTCCTGCCTCGCCATCTGCTGAGGGGAGATTCTCTCCCCCAAGCACATTCCTTTGTGTGAAGCCTGGCCACTTCACACCTCATCAAGGCAGCCTGGCAGAAGCTGCTGCAGGCTGGCCAATCAGAGCACAGCAGCAAAAACAATGCAGAGCTGAAATTGGCAACTTTTGAGGTAAAGTCTAAACTTTTTACCTGGACAAGTTATATTAAATCCAACAACTGGAAGTTGTGGGATTTATTATAACAATCAATTTGATACCAAATTCTTGGTATGCAACATTTAAGGAGACTTTAAAATTTAAAATAAAGTCTGCCCATTCTAGCCTATGAAGGCCATTTACTTCAATGAGGGAAAAACGAATTTGGCTGTTTTTACCTCACCAGGGCTTATAAATCTATTTTTATAAAGTCCCTGCTTATAGTTACATGGCACCCAGCCCTAGGGGCACATAGGGCACACCTTAGGGGTGACTTATATGTAAAAATAAGGTAGTTTAAGACTTTGGAAGTACCTTTAATTCCAAAGTCGAATTTGCATATAACTTTAATTTAAAAGCAGCCAGCAAGGCAGGCTTGCTTTTAAAATGACACTGGGCACCTCAGCAATGCACCTAGGTGTGCACCACCTATGCTGTGGTCCCTAAACCTACATGCCCTACCATATACTAGGGACTTATAGGTAGGTTAACTTAGCCACTTATAATTAGCCTACTTTGCATATCCATTTTACACAGAGCACAGGCCCTGGGACTGGTTAGCAGTACCCAGGGCACCTTTAAAGTCAGGAAAACACCAGCAAAAAGTGGAAAATGGGGGCAAAAAGTTATGGGGCCTCTGCAATCAGCCCTGTTTTCTCACAATCCCGCTTACCGCTGTGCAGCTGACCGCCAACATACTGCTGCAGCCGCGGAATTCCGCTACAGGTATTATGACCCACAGCTCGGAATCCGCCCCAATACAGACACCCACACAAGTCCACCACGCCAAAGGTCAGTGATAAACTGGTGATAACAAAACCAACACTGACACGCCAACAAGAATACGCCCACACTATCACGACCCACAAATCAACGCGGCGGACTTTCAAGCGCTCAAAATACACACACATATACAAAACACAACCACATTGGACAATTCAAAATACACACACCTGATACACATACACACACCACACCCACACACCCAACCCAATATAAAACACACACCCACATTACCCACAAACCCTTACTACCAGAAATTTGAAAGCAGGCCAGAGAGATACACTACCTTAAACAACACCAACATCCACATACACACAACACCATCACTTACACAACATCCACGCACGTCAGCCAACACACAACCACACATCCCCACACCACATCATGGCACATGAAACATAAAGGTAGTGAAACAGTTGCATGCCAGCACATTAGCTAAAACATCTGATTTTACTAGTACAGGTGGACTCATACATTCAGTCAAACATATAGGCAACTAGTGGCACAATATTCTCATGTGTCCAGACAAATAGTGAATTAAATATGAGTGAGGCCTGCTCGTGCAGATCCTGTGTTTACATTGTCAGTGCACACTGAAGGTTGTCTCTAAAACCCTTTTGTCAAGTCTTAAACCCACATTTTAGTCCAAATAATTCACCTCTGAGATTTGCTGTAGGTATGCCATCAACCATGGGGCTTTGTCATTAAGGGCCATATGTACAAACACATTTTCCCATTGACACAGAATGGGAAAAACCCTTTGCTACATCTGGCCCTAAGTGATTGACAGATGTTCTTTTCAATTTTAGAAAATTACTAACTTACTTGCAGACCCCTAAGCTGAGCACTACATAGAGTATATCAGTCAGCAAGGAACTGACATACATCTTTCCAAAGAACAGACTGGGAAAAAAAAAACATTCTAATTTGTGTCATGAAGTTTGCATGCAGCTCTTTGATACAGTTCATAGCTCACTGTGCTAGGTTATGATTTCAAGAGGATCGCTATGACAAAAGCAGTAACCCACTGTTCTATGCACATTAAATACTGTTGTTTGCATGAAACATGTTCTTTGCAGCAGGCATATTAACCCTCTGCGTTACCTCTGAATCAAAACTGCCACTAGACAAACTCCCATCTCTCTTCAGCAGGCACATTAATCACTACAGCTATCTAATTGCTTTTATTTTTGCCCGAAAGCTGTTCGATGTACAATGTACTCTGCAGTGCTTTAAAACTGCTGCCCAATTAAGTAATAACAAACACACACACATGTTTGTTAGAGGCCCAAGCTGGAGAAGTGCTTTCCTTCCAGCTCAGGCCTGCGATCCCCCTAAGAATGTGTCACAGACCATGTGGGGTCTGCGGACCACAGGTTGGGAACCACTGATCTAAAGCATGACACTCATAAAGGACTGATATTTATGTGTTCAAAGCATGGCTCCTGTGTCTCATCTAGTGACATAGCAACATACAGACTGCTACACCCAATTACATACTTAGAAAGTATTTATAGAAACAGCACTATGAAAGGCAATTTGGAGCACACTCACATAATGCTATATTCCCAATGATAGAACTGAGGTATTTGTTTCAGTCACTTATATATACATTTACAGACTCATGCAGGGCTCTAAAACAGGAACTCACATACAGCCACATGTATTAAAACATCTGATGACCCTGCTATACGTATACACCTACATTCAGTCACATATATAGAGAAATATTGACATAATCTTGTCATGGGCCCAGAGAAGAACTGCTTTGATGATGGGTGAGGTCTAATAGTGCAAAGCCTGAGAGGTATTTGTTCATTCATTTAGATATACATGTAGAGAGCTATATATAGAGAAGAAAAGACAGTAACATACCGGCAGACAAACTAAAATATGTCATGCTAGTATTACAGGTGGACATCTACATACATTCACATAAATATGCAAATTGTGACATGTATGTATGTAGAATTAACCATAATACCACAATCCTTTATATTATGCTTAACTCTGTAAAATGTTTAATATACAAGTATATCATTCGAAAATATATGTATTTTTGCAATGTCCTCAAAAAGTGAGTGAAAAAAGAAAGAAAAACAATAATACTACACTGAGAAACAAAAGGGGCACAATGCTGAAAAAGTAATGAAAGAAAAACGAGCTGCTGGTAAGAAAGACATTTCTTAAAATAGTACGTGGTCAATTTGAAAGAAAAGACAATTAAGTCCATAAAAGAAAAAGATTGACAACAACTAAGAAAGGAGTAAAATTACATTATATCACAGGTAAAAAATCCTAAAAAGAAGCACAGAGTTTAACTACAAGACAGCACCAGTTCAAGGAAATAAGAGTTAGAATGTTCTGTAGCAGAGTAATCAAGAATCCAGTTAGATGTATGAACAAGTATAAAAGAAGAGAAGCTGTGAGACAAAAGGAACATGCTGAGACTAAAGTTGAGAAGGCATTTGCTCTAAAGTGGAAAAGTGGAAGCTATTTATCTTGATTTTGAATAGAATGAAAACACTAGATAAAATAGTGTTGAGTATGAGGAGAAAAATCCTAAAAAAGCCTTATTGACAGAACTAACCTTTGCAAAGTTTTTAGTCGGGAATGGAAACATACTTCTAGTACTAAGACTTTCTTTAATGAAGAAAGCTACTTGCAAGAGAACATACTAGTGCATGCAGTTGATGAATCTGGATAGTGTTATGAGTCAAAAGATGGTTCTCTTATTGAGAAAGAGATGATGGTATCTAGAAATGTAGAGAAAATCATAGCTGAAGAGGTTCAGGGTAGCTGTAGACAGGCCCCTGTATGTAACTGGAATTGTAGCCACATTTGTAGTGTTTAACAGAAAATTGTACATTTGCAAAGACTAGATCCATGCAAAGTAAGAAAATATACAAATCCACAGGGGCATTCACTAGCATGTTTATCGAAGAAACTGTGCCAAAGCACCTTTCATCAGTTTAGAATGGTAGCTGTACACCACGCGCGAATGTGAACTCTAGTTAGGAGACTTTACCATGTGAAGAGTCCTGCCGAATGTTTAGGGGAAATGAATAGAGTTTTTTGTATGGAACAGTTTCAGAGTTAGACAAGATTTGTGATGCTGTGCAGTTTTGTTTCTTTGGACCTCAAGAGGAGTGCAGGGGAAATGAACAGTTGGAATCTGCAGGTGTAGCAGAACAGGAGATATCTATTACTGTTGATAACTTTTATGAAAAGATTGGAAAGTTTAAAACTGTCTGTTGAGAAAAAAACCAGACTGTATTTGCATATGTTGTAGATGCACTCACTACAAAACTCAAACTCATTATGTTATTGATTCTCAAAAACTGAAGAAGACAGCAATGAGGAATGGTGAGAATTTGAAGTTATTTATTTGTAGAAGAATGGTTTGATTGTTGCAAATGACAAATTATATGTAAATGCTGTTATAATAAATTAGTGGAGAATAAAATGCCAATTAGATCAGTGTATAACAAGTTAGAACTAGCTTCTATTCCTCAAGAACTGCAAGACTTGAATGTTTATGTGTCTCCATATATATGCAATGTATACATCCTTTTAAAGCAATAGTCCGAATGGAGCCAAAGACAGGAAATTTACCTCAAACTGAATTCCAGAAGGGTCTAAACGGTAGAGTTGTTTATTTGCTGTTAGTTTGTGCAGAATGTTGAAACTGTAGGTGTGGAAAGGGAGTTTTCAGAAGGACTTGTGATTCTAGTCAGTGATGTGCCTACTAAGAGTAAAAAGATATGGCAAGAGTTAGTAGATGTTATTAAAGTTAAGAAAACAACACTATGGCCCTCATTATGACCCTGGTGGCCTTTTGACTGCCAGGGCCACAGTAGCAATTTCACAGCCAATGGGCTGGGGGTGAAGACTGCCACATTATGAGTGTGGTGGGTTGGCCTCTGCCAACCCACCACGTCCCCGCCTGTACCACCAGGGCGGTTGGATCCACTGGGCCAAAAATTAGCATCTTCGACCTGGCGGTCCAATGAAGACTGGCGGCGGTATTAGCAGCCGTATTTCTACCAGTACCGCCACAAAAACCCTGGCGGAAGGGCTACCGGTGACAGGTAATTTCTTTCCTGTCACTGGCAGACGATTCCCCCCCACAAACCCAATACCCCTCCACCCTCCCTCTATACCAGAACCCCCCACCCTCACCAGAACAGCATCCCACACACCCTGCATGTACGCACATAGACACCCATATGCACCCCACATACACTCATTCACGCACCTTGCATACACTCATTCACGTACCCCACATACACTCATTCACGCACCCTACATACACTCACACACTAACACTGACATACACACATTCACTCACAAGCATCCAAACACACATACACTCAGAAGCATCCACACACACATTCACCTCAACATTCATACACGCGCTAATCTAAACATTCATACTCACTTCAACATTCAACCACGCCTACACACATACATTCACACATGCATACACACACTCATGCACACATGCATACACACATACATACACACACCCACACACACACACATACACACATACACGCACCCATACACACACACATACACATACCCATACACACAAGCATACACACATGCATACACACACGCATACACACACGCAGACAGCACCCACTCACACACATACACACACACCACCCCCCACCCTCCCACACCCCTTCCCTGTTGGATGATTGACTTACCTTGTCCGGCTAGGAGGTCGTCCGGCAAGGAATGGGAACGGGCGCTTCCACGGCCAGCAGCGCCCGGCCATCTGGACACCACCAGACCATATTACTGCTCATAATACGGCTGATGGAGTCCTTTTAGCGGGGTAGGATCAGTGGTGAAACCACCCATGCGCCTCGACTGCCAGCACAAGTACTGGAGGATTTCTGCCCAAAATGTGGCAGAAATCATTCAGTACTCGTGATATGGTGAGCGGAAGGCCACCAGCACTGGCGGTCTTCTGGTGCCCACGGCTTTGGCGGTCTTTGCATAAGACCGCCAAAGTCATAACAAGGGCCTATATCTGGTACAAAGTCCATTTTCTATAAAAATGTAGATGGTCTTCAAGATAGTTCACGTATAGATGATTATACACTACCACCAAGAGGCCAAATTGAAAAGGTGGATCGAATGAGAATGGAAGAAATTTACAACACTACAGTATTCATCCTCTACATTCTAAAGAGATTATTGGAGATGCTATTGAGCTATTTCAAATGAAAGAAGCAAAAGTTGCTCTGTTAAGTGTGTGGGAGACAATATTAGAAGCTCATTATTTTCCACATCTGTTTCCTACTGGAGTATGTGTTAGGTATGATGACCAGCCTGTGCAAAAACCAGCAGCTGAGTACAGGTCTACTTGAGTATATTCAGAGGACTCTAGATTTCAACAGTATATTCCTTATATATTTCATCTACTATTTGCAAACAACTTGTCAAGGTCATCCTATGTAGTAAATCACATTTTAAAAACAACAGTAAATCTCTAGAACCTGACATCACGGGAATTTGTTGATAACGTTTATGGAAAAGAAGAACAGCCAGAATACAACTTATCAATTTGATGGCATGTCAACAAGGTACAAATTAATATTGGTGTTATCACCATGGTGAGCTGAAATGCATGTTAAGGAATCTAGGATAAACTACTTGGTTTGTAACACTCAGTTGTGCTGAATATGCATGGGATTGAGCTCCTTGATTTTTTATGAGAAGTGAACTCTAATATAAAATATAATCACAAATATATAAAGTTGAAAAGAACAGGAGAACTCTGCTTGTTGGACCCTTCAAATGTTTGCAAATATTTTAACCACTGATTTTAAGCAATGATGGCTTTCAAACAAATGCACCTGTTGGAGACATCACTAATTTCCTTTGGCGGAAAGAGAGCAAAGCTAGAGGTGCTCCACATATTCACATGCTGTTATGGGGATACGATGCACCAAGGTTTGGAACAGTCAGTGATAAGTCTTGTCTACTGTTTTATAAAACAGTATGTAACATGTACCATTCCAAAAAAAACATATGACAAGGGATTGAGACAACAAGTTCTTAGGTTTCAAACTCACAGGTGGGGTAAATACTGTCATTGAAAATATAGGTCAAAAGCAAAATTCTATAAACAATGTTGTTTTGGATTCCCACACCCTGTTATCTCAGAAGGAAGAGTGAACAGCTTTTTGTCTGCAGTGAGACACACCTTGAAAGGGAAATCACCAAAAATTACATACAACCTCAAAGGAAGATAAGCTTCAAAATATATATAAATGATTACAACCCTGTTATTGTAAAGATGTAGAATGCAAATGTGGATATACAATTTGTTGCAGATAATTCTATTGCTGTATCTCGCTATGACAGGTCTTGCATAACAAAGGCTGAAGAAAAGACAGTGATGAAAGAGATGTGGGAAGAGATTTCAGCAGAAAAGAGTCTCACAAACAATTGTACAGTTTTAGTTTGAAAATGCTTTTGCACAAGGAAATTGGATCTTGTGAATGCACAAATAGGTTGAGCTCTGCAAGTTTGTTTCCCAATTCTAGAGGAATTGTGTGGGTAAGCTTAGCCCTTGCAAGCAGTTATAAAAGAGTATAAAATTATTTCTCAGAAATAGAGTATCTTACTGAAGTTGATCCTGAAAGTAAAGACAGTCTAAAGACTAACATTTTGGAAACATAATACCCAAGAAAAAGAGCCCATCTTGAAAACATGTGTCTCTATGAAGTACTTCTGCATTACACATATAGAACTAATAATATCACTGAAAACACTGAAGAAGGAAGATTTGTAGTTATTGGATGCAATGGGTGTTTGGTAAGACACAACAAAGGAAACCTAATTAATCACAAGATGCTCATTTGCCGAACCCCAGAAAGAAGAGAATGTTTCTACTTGGCCCTTTTGCAACTGTTCAAACCATGGTAAATTGAATCAGAACTACTTGGACACTATGGCCCTCATTACAACCCTGGCGGTAAATCCCGCTTACCGCTGTGCAGCTGACCGCCAACATACTGCTGCAGCCGCGGAATTCCGCTACAGGTATTATGACCCACAGCTCGGAATCCGCCCCAATACAGACACCCACACAAGTCCACCACGCCAAAGGTCAGTGATAAACTGGTGATAACAAAACCAACACTGTCACGCCAACAAGAATATGCCCACACTATCACGACCCACAAATCAACGCGGCGGACTTTCAAGCGCTCAAAATACACACACATATACAAAACACAACCACATTGGACAATTCAAAATACACACACCTGATACACATACACACACCACACCCACACACCCAACCCAATATAAAACACACACCCACATTACCCACAAACCCTTACTACCAGAAATTTGAAAGCAGGCCAGAGAGAGATACACTACCTTAAACAACACCAACATCCACATACACACAACACCATCACTTACACAACATCCACGCACGTCAGCCAAGACACAACCACACATCCCCACACCACATCATGGCACCTCAACGACACCCCAGGTTCTCTGAGGAGGGGCTCAGGGTCATGGTGGAGGAAATCGTCCGGGTAGAGCCACAGCTATTCGGATCACAGGTGCAGCAGACATCCATTGCAAGGAAGATGGAGCTATGGTGAAGAATTGTCGACAGGGTCAACACAGTGGGACAGCATCCAAGAGCCAGGGATGACATCAGGAAGAGGTGGAATGACCTACGGGGGAAGGTGTGTTCCGTGGTCTCCAGACACCAGATTGCAGTACAGAGGACTGGCAGTGGACCCCCACTCCTCCCCCACAACTAACAACATGGGAGGAGCAAGTCTTGGCAATACTGCATCCTGAGGGCCTCGCAGGAGTAGCAGGAGGACTGGACTCTGGTAAGGCAAATCTTTACTACTTTATCCCAAACCCAACCTGCATGCCATCACATACCCCACCCTTACCCTCACACCCATCACCCCAACAACTCACAGATACCCCACAAACACAACCCACACATCCCAAAACCAAGCTCTGCATATAACACCAATGCATGGACACCCATCACCAAACCATGTCCAGTACAGATACCCACACAGACCCCAAACCAACTATCACACAAGGGCCAAGGCCAAGAATGCAAGCACTGGAATAGAGGGTCACTCACCCATTGCACACGATGGCACACACAGATGCAATAATCATGCTTTTACACCCCTACAGGACCCCTACCCAATGTCACCGGACACGAGGTGCCAGACATATCCAGTCCCCCCACAGAAGAGGCCCACAGTGATGACAGCAGCTCTGCACGCCTGGATCAAGATGACCAGCCCGGCCCATCTGGGACCTCGGGACAGTCAGTTCCCTTGTCACTGTCACAAGCCACCGCAGAGCCTCCCCCTCAGGAAACACCAGCACAGTACCCACACAGCGGTCCCATCCCTCTGTCCCCAGGACACGTCAATCAGCAGTGTGTCCACCACTACAGGGAACCCTGGCAACCCCACTAACACAGGACGATCAGGGACCTGGGGCAGTGGCAGGGGGCACACGGTTCAGGGGACAGAGGCACAGGACAACAGGGAAGCTGGGAGGACTGCTGTGCGACAGGGGGAGGACAGGCCCAGGGAACCGACTCTCCATGAGGCACTCTCCAACATCCTGGGAACCTACCACCATTCCCAGGAGACGATGGGCCAGATACTGGCCAAGTTTCAGGAGACCCAGCGGCTGCAGGATGACCACTACCTTGGGATCAGGGAGGACTTGAAGTCCATTAACAACACCCTGGTCACCATTGCAGGGGTGCTGCAAGACCTTGTCAACATCAGGAGAGACACAATAGCACAACAAGGGGCCCCTGACACTAGCCTGGATGATGAACAGCCCTCCACCTCCCCCAAGCTAGTGGACAGGAGGCACCGCCACAGGAACACGACACCAGCACCCCACCTCCTGCAGATGGAGAACCACCCCGCAAACGGTTCCTGAAATCCAGGAAGAAGACAGAAAACATTGCCCAGACCCCCGCCAGGAAATGAGAACCCCCTAAATGTCACCCTTCTGTCCCACTTTGTCACCATGTCCATCCTTAAACTGCCATTGCTCCACTTCCTATGCCCCTTTGGACAATGCACCTGTGAAACAAAGAGACTGGACTCTGCCATGGACATTCCTCCACCAACCCCCTAGCCCATTTTACAACCTGCTCCACTTATTAGCACAGAAATAAACACACTTCAATCACAAAACAATCTGGAGTCAGTCTGTGCTTTCACAAATATGTAATTGCAATAACCATGGAACATAGCAATGTCAATTTACTTGTGCACATACCGATGTAACACAGCTGTAGGCCAGGAGGAAATATAGCAGAGGGCACAAAGTGGGACCCACATCTGTGAAATGGAAAGGCAAAGTGGCAAGTCAGGGTCCATACACTGAGTGAAAATGACAGACTTATGCTACCTCCAACCATTGTATGAGATGAGGGAGGCAGTGACATCTTCTTACCTGTGTCTCACTGGAAGTATTGCATGATTATGTTGTTTCGGTTGTCGATATCCTCTTCTTCTGCCTCCTCTTCGTCACTGTCCACATGCTCCACAGCTGCCACAAGACCACCAGCTGGACCATCCTCCTACAGAAAAGGCACCTGCCGTCGCAAAGCCAGGTTGTGCAGCTGACAGCAGGCCACGATGTTCTGGCGCACCTTCTTTGGTGAGTAGTATAGGGAACCACCTGTCATATGGAGGCACCGGAATCTGGCCTTCAGGAGGCCGAAGGTGCGTTCGATCACCCTCCTAGTTCGCCCATGTGCCTCATTGTAGCGTTCCTCTGCCCTTGTCCTGGGATTCCTCACTGGGGTCAGTAGCCATGACAGGTTGGGGTAACCAGAGTCACCTGCAAATATCAAGGGACAACTGTTAGACACACACTAGCCCTTAGGGACAACCCCATACCCAGACACCTATTCACACTGTATTGGGACCTTGGCCTCACCTATTAGCCACACACTGTGGCTCTGGAGTTGCCCCATTACATAAGGGATGCTACTATTCCTCAAAATGTAAGCGTCATGCACTGAGGCAGGAAACTTGTCATTCACATGGGAGATGTACTGGTCTGCCAAACCCACCATATGCACATTCATCGAATGGTAGCTCTTCCGGTTTCTGTACACCTGTTCACTCCTGCGTGGGGGTACTAATGCCACATGTGTCCCATCAATGGCACCAGTGATGTTGGGGATATGTCCCAGGGCATAGAAGTCACCTTTCACTGTGGGCAAATCCTCCACCTGAGGGAACATGATGTAGCTGTGCATGTGTTTCAGCAGGGCGGACTACAATCTGGACAACAAGTTAGAGAACATTGGCTGGGACATCCCTGATGCAATGGCCACTGTTGTTTGAAAGGAACCACTTGCCAGGAAATGGAGTACTGACAAGACCTGCACTAGAGGGGGTATCCTTGTGGCATCAGGTCTGGCTCCAACTGGGCACACAGTTCCTGGATTGTTTCACGATCAAGTCTGTATGTAACTAAGATGTGTCTCTCCTCCATTGTCGTCAGGTCCACTAGGGGTCTGTACACCGGAGGATGCTGCCATCTCATCACCTGCCCCAGCAGACGTGCCCTATGGAGGAGAACAGCGAGCAGAGAATCAGCCAACACTGAGGTATCACAAAATGTCATTTGCAGAAATGTATTAATCCATAATGTGCCTGTAACTGTGTGTATTCCAGGCCTAGATAGATGTGACGCAGTTATTATTACTGCCACGTGGCCCACTGAAATGGCGGCTGCCTGACCTGTAAGGTGGGACAAGGGGATATGAGGTAACTGCGCTGGCGTTCTACACCGTTGCCGTGGGTGGTCAAAGACCGCAGCACAATTCTGCATTGGTTAACATTGGGCCCTATGGGTCCGAGGAGCCAAAGAAGATGTACGCCGCCATTTTTTGTCTGTTTATTCACTTGATAACTGACCTTTAACAGGAGAGGACCTACACGGCAAGTGCTACTGTGACGGAGCGACGATGGCTCATGTGTGTGGGGAAAGGGCCCCAGCCTTCACTTCGGAGGAGATGGAGAAACTAGTGGATGGGGTCCTCCCCCAGTACACGCAATTGTACGGTCCTCCGGACAAACAGGTGAGTATACTATAAGCATGCTGAATGGGCAATGCCTGCTTTGAGTGGTGTGGCTGGAAGATACATGGGGGGGGACTGAGGCCTACATGTGCGGATGATGAGTGTATGTGTGTCATGGCATGGGTGGAAACTGGTGGGCAATGACTATGATGGTCCGGACGGGTGAGTAATGTCCTTTCCTCCTCTACCATTCCTCTAGGTCAGCGCCCACCAGAAGAAGGCTATTGGGCGTGCCATCGCCAAGGACGTCCGGACCCTGGGTGTCTAGCACAGACAGAGCACCCACTGCCGTAAAAGATGGGAGGTCCTGCGCCGCTGGAGCAAGAAGATGGCGGAGACCCAGCTGGGGATGGCCTCCCAACGTGGAAGGGGTGCCCGTCGCACCATGACCCCCCCGATGTTCCGGATCCTGACGGTGGCCTATCTGGAGTTGGATGGGCGCTTGAGGGCATCACAGCAGCCACAAGGGGGTGAGTACACTCTCATTCATCTGACTCTGTGCGCATTATGAGGTGTCTGGGCGGGGGAGGTGGGCAGTGGGTTCCCCTAGGCCAGGGCGATCTTGGTAGGCAAGGTCCCTTGTGAGGCAGGCTATGTGGCACCCCAACCCCACTAGTGGTAAGAGCCATCTACACCTAGTCTGGCTCCAGTGACTTCCAGGTGTGCAGCAATTGGGCTTAGGCCTCGTACTCCATGGGCATGTGAAACATCTAGGAACTATAAGTATATGGCATATTGCAGAGGGCTGCTCACTGTCTGTTGTGTCCGCCAACAGTAGTGGTGTTGCATGCACTGAACATGTCTTTCTTCTGTCTTCTCCTCCCCCCACTTTTTGTGGTCTCCCTGTTCTTGTGTGCAATAACATTATCAGGCGGAGGAGCATTGGCACCGGAGAAGGAGGGAGCTGCATCCCACTTGGCCCTGGAGGGTGAAGCTATGGAGTCTGAAGCCACCAGTGGGACGGAGGGCGAGGGGAGCTTCACGGTGGGGACAGGACCAGCGACAGCAACTCCTCCTCTGATGGGAGCTCCCTTGCGGTGGCGGGCCCCTCTGTGCCCACCGCGTCAACAGGTACAGCCGCCACCCCCCCTATGAGCACCACCCTCCCAGCAGCCCCTCAGTGTGTGTCCCGTGCCCGCTCACCCAGGAGGGTGGGCATCTCCTTCGCCCCATGCACCTCAGGCCCTGCCCCAGTCAGCCCTGCTGCCCTCAGTGAGGAGGCTATTGACCTCCTGAGATCCCTCACTGTTGGGCAGTCTACCATTCTGAATGCCATCCAGGGTGTTGAGAGGCATTTGCAACAAACAAGTGCATACCTGGGGGGGGGGGATCACTCTGACCAGGCAGCCCAACAGAGAGCATTTCAGGCTCTGGTCTCAGCACTGATTGCAGCTATTGTTCCTGTGTCCATCCTCCTCCCTCCAACTTCCTCCACCCAGACCCAATCCCTTGTACCTCAGCCTATCCCAAGCACACCATCAGACCAGCATGCACACACATCAGTACACAAGAGTGGCTAAGGCAAACATAAGCACCACACATCCCACAGGCACTCACACAAGCAACATACACATGCACACATACAAACATACACTTCCTCCACTGTGTCCCCCTCCTCCACTTCTCCCTCCTCCCTCCCAGTCTCGTCTCCACTCACACCTGCATGTACTACATCCTCAGCCACTACCTCCATCACCAGCACGCCCATCACCACACACCGCTCACGTGCAATCACCACCCCCACTACCATTCACACATCCCCTGTGTCCTCTCCCAGTGTGTCTGTGAGCCCTCCTCACAAAGTACACAAATGCAGGTACACACCCACCCAACAGCCATCTACCTCCCAACTGCCTCCAGCCCATGCACGTTCACCCAAATTCAGCAGACGTATACCTCCTACAACCACTACCTCTTCCTCCACTCCCAAGCCACCTCCATCTACCCGCCCCAGTGTGTCTAAAAAACTTTTCCTGGCTAACATTGACCTCTTCCCTGCACCTCCCCCCGTCCTTCCCCTAGGGCCAGGCTTTCCAGGTCCCAGCCCAGCACCTCAGCCACCACATCCCCATGCACAGTGGTGCCAGCAACTGCGGGGTCATGGAGTGCGCCACCCATCAGGGCTGCCAGTGTGCCACGTAGCGAGGGCAAGGACATTCTGCCACCTGCCAAGTTGAAAAAGGTGCCCACATCCCGGAGGGAGGAGCCGAAACCACCAGCCACCAAGGGGTCAGTGAAAACGAAAGGGGATAGTGGCAAGGCAACTGCGCCACCATCAAAGGTGGGGAAGGCCCAAAAACAGAAGGGCAGGTCAGGAGAGGGCATGGTGACACAGACTGAGGGACCAGTGTCACACCTTCTGTCCACGTCCACGCCAACCTGTCCGGCGGTGAACACCGCCACCTGCACCACCACCTGCACCGCCAACTGCACTGCCTCCGGCACCTCTACAGCTGCTGCAACAGTCCCCAGCCTCTTCCCCGGGGGAAGCCGTCCGAGGCTGCAGGAGACATCCTGCTTTCTCCCTCAGCAGGTGCTGACATATGCCCGGCCGCCACAGACCCCGCCGCCAGCACCGCCACCACCACCACAGACACCGCTGCCAGCACCGCCACCACGACAGACACCGCTGCAAGCACCGCCAGCGGCCCCGCGACATCCTCAGACAGTGGCACCACCGCTGAAATGCCTACCATCCCCATTGGTCAGTCATCCGAGGCTGGTGGTGAGTTCCAGGACCCTGGGCAGCTTCCATGAAGCATTACTGTCATCACAGTTGGCACCTGCAGGTGGAATGCGAAGGTGCAGCAGTGTGGGGTATGTCACTGCCTCCAAGGCGTATCATGCTACCTGTACCTCGCTAATGTCGTGCCACGCACACCCAGGTGAGTGCATTGTACACGCTACAATGCACGTGGAGCACTCTGGGCACCAAGCCCCCTCCAGAACCAGTGGAGAGATACATCCACTACCTCAGTCCTTGGCAGGATGAAGCACTCTGGGTACCAGGCCCCCTCCAGAACCAGTGGAGAATGAGATCCACTACCTCAGTCATTGGCAGGATGAAGCACTCTGGGCACCAGGCCCCCTCCAGAACCATTGGAAAGATACATGCACTACCTCAGTCCTTGGCAGGATTAAGCACTCTGGGCACCAGGCCCCCTCCAGAACCAGTGGAGAGATAAATCCACTACCTTAGTCCTTGGCAGGATGAAGCACTCTGGGCACCAGGCCCCCTCCAGAACCAGTGGAGAATGACATCCACTACATCAGTCCTTGGCAGGATGAAGCACTCAGGGCACCAGGCCCCCCTCCAGAACCATTGGAGAGGTACATCCACTACCTCAGTCCTTGGGAGGATGAAGCACTCAGGGCACCAGGCCCCCCTCCAGAACCATTGGAGAGGTACATCCACTACCTCAGTCCTTGGGAGGATGAAGCACTCTGGGCACCAGGCCCCCTCCAGAACCAGTGGAGAGTGACATCCACTTGAGAGACTGTGGCTTTGCACTCCCCAGGATAAAGCAGTGGGAAAACCACCCACTGGAGAGACTTGAGAGACTGTGGCTTTGCACTCCCCAGGATAAAGCTGTGGGCAACCCACCCACTGGAGAGACTTGAGAGACTGTGGCTTTGCACTCCCCAGGATAAAGCAGTGGGCAAACCACCCACTGGAGAGACTTGAGAGACTGTGGCTTTGCACTCCCCAGGATAAAGCAGTGGGCAAACCACCCACTGGAGAGACTTGAGAGACTGTGGCTTTGCACTCCCCAGGATACATCAATGGGAATGGAGCCCCCTTGTGCAGCGGTGGGGTCGTGCATTCATCTGGCTGAGGTGCCCCCCTTCTCCTCCTCCTGAGGTGCCTGTTTCATTTCAACCTGATGCCCCTCCAGTGATCTCTCCGTTTCCAGTCAGGTATCTAGTGTGGGCTTCGCCCATGCATTTGGGGCCCAGTGGTCCACGGATAATGATTGGTGCACTATCCGGACTTGTGTAGTTGGTGTACATAATTGTATTTACTGGATTTTGAACTTTGATAATGAGATTTCACATGATTACATTCGTTCAAAGCAATTCCTTTTGTCCGTGCGTTCTTCCAGGGGGTGGGGAGGTGTATGTGTCCTGTTGCTGTATGTATTTCTGTGTATGGTGTTGTGGGTGAGGGTGGGGGTGTTGCGTGTGTGTGTCACTCTCTCCCCCCCCCCATTTTGTAGGTGCAGTACTCACCGTGGTCGTCGCCGCTGTCTTTGGTGCTCCTGATAGAAGAGAAGGAAGACCAGCACCGGCAGTACCTGCAATTTGGGCTCTATGGCGTCCTGGTTCCTTGTGGGGTGTGGAGAGGTGAGTGTTTTTCCTTCTGTGTACTGTTTCTGCCGTGTTTTTGATCGCGTTGGTTCCGCCCCGGAAAAGGTGGCAGATAGGCATTGTGTGATAGGGTGGGTGGTACATTGTCTTCCGCCTGTCTGTTGGCGGTTACCGCCGCAGTGTTTGTTTCTACCGCAGTGGCGGTCGGAGTGTTAAAGTGGCTGTCTATGTTGGCGGTTTCCACCATGGTCATGATTCCATTTTTTTTTTTCGCCAGCCTGTTTGCGGTATTACCGCCGCTTTAACACCGACTGCAGGGTTGTAATGAGGGCCTTTGACTGTTCTGAAGATTCATACAGTGCTGTAAAAGATAGTATTCAGTGTGCTGTTTTTCCAACACACTTTCAGATGTTGAAAGATGAGGTTCAACAAGAATAAACTATTGCTGCTGAAATAACCAGGGACAGATCACAAAGCAGCCAAAAATCTACACCAGCCAGTCAAGATCCTCTTGGAGAACTAGTCATTCAAAATGAAGTTATAGCATGGAATGAAGTGGAGGTGCCATGCAGCAGGTGAGACAAGGGAATGTGAATGTACGCAAGACAAAAGGATGATGGACGGAGTGCTGAACAATGCAAACACTCACCCCCAGTCACAGATCTGGGTTTAATCCATCGTTCTCTTGCTCACAATGCCACCTCAGTTTGGGCCCAGCCATATGCAAATCAGTCTTGACCCCGTTCCTCATGGGAACAGTCCAGCCCGAACTGCTAAGCCAGGTCCTCCCTGGACCGGAAACAAACATCCTGGGACCGGTTTCAGGGTTTCACCCTTCATCAACCAGGCTAGCTTGAATCCAGTGGCACAGTGAGCAAGGGACCCATGTCTGGGCATACCCTTCCCACTTAGGGCAACTTTAGCAAAACAAAAGGATGATGGACGGACTGCTGAACAATGTAAACACTCACCCCCAGTCACAGATCTGGGTTTAGTCCATCATTCTTTTGCTCAACATGCCACCCCAGTTTGGACCCAGCCATCTGCAAATCAGTCTTGACCCTTTTCCTCATGGGAACAGTCCAGCCCGAACTGCCAAGCCAGGTCCTCCCTGGACCGGAAACAAGCATCCTGGTACTGGTTTCAGGGTTTCACCCTTCATCAGCCAGGCTAGCTTGAATCCAGGGGGACAGTGAGCAAGGGACCCACGTCTGGGCATACCCTTCCCACTTAGGGCAACTTTAGCAAAACAAAAGGATGATGGACGGACTGCTGAACAATGCAAACACTCACCCCTGGTCACAGATCTGGGTTTAATCCATCATTCTTTTGCTCACCATGCCACCCCAGTTTGGACCCAGCCATTTGCAAATCAGTCTTGACCCTTTTCCTCATGGGAACAGTCCAGCCCGAACTGCCAAGCCAGGTCCTCCCTGGACTGGAAACAAGCATCCTGGGACCGGTTTCAGGGTTTCACCCTTCATCAGCCAGGCTAGCTTGAATCCAGTGGCACAGTGAGCAAGGGACCCACGTCTGGGCATACCCTTCCCAATTAGAACAACTTTACCCCGAAACCGGTCCCAGGATGCTTGTTTCCAGTCCAGAGAAGACTTGGCCTGGCAGTTCGGGCTTGACTGTTCCCATGGGCAACAGGGTCAAGACTGATTTGCATATGGCTGGGTCCAAACTGGAATGGCATGGGCCGCAAAAAACAATGGATTTAGGCCCAGATCTCTGTAATGGGGGTGAATGTTTGACATTGGTCAGCATTCTGTCCATCACTTGTTCTTTTTTTATGTGAATTTACAGTTAGTGGAACAACTGAACAATGAACATAGAGAAATGTACAACAAAGTTAAAACTAAAATAGAGCACGGATTTCTCCATGAGAATTAACTATGTCAATGTTCTACATATAAACCAATATTTCTGTACATCAGTGGACAAGTTGACACTGAAAAGGCTTCCTCATTAAAATTCTCACCAGTTATCTACAGAAAAATACAGATTCAGATTTGCCAGGTGTAGTTACAGCACCAACATGATTATCTTCACATAATATTAAAATAATTACTCTGTATCGAGTACTATGGCTACCTGTTGAACATATTAAAGACACTATGGTCAATACAGGGGGAAGTGCATGCCTTGACTTCCACTGCAAAGTAAACAATAAGAATAAGGGAAACACATAAGTTTATTCTAGTATCCTTAAAGATTGTTCTATATCACATTTAATTTATTAAGTCATTCATTTCAATTACTTCATCAATTTCTTATCATTATAAGTGAGTCATAGGTGCTTCTAAGTGTAGAGGACACAGTGAAAGTGAGTATTGTGATAAGCAAACAAAGTGCCGGTGTTATGTACAATATATACAAAAGTGTGGTTAAAAATTGAAAGTGAACTTCCAATAGGCTCCTTCAATCCAGGAGTCCTGAAGTCACTGAGTTATGAAACATCAGGCCACACATGATAAAGGGCGACGTTTCGACCCTGGACATAGATATCAATCAGCAATGGGTCATCATCAGGACTGAAAATCTCTTTAAAATGACAGCACCTAGAAGCAAACAATATTTCTATTATGAATCACTAAAAATACATAATTTGGGGATTTTTATTTACTATTTATTGACATAGGTCAATGCTCACCCATCAATTCGTTGTATCTAATTTTCTTCTTATGGTTGTCAACCCTTTTTTCCAAAACTTTTTTGGATCCGTAACCTTCTTTGTTACCACGATTGCTTAGTTACTGAGTCCTTCCTCGCTTTCTAGCTCATGTTATAGAGCCACTCAACAATAAAGACACTCCCCTCTATCAAGCCCTTCATTTTTAGTGGTTCGAGGGCAGGGCCATTTTACATTTAACCCGAAAGCTTGACATCATCACCATTTCCGGGTGTGCGGCCACGGGTAGGTGCTCCAGCATGGGACCTGTCCGCATCTGTGATGACAGCCCTTTGGCCAGCACTTTACCCATGATTCCCGTTCCTTAATAGAGGAGGGTTTACACCGTTTGTGGCTTTTTTCTTTTTTGCATAGCTGTTCAAATAATTGTTTTTGCTTCACCTTTGCCCAATGTATGTTTTTGTGTTTTTTGTGAGTAGCTAAGGTTCTTGTGGTTCTGATGAGATGCCAATTGATCCTTAGGGACAGCCGAGACGTGAAACATGTCGACCTTGTAGCTAGGGTGAGAGCCAATGTCCTTTGTGCCCTGCATGTCAAAGGTTAGAGTATAGGAACATTACTTTCCTTACGCTCCCCATGGTTTTAATCTTGTCCGAGACCCATCATTCACAATAAATTTGTTGCTGGGTGGTTCTTGAGCCAATTTGAAAGTTCTAGCTCTCTACTCTTCACAGGAGGTCTGATTATTTTTCTTACTTATCCTCGTGGCACACACTTAAAACATCTCTGTCACAGAGCCCCTCGTTTGGGCCCGTCAGGCATTGCAGCGCCAGCCCGATGAGGAGCAGACCCGATGATGAAGCATGACATCAAATGGATGTGTGAGGGTTCTATCTTCTAAATTTAGAAGTGCTCATGTGTCTTCTTTCTGTTCTTTTTAGGAACAGTGTGCTCAGCTTGACTGTTAGTTCAATTTACTTCTGTAAAAGGACAACCAATTTTCAAAACTCTTCTGCATAATGAAACAAGAAAATCCCTTAAAAGTATTGGCAACACATACATTTGGTTACATTTTGAGTCCAAAGAATTAATAAAAAACATTTGTCAGGCATCTGACATAGAATATGGAGAGAAACTGAAAGGTATTAAAGTAGGAGTTCTTACAAACCAGGAGAAATGTGGTTTGGAAAGTCACCTAATCTAGAGTCTATTGCCATCTGACATAACTGCACCAGACCTAATGTTTAATTTCATCTAAGAAGATAAATCTATAGTTTGTTTATTACCAACACTTCAAGAGTTATCAAACTTTATTGAAAAAATACTATAGCTGGAGAAAGAAGACATTTTCGGAACATCAAGGAGTCTCAATATTACTGACAGATAAACTACAAGCAAATTTAGATTATTGGGAAAAACCGGTATTGAAAACAGCAGGGTTAGAAAAGTGTGTAAAAACTGTTGAGTTATTTTACAACACAACTTAAATGTTGAGTAAGGCTTAGTAAATTGTGCAATGGGTAGAATGATTGATTTCATTAACTTTCCAAACAGAGACGACATATAGGCTCTCATTACAACCCTGGCAGTCGGTGTTAAAGCGGCGGTAATACCGCAAACAGGCAGGCGGAAAAAAATGGGATTTCGACCGTGGCGGAAACCGCCAACATAGACAGCCACTTTAACACTCTGACTGCCACAGCGGTAGAAATAAACACCGCTCGGTAACCGCCAACAGACAGGCGGAAGACAAAGTACCGCCCACCGTATTTGAAGACGCCTATCCACCACCTTTTCCAGGGTGGAACCAACGCTATCAAAAGCGCGGCGGAAACAGTACACAGAAAGGAAAACTCTCACCTCTCGAAACCCAATGAGGAACCAGGACGCCATGGAGCCCGAACTTCAGGTGTTACCTATGTTGGTTTACCTTTTCTACCAGGAGTACGGATGGCGGCGGCAGCGACTATGGTGAGTACTGCACCTACAACACAGAGGAGGGGGGGAGGAAAGAGAGTGACACACGCAACACGCAACATCCTCACCCTCGCCCTCACACCCAACAACATACACACAAATACATGCATCAACATTACATATACACCCTTCCCCCACCCCCTGGTAGAACACAAGGACGAAAGGAAATTATTGTAACAATTGTAATCATGAAAAATCCATTAGTCAAAAGTCAAAATTCCGTATATACAAATATGTACACCAACTACACAAGTCCAGATAGTGTACCAATCATTGTCCGTGGACCACTGGGCCCAAAATGCATGGGCGAAGCCGAACACATGATACCTGACTGGAAAAGGAGAGAACACTGCTGGGGCATCAGATCGAAAATACACAGGCCCCTCAGGGGGAGGGGGGGTACCTCAGCCTGAAGAACGCACAATGCCACTGCTGCACAAGGGGGCTCCATGCCCATTGCTGTATCCTGGGGAGTGCAAAGCCACAGTCTCTCAAGTCTCTCCAGTGGGTGGTTTGCCCACTGCTCTATCCTGGGGAGTGCAAAGCCATAGTCTCTCAAGTCTTTCCAGTGGGTGGTTTGCCCACTGCTGTATCCTGGGGAGTGCAAAGTCACAGTCTCTCAAGTCTCTCCAGTGGGTGGGTTGCCCACTGCTCTATACTGGTGAGTGCAAAGCCACATTCTCTCAAGTCTTACCAGTGGGTGGTTTGCCCACTGCTGTATCCTGGGGAGTACAAAGCCACAGTCTCTCAAGTGGATAACGGTCTCCACTGGTTCTTGAGGGGGAATGGTGCCCAGAGTGCTTCATCCTGCCAAGGACTGAGGAAGTGGATGTGATACTCCACTGGTTCTGGAGGGGGCCTTGTGCCCAGAGTGCTTCATCCTGCCAAGGACTGGGTTAGTGGATGTATCTCTCCACTGGTTCTGGAGGGGGCCTGGTGCCCAGAGTGCTTCATCCTGCCAAGGACTGGGTTAGTGGATGTCATTCTCCACTGGTTCTGGAGGGGGCCTGGTGCCAGATTGCTTTATCCTGCTAAGGACTGGGTTAGTGAATGTCATTCTCCACTGGTTCTGGCGGGGGCCTGGGGCCCAGAGTGCTTCATCCTACCAAGGACTGAGGTAGTGGATGTATCTCTCCACTGGTTCTGGAGGGGGCATGGTGCCCAGAGTGCTTCATCCTGCCACAGACTGAGGTAGTGGATGTATCTCTCCACTGGTTCTGGAGGGGGCATGGTGCCCAGAGTGCTTCATCCTGCCACAGACTGAGGTAGTAGATGTAATACTCCACTGGTTCTGGAGGGGGACCTGGTGCCCAGAGTGCTTCATCCTGCTAAGGACTGGGTTAGTGGATGTGATACCCCACTGGTTCTGGAGGGGGCATGGTGCCCAGAGTGCTCCATGTGCAGTGTGGGCGGTACAATTCCCTTACCTGGGTGTGCATGCCATGAGATTGGCGAGGTTCAGGTAGCATGATACGAAATAGAGGCAGTGACATTCCACCTGCAGGTGCAAACAGTGATGGAAGTCAGGCATCATGGAAGCTGCCCACGGTCCAGGAACTCTCCTCCAGCCTCAGATGTCTGACCACTGGGGATGGTAGCCATGTCAGTGGTGATGCCAGTGTCTGAGGACGCCGCGGGGCTGGTGGCAGTGCTTGCGGCGGTGTCTGTGGCACCGGTGCTTGCGGCGGTGTCTGTGGCGGCGGTGCTGGCAGCGGTTCATGGGTCAGCACCTGCAGAGGGACAAAGCAGGATGTCTCCTGCAGCCTCGGATGGCTGCCCACTGGGGAAGAGGCTGGGACTGTTGCTGAGGCTGTAGATGTGCCAGGGGCGGTGCAGGTGGCGGAGTCTGTGGTGGCAGTGCTGGCAGCCATGTCTGTGGCGGCGGTGCTGGTGGCGGGGCATGGGTCAGCACCTGCTGAGGGACAAAGCATGACATCTCCTGCAGCCTCGGACGGCTGCCCACTGACGAAGAGGCTGGGGACTGTTGCTGAGGCTGTAGACGTGCCGGGGCAGTGCAGGTGGTGGTGCAGGTGGCGGTTGTGGTGGTGGGCCAGCTAGCAGTGTTCGCTGCCGTACAGGTTGGCGTGGTCGTGGACAGAAGGTGTGACACTGGTCCCTCAGTCGGTGCCACCATACCCTCTTCTGACCTGCTCTTCTGCTTTTGGCCCTTCCCCATCTTTGATGGTGCCGCAGTTGTCTGGCCACTATCCCCTTTTGTTTTTGATGAGCCCTTTGTGGCTGGTAGTTTCGGCTTCTCCCTCCGGGATGTGGGCACCTTTTTCACCTTGGCAGGTGGCGGAATGTCCTTGCCCTCGCTACGTGGCACACTGGCAGCCCTGATGGGTGGCGCACTTGATGACCCCGCAGTTGCTGGCACCACTGTGCCTGGGAATGTGGTGGCTGGAGTGCTGGACTGGGACCTGGAAAGCCTGGCCCTAGGTGAAGGATGGGGGGGAGGTGTAGGGAGGAGGTCAATGTTAGCCAGGAAGAGATTTTCAGACACACTGGGACGGGAAGATGGAGGTGGTTTGGGAGTGGAGGTGGACGTAGTGGTTGTAGGAGGTGTACGTCTGCTGAATTTGGGTGAAGGTGCATGGGCTGGAGGCTGTTGTGAGGTGGATGGCTGTTGGGTGGGTGTGTGCCTGCATTTGTGTACTTTGGGAGGAGGGCTCACTGACACACTAGGAGAGGACGCTGGAGATGTGTGAATGGTAGTGGGGGTGGTGAGTGCACGTGAGCGGTGTGTGGAGATGGGCGTGCTGGTGATGGAGGTAGTGGCTGAGGATGTAGTGCATGCAGGTGTGAGTGGAGACGAGACCGGGAGGGAGGAGGAGGACGTGGAGGAGGGGGACACAGTGGAGGCAGTGGATGTTGCTGTGTCTGCATGGGGATTGTGCTTGTGTGAGTGCCTGTGGGATGTGTGGTGCTTCTGTTTGCCATGTCCACTCTTGTGTGTTGCTGTGTGTGCATGCTGGTCTGATGGTGTGCTTGGGATAGGCTGAGGTACAGGGAATTGGGTCTGGGTCGGGGAAGTTGGAGGGGGAGGCTGGACACAGGGGCAGTGGCTGCCATCAGTGCTGAGGCCAGAGCCTGAAATGCTCTCTGTTGGGCTGCCTGCCCAGAATGAATGCCCTCCATGTATGCATTTGTTTGTTGCAAATGCCTCTCTACACCCTGGATGGCATTCGCAATGGTAATATTGCCCAAGAGTGAGGGATCTCAGGAGGTCAGTAGCCTCCTCACTGAGGGCAGCAGGGCTGACTGAGGCAGGGCCTGAGGTGTCTGGGGCGAAGGAGATGCCCACCCTCCTGGGTTAGCGGGCATGGGACACACGCTGAGCAGCTGCTGGGAGGGCGGTGCTGGTAGGGGAGGAGGCGGCTATACCTGTTGATGCGGTGGCCAAAGAGGTGCCCGCCACCGCAAGGCAGCTTGCATCAGAGGAAGAGGCACTGTCACTGCTGTCTGTTCCTGTCCCTCCGTGGCGCTCCCCTTGCCCTCCGTCCCACTGGGGGCTTCAGACTCCGTTGCTTCACCCTCCTGGGCCAAGTTGGTTCCAGCTCCGGTGCCAATGGTCCTCTGCCTGATGATGCTGTGGCACACAAGAACAGGGAGACCACAAAAAGAGGGGGGAGGGAGACAGAAGAAAGACATGTTCAGTGCATGCAACACCACTACCGTTGGCGGACACAACATACATGGAGCAGCACTCTGCACTATGCCATGTACTGACAGTTCCTAGAAATTTCAGCTGACCATGGGGTACGAGGCCTAAGACCAATTGCTGCACACCTGGAAGTCACAGGAGCCTGACTAGGTGAAGATGGCTCATACCCCTGGTGGGGTTGGGGTGCCACATAGCCTGCCTCACAAGGGACCTTGCCTACCAAGTTTGCCCTGCCCTCTGCCCACCTCCCCCACCCAGACACCTCGTAATGCGCGCAGACTCAGCTGAATGAGAGTGTACTCACCCCCTTGTGGCTGCTGTGATGCCCTCCAGTGCCCATCCAACTCCGGATAGGCCACCGCCAGGATCTGGAACATCAGGGGGGTCATGGTGCAACGGCCACGCCTCCCATGTTGGGAGGCCATCCCCAGCTGGGCCTCCGCCGTCTTCTTTCTCCAGCGGCGCAGGTCCTCCCATCTTTTACGGAAATGGGTGCTCCTGCTGTGGTAGACCCCCAGGGTCCGGACGTCCTTGGCTTTGGCACGCCAAATACCCTTCTTCTGGTGGGCGCTGACCTAGAGGAATGGTACAGGGGGAAAGGAAATTACTTACCTGTCCGGACCGTTACACTCATTGCCCACCATGCCCTGATGCACATACACTCTTTACAGCCGCGGTCGGAAAACCGGGTCCGGCGGTTTCACGCCGGATTTCCCCCGGCTGGGCGAATCCTCCATGGCGGCGCTGCAAGCAGCGCCGCCATGGGGATTCCGACCCCCTTCCCGCCAGCCTGTTTCTGGCGGTTTTCACCGCCAGGAACAGGATGGCGGGAATGGGTGTCCTGGGGCCCCCTAACAGGGTCCCAGTATGCTTTTCACTGTCTGCCTAGCAGACAGTGAAAAGCGCGACGGGTGCAACTGCACCCGTCGCACACCTGCAACACCGCCGGCTCCATTCGGAGCCGGCTTCAGTGTTGCAGGCCTCTTTCCCGCTGGGCCGGCGGGCGCTATATTGGCTAGCGCCCGCCGGCCCAGCGGGAAAGTCAGAATGACCCCAGCGGTATTTCGACCCCGGAGCGGCCATATGGCGGTTCCCGCCAGGTGGGCGGCGACCGCCGCCCGCCGGGGTCGGAATGACCCCCTAAGATTCACAAAACGATATACACACTTATAATACAACTCACTCTGCCATACAGACAGTCACGCAGCCACTCACTCAGGTACTACCTCACTTACACACCACTCATGCACTCTGTCACTCACTCATATAACCAATCATTCATCTATGCATTCACTCGACACATACTCAGTCATCCATGCACTATTTATGCAGTCACTAATCCACCCATTCCCTACTGATAAATTCAGTCACTCTCTGATATACCACTCCTTCATTCATTTACTCACCCATATTCCACACATACACTCTCACGTACCCATACATGTAATTATACACCTAGTCACTCACCCGTACACCAGACATGCACTCACTCAGTCAGCCATACAAGCACTCATGCACTCAATCACCCATACACCTCTCACGCACTCACTCACTGACTTTCAAAAGTACTTCTGTATGCCTTCACCTAGCCATACATGCACTTATACACTCACTCATATATTCATGCACTCAGCCATACACAACTAATAGACTCACTCACCCAGACACATACTATTTCCCTCAGTCATTCACTCATACATGCACTCATACACTCACTCACCCATAAGTGCACTCATTCATCCATACATGCACTCATGCACTCAGTCACTCATCCATATACACACTCATGCACTGACCCACTCACCATACACACTCATGCACTCAGTCACTCATATATACATTCATGTACACACTTAATGAGCCATGCATGCACTCATGCACTGAGTCATTCATCATACAAGTATTCATACACTTAGTCAATCACACACACACAACTCATGCAGTCACTCACTCATACATGCACTTATACACTCACTCTCTCTCCCATACAGTCCTTACACACTCACTCACTGACTTACACAAGTACTCATGCATTCCTTCACTCACCCATACATGCACTCATAGTCACTAATTTACTCATACATACACTCATGAACCCCCTCAATCGCCCTTACACAGCTAACACACTCAGACACACAAACACATACTATGCACTGTCATTCACCCATACATGCACTCATGCACTCATTCACTCGTATATACAGTCATACACTCTCATACACCACTCATGTACTCACTCACTTGTCCATAATGCAAACAATCAGCCATACATGCACTCAAGCACTCATTCAATCACCCATATAAGTACTTATGCACTCAGTCAATCACCCATAGACTACTCATACATTAATTCAGTCACACAGACAGCACTCAGTAACCCATGCACCACTCTCAGACTCACTCATACATGCACTCTTTCACTCACTTACTCATCCATACACACAGTCATCAACTCGGACAATGTCCCATAAACCACCCATTCACTCACTTACTAATCTATACATGCAGTCATAAACACAGTCAGTTACTAATGCACCATTTGTGAACTCTGTTACTCACTCATACACCAGTCATACATTCATTCAGTCGTCCATACAGCTGTCATACATTCATTCACTCACCCATACACCATAGCCATGCACTCGCTCAATCAATCATAACTCACATTTATGTGTAAACACAGACATTCTTTTTCCCTTTTTTAACCATAAAATGCAGTTGTAAGAAGAGCCTTTTTGTCTCCTTTTTTTGTGGAACTGCTGTTTATTTATTTTTATTTTCTAACAGTTTTCTACATTTTTTGTATTTTTTATTTAATCAAAATGGCATTAAAAAGGAGAAAATAACTCTATCAACAAACATAAAGAACACTAAAAAAACTAGATTAAAATGTAGGGAAAAAATAACAAATATGGTTTCTTGCTGCCGCCAAAATCAGCTTGAAAGATTGCTGTCCCATAGTGAAAGTGTACTACACTTCAAGCAGTAGGTTCCAACGTCACGCAACTCAGGATGATTTATGTCAGGTCTTCATGACTGCACAACCCTGGATACTCTTTCTCCAGCATCAGGAACTTCATGAGCAGTACTAGATGTCCCCTATCCAGCTCGATTCCTCTTTGCCCTTTCCAGGTGTCTCCGATGGTAAGTATTGAGATGGTATAGCATGCTGGTTGTACCTCATGAATAATTTTCAGTCCCTCTTGAGAGGGTTTTGTCACACAAAGTGCATTTGACAAACTTGGCAACTGTTTTTGAATCATCAGAAGGAATTACGAAAAAATCTCATTCACAGCTTTGCTTTTGTGCTGGTGGTCCTTCATCATCAGAGTCTTCATGCTGGTGTTCCATCTCATTTGGTGGTGCTTTATCTGGAAGTACCTGCACTTCCTGGTCCTCTGTCTCCTTGAACAACTTGTGATGTCCGGACCCTCCACATGCCTTTATGCAAAAGAAACAAAAAGCAAAAACTGTACAACACTGCTGAGGAAATAGAGATGAATGGTATAGAACCTTCAGAAATAAAAAACAACTGTGTCCTTTCTATGAAAGTGTATGAAAATGTATGTATCAATCATAAAGCTTTGTTTGTTTCTAGGTCACATGATAATTGCGATGACGCCAGTCGCCGCGACAAATGATGTTGTCACGATCACGCAAAATACAATTTAAAAGTAGATTATAATAAAACACAATTATGAAAACACTAGTTTCAATACTATATTAGAAAAACAGCTGCACTCAAACATCATGTATAATGTCTATATATAAGTGTTTTAGACTTTTAAAAAAAACACCCAGTCTCTGCGTAATATTCGGGAACCCGAAACATACGTATGGCAGTTTTTCACAATCAACACGAATATGGAATTCCTGTTAAAACATTCTTGCCCACTGTTACTTCCTTTCACCTCATTTATTCCCTCTGCTTGTTGCTGTCTCTTTTATAATCGTTTGTTGCTGTTTGAGCCACTTTGCTTTTTTATTATTTTTGTTTTTGCCTCTTTGACCCTTTTCACTATGTTTCCTAACCTTTGTTTACACCTCTCTTGATGTTTCTAACATCTGCTTTTGTGTTTCTGCCTGTCTTCTCTTTATTTCTTGTTCTCTTTTTTTGCTTGTCTCTCCACTTGTTACCCTCTCTTTTTTGGCTTCTACCTGTTTACCACTCATTTCTTACACTCTGGGCATTTGTACTCATTTCTGTGCCCTCTGTGTCTCTGTGCCCATTTGCTGCTCTTTTCCTGACCTCTATTTCTCTCTCTGTGTCCATTTCTTGCTTTCTGTTTCTGCCTTTTACCTGTTTTCTACCCATTTCTTGTCCTGTGTCTGCATTTCTGCCTTTTACCTGTTTTCTACCCATTTCTTGTCCTGTGTCTGCATTTCTGCTCATTTATTAATCTCTTACCATTTTCTGCCTATTTCTTCACTCTTTTCGTCCTTCTCTGATCTTACTCATCCTCTGTTTCCAGCCCGCTTGCCACTTTCTGTTTGTTTTTTGCCCTCTATTTCAGTGTGTCTGGTTGCTTTTCTCACTGTTTGTACATTTCTCCTTGTTTTAATACTCAAATGTTGAGTTATGATTCTGCATCTTTTGCTCATTTATTGCCCTCTGTTTGTGCCTTTATGCGCATTTCCTGATCATGTACTGTGCTCAGTTTGTGTCTCTCTGTCCATGTTTTTCCCTCTGCCTGTTCCTTTTATCTGTGTTTCTTGAACTCCCAAACACAGTCATTTACCCACTCATGAACTAACTCAAACACGTCTTAATTTACATGCACACTTAGACACTCATTTGTACAGTCACAAGTCCAGATAAACACTGATACACGTATTCATACTCACATACTAAAACAGTAATACACAGGCTCACTCTTAACTGTTACATTTTACAATTGACAAGTAAAGTTAAAAAAAAAATAGACATTTTCCTATAAAACCGAAGGTTACAGGAATGTTATAGTTAGGAGATATATTAAAAAAACCTTAGAAATTCACTGAAAAAATAAGGTTACAGGGACGCTATAGGTAGGAAACAGAATGATAAAGACTTTAAAAATTCACTGATAAAAACAAAGGTTACAGGGCCGCTATAGTTAGGTTTATATTTCAGTTATAGTTACCTCAGCTAACTATACCTTGCGCCCCCCCTAATGCACTGCCTATGACCTCACATATTGCCTCACTGATTTGAAGTACCACTTCTTTGAAGTAGGTGGTAAACTGCGATTGTTTTGCGACTGCATTCCAGTCTCAACACTATCATACATCCATCTGTGACTTGCTATTAGGAAGTGATGTCCTTGGCATGCCCCTTCCTAATAGCAATTTGCAAACCCTTTTTTGCGAGTTGGTAATAGGTTACCATCTCGCAAAATAGCATTTGCACATGCTAGAGCCCATTTTGGCGGTCGCTAAAGGGCCAAAATCTCCATTTCCGACTGTTATAATTGTTTGCACATCTGGCCCTAACTGTGTTTAGCATCAGTTTAGCAGCTGATTAATTGCATTCTATACTAGAGCCCTCAGCTCGGAGTAACCATTTAAGGATTCATTTAAATAAATTACTATCCGCATATTGCCAAAATATTGAAAAGAAATGCGATCATATTGATCTATAAAATATGTTGCTGATCACTAAATCAGCTAGGAAGTACTGAAATAATTTATTTTTGCCGATGAGAGATGCTCCTCATTGCCCGTGTAACTTTCATTGCTGTGTACTGAAAATAAAACGTTTTTCATTGCTAACGTTTTCTACTGTTGGACATTTAAATTAGCAGGTATAAACAGACATGCAATATGTACAGATCAGATCATACTTCCAAACGTCCTAATTCAGTAATTTATGAAAACATGAAATGGAAGAATTTATTCTGTGAGAATTGTTAAATCAGTACCGTACCTTGCAATACTCTACTATATGTGAAGATTTGGGGAGACAAATATATGATGCAGTATTGGTGGAATGGATAACATACACCTGAGGGAAAGTATTTCAGAGAGGTCTGTAGAACCCTTTAAATGCATCTGTTCATGGAACATTTACATCAACCAATGCACTTCTAAATCAATGTCTTTATTATACTGCTCTTCAGTTAAGTAAATGTAATGTTTCAAAAGTAGTGATAGCGCGTCAGAGCCTTGATAAGTAAACTTACAAGGTTACACGCCCAGGCCGACGAACCTTTTGACCACGTTCGAGGACTTCCCAGAACAAGATATCTTTTTCCATCACCAATCAATAAATCAATAACTCAGTCAATATTCTTAGTAACTAATCAACAAGTTAATCAATAACATTTAATAAGAATCAATAAAGTGAACACACCATGACCTTTCAGTCATGAATAACCACGCCAATTTAGTTATGAGTTAGAATATTTATTTCCCTATTCATTACAATCTAAAGTTATTTTTCCGTTAATCTTATTAGCAATCAATCTCATTAGTAACTCTTCAGATGCATAAGTTGAACACAGTTAATCAATTCATAGAGAATATTAATTAGGCATTAACACATCATTAATAATCAGCAGCTTAGCAAAGTCTCTGAGTACAAGATTCAACAAAGCAAGAATTCAGTCATTTGTCTAATTGCAGCAGAATTTTAGTGAACACCTCAACTAACCTCGAATTAGCATTAGCATGTTGGGCTTTATGCAAAACAATTTAGCAAACACAAATTTAGAAAACATCTAGCTATGACCTCTATCAAAAGAGCAGTTGGTACCTAGAAAGAAAAGGCAAACAGACAATTACAATTTCATTAGATAGTTCCCCATTCAAATGAATTAGCAAACAGCGTCAGTCTTCGTCCTCAGGAAATCAGTCAATTCTCCATCAGCAAAAGGCAGGAAAGGGCAAAGTCTCAATATGGCATAGCTAAGAATAAGACACTTCCCTCATAAGGAGGAGAAGTAAGTATCAGATAAGTACGAACAGAGGATGGTTTAAAGTATTAGAGCAGCAATGTCTGAAAGTATAAGGCAAGGAATGTCCCAATAATGGCTAATAGTGGCTTGTCAGAATAATGCTAATAGTAATGGCTGATTTCTTTTCGGGCCACGCTGTTATATCAAAACAGTCAAACTATCCCTTAATTCCCCATTGGATACATTTTTGTGCCTCATTATCTCTGTCCAGTAATTCTCCACACACCTTACTAGAATTTTTCACAAAACACAGTTCTCATGCAGTCGATTGGCTCCTGTAATTGACGTCTTCATCGGATAGAATGTCAGGTAAGAAAAATTACACTTTATGCTCCAGTCAGTAGTCCCATTGTCTTCTCATGGACTAGACAACCTTGTACCTGTTACGAATTACACTGTTGCATTCGGTAAGAATATCTCCTTGAGCAAGTCGGGTCCCATGAGAAAGAATTTACTACGGCTACACACACACATATCTCTAGCTTCTGGAAAAGTGCACCTTCGTGTCCTTCTGAAAAGCAGCACATTGCACGTTAGAAAAACACAGTTACTATGAGACCAGGCAGCTAGGCCCAGACCGTCGCTAACTAAGGCCTAGTAATTAATTTAGCAAACCCCTAATACATGATTCTTAATTATAATATGCTAATACAAATTCATAACATTAGTACATTATTAATTAATCTTTAATAAGATTCATTAGTCCCTGTATACATTGGTGGCCACTCCCTGTGGGCACATTTCAAACATGAGCATTGATTTTCTACGTTAACACATTTTCTATGTAGCTTTATTACACAATATATTGCAAGCTTTTCATGTTACTATTGCTTTTAAAAGACACACTCCAACAATCCCTCTTCTGATGACTCTTGTCATCACACACACATTGTCCCAGAAATTTTCTGTTTCAAAATTCTCTCATCTCAATTTCTTCCCTTGTTGGCTTTCCCTTTGATTTTGCCCTGAATAATTTTTCCCTTCATCTTTTCTTCCCTCCTCTTTTTATTTTTCGCCATTTTCAATTTAATCCTTTTACTAATTTTACATGACAGCCATAATCCAAATAAGCAAGCTATAACAATCAATATTCCCTGTATTATTATTGCTAATATTCCATGCCAAATACTACTAAACCAACTTCCCACCAAATCAAGTCCTTTCCCAACCTTTTCCCAAACACCTGGCTCTTTCAGTTCCTTCAAATCTGTATTACCCCTAGTTAAGTTAGTAAGCATACTTCTAATCTCATTACTATTGTCAGGTATGTAAGCACAACAATGACGCTAATTAAGCATCTTACACCGTCAGCCATTTTTCGCTAAAAGAATGTCTAAAGCAAGCCTGTTTTGAAGAGTCATAGCCCCCTCCGCAGCAAGTTCAGTATCCATCAGGAGTATAGCCCCTGTAAAATTTGTCAGCATGTTATCCACAACAGTAGGCAACTTTCGAATCTTTATGGAGTTTAAGATAACTTCCACTGAAGGAATTATCGCCCCAAATATGTCTCCTGCTACACCAGCAGCAGTCTCTCTTTTCTGTCTATTTCAATGTAATTCAGACAATTTCAGAAACCTTTTCAAGTCCTCTAATTGATATATCTTTGGGAAAACTATCCCCAAATAACATGTCCCATACCATCCCTTCGGAAGATGGTAATAGCATTAAGTCCACATATATAATAGATGCCAGGGATCGCTGGATCCTGTCCATTTAACATGAACGTCCACTTACTCTGAAACAAAAACACATGCTTACATTCACTCGTTCCCACAAACACATTGTCAGAATAGGACTTCGGCCTAGATATGCAAAGCTTCCCTACATGTAATGCATCTAGAGCTAACTTCCCCTGTTCCCTAACCGCACTGTAACTTTCACTACTAGCAAAGCTCGCTGTTGCAATCCTTTCTCTAACTTTCCCTTCAATGCCCGTCTTCTATCTTCCGTGTGATCTAAAAAGCTTTTCTCTACAGGTGTAAGCAAACATGTCAAATTATTGCAGTGTGTGTAAGAGGTACTAATTGTTAATGTCGCCTCAAAGAACCCTTTTACTAATTTTATACTATAATACTTAGCTATACTACTCAAATCCTCTATGATAGGCACAAGAAAACACAAGGTCGGGATTTGAATAAAAATATTGAATCTCTTCTTGATTATAGAATCTTGTTAGTAACAGACTACAACTGCACTCAGACAACCCAGTAAGGCTGCAGCAACTGGGTCTAAAGTAGCTGAAAAATATGCTACTGGTCGGTTTACACCTCCATGGACCTGTGTCAGGACAGACAAAGAACTTGCTTCACGTTCATGACAAAACAGAACAAAATGCTTTGTGTAATCAGGCATACCTAAAGCTGGAGCCCTGCACATGCTCTCCCTCAGCTCAGTAAATGCCTTCATTTCCTTCTCTGACAGCGTTATTACATCTGGCCCGTCTTTGACCGTCAGTCTCACCACTGGCTTGGAGATGACTGAGAAATTTGGGATCCACTGACGACAGTAGCCCCCTATTCACAGAAACATCCTAACATCTCTCCTTGTAGTTGGGGGATTGCAGTCACTCTTTCCCTGGATAATTTCCTCGACCCTTTCTCAAGTTGATGACCTAAGTACTTCACCTCTTTCTGACAATATTGCAGCTTCTTTGGAGACACTTTGTGTCCGTTCTTTCCCAAATGGTTCAGTAAAGCAATCGAATCATATTTGCACTCATCCCTCGTTTTGGATGCGATCAGCAGATCATCAATGTACTGCACTAGAGTCGATTGAAAAGGCAATTCCAATGACTCCAAATCCTTCTTCAGTATCTGATTGAATATGGAAGGTGATTCCGAAAACTCTTGAGGAATTCAACACTAGTTGTAAACCTTATCCAGGAATTTGAAATTGAAGAGAAATTGTCTGTCTCCATGAAGAGTTACAGAAAAGAACGCTTGGGACAAATCAACTACTGTGAACCATTCTGCCTCACATGGAACCTGGCACATAATCACAGCTGGATTTGGCACCACTGGGCAACATTTCACTACTATGTCGTTAATCTTTCTTAGGTATTGGACAATTCGAACCTTCCCACAGGGCTTTCTCAGCCCCATTATTGGTGAGTTACATGGACTGCTCATCACCTCTTTCAAGACTCCCTGTTTCATAAAGTCTGCAATTAATTGTGCCACTTTTATACAGGCATCTTGCGCCATATGGTACTGCGGTACCTGGGGAAACACAGCATTTGGGTTCACACTGACTTTAATTGGCTCTACTCCTTTTATCAGACCTACTCTTTTCCTGTCAAATCCCACACTTTCTCTTTTACTGTCCCCTGCAAGTCTGCTGGCAGATCAGTCACTGTGAACATTGGGAAGAAGTTAATCAGAGGATACTCCTCATCTGTGGTCTCCGTTTTGGGCTCTGAAACTTGCCCGTCATCTCCTTCATCATCATTGTTTGTCTGAACCTCAATTCCCTCTTTAGAACAGGTGATCGACACCTTGTCGTGCGTAGTAAGTCTCTTCCCAGTAGGGACATGGGACTCGAATTGCAAACCACAAACCTGTGTAATCCCTGAAAAGTTGCAAGCTCGACCTGAACCGGATCTGTGATCGGGTTGGTCAGGGAGTTGATTTGCCACTCCCACTACCTTAACTGTACGTCCCGAAAGAGGTAATTTCGGAACCTCTGCACTTCTAACTGTAGAGCGTGTATCTCCTGTGTCAACCAGGAATGAAACCTTGTGACCAATTACCTTTCCCTGAACATAGGGCCCTCTCTGATCCACTTCTAGGGATCCTGCAAGCCTGCACTCCTCACTATCTGAACTCTCATCCGACCATTCATGTTTATTCCATTCTCACCACGCAATGGGAATTGTTGCACTGTGTTATTTTGACTAATTCTTTGAATTGTGACCTGTTGCATCACCTGTTGCTGTTCCATTGGCACTAAGGGCAATTGCATTTGCTGTCTAGGTACCACAGGAACCTGCTGTTGCACTGGCTGTATCTGCATCTGTTGGACACGTGGCATCTGCACCTGCTGCATGGGTTGAAGACCCTGCATCTGAACCATATTATTCTGGAAGTTCGGATTAGGACCTCTCAGTCTTGGTCCCTTCACATTTTGAAATGCACTGAGATCATTGCTTTGTTGAACAACACCTTCCTGCACCATCATCAGGCACTCCCGCTTCCAATGTCCGATTCCCCTGTAAGCATGACAAGGTAACATCTTCTTCATCCCCTGCACATCGTTTTGAACCACTATGGTATTCAAGTCTGTGCTTCTGTTCACAAAACCTCCTTGACCTCTGCCTCTCACTTGCGTCTGAAACATCCTGTTTCCTTGCAGCTGTTGCCCCATCTGTTGTAGACAACCTCCCTGCATACCTGACTGTGCTGCCTTAATTTGAATCACCATCGCTTTCTCCTTCAACTTTCTCTGCTTCAACTCAATCTCGTCACTACAGTATTTCGCATACTGCAACACCTCATCAATCGGCTTAGCTTGTCAACAGATCAAATGATTATTAATCATCTGACTAATCTCAGGTCTCAATCCCTCGACGAATCTGAACACAAGGTGATTCATGTCCTTTGCCTCAATAACCTCTGTACCACTGTAGTGCTTGAACGCTTTCAACAACCTCTCATAATAGGCATGGATCGACTCTGGGTTCCTGTGCTGTCCGATCAATCTTCTGCCAATCAACATTCTGCGGCGAAACTTTGTGCTTCAAGGATTCAATCACTTTATAGTAGTACTTCATCACTTCAGGAGACGGTGCTCCGGTGACTCTATCCCCTGCCGGTTCTGCAGCCGGCCAGTCCACACTCATTTGCCACAAATCAGCTGGAACTATGATCTCAAAAAGAGTATTCAGGTCTTCCCAGAGACATTTCGCAAGCTTCACAAACCTATCCATCTGCTGATACCACTCTATTGGTTTCTCCCTCAACCTGGGAAAGTTATTCGTAAATGACAGAATATCACCTCTGGTCCACGGCACATGGACAAGAACCCTTCCAGCCATCTGTCTCATCTGGAACATTTTCACCGCACCCACATCCTGTGAGGCCTTTGCTGGCTGCTCTATGCAATCACCTTTCCTCTTATCTCTTTTCTTCACCCATCTGCCTTCCCACTTCTCCAAGGCTCCCCAAACTTGTGCACTCTGCAGTATTTCTTTAAGGTGTGCCTTCATCCCAGTAGACCTCATGTGTTCAACATCTTTAGGCTCAGAGTCTAATCTGTAACTCCTCTTCAAATGTTTAGTACTTTCTAAGTCTATTCCATATTTATCTGCCAAATTAGCCAACCTCTGGTGCACCTTGCTCACTTCTTTGGTTATTTTTGTATCTCAGTTCTTCTTCCGTGTATTACTCTAGCCTGTTTACTCCCATGCTCCCTTCAACTAGTTGATTTGCTTCCATACCCAACCTCACAAAATTCAGATACTCTTCTCCTTCTGACCTCCCTGCTGCTGCAGGAGTAGTCTGTGGTGAATTTAACTTGTCTCACCAATCATTCAATTGTTGCGCAGTTAAACCTTGATAGGAGATATTCCCAGCCTGCACCATCGGTGTTTGCGGTATTTTTCTACTCGAGATCTGCGGAGACAGCGGTCCCAAATCTGACTGTCTCATGGCATCTGTAGGAGCCCCAATTCGACTAAAGTCTAATAAAGACCTAGACCTTTTGAGTGTCGGTTCCACTGAAGTCATCCCTTGAGAGCTCCCTACGAACCCTCCTCTTGTCATCTCTTGGGTCATTATTCCCTGATCACATACACTCGGCTTCGCCTGTGCATACAGTGGTACTGGTGGACCAACTGTGATGGGCAAGGATATTGCAGCCGGAGTCTGCCTGTTTCCCAAAACCTGTGGGGCATTAACTCCCATATTCTGGTTCATTTCTGGTGCCGTGACTGACTGCGGTCCTGTGACCGAAGTGTAATTTGGAACCATCTGTTGTTGTGGTTGGGGCAGTAAAGGTGGAGTTGGCTCGGTCTGAATCAGCTTTGGTCTCGTGTATGTCGTATCTGACGGCACCATCAAATTCGTGGTAGTCTCTAATATTGGGACATCAGGGTAAAGCCTCTGAACCTGTGGTGGCTGGAGCTGAGATTGCATCTCTGGGGCAGTGGGCACACTAATACTACTCTGCACCGGAACTGGTGTGGAGACAGGAGTGACCTGTATTGGGTTCACTGTCACCTTGTTCTGAGTTGAACTCACAGGGCCTGTACTAGTACTCGGTCTGTTGTCGTCTACTGCATATGGCGGTGGTCGGTCATTCAGTAACTGATTAAGGAACTCATCATCGTCTGAGTCATCCGTCTCTGACCAGGGCTTCTTACCCTCTTTGTCTCTAGAAGAACTCTTGTCAGTCTTACAAGTAGCTTTCCCTCCTTTGTCTTCACCTTCTTGGGTGATTACTGGAAACATCCTAACTCCATCTATTGTTTCTCTCCTCCAAACTCTCTGTGCACTATCCCAGCTAGCCTCCGCTAGTGTCTTTTCTGCTTTTCTCATTCTCCTCTCAAATTTCTGTTGCTGCTGTCGTATTGCCATCAGTTCCCAAATTGCCAATGCCTCAAACTGTGCTGGCTTCAGAGGTGGCTTTAGCTCATTTAACACCCTCTGCAAATTTTCCAAAATTCTTATATTGAACGTTCCATGCTCCGGAAACGCCAAACACCCTTCTTTCTCTGTCGCTTTGCACCATTGCTTTAACCAAAGACACTGCGCGACTCCCCTCTCCTCCATTACGGCATAAGCCGGTGTATCCTCTGGAAGTGTAACCTCCCCTACACTTGCAGTAATATATGTATCTCCCCTCAAAGCACTCTTTAAAGCCTTGAAAAATTTCATTTTGCGTCTTTTATTTTGTTTACAATCGAATCAGGAAGTGACTTTAATTCCCAGAACTCTCTTCGCTTACCTTGTCAACCAATTGCCTCTCACGGACGGCTGCCAATCCGTGCGCGACCCTTCTTACTAACCGACCTATCCCAGCATAGCTCCAATGACGTCACACTCACACATTGCGGCTGACAAAGCCTTGCAGCTTGTCTTCCTCACTCTCTATTCACACAAAACTAATGCAATATATTGTGAGCACTAGTAAAACTCAAATTTGCCGGTTTACTACAGGAAAGGGTACACAATCGCTTCAGAACTTTACAGAGATTTCGCTTAGCCTCGGCTGCTACTCTCTCCTTCTCAGATCCCGCACTTGCAAGCAAAATTTGACCCGCAAATTCTACTCTCCACTTGTCAATGGGTTGTTCTAGTGCACTTTAGAACTCGCCAAATCTCCATTGAAGCTTTCATTCACTCACATTGACTCAAACTCGACTCGTCAACCACGACCGATTGAACAATTAAACCGTGCAGATTACAACATAAACCAAGTGTCTCATACACTTATCAGTATACTCCTGAGTCTTAGATCACGCAGAGTCAGTACATCATCAACAGCCACGTGGCCAATTTTTGAGCACAAAGCACCACACTCGCATGAATTTCGCCGACTTCCTTACTCTTATACTGCGGAGTACGCACACTCAAACATTACCTGGCCTAAAATTCTCGCAAACCTCACAATTCACCTGCGATATGCATAAGCTGTGCAAGCGCAAACCCTACTTCATTCACACTATCATTTGAACGCCGAGATCATGCCCAACTCACTTCGGCAGGCTCAGAGATTCAGGGAAAGTCATTCGGAACTTAGGGGCACATCATTTCTCCAATTAGCGTCATTGAAAAAGAATAATATTCCCAAACCCATGTTTTTCCGATACACCTTGCTTACTTCCGAACTACACTCATCAATTTCTACCAGACCTTCGGACCTTTCGAGTCCACAATCTTATCAAACAGTGGTCCCTCGTCCTGGGGCCCCAAAGGGCCAAACATCACCTCCGCTACCAAAAACTGATAGCGCGTCAAAGCCTTGATAAGTAAACTTACAAGGAGACACGCCCAGGCCGACGAACCTTTTGACCACGTTCGGGACTTCCCAAAACGAGATATCTTTTGGCATCACCAATCATTAAATCAATAACTCAATCAATATTCTTAGTAACTAATCAACAAGTTAATTAATAACATTTAATAAGAATCAACAAAGTGAACACACCATGACCTTTCAGTCATGAATAACCACACCAATTTAGTTATGAGTTAGAATATTTATTTCCCTATTCGTTACAATCTAAAATCATTTTTCCGTTAATCTTATTAGCAATCAATCTCATTAGTAACTCTTCAGATGCATAAGTTGAACACAGTTAATCAATTCATAGAGAATATTCATTAGGCATTAAGACATCATTAATAATCAGCAGCTTAGCAAAGTCTCTGAGTACAAGATTCAACAAAGCAAGAATTCAGTCATTTGTCTAATTGTGTCAGAATTTTAGTGAACACCTCAACTAACCTCGAATTGGCATTAGCATGTTGGTCTTTATGCAAAACAATTTAGGAAACACAAATTTAGAAAACATCTAGCTATGGCCTCTATCAAAAGAGCAGTTGGTACCTAGAAAGAAAAGGCAAACAGACAATTACAATTTCATTAGAAAGTTACCCATTCAAATGAATCAGCAAACAACGTCGACATCAGTCAATTCTCCATTAGCAAAAGGCAGGACAGGGCAAAGTCTCAATATGGCATAGCTAAGAATAAGACACTTCCCTCACAAGGGAGGAGAAGTAAGTATCAGATAAGTACGAACAGAGGATGGTTTAAAGTATTAAAGCAGCAATGTCTGAAAGTATAATGGCAAGGAATGTCCCAATAATGGCTAATAGTGGCTTGTCAGAATAATGCTAATAGTAATGGCTGATTTCTCCTCGGGTCACGCTGTTATATCAAAACTGTCGAACTAGCCCTTAATTCCCCATTGGATTAATTTTGGTGCATCATTATCTCTGTCCAATAATTCTCCACGCACCTTACTAGAATTTTCCACAAAACACAGTTCTCATGCAGTCCATTGGCTACTGTATTTGACGTCTTCATAGGGTAGAATGTCAGGTAAGAAAAGTTACACTTTACGCTCCAGTCAGTGGTCCCATTGTCTTCTCATGGACTAGACAACCTTGTACCTGTTATGAATTACACTGTTGTATTCGGTAAGAATGTCTTCTTGAGCAAGTCGGGTCCCATGAGAAAGAATTTACTACGGCTACACACACATCTCTAGCTTCTGGAAAAGTACAGCTTCGTGTCCTTCAGAAAAGCAGCACATTGCACGTTAGAAAAACAAAGTTAATATGAGACCAGGCAGCTAGGCCCAGACTGTCGCTAACTAAGGCCTAGTAATTCATTTAGCAAACCCCTAATACATGATTCTTAGTTATAATATGCTAATACAAATTCATAACATTAGTACATTATTAATTCATCTTTAATAAGATTGATTAGTCTCCGTATACATTGGTGGCCACACCCCGCGGGCACATTTCAAACGAGAGCATTGATTTTCTACGTTAACACATTTTCTATGCAACTTCATTACATGATATATTGCAAGCTTTTCATGTTAATATTGCTTTTAAAAGACACACTCAAACAGTAGTGAATATATAGGAAAATAGTGTGCACAAAGACCGAAGAAAGTATTAAATCTACACAATAGATGATTGCTTGAAGTACGTATGCAAAACCACTTTGAGAAAAATAGAGAAGCAGAGACGATATGAAGGTCCAGTCAAGGCTCAACTTTATAATGATGGTCGTTGCTTGGCAATGAAGAATTTGAGGCTGGGCAATACAGAAGAACTGTGGTCAAAACTTGGTGGCTGCAGCTTGTGGACTATGGCGGTGATTCTAACCGCGGCGGGCGGCGGTCGCCGCCCGCCATGCGGTTACCGCCAAATGACCGCACCGTGGTCACAAGACCGCGGCGGCCATTCTGGCTTTCCCGCTGTGCTGGCGGGCGACCGCCAAAAGGCCGCCCGCCAGCACAGCGGGAAAGACCCAGCAACGATGAAGCCGGCTCCGAATGGAGCCGGCGGAGTTGCTGGAGTGCATGGGCACTGCAGGGGCCACCAGGGGCCCCGCGGCACCCCCTACCGCCATCCTGTTCAAACAGGATGGCGGTAGGGGGTGTCAGAATCCCCATGGTGGCGGAGCGCGCTCCGCCGCCATGGAGGATTCTCAAGGGCAGCAGAAAGTCGGCGGGACACCACCGACTTTCCGTTTCTGGCCGCGGCTGAACCGCCGCGGTCAGAATGCCCAGCGGTGCACCGCCAGCCTGTTGGCGGTGCTACCGCGGTCATTCGCCCTGGCGGTTTTTACCGCCAGGGTTAGAATGACCCCCTATATGGATTATGAATTATCTTGTGATAAAAAAACAACTGAATCATAGTGTCTCTAAGTAAGTATCTATTTGGTATGAATATGAAGTGTTAAAGTGTCACAATCTAAGTACATATTTGATATGAATTGTAAGGGTTAATCAATTGGAAAATCATTAATTACGTTCAAATAATGTCTTTTAAATTAATGTAACCCAATAATAAATGTAAACCACAAATATAAAACAGAGCAATGATGACTAATTAGTTTAAGCTGGATCAGCAAAGATAATTCAAGTAAATTCGAGAATAAGATGTTCGTCCTATGGTTTAAATTGAAAAGGCTAATGCCAGTCTTTTTATACTCAGTTCACACTGAATTAAATAAAAAATAAAAAACAAATGTGAAAAAAAAAGTACTACACCATTTAAGCATCAGCAAAGATGGTTAAAAATCAAGTTTATACAAATGGGTTCTTCTGTCACTCCTTAAAACACATCTTATTTTGCCCCTGGCTGTCTCCCATGAAACTGCAGAAACACCTTTTCCAGAAATGCCGCGAAAATATATTATTACACGCACACTAGGGAACGCACCTTGTCTGAAGATTGACTCAATTTACCCCATGTCTTCACTTTCCCCGAACCGTCTATTTACGATCAGTTTCTTGAACCCATAAAAAAAAGAGAAACAGATTTGTAGTCATAGCTGCAGCTCTGTAATCACTGACTTGGCACATTTTCTAGATCAGAAACCACCTGCCACTCTGAACGTTCTGAAGATAAACTTTTCATTCCTTTACACTAAGATGCCAAAACCATCACGAACACCATGCTTCCCAAATACACATGCTCATGTAAAGACCACAAGTTCTGGGAAAAGCCATGAAAACCTGGTTTCCAAGACACTGAGGGGGTCATTCCAACCTCGGCGGTAAAAGTCGCTTACCAGCAGACAGAAGACCGCCATAACACCGCCGCGGTCGCGGTAAACCGCCACGGTCATTCTGACACACAACAGGCAAACCGCCAAAATCCCGACATCCACAAAAGTCCGCCACACCAAAGGCCAGCGATAAACTGGTGATGACCAAACCTCCACCGTCACGCCAACAGAAATACGCCCACACTATCACGACACACGAATCCATGCGGCGGTCTTTCAACCGCGGTATTTCATTGGCGGTACACACCGCCGCGCTCAAAATACACATACCTGTACAAAACACTATCACATTGGACAATTCAAAAGACACACACCTGATACACATACACACACCACACCCACACACCCAATACAATATAAAACACACACCCACATCACCCACAAACCCTTACGACAACAATTCACGAACGAAAGCCAGAGAGAGACACCACCATCAACAAACTAGCAGCCACAGGCACACAACACCATCACCCACACATCTCCCACGCACAAAACACCACACACCACCACATATCACCACACTAATCACCACACACACAACCCCACGCATCACCCACACCACCCCATGGCACCTCAAAGACAGCCCAGGTTCTCAGATGATGAACTAAGGGTCATGGTGGAGGAAATTGTATGAGTAGAGCCTCAGCTGTTCTGGACACAGGTGCAGCACACCACCATTGCCAGGAAGATGGAGCTATGGAGCCGAATAGTGGACAGGGTCAACGCTGTGGGACAGCACCCAAGAAATCGGGACGACATCAGGAAGAGGTGGAACGACCTACGGGGGAAGGTGCGTTCCATGGTATCCAGGCACAACATCGCGGTGCAGAAGACTGGCGGCGGACCCCCACCTCTTCCCCCAGAATTTACAGCTTGGGAGGAGCAAGTCTTGAACATCCTGCATCCTGAGGGCCTCGCAGGAGTAGCTGGAGGAATGGACTCTGGTAAGTCTCATCTTCACTACTTCATCCCCCCCACCCCACCTGCATGCCAAATCATACCCCCACCCTCACCCCCACCCCCATCACACCTACTCCTAGCAAATGTCTCACCATCACAACCCACCCATCCCAAAACCTGGCCCTGCATCCGACCACAAAGCATGGACACCGATCACCAAAGCATGCCCACTGCACATACCCATCCCACCCCCCAAAGCACCGTCACAACAGCCCCCACAAAGGAATGCCAGCCCTGGGGTACACGGGCACCCACCCATTGCACACTATGGCACACACAGAAGCAATAATCATACGTTTGTACCCCTGCAGGAACCGAACGCCGCGTCACCGCGCAGGAGGGTCCACAAATGTCCACTCCACCCCCAGAAGAGGCCCACAGTGAGGACAGCAGCTCTGTCGACCTGGATCTAGATGACTAGCCCGGTCCATCGGGGACCTCAGGACAGTCGGTTCCCCTCAGGCAGTCACAGGCCACAGCAGACCTTCCCCCCTCTGGGAACACCAGCACAGCACCCACCCAGCGGGCCCATACCTCTGTCCCCAGGACACGTCAATCAGCGGTGTGTCCACCACTACAGGGAACCCAGGATAACCCAACACCCCAACAACAACAGGGACCTGGGGGCAGTGGTAGTGGGCACACGGTCCAGGGGACAGAGGCCCAGGGAAACAGGGGAACTGGGAGGGCTGCTGTGCGACAGGGGGGGGACAGGCCAAGGGAACCCACTCTCCATGAGGCCCTCTCCTCCATCATGGGAGCATACCACCACTCCCAGGAGACGATGGCGACGGTCCTGGCCAGGTTTCATGAGATCCAACTTCTGCAGGAGCAACAGTATATGGGGTTCAGGGAGGAACTAAGAAACATCAGTTCCGCAATGGGTACCATCGTAGTGGCCCTGAATCAGGTAGTCACCACATTGCGGGACACTGTGGCACCACAAAGGGCCCCTGACACTAGCATGGACCAAGAAATGCCTACAACCTCCGCCGGCGCTAGTGGACAGGAGGCCCCAACACAAGACCAACAGGCCACCAGAACCCCACCCCCTGCAGAAGGAGAACCACCCCACAAGTGGGCCCTGAGATCCAGGAAGAAGACAGAGTAAGATGTCAAGACCCCCGCCAGCAAAGGATACCACCCTGATAGTCATCCCACTGTCCCACATTGTCACCCTGTCCAACCTTAAATTGCCCCTGCTCCACTTCCCACAGGCATTTGGACAATGCACCTGTGATACTGATAGTCTGGACTCTGCCATGGACAATCCTCCACCATCACCCCTCACCGATTTGCAACCACCCATCCCATTTAGAGCACTTGAATAAACACACTTGTTGCACAAAACAATCTGGAGTCTGGCTGTGATTTTGAACAAATGTATTAGACATGACCGTGCAAAAATGTCCATTCACATTGTGATGCCAACAAACCGCTGTCACACAGCTGTAGTCCATGGGGAAACAAAGCAGATGTCACGCAGTGGGGCCCACATCTCTGAAAACGGAAGGGAAAGTCACAACACAGTTACCATACACTGGGGAAAAAAGTCAGACAGTAGAGAGATAGGAGTGTTGAAGTATATGTAAAATGACGGGTTGGACTCTTACCTGTGGGTCACTGAAAATACTGCTGTATTACTGTGTTCCTGTTCTCTATGTCGTCCTCTTCGGCTTCCTCCTCTTCACTCTCCACAGGCTCCACAGCTGCTACAACTCCACCATCTGGACCATCCTCCTGCAGAAAAGGCACCTGGCGTTGCAATGCCAGGTTGTGAAACATACAGCAGGCCACTATGATCTGGCACACCTTCTATGGTGAGTACATTAGGGATCCACCTGTCATATGGAGGCACCTAAACCTGACCTTCAGGAGGCCAATGGTTCGCTCGATCACCCTCCTAGTTCTCCCATGGGCCTCATTGTACCGTTCCTCTGCCCTGGTCCTGGGATTCCTCACTGGGGTCAATAGCCAGGAAAGGTTGGGGTAACCAGAGTCCCCTAATAGCCACACCCGGTGCCTCTGGAGTTGACCCATCACATAAGGGATGCTGCTATTCCGCAGGATGTAGGCGTCATGCACTGAGCCAGGGAACTTGGCATTCACATGGGAGATGTACTGGTCTGCCAAACAGACCACCTCGATATTCATGGAATAATAACTCTTCCTGTTCCTGTACACCTGTTCACTCCTGCTGGGGGGGGACCAAAGCAACATGTGTCCCATCAATGGCACCAATTATGTTGGGGATATGTCCAAGGGCATAGAAATCACCCTTCACGGTAGGCAAATCCCCCACCTCAGGGAAAACTATGTAGCTCCGCATGTGTTTGAGCAGGGCTGACAACACTCTGTACAACACCTTGGAAAACATAGGCTGGGACATCCCCGATGATATGGCCACTGTTGTTTGAAATGACCCACTTGCTAGGAAATGGAGCACTGACAGCACCTGCACTAGAGGGGGGATCCCTGTGGGTTGGCGGATGGGTGACATCAGGTCGGGCTCCAACTGGGTACAGAGTTCCCGTATAGTGGCTCGGTCAAGCCTGTATGTCAGTATGACATGTCGTTCCTCCATTGTCGACAGGTCCACCAGCGGTCTGTACACGGGAAGATTCCTCCATCTCCTCGCATGTCCCAGCGGACGGTGCCTAGGAAGGACAACATGGAGCAGAGAGTCAATCAAACGCACCGCCGCGGGCGTGACCGCCATTTTCTATCTGCTTTATCACTCGATACCTGATCATCCACAGGAGAGGACCTATACTGCAAGTGCTGCTGTGACCTCGGTCTGGAAGAGACAATGGCTGCTGCGACTGGGGAAAGGGCCCCTGCCTTCACTTCTGAAGAATTGGAGAAACTCGTGGATGGGGTCCTCCCCCAGTATGCGCTACTCTACGGTCCTCCAGACCAACAGGTAAGTACACTGGGACCATGCTTTGTGGCCAATGCCTGTGTTGAGTGGGGTGAATGAAAGATGGTGGGGAGGGGAGCGAATGAGGCATGCATCAAACGACAGATGAGAGCATGTGCCACATGGCAAGGGTGGGGATGGGGGGCCACTCACATCGAGCATGCAGAAGGTGATGATTTTTTTTCTCCCCCTGTACATGTCACATAGGTCAGCGCCCATCAGAAAATCGACATTTGGCGTGCCATCGCCAAGGACGTCCGGACCCTGGTGGTCCACAACAGACGGGGCACCCACTGCCGGAAGAGGTGGGAGGACATCCGACGCTGGAGCAGGAAGACGGCGGAGGCTCAGCTGGGGATGGCCTCCCAACGTAGGAGGGGTGCCAGTCGTACCTTGACCCCCCTGATGTTCCGGATCCTGGCGGTGGCCTACCCCGATTTGGATGGGCGCATGAGGACATCACAGCAGACACAAGGGGGTGAGTACAAGCACATTCTGCTGATTTTGCGCGCATTGGAGGTGTCTGGGTGGGGGAGGAGGGCTGTGGGTCTCCCTAGGCCAGGGCGATTTCTGTAGGCTAGGCCCCTCCGTTAGGCATGGCCCTGTGCCCCCGCCCTCCACCTCTGTAGGTTGCCTAGTACAGCTATTCATGGCCCTGTGTCACCTATGTGTGGAGTTGTCGTCCATAGGGTTGTAGGCCATGTCCCACTGATTGAGTAGTGTACCCTAAGTGCGCGGCGTAGTGCAGGGGGCTTCTGTGTCTGTCCTCTCCGCCAACGGTGTCGCCAATGCATGCACTCAACATGTCTTTATTTCTCTCCCCCCCCATTTTTTGGTGGTCTTCCTGTTCATGTGTGCACTAGCATCATCAGGCGGAGGAGAAGTGGCATCGGAGCACGAGGGAGCTGCATCTCACATGGCCATGGAGGGCCATGCAACGGACTCGGAATTCACCAGTGAGACGGAGGGCGAGGGGAGCTCCACAGCGGGGACACGTGGTGACACCAGCGACGCAGACTCGTCCTCGGAAGGGAGCTCCCTTGTGGTGGCGGCAACATCCGTGCCCCCCGCAACAACAGGTACAGCCGCCACCCAGCGCACCAGCCCCGCCCTGCCAGCAGCCCCTCAGTGTTCGCCCCGTGCCCGCTCACCCAGGAAGGTGGGCATCTCCTTCGCCCCAGGCACCTCAGGCCCTGCCCCAGTTACCCCTGCTGCCCTCAGTGAGGAGGTCATTGACCTCCTGAGGACGCTCATTGTTGGGCAGTCTACCCTTTTGAATGCCATCCAGGGTGTAGAAAGGGAGGTGCACCGGAGTAATGCATACTTGGAGGGCATTCATTCGGGTGAGGCTGCCCATCAGCGATCGTTCAACGCTCTGGCCTCAGCACTGACGGCAGCCATTGTCCCTGTCTCCTGCCTCCCTCCTCCAACTTCCTCCACCCAGTCCCACTCCCCTGTACCTCTGCCTATCCAGACACACCTACAGACCAGCCTGCACACACCTCAAAACCCAAGGGAAGCTCATCCAGACATAAGCACCACACATCACACAAGCATTCACCCAAGCAACATCCACATGCAGACATTCCAACAGCCACTGCCTCCTCTGTGTCCCCCTCCTCCTCGTCTCCCTCCTCCCTCCCTGTGACGTCTCCACTCACACTTGCATGCACAACATCTTCAGCCACTACGTCCATCACCAGCACACCCACCAGAACACTCTGCACAGGTGCAGTCACCACCCCCACTACCATTTACACGTCCCCTGTGTCCTCTCCCAGTGTGTCTGTCACCCCCTCTTCCAAACCACACAAGCGCAGGCAGCCACCCACCCAACAGCCATCCACCTCACGACAGCCTCCAGCACCTGTACCCAAAGACACCAGACTTCGCTCTCCTTCAACCACATCCTCTTCCTCCACTCCCATACCCACTACACCTACCCGTCCCTCTCTTTCTAAATTGCTTTTCCTTTCCAAACTTGACCTCTTTCCAACAACTCACCCACACCGTCCATCTCATAAGACTCCAATCAGCACCTCAGCCACCACAAAACCTGGACCTACAAAGACAATAGTCCAAGGATTTTGGAGTCCCCCACCTTCAAGGCCAGCTAGTTCGGCTAGGAACAAAGAGACGGCCAGCCCCCCCTGAAAAAAAAGCAAAAAAAGCCAGTGCCCTGCGCGAGAGGTCAAAGACAGCAGGCTCCAAAATCACTACCCTGGCTCCGTCAGGAAGTGGGGTGCCACCTGGCACACTGCCAAAGGGAGGAAAGGCCCACAGATGAGCAGGGAAGGGTGGCAAGGGCAGTACGTCTGACAAGTCCGGCAGCAGGCCAGCTGCCCAGGAGGGCCCCACCAGCCCCATTCCAGGTGTGCAGGAGGACACCCACAGGGTCGGTACGGCAGCACAGGAGGGACCCGCAAGCGAAAAAACAGATGGGCAGGAAGGGCCCGGCAGCCACATGTCAGGTGGCGAGTGAAATCCATGGCATGGCCAGATCTGGTGACCTGGACACTCATGTCAAGCACCGCTGAACATGGCCCTTCAAGTCAAGAACCGCTGAACATGGCCCTTCAAGTGAAGAACCGCTGAACATGGCCCTTCAAGTCAAGCACCGCTCCGCTGGGCACTTCATCTCAAGCACCGCTCCGCTGGGCACCGCCGTCTCAAGCACCGCTCCGCTGGGCCCTTCATCTCAAGCACCGCTCCGCTGGGCACTGCCGTCTCAAGCACCGCTGCGCTGGGCCCTTCATCTCAAGCACCGCTCCGCTGGGCACCTCCGTCTCAAGCACCGCTCCACTGGGCCCTTCATCTCAAGCACGGCTCCGCTGGGCACCGCCGTCTCAAGCACCGCTCCGCTGGGCACTTCATCTCAAGCACCGCTGCGCTGGGCCCTTCATCTCAAGCACCGCTCCGCTGGGCACTTCATCTCAAGCACCGCTCCGCTGGGCCCTTCATCTCAAGCACCGCTCTGCTGGGCACCACCGTCTCAAGCACCGCTCCGCTGGGCCCTTCATCTCAAGCACGGCTCCGCTGGGCACCGCCGTCTCAAGCACGGCTCCGCTGGGCACCGCCGTCTCAAGCACCGCTCCGCTGGGCACCGCCGTCTCAAGCACCGCTGGCCCATTGGCAGAAGGGGCAGGCCCGCATCTATGTCGGGCAGGGCTGCACGAAGCACTCTGGGCACCATGCCTCCTCCAGAACCACTGGAGTCTGTAATCCACTTGTGAGACTGTGGCTTTGCACTCCCCAGGATGGCACAGTGGGCAACCCACCCACTGTAGAGACTTGAGAGACTGTGGCTTTGCACTCCCCAGGATGGCACAGTGGGCAAACCACCCACTGTATGGACTTGAGAGACTGTGGCTTTGCACTCCCCAGGATGGCACAGTGGGCAAACCACCCACTGTATGGACTTGAGAGACTGTGGCTTTGCACTCCCCAGGATGGTACAGTGGGCAAGCCACCCACTGTAGAGACTTGAGAGACTGTGGCTTTGCACTCCCCAGGATTGAACAGTGGGCAAGCCACCCACTGTAGAGACATGAGAGACTGTGGCTTTGCACTCCCCAGGATAGCACAGTGGGCAGGCCACCCACTGTAGAGACTTGAGAGACTGTGGCTTTGCACTCCCCAGGATTGCACAGTGGGCAGGCCACCCACTGTCTGGACTTGAGAGACTGTGGCTTTGCACTCCCCAGGATTGCACAGTGGCCATGGAGGCCCCTCGTGGATCTGGCGTCATGGACTCATCTGGCTGAGGTGCCCCCCCTTCCCTTCCCCCTGAGGTGCCTGTAGTTTTCCTATCTGATGCCCCTGCAGTGTTCTCTCCATTGGAGTCGGGTATCCTGTGTGGGCTTTGCCCATGTGTTTTGGCCCAGTGGCCCACGAACAATGGCTGTTACACAATTCGGACTGGACTTTTTATATATATATATCTATAGTTATAGATGTTTTATGTATTTTTTTACTCAGCCGTACAATATAATTCCAATTTCATCATCATTTCCTTTTGTATTTGCATTCTTCCGGGGGTTTGGGGGTGTCACTCTGAGTTGTTGCTATGCATTGATGTGTGTGTAGTGGTGGGTGAGGGTGAGGGTGGGTGTGTCGCGTATGTGTGTGCCCGTAATCTTTTCTCCTCCCCCCTCCCCTGTGTCGTAGGTGCAGTACTCACCGTTGTCTTCTGCGCCTGCGTTCATGCTCCTGGTAGAGGAGCAGGAATACAATAGCTGGCAGTATGTGTAGTTCGGGTTCCATGCTGTCCAGATTCCTCGTGTAGTGTGTAGAGGTGAGCGTTTTCCGTTTGAAATGCCTGTTTCCGCCGTGTTTTTATCGGCGGGGTTACCGACCCGGAAAAGGTGGCGGATTGGTGGGTTGTGATAGGGTGGGCGGTACATTGTCTCCCGCCTGTCTATTGGCGGTGACCGCCGCGCTGTTTGTCTGTCCCGCCGTGGCGGTCAGAGTGTTAAAGTGGCGGTCTCTGTTGGCGGTTTACGCCAGGGTCAGAATTCCATTTTTTTTACTGCCTGTCTGTTGGCGGGTTAGCCGCCGCTTTAATAACGACCGCCAGGGTTGGAATGACCCCCTGAATCCTGACCTCGAAACACACCCAGATAACATAAAATGACGAAGATCACACTGTACAACAGCAGATCTAGCCATAATTAATATGAAGGGCGCGGTGTCATGCCGTATGTGTACATTATAACATTGCTCATAACATCTCAAGTGTTATCATTTATGACATCACGGATGGCAGCATCCCCTACATGCAAGCCCTGAATGAGAGACCAAACCCTACTGCGCACGGCTTTCTGCTTTGCATGGGTTTGCAAAAGGGCCCGACTGATAGCCAGAGCATGCACCTTTTGCGTCAACACTTCAAGGTTGGAAAATCCCACTGGCGTCAACTTTGAATGTGTGCAGCAGTGGTTGGTTGGAGGGTTTGTGTTCCTCCATGACCTGCACTGAAACACTCGAGTGGCAGCCAATCATTGGGGCACACGGGCTTCAGGTTTGTGCAGCAGGGCTTACGTGCAGGCCTTGTGCTGACTCCTCTGCAGGCAGTCTACTCGGGTTCAAAATGGCCGGAGGCTCTTTTTTTTTACCTATTTTTCTCTCCATTTACTGTTCACAGCCTGATGCCAACCACACTGTAATAGATGCTGCTATTGGTGATGTCATCAATTATTTCATCAGTATCCATATAATTTGAGATGTTATCCTTGATGACATAATTTATATAATTTAACATGTCAAGTGTGATGTGATATGTAAGGTCATAAGCAGTGAATGACGGTGTTGTAAATTATGGTTAGTTTACCTGAACATAACTTGCTGACGTCAGTGGTTTTTACTTTTGTAAACATAGCCACACTCTGGCTGTGGTTTTGTCAGTGCATATCTTAGTTTTGTTTAAACATACATTACAATATTATAACCCAAGCAAACCATAACTTCACTTTAATCTTTGTTTTTTTTCCAACTGTTCCTTGCGCCTAATCTATCTAAGTCTAACATCCACAGCACAGGACCTCTGCCCAACCTGCTACGGACGGCCTACTCCAAAGCACCCAGCTTTCGGCCGTATGTAGTGAAGGTTGAATGCAGGGTCTGACTTTCAGCTCAACCGTGAGCCCAGCCCACTGTGGTCTTCCAATCTAACCTGCACATGGCTGAAGGCGATGAGCAGTGGAGATAGGCTGAGCTGTAGTGAACCAGATTATATTTTTATTCACAAATTTCCCTAGACTTTGTTATTCATGTACCAGGCACGCAAATCCTGGAGGGTTCCTGGGATTTACAGATCCTGCAATATTTGTTTAAAAAAATTATTATTAATAATGTTAATTCTAGAGGAGTCTCTTCTAGACATGGGCCTGGAGGTCAGGGTAAGCTCGCCCTGCCCCCTTTTGCACTTTGTATTTTTTCCAAAACAATACTCAGTGCACCGTGGTGGGTAATGGTGGCCTCAAAATAAATTTGTCCAGACAATCAGAGGGCAGCGGTTTCACGGATCTGCAGCTAGATTTGCATATCCGCAATGGACAACAGGAAAAATGGCCTTCTAATCCAATGATGTACCCATATTTTTTTACTGGATTTTCAAATCATTTATGGATTTGCAAAAATATGGAAGATCCACAAATTACGGTTCTGAGATCTCCAAAATGTAAGTTATTCATTTACAGAATGGAAAATTTCTAAAACTACTGAATGAATGTACACCAAGCACAGCAAAGGCACTTGCTTAATTAAAGTTCTACTTTCATGCCAATACCGGTTTTGGTGGAGCTCCCAAAAGCCATTTTGCTTGTATCAAGGAATACAGTAGCAATTAAAAGGGAAATGTTACTTTTGAGAATCAGTCTATTTTCGTCCCCGCTTGATGGATCTGCATGATGCTTGCCATAAAGTAACAATTACATTACTTTACATAAAAAACAATCCTCCTAATAGCCATGACGTCACTTCTATGTGATTTTACCATACTGTACAAGTTTACCACCTTGCATAAAACAACTACTGACGAAACAATACCACATATGCATATGAGCGGATTATTCTTCTGCTATGTATTACTATTATTGAGGGAGGGAAGCAGCACTGTGCTCACCTGCATTTAAATTATATACACAGATGTTCAGAGTGCGATATGCTATTTATAAGGTAAAACAATATTGAATAAGCATTGAGACTATAGGGAGAGTTCTTTCTCTGTGTAATGCAATTGTTGCATGCATTTTTGAGGCAGTTAACTTTTTTTTTCTGTGCCAATTTTACAGTACCATGGCAATACACATGACTTTTACCTTTGCCCTGTAGTAATAAATGTGTGAATATGCGTTCCTTTGTACTGTTGCTCTAAATTATGTGTTATTGGGCCATGTTTATGTTGGCTGCCAGTGCCATGGCATGACAAAAACTATATTTTACCCCCGGCAGCAGCAGAAGATGCAAAACTTTCACAACAAGGGGATAATAAACTATGGGGGTTATTCTAACTTTGGAGGAGTGTTAATCCGTCCCAAAAGTGACGGTAAAGTGACGGATATACCACGAGCCGTATTACGAGTTCCATAGGATATAATGGACTCGTAATACGGCTGGTGGTAAATCCGTCACTTTTCTGTCACTTTTGGGACGGATTAACACCTCCTCCAAAGTTAGAATAACCCCCTATGTTTACTATCCCCTTGTTGTGAAAGGGGCGGGGCATCTGGGGTGAGGAGCTGTGAGGGGGAGTGCTCAACACTCCCCCTCACTGCACATGTATGTTTGGCCGGCGATCGGGCCGGCCAAACACTTATGCACAGTAGGCTCTCTTCAGCCCGAGAGAGCCTGCACAGGCTTCTAGTCTGCCAGGGAGCACCCACCTTTCAGCAGCGTCAGAATTGGCTGCAGGGCAGGCTGACATCCCGGGCCTGCGTGAAGTCAGAAGGGAAGAGGAGCATGGCTTGGAAACCCACCAAAAAGGTGTTTTTTTAAAAATTTAATTTTATAAAACTTTAGGTGCCCAATCCCACCACCTTCCCCCCGTGCGCCACACCCGCCCTGCTCCTTTCGAGTGAAGCGGGCCACGACTGTAACTAAGTATATGTACATACACACAAACCCCCTTTCTCACTCACGTGGCACCATTAGTTTTATCTGTGACCCTATATGGGGTAACACTTCCCCCTAAGATGAATTTTCAAGACGCCGCAGAATACATCAACAACAGAACAAACCAGTTGGACAAGTAAAGTGAATATACATGGAAAATAGTGTTCCTTGGAAAACAAATTATATTCCTGTCCATGGGGATAGATTAACCCCCAGACTGCACAAAAATTTAACGGGGTGTCTTCAACACTTTGTCTGAAAGTAATAGAACTGACACCTTTGTTTTATCTAAATAAAAGCAACAATTTGTTAAAATGAAGAGACGATGTAAGAATGTTCAAATAAATCTTGTTATTTAGAATCCCCATCCTCCTATTGATCCAGAGAAGAAATATAAAACGACGCGTCCATAAAACTATAAATAATAGTTAATGATTTGATAGACTGGAACCAGAGATTTGAAAGCGGAAATGGAATTTGAGTGTAAAATCTCGAAACAATCTTGGGAACCAGATAGCTTTAGATGAGGCTGAATATATCAGGAAACTTATGTTCCACGGAAAATAAAACCTTTCTATCCCTAAATAGACCACTGGAGGGCAAAACAGGATCATTGATTATCACGGTTTATGAGCGCACTGTGGAAACACGAACTAATACATCTGATCGAAAGAAGATGACCACAGTTTGTTAGAGGAGACACAAACCATTGCTGAAATTAATACTGACGTTAACCCGTAGAGAACAAGTAGTAGCCCTCTGTAATAGCACTCATTGAAGCAAAACAAGACATGATATTAAGGTTGAGAAAAAACGATGAAAATCACATTCATTGCTTTATCTTTGTGAGAATCAAAGACTGTTAGCCCAGAGCAAAGCGCCTTACAATATTTTGATGGTATCAGTCGAAATGACTGAAAATCGTTACAGACTTTTAGTTGACCAAAATAAATACTATGACTGTGGTGATCCAGGTTACTGGAAAGTGTCGCAGAGAATCAATGACATTTGTAAAGAGTTAATAAAGAGCCATGCGGGCTCTCCATGTGCGCCTGACGTGCTCTGCGTGTCCGGGAGGGGCACGGAGCACGAGGGTATAAATAAAGAGCGAACTGCGGGTGACGCAGTTCCATGCGTGTGCTCTCAGCAAACACTGTCTGTGCGTGTTCTTTTAACGACAATGAAGGCCCAGTACATTGGCGACGAGCGGGATCGAAATGCGAGACAGTAGAAGAAAGTGCAGTTAAATACTGAGGCCAGGCTGAGAAAACGTACCGGGAGGAGAGCGGAGCAGTGTCGGCTGCCGCGATCGTGGTGCCGGGCCGGTCGCCGAAAAAAAAAAGCCGGGTTCACGGAGGGAACCTCAGGCGCGCGACTGGCGGAGCGGACGACGAGGAAGCTGACCGGTTTCCCGATCGGGGAAACCCAAAGACGGTGAGCCGCGCCCCGCGCCCTCCCCCGCAAGGAGCAGCACCACGCGAGGATACAAGGCCCCGCCCAGGGCGTCCCTCGCTGCCCGGAGCAGCCGAAGGAGACGCGTGCTTCATTGGCCGGGCGCGCCGTGCGTCTCCTGCGAGGCCGGAGAGGAGGAAGCCCAAAAATAAAAGAAAAGACGCGTGGTGCACGTCAGATGTGTGCCGCCCCCGGGAGGGGCTAAAAAAAAAAAAAAAAAAAAAGGAAAATAAAAGGGAAAAGAAAAGAAGAGAAAAGAAAAAAAAGCAGCGGTGAGCAAAAGGAGATGGTCACTGAAAAATAAAAGGCAAGAAAAGGGAGGCAGAAGTAGAAAACAAGAAGAAGTAAGGAAGGCGGAGTCAAAAAAAATAAATAATAAACAACGAAAGGACAGCTTCACCGTGTGTACAGCGCAAGGGTGAGAAGGGGTAAAGATGAGTGCCCCACCACAGGATGATGCCAATCCTCCACCGCCACCAGGGAACCCCCAGCTCCCAGCACAGTTGACCAACAGGGCTCACTCCTCGATCGTTTCGCTACCACCGTTTAGCCAACTAATTGACCCGGCTACTGCTGCGCCCAGATGGCGTTTGTGGATAAACAGGCTAGAAAACTACTTTCGTGCAACCAGGGAAACGGACGGGGAAGTGCGGAGGTCAGTAATGCTGTTGATGGGTGGAGATGAACTACAGGAGCTCTTTGACTCGCTTCCTGACACAGGGGATAAGGATGATTTTGATACAGCAGTAACTGCTCTGAACAGGCACTTCGACCCGCAACTCAACTCGGATTACGAACGTTTTAAACTACGACAGGCCCAGCAGACCGAAATCGAGTCGATGGATATGTTTTATGCCAGGTTGAGGAAGCTAGCGAGCTCGTGCACAGGTCTCAACCAGCAAGAGGAGATCCGTGCGCAAATCATTCAAGGGTGCCGGTCGAATGCTTTGAGGAAGTTGATTTTGAGACAGCAGGGCATGTCCCTCGATGACATTCTAATTCTTGCAAGATCACATGAACTGTCGGCAGTACGAGCGGATGCGATGGCGGCAGTAAGAGGTCAGTCATTAGCGGCTGCGTCATCGTCTCGTGTAGTCCAGGTGAAGGAGGAACAAGTGGATGCGATCCGAACACGCCCAGCAGCGCAGCGGAAAACAAGCGCTGCCAGGCCCGGCGACAGGGCCTGTGGAAGCTGCGGGTATGACCACCGGCCGAACATGGGATGCCCGGCTAAAGGACAGTCCTGCAACTGTTGTGGCAAGCCAAATCATTTTGCCAAAGTGTGTAGGTCCAGGAGGAATAAGCCAGGAGAGCAGAAGGGAAGAGATACAAGTGTTAAAGCTGTATCCAAGGACACAGAGGAGGTGAGAGACCAGGCGATGGCGAGTGGCCCGGTCTTCGAGGAAGATGAAGAAGAGGACATGTTTGTAATATCGTTCACGGGGGGCAAGGCACGGAAAAGGAGACCGCCGCCCATGAGTGACGTTCATGTCAACGGCATGCTTGTTTCCGTACTCATTGACACAGGGGCGTCGGTCAATGTCATGGATGAAACGCTTTTCCACCAACTAATACCTGCCCCGCCACTGACCCAGACAACTACTAAGATATACAATTATGGAGGGCGAGACCCTCTTCCCCTCAAGGGAACAGTGGAGGTGGCTGTAAGTAGTGGAGATAAATCAACAAAAACCAAGTTCTATGTGGTGGCTGGGGATCGTGGCACTCTGCTAGGATGTCGCACAGCAGAAGAGTTGGGACTGGTGTTTTTTGCACGACAGGTATATGAGACTCAAGTGGAACGCCTTCTCAACGAGTTTCCACAACTATTTGAGGGGTTGGGTCGGTTAAGAGGAAAACGCATCAAATTGCACATAGATCCCAACGTGGCTCCGGTGGCGCTAAGGCATCGTCGTGTACCCTTTCATCTGAGACCTGTCGTTGAGAAAGAGCTGCAGTTGTTGGAGGACCAAGGGGTCATAGAGAAGGTGGATGGGCCTACGCCGTGGGTGTCGCCGCTGGTGATTGCGCCAAAACCCAAGCAGCCAGGAGCGATTCGCCTCTGTGTTGATATGCGACTGCCAAACAAGGCTATTCGAAGGGAAAGACACATAACGCCCACCATGGACGACATCATTGCAGATCTGAATGGGGCACAGTGGTTCTCCAAGTTGGATCTCAATGCGGGGTATCATCAGCTAGAGCTAGACCCGGAAAGCAGGAACATTACCACGTTCTCGACGCATGTGGGGCTGAGAAGATACAAGAGGCTGAGCTTTGGAGTGTCCTCCGCGGCGGAGGTGTTTCAAAATGCGATTAGGGAAACCCTGTCGGGGTTGCCAGGAGTAATCAACCTGAGTGATGACATTCTAATATACTCCAAGACGAGAGAGGATCATCATTGTCATCTACGTGCGACGTTGAAACGACTATCCGAAGCGGGACTAACGCTTCATAAAAAAAAGTGTGCCTTTTACCAAAACTCGGTAGAATTCTTTGGATATGTATTTTCGAAAGAAGGCCTGCAGGTGGACCCACGGAAGGCTGAGGCTATCCGTCAGGCCGCGGTTCCGCAAAGTGCCACGGAGGTTCGTAGCTTCCTAGGGATGGCCACGTACTGCGGGAGGTTTATACCACATCTAGCCACCATGTCTGAACCTCTCCGGCAGCTAACTAAAGGGCAACATCGTTGGGACTGGACTCCAGAAGCACAACAGGCCTTCATGGATATTAAGGAGGCGTTGCTAGACAAGGCAACTATGGCCTATTTCAACCCCAGCAGAAAGACCGAAGTAGTGGTAGATGCGAGCCCCATCGGGCTTGGAGCTGTCCTCTTGCAAGAACAGAGGCATCAGGAATGGGTCCCGGTCGCGTATGCCAGCCGGGCGTTGTCGGCCGTTGAAACCAGGTATGCGCAGATTGAGCGTGAGGCTCTGGCCATCCGGTGGGCGTGCCGCCATTTTCACTTGTATTTGTACGGGCACGAATTTCAAGTGGTGACTGACCACAAACCTTTAGTTCCGTTGTTCGCTGGTTGCCCGCGTCTTGCACCTCCGCGGATTGAGCGATGGACCGTTCTCCTTCAACCTTATAGGTTCACTGTCGTTTACCGGCCAGGGGCAAACAATCCGGCAGATTATCTGTCTCGCCACCCTTGTTCGCAGGTGTCGGATGCGCAACAAGAACAAGAGGAGGAGAGTACGGAAGTCTTTGTAAGCATGGTCGTGCAGTCGGCGTGTCCTAACGCCCTTCTCATACCAGAGATTGTAAGTGCCACGCAGGAAGACATCATATTGAGCCACGTCAAAGATGCGTTGAGCCATAAAAAGTGGAAATATTTTCTAGAAAAAACACATGAGTCTCGCCCGGAACAGAGAGTGGCCCTGCAAAGTATCTGGAAAGTGCGAGATGAACTGTCTACTGATAATGAAGGATTGGTTCTACGGGGAAGAAGGATTGTACTTCCACAAAGTCTCTGGTCTAGAGTGATTGAGCTGGCACATCAAGGACATCAAGGGGCTGCTAAATCCAAGGCTAGATTACGTGCCAAGGTATGGTTCCCAGGTATGGACAGCCAGGTTGACGAGATGGTAGGACGGTGTCACTCCTGTATCATCACGTCCGTGGAACCTCCGAGTTGTCCAGTGATAACGGAGCCGGCTACTCTGAAACCATGGGCTAAGGTAAGCATGGACTTCGGAAGTTTTCCAGATGGGAGATTAACTGCTGTTATGATTGACTCTTATACTAAATTCCCGGTGGTTGAGGTGGTACCGTCGACGGCGTTTGAGAACGTGCGACCAGTTCTACAAAAGACATTTGCATTGTTTGGTTTGCCTGATGAGATTCGAACGGATAATGGTCCCCCATTCCAAGGCCAAGAGTTTCGGTCATACCTTGAGGGTTTGGCAATTCATCATCGGAAGATAACGCCTTACTGGCCTCAGGCAAATGGGGACGTGGAAAGGTTCATGCGAACTTTGAACCGGGCTCTTCGAATTGGAGTAGAGAAAAGGGAAGACAGCGAACAGTGTCTACAACAATTCCTGAGTGCCTATCGTCAAACGCCTCATAGTACTACTGGTTGTGCGCCCTCCTCTTTGATGTTCAAAGTATCTCCACGTGACTGTATTCCATCAGGTCCTAAGTGGAGACCTCCGGTGTTGGATGTTAAGGCCACTCAAAAACGACGGCGAGCTACTAATCAGAGGGCGAGTACCCAACGACGAGCAAGGTACCGAGGGTTTCAAGAAGGAGACCAAGTGGTGGTGAAATGTCGGAGAGGGGGAGGAAAGTTTATAACTCCGTTTGAACCTGAGGTATGGGAGGTTATTGGCGTGAAGGGGTCCATGATCACTGCGGCCAGAGGAAGGCAAAGAGTGACACGGAATGTGTCACATTTTAAGAAAGCTGGACGGAGGGAACCAATTGATGATGAAGGAGAGTTGGAGGACATTGCCGGTGGGTCACCCGTGGTGACCAATGAGGTGGAGAGTGACAGGAGGCCGGTGCTGACTGAACAAACCTTACCGGTTTATGCCCCTGGGAATGCAAGTTTGCGCACAAGAAGTCGAAGATATGATCTACGTCCCAATCCTGCACCGAGTAGTCAGTTGAAGGATTTTGTCTGTCATGTAGGCTGCTCATAGTTGGAGTTCCGTTGCCAGGTGGCTATAACAGGATGAAGACGGAAGGTCTGTTGGTTCATAAGGACCGTGTTTTCATTGAGGTGGACTGTTTACGTGTGTTTTGTAGTACGAACTATTCCTAAGTTATTTTATACCGTTGTGTGTTAAGTTTGGTGTTGGATTTGTTAAGTCCAACCTCCATGTGGAGTAAAACATGGGGGGGATGTAAAGAGTTAATAAAGAGCCATGCGGGCTCTCCATGTGCGCCTGACGTGCTCTGCGTGTCCGGGAGGGGCACGGAGCACGAGGGTATAAATAAAGAGCGAACTGCGGGTGACGCAGTTCCATGCGTGTGCTCTCAGCAAACACTGTCTGTGCGTGTTCTTTTAACGACAATGAAGGCCCAGTACAACATTCACCCGGCCGGCTGCTGGTCTGATAGTGCATAATCTCTACCATTTTCCCAGCCGCCTGTCACATAGTACATAATGGGGTTAATTTACAAGCCCCTTGCACCACCGTTGCATCATTATTTTCACGCAGCAGTGGTGCAAATCAGCCCCCCACATCGCACTACATTTACAAACTGATGCAATGGGACCATTGCACCAGTTTATGAAGCCTTGCACCACATTATACCTGTACCAGGTAAAATGTATGGAAGGGAGGCATTCCCACGTTAGAAGCTACACAGAATGATGCAATGGTGATATGTCAGATTCTTGAAAATAAGCCCCCAACTCTTCGATTTACCTGGCGGCCAGCAAAATAGTACATAATCTCTGCTGTTTGGCATTCCCCAGGCTAGAGAGTAGAGATGATGTATAATTTGACCAGCAGCCAGATAAGTACTGTGAAGGGGGTCTTTATTTAGCTAGCCAAGATGAATAAGGGACAATAGTAGTGGTAGGGTGGTGGTCATCTTATAATGGGGATGCAACACGTGTGAGGTATTGGAAAGTAAGTACTGATCCAACTATACAATAGTATGTACAAAGGTAAATGTATAGTTTAATAATAAACTATGAAATGTAGGTATCAATCTTCTATTTCAGGAACATCAGAAACTGGCACACAAATATTTTGTGCTTCAGCCTAGGAGTATTTGGCTGTCATCAAAAATAATGGTTTTAGGGCATGTTGCATAAATGTTTTATTCACTTATGAGAATACATTGTTACGTTTTGCTTAGAGCACGCATGTGCTGTCAGCGAAGGCTAATAAAAAAAGAAGAACTTAAAAACAGGCTTAGAGCCCGCCATTTACTCACCGATAATTATTGCTTCTTATTGGTCATGCCGTCTGCTTCCTGCTTCCTGCCAGCTGCTCACCTCCTCATACAGTCTTCTATAGGCTTCTGTCCATGCCATGGAGCATGGACTCAGCACAGCTTCCTGTTTCTGGTCAGTATCCTTCTACTGGCCGCGTACTGCTCCAGTCACTTTTTGTTTTACTTTTGACCTTGCACACTTACTGACTGTATTGCACTGTATGGTCTCCCCTCACCTCTGCTGTCCGTTTTCCCCCCAAACCTCTCTGACCATTTACCCACCATCACCCTGTGCTGTCTGTTTCCCCCCACCAAGCTGTCCACTTTGCCCCAAACCTCTCCATCCGTGTTCTCACACCATAACCACAGTCAGCAACTCTTTAAAGCACACACAATGCAAGGCGTCCCATAGAGCCGGTCAACTGAAGATGGCAAAAAGTGCCGCCATTATGGAGTAGAACTCTTTCAAAACACTAGGCGAATCAGAAGGGTTTCTACACCGAGCCCAGACTCCTTTTCATTACTCTTGTTAAAGAGTAACACATTGTTCAAATTCCTAAAATATACTTAACATCTATACAATACTTATGTTTTTTTTTTAAACTAAAATGTTTAGGATGTTTCATGAAGGTTTCAAATGACTAGGCGGTTCCATATGGACATTGTAAACCCTAATTTAAGATTATCATGCAGAAAGGTAACAGTATCAATATTTTTTGCACTTCTCACTGACAGCAACACATATAATATTAATATTATAGTATCTGTCTTCTGTTTCTCTGGTCTCTGTCACACTCTACAATATCCTGTTCTCTATTTATTTATTTGAAATATTTATCAGAAAAGCAAATCGAATATAGAAGAGATGCAAGGTCGCAGCTCCCACAAGTTAATTCAAAGCTATGTGCGTAGACATACAGTCCACCTTGTTCCTCTAAACAAAATGGGGGAGGGTGACCCACCTAGGATCTCAAATTTCTATCTCGTTTTGCCAACGAAGTAGGACAGAATGCCACTTCCCTTTCTTATGAAAACGTTCAGATTCTTATACCAGTGTTTTTTTGCTGCGTGGATGAAAAATGTGGTTGTGTAGATAACATGAGAAGAACAGCCTACACTGCTGTATCACCTTTGGGGTTTTGTAATACAATTCTCCTTTTTTGTGCCATGATGATGGAATAGCATTATTTATACTCAATCCTTTGCACATCACAAGTGCACAATTATGCACAAATATTCAATTGAAAAATACTTACATATTTTCATTATTCATGTTTTACACTTACACTGCAAGTCATATTTGCACATGTAACATTTACTTATTCACGTTAAGCATTTATTCTTCAAGTTAAATGTGTGCACGTATAACAATGTTATCAAAGTGCATATTAAATGCTTAGCTAAGTTAGCCACACTGTAGGCCTCAAGAGAAATGCAATTTTGCCTCGCCAGCATGTTTTTTCTTTTTTTGCAGGTTTATTATCATGATTTTTGTTAGCTAAAGAAATGAGTATTGTTTGTAATAGACTGCTGGTAGTGTGGATTGAAGAAAAAAACTTGGCAAAGAGCATAGAGACTAATGGTGAGAGGGAGCCTCCTGTTCATCGTGTACTAGGACTGCGAGATGTCCAAGGTTGCAGTTACCCTCTTAGTTTCGATGCAATGGGAAACCTAAGGGATATTGCAAACGAACATCACAGGTAATTAATTGATTGGTTCCTGGTGGTGTGGGAATAGATGTAAATGTTGCTGAACCTCCTATTGTTTTAACAAGTTTTCACACAGTTGGCAGTTAGCCACATTCCCTTTAGACTCTGATGGGTACACACCACTCTGCTTTCCTATATTTTTGCAAGTGTGAAGCTTTATGCTAAACACTTATTCCTTTTCTTGAGGACTTCTACGAAAGTCTTCATCATGCTGACACCTTCCTAACTCCTTATATAGAGCTCTGATTAGGTGATTGTATAGTTATTCTATGTTTAGGAGAGAGAACAGAAGTTTCTTTATGGAACACCTATTTCTTATTCTCAGTTTTGGTATTGCTGTGACGGTTACTATTCTGTATCTTATTTTGTGACGGCTGAACCTATTGAGATATTTCTGCTTGCCAGCTGTATTGCTGTATTTTTTACATTTATTCCCGGCATGTGAACATACTGGAATAAATAATAATCTGAAATAAATCCATGATAACTAAATTTGGCGATTCCTGGTCCTTTTCAGGGAGTCACATTGGCTTCACAGGTCTGATATGTATTATTGATGAATACACCCTTTCAGTACTTCACGTCAACCAACAAAGGTCCATGGGACCAATGGAGAAAAATCTTTGCTGACTTTACCAAAAGATTGTGGTATACTTCCCTTGCACTCTCAGTGACATTTACCAAACTGAGGGGCTTATTTACAAGCCTGTTGCACTGCCGGTGCATTACTTTTCCCATATAAAAAGTCATGCATCAATGGCACAAGAGGCTTGTAAATAAGTCCCTGAGTTCTTAAACACCGTGCACCACCACAGACAGGTTGTCTACTTCTTGCTTTCCCATGGTTGCATTCCTGTGAGCCCCACCTCTTCCCAAACACTCAATCCTTGGAGAGATCTCGTACATCTTTCCCCCTCGAAACTGTTATTTCTGCTCCTGTCGTGTTTGGAGGGTCGTTGAACACTGAACATTGCATGGTCAGATCACATCTATTTGCCCCTTGGTATTTTCTCTTACTTGCTAATAAGAGGGAAAGGAGCATATTTGCCTGAGGTCTGTGCATGAAATCTACTTTAGCTAATTTAAGCAGCACAGGTTATGAGATATTGTAATCACATGCTACACACTTCTGTTTAAGCAGCACAGGTTATGAGATATTGTAATCACATGCTACACACTTCTGTTTGTCAAACTAAAATATGGCCATTGCTCTGATGTTTTACTACACAGTTTTGCAACTTTCCTTAATTTAATTTTATGTATACAAACTACAGTGTGTATAACATAGGAGCAGATGTGGCGTTACGGTTAGAGCTGCCTACTTTGGAGTCTTGGCGTTGGTTCAACATCCTGTTATTATGGGCAAATCTCTTAACCACCCTGTACCTGAGAAAATAAAATGAACATTCCCTTGTGTAATCTAATTGGTGACACGTTTTTAATCTTTGATTGTAATCACATGCAAAGGGGACTGATTTTAATGTTTTTTTACCGTCTTCTTTGTCCAAATTTGTATGTCATTTTCTAATTGTTCTTTAATCTGATCTGTTGGGAAGGGAGAGAAGAGGGGGCTGAATTTATGTGAACTTTGCCCGGACATTGGTGGTCACAATTATAACACAGTTTTAGATAAGGGAAGATGTTTTTTAAAAAACATTTTTGGTAAAATTGCACTTGCATTTTTAATTATTAGGTAGAAATGCAATTTAATGTTTAAGGACCAGATGTATGACCATTTCCTTTTCGCGACAATTTGCAAGCCACAAAAGGAAATGTACTAATGTGTCACAGACACATTTAGCGATTCCCAGTGGTGTCGCTATTGACCTCTCTCATCAATATTCATGAGGCAGATCACAATTTGCTTAATCAGTAACACAAAAAATGCAGCAAGACTATACTAACACCACTACTCTGTCCCTATGAATTTTAAAAAGAGTGCTGCGGATGCGCAATCACTGTGATCACCTGCTACCTAACGGTGTCATATAATAGTCGCACCATCCAGATTTGTTTTTTAAATCATCTAGGAATGTTCCATAATTAAGTTCATTTTTTATCCATTTCTTCTTCTGTAATCCTTATTTTCAACAATGCCTCATCAAAACACAGCCAGCTGATGCGTTTTGTCTACAACACTACACTTCTTCAGGGCTGTAACATTAACAAACACACATAAATACAATACCAAATCCATACAGACATAAAAAATATGAAATGTTGACAAGTTCTTATGTTCAGTAATCGTTATAGATGAAATACACAGTCAAAACACTCATATTCTATATTTAAAAAAGCAACCCCTTCGTAGATGGGGAAGAACAGAGTGATAATAAAACACACTCTAATGATGGTGTGATATGATCTATGCTATATTGTGTGGCGAATTTTATAAGGCACCGAAATTACGATGTTAAATAGCACTAAATTACATTCTTCAATCAAAAGGAAAACATAAGAAAAGAACACAATAAAAAAAGAGAAGAACAGAATAAATGCAAAACAATACATATCGATTAATATTACTATAGACTTAGTCCAAATACATAACAAAATTCCATCCCAGAACCCACTATTAATTTAAAAATATATATTGTGACACGTGAATCGAAACTGACAAATCTTAAGCATGATTAAAATATGCCATGTACATTCACAGTTCCAATGCCTTTGCATTAACATGACTAACGTGTCCTATGCACATAACCTAGGTAATTCCAAAACATCAAAGGCACAGTAGTGAGCCAATAAAAATATCCGCATCAATAAATTCATTGCTGATAAAATTGCAACATCTGCAGTAAGCCTAATCAGAGCCAGGCCATCAAAGACGGACAATGGCCCATAGTCCAAGGCACCTAGTAAAATATTATGAACGTTATGTAGCCAAATCACAAAAGAAGGGAAAACGACTGATAATAAACCATATGAAACACTCAACATCCAGCTTAAACCACAATTTTCTGATATCTTTTCAATGATTGCCCTAATCTCAACCTTTGGAGGGTCTAGATGTAAATCGAACACCCGCCTATTTTTAGCACTATAGTGATCGCAATGTCAATGCATGTGGAACCGCCATGATCATGGCAGCAGCCACAATGTATATTTCACATCAGTATCGATGTACCGGTTTGTTATTACAATCACGGAATGGTTCCAACTGGACACAGATAGCAATAAACCACTTCTTTAAGCAAATATTTTTGAATAGGAAACATTGCATGCATGTTTAGATAATTGTCACACATCCTGATTTGGAAGAAGCATGTAATTATTCACAGTTTCAGCAAAATCCAACTCCCCTACAGGCCAAACCCATTACAAACATTACATATAAACCAATAAACAAGCACACAGGCCACGGATAAAACTTCCAATACCAGGCCATTTACCTTGATATGTGCAATACTCCAAGCACAGGCCGCCGCCCACACCACCACTCAGAAAGCCAAAAAACTTGCACTAAGTCATAGTGCACTTTAATAGTAAATAGATCAGCAACCATTCTGTTGAAATACGGACACCGTTGAAGTGTTGAATTTAGTTTTATTGAGAGTAACCAACCCAATACAGCAACGCTCTGTGCACCACCTCAACTGAACAAGAATGTTCCCAATCCGCCGTCACTACCTGGAATAGCAGTGTCATCAAGGCTCCAGAACGTGCATGCTGGAACACGAATGTCACTGAGGTTCCAGGCTCTCAACATGCCTGAAACATTACAACACCTCCCCCTCCCATTCATTAAATATGCCTAAAGATACAGAAAACAATTAATTAAAACATTACAGACTAAAGAGTACAAGGATTAAGGCAGAACCAAAGATCTTAGCCCATCAGGACACATAGGGGGTCATTCTGACCCTGACGGGCGGCGGAGGCCGCCCGCCAGAGTTCCCCCCTCCGAAATACCGCTCCGCGGTCGAAAGACCGCGGAGGGTATTCTAAGTTTTTCCCTGGGCTGGCGGGCGGTCGCCAAAAGACCGCCCGCCAGCCCAGGGAAAAACTCCCTTCCCACGAGGATGCCGGCTCGTAATCGAGCCGGCGGAGTGGGAAGGTGCGACGGGTGCTGTTGCACCCGTCGCGTATTTCACTGTCTGCCAAGCAGACAGTGAAATACTCGTAGGGGCCCTCTTACGGGGGCCCCTGCAGTGCCCATGCCAGTGGCATGGGCACTGCAGGGGCCCCCAGGGGCCCCGCGACCCCCCCTACCGCCATCAGGTTCCCGGCGGGCGGACCGCCGGGAACTGGATGGCGGTAGGGGGGGTCGGAATCCTCTCGGCGGCGCAGCTAGCTGCGCCGCCTTGGAGGATTCAAAAGGGCGGCGGTACACTGGCGGGAGACCGCCAGTGTTGCCGGTCTGACCGCGGCTTTACCGCCGCGGTCAGAATGCCCTGCGGGGCACCACCGGCCTGTTGGCGGTGCTCCCGCACCGGGGTCAGAATGACCCCCATAGTCTTTCAGCCAAAAAGGTTTGGAGCGTACCCTGGATGAAGTCTTGGTGTGTGGTGACTCCTTTGATCCTTTCACCAAAGTAGAGGAGTCCAGCGTCAAATTACCCCACCTCACAATCCTGGACATACTCCACGCATCCCCATTGTCAAGGATCACAATGTTTTTTTTCACCTCCCTGATGCGGAAAGGACCCTTGAAAGATGACCTACCCTTGGTTCTAAAACCAGGATTCTTCACCAACACCATGTCACCAATCTTCCATTTTGCATTAGAAACACTATTTTTAGAATCATAATGCAACTTGTATTTACGTTGATACCTCTCTCGCAGTTCAGATGCCTCATTAAATTTTTCCTGATCTAGTTCATCCCATCCCAAACTGTTTTTGAACCATGCCGGAGATAGCTTTGTACAACCCGACCTACCCCTCATAAACTCAAAAGGAGCAATGTTGGTGATGCTGTTGGGAGTGTTGCGATGTGCCCACCACATGTCCCTAAGGAGATCAGCCAACGGAATCCTGGTTTCAATAGCTTCTTGCACACAGGATCTCACCATTCTATTCATACGCTCAGCGAGCCCGTTGGCTTGGGGTAGATACAGTGCTGTTCTCAAATGTACAATAGCCAAAGAGTCCAAAGAGAACTTCATGTCCTGAGATGTCAATTGTACGCCATTGTCTGTGACCAAATGACTGGGTATGCCCTCCCGAGAAAATTCCTCTTTCAAAAACTCAATTACCGTTCGAGTATCAACCAAATTCACACATTTGGTCACCACCCGTTTGGACGCATAATTCACCATGAGTATAACGTAGCGTTCATTTGCAGGCAGAAGATGGAAGGGACCCATAAAGTCAAGACCTAGTTTCACCTAGGGTTTTCAGGAATTGCAAGTGGAGAAAGTGGGACTTTCGCTATAACCTTGCTTTTATCATTACATGCTCAACTTACACAGTCCTTCACCACTGCCTCAGCATCACGATCCAACCCTGGCCACCAGTACTTAGTCCTAAGTCTGGATTTGGTCAAACTCCTGCCCAGGTGTCCCTCATGGGCCAAGTTTAAGATCTTACCCCTCACACCCATGGGAGGTATAGACTTAGTACCCCTAAATAATTCATTTCCACTTAAAGAAAGCTCATCCCTCACATTCCAATACCCCCTCAAGGAGTCAGGAATATTCTTATATTCTGGCCACCCTTTCACAATGAATTCAAGAAGATCACACCTATCCGGATCTCTCTCCACAGCTGATTTCCACTCCTCTTCATTTATAGCCATCTCCTTCACCCAATTGATTACAACCTCATCATCGGACTCCTCACGACATTCAATCGAAGAACGGGACAGGAAATCTGCCACCAGATTCTTTGGCCCTGGTACATATTCCACAACAAAAGTATACTCAAATAATCCTTCCACCCATCTTTTTATCCTTGGAGTCAACTCTTCTCCTTTCTTGGAAGAAAAAATCTGGACAAGAGGCTTGTGATAGTCCTCACCACAAAAGGTAAGCCCCACAAGTAAAATGTAAAATGCTTGACTTCCCACATACACGCAAGAGCCTCCCTCTTTATGACAGAATAACGCTGTTCAGCCTCCTTGAGGGAACGGGAAGCAAAAGCAATTACCTTCTCCTCCTGGTCCACCCTTTGAATTAGGACTGCCCCCAAACCCTTAACACTGGCATCCGTGTACAAGTAAGATTTGGCACACACATCAAAGTGCCCCAGGGTGGGCATCTTCCCAATGCAGTTTTTTATGAAAGTGAACGCAGCCATGCACTCCTCTGTCCAAATGAATTCACATCCCTTCTTCAAAAGAGATCTCAGGGGTTGTGTCACACTAGAAAAATTGGCAATGAATTTGGAATAATACTCCGCTAACCCTAGAAACGATCTCACACCATCCCTGTCTTTAGGTTCAGGCGCTTGGATTATAGAATCCACCAATTCCCACTTAGGTTTGATTCCCTCACCTGAAATGGTATGTCCCAAGTAGGTCACCGAAGTGACCCTGAACTTACACTTTTCTTTCTTCACAGTAAGACCGGCTTCAGCTAATCTGCCTAAAACTTTTCTTAAGATTTCGTCATGCTAACTCACGGTTTTACCGTGAACTAGTATATCATCCTGGAAACATAATATACCAGAAATGCCCGCTAAGACCTTTTTCATAACGCGTTGGAAACAAGCGGCCGCAGAGGCCAGTCCAAAAGGCCTCCTCAAGAATTGGTAAGCTCCCAAGGGCGTTACAAAAGAGGTGAGGTGTCTGGATTCAGGGTGCAAGACAATCTGGTGATAAGCTGAGGCTAGATCCAATACACTGAACACCTTCGAACCACCCAAACATGATAACTCTTACGAAATGTTGGGTAAAGGTTGGTGATCTACCCAAGTATACTTATTAAGATCTATAAGATCCACACACATGCGGATCTGTCTTCCATTATCTTTCGGTGCCAAAACAACCGGGGCCAACCATTCGGAAGATTCTATTTCTTCAATTACTCCTGCGTCCACCAACCAGTTCAATTCCGCTCTAAGGGGTTCTAACATCAATCTGGGTACTCTCCTGACTTTATGTACAGCAGGGACTGCATTCTTCTGCAGTATGATCTTGTGTTCAAAGTTAACTAAACAACCCAATCTTCCACTGAACACACCTGGGAACTCTTCACAAATCTCTAGAGAGTCATTCCCATTATTCACCACCATGACCTGATGTTCTGAATTAGGGTCAAGTTTAATCCCCATGTCTCGCTGATGTCGCCAACCTAAAAGATTGTTGCCACGGTTGGCTATATAAACCTTACGTATAGTGGTCTTATCCTGAAATTGGATTTTCATGACTTTGTATCCAACCACATCTATCTTGGTACCTCCATAACTGACTGGGCTAATATCGGGTTTAATTAAAAAATTATGATCCTCCCCGAAAATTATCTGCAAATTCCTTTCCCCTACCATGGTGTAAGGAGATCCAGAGAATGCTAGGACTGTAACTGTCCTACCATCAGGTTTGATGGAGCACTCAGGCATAATTACAGGTCCCTCATCCACTGTCTCAGTGTTGTTCCCAACCTGGTTAACTTCATGTTCAACACACAAAACCATCTTGTTGACATTTTCCGTGACAGAATCTATGTTGTTTTTGTCAACGTTATAGACCCTAGCGTAGTTGCCTTTCTTCCCACACTTCCTGCACAATGAGTTTCGCGCAAAAGAATTAGAACTATTTGCAGAATGACCCATGTTCCCACAGCATTAACAACGCAGAAGCTTAACATCTCTCCTCTTCTCCTGGGATGATGTCTATGTCCTAATGTCATTACCAACCCTTAGTACTTTTTCCTGAATTTGCGGTGTCTGTATCATGGAGAGACTATCTCCTCCTGGATGGTTCATTTCTTTAATCCAGTTGCTGGTACTCTCCATCCCTTCAACAATTGCAATAGCCTCCCTCAAGGCAGGGTTCTTGGTCAGGAGTTTCTCTTGGACTTTCTTGTTTTTGGTACATTGCACTAATTGATCACGGATAAGGGAATCCGTGATTTCACCAAAATCACAAGTGCGCACTAACATGCGTAAGGCAGCGACAAAATTACCAACACTCTCAGAGTTACCTTGGGATCTGGCAAAAAATTTGTGTCTTTCCAATACAACATTGAGTTTAGACTCAAAGTGTGTCGCCAACATTGCTACCAACATTTCGTAAAAGTTAGCCCTCTATGAAGCTGGATACGATTTGACAATTTTAGCAGTTCAAATATTATGACAACATGGAAAAATGCATAGCTTTGCCAAAAGTGTATTGACAATCCAAAAGTATATACAATCATTATTTCAAACTCCTGTGTCTCTAAGGGTGGTCAAATGGTATCATTATTTAAAAAAGCACATCAAATAGAACATCTTTCGCCTTTAAAAAGGTCTGTACATAATCTCATAACATCATGGATAGTTCTATGGCGAAACCCGAAAAGGTCAGCCACCTAAAAATTAATTAAAATACATTCTGTGCTCCTATCACTGCTGAAAGTTCTACCATGGCTAATACTCCTAGGTTCCAAAGTCCACTCAAGCCAAGTCATACCCGTGTATGACTATTTGCTGCCAGTGTGCCAAAAAAAGGGGTTACTGTTCAAATATCCACATTAATACCAAACCTTTGTGTCAAAGTCCAGCCTAGTCAAAAACTGTAACAATGTGTTTTCTGAAAAAGATTGATCAATCTTTATAAGAAATAATGAAGTTCATTTTCAGTGTTGTAACCATACTCAACATTTCGCAGCTGACAAATCCAGCTCACCTAAGTAATAGTTCCCTATCACCTCAGCTTTTATCCATAGGTACATGGTCAATACCATGAAACCAGATTTTTGTATTGGCTGCATGATGTTCAATAAAATGGAGTGTCACGAGATGTCACACATCTCTGTTCCTTAATTCCCACACATGTTCCTCGATGCGCTGCTTAAGGAATCTTATTCTACTCCCTACATAGATCAAATCACATTTGCATCCAATTACATACATAACATATTTAGGGGGTCATGCCGACCTCGGCGGTCTTTTCAATAGACCGCCGAGGGACCGCCGTACGGAAGACCGCCAGTGCTGGCGTTCTTCCGCATGGGCCATTCTGACTGGTGGGAGCGCTCCGCCCGTTTCCGGACGAAGAGCTGCCAACAGCCATACTGGCGGCAGGCGGGGAAGTGGAGGTAGCTCCACCTCCACCGCCACGCCAACAGAACACCGCCCAGCGAATCACGACCTGTGATTCGCTGTGGCGGTGTTCTGTTGGCGTAGCGGTGTCGGCGGAGCTGCCCGTTCCCTCCCGGAGGATCACCAGGAACAGGTAAGGTGATCGTCCGCTAGGGAAGGGGGGTGGGGAGGTGTTGTGAGTTGTGTGCGTGCATGGGGGTGTGCGTGTGTGTATATTGAGGGGGCGTGTGAATGCGTGCATGAATGCGGGGGGGTGTGTGTATGTGCATGATGAATGCCTGCATGAATGCGGGGGTGTGTGTGTATGTGCATGATGAATGCCTGCATGAATGCGGGGGGGCGTGTGTATGTGCATGATGAATGAGTGCATGAATGCGGGGGGCGTGTGTATGTGCATGATGAATGCGTGCATGAATGCGGGGGGATGTGTGTATGTGCATGAATGCGTGCCTGTATGTGTGTATGTGTGTGTATATGGTGGGGATCGGGTTGGGGGACGGGGGTCCTGCAACCTTTTGGGGGTGGCAGGGGTGGTGGGGGGGGGTAGGGGATGGAGTCGGGGTGGGGGAGACCCCTATCAGTGCCAGGGAAGGGATTCCCTGGCACTGATAGTGCTTACCGCCATGGATTGAATGGCGGTCCCCAACCGCATGAAATCCATGGCGGTAAGCCGGGGTCAGGCGGGTTGGAATACCGCCGGCGGTATGTGACGACGGCCGGGCTGGAGACCCAGGTCTCCAGCCCGGCGGTCGTTACCGCCGTGCCGGTCTGAACGGTGAAGCGGCGGCTGACCATGGCGGTAACCGCCATGGTCAGAATACATGAAATAAGACCGCCAGCCTGTTGGCGGTCTTACCGCCGCTTCACCGCCGACCGCCAGGGTCAGAATGACCCCCTTAGTGTTGCAATTGATTAAATGTTTAATTTTGTATGTTCGTTTGGTGTTATAGGAAAATTGTTTGATCTTATTCTTTCCAAATGGACACATGTAACATTCATTACATGTAAAACACCCATTAGGGGTAGATTGTAACCATGTTGAAATACTTCTGTTTGTTGATACATAACTGGGACATAGTTGATCTGGCTGTGTTTTAATGCAGCATTGTTGAAAATAAGGATTGCATAAGAAAAAATGAATAAAAGGCTGAACCTAATTATGGGACGGACATTCTTAGTTGATTTTTTTGAGATCTGGATGGTGCATCACTATTTGAATTTCAGGTCGCAATTTGCGACCTATTGGGAATGGGCAAAAACACAGGGATGGCGGCCTGCTGAGGACAGCAGACCACCATGTCTGTGTTTGCTTTTTAATAAAGCAACCTTTTTTTAAAATGCAGCCCGTTTTCCTTAGAGGAAAACAGGATCTGTTTCCAAAAGAAAAATGAAAAGTTTTCTTTTCATTTGTTAAGAGTAGGAAATGGTTTGTGAGACCTCTGCCTGCTCTTAAAAAATGCATTTTCGCTGCCATTCACAAAAGGGAAAAAATTCCTATGGGAACCCCTTCCTGTTTGCGACTGGCTTAGCACCTAATGTGAAGTAGGCAGTAAACTGCAATTGTTTTGCAACCACATTCCAGTCGCAAAACAATTGAAAATCCCCCTGAGGCTCGCTATTAGGAAGTGACACACTTGGCATGCCCCTTCCTAATAGTGACTCCCAAACCATATTTTACAAGTTGGTAATAGGTTACTAACTGGCAAAACAGGTTTTGCACATGCCTGAGGTCTATTTAGCGGTCCCTAATGGTGCGAATCTCCATTTGCGACTGCTGAAAATGGTCATACATCTGGCCATAAGTCCACTTTCTATTTTAAATATCAGGCTCTTACCATCTTGGGAGGAGAGACCTCAGCGGTCTAGTCCTTCATGTGCCACCCCCCACTCCACTATTTCGGAGCTTCAGCTGCGTGGCCTTGTCTACAGCTCAACAAAGGCAAAATAGTCTGTGTTTGTCAGTGTCTCGGAAGCACGGGACACCAAACATGGACCAGATGGAGAATGCATTTTCCCAGTAACAAGTGGGCAGTTGGGCCGTTTGCTACTGGTTTGCTACTGGTAAAAGGCATTTCCAAAATAGGGTTTGCGAGCTGCTATTAACAAGGGGCGTGTAAAGGCCGTCCCTTCTTAATTGTGAGCCACACTGGTATTTTACTGACTACGTGAAGGAGGAGATAACCCATTCACAAACAGGAAGGGGCCCTTAAGGGACCCTTCACCTTTGTGAATGGGGCCCCCAACATTTTTTCAAAGCAAGCAGTGGTCCAAAATGAAAAGACAACTTTTCATTTTTAGTTCTGAAATGCATTCTGTTTTCCTTTCAGTAAAACGGGCTGCATTGCAAAAAAAACTGCTTTATTTAAAAAGCATTCGCAGACATAGTGGTCTCCTGACCCCAGCAGCCCATCATCCCTGTGAGTGCCTTGATTCTCAATGGGTTGCAAATTGAAACCTGCTTCATGGTTAATAATGAGGTAGGTCCCTTGCGACCCATTTGGGAATCACCAACAGTGTCTCAGATACTGTTGTACATCAGTGTTTGTGACTTCCAATTTGCGAGTCACAAAAAAATGCAAACTGCGAGTCACAAACACTGAGGGTCCTACATCTGGCCCATGACCTCCCAAAGAATGCATACTAAATTAGATTACGAAGCACAGAAGATGCTGTGAATGGTAAAAATCAGCAAGGCAAGGGTCCAAAAGCTGTTACCAGCACCACACCAAAAGGTTGTTACTAAACTGTTACTCCTTTAGTAAACATGTGAAGGAGATCACCCTTCTTTTAGAAGCAGAAAATTTAGACCTCTTATGCCTCATGGCAACTTGGTTAAATGAGTGTGCATGGCCGTATCTTCTTGGCGCGATCCCACAATGTAATCCACCAAGACAGAGAAAATGGTAAAGGAGGTGGTGGTGGGGCTATAAATTTTAAGTCCTCTCTACAAATTGAAAAAGACGATCCTCTCAATTCTAAGCAAGCAGAACCCCTGTTTTCTAAAATGATAGGCCCTTTACCATCGGCCCCCGTCATTATATCATCTCCCATCATACTGCGCTATTTTTGGAGCAATCTTGGCAGAGCCATAATTAAGCCATAATTATTACAGTCTAATGACCTTTTTGCCTATTGAGAGATTTCTTGGCATGGGTACCCCCATTTTCTGCCTGTTGGCAGTGTGTTTGACTGTGTTCACTAGGATCGTGCTAACCAGGACCCCAGTGATTATGGCCTCTCCCTTTAAATTTGGTTACTTGAACCACATACACCCCACATTTGCTATACTGGTGTCCCCATATAAGTCTGTAGTATATGGTACCCAGATACCCACGGCATTGGGGTACCAGAGGACCCCCATAGGCTGCAGCATGTATTATGCCACCCACGGGGAACCCATGCAAATTGTATCTGCAGGCCTACCATTGCAGTCTGTGTGAAAGTGTGCATGCACCCGTTTCACTACAGGTCACGGCACCAGGTCACTGTAAGTCACCGCTATGGTAGGCCCTTCTAGACCATAGGGCAGGGTACAAGTACCTGTGTGTGTGTGGGCACCCATGCATGAACTCCAGCTCCATTATCATGGACTTTGTGAGTGCAGGGATACCATTTTACGCGTGTACTGGACATGGGTCACTACCTATGTACAGCAACAATGTGGTAACTCCGAACCTAGGCATGTTTGGTATCAAACATGTTGGAATCAAACCCCAATACTGTTGCCAGTATTGAAAGTATGATTCCATGCACCCTAGGGGCCCTTTAAAGGACTCCCAACATTGCTCCTACCATCCTTCCTGGGTTTTCCAGGCAGCCCAAGCTGCTGCCACACCTCAGACATGTTTCTGCCCTCCTGCAGCTTGACCAGCTCATGCCCAGGAATGCAGAACAAAGGATTTCCTCTGGGAGAGGGGGGCAACACACCCTCCCATTGGAAATAGGTGTTTAATGGCTTGGGAGGGGTAACCTCCCCATAGCCACTAGTATGCTTTGAAGGGCACATTTGGTGCCATTCATTCATAAACCTGTCTAAACCGGTTTAGGAACCACCAGTCCTTGCTCTGTCGCGAAACGTGGACAATGGAAAGGGGAGTGACGACTCCCCTGTCCATCACCACCGAGGGGTGGTGCCCAGAACTCCTCCAGTTGGTGCCTTGACTCTGCCATCTTGAAAAAAGGTGGGCAGAGGCCCCTGGGAGCATCTGAGTGGCCAGGTAAGGCAGGTGATGTCAAAGCCCCCTCCTGATAGGTGGTCACCTGGCTAGGTGACCAACCCCCCTTTTAGGACTATTTAGGGTCTACCTCTGGGGTAGGTCCTGAGATTTGGCTTGCAAGATTCCAACAGGACTCCTCTGCAACCTCTACTTCAGCTTCTAGCTAGTGGAACCGCGAATGGACCCTCCAGGAACCAACAATCTGCATCAACGACAATGATTCTGCTTGCAACATTGTTTCCATGGCTCCTTCCAGCTTCTGCAACATTTCCCCGGCTGTGCATCCTCTGAGGGTGGCAAGTCTTCAGTCTGCATGGGAAGGAAGAAGGAATCTCCCCTGGAGGCACCAACAACGACCTGCTGCATGGATCTCCTCTCATCCTGAGCTGCATGGATCCTGCATCACGGGTGGTAGTCTGGAGTAGTCCTCTTGATTCTCTCTGCCAGCTGTCCAACTCTGGTAGAGGTAAGCCCTTGCATTCCAGTGCAGGACACTACAACCATGCTCTGCGTCTCTTGCAGCTACCAAGGCTTGTTGGTATCTCCTCCAAAAGACCTTAAGGCTCCATCTAGCCTCAGCCCCAGACACTTTTCCCTGTGATGCACAGCCTTCTGCGTGCTTTTCCTGTGGCGTGGGACCCTTCTTCAGTTGTGCTGCATGGGCTTCTCTGTGACTTTTGGTTCCTCTTCCAGTGGGTCTCCTGTGGACTCTCTGCTTTGCTGAGGGTCACCCCAGGACTTCCCCGATGGGTTGAATCCTATTGGACCTTGCTGGTGCCCAGAAGCTCCACTTTTGCATCATTGCGACTTCTGCCTTTGCCAAGGCTTGTTGTTGGCTTTTCCATGCCACTGACTGATTGCAATCTTCTATCTACGTCGACTGTATCCTCCAGGAACTCTTCCACATTGCTGACCACCTTCGTCCTACATTCAACCAACTCTTGAAAACACAGACTGGAGGGTAGTGGCTTTTTCTACAGGTCTTACTCTTCAGGAATCCACTGCTGGTTTCTTGCAGTCTTGTCTGAGTGTTGCATTATCTTCTTTTTTGTCCTTTTGGGTGGTTTGGGGAAAATCCAGTAACTTACTCCTTTTTTCCTGGTCGCTGGGGGGCTCTATAGTACTTACATTTAGGGTTTCCTAGTTCCCCCAGCTCCCCTCTACACACTCCGCTTACCTAGGTGGGGGGTCCGGCATACCCATTTAATTTTTTTAGATTATGGTTTGGCCCCCCCCAGGGTCACTATTGTCTATTTGCTATTGCACTGTTTTCTATTACATTTTATGCCTATTACTGATTAACTGATTACAAGTGTACATATTTAGTGTGTTTACTTACCTCCTATTTGAGTATTGCCTATCTAGTATTTTTGGTACTGTGTTACTGTAATAAAGAGCCTTTATTTTCATAACACTGAGGCCCTCATTATGAGTCTGGTGGTCCTAGGACCCCCAGACTTGTGGTCGCAGTCTGACCTCCATCAAAGTGGTGGTCCCACCGCTTTGGTGGTGGTCAGACCGCCACATTATAATCATGCCAAAAGCACCACTGTCGGACTGCAGGGACCGCCAGTTACCCTCCACTGGAGGGGCTGGTGGTACCTGTGGTCCTAATCCACTAGGGCAGCGCTGCATGCAGCGCCACCCTGGGGATTACGAGTCCCCTCTCCACCAGCTTGTGCAAGGTGGTACCACCGCCATCTAAAAGCTGGCAGAGAATGGGTGCAGGGATTCCAGGGGGGCCCTGCACTGCCCAATCACATGGTATGGGCAGTGCAGGGGCTCCCATGGACAGTACCATTGCACTTTTCATTATCTGCTTAGCAGACAGTGAAAAGTGCGACGGGTGCTGTTACACCCTACGCACTGCAACATTCTCACTAGCTCAATTACACACCTGCGTCAATGTTGTCGGGTGTTTCCCACCAGGCCAGCAGGTGGAAATTCTGTTCATACCCACAGGCCCAGTGGTACACTTGTAATAGGGGCCGCGGGTAGGTCACTGCACTGGCAGTGACCTGACCGGGGGAGTTTGGCGGGCGGGCTTTTCAGCCCGCCAATTCTAATGAGGGACTGAGTGTTTTCTTTCCTGTGCATAAATGCTGTGTGACTACAGTGGTATTGCATGAGCTTTGCATGGCTCCTAGATAAACCTTAGCTGTTCATACACAGCTACCACTAGAGAGCCTGGCTTCTAGACACTGCCTACACTACACTAATAAGGAATACCTGGACTTGGTATAAGGTGTTAGTACCTTAGGTACCCACCACACACCAGGCCAGCTTCCTACAGGAGCATAACCCAGCATTTAGAGGTATCGTCTTAACACAAAATGCACCCCTGTATCCAAAATTAGCCCAATAATGCATTTTGTGCTAAGAAAATAGTGCTAAATGCAACAGAAGAGGAATAGCGGCAGCCGCTCGCTAAGTTTGTTGTTTTTGTGCTGTTGTGGCAGGATCTTTACCCCAAATTACCCTTAGTTACGCTATCATGCACACTCATGTAATTTTCAGTAATTTTGCATTGCAAGAATTACCAAAATTACTCTGATTACTCTGGCGTAATTAAAACTTAACACAGGCCTACTTATAAGTCAGTGTTTCCATCTAAGATAGTTTTAGCTCTAAGGGCCTCATGTTGTAAAATCACAGGGCCTGTAACCACAAATGGGGATTAATCATTATGCCAAAACCCATTTTGCAATGTGGAAAATTATTTCTACTCATAAAAGGAATTTTGTGATAGTTAATGAATTGCAAATAGGAGGGGTCATGAAAGGGATTTCATCCTCCCATTTCCAATCTGGAAATGATGTCACAAACCATTGATGGGCTAACGACCCCTGAGTTGGAGAGTTCACTAATTTGCAAAAGCTCAAGGGGTCAATTTGGGAATCAAGTTGGCAACCTCAAAAATCTTAAAAAAAAAAAAAAAGGAAGCATCAGTGTTTCTATTGAGGAACACGGGGTATCTTTTCCATTTTGGAATGCAGTCATAGGGATGGGAAGTGCAGTCTCTTGCATACCACCATGCCTATGATTACATGCAATCACAGATGTCACAATTTGACACCTGCCTAATGAATATTAATTAGGCGGGTCATTCTGGATTCCCCTATGATTTAGGTATTTTGTGATCCAACCTAATACTTTATAGATAAGATTGTAAAATACTATTTATGTACATGTGTAATTTGTGGCTATATTTTGTGATTGCAATAATACATTGGGACCCTAACTTTTATGTGGAGATGCATGTTAACTGTATTCACTCCTGGTCTGCAGTTCTACCTGATGATAACTACCGTGTGAAACCTCCATAAGGCATAATGACACAAAATCTAAGCTGTTTAGCTACCAGCTGAGTGTAGGAAGCTGGCTCTTTATATAGTGGACCGAGATGAGGTACAGTGTGCAAAGAGTCCAGGAAAATCCCAGAGGTATCACAGCAGCACAAATTATATCCCAAATAATCTTTTTTGTGGTAGTGTGGATGAGCAGGTAGACATATCAAAGCGTAGTGCTAAGTATGTATTGCACACACAAAGGCAGTAAGCGAGACACACACTGAATAAAGAAATCCAACACCAATTTATAAAAATAAAATGTACTTTTATATAAATTTTGATACCAAGATCATTGGAATTGGGAGAGTACTTTTTGAGTTATGAATTTTTACAGTGTTAAAAAGTTGACACTGAAATTTTTGGAGTGTAAATGTTATCCAATGGGGGAATAACATATACTGCATACTGATACTTAGCAGTGAATTACAAAACCCATCTTCTGGAGTTAAGGTAAGTATGGGAAAGGTCCAAAGCAGCACCAACAGGTGACTTTGGGAGCATTGAGGCATCCAGGTGCACAGGTGCTTATCAGCCTCAGGTGCACTAATGTTATCTTATGGGAAAGTAACAGACACAGCAAACGGGTACTTAGCAATGACTTAGAGGACTGTGCTTCGGGACTTGGAGTGAGTGTGGGGCAAGGTCCAAAGCCACACTAAAAAATCACCTCAGGGGTCTCTGTGACAACCAAGTGCAGAGGTGTGTCACAGCACTGAGTATTTCATTCACTTAGATGGAGATTGGGCTGGTAGGAAAGAGGCTGCAAAACGAGACTAGACGGCCAGTCCAGGGTAACCCACAAGAGAGATTCTCAGGCATGTAGGGACAACTTTAGCCCATACTGCAAATGGTTTGGTTGACTCATTTGTACATTTTATGGATGAGTTGGGGTTAGATGCAAACATTGAAAAAACTCACTACGTGGTGTGTGGAAAACAGAATTCAAATATTAGACCCATAACCATTAACCCCTTCTGTGCCTTGGACGAGATGATCTCGTCCAAGGCTACAGTTCCCCTGTGCCTTGGACGAGATCATCTCGTCCTAGGCACAGGGGAACTTGGGGGCGCGCTAGCGCGCCCCCCGTGCACCCCCCTTCCCCCCCCAAGTCGGGATGGAAGGGGAAGACCTTCCCCTTCCACCCCCGACCCCCCCCACCCCCCCCTGTGACGTCAGAGCGCGAGCGCGCGCTGATTTGTCACAGGGGCCTCCCTAGTCGTGCTGGAAGCTCTGCTTCCAGCGCGATTGAAAAAGAAATGCAAAAGCATTTCTTTTTCAATCACTTGGGAGGTCCGGAGGGGCTTCAAAGGGAAGGAAAAGTATTTCCTTCCCTTTGAAACCCCACTAGACACCAGGGATTTTTTTATTTTTATTTAAACACACAAAGGGAGCGTCCCCTTGGGCAAGGGTCGCTCCCAGGGGGGGCATTTTTTGGAGAAGGCCTTTTCTGCCCCCAGGGGGGGCAGAAACCTCTAGGCACCAGGGACCATTTTTTTTTTTATTTTTTTTTTTATGTTTCATTTCTTTTTTTTTTGGTGGGGAGCGACCCCTTAGGCAAGGGTCGCTCCCCTTGGGGAAAAATTATATTTTGGCCATTTCTGCCCCCCTTGGGGGCAGATTGGCCTATTTTGATGAGGCCAATCTGCCCCCAAGGGGGGTAGAAACCACTAGACACCAGGGAATTTTTTCTTAGCGTGAATTTCACGCAAAGGGAGCGACCCCTTAGGCAAGGGTCGCTCCCTGGGGGGAGGGCAATTTATTTTAGGCCATTTCTGCCCCCCCTGGGGGCAGAAACCTCTAGGCGCCAGGGCAAATTGTTTTTTTGTGTTTTTTTTTTTTGTTGTTTCTTTTTTTTAGAGATGGGGAGCGACCCATCAGGCAAGGGTCGCTCCCCTGGGGGGCAAATTGTATTTAGACCATTTCTGCCCCCCTGGGGGCAGAAACCATTAGGCACCGGGGATTTGTTTTGTGGCGCCAATGTCACGCATGGGGAGCGACCCCGTAGGCAAGGGTCGCTCCCGGGTGGGGGTTGGGGGGGGCAAATTTATTTTAGGCTGTTTCTGCCCCCCCGGGGGCAGATCGGCCTAATATTAGGCTGATCTGCCCCCGGGGGGGGGGGGCAGAAACCTCTAGGCGCCAGGGCAATTTTTTTTTTGTTTGTTTGTTTGTTTTTTTTAGAGATGGGGAGCGACCCATCAGGCAAGGGTCGCTCCCCTTGGGGGGCAAATTGTATTTAGGCCATTTCTGCCCCCCTGGGGGCAGATTGGCCGATTTTAGGTCAATCTGCCCCCAAGGGGGCAGAAACCACTAGGCACCGGGGATTTGTTTTTTGGCGCCAATGTCACGCAGGGGGAGCGACCCCGTAGGCAAGGGTCGCTCCCGGGGGGGGTTGGGGGCCGTGGGGGGGACAAATTTATTTTAGGCCATTTCTGCCCCCAGGGGGGGGCAGAACCCTCAGGGCAAATTTTTTTGTTGTGTTTTTTTTATTTTTCGAGATGGGGAGCGACCCATCAGGCAAGGGTCGCTCCCCTGGGGGGCAAATTGTATTGAGGCCATTTCTGCCCCCCTTGGGTGCAGATTGGCAGATTTTAGGTCAATCTGCCCCCAAGGGGGCAGAAACCACTAGGCACCGGGGATTTGTTTTTTGGCGCCAATGTCACGCAGGGGGAGCGACCCCGTAGACAAGGGTCGCTCCCGGGGGGGGTGGGGGCTGGGGGGGAATTTATTTTAGGCCATTTCTGCCCCCCCTGGGGGCAGATCGGCCTATTATTAGGCCGAACTGCCCCCAGGGTGGGGCAGAACCCTCAGGGCACCAGGGCAAATTTTTTTGTTGTGTTTTTTTTTTGTTTGTTTGTTTTTTTCGAGATGGGGAGCGACCCATCAGGCAAGGGTCGCTCCCCTGGGGGGCAAATTGTATTTAGGCCATTTCTGCCCCCCTTGGGGGCAGATTGGCCGATTTTAGGTCAATCTGCCCCCAAGGGGGCAGAAACCACTAGGCACCGGGGATTTGTTTTTTGGCGCCAATGTCACGCAGGGGGAGCGACCCCGTAGGCAAGGGTCGCTCCCGGGGCGGGGTGGGGGCCGCGGGGGGGACAAATTTATTTTAGGCCATTTCTGCCCCCAGGGGGGGGGCAGAACCCTCAGGGCAAATTTTTTTGTTGTGTTTTTTTTTTCTTTTTTTTTTTTTTTCGAGATGGGGAGCGACCCATCAGGCAAGGGTCGCTCCCCTGGGGGGCAAATTGTATTGAGGCCATTTCTGCCCCCCTTGGGTGCAGATTGGCAGATTTTAGGTCAATCTGCCCCCAAGGGGGCAGAAACCACTAGGCACCGGGGATTTGTTTTTTGGCGCCAATGTCATGCAGGGGGAGCGACCCCGTAGGCAAGGGTCGCTCCCGGGGGGGGTGGGGGCTGGGGGGGGAATTTATTTTAGGCCATTTCTGCCCCCCCTGGGGGCAGATCGGCCTATTATTAGGCCGAACTGCCCCCGGGGGGGGCAGAACCCTCAGGGCACCAGGGCAAATTTTTTTGTTGTGTTTTTTTTTTGTTTGTTTGTTTTTTTCGAGATGGGGAGCGACCCATCAGGCAAGGGTCGCTCCCCTGGGGGGCAAATTGTATTTAGGCCATTTCTGCCCCCCTTGGGGGCAGATTGGCCGATTTTAGGTCAATCTGCCCCCAAGGGGGCAGAAACCACTAGGCACCGGGGATTTGTTTTTTGGCGCCAATGTCACGCAGGGGGAGCGACCCCGTAGGCAAGGGTCGCTCCCGGGGGGGGTGGGGGCTGGGGGGGGAATTTATTTTAGGCCATTTCTGCCCCCCCTGGGGGCATATCGGCCTATTATTAGGCCGAATTGCCCCCAGGGGGGGGCAGAACCCTCAGGACACCAGGGCAAATTTTTTTGTTGTGTTTTTTTTTTGTTTGTTTGTTTTTTTCGATATGGGGACCGACCCATCAGGCAAGGGTCGCTCCCCTGGGGGGCAAATTGTATTTAGGCCATTTCTGCCCCCCTTGGGGGCAGATTGGCAGATTTTAGCTCAATCTGCCCCCAAGGGGGCAGAAACCACTAGGCACCTGGGATTTGATTTTTGGTGCCAATGTCACGCAGGGGGAGCGACCCCGTAGGCAGGGGTCGCTCCCGGGGGGGGGGGGGGGTGGGGGTTGGGGGGGAAATTTATTTCAGGCCATTTCTGCCCCCCCTGGGGGCAGATCGGCCTATTATTAGGCCGAACTGCCCCCAGGGGGGGCAGAACCCTCTAGGCACCAGGGCAAATTTTTTTGTTGTGTTTTTTTTTTTGTTTGTTTGTTTTTTTCAAGATGGGGAGCGACCCATCAGGCAAGGGTCGCTCCCCTGGGGGGCAAATTGTATTGAGGCCATTTCTGCCCCCCTTGGGTGCAGATTGGCAGATTTTAGGTCAATCTGCCCCCAAGGGGGCAGAAACCACTAGGCACCGGGGATTTGTTTTTTGGCGCCAATGTCACGCAGGGGGAGCGACCCCGTAGGCAAGGGTCGCTCCCGGGGGGGGTGGGGGCTGGGGGGGGAATTTATTTTAGGCCATTTCTGCCCCCCCTGGGGGCATATCGGCCTATTATTAGGCCGAATTGCCCCCAGGGGGGGCAGAACCCTCAGGGCACCAGGGCAAATTTTTTTGTTGTGTTTTTTTTTTGTTTGTTTGTTTTTTTCGATATGGGGAGCGACCCATCAGGCAAGGGTCGCTCCCCTGGGGGGCAAATTGTATTTAGGCCATTTCTGCCCCCCTTGGGGGCAGATTGGCAGATTTTAGCTCAATCTGCCCCCAAGGGGGCAGAAACCACTAGGCAGCTGGGATTTGATTTTTGGTGCCAATGTCACGCAGGGGGAGCGACCCCGTAGGGAGGGGTCGCTCCCGGGGGGGGGTGGGGTTGGGGGGGGGGAATTTATTTCAGGCCATTTCTGCCCCCCCGGGGGCAGATCGGCCTATTATTAGGCCGAACTGCCCCCAGGGGGGGCAGAACCCTCTAGGCACCAGGGCAAATTTTTTTGTTGTGTTTTTTTTTTGTTTGTTTGTTTTTTTCAAGATGGGGAGCGACCCATCAGGCAAGGGTCGCTCCCCTGGGGGGCAAATTGTATTTAGGCCATTTCTGCCCCCCTTGGGGGCAGATTGGCCGATTTTAGGTCAATCTGCCCCCAAGGGGGCAGAAACCACTAGGCACCGGGGATTTGTTTTTTGGCGCCAATGTCACGCAGAGGGAGCGACCCCGTAGGCAAGGGTCGCTCTGGGGGGGGGCAGATTTATTTTAGGGCATTTCTGCCCCCCCCCCCTCCCGGGGCCGGCTGAGCTAGAGGCCAAACTCCACAGGTAGGCACTTTGCAAAAAACACCTCTGTTTTCTGTGAAAAAATATGTTCTGTCCACGTTGTGTTTTGGGCCATTTCCTTTCGTGGGCGCTAGGCCTACCCACAGAAGTGAGGTACCATTTTTATTGAGAGACTTAGGGGAACGCTGGGTGGAAGGAAATTTGTGGCTCCTATCAGATTCCAGAACTTTCTGCCACAGAAATGTGAGGAACATGTGTTTTTTTAGCCACATTTTGAGGTTTGCAAAGGATTCTGGGTAACAGAACCTGGTCCGAGCCCCGCAAGTCACCCCATCTTGGATTCCCCTAGGTCTCTAGTTTTCAGAAATGCACAGGTTTGGTAGGTTTCCCTAGGTGCCGGGTGAGCTACAGGCCAAAATCCACAGGTAGGCACTGTTTTCTTTCAAAAAATGGGATGTGTCCACGTTGCGTTTTGGGGCGTTTCCTGTTGCGGGCGCTAGGCCTACCCACGCAAGTGAGGTATCATTTTTATCGGGAGACTTGGGGGAACGCTGGGTGGAAGGAAATTTGTAGCTCCTCTCAGATTCCAGAACTTTCTGCCACAGAAATGTGAGGAACATGTGTTTTTTTAGCCAAATTTTGAGGTTTGCAAAGGATTCTGGGTAACAGAACCTGGTCCGAGCCCCGCAAGTCACCTCTCCTTGGATTCCCCTAGGTCTCTAGTTTTCAGAAATGCACAGGTTTGGTAGGTTTCCCTAGGTGCCGGCTGAGCTAGAGGCCAAAATCTACCGGTAGGCACTTCGCAAAAAACACCTCTGTTTTTTTCCAAAATTTAGGATGTGTCCACGTTGTGCTTTGGGGTGTTTCCTGTCGCGGGCGCTAGGCCTACCCACGCAAGTGAGGTATCATTTTTATCGGGAGACTTGGGGGAACGCTGGGTGGAAGGAAATTTGTAGCTCCTCTCAGATTCCAGAACTTTCTGCCACAGAAATGTGAGGAACGTGTTTTTTTAGCCAAATTTTGAGGTTTGCAAAGGATTCTGGGTAACAGAACCTGGTCCGAGCCCCGCAAGTCACCCCTCCTTGGATTCCCCTAGGTCTCTAGTTTTCAGAAATGCACAGGTTTGGTAGGTTTCCCCAGGTGCAGGCTGAGCTAGAGGCCAAAATCTACAGGTAGGCACTTCGCAAAAAACACCTCTGTTTTTTTCCAAAATTTAGGATGTGTCCACGTTGCGCTTTGGGGTGTTTCCTGTCGCCGGCGCTAGGCCTACCCACGCAAGTGAGGTATAATTTTTATCGGGAGACTTGGGGGAACATAGATTAGCAAAACAAGTGCTATTGCCCCTTGTCTTTCTCTACATTTTTTCCTTCCAAATATAGGAGAGTGTGTAAAAAAGACATCTATTTGAGAAATTCCCTATAATTCACATGCTTGTATGGTCACCCCGGAATTCAGAGATGTGCAAATAACCACTGCTCCTCAGCACCTTATCTTGTGCCCTTTTTGGAAATGCAAAGGTTTTCTTGATAGCAATTTTTTACTCTTTATATTTCAGCAAATGAATTGCTGTATACCCGGTATAGAATGAAAACGCACGTGAGGGTGCAGCTCATTTATTGGCTCTGGGTTCCTTGGGTTCTTGATGAACCTACAAGCCCTATATATCCCCGCAACCAGAGGAGTCCAGCAGACGTAACGGTATATTGCTTTCGATAATCTGACATTGCAGGGAAAAGTTACAGAGTAAAACGTAGAGAAACATTTATGTTTTTTTCACCTCAATTTCAATATTTTTCTTTTTCAGTTGTTATTTTCTGTAGGAAACCCTTGTAGGATCTACACAAATGACCCCTTGCTGAATTCAGAATTTTGTCTACTTTTCAGAAATGGTTAGGTTTCTGGGATCCAGCATTGGTTTCATGCCCATTCCTGTCACTGACTGGAAGGAGGCTGAAAGCACAAAAAATTGCAAAAATGGGGTATGCCCCAGTAAAATGCCAAAATTGTGTTGAAAAATTGGGTTTTCTGATTCAAGTCTGCCTGTTCCTGAAAGCTAGGAAGCTGCTGAGTTTAGCACTGCAAACCCTTGGTTGATGCCATTTTCAGGGGGAAATCCACAAGCCTTCTTCTGCAGCCACTTTTTCCAATTTTTTTGAAAAAAACGAAATTTTCACTGTATTTTGGCCAATTTCTTGGCCTCCTTCAAGGGAACCCACAAAGTCTGGGTACCTCTAGAATCCCTAGGATGTTGGAAAAAAAGGACGCAAATTTGGCTTGGTTAGCTTATGTGGACAAAAAGTTATGAGGGCCTAAGCGCGAACTGCCCCAAATAGGCAAAAAAAGGCCTGGCACAGGAGGGGGAAAAGGCCTGACAGCGAAGGGGTTAAGGGTCAGGTCATTAGAAGGGTGGCATCTTTCTTCTATTTGGATGTCACATTCAACCAGTGTGGCAATTGGTGGCCCTGTCTTCAAAATCGATGTACCCGCTTTAGCCAGGTGTGTGGCGCTTTCTTTAAATTTGCACTCACTGTTGGAAGTAAACCAATTTTATTGTTACTGCAGGTATAGAGAATGAAGTGTCTTTCTGTGCTGATGTATGGAGCTGCCAACTGGAGGACTAGTAACAGCCGAGCCATTCAAATTGAGGAGAACTGGCTTTGTAGAAGACCCCTGGGTGTCAGCCCTTCCAGCCCAACGTTCTTTGTTCATGAACAACTGAACTTGGATTTTGTAGAGCACCAGTTGAAGTTAGCTCCACAGTTATGGAGATCTGTGTGGAGTGGGGATTCTACAGACCTGAACAAGGACATTATAGAAGATTGTTTGGGGTGTGAGTACGGCCTGAAGATTTCCTAAATAAGATACATCTAATCTGTCACCAGGTCTTTAGGCTGCACAGAGATGTTCAATGAGCCATGGTATATAATTAAGAGGGACAGAAAACCTATTGAGGAAGCTTTTTTGAATCATGCAAGGGAAGTGATGGAAAATTAAGTTCTGTCATGCCTCGGGCTCTCGCGGCTTCCCCTGGTCGGGCCACGGTGGGGGCCGCGATCCGTTTGTTGGATCTCTGGGCCCGTTGCGCCCTTTTTTCGACTGCGGTGAGGCTGGAGGCCCAGGGTTCGGCATCGGTCCTCTCCGCACTCAATGCACGGATGTTCACCTGGGGTGCCTGCACCCCCACCCCCCCAGTCCTTTCACTTACCTGGTGCCCTGATCTAGGGCTTTCTCCTGTTCTTTCTTTTTCCTGGTGGGGCCATGTTTTCTCCTTCCCAGCATACCATTCTCGTTTTTTCCCTTTCCCTGCATGCATCTGTTCCCCTCACTAAACTGGTGCTTTTCCTGCCTTGTTCTATAGCCCCTTTCCCAATCAAAGATGGTGTTCCTACTTCTTCCTGCATGTCACTTCCTGCTAAGGGGTATAAAAGGGGTCAGATTCTTGTTCTCTTTGCGTTGCAACACTTCTTCCTGTGGTGGTCACACTCTGGCTGGTTTTCTCTCTGATTCCAGTTTTTGCTCCTGTTTTTTCCCAGCTTTTCCAATTAAATTCTTACTGGTGTTGAAGTTCTGATTTTCACATGTCCTTTTTACCTGTTCCAGGGAGTTCCTGTCTAGAGGTTTTTTCCCTTCTGGGTTTTTACTCTGAGACTCCTTCTGGAGGGCATGGACTGTGGTGGAGTACTATTGTCAGCAGCACGTGGCTACCGGAAGGGGTCACCCCTACCTCTGCCAGAGCAGGACCTACAAGAACCGAGGTGGCACGTCATCTCCATCTGATCAGGGAGGTAAGCGAACGGTAAATCGTGACAGAGTGCAACACCCAAAACTCCAGTCTTGGTCAAGGATCATGGCAGACCCTTCAACGAATGTGGAAGGAACAAGCCAAACATTGCTCCTGACTATTCAACAACAAGCCCAGGAACTGCACCAGTTACGAACCGAAAACACAGCTTTACGACAAGCCTTAGTCTCCAGGACCACCGATATTCCCACCATCTCTGCAACCACACCTTGTTTTTCCAGGGATCCCAACAAATTGCGAGAATTCCTTGATGCCCTGACAGTTTACTTTGTGTTTCAACCGTCACAATTTGTGCAAGACAAGACTAAAGTAGGATACCTGATCAGTGCCCTGTCTGGTCCGGCCTTAGCCTGGGCGACTCCTTTGGTGGCTCCAAATGATTCCCATCTGTCTGACTTTCTGGCCTTTGTTGCTGCCTTTAAGCAAATGTTTGAACGTCCTGGACTTGAGTCCTCTACAGAAGAAGCCTTATGTGACTTCCAACAGGGTAGCCAGGACGTTTTACAATACATCACACGATTCAGGCAATTGGCAGCTGAAACCACTTGGTTAGATTGTACCCTTGTTACCCTTTTTCGGAGAGGACTTTAGGATGAAATAAAAGACGAACTAGTGCATTCCTCTAGAGTGGTGGACATCTAGGGTTTAATGGACTTAGCTCTCTCCATAGAATATCGTCTTAATGAACGTAGGATGGAGAAGAGAAAGAATTGTGTGCCATCACATTCAGGAACCTCACGTATTATCCCACATCGTCCCGATGTGACTCGATTTGAATCTAGAGGAGCTACCGAGGAGAAACTTATGCAAATCAATACAGCCCATGGACCCTTCCCTGCTAGTGAACGTGAAACCAGACGACGGAAGGGACTGTGTCTTTACTGTGGTGGTGCTGGTCATTTAATTCGTACATGCCCTATTCGTCCTTCAAAACCTTTGGGAAACGCCAACTCCCGTCCTCTGTGAGAAGGAAGGGGACGGGATGTTCGGAGATACCTTCTATTTACTCCTCCAGAGAAGAAATACCAGCTTTTTTCCTTTTGCCCATCACCTTGCAGTTATCCGACGGCCGGGAAGAGAGAGCATTAGCCGTGTTGGATTGTAGAGCCAGTGGTATATACCTGGATGAGACATGGGCTTTGGAAAAGAAAATCCCTCTGAAACTTAAGGACATACCAGAGCAGGTTCATACGGTTGATGGTTCCCTCCTAGCTTCTGGACCTGTCACTAATAACACTCCTACCTTGTGTTTACATTTCGGGAAGCATCAGGAATATTTATCCCTGATCTGATTTCTTCACCGAGTCACGTACTAATTCTAGGTATACCCTGGTTAACACGACACAATCTCTATATCAATTGGGAAACCAGAACTATTTCTCTTTCTTCCCAATTCTGTCAACATCACTGCTATTCATCAGGAACGTATTGGTCCCCGAAGAATATGCTATTGACACCACCAGAAGTAGGTTGTTCCATTAACCTTCTCCAAGGGGTACCCAGTCATTATCTGGAAAATGCAGATGTGTTTTGGAACCTGAAATACCAGTGCTACCACCTCATAGAGAATATGATTGTGCCATTCCTTTAGAAACTGATACTGTAGTACCCTTTGGAAGAAGATACTCAAGGAATATCTGGAGGAAAACTTACAGAGTGGTTTGATTGCTCCTTCCTCTTCACCCGCGGGGGCTCCCCTCTTTTTTGTGCCAAGGACGACAATGAATCTATGTCCCTCTATAGACTTTCGCGGGCTAAATAAGATCACTATAAAGGACCGCTATCCTCTGCCCCTCATCAAAGATATTCTGGAAGCCGTCAGAGGAGCAAAGAAATGTACTAAGTTAGATCTTAGATGAGCTTACCATCTTCTAAGAGTAAAAAAAGGTGATGAATGGAAGACTGCCTTCAGAACCCGTGTAATGCCCTTTGGGCTAACCAACGCTCCCTCTAGTTTTCAGAGATTTATGGACTCAATCTTTTCTGACATTTTAAAACAAACAGTGGTTGTCTACTTAGATGATATTCTCATTTATTCCATTCATCCAGAACATCATACTAAGCACGTACTCCAAGTACTAGAAAGGCTTAGGCAACATTGACTATTCTGCAAACCAGAAAAATGTGAATTCGACACAACTGAGGAGAAGTATTTGGTTTACCATATCAACCAAGTTGATATTGCCATGGGCTCAGACAAGGTTTAAACCGTTCTAGAATGGCCATCCCCCTCTTCCATCAAAGAAACCCAGTGTTTTTTTAGGATTGGGCAATTTCTATCGTCAATTCATAGCTGACTTCGCCCAGCAAACCAGTCATATGATGCAAATTCTTAAGAAAGAGATTCTGCGGAAAGGCTTCTGTTGGACATGTTGCATAGGCTCTCATTGTTCTAATGAGACTACTGGATTTTGAGTGGCAGAATCACCCGCGGTGTGGGAGACTAAGTCTAACCCACTGCTGGTGACACCTGTCACTCCAATCCGGGTTTTGCTCCGGCTAACTAGCAGTGCCTCATCTCTACCCGAGGATAGTGATTGGGCAGCCGAGCGCATGACATACTTGGCTTCTCAGGGAAGTTGTGGTCACTCAGGTCTCATCCGGTTCTCTCATTTACAATTCAGTCTCATATATAAATGACAAACAGAGGCAGTATATGTTTCGATAATGAATTTAATGAAATTACTGCATCTTAGATAGCAAAGCGTGAGCTGCAATAACCAGGACGACACAACATGACAGAATTAAAATTGTGACGAGAAGAGTGAAGCATAAAACAACGCTTTCATATTGTCACTATAATCAATGGACTAATACCTACCTAGGGTATGATCAAGCACAGCATGTTAAGCTCTAAATCTGCCCTTCAGGTTCCCCTGGGAAGACATCAACCCCCATACCTGAGCAAAAGCCTGCAGTCTGCGTTAACATCTGTAGCGAAGCATTCAGCAATCAGCATACAGTTGTGGTTCCCTGGCTGTAATCTCCCTCAAACGTGTAAGGGACATGGAAGTGTTTTTATAACAACACAACTGATGTTCTGCGAAAATGTCCCTACGTAGGGATGTGTATTTTCAACAAAAGTTGGAGGCTACACTTCTACCTCGTTCACCGGCAATGTACTGTGCTGTAGCCTTGGAAGAAGCACAGAGTGATCAAGAACGTCTTGTTTGAGAACAGAGTGCTGGCCTAGGCAAAAACAGTTGGATAAACAGAAAATGAAACAAGACCATAAACATGGTTATTGTAATAATAATAAGATGAAGCTGAATAAAATATATCTAGGTTAAAGTGCACAGTGGCCCAGTGTGTTAAAATAACGTGCATGCAGCTATAACTAAAATGGCTACACAACAGACAGAAGATGCGGGAACGGCATTTCAAGACCTAAAACGTGCCTTCACACAAGCTCCCATCTTACAGCATCCTGATACCACCAAGCAATTCATAGTTGTCACTGATGCTTCAGAAAGAGCAATAGGGGCTGCATTACTGCAAAGACAAAGCGATGATGGATTAGAACATCCAGTCTTTTACCTATCCCATATATTGTCTGATTCAGAACGTAATTACTCTGGTGGTCATTACAACTTTGGCGGTAAAAGCCGCTTACCGCCGTGCAGAAGACCGCCAACATACTACCACGGCCGTGGAATTCCGCCACAGCTATTATGACCCACAGCTCGAAATCCGACAAAATTTTGACACCCACACAAGTCCGCCACACCAAAGGTCAGTGATAAACTGGCGAAAACAAAACCGACACCGTCACGCCAACAGAAATACGCCCACGCTATCATGACCCACGAATCCACACAGCGGTCTTTCAACCGCGGTATTCCATTGGCGGTACACACCGCCGCGCTCAAAATACACACACTTCTACAAAACTCCGCCACATTGGACAATTACAAATACACACACCTGATACACATACACACACCACTCCCACACAACCATTACAATATAAAACACACTCCCACATCACCCACAAACCCCTACGACCAATATTATAGAGAGATGGCCAGAGAGAGACACCACCATCCACAAACTAGCATCCACAGGCACTCAACACCATCACCCACACAACTTCTACGCACAAAAGACCACACACCACTACATATCACCACACTTATCACTACACACACCACCCCACACATCACCTACACCACCCCATGGCACGGCAAAGACACCCCAGGTTCTCGGAGGAGGAGCTCAGAGTCATGGTGGAGGACATCGTCCGGGTAGAGCCACAGCTATTTGAAGCACAGGTGCAGCACACCTCCATTGGAAGGAAGATGGAGCTATGGCGAAGAATAGTCTACAGGGTAAACGCAGTGGGACAACACCCAAGAAATCGGGACGACATCAGGAAGAGGTGGAACGACCTATGTGGGAAAGTGTGTTCTGTGGTCTCCAGATACCACCTGGCGGTTCAGCGGACTGGCGGCGGAACCCCACTTCCTCCCCCACAACTGACAACATGGGAGGAGCAGGTCTTGGCGATTCTGCATCCTGAGGTCCTCGCAGGAGTAGCTGGAGGAATGGACTCTGGTAAGTCAAACCTTTAACTACCATATCCCCCACCCTACCTGCATGCTATCACATCCCCCCACCCTCGCCCTCTCGCCTATCACTCCAACTCCTCACATATGTACCAATATCACAAACCACACATCCCAACACCAAGCCCTACATGCAACACCAACGCATGGACACCCATCACTAAAGCATGCCCACTGCACATACCCATACACCCCCCTAAACCAGCATCACACAAGTCCCCACATAGGAATTCAAGCACTGGGGTACACGGTCACCCACCCATTGCCCACCATGACACACACAGATCCAATAATTATCGTTTACACCCCTGCAGGACCACTACCCAACGTCACCAGACAGGAGGGTCCAGACATCTCCACCCCACCCACAGAAGAGGCCCGCAGTGATGACAGCAGCTCTGTCCAACTGGATCTAGATGACCAGCCCGGACCATCGTGGGCCTCTGGACAGTCGGTTCCCCTCACACAGGCACAGGCCACCACAGACCTTCCACCCTCTGGTAACACCAGCACAGCACCCACCCAGCAGGCCCATACCTCCGTCCCCAGGACACGTCAATCAGCTGTGTGTCCACCACTACAGGGAACCCAGGATAACCCACCACCCCAACAACAACAGGGACCTGGGAGCAGTGGCAGTGGGCACACGGTCCAGGGGACGGAGGCCCAGGAACACAGGGGAACTGGGAGGGCTGCTGTGCGACAGGGGGCGGACAGGCCAAGGGAACCCACTCTCCACAATGCCCTCTCCTCCATCATGGGAGCATACCATCACTCCAAGGAGACAATGGCAACGGTCCTGGCCAAGTTTCAGGAGACCCAGCGCATGCAGGAGGAACAGTATTTGGGGGTTCAGGGAGGAACTCAGAACCATCAGCTCCGCCCTGGGCACCATCGTAGGGGTGCTGAAGGAAATACCCAACACCAGGAGGGACACTGTGGCACTCCAAGGGGCCCCTGACACTAGCATGGACGATGAACTGCCCACCACCTCCGCCAGCGCTAGTGGACAGGAGGCACCACCACAGGACCACCACACCAGCACCCCCCCTGCAGATGGAGAACCACCCCGCAAGTGGTCCCTGAGATCCAGGAACAAGATAGAGCACGATGCCAAGACCCCCGCCAAGAAGTGAGACCACCCTAAATGTCAACCCACTGTCCCACTTTGTCACCCTGTCCATTTTGGAACTGCCCCAGCTCCACTTCCTATGCCCATATGTGCAATGCACCTATGAGACAAATAGACTGGACTCTGCCATGGACACTCCTCCGCCATCACCCCTCACCATTTAACTTCCCCCTCCAATATTTTGTATGTAAATAAACACACCTAAAGCACCAAAAGATCTGGAGTCTGTCTGTGATTTTGAAATAGTCTATTTGCAATTACAGTGACAACATTTCCAGGAAATAGGAATGTCAACATACCTATGTCACACAGCTCTAGTCCATGAGGAATCTAAGCAGATGACACACGTTGGAACCCACACCTGTGAAACCGTAAGGGAAAGTGACAACTCAGTGACCATACACTGGGTGAAATCGACAGACAGGATAGAGGTAGAAGTGTAAAAGTACTTGTAGTAGGCAGGAATGTATTCTCACCTGTGTTTCACTGGAAATATTGCTGGATGACTGAGTCCCTGTTGTCAATGTCTTCTTCCTCTGCTTCCTCCTCATCACTGTCCACAGGCTCCACAGCTGCCACAACACCGCCATCTGGGCCATCTTCCTGCAGAAAAGGCACCTGTCGTCGCAAAGCCAAATTATGAAGCATACAGCAGGCCACGATGATCTGGCACACCTTCTCTGGTGAATAGAATAGGGATCCACCTGTCATATGTAGGCACCTAAACCTGGCCTTCAGGAGGCCGAAGGTGCGTTCGATCACCCTCCTAGTTCACCCATGGGCCTCATTGTAGCGTTCCTCTGCCCTGGTCCTGGGATTCCTCACTGGGGTCAGTAGCCATGACAGGTTGGGGTAACCAGAGTCACCTAATAGCCACACCCGGTGCCTCTGTAGTTGACCCATCACATAAGGGATGCTGCTATTCCGCATGATGTAGGCATCATGTAGTGAGCCAGGGAACATGGCATTCACATGGGAGACGTACTGGTCTGCCAAACATACCATCTGTACATTCATCGAATGATAACTCTTCCGGTTCCTGTACACCTGTTCACTCCTGTGGTGGGGGGACCAAAGCCACATGGGTCCCAGCAAATGCATAGAATGGCATGTCCAATGGCATAGAAGTCACCTTTCACTGTAGGCAAGTCCTCCACCTGAGGGAAAACGATGTAGCTCCGCATGTGTTTCAGCAGGGCAGACAGCACTCTGGACAACACGTTAGAAAACATCAGCTGGGACATCCCTGATGCTATGGTCACAGTTGTTTGAAAAGACCCACTTGCAAGGAAATGGAGCACTGATAGCACCTGCACTTGAGGGGGGATTCCAGTGGGATGGCGGATTGCTGACATCAGGTCTGGCTCCAACTGGGTACACAGTTCCTGGATTGTGGCACGGTCAAACCTGTAGGTGATGATCAAATTTCTTTCCTCCATTGTCGGCAGGTCCACCAGCGGTCGGTACACCGGAGGATTCCGCCATCTCCTCACATGTCCCAGTGGACGGTGCCTATGAAGGACAACAGCGAGCACAGAGTCAAACAACTCAGAGGTATGTACCCACAGTCTACACAGAACACCAATCATACACAAATTCTGGCCTGTATGTGTGTTGAGAGTAGGCCTAGGTATGTGTGACACAGTTGGTAATTAGGCCATGTGGGCCCCTGAAATGGTGGCTGCCTGACCTCTAAAGCGGGACAATGGGATGTGAGGTAACTGCGCTGGCGTTGTACACCGTTGCGGTTGGCGGTCGAAGACCGCGGCGCAATGCTGCATTGGTTAACATTGGACCCTATGGGTCCCAGGAGCCAATGACGATGTACGCTGGCGGTGATGGTACACACCGGAGCAGACATGACCGCCGCGGACGTGACTGCCATTTTCTAACTGTTTAATCACTCGATACCTGATCTTCGACAGGAGAGGACCTACACTGCAAGTGCTGCTGTGGCCTCGGTCTGGAAGAGACAATGGCTCGTGCGTCTGGGGAAAGGGCCCCTGCCTTCACTGCATAGGAGTTGGAGAAGCTCGTCGACGGGGTCCTCCCCCAGTACACGCTACTCTACGGTCCTCCAGACCAACAGGTAAGTACATAGGGAGCATGTTGTATGGGCTATGCCTGTGTGGAGAGGGCTGGTTGTAAGAAGGAAGGGGGGCAGAGTTCTGCGTGCATGAAAGACGGTGGGGGCATGTGCCACATGACAAGGGTAGGGATGTGGGCCACTCACATTGACGGTGCAGTTGGTAATCACTTCTCTTCTTCCCCTGTACATATCATGTAGGTCAGCGCCCACTAGAAGAAGGATATTTGGCGTGCCATCGCCAAAGACGTCCGGACCCTGGGGGTCCACCACAGACGGAGCACCCACTGCCGGAAGAGATGGGAGGACATTCGATGCTGGAGTAAGAAGACGGCGGAGGCTCAGCTGGGGATGGCCTCCCAACGTGGGAGGGGTGCCCGTCGAACCATGACTCCCCTGATGTTCCGGATCCTGGCGGTGGCCTACCCTGAGTTGGATGGGTGCTTGAGGGCATCACAGCAGACACAAGGGGGTGAGTACACTCTCATTCTGCTGAATTTGCGCGCAGTGAAGGTGTCTGGGTGGGGGAGGAGGGCTGTGGGTTTCCCTAGGCCAGGGCGAGTTCCGTAGGCTAGGCCCCTTCGTAAGTCATGGCCCTGTGGCCCCCCACCCCACCTCTGTAGAGTGCCAAGTACAGCTGTCATGCCCCTGTGTCATCTATGTGTGCAGATGTCACCCATAGCCTTGTAGGCCATTTCCCAGAAATTGAACAGTGGAGCCCAAGAGCACGGCGTAGTGCAGGGGGCTTCTGTGTCTGTCTTGCCCGCCAACGGTAGCGGTAAGCCGTGCACTCAACCTGTCTTTCTTCTGTTCCCCCCCCCATTTTTTGCGGTCTCCCTGTTCTTGTGTGCATTAGCATCATCAGGCGGAGGTACAGTGGCACCAGAGCACGAGGGAGCTGCATCCCACATGGGCATGGAGGCCCACACTACGGACTCTGAATACACCAGTGGGATGGAGGGCGAGGGGAGCACCACGGCGGTCACAGGATCTGCAACCAGCGACACGGACTCGTCCTCCGATGGGAGCTCCCTTGTGGTGGCGGCAACATCTGTGCCCCCCACTTCAACAGGTACAGCCGCCACCCTCCCTACCAGCACTGCCCTCCCAGCAGCCCCTCAGTCTTTGCCCCGTGCCCGCTCACCCAGGAAGTGGGGCATCACCTTCGCCCTAGGCACCTCAGCCCCTGCCCCTGTCACCTCTGCTGCCCTCAGTAAGGAGGCCATTGACCTCCTCAGGTCCCTCACTGTTGGGCAGTCTACCATTTTGAATGCCATCCAGGGTGTAGAAAGGGAGTTGCAACACACAAATGCATTCCTGGAGGGCATTCATTCTGGTCAGGCTGCCCTTCATTGAACCGTTCAAACTCTGGCTCAGCACTGATGGCAGCCATTGTCCCTGTGTTTAGCCTCCCCCTTCAACTTCCTCCACCCAGACCCAATCCCCTGTACCTCTGCCTATCCCAAGCACACCATCAGACCAGCCTGCACACACCTCACCACACAAGGGAAGCTCAGGCAAACATAAGCACCACACATCCCACAGGCACTCCCGCAAGCATCGCACACATACAGACACACCAACATCCTCTCCCTCCACTGTCCCCCCTCCTCGTCGTCTCCCTCCTCCCTCCCAGTCTCATCTACACTCACACCTGCATGCACTACCACTACAGCCACTACGTCCCGCACCAGCACACCCACCAGCACACCCCGCTCACGTGCACTCACCACCCCCACTACCATTTACACGTCCCCTGTGTCCTCTCCCAGTGTGTCTGTGACGCCCCCTCCGAAGATACACAAACGCAGGCACACACCCACCCAACATCCATCCACCTCACGACAGCCTCCAGCGCATGCACCTGCACCCAAATCCACAAAGGTTACACCTCCTACAACCACCACCTCTTCCTCTACTCCCAAACCCCCTCCAGCTACCCGTCCCAGTGTGTCCAAACAACTTTTCCTGTCCCCCCTTAACCTATTTCCCACCCCCATCCAACTCATAGGTCCCGTACTAGCACCTCAGCCAAAAAATCTTCGGGACCAGTGGTGCCTGTTGTCACAGGTATGTGGAGTGCACCGGCCAGCAGGCCAGCCAGTCTGTCACGGAGCCACAGCACAGCCAGTCCCCCCCCTGTGAAGCACCAGAAGTTGGCCAGTGCCCGGCGGGAGAGGGGGAAGACTCCAGCCAGCCAAGCCGCTCACAGGGGTCCCGGGGGGAGTGTGGACTCAGCTGTGACTCCTCCCAAGGTGGGGAAGGGGCAGAAGAAACCTGCAAAGTCTGGGAGGAGCAGCATGGCGGAGAAGACCGCCATCATCCCTGTTGGCCAGGAGGGCCCCGCCAGCCCCATAGTCGCTGCCCAGGAGGCCACCGCCAGCCCCATTGTCGCTGTCCGGGAGGCCACCACCAGCCCCATCGTCGCTGCCCAGGAGGGCCCCGCAAGCCACAGCCCAGCTGCCCAGGAGGGCCCCGCAAGCCACACTCCAGCTGCCCAGGAGGGCCCCGCAAGCCACACTCCAGCTGCCCAGGAGGGCCCCGCAAGCCACAGCCCAGCTGCCCAGGAGGGCCCCGCAAGCCACAGCCCAGCTGCCCAGGAGGGCCCCGCAAGCCACAGCCCATCTGACCCATGAAGGATCGCCAGCCACAGCACAGCTGTGCAATGACGGACAACCAGGGCAAGGACCGCTGAACAGGGCAAGGACCGCTGAACAGGTCAGAGACCGCCAACTCAAGCACCGCTGAACAGGGCAAGCACCCCTGAACAGGGCAAGGACCGCCGAACAGGGCAAAGACCGCCATGGCAAGCACCGCTGAATAGGGCAAGCACCGCTGAACAGGGCAAAGACCGCCATGGCAAGCACCGCTGAACAGGGCAAAGACCGCCATGGCAAGCACCGCTGAACAGGACAAGCACCGCTGAACAGGGCAAGGACCGCCGAACAGGGCAAAGACCGCCATGGCGAGCACCGCTAGCCCATTAGCAGCAGGGGCAGTGACGCAACTGGGACCGTCACGGGGTGAGTGCTGCACTCTGGGCACCATTCCCCCTCCAGAACCAGTGGAGAACAGCATCCACTCCATCTGTCCTTGGCAGGATGAAGCACTTCGGGCACCAGTCCCCCTTCAGAACCAGTGGAGACATGCATCTACTCCGTCTGTCCTTGGCAGGATGAAGCACTCTGGGCACTAGTCCCCCTCCAGAACCAGTGGAGAACAGCATCCACTCCGTCTGTCCTGCACAGGATGAAGCACTCTGGGCACCAGTCCCCCTCCAGAACCAGTGGAGACATGCATCCACTTGAGAGACTGTGGCTTTGCACTCCCCAGGATGGTACAGTGGGCAACCCACCCACTGTAGAGACTTGAGAGACTGTGGCTTTGCACTCCCCCGGATACATCAATGTGCATGGTGCCCCCTTGTGGATTTGGCGTCGCGCACTCATCCGGCTGAGGTGCCTCCCCTTCCCTTCCCCCTGAGGCGCCTGTTGTATTTCTATCTGATGCCCCTGCAGTGTTCTCTCCGTGATGATCGGGTATCTTGTGTGGGCCTCGCCCATGCATTTTGGGCCCAGTGGTCCACGGACTATGAATGGTGCAAAACCTGGACTACTAATAGTGGTGTATATTTTGTTTATAGTGTATATATATATATATATATTTTTTTTTGCTTACTGATTTTTGATATATTACAATAGTTACACTCATTTCCTTTTGTCTTTGCATTCTTCCGGAGGGTTGGGGGGTGTTACTGTAATGTATAGATATGCATTGGTGTGTGTGTTGTAGTGGGTGAGGGTGGGGTTGGGGTGTTGAGTGTGTGTGTCCCTGTTTTTTGCCTCCCCCTCCCCTATGTCGTAGGTGCAGTACTCACCGTGGTCTTCGCCGCCGGCGTTGGTGCTCCTCGTAGACTAGTGCTGGGAGAATATGAAGTTCCGGCTCCATGCTGTCCTCCTTCCTCGTGGAGTGTGTAGAGGTGAGCGTTTTTCATTCGAAATGCCTGTTTCTGCCGTGTTTTTATCCGCGGTGAATCCGCCCCGGAAAAGGTGGCGGATTGGCCTGTCATAATAGTGTGGGCAGTACATTGTCTCCCGCCTGTCTGTTGGCGGTGACCGCCGCGCTGTTCGTCTGTACCGCCGTGGCGGTCGGAGTGTTAAAGTGGCTGTCTTTGTTGGCGGTTTCCGCCATGGTCGTAATTCCAAAAATTTGACCGCCGGCCTGTTGGCGGTCTTACCGCCGCTTTAACACCGTCCGCCAGGGTTGTAATGACCCCCTCTGTTTTGGAACGAGAATTGCTTGCCTTAAAGACAGCCTTTAATGAATGGAGACAATTCCTTATGGGATCAAAACCCTTTGAGGCAAGAACAGACCACTGAAATTTACAGTGTTTACATAATTTCCAATGCCAAAACAATCTTTTTTTTTTTTAGTCAATATGACTTCTACACAACTTACATCCCTGGTTCTCAAAATATTTTGGCAGATGCCACGACGTTATCATGAATGTGATGGTTCTCCTACACAAAACCTAATTGAACCAGATAGGATTATTGGACTAGTACAATCCTTTCTTGATAAAGTGAAGTCTGAGTATTCAACCCTCAGCAAAACTGAAATTAATAACTGACGTCCACATCTATGTAAACACAAAGAATACTATTATCACAAGAAAGCATTGTTCCTGCCTACAAAGACGGTCCAAACAGAAGCCTTACAGATGTGTCACGATTCTCCCATTGACGGTCATCACGGTATTAAAGCCACCCAAGAACTACTCCTTCGCTCTTTTTGGTGGCACACACTTAAAACTGACACTGAAAGCTATGTGGCTTCTTGTCCCATCTGTGCACAAACCAAGATACCTCATAACAAACCAGTTGGATTGCTTCGCCCTTTACCCGTTCCACCAGCGCCTTGGCATACTGTATCTACTGATTTCATGTGTTCCCTACCTCCCTCAGCAGGCAATTGAGTTATAATGGTGCCAATTGACACATTTACTAAGATGGCTCATTTTACTGCATTAAAGAAATGCAAAAGAGTTGAGCCAACACTTTATTCAGGAACTCTTTCAACTTCATGGCCTCCCTCAAGTCATTGTCTCGGACCGTGGCTCCCAATACATTTCACGCTTTTGGAAACATTTTTGTAAAACATTAAAAATAGATGTGGGCCTGTCATCTGGTTTTCATCCACAAACAAATGGACAAACAGAACGCCTAAATCAAGGACTTGAACAATATTTACGCAGTTTTTGCAATGCTACGCAAAGCAACTGGTCTAGGTACTTACCACTCGCCGAATTCTCGTATAACAACGCAGTTCATAGTGCCTCAAAGTCACTCCTTTTTATTGCTGTTATTGGTTCCATCCTAAAGCTTTTCCTGTTACTATCAGTGAATCATCTACACTCCCTGCCATCACAACATTTGTTCAATGGCTACACTGTATCAAACGTGTTATACATTCAAATCTTCAAGCTATCAAACTACAAATGAAAAGGATGGCTGATAAAAGACGTTGTCGTTCCCCGCCTTATCAAGTCAATGAAAAGGTCTGACTTTCTTCTGAATTCTTACCTGTCTGTTTGTCGCAAAACAAGTTTAAACCCCGGTACTATGGATGAATTCCTGATCCTTCAGAAGATCAATCCTGGATCATTCCGTCTTCGTTTACCCCGGACTTGGAAGATACATCCTGTGTTTCATGTGTCTCAGTTGAAGCCTCATGTGCCTGATCCTTTTCACAGACAATTCTCCTGTCCTCCTCCTCAGTTGGTTGATGATGTGCCCAAATACCAGGTCCAAGAAATTTGTGACTCTCAATTCTTGATGTCTCCAGTTTCTCATTCACTGGAAGGGCTATCCTCTTAGCGAATGTTCTTGGGAAGACACCTCTTCTGTTCATGCCCCTCTCTTGGTCCATCTTACTACTACTGTAGTCACCAAGTGCACCCAATATATAGTGAAAATTCAATCGTTATCTAGCAACGGGCTTACTAGTTCAGAATGTCTGTTGTTTAATCAGCAATAGCGTAAATTGTAAGTTTCTTCAACAAATGGTACTGAATCTCTACTATTCTGTTGGTGTCCCAGTAAATAATGAAGCTTCAATATTTGCGTGATAATCTGCCAAGTAGTACATGATCTCTGCCATTTAGTGGAAGCCAGGTAAATAGTAGATTTTCTTTTCTATTTGTACATCCATTGGCCAAATTGTATATAATCTCTGCTATTTCATAAGTGTCTGTGTAGACAAATAAAACTGAAGAACACATCTTCTACTTTTAAATAGAATGCACCCTACCTTAGGGGTGACATATATGTACTAAAAAGCATGGTTCAAGCCTGGAAAAATGTTTATTTTTCTAGATCAAAATGGCAGTTTAAAACTGCATTACAGGCTGCAGTGGCAGGCCTGTGACATGTTTTAAATGGGTTAGTGGGTGGCACATTGAGTGCTGCTGCCCACTAATAGCACTTACCTTACATGACGTGGGGACATGTAGGACCATTTACTAGGGACTCACAAGTAAATTAAATGTCCCAACCAGGTGTAAGCCAATTTTACCTTATTTGAAGGAGAGAGCACAACTACTTTAGCACAAGTTAAGTACACAGGGTGCTAAAGTCAACAAAGATGAACTCAGCAAAAAAGGGGAAGTGAAGGCAAAATGTTTGGGCGTATACCACATCAAGGATGTCAGGTCCAATACTGGTCACATAGTCACTACTATCTAGGTAGCAGCCCAAATATTACATAATCTCTGCTATCTAGTCGGCAGCAGTGTAAATAGTGTAGCTTTTTTCACATTGAGTAGCTGGTGACCAAATAGTACATAAGCTCTCTAGTCAGTGGCGTGGCGAATTGTGACGTTTCTTTTCTATTTGCACCGATGCCGACCAAATAGTACAGAATTTCTGATATATAGACCACTGTAATGAAATTTGATGCCTATTTACATGGCTGCAGGTCAAATAGTGCACAATGTCTGCGAGCAGCCTTATAAATAGAAGGGGAAATGTACTATTTGCCTGGTGCCTGGTAAATAGCTGCTTGTTTTGGTCTACATGCAGCAAATGCCAATTATGTGCAGCAGAAACTTTTATTAAACAGCGTCCTTACGTCAAGGAAGAATTAACAACATAACCCGGAGGGGGGATTCAGCTAACTTAATGACACATCATTCCCCAACTTTGCGTGACTCTGGGGGCCCAATTTAGAATTTTGACTTTGGCAATTACATGATCAATTGTAGCTGTCAGGCGGTGCTCTTGTTTAACAGCAGTGCTGGTAAGGTGCATTCACTCACAAAGTCTCTATTGATTTGTTAGGTTTTTGGGTTACTACAATAGGAGAGACCCATGAGGTGGGCTCATAACAACCTATCCAATGAATGTTCTTGTTCTAGTCATGCTGAGTATGGTTCAGTTTGGGGCAGCATGTGGAATGCAACACGACATGAAAGAGTGCTATTTGTTGCATAATTTAGTCAATTTGCAGATGCACCATCTTGTCTTTCAGGCACACTATAATTTTGAAGAATACTGATAAGTCTTTAAGAATGTTACTCAACACAAAGTTATTGACTATCAGAGCAAATTGGTTGAGGCAAAGTTTGTCAGTAGTACAACAGCTGATTTGAGGACCTCAGTTAAATTCAGTAAAAGACACTTAAAAAAGGATAACATGATATTCAGTGGTGTCTTCTTTATTTGGGTGGAGGAACATCGCCCACCACTTAAACCCCCACCACGCCCAACCCCCCACAGAGGGCACGATAAAAGTGAAAAATAAAATAGTAATAAAATAACTTTTTTAAAAAGTTACTTTTTCTTTTGCTAGCCCTAGGTGATTCTGAGGATGGGGTGGGGGGAGGGGCCGTTGCTGCTGAGCGGTGGCTGACTACAGCAGTTTAAAGTGTACATGTCAGTTTGGCCAGCTGCCTTGTAACGGTGAGCCAGATGTGCACTTTAAACCTCTCCAACCCGAGCTGTCTTAGATAGCTGGATAGAGACCAGGCACAGGCCTCTAGTGCCTGTAGGAGCGCTGAGACAGGCCACTCCAGCCAATCCTGGTGCTTCTCTCATACTGGTTAACAGCAGGAGAGGAACATCTGAACTGGTTAACGGGGTTGGCTTTGCCTCGACGACTGGAGAACACCAGGACAGTAGGACGCATAGCCAGGTAAGTGAATGTTTAATTTTACTTTTGAAACATTTAATCAACGTAAACAGTAACTCAGTTGACATTCTTAACATTAACGTTTTAAAGTTAAATATTTTAACTGAAAAACGTTAATGTAATGCATGTCAATGATTTTGTTAGTGTTTATTGCATGCAAGTGCATTTTCCACAAGTCTGCGTTTGTACCTTTTTGACCCAGTGAGAGGCAGTGTGAGAAACTCGCACTGCTTTCAGCCTCACCTCTAGAGGTGTAGGTCATGGCTTGTCATAAACACTGTTTATAATGAGCCACGATTGAGAGTTTTGGCACTGAGCCTAAAGGCATTTCTGGTTTCTCCAGTGTCAGTTTGCCAATAATTTTGTTCACCCCACTACTTTCAATTGTCGGCAGCCACCACTGATAATATTTGTGGGCACCATGAGGTACGAATACCTCATAGAATAGTATGGGTCAAAGATGCAAACTGTGATAGAGGAGAGGGTTGGTGGTGGTGGTTTAAGCAGGGGGTGTTGCAATTTTAATGTCATCTTGATGAAGGCCCCTGAGTCGATAAGGGTTGTTACTGATTGGTGACACATTGGTACCCGATACTTTGGCTCATTCCTTTCATTGGCTTTACACATGCCAGTTGCATCCACTATGAGTATAGCACCTTCTATCACAACTTCATCCTCTGCCATGTCTTCTAGCTCTAGCAGTGATGGTGTGAATGTAACTGTCTGGACCTCCGACTAGGAAAGGAAGTCTGTTATTATGTTGACCTTTAGATACTTGACCTCAAATCTTTCACAAAGTCATCTGCATTCCTGCATGCTGAGAATATACTCTACTTGCATGTGCAGGTTACCCAGAGAGCATAGATACCACCTCAGTGGTTCCAATACATCTTTTTGGTGAAGAGGGTGGTTGATCGGTTAAGCAATCTGGCAGTTCAGTTTGCAGATTCTGTGTTTGCCAGAGGCCCATTCAGAATGTGAGTGCCTCTGGTGCTTGAAAGTTCGAGAGTGGCCTATTGTGACCATGTTGGAGAGTGACTCCCCCGATTCTCTGTGGGTGAGCCATCTCATGTTGGAGGAAGTGCACGCCTGGATGCAACCCTGGATTTCTTTCTCATTATCTTTGAACGTATGTGTGCTTGCTAGTTTTTCTAGGTGCACAGAAATTATCAATAAACTCTTCTGAGCTTTACCTTGTTTTTCTTAGCAGAAACAGTTCCTAGGGAAAGTGGGTGTCCAGGGCAGCAATTGCCCTGTTATACACATGCTGGGTGAGCCACTTCTGTTAGGGTGCACGGAAATTTGCAGGTGGCATCTTTTGCCAGATGAAGGAGAAAGTATCCTTTGACTTCACCTTCAACTTTGTTGGCTAAATCATCAATCTCTAATTGTGCTGTCCATTGACCTTATTTGAGAGTCTTGCAATAATGGCATGTTTACAATTTCAAAAGGAGTACCTGCAGGAATGCTTGACATAGTTAGACAATGGTGTTTGGCAGCCGTATTTGGTAGTCAGTTTGGTGTGGATGGGGATACAAGATTGACTTACCACAGTTAATGCCTGCCATTGTTCACTGGTGTTGGTGTGGATGTTGTGAAGTATCTTGTGTGTACCTCCATTTTCCCAGGATACCATCCTGTTTTACATGTGTGTAATGGCATGATGTCATCTCTCCCCCTTTTCTTTTGCAACAGGCATTGAGGGCTTCTCTGAGGGCCTTCTATTGGGCAATATAGAACAATGACTTCTAGTGTGGAGAAATCAGCAGGATAGGCCCTGTGGTGAGTCCACAAAGAGCCAGAAACCAGTCATGCAAATGAATAGACTTGCCAAGGTCACAGGCCCCTAAGGGAGTGGTGCACCAAAGGAAGGGCACACCACCGATGAGGAGGAGAGAAACAGATGAGTTGAGTTACCTTGCAGCCAGTGTTGTATTTCAGATTTCTAGCATGTTTTGCAGTGCATTAATTAGTACACAAGAAGATTTGGTTTTGGTTTGGTTTCTGTGAACCAAGAGATCTGTGCATGTGACTGAACATTTTATTTAACAGCGCACAAGCCCGGAGAGTCCGGATTAGTTGAAGATACTCCACACCTCATTGCCTCCAGAGGAAATTTTGGGAGCGGGTATAGGGATAAGTAAGCTGCAATTTATCAATCAAATTGATCAGAAAATAAACATTCCGAAATTTACCTTAATATGAAGCCAATAATGAGAGTTGATTTTAGTTTTAAAGATTTATTTTTCTCATCAGGTCTCTAGCTGTATTTTAAATCAAAATTTCAGAACATTGCTTGAAACAAGTTCCAAAATCTATCCCTATTCTAATATTCTAAATCAACAAAAGTAATATTTCTTAGCAGTCTAGTCAGAAAGTAATCAGCACTCATGAAGAATACTGTAACTGAAATAGTCTAGGCAGAAAGCAATTTAATGTATCAAGAACTCAATTTGTCTGAGAGAAAGAAAGAGAACAAGTCTCTCACCAGTCATGTCTATTTGTTTGGATGCCTATGACTATCTCCTATCAATACTACTGCACTTTACCTGGGACTTATTGTATAGATGACAATGAAGATTTACAAACTTGCAAACAATTATCTCAAATATTAGCTCACAACCAATCAGTTGTTGAGTATGCTCGTATGTGTGAGTTGCCCTCAGCTTGAGATAGCAGGTGAGCAATATCTACGTATTCTAGTTTCACAGTCTGTTTCATTCATGTCATGCTATTTTTTCACCTGCTTCACTCTCTAGAAAACAAGACACTTGTATGAATTTTTAATGCATTCCAAGTTCATCACTTCCCTTCCCATGCATATCAACCAATGGCGGAGGAGCGCCGCCCCCCCGGCTTAGCTAAGAGCCAGGAGATAAAAATAGTTTACTATTGTTTTATTTTTCATCTGCTGGCTCAGCCAGCAGTGCAGGGAGAGGCGGGGCTAGGCCATGGGAGGGGAGAGAGCAGAGGGGGAGTGAACTGCACTAAGTGTGCATGTCTGTTTGGCCAGCCGTCTTAGGCCGGCCATACACACATGTACACTTAAGGTTTCTCTAACCCGGCTGTGGTGAGCAGTCGGACTGGAGAAACTGCACAGACTCCAGTGCACTGTTTGAGTGGCAGTCCAAGTCGCTCACATCAATCCTGGTGCTGCTTTCATGCTAGATTTAGCATGAGAGCAGGGACAGAATTGCTGAGGAGCTGACGCTGGTGTCCCACTGAATGCTGGGACACCATCAGGAGCAGAGGAGTGTTTTGGCAGGAGGCGGCAGGAATGGCTTAACAGTAAATGATTATTTTTATTATTATTTGTTCCCTCCCCCCGTCCACATCATACCTTCCCCCCTTGACATTTGCAGCAGTCACTGCTGATTTCCAAACTATAAGCTTATTTATAAAGAAGCACGTTTTGTTAATTTAGCAGAGTTCAGCATTCCAATAGGTGATTTGTTGAATTAGGAAAGAACTAAAAGATGTAGATTTCATTGTTTTAGCAGGCAATAAAGGTCATGCAGCAGCCATGCTAAGGCTACCATAAAAACATTTCTCTTTAGTTGAAGCATGCTGCAATTTGTTAACATTAGCTGTTTAAGCAAGTCAGGCCATACACGGTTCATGCACAGTTTAGAAAGAAATGCTCTTTTAAAATGCAGCTTCTGGTTAGGCCTAGATTTCACTCGTATCGGTTATTAATTAATTGAATCTGAATTTAATAAATCACCATATCAACATTGTGCATAGGACCCGAAGAAAGCTGGCTACATACCGCTTCAGGTGCAAAACTACACTCACAAGTTATCCATTTGGCATCTCTTGAGAGTGTAAGAGATAAAAGAAGACAGTATGACGAAAGAGACATCCAATTGCTAGAACTGCAAACATCACTACCTACCTGCTCATTGTGATTTGTATGTCAGAGACTACAGGCCAAGTCCTGAGGTATTAAAAACAGATTCTGGCCGGGGCCAATCAGCTTTAGTGGCTTCTCACCTTAGAGCGAATATGGCTTGCTGCTCAAAGCATTTAAAATAGAAAGCAGCTGCATTATGTGAGTTTTCAATATGACACTAGAGGACCGTTTACAAGTGTCCGGTTATTGAGGTGGCAATTCCCACACTCCCGAATTAGTGGTACCTCAGTCATCGGTAATTCTGGACCGGGAACTACTCCAGTTACACGACAATGGGGAATACCATGCGGAAAAGACTGTGGGCCTCATTCTGACCCTGGCGGTCGGTGATAATGCGGCGGCCAAGCCGCCAACAGGCCGGCGGTCCAAAATATGCAATTCTGACCCTGGCGGGAACCGCCAACACAGCCCGCCGCATTAACACTCCGCCCGCCACGGCGGAACAAACAAACAGCGCGGCGGTCCCCGCCAACAGCCAGGCGGCAGACAATGTACCGCCCACCCTATCACGACCCACCAATCCGCCACCTTTTCCGGGGCGGGAGCACCGCCGATAAAAACACGGCGGAAACAGACTACGAACGGGAAAACGCTCACCTCTACGCACTCCACGCGAGATTCCGGCAGTATGGAACCCAAGTTGCAGGTCATCCCCGCACTCCTATACCTGCTCCTGTACCAGGAGCACGCCCAGCGGCGCGGAAGACATCGGTGAGTACTGCACCTACGACACAGGGGAGGGAAAAGATTACCGGCACACACCCACCCACCCACACCCACTACAACACACACATCAATGCATTCCCACAGATCACTGTCACAACCCACAAACCCCCCCCTCCGAAATAATGCAAAGACCAAAAGAAGAGATCATAAACGGGCAGATATATTGAAATATGGACACCAGTAATCCCAATAAATAAATAAACTATGTACAAAATATATACAGCTACTAAATGTAGTCCAACCACTGTCCGTGGACCACAGGGGTCCTGTGCAAAGGGGCAAGGCCCAGTCCCACGACAAGAACTCCACGGAGAGAACACTGCAGGGGCATCAGAAAGAAAATAGGACAGGCACCTCAGGGGGAAGGGAAGGGGGGGCACCTCAGCCACTTGAGTACACGACGCCAGATCCACGAGGGGACTCCATGACCACTGGCCCATCCTGGGGAGAGCAAAGCCACAGTCCATACAGTCCATACAGTGGGTGGCCTGCCCACTGGGCCATCCTGGGGAGAGCAAAGCCACAGTCCATACAGTCCATACAGTGGGTGGCCTGCCCACTGGGCCATCCTGGGGAGTGCAAAGCCACAGTCCATACAGTCCATACAGTGGGGCCTGCCCACTGGGCCATCCTGGGGAGAGCAAAGCCACAGTCCATACAGTCCATACAGTGGGTGGCCTGCCCACTGGGCCATCCTGGGGAGTGCAAAGCCACAGTCCATACAGTGGGTGGCCTGCCCACTGGGCCATCCTGGGGAGAGCAAAGCCACAGTCCATACAGTCCATACAGTGGGTGGCCTGCCCACTGGGCCATCCTGGGGAGAGCAAAGCCACAGTCCATACAGTCCATACAGTGGGTGGCCTGCCCACTGGGCCATCCTGGGGAGTGCAAAGCCACAGTCCATACAGTGAGTGGCCTGCCCACTGGGCCATCCTGGGGAGAGCAAAGCCACAGTCCAAACAGTCCATAACAGACTCCACTGCCACTGGAGGAGGCATGTTGGCCAGAGGACATCCTGCAGCCCTGCCCGAGACAGATCCTGCCCTGCCACGTCTGCCAAAGGGCCAGCGGTTCTTGCCTGGAAGGGCCCAGTTCAGCGCTTCTTGCCTTGAAGGGCCCAGTTCAGCGCTTCTTGCCTTGAAGGGCCCAGTTCAGCGGGTCTTGCCGTGAAGGGCCCAGTTCAGCGCTTCTTGCCTTGAAGGGCCCAGTTCAGCGGGTCTTGCCTTGAAGGGCCCAGTTCAGCGGTTCTTGAGACGGCGGTCCCCAGCGGAGCGGTGCTTGAGACGGCGGGGCCCAGTTCAGCGGTTCTTGAGACGGCGGGGCCCAGTTCAGCGGTGCTTGAGACGGCGGGGCCCAGTTCAGCGGTTCTTGAGACGGCGGTCCCCAGCGGAGCGGTGCTGGAGACGGCGGGGCCCAGTTCAGCGGTTCTTGAGACGGCGGTCCCCAGCGGAGCGGTGCTGGAGACGGCGGGGCCCAGTTCAGCGGTTCTTGAGACGGCGGGGCCCAGTTCAGCGGTTCTTGAGACGGCGGGCCCAGTTCAGCGGTTCTTGAGACTGCGGGGCCCAGTTCAGCGGTGCTTGAGACGGCGGGGCCCAGTTCAGCGGTTCTTGAGACGGCGGTCCCCAGCGGAGCGGTGCTGGAGACGGCGGGGCCCAGTTCAGCGGTGCTTGAGACGGCGGGGCCCAGTTCAGCGGTTCTTGAGACGGCGGGGCCCAGTTCAGCGGTTCTTGAGACGGCGGGGCCCAGTTCAGCGGTTCTTGAGACGGCGGGGCCCAGTTCAGCGGTGCTTGAGACGGCGGGGCCCAGTTCAGCGGTTCTTGAGACGGCGGTCCCCAGCGGAGCGGTGCTGGAGACGGCGGGGCCCAGTTCAGCGGTGCTTGAGACGGCGGGGCCCAGTTCAGCGGTTCTTGAGACGGCGGGGCCCAGTTCAGCGGTTCTTGAGACGGCGGGGCCCAGTTCAGCGGTTCTTGAGACGGCGGGGCCCAGTTCAGCGGTGCTTGAGACGGCGGGGCCCAGTTCAGCGGTTCTTGAGACGGCGGTCCCCAGCGGAGCGGTGCTGGAGACGGCGGGGCCCAGTTCAGCGGTTCTTGAGACGGCGGGGCCCAGTTCAGCGGTTCTTGAGACGGCGGGGCCCAGTTCAGCGGTGCTGGAGACGGCGGGGCCCAGTTCAGCGGTTCTTGAGACGGCGGGCGGTCTATGGCCAACTGCTCATTGCCTGGTGGTGCCCTCCTGGGCAGCGGGGATGGTGCTCCTTCAATGCCCACCTGGGCTGTGGGTGGTGGGGCCCTCCTGGCCAGCTGGGCTGGGTCCTCCCTGGCCAGCGGCTATGGGGGTGGTGGGCTCCTCCTGGGCAGCAGGCCTGCAGCCTGACCTCTCCGACTTGCTGCCCTTGCCCTCCTTAGTCGGGAGTCTGTGGCCCTTTCCTCCCTTTGGAGCTGTGGCTGGTGACTGTGTCTGGGTGGTGTCCGGGGGGAATGTAGAAGCCGGGCTCCTGCGGCGCCCCTTCCGCCTTCTGCTCCTCTTCCCAGGGGGTGGGCTGGCTGTCCCCTTGCTGCTGGGCGAAGATCCAGACATGCGGGCTGGTGGGCTCCAATACCCCTGCACCCTTGTCAAGGGGGCTGCAGGGCTGGTGGTGGCTGAGGTGCTCTTCTTACCCCGACGAGAAGGAGGGGGGGGCTCAGGGTCAGGAAAGAAGTTAGCAGTGGCGAGGAAGAGTTTCTTGGGACAATGGAGAGTGGTAGGTACAGTGGGAATGGGAGTGGAGGGAGAGGATGTGGTTGTAGGTGAGTCACGTTTGCTGTCTTTGGGTGCAGGTGCAGGAGGGATAGGCTGTCGTGAGGTGGATGGCTGTTGGGTGGGTGGGTGGCTGCGTTTGTGTGGTGTGGAAGAGGGGGTGACAGACACAGTGGGAGAGGACACAGGGGACGTGTAAATGGCAGTGGGGGTGGTGACTGCACGTGTGCGGACTGGACTGGAGGGTGTGCTGGTGATGGAAACACTGGCTGATGGTGAGGTGAATGGAGGTGTGAGTGTAGACGTCACAGGGAGGGAGGAGGTAGACGAGGAGGTGGGGGTCACAGAGGTGGTAGTGACTGTTGGCATGTCTGCATCGGAATGTTGCGTGTGTGAATGTCTGCGTGATCTGTGGTGCTTATGTTTGGATGAGCTTCTCTTGGGTGTTGAGGTGTGTGCAGGCTGGTCTGATGGTGTGGGTGGGACAGGCAGAGGAACAGGAGACTGGGAGGAGGGAGTTAGTAGAGGGAGGCAGGAGACAGGGACAATGGCTGCCGTCAGTGCTGAGGCCAGAGCCTGGAACGATCGCTGATGGGCAGCCTGACCCGAATGAATGCCCTCCAGGTACGCATTGCTGCGATGAACCTCCCTCTCCACCCCCTGGATGGCATTCAAAAGGGTAGTCTGCCCAACAATGAGCGTTCGGAGGCGGTCAATGACCTCCTCACTGAGGGCAGCGGGGGTAACAGGGGCAGGGCCTGAGGTGCCTGGGGCGAAGGAGATGTCCGGCTTCCTGGCAGAGCGGGCACGGGGCAAACGCTGAGGGGCTGCTGGGAGGGCGGTGATGGTGCGCTGGGTGGCGGCTGTACCTGTAATGGCGGGGGGCACGGATGGTGCCACCCCCGCAAGGGAGCTCCCTTCCGAGGACGTGTCCGTGTCGCTGCAGGGTCCAGTCGTCCCCGTTGTGGAGCTCCCCTCGCCCTCCGTCTCACTGGTCCAGTCAGACTCTGTGGCATGGCCCTCCTGGGCCATGTGAGATGCAGCTCCCTCCTGCCCCGATGCCACTTCTCCTCCGCCTGATGATGCTGATGCACACAAGCACAGAAAGACAAACAAAAAGGGGGGGGGAGAGAGAAATAAAGGGATATTGAGTACATGGATCTCCGGTACAGTTAGCGGACATGACAGACACAGATGCCCCCTGCACTAAGTTGCGCACTTGGGGTCCGCTACGCATTCCGTGGAACATGCCCTACACGCCTAGAGTTGACAACTGCACCCATGGATGACACGGCCCAGGGATGGCTGTACTGACACACTACTGAGGGTGTTGGCTGGGGACACAGGGGCTTACGGGGGTGCCCAGCCTACAGATATCGCCCTGGCCTAGGGGGACCCACAGCCCTCCTCCCCCACCCAGACACCTCCACTGCGCGACAACAGAGTAGATAATGCTTGGACTCACCCCCTTGTGTCTGCTGTGCTGCCCTCACGCGCCCATCCAAATCAGGGTAGGCCACCGCCAGGATCCGGAACATCAGGGGGGTCAGTTGACGGCAGGCACCCCGCCTACGTTGGGAGGCCATCCCCAGCAGAGACTCAGCGGTCTTCTTGGTCCCGCGGCGGATGTCCTCCCACCTCTTGCGGCAGTGGGTGCCCCGTCGATGGTGGACCCCCAGGGTCCGGACTTCCTTGACGATGGCACGCCAAATCCCGATCTTCTCATGGGCGCGGACCTATGTGACACGTACAGGGAGGGAGAAATACCACGTTCAAGTTTGTCTGCATTTTCGTTGCCAGTGGCCCAACGCCCCCCATCCCCGCCAGGCCCCCCGCCAGGCCCCCCGCCATGCCCCCCGCCAGCCCCAACATGCCCCCCATCCCCGCCAGGCCCCCCGCCAGGCCCCCCGCCAGGCCCAACATGCCCCCCATCCCCGCCAGGCTCCCCGCCATGCCCCCCGCCAGCCCCAACATGCCCCCCATCCCCGCCAGGCCCCCCGCCATGCCCCCCGCCAGCCCCAACATGCCCCCCATCCCCGCCAGGCCCCCCACCAGGCCCCCCGCCAGCCCCAACATGCCCCCCATCCCCGCCAGGCCCCCCGCCAGCCCCAACATGCCCCCCATCCCCGCCAGGCCCCCCGCCATGCCCCCCGCCAGCCCCAACATGCCCCCCATCCCCGCCAGGCCCCTCGCCAGGCCCCCCGCCAGCCCCAACATGCCCCCCATCCCCGCCAGGCCCCCCGCCAGCCCCAACATGCCCCCCATCCCCGCCAGGCCCCCCGCCAGCCCCAACATGCCCCCCATCCCCGCCAGGCCCCCCGCCAGCCCCAACATGCCCCCCATCCCCGCCAGGCCCCCCGCCATGCCCCCCGCCAGCCCCAACATGCCCCCCATCCCCGCCAGGCCCCCCGCCAGGCCCCCCGCCAGCCCCAACATGACCCCCATCCCCGCCAGGCCCCCCGCCAGCCCCAACATGCCCCCCATCCCCGCCAGGCCCCCCGCCAGGCCCCCAAGCCAGCCAGTGGCCCCAAATCCAGATTGAATTAAACTCACTTGTTGGTCTGGAGGACCGTAGAGTAGCGCACACTGGGGGAGGACCCCATCCACAAGTTTCTCCAACTCCTCTCCAGTGAAGGAAGGGGCCCTTTCCCCAGGCGCAGCAGCCATTGTCCCTTCCAGACCGAGGTCACAGCAACACTTGCAGTATAGGTCCTCTCCTGTGAAAGTTCAAGTCGCAAGTGGATAAGTAGATAGAAAATGGCGGTCACGTCCGCGGCGGTGCGTACCGCGGCGGTGCGTACCGCCACCGCCGGCGCCCTTCGCCATTGGCTCCTGAAACCCATAGGCTTCAATGTTAACCAATGCGGCTTCGCGCCGCGGTCTTCGACCGCTGACCGCCGCGGTGTGCCACGCCAGCGCATTGACCTCACATCCCATTGTCACACTTCACAGGTCAGGCAGCCGCCATTTCGAGGGTCCACATGGCTCAATTTCAACTGCGTCACACAGGCCTAGGCCTTGCATAGTCACTCAGACACGCCATTCACTGCATAGAGAATCGTTTACTGTGCAAGCTGTGAGTACGTACCTGTGGGTTGCTTGACTGTGTGCTCCATGTTGTCCTTCCTAGGCACCGTCCGCTGGGTTTGGCGAGGAGACGGATGAATCCTCGCGTGTACCGACCGCTGGTGGAGCTGTCGACAATGGAAGAACGCCACATTATCCTGACCTACCGTCTTGACCGTGCCACTATACATGAACTGTGTGCCCAGCTGGAGCCCGACCTGATGTCCCCCATCCGCCAACCCACAGGGATTCCCCCTCTGGTGCAGGTCCTGTCAGTACTCCATTTCTTGGCAAGTGGGTCATTTCAGACAACAGTGGGAATTGCTTCTGGGATGTCTCAGTCCATGTTTTCGAAGGTGTTATCCAGAGTGTTGTCTGCCCTGATGAAATACGTGAGGAGCTACATCATTTTCCCTGAGGTGGGCGAATTGGCTACAGTGAAGGGTGATTTCTACACCCTTGGACATATTCCCAACGTCATTGGTGCCATTGATGGGACCCATGTGGCTTTGGTTCCCCCAAGAGACAGGGAGCAGGTGTACAGGAACAGAAAGAGTTACCATTCCATGAACATCCAGGTGGTGTGTTTGGCTGACCAAGACATCTCGCATGTAAATGCCAAATTCCCAGGGTCAGTGCATGACGCCTACATCCTGAGGAATAGCAGCATCCCTTACGTGATGGAACAGCTAGAGAGACACCGTGTATGGCTATTGGGGGACTCTGGGTACCCCAACCTGTCGTGGCTACTGACCCCAGTAAGGAATCCCCGGACCAGGGCAGAGGAACGTTACAATGAGGCCCATGGGCGTACTAGGAGGGTGATCGAACGCACCTTTGGCCTCCTAAAGGCCAGGTTTAGGTGCCTGCATATGACAGGTGGATCCCTAATGTACTCACCTAAGAAGTTGTGTCACATCATCGTGGCCTGCTGCATGCTTCACAACCTGGCTTTGCGCCGCCAGGTGCCTTTCCTGCAGGAGGATGGTCGAGACGGTGGTGTTGTGGCAGCGGTGGAACCTGTGGAGAGTGACGAGGAGGAAGACGACGGGGCTGAAACAGACAACAGGGACAGAATCATTGAACAGTACTTCCAATAGGACACAGGTAACAATTCAAAGATAATTTAGTAAATCTGAACTACTCTCCTGCATCTCTGCTGCCTGTCTATTTGCCCCAGTGTATGATGACTGAGTTGTGGCTTTTCCCTCCCTATTTCAGATCTGGGGTCCCCACTACGAGTCCTGTGCTTCGTTTCCCCATGGACTACAGCTTTGTGGCAGCTGTTTGTTGACTTCACTATGTACAAGGACATATTTGCACTGTCATGTCAATTACAATATTTTGAAATCACAGCCAGACTCCAGATAGTTTTGTGCAAAATAGGTGTTTATTTAAGTGCTCAAAATGGGATGGGTGGTTTCAAGTGGGTGGGGGCTATGGTGAAGGAATGTCCATGGCAGAGTCCAGAGTAACAGTCACACAGGTGCATTGTCCAGAGGCCTGTGGAGAGATGGAGCATGGGCAGTTCAAGGATGGACAGGGTGACAATGTGGGACAGTGGGATGACATCAGGTGGTATCCTTTGCTGGCGGGGGTCTTGACATCCTACTCTGTCTTCTTGCGAGATCTCAGGGCCCTCTTGCGGGGTGGTTCTTCTCCTGCAGGAGGTGGGGGTCTGGTGGGCTGCTGTTGTGCGGGGGCCTCCTGTCCACTAGCGCCGGCGGAGGTGGTTGGCTGTTCTTGGTCCAGGCTAGTGGCAGGGGCCCTTTGTTGTTGTTGAGTGTCCGTCCTGGTGTTGATGAGGTCCTGCAGCAGCCCTACCATGGTAACCAGGGTGGAGGTGAGGGCTCTGATGTCCTCCCTGTACCCCCGATAGTGTTCCTCCTGCAGTACCTGGATCTCCTGGAACCGGGCCAGTACCGTCGCCATCGTCTCCTGGGAGCGGTTGTATGCTCCCATGATGGTGGTGAGGGCCTCGTGGAGAGTGGGTTCCCTGGGCCCGTCCCCCCCCTGTCGCACAGCTGCCCTCCGAGTTGCCCTGTTTCCCTGGGCCTCTGCCCCCTGGCCGGTGTGCCCACTACCACTGCCCCCAGGTCCCTGTTGTTGTTGGGGTGGTGGGTTCTCCTGGGTGCCCTGTAGTGGTAGACACACGGCAGATTGACGCGCCCTGGAGACAGAGGCATGGGCCCGCTGGGTGGGAGCTGTGCTGGTGTTCCCAGAGGGGTTTGGGTCTGTAGTGGCCTGGGCGAGGGGAACCGACTGTCCAGAGGTCCCCGATGGTCCGGGCTGGTCATCGTGTCCAGGTCGACAGAGCTGCTGTCATCGCTGACGGCCTCTTGGGTGGGGGGTGTGGAGAATTCTGGGCCCTCCGCGGCGGTGTGTTGACGGTCGGGTCCTGCAGGGGTATAGAGGTATGGTTATAGTTTCATTGTGTGGCATGTGGGTGTATCTGTGGGTTCCCGTGTCCCCAAGTGCTGGCATTCGTGTGTGGGGGCTTTGGTGAGGGTGGCTTGTGGGGGGGATGTGTATATGCATTGGGCATGCTTTGGTGATGGGTGTCCATGCTTAGTGGACGCATGCAGGCCTAGGTTTTGGGATGTGTGGGTTGTGATGGTGAGACATTGGCAGGGAATAGGTGTGCTGGGGGTGGGGGTGAGGATGGTGGTGGGGGTGAGGATGGTGGTGGGGGTGAGGGTGGGGGTGAGGATGGGGGTGGGGGTGAGGGTGGGGTTCGAGGATGGGGGTGAGGGTTGGGGTATGATTTGGCATGCAGGTGGGGGGGAAGCAGTAGTGAAGCTTCAACTTACCAGTATCCATTCCTCCGCCGACTCCTGCGAGGCCGTCAGGATGCAGGATGTTCAAGACTTCCTCCTCCCATGTTGTAAATTGTGGGGGTTGAGGTGGGGGTCCTCCGCCAGTCTTCTGCACGGCGATGTTGTGCCTGGATACCATGGAACGCACCTTCCCCCGTAGGTCGTTCCATCGCTTCCTGATGTCTTCCCGATTTCTGGGGTGCTGTCCCACAGCGTTGACCCTGTCGACAATCCTCTGCCATAGCTCCGTCCTCCGGGCAATGCTGGTGTATTGGATCTGTGTGCCGAACAGCTGGGGCTCTACCCGAACGATTTCCTCCACCATGACCCTGAGTTCTTCGTCTGAGAAGCGGGGGTGTCTTTGGGGTGCCATGGGGTGGTGTGTATGATGTGTGGGGTGGAGTATGTGTAGTTAAGTGTGTTGAGTGTGGTGGTGTGTGTTGTTTTGTGTGTGGATATTGTGTGGGTGATGGTGTTGAGTGGCTGTGGCTGCTAGTTTGTGGATGGTGGTGTCTCGCTCTGGCCTTCTTTCTGAATTTTTGGTCGTAGGGGTTTGTGGGTGATGTGGGTGTGTGTTTTATATTGTATTGTGTGTGTGGGAGTGGTGTGTGTATGTGTATCAGGTGTGTGGAATTCAAATCGGCCAATGTGGCTGAGTTTTGTTCGTTTGTGTGTATTCTGACCGCGGCGGTGTGTCCCGCCAATGGAAAACCGCGTTTGAAAGACCGCCGCGTGGATTCGTGGGTCGTAATGGCATGGGCGTATTTCTGTTGGCGTGACGGTGGAGGTTTTGTCACCTCCACTTTTCCGCCGACCGCTGGTCTGGCGGTCTGTTGTGGCTGTCGGATTTTCGGAGGTTTGGCTGCTGCGGGTCAGAATGACCGTGGCGGGTTTCCGCGACCGCGGCGGGATTATGGAGGATTTCTGACCGGCGGTAGGCGCCTTTTACCGCCGAGGTCAGAATGACCACCTGTGTTTGCATCATTTCCATCCAGCATGTTTGTGCTAATTCTTTGGCCATGCGAGGTTTCTGAGTGAAAAACACCAGAGCCGTAATGTTGCAGCGAATTTTATAATCCCGATGTGGTCTGTGCCCTCTGTTACCGACGGGCATTACGTATTTCTTGGCCACGAAATAAGGCCCAGAGCACGTCGTAATTGTATACGTGTGTGAGGTGGTTTTAGCTTGTTTCAGTTGTTATGCCTGCAATGTTCGTTTTCTCTTAATGTGGCAAAATTTGTAAATCTTACACCAGTAAAAATCTAATAAATTAACAATATTTAAAAATACTTTTTTGCTGCAGCTGAATCAAAATTAAATATGTAGCTCGTGGCTGGCAGTTTTTTTTCGACAGTTGAAGGTGAGCTGTTATCTTTGTTGCCAACAAAGAAGAACTTCCTGGGGCATGTGGCCTATCTTTAAAGAACAGAAAATGTACTCCAGCATATACATTGCTGACTTTCTTCATTTAGCAAAATAGAGAGTTAATGCTGTGCTGCAGTTACACGTTAAAATCCGGGCTTGGGCAACTCACGCTTTCATTCTACCTGGGTCAATAATGTTGGTAACTTCTATTCTTGGAGCATCAAACGATAATCATATTTGTAGTGCATGCTTTGTAATGTGCACTACTGGTCGTCCATCCCACAGTTCCTCCTCAACTGCACCGCCAAAAAAAACATCTTAGTCATATCTGTTATATCCTTCTTATTACAACGCTTTTATGAGAGGTGTTCTTTTTTCCAGGGAGGGCGTGAATCTTTTGTTTTGCAGTGATCTGGGGTTTTTAAATGAATGGTCTGTCCATTATTTTAATCAGTCATTCAAAGGGTTTAACTGGTACATATTAATGTCGGGGTCTATGTGGCGTATGAAGCAGAAATATGTTATTAATTCAGTATTATCATTTAATCAGGGTGCCCAAAAATGTGCAAAATGATAGCAAAGTGTTGAGAAGTTGGCAAGCCAGTTTTTATTGGGAATAACATGCCCAGACATATCTTGTGAAACGTTACCTCTGAGGATAGAAGCGTGAATAATGTGCCCACGTTAGCAAAGTGCCAAGTGTACTGTCTGGATAAAGACTCTTTCTGGAATCAAGCCAGGGCTCATTTTACAACAAGGTTGGTTCTATGTCGCAGAAGCAATCCTATGTTTACTGTACGTCATATTATCAAAAAATTAGACAGTGGTCAATGTCAGGTAGAAAATGTAAAAAGAAGTAGATGTATTTTTGTGGCTATCAACCCATAGATAGTTTCAGGGAAACAGACTGAAATACACGGAGTAATCCTAATACACTGACAATCCAAAATACGAGTACAGTGAGGTACTAAACTAAGGGGGTTATTCCAACTTTGGAGAAAGTGGTAATCCAGTCCCAAAAGTGACGGTAAAGTGACGGATATACCACCAGCCGTATTACGAGTCCATTATATCCTATGGAACTTGTAATACGGCTGGTGGTAAATCCGTCACATTTGGGACGGATTACCACCTCCTCCAAAGTTGGAATAACCCCCAAAGTGTCCATCGGGAGATGTCAGAGGTAACTGTACAATCAAGCATGAACATTTCTTTGGGTTTAGAGAAAATATTGCGATCCGCGAGTGAGATCATATGTCAAAATATTGATAGCAAAAATTTTATCTGACATAAACATTGGGGGTGATTCTGACCCCGGCGGTTCACTACCGCCGGGGCCAGGGTCGGCGGGAGCACCGCCAACAGGCTGGCGGTGCCCCGCAGGGCATTCTGACCGCAGCGGTTTGGCCGCGGTCAGAAACGGAAAACCGGCGGTCTCCCGCCGGTTTTCCGCTGCCCTGGGAATCTCCCATGGCGGCGCAGCTTGCTGCGCCGCCATGGGGGATTCTGACAGCCCATACCACCATCCTGTTCCTGGCGGTTCTCCCGCCAGGAACAGGATGGCGGTATGGGTTGTCATGGGGCCCCTGGGGGCCCCTGCAGTGCCCATGCCAATGGCATGGGCACTGCAGGGGCCCCCGTGAGAGGGCCCCACATTGTATTTCAGTGTCTGCATTGCAGACACTGAAATACGCGACGGGTGCCACTGCACCCGTCGCACCTTCCCACTCCGCCGGCTCAATTCTGAGCCGCCGTCCTCGTGGGAAGGCTCTTTTGCACTGGGCTGGCGGGCGGCCTTTTGGCGGCCGCCCGCCAGCCCAGTGCAAAAGCCAGAAACACCGCAGCGGTCTTATGACCGCGGAGCGGTGTTCTGGAGGGGGGAACTCTGGCGGGCGGCCTCTGCCGCCCGTCAGGGTCAGAATGACCCCCATTGTGTCTTAACTGTATTTTACAAAAACACAGATTTATTGTTTCTAGATTCTTTTCACAATTAGCTTAAATGGGGAAAATGTTTGTAAATGATGTTTAGGACACTATAGCGTCAGATGATATTGACGTCATTAAATCTTGGTAACATACGAGGTGAAGGGACCAGCCAACCATAATGTATTTTAATTTTTGAAATAATATCTGTTTTCACCATGCTTTAACTAAAAAGAATGGTCTGTTCTGCTTCGATTTGCATGAAAGTATCCCAATCAGTATATCCTTTTATTACTTTCTTGGCAACAAAGATGTGGGTTTATGTAGTAACACAGAGCAAATTGTGCATGTTTAAGACATTACTTTTATAGATGAGCTTTCCTTTCTCAGTCCTCGAAGATATGTGTTTTAATCTGCTGAATTATATTTTTTGGACTAATCCTTCATTCTTTTTGTAACAAGGGTTCAGATTAACAGTAATGCAGCCAGCTAGATTAGCCGCTGCTGATGACGGTTAATTAACAGTGGGAGCCTGTGAGCACAGACTATCAGGTATGAATAATCGCAGGCTCGCTTTCTCCATTTTATCATGGTAGATAAAAGTCAGACACATTTGCCTTTTAATGGACAAGTCAGGCCCGTATAGAATTTTCCTTCTAGGCTCCTTCTGGATTTATTCGCTTTGGCTCAATCTTGAGGAGTATTTCACTTTTACTACACGCCATTTGCTGTTTTGTGTTTCATTCCACCACCTACGAAGTACTGGTATTGCAATACATTAAGGCCTATTTTACATTTTAAGGGTGACTGAGGTATCACACATTAACCTATTTATCTCATAGATATATTGTATACAGAAATAAATCATTGTTTGTTTCTTTCAATGCAGCATAATTTTTTATTATTTCACTCTGGACTCAAAATGCAAGCCAGAAATATTAACTTTACCAATGCTAGTTTTCAAGATGAGTCCATTTCTAGCAAGACTCCACTCCTCCGCTAGCTCTTTTTTAAGAAATAGATACATCTTATCGACATAGACCATCACTGATTCCGCAGCAGTCCGTTTTATATGAGTTTACCTATGTTTTTAAGTACTTGAATTTTGTGGGCATGAAAGGCACATATGTCTTGAAGGGCTGACCCTTTTGGCTGCAACTAAATCACCAAGTGCTGCCTCTTATACAGTCCCGCTTTTTCAGTCTTTTTTGATCCAGGTGAGAGATCCACCCACACGTTCTGGGTACTTTTTAATTGAGAGAAATATAGGAATGATAGGCAGACTGCTGACGTGCAAGTGTTTGTCAAGTGTCAGGGAGAGACAGCTCCTGGATCCTACATTAAACCAAACAGGCATTCACGCACTTACACACATAAAACCATGTGCTCCTAGATACACACATATTCTCTTTTCTTACATCCTCAACCACTCCTATCCCACAAACTAAATTACAGACCAGGCCATGTGATGTAATCTTATTAGTACCCTCTCCTTTTCCTCCTCAATGTTGGCACTATAATTTGCTGAGTCCCTGGTTACTGGCGGTTACTAAAGCAAATGCATCCACTTTCTCCAATTTCAAAACAGCACGTACAAGCAGAAAGCAGATTATGTGCTTGGAAATGAGATAGGGCAGGTAGATGCCAGGAATAGGAAGCCTGCATCCCATTCATCGATTTTTCTTTCAATTTCAAATTCCTGAAATATAGGGGTGTTCTCCAGCACCCCTCTGATATATGCAGATTGGGTGAAATCCAAGCTGTTCTTCCACATTGGGGCAGAATGCTGATAGTGTCAACCATGCTGGAAGGGTGCGGTCAGATGTCAGGAGGAGCAAGAGATCTCATTCATCAACTTTAGTTCCACTTTTTTATCCGTAGTATCTAGTGATGCTTTCTATAGCTTGGGATGGACAGAGTGGGAGCCTGCCTATGGGGCTGATGGAGCCATGGGGGCTAGGAGTGGGAAGGTGCAGCCCAATGAATCCACCATATTTATCCATTTGAGTTTCCTTTTTCAGAAATCATCTTTTTTTAATTGCAGTTTCTGTCCCAATGGGTTGTCAGATTGGAGATATGAACCCTAATCTGCTCCCAGGAGTGCAGAAAGCCTGATAGTGCTAAGGTTGGTGGGGAGTGTGATTGATGCTAGGAGAATGGATGGCTCATCCATTGTTTTGCCATCATCTGGGAAGTACTTCCATATACATTTAAGGGCCCATGCTACTGTGGGGGGTGAAGAGCTCAAGGTATTCCATGCCCATTTAGCTCCCTCGTTCTAGGTTGAGGGGTCGATATTTTTCAAAGCAATAGAATTCAATGTACCCTTTTAGTTGACTAGTTACTCTTTATCCAGGATTTGTCTGAAATATGGCAAGTTAGAATTGTTTTATGTCTTTCTTCAAGAGGGGTTGGGGATGGCATGTTTCGTTTGCTCTGGGACACTTCCTTATAAATGAACACATTTATTACTTTTTCCATGTATTTGAAGAAAGAGAAGGAGGACTAGAGGTGGTGATGGAGAAGTTTAGATGGGAGGGTTATGTCACTTTTTAAGACAAAAGAGATGGGACCTCAGACAATTACAGATTCTGGCTTGGTCAGTTTGTCATATATGTTGATAATTTTATTTGTGTGATAAGATACCTTGAGCCTGGGTTTTGTGCTGTATGCCTTTTGAGGTGTTCGGACAGATCTGATTGAATGGGTTAATTGTGAACCAGAACATATGAAGGGCAGTAAACTCACTACCACTGTCACTGTTTCCACTATATATAAAACTTCACTCATTTTAAAACATGTACCTAGGTGCTATACGGCGAGTTAAAAGATATGGTGGAGGGCACCTAATTCATAATGCATTGTAAGCTAGTATAGCAGCTTGAATAATAACTTTTCTAGATTATGCGTCAAAAATGTTAAATTCTATTAAGGACACAGAGACGAGGATTATGCTTTCTCTTACTTTTACTGTTCCAAACAGCAACCAATCAAAAAACAGTAAAAACTAAAACATCAGTACTCATGATGCTCAATAATATTATCACATGGTTCAATAATAACCCAGAACCCTAACCTATATAAGTCATGACCCCAAAAGCCACTTCCTCTTTCTTTGCCATCTTCAGATAAGAAGCAGAACTCAGTAGAAATGCAACTCCTTACAGATTAAACTGCCCAAGATCAACCAAATCTGAAGTCCAGAACACCACAAACCAAGCTCAACAGGCACACACAGGCAAAAACTGACATCCATAGACCTGCCTTCTTCAGAAACAGGAGTCGATAGAACCAAACCATCAAGGTGTCTTCTGATCCGTTCCTAAAGGTGACAAAAAAAAAAATGGAAGGTAATATTTTTACCAAAATAACAGATACTCAATTCTCAAATATCAAATATCAAATGTCTGTGTACAATCCATAATTCAGGCTGGGCAAATCCCAAAACATTCAGAAGAATTAATCACAGAACATTCATGACCTAAAACCAAATACGATTCATCTAAAGTCATGAGAGGGATAATCCTCGCCTCCATGTCCTTAATAGAATTGAAAATTCTTGATGCGTAAGCTACAACCTTTTTTTATTCTATGTCAGGACCGGAGGCTCCGATTTTCCTAGTTTAAAGCTGCCCAGTTACCACAGTCGCTACATCAACCACCGGTTTGTGATAGAATTTTTGAAAAGTAGATTCTGAAGACCAATCCGCTGCTCTCATAGGCCCTCATTACAACCCTGACGGTCAAAGACCGTCAGGCCTGTTTAGTTAGAAGCACCGGCAACAGGCTGGCGGTGCTTCCCACGGAATTACGACCGCGGCGGACGTGCCGCGGTCGAACCGCCAGGACCGCCGGTTTCCCACCACTTTGGTCACTGCGGTTGTAATCCCCAAGGGCAGCGCTGCTTGCAGCGCTGCCCAGGGGATTACGAGTCCCCCTCCCGCCAGCCTTTTCATGGCGGTATGAACTGCCATGAAAAGGCTGGCGGAGAGGGGAGTCGCGTGGCCCCTGGGAGCCCCTGCACTGCCCATGCCACTGGCATGGGCAGTGCAGGGGCCCCCTGCCATGGCCCCATGGAGCTTTTCACTGTCTGCATAGCAGACAGTGAAAAGCGCAACGGGTGCAACTGCACCCGTCGCATCGCCGCAACACCGCCGGCTCCATTTGGAGCCGGCTCCTGTGTTGCGCCCAACATCCCCGCTGGGCCAACATCCCGCTTGCCGCCTGCCAACGTTGTAATGAGGGCCATAATGTCCTCCAGACAAGAGCCTAATGCATAGGTCTTGGAAGCCATTGCTCCCCTAGCTGAATGAGCCCCAAATTTAGTAGTGTCTATTCCCACTTCCCACTTCATTCATCAACCATCTCATCCATCTGGACAAAGTATCAGGTGACACTGATTTAAAAGGTTTCTGTAACAATATTAATAATTGACCCCTAGAAACTTGTCTGATATCGTCCGTAGCTGTTTCATAAGCTTTCAAACATTGAACTACACACAATTGTGGATTTTCAGGAAATATAGGATATGTTACCAACCTGCAATTAGTTTTCATTCTTCTAGTGATGTTAAACGTAACACCCTCCGGGGAGAAGACTCTCCCTGCTAAATCCAGTGCTCTAACATCCGACACATGTTTACAAGAGATGAGACAAAGTAACATACTTAGCTGAGATTTGCTTTCTGGAAAGAGAACGGTTAGATGGCCATTTGTCTATGAATCTCAAAACTATGTCCACATCCCAAAGGGAAGAATATCTAGGTTGAGGAGGAGACAACATGCAAATCCCTTTCATTACTATGCAAACTAATGGATGTTCCCCAACTGGCTCGACTTCAATCTGTTCATGACCAGCAGAAATGGCAGACCTGAAATTGTTGACTGTATGATAAGCTAAGCCTAAGCCTGAGCCCACAAGTTCTGCTAAGAAATTTACAATCATGTCAACGTTCGACCCCACGGGATCAATACCTTGCCCGTCACACCAACTATACCATCTCCACCAAGCTGAGGCATACCGTTTATGAGTGCCTGCTGTCTAGGCCTGTTTGAATAAACCTGCAGCTTGTTGCGAAAGGCCTGGGGAATTCCACCTTGAACTGAAACCATCCAAACAATAAACCATAGTTGTATTGACAGGACCAATGGATGTTGAAGGCCTTCTGGACTCATCAGAAGATTCTAATGAGGTGGAATGAGAAGAGGAGGAGCAGGCTAACAACAGAGCTACCGGGAACCAGGGCAGAGCTCTCTAAAGAGGGGTCAGGAACACAATCTCTGCCTTTTGTCGCCGAGCCTGCAACAGAACCCTGGGGATCATCATGAACGGAAGAAAGGTATACCCCCGAAACTGACTCCAATCCTGGAGAAAGGTATCTGTCGCCAGAGCCAAAGGATCTGGGTGCCAGCTGACAAATGTTGGTATCTGGAAATTGAGACGTGACACAAAAAGATGTGCGTCGCAAGGACCCAACTCCAAAAGAATTTGGTGAAAAAGATCCTGATCCAGCCTCCAATCGCTGGCGTCCCTCAAATACCTGGAGTTCCAGTTCGCTATGGTATTCTGAGACCCCGGCAGATAAACCACCATGACACTCAGTCAGTGGCTGAGACAATAATGCCAAAATTCCTTGGCTATCTCTTCTAGAATTCTGGATTTGTAACCCCCAGCTTGTTGACATATCCCACTGCCGAGATATTGTCCATCTTCAATAAAATACAACAATCCAACTTCGAGGGGATAGACTCTTCATGGCAAAAGAGCCTGCTAGGAGCTCCAAACAAGTTATGTGGAGACGTTGTTCCGATCTCAGCCAACGCCCCCCCCATCGCAATCGATCCGCATCGTGCTCCCCGGCCCCACTGACTGGCATCCGATTCATCACTACGTTTGGGTGAGATCCGAAAATGGCTCTGCTGTTCTAGGCTTCCATATGATCCAACCATCAGCAAATTTCCATCTTGACTTCCTCGGACAATGGAATCTGTTCCGAGTAAGCCAGGCCCTTCTGAAAGTGTTGAATATTTAACCTCTGAAGAGCACAATAGTGAAGTGGGGCAAGAAAGATGGCCTGAATGGAAGAGGACAGAAGTCCTACTATCCAGGCAATCGCTCTCAATGATACAGCCTGGTTGGCTAAAGCAGACCTCAACTCCCTCTTGATGTTGCAAATCTTTTGAGACAGGAGAATCATCTGGGATTGGACTGAATCTAGCTGGAACCCCAGAAAATCTTTCACCTGAGAAGGATTCAACAACGACTTCTGTACATTGATAATGAATCCCAGATCCTGTAAATGTTGAACAGTCCACGATAAATGACTCCGGAGAGTCTGTGCATCCTGTGCCATTAGCAAGATGTCATCCAGATACATTTTCAAACAAACCCCCTTTGCTCGAAGGGACTCCACCACTGGTCTCATCAGTTTGGTGAAGCACCAAGGAACTGACGACAGGCCGAAAGGGAGAGCCTTGAATTCTAGACACTGGGCTCTCCACAGAAATTGTGGCTATCTCCTTTGAGGAGGAAAAATGATAACTGAGAGGTCGGCGACCTTGAGGTCCAGATGGACCATCCAATCCCCCCTAACAAAATGTCTCTCAGCATGTGTATTCCTTCCATTTTGAAGTGTCTGTATAATATCCAGTGATTGAACTCTTTTAGGTTTAATATTAGACGATGACCTCCACCCTTTTTGTCTATGAAGAAAATAGGGCTGATGAGGCCTAAAGGGTGAGGGGAGGAAAAACGTACTGCTTTTTTGTCGAGAAGGGACTGAACCTCTAGATCTATAAAAGACTGATCTGCTAGCGAAAAATGCATTGGAGGTGGGGCCCGTGATTGTTTCGGAGTACTGAAGAACTCCAGCCTGAAGACTGACACTGTCTGAAGAACCCAAGGGTCCCCAGAAATCAGTTTCCAATTGTGTAGGAATAAGCCCACTCTTCCCATCAATATCACCTGAGAAGAAGGTATGACCATTACTGGAATATCCAACATCTTGGATCGCTCCTTGTTGTCCTTGCCTGGGAGCTCTGTGGAATCTGGAGCGTCCACCTCTGGAACGGGTGAAGTAAAATGTGGTCTCTGCAGATTCTCCATACCATCTTCCTCTACCTTTGGGGTAGTAGGCTTGAGGGCTTTCACGTGATCCTCGTCCTGGCATACACCCTCCGTAACGACCGGCTCTGAGCAAAAGGGCTTGTTTGAAAAACAAATTAAGGGAAATTTGTGCTTTTTCAAGAGAGTAGGTAAAGCAGAATTTTGATAATTCTTTGACGAGTGGTGCTCCAAAGAGCATCCCGTCCGCAGCAGGACTCACTTCTGAAGTTGCTAAATTGTTTACTTTGGGATCGATACACATCAGGAAGGTTGTTCTGCATTCAGAAGAAATAGCACAGTTAGTATTGCCTAGTTTGCAGAGGGATCTCTGTGCCCAGCCAATCAAGATATCAGTGTTCACCGCTGCGCCAGGCACGTTGGAGTGAAAAGCCAGTTCTAAAATCTTGGTTAGAGGACCTGATGTCCAAAAGTTTGTCTTGGCAGTTTCACCATGCCCTGTCTAAACCCTTCTTCTGGTCTTTAGAGAACGTCTTCATGAACATCACCATAGTGGGGGTCCACTTCTGGGATGTCAGCAACTTTACCCTCTAAGTCTGGCCTGGGGCATTCCGCTCGAAGGAGGACTCGGACCTCCTTATCGAAACTCTTGTACATACTTAGCCACTTCCGGAGGAGGGACCCAATTAGACGCCCTGGAGGGAATAATCTTAGTGGGGTCAAAACTGAGAACTTTAGGAGGTGAGACATGTTTCTTAGGCCTTTTACTGGAACCGGGAGTATCCGGGTCATCTGAGTCTGAGGTTGTGTCAGTATCAGAAGATGATGGAGAAAAAACAGCATATTTTTTGCTACTGTAGTTATGCTCGCTGGCTCTTTTGTGGTCTAGTCTTTCAAGGGAATGAGCCTGGGCATCTGAGGATGTAGAATCAGTGCTTTTCCCTTTGTCCTTAGGCTTAGAACTTTCCCCATGCACCGGGTTCTCCGGCACCTAACCCTGAGCATGAGCATAATCAAGCAACTAGCTGGAAATGTTCCTAATGCCCTCCCAAGGGCCTCGTTGACAGATTGTTGAACCCTACAATCAAGGGCCTTGACCAGATTAATTTTAAGATGGTCATTAATATCCTCAGGGCAATACTCTGACTCATCCTCATTCCATTGAGCCGTTCTCTTGACTGAGATAGGTATTCAAACAGTTGACTGCACAGGAGAGATCAAAGGGGGAGTGTAAGAACCCCTGCCAGGCTATTTTCTGATATGCCTATAAAATGTAGAGGGAGCAGCCTGGAATATGCACTCTAGGCAGTGCCTAATATATTTATACAACCCTGTGCTCTTAGCAACAGGATGTCAAGGGAGCAGAGAGGGAAAAAAGAGGGTCACTTCCTCTCAGTCGTGTCGCGGTGCAAAGGGACGGGTTATCCGAGAAATCTGAGGGAAAAGGCTGTCTTGTACATGTAACGCAACTCGAGAATGGAAATAGAAATAGGACTACGCGAAGGATGCAAAGGACGCGAAGGACATGAATTCTGCTCCCGCTCCACAGGCAGCAATACGGCCAGACAGCCAATATTGTATTCAGCGCTCAACGAGCGCTGCACATTATATATAGAAAAATGAACAGAATCGCTTTGCTAGTACCAAGACATGAAATACAATACTTAAACCAAGTGATAATAATAATGCTGTACTTATCTGGCTGCGGAGGAGCAAAGAAAGCGAAAGTGATTTTTGAGGTTATGGCTTATATGGGTTAGGGTCCTGGGTTATGATTGGACCATGTGATAATATTATTGAGCATCATGGATATTGATGTTTTTGTTTTTACTGTTTTTTGATTGGCTGCTGTTTGGAACAGTAAAAGAAAGAGAAAGCATAGTGAGAGCCTCCGGTCCTGACATAGAATTCACCTCCTCCCCGAGTGGATATTGCAATAACATCTAATGACTTCATGAGGGTTCACCCCGGCTCTCTATCTGGCCCTGCAATAGATGATGCCTGGACGATACATATGAACTCATTTTCAAGCGGTTAATACTGGAACTGCACTATTCTCTGGGTAGGATACTTGCATATTTTCGGTACAAGAACCATGCATCCCAATAATGCTGGACCAGGACAATCCAGCCGAATTATCACCTTTATGCATCCAACTAAAGAGAACATTTACCAGAAATCAAAGCCTACTTTTAAAAAGCCGCCTACATCATACAGATGGAAGAGGCCCGTTTACAGGGAAAGTATGAGAAATGGAATACAGCTTCTATGCATCCTTAAAAACAACAATCACCACTTTTCCTTTTTTATCGGGAGGTTCCCACTTCACTAAGAAAGAAATGTTGCTCTCTCACAATTTTCTCGCGTTTACACTTTCTAAAATATTACTCACTGTGAACCTTTACCGTTGTCACACTCACCTCCAATCCAGCCTTAACTCTTCCTTGAAGCTTTCTCTTTTCTTCTATGTTGTGTTCCTAGGGTAACATTATGATGAGGCATTGGGATACCATGAATATAATAATCGAACCGACACTACATTTTGTTACCTCATAAATTCTCTTTCTCATTTCTTCGAACTAACTGGTGGCTCCGATATTTGTACCCCATAAACATTTAAAGCTGCCCATGACGGGATAAGCATTACACAAACAGCAAAGGTTTCATACGTTTCCCTCCTTTCCTCTCATCTAGAGTATTTGCAGTCTTTTATTATCGTGTGCCCTTTTTCACAGACGTGTCCTTTTTTCCATGTCCTGTGCCCCCTGGATGCTTTGAAAGAGGCCGTAATAAAGCATAATCCCTACACCTTTTTAAAGTAACCTTTTTAAAGTGGTATTTTTTAGAACGTTGACAGCTCTTTTGAGAATAACACGATGTACAAGAATCCAACATGACGTGACATTGTGGTACTTATATGATTCAGTGTTGGTCCTAATTATGCTATGCTTTAAAGACTATTTGATTTCTATGCGTTTATACGGCATTTGCTTAGTTAGATGCACACCTGTCTTTACCGTAGAAAACATGGAACCATTTTGTTATTTCTGTACTGCAAGAGCCATTTGAAATGAAAGAAACACCCCCAAAATCAGTCTATGTGCCAGTATCACGGTGGTTCCCGAGTCCAATAATAAGAGCCATTAAAAAGGAAGAACAGGCCACCCGGCGGCATATTTCTAATGGTGGAATTCAAGTTCATAAAAAGGTTGCTATGCAATGAGAAAACGCAGTCATCTCAGAATTCAATGAGCGATATAATGCAAATGCAAGAAAAGCTGTAAATAACATTTACTCATCTATTATCCAATCCCATTTCTGAATTGAGAAATATAAGCACTGGCTCCATATGGGAAATTATTTGCATTAAATAACCGGAGGTGGGATCCGCGGTATACTTTGTTATGGTTTTGTTGAGAGACTGTGCATCTATACTAGAAAATACTTCAAAATAACACATCAGTATTAATCATTATGCTATTCCATGATTTGAGCATATTTCCGAACCTCAAGCACAGCAGCAAAACATACTAGGTAAAGCCAACACCTCAAGCAACTATCTTCAAGCCAGGCATAGGCAGAGTAGCTAGTACTTGTCCATAATGAATGCCCTTTGGGGCCTTTATAGGGCTAATAAAGTATGATATAAGTTCTACAGTGCAGTTGTACATAATATTCATTGTAACTGTGTTTGGAACACGATTTACCAAGATGTTTATTTGTTACGTTTTTTCAAGCACATTTCTCCAATTAGTGTAGAGGAGAAGAACTAAATGGGGTTTGTAGCAGATTTGATTGCCACTCAAACTGTGCTGTCAGACACTCATTCCAAAATGTAGAATCCTAACACCCCACTATCGCTCTTCATGAAATAGCAGGCATTTTGGCTTTGGCTGTCTTGTCTCTAAAGAGAAGAAGTAAGGAAGATATTCATTTGCCAGGGCCATGTCACCAACATAATTCAGCAGCGGATGAGGGCTGAGCAAAGATGAATAGAGCATCCAAGTCATAGGAGGATGAATGCTAGTGAGAAATCAAGTTTGTGTGCTGCTCTCTATGGTTTTGCAGTTATTTCCGAGAGTGTAGGAGGAAGGCAGGCTCAAGCTATGGTGTTTATCATCACCGTTCCCAAAGTCGCAGCCCAGAAAACAATATAACTTCAAACAAAAGAGATAAGGCATATTTTTGCAGGGTTCATATAAGCTTTCTTTGATGGTATTGCCACTTCTCATTTCTAACAGTATTTTGGAAGAAATGAGCCATGAAGAGATAGAAAGCAGAACCAGCTGCAGCTCACAATTCTGATGCTTACCTTGCCTCATGCACTGTGACCCCTGTACTGCTGATGGCTGTTCCACTACTGTGGCTTGCTGTCTTTGAGTGCCCATGGGCTTAGCATCTATGATGATTACACTGCCAGGGCCAGCGGAAGATCCCTGTGTTTCTCCTTTTCTGAACACTTAAGGAATCCATTTTGTTTAGGAATTCCCTGGCCTGTGCTGGATACACAATAATACCTCCAATTGAGTGGGCAGGTTTGGTGAGGGCAACTCGCCCACATAAGGAGCAAAACCAATGAAGCCTTCGTTTCATAACTTTACAAGTGTGCAAATAGAAAGTCAATCATACATGTAATTGTATGCAGTAGAATATAAGAAGACATACTTGGTCATTAATTGCTAAATTTGTGAATTTGGCTTATTTGTCCTCTCTTGGTATCGCACCAGCCTTCACAGTTATCAACGAGGTTCTCTCCCTTCCTTGATACTGCGTGATGCTCCTTATCACAAAATGTTAACGTTTGTTTACTAGGAAAAAGTCAAGGGTGGGTCCAATTTTGACCCGGAACCACAATGTTAATATTTTTTTTCTAAATTATAAAAGCTGTGCTGTTGTTTTGAATGTCTCAATTTATTACATGCATTTTACCTGGTCCTTGCAGATTGTAAGGTGCTTATCTGTTTGCAGGACTACAGACGCCCAGCATCTTTACAGCAGCACATCAGGCATGCCATTAAGGCTCAAATTTAAGAAGGCCTTGAACCACATTGGCTTAATTGTTTGACAATAATGTGGCGTTAGGCTTGCAGAACCGCACAACCATATCTACAAAGTGGCGCAATGCATGCATTGTGCCACTTTGCAACCCTTTGTGCCACATTATGCATGCCCCATGCATAATGTATGGAAAGGGGGCATTCCAGAGAAAGGAGGCCCACAAAAATGGCACAATGAAATCTACAAGATCTTAGTGTGCCATTTTTGCCATCATTTTTAATGCCTGCTGAAAGTTAAAAGGACGTGCTCATTGTAATCAATAGGCCTCCTTGCACTTTGCTCCACTAGCGTCAACACTTTTGATGCTAGTGGAGCTAAACACTACAATAGTGTCAAAAATGTGGATGATTGTTTCTAATACCGCCCTGTACTTTTTTGCTTCTGACTCCCTGTTTTGGGATCCTGTGCTGTAGTTCGTTTTTGCTGGTTTTAATACCCTGGGCACTTTACCACTGCTAACCAGTGTTAAAGTGCAAATGCTCTCTGTCTAAAAGATATTGGTAATTGGCTTTCCGTAATTGGCACATTTGATTTACTGGTAAGTACCTAGTACACTATGTGTGCCCAGGGCCTGTAAATCAAATGCTACTAGTGAGCTTGCAGCACTGATTGTGCCACCCACATGTGTAGCCCTATAAACATGTCTCAGACACTACCAATTCGACTTGGCAAGTGTACCCTCCTGCCAGGCCCAAACATTCCTTTTTACTACATGTAAGGGACCCCTAAGATAGGCCCTAGGTAGCCCCATGGGCACGATGCAGTATATTTAAAAGGTAGAAAGGTAAAAGGTAGGACATGTACTGGTCTGTTTTACATGTCCTGATAGTGAAATACTGCCAACTTCATTTTTCACTATTGCAAGGCCTATCTCTCCCATAGGTTATCATGGGGATTGCCTTTAAATATCTTGTAAGTGTAGTTTCCCATTGGGAGCAGATTTCCCATTGGGAGCAGATAGAGATCTGGAGTTTGGGGTCTCTGAACTCACAATTTAAAAAATAAATCTTTTGGTGAAATGTATTTTATATTGTCTGTTTGAAAATGCCACTTTTAGAAAGTGGGCATTTTCTTGCTTAACCATTCTGTGCCTCTGCCTGGCTGCTGAATACACGTCAGGGTCAGACTGACATTTGGGCTGTATGTAAATTCACTCTAGACAGTGGCACAAAGGGAGCTGAGGTGTGTCCTCCATATCTTGACGAGTCTTCTTGAGCTAGAGTGGGAGGGAGGGGTTGTCACCTGCACTTGAAAGGGCTGTGCCTGCCCTCACACAATACAGACTCCAACCCCCTAGAGTGTGATCTGAGTCAGGGCAACAAAGGGGCAGGGTCTTGTGCACTACAAAGACTTCCCTTTGAAGATTACCTACTTCAAAGGCAAAGAAAAGTATAAGTATCGGACTGCTGACCCCACAATTTCAGATTACTTCTGGATCAAGAGGAACCTTTGCCAAGGAGAAGAGCTTGATGCTTGAGGAGGACCTGACACTCTGCCTGTTGCTTTGCTGTGCTGGCCTGCTGCTTCTGCCTTAAGAGGGAAAGGACTGCACTTTGCTTTCTGAAATCCTGCTTGTGAAGTTTCTCCAAAGTCTTGGACTGAGCTTGCCTCCTCTTAAGTAGTCTCAGGGATATCAAAGACTTCACCTGCCAGCACCTGGGTACTCCTGCTGAGAACCCTTGCTTGCCAAGTGCTGCCAATCCAGTTCCTGGGCCCTTGGAATTGAGTTCTGGTGAGAAACAAGAAGATCCAGCCACACCGACTCTTAATGACACCAGAACCAGCGCCGCTGCACAACTCTGTGCTGCTACCTGCAACACCCCGCTGGAGTGCAAAAACCCCAGTCAACACTGCAGGCCTGACACAGCTGCAGCCTCGCTGAAGTCCAGCGACTCTATGAGTCCAGATTGCTGTTTTACTGACATCCGTGACACCTGACGCCGCCACAGCACCTGGAGCACAGTGGCATGTCTGCGACCCCGAAAGTTCACCCATCGCAGCTTGACCTGCCAGATTCATCGAGTCTGCCGGATTGTCAGGAATAGACACCTTGCACCAATGCTGCATCACCTCCTCTGCTCTGCATTAAGGAACTGACCATATACCTGATTCAGCAAATCTCACCTCTTCCACTCCGTGCACTGGCTTGTTTTCTTCATTACCAAAGCTACTGTACCTGGTGATTCATGCAACTCTGTGACTGGGGCTGCCCTCCCTATGAGTGGCGTAGGACTGTTGGGAATGACTCTGTCAACAAAGTTGTGATAGCCCATGTTAGCGCTTTTGTGTTTTTGAGCGCTAATTTGAAGTTTAATCTTTGAAAATGTTTATTTTTGCTTGTGTGTGTTGGATTCTTGTCATTCTGGTCTTGTTTTACTCAGATAAATATTGGCTATTTTTCTAAACTTGTGTTGAGTGCTTTTGTGGTGTTTTCACTGTGTTACTGTGTGTGGTGATATGAATACATTGCCTCTGAGATAAGCCTGACTAATTGTGCCACGCTACCAAGGGGGTGAGTGGGGGTTATCCTAGGTGGGTATCTCCCTTATCCTGGTTAGAGTGAGGGTCCTTGCTTGGAAAGAGTGCAAACTGACTGCCAACCAGAGACTCCATTTCTAACACTGGTGATCAGCGGTGAGGATAGAACTTGTATACTTGACATACAGGGATTGGTGTACACTAGTGTTTTATGGCAGACCATTACATAACCACATACTGTTTTTTTCTTGGATTTTTACTTTTTCCTTCTTTGGATTTCCCTTGCCTTCTGAAACTCTTCACATTGGTGGAGCCTTACTCACAATCATGTCTCTGTCTGGTGAGCCATCAGTTGGAGCTGCAGAAGTAGTTTTTGAGCAGGAGAGGTTGGAGACCTATACAGTGCCTCAGTGCAAAAAGCTCTGCAGGCAGGTCAAATGTCCTATTAAAAACCTCACTAAAGAGGGTGAGCTGCAAAAGGTACACTAAGGAGGATGACAACCACAGGTGGTTTCATGGCTGTGAGGCAGCTCTCCACATGCATGGGATTCCTGAGAGATATTGGGGGCGGGCTTGTGGAACTATTTCACAGCAGAAGGAAGGGACACCTTATTAGCACTAGAGACAGCTAGTGAGCTCATCTAATCTAACATGAAGGATACCCTCATCACTAGGTATGGCGTGACACCAGAAATATACAGGAAGAAGTTGAGGGAGAGTGAAAAACGTATTTCCCTGACCTGGCTTGAATGTGTGGATTCAAATTTGGGGCACTGTATGGTTGGGTGAAGGGCAGTGAGGTAACAGATTATCAGGGGTTGTACAATTTGTTTGTATGGGAGCACTTGTCTAGTCTGTGTTTTCCAGAGCTGTGAGCTTGCTCGGAAGGCAGAATGTTGGGTGATTACCAGGGTCCACAAGACGTTGTATGGGGGAAACTCTGCCAAGGGTGGGAAGGGTCCCAATAAAGAAGGAGTGGGGGCAAGGATAAAAGTAAGGAGTTCTCCAAGGGGCCTCAAACTATTTCCCAGAGTAAAGATTCCCAGCCCCCTGTTGAGAAGAAGAGTTGGTTCCCTTTAGATACGCCTGCAGGGAAAGGACCCATCAAGTGCTTTGCCTGTGGTCAGGAAGGGCACATCAGTGTTGGGACTGCAAACCCAGATATGCCCCAGTAAAAAACATCTGAGTTGATCATTTACCTTTGCAGGGACCAATGCTTGTTTACATAGACCAATGCTTGTTTGCAGAGACCAATGCTTGTTGGAACTAATACTTGTTAGAGACCAATGCTTGTTTGAGAACACGTGTTGCACAAGCCTCCAGCATCCCTATGACTCAGACTGGGTGTGGCTCCCTATGACTCAGACTTTGTGTGGCTGGATGCAGTACGTATTTAAACCAAACCCGGCCTGAGTGAATTGCTTGCTGTAAAGCTAATCGGCTGCAGAGAAGGAATCTCTCCTCCTTTACTTTTGATCTTCACATTCTGTTCTGTCCAGCATCTTGGAGGCCGCTTCTGGAAGAAGAAGAGACCAAGGGAATTATTTCTCAAAAAAGTCATTAATGTGCTGTGCTCAATTTAAGAACATTTATTGGTAAAACTTGATGCTTGCTGACTTGAAACTTAATAAGCGAATGTTCCATGATGCAATCTGCCTAAAAGGGGACATCTTTGGGTTTTAAGGTCATTGGGATGTTTGCCCCTTGTCAAGCTATAACGCTTATTGTAGTTGCTTGCATTATAACATAGAAAGGAGGTTCTATTGAGCAATTATTTTGAAAAATATGGCCCTCATTATGACCCTGGTGGACGGTGCAATGATGGCGGTAGGACCGCAAACAGGCCGGCGGTCATTACCGCCCTATTATGACATTGGCGGTTTGGCAAATGCCAAACTGCCAATGTACCGCACCGTCCACCACAGCGGTAACGACCGCCAGGGTGGAGACAATGGTCTCCAGTCCGGCGGCCGTCACTAGTCCGCCGGCGGTATCATGACCCTGAATACTGCCATGGATTTAGTGGAGTTTTGAACCGCCATGAAATTCATGGCAGTAGGCACTATCAGTGCCAGGGAATTAGTTACCTGGCACTGATTGGGGTCTCCCCCTCTCCCTCCCCTGAGTCCACCCACAACACCCAGGACCCCCCTACCACCCTCAAAGGTAGTAGGACCCCACCCCTGCCCTCCGACCCCCATAGACCCCCAAACATACCCCCCACCCCCTCATGCACGCTCATACCACTCACAAACATACATGCGCACATACATGCACACATACACACATTGAACATTTCCCCTACACACATCACACCCCGCATGCATACACACACTCACACACCGCCTCTAAACACTCACACTCACACCCCCATGCATGCACACACCACAAAACACCCCCCCACCCTCCTCCCCTGACGGACGATCACCTTACCTGTTTCGGTGGTCCTCCGGGAGGGAACAAGATCCATGGGGGCTGCTCTGCCGCCAGCACCCCTTCACCAGAACACCGCCACGCCGAATACTGGGACGTAATTCGGTGGGCGGTGTTCTAAAGACATGGCAGTGGCGGTGGAGCAGCCTCCACTACATCGCCAACCGCCAGTATGGCTCCTGGCGGCTCTCCATCCAAAAAAGGGCGGAGGGTCACCAGCACTCATAATATGGTTGGCGGAAGACCACCAACACTGGCGGTCTTCGGCCAGGTGGAACCTCGGCGGTCTTAGGAAAAGACTGCTGAGGTTGAAATGAGTGCCTATATTTTGTGAATACGTTTATTCTTGCTGAGTTTAATGTGGCATTATGTTTGTTGTTGGCAATACGATGTACTGTGAATACGGTTATTATCACTGAGTTCAAAGTGGCATTTGCATTATTTCAAATTGTTGCTGGTGATGCGGAACATTCTGTGTTTGGTGCTTAAACGAAGTTGAAGTTTATCTTTGTCATGCTCAAAATTACACTGTGATGTAACAGTGATAAGCCGGTTGTTAATACTGTTGAACGCTGTTGATTAACCCTATGTTTTCATGGTAATACAATGTGAACTGTAATCCTTGATATTAACCCTATGTTTTCAGTCTGATTTAAACACTGAATTGTGTTCCTTGCAATACTAGCACAGTACAATGATTAACCCTAGAATATCTGGAGAATCTAATTCCCTGAGAGTTTGTTCCTATTATTGTTGCCTATGTAAATGTCTATGAGTTGAGTGATTCAGCATCTTGGGAAATTTTATCAAGGTGAAACTCACAAGATATCCACTGAATGTCAAGGAACATCTAGGTAGGCTTAATTGAGGTGACGAGGGACTAATCTGGGATCACAGTGGGAGTGGTTATAGACAGTACTGGAAGTTCAAGGCTCTTATTTAATTGCAGGTAATTCACATTCTTTCAGAAAATTCCTAGAGAGAGGGAGAGCCATCAAAAGCAGGAAAGGGGACCCCAACAGGTACATCTAGCTTGCACATCATAGTTTAACAGTAGAGTACACATGGTTTATGAAATATTAGTTATTTGACTGATGTGTAATTTATCATAGGAAAGACAGGCTCTTCAAGAACCATCACTAGGCATCCGTACCCAGCCCTGCAACTCCAGTGCCTCTCTCCTTCTCTCATCCATCACCTTTCCCCGGGATGTTGCGGTGCCGATCATGTGCATTTAAGTGGGTGGCACGCAACGTTTAGGTGGAATTGAGAACAAGCACCTTGGTAAACATTGTGTCTTCGTGGGACAAACAGGTTAGTGCTTGACAATCAGAGGGAGCCCCAAGTGTCCTAAGTGGGCACATCCCCCCACCGGTTGACAGTCACTTGGGGTGGCCAGTGTAGTGCTTGAGGAGGAGTTGGCCCCAGTTAGTGGAGGGGAGCCAGATGAATTAACCTTAGTCTTTCTGCGTGAGGTAGTCCAGAGAACCCTCATACCTGATAATACCAGGAAGTACAGCCAGTGAGTGACCATCAATGGGAAGTGAGAGGAGGCTCTTAGAGACACAAGAGCCATTATGACAACAGTTTGCTGGTGTCACAAGAGCAGGTAACCCCTGATGTGGTCCACCAAGTAGTAGCAGTAGACAACAGTGAGTGCCAATGCTTGGTAGCTCAGGTTCCTTTTGAATGGGGAGGGACTCAGGTTCCTTGAGGGTAGGTGTGAGTCCATTCATGCCTGTTGACTGTCTGCTAGAGAATGACCTAGAGCATACTGCCTGGAAGGAGGTAGTGCTCAGGTCCCATTTGGAAATGGGAATGGCCGGAGTGGGCATGTATGACCACAAGGTCCATGGCCACCAGAGAGGATAATCAAGAGGACTTAGAGCCTGAAACAGTGGCCCAGGGGCCTGCCAGGAAAGGAAGGTGCAAGGGGTGAGGGAAACCCACTCCAGAGATTCTTACGGTTGAGGAGGAAGCTGAACCTCAGGGGGATGCCCTGGAATCTACAGGGGAAGAAGTGGCTTAACTGGGGGACTTGCTTGAAGCTGACCCTTCGGCAGCAGGAAGGTGGTCCCACAAGGGAGAGTTCTGCGCAGCACAGAAAGCATGTCCACCCTTGAGGGACTTTGGAAACAGGTGGAAGGCCCAGGCAGCTGATGACACCTCTAGATCTCACCTGGCTTACTGGGAGAATGATCTCCTGTGTAGTGAGCATAAGGTTGCTGAGCCTGGGGAGCCTGTGTGCTGGTGGTACCCCAGTGTTTCAAAGCCTTCCTACTGGGTCTGGCTCATGATGAGCCACTGGCAGGTCATCTGGGGCAGGGCAAGACCTTTGTCAGGTTTGCCACCCACTTTTATTGGCCTCAAATGTGGAAGAACTCTGATGCATTCTGCTGGACTTGTCAGACCTGCCAGTTGAGTGGCAAATCTGCGAAGAGGTGCATGGCTCCTCTTCAACCTTTCCTGTTGTGAGCACCCGTTTTGAGCGGGTGGGCATTGACATTGTGGGGCCTCTGGATCCCAAGACAGCTATGGGCAAGAGGTTTATCTTGGTCTTGATGGACCATGGCACCCGGTACCCGGAAGTTATCCCCCTGAGGACAGTGACTGCACCTAGAGAGGCCACGGCACTGATACAGATCTTTACCTGTGTGGGTTTTCCCAAGAAGGTGGTATCTGACATGGGTACCAATTTCATGTTGATGTACATGAAGGCCATGTGGAAGCTGTGTTGTGTAACATACAAGTTCACCACCCCTTACCACCCACAAGGCAATGGGTTGGTTGAGAGATTCAACCATACCCTGTAGGGCATGATTATGGGGCTCTCTGAACCCATGAGGCTTCAGAGGGACGTCTTGTTACCATGCATGTTGTTTGCTTCCAGGGAGGTACCACAGAAGGTGATTGGCTTCAGCCTCCTTGAGCTTCTGTAGGGGCACCCATGAGAGCACCTCTCAGTTTGGTAAAGGAGGGCAGGGAGCAAGCTCCCAAGAAGCCCCCCCGGGATGTATTCAGTTACATTCTAGCCTTCAGGAACCAGACATCCCGCTTCTTGACACTTGCGCAAAATAATCTGGAAGCTAGCCAGGAAGACATGAAACGCTAGTATGACCAGAATACCACACTGGTTGATTTTCAGCCTGGCCAGAATGTGTGAGTGATGGCCCCAGTAGAGCCCCATGCTCTCCAAGACCATTGGTCTGGGCCATTTGAGGTGAAGGATGCAAACGTAGTGGCACCTACTTGGTGGACATGCAGACTCCAAGAAACCCTTTAAGAGTGTTACACGTGAACCCCCTCAACCACACTTTGGGAGGTCTGAGTTGACCATGCTCTTGGTCACAGTTGATGGGGTGGAAGAGGAGAGCGAACCTCACCCAGACCTCCTGTCTACCAAAGAGCAGGATTGGGTCAGTGGAGGGTGTGAACCTCTCCCCTACTCTGACCCTAGAACAGTATAGGGACTGTCGCCAGTTACAGCGTCAGTTTGCCTCACTGTTCTCACTCACCCCTGGGGTCACCTATTGGTGCACCGATGATATTGACACTGGGGACAGTCTGCCTCTCAAGCACAAGCATTACAGGGTGGCTGACAGGGTGAGAGACAGCAAAAGGAGGAAGTATCTAAGATGCTGGAGTTAGGGGAGATTGAGCACTCCAACAGCCCTTGCTTTAGTCCTGCGGTTCTGGGCCCCAAGGCTGCTCCACCTGGTGTCACACCTGAATTTAGGTTCTGTGTTGACTACTGGGGGCTCAATACTATCACCAAGACTGATGCACACCCCATCCCCAGAGCTGCCAAGTTCCTTTCTTTGTTTGATCTGATGTCTGGGTACTGGCAGACTGCCTTAACCGAGGGGGCAAAAGGGAGGTCTGCACTCTCAATGCCAGAGGAGCACTATCAGTTTTATGTCATGCCCTTTGTGTTGAAGAACACCCCTGCCACATTCCAGAGGCTTGTCAACCAGGTCCTAGCTGGGTTGGAGAACTTCAGTGCCGCCAACCTAGACAACATTGCTGTCTTCAGCTCCAGCTGGGAGGACCACTTGCACTACCTCCAGGAGGTGTTGAAAGCCCTGCAGAGTGCAGGCCTCACTATTAAGGCCAGTAAGTGCCAAAAAGGGCAGGGGTCTGTGGTGTACTTAGGACACCTAGTAGGGAGTGGCCAAGTGGCAGAGCTACAGGCAAAACTTTACACCATTCTGGCTTGGACACCCCCCTAGACCCGGACTGAGGTGAAGGCCTTCTTAGGACACACCAGATATTACAGGAAATTTGTCAAGTGGTATTGCACCATTGTTGCTCCTTTGAGAGAGCTTATTTCCAAGAAGCAGCCACATCAGGTGATCTGGAAAGAGGTGTGCCAGACTGCTTTTGACACCCTGAAGGAGGCCAGGCGTACATCACCCATGCTCAAGGCTCCTGACTTTTCCAAAGAGTTTGTGGTACAGACAGATGCTTCAGAGCATGGTGTGGGAGCTGTGCTCTCACAGCTGAACAAAGAGGGCCTAGATCATCATGTAGCCTTCATCAGTAGGAGGTTGCTTCCCAGGGAACAGAAGTGGAGTGCAATAGAAATGGAAGCTTTTGCTGTTGTCTGGGCACTGAAGAAGCTAAGACCCTACTTGTTTGGGACTTACTTCTGGGTTCAGCCAGACCAAAAGCCCTTTAGATGGCTAATGCAGATGAGGGATGAGAATCCTAAAATGTTGAGGTGGTCCATTTCCCTACAGAGAATGCACTTTATGGTGGATCACCAACCTGGAACAGATTACGCCAACGCTGATAGTCTTACCAGATTTTTCTGCCTTAGTGCTGGGAACTCCCAAGAGGTTGGGTAGTTCTCCCCACTTTCAGCTGGAGGGGACACGTGTTAGACCTGGCAGCTCTTGGTGTGGTTTCTCTATACATTTTAGCTTCCGACCCCCTGCTTTTGGACCCTGTGCTGTAGTTCGTTTTTGCTGGTTTTAATATTCTAGGCACTTTACTGCTGCTAACCAGTGCTAAAGTACAAGTGCTCTGTATCTAAAAGGCATTGGTAATTGGTTTTCTATAATTGGCACATTTGATTTACTGGTAGGCCCCTAGTAAAGTGCACTATGTGTGCCCAGGGACTGTAAATCAAATGCTATTAGTGGACCTGCAGCACTGATTGTGCCATCCACATGAGTAGCCCTGTAAACATGTCTCAGACCTGCCACTGCAGTGTCTATGTGTGCAGTTGTGCACTGCCAATTTGCCCTGGCAAGTGTACCCACTTGCCAGGCCCAAGCATTCCTTTTTACTACATGTAAGTCACCCCTAAGGTAGGCCCTAGGTAGCTCCATGGGCAGAGTGGGGTGTATTTAAAAGGTAGGGCATGTACGGTTGTGTTTAACATGTCCTGATATTGAAATACTGCCAAATTCGTTTTTCATTATTGCAAGGTCTAACTCTCCCATAGGTTAACATGGTTGCCTTTATATATCTTTGAAGTGCAGTTCCTTATTGGGAGCAGATAGAGATTTGGAGTTTGGGGTCTCTGAACTCACAATTTAAAAAATACTTCTTTGAGTGCAATTGGCTTTTATATTGTCTGTTTGAAACTGCCACTTTTACAAAGTGGGCATTTTCTTGCTTAACCATTCTGTGCCTCTGCTTGGCTGCTGAATACACTTCTGGATCAGACTGACAGTTGGGCTGTTTGTGTATTCACTCTAGACAGTGACACAAAGGGAGCGGAGGTGTGTCCTGCATATCCTGATGAGTATTCTTGAGCTACAGTAGGAAGGAGGGGCTTTCACCTGCACTTGAAAGGGCTATGCCTGCCCACACACTATACAGACTCTAACCCCCTAGAGTGTGTCTGGGGAAGGGCAAGGAAGAGGCAGGGTCTTGTGCACTACAAAGACTTCCCTTTGAAGTTTGCCTACTTCAGAGACGGAAATGAGTAGAAGAATTGTACTGCTGACCCCACAATTTCAGATTACTTGTGGATCAAGAGGAACCTCTGCCAAGGAGAAGAGCTTGATGCATCAGGAGGACCTGACACTCTGCCTGTTGCTTTGCTGTGCTGGCCTGCTGCTGCTGCTTCCTCCTTAAGAGGGAAAGGACCGGACTTTGCTTTCTGAAATCCTGCTTGTGAAGTTTCTCAAAGGGCTTGGACTGAGCTTGCCTCCTGTTAAGAAGTCTCAGGGACATCAAAGATTTCACCTGCCAGCACCTGAGAACTCCTGCTGAGGACCCTGACTTGCTAAGTGATGCCAATCCAGTTCCTGGGCCCTTGGAAGTGAGTTCTGGTGAGAAACAAGAAGATCCAGGCACACCGACTCCGGATGACTCCAGAACCAGCGCCGCTGCATAAGTCTGCGCTGCTGGCTACAACACAAAGCCATGGTCCCCATTGGAATGCGACGACCCCGCAGCCTGCCTACGCCTCACTGAAGTTCCGCGACTCCATAAGTCCTGAGTGGGGTGTCACCAATGTCCGTGACACCCAACACCACAGTGGTGCCTGGATCCCCCTGGCATGACCGTTACACTGAGAGGTTGCCCATCGCATTCTTGACGTCCCAGATTCATCAACCCTGCTGGATTGTCAGGAACCAATGCCTAGCACCGACGCCGCATCATCTCCCTTGCTCTGCAGTAAGGACCCGATGCAGCACTGGATACAGCGACGCCTCACCTCCCCGACTCTGTGCACCAGCTTGTTTTCTTTGTAATCAAAGGTACTGTACCTGGGGGTCCATATTACTCTGTGACCAGTGCTGTCCTACCAGCGAGTGGTGTCAGATTGTTGGGAACGACTCCGTCAACAACGTTGTGATAGCCCAAGTTGGCGATATTGTGTTTCTAAGCACTATATTGAAGTTTCATCTTTGAAAATTCGAATCTTTGCTTGTGTATGTTGGATTTATGTCACTCTGGTCTTGTTTTACTCAGATAAATATTAGCTATTTATCTAAACTGGTGTTGAGTGCTTTCACTGTGTTACTATGTATGTTGGTACAAATACTTTACACATTGCCTCCGAGACAAGCCTGATTGCTTGTGCCAAGCTACAAATGGGGTATGCAGGGTTTATCTTAGTTGGTTATTTCCCTTACCCTGACTAGAGGGAGGGCCCCTGCTTGGACAGAGTGCAAACTGACTGCCAGCCAGAGGCCCCATTTCTAACAAAGTACATCATTAACTGCACCAAAGCATATAATTAAATAGTGAAATAATCCATGTAGCAGGTCAGTCTCCAAGACGGTAACAAAACAGCCTCAAGGCGGGACAAACATAAAGCATTTACCTAAGAAACCAAAGGAATTTTGAAAGGCAGGCCAAGGAATGAATGAAAGTGATGGGTGTGTAATGGGCATGGTGAAAGCCCACTGAAGTAGATTACAACATGTTGAGAGACAGCACATACCCACTGCCTAGGTTAGACCTGACAAAGGCAAAGAGAGCATCTACAAGTTATGTATAGACCTTGTTAATATGACTCTGGAACAGGTATTGGCAGTGTACTCTCCTGATGAACATGCAATTTTTGACAATGTACAATTCACTCATCAGAAACCAAAGTGAAGACACAAATATGCCTTCACTGAATACAATTGCGCCAGTTCAGCTCTTCTGTGCAAATGGTTTCTTCCAAGAACCAGTTGCAATGGTGACAGGAATTCTTTTGGATTTTAAATGAAGTAATTGAAGATCTGCTGTGTGAAATGGCCTAATGCAGTGGTTCGCAATTCCTTCCAATCCATGACTCCCTTGGCTTTTGGCCGAGGCTCCTATTACCTTATTTTTATTGGCAGGGTTGGGGGGCAGTGGTGCGATGTAAGCCTGGTTTCTGTAGTTCTTCCATTTAAATCCCTGAAAATAATTAGGATGAAGGTATGGAGAATATTGCGTGCAATCCAGGATATGTCTATTCTCTCTTTTCGCAGTATTTGTGCACCCTCGGGCCATGCAGTGACTGCATCTGTTTGCTGTTTGTGCACGCTCAGCCTGGAGCTGGACACATCCAGCCAAAGCCAACCATGGCACTGGAGTGCCATGCCGCACAGATTAAGAACCACTGGGTCATGAGCACATACCACACATTAACCATGTGAACTAACAGGCGATCAGTTAATGTGTAACTACCAATACTGTAGGTCAAAAAATGGATTTCATTGATCTGTTTTGCAAATGGTATCTGGTCTCATACGAGGGCCAAACTGATAACACATGCAGAGAGATAAAAATACAGGAGTTTACTCCTTTCTCAGCAAGCTAAAGGACCCTGGGATAATTAATATAGTTGAATTGACTTCTAAAGAGCATCCACAATATTCCGAAAGCAAATTTGGACAACAGTTGCAGTATGACTGCTAAGATATCATATAACAACTTGTTAAGCACTCCAGAACTCTTATGTAGGCTTTTGCATTACATTCCAGATTACAGGTATTTAGATACAAGGTGCAAAACAAAGAACCCCATGTAATATAAAAACTGTGGCACCATTAGTTATACCCAAGTAGAAAACACAAGCAATTGCAAAGCTAACAGGACTGGCGTTAAAGTGCCAAAGGTTTTTATAAAGTCTGTTCACATTAGCTGCATGCACCTATGTTCTTTTGTTTTTTACTGTGGTAATGGGAGGGGAGCAGCAAAATGGATTTTCTTCTGCATATAATAGATATGGGAGATAAACTGAATATGACAAACCGTGTGATGATTCAAGGTAGTTTCCAGATGTAAACTAGCCCATTACGCACTCCAGTATAAATACTTCAGAGGAAGCGGAATGATTTCCTGTAGCCTGTAATGAGCGGGAAAACCTCTGGGTGGCTTTAAAGTCAATTCCATGCCAATCCAAAATATAGTGTACATCAATACGTAAGCAGATGGCTATGTGCGCCATCAAACTATGTATGTATTTTCCAGTGAACGTGGATGCTGTGCAGTTCTGCCAAATGGTCACCCACTACAAAAAACTGAAGAGAAGTATGGATGGTTTACAATAGGAAACAAATATCACATGTGTATACCTATGCAGTTACAAGGCATTTTCCAGTAAAAGATTGCAGGTGTCGGTGCCTCGTTAAAGCCAGTTCTACCGGTTTGCAGCCATGAGCATCGGAATGATTCTTTCCTCAAGTGTGTGGGTGACGATCCCAAACACAGAATCTCTGGCTTGTACAGCCATGGTCTGCAAATGCAGTTCTGAAGGATGTCCCACATTCCCTCTTCCCCCATCTACAGACCCCAGAGCTAGCATCCGCAGACGGAGGCTTTGCATTGAGTACTGTTACTCTGCAAGCCCATTTACAACACCTGCACGCCTCTATACATTCTTGAGGAACTCACGGATTTGTACAGTGTAGTAAGAGACTTATCTGAGCAGGTTGAACAGCGGATGATTTATCTCCTAATGTTGTGGAATGGATCAGCTCAGAAACTGCAGCTGAGGCCACCTGAGGCTGATTTTTGCAGTGCACCTTCGTGCTGTGGCAACAGTTTGGGAACCACTGGCCCAATGCATTACATTTTCAAAAAGCACACGCAGAACTCAATGCACTGAAGGCTGGAATCTGTGACATATCTGGATTTCCACCTGTAGAAAAGTACCATCGTTCTTGCCATGTTACCCCCAATTTCTACCTGTTTGTCAGTGTGTTTTGCCTTTCTCACTGGGATCCTGCTAGCCAGGACCCCAGTGCTCATACTTTGTGGCCTATCTGTGTTGTCAGTATGCTTGACTCTGTCACTGAAGTTCTGCTAATCTCCAGTGCTTATGCTCTCGCTGCTTTCCAAATTTGTCACTACAGTTTAGTGACTCCATATTCCAATTCTGATTGGCATACTGGACCCCCCTTATAAGTCCCTGGTATATGGTACCTAGGTACCCAGGGCATTAGGGTTCAAGGAGATCCTTATAGGCTGCAGCATTTCTTTTGCCACCCATAAGGAACTCATACAAACCTTTCTTCAGGACTGCCACTGACGTGTGAGTGAAATAGTGCACACACTATTTCAAAGCCATTTTCACTGCACTAAAGTAACTTTATAAGTCATCTATATATCTAACCTTCATTTACTGAAGGCTAGGTGCCAAGTTACTGTGTGCGAGGGTACCGTTGCACTAGCAAAGGTGCCCCCACGTTGTCCAGGGCCAATTCCCTGGACTTCGTGAATGCAAGGACACCATTATAAGTGTGCACTACATATATGTCAGTACATATATGTAGCTTCACAATGGTAACTCTGAATATGGCCATGTGAGGTGTCTAAGATCATGGTATTGACCCCACAATCCAAATCTGGTATCTGGGGCCAATCCCATGCACCCTGGGGGCTCCACCATGGACCCCCAGTACTGCCAAATCAGCTCTCTGAGACCCCTCCTGATAGGTGCATACCTGAGAAGGTAGCCAATCCCCCTTTCAGGGCTATTTCGGGTCTCTCCTCTGGGTGTTTCCTCAGATTTGGTTTGCAAGACTCCTCGAGGACTGCTCTGCATTCTCTGCTTCAGCTTCTGACCATCGGATCAACCGCAGACTGCTCCAGGAACTGCAGTAACTGCAACAAAATATCCAGGAAGGCTACTGTGACCTGCAACTTCAGCTCCAGCCAGCAATTGCAACAGTTTCCAAGGTGTGCACACTCTGAGGACTGCCTGTCTTCGTCCTGCACCAGAAGAACCAAAGGAATCTCCCGTGGAGTGATGGAGTCACTTCCCTGCTTCAGCAGGCACCTTTCTGCGATGACAACCAATACTCTTGTCACGATCTGCACAATGCTTCTCACCCTTGGATGAAGAATTTGAAAGAGCACGCGGTCTTCTGCTGGTTCTGGACTGACCAAGATAAGGGTGACTCTTTCTATTAGCCACGGTGCTGCTTGACAGGAAACGTCTAAGCAGACCGAACCCTCCAGAAGGAGTCCCAGAGGAAAAACCCCCAAACATGTGGGAAAAACCTCAACACAGGAACTCCTAAGAAAGAGGAAAAAACGAGTGAAAAAAGGAAAAAATTGGAAAAATCTCAAACAGAGCTACAGGAACTGGAGAAAACACGATGAACAGGAGTGAGGATCACCACCAAGAGGAAGTGTTTGCAATGCAAAGAAGATCAGAACTGAAAGGCTTATACACCAGGAGACAGGAAGTGACAAACAGGAAGAAAGAGCGACACAATCTTGGATTGGGAAAGCCACATAGGAAAGAATAGGAAAAAAAGTAGCAGTATAAAAGGAAAAAGAAAGAAGGCATGCTGGGAAAAAGGAACACCAAGAAGAAGACAACATGGACACCAGAACAAAAAAATAAGAAAAGGCGGAAAACAAGAAGAAGAGAAAAGGAAGAAAGAATAGGGTTCCCACCAGGTAAGGAAGGGAAAGTGTATCAGGCAGGCAGGCTCGAAGAGCGGCGCAATCGGGAGCATGAAAGGTGTTTACCCGGCTGCGTGGTGAAAAATGACAGGCAAAAACACGGGCCACAGCGATGCTGACATTCCGATAAGTGGAGCAGCGGCTCGACCGTGGTACGCAGAAGGGATGCCGCAGTAGAGCACGGAGTCACAGTAGGTCCCCTCCCCGAGGCCCCAGGTTTCTCAGGAAAACGAGAATAAAAGAGGTGAATCAAACGGGATGCATTGACTAAAGAGGCATCCTCCCAAGAGCAGTCACTGACAGGATAACCCTTCCAGTGGATCAAAAACTGTAGTCTATTCCGAAAAAAAAGAGAATCACAGATCTCTTGCACCTCATATTCAGGATGGCCATCCACAGAGAGGGAAGGAGGTTGTTGAAAACGTCGGTTGTACGTCTCAGGAATGAAGGGCTTTAACTGGGACACATGAAAAACAGGGTGAAATCTCCAAGTATGAGCCATCTTTAGCCTACCAGCAACAGGATTCATTACTTGAAGTATCCGAAAGGGCCCATAAAAGCGAGGTTTGAATTTGTTTTGAGAGAAACTTGAGGGCAGAAATCTGGACAAAAGCCATACTTTGTGTCCTGCTTGATATGAAGGTGCCTCCTGACGTTGACGATCTGCCTTCTTTTTCATTGCTTGTTTAGAAGCCAAAAGAGTGGCATGGACTAGGCTCTGGATATGGCAGATTTTTCGTGCAAATGAAGTGACTGCAGGAACAGACAAACTTTTAAGAGGAATAATGGAAAAGGCCCTAGGATCGCAACCATAGGTACAATAAAAAGGTGTTTCTCCATCTGTGCTATGTACTGTATTGTTATAAGAAAATTCAGCAAGAGCAAGAAAGTCTGACCAGTTACTTTGAGGGGCATTACAGTAGCATCGCAAGTATTGGTGAAGTTCTTGATTCACACGTTCAGTCTGACCATTGGTTTGTGAATGAAACCCTGATGACAAGGACACATCAATGTTTAATAAAGCACAAAAGGCTCTCCAAAATTGTGACACATATTGTGGACCTCTATCAGAAATAACCTCTTGTGGAAGGTCATGGAGGTGAAAAATATCTTGCATGAATATGCAACTCATTTCAGGGGCTGTGGGTAATTTCTTTAGGGCTATGAAATGTGCCATTTTGGTAAAGGAATCAACAGTTACCATGATGACATGGTTACCAGAAGAAGACAGTAGGGAACATATGAAATCTGTGGAAAGGGTGCACCATGTAGCTGAAGGAACAGGTAAGGACATAAATAAACCTGCTGATTTGGTTTGGGGTATCTTGGTTTGGGCACATACAGGACATGCTGACACATAGGTTTCAGAATCGCTCTTAAGGGAAGGCCACCAAAAAGAATATTGAAGCAGCTCCTGGGGTCTTCTTAAGTCCTCGATGCCCAGCTACAGGAGAATCATGACACATCTGTAATGCCTCGGTTTGTACCTTTTTAGTAGGTAAGAAAAGGGTGTCTTGATGATAAAAGTAATGTTGTTCCTTTAGTAAGAGAGGTGTCAAATTAGTCCACTCTTCAAGTGGAAGGAACTGGTATTCAGATTTAACGCGATCCAGAAAAGATTGAGTGACCCCGATGATTCGACTGGACTCAATGATGTGTGGAGAGGAGGTATTGGCCCTTTCAGGATATTGACGGGATAATGCATCTGTTACTAAATTCTGGAACCCGGGTATGTAGGTTATCACAAAATCATATTGGCTAAAAAAGAAAGCCCATCTTGCTTGATGACTAAAACGGCATTGGAAGCTTCGAAGACATTGTAAATTATGATAGTCAGTCCTGGCTTCAAAAGGTTCTCTAGTGCCCATTTAGAAGTGTCTCCATTCTTTACATGCTACCTTGAGAGTAAGTAATTCTCGTTCTAATACTGAGTAATTGCGTTCTGCTTCTCTCAGTATATGAGAGAGATAGAAGATAGGATGTTCCAATCCATCGTCATCTTGTCTTTGAAGTAGAACCTTCCCTATGGCTCTTTCCGAAGCATCAGTGACTACTTGAATTTTCTTAGTAGTATTAGGATGTTGCAAAATAGGTGCCTGAGTGAAGGACCTCTTTAGATTTTGAAAAGCCCATTCTGCACTATTGGTCCAGACAAATCCCTTCTGCAGATTTTTTTTTTAATAGTCTTGGTGATATAACTTTGTTAACGGGCAAAGTCCTGAATAAATTGTCGATAGAAGTTCGAAAGCCCAAGGAAGCACTGAGTCTCTTTTACAGAAGAGGGAGAGGGCCAGTCTGAGATGGCTCTTACTTTGTCTGGGTCCAAGGCCATTCCCGTCTAATTAATGCAGAACCCTAGATACATTACTTCAGTCTTGTGGAATTCACACGTCTCTGGTTTACAATATAACTGATTCTGTTTGAGTCTTTCCAGAACCTGCAATACATGTTCAGTATGTTGATCAGGATTACAGGAATATATTAGGATATCATCCAGATAGATCACCCCACTTTGATTCAATAAGTCAGAAAACACAGAATCCATGAATCACTGGAAAACAGAAGGTGCATTGGTTAAGCCAAAGGGCATGACTCGATATTCATAGTGACCAAATGGAGTACGGAAAGCTGTTTTCCATTCATCTCCTTCCTTGATACGCAAAAGATGATGGGCACCTCTTAGATCTAATTTAGTGAACATCTTGGCTCCTTGGATTGCGTCTAATATATCCCTTATTAATGGTAAGGGATAACAATCTTTGATTGTTATCTTATTAAGTCAGCGAAAATCCACACAGGGGCACAAATCTTTCGTCTTCTTAGGAACGAAGAAAAGAGGAACACCAGCAGGAGAAGAAGAAGGAGCAATTAACCCATTCTTTAAGTTGTCACCTAAGTATTCTTTGAGTACCTTCTTTTGTTGGTCATTCAAGGAATACATCCGACCAAATGAAACCACTTCGCCCAGAACTAATGGAATAGCACAGTCATAGATATGATGAGGAGGTAAGATTGGGTTGCAAGGCTTCTGAAAGATGTCAGAGTATTCCTGATAACAATTAGGTACTCCCTGAATCGTATTAAAAGAGTTATCAGTATGCTTGGGAGAATGATAGAACCCTTTGGGAGAACAATACGATTTGGTAGTATAGCAATTTTGTTGACAAAACTGAGATGTCAAGGATATTGTTCTCATTTCCCAATTGATGTATGGGTTGTGCCGTGTTAACCAAGGTATTCCTAGAATTATTGTGTGGTTAGGAGAGGATATGAGATCAAAAGCGATATGTTCTTGGTGTCTCCCAAAACGCAAACAGAGAGTATGAGTAGACTCCACCACAGGCCCTGAAGTTAAAGGGGAGCCACCTACAGTGTGTACCTGTTCTGGTGTTTTCTTTGGAACACGTGAAATACCTTTATCCTTGGCTCAGGTCTCGTCCAAATAGATACCACTGGCTCCACAGTCCACAAGAGCAAAGATGTGTTCTTCCTGGCCTTGTGAGCATTGTAATGTAACCGATAAGATAAACAAGGTGGACATATTTTCTCTGGAGGAACATATTGACGGTACTTCAGCTCCTCCTGTCTCCTTCCTCCTCACAGGGGGAAGGAGAGGGTGTTTCCCGAAGGTCTGGAAAGACGGACAGGGCAACTACGAATCAGATGTCCAGCCTTGCCACAATAAAGGCAAAGACACTTCGGTGGTCATTACAACCCTGGCGGTCAGTGTTAAAGCGGCGGTAAGACCACCAACAGGCCGGCGGAAAAAAAATGGAATCACGACCGTGGCGGAAACCGCCAACAAAGACAGCCACTTAAACACTCCGACCGCCAAGGCGGTACAAACAAACACCGCGGCGGTAACCGCCAACTGACAGGCGGAGGATGATGTACCGCCCACAGTATCACAACCTACCAATCCGCCACCTTTTCCGGGGAAGATTCACTGCGAACAAAAACCCGGTGGAAACAGGACTTCGAAGGGAAAACGATCACCTCTACACACCCCACGAGGAACCAGGACGCCAAGGAACCAGAGCTTCACATTTTTCCTGCCCTTATCTTCTTGCTTCTCTACCAGGAGCACGAACGCCGGCGGCAAAGACCACGGTGAGTACTGCACCTACGACACAGGGGAGGAGGGAGGGGGAGGGAAAAACCCGGGACACACACACGCAACACCCACACCCCCACCCTCCCCACGACAACACACACACTAATACAGCATGATACAATACAGTTACACATCCCAAACCCCCCGGAAGAATGCAAAGACAAAAGGAAATGAGTGTAACCATTGTAATCTATTAAAATCCAGTACGCAAAAATATATATACACTATAAACGAATATATACACCAAGAATAGTAGTCCAGGTATTGCTCCATTGAAGTCCGTGGAACACTGGGCCCATACTGCATGGGTGAGGCCCACACTTAATACCCGAACATGACGGAGAGAACACTGCAGGGGCATCAGATAGTAATAAAACAGGCACCTCAGGGGGAAGGGAAAGGGGGGGGCACCTCAGCCGGTTTGAGTGCACAACGCCAGATCCACGAGGGGGCCCCATGCCCACTGTTCAATCCTAGGAGTGCCAAGCCACAGTCTCACAAGTCTCTACAGTGGGTGGGTTGCCCATTGTTCAATCCTGGGGAGTGCAAAGCCACAGTCTCACAAGTCTCTACAATGGGTGGGTTGCCCACTGTTCAGTCCTGGGGAGTACAAAGCCACAGTCTCACAAGTCTCTACAGTGGGTGGGTAGCCCACTGTGCAATCCTAAGGAGTGCAAAACCACAGTCTCACAAGTCTCTACAGTGGGTGGTTTGCCCACTGTTCAATCCTGGGGAGTGCAAAGCCACAGTCTCACAAGTCTCTACAGTGGGTGGGTTGCCTACTGTGCAATCCTGGGGAGTGCAAAGCCACAGTCTCACAAGTCTCTACAGTTGGTGGTTTGCCCACTGTTCAAACCTGGGGAGTGCAAAGCCACAGTCTCACAAGTCTCTACAGTGGGTGGGTTGCCCACTGTGCAGTCCTGGGGAGTGCAAAGCCACAGTCTCACAAGTCTCTCCAGTGGGTGGGTTGCCCACTGTTCAATCCTGGGGAGTGCAAAGCCACAGTCTCAAAAGTGGATAAGTCTCCACTGGTTCTGGAGGGGGCTTTGTGCCCAGAGTGCTTCATCCTGCCAAGGACAGAGGTAGTGGATGTATCTTTCCACTGGTTCTGGAGGGGGCTTTGTGCCCAAGTACTTCATCCTGCCAAGGACAGAGGTAGTGGATAACAGTCTCCACTGGTTCTGGAGGGGGGTTTGTGCCCAAGTACTTCATCCTGCCAAGGACAGAGGTAGTGGATAACAGTCTCCACTGGTTCTGGAGGGGGCTTTGTGCCCAGAGTTCTTCATCCTGTCAAGGACAGAGGTAGTGGATAACAGTCTCCACTGGTTCTGGAGGGGGCTTTGTGCCCAGAGTGATTCATCCTGCCAAGGACAGAGGTAGTGGATGTATCTCTCCACTGGTTCTGGAGGGGGCTTTGTCCCCAGAGTGCTTCATCCTGCCCGTGGTGGACTCAGTAGCGTCAGTGCCCTTGGGGCTCATGGGCCAGCGGTGCTTGTTGCGGCGGTGTCCTTGGCAGCTGTGCTTGTGGCGGAGGTGTCCTTGGCAGCGGTGCTTGTGGCGGCGGTGTCCTTGGCAGCGGTGCTTGTGACGGTGGTGTTCTGTTCAGCGGTGCTTGTGGCGGTGGCGTCCTTGGCACCGGTGCTTGTGGAGGCGGTGTCCTGTTCAGTGGTGCTTGTGGCGGCGGTGTCCTGTTCAGCGGTGCTTGTTGCGGCGGTGTCCTTGGCAGCGACTCAGCTGCTGGCGGGCCTGTCTGGGCCTGTGGGGCTGCTGCTGGCGGTCCTGTCTGGCCCAGTGGGGCTGATGGTGGTCCTGTCTGGGCCTGCGGGGCTGCTGCTGGCGGTCCTGTCTGGGCCTGCGGGCTGCTGCTGGCGGTCCTCTCTGGGCCTGCGGGGCTGCTGCTGGCGGTCCTGTCTGGGCTAGCGGGGCTGCTGGCAGTCACCTCCTGGGCAGCGGGGCTGCTGGTGGTCGCCTCCTGGGCAGCGGGGCTACTGGCGGTCGCCTCCTGGGCAGCGGGGCTGATGGCGGTCACCTCCTGGGCAGCGGGGCTGCTGGCGTTCGCCTCCTGGGCAGCAGGGCTGATGGCGGTCTTCTCCGCCGTGCTGCTCTTCCCTGACTTGCCGGGTTTCTTGTGCCCCTTCCCCACCTTGGAAGGTGTCGCAGCTGACTCCACACTCCCACCTGTACCCCTGGGAGCGGCTTTGGTGGCTCGTGTCTTCCCCCTCTCCCGCCGGGCACTGACCAACTTTTGATGCTTGACAGGTGGGGTCTGTCCGTGCTGTGGCTCCTTGCCATACTGGCTGCCCTGCTGCCAGGTGCACTCCAGAATCCGGTGACTACTGGCACCACTGATCCCGCCGATGTCGTGGCTGAGGTGCTAGGTTGGGACCTGGAGAGTCGGGCCCTAGGAGACTGACGGGGTGGGGGAGGTGAGGGAAAGAGGTCAAGGGTGGCCTGGAAAAGTTTCTTGGGAACACTGGGACGGGTAGCTGGAGGGGGTTTGGGAGTGGAGGAAGAGGTTGTGGTTGTGGGAGGTGTACGTTTGGTGACTTTGGGTGAGGTTGCATGCGCTGGAGGATGTCGTGAGGTGGATGGCTGTTGGGTGGGTGTGTGCCTGCGTTTCTGTACCTTGGGAGGTGGCGTCACAGACACACTGGGAGAGGACACAGGGGATGTGTGAATGGTAGTGGGAGTGATGACTGCACGTGAGCGGGGTGTGGTGGGGTGTGTGCTGGTGATGGAAGTAGTGGCTGTAGATGTAATGCATGCAAGTGTGAGTGGAGACGAGACTGGGAGGGAGGAGGGAGACGAGGAGGAGGGGGACACAGTGGAGGCAGTGGATGTTGGTGTGTCTGCATGTGTGTGATGCTAGTGTGAGTGCCTGTGGGATGTGTGGTGCTTATGTTTGCCTGAGCTTCCTTTGTGCGTTGAGGTGTGTGCATGCTGGTCTGATGGTGTGCTTGGGGTAGGCTGAGGTACAAGGGGATTGGGTCTGGGTGGAGGAAGTTGGAGGGGGGAGTCTAGAGACAGGGACAATGGCTGCCATCAGTGCTGAGGCCAGAGTCTGAAAAGCTCGCTGAAGGGCTGCCTGATCAGAATGAATGCCCTCCAGGAATGCATTGGTTTGTTGCAACTGCCTCTCTACACCCTGGATGGCATTCAAAATGGTAGACTGCCCAACAGTGATGGACCTGAGGAGGTCAATGGCCTCCTCACTGAGGGCAGCAGGGGTGACTGGGGAAGGGCCTGAGGTGCCTGGGGCGAAGGTGATGCCCACCCTCCTGGGAGAGCGGGCACGGGGCAAAGGCTGAGGGGCTGCTGGGAGGGCAGTGCTGGTAGGGGGGGTGGCAGCTGTACCTGAAGATGCGGGGGCACAGATGGGGCCGCCACCACAAGGGACTCCCATCAGAGGACGAGTCTGTATGACTGGTGTCAGCTCCTGTCCCCGCCGTGGAGCTCCCCTCACCCTCCGTCCCACTGGTGAAATCTGACTCTTTAGTGTCGCCCTCCAGGGCCATGTGGGATGCAGCTCCCTCCTGCTCCTGTGCCACTTCTCCTCCGCCTGATGATGCTAATGCACACAAGAACAGGAAGACCACAAAAATGGGGGGACGTCAGAAGAAAGACATGTTGAGTTCATGCATTACCACTACCGTTGGCGGACACAACAGACACAGAAGCCCCCTGCACTATGCCGCGCACTTGGGGTCCACTCTTCAATCCCTGGGACATGGCCTACAAGGCTATGGCCGACATCTGCACACATGGATGTCACAGGAGCCTGACTAGGTGTAGTTGGCACTGTACCCAGGTGGGGTGGGGTGCCACAGGGTCTGCCAGAAGAAGGGGACCTAACTAGAACACTCGTCCTGATCTAGGGAAACCCACAGCCCACCTCCCCCACCCAGGCACCTCCACTGCGCGCTGAATCAGCAGAATGAGAGTGTACTCACCCCCTTGTTCCTGCTGTGTTGCCCTCAAGCACCCATCCAACTCCGGGTACGCCACTGCCAGGATCCTGAACATCAATAGGTCATGGTGCGACGGGCATCCCTCCCACGTTGGGAGGCCATCCCCAGCTGGGCCTCTGCCGTCTTCTTGCTCCAGGGGTGAATGTCCTCCCATCTCTTATGGCAGTGGGTGCTCCGTCTGTGATAGACCCCCAGGGTCCGGACGTCCTTGGCGATGGCACGCCAGATGTCCTTCTTCTGGTGGGCGCTGACCTCCATGAATTGTACAGGGGAAGAAGAGAAGTTATTTCCAACTGCACCGTCACTGTCATTGGCCCGCATCCCTATCCTTGCCATGTGGCAAATGCACTCACCGTCGTTTCATGCACGCCTCATTCTCCCCCCCCATCTTTCATCCATCCCACTCCACACAGGCATAGCCCATACAGCATGCTCCCAGTGTACTTACCTGTTTTTCTGGAGGACCGTAGAGTAGCATGTACTGAGGTCACAGCAACACTTGCAGTGTAGGTCCTCTCCTGTCGAAGATCAGGTATCGAGTGATTGAACAGAGAGAAAATGGCGGTCACGTCCGCGGCGGAGTGTACCGCAACCGCCGGCGTACATCGTCATTTGCTCCTTGGACCCATAGGGTCCAATGTTAACCAATGCAGAATTGTGCCGCGGTCTTCGACCGCCTACCGCAACGTTGTACAATGCCAGCGCAGTTACCTCACATCCCATTGTCCCACTTTACAGGTCAGGCAGCCGCCATTTCAGGGGTCCACATGGCTTTATTTTTAACTGCGTCACACATACCTAGGCCTTGCCTCAACACTCATACATGCAAATTTCGGATTATGAATCGTGTTCTGTGTAAGCTGTGTGTACGTACCTCTGAGTTGGTTGACTCTGTGCTCGCTGTTGTCCTTCATAGGCACCGTCCGCTGGGACATGTGAGGAGATGGCAGCATCCTCCGGTGTACAGACCGCTGGTGGACCTGTCGACAGTGGAGGAAAGACATGTAATCATCACCTACAGGCTTGATCGTGCCACAATCCTGGAACTGTGTGCCCAGTTCGAGCCTGACCTGATGTCAGCTATCCGCCATCCCACAGGAATCCCCCCTCTAGTGCAGGTACTGTCAGTACTCCATTTCCTTGCAAGTGGGTCATTTCAAACAACAGTGGCCATAGCATCAGGGATGTCCCAGCCTATGTTTTCCAACGTGTTGTCCAGAGTGTTGTCTGCCCTGCTGAAACACATGCGGAGCTACATCGTGTTCCCTCAGGTGGAGGATTTGCCTACAGTGAAAGGTGAATTCTATGCCCTGGGGCATATCCCCAACATCATAGGTGCCATTGATGCGACACATGTGGCTTTGGTACCCCCCCCCGCAGGAGTGAATAGGTGTACAGAAACCGGAAGAGTTATCATTCCATGAATGTGCAGATGGTGTGTTTGGCAGACCAGTACATCTCCCATGTGAATGCCAAATTCCCTGGCTCAGTGCATGACGCTTACATCCTGCGGAATAGCAGCATCCCTTATGTGATGGGTCAACTCCAGAGCTCTAGAGTGCTCACCTAATAGCCACACCCTTTTGAAATTCAGACTTTCATAAGTGGTCTTAACACTCCTGGGGTAGCTTCTATAGAAGACATAGTGATAGAAAAAGTTAGGGAGAAGAGAAAGAAGTTAGCAAACTATTTCACCTAACTTTGTAGAATAAAAGAAAACTTTTCAGAACCTTTGAAAACTTTAAAAAGTTTGGAAAACTTTTTGGAAGTGAAAAAATGACTACTAGGTATAATTTTATATAGCTCTAAGTATTTGAGTACACTTTTCTTGTGAAAAGCACCAGTAACAAAGTGGTAAAGAAATTGCAAATACGTATCCCACTGCTGCACCACCAATGTAGGAGGATGGCCTGGTTTGTAATGTGTACCTAAGGTACTTACAACTTATACCAGATCCAGTTATCCCTCATTAGTGAAATGTAGGCAGTGTCCTAGCAGCTTAGGCTTTCTAGGGGTAGCTGTAGCAGAGCAGCTGAACTAGGAGACATGCAGAGCTCCTGCAATACCAATATAGTTTTACAGTACTTCTAGACAATAAAGACAATACTCAGTGTTACCAAAAATAAAAAACTTTATTTTAGTGACACAAGGCAAAAAATATCTTAGAGACAATACTCCTTCTGGAGGTAAGTATTATACACAATATATATACTAGTAACCAAAATCAGGTAAGTACCCAGTAAGAAAATAGTGCAACCAGTGAAAAACACAATAGATTACAATAGGCCTAGGGGCATCACAAACCATATACTAAAATAGTGGAATGCGAATAACAAATTCCTCCCTAGGCAAATGTAGTGTGCAGAGGGGCGCTGGGAGTGTAAGAAAACACCAAAGGTAAGCAGAATACCCCACCCCAGAGGCCAGGAAAACAGTAGTAAAGTACAACAAGTTTCCTCAGGACACACTACAAGTCGTGATGAAGAATTATGCAAGAACTAAGCAAGACTGCAAGCAACCTATGGTGGATTCCTGGACTTGAAGACCTGTGGAGAGAGGAGACCAAGTCCAGAAGTCGAAGAAGAGGTGCAAAAGTGGATTCTCTGGTTGGAAGAAAAGTACAGAAATGCACCAAAGAAGATAGCTGCGGGTTCCTGTTTGGTGCAGCAGATGTCTCACGTCGAGTTGTTGGATGCAGGCTCTTTGTGTTGCTGGATTCCATCAACAAGCCTTGGTTCAAGCAAATACACTGTTTGCATCAAAGAGGAGCTGCCCGGATCCAGGGGGAACCTGGGGGTCTCAACTGAGACTGAGGAGACAGAGGGGTCTCTCAGCACTTCAGAGAGCCCTCAGAAGACCAGGCAGCACCCAGGGGAGTCCCAGAACACGGGGACAAAGAAGATGCAAAAGTGCAGTCGTCGCAGCACTATACTGGAGGGATTGCCGCCGCCGGAGAACAACTTAGGGAGCTGAGTGTTGCAGGATAGAGTGCTGGGGACCTGGGCTACGCCGTGCACAAAGGGCTTTTGGAAGAAGTGCAAAGAAGCCCAAGGAGCTGCAGAAGACGTGGTGCAGAGGGGTACTGTCGCAGCACAGGGAGGAAAGCTCTTTCATCACCAAATTTGGACAGCTGGACATTTGGACAGTCTGGATCACTTCAGTCCACCACCTGTGTTCCAGGGATCACGCTCGTCACCAGGAGAGGAGTCCCAGAATTGTAATGCTGCGCTCTACCGGGTGTCCCTTCTGCCTACCGCGGTCGGGCCGCAGCTCCGAGTATCAGAGCATCGGCATCACCGCAGCCCGCATTTCTGACTGTCATTTTTCACGGCGCGGCCGGGTAAACACATTTCATGCTCCCGGTCGCGCCACTCTTCCAGCCTGCCTACCTGATACACTTTCCCTTCCTTACCTGGTGGGAACCCTATTCTTTCTCCCTTTTTTCTTCTTTTCTTCTTCTTGTTTTCTGCCTTTACTTCTTTTTTTGTTCTGGTGTCCATGTTGTCTTCTTCTTGGTGTTCCTATTTCCCAGCATGCCTTCTTTCTTTTTCCTTTTATACTGCTAATTTTTTCCTATTCTTTCCTATGTGGCTTTCTCAATCCAAAATGGTGTCGCTCTTTCTTCCTGTTTGTCACTTCTTGTCTCCTGCTATATAAGCGTTTCAGTTCTGATCTTCTTTGTGTTGCAAACACTTTCTCTTGGTGTGGACCCTCGCTTTGATTCGTCATGTTTTCTCCAGTTTCTGTTGCTCTGATTGAGATTTTTCCAATTTTTTCCTTTTTTCACTCTTGTTTTTTCCTCTTTTTTAGGAGTTCCTGTGTTGAGGTTTTTCCTCTGGGACTCCTTCTGGAGGGTACGGTCTGCTTAGGCGTTTCCTGAAAAGTAGCACCATGGATACTAGAAAGGGTCACCCTTGTCTTGGTCAGTCCAGAATCAGCCGAAGACCGGGTGCTCTTTCAAATGCTTCATCCAAGGGTGAGAAGCATTGTGCAGATCGTGACAGATTGCAACGCCAAAAGAATCTGCATTGTGAGACAACCATGGAAGGACCACAAGGAGACATCAAAGAACATGCACAAGCCATGCTGCAGACAGTCCAACAACAAGCTCAAGAATTACAGCAATAGCGGCCTGAGAATACCGCACTAAGACAAGTCTTGTCTTCCTGGTCCATGGATGTACCACCTGTGACCACTTCAACATGTCGATATTCTGGGGATCAGCATAGGATAAAAGCATTTCTGGACGCCTTAACGGTCTTCTTTGCCTTTCGCCCGATACAATTTTCCTCCGATAACGCCTAGGTGGGTTATCTAATCAGTGCCTTGTCTGGCCCCGCACTAGCTTGGGCGACTTCTGCAGAAGATCCTGTACTGAATAATTATCCTGCTTTTTTTAAACTCTTCAAGCAGATTTTCGAATGACCTGGGTTGGAAGCAGCTGCGGAGGAGGCCTTATGTGATATACAGCAAGGCAATAAGGACGTTTTACAATATATAACTCGCTTCAAACAGTTGGCAGCTGAAAACACTTAGGTGGAATGCTCCTTTGTAAACTTGTTCCACTGAGGACTTCGAGAAGAAATCAAGGATGAATTGGTAGATTCCACTCCAGCTCGATCTTTGAAAGAACTAATGGACCAAGCAATGAACATTGAATATAGATTACGAGAACGCAAGTTGGAAAGAAGAAGAACTTGAGCACCATATCAGTCTGGAACCCAGCGTACCATGTGCTGGCGATCTGACAAAGTCCATTCTAAAGCATCTCCATCCACTGCGGAAGATCCTATGCAGATTGATCTTGTCCGTGGTCCTCTGTCCGATTCTGAAAAGGAGGATAGAAGACGAAGGCCCTCATTACAACATTGGCGGCAAAAGCCGCTTACCGCCGTGCAGAAGACCGCCAACACACCGCCTCAGCAGCTGAATTCCGCCACGGTCATTATGACCCACTGCTCGGAAATTGTGACACCCACACAAGTCCACCACACCAAAGGTCAGTAATAAACTGCCGAAAACAAAACCTCCACCGTCACGCCAACAGAAATACGCTCACACTATCATGACCCACAAATCCACGCGGCGGTCTTTCAACTGCGGTATTCCATTGGCGGTACACACCGCCGCGCTCAAAATACACACACATTTACAAAACACATCCACATTGGACAAATCGAAACACAGACACCGGATACACATACACACAACACTCCCACATACCCAATACAATATAAAACACACACCCACATCACCCACAAACCCCTACGACCAAAATCCCGAAAGAAGGCCAGAGAGAGACACTACAAACTACAACCAAGCATCCACATGCACACAATACCATCACCCACATAACTTCCATGCACCTCACACAACACACCACTAAATATCACCCCACACATCACAACACACACCACCCCATGGCACGGCAAAGACACCCCAGGTCCTCTGAGGAGGAGCTCTGGGTCATGGTGGAGGAAATCGTCCGGGTAGAGCCACAGCTATTCGGATCACAGGTGCAGCACACCTCCATAGCTAGGAAGATGGAGCTATGGCGAAGAATAGTGGACAGGGTCAACGCAGTGGGACAGCACCCAAGAAATAGGGATGACATCAGGAAGAGTTGGAACGACCTACGGGGGAAGGTGCGTTCCATGGTATCAAACACCACCTTGCGGTTCAGCGAACTGGCGGCGGACCCCCACCTCCTCCCCCACAACTAACAACATGGGAGGAGCAAGTCTTGGTGATTCTGCATCCTGAGGGCCTCACAGGAGTAGATGGAACAATGGACTCTGGCAAGGCAATTCTTTACTACTATATCCCCCACCCTACCTGCATGCCATCACATACCCCCACCTTCGCCCTCACCCCCATCACTCCAACTCCTCACAAATGTCCCAATATCACAATCCACACATCCCAACACCAAGCCCTGCATGCAACAACAAAGCATGGACACCCATCACCAAAGCATGGCCACTGCACATACCGATACACACCCCTAAACCATTGTAGGAAGTTGGCTCTGTATGTGCTATTTCAAAGTAAGGAATAGCATGCACAGAGTCCAAGGGTTCCCCTTAGAGGTAAGATAGTGGCAAAAATAGATAATACTAATGCTCTATTTTGTGGTAGTGTGGTCGAGCAGTAGGCTTATCCAAGGAGTAGTGTTAAGCATTTGTTGTACATACACACAGGCAATAAATGAGGAACACACACTCAGAGACAAATCCAGCCAATAGGTTTTGTTATAGAAACATATCTTTTCTTAGTTTATTTTAAGAACCACAGGTTCAAATTCTACATGTAATATCTCATTTGAAAGGTATTGCCTTTAGGAACTTTGAATCATTACATTAGCATGTATACTTGTTACATAAAACACAATAAGCTGTTTTAAAAGTGGACACAGTGCAATTTTCACAGTTCCTGGGGGAGGTAAAGTATTGTTAGGTTTCACAGGTAAGTAAGTCACTTACAGGTTTCAGTTCTTGGTCCAAGGTAGCCCACCGTTGGGGGTTCAGAGCAACCCCAAAGTTATCACACCAGCAGCTCAGGGCCAGTCAGGTGCAAAGGTCAAAGAGGTGCCCAAAACACATAGGCTTCAATGGGGAGAAGGGGGTGCCCCGGTTCCAGTCTGCCAGCAGGTAAGTACCCGCGTCTTCGGAGGGCAGACCAGGGGGGTTTTGTAGGGCACCCGGGGGGACACAAGTCAGCACAAAAAGTACACCCTCAGCAGCGCGGGGGCGGCCGGGTGCAGTGTGCAAACACGCGTCGGGTTTTCAATGGTTTCTTATGAGAGATCAAGGGATCTCTTCAGCGTTGCAGGCAGGCAAGGGGGGGGCTCCTCGGGGTAGCCACCACCTGGGCAAGGGAGAGGGCCTCCTGGGGGTCACTCCTGCACAGGAGTTCCGTTCCTTTAGGTGCTGGGGGCTGCGGGTGCAGGGTCTTTTCCAGCCGTCGGGAAATGGAGTTCAGGCAGTCGCGGTCAGGGGGAGCCTCGGGATTCCCTCTGCAGGCGTCGCTGTGGGGGCTCAGGGGGGACAACTTTGGTTACTCACAGTCTTGGAGTCGCCGGAGGGTCCTCCCTGAAGTGTTGGTTCTCCACCAGTCGAGTCGGGGTCGCCGGGTGCAGTGTTGCAAGTCTCACGCTTCTTGCGGGGATTTGCAGGGGTCTTTAAATCTGCTCCTTGAAACAAAGTTGCAGTTCTGTTGGAGCAGTGCCGCTGTCCTCGGGAGTTTCTTGTCTTTCTTGAAGCAGGGGAGTCCTCAGAGGATTCAGAGGTCGCTGGTCCCTTGGAAAGCGTCGCTGGAGCAGGTTTCTTTGGAAGGCAGGAGACAGGCCAGTAAGTCTGGGGCCAAAGCAGTTGGTGTCTTCTGTTCTTCCTCTGCAGGGGTTTTTCAGCTCAGCAGTCCTCTTCTTCTTGTAGTGTCAGGAATCTAAATTCTTAGGTTCAGGGGAGCCCTTAAATACTAAATTTAAGGGCGTGTTTAGGTCTGGGGGGTTAGTAGCCAATGGCTACTAGCCCTGAGGGTGAGTACACCCTCTTTGTGCCTCCTCCCAAGGGGAGGAGGTCACATCCCTAATCCTATTGGGGGAATCCTCCATCTGCAAGATGGAGGATTTCTAAAAGTTAGAGTCACCTCAGCTCAGGACACCTTAGGGGCTGTCCTGACTGGCCAGTGACTCCTCCTTGTTTTTCTCATTATCTCTCCTGGACTTGCCGCCAAAAGTGGGGGCTGTGTCCAGGGGGCGGGCATCTCCACTAGCTGGAGTTCCCTGGGGCATTGTAACACGAAGCTTGAGCCTTTGAAGCTCACTGCTAGGTGTTACAGTTCCTGCAGGGGGGAGGTGTGAAGCACCTCCACCCAGAGCAGGCTTTGTTGCTGTCCTCAGAGAGCACAAAGGCTCTCACCGCATGAGGTCAGAAACTCGTCTCTCAGAAGCAGGCTGGCACAGACCAGTCAGTCCTGCACTGAACAATTGGGTAAAATACAGGGGGTATCTCTAAGATGCCCTCTGTGTGCATTTTTTAATAAATCCAACACTGGCATCAGTGTGGGTTTATTATTCTGAGAAGTTTGATACTAAACTTCCCAGTATTCAGTGTAGCCATTATGGAGCTGTGGAGTTCGTTTTTGACAGACTCCCAGCCCATACACTCTTATGGCTACCCTGCACTTACAATGTCTAAGGTTTTGCTTAGACACTGTAGGGGCACAGTGCTCATGCACCTATGCCCTCACCTGTGGTATAGTGCACCCTGCCTTAGGGCTGTAAGGCCTACTAGAGGGGTGACTTACCTATGCCACAGGCAGTGGGAGGTTGGCATGGCACCCTGAGGGGAGTGCCATGTCGACTTAGTCATTTTCTCCCCACCAGCACACACAAGCTGGCAAGCAGTGTGTCTGTGCTGAGTGAGGGGTCCCTAGGGTGGCATAAGACATGCTGCAGCCCTTAGAGACCTTCCCTGGCATCAGGGCCCTTGGTACCAGGGGTACCAGTTACAAGGGACTTACCTGGGTGCCAGGGTTGTGCCAATTGTGGAGACAATGGTACATTTTAGGTGACAGAACACTGGTGCTGGGGCCTGGTTAGCAGGGTTCCAGCACACTTCTCAGTCAAGTCAGCATCAGTATCAGGCAAAAAGTGGGGGGTAACTGCATTAGGGAGCCATTTCTTTACACAAGCCCCCCCCCAGCCCACAGGCCAGGAGACTCAGCCAAAGCTGGGAGAGTCTTCCTAGTCTGTCAGGCGAGGAAGAGTAGAGGAAATAGGCTGGTTTGTTGCAGGGCCTACTCTGCCTTACATCCTCCTGTTCAGGTCATTCCCTCTGGGGAACTGACCCACTTCCACAGTAATAGGACCTAGTCTGAATTGCCTCTTGTCTGTGCTTTTTATGTCTTCACCCATTCTCTCTATTTTGGGGTTAGAGGTATCCACCTCTGCTAATCTTATCTTAGCCAGGGTCACCCCTAGCTTACCCAAAGAGGTTACCCAGAGCTGGAGTAACCCCACCATGACCAACAGGGTCAGGGGGCCTAACTTGCTATTTGGCATGGGGTCTGACCACCATGCCAAGGATAGGGCAGCCATAAAGGCTAACACCCAGCAGAGGCCACTGACAGCTGTCAGTGCCCAGAACCACACCTTTAGCTCTTCACCTACAAGGGAAGGGGCTAAGTTACAGGCTTCTTTGGGTCCCGGGTGCCTGTCTGCTGTATTAGAGTGGGGGGTTACCACATCTTGTAGTAAACGCCCTTCTTCCACTCTTTCTTCTGTTAGCTGAGGAGCCACCCACTCAGGCTTAACAGTTGCCTGACTAGCCAGGACTTCTTGTGGGTCAGGTTGGACTTTACCAGTGCCACTTTTGGAGTTCCCCCCTACTGGAGCAGAATCTCCTTGGCTTGCTGGAACCTTGGCTAAAGGTTGTCCACCCTTCCTACACTGTTTTCTTTTCTTTTTCTTCTGGGGCCTACTTGCATTTACTGCAGAGGCAGGAAGTCCAGAATCCTTGGGAGAGGACTGGCACTGGACCAGTTCCTCTCTTGGGCTCTGACTAACCTCTGGGTAGTCATTTCCAAGGAGACAATCAAGGGGGAGGTCTGTACTGACTACCACCCTTCTCCAGCTAAAAGTTCCACCCACTTCAATGGGCACAAAAGCCACAGGCCTATCAGTGACCCTGTCTGGGCTAACTCTTACTCTGGCCATCTCACCTGGGATGTACTGGTTTGAGAACACCAGCCTGTCATGCACAATAGTGTGACTGGCACAAGTGTCTCTCAGGGCAGTGGCTGGGATTCCATTCACCAGTAGGTGGTGGAAGTGTCTACTTCCCTCTGGAATCTCCAATTCACCTGTTGGGCCCTTTTTCCAGTTGAAGGCTATGAAGACCTCCTCATCTGAGGAGTCATCCCCAATGGCTACACTGGTCACCCCTGGGATTTTGCTAGGGGGTTTGTTTTTGGGACAAGAAGTGTCCTTGGTGTGGTGCCCTGTCTGTCTACAGTTATGGCACCATGCCTTAGTGGCATCCCAGTTCTTACCCTGGTACCCACCTTTGTTTTGAGTTGTGTCTCGGGGCCCACCTACCTGGTCTGGTTTTTGGGGGCCTACAGAGGACTCCTTTTCTTTGTTTCTAGTGTCACCCACTTTCTCCTGAGGAGGTTTTGTAACCCCTTTCTTTTGGTCACCCCCAGTGGAAGTTTTGGTTACCCTAGTCTTGACCCAGTGGTCTGCTTTCTTTCCCAATTCTTGGGGAGAAATTGGACCTAGGTCTACCAGATACTGATGCAACTTTTCATTGAAGCAGTTACTTAAAATGTGTTCTTTCATAAACAAATTATAAAGCCCAACATAGTCATGCACTTCATTTCCAGTTACCCAACCATCCAGTGTTTTCACTGAGTAGTCTACAAAATCAACCCAGGTCTGGCTCGAGGATTTTTGAGCCCCCCTGAATCAAATTCTATACTCCTCAGTGGAGAATCCAAAGCCCTCAATCAGGGTACCCTTCATGAGGTCATAGGATTCTACATCTTTTCCAGAGAGTGTGAGGAGTCTATCCCTACACTTTCCAGTGAACATTTCCCAAAGGAGAGCACCCCAGTGAGATTTGCTTACTTTTCTGGTTACACAAGCCCTCTCAAAAGCTGTGAACCATTTGGTGATGTCATCACCATCTTCATATTTAGTTACAATCCCTTTAGGGATTTTCAACATGTCAGGAGAATCTCTGACCCTATTTATGTTGCTGCCACCATTGATGGGTCCTAGGCCCATCTCTTGTCTTTCCCTTTCTATGGCTAGGATCTGTCTTTCCAAAGCCAATCTTTTGGCCATCCTGGCTAACTGGATGTCCTCTTCACTGGAGTTATCCTCAGTGATTTCAGAGAGGTTGGTCCCTCCTGTGAGGGAACCAGCATCTCTGACTATGATTTGTGGAGTCAGGGCTTGAGAGGCCCTGTCCTCCCTAGATAGGACTGGTGGAGGGGAATCACCCTCCAAGTCACTATACTCATCCTCTGTGTTGCCATCCTCAGAGGGGTTGGCTCTTTCAAACTCTGCCAACAGCTCCTGGAGCTGTAGTTTGGAAGGTCTGGAGCCCATTGCTATTTTCTTTAGCTTACAAAGTGACCTTAGCTCTCTCATCTGTAGATGGAGGTAAGGTGTGGTGTCGAGTTCCACCACATTCACATCTGTATTAGACATTATGCTTCTAAAAGTTGGAATACTTTTTAAGAAACTAAAACTAGTTCTAGGTTCTAATTCAAACTTTTACCAAACTTTTAAACTCTAAAAGGAAATGCTAACAGGGACTAACACAAGGCCCTAGCAGGACTTTTAAGAATTTAGACAAATTTCAAATTGCAAAAATCTATTTCTAATGACAATTTTTGGAATTTGTCGTGTGATCAGGTATTGGCTGAGTAGTCCAGCAAATGCAAAGTCTTGTACCCCACCGCTGATCCACCAATGTAGGAAGTTGGCTCTGTATGTGCTATTTCAAAGTAAGGAATAGCATGCACAGAGTCCAAGGGTTCCCCTTAGAGGTAAGATAGTGGCAAAAAGAGATAATACTAATGCTCTATTTTGTGGTAGTGTGGTCGAGCAGTAGGCTTATCCAAGGAGTAGTGTTAAGCATTTGTTGTACATACACACAGGCAATAAATGAGGAACACACACTCAGAGACAAATCCAGCCAATAGGTTTTGTTATAGAAACATATCTTTTCTTAGTTTATTTTAAGAACCACAGGTTCAAATTCTACATGTAATATCTCATTTGAAAGGTATTGCCTTTAGGAACTTTGAATCATTACATTAGCATGTATACTTGTTACATAAAACACAATAAGCTGTTTTAAAAGTGGACACAGTGCAATTTTCACAGTTCCTGGGGGAGGTAAAGTATTGTTAGGTTTCACAGGTAAGTAAGTCACTTACAGGTTTCAGTTCTTGGTCCAAGGTAGCCCACCGTTGGGGGTTCAGAGCAACCCCAAAGTTATCACACCAGCAGCTCAGGGCCAGTCAGGTGCAAAGGTCAAAGAGGTGCCCAAAACACATAGGCTTCAATGGGGAGAAGGGGGTGCCCCGGTTCCAGTCTGCCAGCAGGTAAGTACCCGCGTCTTCGGAGGGCAGACCAGGGGGGTTTTGTAGGGCACCCGGGGGGACACAAGTCAGCACAAAAAGTACACCCTCAGCAGCGCGGGGGCGGCCGGGTGCAGTGTGCAAACACGCGTCGGGTTTTCAATGGTTTCTTATGAGAGATCAAGGGATCTCTTCAGCGTTGCAGGCAGGCAAGGGGGGGGCTCCTCGGGGTAGCCACCACCTGGGCAAGGGAGAGGGCCTCCTGGGGGTCACTCCTGCACAGGAGTTCCGTTCCTTTAGGTGCTGGGGGCTGCGGGTGCAGGGTCTTTTCCAGCCGTCGGGAAATGGAGTTCAGGCAGTCGCGGTCAGGGGGAGCCTCGGGATTCCCTCTGCAGGCGTCGCTGTGGGGGCTCAGGGGGGACAACTTTGGTTACTCACAGTCTTGGAGTCGCCGGAGGGTCCTCCCTGAAGTGTTGGTTTTCCACCAGTCGAGTCGGGGTCGCCGGGTGCAGTGTTGCAAGTCTCACGCTTCTTGTGGGGATTTGCAGGGGTCTTTAAATCTGCTCCTTGAAACAAAGTTGCAGTTCTTTTGAAGCAGTGCCGCTGTCCTCGGGAGTTTCTTGTCTTTCTTGAAGCAGGGCAGTCCTCAGAGGATTCAGAGGTCGCTGGTCCCTTGGAAAGCGTCGCTGGAGCAGGTTTCTTTGGAAGGCAGGAGACAGGCCGGTAAGTCTGGGGCCAAAGCAGTTGGTGTCTTCTGTTCTTCCTCTGCAGGGGTTTTTCAGCTCAGCAGTCCTCTTCTTCTTGTAGTGTCAGGAATCTAAATTCTTAGGTTCAGGGGAGCCCTTAAATACTAAATTTAAGGGCGTGTTTAGGTCTGGGGGGTTAGTAGCCAATGGCTACTAGCCCTGAGGGTGAGTACACCCTCTTTGTGCCTCCTCCCAAGGGGAGGAGGTCACATCCCTAATCCTATTGGGGGAATCCTCCATCTGCAAGATGGAGGATTTCTAAAAGTTAGAGTCACCTCAGCTCAGGACACCTTAGGGGCTGTCCTGACTGGCCAGTGACTCCTCCTTGTTTTTCTCATTATCTCTCCTGGACTTGCCGCCAAAAGTGGGGGCTGTGTCCAGGGGGCGGGCATCTCCACTAGCTGGAGTGCCCTGGGGCATTGTAACACGAAGCTTGAGCCTTTGAAGCTCACTGCTAGGTGTTACAGTTCCTGCAGGGGGAGGTGTGAAGCACCTCCACCCAGAGCAGGCTTTGTTTCTGTCCTCAGAGAGCACAAAGGCTCTCACCGCATGAGGTCAGAAACTCGTCTCTCAGAAGCAGGCTGGCACAGACCAGTCAGTCCTGCACTGAACAATTGGGTAAAATACAGGGGGTATCTCTAAGATGCCCTCTGTGTGCATTTTTTTAATAAATCCAACACTGGCATCAGTGTGGGTTTATTATTCTGAGAAGTTTGATACTAAACTTCCCAGTATTCAGTGTAGCCATTATGGAGCTGTGGAGTTCTTTTTTGACAGACTCCCAGCCCATATACTCTTATGGCTACCCTGCACTTACAATGTCTAAGGTTTTGCTTAGACACTGTAGGGGCATAGTGCTCGTGCACCTATGCCCTCACCTGTGGTATAGTGCACCCTGCCTTAGGGCTGTAAGGCCTACTAGAGGGGTGACTTACCTATGCCACAGGCAGTGGGAGGTTGGCATGGCACCCTGAGGGGAGTGCCATGTCGACTTAGTCATTTTCTCCCCACCAGCACACACAAGCTGGCAAGCAGTGTGTCTGTGCTGAGTGAGGGGTCCCTAGGGTGGCATAAGACATGCTGCAGCCCTAAGAGACCTTCCCTGGCATCAGGGCCCTTGGTACCAGAGGTACCAGTTAAAAGGGACTTACCTGGGTGCCAGGGTTGTGCCAATTGTGGAGACAATGGTACATTTTAGGTGACAGAACACTGGTGCTGGGGCCTGGTTAGCAGGGTTCCAGCACACTTCTCAGTCAAGTCAGCATCAGTATCAGGCAAAAAGTGGGGGGTAACTGCAACAGGGAGCCATTTCTTTACAACCATCATCACACAAGGTCCCACACAGGAATGCAAGCACTGGGGTACACGGTCACCCACCCATTGCACACCATGGCACACACAGATGCAATAAACATGCTTTTATACCTCTGCAGGGCCCCTACCCAACGTCACCGGACAGGAGGGTCCACACATGTCCACACCGCCAACAGAAGAGGCCCACAGTGATGACAGCAGCTCTGTCCAACTGGATCTAGATGACCAGCCCGGCCCATCTGGGACCTCGGAAAAGTCGGTTCCCCTCACACAGTCTAAGGCCACCACAGAGCTTTCCCCCTCTGGAAACACCAGCACAGCACCCACCCAGCGGGCCCATACCTCTGTCCCCAGGACACATCAATCAGCAGTGTGTCCACCACTACAGGGAACCCAGGCTAACCCACCACCCCAACAACAACAGGGACCTGGGGGCAGTGGCAGTGGGCACACCGTTCAGGGGACAGAGGCCCAGAAACAGAGGGGAACTGGGAGGGCTGCTGTGCGACAGGGGGAGGACAGGCCCAGGGAACCCACTCTCCACGAGGCCCTCTCCAACATCATGGGAGCCTACCACCATTCCCAGGAGACGATGGCAACGGTACTGGCCAAGTTTCAGGAGACCCAGCGGCTGCAGGAGGAACAGTATTTGGGCTTCAGGGAGGAACTCAGATCTATCAATTCCACCCTGGGCACCATCATAGGGGTGCTGAAGGAAGTCCTCAACACCAGGAGGGACACTGTGGCACAATAGGGGCCCCTGACACTAGCCTGGACGATGAACTGCCAACCACCTCCACCGGTGCTAGTGGACAGGAGGCACCACCACAGGACCACCACACCAGCACCCCACCCCCTGCAGATGGAGAACCACCCCGCAAACGGTCCCTGAGATCCAGGACAAAGACAGAGAATGATGCCAAGACCCCCGCCAAGAAATTAGACCGCCCTGAATGTCATCCTTTTTTCCCACCCTGTCCATCCTCAAACTGCCCCAGCTCCACTTCCTATGCCCCTTTGGGCAATGCACCTGTGAGACTAATAGACTGGACTCTGTCATGGACATTCCTCCACCATCACCCCTCACCATTTTACAGTACCCTCCAATATTGAGCACTTAAATAAACACCCTTAAAGCACAAAACAATCTGGAGTCTGTCTGTGATTTCGAAATAGTGTATTAGCAATTACAGTGACAAAATGCTCTTTCAATTGCAATGTCAACATGCCAATGTCACACAGCTCTAGTCCATGAGGAAACAAAGCAGATGTCACACAGTGGGAACCACATCTGTGAAATCGTAGGGGAAAGTGACAACTCAGTGACCATACACTTGGTGAAAACGACAGACAGTAGAGAGGCAGTAGTGTTAAAGTACAAATAGTAGGCAGGTTTGTATTCTTACCTGTGTCTCACTGGAAGTATTGCAGGATCACCGAGTTCCTGTTGTCGATGCCCTCTTCTTCTGCTTCCTTGTCTTCACTGTCCACAGGCTCCACAGCTGCCACAACACCTCCATCTGGACCATCGTCCTGCAGAAAAGGCACCTGTCATCGCAAAGCTAAGTTGTGAAGCATACAGCAGGCCACGATGATCTGGCACACCTTCTTTGGTGAGTAGAATAGGGAACCACGTGTCATATGGAGGCACCTGAACCTGGCCTTCAGGAGGCCGAAGGTCCGCTCTATAATCCTCCTAGTTCACCCAACGGCCTCATTGTAGCGTTCCTCTTCCCTTGTCCTGGGATTCCTCACTGGGGTCAGTAGCCATGACAGGGTGGGGTAACCAGAGTCATCTGAAAATGGCGAAGGACAACTGTTAGACACACACTAACCTGTAGGGATATCCCCAGACCCAGACAACCATTCCCACAGACTTGCTTGCAGGTGCTCACCTAATAGCCAATCCCTAGATCGGGAACTCAGAAAGCTAAGGTTTGAGGAGGCCAGACTGAGGCTACAGCTGCAACAGTTGGCCTTAGATAGGGAATCCGTAGCTCTGGAAAGGAAAAGATAGGGGTTGGGGTTAATTCCCCATGGTGGCAGCAGCAGCAGTAGTTTCAGAAGTTCCAGTGTTAGAGAGAACACATTTGATTCTAGAAACCTGCACAAGATTGTCCCCCTTTACAAGGAAGGGGGATGCCATTTACCAGTGGTTTGCTGCACTTGAGAGGGCCTGTAAAGTTCAGGGGGTCCCTCGGGTACAGTGGGCTGCTATTCTGTGGCTGTCTTTCTCTGGCAAGGGGACATATAGACTCCTTACTGTTAGAGAAGATGACTCAGACAATTACAATGTTCTGAAGACTGCACTTTTGGATGGATTTGGCTTAACCACTGAACAATATAGGATTAAGTTCAGAGAAACCAGAAAAGCGTCTTCACAAGATTGGATAGACTTTGTGAAGTCTTCGGTGAAAGCCTTAGAAGGTTGGTTGCATGGCAGCAAGGTGTCTGATTATGAAAGCTTATACAATCTGATTTTGAGAGAGCATATTCTTAACAATTGTGTGTCTGATTTGTTGCACCAATATCTTGTGGACTCAGATTTGACCTCTCCCCAAGAATTGGGAAATAAGGCAGACAAATGGGTCAGAACAAGGGGGAGCAGAAAAGCTCATACATGGGATGACAAGGACAGCACGAAGAAGGATGGTAAGTCACATTACAAGGGTGGGGACAAAGATAAAAAGACATCAGAGTCTTCATAAGGCCTACAAAAATCCTCTGGGGATGGTGGGGCCAAATCCTCTTCTAATCAGCAGAAAAAGCTTTGGTCTTATTTATGTAAACGCAAATGCTATTGGGCAAGTGACCCCACTTGTCCCAAGAGAAACACCACGCCTCCCACCACCACAACCCCCACTGCTTCCACTAGTGCCCCTACTAATAGCAGTGGTGGTGGGAAAAACTCTACAAATAGCCAAATAAATGGTGTAGCTGGGCTCACTTTTGGTAATGTAGTAGGGGTTGGTTTAGTTAGGGAGACCACTGAGGCTGTTTTAGTCTCTTAGCATGGCATTGACCGTGTCACCTTAGTTGCTAGTCCTCTTAATATGGATAAGTACAAGCAACTACCCCTAATAAATGGTGTTCAGGTTGAGGCCTACAGGGACACAGGCGCCAGTGTCACTATGGTGATGGAGAAACTGGTTGCTCCTGAGCAATACCCACTTGGTCATCAATACCAAGTTACTGACGCCCATAGCAACACTGTTAGCCACCCCATGGCTGTTGTAGGGGGGGGTTACTGGTCCTAAAAAGGTTGTGGTGTCCACTGATTTACCTGTAGAGTGTCTATTGGGCAATGATTTGGAAACTTCAGCTTGGGCTGAGGTGGAGTTAGTGGCCCATGCAGCCATGCTGGGTATTCCAGGGCATATCTTTGCTCTTACCAGGGCTCAGGCCAAGAAGCAAAGAGGAGAGGAAACTTGGATCCTGGAACAATGGACCAAGTGCTCTTAAAAACCAGGGGTAGAAAGGGCAAAACCTTGTCCACTATCCCCCCCTCTCCAGATGATTCCCCTTTTGATGAGGAGTCAACTCCTTGTGCAGAACCTATACCAGAGGAGCTTCACGCTGACACAGCTGAGCTCCTGGGTGCAGGGTGGCCTGCCAGGGAGGAACTGAGGGCCTGATTTATATTTTTTCAGAGCTGCATTTACGTCATTTTTTTTGGAAAAATCGACACAAACTTACAAAATTCAATTATATTTTGGAAGTTTGCACTGCTTTTGCGTCAAAAAATGACACAAATGTGGCGCTAAAAAAAGTATAAATCAGGCCCTGAGTGTGGCACAGCAGACCTGTCCCACACTAGAGGGTCTAAGACAGCAAGCTTTCAAACAGCAAAATGGGGATATCAGTGACTCACACAGAGTTTACTGGGAGAACAATCTCCGTTATACTGTGGCAAGGGACTCTAAACCTGGTGCTACCAGGAGACTGGTCATTCCCTTGCAGTATAGGGAATTCCTCCTAACTCTGGCACATGATAATCCCTTGGCTGGACATATGGGGCAAAGTAAAACCTGGGACAGACTTGTCCCTCACTTTCACGGGCCTCACATGTCTGAGGACACAAAATAGTTTTGTTGCTCTTTTGTGACTTGCCAAGCCAGTGGCAAGACTGGTGGCACCCCAAAGGCCCCCTTAATCCCACTGCCAGTGGTTGGGGTGCCCTTTGAAAGGGTAGGGGTTGTCACTGTTGGCCCCCTTGACCCTCCAACTGCTTCTGGTAATAGGTTCATCTTAGATGTAGTGGACCATGCCACAAGATACCTAGAAGCCATCCCCCAAAGGACCACTACAGCTCCTGCAGTGGCAGAGGCCCTCCTGGGAATATTTTCCAGGGTGGGCTTTCCTAAAGAGGTAGTATCAGACATTGGTAGTAACATCATGTCTGCATACTTAAAAGCTATGTGGAAGGAGTGTGGTGTAACCTATAAATTCACCACACCCTATCATCCACAAACAAATTGACTGGTTGAGAGATTCAACAAAACTCTCAAAGGCATGATCATGTGACTCTCTGAAAAACTCACAAGGAGATGGGATGCCCTCCTGCCATGCCTCCTTTTTGCCTACAGGGAGGTACCCCAGAAAGGCGTGGGCTACAGCCCCTTTGAACTCCTTTTGGTCACCCTGTTAGGGGTTCCCTTGCTCTTGTGAAAGAGGGGTGGGAGTAACCATTGAAGCCCCTTAAAGAAGACATTGTGGACTACGTACTTGGCCTAAGATCAAGGATGGCTGAGTATATGAAAAAGGCCACTAAAAACCCTCGGGCCAGCCAAGAGCTTCAAAAGCAATGGCATGACCAGAAGGCTGTCCTGACTGAGTACCACCCAGGACAGAAGGTATGGGTTTTGGAGCCTGTGGCACCAAGAGCGCTCCAGGTCAAATGGAGTGGACCACATCTTATTGTGGGGAAAAAGGGTGAGGTCACCTATTTGGTGGACCTTGGGACTGCCGGAAGTACCCTTAGGGTATTTCATGTCAACCACCTTAAACCCTACTATGATAGAGCAGATTTAACCCTACTCATGGCCACAGATGATGGGCAGGAGAAAGAGAGTGACCCTCTCCCTTACCTCTTTTCCAATACTGAAGCTGATGGCTTAGTGGAAGGAGTTGTACTTGCAGACACAACTGAGCAGAGGGAGGACTGTAAGAATTTACTAGTCCAATTTTCTGAACTCTTTTCACTCACACCTGGCACCACTACTTGGTGTGAGCATACCATTGATACTGGAGACAGCTTGCCTGTCAAAAGTAAGATTCATAGGCAGCCTGATCATGTCAGCGAGTGTATTAAATCTGAGGTTCAGAAAATGTTAGACCTAGGTATTATTGAGCACTCAGATAGCCCCTGAGCCCGCCCAATGGTGCTTGTCCCCAAACCTCATAGCAAAGAAGGAAAGAAAGAAATGTTGTTTTGTGTGGACTATAAAGGGCTCAATACTGTAACTAAAACAGATGCTCACCCTATACCCAGGGCAGATTAGCCTCTGCCAAGTATCTAAGCACCTTTGATTTGACTACAGGTTATTGGCAGATAAAATTATCAGGGGATGCTAAGACAAAAAGTGCACTTTCAACCATTGGAGGACATTAGCAGTTTACAGTTATGCCCTTTGGTTTGAGAAATGTACCTACCATATTCCAGAGGCTGGTGAACACAGTCCTCCAAGGTCTGTAAGCTTTCAGTGCACCATACTTAGATGATATTGCTGTATTTAGCTCCACCTGGGATGATCAGCTGGTCCACCTGTGGAACGTTTTAGAGGCCCTGCAAAAGGCAGGCCTCACTATCAAGGCTTCTAAATGCAGATAGAGCAGGGGAAAGTGGTTTATCTGGAGAACAGATTGAACCACTGCAAAAGAAGATACAGACAATTTTGGACTGGGCTCCCCCTACTACTCAGGGCCAGGTCAGAGCCTTTCTTGGTCTCACTGACAATTACAGGAGGTTCATTAAGAACTATGGCTCCATTGTTGCCCCTCTTAATGACTTCACCTCTAAAAAGATGCCTAAAAAGGTATTATGGACAACCAGCTGCCAAAGAGCTTTTGAGGAGCTTAAGCAGGCTATGTGTACTGCACCTCTCCTAAAAAAAACAAATTACTCTAAAAAAATAATTGTCCAGACAGATGCATCTGAATTGGGGTTTGGGGGAGTGCTATCACAACTGAACTCAGAGGGCCATGATCAACCTGTTGCTTTTATCAGTAGGAGGTTTACCCCTAGAGAAAAGCATTGGTTGGCGATAGGGAGGGAGGCCTTTGCTGTGGTCTGGGCCCTGAAGAAGTTGAGACCATACTTATTTGGGACTCACTTCATTGTTTAGACAGACCACAAACCTCTCTTATGGTTAAGACAGATGAAAGGAGAAAACCCTAAATTGTTGAGGTGGTCCATTTCCCTACAGGGGATGGACTTTACAATGGAACATAGACCTGGGAGTAACCACTCCAATGCAGATGGACTCTCCAGATATTTCTACTTAGACAATGAAGACTCATCTGGGCAAGGTTAGCCTTACTGTCCCTTGTTTGTGGGGCGTTGTGTAGGAAAGTACTATCTTTCTTGGCATGTTACTCCGAGTTTCTACCTGTTTGTCAGTGTGTTTTGCCTGTCTCACTTGCGTCCTGCTAGCCAGGACCCCAGGGCTCATAGTTTGTGGCCTATATGTGTTGTCAGTATGCTTGACTGTTTCACTGAAGTTCTGCTAACCAGAACTCCAGTGCTTATGCTCTCCCTACTTACCAAATTTGTCACTACAGTTTAGTGACTCCATATTCAAATCCTGATTGGCATACTGGACCCCCCCTTATAAGTCCCTAGTATATGGCACCTAGGTACCCAGGTCATTAGGGTTCCAGAAATCCTTATGGGCTGCAGCATTTCTTTTGCCACCCATAAGGAGCTCATACAAACCTTTCTTCAGGACTGCCACTGCAGCCTGAGTGAAATAGTGCACACATATTTCGCAGCCATTTTCACTGCACTAAAGTAACTTATAAGTCACTAGATGTCTAACCTTCATTTACCGAAGGCTAGGTGCCAAGATACTGAGTGTGAGGACACCCTTGCACTAGCAAAGGTGCTCCCACATTGTCCTGGGCCAATTCCCCGAACTTCATGAGTGCGGAAACACCATTATAAGTGTGCACTTCATATATGTCAATACATATATGTAGCTTCACAATGGTAACTCTGAATATGGCCATGTGAGGTGTCTAAGATCATGGAATTGACCCCCTCCAATCCAAATCTGGTATCTGGGGGCCAATCCCATGCACACTGGGGGCTCCACCATGGATCCCCAGTAGTGCCAAACCAGCTCTCTGAGGTTTCCTCTGCAGCCCCAGCTGCTGCCACCTCACAGACAGGTTTGATGCCCTCCTGAGGATTGAGCAGCTCAATCTCAGGAAGGCAGAACAATGCATTTCCTTTAGGAGAGGGGTGTTACACTCTCTCTCACTGGAGATAGGTGTTACAGGCATGGGAGAGGTAGCCTCCCAGAGCCTCTGGAAATGCTTTGAAGGGCACAAACGGTGCCCACTTTGCATACTCCAGTCTACACCAGTTCAGGGACCCCCAGTCCTTGCTCTGGCGTGAAACTGGACAAAGGCGTTAGCCATCTCGGCTTTTAAGGTATGGGGACCCTCTGGAGACCTCTGAGAGGCCACTGCCTGCAGGTGACGTCAGAGACCCCCCCGGATAGGTGCATACCTGGGTAGGTAGCTAATCCCTCTCTCAGTGCTATTTAGGGTCTCTCCTCTGGGTGTTTCCTCAGATTTGGTTGGCAAGACTCCTTCAGCACTCCTCTGCATCCGCTTCTGACTGTCAGATCAACCACAGACTGCTCCAGGAACCACAGCAACTGCAACAAAGTGACCTGCAACTTCATCTCCAGTCAGCAATTGCAACAGTTTCCAAGGTGTGCACACTCTGAGGGCTGCCTGTCTTCATCCTGCACCAGAAGAACTGAAGGAATCTCCTGTGGAGTGATGGAGTCACTTCCCTGCTTCAGCAGGCACCTTTCTGCAACGACAACTGATACTCTGGGACTCCTCTCCTGGCGACGAGCGTGATCCCTGGAAGATAGGTGGTGGACTGAAGTGACTCCAAAGGTCCAGCTGTCCAAATTTGGTGGAGGTTAGAGCTTGCCTTCTCATACTGCTACAGTAGCCCTGTGCACTGCGTCTTCTGCTGCTCCTTGGGCTTCTGTGCACTTCTTCCAAAAGTCCCTTGTGCACAGCGTAGCCCAGGTCCCCAGCACTCTATCCTGCAATGCTCAGCTCCCTGAGTTGTTCTCCGGTGGCGTGGAACCCTACAGTTTCTTTGTCTCCATGTTCGGGGACTCCCGTGGGTGCTGCCTGGTCTTCTGAGGGCTCTCTGAAGTGCTGAGAGCCCCCACTGTCTCCACATTCTGAGTTGAGACTCCAAGGTCCGTTCTGGGTCCAGGCAGCTCCTCTCTGACGCAAACTGCATATTTGCTTGAACCAGCGTTTGTTGGCGGAATCCAGCGACGCAAACAGCCTGCATTCAACAACTCGAAGTGGAACATCTGCACCAAGCAGGAACCCACAGCTATCTTCTTTGTCCATTTCTGTACTTTTCTTCCAACCGGAGAATCCACTTTTGCACCTTCTTCCAGGTTGGCAGGGGCTCCTGTTCTTCCTGGACTCTTCTTCGACTTCTGGACTTTGTCTCCTCTCTCCACGGGTCTTCAGGTCCAGGAATCCATCATTGGTTGCTGGCAGTCTTTCTTGGTTCTTCCATAATTCTTCATCACAACTTGTAGTGTGTCCTGAGGAAACTTGCTGTACTTTACTCCTGGGGTGGGGTATTTTACTTACCTTTGGTGTTTTCTTGCACTCCCAGTGCCTTTCTACACACTACAGTTGCCTAGGAGGGAATTCGTTATTTGCATTTTACTATTTTAGTATATGGTTTGTGTTGCCCCTAGGTCTAATGCAATCTATAGCGTTTTTCACTGTTGCACTATTTTCTTAGTGTGTACTTACCTGATTTTGGTTACTAGTATATATTGTGTATAATACTTACCTCCAGAAGGAGTATTGTCTCTTAGAAAGTTTTGGCCTTGTGTCACTAAAATAAAGTACCTTTATTTTTGGTAACACTGAGTATTGTATTTTATTGTGTATGAGTACTGTGTAACTATAGTGGTGTTGAAGCAGATATGCTAATTAGAAATTATTAATGAATGTTTATGTGTTTTGAATAACAAAAAGTTCATAGAGAAATTAATTGTAGATAAATTAATGTGTATGTTTGTAAATGTGCCCACGGAGAGTGGCAGCCACTTATACGAATTTGTACTAAAATGATTGAAAATGTGTGAAATAATGAAAATATATAATAATGTAGTAATGTGTCATATTCAGATGTATAACCTATGTTTTACATTATATTTTAGAGCCAACTTAGCCGAAGTTGTGGCCTAGTTTTGCCAGGCCTCATGCAGAAGCTGAAATATTAGCACTTTAGAAAAGGCTGATGTATTGAACTGACCATGAACCATTCGCTGCTAAAGTCGGCTTAGCTAGAATTTTCTGCAAGGTACCGACGGACAGGAGATGAGTGAACCAAATCGCAACATATGTTGTGTAGAGCAGATAAGATGTACTTTCCCGGGACTCGACAAATAGAGACACTGACTGGAGAAGAACATGCAACATTTTCAATACCTGATGAGCTGGATGATGATGACATCGTACAGTTAACCAATCAATGAACTGAGAACGGTGAAATATTAAATTTCATAGATGTGCAAAAATAATATTACTGGATAGAGTCATAACTGGTGATTAATTGACCAATTAAGAATTAGGGTGATGGACTGAAAAACTCTAATAAAAAGCCATGACAAGGGGTTAAAACTTCAGATTTGAGGGGAGAATTGATGACGTCAAGAGACGCGATTCGAGATTCTGTCATTGGGCTCATGCTCTTGAGAGCCTGATGCGTTGCTAATCGATTGATGACCTGAAGACAAACACTGACTTTGTTGCTGATTCATTGTGGATAGGTAGCTATGACAATGTGACTGATTATCTTTTGTGCCTTTCTTTCTAGGTACCAATTGTGCTGATTAAATATTTTTTTCTCCTAGCTAGATGTCTTCCAAATTCACGTTTCTAAATTGTTTTCTCATGAAGACCCACATGCTAAATGTTATTCTGAGTTAGGTAGGGTACTTTTGGGTGACGTTGACAGTGACAAATGATTGACGAACTGGTTGCTGAACTCTGCTATTGTCAATATATTCATCTTTGTTAAGTTATGCTGAAGCATTAGAGCATATGTTTTCCCAAGTTCTGATTAGGTTATGTTATTGGTGGTCACTAATGAACTAATTCCGAACTGATTGAATAAAGTTTGAATTAACTGATGCATTAGAATTGTAATTAATAGGGAAATTAAATTGTTAAAACATATATTGATTTGTGGTTATTCATGAAATGTTGATATAATTGTCCAATGATTAATGTTTTCCTTAATGGTTATTGATTGGTCATAGTGCATTCTAGTAGCACTTGTCACTACATGATTAGGATACTCCATGCGATCCAAAAGGTTCATCGGCCTATACGCGTCCCCTTGTAAGTTTGCTTACTAAGGACCAGGCGCACTAGCAGTGGTATTGCAGGAGCTTTGCATGTCTCCTAGTTCAGCCTTGCTGCTGTGCTACAGCTACTAGAACTGCCTAAGCTGCTAGAACACTGCCTACATTTCACTAATAAGTTATAACTGGAACTGGTATAAAGTGCAAGTACCTTAGGTACCCACTACAAACCAGGCCAGCCTCCTACACAAACCTTCATCCTCATCCAATTAGTTGACTGTAGATATATGTGTGTATCACCTCACTCATAAACTGACTGTTGTAAGAATTAAAAAGACTCCCATATCAAGGCAGGAAATATCATCAAAATGACATAAGGCCTGCTGAAGAGTAGATTTTAGTAACTCTGAATGTGGAGGTGGAAGAGCAAAATTATTGTAGTGTTCTGTGTGTTGTACAATGTCACTGCCACCTGGAGTATTCCACTATGGGTCATTGAGAAACAAACAAATGAAGGAGGGGCAATAAGTGAGTTTAAACCCCAAACGAGAAGGGACAGGTGTGAAATGGCACCTGATTACAAATTTATTTTTTATCAGATACTTTAAAAAAAAATTGTATCTCATTTTGAAAAAGCACTCACAACACCATATTGGAATGGCCATTATCATTTGAAAATGGTGTTGAAATTGTATGGTAACTGGCAGGTTCTGTGTGGGATTGTTTTCCAAAGAACTCTTCCATGCCTATGTTAGTACCTTCCTAAGTCACTGTAAGAATGTTGGGATTTGAAATAGAGCAGCTTGGAGGATTGATTGGGCTGCTCTTTTACTACCCCCTTTAGGTCGCATCTACATTAAAGTATGTACACATTGGCTGTATGCTGGTAACACGCATGCCATTAACATGCATGTTTTTACAATGCCGTCATCACAAGGCATGCATCTTTACCACACATGCCTTTAAAACAAAAACTTTTATTATGCATATGTATTTACCATGCATGCCTTTACAACGAAAATTTCATTGTAAAGGTGTGTTTGATAAAGGCATTTGCGTGATAAAAGGTTAAGTGGTAAGTATAATCCCTATATATATATGTGTATATACATATATATATATATATATATATATATATATATATATATATATATATATATATATATATATATATATATATATTTATCCGAGCCCCCATGCACAGTTTTTCTTCAAAAATATTTGTGCAAATATTACATTGATTTAATCAATGATGTCATCAAAGATGTAATGAGTACGGTAATTTGTGGGGTAATTAGCTGTGCATCGCAAAGGGCATGAGTTATAGCTACCTTAGGGCACAAGTTATAGTTATTTGAGATAACTCTGACTATAACAAGTTATTTTCTATGGTATTGGACGCTGAAAATGTAAGCCTAACTATAACGTCGCTGTAGCCTTTGTTTTTTTTGAGTGAATCTCTATGGTTTTTTTAAAATTCTATTCCCTAACAATAACATCCCTGTAACCTTTGTTTTTTTCTGTGAATTTGTATGGTTTTTCAACATAAAGTAATTTTTATTACTACATGCTAATCGAGTCACCGCCACGCACAGCCTTCGGCCATGCACAGTGGGGGTTGGTAGCAGGGTCTGGCCTAAAAATGTGCTTGCCATCCAAAAACCCAGACCCATGCTAAATCCTAAAAAAAACCCTTACCACCCAAAAACCCATACATACCCTTGCCACCCAAAAACCAATAGCCACAATAAAACCTAAATTGGCCCTTGCAGCCCCAAAACCCATACCCACCCTAAACCCTAAAAATACCCATACTACCCAAAAACCCACTCTGAATAAAATCAGACCCTAATATAACATCCCTGCAACCTCTCTCTCTCTCTCTCTCTCTCTCTCTCTCTCTATATATATATATATATATATATATATATATATATATATATATATATATATCTAGATATAACTTACTGGTGTTCACCAGTAGGTAGTTAAAGTTAGGAACATGTTTGCATAGAAAGAGCATTATTTGACTTGCCTATATATTTGGCGTAGTTTGACGAATCTTCATGAAGTTTCCCCAAAAAAGTGTGCCAACGATTCTTGTTGCATATGGAAAGTTTTGTGGTGATCCGCCAACTAAGGGACGAGAAAAAGGGGGGGTCAAAAAACGTGTGTTTCACATGTTACTTCCCATAGTAGAATTGAACTTGACTACAGTCAGAACTGCTGGACAAAATTACACCAAATTTGGCAGAAAAATAGGCTTTAGTACGCAGATTACACTTTTTATTATTTAGTGTAAATTTGTTCAGTAGTTTTCAAGAAATTAAAGGGGAAACAAATTTGAAAATCTAGGGCCCCGGATCCATCGCAGCGTTTTCACTGAGATCGCAGCGTATTCGCAAATGCATACACCAACAGGAATGCTGTGATTGTCTGTCTGCAACCTTAACAGAATGTTGGGGCTGTTGTTTTAGGTTATGGGACACAGTTCCCAAGGCTAAAAAATAAAAGGAAAAGTGGCATAAGGGGTCGAATGGAGGTACACTGACCCCATGCTTGTGATATAGGTGTCTATGAGGGTAAAATTATGAGCTTATAATGATTTTTTTTATGACGGACGGCCCCCTGTGTAACGTCATGACAAATTTGTGAATATCGGTGGAAAGAAACATTCCCAGACTCATTCATACACTAATTCATTCACTCATAGATGCACTCAGAGACTCATGTGCCCACTAACACACCCACTCAGGGATTCATGCACACACTCACAGACCCACTCAGACCCTCATGCACCCACTCACAGACCCACTCAGACCCTACAACATCAACTCACACCTACTCAGACACTGATGCACCCACTCACAGACACACTCAGAGACTCATGCACCCACTTACAGACCCACTCAGACAGTGATGCACCCACACACAGACCCATTCAAACACTGACACACCCACTCACAGACCCACTCCAACACTCATGTACCTGCTCACAAACCCACTCAGACACCGACTCACCCACTCACAGACTCACCCAGACCCTCATGCACCCAATCACAGACCCACTCAGACACTCATGCACTCAGTCACAGACCCAGCAAGATTCTCATGCACCCACTCATAGACCCCCTCAGACCCTCATGCACCCACTCACAGACCCAGTTAGACACCTATGCACCCATTCACAGACCCATTCATACACTCATGCATCCACTCACTGATCCACTCAGAGACTCACGCATCCACTCACCGACTCACTCAGACATTCACACACCCATTCACAATCTCACTCATATAGTGACACACCCACTCTCCAACTCCTATATATGCAGTCACAGACACACATAGAGATTCATAAATGCGTTTATAGAGTTATTTAGAAAGTGATGTCCATAGTGTGATGAAGAACATTTCTTATATGTATATAGTTATGAATTTTAAATGGGTGCTTTTGTTTTGCATAGTCATGACTATGTTGTGAAGATCGGGTTGTTGTCAAGAATATTCAAAATATATATATATATATATTTTAATGAAGAAAATTTACAAACATTTTGTACAATAAGGTGGCCTGAGAAGAGCCTGTGTGTTCATTGTGAGTATGTGACAGCTACATGTAAGACAGGATGCATAGTTTCAGGTTGGAAAGAGGCACCCTGTTGCCTTCGCAGTGAAGGGCACACTGTCACTTCTATAGATACCATCCATGTCAAAGCGCAGGCTGATGTACACACAGCCCATGTTGTGGTCTCTGAGGAAGGCAGAAATAGTTTTATGAACTTGTTTCCTAGCTTTGTCAATCAGTGAACAGAATTGATTTGACCACATCCATTTCTGCCTTTGGCATATTTTGGAGTACACCTAGACAGTGTGAGGGAAAAGTGACATAATTTTTGCAAAGGTATCCTTCATTAGGATTTCCAGTCCTACTCCAGACAGTGTGCCTAGGTCATTTCCACAACAGTGCACAATCATGAGGTCAGGGGGTTGGCAATCCCTAATGCTTTGAACCAAAGATAGCAATTGATGCCACTTTGACCATCTTTGGCCACTCCAAATGTTGTCTACGTTAGCCAAACCCAAGTCCCTCTCATCACTACTCTTTCTAGCAGCCTCCCTTACCTAAAATACATAGCTATAGCCACAATCCACACGCTAACAATTTTGAAGTGAAGCAGCAGTAGAAGACAGTTGAGGGCTCAGGTGAATGAGGTAGTTTTGAAAATGAAGGGCAGTTAAAATGGAGGTGTGCTTCAGTTTAAAAAAAAATTGATTGGGTGGTTTGAATGTGCTAGTGAATAAAGTTAGGTAGTGTCTTGAAAGGATTGATAAGTTGGTCTATGATTGGGTCCGGTAAAAATAAAAAATTGTAATATAGTTTTCAATACAATGTTCAATCTGTACAATAAACCACACCTACTGCAGCTCATTTTGTAACAAGGATGCCTCTTCTAGAATGTGCTGTGAGCTTGTGACCTACTGGTTGTTGTGGGTCGCTATGGAGACTGTGATAAGAGTGTACTGGGGAAGGATGGTAAAAGTGAGTTCCGTCTTTTTAAAAACTAAAGGTGTTTTTATTCGTTATTGATTAGTAAGGGTTTAATTTCCTAGTGAGGGAATACTTATAAATTGTACAGTAGTGGTAAAGCCATAAAAAAATCTAACTTTCTATGTTTCTGAAAACCTGTTTTTTTTGCGCATTCACAACGATAATGTTATAAAGATGCGAATATGGAAAAAAGTGCACAATGTTGGGCTTCTTTAGAAAAGTGCATGAAAGGGTTAACACATACTAACCATTCAGAACTGGGCTTACAATAGTACAATTTGAAAGGTATGTTTTTATTTGCTGAGTTCCACAGTATCAGACAGTGCAAACTTGAAAAGGTTGCCATTCATGGTTGCTTTGCCAGAGAGTGGTGTGTCATTCTTATGCTCAGTTTTCATAAATGCTGAGACTATTGGCTTTATCTAGTAAGAGCAAAAAACACTATTTCACCAATGAACTCAATCTTCAGGTATGTAAATTACATTGAATTGTAAGAAAAAAAGATTCAAATGCATATGTCTATGTGAGCTTGTTAAAAGAGAGTACGAAATATATTGCAAACAATTGAAAATAGCTGACATGATTCATGAGTGGTAGTGTGAGTGCTTTTATATATATTTAATTATTAATAGGTGACTAAGGTGCAATTTCTATTCGACTAGTTGTGGGAGAGGTTCGTTCACAAAATGTTGCCATGGAACTGTATATTGTACATGTGCTGCTTTACTGCATGGTCTAATTGCTAGTAAAAGCTGCACTTATACTTAAAAAAGTGTTAATAGATGTGGAGGTTTTACATGCCTATACATGCCCAAACTGCAGATTAGACATTGTGTCTACCTTGTGTCCACAAAGAACTGGAAAATACCTCATAGTTATGCTACAAGAATACAGAGAAGATGGTTCCAAACTGGAAACTCAGATTATAAATTTCAGAGCTGCATAAATATCACTTTCAGGAGGATCTTTTAGTACTTTAGCTCTCATCTTTCATAAAACAGTTTATAATACAACCTCTGGACACTACACAGTCTATTTAGAGAGTGAAAATGAATGGCCAGAATGCACTGACATCAAAATACAAATTAAAACTTTTATTCAAACTACCAAACTCCTATCTTTTTTTTTCTTCAACCGAAGTTCTAAGAAAGAATTCTGGTTAAAGAAGTGGTGTATGGTTTTTCGTCTTTGTGGTTCACCTCCTTTTTAGACATTATTCAGTCTATTAAGGATAATATTTTTGGTAAAAATCTTTAAAAATCAAGAGCCTTTTTATGTTCCACAAAGAAGTTACTATAACAACTTAATGCAGCCCTCTCTAATTAAAGTCTGAAACTGGACGGACATATTCCAATTACAGCAGTTGAAACCAAAAACCTCCTTCAAATCTACAAAATTGTCCCCATTCATTTTTCCAACCAAACTTCAATGTCCTAATTGTGGAAAAAAGTAGGAATTTTCCGTACATGGATCTTTGCCTGTTTAGACATCATTTGGCCTCCCAGGGATAATGTTTTCAAAAGGATCTCTAAAATTGAAGAGTGATTCATATTTATTTGTGATAATATACCAGATATAATAATGGTAACAATAATATGAGTAATACTTTTAAGATATGGTTGTTTAGATTACTGTAGTAAGTCTAGAAAAAAACACTAATTCATTAATTGCAATGAGTGCAATGCATAGTATCACTTATTTGTAGTGATCTACTTGGCAGATTTGTTTTTTTTTTTACAATCCATTGATTGTTTACCCCCCACTATTCGAAGATGATGTGTTACACAAACCATTGTTTACAGTGAAGAATATATAAAAGCTGAGAACAGTAAAAAAGTTTAATTTATATTTTTACTACATTTTAATATAGTCTTACAGCGTAAGTAATGTGTATTGTTATGTTTGTGTAATTTTGAACATTAACCTGTTCTGTGCCTTGGACGAGGTGACCTCGTCAAAAGCTACAGTTCCCGTGTGCCTTGGACGAGGTCACCTCGTCCAAGGCACAGGTACTAGGGGGAGCGCTAGCGCGCCCCCCTGTGCAAAAAAGGCGGGGATGGAAGAGGAAGCCTTTCCCCTTCCACCCTCGACCCCCCCCACCCCCCCTGTGACATCAGTGCGCGAGCGTGCGCTGATTTATCACAGGGTCTCCCCCATTGCGCTTGAAGCTCTGTATTTCCTTCCCTTTGAAGTCTCTCCCAGGGTTTCAAAAGCCGGATTGCTTGCATTCCGGCTTTTGATACCCCACTAGACACCAGGGATTTTTTTGGGGGGGGAAATTGGCATAAAGGAGCGACCCCTTGGGCAAGGGTCTCTCCCCTGGGGGGGGGGGGATTATTTTAGGCCATTTCTGCCCCCTTTGGGGGCAGATCAGCCATTTTTTGCTATGCCAATCTGCCCCCAAGGGGGGCAGAAACCACTACGTGCCGGGGATTTTATTTTTGGCGCCAATGTCACGCGGGGGAGCGACCCCGTAGGCAAGGGTCACTCCCGGGGGGAGGGGAGGGTTGGGGGGCAAATTTATTTTAGACCATTTCTGCCCCCCCTGGGGGCAGATCGGCCTATTATTAGGCCGATCTGCCCCCAGGGGGGGTCAGAAACCTCTAGGCACCAGGGCAAAATTTCTTGTGTTTTTTTTTGTTTGTTTGTTTTTTTAGAGATCGGGAGCGACCCATTAGGCAAGGGTCGCTCCCCTGGGGGGCACATTGTATTTAGACCATTTCTGCCCCCCTTGGGGGCAGATTGGCCGATTTTAGGTAAATCTGCCCCCAAGGGGGCAGACACCACTAGGCACCGGGGATTTGTTTTTTGGCGCCAATGTCACGCAGGGGGAGTGACCCCGTAGGCAAGGGTCGCTCCCCGGGGGGTTGGGGGCAAATTTATTTTAGGCCAGTTCCGCCCCCCGGGGGCAAATCGGCCTATTATTAGGACGATTTGCCCCCAGGGGGGGCAGAAACCTCTAGGCACCAGGGCAAATTTTTTTGGTGTGTTTTTTTTTGTTTTTTTGTTTTTTAGAGGTGGGGACCGACCCCTTAGGCAAGGGTCGATCCCCTGGGGGGCAAATTGTATTTAGACCATTTCTGCCCCCAAGGGGGCAGATTGGCCGATTTTAGGTCAATCTGCCCCCAAGGGGGCAGAAACCACTAGGCACCGGGGATTTTTTTTTTGGCGCCAATGTCACGCAGGGGGAGCAACCCCGTAGGCAAGGGTCACTCCCGGGTGAGGGGAGGGGTTGGGGGGGTGGGGGATCAACTTTATTTTAGGCCCTTTCTGCCCCCCCGGGGCCGGCTGAGCTAGAGGCCAAAATCCACAGGTAGGCACTTTGCAAAAAACACCTCTGTTTTCTGTGAAAAAATGTGTTGTGTCCACGTTGTATTTCGGACCATTTCCTTTCGTGGGCGCTAGGCCTACCCACAGAAGTGAGGTACCATTTTTATCGAGAGACTTAGGGGAACGCTGGGTGGAAGGAAATTTGTGGCTCCTCTCAGATTCCAGAACTTTCTTTCACCAAAATGAGAGGAAAAAGTGTTTTTTTGGCCAAATTTTGATGTTTGCAAAGGATTCTGGGTAACAGAACCTGGTCAGAGCCCCGCACGTCACCCCATCTTGGATTCCCCTGGGTTTCTAGTTTTCAAAAATGCGCTGGTTTGCTAGGTTTCCCCAGGTGCCGGCTGAGCTACAGGCCAAAATCCACAGGTAGGCACTGTTTTCTATGAAAAAATGTGATGTGTCCACGTTGTGTTTTGGGACATTTCCTTTCGTGGGCGCTAGTCCTACCCACACAAGTGAGGTATAATTTTTATCGGGAGACTTGGGGGAACGCTGGGTGGAAGGAAATTTGTGGCTCCTCTCAGATTCCAGAACTTTCTTTCACCGAAATGAGAGGAAAAAGTGTTTTTGTGGCCACATTTTGAGGTTTGCAAAGGATTCTGGGTAACAAAACCTGGTCAAAACCTGCCCTGAGGAGGTGGTGATCCCCAAGGCAGTGGGAGCCATGCGCAATTCCCGCTCTCAATACTATTTAAGCTCCGGGGAGGTGGTGGTTGATGAGGTGGGGGGAGGGGCCAGGCGCCCCCCTCTATTTATTTTATATAGCTCTGGGGAGGTGGTGATCTCCCTGGGTAGTGGGGGGTGCCGAAAGCTCCCCCTTCTTAAGTAATAGAAGCCCCGGGGAGGCCGTGATCCCTGGGGCTGAGTGGGAGGCCGATGGGCCTCCCCCACACCTAAAAATGTTTTCACCCCGGGGAGGTGGTGATCCCTGGGGTGAGGGAGGGGGCCATGACCCCCCGCACATAATTTCCATTTTCCCCTTGGGGGGGGGGTGGTCGCCGAGGCTAAGGGGGGGCCTGGAGGCCCCCCACACTTAAAAAAAAGAATGCCCCTGAGACTTGGCCCTCCCCGGGGCTTAATACACATGAAGCAAAGGAGCCCGCACTTCTGTTTTTAAAATATTTTTTCGGATCTACAGATCCGCTGGGTATCAGGCCAAATTTTTTTATAAAAAATGCTTTTAGCGCTGGGGGGGTGGGGGGGTCCCACTGCCAATGCTGTCAAGTGTTTTTAGAAGATGTTTTTTTTAAGGAAAGAGTTCCTGATGTGATTCTTACCAACAATTTACCTCTGAAGTCCTGTGTGATCTTTTGAGCACTTAAGAACTTCCCCATATAATCCTCAGAGCATTGGTTTAGTTGAACTTTTTAATAAAGTATTATTGTAATATGTGTACATTGCTTATTGGAGCATGTTGCATGTGTGTGAAGTGGTCTAAATCATATAGTTGATGTATCAAACCACATTTCACATAGCTACAGGAAAATCACTCTTCGAGTTGATGTGGAGGAAGAAGGCTTATTCTGAGTTGCAACCACATTGAGTTCTGAACGTGTTCCAAAGATTTAACTTCCTTTCACTGAAAAACGAGTTTTGGGCAAGAAAACGTCATAACTGATTGTAGAGAAATCTGCGTTGTTGCATCGTTCCAAACATGTTAAATGTCATTTGAGAATTGGAAACAGGGGCAGGAACAAACATCCTACATGCATTGTTTAAGTAAGAGGCAATGCTGTTATGGTTGAAGATAGACAATGGTGGCAGGTAGGAGGGTTAATGAACTACCAAACAACTTTCCTAGTGTAACACTTGATAATATTGTGGTTAAGGGTTATTTTTGACAATAACGTAACACTGTTGCAGCACAGGTTAAGAAAATGCCCTTGCAAATTTTGTGAATATTTATTTATCTGTCCGATTTCTTCATGTGGTTCTTCCATTTTCATTATTCATGGCCAACTGTGTATTAAATGATGTGCTTTGCGACAGATATGTGGTGTGGCAGAATCTGTGTGAGACAGTCTCTCTCAGAACTCTTCCATGCCTATAGTTAAATCTTCCTATGTCACTGTAAGAATACTGGGATTTGCAAAACAGCAGCTTGGAGGATCAGTTAGGTTATTTGTTTGCTACCACTTGTATGTTGTTCCTCCATTAAAGGATCGACCGATCTGCTAACTGCATCCTGTCTTTCTTGTAGATGTACCATTGCACACTACAGATTATGATCCTGATGACTCCGGTCAAAGCCAATTGCTTCTCCTGGAGCCCCTTTCAGCACCTTTAAGTCACAATACAACGTTCTATACATCTGCAAACAATGGATGATTCACTCTAACCGTTTAATTCTGGCTAAATTGACTGACATGGTAAGGGAACCAAAATTTTAATTTTCAAGCACAAATCTGCTTTTCTTTGCAAGAGCTTCAGTATTTACAATGGTTGCTCAAAGGCTGACACCTGTTCATTCGATAAGTATGTTGCTGACCACACCATCTTATGTGTTCACAGTTTTTTCAGTGATACATCATGTTCACTTCTTGTTCCATGTTCATTAGTTTGACATTGCTATTAAAGACCCACCTAAGTTGTCTCTGATTTTAACAGTCTACAGTCATTGGTAAAACACCAACTACTTACTCTTATTCACCCATGTTCCATCTCACGGCAGAATCATACCCTTGGAATCTGTGATCTGTCTTCCCAATTTTGATTCTACGATTGTACCTGGATGGATAACCCAATGACTAGCATTCAAAGACTGCATTTTACTATTGGTCGATTGCTTAATTAGCCATTAGCATTTTTTTGTTAATTGGGCATTCAAAAGTCAGTTGATCATTCACAGGTAGATAGAGATTCTCAGTTTGTGTGGTCTCACTTGGCAGTTCATCACCTTTGTTTTCAATGTGAATTATTTCGGCAATGCCTGGTTCAGCAATTTCTTCCAAGTTCCAGCCGTCTCAAATATCACTGTAACTGCTGACTTTTCTGCTAGTACGTCTTCGCTCGAAGCCCCATGCATTGCATATGAGTTGCTATCTACCGCATGAAAACATAAGTTTGATCACTTACACCATTAAATTCACTTTATAGGTTGTCTGCATGTGTTTTCATGTATATCGATTAAGGATGCACAGTGAGTAGTGCCTACTAACCCTAGACGCCACCCTTCGACCTTGCAGAATGGGACCCGATATTACCAGGGCCGCTTGGTCCCATTATGGTAGAAAATTGTAATCTCCATTATTTTATGATGAGAAACTGACCAGTAAAGTAGAAACCGGCCCTGATATTTTGTTTCTTCCCATATTTGTCACAAGATTACTTTTCGGTAGAATCTTTGACCTTCGTTTTTGACATGCAACCGTGTTTTGAAGCTTTGGTTTTAAAAAAGTTGAGGCTCTATAGGGATGAGTTCATCTGTATCTCCAGCTCACACTATGACAACATATATTTGGTCTTTCTGCCAGCCATAATTCAGAACCTCTTTCCGGCACAGCATTACTACTAACAGCTGGTTCTCCAGAACGACTTTCCAATTTGCACCCGTACTTAACTCATATGATTGGTTCTGCACACCCCAGTCGTCTCGAGCACGCTAGTATCTACCACTAGCCTAAAATACATCCTCATCCTATGAACTTCCGTAACAGTTTCACCACAGAGCTGATGTGTGAGATATTCTTGACTGCAAATATGATACTGTAACTACAAAAAAGCGTTCTTCTGGCCACATATTAATACTGACAAGCATCTAAAAAGATTCACTGGCACAACGTACTCATTTGACAGCTTCTCTGCTTAAGCACTAGCAGCGCATTTTATTCTCACATGTTTTTTCACCCTATTAAAACGAACTAATAAACACTTTCCCGTACACTTTTTAGTAGCTTTTTATTGATTCATATATAGTTTTAAAAAATTTGAAAGCAAGTCTGATGACCTTGCCTTCACTTCGGTAACGTCACATAATTGAGAGCAGTGCGTATTGATTTAACGTAAACAGTTAAGTGTGACATGACATTAACAGCAAACAAAAAACAGCCCTAGGTGCATACCGGCAGCTTCCTAATAAGAATTCAATATATGTGTATGAAAATGCTTACATATTTTGATCAGTAGACACATTACATGGACATAATTCTCTCCCAAATAAAGGGAGGGAAATGCAGGGAAAGATGCTCTATGTCTTTTACTCGTTTTTCATCTTCAGGTAAATATTACAAGTAGCAACAACAAATCACATCATGATTGTTCACTTAGGACTTCATCTGATTTAGCTTTCAGCTTGACCAGAGTAAAAAGTTGGGTATTTGGTTGAGGGGGTGAAACGCTCATCAAGCAACAGTCAGAAACCATGTCAGGCTGAATAACAAAAATCACTAAATTAACCTGTGCCTAACTCTGGTAGCTTGGCGCAAAAATAGTGAGGCTTAACATGGAGGCACTGTGTTAAATATTTATGCAGCACACAAACAGAAATAAAGTGAAAACACAACATAAGATATATAGAGTACATTTTAATTAAAAAAAATGACACCAAAACAAATTAAATCTAATCAGTACAAATGGAGTTATGTTTTTTTATTTTTTTTAATGTGCAAAATAGTGCCTGAAAGATCAAAGTGCCAACCGCGGGCATCAAGTCATGCAAGACCACTGCAAAGTCTAAATTTATGGCAGGTTACAATAAAGTCTGGTTCAGATTCACGAGGTGGATTGGGCCTGTTCTTGGCTTACCTTTAGACTTAGAAGAAGTTCCTAAGAAGGTAGAGTTCAGTGGGCAAGGCAGACAACAGTGTCTGAGGAGGAGGAATCATCGTCAGGGAGCTGCTGGACAAAGTTGCCCTCAAGATTTCTACCTTTGGACTTTGTCACTTTTTTGGAGGTTGAAAATCTCCAGTGGTACAAAGCTGCAGACTACAACTGACAAGGGCTCCAGGAGACTGGCGCAGAGAAGAATATAGCAGGAGCTACCACTGGTGATGCGCCTTGGGCTGATAAATGAGTAGGTAGGCCACAGTCTCCTGTCGGTTCTCAGGTCACTTTTGGTGAAAACTTTCTAAGTCCCAAGTTTTAAGTTTTGCTGTAGAAGCACATTTAGTACCACTTCCAAGGGTCCAGTGCTGGTAGGGTACCACTCGGGTTCAGGACTTAATCCAGGTCGAGGCCACATGGAGGGTTCAAGGTCTTCGAAGCTTGTTATATCCCTGTAGCTCACACAGGATGCCAGCCACCTAGCCTTTGGAGTCACTCTGGTAGTCCTGTGATCAAGTAGCAAGGCAGGTTGAAGAAGCAGACTAGTCCTCTGAGGGTACAAGGTAAGCTTCAAGCAGCAAGGCAGTCCTCTGGTAGCAGCAGGGCAGCCCTCTAAGGTACAAAGTAGGCCTCAGGAAGCAGGACAGTCCTCTAAAGTACTGAAAAGTTGGTCTGAGGGTCCAATATTTATACCTGGTCCCAGCCTTTGATGTGGGGGGCTTATATGCTACTCCCACACCTGGTTCTGAAATTGTTCTTCCTTTCCGTGCTCAGGCTTCAAGTGGTCTAGGGTGACCTTAGGCTGGTGTCAAGTTTCTTTGTGAGGGTGCTGATGGCAGCCGTATGAAATGTAAATGGGACAGGGAACAACTTCGTCCCACCCATCCTGCCAACACCTAGTCCCCTGTTGTCTCACTGCTCGGAAGGAATAAACAAAGGTCAGCTGACAACTATTCACAGTCATGTGACCCAGGACACAGGCTACAGCCACCAAATGGTTAGAACAAGAAAACAGAATGGCATTTTCAGAACTGTGATTTTAAATCCAAGTTTACCATCAAAGAAGATTTTATATTATCGTTCTTTTGAGACCAAACATGACATTTCTACCTTTTCCCAATCAAAAGTTAGCACTTGTTAAATGTAATAAGATAAGCCAATGTTATCCAATGAAAGGGGTAGGCCTCACAGTACTGAAAAACTACCAGGACATGTAAAACCTAAAACAAAATGGCCACCCTTTAAAAACAGTGCACGCTTCCATATGTGCTGTTTTGTGTCTCCCTTAGGGGTGACTTGTATGTATTAAAAAATGGAGGTTAACGTCTGGCAAATTGTTTATTTTCCCAAGTTGAAATGGCAGGTTAAAACTGCACACACGCTGCAATGGCAAGCCTACGATATGTTTTAAAGGGCTACTTAAGTGGGTGGCACTATAGGTGCTGCAGGCTCACTAATAGCATTTAATTTAGACACCCTGGGTACATGCATTACTAGTTTACTAGAGAATTAAAAGTAAATTAAATGTGCCAGGCAGGTAGCCCAATTCTACTATGTTTTAAGTAGTGAACACATGCACTTTAGCACAGAGTAGCTGCAATAAAGTGCACAGAGTCCTAAAGCCAACAAAACTGAATTACAGCAAACAGGAGGGGAGAAGGAAAAGGGTTTGGAAGAAGAACACACCAAAGGCTGCCAAGTCCAACAACCAGCAACATATTCCAAGCTGTATATCCAGCACATCTGTCCCCTTGTTTGTGTTAATATATCTTACTCGGCTAGAGCATACTTCTTATCATCTTTTAGCTACAGTTTGGCATTCTGGACTCCACTTGCTGCTTCCCAAACCATTGCTAGTTTTCTCTTTGCAAGAATTAAGGTTATCTTTGACCATTTGTATATATAATTGATTTGTTTTGATCTTGGAAGCTGGTTTAACAGACATGTGAGGGGGGTTCATTGTATTGTCCTCTTTGTGATTTCTAACACTATCTTAAGAATAGCTTATAACTGCAGGGTATGTCCAGACCATGTAGTAAAAGTCAGCATTTGGCTTTTGGCACCTTGGGCATTCCTAATTAGCTCTTGCGTACATTTGGTCAATGCATTTGGGAGAAAGGCACATTTGGTGAAGGTAACTAAACTGCATGCAATTTAATTATGAGTTTCTGGAAATAATTTTGGTGTATGGTATATATAAGATATTTGAACCACTGGTTGTTTGAAATGGTGTGATCTGCCTTCATTTTCTATTTTGACGTTGGACTATGGTTCTCATGTAAGTATTGTGGTATTATTGTGTTGTATAATATAGTGAATGACATTCTTCCCTTTCTTTTGGTAAACAGATGTTGTAATGTATCTGATTTCATAGATTCCGATTAGTCTATCCACTATGTTTGTGAGATCACCCTGGTGAATGCTTTGTGAGTGACCACATGCTATCTGATAGGTCTCCCTCACATTAGCAGTAGGGGTGGGTGAAGAATTCTGCCCTGCTAATGGAGTTTGTGGAGGTTTCCCCACTCTGCACAGAGTTCCAAAAAACTCTGCAAAGTGATGCAGAGCGGAGTTTTTTCTCTCGCTCGCCAACGTTACGTTGGTGAGAGCGAGAAATCGCTAAGTTGGCGAGCGTGAACGAGATTTCTGAACACAAGTGGTGAGAAAGCTGCTGCTCACATTAAGGAAGCTGCTGCTTGAGAAGAACATCTATTCGAGCTGCAGAAAGACGTTAGTGCCCTCTGGCGCTCTGCGTTATGCAGTTCACGCTTTAAAGCGTACTGAAAATCCGTGAGAACAGCACAACTTACTCAAACTCCACCACGTGTGGAACTTCGCATAGTACGGCGGAGTTATTTTGGCACTTCACTGAGTTCCGCGGAGCACAGCTCCACGAACTCCACCCAGGCCTAATTATCAGACGAGTGTAGCAGTCCATGTTCAAATAGATGCTGCATTGTTGTGAGGCCCTCCTCTAGCACTGGTCTGGTGTTGTGTGCTTTTAAGATCTCGCAGAATGAGGGCAGGCACCACAGTGGGTTGTTTGGTGTAGCTCCTCCTAACAAACATTTGTAGCTTTGCCATTAGTTTCTAGCAACTTGTAATAAGTGTGGAGAAGTGGGTGGTACTCTACTAGTACACAACAACCAAACCAGTATTGTGAGTAGTGCAGCTAGTTGGTCAACACTTTCTGAATTACTGTTATAGAAGCCTAATGTTGTGTTATGTTAAACGCTTATTAGTGTGCAAATACCAAAAAGGTGCCCTGGTGCTAAGAAAATACTACATCTTCTACTTTGACCTAAACCTACATAAAATACACAGTTCATAAAAAAGATGTTGCAAAGTGGTTTCTGCTCATTTAATATGCCCAGATGTTTTCTTTTCTGGATCACCTGGGTTTGAACTTTTTACTGTGAGTGTCTCACCCACTTTAATCACATGTCAAATAGCACCCGGCACATGTTTACTGAGGGAGTCTGGGTTTAAGGTAAGGTGGCTGCGATGCAGTTAGAGTAAGGGATACTTGACTGGGTACATATAAACACATGTGCACATGCAGGTGGTCTGCACAGATGAGACTACTACTGGGTGCAGTCCAATAACTGCGCACAAGTAAACTGGTGCGGGCGTCTTCAGGTTTCGATTTTGACCTGGGAAATGCCATATAATTTTAATGGACACTTCTAGATAAAGTCAACGTGATTGACTGTTTTATCTGCAGTGACACTTTACTACAGATAAAGGGGGACATCTGCTTTAGAGTGCAGTTTTCCTTCCCTTAGGCCTAAAAAGCCCTGTGAGGTATGATACTGGTGTAGGAAACGCACCCTCAGTTCCCCGAGTTCATATTTGCAGGCCCAAGACTATACATGTACATTTTATGTGTCATCCAAAATTGTCAATTTTTTCTGAATCAACTGAGCATCAGAGTCCAGACTTTTGGTCATCCTGTTGGGCCAAATTAATTACATTTCTCCTCAGAAGAGGGAGCAAAGGGCACACAAACGGAGTAATTAACAGTGCACCCCTCAGCTCCTGAGGAAGAAGGTTTTGGGATGAAAAACTACATCTGTTAATTACATGTCACACAGTACCAGGGCTGTGGACAGCCCAGACCCACTGAACAAAGAAGGGAGCCAAGATAACTGTAACCAACACAGGAGGGGGCTCTTCTTTGAGGATTTGGTGGGAAAGGCCCTGGTAGTGACATCAGAGGTGGAGCTGAGACCTGAAAAGCAGATGTGACCAGTGACTCCTGGATGATGCCTGCCATCTTGAACTGTTCCAGCATGCTGTGCACACGGCTTGGGTCAAGACTGAAGAGGTGATGTGGCCCCTGAAATAGGCCAGGGGTGCTTGGCTTCTAAATCCTTCCACAGCCTTTGAAAGCAACTCTTTACAAGGGATAGAAGGGGCTGCAGATGCTTTTGTGTTTTTTGATTCTGGACCCTGGGACAGCTACAGCCATGGACAACTGGGAGCCCAAAAGGATCAAGGACTTTCCCCCAATTGACCCCAGGACCATTTGATCTCTACTAGGGCTAGTGAAGCTGCCCCCTGTAACCTATCAAGGCCAGATGAGGGAATGATCTGGACTTCGGTGACAAGAGACAATGACCAGGAAAAAAGCTAGCGCAGGGAGCCAGTGGAACTGACTCCCTGCAAAGTACATCGCCTTGGAGGTCAGGAACCTGCCTGGAACTGCCCCTGGTGGCTAGAGCTCACCATTAGGAATATAATGAGCCCAGAATCGTACAAAATGGCCAATGGGGCCCAATTATGGCCTTTTTAGGGTTGGTGACCATTGACCCATAGCGAAGATCGAGTGCATGAGTCTCCCCTGACCTGTGAGATATTTCTCCTGGGGTGGGAAAGGCCCTGGGTTGGTGCACATTTAATTATATATTTCAGGGAGGGGGCCCGCATGGTGCTTGCTCACCATTTAAACATTTGACCCTGGTTACCTCCATCTCACTCAAGGCCAAAACAGTTGGCGACCTGGGAAAAGCCATCATGCTTCTCCAGCAAACTGAAAAGGGGCCAGGGTGCTCATCTCTGATAGTGACCTCCATCATACTCCATAGGTGAACTTGCCTGCCAGACAGTGCTTCAGCACTGGAAAACTTTTGACTTTAATTAAGAGTGGGAGTCCTCAGATTCAGACTACTAGTAGGGCATAAACTAATTGTCACCTATAGTGAATGGGGAATAACCACTACTACTAGGAGAGGGCAGTTGGACTCCGGAACCCAGCTATCTAACACTAAAGACTTGACCTGATTGGAATGTGGGCATTGTTTGTGAATGTTGTATTTTACTGTGCAATTGCATATAAATCTTCCTTTTTCATAAAAGCAAATATTTTGCTGTACAGTCATTAATTGCTGCTGTTGAACGCATTTTGCGATGTGAGCTTATGTTGTGAGCTATGCGTTGTGTTCACCCGCCTATGTCTAACTCACTCCGAAGAGTGCTTGACCTGCACTACCACTGAGAGTCAAGTGCTGAAATGGTACTTAGCCCAGTTTCTCAGATTCCATAGCAGGCATCGGCCAGGGGCATCTGGAGTAAAAGACCTCACCACCAAGGTTCTGATGACCACCATTAGTCCAGTGGATCCCAGACAATGAAAGAAGGAGTATAAATATATCTTGGGAATGTTTATCTCTATTCTTATCTTTATTCTCTCCCACAACTGTGGCCATTATATTTGTAGTCCCAAATTCTGCTGACACTGAATTATTATTTTAAGTCTCGTTGGCAGGAATGGAAGCCACGCATACACCTCAAAGAATGATTACCCCGGAATAGAAATAAACCATGTAAAATCACTTACACCAGACAAGGTTCAAAGTCAAACTATGAAGGTTTATTTAAAATTTCAGTCACTACAGAAGGCAAAAATAGTCAAAATTCAAATAATTCTCAAAATGCAAGTGAATCGGAATTAGCATTGGGTGATATAAAATGAGCCCAAGTCTAGTTATTAGTCATAGGCAAATACAGTCTAGCACACAGCTAATAAAGAGTCAAAGAGCAAATTGTCATAAGGACTGCTAAATTTTAGCCAAGGGAAGATCATGAATAGTCTCTAAGTAGTGAGCCAATAAACAGACTTACATAGAGTCTGTTCTTGAAGGAAAGCCAAGAAGGTCTGTTGGACTATTCTAAATATAAGGTGCAAGAACAGTCTGTCATAAGAACATGACAATGGGCGCCCCATGATAATCTGACAAACATCTCAGAAACATCATGTTATATGGACTTTGAAACAGAATAATCAGTGTCAGTGTGTGTTAGAAACAGGGTCTTTGGTTGGCAGTCAGGTTACCCCCTGTCCAAGCAAGGACCCTCTCTCTAGTCAGGGTAAAGGAGAATCACTGTCAGTTAACCCCGCTCACCCCCTTGGTAGCTTGACATGAGAAGGCGGGCCTAACTTCAGAAGCAATGTGTAAAGTATTTGTACCAACACACACAATAATACAGTGAAACAATACAGAATGAACACCACACCAGTTTCGAAAAATAGGTAATATTTAGCTAAATCAAACAAGAGCAGGACAACAGAAATCCAACATACACAAGTCAAGATATGAATTTAAAAAAGAATAGGAGTCTTAAGTCTTTAGAAACAGAGAGAATGCTATGGTTACACAAAGTACCTGGTTAGCGTAGAAAACGTTAATCGAATGAGGCCAGCTGTGCATCGATTTCTCACTTGCAAGCAAGACTGTGCATTGTTCCCTCTCCAGTTGGATTCTTCTTTACTGCAAGAGAGCGATGCGTCGATTCACAGATGGGCACCTTCGGTCCGGGCAGGCTTTGCGTTGATTTTTCACGCCCAGGGATGTTGCATTAAAATCCGGTCACACATTCATTATCAGCAGCAGCTAGCAGGTGTTGTGCGTTGTTTCTCCAGCTGCGATACAGAGCATCGATTTTAGCCACGAGGCCGGCGGCGCATCATTTGTCAGCCGTGTTGCAGATGGTGAGTCGAAAGTTTCTGCAGTCTGGGCGTGGACTTCTGTACTTTTCCACCTTTCAGGGCAGGAGTCTCAGCAGAGAGTCCAGGTGCTGGCAGAGAGAAGTCTTTGGTGGCCTTAAGACTTCAACAACAGGAGGCAAGCTCAGTTCAAGTGCTTGGAGATTCTTCACCAGTGGTAAGTCACACAAAAATCAGTCTTTGTCCACTTTCAGGAAGAAGCAGCTACTGAAGGCCAACCCAGCAAAGCACAGTCACAGGCAAAGGGGCAGTACTCCTCCTCCAGCTCTCCAGCTCTTCTCCTTGGCAGAGGTTCCTCTTGGTTCCAGAAGTAATCTGATTTTCAAGGATTTGGGGTCCAATACTTATATCCCTTTCTGCCTTTGAAGTAGGCCCATTCAGGTGTAAGTGACCACTCCTCCCCTCCACTCCAGCCCAGATGGCTCATCAAGACTACACCCAGCTCCATTTGTGTCATTGTCTAGAGGAGAGTCACAAACAGGCCAACTGTCAAACTGACCCAGACAGGCAATTCACAACAGGCAGAGTGACAGAATGAACAAAATGGCCACAGCACACAGGAAGTATAGTCCAAAAGTATGGCAGGGATAAGTATCCCTGGTAGTATGTTGCTGAGGTGCACAGTACTCGTACAGACAACTCGGTGCCACACGTCCCTACGCCTTTCCAGGTTCCGACCACAGGCTTATCAGGGCCTGCCTACCTGCCTTTTCATACTTGTCCAATTTCTTACTCAGCCACACTATTGATAGATCTACTCCAAGAAGTTACCACTGACGTTCCAAAGCCTATTCAACTGATCACGAGGCTCCCTCATCACTTACCTTCGTTACGTACCATCCTGGCCGGACGGCCCAGCCTTGATAAAGTCACTGGTGTGACGAAACACGTGTTTGCTGTATCTCGCTGATGGCACTATGATTTCTAGTATCTACTAATTAAAGACACCATCTACATACAAGACTTGAGACTCCTTTCAACTGTGCACCTCAGCAACATACTACCAGGGATACTTATCCCTGCCATACTTTTGGACTATACTTCCTGTGTGCTGTGGCCATTTTGTTCAATTTTGTCTTTGGGTACTCTGATACCCTTTTTGGTGCCTACAGAGTAGTAAGGCACTGGGCCAGGTTGCACCAGACTCTTCGGTTACCTTGATACTTGTCTACAGTTATTGTTTTACTGCTTAGATGTGCGGCTCCTTTCACCCTTACTACCCTATTGTGCTTTGCCCAAGGTTTTCTTCAGAGTGATAGAATGGTTTAAGGGCCAGATATAGAAACCATTTTGCATGGCGCAAACTGCGAAATTCGCAAAACATGCGAGTCGGTACCCACAAAATAAGAATGCGACTCGTAAATAGGAAGGGGTGTTCCCCTTCCTGTTTGTGATTCGCACTGCGATGCAGAATTGCTTTGTGACCGCTAACGCGGTCGCAAAGCAATTCGCAGTTAGCACCCATGTGAAGTGGGTGCTAACTCATTCGCAAAAGGGGAGGGGTCCCCATGGGACCCCTTCCCCTTTGTGAATGTCGCCAAAAATATTTTTTCAGAGCAGGCAGTGGTCCAATGGACCACTGCCTACTCTGAAAAAATTCAACCAAATGGTTTCATTTTCTCTAGGGTATTGCAACTCGTTTTCCTCTAAGGAAAACGGGCTGCAATAAAAATTAAAAAAAGCAGTCACAGACATGGTGGTCCGCTGTCTCCAGCAGGCCACCATCCCTGTGAGTGCAGGGAATCGCAAGGGGGTCGCAAATTGTGGCCCATCTCATTAATATTAATGAAGTGGGTCTTTGCTATCCCCTTGCGAATCGCAGATGGTGTCAGGGACACCATTCTGCATATGGAATTGTAACTCGCAAATTGAGAGTCGCAATCCCAAACTTACCTACATCTGGCCCATAATGCCTACTTTCTAAAAGTGCATTTTCAAACTTACAATCTAAAAATCAAATTCACCAAAAGATGTATTTTAAATTGTGTATTCAGAGTCCCTAAACTCCATATTTCTATCTGCTCCCAAAGGGAATCTGAACTTTAATAATATGTAAAGGCAGCCCCCATGTTAACCTATGAGAGAGATAGGCCTTGCAACAGTGAAAACTGAACTTAGCAGTATTTCACTGTTAGGACATGTAAAACACATCAATACATGCCCCACCTTTAACATACACTGCACCCCGCCCATGGGGCTACCTAGGGTCTACCTTAGGGGTGCCATACATGTAGAAAAAGGGAAGGTTTAGGCCTTACAAGTATGTACACTTGCCACGTTGAATTGGCAGTTTAAAACTGCACACACAGACACTGCAGTGGCAAGTCTCAGCCATGTTTACAGGGCTGCTAGTGAAGGTGGCACAACCAGTGCTGCAGGCCCAATAGGCGCATTTGATTTACAGGCCCTGGGCACCTCTGGTGCACTTTACTAGGGGCTCACTAGTAAATCAAATATGCTAATCATGGATAAGCCAATTTACACATATGATTTATGCAGGGAAGACTTACACTTGACAGTGGTAAAGTGTCCAGAGCAAACAAAACAGCAACAACAGAGTCCAGCACACAGAAATAACCTGGGAAGCAGGGGCAAGAAGTTAGGAGAGAACACGCCAAGGATGCCAAGTCTAACAGTGTGCTGTGAAACAAATTACATCACATAAAAAATGATTTTTTCTCAAACACTAATGAATAATCCTGTATTATAGTTAACAAGAGAAAAGAAAGGCACATTTGAAATTATAGTCACAACCTCTACTAGCCAGAGGAAGGGACATTGTAAATACAGTTACGTTCTGCTCCTTATTAAAGAAACACTAGAAACTCAAAAAATACATTTTAAGATGCAGTTAAATCAGAACTGAAAAAACTGCTTGAATTAAGAGTATTTTACAAAATGGTTAAAGACATTTTAACTCGAGCTGCAGAGGGAGATAAATGAGAAAATGTGCAATATACAACAACTGCAAGTGAATTTAAGTCATAATGATGTCATCTTCAAATGGGTTTTTATCACAAATACAGCTGAAATATATTATTGGCGACCTTTTTAATGTTAATTAAACACACTCACATAATTTGCTAATTCTAAATTCACGCTTTCCCTAAACAGGGGCTAGAATGAATGACGTTCTTAAATGCTCAGTCAATGACCTATTCCAGGATTCATTCCCAAGAGACAGAGGAACCAAATAAAGGTGGTAACTTAATGTTTGACTTATCATTGGGCCCTTTGCAGAATGGATCGAACATTATTGTTAGATTCAAATGGCTTTCCAGAGAGTGTCAGTGACTTAGGATTCCTAAGGTAAGTGGTGTGTGGCAAGAGGTAGCAAAGAAATTACTTAGACACCTTCATCAGAATTTTGTTTTGCGTCAACCCGTTTTTGTAATACTTAAAACTAAGGTGTGTTTTGAGAAGGGTCACAACACATACAATCTTCCTAGATCCAGGCCATTTAAAACCTATTGCTTTTCTGGTCCACAGGGGAACACGCCAAGGCTGTCTGCTGTTGGCCCTTCTCTTCCTTCTGGCAATGGAACCCCTGGTGGTTTCCCTCTGCCAGTCCCCGTGGATTGCAGGTATCCCTAACCCTTGGGCGGCCATGTCCGGCTATACTTTCTAATGGAAGTTGTTGTGTCTTAAGTATCTGGAAATCTATATAAACCAGGATCTGGAATTCATGGTGGTGGACAACCTCGACTCTATGCTGGAGCGCATGGGCCTAGACTATGACAAGTGGTAACATCTTAATCTCTCACTGGTGGGCAGATTGTAGGCTAATATGGACGTTTTGGGCATGCTCCGACTGATTGTACCCCTCAAACTTCTGCACCCTGTGGACAGGGGTTTCAAGTCCTTTATTTGGGGGACATTGAGGCCCCACCTGGCTCTGCGCAAGTTGATAGCTCATTGCTTGTGCAGTGGCCTGGCCTCTCCTCAGTCGAGCACTGCTCTATGGCCTTGCACCTGGCCCAGTTTGCTTACATGCTTCCGTCATGATCGAGCACACAATCTTAAGCTGCCCAAGGAGGATGCAGGTGCTCTACAGGTTTGAGGCCTCTGCACCTGACTCGTAAATTTTGTGTTGCAGCCTATGGTTAAGACCTAGGTGCGGCCCGATAAGCTATTGTTGGTGTATACCCACTTGCATGATCAGGCGCCCTTATGGGGCAATGCCGGCATCAGCATTCGCCGGAGGTTGCCTAACTCAGGAGCTTGGCATGATGTGCGGATCCTATCGCTTGAACAGGTGCTCAACCAGGGGGCCCTCAAGTCCTTTGATATGCACCTCTGCAACTGTTGGAGAATCGGTGGCCCACATGGCAGGCTCGGCTACAGCTGGAATACAAGGTGGAGGTCTGGGTGAACCTGCTGGATGTTCTCTGCTGCAGCACCAGGGAGGCTTGCATGAAGTTCTGCCTCTCTAAAACATTGCACGTTTAACACTGGACCCCGGCAAGACTTCAGAAGCCAAGGCCCTTATCCCACTCCAGTTATTGACATCACGATGAAGCACTCTGTGACCAGGTACATATTCTGTACGATTGCCCGCTAGTATATCCATTTTGTGGGGACTGTTTGCTCCACATTTTGCAAGACGCTGGCAATCTCTGTGCTGCTCGCGCACCCTTTAAACTAGCTTCATGGCTCTACGGCCTTCCCTGACCTATCACACCGTGAATATCTGCTGCTTCATGCACCATTTTGCAATGGTAAAGAACTGCATCCTCTGACACAGGCACTCCCCATTACTATCCATGCACAAGGAGTGGCTCGCTGAGGTAAGGCGGAGAAGTTTCTCCACACTTGGGTGCCCTTCTTGCAAAATGATGGACACTGATCGATGTTAGAATGCCTGGCCAAGCCCATTAACACCCGTGGTCCATCGTGCTCTAGCTCCATGCACCAGGCTGGGTGTGGACATCATCACTGGGCTGCTCCTAATTGATCCTCCTTCACCTTCCTCCGTTACGATCTCTCCTGGGCCCATTGTGGGTCCCTTACCCTTCCTTTCCTCCTCTTTAGTTTTCCTTTCATCACTTCCTCACTCCCTCTTCTCCCTTCCTTCCTCCTTTGCTCCCCACTTCCACAACTGCACCCTCAAGCACTCTCTCCCATGGCTGAGCCTCCTCTAGTTTTTTCCCCTCAATCCCCTGACACCCTCATACAGCCTGCTTTAGCCACATAACATAGAGACTCTGTGCTGAGCCCCATGGGTTGTGTGTTTTCGGTGCGTCCATGTACATATAGGCTCTTGCAGGCCACCAATGTTCGATGTCCGCTGATATCTAGTTTCCTGCTTTCCTTTTTGTACAACGTTGTACACGAATAAAGAATTACAACATAAAACGAATTGCTAATGGAAGAAAATCCCAATGATTTACAATAAGATGGTCATGTATGCATAAGTACGTTTGGTGGTTGCATGAGCAATGAGAGGCAGTTATGAGTTCCATACAAAACTAGCGATTGAGATAAGCCTTTCATGATCCCCCGAGAAGTCCTTATAAGTTTAAAAGTTCATAGTATACGTGGTGATAGAAAGGTTGCTGAAAATAGAATGGACTGAGTAACAACAGTGTGAAAGATGCAGAGCAAAGAAGTTTAACTTTCTGTATATAATTTGATTCTTCCCAAATGTACCGCAGCTGTAAAGTGGAGCTGTTGAAACATCATCTGATGTGTGCGTATTGTGACTAGAGGTAAGTCCGAGACAAGCCAATAAGGTAATATTCAAATAACAGGAGTCAACATAATAAAGCAAATTATTGATAGCTACCAGTCACATCACCAATGTCCAAGATAAAATGGAAAACATGACACTCCCCTAAGGTTGCTCTTTAGCTTTAGGAGATTGATATAGATATGGTATTAGAAAAGGATATACACACTTCTAGGGTGTGAACATGGAAATATGAAAATAAATGAAATGATGGTTGCTAGAAATTGAGTTTTTGGTTGGCTAGGGTATGCACCTAAGTCAGGCAGAACCCACCACTCTAGTCAGGGCGAGGGAGTTACACACCAAAGATAGCCCCTGGTCACCCTCTTGGTAGCTTGCCATGAGCAGTCAGGCTTATCCCAGAGTCAATGTGTAAAGGATTTGCACAACATGCACAACACTTGCAACACAATAAATACACCACAAAGAAAACACAACACATTATATAAAAATAAATTGTATTGCATAAAACAACATTAGTTCACACACGACATGTATCAGAAATACTGTGCTTCACAAGCAGTTGTCAGAACATCACACAGGTTATTGGTACTCTGCGAAGGTAAGCAGTGGTAGGTAAACACACAGGTTAATGTGATTCTTCAACACAAGCAGTAGTCAGGTCATCATTATCACCAAAAGTGCACATGGCATAATAAACACATTATCTGGGATGCCCAGAAACCATCAAGAATGTACATAGAAATTAAACATTCCCATCTGGTGCATATTAGAAATCCATCCCCTGCCAGGTGTGTGTTCTGTAGCTCCTGAGAAGGTATATATGTCCCCCCAAACTGGCAAGTACGACATGCTACATAAATCAGGTCATACACTGGTACCTAGCAGAGTACATGGAACAAGCATTTCCCGGCGAAGGGAAACAAGATCATGGGGGTAACCACCCTAAGGTTCCTCCCATATAAAAATCACAGCGCCTCTACACTTCTATTTGATGTATGATGGTATTCTCCAGTCTCCCTAAGTACAGGGAAATCCTAATGGCGGTCCTCTGCTGTGGTCGGGGACCTCCACACAATTCCAACCACAAGAAATTCCCCCTAAAGTCCTTTACCTAGAAAGAGAGGGCACAGTCTGCAGGCGTTCTGCGTTTGGTCCTTCTCGCCGTTAGGTAAGCACCAAGAGATGCAGCTGCGCTTAGCCCAAGCACCCTGTACCTTCCTTTGGCTGGGGCTGAGCTGGCTGTGCTGCAATGAGGGGGGCTGTCACAGCGGTCTTCTAGGGCAGGGGGCACCACGCTCCTTCTAGGGAGAATGCAGCCCTTCGCCCCCTCGGTGGCAATCACATTTGTAGACTTCCCTCTCTTGGGAAGCCTAGGCGGCAACAGAATTGGTACAGTCGTGGCTGGAAGAATGGTGAGGGTCTACCCTCAGGGAAATTATGGTAGACTCCATGGGGAGAGAGCCTGGGGGTCTCTCTGGCCTGTCAGCCTTGGTGCATCAGCTGGTGTGGCACCTGGGGAAAGGGGCCATGGATTCCAGATCACGGGTGCAAACCCCAGCGATGTGGGCGCTTTAGGCTGGTGGGGCGGTAAGGGAGCTTGTCGTCCACTGAGGCTGCAGGCTGCTTCCTGTGGTCTCTCTTGGCGATGCTGCTCTTGGAGAGCTGGCCCTCAAAATGCTTTGACGTGGGGGGCACATGCAGGGAGCCAACAACACTGGCCTGCACCGCACTCAACTTCTTCTTGCAGCCCAGGACAGGATAGGAGTGCGCAGGGCAGAAAGTGAGCGCTTGCCAGGCGCTAAGGAACACAAAGCTAAGCTTGGTAGGGCTCTAGTGGGAAGGTACAAAGCGCTCTTCACATGCTGAAAATAGTGAAACAAGGAGCACTCTAATCATGCTCTCCTCTGCACCAAACTAGAAATTAAGTGTTACTCAGGCACTATACCAGTAGAAACCAGGAGCAAAACCAGCACCATCCAAGCCCTGGGCTTCCTGGGAGACCACTGGGGTGCACAGGGTCAGGCAGGTTGCAGGCAAAATGGGCCAGCACCCTAAAGGTAGGTAGGGGCGGTTCCTCCTGGCCGTCCGGCAGTACCTAGCGGAACCCAAGTAGCTGGCAGGTAGGACAACAAACAGAAAAGCAGCTCAGTTGAGTCTTTTGTGCCTCTCAGCAGGCACCAGGCAGCAGAGCAACAAACAGAAGAGCAGTCCAGATGAGTCCTTTGGTGCCATCCAGCAGTCCGTCTGACAGATATTCAGTCCCAGTTCTAAAAGTGCTCTAAAAATGTGGGGGACAACCGCCTGTAATTATACTCATTTTGCGCACCCTTCACAAAAGGAGGAGGGAGGGCTCCAAACAGACCTAACCAGTTCCAGGAATTTCCCTTCTCTACTCATGCACTGTCTCCAGACATCAGTGGGGGATAAACGAGCCCTTTGTGTGAGGCCACAGCACAGCCTTAACTGATGCATGTGTGTCCTGCCTCTACTTCTTTCAACCCAGGAAGACCATTCAGTATGCAAATGCACTCCCTGTGTAAGGCTGTCTGAAAAGTATGCACAAAACCCAGCTGTCACTCTGTCCTCGATGCAAGCTGCAAAACACCAGTCATAAGCACAGACAAAAGGCTTAATTTCTAAAAGGGGCACTTCTATAATGGTAACAAAAAATCCACCTACACCCTTAAGCAGCATTTATCACTACTTTTACAACCATACCAAACATGCCTACTCCACCCTATCATAGATCTGACAGTACCACACCACATAGACATATGTTAGGGCAATACCAATGCAATCCTATGAGAGTGGCAGCACTCACATTAGTGAGTAACCAAATAGACTATTTGTCACTATTAAAACATGTAGGTCAATCAATCAATAAATCATAAAGACATACGTCCTACCTTTTACATACACATCACCCTGGCCATAGGGCTAGCTAGGGCCTAACTTAGGATTGACGTAGGAGTAGTAAAAAGGGAGTTTAGGCCTTGGTAAGGAATTGGACTTGCACAGTCAATGTGGCAGTAAACTGCGCAGGCAGATTCTGAGGTGGCAGGCCTGAGACAGATTTGAAAAGCTACTTCTGTGGATGGCACAATCTGTCTTCCAGACCCACTAGTAGCATTTAATTTACAAGCCTTCGTTATAAGGGATACCACTATACAAGGGACTTACAGGTATATTAAATAAGCCAGTCAGGTGTAAGACAACCATACCAAGTTTAGACGGAAGAGCGCATGCACTTTAGTACTGATCAGCAAGGGTAAAGTGCTCTGAGTCTTACTGCCAACAAAAAGGGTCAGAAAAAATAGGAGGAAGACAAAATGTTTCGGGATGATCTTGTAAAAAGGGTCAGGTCCAACAATGGTATGCTCATCTCAGTGTTTTGAGGAAAAGGGTCAAACAACTGAGATAAGGCAAATGTCCGTTCTGGGGAATAAAAAGTATTGAACTTTTCCGGTGTTTTTGTTTACTTTATTTCACTGGGAATGAATGAATGTTTTTGGAGTGGACATTTGATTGTGTTCCTCCATTATGTGCGTTAGGTTTTTGACGTTGACGGAAAATTCTAAATAAATTACTTAGGAGAAACCCTTGTCTTTATCAGTTAGACTGTTGGCTCGCAAACATCTAATTAAGAAAATTTCTGCCTTATTCCATAGAGCCACCATTCTCAAAATAGTAACTATTTTACTTGAACATTGAAAAGCATACACTTGTGCAGGCGTACACTAGAATTAAAACAAGATATAAAAACAGCCGCTGGCAAATCCAACCTACTTGGTGAACCATGTACCTTTTACTTCATACACTATATCAAGTTATCAATAATTATTTACGATACACATCTAAACTTTTCCAACTGAGTGCATGTGGCGCATTTTTGCTGGCCTTTTAATGTTTTGTTTAATATTTGTTTCTTTTGGTTCATTCTTGGATTCCTTTGAGCTTGTTATGCACATGTAGTACATTCCAGCCTAAAGAAAACACAAGAGGTCCAATGACACGCATTTATTCGAGCAGAGATTAGAAAACGAGTACCTGCCAAAAGGGCCGGAATTTTGGCTACAATGCCAAGAGTGGAATACGATGCATTTTTAAAAACAATTTACTATCAACAGTAAAAGTAACATTAATTGAAAAAGGCTTATTTTGACCCAATGAACACATACCTCATCTGATCTATATAACTATAAACTTATATGTAAATACCGCAAAGCAAAGGTGTTTACGATTAAGGCGGGAGAGTGCTGTGAAAGGAATTGTCAGGGAATAGTAGCTAGAGCAGACATTAAAGTAACTGAACTACTAATTAAATAGCGTACTTTAATTATTCAACCCGTCTTAGAAACAAAGTGGCGATGCCAATGATTTCAGATCTGTCACACATAGGTGGTCATTCTGACCCTGGCGGTCTTTGACCGCCAGGGCGGAGGACCGCGGGAGCACCGCCGACAGGCCGGCGGTGCTCCAATGGGGATTCCGACCGCGGCGGTAAAGCCGCGGTCGGACCGGCACCACTGGCGGGGTCCCGCCAGTGTACCGCGGCCCCATTGAATCCTCCGCGGCGGCGCAGCTTGCTGCACCGCCGCGGGGATTCCGACCCCCCCTACCGCCATCCAGATCCCGGCGGTCGGACCGCCGAGATCCGGATGGCGGTAGGGGGGGTCGCGGGGCCCCTGGGGGCCCCTGCAGTGCCCATGCCACTGGCATGGGCATTGCAGGGGCCCCCGTAAGAGGGCCCCTACATGTATTTCACTGTCTGCTGCGCAGACAGTGAAATACGCGACGGGTGCAACTGCACCCGTCGCACAGCTTCCACTCCGCCGGCTCGATTCCGAGCCGGCTTCCTCGTGGAAGCCTCTTTCCCGCTGGGCTGGCTGGCGGTCTGAAGGCGACCGCCCGCCAGCCCAGCGGGAAAGTCAGAATTACCGCCGCGGTCTTTCGACCGCGGAACGGTAACCTGACGGCGGGACTTTGGCGGGCGGCCTCCGCCGCCCGCCAAGGTCAGAATGAGGGCCATAGTGTTGTACACGTTATACCGCATCAATCACACGGATGTTCTTCATTGCCATAACACACTTTAACATAAAAACATTTATATCATATATTACGCAGTTCCTCCTAAAAGTCAACAGGAAAGTGGATTTGCATTGGATTTGACTTATCAGGTCGACTGTTAGGGACAAATATACACGATAAATGAAATCTTGATAAGAGTGTAGGCCTACTTGTGTTTCTTATTGATTATTCAATGTGGCTGTTCCTAATAGATGAACATCTTAAGTTAGTGAAACCTTCCATAGTCAGAAAGCGGGGAAAAATAAATATTGATCTAACCACTCAAATACAACTAAAGTATTGATTAGTAACCTAGAAAGCAGACAAATTAAATGTGCAACAAATGTTCATCCTCATTTAGAGACCGATGTTAGAATTTTTTTTAATGTCACGAAGTTACGGCTGAGCAAATAATGCAAGGCGGTCCGCGAGGGTGAAAACCAAAAGCACATTGTATCCTATGAACACTGCAATTCACATGTATTTTTGCTTCATAATTCAAACATTGTGGGCCGTATTTATACTCCGTTTGCGCCGAATTTGCGTCGTTTTTTTAGACGCAAATTCGACGCTAAACTAACGCCAACTAACGCCATATTTATACTATGGCGTTAGAGGCGAATAGCGCCAAAGTTCCCGGAATGTGCGTCATTTTTTAGCGTGAACCCCTTCCTTGCGTTAATGATATGCAAGGGAGGCGTTCCCGTCTAAAAAATGACTCCCAGGCCTTTACGTGGTATTTATACTCCCGGGCAAAAGAGACGCCCGGGAGTGGGCGTGGCTAAAAACGGCGCATTTGCGCCGCTTTTTAACGCCTGGGTCAGGCATGGCGTTAAGGGACAAGTGGGCTCAAAATGAGCCCAGAGTGCCCTCCCCTGCCCCCAGGGACCCCCCCTGCCACCCTTGCCCACCCCAGGAGGACACCCAAGGCTGGAGGGACCCACCCCAGGGACATTCAGGTAAGTATTTTTTTATTTTTTTTTAATAATTTTTTTTGGCATAGGGGGGCCTGATTTGTGCCCCCCTACATGCCACTATGCCCAATGACCATGCCCAGGGGACAGAAGTCCCCTGGGCATGGCCATTGGGCAAGGGGGCATGACTCCTATCTTTACAATGATAGGAGTCATGTTGATGGGGGATGGGCGTCGAAAATAAATGGCGCAAGTCGGGTTACCACGATTTTTTCGACGTAACCTGACTTGCCCCATTTTAAGACGCCCATGCGCCATTTTCCCCCTACGCCGGCGCTGCCTGGTGTACGTGGTTTTTCTCGCGCACACCAGGCAGCGCCGGTCTGCTTGCGCCGGCTAACGCCATTCAATAAATACGGCGCCCGCATGGCGCTTCAGAATGGCGTTAGCCGGCGCAAAACTTTTTGACGCTAAACTGCGTTAGCGCAGTTTAGCGTCAAAAAGTATAAATATGGGCCTGTGAATCCCTGCCTAGCGCAAGAAAAGGAGTGAATCCCCTTCCCTCGTGATTTGAAAAAACATGCATCAATGATTTGAGACTGATCCAACAGTTTCATTTCATAGAAAAGTCGCCATCTGTGCTTGGCAGTTGGTAGAATTGCACAGCATAGTTGTACATTGCGGACAGCTGCCTCAATGCGAATGGCAGATGTGGTCATTGATGGAGGTAGGCAGCTCTCCTCTTGACCGTTGCATGCTGCCCCAATGTCCTTTTCTCAATGTTCCACTCTCTTTTGGCAATGATCATGGATTGCTAAAACAAAGGCCATATTTACATGAAAGCGGCTCATCACTAGGGACGCGCCACTTTTCTTGCAGAACCCTTACGTCCCCTAACGCCACCATGGTAGCACTGTATTTACAAGATGGCTCACCATGGCGCATTTTAGGGGCAATAGCTTCATTTTTTTTATGCTGCTGTAATGCTATACTGGAATAGTGTAAAAAAATGACGCTAAACCAGTATAGTGTTAAGAGGCCCATTGAAATCAATGGGTGCCTAATTTTAAGGCCTGCTTTAAGCAGGCATTAAAAATGATGCTAGAAATGGTGCAATGGAATCTTGTAGATTCCATTGCTCCATATTTAGCGACCCTCTAACGAGGGAACGCCCCCTTTGCATACATCATGGATATATTATGCACTATGTGGTGCAAAGGGTTAACAAGGTGGGGCAAGCCTAGTTTGTGGCACCTTGTAAATACGTTTGCTGCAAATGTGGCGCTAAGGGGTACAAGGGCCTTGTAAATCTGGCTCCAAGACTTTTAATAGGCAAATATAGAGACAAAGCTTTGCTGTCCTTTTCAGACCTCCATCTCTGGATTCACAGCTAGTCACGAGGACTCTCAGAAAAATCTTTAGCCTCAAGAATATTGACAAGGTATTAATTCTAGGGAACTTAGAACTTACCTCTTTAAAGTGTGTCTGTAAGGATTAATGAAGCATAGTGCCAAGAATTGTCCAGATTATATAGTGGAAACAATAATCAATTATATATTTGGGCCTCGATGTCTTGCATTTTCTCATTGAAATCTTCTCTGAGAAAATCTGGTTGGCCCCATCTTTTCTCCTTTGATCAACTCTGTCAGGTTCAACTCTGATTAATGTTGATCTTTTCTGATTCACTTTTAAATCTGTTCAATCAATCAATCAATCAATCATAGTATTTATAAAGCGCGCTATGTACCCGTCAGGGTTTCGAGGCGCTGAGAGGGGGGGGGGGGAGCGCTGCTGATTTAGCGGTCGAAGAGCCAGGTCTTGAGGAGCCTTCTGAATGCGAGGAGGTTCTGGGTCTGGCGAAGAGATGTGGGGAGAGAGTTCCAGGTCTTGGCGGCGAGGAAGGAGAAGGATCTGCCGCCGGATGTCTTGCTCTGGATTCGGGGTACGATGGCGAGGGCGAGGTTGGCGGATCGGAGTTGACGTGTTGGAGTGTAGAAGTTCAGTCTGGTGTTGAGGTAGGAGGGTCCGGTGTTGTGAAGTGCCTTGTGAGCGTGGGTCAGGAGTTTAAAGGTGATCCTCTTGTCTACCGGGAGCCAGTGGAGTTCCTTTAGGTGAGGAGAGATGTGATTTCGGCGGGGTATGTCGAGGATCAGTCGGGCGGAGGCATTTTGGATGCGTTGGAGTCGTTTGATGTCTTTGGTTGGGATGCCTGTGTAGAGTGCGTTGCCGTAGTCAAGTCTGCTGCTGACGAGGGCCTGGGTCACCGTCTTTCTGGTTTCTGTTGGAATCCACTTGAAGATTCTGCGGAGCATTCGAAGGGTGTTGAAACAGGAGGAGGAGACGGCGCTGACCTGTTTGGACATGGTGAGGGCGGAGTCCAGGATGAAGCCGAGGTTTCTTGCGTGGCTGGCAGGGGTGGGCGGGGGTCCGAGGACGGAGGGCCACCATGAGTCGTTCCAGGCCGAGGGAGTGCGCCCGAGGATGAGGACTTCCGTCTTGTCGGAGTTGAGTTTCAGGCGACTGTTGTTCATCCAATCGGCGATGGAATTTAGTCCCTCGTGGAGGTTTGTTTTGGCGGTGAGCGGGTCTTTGGTCAGGGAGAGGACGAGCTGGGTGTCGTCGGCGTAAGAGATGATGCTGAGATGATGTTGGCGGGCCAGTTGAGCGAGGGGGGCCATGTAGACGTTGAACAACGTAGGGCTGAGGGAGGATCCTTGGGGGACGCCGCAGATGAGGTTGGTGGCTTTGGAGCGGAAAGGGGAGAGACAGACTCTCTGCGTTCTGTCGGAGAGGAAGGATGAGATCCAGTGGAGGGCTTTGTCTTGGATGCCGGCTTCCTGGAGGCGGGTCAGTAGGGTGCGGTGGCAGACGGTGTCAAAGGCGGCTGATAGGTCGAGGAGGATGAGGGCTGAGGTTTCGCCGTTGTCCATTTGATGTCTGATGTCATCTGTGGCGGCGAGGAGAGCAGTCTCAGTGCTGTGGTTTCGTCTGAATCCGGATTGTGAGGGGTCCAGGATGGAATTGTCTTCGAGGAAGTGGGTGAGCTGAGTGTTGACGATCTTCTCGATGACTTTCGCTGGAAAAGGGAGGAGAGAGATCGGACGGAAGTTTTTGAGATCGTTGGGGTCGGCCTTGGGTTTTTTGAGGAGGGGTTGGATTTCTGCGTGTTTCCAGCTGTCCGGGAAGGTGGCAGAAGTGAAGGAGAGGTTGATGATCTTGCGGAGTTCGGGGGCGATGGTGGCGTTGGCTGAGTTGAAAACATGATGGGGGCAGGGGTCCGTGGGGGAGCCTGAGTGGATGGTGTTCATGGTTGTTATGGTTTCTGCCTCGTCCACGTGGGTCCAGGCGGTGAGGCGGCAGTCGCGGGAGGAGACGTCGGGGGTGGGGTCTGGCGGTGGACCGGTGTTGAAGCTGTCGTGGATGGTAGCGATTTTCTGGTGGAAGAAGGTGGAGAGGTCGTCGCAGAGTTTCTGGGAGGGCGGGATGTCGTTGGAGTTGGCTTTTGGATTGGAGAGTTCCTTCAAGATGCCGAAGAGTTCTTTGCAGTCGTGGGCGTTGTTGTTGATGCGTTGAAGTGGGCGCGCTTGGCGATGCGGATCCGTTGGTGGTGTTCGCGGTTGGCGTTTTTGAGGGCGACGAGGTTGTCGGGTGTGCGTTCTTGGATCCATTTCTTTTTGAGCTTCTGGCAGATGCTTTTGGAGGTGGTTAGATCGTCTGTGAACCAGGCCGGTTTTTTCTTTCCTTGGATGGCGGTGGGTTTCTTGAGAGGGGCAAGAGTGTGGGCGCAGTCGAGGATCCATTGATGGAGGTTGATGGCGGCTGTGCTCGGGTCGGTTGCGTCGGGTGGAAGGTTGTTGATGAGGGTGCTGGTCAGTTGGTCTTGGGTGACTTTGCCCCAGCGGCGGTGGGGAGGTAGCTGGATGCGGTGTTGCTCTGTGGTTTTCTTATAGGTGAAATGGACGCAGTGATGGTCGGTCCAGTGGAGTTCGGAGGTGTGGCTGAAGGAAACGTGGTTGCTTGAGGTGAAGAGGGGGTCAAGGGTGTGTCCGGCGATGTGGGTGGGCGTGTTGACTAGCTGGCGGAGTCCGAGGTTGAGGAGGTTGGAGGTCAGTGATGCGGTGTTGACGTCGTTGGCATTTTCCAGATGGTAGTTCAGATCTCCCAGGAGGATGTAATCCGGGGAAGCGAGGGCGTGGGTGCTTGCAAGGTCGGCGATGGTGTCGCTGAAGGGGGCTCTTGGTCCTGGAGGGCGGTATATGAGGGTTCCTCTGATCGTCGTGTTGGGGTCCGTGTGGATCTGGAAGTGGAGATGTTCGGCTGTCCTGAGGGTGTCGTCCGAGTGGGTGTGGATTTTGAGGGTAGCTTTGTGAGCGATGGCTATTCCGCCGCCGATTCCGTTGGTTCGATCTCTTCTGGTGATTTTGTAGCCGTCCGGTATGGCTACAATACAATCTGTTTGCATTTTCCAGGTATTCCTTTCAAGTGCGAATTATCTCTATGTTTAACTCTCCAATCCATCATTAGTAGCCAGAGAGGCTGACTGAATGTGGCATTATGGGCGGTCTTAGAGTAATAATTTTTTGACCAATGATGCTGAGTGTCTCAACAAGTGACATAAAGTCATTCAGAAGGATCCAGAAGCAGCTTGTGCATTTGGGGATCAGAGCTAAAAGCAGCTTTAGAGTAATTATTTTTTGAGCAATGCTGATGAGAGACTCAGCAAGTGATTTTGTCTTAATTGATGGGATCCAGTGATGACTTGTCCTTCAGGGCATCAGGACCTCCCTTCTCTTTGTTTTTGCCCTTTTTAGGGTCTTAGGGTGACAATAATTATGCTAGTCAGTTACCTTGCTGGTTTGTCCAGTATGATACTGGTGTTAAATGAATTGTCCAGAGATGCAAATTTGTCATTGGCAATGAGAGATAAAAATTGCTTTCGGGTTGTCGCTGAAAGGTTCTAGGAATGCTTATCCTCCAAGCTATAGATATTGTCAATAGTAGTGAAAGTTTCAACACCACCAGTGGAAGCTTCACTCACTCCTTCACAGAACAGGGACATAGCAGTATTGCAAGTTTCCTCACTTTAGAGAATATGGACAGCATGGCAGCAGTAAAACTAGCATTTATGTCTTACAAAAGGCAACTGTAATGCAATCCAGGTATCAAAGAAGTCTTGTATCCCACTGCTGGTGCGCCTGGTCCTTAGTAAGTAAACTTACAAGGGGACGCGTATAGGCCGATTAATCTTTTGGATTGAATGGAGTATCCTAGCCATGTAGTGACCAATGTTATCAATATTCAATATACCCAATCAATAACCACTAAAATAATAATTAATTATTAATCAATTAAATCAACATTCCTTGAATAATCAAAACTCAATATACGTTTTATCAATTTTATTTCCCTATTAGTTACAATACTAGTCCATTGGTTAATTCAAACTTTATTCAATCAACTCAGAATTAGTTTATTAATGACCACCAATAACATAATCTAATCAAAACTTGATAAAACATATGCTCGAATGCTTCAGCATAAGCCAACAAAGATGAACATAACAGCATTAATAGCAGAATTCAGCAATCAGTTCGTCAATCATTGTCACTGTCAACGTCACCCAAAGGAACCTTACCTAACCCAGAATAGCATTAGCATGTGGGGCTTCATGAGAAAACAATTTAGAACACGAATTTAGAAAACATCTAGCTAAAAGAAAAACTATTTAAACAGCACAGTTGGTACCTAGAAAGAAAGGCACAAAAGTTAGCAGTCACATTGTCATAGCAACTATCCACAGAATGTATCAGCAACAAAGTTAGTCTTCGTCTTCAGGTCATCAATCGATCAGCAACACATCTGGCTCTCAAGAGCATGAGCCCAATGACAGAATCTCGAATCGCGTCTTCCAACATCTAACATCCGCATCAGTTCTCCCCTCACATCTGAAGATTTTGCCCGTTGTCATGACTTTTTATTAAGGTTACCCAGTCCATCCCCCTATTCCTAATTGGTCAGTCAATCACCAGCTATTACCCTAACCAATAATGCTTATTTTACGAATCTATAAGTTTTAAGATTACGTCGTTCTCAGTTCGTTGATTGGTTCACTGTACGATGTCCTCATCATCCGGCTCATCAGGTATCGAAAATGTTGCATCTTCTTCTTCAGTGAGTGTCTCTATTGTTCGAATCCTGGGACAGTACATCTTGTCTGCTCTACACAACATATGTTGCAATTTGATTCACTCATCTCCTGTCCGTCGGTACATTGCAGACAATTCTAGCTAAGCAGACTTTAACAGCGAATGGTTCACGGTCAGTTCAATACATCAGCTTCTCTACAGGGCTAGTAATTCAGCTTCTGCATGAGGCCGGGCAAAACTAGGCCACAACTTCGGCTAAGTTAGCTCTACAATATAATGCAAAACACATGTTATACATCTCAATATGACATACTACCACATAATTTTTGTACATTTTCAATATTTTATACATTTTTAATCATTTTAGTACAAATTCGTATAAACTGACTGTCACTTTCTGTGGGCACATTTTCAGCCGAGGACCTTCATTTTTCTACGTTTAATTTTCTATCACTTACTTTATTAATCAAAACGCATAAGAGAGTTATTTACTGTGTTTTTCACGTTCCTTCAGTGTAACGAGACTTGTCTGAGAGTTGAGAGACAGAAAGGGAAAATGGGGAAGGCACAAGGGAGAGAAAATCACAGGGAAAAGGAAATGGCTGCGGGGTCCCAGGTGGGAAACAGGGTGGCAAGAGAAGATTCAAATAAAAATATTACTAATGTGACTATCACTGCAAAGGATACATTATATCTGTGTATTTTGCTGTGCACCGATAGTGGACCAGGAGCAGAGGTACCAGGGCCCAGGCTTTTGAAGAGCCATTGAACCACAATTATGACTGTCTTTTACTATTTAAAGGGGTCCATTTTACTAGTTTGTTTTAGGGCCCATTTCATCTGTTTCGCCAGATTAGGGAGAGGATAGAGTCAGGGTAGAAAGAGCTAAGATACCCACAGAGGAGAGAAGTGGGCGACATAGGGAAGCTAAACAGTATTTCTTACAGTGGGATGAGACAGACTCCGAGAAAAATTAAAAATACACAACAACAAGTGTGCCGAACAGGAGCGTGACACACATACCTTTCCAGTAGCAAATTGTGAAGTGCGAGGTAAGTAGGTAATGCTGCACTGGCAACTGGAAGGTGGAGTGACTCTCTTCTCTATCGGCTGATCTCAACAGAGAGTGACCAGTGGAGCCACCAGCATGATCATATTGCTGGGTGATGGATGTTTTTTTAAATGTATTCTTGAGCTACAAGGTCTTGAAATGAGTGCTCTTATGGTTTCTCAGCTCAGGTTGGGAAGTCTGCTCAGTGAAGAAAATCCCTTTGCATGTGCTCCCTTTCAGGTGTCCATAACAGCTGTTTGAAGGGATCATGCCTTGATATTAGTTTGATATCCTTTGCACTACTGTGAAGATACAGTCTTGGTACTCTCAGGCCAGTTTCGTCGCAGTAATGTGCATTTACAAAGCTCGAGGTGTCCACCTTTAGCAGCAGTGCACAGACAATGCTGGTAGGTGTAGATTATTGCACAGCACAGCTGCTGCACCTCTATTTTCAGTGCAGGAATACTTAGCAGTGCTGTGCAGATACTGCGCTAGTGTTTTCAAGGGCCGGTTCTAGCGCGGCACAGTTCAGGCGTCAGCCTGGCTTACTCCTCCTAGATGTCTTGAAGTAACCTGCCAGCTCCATCTTGTGCTCCTTCACCGGCCACAGGACAGATGTCTGCTCTGACAGCTAAAATTCGACAGGGCCCGTTCCTATGGCCCTTTCCCCATTATATAATTTGCATTGTTTTGTATTTAAAGTGGTCACCCTCTCTCTCCAGTTGTGTTTTGATTTTCCCCAGACCTCGTGGATGGTGTGTATATGTAAGAAGTAGAACACAGATAGCCTTTTTAGATGTGGCTCCAATAGCGAGAGTATGGGGAACACAGGAAAGATGCCCGGTACAGCTGGGTACAGAAGCGGGATCAAACTGGGACACACAATAGCCCTGGGAACCAAAATAAAAATGCCCTCCCCTTTACCGAGCTAGATAGCTTGCGATTTAGGGAAATTGTTAATTTATAGAAACACGTGGTATAAGTGTTTTGCAAGGTGTGCTAGACTGAGTGGATTAAAGCTTGCTGCAGGCATTTTTTTTAATAATCAGGGACATTTACATTAAACCCCCTCCAGTAGACCAAAAAACAGGCCTGCAAACAGCCCACTCACTGAACTGCCAGAGTAGTTCTTCTGGCACTGCTTGATTATCCTATAGGCCAGTTTGACGTAATTCAGTTGAAGATAGGTCTACTAGAGTAGGGAGTTGTAGTGTCCTGCTGGACACGTTCTAGTGTTTTGCCAGCCACTTGGCTGAGGGCTGGCCTTCTATTTACACCCCACATCCACCCAGCACAGGCGTCACCAGTCAGGTGACCCTGCCAATAAAAAGGGCCGGACGCACGTGCCCAGGGCCAGATTTACCGACCATGATACTGTGTCTGCGTGACTTCTTTTAGTAGCATGAGGGCATAGGGCCCCCCAACACTACATTGGTGATGAAGGTCGACGATTCCACGTGGGCACTGGCAGCAACTTTGATGTTGTTTAAAGGGGGAAGAGTTGCCTGTGCCCGAGGCAGCTCCGCATGAGTTACCAGCATGAATGCTTCCCCGTGGAAGGAGGGGAACGGAAGTGCCATCCCCCACACATCGAGCATAAGGTGAGCCCGGGGTATGTGGAAAGCCCCTCTGACAGTGACCAACGAGGCCCGCAGCTCTGAGAAAACAGCTGCGAACAAAGAATGCGCGATGATGCTGTTACGCACTGAAGGAAAATGCCTGGAGCCGGCCCCCCTTCAACATGCAGATGGCAAAAGCGCGGCCCACGGTGTGAGAAACGCTGCTGTGGGTGCGCAAGAAGAAAGTGCTGCAGTGCGGAGAGGTGCTCGTCTACACCAAAGCCAAGTACAAGAAAATTGCCCAGGGCCGCGCCCCCACCTCCTCGAAAAAAAACGAGGAAAATGCATGGAATGAAGCAATGGTGCAGACACGCACCGAAAACAAATTAAAATATTATGGTGCAGACGCACCAAAGCAGTGAATTGCCACGGGGCACACGCACCCCCAAAAGGGAAAAAAAAACAGAGGAAAATGCGTGGATAAGAAATCAGAGGTGTTGACATGCACACAAATGAAGAATCCAAGTGCCCGGAGCCTGACCCCCCTCACTGAACTTCGTGCCGTCTGCATGCTTTTTTCAAACGAAGCTGTGCACTTTTGAAAAATTAACAAGAAAAAAAAAGAAGAAAACAAGAAAGAAAAGTGTAGAAGTAAGAAAATGTCACTTACCTGCAGCTCTGGACACCAGCAAAAGCCCTCAGCAGCCTGAAGAACTCTTCCCGCAGCATGGCTCCTCAGCATGGCTTCACTGGCGTCTGCTTCAAAACAAATGAGGCCGGTAGGAGGAAAGACTGTCTTTCAAGTTGGAAAAGAAGTGCACTAGTGGCACCCAGTGGCCAAAGTGAGTACTGCACCCTATTTCTATTTTAAAGTGGGAAAACAAGCTTGGTTGAAAGAAAGTCTACAGCAACACCCCAGAGAGTGACTGCACAAGGCCAACAGCGTGCCCGCGGAGGAAAACGGCACAGAAGATGGAAACGGCACAGAAGATGGAAACAACACTGAACAGGGAAGGAGAAGACTGCCTTCTCTTAGTGGCCGGGGCAAGGGGAACCTGTGAACAACGTCAGGACATTGCATGATGGACTTAAGGTCAGCCTCTGAATGGGCTGTATACTGACATGCCCAAGTTGCATATTACAATGAGGTCATGGGCTTCAACCTATGCCTGAACTCTATTCTATGTGTGAGGCACCCAGCCCCAGGGCAAAGCCCAAAGTAAATGGGTGAATACTGCAGGAGAGGACATTTTTTATTGATTCCTTTTTAATTGATAATGTACTAATCATTGATGAATTAACATGTGAAAATGGGTGACTTTTGTAAATGATCTGCATAATTCATTTTGTTCTCTGTCTAAGCAAAACTTCAGTTAAAATTGTAGTTATTTTCCGTTGCTCAATGCTTACCCAAAAGAGTTTGATTAGTAGGTTATAGATGTGTAAACAGCTACCCCTAGTGGGTTGCTGCATTATGTCTTACAAGGTCAGATTTATTAATTAATACTGTTCTATTGTTTGAAATTGTCACTAATATGTGGTTTCTTCCTTGAGGATGGAAGTAGACGATACAAAATTAAGACGTTTCTTCCTGAGAAGAGAAGTTTAGACAAGATGGATCAATGGAGCCACAGACGAGATGGAAAAGAGAAGTTACTGTTATAATTGTGTCTTAGTTAATACTATCGTCAGCGTACTTTTGATTATTTAATAGTAGCCCATTGGCTAAATTGTAAAACATCCCATGTACTGACCAATCGTGAACTTTTCAAGAATTAATATAACATTCTGTCTGAGAAAGGGATCTTTTTGTCATTCTTCTTCATTCTTCAATAGTGCGGATTGAGGGAGTTCTTAATGGTGGTTCGAGTTGTATTAGTGATGTGGGTTTAGCTGTCGATGTAGGCCTGATCCTCTGAAGACTTACCTGATGGTGTACCCTTGCTGAAATAGATTGCATGTTGTTGTTCTATGGGTAATGTGTGAATCTGCATTAATATATGTCTCTTTTGCTTTGCAGGTACCAGCTACAACTTATAGATTAATTGCTGCATAATAACAATGTTTTTTAGAATAACCCAAGCTAGTGTGGTTTTTCAAAATTTGTGTTTCTAAATTCTTTTTACATAAAGTCCAACATGTTAATGCTAATTTGTGGTTAGTGAGGAAATTTATCTTCACATTCTCATGATTTATATTGACATATTTTGATCTTCTGCCCTGATGTATACCTTATCATTGTTGCCAATTTTAGTGTTTTTAATCAGTGTTATGACACTTGAGATAATTTGTCTGCTTGCTTTGAGTAAACTTAGATATATAAGACATTCTAATCAGCCATTATTGATTCTTTATGCTTATCACTTATGTTTGAGAGTTATTTTCGTGAACATAGTATTGTTAATATAGAGAAATAAATTCACAATCCTTCTTAATAAACTGGTGTGGTTGTTGTCTGGCGTTTGGATTTTTTAATACATTGGGTAGTGTTGATAACTATAACATTCATTATTGACATCCCCTCAAACCAATGTTGTGTCGGTCAATTGGCCAATGGTACAAAATTCACTATTTATTTTAAAGTAATAGCTAGGATTTTTTGGCGCTGCAGCAATACACACTCATGCCCACTTTGCCTTCCAAATATGCCTGATCCTCAAAGAGAGGGTCAGACTAGACATTGAAAGCTGTGGAATGCACATACTGAATTGTAAGCTTTTTTACCACGTCACAGTTTACCTAACTTTGCCAGATTCCCAAAAACGGACAGGACGCTGCTACCACACCCTATACCGGCCGCTGCTGCACATCTTGTGTGGTTCTGCTGTAAAAAGGGCAATTGTAAGGTCAGTTTTTGCCTTGTAGGAAAGCATATGCTAAACACAGAAGGGCTGTGTTGGTTATTTTAACAAACTATAGATCAAAGCTGTAGGCATGAGCTGTTTATTATGAAAAGGTATACCAAAAGCAGCAGGTCTTACTTAATTATTGTGAAAAGTATATGCAACAGCCAAAAGGCTCTTAACCAAGTCTTGTTATAGGGTTCTTTCTATGGGAGGGCCAAAAACAAGGGTGGGTGGACCACGAAGATGAATGGGCAGTGGACAAAACAACTGAGTATTGCCGAGATCTGATATTTTAGGTACTGATATCTTTGTATTTTTGACATTTTAATGCCACAACCACCAGAGAACGAGGTACATACGTGGCTATCCCTGATGTGATTCCGGCTTGTGGAAGGGGAGGGGTGCAACATGACGCTAGGCCACAGCATGCTCCTGGTCATATGCAACAGCAAAAAAGTTCCTGGTGTCACACATCCTGTTGCAGCTATTATGTTTCTTTAAGAAAATTACTGTAGGAGGCTGGCCTGGCTCATAGTGGGTACCAATGGTACTTACACCTTGTGCCAGGTCCAGTTATCCCTTATTAGCAGAGTAGTAGTGTTCTAGCAGCTTAGGCTGATAGAGGTAGCTATAGCAGAGCAGCTAAGGCTCAACTAGGAGACATGCAAAGCTCATGCAATACCACTTATATCATATAGGTACTATATCATAAGAAATACAATACTCAGTGTTACCAAAAATAAAATAAAGTGACAATGTGTCAAAAATATCTCATAGGATATACTCCCTTAGGAGGTAAGTAAAATACACAAAATATACACAACAAATTAAATCAGGTAAGTAAAACAGTCGGAAAGTAGTGCAAACACTGTAGAATACAATAGGATGCAACAGGCCTAGGGGAACACAAACCATACACTATGAAAGTGGAATGCGAACCACGAATCGAATCCTAGGCTACTGTAGTGTGTAGAGGGTCATTCGGAGTGTAAGAAAACACTAAGGGTGTCAAAGATACCCCACCTCAAGACCTTGTAAAGTAGGAGTAAAATACTACTATTTCCCCAGAAACACACTAAAGTTGTGATAAAGGATTTTGCAAAGACCACAACAGACTGCAAAGCACCGAAGACGGATTCCTGGACCTGAGGACCTGCAAAGGAAGGGGACCAAGTCCAAGAGTTGCTGAAGTGTCCAGGGGGGCAGGAGCCCACTTAACCCCAGAAGAAGGTACAAAATGGCTGCCTCCAGTTGGAAGAAGCTGAAGATTCTGCAACAACGAAAGGAGGTAGGAAGTTCTTCTTCGTGCAGAAGATGTCCCATGGCATGCTGGAGGATGCAGAAGTGTTTTCATGGCAAAATACCACAAACAAGCCTTGCAAGTGGCAAGAATCACGGTTGGAGGAAAAGGGTGCTGCCCAGGAAGGACCAGGATGTCGCCACTTGGGAGAGGAGACAGAGGGGTCCCTCAGCAACGTAGAGAGCCCACGCACAAGCAGGAATCACCCACAGAAGTCCTTAAACATGAGTTCAAGAAGACTGAACACTGCAAAAGGAGGTCCCACAACACTGGAGATCAACTGAGGGAGCTGAGCATCGCAGGGCAGAGTGCTGGGGACCTAGGCTCAGCTGTGCATGCAGAATTTCTTGGAAATGTGCACAGAGGCCCTTGTAGCTGCAGTTCACGTGGTGCACAGGATTACCATCTGGAGGGGGGAGGCAAGGACTTACCTCCTCCAAATTTGGAGAGTTGGACCACTGGACAGTCTGGGTCACTTCGGTCCACCACCTGTGTTCCAGGGGCCACGCTCGTCAGAATGAGAGGGGTCCCAGAGTACCAATGAAGTTGAAGTTTGGTGCCTGCTGAAGCAGGGGGAAGATTCCGTTGTCCCACAGGAGATTTCTTTGTGGCTTCCAGTGCAGGGTGAAGGCAGGCAGCCCCCAGAGCATGCACCACCAGGAAACAATCAAGAAAGCCAGCAGGGTTAGGCGCTACAATGTCACTGGTAGCCTTCTGGCAAGTTTGTTGCAGTTTTGGCAGAAGTCGAAGAGAGAAGTGCAGAGGAGTCCTGCTGGATTCTTGCAAGTCGTTATCCGAGGAAAAGCCCACTGGGGAGACCCTAAATAGCCCTCAGAGGAGGATTGGCCACCTAGTCAGGTAAGCACCTATCAGGGAGGGTCTCTGACATCACCTGCTGGCACTGGCCACTCAGAGGCCTCCAGAATGCCATCACACCTCTGGAAACAAGATGGCAGAGGTCTGGGACACACTGGAGGAGCCCTGGGTCCCACCCCTGGGGTGGTGATGGACAGGGGAGTCCTTTGTCCAGTTTCACATTAGAGCAGAGATTGGGGGTTCCCTAAACTGGTGTAGACTGACTTATGCAAGGATGGCACCATCTGTGCCCTTCAAAGCATTTCCAGAGGCTGGGAGAGGCTACCCCTCCTCAGCCTTTAACACCTATTTCCAAAGAGAGAGGGTGTAACAACGTGCTCTCAGAGGAAATGCTTTGTTATGCCTTCCTCGGACTGGGGTGCCCCGACCCCAGCAGGACAGAACACTGTCTGTGGGGTGGCAGCAGCGATAGCTGCAGAGAAAACCCAGGAGAGCTGGTTTGACAGTACTCAGAGTCCATAGTGGAGCCCCGGGGATGCATGGAATTGGCTCCCCAATACCAGATTTGGAATGGAGGGACAATTCCATGATCTTAGACATGTTACATGGCCATATTCGGAGTTACCATTGTGAACCTACATATAGGTATTGACCTATATGTAGTGCACATGTGTTAGGGTGTCCCCGCACTCACAAAGTCCAGGGAAATGACCCTGAACTATGTGGGGGCACCTTTGCTAGTGCAAGAGTGCCCTCACACTTAGTAACTTTGCAGCTAACCTTCAGCAAGTGAAGGTTAGACATATAGGTGACTTATAAGGGCAGTGAAAATGGCTGTGAAATAATGTGTGCGTTATTTCACTCAGGCTGCAATGGCAATCCTGTGTAAAGGTGTGTCTGAGCTCCCTATGGGTGGCAAAAGAAATGCTGCAGCCCATAGTGTCGTGTAGCCATTTTAGTTATAGCTCCATGCACGTTATTTTAACTCACTAGGGCGTTGTGCACTTTAACCTAGATATATTTTATCCAAATTCATCTTATTATTGTTACAATAACAATTTTTACGGTCTTGTTTTATTTTCCGTTTATCTAACTGTTTTTGCCTTGGCCAGCACTCTGTTCTCAAACAAGACATTCTTGATCACTCTGTGCTTGGTACATTGCCGGTGAACGTGGTAGAAGTTTAGTCTCCTACATTCGTAGAAAACACACATCCTTACGTAGGGACATTTTCTCAGAACATCAGAAGTGTTATTATAAAAACACTTTCCATGTCCCTTGCATGTTAGAGGGAGATTTCAGCCAGGGAACCACAACTGTATGCTGATTGCTGAATGCTTCGCTACAGATGCTAACGCAGACCGCAGGCCTTTGCTCAGGTATGGGGGCTGATGTCTTCCCAGGGGAACCTGAAGGGCAGAATTAGAGCTTAACATGCTGTGCTCAATTATAACCTAGATAGGAATTAATCCATTGATCCTAGTGACAATATGATAGCGTTGTCATGTTGTGTTGTCCTGGTTATTGCAGCTCACGCTTTGCTATCTAAGATGCAGTCATTTTATTAAACTCATTATTGAAACATAAACTGCTTCTGTTTGTCATTTATATATGAGACTGAATTGTAAATGAGGGAACCGGATGAGCCCTGAGTGAACACAACTTCCCTGAGAAGCTAAATATACCATGCTCTCGGCTGCTCAGTCATCCATATCCTTGGGTAGAGATGAGGAACTGCTAGTTAGCCGGAGCAAAACCCGGATTGGAGCGACAGGTGTCACCATCAGTGGGCTGGATTTAGTCTCCCACGTTGCGGTCGATTCTGCCGCTCAAAATCCAGTAGTCTCATTAGAATAATGAGAGCCTACGCGACAATAGGGATCTCCTGGAACCCCAATACACTGGGTACCTAGGTACCATGTACTAGGTAATTATAAGGGTGTTCCAGTGTGCCAATTGAAATTGGTAAAAGTGGTCACTAGCCTATAGTGACAAATTTAAAGGCAGAGAGAGCATAAGCACTGAGGTTCTGATTAGCAGAGCCTCAGTGACATAGTTAGACACTACACAGGTATACACATTTAGGCCACAAACTATGAGCACTGGGGTCCTGGCTAGCAGGATCCCAGTGAGACAGGCAAAAACACACTGACATACATGTTAAAATGGGGATAACATGCCAAGCAAGATGGTGTTTTCCTACACAACCCTCCCACCCCCCAAATGAGGGACAATAAGGATAACCTTGTCCAGATGAGTCTTCATTGTCTAAGTGGAAATATCTGGAGAGTCCATCTATATTGGAGTGGGTACTCCCAGGTCTATGTTCTACTGTATAGTCCAGTGGTGGAAAAGAGGTCAGGGAGAGGGTCACTCTCTTCCTCCTGCCCCCCATCTGTGGCCATGAGCAGGGTTAAGTCAGCCCTGTCATAATAAGGTTTAAGGCGATTGACATAAAGCACCCTAAGGGGGCTTCTGGCAGTGCCCAGGTCCACCAAGTAGGTGACCTCACCTTTCTTCTACACAATGAGATGGGGTCCACTCCATTTGCCCTGGAGTGCCCTTGGTGCCACATGCTCCAATACCCACACCTTCTGTCCTGGGTGGTACTGAGTCAGGACAGCCTTCTGGTCATGCCATTGCTTTTGGAGCTCTTGGCTGGCCTGAAGGATTTTACTGGCCTTTTTCATGGGTTCCGGCATCCTTGATCTGAGGCCAAACACATAGGTGGTCATTACAACCCTGGAGGACGGTGTTAAAGCAGCGGTAAGACTGCCAACAGGCCGGCGGAAACAAAAATGGAATTACGACCGTGGTGGAAACCGCCAACAAAGACAGCCACTTTAACACTCCGACCGTCACGGCGGTACAAACATACAGCATGGCGGTCACCGCCAACAGACAGGCGGAGGACAATGTACCACCCACAGTATCACAACCTACCAATCCGCCGTCTTTTCCGGGGCGGATTCACCGCAAACAAAAACACAGCAGAGACAGGACTTCGAAGGGAAAACGCTCACCTCTACACACCCCACGAGGAACCAGGACGTCATGGAACCAGAGCTGCACATTTTCCCTGCCCTTATCTTCTTGCTCCTCTACCAGGAGCACGAACGCCGGCGGCGAAGACCACGGTGAGTACTGCACCTACGACACAGGGGAGGGGGTGGGAATAAACAGGGACACACACAAGCAATACGCAACACCCCCACCCTCACCCACTACAACACACACACTAATACATATTGATACATTACAGTTAGACCCCCCAAACCCCCCTGAAGAATACAAAGACAAAATGAAATGAGTGTAACCATTGTAATATATTCAAATCCAGTACGCAAAAATATATATACACTATTAACAAATATATATACCAAGAATAGTAGTGCAGGTATTGCTCCATTGAAGTCCGTGGAACACTAGGCCCACACGGCATGGGCGAGGCCCACACTCAATACCCGAACATGACGGAGAGAACACTGCAGTGGCATCAGATAGCAATAAAACAGGCACCACAGGGGGAAGGGAAAGGGGGGCACCTCAGCCAGTTGAGTGCACAACGCCAAATCCACAAGGGGGCCCCATGCCCACTGTGCAATCCTGGGGAGTGCAAAGCCACAGTCTCTCAAGTCTCTACAGTGGTTGGGTTGCCCACTGTTCAATCCTGGGGAGTGCAAAGCCACAGTCTCTCAAGTCTCTACAGTGGGTGGGTTGCCCACTGTTTAATCCTGGGGAGTGCAAAGCCAAAGTCTCTAAAGTGGATAACAGTCTCCACTGGTTCTGGAGGGGGCTTTGTGCCCAGAGTGCTTCATTCTGCCAAGGACAGAGGTAGTGGATGCCTTTCTCCACTGGTCCTGGAGGGGGCTTTGTGCCCAGAGTGCTTCATCCTGCCAAGGACAGAGGTAGTGGAAGCCTTTCTCCACTGGTTCTGGAGGGGGCTTTGTGCCCAGAGTGCTTCATCCTGCCAAGGACAGAGGTAGTGGATGCCTTTCTCCACTGGTTCTGGAGGGGGCTTTTTGTCCAGAGTGCTTCATCCTGCCAAGGACAGAGGTAGTGGATATAAATCTCCACTGGTTCTGGAGGGGGCTTTGTGCCTAGAGTGCTTCATCCTGCCAAGGACAGAGGTAGTGGATACCTTTCTCCACTGGTTCTGGAGGGGGCTTTGTGCCCAGAGTGCTTCATCCTGCTCGTGGCAGACACAGCAGCGTCAGTGCCCTTGGAGCTCATGGGCCAGCGGTGCTTGTGGCGGCGGTGTCCTTAGCAGCAGTGCTTGTGGCGGCGGTGTCCTGTTCAGCGGTGCTTGTGGCGGCGGTGTCCTGTTCAGCGGTGCTTGTGGCGGCGGAGTCCTTGGCAGCAGTGCTTGTGGCGGCAGTGTCCTGTTCAGCGGTGCTTGTGGCGGCGGTGTCCTTGCCAGCGGTGCTTGTGGTGGAGTGTCCTATTCAGCGGTGCTTGTTGCGGCGGAGTCCTTGGCAGCGACTCAGCTGCTGGCGGTCCTGTCTGGTCCAGCGGGGCTGGTGCTGGTGGTCCTTTCTAGCCCAGCAAGGCTGGTGCTGGCGGTCCTTTCTGGCCCTGCGGGGCTGGTGCTGGCGGTCCTTTTTGGCCCAGCGGGGCTGGTGCTGGCGGTCCTTTCCTGCCCTGCGGAGCTGGTGCTGGCGGTCCTGTCTGGCCCAGCGGGGATGATGGCTGTCCTGTCTGGCCCAGCGGGGATATTGGCGGTGGCCTCCTGGGCAGCGGGGATGATTGCGGTGGCCTCCTGGGCAGGCCGCCTGATGCCGGTTGTCTCCTGGGCAGTGGGGCTGATGGCAGTTGCCTCCTGGGCAGCGGGGCTGATGGCGGTTGCCTCCTGGGCAGCGGGGCTGATGGCGGTCTTCTCTGCCATGCTGCTCTTCCCAGACTTGCTGAGTATCTTGTGCCCCTTCCCCACCTTGGAAGGTGTCGCAGCTGACTCCACACTCCCACCTGTACCCCTGGGAGCGGCTTTGGTGGCTGGAGTCTTCCCCATCTCCCACCGGGCACCGGCCAACTTTTGATGCTTGACAGGTGGGGGACTGTCCGTGCTGTGGCTCCTTACCACACTGGCTGCCCTGCTGCCTGGTGCACTTCAGAATCCGGTGACTACTGGCACCACTGGTCCCGGAGATGTTGTGGCTGAGGTGCTAGGTTGGGACCTGGAGAGTCGGGCCCTAGGAGACTTGCGGGGTGGGGGAGGTGAGGGAAAGAGGTCAAGGATGGACAGGAAAAGTTTTTGGGGAACACTGGGACGGGTAGCTGGAGGGGGTTTGGGAGTGGAGGAAGAGGTTGTGTTGTAGGAGTTGTTCGTTTGGTGACTTTGGGTGAAGGTGCATGCGCTGGAGGCTGTCGTGAGGTGGATGGCTGTTGGGTGGGTGTGTGCCTGCATTTGTGTATCTTGGGAGGTGGTGTCACAGACACACTCGGAGAGGAAACAGGGGATGTGTGCATGGTAGTGGGGGTGGTGACTACACGTGAGCGGGGTGTGGTGGTGTGTGTGCTGGTGATGGAAATAGTGGCAGTAGATGTAGTGCATGCAGGTGTGAGTGGAGATGAGACTGGGAGGGAGGAGGGAGACGAGGAGGAGGGGGACACAGTGGAGGCAGTGGATGTTGGTGTGTCTGCATGTGTGTGATGCTCGCGTGAGTGCCTGTGGGATGTGTGGTGCTTATGTTTGCCAGAGCTTCCCTTGTGTGTTGACGTGTGTGCATGCTGGATTTGATGGTGTGCGTGGGGTAGGCTGAGGTACAAGGGTGTGGGTCTGGGTGGAGGTAGCTGGAGGGGGGAGGCTAGAGACAGGGACAATAGCTGCCATCAGTGCTGAGGCCAGTGCCTGAAAAGCTCGCTGAAGGGCTGCCTGACAAGAATGAATGCCCTCCAGGAATGCATTTGTTTGTTGCAACTGCCTCTCTACACCCTGGATGGCATTCAAGATGGTAGACTGCCCAACAGCGAGGGACCTGAGGAGGTCAATGGCCTCCTCACTGAGGGCAGCAGGGGTGACTGGGGTAGGGCCTGAGGTGCCTGGGGCGAAGGTGATGCCCACTCTCCTGGGTGAGTGGGCACAGGGCAAAGGCTGAGGGGCTGCTGGGAGGGCGGTGCTGGTAGGGGGGGTGGTGGCTGTACCTGTAGATATGGGGGGCACAGATGTGGACGCCACCACAAGGGAGCTCCCATCAGAGGATGCATCCGTATCACTGGTGTCAGCTACTGTCCCCGCCGTGGAGCTCCTCGTGCCCTCTGTCCCACTGGTGAATTCCGAGTCCGTAGTGTGGGATGCAACTCCCTCCTGCTGCAGTGCCACTGCTCCTCCGACTGATGATGCTAATGCTAATGCACACAAGAACAGGGAGCCCACAAAAAGTGGGGGGACGACAGAAGAAAGACATGTTGAGTGCATGCATTACAGCTACCGTTGGCAGATACGACAGACACAGAAGCCCCCTGCACTACGCCGTGCACTTGGGGTCCACTGTTCAATCCCTGGGACATGGCCTACAAGGCTATGGCTGACATCTTCACACATGGATGTCACCAGAGCCTGACTAGGTGTAGTTGGCACTGTACACAGGTGGGGTGCCACAGGGTCTGCCAGAAGAAGGGGACCTAACTAGCACACTCGCCCTGGCCTAGGGAAACCCACAGCCCACCTCCCCCACCCAGACACCTCCACTGCGTGCTGAATCAGCTGAATGGGAGTGTACTCACCCCCTTGTGGCTGCTGTGATGCCCTCAAGCGCCCATCCAACTCTGGGTACGCCACCGCCAGGATCCTGAACATCAGGGGGTCATGGTGCGACGGGCACCCCTCCCACGTTGGGAGGCCATCCCCAGCTGGGCCTCCGCCGTCTTCTTGCTCCAGCGGCGAATGTCCTCCCATCTCTTACGGCAGTGGGTGCTCTGTCTGTGATAGACCCCCAGGGTCAGGGCGTCCTTGGTGATGGCACGCCAAACATTCTTCTTCTGGTGGGCGCTGACCTACAGGAATTGTACAGGGGAAAAAGAAAAGTTATTACCAACTGCACCGTCACAGTCATTGGTCCTCATCCCTACCCTTGCCATGTGGCACATGCACTCACCGTTGGTTCATGCACGCCTCAATCTCCACGCCCATCTTTCATCCACCCCACTCCACACAGGCATAGCCCATACAGCATGCTCCCAGTGTACCTTCCTGTTTGTCTGGAGGACCGTAGAGTAGCGTGTACTGGGGGAGGACCCCATCCACAAGTTTCTCCAACTCCTCAGATGTGAAGGCAGGGGCCCTTTCCCCAGACGCACGAGCCATTGTCTCTTCCTGACTGAGGTCACAGCAGCTCTTGCAGTGTAGGTCCTCTCCTGTCGAAGATCAGGTATTGAGTGATTGAACAGATAGAAAATGGCGGTCACGTCCGTGGCGCTGTGTACCGTCACCGCCGGCGTACATCGTCATTGGCTCCTGGGACCCATAGGGTCCACTGTTAACCAATGCAGAATTGCGCCGCGGTCTTTGACCGCCTACCGCGACGGTGTACAACACCAGCACAGTTAACTCACATCCCATTGTCCCACTTTACAGGTCAGGCAGCCGCCATTTCAGGGGCCCACATGGCTTAATTTTTAACTGTGTCACACATACCTAGGCCTTGCCTCAACACTCATACATGGAAATTTCAGATTATGAATCGTGTTCTGTGTAAGCTGTGTGTACATACCTCTGAGTTGGTTGACTCTGTGCTTGCCGTTGTCCTTCATAGGCACCGTCCGCTGGGACATGTGAGGAGATGGCGGCATCCTCCAGTGTACAGACCGCTGGTGGACCTGTCGACAATGGAGGAAAGACATGTGATCATCACCTACAGGCTTGATCGTGCCATAATCCTGGAACTGTGTGCCCAGTTGGAGCCAGACCTGATGTCAGCTATCCGCCATCCCACAGGAAACCCCCCTCTAGTGCAGGTGCTGTCAGTACTCCCTTTCCTTGCAAGTGGGTCATTTCAAACAACAGTGGCCATAGTATCAGGGATGTCCCAGCCTATGTTTTCCAACGTGTTGTCCAGAGTGTTGTCTGCCCTGCTGAAACACATGCGGAGCTACATCGTTTTTCCTCAGGTGGAGGATTTGCCTACAGTGAAAGGTGATTTCTATGCCCTGGGACATATCCCCAACATCATAGGTGCCACTGATGGGACACATGTGGCTTTGGTACCCCCCGCAGGAGTGAACTGGTGTACAGAAACCAGAAGAGTTATCATTCGATGAATGTGCAGATGGTGTGTTTGGTCGACCAGTACATCTCCCATGTTAATGCCAAATTCCCTGGCTCAGTGCATGACGCTTACATCCTGCGGAATAGCAGCATCCCTTATGTAATGGGGCAACTCCAGAGGAACTGTGTGTGGCTATTACGTGAGCACCTGGAAGCAAGTCAGTGGGAATGGTTGTCGGGGGTCTGGGGATATCCCTACAGGTTAGTGTGTGTCTAACAGTTGTCCCTCCATATTTGCAGGTGACTCTGGTTACCCCAAACTGTCATGGCTACTGACCCCAGTGAGGAATCCCAGGACAAGGGCAGAGGAACGCTGCAATGAGGCCCATGGGTGAACTCAGAGGATTATAGAGCGGACCTTCGGCCTCCTGAAGGCCAGGTTCAGGTGTCTCCATATGATAGGTGGATCCCTATTCTACTCACCAAAGAAGGTGTGCCAGATCATCGTGGCCTGATGTATGCTTCACAACTTAGCTTTGCGACGACAGGTGCCTTTTCTGCAGGAGGATGGTCCAGATGGAGGTGTTGTGGCAGCTGTGGAGCCTAGGGACAGTGAAGACGAGGAAGCAGAAGAAGAGAACATCCACAACAGGAACTCGATGATCCTGCAATACTTCCAGTGAGACACAGGTAAGAATACAAACCTGCCTACTACATGTACTTTAACACTACTACCTCTCTACTGTCTGTCGTTTTCATCCAGTGTATGGTCACAGAGTTGTCACTTTCCCTTACGATTTCACAGATGTGGGTCCCACTGTGTGCCATCTGCTTTGTTTCCTCATGGACTAGAGCTGTGTGACATAGGTATGTTGACATTACAATTGAAAGAGCATTTTGACACTAATTGCTAATACACTAATTCGAAATCACAGACAGACTCCCGATTTTTTTGTGCTTTAAGGGTGTTTATTTAAGTGCTCAATATTGGAGGGTGCTGTAAAATGGTGAGGGGTGATGGTGGAGGAATGTCCATGGCAGAGTCCAGTCTATTAGTCTCACAGGTGCATTGCCCAAATGGGCATAGGAAGTGGAGCTGGGGCAGTTTGAGAATGGACAGGGTGACAAGGTGGGACAGAAGGATGACAATCAGGGCGGTCTCATTTCTTGGCCGGGGTATTGGCATAGTTCTCTGTCTTTGTCCTGGATCTCAGGGACCGTTTGCAGGGTGATTCTCCCTCTGCAGGGGGTGGGGTGCTGGTGTGGTGGTCCTGTGGCAGTGCCTCCTGTCCACTAGCGCCGGCAGAGGTGGTGGGCAGTTCATCATCCAGGCTAGTGTCAGGGGCCCCTTGTTGTGCCACAGTGTCCCTCCTGGGGATGAGGACTTCCTTCAGCAACCCTACGATGGTGCCCAGGGTGGAATTGATGGATTTGAGTTCCTCCCTAAAGCCCAAATACGGTTCCTCCTGCAGGCGCTGGGTCTGCTGAAACTTGGCCAGTACCGTTGCCATTGTCTCCTGGGAATGGTGGTAGGCTCCCATGATGTTGGAGAGGGCCTTGTGGAGAGTGGGTTCCCTGGGCCTGTCCTCCCCCTGTCGCACAGCAGCCCTCCCACTTTCCCTGTGTTCCTGGGCTTCTGTCCCCTGGACAGTGTGCCCACTGCCCCCAGGCCCCTGTTGTTGTTGGGGTGGTGGGTTAGCCTGGGTTTCCTGTAGTGGTGGACACACTGCTGATTGACATGTCCTGGGGACAGAGGTATTGGCCCGCTGGCTGGGTGCTGTGCTGGTGTTTCCAGAAGGGGGAAGCTCTGTGGTGGCCTGTGCCAGTGTGAGGGGAACCAACTGTCCCGAGTTCCCAGATGGGCCGGGCTGGTCATCTAGATCCAGTTGGACAGAGCTGCTGTCATCACTGTGGGCCTCTTCTGTTGGTGGTGTGGACATGTGTGGACCCTCCTGTCCGGTGATGTTGGGTAGGGGTCCTGCATGGGTATAAAAGGATGTTTATTGCATCTCTCTGTGCCATGGTGTGCAATGGGTGGGTGACCGTGTACATCAGTGCTTGCATTCCTGTGTGGGACCTTGTGTGATGGTGGTTTAGGGGGGTGTATGGGTATGTGCAGTGGCCATGCATTGGTGATGGGTGTCCATGCTTTGTTGTTGCATGCAGGGCTTGGTGTTGGGATGTGTGGTTTGTGATATTGGGACATTTGTGAGGAGTTGGAGTGATGGGGTGAGGGCGAGGGTGGGGGTTTGTGATAGCATGCAGTTAGGGTGGGGGATGTAATAGTTAAGAATTGACTTACCAGAGTCCATTCCTCCATCTACTCCTGCGAGGCCCTCAGGATGCAGAATCGCCAAGACTTGCTCCTCCCCTGTTGTTGGTCGTTGTGGGGGAGGAGGTGTGGGTCCGCCGCCAGTCCGCTGAACTGCAAGGTGGTGTCTTGAGACCACAGAACGCACCTTCCCCCATAGGTCGTTCCACCTCTTCCTGATGTCATCCCTATTTCTTGGGTGCTGTCCCACTGCGTTGACCCTGTCCACTATTCTTCGCCATAGCTCCATCTTCCAAGCTATAGAGGTGTGCTGCACCTGTGCTCCGAAAAGCTGTGGCTCTACCCGGACGATTTCCTCCACCATGACCCTGAGCTCCTCCTCAGAGAACCTGGGGTGTCTTTGCCGTGCCATGGGGTGAAGTGGGTGATGTGTGGGGTGATGTGTGTTGTGATAAGTGGGGTGATATTTAGTGGTGTGTTTTGTGAGGTCCGTGGGAGTTATGTGGGTGATGGTATTGTGTGCCTGTGGATGCTTGGTAGTAGTTTATAGTGTATCTCTCTGGTCTTCTTTTGGTATTTTGGTCGTAGGGGTTTGTGGGTGATGTGGGTGTGTGTTTTATATTGCATTGGGTGTGTGGGAGTGGTGTGTGTATGTGTATCAGGTGTGTGTATTTCGATTTGTGCAATGTGGCAGTGTTTTGTAAATGTGTGTGTTTTTTTAGCGCGGCGGTGTGTACCGCCAATGGAATACCATGGTTGAAAGACCGCCGCGTGGATTCGTGGGTCGTGATAGTGTGGGCGTATTTCTGTTGGACTGACGGTGGAAGTTTTGTTTTCGCCAGTTTATCACTGACCTTTGGTGTGGAGGACTTCTGTGGGTGTCTCAATTTTGGCGGATTCCGAGCAGTGGGTCGTAATTGCTGTGGCGGAATTCCACGGCCGCGGCGGTGTGTTGGCGGTCTTCTGCACAGCGGTAAGCGGCTTTTACCGCCAATGTTGTAATGAGGGCCATAGTCCACAATGTCTTGTTTGGGAGCTTTTAAAGGCTGTTCCCAACCCTCCTTTACAAGAGCAAGGGGACCTCTTACATGGTGTCCAAAGAGGAGTTCAAAGGGGCTGAAGCCCACTCCTTTCTGGGGTACCTCCCTATAAGCAGAAAGGAGGCATGGCAACAGGACATCCCATCTCCTCCTGAGTTTTTCAGGGAGTCCCATGATCATGCCTTTGAAAGTTTTATTAAACCTCTCAACCAATCCATTTGTTTGTGGATGAGAAGGGGTGGTGAATTTTAAGGTAACACCACACTCCTTCCACATTCCCTTGAGATATGCAGACATGAAGTTACTACCTCTGTCTGATACCACTTTCTTAGGGAAAACCCACTCTGGAAATTATTCCCAGGAGGGCTTATGCCACTGCAGGAGCTGTAGTGGTCCTTAATGGTATAGCTTCAGGATACCTAGTGGCATGGTCCACTACCACAAGGATAAATCTATTTCCTGAAGCTGCTGGAGGGCCAAGGGGGCCAACAATGTCAACCCCTACCCTCTCAACGAGCACCCCTGGAAGTGGAATTAAGGGGGCCTTAGGTGTGCCGCCAGTCTTGCCACTGGCTTGGCAGGTCACACAGGAGTGACAAAACTCCTTAGTGTCCTCTGACATATGAGGCCAGTGAAACAATGGAACAAGTCTGTCCCAAGTTTTACTTTGGCCCAAATGCCCAGCCAAAGGAATGTCATGAGCCAAAGTCAGAAGAAACACCCTATACTGCAAAGGGATGACCAGTCTCCTGGCAGCTCCAGGCTTAGGGTCCCTTGACTCAGTATAGAGAAGGTTATCTTCCCAATAGACTTTGTAGCTATCAGTGATATCCACATTCTGCTGATGACAGCTTGCTGTGTTAAACCCTCTAATGTGGGACAGGTCTGCTGTGCCGCACTCAGATCTTCCCTAGCAGGCCCCCTGCACCCAACAGCTCAGCAGTGCCTGCTGCCAGCTCATCTGGTGTAGGTTCTGCACAGGGAGAGGATTCCTCTTCCTCAAAAGGGGAATCTTCTGGAGAGGGAGGGATAGTGGGAATGTTTTTACCCTTTCTACCCCTAGCTTGTGGGAGCACTTGGTCCCTTTTTCTAGGTTCCAAGTTTCCCTGTCCTCCTTGCTTCTGGGCCATAGCCCTTGTGAGAGATATGCCCTGGAATGCCCAGCATTGATGCATAAGGCTCCAACTCCACTTCAGCCCAAACTGATGTTTCCAAATCATTTCCTAGTAAGCAGTCTACAGGTAAATCAGTGGCTACCACAACTTTCTTTGGTCCAGTAACCACCCCCCAGTTGAGATTCACAACAGCCATGGGGTGGCTAAGAGTGTTGTTATGAGCATCAGTCACTTGGTACTGCTGACCAAGTAGATACCAGTTTCTCTATCACCATGGTGACACTGGCTCCTGTGTCCCTGTAGGCCTCAACCTCAACACCATTTATTAGGGGTAGTTGCTTGTACTTACCCATATTAAGGGGACAAGCAACCAAGGTGGCAAAATCAATACTACCATCAGAGACTAAAACAGCCACTGTGGTCTCCCTAACAAGACCAACCCCAACTACATTACCAATGGTGAGCCCAGCTACACCCTTTGACTGGCTATCTGTAGTGTTCTTCCCACCACCACTGCTATTACTAGGGGCACTAGTGGATGCAGTTGGGGTTGTGGTGGTGGGAGCCTTGGTGTTTTTCTTTGGACAAGTGGAATCACTGGCCCAGTGGCCTTTACTTTTACATAAATAACACCATGGCTTCTTTTGATTGTGTGAAGAGGATTTGGACCCACCTCCCCCAGAGGATTTTTGTGGGCCTGATGAAGACTCAGAATTCTTTTTGTCTTTGTCCCCACCCTTGTCGTGAGACTTTCCATCCTTTTTCTTGCCATCCTTGTCACCACCTGTATGAGCTTTCTGCTCACTCTTGTTCTGACCCATTTTTCTACCTTCTTTCCCAGTTCTTGGGTAGAGGTCAGATCTGAGTCTACCAAGTACTGATGCAACAAGTCAAACACACATTTATTCAAAATGTGCTCTCTCAAAATTAGATTATGCTGACTTTCACAGTCAGTCACCTTACTGCCATGCAACCAACCTTCCAAGGCTTTCACTGAACAGTCTACAAAGTCTGTCCAGTCTTGAGAGGACTCTTTTCTGGTATATCTGAACTTTATCCTGTATTGTTCAGTGGTTAGGCCAAATCCATCTAAGAGTGCATCTTTCAAAACTTTGTAATTGTTGGCATCACCCCCCCTGGCAGTAAGGAGTCCATCCCTACCTTTGCTAGTGAATGATAGCCACAATATAGCAGCCCACTGCCTTTGAGGGACCAACTGTACCATACAGGCCCTCTCAAGTGCAGAAAACCACTTGTTTATGTCATCCCCCTCCTTGTAAGGGGGGACAATCTTATGCAGGTTTCTTGAATCAGTTTCTCTAACCGGATGACTATCAAGATTGCTGCTGTTGCTGCCACCATGGGGAACTAACCCCAACTTCTGTCTTTCTCTCTCTACATCTAATGACTCCTTATTTAAGGCCAACTGCTGCTGCCTTAGCTTCAGTCTGGCTTCTTCCAACCTCAGCTTTCTGAGTTCCCTATCTAGGGTGTTATCCTCAGGGTGGGAGGTTTGGGAATTCTCTGATACAGAGGTAATGTGAGAATGGGCAGAAGTGGACCATTCTCTAACTACCTAAATCCCAGTGACCTGACCTTTCAGAGTGAAAGGTGCCCTACTGATGTATGACCCCCTCCCACTACCAGCTTCACTAGGTGGCCTGATAACTGAAAGGTCATTGGAAGTTCCCTCCCCCAGAGTCCTCTGGGCCCTCCCCTGATTCTACCTGGGTGCCCCCCCTCTACCTCCTGATCCTGGGTTTGACTTGTCTGATTCTGGTCACTTTTAAGAAGAAGACTAAGAAGGAGATCCTTAGTAGGGTTCTTACCAATCCCCAAACTTCTTTCTAAGCAGTGACCCCTCAAACTTTTAAAGTTTAGATTATCATAAGTCGTCTGCACAACTTTGGGAGTGTCCTCTAACACAGACATGGTGAAAAAAAGAGGTTAGGGGTAGGTGAAAAAGTTTAGAAAACTTTTAAAGAAAAGAAAAAAACGTTGTCAAACTTTTCAAAAACGTTTTAGAAAGTTTTTACAATGAAAATAGACTGTTAAGGTTACTTGTGTATATTTCTAAGTATTTGGAAAATGGTTTTCTTATGAAAAGCACCAATGACAAAGTGGTAAAGCAGTTACAAGTACTTATCCCACCACTGTCACCAATGTAGGAGGCTGGCATGGCTTATAGTGGGTACCCATGGTACTTACACCTTGTGCCAGGTCCAGTTATCCCTTATTAGTGGAGTAGTAGTGTTCTAGCAGCTTAGGCTGATAGAGGTAGCTATAGCAGAGCAGCCAAGGCTGAACTAGGAGACATGCAAAGCTCATGCAATATCACTTCAGAAAGTAGTGCAAACACTGTAGAATACAATAGGATGCAAGAGGCCTAGGGGCAACACAAACCATATACTAAGAAAGTGGAATGCGAACCACGAATGGACCCCTAGGCTAGTGTAGTGTGTAGAGGGTCGCTGGGAGTGTAAGAAAACACTAAGGGTGTCAAAGATACCCCACCCCAAAACCCTGGAAAGCAGGAGTAAAGTACTACTATTTCCCCAGAAACACACTAAAGTCGTGATAAAAGATTTTACAAAGACCACAACAGACTGCAAAGCACCGAAGACAGATTCCTGGGCCAGAGGACCTGCAAAGGAAGGGGACCAAGTCCAAGAGTCGCTAAAGTGTCCAGGGGGGTCAGGAGCCCACTAAACCCCAGATGAAGGTGCAAAATGGCTCCCTCCGGTTAGAAGAAGCTGAAGATTCTGCAACAATAAAAGGAGGTAATAGGAAGTTCTTCTTCATGCAAAAGATGTCCCACGGCGTGCCGGAGGACACAGAAGTGTTTCCTTTGCAAAATACTGCAAACAAGCCTTGCTAGCTGCAAGAGTTGTGGATGGAGAAAATGGGTGCTGCCTGGGCCCAGGAAGGGCCAGGATATCACCACTTGAGAGAGGAGACAGACGGGGCCTCAGCAACGTAGAGAGCCCATGCGCAAGCAGGAAGCACCCGCAGAAGTCCTTAAACATGGGTTCAAGAAGACTGAACATGGCAGTCGTCCCAACACTGCAAAAGGAGGTCCCACGACACTGGAGATCAACTCAGGGAGCTGAGCATTGCAGGGGACAGTGCTGGAGACCTAGGATCAGCTGTGCATGCACGATTTCTTGGAAATGTGCACAGAAGCCCTTATAGCTGCGTTTCATGCGGTGCACAGGATTACTGTCTGGAGGGGGGAGGCAAGGATTTAACTCCTCCAAATTTGGACAGTTGGACCATTGGACAGTCTGGGTCACTTTTGTCCACTACCTGTGTTCCAGGGGCCACGCTCGTCAGGATGAGAGGGGTCCCAGTGTACCGGTGAAGCTGAAGTTTGGTGCCTGCTGAAGCAGGGGGAAGATTCTGTTGTCCCACAGGAGATTTCTTTGTGGCTTCTAGTGCAGGGTGAAGGCAGGCAGCCTCCAGAGCATGCACCACCAGGAAACAGTCGAGAAAGCCGGCAGGATTAGGTGCTACAGTGTCACTGGTAGTCATCTGGCTACTTTGTTGCAGTTTTGCAGGTGTCCTGGAGCAGTCAGGGGTAGATCCTTGGCAGAAGTTGAAGAGAGAAGTGCATAGGAGTCCTGCTGGATTTTTGCAAGTCGTTTTCTGAGGAAAAGCCCACTGGATAGACCCTAAATGGCCCTCAGAGGAGGATTGGCCACCTAGTCAGGTAAGCACCTATCAGGAGGGGTCTCTGACGTCACCTGCTGGCACTGGTCACCCAGAGGCCTCCAGAGTGTCCTCACACCTCTGGCAACAAGATGGCAGAGGTCTGGGACACACTGGAGGAGCTCTGGGCACCACCCCTGGGGTGGTGATGGACAGGGGAGTGGTCACTCACCTTTCCTTTGTCCAGCTTCGTGCCAGAGCAGGGACTGGGGGTTCCCTAAACTGGTGTAGACTGGCTTATGCAAGGAGGGCACCATCTGTGCCCTTCAAAGCATTTCCAGAGGCTGGGAGAGGCTACCCCTCCCCAGCCTTTAACACCTATTTCCAAAGAGAGATGGTGTAACACCCTGCTCTCAAAGGAAATGCTTTGTTCTGCCTTCCTGGGACTGGGCTGCTCAGACCCCAGGAGGGCAGAACCATGTCTGTGGGGTGGCAGCAGCGGTAGCTGTAGAGAAAACCCCAGAGAGCTGGTTTGGCAGTACCTGGGTCCATAGTGGAGTTCTGGGGCTGCATGGAATTGGCTCCCAAATACCAGATTTGGAATGGGGAGACAATTCCATTACTTAGACATGTTACATGGCCATATTTGGAGTTACCATTGTGAAGCCAGTGTGCCAATTGAAATTGGTCAAAGTGGTCACTAGCCTATAGTGACATAGTCAAAGGCAGAAAGAGCATAAGCACTGAGGTTCTGATTAGCAGAGCCTCAGTGACACAGTTAGTCACTACACAGGTATACACATTCAGACCAAAAACTATGAGCACTGGGGTCCTGGCTAGGAGGATCCCAGTGAGACAGGCAAAAACAAACTAACATACATGTAAAAATGGGGGTAGCATGCCAGGCAAGATGGTACTTTCCTATAATGACACCTTTACAGTTTGCAAAGCATTGCTGTTGAAAAAGTGGTGCGGTAAGCCCTGTGACCACTTTAACACCCTTTCCTATTGACATAATGTAGCCTTTATCATTATTTATCCTCCTTTCCTATGCACACATTGACTAAAAACACAGTTAAAAACTGTGTTATGAGTTTTGATAAATACGGGAAACTAATGAAAATCACCAGGTATAGTAACCAAAGCATACAATAAATCATGTTGCTCCTGATGCTCAAAGCCCATTCTCTACTGGGCCTGGCTCTTCCTCCCATCTGTTTTGAGGTCTTTGAAGTTATTATGTGAGGGATTACTTTTTTAACCTCCCCTGTAGAGGAGGCACTTTCAGCATTCCCAGCTTCCCCCTTAATGAAAGAAGTAACAATGTGCTTTTGCTGCTAGTATTGAGATGTCCGGGTTTTTGGTAGCATGTATTTGGTTTGGAAATATGTAAATTGTATCTGTGCACCAAGTGATAAAAGAAGCTTTATTCATTCATGAACAAAATACAGCAGTGCTCTATACTAAACAGGCATTATCAGTCTAGACAACACTATACTGTGCACAACAGAGCTCTGCTTAGCTACCGATTTAATCTAAAGACTACAGCAGGGGTTAAGGGTACAATAGATGTGCACTATGAACCTATCTTGAACGCACTCCAATACATCAGGTAACATGCTTTTGAAAAACAAAAACATGATAGCTCTATGCAAAATGCTTACTGGCTAATTCTGAATAATCATCAGTGTTCTGCAATACAAATTCCTGTATAATTTATTAATAACTAAGGTATCTGTATAGTGCTTTAATGTATTTTCTTTGTAGAAACACCTCAACTGATGTGCTTCAGTACTGTTTAGGTGTCCTGTCTTTTGTTGTTACCTGCAGCAGTTGAAATTCTAACACCTATTCAATTTGTTGCTTTTTTAAAATCCTAAAATAAATATGTAATTACTTGTTTTATGTGGAATCTGCTACTTCATATTTATTCAAACATGCTTCTATTAGTCAACTAAGAGACACCATTTTATCACCATCATAAGAATGACAACCTGCGATGACCCTGATGGGAATTAAACTGGTGTCCTGCTGGTTAAATCTAGGTTCCCACACAAAGCACCATTCTATCACATGTAACCACCTGCATACACATGAAGGTGGTGTGAACTAATGTCATCATGAGTAGAATGTTCTTTTTATGACCCAGTGATAGCGTGAAATTCTTCATTTGTTGACTTTTCATTCATTGCTGCACATGATGAACAGTGTCACTGCAGGAAGAACATAAAACAAACTCCAACTGATATCTATATTCTAATTGTATGCTCAATTTCACTTTTCTAAAAATGGGGAAATCCTTTCCAGAGTGTATCTGTCCTATCACTTTTTTCAGCTTCTACGTTCCTTGTGGTGGAAGCTTTAGCCTAATCTGTCTGAGTGAGTGTTCAGGATATTTGTGCTGTTCATTCAGAAATGATAGCAGCTACTATCCCTGCTGACATCACACCTGCCCCTAGGCCGGAAAGTAACCTATGTTCAGGGTTGAATTGGGACCAAAAATGCCCGCCACACCCAAACAATGGCCCACATTTGCAGATCTCAACCGTTCATGAAACATTGCTTGGTTATCATCAAGGTGATAATTTGGGAAAAATTTGGGATAAGTTAAGATTTTAAATATTCTATGGCTGTTAGTATTATCCAATACTATAAACACCATCATTTCACCACAGCTCCCCCATAAGTCTTCCGACAAATATGTCCCTGAATCAATTGCTCATTCATAGATCCTCCAAGCCCTTATTCACAATCCAATCTCTGTATCCTCTCTCGGCAATCAGGTCTTAAACCTCTTGGTCATTCTTATGGATCTGTGCTTGCCCCCAACCAACATGACCCCAGAAGCCCATACATATCCTCATGTCTATACGCTTCTGTTCACCTTTAAGAATCCAAGGGTGCTGCTCATTCTAAGGCCTTAAAACTCTTGCTTTCCATCAGTTGGTCTCTACACTACCCACTTGTTAAGAGAATCCTGAAGATCATTTCCACTTTCCGGTCCTCTGAGACTGCTGCTCCCTCTTGAGATCTCTCTTGAGATCCCTAAGGTTCCAGCTCACTCTCAGGTGCCTTTGGATTCCAGCTTATCATCTGGTCACCTGATTTCCTTGTTCACTGTCAGACACTTTAGCTCATGCTCACTCTTACCTGGAAGCTAAGGCAAAACCCTCATTTCCCCAAGGACCATGTTTATCATAACATTCCGCAAAATGTATATTTCCGCATAGCTCCCTTGATGTTCTGCTCAGGACATGGAGTCTATTATCGCCACCATAGGGCTCAAGCTTCTGCTCGCCTTCAGGCCTCGCAGTGGGGACTCTAGGTGAGCATATGCTTCAGGGACGTTGCTCAGTTTAGGTTCCTGAGCCTCAAGCTCACTCTCAGGGTCCTGCAGTTCGTGCTCACTCTTAGTTGCCTGAAACTCTCCTCACTCTAAGGGCTTCAATGCTCCAGCTGGTCCCAATAGATTTTTCTCACCAAGGGATGCGAAGGTTCCTTCTCAGTGGCATTTTATTTTTGGCTCTTAAACATACTCAAGTGCTAAGGGGTTTCTTCTCAGGGACATTAATCCATAAAGCCCACTATAGGTCCCTAAAGTTGCTGAATCTCCCTCTCAATTTCACATCCCAGATGTTCTTGCTTACTTTCAGATCACTAACTTTCCTGGTTACCATCAGGTCTCCTCAGATCTCTACCCACCGTTTAAAAGTCACAAAACTTGCTTCTGCGTGTGATGTCTCAGGGGACGTAACACTGCAAGGTACTTGATGACTTTTATATTACAGAAAGAAACATGATCTAAATCTGCTTGACATGCAACAGGAAAATGCTTCAAGTACAACCTTTTCTTTTCTTTTCTATATATATTGTCTATGCCCTTGCACTCTTTTTCATTCACCCACACTTATGAACAGCGCTTCACTAATCCCGCTAGTGTATATCCCTCTCTACCCTTTCTTCCCTCTCTCATTTCACCTACACTATCACAATCTCAGCCACCACATCTATGAGTTTGTCTATGTTTTTCTGCTAGTTGCTCTGATTTTCCTCATATTCATCATCCCTGCACTATTTACCTCCCTCTGACAGTCTATAAAATCCTTCTCACTCCTTGTGTCCCACATACACTCTATCCATTGTTGTTTTTCTACCTCCCATGCTATTCATCCCCATTGTCTCAATTTCTATTGCCTCAGTGAAACTGAGTTTTACTTCAGTTCTTTTTACTGTTTTGAAAATTCTCCCTTTCTTCATTTGTGCTTTCTCAAGTCAGAGACCCCCATTTTTCACTATCCCTTGAAATTGTTGGTGTCCTACACCTAATATTATATTTTGTTGTGTCCGATTTACTAGCCTGTTTCTCTCAGTAATTACTTTCTTTATCACAGTTGACATTTGCAGAAAACCATTCTCTGTAGACGTTAAATAGATTTGTGTCCTTGTGAGTGCCTTCAGTTCTGCATGTGTCCAAGATTTATTCAGAAATTGGAGGAACTTGTTCTACCTTTAGTAGTAAACAGAGGAAAAGTATGATTTAGAGTTGAGTGGCTAAGGAAAATCCCCCTATTTCTGGGGGAAGTGTTGGAAACAGTGGAAAATCCACAGGTGGCATTTTTCTACTATAATATCCCTTTCTTGAAAGAATAGTACCATACTATACCCTTTCTTGTTTTCTTGGGTTTTAGTTTGGGGTTGGTACTCCCTCTAGGTATCGCCAACCTCTAAATCAAGCTGTAGACTGAACTTCAGAATTAAGAGTGTTTGAGGCCTTGATACATCATTGCCTCCTGCTTGATTTCTCTCTTTTCTTTCTTCAGTGACCCTTTACTTACTTCCACTCTCTTAATGCCATCTATTTCTGAGTATAGACTCCTCTCAATATCTTGGCTACTTTAATCCTTCATATTGTAATTCTGAAATTGGCTGATACCTCATTTCATGAATCACAGCCTCTCCTCTTTAAAACCATGAACCATGATCACTGGGTTCCGGAGTACTGTGCTACTCACCATACAGTGCTTTAATGCCTAATCAGGAGTAGTAAGTGCTATATAAATACAAGTACAATTATTATTACTGAGCATAAAACTTCACTGTTCTTTTTTTGCCAATCGTGTGTTCTAACCTTATGTCTAATAAATCTTACCTCACTTCATCTTTTCCTTGGCCATTTTTCTCTCTCCTATCTCCCTCTTTCACTCCCTCCATATGCTTATCTAGAATTATTTCCCTCCTCTCTAGCCTCTTTTCCTCTCCCTCAGTTAGTTCTCCCTTTTTCTGTCTGTTTGTCTGTACTGCCTACTCCGTCTGTCATTTCCTTTTGTCTCTCTCTCTCTCTCATTGTCTCAGCTTTGACCTCTCCTTTTGTCAAAAATAGAGGATGAATTCATTTTTTTACTTCAACATAGACAAAAAAGTGTTTTCTTTGTACCCTTTTTAGTCATATTGTTTCCTTTAAATGTAAAGTTATTTCAGTTCTTATTGTTTTATCTGAAGTCCCATCACTCTTGAGCTGTGCACAGCGCTCTCCCCATCCCATATACACAATGGTGTGGATTATTCTCCTAATTGTTGGGCCCAGAATTATGTATTTGTAGTGGGGGGTTTTCTCTCTGGGTGAATAAATGTGCCAATCAGGTGCAGGTCAATTCTGCCATGTCTGAGGGAGTGTGAAACACACACCTTAGCACTTGTTATCATTGCTAAAGTGTACAGAGTCCTAATGCCAACTAAAATGAATTCAGAAAACAGGAGGGATGAAAGCAAAATTTTGAGGGAAGACCACACCAAGGATATCAGGTCTAACATGTGTTGCCCCACTTCCACCAGATGAAAGTAGAGAAGCCTGCCCATCCTCATTTGAGGTTTCATCTTTAACTTAGAAGAACCTGGAAAGACAGCATTGGAGGGGACAGTACCAGGATGAAGTTCCACCACAAAGTCCTTTTCCTGTAGGGATCTGGTTAACCATCTGCTGGGTCTGTGGTCTTTTGGATTTCGGAACTGAGTTCCAAATAAGTATGGTTTCAATGCTTCAATGCTCAGACCACTGCTAAAGCCTCCTTTTAATTGCACTCTATCTCTGTTCCCCAGGAAGTAGCCTCTGCTAATAAAGGCTACGGGTTTGTCTAGGCCTTCATCATTTTGCCGTAAGAGCGTAGCCCTTATGCCAGGCTCTGGGGAGTTCTTCTAGACAATACATTTTTTGTCAGGGGCTTTGAGTACCAGTGCTATACACATGACCTTCTTAAGTGTTTTAAAACTTTCTTGCAGGCCTCTGTACAAATCACAGCCTTGTCTGTTTTTTTAAGTTAGTTCATTCAAGGGGTCAACATTGTTGCCATAGCACATGACAAACTTCCTGTAATAACCATGAGGCCTAGAAAATACCTCATCTCCGTGTAGGTCTTGGGGTGGGGGCCAAGCCGGTATATGGTCTGATTCTTGGCTTGGAAGGGCTGTACTTCACACCCACTTACATGGTGGCCCAGGTAGAGCACAGATCCATGCCCAATTTGGCACTTCTGGCCTTGATAGTAAGACCTGCCTGCTGCAGAGCCTGAAGTACCTTCAGGTGGAGGAACAGGTGATCCTCCCAGTTGGAATTGAGGACTGCAATGCCATCCAGGTAGATGGCACTTAGATCCTCCATCCCAGCCAGAACACAGTTGACCATCCTCTAGAAGGTGGCAGGGACATTCTTTAACCCAAAGGGCATCACCCTAAACATTGAAATGCCTCTCTAGGGTAGGGAATGCAGCCAGTACCCAAAAGGTACTTAGGAGCTTGGCAGCTCCCAGTCTATTTTTGAGCTCATCAGCCCAGGGGACTGAATGAGCATCAGTCTTGGTGACTGAGAGGGGCTGGTATAGCTTTCACGGAAATGGAGCTCTGGGAAAGCACTTTGTGTGACGGCTTTGGATACCAGCACCACTGGGCTGAATTAAGGACTGTTGGTCACATCCTCCTTGATGCTGGCTCTCGCCTTGTCAGACAGTCTGTAACTGTTATTTTAACAGGCATGCTATCCCTAGTATCTTTGTCATGGGTACACAAATGAGTGAGCCCAGGGGTCAGTGAGAATAGAGAGGCAAATGATTCCTACAAGTGGGACAGTCCTTCTGCTGTTCTGGTGTCAGGGTAGGGGAGAGGTTGACACCTTCCACTGATCCATCCTGCTCCATGGCTGATAGGAGTTCAGGCAGAGGTTCACTCTCCTCTTCCACCCCATCATCTGTCACCAGGAGCATGGTAAACTTGGACCTCTCACTGTGGGGCTTGAGACGATTGACATGCAGGCCTGTTAAGGGGTTCTGTGGGGTCTTGTGGTCCACCAGGTAGGTGACCTCCCTCTTTCTCTTCTATACCTCATAAGGCCCTGATCACTTGTCCTGGAGGACCATGATTCTAAAGGTTTTATCACCCACACTTTTTGGCAAAGCTGAAACTCAACCAGAGTGGCCTTCTGTCCATGCCAGTGCTTCATAACCTTCTGTCTGACTTCCAGGTTCTCAGTACCCTTCTTCCAGAGGAACTTCATCTGAGTTCTGACAGCCAACATGTAGCTGACTGCATCCTAGGGGAAGATGGGAGGTTTTTGGGAGCTTGCTCACACTCCTCCTGCACCAAGGTCAGAGGCCCTTTCATAGGGTGGCCATGTAGGAGTCCAAAGGGACTGAACCCCACATCTTTCTGTGGCACCTCCCTGTAGGCAAATAGCAGGCACAGGAAGAGGACTTCCCATGACCATGCCTTTCTTGTTGAACCTCTCCACAAGACCATTAGTCTGGGGGTGAACTTGTAAGTTGCTCCACACTCATGCGCTATGACTTCATGTAGGCTGAAATGAAGTCGGCGCCCCTGTCAGACACCACTTCCTTGGGAAACTTCATCCTCTTGAAAATAACCCTTTAGGACCCTAGCCACTGCAGGTGCAGTCACAGTCCTCAGAGGTAGGGCCTCTGAGTACCTAGTGACACTGTTTACCACAACCAGAATAAACCTGTTTCTTAGGACAGACTTGGGGTCCATCGGACCAACAATGCCAATACCCACCATTTCAAAGGTGGTGTCTGTAGCTTCCTCCCAGTCTGGGTAACCACAAACTCAACATTCTAAACCTGCATTCACATCACCACATTTTAACAATTACTTCACAGCTCTACAGAGTTACATTTTTTTACAAACATATACACAATAATATCTCTTCATTGAGCCTTCTTGGAGCTCGGATGACTCGTACCAATTGTGACTTCAGAAACTGGGGGTCAGCAACAGGAGTGCCCATGATCTGGACTGGTGATGTAGAGGCAAAATCAATCCGGGCTATTCCAATTGTCTGTTCTGAACCAGTCTCTACATTGATATAATCATCTGATGAGTATTGAGCCACATGCATGAAATGAGAGGATTCTCACGTAATGGATTTCCCAGGCTGTTGGGTAGTCACTGTAAGGAAATGCCTCCTTGGCATGTTTACCCCCTGACATTTTGCCTTTGCTGATGCTAAGTTATGTTTTGAACGTGTGCTGGGACACTGCTAACCAGGCCCCAGCACCAGTGTTCTTTCCCTAAACTGTATCTTTGTCTCCACAGTTGGCACAACTCTGGCACTCAGGTAAGTCCCTTGTAACTGGTACCTCTGGTACCAAGGGCCCTGATGTCAGGGAAGGTCTCTAAGGGCTTCAGCATGTCTTATACCACCCTGGGGACCCCTCACTCAGAACATACACACTGCCTCATAGCTTGTGTGTGCTAGTGGGGAGAAAATGACTAAGTCGACATGGCACCCTCTCAGAGTGCCATGCCAACCTCTCACTGCCTGTGGCATAGGCAAGTCACCCCTCTAGCAGGCCTTACAGCCCTAAAGCAGGGTGCACTATACCACAGGTGAGGGCATATGTGCATGAACACTATGCCCCTACAGTGTCTAAGCAAAACCTTAGACATTGTAAGTGCAGGGTAGCCATTAGAGTATATGGTCTGGGAGTTTGTCAAACACAAACTCCACAGTTCCATAATGGCTAAAAACTGGGAAGTTTGGTATCAAACTTCTAAGCACAATAAATGGACACTGATGCCAGTGTGCAATTTATTGCAACATACACCCAGAGGGCACCTTAGAGGTGCCCCCTGAATACCAACCCGACTTCCAGTGTAGGCTGACTAGTTTCTGCCAGCCTGCCACACACCAGGCATGTTGCTGGCCACATGGGGAGAGTGCCTTTGTCACTCTGTGGCCAGGAACAAAGCCTATACTGGGTGGAGGTGCTTCTCACCTCCCCCTGCAGGAACTGTAAGACCTGGCGGTGAGCCTCACCCCTTCTCTTACAGCACCACAGGGCATCCCAGCTAGTGGAGATGCCCGCCCCTCCGGCCACTGCCCCCACTTTTGGCGGCAAGGCTGGAGGAGATAATTAGAAAAACAAGGAGGAGCCATCCACCAGTCAGGACAGCCCCTAAGGTGTCCGGAGCTGAGGTGACTCCTGCTTTTAGAAATCGTCCATCTTGAGAGTGGAGGATTCCCCCAATAGGATTAGGGATGTGCCGCACTCCCCACAGGGAGGAGGCACAAAGAGGGCGTAGCCACCCTCCAGGACATTATCCATTGGCTACTGCCCTCCCAGACCTAAACACACCCCTAAATTCAGTATTTAGGGGCTCCCCAGAACCTAGGAAACTAGGTTCCTGCAACCTTATCAAGAAGAAGGACTGCTGACCTGAAGCCCTGCAGAGAAGACGGAGATGACAACTGCCTTCGCCCCAGCCCTACCGGCCTGTCTCCCAACTTCGAAGAAAACTGCAACAGCGATGCATCCAACAGGGACCAGTGACCTCTGAAGCCTCAGAGGACTACCCTGCACCCAAGGACCAAGTAACTCCCGTGAACAGCGGCCCTGTTCAAAAACCTGCAACTTCTCTGCAACAAAGAAGCAACTTTAAAGACTTCATTTGACGGGCAGCGCTTCGGAGGTGAGGTCCCCGCTGAGGACGTCGCTTCGATAATATCCGAGCAGTCCTTTGGTTCGCGCTTTCTTAGGAGCCATCTACACCCCCCTAATTGGGGTTGGCCCCCAAAACCCCTCTTTTCTAGATGTCAAATGTGAGTGACGTCTTTTTCTAAATACGAATTGGAGAAGCGTTATACTGGTCCTGAAGAAGCATCATCGGATCCATCTGGACCGACAGATGCGAAACATGTTGACCTCTTGGTAGAGGTACCACACTTTTTTTGGGATCCTCACAGTTGTTTTTGAAAGTCGTTGAGCATCACACTCAATTTTGGCTTTCTCTTTTTTGCATTTTTAATCTTGGTCGTCACTTCCCTTTCTGATTAAAATGATGATGGAGTTTGGAAATGATTAACCGATTTTAACCTATCTTCCTTTGCTCTCCTTGCTGTGGTCTGGTGGTTAGCTCCTTCCACTAGCCTTCACACTAACAATTACGGTTGACAGCTCCCGGTTTGGGAGCACGCCAGGCATTGCAGTGCCGGCCTGGCGTTGAGCAATTCCCGATGATGATGCCTGTCATCCACTGTGATGCATGAGGGCTTTGCTCTAGAACATTTTGGTTGCCTAGACCTTTTTCTTTTTCTTTAGGAACAGTGTACACCGCTTTGGCTTTTTGACGTAGATGGGAGATTGTACACTGGACCTTTAACCTCCCGGTCCCTCCCCCCCTTGTTGATTTTGCAACTTTAAAGACTTCACGTTTCCCGCCGGAAGCGTGAGACTTCTCACTCTGCACCCGATGCCCCTTGCTCGACCTGCAGAAAACCAACACCTCAGGGAGGACTCCCTGGCAACTGCGAGCCCGTGAGTAACAATAGATGACCACCCTGAGCACTCACAGCGACGCCTGCAGAGAGAATCCAGAGGCTCCCCCTGACCGTGACTGCCTGTAACAAGGGACCCGGCGCCTGGAACCAACACTGCACCCGCAGCCCCTAGGACCTGAAGGAACCGAACTCCAGTGCAAGAACAACCCCCAGGCAACCCTCTGCCTAGCCCAGGTGATGGCAGCCCCAAGGAGCCCCCCTCCGTGCCTGCCTGCATCGTTGAAGTGACCCCCGGGTCCCTCCATTCTTCCTATTCAAAACCTGATGCCTGTTTGCACACTGCATCCGGCCCCCCTGTGCCACAGAGGGTGTACTTTCTGTGCCTTCTTGTTTCCCCCCCGGTGCCTTACAAAACCCCCCTGGTCTGCCCCGAGGACGCATGTACTTACCGGCTGGCAGACTGGAACCAGGGCACCCCTGTTCTCCATAGAAGCCTATGTGTTTTGGGCACCTCTTTGACCTCTGCACCTGACCGGCCCTGAGCAGCTGGTGTGGTAACTTTGGGGTTGCCTTGAACCCCTAACGGTGGGCTGCCTATGCCCCAACTTTGAGACTTGTAAGTGTTTTACTTACCTTCAAACCTGACCTTTACTTACCTCCCCCAGGAACTGTTGATTTTTGTAGTGTCCACTTTTGAAATAGCTTATTGACATTTGTACAAAGACTGTACATGATATTGTGTTCATTCAAAGTTCCCAAAGTATCTAAGTGAAGTACCTTACATTTAAAGTGTTTGATGTAAATCTTGAACCTGTGGTTCTTAAAATAAACTAAGAAAATATATTTTTCAATATAAAAACCTATTGGCCTGGAGTAAGTCTTTGAGTGTGTGTTCCTCATTTATTGCCTGTGTGTGTACAACAAATGCTTAACACTACCCAAGATAAGCCTACTGCTCGACCACACTACCACAAAATAGAGCATTAGAATTATCTATTTTTGCCACTATCTTACCTCTAAGGGGAACCCTTGGCCTCTGTGCACACTATTTCTTACTTTGAAATATTATATACAGAGCCAACTTCCTACAGTAACCATGTGTCATTTGCTGGTTAGGACATGGAAGGGGTCAGCATCAAATGGGCATCAGGCTTATGTTTCTCAGCTGTCGCACAAGCACTTGCTCTCCTCTTGTGAAGACAATGGGGGTCATTTCAACATTGGCGGTAAAAGCCGCTTACCGCCACGCAGAAGACCGCCAATACACCGCTGCGCCCGTGGAATTCCACCACAGCTATTATGACCCACATCTCGGAATCCGCCAAAATTCAGACACCCACACAAGTCCGCCACACCAAAGGTCAGTGATAAACTGGCGAAAACAAAACCTCCACCGTCACGCCAACAGAAACACGCCCATGCTATCACGACCCACGAATCCACGCAGCGGTCTTTCAACCGCGGTATTCCATTGGCGGTACACACCGCCGTGGTCAAAATACACACACATCTCCAAAACACCGCCACATTGGACAATTCAAATTACACACACCTGATACACATACTAACACCATTCCCACACACCCATTACAATATAAAACACACACAAAGCCCTACGACCCAAAATGTTTGATGAAGGCCAGAGAGAGAGCACAGAATAGACCACCTCACCACACAGAGGCACGCAACACCATCACCCACACAACATCCACGCACAAAACACCACACACCACTACACATCACCACACTCATCACCACATACACCACCCCCCACATCACCTACACCACCCCATGGCACAGCAAAGACACCCCAGGTTCTCCGAGGAGGAGCTCAGGGTCATGGTGGAGGAAATCGTACGGATAGAGCAACAGCTATTCGGAGCATAGGTGCAGCATACCTCAATTGCAAGGAAGATGGAGCTATGTCGAAGAATAGTCGACAGGGTCAACGCAGTGGGACAGCACCCAAGAAATCGGGACGACATCAGGAAGAGGTGGAACGGCCTACGGGGGAAGGTGCGTTCCGTGGTCTCCAGGCACAACATCGCGGTACAGCGGAGGCGGCGGACACCCACCTTCTCCCCCACAACTAACAAAATGGGAGGAGCAGGTCTTGACCATAATGCATCCTGAGGGCCTCGGAGGAGTCCGTGGAGGAATGGACACTGGTAAGTCAAATCCTAACTATCATATCCCCCACCCTACCTGCATGCTATCACACACCCTCACCCCCTCCCCTATCACTCCTCACTAATGTACTAATAACACAAACTCCCATCCCAACACCAAGCCCTGCATGACACAACAAAGCATGGACACCCCTCACTAAAGCATGCCCACTGCACATACCCATAACACCCCCCCAACATCATCACACAACCCCCACACAGGAATGCTAGCACTGGGGTACTCGCTCTCCCACCTATTGCACACCATGACACACACACATGCAATAATCATACTTTTACACCCCTGCAGGACCAATACCTAACGTCACCAGACAGGAGGGTCCAGACATCTCTAACCCACCAACAGAAGAGGCCCACAGTGATGACAGCAGCTCTGGCCAACTGGATCCAGATGACCAGCCCGGACCATCGTGGGCCTCAGGACAGTCGGTTCCCCTCGCACAGGCACAGCTCAACACAGACCTTCCACCCTCTGGAAACACCAGCACAACACCCACCCAGCGGGCCCATACCTCCGTACCCAGGACACGTAAATCAGCTGTGTGTCCACCACTACAGGGAACCAAGGATAACCCACCACCCCAACAACAACAGGGACCTGGGGACAGTGGTAGTGGGCACATGGTCCAGGGGACGGAGGTCCAGGAACACAGGGGAACAGGGAGGGCTGCCGTGCGACAGGGGGCAGACAGGCCTAGGGAACCCACTCTCCACGAGGCATACCACCACTCCCAGGAGACGATGGCTACAGTCCTGGCCAAGTTTCAGGAGACCCAGCGCCTGCAGGAGGACCAGTATTTGGGGTTCAGGGAGGAAATCAGAACCATTAGTTCCACCCTGGGCACCATCGTAGGGGTGCTGAAGGACATACAGGACACAGTGGCACTCCAAGGGGCCCCTGACACTAGCATGGATAATGAACTGCCCACCACCTCTGCCGGCGCTGGTGGACAGGATGCCCCGCCACAGGACCACCACACCAGCACCCCCTGCAGACGGAGAACAACCCCGCAAGCGGTCCCTGAGATCCAGGAACAGGAGAGAGCACGATGGCAAGACCCCCGCCAAGAAATGAGACCCCCCTGATTGTCATCCCACTGTCCCACTTTGTAAACTTGTCCATATTGGAACTGCCCCAGCTCCACTTCCCATGCCCATATGGGCAATGCACCTGTGAGACTAATAGACTGGACTCTGCCATGGACACTCCTCTGCCATCACCCCTCACCATTTTACCACCCCTCCAATATTTAGCACTTCAGTAAACACACTTGAACCACAAAACAGTCTGGTGTCAGTTTGTGATTGAGAAAATGTGTATTAGCAATGACAGTGACAAAATCCGTTCTCAATAGTAATGTCAACATACCAATGTCACACATCACAAGTCCATGAAGGATGTAAGCAGATGAGACACGTTGGTAAGCACACCTGTGAAACCGTAATGGAAATGTACAACTCAGTTACCAAATACTGGTTGAAAAAGACAGACAGGATAGAGGTAGAAGTGTGAAAGTACTTGTAGGAGTCAAGAAAGTGTTCTCACCTGTGTGTCACTGGAAATATTGCTGTATGACTGAGTCCCTGTTGTCAATGTCTTCTTCCTCTGCTTCCTCCTCATCACTGTCCACAGGCTCCACAGTTGCCACAATACCGTCATCTGGACCATCCTCCTGCAGAAAAGGCACCTGGTGTCGCAAAGCAAGATTGTGAAGCATACAGCAGGCGATGATAATCTGGCACACCTTCCTTGGTGAGTAGAATAGGGAACCACCTGTCATATGGAGGCACCTGAACCTGGCCTTCAGGAGGCCGAAGGTGTGTTCGATCACCCTCCTAGTCTGCCCATGGGCCTCATTGTAGTGTTCCTCTGCCCTTGTCCTGGGATTCCTCACTGGGGTCAATAGCCATGACAGGTTGGGGTAACCAGAGTCCCCTAATAGCCACACCCGGTGTCGCTGGAGTTGATCCATCACATAAGGGATGCTGCTATTCCACAGGATGTAGGCGTCATGCACAGAGCCAGGGAACATAGCATTTACGTGGGAGATGTACTGGTCTGCCAAACATACCATCTGTACATTCATCGAATGATAACTCTTCCGGTTCCTGTACACCTGTTCACTCCTGTGGGGGGGGACCAGAGCTACATGGGTCACATCAATGGCATCTATGATGTTAGGGATATGTCCAAGGGCATAGAAGTCACCTTTAACTGTAGCCAAATCCTCCACCTGAGGGAAAACGATGTAGCTCCTCATGTGTTTCAGCAGGGCAGACAACACTCCGTACAACACGTTGTAAAACATAGGCTGGGACATCCCTGATACCATGGCCACTGTTGTTTGAAATGACCCACTTGCAAGGAAATGGAGCACTGATAGCACCTGCACTTGAGGGGGGATTCCTGTGGGATGGCGGATTGCTGACATCAGGTCTGGCTCCAACTGGGTACACAGTTCCTGGATTGTGGCACGGTCAAACCTGTAGGTGATGATTAAGTGTCGCTCCTCCATTGTCAACAGGTCCAGCAGCGCTCGGTACACAGGAGGATTCCACCATCTCCTCACATGTCCCAGCTGACGGTGCCTAGGAAGGACAAAAGCGACCGCAGAGTCAAGCAACTCAGAGGTATGTACCCACAGCTACAAAGAACATGAAACATAATCCAAAAAGTTGTCTGTAAGAGTGTTGAGTCCAGGCCTAGGTATGTGTGATGCAGTTGAAAATGAAGCCATGTGGGCCCTGAAATGGCAGCTGCCTGACCTCTAAACTGGGACAATGGGATGTGAGGTAACTGCGCTGGTGTTGTACACCGTCTCGGTGGGCGGTCGAAGACCGCGGCGCAATGCTGCATTGGTTAACATTGGACCCTATGGGTCTCAGGAGCCAATGACGAAGTGCGCTGGTGGTGACGATACGCACCGCCGCGAACGTCACCGCCGCGGACGTCACCGCCATTTTCTATCTGTTGAATCACTCGATACCTGATCTTCGACAGGAGAGGACCTATACTGCAAGTGCTGCTGTGACCTCGGTCTGGAAGAGACAATGGCACGTGCGTCTGGGGAAAGGGCCCCTGCCTTCACTGCACAGGAGTTGGAGAAGCTAGTGGACGGGGTTCTCCCCAAGTACACGCTACTCTACGGTCTTCCAGACCAACAGGTGAGTACATAGGGTGCAAGTTGTATGGGCTATGCCTGGGTGGAGAAGGCTGGTCGTAAGAAGGAAGGGGGCAGAGCATGAAGGACTGTGAATGCATGTGCCACATGTCAAGGGCAGGGATGTGGGCCACTCATTTCAACGGTGCAGTTGGTAATTACTTCTCTTCTTCCCCTGTCCATGTCATGTAGGTCAGCGCCCACCAGAAGAAGGATATTTGGTGTGCCATCGCCAAGGACGACCGGACCCTGGGGGTCCACCAGAGACGGAGCACCCACTGCCGTAAAAGATAGGAGGACATTCGCCGCTGGAGCAAGAAGACGGCGGAGGCTCAGCTGCGGATGGCCTCCCCACGTGGGAGGGGTGCCCGTCGCACCATGACCCCCCTGATGTTCCGGATCCTGGCGGTGGCCTACCCTGAGTTGGATGGGCACTTGAGGGCATCACAGCAGACACAAGGGGGTGAGTACACTCTCATTCAGCTGACTTTGCGTGCAGTGGAGGTGTCTGGGTGGGGGAGGAGGGCTGTGGGTTCCCTAGGCCAGGGCGAGTTCCGTAGGCTAGGCCCCTCCGTAATGCAGGCCATGTGCGACTCAACGCTACCTCTGTAGAGTGCCAAGTATGCATGCCCCTTTGTCATCTATGTGTGCAGATGTCCACGATAGCCATGTAGGCCATATCCCCAGAACTGCACCTGTAGAGCCCAACAGCGCGGCGTAGTGCAGGGGACTGCTGTGTCTGTATTGTCCGCCAACGGTAGCGGTAAGCCATGCACTCAACCTGTCTTTCTTCTGTCGTCCCCCCCTTTTTGTGCTCTCCCTGTTCTTTTGTGCATCAGCATCATCAGGCGGAGGTACAGTGGCACCGGAGCACGAGGGGGCTCCATCCCACATGGCCATGGAGGGCCACACTACGGACTCAGAATACACCAGTGGGATGGAGGGCGAGGGGAGCTTCATGGCGGTCAACGGATCACCAAACAGCGACACGGACTTGTCCTCCGATGGGAGCTCCCTTGTGGTGGTGGCAACATCTGTGCTCCCCACTTCTACAGGTACAGCCGCCACCCCCCCTACCAGCACTGGGCTCCCAGCAGCCCCTCAGCCTTTGCCCCGTGCCCGTTCACCCAGGAGGGTGGGCATCACCTTCGCCCCAGGCACCTCAGCCCCTGCCCCTGTCACCTCTGCTGCCCTCAGTGAGGAGGCCATTGACCTCCTCAGGTCACTCACTGTTGGGCAGTCTACCATTGTGAATGCCATCCAGGGTGTAGAAAGGGAGTTGCAACACACTAATGCATTCCTGGAGGGCATTCATTTTGGTCAGGCTGCCCATCATCGAACCCTGCAATCTCTGGCCTCAGCACTGATGTCAGCCATTGTCCCTGTGTCTAGCCTACCCCCTCCAACTTCCTCCACCTAGACTCAATCCCCTGTACCTCTGCCTATCCCAAGCACACCATCAGACCAGCCTGCACACACGTCAACACACAAGGGAAGCTCAGGCAAACATAGGCACCACACATCCCACAGGCACTCACACAAGCATCACCCACATACAGACACACCAACATCCACTGCCTCCACTATGTCCCCCTCGTCGTCATCTCCCTCCTCCCTCCCAGTGTTGTCTACACTCTCACCTGCATGCAGTACCACTACAGCCACCAGGACTCGCAACAGCACACCCACCACCACACCCCGCTCACCTGCACTCACCACCCCATTTACACATCCCCTGTGTCCTCTCCCAGTGTGTCTGTGACGCCCCCTCCCAAAGTACACAAACACGGGCACACACACACCCAACATCCATCCACCTCACGACAGCCTCCAGAACATGCACCTGCACCCAAATCATCCAAAGTTACACCTCCTACAACCACCTCCTCTTCCTCCACTCCCAGACCCCCTCCATCTACCCGTCCCAGTGTTCGTCAGAAACTTTTCCTGAGCAATGTAGACCTCTTTCCCACCACCCCCCCTCCAATTCATAGGTCCCGTACTAGCACCTCAGCCAAAAAATCTCCGGTACCAGTGGTGCCTGTTAGAGGTATGTGGAGTGCACCGGGCACCAGGGCAGCCAGTGTGACACAGAGCCAAAGCACAGCCAGTCCCCCCCTGTGAAGCACCAGAAGTTGGACAGTGCCCGAAGGGATAGGGGGAAGACTCCAGCCGGCAAACCCGCTCACAAGTGTCCCGGGGGGAGTGTCAACTCAGCTGTGACTCCTCCCAAGGTGGGGAAGGGACAGAAGAAAGCGCCAAAGTCTGGGAAGAGCAGCACGGCGGAGAAGGCCGCTATCATCCCCGCTGCCCAGGAGGCCTCCGCCAGCCCGATCGTCAGTGGTCAGGAGACCACCGCCAGAGTGACTGCCCAGGAGGGCAGTCCCATTGTCAGTGGTCAGGAGACCACCGCCAGAGTCAGTGCCCAGGAGGGCAGTCCCATCGTCAGTGGTCAGGAGACCACCGCCAGAGTCAGTGCCCAGGAGGGCCCCGGCAGCCACAGCCCCGCTGGGCAATGAGGGACCGCCATGGCAAACACCACTGCACCGGTCAGAAACTGCAAAGTCAAGCACCGCTGAACAGGGCAAGCACCGCTGAACAGGGCAAAGACCGCCATGGCAAGCACCGCTGAACAGGTCAGACACTGCAAAGTCAAGCACCGCTGAAAAGGGCAAGCACCTCTGAACAGGGCAAAGACCGCCATGCCAAGCACCGCTGAACAGGGCAAGCACCGCCAACTCTAGCACCGCTAGCCCATGGGCGGCAGGGGCAGTGACGGAACTGGGACCGTCATGGGGACAGTGATGCACTCTGGGCACCAGTCCCCCTCCAGAACCAGTGGAGACATGCATCCACTCCGTCTGTCCTTAACAGGATGAAGCACTCTGGGCACCGTGCCCCCTCCAGAACCAATGGAGCATGTTATCTACTTAAGAGCCTGTGGCTTTGCACTCCCCAGGATGGTACAGTGGGCAAACCACCCACTGAAAAGACTTGTGAGACTGTGGCTTTGCACTGCCCAGGATAAAGCAGTGGGCAAACCACCCACTGAAAAGACTTGTGAGACTGTGGCTTTTCACTCCCCAGGATGGTACAGTGGGCAAACCACCCACTGAAAAGACTTGTGAGACTGTGGCTTTGCACTCCCCAGGATGGTACAGTGGGCAAACCACCCACTGAAAAGACTTGTGAGACTGTGGCTTTGCACTGCCCAGGATAAAGCAGTGGGCAAACCACCCACTGAAAAGACTTGTGAGACTGTGGCTTTGCACTCCCCAGGATAGTACAGTGGCCAAATCACCCACTGAAAAGACTTGAGAGACTGTGGCTTTGTACTCCCCAGGATACATCAATGGGCATGGAGCGCCTCGTGGATCTGGCGTGGTGCTGTCTTCCAGCTGAGGTGCCCCCCCTACCCTTCCCCCTGAGGTGCCTGTTGTATTTCGATCTGATGCCCCAGCAGTGTTCTCTCAGTTTTGCTCAGGTATCGAGTGTGGGCCTCGCCCATGCATTTTGGGGCCAGTGGTCCACGGACATTGAATGGTGCATACCTGCACTACTAATCGTGATGTATATATTGTTGGATGGGTATATATATCTGTATATATTAGCTTACTGTATTTTTATACATTACAATGGTTGCACTCATTTCCTTTTGTCTTTGCATTATCCTGGGGGCGGGTGGGGGTTGGGGGTTGTTACTGTAATGCTTGGATATGCATTGGTGTGTGTGTTGTAGTGGGTGAGGGTGGGGGTGTTGCGTGTGTGTGTCCCTGACTTTTGCCTCCCCTATGTCGTAGGTGCAGTACTCACCGTTGTCTTCGGCGCCGGCATTGCTGGTGATCGTACAGGAGCAGGAAGACTATCGCAGGGAGTATTTGGAGTTCTGGCTCCATGGTGCCCTCCTTCCTCGTGGAGTGCTTGAGGTGAGCGTTTTCCCATTGAAATGGCTGTTTCCACCGTGTTTTTACCCACTGTGAATCCGCCCCGGAAAAGGTGGCGGATTGGTAGGTTGTGATACTGTGGGCGGTACTTTGTCTCCCGCATGTCTGTTGGCGGTGACCGCTGCGCTGTTTGTCTGTACGGCTGTGGCGGTCGGAGTGTTAAAGTGGCTGTCTTTGTTGGCGGTTTCCGCCACGGTCATAACTCCCTTTTTTTTCCGCCGGCCTGTTTGCGGTCTTACCGCCACTTTAACACCGTCCGCCAGGGTTGTAATGACCCCCAATGTCTTTTGCATGCCGTCTCTTGTCTACATAGGCCTTCATTTTCTTTTTACGATCCAAGTCCTTTAAACTGATTTCTTCCTCAGTTCTTGATCTTGGATTGGTCCATTGAGGTAACTTGGTTGTCATCATCAAAGAAACTTTATTCGATTGATTTTAACAATCATAAAATACACATAAAAAACAATTTTCAAAGAAAAAAGGAAAAAAATAAAAATGCAAATAGTAAAATGCATATAAATATAAATATGAGTACAACCAGGTAAGAGAATAAAAAAGTGGTAAGGTTAATAAACAGTTTGATTAAGGAAATAGGGTAGTCTCAAATATAACGCTTAAAAGTATCACTCATTTGCCTCAAAGCATGATCTGGCCTTAATCACTGAACACAGGAACAAGGCTAGTCCGTTGCAAACCATACTAGACGGAAGGGATAAAAGATACAAGAAAGTTGGACGACATTTATTAAAATGCATTAATTTTAAAAGTGGTATCACAAACATTTTCCTAGAAGTTGAATAATATTTACAAAAGAGAAGTGTATGCATTGTGTTTTGGTCAGAGACATTATCACAGGGGCATTTTTCCAGTTGTAGAGACCAGTCATTAATAAGGGAAAACTAACGAGGCGGTGAAAAGACTCTAATCTCAAGCGTGTAAGGACAAACCGGTGTCTTGGGTTCAAAACATAACATAAGTATGGTTCCATACCATTCGTTTGCTGTATCATGTGTTTGTTCTGATGCTATATTTATTTGCCTCCGCATCCCATCTCAATTCGGCCAGGTGGGTGAGGCAAGTGTTTTTCAGGTCTTTCCTGGAAATTGTTTTCAATTCATCTAGAGTAAAATACAGCTTGGGGTGGCCTAATTTAGTATAGAAATGCTTTATGTAATTTAGCCATGGGATTTTAAGCAAGTAAGTAAGTGCTAGGGCATCTGCTATGATAGCCCTATTCAACCTCGCAGGGTCCGAGGTCCATACTTTATGCCAAAGTAAAATTGGTTGAACGCGAATGAGATCTATAATATCTATAATATACTCCCATTTCTGAATGGCATTCTACTGTTGACCTTGATTGCGGGACGCTTAGGACTGTTTTCAGGAGAGCATTTTCAGTCAGCTGTAGGGTAGTGCAGTCCCGATGGCCCCAGAGTCCAGCCCCATACAGTGCTACTGGAACGCATTTCGCATTATAAAGAGTCATCATGTCTTTAGGAATTGCTGTCCCCACCCTTTTAGAAAAGTTTTTTATCGCCATGACGGTTTTTGTGAATAACAATTTTCTCGCTTTAATGGCTTGTACCCATGTGCCTTTGTCATCGAACACAATGCCTAAATACGAGAATGTCCCTGTGTTGACTAATTTTGCACCTTTTAAATCTATATGGCAATTCTTTGTGTGGCTTCTGGAGTATGTCATGGAGAAGGTTTTAGTGTGATAGATTTTAAGGCCCAAGGCGTCCATTCAGTTATCAAAGGTTGTTACTAGTCTTTGCAAATCGACTGGGGTGCGGGCCATCAGAACAGCGTCATTCGCATACAGGAGCACCGGGATCTTCCGAGAACCTACTTGTGGAAGATCACCACAGGCGTCAGAAAGAGTCCCCTCTAGGCTATTAATATATAAAGCAAACAGTAGGGGAGCTAACACACAGCCTTGACGCACCCCTCGTTCAATGGGGAAAGATGAAGTGCATTCCCCCTGACGCCCATAGCGGACCTTGGCATTTGCACCAGCGTACAATTCCCTAATAAAGTGGACTATGGTAGTGTCAACCCCCATGTTCAGCAAGATGGGCCACAATTTTGAATGCACCACACAGTCAAATGCAGAGGTTAGATCGACAAATGCAAGGTATAGGGCTCCTGGCTTGGCCCTTGTATATTTGCCAAGTATGATCTCTAGATTAAGAGCCTGTTCCGTTGTCCCTATACCAGCCCTAAACCCATATTGTAGATCAGAGAGGATGTGATTTCCCTCTGTCCAATCTTGTAATCTGTTTAGAATGATACGTCCCGCAATCTTTGCAAGTGTGTCGAACAATGAAATAGGACGATAACATGCAGGATTATGGCGATCTCCCTTTTTATAGATTGGAATAATTATAGACTCAGCCCAGGTCGAGATGAAAGTAGTTGAGCAGCAGGCACGTAGCACCTTCGTCAGCAGTGGTCCCCAGAGAGGCATGTTAGATTTGTAGATGTCAACTGGAACTCCATCTGAGCCTGGGGCTTTTCCGCTTTTACTTGCATTGATAGCGTCAGTGACCTCATTTAGAGTAAATGATGAGATGAGGTCATGAGGGTCTGATTTAGGGAGATTTGTTTCCAATGCCGAATTTTCTGCGGAGTATATGACAGAAAAGAAGGCAACCCACTCTTCTTCAGTGATGGCAATTCCAATTTTTGGTATTTCTTCATCACATAGGACCGGGGAGTTCACAATTTTCCAGAATTTGACATTATCATTCCGGAGACTTGCATCATGGAGGGATTGCCATGCCTCATTTTTTTAAGTTCTGTTTTCTTTTCTTTATGGCATTTTTATACTCCTTCCTCTTTAGACTTAATTGGCGTTTGTCCGGGTTTTGTAAATATAAGTGACATTTTAGGTTCTTACGGGCTTGTGTGCATTCAGCATTGAACCAACCTTTATCCTCCTTCGATCTCGATTTGCTAAAACTTGCCTTTAGAAACTATTTTATACCAGCCGTAATTACGGTGAAGGCCTCATTACAGTCTTGTGGACTCATGTTATCTGCAAGGCAAGTATTAAATTCTTTAGAATACTTAGTCACTAGTTGTTTCATAAAAACTGTAGGTTTAATGTCTGACCACCGGATCGTAAAACCATTTCTTGCTCCCAGTTCAATATTTTTTACTATCTCTTCCATTTCCCTGTATAAGAGAGCGTGTTGAGGAAATGTCGCTAAATATAATGTCTTGAATATCATAATCAAGTACATAAGGGAGAAGGTTATTGGAGAGTGAAATTAAATCAATTGTCGTGTTGGCTTGCTTACCGTTAAAAGTGGGTTTCAGTTGTGGTCTACCATGGGTCAGGGAGTTGCACAGGATGAGGTCAAGGCTAAATAGAACTTCATTCAACAAATTGCCTGAGTTATTGTTTATGAAGTGTAGTGAATCATCATCACCATCAGGGGCATAAGGGCAGTAGCCCTTAGTCGATCTAGGACACAAATATATGTTAAAATCGCCACCCACACAATATAAGACTGTTTATTTGAAGAGTAACATGCTCGCTCTATATCATCCTGGAGGAGGTTAAGTACTGATCGAAGATCTTGAAAAGGTACATTATTATAAAAATTGATGATCACCAGTTGTGCAATATTTTTTAGGTCACATGTAATCACTTGATAAAACATATTAGGTGTTAAAGCAATGTCCTTGATTATATCACACTTGTTAGATATAAAGGTACACAAACCGCCCTTAGCCCTGCCCCATGTAGAAGGAGCGGCAGGAGTATGTAGTGTCCTATGGCCATTTATGTTAAAGCGGGTTCACAGACCAGGTCTCTTGAAGGCACACCCAGGGAAAACGCTGGATATATTCTAGCCAGACCTCATTCTCCACCTTAGATCGAAGGCCAGCCACATTCCAAAATAAAAATAAGAAATGGTCTTTACACATTGTTTTAGCCTGGCTCACAAGGGACTTATCATTTGACTGAGTTTCCCCTCGGATTATATTACTTTCTATGCGTACGAGAGGAGTCAGAGCACAAGTAGAGATTTTTTTGGGCAGGACTCTTGGAAACAGTTCATCATTGGCAGATTGTCTAAATGAAGATTCCATGTCCAATCGTTTTTCTCCAATATCTACTGCCGAACTGTCTGCACCCAGGTGGGCGAGGTCCGATGTTTCAGTAGGGTGCTTGAGCCTGCAGGATTCCTTATCAGATAATAGTCAATCAGTATCTTCCATGCTGAGCCCCCAGAATCTATTCGCAGTAGAGATCGTATATTGCAACTCAGGCCTGGTTCTATGGTCCTCAAGATGAAGGCCAGGACCATCATGGCCTTTAGTGCTCGTGTAGATAAAACCCAAGGGAAGCAGGGCAACGCCATAGTCGGTAATCTGATGTGGGCTTAAATTTCTTAAGATGTCTTTGACCAGCGTAGGGGTTTTGAATGAGAGAACTACGCAGTCGCCCATGAATATTTTACGGTTTCTACCCACCCATTTCACTCATCTAACCATCTTGATGTCTTCAAAAAGTTTATTTGTCTGGCCAGGTTTCAGACGGGTTGCAATCCAATTCAGGGCCTTGTTCCTCAAAGCTGCCCATGATTCCCCCCGTTCTCCAGATAGAGTGGGAACATTGGCAAGAACTGACACATAGGGGGTTGCACCGCAGGGGGGAGGTCAAATATGTCTCTCCCAGTTAAAGGGGCACCCTGATAAGCTTTAGGAACAGTTCCGTGTTCCCCTCTTTTTGGCGACATTTTGTGGAGTTGGGCATTGCCAATTCTATCAGGTGAGACACAAGGGTCAACTTGTCTATGGGTAAACTGAGAAATGGGTGGATGGGTCTGATGCATTAGAGGGGGGCTAGTATTAACAACAGTATCACAAGGCTGTCGTGCAAATGAGGTTAATGGATTTGTTGGTTGTGGATTTAGTGTTTTAAGCAAATAGTCAATTTTTCCCTCCAGATGGGTTAGGCGTTCCATTACTTGATCAAAGCGTGTGCTAACTAGTTTTTCTAAAGCAGTCAGTGGCTGTGTAGCACTAGTGTTCCCTTTCGCTGTATGGGGTTTATTCTTATGGTCAGGATTTTCGTTTTGAGGGAGAGTTTGAACATTTTGGATGAGTGCATTGGATTGTGCTTTCAAAGAGACAGATCTAACATTCACAGGCGACTCTTGTTTAGATGCTATGTCCTTCCTTACTAGTTGGGGTTTCCTCTTACGTTTTGGTGAGGGAGGATGGTCGTCGCCATCTGAAATTAAATCAGTTGTGTCTTGAATACAGCCATTAATATTTTTAGTCTGGGTTCCACTTTCAAAAGGCTTTGCCGAGTACTCAGGAGTTGTTGTTAGAGGGAGGGGGGATAAGGGGTACTAATGGCCTGTTCTGGGTAAGTATTTTTCCCTCAACATTGGTAATCTGTTTGTCGATTTCCCCCATAGCTCCTGAGATAAATTTCAAAATTGACGTATGTTTTTTTTGGAGCGAAGTATAATTTAAGCTAGATTGCTTCCTTTTTCCCATTGTTACTAGCTGCCTTAAGCACAGAGGTTCTATAGTAGTTGACTGCGAGGTAAAAATACACTTAGGCGATGAGGTAACTGACAATTGGTTATGGGGAATTGGAGGCAAAGAATGGTAGATGGATTTTTCCCAGTAATTTGGGGATTTTTTTAGAAGGGGAGAGGTACAGGCTACAAGAGTATGGTCGCGGGGAGTCAAGGAAGAAAAATACAGAACCTGTTTTGGAGACTTACGAGCCAAGTCCTAAGTTTGCGGGGAAGATCTCAGAGGGGTGGCCCAGCCCAGCCTCTGCCGGCCGCTGACGGGCGCAGGACGGGCCCGCCCTTGGCCCAGGCTTTGCCCGGGCGGAGCCCGCGCGCGTCCTGTGGGGCGGGAGCGCGAAGATTAATTTAAAGGGCTCCTGCCCTGCTGCACACTGTTGCCGCCTCCTCTGCTAGCCAAAACCGCGTGTCCTTGGTTGTCATTGCTTTCCCGAGCTTCAATGTTGCTGGGGCTTTCACATGTGGTCAAGTGAGGAGTTGAACGGTAAGCTCGTAGAGTAGAATTTAAGACAATTTTGAGGTTGAGCTTGTCCAGTGCAGCGCACTGAACAGCTTTCTTTAATGTACTTATAAAACATTAAGCAAGGACATTAGCATGTGGCCAAAGAGGAGTGCTCTTCTGATGCTTCACATTAAGCAAATTGAGAAAATCTCAAATTATCAATTATTGAAAACTGGACAATTATCAGATTTTAATGTTGCAGGAATATCTCATCTTGCAAAGATGCTGCCTCATCTCTCAATGACTCTTTCCTGAGTGATACATGAGAGATCTTCTACTGATGGAAAATGGGAGTATGTATCCACAATCACTATCAGGAAATGTCCATTGTCAAGCAGACCGAAAATTCAAAAGCAATTCTTTCCTATGCATGTTCTGGAAACTCTGACATGTTTAAGGGGTGTTGAGTGGTTTTCGGTGACAGCAAGTTGCATAGATGAAAATTGCATAGATGACAGGCCTTTACTTCTCTTCCAACTCATCATCAAGATGAGGAAACCAAACTCAATCTCAGAGAGCTCGTTTTGTGTCAACGATTATACAATGTTTTTCATGGTCCACTTCAATTATCTGTTATCACATACTCTCTGGAATGGCATTTCTCGAACCCCACATGATAATGCCTTCTTTTGTCATGGACAGTTCATCTTTGACATTTTTAAACTTCTAGGTATTCACTGTCACAGGTGAGAGGTTGAGTATGTTGATTCCATGACTGATGCGTAGTAATATCTTTAGGTGTTAACATGTCACTAGCTTGCCTCATGGTAGTGACAATTTGTTTCATTGAAGGGGCAGCAGGTGTGTCTGATTTCACAATAAAATTTATATAGGCTTCAGCTGTCCTAGATGGAATACCTTGACACTGTAGAGGCATTCTAGAGAAATAGTCGGCAAGATTTTGATCCTTCCCTGTACGATGCACAATTGTGTAGTTGTAATCTTGTAATCATAGACCTCAATGTTCAATTCAAGGAGGCATCTTGGCTTTTGGATTAACAAAGATGGTCAGACATGAATAAAAGGTTTTCCATATTGGAACAAATGGTATGTTCACAAGCCCACACTACTAGTAGATTCTCTTTTTAAGGTTGCGAATAAGCTTGTTTAGTCTGGAACAAACATTTGTTTGCGTATGCCACAATTCGTCTTCAAGCATTTGGGTGTCCATTGTGCTATGCAAGGATTGTGCCTAACCCTACCAGGCTAGTGTCAACAACAACCTCTGTATGGAGCTTGGGATTGAAATGTGCCATTTCAGTAGCGTTTTCAATAGCTTGTTTGATTCTCTTCAAGTTTTGCTCGCTATCATGTGACCAGTGAAATAAAAAACAGCCTTTTCAGTCAAATCTTTCACTGGAGCATTCACAGTGGCAAAGTCTCATACGTATCTGGAACAACAACTAGCCATGCCTAATAATGAGCGTAACATGGAAACATCTTGTGGGGGACTGGCAATCGACAATACTTGCACTTTAGCTGGATCTGGTGCCATTCCCCCATCAGAGAAGAAATGGCCAAAGATTTTTAGCTTTGTCTTATTGAATTCCCATTTCTCAGCATAAAGCATTACACCTGCATCAAGAATGAAATGACACACTTGCCAGAGAGCCTTATCATGCTCCTTCTGTTTAGCTCCAAAATCTACTATGTCATTACTATAGTTGAAAGCATTCATGATAGACTGTATAATACTTACAATGACATCTTGAAAAACCTCTGCAGCTGATGATACAGCCAAACTTAAGGCCTAATTTAGAACTCCGCAGACGAGTTACTCCGTCACTGCGGTGACGGATATCCCATCCGCCGAAATCTAAATCCCATTATATTCTACAGGATTTAGATTTTTAGCAGACGTGATATCAGTCACCCTTCTGAGGGAGTAACCCATCCACTGAGTTCTAAATCAGGCACCTAGACATTTGTATTGACACAGAACAAAATTAGTAGAAAAGATTGTAATGTACCTGCAATTCTCCTTGAGTTCCAACTAAGTATATTCTCTATTGAAATCAAGGTGAGAGAAGACCTTCGCTCCATTCAATTGTGTTATCATGTCTGCAATCTGCAGGCCAGGATGTAGTTCTCTTTCAACTGCCTTGCTCACTTGACACATATCCACCCAGACGCGTATAGCTCCTTCATTGCCCTTTTTGGGGTACTACCACTATGGGAAAAACCCATGGCATTGGACCAGTAGAACGGTCAATTATATTGTGTTCAAGTACTGATTCAAGTTCCTTTTCAACTCCTTGTAAATAAAATGCAATTCTTCAGACGTTCTCATTAATATGCAATTTTACTTTCATGGTGTTTAGTTTTCTAACTCATGAAACAATGTAGGGAACTGACTTACTCTTTTGTAATGAGCATTCATGTTGCAGTTCACTAAGATGAGTCCCATATCAGCAGCTGTGCTGAAACTGAGTAAACAAGCACTTGGATGGGCGCTTGCACTTTTGTTTTCTTGTATTTCATCGCCGCTATGAATGAACCTTTACTTTTCAAAGGTGTCAATGCAGCCCATGTGTATACTTTAGTTTTCAATGGCGTCAGTTGTGTGAATGCAGATAGCTCATATTATTTCTCCTCAGGTATAATGTTTATCAACGCACCACTGTCTGGCAGGTAGGACAAGACATGAGAAAGAATCTAAGGTCACTTTCTTCCAAGGCTAGGGGAATGGGTGACGAGCTGGGGAAAGAGCGAGTCTTTGAAGGGATTCATCATGAGCCAGGCCCAATAGGAAGGTCCTGTAGCACTTGGGGATCGCTAACACATGGGTTGCCCCAGGAACCTTAGGTTCACTATATAGAAAGTTATTCTTGCAATACATCAGGCGATCTACAAAGTTGTCACCAGTTGCCTGAGCCTCAGCTTGCTGTCTCAGGCCCTCAAGAGTAGGGCATTCCTTCTAAGGTTTGCAGGACTCCTCCCTGGATGGTCTTCCTTCAGCTAGTCAATGAACCAGCTCAGGCAGGTCCCCCAGGACAGCAATGTTCCAGGAACCAGGGCATCACCTTGAGGCTCACCTTCCTCCTGAACTGTGGGAGTTTCAGGGAAGGATTTCCCAAGCCCCTTGCCCTTCCTCTTTTGGCAGATACCTGGGCCATTGTTCTAGGCACCAGACCATCTTGACAATCCTCTTGGGCTGCCATGGACATTGTGGTCAGGCACACACCCTCAAGCAATCCTAAAATCTCCAGGTGGGACCTGAGATCCACCTTCTTCCAGATGATGTGCTCTAAGTCATTACCAAGAAGACACTCCACAGGCATGGCAGGACTTACACCCATCTTCAAACAATCTGAGACCCCCCACACAAAGGGAACCAGGATAATGACTCTCACAGTTGTCTACCACAGCAACCTTGTGGAACACCCCAATAGTAAAGGGACAACCTCCTCCCCAAGCGCTACACTATCTGTGAGGGGGCTGCATCCTCTTGGAACACTTGATTTCTTCCTTGACCACCCTGCACCTATAGCACTCATGGCATTTAGGGGAGTACTTCCCTGAGAACTTCTTTTCAGGGAACTGATTCTTCTTTTGTTCAGGATGGGACTGGGGATACCTTCCTTGAGAATCACTGTATTGTCTATGCTTTTATGTTTGTCACTGCCTCTTTCCTCTGGTAGGGACCCTGTCAACCCTTCCGGAGATCCCCTCTAGATGCCTTCTTATGGCCCCTGGAGCTAAGCCAACAGTCTGCATCTTTAGAAACCTCCCAGGGGTCAGTGAGCTCTCTATCCGCTATGTGTTGGTGCAGCTCTGCAAAACAATTACTGATCATTTGCTTTCCGCAAAGTTGGACAGCCTTTTGTAATCATTCACGTTGCTACTGATGACACTCTGGATCCATGTTCTTATTTTTCTTTTTAGGATGCTTGAGAAGTAAAGGAGAGTTCAAATCAACCTTTCAAATTAATTGACAGTGTAACCTATTTGGTCACACATTAAATTCAGGAGGGCTTAGATAAAGTTAAATTTTTTATTCCAAATTAAGAGTCAAACTTACTTACGTAAGTGAATCTCAAAAACACACTATATAAGTCCAAACTCACCAGAGGTGAAGTAAAGTGTTGAATGAAGGTAAATCGTAAATGCTTAAAGCATACGAGAATTTCAGTTGAGGTGATAGAATCAGAATCTGATGATCTGTGTAAAAGTTGGGGTCCTCTTGCCCAATCATTGGAGAATCTAAGTTAACCTATGTACCCTAAACTAAACTAAAGGGAAATGCTAATGCTAATTAAGTCTCAGGGTATATAGGAAAGTGTCAGCATGACAGAAACCGCAGTAGAAGTTCTGATAGAGAGGTGATTGTAAGAGGCTGGCCTGGTCTGTAGTGGGTACCTAAGGTACTTACACCTTATATCAGGTCCAGTTAACCCCATATTAGTGAAATGTAGGCAGTGTTCTAGCAGATTAGGTTGTCTAGAGGTAGCTGTAGCAGGGCATCTTAGAATAAACTAGGAGACATGCAAAGTTCCTGCAATAACACTTTATTTACACAGTACTTATACACAATAAAAGACAATACTCAGTGTTACCAAAAATAAAGGTACTTTATTTTAGTGACATAAGGCCAAAAATATCTAAGAGGCAATACTCCTTCTGGAGGTAGGGGCAACACAGACCATATACTAAAATAGTGGAATGCGAATGTTGAATTCGCCCCTAGGCAAGTGTAGTGTGTAGAGGGCACTGGGAGTGTAAGAAAACACCAAAGGTAAGTAAAGTACCCCACCCACATCCCAGGAAAGCAGGAGTAAAGTACAGTAGGTATCCTCAGAGCACACTACAAGTCATGATGAAGAATTATGCAAGAAACAAGCAAGACTGCAAGCAGCAAATTATGGGTTTCTGGACGTGAAGACCTGTGGAGAAAAGAGACCACGTCCAGAAGTCAAAGACGAATCCAGGATGAACAGGCGCCCCTGCCAACCTGGAAGAAGGTGCAAAAGTGTATTCTCCGTTTAGCAGAAAAGTACAGAAATGTACCAAAGAAGATGGCTGCAGCTTCCTGCTTGGTGCAAGAGATGTCCCACGTCAAATTGTTGGATGCAGGCTGTTTGTGTCGCTGGATTCCATAAAACAAGCGTTGGTTCAAGCAAATACACGGTTTGCATCAAAGAGGAACCGCCTGGACCCAGGAGTGATCTTGGGGTCTCAACTTTGACTGAGGCAACAGAGGGGGCTCTACGCACTTCAGAGAGCCCTCAGAAGACCAGACAGTACCGAGGTAAGTCCCATCACATAGGGACAAAGAAGATGCAAAGTGCAGTCATCACAACACTACACTGGAATGTCCCACGCCGCTCGAGAACAACTCAGGGAACTGGATGGAGTACTGGGGACCTGGGCTACGCTGTGCATGAAGAACTTTGGAAGAAGTGCACAGAAGCCCAAGGAGCTGCAGAAGACATGGTGCACAGGGGTATTGTCGGGCACGGGGAGGCACGCTCTTCCCTCCACCAAATTTGGACAGCTGGACCTTTGGACAGTCTGGATCACTTCGGTCTACCGCCTGTGTTCCAGGGAGCACGCTCATTTTCATGAGAGGAGTCCAGGAGTACCAGTTGGTGTCGCAGAAGGGTGCTTGCAGAAGCACGGAAGTGACTCCGTCACTCCACAGGAGATTCCTTTGGTTCTTCTGGAACAGGGTGAAGACAGGCAGTCCTCAGAGCATGCACACTTTGGAAACTGTTGCAAATGCTGGCTGGAGCTGAAGTTGTAGGTCACAGGAGTCATCCTGGATACTTTGTTGCAATTACAGTTGTTCCTGGAGCAGTCTACGGTTGATCTGACGGTCAGGTCAGAAGCTGATGCAGAGGAGTCCTGGAGGAATCTTGCAAACGGAATCGGAGGAAACACTGAGAGGAGGAACCCTAAATAGACTGGAGAGGGGGGATTGGCTCCCTACCCATGTATGCACCTATGAGGAGGGGTCTCTGATGTCACCTTCTGGCACTGGTCACTCAGAGGTCTCCAGAGGGTCCCCATACCTTGGACTCCAAGACGGCTAATGCCAGAGATACACTGGAGGAGCTCTGGTTTCCACTCCTGGGGTGGTGATGGAGAGGGGGAGTGGCCACTCCCCTTTCCTTTGTCCAGTTTCGCACCAGAGAAGGGACTAGGGGTCCCTGAACTGGTGTATACTGAATTATGCAAGGAGGGCACTGTGTTTGCCCTTCAAAGCATTTCCAGAAGCTCTGTAACACCCCTCTCCTAAAGGAAATTCATTGTTCTGCCTTCCTGTGATTGAGCTGCTCAATCCCCAGGAGGGCAGAAACCTGTCTGTGAGGTGGCAGCAGCTGGGGCTGCAGTGGAAGCCTCAGAGAGCTGGTTTGACAGTACTGGGGGTCAGTGGGGGAGCCCAATGGGTGCATGGGATTGGCCCCCAATACCAGATTTGGATTGGGGGGTCAATTCCATGATCTTAGACACCTCACATGGCCATATTTGGAGTTACCATTGCAAAGCTACATATATGCATTGACATATATATAGTGCACGATTATAATGGTACCCCCGTACTCACGAAGTCTGGGGAATTGGCCCTGGATGACGTGGAGGCACCTTTGCTACTGCAAGGGTGCCCTTACACACAGTATCTTTGCACCTATCCTTCAGAAAATAAAGGTTAGACATTTAGGTGACTTATAAGTTACCTGGTGCAGTGAAAAATGGCTGTGAAATAGTGTGCTGCAGTGGCTGTCCTGAAGAAAGGTTTGTATGAGCTCCTTATGGGTGGCAAAAAAAAAAAACTGCAGTCCATAAGGATCTCCTGGAAACCCAATGCCCTAGGTACCATGTAGTAGGGACTTATAAGGGGGGGGTCCAGTGTGCCAATCAGAATTGGAATATGGAGTCACTAAACAATAGTGACAAATTTGGTAAGTAGAGAGAGCATAAGCACTGGAGTTCTGGTTAGCAGAACTTCAGTGACACAGTCAAGCATACTGACAACACACATAGGACACAAACTTTGAGCACTGGGGTCCTGGCTAGCAGGATCCCAGTGAGACAGGCAAAACGCACTGACAAATAGGTTTTAGACTATGAGCACTGGGGTCCTGGCTAGCAGGATCCCAGTGACACAGTAAAGACACACTGACAAACACTCACCAACAGGCCACAAATGGGGGTAACCATGCTAGAAAGAGGCTACTTTCTCACAGTGATGTATAGCATAAAATCACACAAAGGGGTAAAAAGTAGAGGGGTTGGTACCCCTCCAAGTCTCAAGGAAATTTGCACTTATTTAGCTAGGTGAATACCAATGACACCTACAGAACCTTTGAGAAAGCAATGCCATCCACACCAGTAGTTTACCATCTTCCTTGCACAGTTGAAGTTAGCACCTCCCAAGTTCTCATCCCCCAAATCGAACATCAGGACAACCTTGAATGTTTCCCCGTGTCTGGTACACAACCAGGATTGTTTTCTTCTCAGTTTGTTAGCGCTTCTTGTCCTTGCTGAAGTATCTTCCCATACCCCACTATCTTTAATACACAAATTGCCATTCATTAACTGTAGACTCACATAAAGACCTCTGTGAAGCAGGAAAATTACAACACGAGCAAACTCTACGTTGAAGGTTTATCACAAGAAACCAAGGGGCAGATTTAAGAAAAGTGGTGCTGCATCCAGTGCAGCGTGACTTCCCTGGCGCCCCTTAGCGCCCCATTAACGCCACCATGTGTGTGTTGTATTTAAAATACAGAACACCATGGTGCAGAGAAGGGGACAATAGCGTTAGAAATGTTTACTGTACTGTTCAGGGTAAGCGCCGAAATGTTGGAGCTAGCCCTAAATAGTACACAGGGGCCCATAGTAACCAATGGTGTGCCCCCTTTTAACGTCTTCTCTGAGCAAGTAAAAAATGCTTCAAAAAATACATAAAAAAATCTTTTAGATTTCTTTTTTCCATTCCCCCCCCCCCCTTTCCCAATGGGGCAATGCACCATTCCATAAGTTAAGCCTGGCACATGCATAATTTGGTACAAGGGTTAACAAAGTGGCACAATGCATGCATTGCACCACTTTGTAAATATGGCATGGCGTTTTTCCATAAGATAGGTGAAAAAAAGAAATGATGCTAATGTGATGATATTATGGCGCAAGCAGCACTTAAATTTGCCCCCAAATGTTTCAGGTCTTTGCTTACGCTAACCTAATAAAACCACCAATGCACATTTGAAATACATGATTATAAGTGCATCTTGCAATTAGAAATGAAAACAGGAATTATAAATGAAACGTGATTATGAGCAGGTGAAAATAGCAATATTAATCAATATACATGGATATAAATGTGCATGAGTACTACAATTCATCATGTGAAAGTCAAACATTAGAACACACATATATATGAACTTCTAGGGCCAGATGTATGTAACGTTTTGCATGGCACAAACAGCGAATTTCGCTGTTTGTGACATGCAAAAAGCACATTGCGATGCTCATTCCCATTTTGCGGGGTGTTCCCCTTCCTATATGCTATTCGCATCGCGATGCAGAATTGCTTTGTGACCGCGAACGCAGTCGCAAAGCAATTCACAGTTACCACCAGTGTCACACTGGTGGTAACCCATTTGCAAAAGGGAAGGGGTCCCCATGGGACCCCTTCCCCTTTGTGAATGGCCCTGAAAACATTTTGTCAGAGGAGGCAGTGGTCCTATGGACGACTGCCTGCTCTGAAAAAATTAAACAAAAATGTTTCATTTTTTCATTTGTATTACAACTCGTTTTCCTTTAAGGAAAATGGGCTGCAATACAACAAAAACCTGCTTTATTTAAAAGCAGTCACAGACATGGTGGTCTGCTGTCTCCAGTAGCCACCATCCCTGTGAGTGCTGCGAATCGCAAGGGGGTCGCAAATTGCGACCCACCTCATTAATATTAATGAGGTGGGTCTTTGCGAACCCCTTGCGATTCGCAGACGGTGTCAGGGACACCATCCTGCATCTGGGTTTCCGACTCGCAAATTGTGAGTCGCAAACTCGGAATTTGCTATATCTGGCCCCTAGTCTTCTACTGTGAATGCATCAACTGTAATACGATTTAGATTAGTAGCATTAAGACACACAATATTTATATTGTCAATTACATTATTATTTCACTTTTGTAACGCTTGATGGTGCACCCAAAATGATGCGTCACCACTGCTCTTAAGTCAAGAGCATCCTGTGCCTTGCAAAAGTAATCCAAATAATCTACCAGGACTGGTGGGGCAGCTTCCGGTTGTCTGCCAGGTTGTTCTGTCTATATTCTCAGGGGTGTGGCCATTCATTCTAACCGGTGCTTCCTTCATGAAGAAATAGCTCATCCTGTCCCCCTTTCCTAGGGTCAGTAATGCATTCCTCACTTCAGTGGAAATATGCCTCCCGAGAATGGCTCCACAATCTTCCTCACGTACCCCTTACAACCCCATACGCTTTAAACAGCTTTTCAATATCATCCCCAGAACAAAGGTTGGCACAAGAACTTTGGGGACCTGCATCCTCCTGTTTCCACTTGATGCTCGGATATTGCTGTCACCATTGCTACTGGACCATGTGCATTACTTGGCTTTGAGGTCCAGCTCCTTCAGACTCATCCTGTAAGTCAAAATTGTTTCTTCTCCTCCAATACCAGCTTAATTTTAGTCAGCTGCAGCTGAAACTCTCTCTCTCAGCTTTTCTGTCTTCCAGCCCTTGGAGGACAGGATGTGGGAGGACACACTGCTCCCTGCGCTGGCTGGGAACCTCACTTCTGTGCGCATTGGTCCATCCTCCTGCTGTTGCTGCAGCTCAGGGCCTGTCGCCTGGCCATTCTCATCCTCCTCCTCCAGGTTCTCTTCCTCATCCTCAGTGTTATCCTTCCCTTGCTTCTCTGGTGTGGTTTGCCTCCTGACTGTCTCAAAGGCTATGAGAGCTGTCTGGAGAACCACTTTGGTAGTCTTCCGCCCCACATTCAGCCCCCTCTCATTGCAGAGCCTCTGCTGCTCCACTTTGCTGAAGCTATTACAACTGCTCAGATCCAACTTTATTGTAGCAAAAATTATGTGAGGCAAAACTTACAATTGTACAAAATGGAAAAAATAGCCAAATTAAAAACTAAGGAGAATTAAAGAAAAATCTAATTTGATGTCAGATTATTTTGGGGGTATAAATATTATACAAAATAACTCAGTGCCACTGCACGAATACAAGTACTGGCTCCAACTACTGATCACCAATGTAAGAAATTAGGTTATTGGTTAAGGGGAAAGAAAACTTAGGCATAGCCCCAAACCTTGTCAGGGTGAACCACAAAACTCACTAATTTAACCTGTGCTTAACGGTCTGGTAGCATAACATAATAGCAGTCAGGCTTAACTGAAAGGCAATGTGTAAAGTATTTTTGCAGCACACAAACAATAACAAAAGTGAAAACACAACACAAGAAAACTACCAACGCAATTTAGAAAAAAAGAGTAACATTTTATTAACAAAATGACATGAAATGAATTAAATCCAATCAGTACAACCTAAGATATGAATTTTTAAGGATTTTAGTGCAATTAGCGGCTAACAGAACACAGCTTCAACCGCAGTATATAGAGTCGCAAGACCAAGGCAAAGTCAAAAGTTAAGGTCGACCGCAATAGAGACTGGGCTAGATATTCAAGGTGAATTTTTCACAGTCTTGGCTTACCTTCAGACTTAGAAGCAATTTTGAAGAAACATTCCTGAGGAGGTACAGTTCAGCAGGGCAAGGCAACAGATGGTATTTGAGGAGGCGTCATCATATGGGAGCCACTGAACAGAGTCATGGTGAAGAAATTTATCATCTGACTTTGCCATTTTTTTTGGAAGTCAAAAATATACAGTGGGATGAAGCTGAAGCTGTAGCCAACAAAAGCCCCAAGAGGCCGGATACCTTTGCCGAGAGGTCCCACTAAAAATGATTTGCTGTGGTAGAGAAGAATATAGTGAGAGCTACCACAAAGTCAGGTTGATTGGTGATGCACCTTGGGTGGATCAGCTGGCAGATAGGTCACAGTCTTCTGTTGGTACTTAAAACACTTTTTAATGAAAAATTTTCTATGTCCCAAGTTTTGGGGTTATGCAGTAGCAGCACCTCAAATATAATTTCCAAGGATCTAGTACCTGGGGACATCACTCAGGTGATTATGACTCAATCCAGCAGAGGCCAGGTCCAAGGTTGAAGGTCCAGTTCTCCTTCAAGCAGCATGAAAGGCCTTGAAGAAGCAGGGAAGTCCTCTAGGAGCAGCAGGGTAGTCCTCTGGGGGTCCCAGCAGTTGTTCTGAAGTTTTCCACAAGTTCATGGATGTACTGAAATAGTGTTCTGATGGTCCAATATTTATACTTGGTTGCAGCTTCTGAAGTGGAGGGACATCCTGGGCTACTCCCAAATCAGGTTCTGGAAAGTTCTTCCTTTCTCTGCTAAGGTTTCAAGAAGTCAGGGATGACAAAAGGCTGGTGCCAGGTTCCTTTATGTGTGTTGGGGCAAGCCCTTTACATGTAAGTAGGGTAGGGAATAGCTCACCCCGCCAAGCCAATTTAGCAGGATGGCCCATCCTGCCTGTATCCAGTTCCCTTTTCCCCACTGTCTGGCATAAATACACTAACCCCAACAGCAGAACGATTTACAGTAATGTGAGCCAAGACACTGGCAGCAAGCGCCAAATGGTTAGGGTAAGAAAATGCCAACTTTCTAAAAGTGGTATTTTCAGAATTGTGGCTTAAAAATCATCTGACTTTGCCAGTAAAGATAATTTTAAATTACAATCCATTTAAGTCCAAACATGATATTTCTACATGTTCCCAATAAGGGTAAAGGTAATAAGGTAAGCCAATGTTATTCAAAATGAGAGATAGCCCTTACAGTAGTGCGAAATTGATTTTGGAATTTTTCATTATACTAGGATATGCAACAATTACCCCACACATCCTGTCTTTTTAAATATAATCCACCCTGCCCTCTGGGCCCTAAGATCCTACTTTAGGGATGACATATATTAAATAAAATAGAAGGATTAGGCCTGGCAAGAGGTTTATTTTGTCCCAAAGGCTGCAATGTCAAGCTTAAAATATTTTAAAGTGCTACTTTAGTGAGTGGCACAATGGGTGCTGCTGACTCACTAGTAACATTTAATTTACAGGTCCTGGGGAAATGCAACACCGCTTTACTAGGGTCTTACAAGCAAGTTGAATGTGCCAATCAGGTGTAGGCCAATTTTATTATATTTAAGGGAGTGAGCACAAGCACTTTAGCATTGGTTAAAAGTGGTGAGTGCACAGAGTCCTAATGCCAACAAAAACAAATTCAGAAAACAGGAAGTGTGAAGGCAAACGTTTGAGGGAAGAACACACCAAGGGTGTCACATCTAACAACTTGTAATAACCCATAGATCAGACATATGGGGTTTTCAGTTGAAATTGAAACTTACTGAAGATCTCCACTAGATATAAGCTGTTCACCAATACTACTCTCTTCGTATCTAGCCAGTGAAAAGCCGTACAGAGTAATGCCTGCAAAACCTCCAAGGAAGCAGCTCTCGTGGCACATATTGAGCTGATGAACCTGTCAGCCTTGTGTCTCTGCCCTCTATACCTTGCTGACCAGTACAAGATCTATGGGCCCTGAGATGCAGGCTGGGAGATATAGATTTTTATGGCCAAGGAACTCAGGCATTACTGTCTCCTTCTCATACCAGCAACCCCACACTTCCAAAAATGTTGCAAGCAGGTGAGTAGACTAAGTCACCTGGGTGAGGAGACTAGAGAGGTGGAGGGGTCCTGGGCCAGGATCTTTCAGAAGAGACATCACCCCACCTCCCCTCTGCGCTTCTGACAGTCAAGGTGAGAGACCAGGATCACCAACATGGAGGGCTGCTAGGGGTGGAAGATGGTTACAATCTGCAGCATATGAATACATACTCATGGCAGCATGAGCAACTTGTCTTCATTTCAGAGGAGGCTTGCATCAATGTTTTTTTCTCAAGGGGCATTGCTTTTTTGTGATGGTGCACCCAGATCACAAACCAGCAGGCTTTGTTGTAATAAAAATTGGACACAGATCAATCTATCATTCTGGAAATTTATGAACATGAAGCAGGGGTCTCAAGAGTGCACATTCAAAAATATATGATGGATAATTATTGTTTGATGCAGATGTAACATTCTTTCATTGGAGAAAAAGGTAATTAGAGTTCAATTTGGATATTCATTTTGATTTGCTTTGAAGATTTTGAGAATTACATCATTTGTATGAAAGACGGTCATCATGTTTATACTGTGTTACAAAGTGCCAATAGTGCTGTGTGGTACATGGTAACTATTTGATACCACTTGTTACTATAGGTTGTGTGGACAAAAATGAAAAATGTATGCGCGTATTCCATGTCTGATCATGCTGCCAGGTAGATTGTGCCCGTTTGTGAAGTCACAATAAGGGAACTTTTTTTTTAGAAAAATGGGATTCCGTCCAGAGGGGGCTGAGTAATCATTTAGCTATTACAAGGGTGGACTGGGATATTGTGGGAATAACCAGGAGGACATTTCTTTCTGCTGCACTGCACACTGAACAAGAGCTGGGCAGAGTGCCTTTGTGTGCAAGTGTTTTCAATGTAAATTTGAGGGGGTAACTACAGCACAGAAGATGTTGTGCTAAACACAGCTTTTGAAAAGTTTCTAATTTAAGTGAATGACTTTAAGAAGTAACAAAATGGTTACTTACCAGTAGGAATAGCTTTGCAGCCTGAAGCGTTTTCTGGATTCACATGCTGTGCATTATTCTGCCAACTAGTGGTTGGGTCCGGAATTGTCTGTTTTTCCCTTTGTTTGTTGTTGTGGGCATAGTCGACCACCATTTGGTGGTTTCTCAATCCCCTGTGTGACATCAGTTGGCACTCTGGATGTTCCTGTGCGTGGTAGCCATCTTCAGATACTTTTTTTGGCTTGGTGTTTGTTGCTTGTTGCTTTTAGTCTGTTTTTTTCTTTTCCACCTGATTGCATTGATTCCCATTTCCACTGAGGTGGGTAGGATGCACGTGAATCCAGAAAACTGTTCAAGCTGCAAAACTATTCCTACTGGTAAGTAACCATTTTGCAGCTTGAATCCTTTTCTGGAATCACATGCTGTGAATTAGATTATGTAGCGGTCTTCCCTTCTTTGGGTTGGTTGGGATGAAATGAGGAAGAGTTTGCAAACAGGTGCTGCAGTACTTTCTGTCCTATTTGCGCTTCTTTGTTCATATGTAGGTCCACACAGTAATGTTTTGTAAATGTATGAGGTGAGCCCCATGTTGCTGCCACGCAGATTGTGTCTATGAACATGTTTGCTAGGAACTCTGTAGTCACACCCTTTGTTCATGTTGAGTGAGCTTTATGACATGAAAGAAGTCTCTTCCCTGTGACTGAGTAGTAGATTTGTATTGTTTCTACAATTTATCGTGGGATTGTTCCTTTTGTTACTGGAGAACCCTTGGTTGATTTTGCACAGGAGACAAATTGGTTTTCGGTTGTGAAACAGTTTTCTTGCAAATAATATATCAAAGCTCTCCCTACGTCCAAGGTGTGTATGGCCCTTTCCATTTAGGTTTGTGGTTCTTTGAAGAATACTGGTGGTTGAATGCTTTAGTTGACATGAACATTTCTAACTACTTTGGGTAAGAACTGTGAGTTCGGTCTGAGAAACATCTTGTCTATGTGTATACGCAAGTATGGTTTCTGTATTGTTAGTGCTTGAAGTTCACTTACTCCCCATATTGACGTGATAGCAATCAAGAATGCTTTTTTAAGTGTGATAGGAGATCTGCCTAGTGCACAGGCTCAAAAGGTTTGGTCATTAATTCTGCTAGCACTGTGTTTAAATTCCACATAGGTAATATACTGTTGTCGGAGGAGCAATTCTTTTGGAACCCTCTTAGAGTCTTTTCACCACTGTTAAGGTGAAGAAGTTGTTACATGACGTGCCTCTGATGTATGCTACTATGAATGCCAGATGTTCCTTAAGTGATAACTAGGTCATCCCACTGTCTAACAGGTGAGTGAGGCATGTTGTACAATTTTGTGCTTTGTTCTTGTTTCCATTGTTTTGTTTGTTTTTTGGGCACCAGTGAAGATATCTTCTCCCTTTTGCTGCGTAACATTGTCTTGTGCTAGGCTTATTTGCCTCCTTTAATATTTCCATAGTTTTATGCAGTAGTTGTAGGTGTCCAAACTCAATTTATCCAGGTTGAGTGTTGCTGGCTGCGGGTGGTACACCTTCCTCTCCTGCTTTGTAAGGAGGTCCCATTTCACTCTTATCTTGATCATTTGTCCTCTGGACATCTCTGGTAGGTTTGACCCTCAAGTCTGTTTGGCCCATTGCGGGGCTATCAGGATGAGGTTTGTCCCTGGTTGTCTGGCTTTCTCCAGGATCTTGGTATTAGGGGAATCAGTGAAATCTTCCTGACCAATTTAGGGACAGTACATTCACTTCTGACTGGTGGTGTTGAAACCTGGAGGTGAAGTGTTGTGTTGCAAACAGATCAACTGTTGGTTTGCCCCAGGCTCTGAAGATCTTCGCCAGAGTTTCCTGCTTTAGTTTTACTCATGTAAGCTACTTTCTCAGCTGCTTAGTCTGTCCACCTCTGTCTTTTCTTTCCCTGGTAGGTGGACCGTCTGCAGGTTGATCTTCCTTTGATTGCCCAGGTCCATATTTCCCTGGCTAGTGTGCTCAGGTTTAATGACTTTGTGCCTCCCTGTTTGTTCAGGTAAAACATGGTTGTTGTATTGTCCGTTTGTATCAGAACATTCTTCCCTGTTATGTGTGCATGAAAGTCATTCAGAGCTAGGAATACTGTCTTCATCACCAGGAACTTGATGTGTCTTATTGCATCCGTATTGTTTCGTTGTCCTCGTACCTTTAGATTGCCAGTGTGTGCTCTCCACCCTTTGTAGGAGTAACTGTTTTGATGGTCACAGTTGGAGTCAGTGTCTTGACTGGTCTCCCTAAGGTTATGTTCTTTGATGGTCACCATTGTATCTCCTTTTCTATCTTTGCTGTTACAACCATTAGATCCTCCCAACTCCTGGTGGCCTGTGACCAGCTGTAGCACAACTATTCCTGGAATGGATGCATATGCAGTCTTGCATGTGTTATGAGCAGAACAAATTCATGCCCATTAGCTTTATGTCTGTCCCCACTGTCTGAGACCCCCCTTTGGTAAAGGTGAGCTTGCTCTACCATCACTTTCACCCTCGTCTTAGATGGGGATGCCCTTGCTGTCTTGGAATTAAGGACCTCATTACAACCCTGGCGGTAAATCCCACTTTCCGCTGTGTAGAAGACCGCCAACATACCGCTGCAGCTGCGGAATTCCGCTACAGGTATTACAACCCACATCCCGTAATCTGCCACAATACAGACACCCACACAAGTCGGCCACACCAAAGGTCAGTGATAAACTGGTGATACCAAAACCTGCACCGTCACGCCAACAGGAGTACGCCCACACTATCACGACCCACGAATCAACGTGGCGGTTATTCAACCACGGTAAACCATTGGTGGTACACACCGCCGTGCTCCAAATACACACACACTTACAAAACACAACCACATTGGACAAATTGAAATACACACACCTGATACACATACACACACTCACACACCCAATCCAATATAAAGCACACACCCACCTCATCCACAAACCCTTACAACCAAAAACTTGAATGAAGGGCAGGGAGAGAGACTACCTAAAACAACACCAGCATCCACAGACACACAACACCATCACTTACACAACATCCATGCACCTCAAACAACACACACCAACACATCCCCTCACACAGCACAAGAGACACCACCTCACACATCACCCACACCACATCATGGCACCTCAACGACACCCCAGGTTCTCTGAGGAGGAGCTCAGGGTCATGGTGGAGGAAATCGTCCGGGTAGAGCCCCAGATATTCGGATCACAGGTGCAGCAGACATCCACTGCAAGGAAGATGGAGCTATGGCGCAGAATTGTCGACAGGGTCAACGCAGTGGGACAGCACCCAAGAAACAGGGATGACATCAGGAAGAGGTGGAATGATCTACGGGGGAAGGTGCGTTCCCTGGTATCCAGACACCAGATTGCTGTACAGAGGACTGGCGGGAGACCCCCACCTCCTCCCCCACAACTAACAACATAGGAGGATCTTGGTGATCATGCATCCTGAGGGCCTCGCAGGAATAGCAGGAGGACTGGACTCTGGTAAGTCATATCTTAACTTCTTTATCCCCCCACCCCACCTGCATGCCATCACATACCGCCACCCTTACCCTCACACACATCACCCCAACAACCCACAGATACCCCACTAACACAACCCACACATTCCAAAACCAAGCCCTGCATGTAACACCAATGCATGGACACCCATCACCAAAGCATGTCCAGTAGAGAGACTCACTCATGCCCCAAAATCACCAATCACAGATGGGCCACGGAAATAATGCAAGCACAGGAGTAGAGGGTCACTCACCCATTGCACAAGATGGCACACATAGATACAATAACTATGCATTTACACCACAACAGGACCCCTACCCAACTTCACCGGACAGGAGGTGCCAGACATATCCAGTCCTCCCACAGAAGAAGCCCACATTGATGACAGCAGCTCTGCAAGCCTGGATAAAGATGACCAGCCTGGCCCATCAGGGACTTTGGGACAGTCGGTTCCTGTGACACAGTCACAAACCACCACTGAACCTTCTCCCTCAGGAAACACCACCACAGCATCCACCCAGCGGGCCCATCCCTCTGTCCCCAGGACATGTCAATCAGCAGTGTGTCCACCACTACAGGGAACCCAGACAACCCCACTAACACAGGACGATCAGGGACCTGGGGGCAGTGGCTGTGGGCACACGGTTCAGGGGACAGAGGCACAGGATAACAGTGAAGCTGGGAGGACTGCTGTGCAACAGGGGGAGGACAGGCCCAGGGAACCGACACTCCACAAGGCACTCTCCAACATCATGGGAGCTTACCACCATTTCCAGGAGACCATGGGCACGGTACTGGCCAAGTTTCAGGAGACCCAGTGCCTGCAGGAGGAACACTACCTGTGGATCAGGGAGGACTTGAAGTCCATCAACACCACCCTGGTCACCATTGTAGGGGTGCTGGCAGACCTTCTAAACACCAGGAGGGACACAGTGGCACACCAACGGGCCCCTGACACTAGCCTGGAGGATGAACAGCCCTCCACCTCCGCCGGCACTAGTGTACAGGAGACACCGCCACAGGACCAACAGGCCACCAGCACCCCACCCCATGCAGATGTAGAACCACCCAGCAAACAGTCCCTGAGATCCAGGAGAAAGACAGAGAACACTGCCAAGACCCCTGCCAGGAAATAAGACCCCCCTGAACGTCACCCTTCTGTCCCACTTTGTAACCCTGTCCACCTTAAACTGCCATTGCTCCACTTCCTATGCCCCTTTGGACAATACACCTGTGAAACAAATAGACTGGACTCTGCCAGGAACATTCTTCCACCATCACCCCAGCCCATTTTACAACCCCCTCACTTATTTGCACAGAAATAAACACACTTCAATCACAAAACAATCTGGAGTCAGTCTGTGCTTTCACAAATGTGTAATTGCAATATCTATGGAATATAGCAATGTCAATGTACTTGTTCACATACCAATATAACACAGCTGTAGGCCAGCAGTAAGCATTGCAGAGGGCACAAAGTGGGAGCCAGATCTGTGAAATTGAAAGTCAAAGTGACAAGTCAGTGTCCATACACTGAGTGAAAATGACAGACTTATGCTAGCTCCAACAATAGTATGAGATGTGGGAAGCAGTTACATCTTCTTACCTGTGTCTCACTGGAAGTACTGCATGATGATGTTGTTTCGGGTGTCGACATCTTCTTCTTCTGCCTCCTCTTCTTCACTGTCCACAGGCTCTACAGCTGCCACAAGACCACCATCTGGCCCATCCTCCTGCAGAAAAGGCACCTGCCGTCGCAAAGCCAGGTTATGCAGCATCCTGCAGGTCACAATGATCTGGCACACCTTCTTCGGTGAGTAGTATAGGGATCCACCTGTCAGATGGACGCACCGGAATCTGGCCTTCAGGAGGCCGAAGGTGCGTTCTATAATCCTCCTAGTTCACCCATGTGCCTCATTGTAGCGTTCCTCTGCCCTTGTCATGGGATTCCTCACTCGGGTCAGTATCCATGACAGGTTGGGGTAACCAGAGTCACCTGCAAATGTCGGGCAACAACTGTTGGACACACACTAACCCTTAGGGACAACCCCATACCTAAACACCTATGTCAACTGTATCGGGACCTTGACCTCGCCTATTAGCCACACACCGTGCCTCTGGAGTTGCCCCATCACGTAAGGGATGCTGCTATTCCTCTAAATGTAAGCGTCATGCACTGAGCCAGGATACTTGGCATTCACATGGGAGATGTACTGGTCTGCCAAACACACCATCTGCACATCCATTGAATGGTAGCTTTTCAGGTTTCTGTACACCTGTTCATTCCTGCAGGGGGGACAAATGCCACAAGTGTTCCATCAGTGGCACCAATGATGCTGGGGATATGTCCCAGGGCATAGAAGTCACCTTTTACTGTGGGCAAATCCTCCACCTGAGGGAAAACAATGTAGCTGCTTATGTGTTTCAGCAAGGCAGATAACACTCTGGACAACACGTTAGAGAACATTGGCTGGGACATCCCTGATGCCATGGCCACTGTTGTTTGAAAAGACCCACTGGCCAGGAAATGGAGTACAGATAGGACCTGCACTAGAGAGGGGATTCCTGTGTGATGGCGGATAGCTGAAATCAGGCCTGGTTCCAACTGGGCACCCAGTTCCAGGATTATTGCCCAATGAAGTCTGTATGTGAATATGATGTGTCTCTCTTCCATTGTCGACAGGTCCACCAGGGGTCTGTACACCGGAGGATGCAGCCATCTCTTCCCCTGCCCCAGCAGGCGTGCCCTATGGAGGAGAACAGCGAGCAGAGAGTCATCCAACACTGAGGTATCACAATGTGTTATTTGCAGAAACAGTTGTAATTCGCAATGTGCCGGTATCTGGCGGTATTCCCGGCATAGATAGGTGTGACGTAGTTTTGATCCATGCCCTGTGGCCCCCTGAAATGGCAGCTGCCTGACCTGTAAGGTGGGACAAGGGGAAATGAGGTAACTGTGCTTGCGTTGTACACCGTCACGGTGGGCGGTTGAAGAACGAGGCGCAATTCTGCATTGGTTAAGATTGGGCCCTATGGGTCCCAGGAGCCAATGACGATGTACGCCCGCGGTGACGGTACGTACTGCCACGGACGTGACTGCCATTTTCTGTCTGTTCACTCACTTGATACCTGACCTTCAACAGGAGAGGACCTACACTGCAAATGCTGCTGTGACCTGTGTCTGGAAGCAACGATGTCTGGGGAAAGGGCCCCCAGTACACGCAACTGTACGGTCCTCCAGACAAACAGGTGAGGACACTGTGAGCATGCTGCGTGGGCAATGCCTGTTTTGAGTTGTGTGGGTGGAAGATACATGGGGGGCTGAGGCCTGCATGTGTGGATGTTGAGTGTATGTACGCCAGGGCATGGGTGGGAACTGGTGGGCAATGACTATGATGGTCCAGACGGGTGAGTAATTTCCTTTCCCCCTGTACCATTCCTCTAGGTCAGCGCCCACCAGAAGAAGGATATTTGGCGTGCCATCGCCAAAGATGTCTGGAACCTGGGGGTCTACCACAGACGGAGCACCCACTGTCGTAAAAGCTGGGAGGACCTGCGCCGCTGGAGCAAGAAGACGGTGGAGGCCCAGCTGGGGATGGCCTTCCATCGTGGAAGGGGTGCCCTTCGCACCATGACCCCCCTGATGTACCAGATCCTGGAGGTGGCCTATACGGAGTTGGATGGGTGCTTGAAGGCATCACAGCAGCCACAAGGGAGTGAGTACACTCTCATTTAGCTGACTGCGTGCATTATGAGGTGTCTGGGTGGGGGAAGTGGCCAGTGGGTTCCCCTGGGCCAGGGCGAACTTGGTAGGCAAGGCCCCTTGTGAGGCAGGCTCTGTGGCACCCCACTAGTGGTAAGAGCCATCTACACCTAGTCAGGCTCCTGTGACTTCCAGGTGTGCAGCAATTGGGCTTTGGCCTCGTACCCCATGGGGCATGTGAATTTTCTAGGAACTGTGGCGTAGTGCTGAGGGCTGCTCCCTATGTGTTGTGTCCACCAACGGTAATGGTGTTGCATGCACTGAACATGTTTTTCTTCTGTCTTTCCCCACCTTTTTGTTGTCTCCCTGTTCTTGTGTGCAATAGCATCATCAGGCGGAGGAGCAGTGGCACCGGAGCAGGAGGGAGCTGCAACCCACTTGGCGCTGTAGTGTGAAGCAACGGAGTCTGAAGCCACCAGTGGTACTGAGGGTGAGGGGAGCTCCACGAAGGGGACAGGAGCATACACCAGCGACAGCGACTCCTCCTCTGATGGGAGCTCCCTTGCAGTGGCGGGCATCTCTGTGCCCACCGCATCAACAGGTACAGCCGCCACCCCCCCTACCAGCACCGCCCTCCCAGCAGCCCTTCAGTGTGTGTCCTGTGCCCACTCACCCAGGAGGGTGGGCATCTCCTTTGCCCCAGGCACCTCAGGCCCTGCCCCAGTCAGCCCTGCTGCCCTCCGTGAGGAGGCAATTGACCTCCTGAGATCCCTCATGTTGGGCAATCTACCATTTTGAATGCCATCCAGGGTGTTGAGAGGCATTTGCAACAAACAAATGCATACCTGGAGGGCATTCATTCTGGGCAGGCAGCCCAAGAGAGAGCATTTCAGGCTCTGGCCGCAGCATTGATGGCAGCCATTGTCCTGTGTCCAGCCTACCCCTTCCAACTTCCACTACCAAGACCCAATCCCCTGTACCTCAGTCTATCCCAGACACAGCATCAGACCAGCATGCACACTCATCAACACACAAGAGTGGACATTGCAAACATAAGCACCACACATCCCACAAGCACCATCCCAATGCAGACACAGCAACATCCACTGCCTCCACTGTGTCCCCCTCCTCCACGTCCTCCTCCTCCCTCCCTTTCTCGCCTCCACTCACACCTGCATGCACTACATCCTCAGCCACTACCTCCATCACCAGCACGCCCATCACCACACGCCGCTCATGTGCACTCACCACCCTCACTACCATGCACACATCCCCTGTGTCCTCTCCCAATGTGTGCCCTCCTCCCAAAGTACACAAACGCAGGCACACACCCACCCAACAGCCATCCACCTCACAACAGCCTCCTGCCCATGCACCTTCACCCAAATTCAGCAAACGTACACCTCCTACAACCACTACCTCTTCCTCCACTCCCAAACCCACTCCATCTTCCCGTCCCAGTGTGTCTAAAAAACTTTTCCTGGGAAACCTTGACCTCTTCCCTTCACCTCCTCCTCCCGTCCTTCTCCTCGATCCACGCTTTGCAGGTCCCAGCCCAGAACCACAGCCACCAAATCCCCAGGCACAGTGGTGCCAACAACTGCGGGGTCATCGAGTGTGCCACCCATCAGGGCTGCCAGTATGCCATGTAGCGAGGGCAAGGACATTCCGCCACCTGCCAAGGTGAAGAAGGTTGCCACATCCCGGAGGGAGAAACCGCACCTACCAGCCACCAAGGGCTCCTCAAAAACAAAAGGGGATGGTGGCAAGACACCTGCGGCACCATCAAAGGTGGGGAAAGGACAAAAGCAGAAGAGCAGGTCAGGACAGTTCACAGTGGCACCGACTGAGGGACCAGTGTCACCCCTTCTATCCACGACAACACCAACCTGTACGACGGCGAACACCGCTAGCTGCACCGCCACCAGCACCGCCACCTGCACCGCTACCTGCACAGCCACATGCACAGCCGCCGGCACGTCTGCAGCCTCAGAGAGAGTTCCCAGCATCTTCCCCAGTGGGCAGCCATCCGATGCTGCAGGAGACGTCCTGCTGTGTCCCTCAAAAGGTGCTGACCCATGCACCACCGCCAGCACCGCTGCCACAGACAATGCCGCAAGCACCAACACCAGCCCCGCGACGTGCTCAGACAGTGGCACCACCGCTGACATGGCTACCATCCCCAGTGGTCAGTCGTCCGAGGCTGGAGGAGAGTTCCTGGGCCCTGGCCAGCTTCCATGACGCATGACTTCCATCACTGTTTGCACCTGCAGGTGGAAGGCAAAGCCGCAGCAGTGTGGGGTATCTCTCTGCCTCCATGGCATGTCATGCTACCTGTTCCTCGGCAATCTCGTGGCACACACATCCAGGTGAGGGAATGGTACTGGCCACACTGCACGTGGAGAACTCTGGGCACCAGGCCCCCTCCAAAACCAGTGGAGAATGATATCCACTACCTCAGTTCTTGGCAGGATGAAGCACTCTGGGCACCAGGCCCCCTCCAGAACCAGTGGAGAGATACATCCACTACCTGAGTCCTTGGCACGATGAGGCCCTCTGGGCACCAGGCCCCCTCCAGAACCAGTGGAGAGATACATCTGCTACCTCAGTCCTTGGCAGAATGAAGCGCTCTGGGCACCAGGCCCTCTCCAGAACCAGTGGAGAGATACATCCACTACCTTAGTCCTTGGCAGGATGAAGTGCTCTGGGCACCAGGCCCCCTCCAGAACCAGTGGAGACTGTTATCCACTTGAGAGACTGTGGCTTTGCACTCCCCAGGACCAAGCAGTGAGCAAACCACCCACCGGAGTGACTTGAGAGACTGTGGCTTTGCACTCACCAGGATAAAGCAGTGGGCAAACCACCCACTGGAGAGACTTGAGAGACTGTGGCTTTGCACTCTCCAGGATACAGCAATGGGCATGGAGTCCCCTCGTGCAGCAGTAGCGTCGTGCTTTCATCTGGCTGAGGTGCCCGAGGTGCCTGTTTATTTTCAATCTCATATGGGTATACATGTATTCCTTTTCTTCTCAGAAAGACTGAAACTGCTGGAAGGCATTTTGTGAAGACCCTTGGTACTGATTTTATGCCGAAGGGTAAAGACTCTGAATTGGTAGTGTACTTTCTCTAGTACAAGTCATAGGTATCTTTTGTGTATTTGATTCATTGGTATGTCTAGATAGGCAGACTTCAAATCTCATGTTGCTATATAGTCCCCTCATTGTAGAAGTGGAATTACTTCTCAAAGTGTTGTCATCTTGAAATGTTGTGTGTGGATTAACTTGTATATGAACCTGAGGTCCAAAATTAGCCTCAAGGTGAGGTCTTGTTTTAGTGAGTAGTTCCCTTTGTTTAGTTATTTCACTGGTACCTTTTCTATGCTTGCTTTTGTAGGAGTTCTTTGACTTCTTTCCTGCATTGTACAAGCTCCACCTTTTGATATCTTTTATGTTTTCGGGAAAATGGTGGTGTTTTTTCCAGTCAGTTCAATACAGTAGCCGTGATGTATCACGTTACAAATACAATTGTCTGCGGTGATTTATGCCCCTTTGTAGTGGGTAATTTCCTATTCTGCATTCCACAGGTGTTTTTGTGGGGGCCTGTTTCTGTTGTTATGTCACTTATTGGTGGCTCCTCCACCTCAGTGGGTTGTCCTCTTTCCCTTTCTCTTGCCAGAAAGGCTGTCTTGGAGGGTGTTGCCACTAATGGTATGTGGTCTGTAGTGCAGCTTGTCGCAAGTTGGTTTGGGCATGCTGTTGTTGTTGACCCGATGAGAAGGGTACTCTGCCTGTAAGTCTTCTGAATGTGCTTCAAGCCCTCTTGATTGCCCCCCTTTATTGTAAGACTCCCATTGCCTTAGCCGTCTCATTGCCTTTTTTTTCTGCTGTAAGGACTCATCCACCACCTGGCCAAATATTCGTAGCCTGGTATGTCTTTCTAATGTTGTACCTGGGAACATCTGCCTGCTTGCAGTATCTGCTGTGTCCACTGCCAACTTAATACAAATATTGGCTATGTTCTTGTCTTCCTGGATTATTGCCTTGGCTCTCTTTTTGTCTTCCTCAGGAAGATTTTACATGAGTGCCTCAGTTTCATCGCATTGCTGTTGACCGTATTTGTTTAGGAGGGTGTTGGAATTAGCAATTAGCCACTGCTTTGCAGTCTCACTTCTTATCTTTCTTCCTAGCATGTCAAGCCACTTGTTCTTCCTTTCTGGTGGGGTCCTGTTGAGTTGTGTGTTGCTTCTATTTCTGGCAGTAGCAAGAATGATGGAGTCTGCTGGCTTTTTCCCCTGGATGTATTTCTGGGCTTCTGTTGAGGGCTTATACTTATTCTCTACTTGGGTAGTAACTGCTTTGGCTGTGGCAGGTTCCCAAAAAGCCTTTTTGCCCCGATCCAATATGCTGGGTAACATTTGAGGGTACAGGTTTCCCTTATTGACTGGCATCAAAGGCCCTCATTATGACATTGGCGGTAAATCCCACTTACCGCCGGGGTGACAGCCGCCAAAATACCACAGCGGTGGCGGGTATCCGTTCGCCATATTATGACACACACACACCAAACTGACAGAATACAGCCAGATACACAAATCCACCAGCCCAAGGTCAGTGGCAAACTATTGGTACCAACACCCATACCGTTACGCCAACAAAACAACACCTACCACATCATGACCCACGAATCACCACAGCGGATATTAAACGGGGGTAAACCATTGGCGGTACACGGTAGAATGGACACCCAAATACTAAACTACACAACATTGGCCAATTCAAACAATGCACACCTGGCACCCATACACACACCCACTCACACCACTATAAAACACACATCCACATTACCCACATCCCCTTAGGAATACAAATCATTGCCACCAGACAGACATCAAGACCAATGCGACAACTACACACACCCACCCACACATCCCTCATGCACTCCACTACATACACCCAATCACACTACCCAACACCCACACACATACACACACATTACCCATGGCTCCACAAAGGCACCCCTGTTTCACACATGAGGAGTTGCGGGTCATGGTGGAGGAAATAGTCAGGTTAGAGCCACAGCTCTTTGGAGCACAGGTCGAGCAGATATCCATCGCAAGGAAGATGGAGCTATGGCAGAGAATCGTGGACAGGATGAACGCAGTGGAACAGCATCCAAGAACAAGGAATTACATCAGGAAGAGGTGGAACAACCTATGGGGGAAGGTACGTTCTGTGGCAGCAAGGCACCAGTTCGCCATCCAGAGGACTGGCTGTGGACCCCCACCTCCTCCCCCACAGCTCACAGCATGGAAGGAGCAAGTCTTGACAATACTGCTTCCAGAGGGACTCACTGGAGTAGCCAGAGAACTGGACACTGGTAAGTCAACATTTACCACTTAACAGCCCCCATACCTGCATGCCATCTCACACCCTCATCCTCACTCACATCACTCCACTCTATCCCACACACTGCACCAACGCAGATGACTAACCCCAATGCTAGGGGTACTAAAAATCCCACAATTCATCACCAGACACATTCAAAGGTGGCAGGGCAACAGCAACAATAGAGGGGAAGATAGGGATGTACAATATGTCACAGGCATGAAGCATAATACATCACTTACATCCCCACAGGTGCCCCAGCCAATCTCAGCGGAGAGGAGGTGCCACGACTATCCAGTCCCCAAACAGAAGATGCCCCCAGTGATGACAGTAACTCTGGACTTCTGGATCTGGATGAACAACCTGGCCTATCAGGGACCACTGGTCAGCCGGTCACCCCAGCCTACTCCCAGTCCACCACCGAGCCTCCCCCATCAGTATCCAACACCACAGCGCCCACCCAGCTTACCCACCCCTCTGTCCCCATGACACGTCAATCAGCAGTGTGCCCACCTGTACAGGGACCCCAGTCCACACCTCACCTCCAAGACAATCAGGGACCTGGGGTCAGTGGCAGTGGGCAAACCGTTTAGGGGACAGGGGAACAGGGCAACAGGGACAATGGGAGGACTGCTGTGTGCCAGGGGAACGACAGGCCCAGGGAACCAACTCTCCACAAGGCACTCTCTAATGTCCTGGGGGCTTACCAACAATCCCAGGACACGATGGGCCAGATCCTGAACAACATGCAGGAGAACAAGCGGCTGCTGGGGGAACACCATCAGGAGATCAGGGAGGACTTGCAGGCCCTCAACACCACCATGATCTCCATAACAGGGGTGCTGGCAGACATGGCCAACATCATGAGGGAATGGACAGCACAGCAGCGGGCCCCTACCACTTACCAGTCTATTGACCAGCCCACCACATCCACTGCAGCTAGTAGACAGGAGGCCCCCACCACAGGACCCACAGGCCACCAGCATCCCTCCCCCTGCAGAAGGTGAACCACCCTGCAAACCTTCCCTACGACCCAGACAGAAGCCAAAGACACTCGCTAAGACCAAGACCACCGCCAGGAAATGAGAATCTCCTTATTGTCCTCCTTGTGTCCCACCCTGTCACCTTGTCCACTTTGAACTGCCTTTACTCCCCTTCCTATGGCCCCTTGGATACTGGAACTGTGTTAAAAACAGACTGGAACAATACACTGGACTTTCCTCCACCATCACCCCATTCCATTGCACATTTCAGTCACTCATTTGCACTGCAATAAACACCCTTGAACATAATTTGAGTGACACTGTTTTAGGGTTGAAAATGTGCATTTTCTGGAACAGTCACATCTAGTGCAAATGATCTGAACACTGTGATAGCATACAAATAATGACCTGTAGCTGTCACAAGTGATCACATTAGGACATTGTTGTCATATCACCAACATCTGGAAAATGAGAAGCCATAGGTGACAGTAAGTTGAGATGCAAAGGAAGTGAATGCCATCATGATACAGCCACAAAGAAGACATCAATAGTCAGAGCAATGGTCAGTTCCACTGTCTCACCTGTGAGTCATTAGAAGTATTTACGTATAACTGATGTTCTGTTGTCCTCATCCTCTGCCTCCTCATCCTCACTGTCCTCAGGGTCCACTGCTACCGCAGGGGCATCTACAGTCTCCTCCTCCTGCAGAAAAGGCACATGTCATCTGAGGGCCAAGTTGTGCAACTTGCAGCATGCCACTACTATCTGGCAGATCTTTCTGGGTGAGTGGCACAGGGATCCACCTGTCAGATAGAGGCACCTGAACCTGGCCTTCAGGAGCCCGAAGGTCCTCTTGATTATTCTTCTGGTTTGCCCATGTGCCTCATTAAAATGGTCCTCAGCCCCTGTCCTGGCATTCTTCACAGGGGTCAGGAGCCACAATAGGTTTGGGTAGCCAGAGTCACTTGCAAGTATTGAGAAACAACATTTAGCCTTACACAATGCTATGAGGATAACACCTGAAGGCATACACTGACAGATAGTGGGTGGGGACTCTGGCTCACCCATTATCCACACCCGGTGCCTCTGTAGTTGGGACATCACATTTGGAATGCTGCTATTCCTCAGGACAAAGGCGTCATGCACTGACCCAGGACACGTGGCAGTGACGTGGGAGATGTACTGGTCCAGCATTTGAACATTCAGTGAGTGGAAACTCTTACGATTCCTGAACACCTGTTCATTCTGGAGGGGGGGGCAAGCACTATATGAGTACTGTCAATTGCCCCAATAATATTGGGGATATGCCCCATTGCATAGAATCCTGCCTTCACAGAGGCCAAATCTTCCACCTGGGGGAAAGCAATGTAGCTGCACATGTGTTTCACCAGGGCAGACAAATCCATTGCCAGCACAATTGAAAACATTGGCTGTGACATTCCTGCTGCCAAGCCCACTGTCACTTGGAAATAACCAATTGGCAGGAAATGGAGCACTGATAGCACTTGCACAAAAGGGGGGATCCCAGTGGGATGACGGATAGCTGATATCAGGTCAGGCTCCAATTGGCCATACAGCTCTGTGATTGTGGCCTTGTCCAGCAGGTGCCTGTCCTCAGTGTAGCCAAGTCCACAAGGGGTCTGCACACAGGGGTTTGTCTTGTCCTCCCATTCATCCGCAGCATTAGGGGGTATATTTATACTCCGTTTGCGCCGAATTTGCGTCGTTTTTTTTTACGCAATTCGACGCAAAACTAACTCCATATTTATACTTTGGCGTTAGACGCGTCTAGCGCCAAAGTTCATGGAGTTAGCGTCATTTTTTTGCGTGAACACCTTCCTTGCGTTAATGATATGCAAGGTAGGCGTTCCCGTCTTAAAACATGACTGCGATGCATATGTGTCGTATTTATACTCCCGGGCAAAAATGACGCCCGGGAGTGGGCGGGACTAAAAACCCTGCATTTGCGCCGCATTTTAGCGCCTGGGTCAGGGCAGGCGTTAAGGGACCTGTGGGCTCAGAATGAGCCCAGAGGTGCCCTCCCAAGCCCCCAGGGACACCCCCTGCCACCCTTGCCCACCCCAGGAGGACACCCAAGGCTGGAGGGACCCATCCCAGGGAAGAAAAGGTAAGTTGTGGTAAGTATTTTTTTTAAAAAAAAATTGTGGCATAGGGGGGCCTGATTTGTGCCCCCCTACATGCCACTATGCCCAATGACCATGCCCAGGGGACAGAAGTCCCCTGGGCATGGCCATTGGGCAAGGGGGCATGACTCCTGTCTTTGCTAAGACAGGAGTCATGTTAATGGCATCTGGGCGCCAAAAAAAATGGCGCAAATCGGGTTAAGACGATTTTTTTGCCTCAGCCTGACTTGCCCCATTTTTGGACGCCCAAACGCCATTTTTCCCTACGCCGGCGCTGCCTGGTGTATGTGTTTTTTTTTCACGCACACCAGGCAGCGCCGGTCGGCTAACGCCGGCTAACGCCATTCAATAAATACGGCGCCCGCATGGTGCTTCAGAATGGCGTTAGCCGGCGCTAATTTTTTTGGCGCAAAACTGCGTTAGCGCAGTTTTGCGTCAAAAAGTATAAATATGGCCCTAGGTATCTAAGGGACACAAGAGTGAGTAGGCTGTCACAATTTGAACAATGGAACCCTGATCTCAGTGTACATAGTGCATTTATGTGATGGGACAGTGGGAATGGCAAGGTATGTGCAAATCTAGGTAGTGATGCAGTTAAGGTTCATCTGATCGTTGTCCATCACCATGAAATGGTGACCACCTGTCCTGTATGTAGGGACAGGTGGAAGTGAGGAAACTCTGCCAACGTTGGGTGTCATGGCGGAAGGCGATCTTGCACCACAGTGCAATTCCTCATTGGATAATATGGGGCTCTATGGAGTACAGTGGCCAATGGGGATCAGCCCCAGCGGTCATGGTATACACCGCCACGGATCTGACCAACATTTTCTATCTGATTCCTCACTTGTTTCCTGACCTTCAACAGGAAAACACCTAAACTGCATGTGGTACTGTGACCTGTGTCTGGAACCTTCCATGGCTCATGTGGCCTGAGAAAGGGCCCCTGCCTTTACTGCAAAAGAGTTGGATCGATTGGTGGATGGGGTCCTATCGCTGGGCACGGAAGACTGCGGAGGCCTAATTGGGGTGGCGTCCCAACAAGGAAGGGGTGCCCTTCGGAATCTGAGCACCCTGATGGCCCGCATACTGGTGATGACCTACCTAGAGCTGGATGGGCGCTTGAGTGCATCACAGCAGCCACACGGTGGTGAGTACAGTGGCTGTTACAACAGTCATTTGTAAGTGGCATGGGATCTGGGTGGTGGGTGTCAGTTAGTGGGTGCCCCTTAATGCCAGGCCAGACATTGCAGGGCGATCCAGCTCAAGGGTAATGGCTGAAAAGGAAAACAAGGTAATCTAGCTAGATTGCATTCGATGTCAGACAGGGCTTAGTGGGTACCAAGAGGAGTGCAATTGGCGGTGGTTGGCCCTCATCTTGCTCTGGCATATAGACAATTGTTTGGCAGTGCAATACATAGTGCTCAATTATGATTCCTGTGTGTGACGATACTGTGTATGCCTTCTGGAATGTTGGTGCAGTAATTGACCTAGTGCTCCCTTTCTCTCTCCTCCCTTTTTTTCTCTGTCATCCCGTCCATGTGTGCATCAGCATCATCTGGTGGAGGAGCAGGGGCTCCGGCGACAGAGGGAGCCGCATCCCACAGGACCCAGGAGGCAAGTCCACTGATGCCAAGGGAACCAGTGGGATGGAGGGTGAGGGGAGCACCACGGCGGAGACAAGAGGATGACAACACTGACTCAGATACCTCCTCCGATGGAAGCTCCCTGGTAGTGGCAGACACCTCTGTGACCACCCTAGCTGCAGGTACAGCCGCCACCCCTGTACCAGCACCGCCCTCCCAGTAGCCCCTCAGCGAGTTGCTCGTGCCTGCTCACCCAGGAGGGTGGGCATCTCCTTCGCCCCAGGCACCTCAGGCCCTGCCCCAGTGAGCCCTGCTGCCCTGAGTGAGGAGGATATTGACCTCCTGAGATCCATCTCTGCATGGCAGTCAACCATTGTGAATGCCATCCAGGGGCTGGCATCCCAGATGCAGCAATGCAATGCATTCCTGGAGGGCATCCATGGTGGATTGGCGGCCCAACAGAGATCGATTCAGGCTCTGGCCTCCTCTCTAATGGCAGCCATTGTCCCTGTACCTACCGTCCCCCCTCCAACTACCACTTCCCAGTCCCAGTCTCCTGAACCCCAACCTATCCCATGCACACATACAGACAAGCATGCACACAAGACATCACACAAGAGTGGCACAGTCAAACACAGGCACCACACTTCAGCCCACAAGCACTCACGCAAACACCAGACAGTTGCAGACATAACCACATCCACTGCTTCCACTGTCTCCCCCTCCTCCTCCTCCACCTCCCTCACAGTCACATCCACACTCACACCTGCATGCACTGCATCAACATCCACCACCAGCATCACCACATCAAGCAGCACACACACATAACTAGCAGCCACCTCCACAACATCCATCCACTCGTCCCCTGTGTCCTCTCCCACCCTGTCTGTCCCCCTTCCTAAAGGGCACAAACGCAAGCACTCAGACACCCAACACCCATCCACCTCACACGCACACACTGCCCATGCACCTGCACCCAAGTCCAGCAGGCATACACCTCAAACAACCACTCCCTCAGCTTCCACTGCCATCCCTCCTCCCTCTTCCTGCCCCACCATCTCTAAGAAGCTTTTCTTTGCCCAACTTGACATCTTCGCTCCCCCTCTCCCCCGTCTTGCCCATAAGAGCAGGGTCCCAATGACCCAGCCCAGCACCTCAGCAAAACAGTCCACGCGGACAGTGGAGGAACCTCCTAGTCGTGGAGGCAAGACCGTGAAGGACCCCACTCTACTAGCCAGAAAGGGTAAGGATCCCACACCTCCTGCCATGAAGGGGAAGAAGCCCTCAACTTCTGACATGAAGCAGAAGGGGCCCTCAACTCCTGCCATGAAGGGGAAGGAGTCCGCACCTCCTGCCATTAAGGGGAAGAAGCCCTCAACTCCTGCCATGAAGGGGAAGGAGCCTTCAACTCCTGCGATGAAGGGGAAGGAGCCTGCACCCCCTGCCATGAAGGGGAAGAAGCCCTCAACTCCTGCCCTGAAGGGGAAGGACCCCACACCTCCTACCATGAAGGGGAAGAAGCCCTCGACTCCTGCCATAAAGGGGAAGAAGCCCTCGACTCCTGCCATGAAGGGGAAGAATCCCTCAACTCCTGCCATGAAGGGGAAGAAGCCCTCGACTCCAGCAGAGGCTTTCAGGGTGACACCACCAACACCACCAGTGGTCACAGAGCCCTCACCTCCAGCTGAGGCAGTGCTGACCACTCCTCCAGCAGAGGCTGCACCTTCACCTGCTGAGACATTGCAGCCCTCACCTGCAGATGACACAGTGCAGCCCTCACCTCCAGCAGAGGATGCCCACGAGGCACCTTCACCTGCTGAGACAGTGCAGCCCTCACCTCCAGATTAGACAGTGCAGCCCTCACCTCCAGCAGCGGGCATGTAGGACACCCTCCTAGGACTGCTGTACAAGGAGCCCCCCTCCAGAACCAGTGGGAAAGTCATCCACCTGAGATACTGTGACCTTGCGCTCACCAGCACAGAGAAATGGGCATGGAACCCCCTCCAGAACCAGTGGGCAAGTTACCCACCTGAGAGACTGTGACCATGCACTCCCAAGCAAAGATAATGGGCATGGAGCCTCCTCTAGAACCAGAGGGCAAGTCACCCACCTGTGAGACCGTGACCTTGCACTCCCCAGCACAGAGAAATGGGCATGGAGCCCCCTCCAGAACCTGGGACAAGTTCTCAAATTCGGCTGAGGTGCATCCCATCCCCCATCCCCCTGAGGTGCCTGCCCACTTGCAAACTGATGCCCCTGCAGAGTTCTGTGCAGATGATGTCAGGAAACAAGTTGGGTCTTGGACTGTGCCCTGTGGCCATGTGGGCCCTTAGTACTGGGCATTGGCCCTTTGTGGACATTTGTACATATGTCTTTTTTATCCAATTGGTTCATTTGGTGGCTGTTCCCATTCAATACATTCTCATTACTGTCTTCTTCTTGTCCTTGCATTGTTATGCTGTGTGTCGTGTACCATTGTTTTTTGTCTGCAGCTGGTTGTGTGTATGGTGTGTGTCACTCTCCTTTTCCTACCTCCCTCCCTTATGTGCTAGGCAGCTTTACTCACCATCTTCCTTGGCGTTGGTGTTCCAGGTGGAACATGGCGTTGAAGAGCATTGGGAAGACTTGTAGTTCTGGTTCCATGGCGGCTTTGTCCTTCTTTGTGTCTCTAATGGTGAGTCTTTTGTCTTCTGTGCAGTGTTTCTGCCAGGCTTTTGGTGGCGTTGGTTCCGCCCCGGAAATCGTGGCGGTGTGCTGTATCATGATATGGTGGGCGGTACTTTGCCTTCCGCCCTGGCTGTTGATGGCGACCGCCGGCGTGCGAGGTGTTAACGCCCTGGCAGATGGTGTGGTACATTGGCTGTCTATGGGAGTTCTCACCGCCATGGTCCTAATTTGAAGTAATTACTGCCGGCCTGTTGGCAGTATTTCTGCCACTTTATCCCTCACCGCCAATGTTATAATGACCACCAAAGTCTCTAGGAGAAAATAGGAATCTCCTTTCTCCTCCTCCACTGACTGCATAACTGTCTGCAGCTCTTCTCACCAGACTGTTGACAGTGATGGTCTTGATGGAGAGGAATCTACCTCTTCTTCTGGGCTCTCTTTGTCAAGCTTGTTCCATGACTCCTCGTCAAACCCTCCTGTTCTGTCTTCCCCTTTGGATTCAAAGCACCTGGCATCCTTGTCCTGGTTTCCCCTGTCTTTTTGCCTCTGTTTCCTTTATTTTTGGCTGTCTGCTGGATTTTGTTTTTGCTGATTTTTTTGTACTCTGAGCAATGTACCAATGCCGCCCAGTGCTAAAGTCCAAGTGCTCACTGTAAAAATTGTGAATATGATTGGTTATCCCTCATTGGCATATTTGATTCTCTATTAAGTCCCTAGTAAAGTACACTAGAGGTGCCTTGGGACTGTAAATCAAATGTTACTATCTGCAGCACAGATTGTGCCACCCACATGAGAAGCCCTATAAACATGTCTCAGACCTGCCACTGCAGTGTATGTGTGTGCAGTCTTGCGCTGCCAATTCGACCTGGCAAGTGTACCCACTTGCCAGACTCAAAGCCATCCTTTTACTATATGTTAGTCAACCCTAAGGTAGGCCCTAGGTAACTCCATGGGCAGGGTGCAGTGTATGTAAGAGGTAAGACATGTACTGGTATATTTTACATGTCCTGAAAATGAAGTACTGCCAAATTTGTTTTTCACTATTGCAAGACCTATCCCTCTCATAGGTTAACATGGGGCTACCTTTAAAAGTCTTTTAAGTGCAGTTTCCTATTGGGAGCAGATGGAGATGTGGCGTTTGGGGTCTCTGAACTCACAATTTAAAAATACATCTTTTGCTAGAGTTGGTTTTTAAAGTGTCTGTTTGAAAATGCCACTTTTAGAAAGTGGGCATTTTCTTGCTTCACATTTTGTGCCTCTGCCTGCCTGTGGAATCCACATTTGGGTCAGATTGACAGCTGGTCGGGTTGTGATTCCTGCATATCCTGATGAGTCTTCCTGGGCTAGAGTGGAGGGACAAGCTGACATCTGCACCTGAAGGGGCTGCATCTGTCTTCACACAATGCAGTCTCCAACCCCCTGGAGCGTGCCTGGGGCCAGGCCTGGCCATGGCAGGATCTTGTGAACAATAGAGACTTTCCCTTGATATTTGCCTACTTCAAAAGCAGAAATGAGTATAAGTAGTGGACCCAAAACTCCAGACTTTTAGAACACTTCTGGATCAAGAGGAACGTCTGCCAAGGTGAAGAGCTGAAGCTCTGGAGGAGGAGGAGTAAAGCCCCTTTGCTGTGTGTGCTTTGATGGGTTGGCCTACAGTTGCTGCTTCTGCCTTAAAGAGGACAAGGACTGGACTTTGCTGTGTATCCTGCATGTGAAGAATCTCCAAGCGCTTGAACTGAGCCTTCCTCTTGTTAAGAATTCCCATGGACATTAACGACTTCACCTCCCAGTGCCTGGGCTCTTCTCCTCAGATTCCTGACTTGCTAAGTGGTGGCAAATCCAGTCCCCGGGCCCTTAGAAGTAGAAACTGGCAACCTGCGAGGGAAAATTCATGCAGCACCGGTCCCGAGGCTGAAAATTCTCAACGTGGACAGTGTGTCAGAATTTTCCATGCATTGACCCTGGGCCTCAAAATCTTCAACATCACCGCACAGACCTGAGGCTGCTTGTCCGGAAATTGATGCATCCCTTCGCTGCATGGAAGGAATCAACACATTGCTTACCCAGCTGAGAAAGAATTGACGAACGGCCTCACTTGCGAGTATGGAATCAACACATTGTTTGCTTTTCCGATGCACGCTTGCTTGTACAGCTTTCTTTTTGACGCATACATGGTACTTTGTGCCAAAACAACCATTCATTGATTTCTATGGATTAAGACTCTTTTTACTTTAAAAATTCATATCTTCGCTTATGTATGGTAAATTTTTGTCATTTTAGTCTGACTTGATTTAGATAAATGTCGGCTATTTTTCTAAAGTGGTGTGGAGTCTTTTTGCGGTGTTTTGCAATGTGTAACTGTGTGTGTTAGTACAAATACTTTACAGATTGCCTCTGAGGTAAGCCTGACTGCTTGTGCCAAGCTACCAATGGGGTGAGCAGGGGTAATCTGAGCTATGTATGTTCCTTATCCTGACTAGAGTGAGGGTCCATATTTGGACAGGATGCAAACTGCCTGCCAATTCGAGACCCCATTTCAAATAGAACTCTTCTTTGGCTTGCTCTGGGGTTCAGGTGTTGCTGTGGTTTCTAATGCATAGTCCTCATTTTCAGCATTAAAGGCTGCTGAAGGTTTCTTAGAATTTGAAATTCCCTTAAGGAGTGGTCGAACTCCATCTTTCGTTGAAGAAGCGCTGCAATTTCTGCCTCTTACCTTCGCTTTTTCCCTTCCACTTCCTTTCCACTTCTTGACAAATCAGTATTTTTATCTGTATTTTTTTTTATTTTTCCACAAAATGTTCAGAACTCCTCCATTGCTTCCAGACACAACAGGAAGAAAATAATCTGAAGATGGCTACCACGCCAGGAACATCTGGGGCGCCATCTGACATCACACAGAGGACAGACATACCACCAAATGATGGTTGAAGACACCCATAACAAAAAAACGGAAACAGAAAATTACAGACCCAACAACAAAATGGCGACTAAATGTGCAGCATGTGAATCCAGAAAAGGATCCATGTTGCAAAACAGGATACGTTTCAGTTTTCTGGCCCTGAAATAGCCGGTGTGGACTGTAAGCAAGCCCGCCATTGCTAACTGTTTTCTTCTTGGTATTTCGAATAAGGAGATGCTGGGTCTTGTGAAAATGAATCCAGCTCACAGCACCTCACTCAGTTTCTTAGGAACGTTCAATACCTGCAAAGAGTTTGTGAGTGCCACACAATATGAAAGAGCAAACGACCTACTCCATTCACAGAAGGAAGCATCTAGTGCAAGAGGAAGAAAACAAAAACTCCTGCATGATTATTACTTTCTCTAGCAGGCACATACCGCTCAAATTATCACTTTCATTTTAAGCTCAGAAATAGGCATATCAAAGTTGCTGGAATCCGCTTGCATATTGTCCAAAATGATTGGGTGTACCTTTGCTTTAGGGAACAATCATCAGTAAATTTAAGTTTAGAGGTCTGTACATCTGCCCATTCTGGCTTGTTCTACTGAGGCAAACTGACTTACAAAAGAACTAGGGCAAAATATGTTCGCCAATGTCAGACAGGCTGGGAACGAGTCTGTCACATTTCAAACTGCAGCTGGGTACACAGTAGATGCTCTGCCATCTTTTCAAGGAACATACACGTGATGGTCAATGATGATAATGTTCACAGTTATCTTAGATGTCAGTTTGCTTGTGATTGCTTCTGCCTGCAGATGCTTTGTTCAAGTAGCATTCAGGAGTTGTGGCAGATGAGCTAAGGATCCAGAATCATCAGTCGCGCGGAATTAGGAGAAGCTACTTTTATAGGTAAATATAAGTTGTAGTTTGTGAATCCTGGAAAACAATGTCTTGGAGAGAAATTTTGGACCCTGAAATATATGAACACAGATAAGCACTGAGTTTCAGAATTTAGTAAAACACTGAAAAACCCTCTAGTGCCCCTTTTATATACCAATATGGCAAACAGATGTACGTTTAGAATTTGTACGAAATCACCCCATCTGAAAGGTGCGTTGGGTACCTGACAATAGTAGTGTATTTTGTCCTGTTGTCCCTGCTACACAAATGGATAAATCTGCCCCACTCAGTGGTATTACACTTTTGTATTGTTAGTTTTCTAGCCTCTTTTAAAGCTCCCATGCATGTTTGGGGGAGTGTTTCTAGGTGTTTGAATTCTATGTCTACATGAGCCATGCTGATAAACTGAGATTGGTTAGCTCTGGGTGGTAAATCTGTCCTTTTTGCATTGGTAACATGCCCTGAGAGGCAGGTAATTGTATCACTCGCAATTGTGCCCGTTCTGGCCCATCAACATTAGAGTCATGGGACCTGCATTCAGTTCTTTAGCACAACCTTTATCAGTGGAATCAGGGGGAAAATGTATGCAAAGGTCCCTGATCAATCCATTAACTGGGCATTCCCTTGTAATAGGTGGTTTGGATGCCAGGATGTGTGTTGCAAGCATATCTGTTTTGGTGTGCCCTATTCCTAAGAAATGCTTTGAACTTTTGCTTGTTTATGTTACATTCATGCAAGGCACTTTATTGTCTGCCTAATCTGTCTAGTTTTATGTTTTAATACCATGTAGGAGAATAGATACTAGTCTTGGTTTTTTCGGAATAGCTCATTTCCATGTGTCCTAAGCTAGTTTGGGCAGTGCATGCAACCAATTCCTCGCTGTGTACTGAAGGTTTTCAGTGTTCCAGGAAGACGTTTTTAAGTTCCAAAACATTTATGTGGTTTACTACTTTCACTGGTTTTCATAGACAACTGTTTTTCTATGTCTGCTGCTCATCCCTCACGGAATGCATCTATCATGATGCACACAGAGGGAGTTGGTTGCTTAAACGGTCTGTATTTCATAATCTTTTCCATAGTCAACCATTATGGTGGTCATTCTGACCCTGGCGGTCTTTGACCGCCAGGGCGGAGGACCGCGGGAGCACCGCCGACAGGCCGGCGGTGCTCCAATGGGGATTCCGACCGCGGCGGTAAAGCCGCGGTCGGACCGGCACCACTGGCGGGGTCCCGCCAGTGTACCGCGGCCCCATTGAATCCTCCGCGGCGGCGCAGCTTGCTGCACCGCCGCGGGGATTCCGACCCCCCCTACCGCCATCCAGATCCCGGCGGTTGGACCGCCGAGATCCGGATGGCGGTAGGGGGGGTCGCGGGGCCCCCGTAAGAGGGCCCCTACATGTATTTCACTGTCTGCTGCGCAGACAGTGAAATACGCGACGGGTGCAACTGCACCCGTCGCACAGCTTCCACTCCGCCGGCTCGATTCCGAGCCGGCTTCATCGTGGAAGCCTCTTTCCCGCTGGGCTGGCTGGCGGTCTGAAGGCGACCGCCCGCCAGCCCAGCGGGAAAGTCAGAATTACCGCCGCGGTCTTTCGACCGCGGAACGGTAACCTGACGGCGGGACTTTGGCGGGCGGCCTCCGCCGCCCGCCAAGGTCAGAATGAGGGCCTATATCTCTTTATGAACCTTTTTTGTGACAACCACTAGATCCTCCCAACTCCCATTTGTTTGTGACCTTTGACGTTCGAGCTACTTTTGGATTGGCCTTATGTGGAGCCTAGCATGAAAAATCGGGGAAATGCACAAGACTATCATACCCATTAACTTTACCACAGTACTCACTGTGAGAGATTTCCCCATATTATGCAGGTGAATATGCTATGTCAATGCCAGAACTCTCTTTCGTATGAGGAATACTTTGACATCCCTTGAATTCAATTCCACTCTGAAGAATGTTTTCTCTCTCTCTGGGACTGAGGACAACTTCTCAAGGATGAGGTAAATCCTCAGTTTGTGAAGCTGGTGTATCACTGTTTGTACACTTCTCAGGCATTGTGTAAGCAGGTTCGCCTTCACCTGTCAATCATCTAGGTAGGTATACACATGTATCCCTCAACGTCTCGAATGTGCTGCCACCACTGCAAGGCATTTTGTAAAACCCTCATTGCCAACTGAATCCCAAATGGAAACACCCAGAACTGTTAATTTCCCTAGCTTACAATGAAATTTAGAATCATCTTGTGCTTGTTGTTTCTTGGCCATTGTAGATAGACAGCTTTTAGATCCATGGTTGGCATGCAGTCCTCTTTCATTAAGAGTGGGGTGACCTCTTGGAGTGTGACATCTTGAATTCTGGGTCTTGATATAATTCTAGGAATCTGAGGTCCAGAATAAGCCTAATGTCTGATCCAGTTTTGGTACCAAGAAAATCAAATAGTTCTTCCTTGGTGCAACTCTCACCTTTGCTCTCTTGGCAACCTTTGCTTTGTAAAAGTTCTATGCAGTAACCGTGTTCTATTATGTTGAGTAACAATTTGTCGGAGTTGATTGCTGAATCCTGTGATTCTGTCATTGTCTTGTGTTGGATGATCAGGGACTGGGAAGTTACTTAAATATGGGTCTTGTCCCTTTTGGAGTCGGGCCCCATCCACTGTACTGAAAAGGCTGTTGCGAGGTCATGGGTTACTGCCAATATGGGACCATACTCTAGGCACAGGTCTACGGTGTGATAGCTCATTATGGGGTATAGATTGGAAACCTCCTCTTGCCATGGTTCTGTTCTTAGGGGCTGATCCTCTCATCTCCTAAAAGACCTCCCAGTAAAGTAGAGCCCCCAATCACCTTTGCTGTGCCATTATAGCTTTTTATTTGTTTCACTATTTAGTCCACTGCTGTCCTGAAGAAACATCCCCTCATGATGAGTAATGTGATAACAGATGCCTGCACCTCCAGCTTGAACCCTGATGCACACACCCAAATGTGCCTTCTCAGGGTGGTGCCTTGTACATCTGCCTGCCAGCTGTGTTTGCTGCCTTTACTGCAGATTTTGAGCAGTTGTTGGCTATGGACCTCCCCTCCTATATCATTGACTTTGCTCTCTTCCTTTACTTGTACTGGTGAGGGAAGTGCTGAATCAGGTCTTCTCTCTCCTGACAGCTGGAGTCCATACCTGTTTAATGGGGTATTTGAATTAGATATTCACTGCTCTCTGGCTGCTGCCCTCTCCATCTTTCACCTCACCATTTCCACTTTCTTACTTTCTTTATTTGATTGTGGCCCAAACAACATAGAGGCATTGGCTCTCTTGCTTGCTATGGTCAATATTAAGGAGTCTGCCATTCTTTTGCCCTTGAAGTATATGGGAGTTCAGGAGCAGTGCCTATTCTTCTTTTCCACACTGGGCAATACAGCCTTGAAGGAAGCTGGCTCTCTGAAAGCTTCCAATCCATGGTGCAGAATACCTAGCTGCATTGGCAAGTACAAGGTGATGCCCTCTTGTGGTGAGTAAATGCCCATGCCTTGACAATCCCCTTGGGGCCTTAGAAGGAACTCTGTTAAAATGTTTCCTCTTCCTCATAGAAGAGTTCCTCTTCGTGAGGTTCAGTGTTGTTGTGGGCTCCAACACAACCTGCTCCTCTTGCTTACTGGCTTTTTCTGTCCTTACTGGGATTTGAATCACTTGACAGATTTGGCAAAGTATTTTTTCTTTTGCAGTAGTGCTGCCATTTCGATCTCAAATCGGTGCTTCTTTCTTTTGACTTTGATAACCCATTGCTTGGTGTTGATTGTTGGCTGGGATTTCCTCTTTGAGGTCAGAGCCTTTTTACCTTTTTGACTCTTTTTCTGGATCACTTTTCAGCATTGAGTCAGGCTCTGAGTATGTGCCTCCAGTGGTCTCCTTGTGTTTTTACCCGTGGGGTACCTTTGTCTCGACTTCCCTTTGCCTACCAAGAGATTCATTGTCAAGTGTGCCTTCAGGGATTTTGAGTCTAAGGGATTTGGCTCATCCCGCTGCAGAATTGCAGAATTTCTTGTGTGTGCCCCTTGTTTTTTCTTTCCCTGGATGGCTTCTTTAATGACTGTTCCTTCTCAAGCTCAACATAGCTTTCATAGTTGTCAGATCCTTAAAATCCATAACCTGAAGATGCTGAGGAAGATTTTCAAAGGACTCCCATTCATGACCTTGAGACCCATCAAGAAATCCCTGGTCACAAGAAAGCTAGACTTTGGGAACACCCTCTATGCCAGGATCAACAAAAACTCACTAGAAGGCTGCAGACCATTCAGAACTCAGTGGCCAGAATTACTCTTGGAACTTCTCATACCACACCTGAAGGAGCTCCACTGGCTTCTCATACAAAACAAGTACAACTCAAACTCCTCACTCACACTTTCAAGGCACTACATAACACTTGCACAGCATACTTCAATTGCATCTCCTTTTACAAACATTCAGTTCACCTCCACTTGTCAGGACTCTAACTTGTACACATCACACTCGTATGGAAAGCCCATAAGATTGTCTTTCTCACTTCTTATTTTCTACAAGAAGACCTGGCCTTTTTAAGTAGTCCCACTAAGCTAGGGTCATACCTGCTCAGCGCCAGGATATTCTTCTGGATGATAGTACACTCTAAAAAACTGCGTAACATACTTCCCCTTCTGTCACTTCGGTTTCTTTCAGGTGTTCCTTGTTGCTGGACAGGCCCCTGAGGAAGGGCTGCTTCTATAGTGACTCCCTCCTGCATAATGTGAAAACCTCAGCTTCTCCCTGACCTTGAGGGTCTTAAGTAGGAAGTTCAGGCATGCTTCATATTCTTCAGCAGGCAGAGGTTACTTACCTTGTGGTGGTCTTTCTGAGGCAAAATTATGACACCACTTCAGGCTAAATCTACAGTGGCTATTTTCCATTTTTTTATGACTTTGACCCCCTTAACTGACACACATGGACGGGGCTCTTCAAATAAATATTTGATGAAAAATATCAGTTTTCCTTGGTGTTTACCTGTTTCCTCAACATTTGCTGTCGACCCATCCTGTTTTTGTTGGTTGCTTGCTTGATATTCTGTCAATAAGTTATTTTGTCTCTGCTGCAGCAGTCCTAGAGCTCCGAGGCTTGCCTTCTGACCCACTGGCAGAAAAAAAGAATTTGAAGATGGCAACTACACAGGGGGCATTAGGGCGTTCATCCCATATCACAGGAAACTGGACACAGCACCACAAAGAAAAAAAAGACTAAAAAGAGACATTTCCAGACGTAACCACTAATTGACAGATGTAAGAAATTGGTTTATTGGATTATTGTGTATTGGGACTACCCACCCCAAGGAATAATCACAACCCTTGTAAGGCGGAACCACTAAATTGACCAGAGCTCAAACCACTGGAAGCTATGGCACATAGCAGTCAGGCTTAACTTAGAACAATGTGTAAAGTATTTAAGCAGTACCTAAATAAAGACGAAATGCAACACAATAAAAATCCCAAATTGAAAAGAAAACTAGAGAGAAATTTATAAAACAAAATGACACCAAAATTACAAAACAAGTGGAACTGGAGATGTAAATTTTAAAAGTTTTAAGTAGGAATAGCACTAGCAAGCATAAAGTGCCATTGATATTCAATAGCACTGCAGTAGACTTGAACCTAGTATTGACGTTAACTGCAATGGAGCATGGCTTGATACACTAACCAGATTTGTCCTGGCCAAAGATTTTACTTTCTGACTTTAGTCTTTTAATTGCCAATCCACTACAGGAGTATGCTGCTAAAGCCCCCAGGACTTCAGGGAAGACGGTTAGAGACTCACAGTGTGTCAGACGGGAGAGCCCAGACGAGGTCCAGTTGCCACTGGTCACCTGGGCAGTTGCAGGAAAGGTCTCTTGTAGCTTCTTGTATCTCGGTATTTTAAACAGGAGGTCAGTCTTAGGACATTGGGCCCAGATTTTCAAAGGTGTCACGGAATGCAGCGCAGCAGGCAAAAATACTGCGCTGCGTTGCGTGACAGGGAGAGAGATGGAAAGTGCCATATTCACAGAGTTATGGCTCTCTCCTCCCCTCTCCCTAGCGTGGGCCCTGATTTCAGCTGCCGTGCAGCAGGCACACACGTTAGTGCCATAGTGCTAGGGTGCGGGCCTAATTTTATCAGAGGCATGTACAGGAGGGGTAATAGTCTGAGATTAAGCTACTAAGCAAGGGTTTTGGTGTTGGTACCACCTCAAATGAATCCTTTGAGGTCAAAGGTTACTAATATAGTACTGAGTTAATCAATTTTAGATCTTCTTACATGAGGTAGTGTCTTCCAGGCCCAACTCTACATACATATTAAACACACATAGAGAATCTTTGGGCCAGTCTTCTTTTGTCTGTTCAAGTAATATTCTTGTTCTGCTTCTCCTCATGACAGCATATTGCAGGGAGCAATAGATTGGCCCATTTTTGCTCTTGGTTCAATTGACCTGTGAGGAAAAAAAAAATGTGTCCTTGAGGTTTAGTTTTATAGGTCCCTTTTACCTCTTTCATTCTCTTTTTTGCACATGTTAAATGTCCCCAGAAAGACCTAAAGTACTACTTGCTTGCCCCTCATTTCATCTCTAGGGTACTGCAGCCTGTGTAGCCACTACATCTAAATTGGATGCTACCTTGGAAAGGTAGTGTATATATTTTAGCATTGTTTACAATTCCAAGATGGCCACCTTGTTCAGAAGCATTATTTTGGCCAATGGATTAGTTCAGCAACGATGCACTATATTCTTTAGCATTTGAGAGTGGCTACCCAGTGTGATGTTTACTGAGTGGCTACGTGGGAATTGTATTTTGTACAGTGTATCATTGTCTTTACCACTTCAACATGGACACCCTGGTGCGCCTAAATGGTATATAATGTACAATACCACTGAAAGATGGCTGCTCTCTAAAATATTTAAAGTTATTATTCTATTGCAAGCATAGGTCCACCAGGTTTAAGTGGTGCATGTTTTTTTCTACTTTTGTTTTTTTAATGTATCTTTTTGTGGGAGTTTACGTGTCTGTTTTATTGTGTGTGGGTTAATGCAAGAATGATCAGTTGGTGGGTAAATGGATATATGAGTGCAAGAACGAGTGACAGAGTGCAAGCAGAGTGAGATGACTTATAGACTGCCTAAATTCATCAGATTCTGATGAGACACTTTCGATTATAAGCCAGACTTACTGGCATTGCTAATGCTTGTTTATTATTCTAATAGTGAACAATATGCCATTATTCACTATTAGTATAAAACAATGCAGACCGTCACTGTAAGGGAGAGTCGAGCAGCTTGAGTTAGTCAGTGACATGTGTCTGATGGCAGGTGCCTTCGCCTGTCATAAGGTCAATTATCTGGTGTTGATGAAGGTCCACGTAGGGAAAACTACTGAGAGAGCTACAAGAATAAACATGAAGATACAATAATCTTCAAGAATAAATCACTATAGGTTTTGATAGTTGCAACACTATATAATAGAACCTATTAATGACAAATGATACTAGACTGCTGTACATTGATAAATAATCACAAATAAAGTAATTCTATTACAAATGTGTACATTTTTTATTAAGTAATTATACAATCATTGAAATACATTGATACCAAATATATTGATGATGATGATGAAGGTCCAACCCTATCCTCAGGGTCCTGCCATGCCTCTGTACTTTCTCATTGTACAAACTGCAGAGTCAGTGCTAAAGTAGCCCAGGTCGTTTCATGATTAATGACTATTGTGTGCAAGCCTACACAGCAATACGACTGTGATCCCAACATTTTCCAACACATTTCAGAGTTAGGAAATGGTGAGGCAAAAACATACACAAGAGGCTGAAAGCTGGAACATGAACTATGTCATGGTGTTTCTTCCCTGAGTGTCCAAAAGCTTCAGAAGCAGGAAGGCAGCCATGGTAAGTAAAACATGCTTTCAGATGTATGCTTGGTGTTTGTGTGCCGGGAAGAGTGTGTTTAAAAGGGAGCATGAGTATTTTGTGAGTACGTATTTAAATGAAAGTGAGTAACAGTAATGAATCAGGGAGTGATGACTGAGAATCAGTGTGTGGTCAGGGAAAAATGGTGAGCATGAGTGAACTTAACATATCAGGGATCATTTTTAACATTTATGTCATCTAAGGGTATGGGCATCAGTGGGCTCCAATGACTTATGGGGGCACCCATGACAAAATGCTGACCCTGACACACTGCAAGTACCTATTGACAAATAGGGTGCACCCACTGCACATTTTGAAAAAAATAAATTGGATCAACTCCTGGGGAGCCCCTGACTTTATTGGCTTGACAGACCAATGGCTTTTGAGCAAATGTATGTGAAAAATATGCTTCAAAATGCACTATTTAACCCTCATTTTTCCACCCCACAAACCCTGAATCTCTGGAGAAAATATTGGGCCTGATCACTTACTCATTAGCTGGAATTCTGGACAAGGATTCCTTCCCAACACCTTCAAAGATCACAAACCATGACTAATGTGTTTATGCTTCGGAAAGATCTCTTTGAATAACTTGAAAGGTGTGTACTTAGCTGTTCGCATTCTCCTTATATTTAGTATACCACATTCCTAATACTTACACGTCTCCATTGAGACTACTGTTAAGCTCCAGAAAAGTGACTTCAGAGTTTGTTCAGTTATGTGTACCAGTTTTTCCACCTTGGTGAAATTCATAATAACCTTGAGTTCTTCTGGAAACTTTGCAACTTAATATTTATCAAGTGCTAAAATGCTCATAATGCAGAGGGCCATAATATACTACTCATGAAGCATACATTTGAGTGCTGTCCCATGTGTCATTAAAGTCATCACACTGTGACAAGTAAAGAGTGGAAAAACTAACATAGGAAGCTGCACTGACATGCATTTTATATGTGCATTTATTTGTATTTCAAAGTTTGACATAGGTGCCTTTTTAAATAAATCACATGCTAGAACATTAAAACGGAGGTTAAAATGTAATTTAGATTCTAAACTGACAGTAAATATGGAAACAATACTGAATTTGTTGTGATTAATTATTGAGGATTAATGACTTTAAAAATAAGTGCAAATTAGAAACATGCACGTCTCTGTTATACTCATTGGAATGCAATAACAAAGCCTGGGTGAATGTTTGTTTTTTGTTGACATTTCTTTAGTTACACAAATTCCTCTAGGGAAAGTAATAACACTCCCACACACTGGGTTGTAATTAATATGATGGCCGCAATCAATAAGGGAAAGTGAACACAATGACCCTAATGAAGTCTGTTGCTAGACGAAACAACTTAGCTGGGTTGAATGGTGTTATAAGGAAATCCCATAAAGTCTAGATGTGACAGTCATATATGGCTCCTCTTTGAATCATTGAATTACGAACTGGATAATTTTTGTTTCTATGACACGATCTTCTTGGTTGGATTATCATTACTCATTTGAGAGGGCTTTTTATATAGATTTTATTATTCCTCTTCATTGTATTGGAAAAAAGCCTTTTTTGTTTAAAGTGAAATGTATTATTCATATTAATGAGGCTTTACTGCTGCTACATTTATTAGCGTATATTCGATATGAGTTCTATTACAATATATTAATTAAATGTAATGTCACGATTTTTGTGTTAGTATAATTGTGGCCTCCAGAGCTTGCATTTTGCAGTCATGGAAAAGTGTCGATTTTTTTTCATAATATGAAATCTTCTTTCAGATTTCGTTCCCATTAGAAGCAAAGTGCATTTGCAGTAAATGCATTGTTTAACGGTGGAGAACTGTACCCATTTGTCCGTGGAATTATTACAGTTCAGGAACATGGACTGAGATTGTATACTTTTTTCATACATGCTTGGAATCACATGGAAATGTTCCCATGACAGATTTGGGAATTTGTTGAACCTAGACTCTACTGATAATTTATGATTGGATGATGTCTATTCAATGTAATATGAACTGAAACCTTGAGAAATCAGAGCACTTTTTTTGTGAATTGATATATACTGATGGACCTAATTTTAAATTGACTAATGATTGTAAATTTTGAGCACCGTGTCATTTCTGTGTCACAGATTTTCTTATTGATGCTATGTGTTATTCTTCTTCAATGCCTAGTTTTATTAATGCTAGTTTGCCTGAAATTATTGTGTTGCTTTGGGCAATCCTTGGTAATTACGAATCTTTAGAACTTGGTTTTGCCAACTGTCTACATGACTTTGAGTTTGTGCATTTGATAAAGCTTTTAATTTTAAACATGATTAGAGTTTTCCTTCTGTGGCCACATTGGTCAAGGGGTCTAAATTATTGAAGTGGTGTTGAAATATTGTTGATGGTTCACCACACATCTTTCTGAGTCCAACGTTCCATTGACCTCTTTGCGCAATTGATTTTTTCAAAGGATGAAAAATTTGTCTGCAGGTCTGGTAGCAGACTGGTGGTTTTGTCCCATAAGAGGGGGAACCGTATTTTATTTAGTGTCAGGGAGATAGGATTGACCCCATGCCATTGCCCAGTCCGAGAATTGCTCATCCCGTAATTCATCCCATAGTCCATTCCAGAGATTGATGAAGTTCCAGCATTGTGACTACAAGTGACGTGCTGCATGAGTATAATTAGGGTTTTGTGCTTGTAATGCTTTTGGCTTGAAGATTGCAGTGAAGTGTAATGTTGTGAAGTGTTTTGTGGAGTCAGCATACTCAAAGTGATTGTGGCGCTTTGTGCTAAAAAATGTCTGCGATCTTTGTTGTTGTTGACAGGCCCATTGAGGCCTAAGATCCTGGGATAACACACAAGTATAGAAGACACTTGGTTAATTTATTGTCTGCAGTGAGGTACTTTTCATGAGATGTTCTTGACGGTGCTATTAGTTTTTATTTGAGAGTGTGTAAGTTATTGGTTGCTATTTAGTGAATCCAAAAGGCCTACAGAGGATCTATTTCAACCAGGAGTGAGAGTTGCTGGTCAAATTTCGCTTGTGTTATTGTGGAAGCCACAGTCGGCCAGTGTACAGTGTAGCCCGTACAGCTTTTGAAGTGTTTAAGTTCCTACCTGTAGTGTGCAGACAGGTTGTTGGTTTTTACTTGAATGAGTGATTGTGTGAGAGACAATTTAAAAAAAGTGATTGGAGTTGCTGAGAGAAGTGAATGTGCCATCATTCTGGGTCACGCTGGCATAGGTTGGTTAGTGTGAGATTCGCTGGTATTGGTGGACAGTACCATGTTGCTGTTGATTGAGAACAACTTGCAAAAAGGATTGTGGAATTGAAATCACTTCCTGATTTGATTGAAAATCATTGTGGTTAATTGAATTTGTGCAAAAATGTTGTTTTTTCCAAAGCAAAAGACGTGGGCTAATGGGAGATGTGTTTATTCCAGTTAGAGAGGGTGAAGAAGTCCCACCTGAGGGAATCCCAGCTTATGAGGTGGCGTGATGCATATTGCTTAAACAATGGTGTAAACTAACTGAGAAAGATAGTTCATTAGCTTTTCCTCATTATGGAGCATTTAATTTGAGAGTGTTAGACAATTTGAGGGCAGTAATGTGTGAATTAAAACTGCCTCCAAGACCTGCACAATTTGAAGTCCTTAGTATTTGGGAAAGTATTGCAAAACAGAGATCAACAGCAACATTTGAGAATAGAATGCAGAATGTAATTAAGACATTAGTGAAAGCTAGATGGGATGAAGAACAGAAAATGTGGAGAGCAGAGATATTAGATGGAGTGGTAATGTTTCCGGCTATTATCGTACAAGGTGATGGGAGTCCAAAACCTAAGACTCAAAAGGAACAGAAAGGAAAGGCAAAGCAGATAGCAGAAGGTGAGGGAAAACGACAGTCACATATGGGAATGATTTGGAAGATGAGCTCATAAATCAACTTCTGATGAGTCGTCCCCCAGCATATTATTCAGTTGAAGCAGAAATGAGTAGTGAAGCAGCACATAGTGTAGTCCTGAATGTGCTAAATTCTCCAGTTGCACAGATCACAATTCAGACACTTCACGGCACACCTGCAAATTAAGTGACACAATTGCCCCTGGTTTATCCAGCAGTTCCAATTGTTAATACAGCACAGTCCATTTTAGGTCCAGTTGTAAATCAAGCAGTACCAAGCCCAGTTTATGAATCAGGCAACACCATGTCCTAATGTAAATCAGATAGTGAAGACACCTAATGTGACTATGCCTGTACAGAATCCTAATCAGAATCAGCCTATGCCTATGTATACTCCAGTGCAGACAATGTCAAATGTTAACCCAAAATAAACATGACAGACTTTCAGTACCATTTTAACAGGTCAAAGTACTGGAATGACAATTCCACAGAGTCAGACAAATTAAATGGGACCCGATGCACTAACAGTTCCTGTGAGTGTAGGTCCAGTTGTTCCGTTGTATGCTTCAGGTAACCCTGGAAGTAATGCTCATTCAATTAATGTTTCAGCAGTTCCTGAAACGATAGCTACATCTGCTGGGATATTGCCAAGTGGTATGCAGAGATCAGTTCATTCAAACAATTCAGAGATGGAAAGATCAGCTTCTTTTGGTCCACTCTTTGGTCCACCCTTGACTGTTACGCGAAATGTAGAACCTAACCAGATGATAAATCAGGACAAGTTCTTGATGCAAGATTTCCACAGGGAACCCCACTTCCTTACATGCCCACACCAGATCAGATTACAAGTGTACATTGCAGTACCCCTCAAGATGAGTCCCAGAGAAATGTTATTAGTTTGCAAGGTCTTTGAGCACAATAGTTGATAGATTGGTTAAACAATCTGAGCCAGCATGGTGCAACAGGTTCAACAAATGGTAATGTTAGATCAGAAGAGATGCCAGAGAGAGACAGGACAGTGATTGTGCCCAGGTTGAAATTAGAATTAAATACATTTATTATAGGAATGCCAAATGGGGAGCAATTGGAAACTTACAAATAGCAATTCATGTGTAAATATGTTATCTAATGTGCAGGACAGACTTATGAGAAGTTAGCATAGTTGGCCAAGCAATATGAACTGGATTTAGAAAAAGCAAAACCTTTACAGAGAAGTTACAGATTAGAGTTCAGCACCACAGATGTTCTTAACATGAAATCCCATGGAATGAGAATGCACAGTAAGGAATTAACCACACACGTTCAATCATAGGGAGCATTAGATAAATGGGAAGGCAGATGGGCAAATAAAAGAGATCAGAAGAAAGAAAAGTAGAATTTGTCTCTGGCTGGAGCAAATCAGGCTGAAGACAATATTAAAATGATTCCTATGAGAGAAATTAATTACATACATTCAAACATGGAAAGCATTAGATAAATGGGAAGGTGCTGGGTAAAGAGAACAGATCAGAAGAAATCAGGCTGAAGACAATGTTAAGATGATGCCTGTGGGAGAAACATCAGTTGGAGGTTATGTGCATGTACTTGGAGTAGGAGTGATACACTGTCATTCACAAATGGCTACCTGAGATTGATAGAGAAGCCAGTGGAGTGGTACAAGCAGACACAAAGATTTATGAAACTTTCTAAATGCCTGTGGAAAGATTTGAATACATGGTTTGACACTGTGGTTCTAGCTGAGTTGTGGACTGAATGCAAAAGAAGTGTTAATTGGCCTGTGTGTGATCCTCCAAGAAATCCAATAACAGGTGTGCTGTCTGAAGATGTGATGACAAAGTATTATATGGTAATTGAATTCCAAAAGAACAAAGGGGCATATTTATAGTACCCTAGAGTCACCTTGCTCCACATTAACGTAATTATTTTTGACATAATGTGGCCCAATGAGACCGAAATCCCAGCACCGTATTTACAGAGTGGCGCAATGCACGCATTGCTCCTCTCTGTAACCCTTTGTGCTACACTATGCCTGCACCAGGCATAATGTATGCAAATGGGGCATTCCCCCATCCCCATTAGGTGAGCTGGAAAAATGGCAGAAGGAAATCTATGAGATTTCCTTCCGCCATGTTTTATGGCACTTTTAACACCTGCTCAGCAGCAGGTGTTAAAAGGGGGCTTCCATTCTTTAGAATGAGACCCTATGTACTCTGCAGGAATAGCGCCAATATTTTGGTGCTACTCCTGCAGAGTACATTAATAGCATCATGAGAAATGACACTATTGCCCCTACCCTGAGCCATGGTACACCATATTTTAAATACCGCACACACATGGTGGCGGTAGGGGGTGCTAAGGGTGCAGCACCACTTTCCATAAATCTCCCCCAAGGTGTCCCCAAAATATATTGATTGACAGAAAATGGATAGAACAGCAGAGGAAACAAAAGTGTCTATTCATGTATGTTATCAGAGATTGTTGCTAGATGTCAAACGGCATAGTGGTACAGAGAACATTGAGCTGAAAGATATGAGTCATTTTATGTCTAGGTTTGTGCAAGTATTGAAGCCAGACATTAGTGCAATGATTTAGCAACATTTGATCTGTTGGTAGAACAAGCCCATTGATGAGATACTGTGTTATGCAAGTACTGTAGAGATGAAATTAATTCAAGCAGAAAAAGTTAAGGGAAAAGTTGACGGTGATGCGATTGAAGACTGCACATAAAAGAAGTCAATGCCCACCGCTGATGGTGAATACAAGTGGAATGCAAGGTGTACAACAGCTGGATAGTAATGTGGTTCAGCCTAGAGGTAGAGGACGTGGTGTTCAGGTAGATCAGAGTAAAAATGTAGTTGATGTTCAGTCATTGAAGAAAAGGAATCTGTCATGCTCGCTGAACTTTTGGTCACTGGCAGAGTGAATGGCCTTATAATAACGTGAATATTTTGTTACAGAATGCATGAGTTCCTCAGAATCAAGGTAATAATCAGGTTCAAATTCAGAAAGTCCAAATACCCCGAATTCCTAACATACAGTACAATAGATGCAGATACCACAAGCCCCAATGACCCAGCAGCAGGTGATTGTTCCTCAGCAAAACATGAATCAGATGGCAAATGCAAACCCAAATCAATTGAAGAATGCAAACATGAACCAGATAGCATCTCAATTTCTCTTAATTGATTTGAGTGAGAAAGAATTCTTAGAAACATTTCACAGTGATAGTTGCCGTGATGAGGGTTGCATGTTAGCTGCATCCTTAGAAGTAGATCAACGTGGTATCTATGTAAGTGTCAATGTTATGGAACACGATATGTCATTCTTGATAGACACTGGAGCTACACATTCCACTGTCATAACCACGGAAGTGCCAGAATTGCCGCTTTCAGGAAGGAGAATTCAGGTTGTAGGTGTAGCCAATAAGCAGTGCACAAATCCTATGACAGAACATGTTTCAGTAAAAATAGGTTCATTTGAAGATAAGCATCAATGTGTGCTTTGCAACTCAAGTCTAGTAAATCTTCGGACACGACCTGTTGTGTAAGCTAAACTGTTCCATTAGCCGCACACCCAAAGGAATAAAATTACAAACAAATGAGGGAGACAACGTGCGAGTTGTGATGGTACAGACGCCGACTCATGAAGAAGCCGCCAGGAAGGAAGGGATGAGCAGAGCCCCCGAACACCCAGCAGTGGAACATTTTCCCATGTCAACGCCATAAGAACAACGGAAGCTGTCCTGAGAATTGCTGTTGCAGACATGCTCTGCAAAGGAGCCCACTGAGACACCTCGGACCCAGCCACGTTCCATGAGGAACGTGGCTACAGCAGGTGCATAATAAATTGCTGGTCTGGGCGGAAAGTTTGAGTCCTGGGCATCCTAAATCTTGACCGTTGTTCTGTGTTTTGGCCTGCTCATAATTTTGGTCTATACTCGCTTACTCTTGTCCACATTGTACGGGGTTTGGGCTTCTCTAAGGGTGCATCTATTAGAACCTCATCGACTGATTCTGAAGCACAAGCAGCTTATCCTCCCTTGAAGAAGTGTGACATATGAACACTGGGTGAATTGGTGACGGACACCCCACTTAGATTAAACAGAAACACTTACCTGCCACACTCTTCTATTTTCTCCTGAGGTACTCAGACGGGCTGACACTACACCCAGAAGTGCCACCTAAAGAAGAAAGAGAAAGAGAAGACGTTACATACAAACTTCTGTAATCACTGAACAAAGAAAGATAAATCACCTGTGGTGAATTAACCTGACAACCTGTCAGTTCCTTATTCAAGGATATACATTCCAACAGTCTCATAAAAGGAGTTGAGCCAGTCAAAATAACATTGAAGCCAAATGCAGTGTTTCCGAGGATACCATCTTACCACATGACAATGAAGGTAGTTAGATGAAAAACACCCTTGTTTAAGAGTGTGATTGAGCAAGGTGTTTTTTTGGGAAGCCCTTGTAATTCCCATATTTTAGGATTGCAGAAGTCCAGTGGAAAATACTGCATAGTGCAGTATTTGAGAAAAGTGAACAAAATTGTTGTATTTGTCCTGTATTACCGAATCCAGCAGTGATTCTGTTTCAGATCCAGTGTGAATCAGAGAGGTTTATAGTCATTGATTTGTGGCATGCCTTCTTTTCCATTCCGTTGCATGAGACAAGCCAATTCCTCTTTGCTTTTAAAATCAGCAGTCGTATTTTAATATGGTGTCATACTCCACAGGGATACACGGAATCAACATCAATTTTTTATCAGATTTTGAAGAAGAACTTGGAGTCCCTTAAAATGCCTTATCATTCAGTCTTAGTGCAGTATATTGACGCCCTTTTGGTTGTGTCAAATACTTCAGAAGCATACAGAAGAGATACCATAGATCTCTTGGATCATTTAGGATAGAATGTACCTAAAGGTTCTCCAGCAAACTTGCAGTACTGTAAAATAGATGTCCGATACTTAGGTCACCACATAGAGAAAGATGAAAAGAAGGTGTCCCAAGAAAGAATTTCAGCAATTATGCAGAGACATTTCTCCAGTTACTCAGAGGAAAATCAGAATATTTTTTTAAATGGTTGGGCACTGCTGCTAATGGATTCCAAATGTTTCCCTTTTCTCCAAGTCCTTACAGGGATTGACAAAAAATGATGTGTCTAATCTGGTACCATTTGATGACGAATGCATGTGCCTTCACTGAGCTGAGAGGAAGCTTGTGCCAAGCCCCAGCTCTGGGAATACCTGATTATAACAAATGTTTTTCTTTATTTCACTGTGAGAGGAATGGATGTGGTCCCTTTATTTTGACACAGTTACATTAAAATGCACACAAGCCTGTGGTATATATTTCAGCCACACTTGATCCTGTAGCTGCAGCATTGCCTGGCTGTCTAAGAGCCGTGGCCACAATCACATCAGTATAGAGCAGTGTGAAAGCATTGTTATTTGACCCACTATGAGCAGACTAATTTTGGTTCTTCTAATGTCAGAATAAAGAGATGTAATGTTTTAAATGTGGCTACTCTTTTGCCAAATCTAATGAAAATGCAAGTGACGACGAAGCTGAGGTTGAGCATGAGTGTCTCAATGTGACACCAAGATGTCCCCTTGGATGACTATGCCATTTGCATTGATGGCTCCTGTTTAAGAGATCCTAATGGTGCCCTGAGAGCAGGTTGTGCAGTTTGCAGAGTCTCAGATGTGATAGAAGCTTCTTTGCTTCGAGGAGTCTTGTCTGCCCAAGAGCCGAATTGATTGCTCTTACTAGATCATGCTGCGTTTCTGAGTAGCAAACAGTGAACATTTTCGCTGATAGTCAATATGGGTTTGATGTTGTTCACAACTTTGGACAGTTGTGGTCCCAGGGAGGCTTTATGACTTCTTCTGGATCACCTATCCAAAATGGTGCCAAAGTCTATCAATTATTGAAAGTATTGCAGTCACCTGTGAAAATTGCAATTGTAAAATGTGCAGCTCACCAGAAATCAAGTGATTATATATCCTTGGGCAATACCTATTCTGACAAAGTTGCGAGGTATTGTACTTTGCATTGCACTTTCTTCAATGAGGAATGGAGCTATGGAAATGACGATGAGACAAGCAAACATTTCTTTATGGCAGCCATTGATACTTGGGAAGAAGTGAAAAATCTGCGAGATAAACTGACAGAAGAGGAGAAGCTATTTTAGAGCAGGATGTGTCCAGAGAAATGAAGATGATGTTTGGGCTTTGAGTGAAGGGAAAGCACTGTTGCTGAATAGCTTATTGCTCCCGATAGTAAGTTACTACCATTGACAAGCTCATATTGATAGAGATGCAATAATCAGTACATTCAGACAAACATGACATAACCCCAGATTTAGATTGGTTGCAGAAGCAATGTATCACATATGTGTAATATTTCAGCAGATGAATACAGGGAAACACACAATTGTTACACTAAGTCATATAGGCAGATTAGGAGGACCATTCAACAGAATGCAACTTGGTTCTACTGAAGTGCCAGTGTGCAATGTGCTAAGGTATATTTTGGTGGTGGTATGTGTGTCCTCCCAGTGGGTAGAGTCCTACTCAACTTGAAGGAATGATAGCCTCACAGTTGCAAAACTGTTATTGAGGAAGTTGATACCTCAATTGGGTTTTCTGACTTCTCTGGAATCAAACAGAGGAACTAATTTCAACAGCGAGAGACTTAAATTATTGTGTGTGGCATTAAAAGTTGAGGAAATATTGCATTGCAGTAACAGACCAGAAGCTTCAGGACAGGTGGAGCAGATAAGTGGAATGCTGAAGCCTTGGCTGTTGAAAGTATGTGCATCTACAACAATGAAATGGCCGGATGGATTACCTCTTGTCCTGTTGAGTATACGCAGCACACCTGACAGAAAGACAGGCCTCTCACCACATGATGTCATCATGGGGTATTATGAGATTGCCAGCAGTGCCTGCATATGCTCTTGTGAACATTACAGATAACCTGGTTCTGGTTTATTTCAAAAGACTAGCTGATGTGGTTCGTTCTTTGTCTCGCCAGGCTGGAGAAGAAACTGTACAACCACAATAAGAACTTTGTCACAACCTGATTCCTGCTGCCTGGTTATCAGTGAAAAGGCATGTAAGAAAGACATTCTTGGTGCCTTGCTGGAAAGGACCCTATGAGGTTGTTCTAGTATCAACAACAGCTGTGAAGTGTGCTGGTCTCCCAAACTGGATTCATGTGAGCAACAGGCACAAAGTTCCAAGTCCTTTTGATGAAACAGCACCTGTTCCTGAATAGTTTGTTAGAAAGAGAGAAAGGGTCTGGGTTAGCCAAGCTGTGAGGACTGGACAAGTGGCTAACGTAGGGCATGCACGGTCTGGTGGAAATCTGAGCAGGTATACAGCAGTTGAAGGTACAATAGGGTCAAGACAGAGGCAGGCAACTGCTGCTTGCTCAGATTATGTTGAAACCCCAGTGATGGCAGAAAAAAGAGTTGTACCTGGAGATCAGTAGCCAGAGAAAAGCCATGAGCCAGTGATGAAAGTGCCTCCTACAATAGCTAAAGTAAATGAAGAATCAGATCAAAGTGACAGTAAAACTGAGGACCGTGTGACAAGGAGCTCAAAGAGAAAAGGAGTGCCAAATTGCAGATATTCTGCTCCCAAATGAACTTATTTCACAACTGATGACAGGGAGAAGGGGTTTGTTGCCTTTTGTTTTAACAATTCATCTCCAGCTGAACATTTTAGGACTTCAAATTGCTTTGGAACTAAACTTTGAAGTCTCATTGCTGCTTGATGTACAAAAACATTATTTGCTGGAAGTGGTAGTTAGTGATTAGTAGATGGTTCATTATTGGAGACATTTGAACTTTTAGGATGAGTTTTTGAATGTTAGTAACATAAGAGGGACTCAGTGAATTTCTGCATTTTTGTTTTTTGAAGAGGCTGTTTTTTAATTTGCTTTGCTCAAACAAAGAAAGCCTGATAATTGAAAACTGGTTTTGCAATTTTTATTTTTATTTTCAAGTAGAAGTATATTTTAGTCTGAATCAAGACAAGCCATGAAACCTGATCGAAGTAAGAGGAGCACATGGAAGTATGTGTGTGTAAATTTAGCAATAGTATGTGTGATTTTGATTATTTTGATGATTATTGGATTGGGTTTGCCTGTTAATAATGAGAGTGAAAGAACTTCAGTCACAAGTTCCCCAAATTCAGAAGATTTATTCATAGATCAAAATCCGCTGTATGAAAATCAGGGACAATTACATACTCACAGTTCTAAGGGAGATTCAACATCAAATGTGTGTTATAAATTATTGTATGAATATATTGAAACCATGGAAGTCCAAGATTGCGACGTTTGTACATGAATCCCTTCATCAGTGCAGTAAGGAAACACCTATCCCAGCGTGCCACTAACATATGGAATTTCTTGGAGTCTGTTACTAACACTATTGCAAGAGCAGGAGTATTACCAATACTTCTATTCAAACTATGATCTAGTGTTTTCTTTCATGCCTTTCATGAAGCACCTGAGTAGTATTGCTCGAGAAAAACATTGACTTTGTGGGAGGATTCTTTGAGCCTACCTTGACTTTTGGGACAGCATATGTCCACAAGAATAACTTGACTTCCATACTTAGGCCCATATTTATACTTTTTATTGCGCCGATGCGCAAACTTACAAAACACAATTATATTCTGTAACTTGCCACCACTTTTGTGTCAAACAAGTACGCAAATGTGGCGTAAAAAAGTATAAATATGGGCCTTAGTTCAGTAGGAAAAGAGCTCATTGGACAAGTTGATGACAGGAGGAGGGCTGTGAAAGCCAAAATAGAAAAGGGAGTAGTTTTGAAAAATTGGGAAGAAGATGCAATACATTCAGTGTCTGGGAGTCAAAGATTCTTAGCTTTAGATTAGCAACATGTAGGAAAATTATGTGTACATAGACCAAAGTCAAAGACAGACACACATTTTGTAGGCACTATTGAATGTATACATGTTTTTGTTTTCAAAAGCACATGGACCTGTATGTTAAATGGACATGATCCTGCCATTCCAGTTGTTTATTTTATGTGCAAGAAAAAGGCTTATTACAACCTGTCAAAAGGCAGGTATGGAATTTGTTACCTGGGAGTAGTTTTCCTGAAAATGTATTATGTGGACACCATCAATGATCCCTACTGAGATGAGAAATCAAATTCCAGAGATGAAAGAGTAGCAAGTGCCTCAGAGATAGTGGGAGATGTTTTTGGTGCCATAATTCGATCAGTGGGTGTAATTGTGAATGTTCTCAAGATTAGGAATTTGTCAACAATAATAGACAAGCTATCTACTGACACTGCAGGAGCCATGTTATTAATGGACACGGAAAAGGTTGCTGTGAGGTCAATGGTTTTACAGATTCATCTTGCATTAGACATTTTACTCACAAAGGAGTCTGGAGTCTGTAAAAAGTTACATGTGCAACATTGTTGCATTTGCATACCTGACAATAGTAAGGAGATAAGAAAGTACATTGCAAACATGACTGATTTGAAAACAGGCCTGAAAAGACTGTCAGCCACTGTTGCATGGGAAGCTACTGGAAGTGTTTTACAGCTATTGGAAAATGTTTTGGGAACATGGGAAAAGGGATACTTGGAACCATCTTAAGACCCTTGTTGATTGTGGTGTTGTGGTTCATAGTTACACTTGGATTTTACAAGTTATACAAGATACTGAAAAAGAAAAGAGCTAATACTAGGCAGATGAAAAAAGAGATAGAAATGTAGGCTAGGACAAGCATTTATTATTGTAATGGAGAATGGAGGATTACAGCAGACCTTATCAGAATAAGTCATCGAAATTATGAATTGTCCCATTGAAATGAGAATTTGGCCTATTATGAGGGCGTATTTTGCCACCAAAGGAGGACTTACCAATGCTGAATTTATTAGCTGATATTTTATATGTGTTCTTTTAAATGAATTAATTAAATGTAATGTCATGATTTTTGTGTTAGCATAATTGTGGCCTACAAAGTGTTCATCTTGTAGTCATGTAAAAACAGTAAATTATTTTTCATAACGTGAAGTCATCTTCCAGGTTTTGTTCCCATGGAAGCAAAGTCATTGTTTAACTGTGTCAAACCGTATCCATTTGTCCTTGGAATCATTACAGTGCAGGAACATGTACTGAGATCATATACATTTGTCACAAACCTGCTTGGAATCACATAGAAATGAAATCATCCCACGACAGACTTGGGGAAATTGTCGAACTGTTGCAACCTGGAGTCTGGTGATAATTTGTGACTGGATGATGCCTATTCAACGTAATATAAACTGACACCTTTGACAAATAATAAAACCTTTTGTGAATTGATTTACCAATGGACACTTGAACTTTGCTCAGTCTGAGTCCGAGTCTGAGGCTTGGTCAATCCCAGACACTTTCCTAATGTTTGCAAATTCCTTGATGACCAGATTCTTTGCTGATGAAGATTCCCTGATTGTTGTACTCTTGGAGAGGTATCTTCCTCTCTGTCATGTGCCTTAAAATGCCCTTTTAGGTTAGAAACTCAATTTTCTTTTCAGTTAGTGACCTGTAGCCCGAGTAATTCTTTTCACAAAATTATCTTTGTATTTTTTTTATTTTGCCCAAGTGTTTCTCACCACACATGTATTTTCCCTGATTTGGTTAGCTGCAGAGTTTACCTGTGCCCAGCCAAAGACTATTGACTCTGCTAAATTTGAATTGGCTAATGATTGTAAATTCTGAGCAATGTGTAATTTCGGTGCCACAGATATCTTATTGATGCTATGCATTATTCTTCTTGCATGCCTAGTTTTATTAATGTTAGTGCATCTGAATTTATTTAGTTGCCTTGCGCAACCCTTGGTGATTATGTATCTTTGTGACTTGGTTTTGTGCACTGTCACCATGACCTTGAGTTTGTGCTTGTAATAAGGTTTTTAATTTAAATTCCTGGTTAGAGTTTTCCTTCCGTGCCCACATTGGCCACGGTGTCTAAGTTGTTGGACTGGTGTTGAAATATTGTTGATAGTTCACCGCACATCTTTCTGGGTCCAAAGGTCCGTCAACCTTGTTGCGCATTTGATTCCTGCGAAGGATGAAAAATGTGTCTGCGCTCCACAATGGGGATTATTTTGGTCCTAAAGACTCTTAATTGGTTGTCATTCAAAGGCAGAGAATTTTTTGAGATTTTTATATTGGGCCATCAAGTCAGTTCGAGTGCATCCAGATCACCTTCTGAATTATTATCAGTTCACATATCCGAATTCTGCAAGTGGTTTGAGTTTCTTATATTGAGCCTCAAGCCAGTTTGAGTGTATCTAGATAACCGGAATTATTGTCGCTTTACATATCTGAATTTTGAAAATGGCCTGTTGCTCCACTTTTGACATATTCACTCATTTATACAACCCCTGCCATCACCTTGTGTGCAAGTGTTTGGCATTAGCCATTAGGTCAACTGTTAATTTCAAAATAACAGTTCATCTTCAGGTCGGTAAACCCAGGGCTGTTCACCAAAACCTTGAGCTAAATTTCCTCTCTAACTACTATCCCCATCCTTTTATAGTTATGCTTATTGTTAATAAGTGAAACACTGAACATAAGCAGTCGCTTAGAAATATAACTCTGTAAGCATATTGTGAGAAAGTAGCCTCTTTCTAGCCTTGTTACCCCCACTTTTGGCCTGTTTGTGAGTGTATGTCAGGGTGTTTGTCACTGTTTTCACTGTCTCACTGGGATCCTGATAACCAGGCCTCAGTGCTCATAGTGAAAACACTATGGGCCTGATTCTAACTTTGGAGGACGGTGTTAAACCGTCCCAAAAGTGGCGGATATACCACCTACCGTATTACGAGTTCCATAGGATATAATGGACTCGTAATACGGTAGGTGGTATATCCGCCACTTTTGGGACGGTTTAACACCGTCCTCCAAAGTTAGAATCAGGCCCTATGTTTTCAGTATGTTTGTTATGTGTCACTGGGATCCTGCTGGTCAGGACCCCAGTGCTCATAGGGTTGTGGCCTATATGTATGTGTCACTGGGACCCTGTCACACAGGGCCCCAGTGCTCATAGGTGTGCATGTATATGTTCCCTGTGTGGTGCCTAACTGTCTCACTGAGGCTCTGCTAACCAGAACCTCAGTGGTTATGCTCTCTCATTACTTTCAAATTGTCACTAACAGGCTAGTGACCAATTTTACCAATTTACATTGGCTTACTGGAACACCCTTATAATTCCCTAGTATATGGTACTGAGGTACCCATGGTATTGGGGTTCCAGGAGATCCCTATGGGCTGCATCATTTCTTTTGCCACCCATAGGGAGCTCTGACAATTCTTACACAGGCCTGCCACTGCAGCCTGAGTGAAATAACGTCCACGTTATTTCACAGCCATTTTACACTCCACTTAAGTAACTTATAAGTCACCTATATGTCTAACCTTTACCTGGTAAAGGTTAGGTGCAAAGTTACTTAGTGTGTGGGCACCCTGGCACTAGCCAAGGTGCCCCCACATTGTTCAGAGCCAATTCACTGAACTTTGTGAGTGCGGGGACACCATTATACCCGTGCACTAAATATAGGTCACTACCTATATGTAGCTTCACCATGGTAACTCCGAATATGGCCATGTAACATGTCTATGATCATGGAATTGCCCCCTCTATGCCATCCTGGCATAGTTGGCACAATCCCATGATCCCAGTGGTCTGTAGCACAGACCCTGGTACTGCCAAACTGCCCTTCCTGGGGTTTCACTGCAGCTGCTGCTGCTGCCAACCCCTCAGACAGGCATCTGCCCTCCTGGGGTCCAGCCAGGCCTGGCCCAGGATGGCAGAACAAAGAACTTCCTCTGAGAGAGGGTGTGACACCCTCTCCCTTTGGAAAATGGTGTGAAGGCAGGGGAGGAGTAGCCTCCCCCAGCCTCTGGAAATGCTTTCTTGGGCACAGATGTGCCCAATTCTGCATAAGCCAGTCTACACCGGTTCAGGGACCCCTTAGCCCCTGCTCTGGCACGAAACTGGACAAAGGAAAGGGGAGTGACCACTCCCCTGACCTGCACCTCCCCTGGGAGGTGTCCAGAGCTCCTCCTGTGTGCTCCAGACCTCTGCCATCTTGGAAACAGAGGTGCTGCTGGCACACTGGACTGCTCTGAGTGGCCAGTGCCACCAGGTGACGTCAGAGACTCCTGCTGATAGGCTCCTTCAGGTGTTAGTAGCCTATCCTCTCTCCTAGGTAGCCAAACCCTCTTTTCTGGCTATTTAGGGTCTCTGTCTCTGGGGAAACTTCAGATAACGAATGCACGAGCTCAGCCGAGTTCCTCTGCATCTCTCTCTTCACCTTCTGATAAGGAATCGACTGCTGACCGCGCTGGAAGCCTGCAAACCTGCAACATAGTAGCAAAGACGACTACTGCAACTCTGTAACGCTGATCCTGCCGCCTTCTCGACTGTTTTCCTGCTTGTGCATGCTGTGGGGGTAGTCTGCCTCCTCTCTGCACCAGAAGCTCCGAAGAAATCTCCCGTGGGTCGACGGAATCTTCCCCCTGCAACCGCAGGCACCAAAAAGCTGCATTACCGGTCCCTTGGGTCTCCTCTCAGCACAACGAGCGAGGTCCCTCGAATCCAGCGACTCTGTCCAAGTGACCCCCACAGTCCAGTGACTCTTCAGCCCAAGTTTGGTGGAGGTAAGTCCTTGCCTCACCTCGCTGGGCTGCATTGCTGGGAACCGCGACTTTGCAGCTACTCCGGCCCCTGTGCACTTCCGGCGGAAATCCTTTGTGCACATCCAAGCCTGGGTCCACGGCACTCTAACCTGCATTGCACGACTTTCTAAGTTGGTCTCCGGCGACGTGGGACTCCTTTGTGCAACTTTGGCGAGCACCGTTTCACGCATCCTCGTAGTGCCTGTTTCTGGCACTTCTCCGGGTGCTACCTGCTTCAGAGAGGGCTCCTTGTCTTGCTCGACGTCCCCTCTCTCTGCTGGTCCAATTTGCGACCTTCTGGTCCCTCCTGGGCCTCAGCAGCGTCCAAAAACGCTAACCACACGATTTGCAGCTAGCAAGGCTTGTTGGCGTTCTTTCGGCGGGAAAACACTTCTGCACGACTCTCCACGGCAAGAGGGATCCGTCCACCAAAGGGGAAGTCTCTAGCCCTTTTCATTCCTGCAGAAACCTCAGCTTCTTCTGTCCAGTAGAAGCTTCTTTGCACCCGCAGCTGGCATTTCCTGGGCATCTGCCCATCTCCGACTTGCTTGTGACTTTTGGACTTGGTCCCCTTGTTCCACAGGTACCCTAGATTGGAAATCCACAGTTGTTGCATTGCTGGTTTGTGTCTTTCCTGCATTATTCCTCTAACACGACTTCTTTGTCCTTAGGGGAACTTTAGTGCACTTTGCACTCACTTTTCAGGGTCTTGGGGAGGGTTATTTTTCTAACTCTCACTATTTTCTAATAGTCCCAGCGACCCTCTACAAGGTCACATAGGTTTGGGGTCCATTCGTGGTTCGCATTCCACTTTTGGAGTATATGGTTTGTGTTGCCCCTATCCCTATGTTTCCCCATTGCATCCTATTGTAACTATACATTGTTTGCACTGTTTTCTAAGACTATACTGCATATTTTTGCTATTGTGTATATATATCTTGTGTATATTTCCTATCCTCTCACTGAGGATACACTCTAAGATACTTTGGCATATTGTCATAAAAATAAAGTACCTTTATTTTTAGTATAACTGTGTATTGTGTTTTCTTATGATATTGTGCATATGACACTAAGTGGTACTGTAGTAGCTTCACACGTCTCCTAGTTCAGAATAAGCTGCTCTGCTAAGCTACCATTATCTATCAGCCTAAGCTGCTAGACACCCTATACACTAATAAGGGATAACTGGGCCTGGTGCAAGGTGCAAGTACCCCTTGGTACTCACTACAAGCCAGTCCAGCCTCCTACACATATGTCCTCAAATTCATGTCTATCATCAGCAATTATCTGAACCAGCCTGGCTTTCTTGTTGTTCTCTTCTTGTTTTTCTGATATACTGGTCTACTGGAATGTTCTGTAACTGTGATAAACCAAACCCATACTTTCACAGTTTCACAGTAAGTGTAAAATACTTCAGCTTACTGCTTACTGCTTTGCTGCTACATATGACATAAAGTAGCACTTGGCATACACTCTAAGGATATTGCTAAGACCTTTTGTGACCATGTAGATGAATTAGACCAAAGGCTTAGTACCTTTATAAGGTAATTGAACTCCAAGGTGGTTACAATGTATAGCAGGGGTACTTTATTTCTTGTAATATGTAGTCACATTATCAACTTTCCCACAAACCATATAAATCCTTGGGGTGTTGGTCTTTCATATGAAAGAGTTAGGATGCCTGCAAACATAGAGAAATAATGTCAAGGGAAGAAGTAAGCACACCAAAACTCATCTAGATATTTGTTGCAAAAAGATATTGTAATCAGTTTAATACAAGTCAAATCTTATAAACATGAGGTAGATCACTGTTCATTTAAAAAAACAAAGCAGAAGAAGAAAAAGCCAGGTTTTGTTTGAGTTGTTTAAAATGAAATTTTAAATATGCTCTGTGGCCTACTTTTCACCTTGGCTTCTGTCTCAGGCAATAGGCACTGTGACGTCAGGATTCAACCCTAATACTTCATTACAATTGAACATTTATTACAGATAACTAGAGACTCCACTTGTTACCTGTAATAAGGACCTTAAACACAGGTGTTTATGCATGGATTGCAGGCTCCTGAGTATTATACAAAATATTTCTTTTATATAAATTGCATAAACAGCTTTCAGGCTAGTGGTGTTATGTTGGCCCTCAGTGCTGTACAGAATCAGAATTCTAGGTAAATTTCAGGTCTGAAGTACTGACAATATATATACCATATGTGCAATACACCAACAATTTTGCACTGAATGGTCCTTTCAGTCAAGTTCAAATCAAATCATTGCTTAGAAAGCACCAAAGACCCAATGGCATCAGGGCGCTGGGGAACACCTTGGAGGTAAAGATATTATTCAAAGAGATGAGTCTTTAAAGCTTTCCTGAATGGGAGAAGCCTTTGCATAGGTCTATGTTAATCTGGCAGAACATTCCACAGGACCTACAATGAACACATGAATGATAAATAATCTTCTAAAGCTCAATAACACAAAGACAGAGATTGTGACCTGCGGACAATGGCAGAAGTACTAGCCTACAGCCATGTGGCCTAAGGAAATTGAAACCCCTCCAATAACATAAACAGAAGTTAGAAACCAAGTAGTAACCATGGATCCACACCTACCTTTGATAATGCATGCTAACAACATCACAAAGAGTGCCTTCTGTACAATTAAACACTACTTTGCATCTTACCATACCTTGCATACCAACAGAAAGGGCAAGCCATCCTCACACTTGTAATCTCTAACCTTGACTATACAAACAGCCTCTACCATGGCATACCCGCGCTCATCATACACAAAAAACAACTCTTCCAAAATGCTGCTACAATGCTTCTTCTCCACCTTTGCCCAAGAGAATGCATGACTCCAACCTTGCAGTCCCTCCTCTTGTTACCTATAGCTAGAAGGGTAATATTCAAAGCATTCTGCATTGTTCACAAAGCTCCCAAAGAAAAGGACCACATACCTACGATTTTTTGTTTTATGTGACATTCAGGGCTAAACTATCATCATTTAGTCATAACACATCCAGACTTTCATCCACATAGCAAAGAAAATCCACCCCGGATTAGCTAATAATTAATGTGATGGTTGTTCTTGACATTACAGAGAAGGGATGATAAACAGAAGCCATGAAGACCCCACAAGTACCTCTCTAGCTTTATGGTCATACAGAAACAAATCTAGCCATCTTTGCGCCCACTTCATAGCACCTACTACCCCAACAAGTTTCTCCGGCAGCTTGGGGTGGTCAAGGGAGTCAAAAGCCGCAAAGGTCTTCTGCAACAGTAAGAGGCTAGGAATCCCATAATCTACAATGTTGAGAACAGTTGACTGAACATTAATCGAAGTGAGTTCCGTGCCCCAATGTTGGTTGGAAGTCTGATTGTTTAACCCATAAACCAAACTTTTCAGTATGCTCTTGGTGTTGGAGGAGTTATACATTCATAAAGGCCATTCTATGCATCACCTTGGGTGGAATCCCCAAAATTACCAAAATGTTCAATATACACTTTACCTTTCAGGGTAGCCAATTTTTCACAACTTTTAAAAGCCAATGGACTTTAGTGATGGGGAAATAGTTAGAAGGCACCCTTTCTTCTTCTCCATCTTTTTTTCAGGGGACCTGATCTAGTGTTCCTTTAGGGTGGCAGGAAAGAAGCCTTTGTCAAATGAATGGTTCACTCTATTCTGTTTATATTTGCTAGCTCCAAATGACACTGTTTAACAACACTTGAAGAATATTGATCACCCAGACATAAAGGACCTCATTTACAAGGCGCTAGCGGCACACTGTGCCACCGGAACATCACTTCTTTTGTGATGCACCCATGGCACAGTTTGCTGGCCCATATTTACAAGGCCACGCAAAGCCACCTTCCGTGGCTTTTCATGCCCTTGTAAACAATGCCCCTTTCATGCATAATTCTGTGTGAAAGGGCCATTCCATGGATGCTTCTGTGTGTGTTCTCATGCAACACCCATGGAACCTGATGGAATCTGATGCATTCCCAGATTTACAAGGCTTGGAATGTGTCAGGTTCCTATCCCACCTTAGGGGTGGCGTTAAAGTGGTGTGTAAGGAAATGCCTCCTTGGCATGGTTGCCCCCTGACTTTTTGCCTTTGCTGATGCTATGTTTACAATTGAAAGTGTGCTGAGGCCTGCTAACCAGGCCCCAGCACCAGTGTTCTTTCCCTAACCTGTACTTTTGTATCCACAATTGGCAGACCCTGGCATCCAGATAAGTCCCTTGTAACTGGTACTTCTAGTACCAAGGGCCCTGATGCCAAGGAAGGTCTCTAAGGGCTGCAGCATGTCTTATGCCACCCTGGAGACCTCTCACTCAGCACAGACACACTGCTTGCCAGCTTGTGTGTGCTAGTGAGAACAAAACGAGTAAGTCGACATGGCACTCCCCTCAGGGTGCCATGCCAGCCTCTCACTGCCTATGCAGTATAGGTAAGCCACCCCTCTAGCAGGCCTTACAGCCCTAAGGCAGGGTGCACTATACCATAGGTGAGGGTACCAGTGCATGAGCATGGTACCCCTACAGTGTCTAAACAAAACCTTAGACATTGTAAGTGCAGGGTAGCCATAAGAGTATATGGTCTGGGAGTCTGTCAAACACGAACTCCACAGCACCATAATGGCTACACTGAAAACTGGGAAGTTTGGTATCAAACTTCTCAGCACAATAAATGCACACTGATGCCAGTGTACATTTTATTGTAAAATACACCACAGAGGGCACCTTAGAGGTGCCCCCTGAAACTTAACCGACTGTCTGTGTAGGCTGACTAGTTCCAGCAGCCTGCCACACCAGAGACATGTTGCTGGCCCCATGGGGAGAGTGCCCTTGTCACTCTGAGGCCAGTAACAAAGCCTGCACTGGGTGGAGATGCTAACACCTCCCCCAGGCAGGAGCTGTAACACCTGGCGGTGAGCCTCAAAGGCTCACCCCTTTGTCACAGCCCAGCAGGGCACTCCAGCTTAGTGGAGTTGCCCGCCCCCTCCGGCCACGGCCCCCACTTTTGGCGGCAAAGCTGGAGGGAACAAAGAAAGCAACAAGGAGGAGTCACTGGCCAGTCAGGACAGCCCCTAAGGTGTCCTGAGCTGAGGTGACTCTAACTTTTAGAAATCCTCCATCTTGCAGATGGAGGATTCCCCCAATAGGGTTAGGATTGTGACCCCCTCCCCTTGGGAGGAGGCACAAAGAGGGTGTACCCACCCTCAGGGCTAGTAGCCATTGGCTACTAACCCCCCAGACCTAAACACGCCCTTAAATTTAGTATTTAAGGGCTACCCTGAACCCTAGAAAATTAGATTCCTGCAACTACAAGAAGAAGGACTGCCTAGCTGAAAAACCCCTGCAGAGGAAGACCAGAAGACGACAACTGCCTTGGCTCCAGAAACTCACCGGCCTGTCTCCTGCCTTCCAAAGATCCTGCTCCAGCGACGCCTTCCAAAGGGACCAACGACCTCGACATCCTCTGAGGACTGCCCCTGCTTCGAAAAGACAAGAAACTCCCGAGGACAGCGGACCTGCTCCCAGAAAAGCTGCAACTTTGTTTCCAGCAGCTTTAAAGAACCCTGCAAGCTCCCCGCAAGAAGCGTGAGACTTGCAACACTGCACCCGGCGACCCCGACTCGGCTGGTGGCGATCCAACACCTCAGGAGGGACCCCAGGACTACTCTAAGACTGTGAGTACAAAAACCTGTCCCCCCTGAGCCCCCACAGCGCCGCCTGCAGAGGGAATCCCGAGGCTTCCCCTGACCGCGACTCTTTGAATCCTAAGTCCCGACACCTGGGAGAGACCCTGCACCCGCAGCCCCCAGGACCTGAAGGACCGGACTTTCACTGGAGGAGTGACCCCCAGGAGTCCCTCTCCCTTGACCAAGTGGAGGTTTCCCCGAGGAACCCCCCCCTTGCCTGCCTGCAGCGCTGAAGAGATCCCTAGATCTCCCATTGACTTCCATTACAAACCCGACGCTTGTTTCTACACTGCACCCGGCCGCCCCCGCGCTGCTGAGGGTGAAATTTCTGTGTGGGCTTGTGTCCCCCCCGGTGCCCTACAAAACCCCCCTGGTCTGCCCTCCGAAGACGCAGGTACTTACCTGCAAGCAGACCGGAACCGGGGCACCCCCTTCTCTCCATTCTAGCCTATGTGTTTTGGGCACCACTTTGAACTCTGCACCTGACCGGCCCTGAGCTGCTGGTGTGGTGACTTTGGGGTTGCTCTGAACCCCCAACGGTGGGCTACCTTGGACCAAGAACTAAGCCCTGTAAGTGTCTTACTTACCTGGTTAACCTAACAAATACTTACCTCCCCTAGGAACTGTGAAAATTGCACTGTGTCCACTTTTAAAACAGCTATTTGTGAATAACTTGAAAAGTATACATGCAATTTTGATGATTTGAAGTTCCTAAAGTACTTACCTGCAATACCTTTCGAATGAGATATTACATGTAGAATTTGAACCTGTGGTTCTTAAAATAAACTAAGAAAAGATATTTTTCTATATAAAAACCTATTGGCTGGATTTGTCTCTGAGTGTGTGTACCTCATTTATTGTCTATGTGTATGTACAACAAATGCTTAACACTACTCCTTGGATAAGCCTACTTCTCGACCACACTACCACAAAATAGAGCATTAGTATTATCTATTTTTACCACTATTTTACCTCTAAGGGGAACCCTTGGACTCTGTGCATGCTATTCCTTACTTTGAAATAGCACATACAGAGCCAACTTCCTACATTGGTGGATCAGCGGTGGGGTACAAGACTTTGCATTTGCTGGACTACTCAGCCAATACCTGATCACACGACAAATTCCAAAATTGTCATTAGAAATTCATTTTTGCAATTTGAAATTTTTCTAAATTCTTAAAAGTCCTGCTAGGGCCTTGTGTGTTAAGTCCCTGTTTAGCATTGTCTTTTAGAGTTTAAAAGTTTGTTAAAAGTTTGAAATTAGATTCTAGAAACAGTTTTAGATTCTTTAAAAAGTCTTCCAACTTTTAGCAAATAATGTCTGATACAGAGATGAATGTGGTGGAACTCGACACCACACCTTACCTCCATCTTAAGATGAGGGAGCTAAGGTCTCTCTGTAATATCAAAAAAATAACCATTGGCTCCAGACCTACCAAAATTCAGCTCCAGGAGCTGTTGGCAGAGTTTGAAAAAGCCAACCCCTCTGATGATGACATCACAGAGGAAGAAATTAGTGACTTGGAGGCCAATGTCCCTCCTCCAGTCCTAAATAGGGAGAACAGGACCCCTCAAGTCCTGTCTCCAACTGTGTTAGTCAGAAATGGTGAGTCCCTCACAGGAGGGTCCCACATTTCTGAAATCACTGAGGATGCTCTCAGTGAAGATGACCTCCTGTTAGCCAGGATGGCCAAAAGATTGGCTTTAGAGAGACAGCTCCTAGCCATAGAAAGGGAAAGACAAGAGATGGGCCTAGGACCCATCAATGGTGGCAGCAATATAAATAGGGTCAGAGAGTCTCCTGACATGTTAAAAATCCCCAAAGGGATTGTGACAAAATTTGAAGATGGTGATGACATCACCAAGTGGTTCACAGCTTTTGAGAGGGCTTGTGTAACCAGAAAAGTGAACAGATCTCACTGGGGTGCTCTCCTTTGGGAAATGTTCACTGGAAAGTGTAGGGATAGACTCCTCACACTCTCTGGAAAAGATGCAGAATCTTATGACCTCATGAAGGGTACCCTGATTGAGGGCTTTGGATTCTCCACTGAGGAGTACAGGATTAGGTTCAGGGGGGCTCAAAAATCCTCGAGCCAGACCTGGGTTGACTTTGTTGACTACTCAGTGAAAACACTAGATGGTTGGATTCAAGGCAGTGGTGTAAGTAATTATGATGGGCTGTACAATTTATTTGTGAAAGAACACCTGTTAAGTAATTGTTTCAATGATAAACTGCATCAGCATCTGGTAGACCTAGGACCAATTTCTCCCCAAGAATTGGGAAAGAAGGCGGACCATTGGGTCAAGACAAGGGTGTCCAAGACTTCAACAGGGGGTGACCAAAAGAAAGGGGTCACAAAGACTCCCCAGGGGAAGGGTGATGAGACAACCAAAACTAAAAATAGTAAAGAGTCTTCTACAGGCCCCCAAAAACCTGCTCAGGAGGGTGGGCCCAGAGCCTCTTCACAAAACAATGGGTACAAGGGTAAAAACTTTGATCCCAAAAAGGCCTGGTGTCATAGCTGTAAACAGCATGGACACCAAACTGGAGACAAGGCCTGTCCCAAGAAAGGTTCCACTCCAAACTCCCATCCAGGTAACACTGGTATGGCTAGTCTCCAAGTGGGATCAACAGTGTGCCCAGAGCAAATCAGGGTCCACACTGAAGCTACTCTAGTTTCTGAGGGTGGGGTGGATTTCGCCACACTAGCTGTCTGGCCGCCTAACATGCAAAAATACAGACAGCAACTCTTAATTAATGGGACTAGAATAGAGGGCCTGAGGGATACAGGTGCCAGTGTCACCATGGTGACAGAGAAACTGGTTTCCCCTGGCCAATACCTGACTGGAAAAACTTACACAGTCACCAATGCTGACAATCAGAGAAAAGTACATCCCATGGCAATGGTTACTTTAGAATGGGGAGGGGTCAATGGCCTGAAACAGGTGGTGGTCTCCTCAAATATCCCAGTGGACTGTCTGCTTGGAAATGACCTGGAGTCCTCAGCATGGGCTGAGGTAGAACTAAAAACCCATGCAGCAATGCTGGGTATCCCTGAACTGGTGTGTGTGAAAACAAGAGCACAGTGCAAGGCACAGGGTGAACAAGTAGAGCTGGAGTCTGGAAGAATGGCCCAGCCTACCAAGAGAACAGGAAAGTCAGCTGGGAAACCAACTGCAACACAGCAAAAGAAAGGGAACCTCTCTTCTCAGGAAGAAGTCCTGCCCTCTGAGGGAACTGAGCCTTTGGAGCTTGAACCTTATCAGGTTGAGCTCTTAGGCCCAGGGGGACCCTCAAGGGAGGAGCTGTGTAAGGGACAAGAAACCTGTCCCTCTCTTGAAGGCCTTAGGCAGCAAGCTGCTGAAGAGTCCAAAGGCAAGAAAAATGGAACGCATAGGGTCTATTGGGAAGATGGACTCCTGTACACTGAGGCCAGAGACCCCAAACCTGGTGCCACTAGGAGAGTGGTAGTGCCTCAGCTGTTCAGGAAGTTCATCCTAACATTGGCCCATGACATTCCCCTTGCTGGACATTTGGGACAAACCAAGACGTGGGAGAGGTTAGTCAACCACTTCTACTGGCCCAATATGTCCAACATGGTTAAGGAGTTTTGCCTCTCCTGCCCCACCTGTCAAGCCAGTGGTAAGACAGGTGGGCATCCAAAGGCCCCCCTCATTCCACTTCCAGTGGTGGGGGTTCCCTTTGAAAGAGTGGGTGTGGACATAGTTGGTCCACTGGAACCTCCCACAGCCTCAGGAAATATGTATATCCTGGTAGTAGTGGATCATGCTACCAGGTATCCTGAAGCTATTCCCCTTAGGTCGACTACTGCCCCTGCAGTAGCCAAGGCCCTCATTGGTATCTTTACCAGAGTGGGTTTCCCTAAGGAGGTGGTGTCTGACAGAGGTACCAACTTCATGTCAGCATACCTAAAGCACATGTGGAATGAGTGTGGAGTGACTTATAAATTCACTACACCATACCATCCACAAACTAATGGCTTGGTTGAGAGATTCAACAAGACATTAAAAGGCATGATCATGGGGCTCCCAGAAAAGCTCAAAAGGAGATGGGATGTCCTCTTGCCATGTCTGCTTTTCGCTTACAGAGAGGTGCCACAGAAGGGAGTAGGATTCTCACCCTTTGAACTTCTGTTTGGTCATCCTGTAAGGGGACCACTTGCCCTTGTTAAAGAAGGCTGGGAGAGACCTCTCCATGAGCCTAAACAGGACATAGTGGACTATGTACTTGGCCTTCGCTCTAGAATGGCAGAGTACATGGAAAAGGCAACCAAAAACCTTGAGGCCAGCCAACAGCTCCAGAAGTTTTGGTATGACCAAAAGGCTGCACTGGTTGAGTTCCAACCAGGGCAGAAAGTCTGGGTTCTGGAGCCTGTGGCTCCCAGGGCACTCCAGGACAAATGGAGTGGCCCTTACCCAGTACTAGAAAGGAAGAGTCAGGTCACCTACCTGGTGGACCTGGGCACAAGCAGGAGCCCCAAGAGGGTGATCCATGTAAACCGCCTTAAGCTCTTCCACGACAGGGCTGATGTCAATCTGTTGATGGTAACAGATGAGGATCAGGAGGCAGAGAGTGAACCTCTCCCTGATCTTCTGTCATCAGACCCAAAAGATGGCACAGTAGATGGAGTGATCTACTCAGACACCCTCTCTGGCCAACAGCAAGCTGATTGTAGGAGAGTCCTACAACAGTTTCCTGAACTCTTCTCCTTAACCCCTGGTCAGACACACCTGTGTACCCATGATGTGGACACAGGAGACAGGATGCCTGTCAAGAACAAAATCTTTAGACAATCTGACCATGTTAAGGAAAGCATCAAGGTGGAAGTCCACAAGATGCTGGAATTGGGAGTAATTGAGCGCTCTGACAGCCCCTGGGCTAGCCCAGTGGTCTTAGTCCCCAAACCTCACACCAAAGATGGAAAGAAAGAGATGAGGTTTTGTGTGGACTACAGAGGGCTCAATTCTGTCACCAAGACAGATGCTCATCCAATTCCAAGAGCTGATGAGCTCATAGACAAATTAGGTGCTGCCAAATTCTTAAGTACCTTTGACTTGACAGCAGGGTACTGGCAAATAAAAATGGCACCTGGAGCAAAAGAGAAAACAGCATTCTCCACACCTGATGGGCATTATCAGTTTACTGTTATGCCCTTTGGTTTAAAGAATGCCCCTGCCACCTTCCAAAGGTTGGTGAATCAAGTCCTTGCTGGCTTGGAGTCCTTTAGCACAGCTTATCTTGATGATATTGCTGTCTTTAGCTCCACCTGGCAGGATCACCTGGTCCACCTGAAGAAGGTTTTGAAGGCTCTGCAATCTGCAGGCCTCTCTATCAAGGCATCCAAATGCCAGATAGGGCAGGGAACTGTGGTTTACTTGGGACACCTTGTAGGTGGAGGCCAAGTTCAGCCACTCCAACCCAAGATCCAGACTATTCTGGACTGGGTAGCTCCAAAAACCCAGACTCAAGTCAGGGCATTCCTTGGCTTGACTGGGTATTACAGGAGGTTTGTGAAGGGATATGGATCCATTGTGACAGCCCTCACTGAACTCACCTCCAAGAAAATGCCCAAGAAAGTGAACTGGACTGTAGAATGCCAACAGGCCTTTGACACCCTGAAACAAGCAATGTGCTCAGCACCAGTTCTAAAAGCTCCAGATTATTCTAAGCAGTTCATTGTGCAGACTGATGCCTCTGAACATGGGATAGGGGCAGTTTTGTCCCAAACAAATGATGATGGCCTTGACCAGCCTGTTGCTTTCATTAGCAGGAGGTTACTCCCCAGGGAGCAGCGTTGGAGTGCCATTGAGAGGGAGGCCTTTGCTGTGGTTTGGTCCCTGAAGAAGCTGAGACCATACCTCTTTGGGACTCACTTCCTAGTTCAAACTGACCACAGACCTCTCAAATGGCTGATGCAAATGAAAGGTGAAAATCCTAAACTGTTGAGGTGGTCCATCTCCCTACAGGGAATGGACTTTATAGTGGAACACAGACCTGGGACTGCCCATGCCAATGCAGATGGCCTTTCCAGGTTCTTCCACTTAGAAAATGAAGACTCTCTTGGGAAAGGTTAGTCTCATCCTCTTTCGTTTGGGGGGGGGTTGTGTAAGGAAATGCCTCCTTGGCATGGTTGCCCCCTGACTTTTTGCCTTTGCTGATGCTATGTTTACAATTGAAAGTGTGCTGAGGCCTGCTAACCAGGCCCCAGCACCAGTGTTCTTTCCCTAACCTGTACTTTTGTATCCACAATTGGCAGACCCTGGCATCCAGATAAGTCCCTTGTAACTGGTACTTCTAGTACCAAGGGCCCTGATGCCAAGGAAGGTCTCTAAGGGCTGCAGCATGTCTTATGCCACCCTGGAGACCTCTCACTCAGCACAGACACACTGCTTGCCAGCTTGTGTGTGCTAGTGAGAACAAAACGAGTAAGTCGACATGGCACTCCCCTCAGGGTGCCATGCCAGCCTCTCACTGCCTATGCAGTATAGGTAAGCCACCCCTCTAGCAGGCCTTACAGCCCTAAGGCAGGGTGCACTATACCATAGGTGAGGGTACCAGTGCATGAGCATGGTACCCCTACAGTGTCTAAACAAAACCTTAGACATTGTAAGTGCAGGGTAGCCATAAGAGTATATGGTCTGGGAGTCTGTCAAACACGAACTCCACAGCACCATAATGGCTACACTGAAAACTGGGAAGTTTGGTATCAAACTTCTCAGCACAATAAATGCACACTGATGCCAGTGTACATTTTATTGTAAAATACACCACAGAGGGCACCTTAGAGGTGCCCCCTGAAACTTAACCGACTGTCTGTGTAGGCTGACTAGTTCCAGCAGCCTGCCACACCAGAGACATGTTGCTGGCCCCATGGGGAGAGTGCCCTTGTCACTCTGAGGCCAGTAACAAAGCCTGCACTGGGTGGAGATGCTAACACCTCCCCCAGGCAGGAGCTGTAACACCTGGCGGTGAGCCTCAAAGGCTCACCCCTTTGTCACAGCCCAGCAGGGCACTCCAGCTTAGTGGAGTTGCCCGCCCCCTCCGGCCACGGCCCCCACTTTTGGCGGCAAAGCTGGAGGGAACAAAGAAAGCAACAAGGAGGAGTCACTGGCCAGTCAGGACAGCCCCTAAGGTGTCCTGAGCTGAGGTGACTCTAACTTTTAGAAATCCTCCATCTTGCAGATGGAGGATTTCCCCAATAGGGTTAGGATTGTGACCCCCTCCCCTTGGGAGGAGGCACAAAGAGGGTGTACCCACCCTCAGGGCTAGTAGCCATTGGCTACTAACCCCCCAGACCTAAACACGCCCTTAAATTTAGTATTTAAGGGCTACCCTGAACCCTAGAAAATTAGATTCCTGCAACTACAAGAAGAAGGACTGCCTAGCTGAAAAACCCCTGCAGAGGAAGACCAGAAGACGACAACTGCCTTGGCTCCAGAAACTCACCGGCCTGTCTCCTGCCTTCCAAAGATCCTGCTCCAGCGACGCCTTCCAAAGGGACCAGCGACCTCGACATCCTCTGAGGACTGCCCCTGCTTCGAAAAGACAAGAAACTCCCGAGGACAGCGGACCTGCTCCCAGAAAAGCTGCAACTTTGTTTCCAGCAGCTTTAAAGAACCCTGCAAGCTCCCCGCAAGAAGCGTGAGACTTGCAACACTGCACCCGGCGACCCCGACTCGGCTGGTGGCGATCCAACACCTCAGGAGGGACCCCAGGACTACTCTAAGACTGTGAGTACAAAAACCTGTCCCCCCTGAGCCCCCACAGCGCCGCCTGCAGAGGGAATCCCGAGGCTTCCCCTGACCGCGACTCTTTGAATCCTAAGTCCCGACACCTGGGAGAGACCCTGAACCCGCAGCCCCCAGGACCTGAAGGACCGGACTTTCACTGGAGGAGTGACCCCCCAGGAGTCCCTCTCCCTTGACCAAGTGGAGGTTTCCCCGAGGAACCCCCCCCTTGCCTGCCTGCAGCGCTGAAGAGATCCCTAGATCTCCCATTGACTTCCATTACAAACCCGACGCTTGTTTCTACACTGCACCCGGCCGCCCCCGCGCTGCTGAGGGTGAAATTTCTGTGTGGGCTTGTGTCCCCCCCGGTGCCCTACAAAACCCCCCTGGTCTGCCCTCCGAAGACGCGGGTACTTACCTGCAAGCAGACCGGAACCGGGGCACCCCCTTCTCTCCATTCTAGCCTATGTGTTTTGGGCACCACTTTGAACTCTGCACCTGACCGGCCCTGAGCTGCTGGTGTGGTGACTTTGGGGTTGCTCTGAACCCCCAACGGTGGGCTACCTTGGACCAAGAACTAAGCCCTGTAAGTGTCTTACTTACCTGGTTAACCTAACAAATACTTACCTCCCCTAGGAACTGTGAAAATTGCACTGTGTCCACTTTTAAAACAGCTATTTGTGAATAACTTGAAAAGTATACATGCAATTTTGATGATTTGAAGTTCCTAAAGTACTTACCTGCAATACCTTTCGAATGAGATATTACATGTAGAATTTGAACCTGTGGTTCTTAAAATAAACTAAGAAAAGATATTTTTCTATATAAAAACCTATTGGCTGGATTTGTCTCTGAGTGTGTGTACCTCATTTATTGTCTATGTGTATGTACAACAAATGCTTAACACTACTCCTTGGATAAGCCTACTGCTCGACCACACTACCACAAAATAGAGCATTAGTATTATCTATTTTTACCACTATTTTACCTCTAAGGGGAACCCTTGGACTCTGTGCATGCTATTCCTTACTTTGAAATAGCACATACAGAGCCAACTTCCTACATGGTGCAACAGGGAGAAATAACAATATTTCTCCCCGTTTATTCCTCTTTTAATGTGTGCTGCATTCTGCAGCACACATAGAAAGAGGAAAACACCACTAGTGATTGTTAATGTGCAAGAAAGTGTCCTTCCTGCACATAAACAATCATCCCTGCATCGCAGACCTGCTTGCACCATGGTACAAGGGTGCCTGCATTGGCACCAGTCTGCAGTATGTATGCCAACGCTGAGGAAAGTACTGGGATGCTTAATATTTCTGTAACTATGATGCATCCCTGCACTCTCAAAATGACGCGGCCCAGCAAGCTGGCTTGCAGCACCATGTTGCGTCATTTCATTGTAACTGAGTCCCAAAGTGTTTTTAAAGCCATCCTAATGGGGATAGTTTTAGGGAATGTTTCTTACGCCAAAGAATGTACGAGGATTAGCAAAGTGCACTGGCATTTTGTTAGATATCATCGCTGTCTCCATATCACTTTTTGCTTAAGGGACTACTGTTTTAGCACAAATTTCTTCTGTCTTTTGCCTGAAAATAGCTGGATGGCTTGTGATTGTTTCCAATGCTGTTAGATTCCCGATTGTTTCCATAAAAATATTGAAACATCTATTTGCCACCTTCTAATCACTCGGAAGCACTAGTACAGGCATCTAGTTTTCATTTGCTAATATTGAGTGTGAATCAAATATATGGAAGCGGTAGCAAACAAAACTTTGTTCCAAACATCATAGTGTTCTTCTTTATGACCTTCACCTGAACCATGTCCATTGGGGGGTCACGCAGTGGGCAAGTGTGTGGGAAACTAAGATGGAAGGTGAGCATCTAAACAGATTTCACATAACGATCCCGTAAAGTAAAGAGGAGAATTGTCAAACAGCAGCTTATTGATAACTGAGCATGCAGAGCTATTTTCCATCCCTGCCACGCCATCATAGAAGGAAGCAGTAAGAGAAATCTAAGGGGCAGATTCATGGAAAGTGGTGCTGCACTCAGTGCAGCACCACTTGCAGCACAACTTTCCCTGCACCCCTTAGCGCCCCCCTACCTCCACCATGTGTGCGCCATATTTAAAATATGGTGCACCATGCCAGAGAGTAGGGGGCAATAGCATCATTCAATGTGATGCTATTGATGTACTCTGCAGGAGTAGCACCAAAATGTGGGCGGTACTCCTGCAGACAACATAGGGACCCATTTTAAATAATGAAACACCCCTTTTAACGCCTGCTCTGAGCATGCGTTAAAAGTGCCTTAAAAATGGCGCAAAGAAATCTCTGAGATTTCCTTGCGCCATTTTTTCGGCCCCCCTATTGGGGGACTGCCCCCTTTGCATACATTATGCCTAGGGCAAGCATAATGAAGCGCAAAGGGTTACAGAGTGGTGCAATGCATACGTTGTGCCACTCTGTAAATACTGCGCAGGGCTTTCTGCCTCATTGGGTCAAATAACATCAAAATTAATGACGCTAATGTGGCGCAAGATGGTGCTAGGGGATTATAAGTATGCCCCTAAATGTCCTGTTCAGGCACATATTTCAGAGCCTACAATGAACATTGTGCAGCTGTTTGGAGGAGAGGATAAACAGACGAGATAAAGAATGTAATGGATCCAAATCAAAGAAAGACAGAAAAAGAGAGATATAGACAAGAAAAGAAGCAGAGAGAGAACAAATAAAAAATGAATTGCAAGAGTTGTTGTGAGGATAAGAAATGGACAAAGAGTGGGGAAGGTAGAAATGAGGAAAAGATGCTAGAAAACAGAGTTGAAAATTTGAATGTGCGGACAAAACCAAGTAGAAGTGCTAGTGCAGTTGTTTTAGTAAAAATTATCAATGAGTGTTCATGTATTATGAATAATGGGTTTGTGTAGGAAATATAATAACGTAGAAAAATAATGCATGAATTTGAAAATGTGATTACGATGAGTGGCCGCCAGTGTTCACAAAGTGTACTTATTAATATTCTAATAATACTGTGAAATGTTGAATATATGTTTGACTAATGTAGCAATATTTCAGATTAAAGGTTATGCATTATGCTCTAGCTTTATTAATTGTAGGCCTTAACTGAGCGAAGGTCTTGGCCTACTTGGCAGGCCTTGTGTCAAAATTGTATTTCTTAACGTTTAATAAGTGGCTGTCCTAGAGAGCTAAACTGTGATTTTCCTTTTGCATTATTTAAATGTGCCCATAACTGAAAGCTTCTCATGAGAACTGACTGCTAGAAGATGCTGTTCTCACTAATGTAACATTTTGGGTGTAAACTGTGTGAGATTGACTTTCTCAGGAGGAGAACAATGTAGATACTGACTTGAGTAGAAGCTGCAACAATATTGTTACCTGATGAGCCGGATGATGAGGACATTGCTGGACAGCCAATCAATGACATGTGAACGGAGTAATAGGAGAATTCATAGATGTGGAGTTTTAGTTTTATTGGACAAAAGGCGAACATGTGAATAATTGACCAATAGGGATTTGAGAATTAGTTTTAGTAGTTTTAATTTAACGGGACTGCACAGGGAAGGGATAGCTCATTCTTGCCCATTTTGCGTCTTGACAAGAGTCATGCTTAACTTTATATGCTTGAAGACTTTGCTTTTTCTGTACCTTGATGCTGAATCCTGATGCCTTGCTGATCGACTGATGTCCTGATGACGAAGACTGACTGTGCTTGCTGATCCACATTGAGGATAGGTATTATGAATTAGGCTATTGATTTTCATGCATGGTTGCTTTTCCTTTCTAGGTACCAACTGCACTGTTTTGAAAGAGCCATAGTTAGATGTTTTTCCAAATTGGTGTTACTAAATTGTTTTGCATAAAGCCCAACATGCTGATGCTAATCTGATGTTAGTAAAGGATCCTCACTAATAAAATTGTGCTAATAGGGAAAAATGCTTGATGAATTTCTCTGCTGAAATTTGAATGTATGTAATCACTTTGTTGCAGATGATTTTGTTACTAATTTGCACTGTAACCTTAGAATGTGTTGTAGTCCAAGCGTTTCTTACGCTGCTTTGGACAGCCAGTATTGTTTCTGTATGTGTTTCATTTGACATTGAGATTAATGCACATGACCTTAGCATTGTTAATATAGGGAAATAAATATTCTAACTTTTACAAAAGGTGTGGTTATTCATGAATGAAAGGTCTTTGTGCGTGACAATAACTGACTCTATTGACTATTATTGTTATTGATTGTTGTTGATTATTGATTTTGTGTATTGATTATTGATTTTTAATTTCCAAGTACTGGAGCTATGGTAAGAACATCTGAATTGCGAGTCAAAAGGTTCAACCTATTCATGTCCCTTTGTAAGTTTCCTTATTAACGTCAGACGCCCTACCAGAGATGGTAGCAGAGGTAATGGTTAGTCTCCTGAAGAGCTTATCTTAGACGTCTGGTACAGGATAACAGGTGTTGACAGTGTTGGTAAAGAGAGAGGAAGGTTTGTCTCCTTAAGAGCCCATCATACATGTCAGGATATAGTAACAGAGGTGAAGATTCATTATTATTGAGATTTGGATTTTATTTTTCAATGATGCTAATTGGTGAGAAAATGTTCCAGTAAGCCCAGAAATTACTTTCCCAGAATCCTGGATCCTGCTAATGGTTGTTTGAGAATGTTCTCAGCGTTCTAGTGACAGTGTGAATGAAGTATATTCTGTTTGCACAGCATATGCAAACTGCAGGTGAATTGTGAGGTTTGTGAGTGTTTTAGGGAGTTTGTGTACTCCAAACAAAGTTATAGAAGGAGTGTGTGTACTCTGCAGTGTGAGAGTAGGGAAGTGTCGAACTTCACATGTGTGTTGCGCTTTGGGCTCAAAAACTTTCTACGTGGTTGTTGATGTACAGACCCTGCGTGGTCTAAGACTCCGGAGTATACTGAAAAGTGTATGAGACATGTGGGTTTTGTCTTGTAATCTGTCTGGTTTAGTAGGCCGATTGGGCATGGTTGGCAAGTCAGAGCGTGAGTGAAAGTGAGTGAAAGAAAATTTCGAATGAGATTTGGCGGGTCCTATGTGCACCAGGACAGACCCACTGATCAGTTGAGAGAAAAATTTGCGGGTGGGAAACCGAGAAAGAAGGAGTAGCTGTTAAAGAGAAAGCCGTTAATGAAAAATTTGTGAGGTTTCTGAAGCGATTGTGTTACCTTTCCTGTAGTAAACCAGCAGATTTGCTTTTTGTTTTTTGATTAGTGCTCGCATTTGTTGCATTAGTTTGTGTGAATCGGAGTTTGGGAGGACAAGCTGCAAGACTTTGTCAGCCACAGTATGTGTGAGCGTGACATCATTGGAGCACGCTGGGATAGCTCGGTCAGTGAGAAGGGTCGCACACGCATTGACAGCCGTCCTTGAGAGGCAACTGGTTGAGAAAGTAGGTGAAAGGAATCTTGGGATTAAAAGTCACTTCCTGATTTGATTTTGAATAACAAAAGGTAGAAAAGATGAAAATGTTCAAAGCTTTAAAGAGTGCATTAAGGGGGGATAAGTATATAACAACGAGTATAGACGAGGCTACAATGCCAGCAAATATACCAGCTTACATTGTAATGGAAGAGAAGGGAGTCGTGCCATGTCTTTGGCTAAAGCAATGGTGCAAAGTGACAGAGAATGATGGGAACTAAGCATTTCCTACAAATGGGACGTTTAACTTGAGGGTTTTGGAGCATTTAAAGATGGTGCTATATGAATCGATGCCCCTTCCGAGACCAGCACAGTTTGAGGCATTAGCGATTTGGGAGCTAGTAGCCAGACAGCAACAGCAACAGAAATTCAAGAGGAGGATGAGAAAGGCAGAAAAGACATTAGCAGAGGCTAGGTGGGACAGTGATCAGAGAATTTGAAGGATGGAGATGTTGCACGGAATTAAGTTGTTTCCAGCAATTACGAGGACAATGGGAAGGAAGGAAGGAAAGCTAATAGAAAGACTAACTGAAGTCTGTCCGAAAGTAGGGAGGCTAGAAAGTCTTCAACAGTGGATGATGAATCGGATGATGATGAGTTTATTACACAGTTATCGAGAAATGGCCCACCACCATTTACAGCACATGAGATTGTCCGAGTACCAGTGCTGATCCGAGAGCTCCGACACAGGTTAATGGAACAATGAGTCAGATGCAAGTTAATGCTAGCCTTCCCAGAATGCGATGTAGAGTGGTCTTAATTTGCCTACTACTCCTGTACTGCAAAATCAGATGCAACCTCCACAGGTTCAAATAATTTACCCCTATGTGCCCATTATGGAAATGACTTCGAACTTAATGGTACCTACAGAACAGATTTACCTGAGACCGATGTTGGTTCAGACTGAACCAACTCCACTTTTACTGCCCCAAGTTCAGCCGCAGGTAATGCCAAAATTCACTTCAGTAACAGGGACACAGTCAGATATGACTCAGATGATGAATCAGAATATGGGAGTTACTTTCCGACTGAGCATAAGTGCCAGACCAAGCCCAGATGCTATATCGCTACCTATAACTGTTGGTCTAGCCTTACCCTTATTTGCACAGAAGAAACCTATTGTAGGTGAACAAGGAGTCATATTCCAGAGAATAATGAGAGGAGGACATAATGAAAATGCTCAGGTAGTCTCTCCTGTGGGACAGACTTTTGACGGATCAAGATCATTGTTAGACCTCAATCCATTTGCAGCACTTCCAGATACTATGGGAGGATCATACGTTAGCCGGAGTTGGAAATTATTGACACCGCAGACCCCGAATGCAGTTGCACAGCAGGTGCCACCAGTCCAAGCAAGTAACATTTCATTTCAAGGTTTGATAGCTCAGCAGTTGACTAAATGGTTAGACAAGCTGAATACCTCACAGGCTGCTCCTAAGGGAGAGGAGTGTTTGAATTATGCCAGGCTAAGCATAGAAGCGGGTGAGCTCACTGAGGGAGCTATGAGGGTTAACAGGTTAAATTCCTACACAGAGGCAGAATTGAGATATACGTGCCCGAAGATGACGAGGAAAGTGAGCAATGTGCATCAAAAACTAGCAGACCTGGCAGCGAAGTATGGCATAGAAATAGAGAAAATGAAGCATTTGAAAAGAAGTTACCGATTACATTTTGAGGCCAAGATTTTGAACACATGAGATATGCCGGAATGAAGGTACTCCTTAAGTAATTGCTTCAAAGTGCCCAGACTTGGGGAGCTTTAGACAAATTGAAAGGCAGATGGGTAAAAGAAAAGAGACAAGAGTAAAAGGGATTCTGTGGAGCTGACTGCAAATGTGCAGCAGGATAAAGATCCAGTGAAAATGTTACCAATGAGAGAGATTCCAGGAGGGAATTATGTTCATGTTCCTTGGAGCAGAAGTGACATTATATAATTTACAAATGATTATCCAAGATTGAGAGGGAAGCCAGTAGAGTGGTATCAGCAGACATACAGGTTTGTGAAATTTGTCAAGTGCCTGTGGGAGGATTGAACAGGTTACTAGAGATAGTGGTTCTAGCTGATCTGTGGATTGAGTGTAAGAGGAGTGTAGAATGGCCAACAAGCGAACCAGAGAGAGACAAGGATACAGGTGCACCGTCTCCTGAGGTAATGAAATAATACTAGAAAGTGACTGAGTTTTCGAAAATAAGACTTTCACCCAAGAATACTGATTGGCAGAGGATTGACAGGACAGCTCAGGAGGCAAAGCAGTTGATACATGCATATTATGAGAGATTGTTGCAGGTGTTCAAGCATTACAGTGGTACAGAGACCATTGAGGCAAGAGACATGATTCATTTTGTGTTCAGATTTGTGGAAGGGTTGGAACCTGAAATTGGCCAGATGATTAAGAGTAATTTGGTTTGCTGGCAAGCAAAGCCGATTGATGAGGTGTTGCAGTATGCAAAATACTGTAGTGGTGAGACTGAGTTAAAGCAGAAAAAGTTGAAAGAGAAGGTGATGGTGATGCAGATGAATGCTGCTCAAACAGGAATGCAAGGCAATTTTCCGCAGCAGTTACCGCAGCAGCAGGGAAACATGATGTTTCAGCCCGAGTGAGAGGTAGAGGTCATGGAGGAAATATGACTCGTGGGCCAGACTTAGGTACTGTAGGGGTTCAAAATGATGTGCAGGGAATGAAGAAGTCATTCCCATGTCACCTTTGCAGAGCCGGTGAACATTGGAAATGGGAGTGTCCAATGATGGTGCAGGAAGGTGTCGTTCAGCAGAGTAATGACATCAATTCATTCCAGAACATTAGAGGGCTGAGAGTGAGAGGTCCTAATCCAAATTTTCAGAATAATGTGAACCAAGTGCAGAATTTTCAGCCCATGCAGCAGGTGAAAATGCCACATGTACAAATGACACAGTTGCAGCCAATGCAACAGCAGGTTCCCATGGTACCTAGACAGTAAATTCAAATAACTCAAGCCCCAATGGAACAGCAACAGATGATGCTTTATTAACAGGCCATAGGCTTAACTAAAGTAATAATACTGTGCACCAATTCCCGTTACACAGTGAGAATGGAATAAATGATGATTGGATGAGTGACAGTTCGGAGGAGGAGCCATGTGTGCTTGCAACTTCCTTGGAAGTAAATCAAAGAGGTCCCTATGTGAAGGGAAAGGTTATAGGTCACAAAGTTTCATTCTTGGTTGACACGGGAGCTACATGCTCTACAGTGAGAAGTGCAGAAGTTCCATATTTGCCCCTTTCGGGTAGAACGGTTCAAATTGTAGGAGTGGCGAATCAGAATTTGACGAACCCCATTACACAGCCAGTTCAGGTTAAATTGGCAACTTTCAGGGATTGGACAAATTTGTAGTCTGTGATTCAAGTCCGGTATCCCTACTGGGAAGAGAATTGCTGTGTAAATTAAATGTTTTATTACTTTTTTAAATGATGGAATTGAGATTCAGATGAATAGTGATGATGAGGCCCCAGAGTTAGAAAGTAAATCTACAAATGAGGAGTACCCTCTGAATGAATTTTTCCCGATGTTCACTGTGAAAGAGTTTCATCCTGATTTGTAGGGAATGGTTAAGGAGAAAGTGTGGGATTTGACAGGAAAATAAATAGGTCTGATAAAGGGAGGTGAGCCAGTTCAACTTACTTTAAAGCAAAATGCAGTTTTTCCTCAACTTCTGCAGAACCACATGCTGCAAAATGTCCGTATGAAGGTAGCCCAGATAAATGCAGACTTTGTAAAGCAATGGGTTTTGCAGGAATTATTGAGCAGTCCATGGAATTCACTGATAATGGGTGTGCAAAAGCCCTGTGGGAAAGTTCGAAATGTCAAGGATTTGAGAAAAATTAATGAGATTGTGGTCAACTGTTGTCTCGTGGTGCCAAATCCAGCTGTGATAATTTCAGATTCCATGTGATGCCGAGTGGTTCACTGTCATTCATTTGTCACATGCCTTCTAATCTGTGCCTCTTCATGAGGATAGCCAATTTCTCTTTTGTTTCAAATTTCTGGATCGAGTTTACTGTTGGTGCAGAATTCCTCAAGGGTTTCCATAGTCACCTTCCATAAACAATCAGATCTTAAAGACAAATTTGGAGTCCTTGGAATTGCCTTTCCAATCGACCCTGGTGCAGTACATTGATGACTTGCTGATTGCGTCCAAGACAAGGGACGAGTGCAAGTATGATACGATTGCCCTGCTTAACCACTTGGGAAAGAATGGTCATAAAGTGTCTCTGCTTAAATCTAGCCATATTGCAGATAAATCCTCCGACCACACAGAGAAATGTCAAAATGTTTTTCGGGATGATAGGCTACTGTCGCCAGTGGATTTCAAATTTTTCGGTCATTTCAAGACCATGTCAGAAGCTGACTCATAAGGAAGTCACTGATCCTATAGTGTTAGACCAGGCTGGAATGAAATAATTCACTGAATTGAGAGAGAGTCTGCAAGGCTCCAGATTTGGGTATGCCTGACTACACAAAACCTTTCACATTGTTTTGTCATGAGTGGGATGCATGTTCTTTGTCTGTCTTGACACAGGTCCGTGGAGGTTTAAACCGTCCAGTAGCATATTTTTAAGCTACTTTGGACCCAGTTGCAGCAGCCTTACCAGGTTGTTTGTGTGCAGTTGCAGCGGTTGGGCAGAGCCTTATACAGTGTGAAGGCATTGTGATGGAGCATACCCTGACTGTAATGGTCCCTCACTCTATTGAGATTCTACTTAGAAGGATGAAAACCCAATATTTGACTGGTGAAAGCTTGACCAGAAATGAAACATGCATTCTAGGGTCACCAAATGTGTAATTGAAAAGATGCACAGTGCTGAACCCGGCAACCTTTCTCCCAAATGAAAATGTTGAAAATGAAAAGATGGCAGATGTTGAGCATGATTGTCTTGAAGTAACTGATTTGTGCACCAAACCAAGACCTGACATTAGAGACAACTGATTGGAAGAAAATTACCAAATTATCTTTGTTGATGGTTTTTGTCGGAGAGACAATGCAGGGATACTGAGAGCAGGATATGCTGTGTTCACAATTACTAGTATTTTGGAAGCTTCTTGGCTTCGAGGAGTGTATTCTGCTCATGTAGCCGAACTGGTAGCCCTTACTAGAGCGTGCCATGTTTCAGTTCTGATGAAAGTTACAATCTGTACAGATAGCCAGTATGGATTTGGAATAGTCCATGATTTTGGCCAGTTCTGGTCACAGAGAGGTTTCATGACCGCTTCTGGTTCACCAGTGAGAAATGGTGAAAGGCTTAAAGAACTGTTACATGCTATTCAAATGCCTGAAAAGATTGCCGTGGTGAAATGCACTGCACATCTGCAGTCACAGGACTTCGTATAATTGGGAAATGGATATGTGGATCATGTCGCAAGGATTGGCGATATCATTCAAGGATAAGTGGTAACTGTTAACTGAAGAAGACGAGACATGTCCAAGTTATGCACTGAAAGTAAATTATACCTTGGAGGAATTTAAAGTGTTGCAGAATAATGTTGGCAGGGAAAAAAGTTGTTCATGGAGCAAATTGAAATGAGTGCAAAGAGAAGATGAATTGTGAATTTCAGAAGAGGGTCAATTGGATTTGCCAAATAGTCTATTGCAGTTGTTCCCAACCTTTTGATTTCTGTGGACCCACACTTTAACATTAATGGAACCCAGGGACCCCCACTGAATCATCATTGGAATCCGGGGACCCCCGCCTGAGTCATTACTGGAAGCTGGGGACCTAATTAGTCCATATTTGTTAATATTTTTTAATTTTCTTAGCTGTGACGGACCCCCTCAGAAGGCTTCGCGGACCCCCAGGGGTCCCCGGACCACAGGTTGGGAAGCACTGGTCTATTGTCTCAAATGGCTAGGTAATATTATGGTTAAGCACATATTGGGAGGCATGCAATGATTTGATTGTTCAAACAGGATTGGTTTAACCCAAGGTTTAGACAGGTTGCTGAAGCAGTTTACCAGTGTTGTGTCATTTGCCAACAACTAAATGCTGGAAAAAGGACAGTGGTTAATTTGAGCCACATTGGAAGAGCAGGAGGTCCATTCAGCCGAATGCAGATGGATTTTATTGAGATGCCTATGTGTGGAGGTTTGAGATATGTGTTGGTGATTGTTTGCATTTTTAGTCACTGGATTGAAGCTTACCCTACACAAAGAAATGATAGTATTGAAACTACTGCTTAGGGAACTGATACTGCGTTTCAGGTTTCCGATCTCTTTAGAATCAGATAAAGGAAGTCACTTCAACAATGAAGTAATTACTGTGTGTAGCATTGAACATTGAGCAGAAGATGCATTGTAGTTACCACTCTGAAGCATCAGGACTAGTGGAACAGATGAATGGTACCTTGAAGTCAAGAGTTGCAAAGATGTGTGTGTCCACGAATTTGAAATGGCCTGACGCATTGCCTTTAGTGTTGATGCCAATGAGAAACACACCTGACAGGAAGACGGGATTGTGGCCGCATGAGATCCTTATGGGTGAGCCATGAGGTTGCCATCAGTGCCTGCAAATGCACTTTTCAACATTACAGATGATATGGTTTTTGGGCACCTGCAAAGCTCTGGCTGATGTGGTTCGCTCTTTCTCTCAGCAGGTGGAAGCCACCACACTGCCACTGATCCATGACCCTGGGCACAACCTGAGAATCGGAGACTGGGTTGTGGTCTGGAAACACGTGAGAAAAACATGTTTGTAGCCTCGTTGGAATGGTTCTTTTCAGGTAGTTCTGACAACTACCACAGCTGTAAAGTTCACAGGAATTCCGAACTGGTTTCATGCGAGTCACATGAAGAAAGTGGCATGATCACTGGATCATGAGGAAGAAAAGTTTATGAGAGTACCAACAACAGTGAAACAAATATCAGGGCCGGAAAGAGGACAAAGAGGATCTGAGCCCGTTGAGGACAGTTCAGTCACTCCTGTGAGAGATGAAGGAGAAGACCTCCAGGAGGGTGTTGGGGAGCCTATCTCAATTGAGGCAGCAGACAAAAGCAGACAATCTTGAGAGACAAACAGAGCAATTACCAGACCCAGAGGGGAAAGGAGTTGAGGTGGATCAAAATCACTGTGATCTGACTCCTCCTGAACAAATTGCAGGTCCGTCAAGAGAAAACACTGCAGAACAAGAAGGTTCACGTTTGACTCTGAAGAGAACATTGACAAAAGGTCTACTGAAAGGAGTTAAGTGGCCGGAGTCGCAAGAAAGAGAAAAGGAAGTGGCTGTTGAGGCAACAATCGAGGAAGAACTCGATACAACAAGGAGAGAAGATCTAAGTAAAGGAGAATTGAAGGTGATCGAAAGTTAAAAAAGAAAGAGAATAGCAAGTCGAAGATAGGCAGGTCCTGAATGGGCATATGCAACTACAAGTGAATGGTAGCAAGAGTTTTTGTATTTTTGTTTTGATAGATACATTCCTGGTCAGTATTTTGGCAATTGAAGGAAGCTGATGAACTGAACATGTTGAAAACAATCTGAGAGAAAAAAATTGAGAAAAGAGACTATTGAAAGTAACCGGAAGAGGCATTGATAACCTGATTTGACCTGATTTGACTTTCGAAACCTGATTTTGACAAGCTGCTTATCGATTCTGACAAGAGATCCTGGAAGTGAAACTGAGAGCTGTAAATAGTTGCCAAAGAAGAGTTCTCTGTTTTTGATTTTGCTGCAGTTTTCCTAAATTTTTCTCTGCTTTCTGATTTGTTACAGATCATGAGTAACATTAGCCAGCAGGGTAGAAATACTAGGCGCTGTAAATCTATGAGTATTGGTTTGGCAGTTATGTGTGGGGTACAGTTTGTAGTGTTGATTGTGGGTATGTCTCTTCTTGATAAGAGTGAAGGCAACCATACTTCTGCTTTTGAGACAATTACTGCACTAACAGCAATAGAGAGGTTTAAGTTAGACGAGAAGTATTTCTATGGGGATACTAATGCGCGCGGAGAACTTTCTTCTAATGTTTTCTATCGCTTGTTGAGTATGTTGAGACGATAGATGCGAGGAATTGTCATGTGTGTACACTAATTCCTTCATCAGTTGAGGAAGGAGTTACATATCATAGCTTGCCTTTAACATATGGAATAAGTTGTAGTCTGCTATTAAAAATATTTTATAACCAAGAGTACAGTCAGTACTTTTATTTGAATTATGATGTGGTGTTTTCGTTTGTCCCTATAATTAGATATTGAAGTAATGTAGCTAGGGATTATGACATAGTAATAATTAGAGGTTTCTTTGAACCTACATTGACGTTTGGCACAGCTGATGCACACTGGAATTATCTGACATGCTTGCTTACACCTTTAGAGAAAAGCTTCTTAGATCTCACAGATAACAGGAGAAAGGCATTGAAGGAGAAGTCTTAAGGGCATATTTATACTCTTTTTGCGCCGAATGTGCGTCAAAAATGTTGACGCACAATCGGCGCAAACCCTGCCCCATATTTATACTTTGACGTCCGACCCCGCGGGCGTAAAAATTCCACCATGTGCGTCATTTTTTGGAAGGGGGAACCAGCCGTGCGTTAATTATATGCAAGGTAGGCATTCCCTTCCAAAAAATGACTTTAAGGCCTGTGCCCCATATTTATACTCTGACGTCATTTTGACGCACAGGAGGGGGTGGGCCTAAAAAAACGACGCACAGCCTGATGGGTGCCGTTTTTTAATGCCTGGGTCAGGGCAGGCGTTAAGGGACCTGTGAGCTCGGAAGGAGCCCAGAGGTGCTCTCTCCTGCCCCCAGGGACACCCTGTGCCACCCTTGCCCACCCCAGGAGGACACCCAAGGATGGAGGGACCCATCCCAGGGAAGTAAAGGTAAGTAAAGGTAAGTTCGGGTAAGTATTTATTTCTGATTTTTTTGTGTCATAGGGGGGCCTGATTTGGGCCCCCCTACATGCCACTATGCCCAATGACCATGCCCAGGGGACATAAGTCCCCTGGGCATGGCCATTGGGCAAGGGGGCATGACTCCTATCTTTGCTAAGACAGGAGTCATGTCAATGGAGGTTGGGCGTAAAAAAAAATGGCGCAAATCCGGTTTGAGGCCTGAATTTTGCCTCAGACCTGACTTGCCCCATTTTTTGACGCACAACCCCCATTTTCCTATACGCCGGCGCTGCCTGGTGTGAGTCATTTTTTTTTAAGCACACCAGTCCGCAGCGCCAGCTAACATCATTCCATAAATAAGGCGCCCGCACGGCGCGTTGGAATGGCGTTAGCCGGCGGTAAAATTTTTGATGCACAACTGCGTTGGCGCACTTGTGCGTCAAAAAGTATAAATATGGGCCTTAGAGAGAAAGACTTACAGGAATGATTATGCTTATAGTGTGATTAAAACGCAAGGAAAATTAGCTTTGGATGCGCAACACGTAGGGAAACTTTGTATATACAGGCCTAAATCGCGCAATGACACTTTATTTGTGTGGAACGAGAGTAAATGGATGTTTATGTTGAATGGACAGGACCCGGTGATTCCCGGAAATTATTATATCTGTGGTCTTAATGCTTATTACCGTCTTCCAAGACGATGGTATGGGACATGTTATTTGGGGATAGTCTTCCCAAAGATTTATCAAATGGATGATTTGAAGAAGTTTCCGAAAGTGACTGAATTACATCATATGAGACAGAAGAGGGAGTCCTCTTCTGGTATAATGGGAGATATATTTGGAGCAGTGATTCCTTCAGTGGGAGTCATTCTGAATTTGATAAAGATTTGAAAGTTGTCTACTATTGTGGATAACATGCTGACAAACTTTTCAGGAGCCATACTCCTGATAGATACTGAGTTAGCTGCTGATAGAGCTATGACTCTTCAGAATCGTCTTGCTTTAGACATTCTTTTAGTGAAGGATGGCAGAAAATGTAGAATGATTAATTCTAGGCATTGTTGTTCATATTTTCCTAATGATAGTAGAGAAATTAGAGGCTTAATTACTAATCTGACTAATGAAAGGGCTGATTTGAAAGAATTTAAGGAAACAGGTGTTTGCAAAAAGATTGGCAAAGGTTTTGCTTCCATGGGAAATATTGGCTCAGCAACATTTCGAATGGGATTCTATTGAAAATCTTGCAGGGGATATTAATTATTGTGGTTTGCCTAATTGGAATTTGGGGATTGTGTAATTTATGCAAAAGAATTAAATTGAAAAGGTCAAAGAATAATCAGAGGAGGGAAGAAAAGAAAAGGCAAACATTGTATAGAGAAAATTCAAAAAAGGAACAAAAGTATGAAGGGATCAAATTGACAGAATTTTAGCTGATGCAAAAATTTGTGGGTGATGACACATTTAGTCATCAGAGGAGGGACTGCTAGCGCAGGTGTTGTAATAAAAATTATTAATGAGTGTTCATGTATTATGAATAATGGGTTAGTGTAGAAAATATAATAACGTATAAAAATAATGCACGCATTTGAAAATGTGATTATGATGAGTGGCCGACAATATTCACAAAGTGTACTTATTAATATTCTAATGTGGTGAAATGTTGAATATGTCAGATTAAAGGTTATGCATTATGTGTTATCTTTATTAATTGTAAGCCTTAACTTAGCAAAGGTATTGGCCTACTTGCCAGGCCTCATTCCACAGCTGTATTTCTTAACGTTTAAAAAGTGGCTGCCCTAGTGAGCTAAACTGTGATTTTCCATTTGCATTGTTTAAATGTGCTCATAACTGAAAGTTTCTCATGAGAACAGACTGCTAGAAGCCCAGAGATTCTCAAGCGATAGCTCAGAAACTGACCTTATAGGTCTGAAGTTGATTAGCCAGAGTCTAGCAAAGGGCCTCTTAGCTCTTAAGCCCCTTGTCCCAAGTAACTCTTGTCCAGACGATCCCCCCCTATGGTTAATTTGTTTTTTAGAGGTAGCTCTAAACACAGATTCTCTCCCTGTACAAGTATTCAAAGACGTGCATGCATGAGTAGTCCAACCACAATTGTAGATTGACGCAAAGCCCCAATAGCGGAGGCAGGGAGGGACGACATGTTCGGCATAAAGTCTTTGGAACCATGTGACCTAACTACTTTATCATTGGGCACTGAGGGACCAGAGCCAGGAGTATGCGACAACGACCACGTAGAAGGGAGGTACTGTGGAGTTACATCCTTTAAAAATAAGGGAAAAGAGAGATCGCAAAACACTGGGGATGGTAACGAACCTTTAATTAAATTCTTATCCTGGAATGTGGCTGGTGTGTCACCAAAAACAACCAATCCAGAGTGGTGTAGTTTTATGGATCAACATCACATTATTTTACTACAGGAGACATGGGCACCTTTCACGATTTATAGAGCAGAATACTGGACCTTCCAGAAGGCTGCACTTCCATCACCATCTGGTAGGGCATCTGGGGGACTGATAATCTGGCTTAAGCATGATCTGTTCCCTAAGGCAAAGGAGCTACCTACCCCCACTAGGGATATATTAGCTGTGGAGGTTGAACTCAGCAGTCCAAGGGGGCCTGTTCATATAGTACTTGTAAACATATACATCAGGCCTGGCCCACAAAAGACTCAGATTGCTCAGCTAAAATTGCTCATCGATTTCCTGAATCACTTACCTGGGGGGCAGGGTTTACTCGTTGCAGGAGACTATAATATGCAATTGAGTTGCGAGGACGATTCCCAGCAAAAAAAAATCCAGTTTGCATATCTATGGGATAGATCAGGCCCGGCCCAGGCTGTAACAAAGACAACAGGGGGAGCATCAGATCTACTGGAGGACTGGGGCTCAAAATAGTTAATGGGAACACAAAGTCAGACACTCCTGCGTTGCCCAAGTATAGGAAAGGCCCATATTCGAGCCGTCTACACTATGTTCTAGTAGACGATTCACTTTGGAATTCTCTTATTGATATGGTAGTCTCCCCACATGATGATAGTGACCATCAAGCTCTTTGTATATCTTTCTCAACCTCTACATTTAATTGTAACTCACTAACCAAGTGGGTGAAGGGTAGTACCTTAGTTGCGACAAACAATTATAAAAACGTGAGATGGGAAATGGTGGCAGACGATGCAAACTTCCAGGCATCAATATATAAAGTAGTGATGTCGAAGCTTCTTCCCCTGAAGCACATTGACTCTGTATCGGTTGACTTGATCAACCTTGCATAGTATCTTGGTCAACCAGTTAAGGCCTTATTTCCAGGTAGCAAGGAAGTGGGTAGAAATTAGGGACAGACCCTTGAGGTGGTTCTCTAGCTCCTGCCGACAGGGCAAATTACAGCTTCTGGGAGCACTGAAGGTAGGGAGTCATAAAGAGATAAGAGCTACCAGGACTGCATATAAAATAGTACTGAAAAAGGCTAAAAAAGAGTGGGAAACTAAACACTGGAATGCCTTGGTAGACGCTCTTCAAGAAAAGGACTCAAAACAGTTTTGGAAATTAGTGGCAGATAAAGGACACTCCGAAAACGTGAAGACCTACCCATTAATCCAGCCAGCACTCCGGGTGTCACATTTTGGATCCGTGTATAGAGTGGCTCAAGTTAGTAGCCCCATTGTTCCTCCATCTACCGAGGGGCCCTCTTATCTACCTACTTTGGGGTCCGTTTTTCCACCCAAATTCGATCTGGATCCTTTTTCCTTAAAAGAAACAACTTTGGCTCTCCAAACGCTAGGTAAAGGGAAGGCCCCTGGGTTAGATTGTATCCCAGACGATTTGTATTTGTTCCGACCCAGAACCTGGTCCTTATACTTAAATACACTTAGTAACAAGATTTTGAGGGGCGATGGGTTCCCCCCCACATGGCAAGGAGCAATCATAATCCCTGTTTTTAAAAAGGGCTCATGGGACCTACCAACCAACTATAGGCCAGTAAGCCTAATCAATATTAGCCAAAAAGGTTTTAGCAAGCAAGTCTTGACCAGACTGAAGGCATGGATAGAGGACTTACAGATCCTCTCCGACCTTCAGGCAGGATTCAGGAAAGGAATGAGTACAATAGATCAGGCATTTAGGTTCAACCTCCTCTATTGGAAATATCTGACCCTCAACAAGAGCCAATTGTATGTGGCCTTCATTGACCTAAAAGCTGCTTTTGACATGGTCCCAAGGGACTTGTTGTGGAATGTTCTTGAGACCTACAAGCTCGACAAAGAGATGCTGAGATTGATCAGGTGTCTCCACGAGGGCACTTATGCCCAGGTACGCTGGTCTCAAGGCAGACACTTGACTGAAGCCATACCCATAGACAGGGGGGTCAGACAGGGGTGTGTCTTGGCCCCCACTCTATTTAATCTCTTTATCAACGGTGTGGTTGACCAGTTGATGAACTGTATTCATGACGCCCCAAAGTTAGCAGGAATTCCTATCCCTATCTTATGATACCTTATTGATCTCAAGATCCCCAATGGGCCTCCAAAACGAACTTGATGCTTTTTCTAAATTTTGTATCAAGAGGGGGCTTGAGATAAATCTTTCCAAGACCAAATTTATGGCCTTCAATCCGCACAAGTCTTTTAGGGGGAAAATGACTTTAGCAGGACAACTGGTAGAGAGAGTTAGTCAATTTGACTATCTGGCGATCAGACTATCGGATGACCAACGGTGGTTGGCACAGATTGAGAAGAGTTCATCCGTCCTCCGACAGAGGTTAGAAGTGATAGGGAGGAAAATTGCCAATATCTCGGAAGGAGAAATCTCACCTGCCATTACAGTATATAAGGCAGTGGCAGCGGCTGCTTCAATTTATGGTGCTGAGTTATGGGGGCACTGCAATTCTAGTTGTTTGACGGCGGTGGAAAACCGCTTCTTGCGTAATTTTTTGCGATTACCGATGAGTACTCCTCTCACACCTCTTAGATTTCACTTAGCCCTAAATGAAATCCACAATGAGATTGCCCTAAGACCTCTTATGTACTGGGTCCGTCTTTGGACATCCGAATATCTGTCCATCTACCAAGTAGCAGTAGCTGAGCTTTTAGCGGACAGTGGTGTATTAAAAATCAGTTGGTTTAAATACATTAGAGATACGTGCCAACTTATCAAAATGGAGGAGGTGTGGAGAGATCCTTGTAAGTAAAGTAAAGGCACGAATAAGTCGGTGCCACTGGGAGACCATCTTGGTGCAAACTTGGACCAATAAGGTCCATGGTAGCAGGACGCTACAATTTCTAGACCATAAATGTAGTCCTAAATTTGAGGCCTATATGGATAACATCAATCCCTCCTATGTCAAAACCCTTTTTATCAAATTTAGGCTAGGGATATTGCCACTTAATACATTCACTGTAAGATGGAGCAAGGAGGATCATAAATCGAGCTTTAGTCATTTCTGTCCTGAGCAACCAGAGACACTCGCACACTTTGGGGGTCATTACAACCTTGCCGGTCTTGTAAAAAGACCGCCGAGGCTGCGGGAGCCAGAATACAACCACTGCCGGCGGTATTCCTGGCTCCCTATTATGACTTTTCCGCTGGGCCAGCGGACGGTAACAGTGTTACCATCCGCTGGCCCAGCAGAAAAGTCACATCAACATTGCTGCCGGCTCGTAATAGAGCTGCCGGCAATGCTGATGTGCAGCGGGTGTAGTAGCACCCATCGCGCATTTCACTGCCCGAAATTCGGGCAGTGAAATGCGCGACGGGGCTCTGCCTGGGGGCCCCTGCACTGCCCATGCCAAGTGCATGGGCAGTGCAGGGGCCCCCAGGGGCACCCCAAGTCCCCTTACCGCCAGCCGTTCAATGGCGGTGTTTACCGCCACGGACAGGCTGGCAGTCGGGGACTCATAATCCCCAGGGCAGCGGTGCTTGCACCGCTGCCCTGGGGATTATGACCGCCAGGCGGAAGCCTGGCGGTATAGTGGAGGGGCCGGCGGTATGGCCGTGGCTATTGCGCCACGGTCATAATAGCTGGCGGAACACAGTCAGCCTGTTGGTGGTGTTACCGCCATCTTACCGCCGGCCGCCAGGGTCGTAATGACCCCGTTTATGTTTTTTTTTCCTAGATATTCGGCGTCCAGGAAGAAGTGGACTATCCCTCTATGTAGACTAATGGGGATAAGGAAACGTCACACATCCTTGCGAATTCTTGCAAGTGACACAAGTGATAAGGTAGTTTTTGCAGTCGCAAGGTTTCCACAAAGCGCATGGGCCATAAGAACTAGAGAAAATGCAGCCAATTGATTGGTATAGCCATAACCACTTTAGGTAAAAGAAGACTACTATGTGTAATCAAGCCAGGAAGGCTTAGCTTTAAAAAACAAAAACAAAAAACTATGATGCTAGTCTTGTATTGTTGTTATAATCCTGTATATCAAACATTCATTTTAGATCAAATTATTTTAGGCAGTACAGACCACTATGTGGAACTAAGATAAGATAGGCACACAGGATTTTAAAACTTGATATCTGTCCTGCATTGTTTTTATAATTGAGTTTTAACAATTTAACCTGTTCTGTGCCGAGGACGTAGTGGTTACGTCCTTCGGCACAGTGCTGCTGTGCCGAGGACGTAACCATTACGTCCTCGGCACACAGCCCAGAGGGAGCGCTCTCGCTCCCTCTGTTTGCTTCCCCCCACCCCTCCAAAGGCAGGGATGGAAGGGGAAGCCCTTCCCCTTCCAGCCCCGACCCCACCCCCACCCCCTGTGGCATCAGCGCGCGAGCGTGCGCTGTTTGTCACAGAGTCTCCAGCGATCGAAAGAGAAATGCTTTGAATTTCTCTTTCGATCACATGGGGGAGGCCCGGAGAGGCTTCAAAGGGAAGGAAATGTATTTCCTTCCCTTTGAAGTCTCTCCAAGCATTTCAAAAGCTGGATTGCTTGCAATCCGGCTTTTGAAACGCCCACTAGACACCAGGGATGTCTTTTTTTTGTGGAAATGGACATAAGGGAGCGACCCCTTGGGCAAGGGTCGCTCCCAGGGGGAGCATGTTTTGGGAAGGCCTTTTCTGCCCCCACTGTGGGCAGATCGGCCTATTATTAGGCCGATCTGCCCCCATCGGGCAGAAAGGGGGGCCCCCAGAGGGGCACCAGGCATATATATTTTTTTTCTTTTGTTTTTGTTTTAGGTGTGGGGAGCGACCCCTTAGGCAAGGGTCACTCCCCTAGGGGGCAAATTATAATTAGGCCATTTCTGACCCACTTGGGGGCAGATTGGCCTATTTTGATGAGGCCAATCTGCCCCCAAGGGGGACAGAAACAACTAAACACCAGGGAGTTTTTTTTTTTTTTACGTGAATTTCACGCAAGGGGAGCAACCCCTTAGGCAAGGGTCGCTCCCCTGGGGGGGTGGAATTATTTTAGGCCATTTCTGCCCCCCTGGGGGGTAGATCAGCCTATTTGATTAGGCTGATCTGTCCCCAAGGGGGGCAGCAACCACTAGGCACCAGGGATTTTTAGTTTTTTTTGTTTTACAGGTGGGGAGCGACCCCTTGGACAAGGGTCGCTCCCCTGGAGGGGAAAATTGTATTTAGGCCATTTCTGTTTGGGGGCAGATCGGCCGATTTTTGCTACGCCAATCTGCCCCCAAGGGGGGCAGAAACCACTAGACACCAGGGAATTTATTTGGGGCGCCAATGTCACGCAGGGGGACTGACCCCGTAGGCAAGGGTCGCTCCGGGGGGGGGTTGGGGGGTGGGGCACAAATTTATTTTAGGCCATTTCTGCCCGCCCTGGGGCCGGTTGAGCTAGAGGCCAAATCCACAGGTAGGCACTGTTTTCTATGAAAAAATTTGATATGTCCACGTTGTGTTTTGGGCCATTTCCTGTCGCGGGCGCTAGGCCTACCCACACAAGTGAGGTATCATTTTTATCGGGAGACTTGGGGGAACGCTGGGTGGAAGGAAATTTGTGGCTCCTCTCAGATTCCAGAACTTTCTGTAACCGAAATGTGAGGAAAACATGTTTTTTAGCCAAATTTTGAGGTTTGCAAAGGATTCTGGGTAACAGAACCTGGTCAGAGCCCCACAAGTCCCCCATCTTGGATTCCCCTGGGTTTCTAGTTTTCAAAAATGCGCTGTTTGCTAGGTTTCCCCAGGTGCCGGCTGAGCTAGAGGCCAAAATCCACAGGTAGGCACTGTTTTCTATGAAAAAATGTGATGTGTCCACGTTGTGTTTCGGGCCATTTCCTGTCGCGGGCGCTAGGCCTACCCACACAAGTGAGGTATCATTTTTATCGGGACACTTGGGGGAACGATGGGTGGAAGAAAATTTGTGGCTCCTCTCAGATTCCAGAACTTTCTGTCACCGAAATGTGAGGAAAAGTTGTTTTTTTAGCCATATTTTGAGGCTTGCAAATGATTCTGGGCAACAGAACCTGGTCAGAGCCCCACAAGTCACCCCATCTTGGATTCTCCTAGGTCTCTAGTTTTAAAAAATGCACAGGTTTGGTAGGTTTCCCTAGGTGCCGGCTGAGCTAGAGGCCAAAATCTACAGGTAGGCACTTTGCAAAAAACACCTCTGTTTTCTTTAAAAAAATTTGATGTGTCCACGTTGCGTTTTGGGGCATTTTCCTGTCGCGAGCGCTAGGCCTACCCACACAAGTGAGGTATCATTTTTATCGAGAGACTTGGGGGAACGCTGGGAGGAAGGACATTTGTGGCTCCTCTCTGATTCCAGAACTTTCTGTCACCAAAATGTGAGGAAAATGTGTTTTTTTTCCCAGATTTTGAGGTTTGCAAAGGATTCTGGGTAACAGAACCTGGTCAGAGCCCCACAAGTCACCCCATCTTGGATTCCCCTCGGTCTCTAGTGTAAAAAAATTCACAGGTTTGGTAGGTTTCCTTAGGTGCCGGCTGAGCTATAGGCCAAACTCTACAGGTAGGCACTTTGCAAAAAACACCTCTTTTTTCTTTCAAAAAATGTGATGTGTCCACGTTGCGTTTTGGGGCATTTCCTGTTGAGGGCGCTAGGCCTACCCACACAAGTGAGGTATCATTTTTATCAGGAGACTTGGGGGAACGCTGGGTGGAAGGAAATTTGTGGCTCCTCTCTGATTCCAGAATTTTCTGTCACCAAAATGTGAGGAAAACGTGTTTTTTTAGCCAAATTTTGAGGTTTGCAAAGGATTCTGGGTAACAGAACCTGGTCAGAGCACCACAAGTCACCCCATCTTGGATTCCCCTAGGTCTCTAGTTTTCAAAAATGCACAGGTTTGGCAGGTTTCCCTAGGTGCCGGCTGAGCTAGAGGCCAAAATCTACAGGTAGGCACTTTGCAAAAAACACCTGTTTTCTTTAAAAAAATGTGATGTGTTCACGTTGCGTTTAGGGGCATTTCCTGTCGTGGACGCTATGCCTACCCACACAAGTGAGGTATCATTTTTATCGGGAGACTTGGGGGAACGCTGGGTGGAAGGACATTTGTGGCTCCTCTCTGATTACAGAACTTTCTGTCACCAAAATTTGAGGAAAATGTGTTTTTTTTGCCATATTTTGAGGTTTGCAAATGATTCTGGGTAACAGAACCTGGTCAGAGCCCCACAAGTCACCCCATCTTGGATTCCCCTAGGTCTCTAGTTTTAAAAAATGCACAAGTTTGGTAGGTTTCCCTAGGTGCCGGCTGAGCTAGAGGCCAAAACCTACAGGTAGGCACTTTGCAAAAAACACCTCTGTTTTCTTAAAAAAAAAATTGATGTGTCCACGTTGCGTTTTGGGACATTTCCTGTCGCGAGCGCTAGGCCTACCCACACAAGTGAGGTATCATTTTTATCAGGAGACTTAAGGGAACGCTGGGAGGAAGGACATTTGTGGCTCCTCTCTGATTCCAGAACTTTCTGTCACCAAAATGTGAGGAAAATGTGTTTTTTTTTAGCCAGATTTTGAGGTTTGCAAAGGATTCTGGGTAACAGAACCAGGTCAGAGCCCCACAAGTCACCCCATCTTGGATTCCCCTAGGTCTCTAGTTTTAAAAAATGCACAGGTTTGGTAGGTTTCCCTAGGTGCCGGCTGAGCTAGAGGCCAAAATCTACAGGTAGGCACTTTGCAAAAAACACCTCTGTTTTCTTTAAAAAAATGTGATGTGTCCACGTTGCGTTTTGGGGCATTTCCTGTCGCGGACGCTAGGCCTACCCACACAAGTGAGGTATCATTTTTATCGGGAGACTTGGGGGAACGCTGGTTGGAAGGAAATTTGTGTCTCCTCTCTGATTCCAGAACTTTCTGTCACCAAAATTTGAGGAAAATTTGTTTTTTTTAGCCATATTTTGAGGTTTGCAAATGATTCTGGGTAACAGAACCTGGCCAGAGCCCCACAAGTCACCCCATCTTGGATTCCCCTAGGTCTCTAGTTTTAAAAAATGCACAGGTTTGGAAGGTTTCCCTAGGTGCCGGCTGAGCTAGAGGCCAAAATCTACAGGTAGGCACTTTGCAAAAAACACCTCTGTTTTCTTTAAAAAAATGTGATGTGTCCACGTTGCGTTTTGGGGCATTTCCTGTCGCGGACGCTAGGCCTACCCACACAAGTGAGGTATCATTTTTATCGGGAGACTTGGGGGAACGCTGGGTGGAAGGACATTTGTGGCTCCTCTCTGATTACAGAACTTTCTGTCACCAAAATTTGAGGAAAATGTGTTTTTTTTGCCATATTTTGAGGTTTGCAAATGATTCTGGGTAACAGAACCTGGTCAGAGCCCCACAAGTCACCCCATCTTGGATTCCCCTAGGTCTCTAGTTTTAAAAAATGCACAGGTTTGGTAGGTTTCCCTAGGTGCCGGCTGAGCTAGAGGCCAAAACCTACAGGTAGGCACTTTGCAAAAAACACCTCTGTTTTCTTAAAAAAAAAATTGATGTGTCCACGTTGCGTTTTGGGACATTTCCTGTCGCGAGCGCTAGGCCTACCCACACAAGTGAGGTATCATTTTTATCAGGAGACTTAAGGGAACGCTGGGAGGAAGGACATTTGTGGCTCCTCTCTGATTCCAGAACTTTCTGTCACCAAAATGTGAGGAAAATGTGTTTTTTTTTAGCCAGATTTTGAGGTTTGCAAAGGATTCTGGGTAACAGAACCAGGTCAGAGCCCCACAAGTCACCCCATCTTGGATTCCCCTAGGTCTCTAGTTTTAAAAAATGCACAGGTTTGGAAGGTTTCCCTAGGTGCCGGCTGAGCTAGAGGCCAAAATCTACAGGTAGGCACTTTGCAAAAAACACCTCTGTTTTCTTTAAAAAAATGTGATGTGTCCACGTTGCGTTTTGGGGCATTTCCTGTCGCGGACGCTAGGCCTACCCACACAAGTGAGGTATCATTTTTATCGGGAGACTTGGGGGAACGCTGGTTGGAAGGAAATTTGTGTCTCCTCTCTGATTCCAGAACTTTCTGTCACCAAAATTTGAGGAAAATTTGTTTTTTTTAGCCATATTTTGAGGTTTGCAAATGATTCTGGGTAACAGAACCTGGCCAGAGCCCCACAAGTCACCCCATCTTGGATTCCCCTAGGTCTCTAGTTTTAAAAAATGCACAGGTTTGGAAGGTTTCCCTAGGTGCCGGCTGAGCTAGAGGCCAAAATCTACAGGTAGGCACTTTGCAAAAAACACCTCTGTTTTCTTTAAAAAAATGTGATGTGTCCACGTTGCGTTTTGGGGCATTTCCTGTCGCGGACGCTATGCCTACCCACACAAGTGAGGTATCATTTTTATCGGGAGACTTGGGGGAACGCTGGGTGGAAGGACATTTGTGGCTCCTCTCTGATTACAGAACTTTCTGTCACCAAAATTTGAGGAAAATGTGTTTTTTTTGCCATATTTTGAGGTTTGCAAATGATTCTGGGTAACAGAACCTGGTCAGAGCCCCACAAGTCACCCCATCTTGGATTCCCCTAGGTCTCTAGTTTTAAAAAATGCACAGGTTTGGTAGGTTTCCCTAGGTGCCGGCTGAGCTAGAGGCCAAAACCTACAGGTAGGCACTTTGCAAAAAACACCTCTGTTTTCTTAAAAAAAAAATTGATGTGTCCACGTTGCGTTTTGGGACATTTCCTGTCGCGAGCGCTAGGCCTACCCACACAAGTGAGGTATCATTTTTATCAGGAGACTTAAGGGAACGCTGGGAGGAAGGACATTTGTGGCTCCTCTCTGATTCCAGAACTTTCTGTCACCAAAATGTGAGGAAAATGTGTTTTTTTTTAGCCAGATTTTGAGGTTTGCAAAGGATTCTGGGTAACAGAACCAGGTCAGAGCCCCACAAGTCACCCCATCTTGGATTCCCCTAGGTCTCTAGTTTTAAAAAATGCACAGGTTTGGTAGGTTTCCCTAGGTGCCGGCTGAGCTAGAGGCCAAAATCTACAGGTAGGCACTTTGCAAAAAACACCTCTGTTTTCTTTAAAAAAATGTGATGTGTCCACGTTGCGTTTTGGGGCATTTCCTGTCGCGGACGCTAGGCCTACCCACACAAGTGAGGTATCATTTTTATCGGGAGACTTGGGGGAACGCTGGTTGGAAGGAAATTTGTGTCTCCTCTCTGATTCCAGAACTTTCTGTCACCAAAATTTGAGGAAAATTTGTTTTTTTTAGCCATATTTTGAGGTTTGCAAATGATTCTGGGTAACAGAACCTGGCCAGAGCCCCACAAGTCACCCCATCTTGGATTCCCCTAGGTCTCTAGTTTTAAAAAATGCACAGGTTTGGAAGGTTTCCCTAGGTGCCGGCTGAGCTAGAGGCCAAAATCTACAGGTAGGCACTTTGCAAAAAACACCTCTGTTTTCTTTAAAAAAATGTGATGTGTCCACGTTGCGTTTTGGGGCATTTCCTGTCGCGGACGCTAGGCCTACCCACACAAGTGAGGTATCATTTTTATCGGGAGACTTGGGGGAACGCTGGTTGGAAGGAAATTTGTGTCTCCTCTCTGATTCCAGAACTTTCTGTCACCAAAATTTGAGGAAAATTTGTTTTTTTTAGCCATATTTTGAGGTTTGCAAATGATTCTGGGTAACAGAACCTGGCCAGAGCCCCACAAGTCACCCCATCTTGGATTCCCCTAGGTCTCTAGTTTTAAAAAATGCACAGGTTTGGAAGGTTTCCCTAGGTGCCGGCTGAGCTAGAGGCCAAAATCTACAGGTAGGCACTTTGCAAAAAACACCTCTGTTTTCTTTAAAAAAATGTGATGTGTCCACGTTGCGTTTTGGGGCATTTCCTGTCGCGGACGCTAGGCCTACCCACACAAGTGAGGTATCATTTTTATCGGGAGACTTGGGGGAACGCTGGTTGGAAGGAAATTTGTGTCTCCTCTCTGATTCCAGAACTTTCTGTCACCAAAATTTGAGGAAAATTTGTTTTTTTTAGCCATATTTTGAGGTTTGCAAATGATTCTGGGTAACAGAACCTGGCCAGAGCCCCACAACTCACCCCATCTTGGATTCCCCTAGGTCTCTAGTTTTAAAAAATGCACAGGTTTGGAAGGTTTCCCTAGGTGCCGGCTGAGCTAGAGGCCAAAATCTACAGGTAGGCACTTTGCAAAAAACACCTCTGTTTTCTTTTAAAAAATGTGATGTGTCCATGTTGCGTTTTGGAGCATTTCCTGTCGCGAGCGCTAGGCCTACCCACACAAGTGAGGTATCATTTTTATCAGGAGACTTGGGGGAACGCTGGGAGGAAGGACATTTGTGGCTCCTCTCTGATTCCAGAACTTTCTGTCACCAAAATGTGAGGAAAATGTGTTTTTTTTGCCAGATTTTGAGGTTTGCAAAGGATTCTGGGTAACAGAACCTGGTCAGAGCCCCACAAGTCACCCCATCTTTAATTCCTCTAGGTCTCTAGTTTTAAAAAATGCACAGGTTTGGTAGGTGCCGGCTGAGCTAGAGGCCAAAATCTACAGGTAGGCACTTTGCAAAAAACACCTCTGTTTTCTTTAAAAAAATGTGATGTGTCCACGTTGCGTTTTGGGGCATTTCCTGTCGCGGACGCTAGGCCTACCCACACAAGTGAGGTATAATTTTTATCGGGAGACTTGGGGGAACGCTGGTTGGAAGGAAATTTGTGTCTCCTCTCTGATTCCAGAACTTTCTGTCACCAAAATTTGAGGAAAATTTGTTTTTTTTAGCCATATTTTGAGGTTTGCAAATGATTCTGGGTAACAGAACCTGGCCAGAGCCCCACAAGTCACCCCATCTTGGATTCCCCTAGGTCTCTGGTTTTAAAAAATGCACAGGTTTGGAAGGTTTCCCTAGGTGCCGGCTGAGCTAGAGGCCAAAATCTACAGGTAGGCACTTTGCAAAAAACACCTCTGTTTTCTTTAAAAAAATGTGATGTGTCCACGTTGCGTTTTGGGGCATTTCCTGTCGCGGACGCTAGGCCTACCCACACAAGTGAGGTATCATTTTTATCGGGAGACTTGGGGGAACGCTGGTTGGAAGGAAATTTGTGTCTCCTCTCTGATTCCAGAACTTTCTGTCACCAAAATTTGAGGAAAATTTGTTTTTTTTAGCCATATTTTGAGGTTTGCAAATGATTCTGGGTAACAGAACCTGGCCAGAGCCCCACAAGTCACCCCATCTTGGATTCCCCTAGGTCTCTAGTTTTAAAAAATGCACAGGTTTGGAAGGTTTCCCTAGGTGCCGGCTGAGCTAGAGGCCAAAATCTACAGGTAGGCACTTTGCAAAAAACACCTCTGTTTTCTTTTAAAAAATGTGATGTGTCCATGTTGCGTTTTGGAGCATTTCCTGTCGCGAGCGCTAGGCCTACCCACACAAGTGAGGTATCATTTTTATCAGGAGACTTGGGGGAACGCTGGGAGGAAGGACATTTGTGGCTCCTCTCTGATTCCAGAACTTTCTGTCACCAAAATGTGAGGAAAATTTGTTTTTTTTGCCAGATTTTGAGGTTTGCAAAGGATTCTGGGTAACAGAACCTGGTCAGAGCCCCACAAGTCACCCCATCTTTAATTCCTCTAGGTCTCTAGTTTTAAAAAATGCACAGGTTTGGTAGGTGCCGGCTGAGCTAGAGGCCAAAATCTACAGGTAGGCACTTTGCAAAAAACAGCTCTGTTTTCTTTAAAAAAATGTGATGAGTCCACGTTGCGTTTTGGGGCTTTTCCTGTCGTGGGCGCTAGGTCTACCCACACAAGTGAGGTATCATTTTTATTGGGAGACTTGGGGGAACATAGATTAGCCAAACAAGTGTTATTGCTCCTTGTCTTTCTCTACATTTTGTCCTTCCAAATGTGTGTAGAAAAGACATCTATTTGAGAAATGCCCTGTAATTCACATGCTAGTAGGGTCACCCCGGAATTCAGAGATGTGCAAATAACCACTGCTTCTCAACACCTTATCTTGTTACCTTTTTGGAAATACAAAGGTTTTCTTGAGAGCTATTTTTCACTCTTTATATTTCAGTAAATGAATTGCTGTATACCCGGTATAGAATGAAAATGCACTGCAGGGTGCAGCTCATTTATTGGCTCTGGGTATCTAGGGTTCTTGATGAACCTACAAGCCCTATATATCCCCGCAACCAGAGGAGTCCAGCAGACGTAACGGTATATTGCTTTCAAAAATCTTACATTGCAGGAAAAAGTTACAGAGTAAAACGTAGAGAAAAATTTATGGCTTTTTTCACCTCAATTTCAATATTTTTCTTTTTCAGTTGTTATATTCTGTAGGAAATCCTTGTCGGATCTACAGAAATGACCCCTTGCTGAATTCAGAATTTTGTCTACTTTTCCGAAATGTTTAGGTTTCTGGGATCCAGCATTGGTTTCATGCCCATTTTTGTCACTGACTGGAAGGAGGCTGAAAGCACAAAAAATTGTAAAAAGGGGGTATGTCCCAGTAAAATGCCAAATTTGTGTTGAAAAATTGGGTGTCCTGATTCAAGTCTGCCTGTTCCTGAAAGCTGAGAAGCTGGTGATGTTAGCACCGCAAACCCTTTGTTGATGCCATTTTCAGGAAAAAAACCACAAGCCTTCTTCTGCAGCTACTTTTTCCAATTTTTTTGAAAAAAACGAAATGTTCACTGTATTTTGGCTAATTTCTTGGCCTCCTTCAAGGGAACCCACAAAGTCTGGTTACCTCTAGAATCCCTAGGATATTGGAAAGAAAGGACGCAAATTTGGCTTGGCTAGCTTATGTGGACAAAAAGTTATGAGGGCCTAAGCGCGAACTGCCCCAAATAGCCAAAAAAAGGCTCGGCACAGGAGGGGGAAAAGGCCTGGCAGCGAAGGGGTTAACCCAGTAGAAATTTTAGCGCTTTTTTATGTATTATGTGGAACCCTTCTTTTTATCTATCTATAATTTTATTGTATGATTATGGTTTGCTGTTTATGGGATACTTTTATGGCTTTTAGCCGAAATAAAGTTATTTATTGATTGATTGACTGACTGCTAGAAGATGCTGTTCTTGCAAATGTAACATTTTGCGTGCAAACTGTGTAAGACTGACTTTCTCAGGAGGAGAACAATGGAGATACTGACTGGAGTAGAAGCTGCAACAATATTGTTACCTGATGAGCCAGACGATGAAGACATTGCAGGACAACCAATCAACTGCATGTGAATGGAGTAATAGTAGAATTCATAGATTTGGAGTTTTAGTTATATTGGAAAAAGGTGAACATGCAATTAATTGACCAATAGGGATTTGAGAAATAGTTTTAGTAGTTTTAATTTAACGGGACTGCACGGGGAGGGATAGCTCATTCTTGCCCGTTTTGCGTCTTGACAAGAGTCGTGCTTAACTTTATATGCTTAAAGGCTTTGCGTTTTCTGAACTTTAATGCTGAATCTTGATGCCTTGCTGATCGACTGATGTCCTGATGACGAAGACTAACTGTGCTTGCTGATCCACACTAATTTATGAATTAGACTATTGATTTTCATGCATAGTTGCTTTTCCTTTCTAGGTACCAGCTGCATTGTTTTGATAGAGCCATAGTTAGATGTTTTTCCAAATTGGTGTTACTACATTTTTTGCATAAAGCCCAACATGCTGATGCTAATCTGATGTTAGTAAAGGATCCTCACTAATGAAATTGTGCTAATAGGGAAAAATGCTTGATGAACTTCTCTGCTGAACTCGAATGTATGTAATCACTTTGTCACAGTTGATTTTATGAACGGATGAAAGGTAGAAATTCTGAAATTAGTGTGAGAGACTGCTGCCAGTCAGAGGGGAATGTGAAGGTGAGACGACTGTGAGATGAGGTTAACAGGGAGGGAGGTGGAAATAAATGATGTTAAGTATGACAAGTTGAGAGAACATAAAAGAGAGAACATAGGAGTGTAGGAGAAGCCAGTACTCAACAGAAAAGAATAATAAGGCAGAAAGAATGATAGGAAAAGAGAAAGAGGATAAAAAGGAGTTCAATAAAAGAGGGAAATGAAAAGGCTAAAATGAAAGATGATGTATAAAAGAAAAGTGTTTGAGAAAAACAGATGGGTGATAAAAAGAGAATGAGAGGTATGTAAGAAATGCTTAGTTTCAGCCTCTGGTTGTAGGTGGAGCCTAGCAGTACTCACATTTGAGAAAAAAAACGTATTTTTCCTCAGCAGTCTTTTACCCAGAGCAAGAGAGAGAAAAAACACAAAAGGGGGAAAGGAATATAGGAAGAGAAGGATGGTAAACCGTTAAAAGGGAGAAAGCTGGGATGAAAAAGAGAGTGAGAAAAAGGGGCTGGGTATGTCTGTTGGTGGATGAAAGAGACATGAGGTGGAATCAAGACTAGGCATCTTAGGTATTTGCCATCTCGACATGGGGTAGTGCCAGCGATGGGCTTCTGAGGAAATGTTTGGGCCCTGCCATTCATTCTTTTATAAATAAATCACTCTTGGTAAGACAGATAGACAGATGGGAGAGCGGAAAAACAGGGAGAGGAGCAAGACAACATATTGAGAGAGTGTTAAGTCGAAGGTCAGTAATTCTGCAAGTGGAATGAAGGCCTCATTCTAGCACGTTGCCCTGCTTACACTGCGTCTTGGAAATTACCATAGCATCTATGAATTTGTAACGAATAAATAAATGGTCAGATTAAGTCTATTAATTTGTTTTACACATTGTAATAGATCACAACTAAGAAAACTTTATCAACAAATATATTTATTGCATTAACTTCTTTTTTGAACAGATGCATATAGTTAAAGTAGTAATATCCCCTTTCCTACATAATCTTCATAAAGCAGACTATTTAAAAATGCTCTTTATACCAGAAGGACTGCAGGTCTGTGCTTTACATGTTGCATTACCATGATCCTCTCACTCTACATTTTCAACAGGCTCTGGTGACTATGATTTACATGTGGTCACTCAAAACACCATCGTTCTGTAATGCCTGAGGCAAACTGGTAATCCTATGATTCTTTTGTTCTGTCATTACATTGGACATGTCATTAATGGGGAAATGTGCATCACCAGAATCCAATGATTGTCAACCACCCATGGTTCTCCTGGGATGCAGTGCACCTACCTTCTTCTTATCATCACCACCATCCAGTCCATTCAGTATTCCATGGTTGTACAACATATCAGGTACGGAATCTCTTAAAATATAAACTTATCTATGCTCCAATTTCCAAACAAAAAACAAAGCACTGATTGATAAATTATAAGGTCAAACATTTGGCGCTAGAAACAAAATTGATACACAAGCTGTGCAACAACCTTTCCCAACATTAAACCAGCCAGCCATGTTTTATTCTTTTTAGAGAAATTTTTGCCTTAAAAGGGCCACCAATGGCAGTCCGCACGCCAAACACAGATAATGAATCCTTACAGCTTGATGCAACATGGATAGAGCTATGTTAATTCAGTCAGTGTAAACCTTGATTTTCCATTCTGGGACTGCGAAAGTTGGACTTGGATAACTGGTCTCTCAATGAAAGAGGAAGCCTACCCACACATGGCATGCTTCATAAACTAATTATCTAGTTTAGTGCATGGAGAAAAATCTCTTTTCCTCTCGTTGGTCTGCTTAACGATATTTACTGTATGTTCAATGGATTTAACTCTCATAGTACAGATTAAAGGATGCGACCCCGAATTATCCAGTCAGAAGTAGAGTTGAGATTTTGAGTCGCATGTAAATCAGTCCTCTGCCACTAGCAGAAGGGCCTTCAATTTACTTCGTGCTACATCACAACTCTGTCACTTTTGGGTGGAGTTTGCCAAGTGGAGCACGTGGTTTAAGGTTTTGTGGTTTGCCCTTTGGTGCCTATGCTTTAATGTCTAGGTTTTTCGGGAGTTGTCGTACCAGTAGATTGGTTTGTTCCATTTCTGGCTCGCTTCCAGCATGATTGTTGGCACTGAATCACATAAAAGCTAACCACGAATTTTGAGTAATCTCAGAATGAAATCTATGAGTGATGTGCGAATTCGGATTACCCAAGCCCCTTCAAGAAACAATCCAGACACTGCCACTTCATGTAAGTCTGAAAACAATCAGACTAGAGAATTCTTTTTTGAAACTCTTGAGACTTTCTGGGTACAGAACCGTCCACTTCACAATAACATGACCATCCCTGGTGTCCATTATTTAAAGATATACAGTAGCACAGCTATGTAGGAAAGGAAACGGAATCTTTCATTTTGACATATATCTTGCTTCTTTTCTTTATCAATAGTTTGAAAAATATCTTCCAAAAAGGAAAACAACTGCTCACCTAGATGTCTTTCAGTATATTACCTAAAACCCTATAAATTATATACAAAATGTTCTTTCTTATGTTTTTACAGATGCATAAAAGCATATACGCAAACCGTTTGAAAGTTCTCCCCTTAGTAAACGCTCACTTTATTTTGTTCTTTGCTCGCACAAGTCCCTTTTGTGAATTACAGGTGCTTGGTGGGTATAGATGAGGCTTGGAATGTTTGTGTACAGCTGGGGTGGATGTAAGTATTCCATCATGGCTCCACAGTTGAGAGTGTCTCGTAGAGGGGCTTGGATTGATATAGCAGCATTATGAATCAAACACATTCATGCATCCTTTAGAGGCCGGTGATGATGGCTGTAGGTTTTGGATGCTTGTTCTGGGATCGTCTTTTCTTTTGCTCTCTCTTTTCTTGGTGTTCCAAATCTTCTCGGCTCTCTTGACGGCTCCCTTTCTCTTTGTTTTCCTCCCTGGTCTCCAGTCTGCCATCTTTGCCTAGCTTCTTCTTTTTCCTCTCTCGACCTCGCCTTCCTTTAATGAAAAAATGCATTTGAAGGGTTATGCATGTGAAACTTGTATGACATTCTTTTTATCCCAGCCCCAGTACAGATGCACAATTTTGTAGATAATCTAGACCTGACAAATTGGAAATACTTTGAAGGGACATTCGATATATATTTTCTGATTTTGGAAACATAAAAGATACATTTTGAAATTCCAAGACAAATATGTCTTCTGACGTTATCTTAAGTTATGCATTGTAGTAGGAGAAAGGGGACAAATGTATTAATTCTAACGTAAACTGTGCAACAGTAGAAGGCAGAATTAAAAAAGTTCCAACATAGCTAGATTTACCTCCTTTACCAGTTTCTGCTCAAGCTCTATTTATTTTACAAATTTGTGCCTCGGCATAGCAGATTATGGCCCTGATTTATACTTTTTTTGCACCACATTATCGTCATTTTTTTACGCGAAAGCGGCATAAACTTGCAAAATACAATTGTATTTTTTAAGTTTGTGCAGTTTTTGCTTCAAAATGCGGCGCTAAAAAAGTATAAATATGGGCCTATGTGACCCAACATTCAGTACATCAATACTTCAACACATTCACCATCAGCTCAAAAACCATGTTGTGCTGGAAACATAGAAGACCCGACATTACGATCCAAAGCTCAAAAATCTCTTATTCTTGCAGCATTTATCATACGTTTCTCACTTATTTCAAGAGCAACCCTTGCTCTTTTATGATTGGTTAGAAGCAGTCTTCTCCCTGACAGTCAATCTGCAAACGGAATCAGGCCAACTCTAGCAATATGAATTGTCTAATGCTGAAAAAGCAGACAGATTACTATCTTAAGCCTCATAGGGTAGTAAACTCAACGACCCATCAATCTCAGATTTTCACTTACAAAAACAAACGCCCATCATCTATCTCTTGTCCCTACTCATCAATGCATAAAAAACGCATCAGTTACTTGGTCAATGCCACAGACACCATTAAAATCCATTAACAAGATGTCTTATTACAGAAACCTATCTCACACCTGCATTTTTCTCCATTATTAAGTGATACCGGCTTGCTTCACAGACATACTGACTGCACATACAAGGCAGTTGGCAAAGGCCCCATCATACTCCCAATTACCTGAGCACACTCCCTCATCAACATTTCCTACATACATTTCTTTGGAGTCCTATCCTGTACTTCCCCTCTCTTTCATTACCACGTCTAGCTCATATAGCAATGTCCAGGTTACAACAACAAACAGATGGCCAATTCTCAGATTTACTTGTCAAAGCCTCAAGCCCTAAAACATATTACTGGCACAATTCCAACTTCCAAGAGACTTGAAAGCTACAACTTTTAAAGGAGTATTTTTCACACTTTTTGACAAAATCATAGCTAATTTTGCAAGAGGTTGCAACCCCAATGAAAACATGACAGGCTCTCATATCTTCATTCAATAAACTCAGTTGTGTGAGCCCACACCGCTATATTGATCCAATCATCACGCCATTCCCATGTCTAGTTCCCACATATGACTGGCATGCCCACATCAGGCAGTATAGCTTTCAGGTTTAGATCCTATAGATAGACCACAATGAACAATAAACAAGGTGACAGACTTCTCTCTCAGTTTAACATTGACCACATAACAGAAATACAAGTTGAGGCTCTACTCACTCCCGGGCACAGCCCAGTACTCCAGAACAGCCTGAGACACCACATTGCACCTGCTAAAATGACTAGAGTCTACTTAAAAGTACAATAGCAATATATCTAGTCAAATAAAAGCACCAAAAGAAATATATTTTTGTTCCCTTGTGTACCAACTAAACACAACCAGACAAGATCCCACTTTAAAACTGCCCACCAATAATTCACTCCTTTCCCGCAGCTTGTTCCTCAGGCAACATTCATTAATACATTTTTCATTCTCAAAATTCACAAAATGGTGCTTATTAGTTCTGGGAAATACAACACCACTACAACCTCACACCTCACGCCGAGCTCAGCTCTACTTCTGAGCAGAACTTCTTTCACTAGCTTACTCTGGATTACATCATTTGCATTATGCCCCCCCCTAATAATTGCCCACTAACCCACTTGGCATGCCAACCACAAGCCTAATACGGATTGTCCCCACAGTAACATTAATTCCATTTATCACCAGAACGCCCTTATCCTTGGTACTGAAAGCTGGTAAAATGCTCACTCCTGGAACAGCCACTTAAAACCTTCTCTGACAATAGCAGCTACTACCATAGTGTTTACTGCGGATCCCCAGAGAAAATATCAGACAATGTGGTCACCCCACTAGCCAACATTATGTTCATATAGCCCCACAAAATGTGCACTAAGCAGATCCACCATGCTTCAGATACTGCTGGAGCGCTAAAACAACAACCCACCAAGAGATGTGTCTTATTAATTTATGGGGATGTTTTCCAATTTTCTCTAAAGCACTGTAGAAAATGACTAAAATCAAACAATAAAACAATAAATATAACTTTGTACAGAGTCAAAACAGGGAAGTACATTAGTTGTTATGGAAGATCGGACTTTGGTTTCAATACAATCACCACCTAATGTTAAGAATCAAACAAGCATTGATAGAGCTAATAGGGCTAGCCTATACTGATCTTTTGGGTTTGCCCATGTTTGCTGCCAAAGCTGGCCAGCATTATTTAAAAAATGCTGTTGTCACCACGTATATCAAGTACCCATCATGACATTGTTGTGGCTGTTTTTCTACTATTGGTCTGGCTCCAGCATGATGACATATATGCATGCATTAGAACCTGTGCTGATAAACGCCTCATGCCGCTGTGGCTACCCCTTTAGTTTATTTTTAATTTACTCTTCAAAGATGGTGGAAGCCCATATTGGAGTGGTAAGTTAAAAAGTAACAAGTGTCAGAAGTGTATAGTCTAGAAAGAAGGAGCGTGGGAGTAAATTACAACTGCAGAAACATCTGCACAAAAAATGTATATAAGAAGTGTAAGTAGGCAATGGAGGTGTACAATAGCAAGCAACGGAAGAGCAGGGTCTGAAAAAGAATGCTACCGATGGCAAACAGGGAGATGCAGGGGAGAAATGTAGGAGCTGGAGGAGTAAAAAATAGGAAATGCTGAACAGGACGGATAGGGGCGGAAGAAGCAATGGACAAGCTGCGGGAACCCATCTCTTTGGGGAGTTCAGCAGGATGTTCGTGGGAAGCCGCAAATGAGAAAGAGATCAAGAAAACACATGCACGCCCATGGTGCACCGAAAGAAAAAAAGACAGAAGTAGCTCCCTGAATGTAAACAGTGGAAGGATCAGATACAAGTCACCCAAGTGATAACGACGCTAAGTTCCGGGGTAGGGACAAACATAAGAGGAAGGTACGCTCCTAAATCAGATGCAAACATTTTACAAAGTAAAACTGAAGAAAGCCAATCAATGATAAGCAATGGGTTGACCTGAAACCCACTGTAAGGATTGGTATTATGCAAAAATGTTTTTTTCAACAGCAGACAGCTAAGGCTGTCTGTAGACAAGAACTATACAGGGAGTGCAGAATTATTAGGCAAATGAGTATTTTGACCACATCATCCTCTTTATGCATGTTGTCTTACTCCAAGCTGTATAGGCTCGAAAGCCTACTACCAATTAAGCATATTAGGTGATGTGCATCTCTGTAATGAGAAGGGGTGTGGTCTAATGACATCAACACCCTAAATCAGGTGTGCATAATTATTAGGCAACTTCCTTTCCTTTGGCAAAATGGGTCAAAAGAAGGACTTGACAGGCTCAGAAAAGTCAAAAATAGTGAGATATCTTGCAGAGGGATGCAGCACTCTTAAAATTGCAAAGCTTCTGAAGCGTGATCATCGAACAATCAAGCGTTTCATTCAAAATAGTCAACAGGGTCGCAAGAATCGTGTGGAAAAACCAAGGCGCAAAATAACTGCCCATGAACTGAGAAAAGTCAAGCGTGCAGCTGCCACGATGCCACTTGCCACCAGTTTGGCCATATTTCAGAGCTGCAACATCACTGGAGTGCCCAAAAGCACAAGGTGTGCAATACTCAGAGACATGGCCAAGGTAAGAAAGGCTGAAAGACGACCACCACTGAACAAGACACACAAGCTGAAACGTCAAGACTGGGCCAAGAAATATCTCAAGACTAATTTTTCTAAGGTTTTATGGACTGATGAAATGAGAGTGAGTCTTGATGGGCCAGATGGATGGGCCCGTGGCTGGATTGGTAAAGGGCAGAGAGCTCCAGTCCGACTCAGATGCCAGCAAGGTGGAGGTGGAGTACTGGTTTGGGCTGGTATCATCAAAGATGAGCTTGTGGGGCCTTTTCGGGTTGAGGATGGAGTCAAGCTCAACTCCCAGTCCTACTGCCAGTTCCTGGAAGACACCTTCTTCAAGCAGTGGTACAGGAAGAAGTCTGCATCCTTCAAGAAAAACATGGTTTTCATGCAGGACAATGCTCCATCACACGCGTCCAAGTACTCCACAGCGTGGCTGGCAAGAAAGGGTATAAAAGAAGGAAATCTAATGACACCTTGTTCACCTGATCTGAACCCCATTGAGAACCTGTGGTCCATCATCAAATGTGAGATTTACAAGGAGGGAAAACAGTACACCTCTCTGAACAGTGTCTGGGAGGCTGTGGTTGCTGCTGCACGCAATGTTGATGGTGAACAGATCAAAACACTGACAGAATCCATGGATGGCAGGCTTTTGAGTGTCCTTGCAAAGAAAGGTGGCTATATTGGTCATGATTTGTTTTTGTTTTGTTTTTGAATGTCAGAAATGTATATTTGTGAATGTTGAGATGTTATATTGGTTTCACTGGTAATAATAAATAATTGAAATGGGTATATATTTGTTTTTTGTTAAGTTGCCTAATAATTATGCACAGTAATAGTCACCTGCACACACAGATATCCCCCTAACATAGCTAAAACTAAAAACAAACTAAAAACTACTTCCAAAAATATTCAGCTTTGATATTAATGAGTTTTTTGGGTTCATTGAGAACATGGTTGTTGTTCAATAATAAAATTAATCCTCAAAAATACAACTTGCCTAATAATTCTGCACTCCCTGTAAATACTTTCTAACAAAAGCGCATAACTTCACCAGGCAAGTCCGGCATTTGTTACCATCTAATGGTGCAGCCTCCTTGAAGACTCATCATAAATGAACAAATGAAGCTTTCCTTTTCTCCTTAGCTGTCTGCTATACATATGGTTTGTTTTATTCAGAGCATGGTTTTTGAGTCAATGCCCTTCGATCGACCTCTGCTTTAGGACTTTCTCAGTCAAATCTTTGATTGGCACAGAGAAGTAAGCCGTTGTCCATCACCATCATGAATTTTGCCATTGGGTGTGTTATTATGCCTCCTAGTGAACGCCTTTATTGATTTTATCGAGATGTATTATTTGAATGAGAAGCTCAGATGGAGGGGAAAAATAGTTTTTCCCTCTCCTAGCTCTCATCTGATCAAAAGCCCTCAGTGGCAGCCGATTGGTCACGTGCCTCGTCTCTTTCTCCAATGCCTTGTTGGTAGTTGGTAAGGTCCATGCTCTATGTTAACAATTCTGTGCAAAATATATGCACGTTTGCAGTCTTTTATGCAGTGATAGATAACGGTATTTATTCTGTACAAAATTACATTTTATTTACAGAGGAATGTTTTACAGATTCCTTATTAATTTTTTGTTACATTTTATAAATTAGCCATGATGGCGGACAGCCATTTAAATGCTGTGACACAGTGACCTTAGAAGGAGCGACTGCTTTTTTGTGACTTAATCACAGTTCCACTCTTGCGCCCAAACACTACTTGAGACACGCGAAAAACTAAACAAACACAAGGGCAGTTATAAACACAAACCAAGTATAGCTCTTTCAGAAGTCACTACAAGTCTGTCAGTTAGCCACAGTACACACTGAGGAGGGGTGTAAGTTAACTGTACAACGACAAATGCAGAATTTAAACCATAACACGGGATTAACACTCTGCAAAACAGGTCAGATCAGACTCTTTTCCTTGAACTCTATGAGTTTCACCAGCAGACTGGGGAGCCATTAGTTTGCGGTCAATTATATTTTTGGGTATTTATGAATGATATTTGCGATGTATTTTGCAAAATACTGTTATCTTTTTTCGGAGCAAGGGCTATGCAACTCTAATCCTTTGCACAATATCAAGGTATATGCAATTATATTTTAGTTTGAGCTAGTTGTATTTTGTGAGCACACCAGAACGTTTAACTGACATTTTAAAGATCTGTAACTCCTTCATACTAAAATGTGTTTCCATATTTCAATTTTTCTTACTTTGGAAGTCACTCGTGCTTCGTGTGGCAGTGGTGAAGAGATTAAAGCAATTTTGGCAGCTCTCTACGAATCTGGATAACTGAATTATTTGTACAGGTGACAGTTTTTTGATATACTTATGCAATCAAACAGACTTTTTTTTTTTACAAAAAAATAAGAATCTGTCTGGAGTTCATTGGGGATTTGGTGCAAATTGATTGATCAACACATTTAGGGGCATATTTATACTCCGTTTGCGCCGAATTAGCGTCGTTTTTTTCGACGCAAATTCGGCGCAAAACTAACGCCATATTTATACTTTGGCGCTAGACGCATCTAGCGCCAAAGTATGAGTAAAGAGCGTCATTTTTTAGCGTGAGCGCCTTCCTTGCGTTAATGAGATGCAAGGTAGGCGTTCCCGTCCAAAAAAATGACTGCGACGCAAATGCGTCGTATTTATACTCCCGGGCAAAAATCACGCCCGGGAGTTGGCGGGGCAGAAAACCCCGCATTTGCGCCACTTTTTAACGCCTGGGTCAGGGCAGGCGTTAAGGGACCTGTGGGCTCAAAATGAGCCCACAGCTGCCCTCCCATGCCCCCAGGGACCCCCCCTGCCACCCTTGCCCACCCCAGGAGGACACCCAAGGATGGAGAGACCCACCCCAGGGACATTCAGGTAAGTTCAGGTAAGTATACATTTTTTTTTTTTAATATTATTTTGTGGCATAGGGGGGCCTGATTTGTGCCCCCCTACATGCCTCAATGCCCAATGACCATGCCCAGGGGACATAAGTCCCCTGGGCATGGCCATTGGGCAAGGGGGCATGACTCCTGTCTTTACTAAGACAGGAGTCATGTAAATGGCGTCTGGGCGTCGTTAAAAATGGCGCAAATCGGGTGGAGGCGATTTTTTGCGTCAACCTGACTTGCACCATTTTTAAGACGCCCTAGCGCCATTTTTCCCTACGCCGGCGCTGCCTGGTGTACGTGGTTTTTTTCCACGCACACCAGGCAGCGCCGGTCTGCTTGCGCCGGCTAACGCCATTCAATAAATACGGCGCCCGTATGGTGCTTCAGAATGGCGTTAGCCGGCGCAAAATTTTTTGGCGCTAAACTGCGTTAGCGCAGTTTAGCGTCAAAAAGTATAAATACGGGCCTAAACATTAAAGACAATTCTGTTCCTCCTGAGCACAGCACACAAGTGTGACATTGACATTCAGAGGAATGGTTGCTTTCAAGCATCTGATTCATAATACTGTGCGTGTGGCTTTGGATGTGGCATCTGAAATAGGAAAGAGAGTGAGAATATGAAACAAAAGGGAACTATGTTTATTCTTTGTGTAATGTGAATTACACAGCAGTGTGTGCCCCCTTCCACGATTATAAACACAATCCAAGTATAGGTTTTTCAAATCTTGGCTACATTTCCCTCTCACGCTCGAAGAACAAATTACAGTATTTCACTTTGGATATTAAAAGTTTCTTAGGAATGCATTCCTTTCTGTAAAGTATGGCTGATGAAATACACACAAAAGCCAATAAATATGTTTTCCCTGTGCTGATACACATAAAAACAGTCAATGCTGAAATTCTGTTGCCGTGTGTTGGCACATCAAAACCTACTGGGTGTGCAAATAATTCTTTATGAATCCTGTATAAAAGGGGCACATCTACTGATCCTATTTCGCCTGTCAACTGAGTTCAAACCAGTTGGACTCAATAACTTTCACTCCCTAACAGGAGCCCTGTGGCAACAAGTAAGGCAAGCCTTCTCCAGGATGCTGTTGACACCCATATCAAACCACATGCTACACCAGGAGAAAGCATCCGCTAACTACAACTCTGCATCTAACGCCTGCATTAGCAACAGTATCCCTGGTTTATGTGAAACGTAGCCACACTAAATACAAATTAGTTGTATTTAACACCAATCCAATCTTCTAACTCCGGGATAATAAAATGGTTCTAGAACGCTTCTCCCCACTTTAGCTCCCCGTGCACAGTCACCTCAACCAACTAATTGTTCTTCATAAAATTAAGTTCGACCTACCAGACTTAAACCTCCAAGCTGTAATAGAAGCACCCACCCACTTCAAACCTCTCAGAATCAATTGCTCTCGAAAAAGCTTATAAAAATGCTTTTTACCCCAAAATGTCGATGGAAAACAACTTTGCCCACATCCTAGATTATCTTTATTAGCTCCTACTTCAAGCTCACCTATATTTCAAGTAACCTTTTGACATCTAAAGCTCACTAAAATTCTCTGGCAGAGGCCATACATCATGAAGCCAACTCTAGTTATTTTGTAAATACCAAAGGCAGACGGAATAATCTTTGTAAACAAGCTTTTGCATGCACATCCAGACAACCACCCCAACCAACCCACTCTCTTCCACACGCCTATCATTCTGACGTTCATCGAATAACTAAGGATTTTTCTCTCGAAAGAATATCACCCACCAGATAATTATCTAAAAAAGAAATCACTAGTCAATGCACTTGTGCCTGGCAAAATGTGTGACTGCGTTATTGGTATTCTGCTAATACGTTATGTCTTGGTTATCTTGTTTCACTGCCGTGTGCAGTAAATGTCACCTCTTTTTGTGGAGGCCCACCACGATTTCATCTCTTTGTGCACTAAGGAAATCAGCTCTAGTGAATTACTTGTGTCTCGGGTAGTGGTCATTTTGAGTAAAAGCAGCACATTCGGGATAAAAAGTGCATTTAATTAACACAAAGTGTGGTAATTAATTTAAAGTAACATCCTCTGCAGATTCCATGGAAGAACGTTTAGCTCAGTGACTACAGTGATGAAATATGAAAGATTATTTCAGATTTATTTTTCTGGCATGTTTTTTTACCTTGGAAACGCTGGATACTTGCCACCACAAGCTCTTTGCGAGTTAGGAAAAAAGATATAGACATCTGGATTTTTGTAAAATACTCTATGAACAGGCAATAGCAAGGTTATTGCTGGACACCATACAGATTCAGTGAAAAACCCATCTTCTTGACAAATAATTGTACAGCACAATTTGCTTTTACTCGTTGATAACAGATGAAGGAGGGAAAACAGTAAGCAACATTTTTATCAATAGCAACGTGGAAGCAATGAAACAGAGCAACAGTTTAAAAATGGAAATGAAATGAAGCACTGTCTACATTCCGAACACAGCAAAAACCTACAAGCGAACGCACCCCTGCTATTCACCCATTTACCAGTATGATCTAGATTAGAAAATGTAAGCTTTGATTGTCAGGGCTTATATAAAAATGTGCCCAAATCAGAAAAAATACTGATGCGGTTGCTTAAAAAGAAAGCAAAATGTCAAAGAAAGAAGCAAACTGTAAAAGGAAAAAGAGAGTTGCATATTCTCATTTGCTTGCTTCTTATACAATGGCTTTCCATCCTCTTATTGTGTTTCTTGCTCCCCTAGAGCATAGCTTCTTTACCATCCTGCTTTTTGGTTGACTTGCATCTTCCACTGCTTATTTTCAGAGAAGTATGGGGCTTATTTACAAGCTCCTTATGCTGCGTCACTTTTTATATGGGAAAAAACGGCAGCGCAAGAGCTAGTAAATAAGCCCCTATGGGGCAGATTTAAGAGCCCCTAGCGCCAATTTGCACACATTAGCGTAATTTATTTACGCTAATGTAACCCAATGAGGCCAAAATCGCAATGCCAAATTTACAAAGTGGCCCTATGCCTGCATTGCGCCACTTTGTTACCCTGCGGCAGGTATAATGTATCCAAAGGAGGCATTCCCTGTTAAGGGGAGTCGAAGAATTGGTGCAGAGCAATCATAGAGATCTCTTTACATAATTTATTTGGCACTTTTAATGCCTGCTCTGAGCAGCATTGGTTTCAACCAAGAAGGAAATTTACTCTAGCCTCTTTCACGAAACAAATCTAACAACCATTTGTAGTGTGGGAAATGGTTAGAGAGACATTTGAGAATGCATTTTTGTGGTTGTACACAAACTGCAAAGGCAAACCACAACTTGTTACACCCATTACCCACCTCATAACACAGTTGTGTTGGGCTTTATCTCTTTGTAAAGTACTCAGGAATTGTGCATCCTATGCAGAGTGTATTTTATTAAGGTGAGGAAGCATTTCTTCATAGTGAACCAGATTCCTTATCACTACGTTAAAAAGCATTTAAGGCATTTATTAAAAGTTAAAATCTCAAATAAGGATGCATAATAATTTATAGTCCCCCTGTCCTGCAAAACATTGTCATTAGTGAACCAAGATGCAATTCAGTTTTCATGTGCACCCTATGGTCTATGTAGCCCATGTTAGTAATCTACGTAGCACAACGTTATAGTTATTAAATCAAGCACAAGAGGGTTTGCACAGCGCACACCCTGAAATTATGCATTTCAAGGTGCTCAGTTATGGGATAATGAAAAAGGGATGTAAAGTGAAGTAAAGCAATTGCCTAGAAACACACAGGGCCTCATTTCAACTGCCGCCAATATTACACCGCCAGTCGGCCGCCTATGCTGCCTGGTACCCGCCGGCCGCATTTGGATATCCCCGCTGGGCCGGCAGGCGGAAACAGAGTTTCCGCCCGCCGGCCCAGCAGGGAGCAGAGCCATAACATTGCAGCCGTCTATTAATGGAGCCGGAGGCAATGTGGCGGTGCGGCGGGTGCACCAGCACCCGTCGCACAATCCACTGCCTGTAATTCAGGCAGTCGATTGCGCTATGGGACTGTGCCTGGGGGCCCCTTCACTGCCCATGCCAAGCGCATGGGCAGTGCAGGTGCCCCTAGGGGCCCCCCGAGATCCCTTTCTGCCAGCCTTTCCATGTCCGTGTTCACCCCCATGGACAGGCTGGCGGTAAGGGGAGTTGAAATCCTTCCCTGCCCTGGCGGATTACGACCGCCGGGACCGCCATGGTGGTATACCGATGGTCCCGGCAGTATGAATGTGGCACTTTCGCCACGGTCAAAATATGGTGAGTAGTACCGCCAGCCTGTTGGCGGTACTACCATCACATTTCCCCTGGCAGTCACCGACCGCCAGGGTTGAAATGAGGGCCATAATTTGGTCAAGTGGGGAAGCCAGGATTGAAAGTAAATTTTCTGTTTTCACATTGCACAAATCAGCCACTACATAGATATGTCTTTCCCTCTCTCATTTTACATCCAAAGTTAATGCTTTGTCTTTAATTCTTCGTGCACATGGTTAAAACATATTATAGTATTCTGTGATGCTAGATTGAAAAAGAACAGTTGCAAGTTAAGTGGATATGGGCTGGTGTGGTGCCAGCAGCTCTGAGCTGACTCTCCAACAAAACATCCGTGGATTAATCTTTGTCTGCTGCTGATCTATTGGAGAGGCCACAACATCTTCCTGGTGAAGAGCGAACTGCTGCCGACCTGCATGCACACAAGAGTATTCCAGGAGGTGTCCACTCGACACAATCAACTGGAAAATGTTGTGGTGAACCTGGAATCTGCTTTGCCTACCCAAGACTGTGAGGACTACCAGCGCTGAAGGCCAGCACACCAAGCCATTCAGTTTTACCCACCCGTTGCATGCACTGTCAACAGTTTTTTTTTTTTTAGATGAAGTGCTCTGCATTTCAGTGCTGACGCAGGCGTGGAAAACATACACCAGGCGTGCAGTAGTGGAATAATTTGGGAATTTGCATTTCAGCGCATAAGGGTGGAATGCACACACATGTGTGAAGAGGCATAAATTCTTGTGATCATGTCTGCATACGTGGAGTCATGCCCCATACATCCAATCACATTTATGATATCAGTGAGAACAGCAATGTGCACAGTTACATACAACTTCACCGAGTGTAAGGCAAAGGGTATGTGGAGTTTATGGGAGAACATTCAACAGCACATTAATTATTAGTAAGACAGAGTTGTTTTACCAGGAAGAAGTAGACGGCGATGAGCACACCAACATTGTTACTTAAATGAATTGACATCAGTGCCTTATTGGTCAGTATATGGTGAGGGGCACACGAAGACCTCATTTATAATCCTTTGGTGCAGGACAGCGCCACAAGTCTTCTTGAAAATGCAAAAATGTGCTGTAGCTGTAAGATACAGCATATTCCTATCCTTTTCGACTGTGCTGGCACACAATGGGCTGCCAGGTGCCAACACAGGCACCCTTGCACCATGGTGCAAGGGTGTCTGCGTTGCAGGGATGATTGTTTTTGAGCAGAAAGGGACACCTTCCTGCACAAAAACAATCATGAGAGGTGTTTTCCTCTTTCTATGTGCGCTGCTACATGCAGCACACATAGAAAAAGGAAAAAACCAAGAAGAAATAAAGATATTTCTCTTGTTGTGCCTCCTTTATACCTCCCCGGGGATATGTAGATTTTTGTCACATTCCCAGGTTTACAAAACCTGGGAATTAATCAAAATCCACAGGGGTTGCATGGGAACACCAACTGCAGTGGCATGCCTCTTTGATGCAAAGCAAGGCAGCGCAGTGACTTGCGCTGCTTTGCCATACTCCAAATCGACAAGGCCACGAAAAGCTCATGCAAAGTGACTTTCCATTGCCTTGCAGATGTAGGCCTGCAGCCTGTGCCACTGGTGCAGCAAAAAAAGTGGAGCACTGTTGGCGCAAGCCACTTGTAAATGACACTCCAAGTTTAGAAACACTGTAAAAAGAAAATATATAACTTATTCAATACAAATCGATTATAGTATTGTGAATGGGTTATCTATGATATTGTGTTAAAACTATGCATTAAAATATACCTAGACATTGGTAGTAGTGTCAGAACTTAACTAGGCATGCAGTTAATCCACCACTTCACTTTTTACAAATGCCAGGTGATCCCCTTTTTGCCTGGAAACATTGGTTTAAAGCGTTCAAGACTTATTTGGGTTCCATAGGTGCTCCATGCTTTAAAGCAGAAAGAAACAAATACATCTTGCTTTACACTCTTTGGTTTGAAAGTAGAGGTTTTCTAAAACATCTGCCTGATTTAGTGATTGGAAAGGGTGAGATATAGGATGACTATCAGAAGACTTTGAAAAGACATGAAAATGTATTCAATGTTGTTGATGTTCATCCAATTCCCTTGGTTCCTATACATATATTTTTTTTAAAGAATACATAAACTGAGAGAAGATGATGAATCTTACATCTCTTCCCGAAGAAGATTAGTTGCAGACACTCAATTTGGGAATTTTGCAGAGCAGTTGGTCAGAGATCACCTTATTTGTCAGCGTAATGATAAGTCTATCAGGCAGACATTTTTGTCCATGGGTAATCCATCATTGGAGATCAACTCTAAAACAGCTTAAAATATTGAGCCTTTACAAATTTCTTCTAAAGAGTTGGATAACATAGATTTATATCTTATTGATGTTGTAAAACTTAGCAGTGAAAAAGTTCTCAAAGGTAGTAAAATAGTGTTTGATATAACTAAACCATTTTTCACAACAACATATGTGTTTGAAGTGTGGCAAATACTTCATACAATAAAGGCAGAGGCAATGACCACCATGAAATGTGGTTTGTAGAGTGTTTAACTTTGCTTTGTTTTGTTAAAGTGTTTCAAGGTATGAAATGAAACGATAGCCCTAACATCACATGTGTTGTGGATGACATATCTCTGGGGATGAGGAAGATATTGGTATTGATTTATGTGACATGGTTAAGGTTGTAACCAGTAAAGAAGTAAGGATAGGAAACCCAGATGGGTGTGTGGACCTGTAAGTAGATATCAAGGTGGTTGACAGACTTTTACACCTATTGGAAGATTCAGGTGCACACATCACAAATTTAAAGTATGAGGTATATCATATAAAGTTCTTGTGGAGCAGTAGACCATTGCATCTACCTGAACACCCAGCTGTCTCTTATGATCAATGGAAATTTGAAGTAATATGATTTATATAGGATATCTTAGAATCAATAGGTAGGAAAGTAGCAGGGAAGATCTCCGTAGCTTAGAAAGGCGTAAACAAACTGATGGTTTCATCAAGGTTTGGTTGACATGGTGTTCAGTCCAGGTACCAAGGAATAAGTACTAGCAATACGATGTAGTGAGGGGATGAAGGAAATACTGAATAGATATCCTCATGTATGTTCTGATGAGGTGGGTAAGATAAAGCATTTCTCACATAAATTCAGGGTCAAGAAGAATGCTCAGCCAGCGAAGCATAAAACAAGGGGTGCACCATCTAGCATTCTGAACTATTTGGAAAAAAGATTGAATCTATTGTGTAAACAAGGAATAATTGAACCTGTAGAACCTGTAGAATAATCCTTGTAGTTTATCTCCTGTTGCGTTGGCTATCATTGTACCAATGAGGCTGCTGGATTTGGGTGGCAGCATCACCTGAGTTGTGGGGAACTGAGTCCCATCCCACACCATGTGACAATGGCAACACTCAGCCTAATCAGTTTCTGGCCAGCTAGCAATGCCTCATCTCCTCCCAAGAGCAGGGATGATTTGTGGCAACCTGGCGCATGACATTATCCCTTCTCAGGGAAATCGTGATGGATCAGATCTCATACTTTTCTCCCAGTTACATCAGTCTCACACATGTAAAGACAAACAGAGGCAGAAAATGGTTCAATAAGATTTATTGAATCAGTTGCATCCTAGATAAAATGGCAAGAAGTGGAATAATGAGAATGATGAAACATACTAGAAGCAAAATGGTGACAAGAAAAGTGAAACACAGGAAAAGTCCCACCATACTGGCAATATGCACAATACATGCAATTCCTACCTAAGCTGTGTTAGAACACAGCAGGATAAGTCCTAATCCGTCCTTCAGGAATTCCCCCCTAGAAAGACATCATCTCCTATACATGAGTATGGCAGTAGTGAAGAAGCCTGTTATCTGCAGAGACATCAACCCCATTTTGGGACAGTGGTCTCAGCAAGCAGCTGTAGCAAAGTCAGACAACATGCAGTCGTGGTCATCTGGTTGGAACCTCCCTCTAATGTGCATGGGACAGGGAAATGAAAACGTCCCCACATACAAATGCACGTGCTTCTGTGTATGTTAGAGATGCAGTGTACCACTTCTGCCGACAATCCTATATCACTGCAGCCTTGAGGAAAGCACAGAGTGAAAGAATGTTGTACTAAGAAATGTAATGCTTTCCTAGGAGAAAGACAACTAGATAAAGAAAATTAAAACACCACCACTAATGTGGCCGATTCTAAAAGAATAGAATGACATAAAATAAAATGTTACTAGACTAATGGGCACAAGCAGCAGGCGTAGTTCCTAAAAGAACGTGCCCAGAAACATCACTAAAATGGCTCTACAACACTCCATTGATGGTTGTACACAAGCAGAATGGGAAATAAATGTTTGTGTGGATCTCTGCTGTCTTAACAGAGAGAACTGAATAGATTCGCATCCACTACCAAATATTTCTGATTTGTTATCTAGTTTGAAAGAAGTGAAATGACTAGACATAGCCACAACTTACCACAAAATTGGTTTGGAGGAGGAATCTAGACATGTAACTGCTTTTGTGACACCTTTCGGAACTTACCAGTATTGTTGCATGCCATTTAGTTTAGCATTGGCAGCATCAGTATTCCAAAAGATGATGTATCAAATGCTCAAACGGATTCAAGGTCTTTCCATCTTTCAAGATGATGTTTTAATCTTTTAATCAGACTATGAATGTCACAATAACATTTTCGATGAGATGTTAAAGAGATTTCGAGAGCATGGAGCTACATTTAAGTGAGATAAATGTGTATTTTTGACTGATAAAGTTGAATATTTTGGTCATTTGGTTTCATATGAGGGTGTTGGCCCAAAACCAGCTTGGTGAAGAATATTATAGATGCCAAACCACCTGTAGACAAGACTGGTTTTAAATCATTTTTGGGTCAGTGTGAATTTTATTTAAGATTCATACAGGAGCATGATTCATATTTAGTGGTGATTCTTTGGACTCCTTCAATGGAAATAGTAAAGATGATTTTTATTTTATTTTTGCAGCTGTAGAATCACCTCAAGTTAGTGAATGCAGTGAAAAAGTTTGGTGAAGAGCGTTAAAAGAACCTTCCACCCTGGCCAAAATATGGAATTTGTTAGATTTGGTTGGTCTAGAGACAGGAATAGTGATTTTACTTTACAACATTATTTTCAAACTCGCAGATGGATTGACTGTGGAGGATGGTGTGTTGACGAAGGATGATAAATTTGTACCTCCTATGGGTCTGAGAAATGGTGTTATTTCAAAAGTGCATGACAGACATTTGGGCAGCACCATGATGAAAAGACATATTAGACTGTATTTTTGAAGACTTTCTATGGGCACGGAAATTGACCAAATGGTTAAGGATTGTATTATTTGTTCTAGCTGTGATAAATCATTGAAAATGTGTTCTTCTCCATTATGTCCATTCATTCTACCACTTTTCAGTGGGATAAAGTAGCTATAGATATTGATGGTACATTCAATATATTCAGGGGCATATTTATACTCCGTTTGCGCCGAATTTGCGTCGTTTTTTTCGACGCAAATTCGACGCAAAACTAACTCCATATTTATACTTTGGCGTTAGACGCGTCTAGCGCCAAAGTTCATGGAGTTAGCGTCATTTTTTTGCGTGAACACCTTCGTTGCGTTAATGAGATGCAAGGTAGGCGTTCCCGTCTTAAAAAATGACTCCGATGCTATTGCGTCGGATTTATACTCCCGGGCAAAAATGACGCCCGGGAGTGGGCGGGACTAAAAAACCCGCATTTGCGCTGGATTTTAGCGCCTGGGTCAGGGCAGGCGTTAAGGGACCTGTGGGCTCAGAATGAGCCCAGAGGTGCCCTCCCAAGCCCCCAGGGACACCCCCTGCCACCCTTGCCCACCCCAGGAGGACACCCAAGGCTGGAGGGACCCATCCCAGGGAAGAAAAGGTAAGTTGTGGTAAGTTTAAAAAAAAAAAAAAAATTGTGGCATAGGGGGGCCTGATTTGTGTCCCCCTACATGCCACTATGCCCAATGACCATGCCCAGGGGACAGAAGTCCCCTGGGCATGGCCATTGGGCAAGGGGGCATGACTCCTGTCTTTGCTAAGACAGGAGTCATGTTAATAGCGTCTGGGCGCCAAAAATAAATGGCGCAAATCGGGTTAAGACGATTTTTTTGCCTCAGCCTGACTTGCCCCATTTTTGGACCCCCAAACGCCATTTTTCCCTACGCCGGCGCTGCCTGGTGTACGTGGTTTTTTTTCACGCACAACAGGCAGCGCCGGTCGACTAACGCCGGCTAACGCCATTCAATAAATACGGCGCCCGCATGGCGTTTCAGAATGGCGTTAGCCGGCGCAAATTTTCTGGGCGCAAAACTGCGTTAGCGCAGTTTTGCGTCAAAAAGTATAAATATGGCCCTCAATATTTTGCCCAGAGATCTACATCTTTTGTTAGTTATGATGATTACAGTACGTGGCCCGAAGTTTATCAACACAGTCACGTCAAAGGTGGTGATTGATCTTCTTAAAAAGGTATTTCTTAGAGGAGAATTTCCTACTAAAGTTGTATCAGACAAGGGTACACAATTTTTTCAGATGAAGTGAGTGAATTTTTGCAGGTAAATGGAGTAGAACTTCTCTAGAGTTAACCCAATAGGTTAGTGGTGAAAATGAATAGAGTATTAGGTGAATAAATCTGTGTTGTGGTTCTACCGGACCACACCTTACTTCTCCACCAGTGTGTCAACATTTGAATTGTTGCACGGAAAGAAAGCTGCTATAAGATTTTACTTAGTGTAAATGAATAAATGTGTCAAAGGAGAAAGGAATTTGATGTCTGTTGAGAACGGTTAATCAAAAGTGGAGATGATTTGGTATGTGTCCTTAATCCTACCCATGTAAGGAAAGGTGAATCTAAATACAGGCTGCCTATTAGAGTTGTAGAGATAAAGAGTAATGGATTTGGTGTGGAAGGGGGACAGTAGTGAAACAGTGGAGTGTGGTGAAAATCAGATGTATAAGGTCGACACATGGTTCGAGCCCAGAGGAAACAATATTGAAGTGTAAAGATTTTAGGGCCAGATGTATCAAGAAGGCCTTTTGCGAGTCGGAAATAGCGATTTTAAAGAAATCGCTATTTCTGATTCGCAAAATGCAATGTATCACATTTGCGAATCAGTAATAGCGATTTCTTAAAAATCGCAAATGCTATTACCGAATCGCAAATTGCGATACCGGCCCCATTAGCACCTATGGGCCTGTAGGCCCTTATCTGCAAATTTTTTGCATTTCCAAAATTGTGATTTCTTAACTGGAAATCGCAATTTTGGAAATGCAAAACCCCAGGGTGCTGGGGACCTAAGGCCCCCTCTGCTGCACCCCAACATATTTTTTTACAACATGTAAGGTGCACACATGCCAAAAGGGAATGTGTGCTTTACATGTAAATTTTAAAAATGCATTTTATATGCATTTTTAATATTTGCACATGGTTAACACCAGGTTCAGCCTGGTGGTAAATAGCGATTCCTAAATGCCCAATTCACATTTAGGAATTGCTTCTTACATGTGCTTTAGAAATCGCAAATAAGGGATCCTTATTTGCGATTTCTCATTTAGAGAGTCGCAATTTGCGACTCTCTAAACAGGGTCGCAATTTTAAGGAATCCCTATTTTTGCGATGCCTTAAAATTGCTTTCAGAATGCCTTTCATACATTTTGAAATGGCTTTTTGCATTCGCAAACGGGCATTTGCACCGTTTGTGAATGCAAAAAGCTCTCATACATCTGGCCCTTAATGTCTAGAGTTCTTCTGAGTTTTCTTAGTTCTGTCAGTCAGGTTCAGTTCTAAGGTGGAGTTCAAGATAGAGAGGTACTCCTCAGAGATTTTGTGATTTTCCAATACATAATGTTTTGCTTAAGTAGTGTCTTTAATGATCATCCTAATTAATTTTAATTTTCATGAAGCTATTCTGTTACATAGATGGTGCTTTAAAAAACGTTATTATATATTTCTGTTGCTTTTCATTCTAGATTAAGTTATACTGTTTTTATTGAAAAAAGAACACCATGTAGCATTTTATGATGTTAGAATGAATGAATGTTATATTGTGACTGTTGTAGTTGAAAAAAGGACAGTTGGAAGCGAGTTGGATGTGGACCCGTGTGCTGCCAGAGGCTCAGAGCTGACTCTCGAATAAAACTGACTTGGGTCAACCTTTCTTCTGCTGCTGATTTATTGGCGAGGCCACGGCACATGGGTAGCAGGCAGAAGGTTTGGCTCATTTTGGGCCCTAGGATCAAAGAGATCATTGAGCTGAGGTAGAGTCAGACATCTAGCTCAAGCTTGGCTCAGAGGCTAAAGACATAGGGAGCTTGCAAGGCCTAAAACTCTATTTCATTCAACCACCTCTATCGTATCATGGCAATAAAGACGACAAAGACATAGGAAAGATATGATTTGCCTATCAACAACCAATCTGGTGAAGCAGTAGTACCAACATCAATGTGCAGGAATCTTTGTTTTAAAATGTATAACTTTCTCTCTAAACCACATTTTAGTGAGTTAACCATGAGAATGGGAGTTCTCCCCCCTGGGTAAAATAAAATGATTGTTTGGTTGCAGCCCTGTTTTCTTATTACACTCTTACTAACAGTGTTTCATTTTATTTAGTTTTCTCTATGTCTGTTTAAAACAAGGGAGGAGAGAAATGTGTTCATTTAGTGATTACTTAGGAGTGCATAATTTGCCACAAGAGGCGTCTGAAATAAAGTTTAAAAAATGCCCTCTGGTTCCATATATTCCATCTTGCCCGTTACACAACTAGGGTGTAAGTGGCTCTGATGGTACGACTCCAGAACTACTCTCACATGGAACCTGCCCACACATTGAATAAAGATTTAATAACCAGTATATTTTGGTAAAATGGTAAAGCCAAGATAAAATGTCATGTGTCATAGTGACATGTCTAAACCTTTCCCACAGTTACATATTTGGAGGTGGAGGTTGGCTGTGCCTCACCACCTCAGAGAATTATACAACTTGGGGGATCGTAGTTATATATGTTTTTACAGTGCCTGCTACCTTAAAAGAGACTGTTTATAAGCACTCCTAATCTTTACAGAAAAGAGGCTTAAGACATAAGGAGCTTGCCACACCTAATATTCTATTTCATTCAACCCCAATAATCAAGTTACTTCCTTTATGCACTCTACTCGCTAACTATGGCGATAGGAAGCAGTGAAGATTTACCCTCAGATGCCATGGTGAGTTAGAGTCTCATATTCAGCATAACACAATACTGTCAAATCTATGACTCTTTTAGAGATTTGTGGTTTAATTTAAGGGGCAATATAGAATGAAACCCCCAAAATAACTCCACAACTCACTGTGCACACTATGTGTATGCTTTGCTTCCCCTATCTTCACCTTCCACCACTTGACCCTTGGTCACACCACAGATCACGTGTTTTGGCCCTTGGGAAAATGTTTATCAGTATCCATGCTCCATGCTGACACATGTACAAACTCCGGGGTTTATTTACAAGCCCCTCACACTGCCAGTGCATCACGTTTTCCAATAGAAAATTGACGCACTGGCGGCACAAGGGATTTGTAAATAAGCCTCTCTCTTTGCAATATGGAGGCATGGATCTGCTTAAACAAAAGGGCCGCATTCCAGAATCCATCTGCTTACTATATGGATTTAATCAAAGAGTAGAACAAGAAGACAATTGCCAAGTGCTACAATAAGTAAAGTCAAGAAAGTGAAATGAAAACAGCGAAAAAAAAGAAGTAAAACCGCACTTCCATTGAAAACAAAAAGTGAAGTATAAATCATACAATAATAGAGAAAAACGAATGGAAAAATACATTTGAAACACATTTGCTTACATTTGCGTATTCAGTGGCTGTAAAAACCTGTTCCTTTGTGTTTTTTATATCATGGGCTTAAAAGCTAGATAGCTACTGTTCTTCAGCCTGCCTCAAGCTGCTATAGCAAGACTGAAGGACATTGTTTACGAATGGAATATTTATACTATCATAATTGATTATTGAAAGGATTCCATTCAAAAACTACTTATAAGGGTCTAGTTCCACATTTGTATGATGACAGCCTATTTTTGAACCTGGGTCCTCTTACATAGAGTGCACTCTGGATGTTCTAATGGGTCTGACTCCATTTTGGGCTGACTGGTATATGAAAAGCATTGAAGGGCTAGAGTAGTGACATTACGAGGCACAACAGAACACAACCCAATAACACAACAAAAACTAAAATAAGAAATCACGAAACACATAACAGGGCACACCACAACAAAATAGTCATAACAGAATGCAGCACAACAACCACAGAACAGCCTGGCAATAATATTATGCAATAAGGCAGCACAACACATAACAGCAAACAACGCAACTTGTATATCACCATCTCAACATAATGCAACACAACAACTATGCAGAATTATTCTTGTCACACATTACAATGTTCACAAGTCTGCTTTCATAATATTGTGGTAAATGAAAAGTGTTTGTACCAGTTTCTGCCTTACTTACCACCACGGACATGTAATAGCACTAGTCACGTAGTAAACCATGTGGAAAGGTAGATACTGTAAATGTCTATTGTGCTGTTTCCCAACCACAACCGACCCTCAATTTCTCCCCCACTCTCTCACTTGTTCCTTTTTTTATTAATATACATTTTTTTGGAGTCCCTTGCGGCGGTAATTTGCTACCACACCATTCCTTTACTCCTTGATGTGCTTTAATGAATATTGTTTTGATTTACCACCATATTGGAACAGTAAATTAAAATTTTAAAAAATGGTCACTGTGTTATGATCCTACATGAGAATGCATTAGGGTGTACATGTAGTCACATTGAAGTGGCCATTTTTTTAAATGTTATTCTGCACTGGCAAACAAACCTTTTTTTATACGATAGAGAAAAACATTCATATAAAGTGATAAGTGATCAGAATGTCAAAAGTTAGCACAAAATTAGCATAATGCCATTGAAATGGGAGACCTATGGGCTTTGCCCATTCTTGCTTACATGTGACAATAACAAAACCGAAAGAAGGTTTGATAATGAGCCCGTTTAATGCTATGGGTGTTTTAGTAATAAAGCCAAGAGCCATGACGAGCAATGCAGATGCAAATATGGGCAAGATCATTTCCTGGCACCAATTTCACCTCTTCCACATGAGCACTATTGCTCTAAATGTAGTGCTGCAAACTCCTCCTCATCACCTCCCCATTCACAACAGTAAGGGCAATTATGAAATGCAATTTACCACGACATACAAGGCCAGACTGGGAATTCAAAGCAGCCCTGGCAAACTTTGTCAGACCAACCCCCATAGGGTAAAAAGTGAGCAAGCCTGACCACTATGAATGGGCTTCAGAAGTTCTCCCCCAAAGAAAATTTGGAAAAGATTGCAAAAATGGGGCATTCTGCAACACATTTTTAGGTTTCGTCACATTCTGCCCCCTTGCTTTCCTTGCCTTTGATTGGTTCCTGTGCTTGCCACTTACTTTTCCCCAATTTCTATTGGCTGTAGCACTATTTCTTGCACTTACCAATTCTTGTTCCTCTGTGTTTTCTCTTATCAATGTCCCGAAGTCCCAGTACTGTGTTCATCCGCTTTGGTTTCCTAACTTCTTTCCTTAATTTATTTGCTACTTTACACATAACGCGACATATAGCGCAAACCCAAAAGAAGGTATAGGAGCGCTTTACAGGCACAAAGAGGTTAAGTTATATGCACAGAAATACTGGATGTTGTGCCTCTCACGGAAACTGAACCCTGATTGCAGCTGCACTCACCAGTCCCCCCGGTGCCGGAGCAGGCACCCACTCTAGTGCTCCCTTTTGTTGCAGAGCCCGGCACTGGGTATTGAGAATTACAGCAGTGTCCAAAACACCCACTGTGCATTCTAGTGGGAGTAACGCCACTGCATATTCCGCTTGCATCCGCACTGGCCTTGACTTCTTCCATTAATAATGCACCTTTCTGCTCACTTCTGATGCATGCAATCTGACCCTGACGGCAGCCCGAGCGAAATGAGAGGAACCCCATTGTTTAAGCCATGGCTTAGGCACAAACCTCTCTCTCTTCTTTAGTATTACTACGTTTGTTTTCTGCTTGCTTACATTCTGACTTCATTTTCACAGCCAGGATACTGTGAGCAGTGATTGTATTGGCTTGACCTTTCATATGTTTCCAACACCCCTGCCTGCCTACCTGCAGCTTCTAAGACACCCTGCCATTTTCCCCATCCCTTCTCTACCACGCTCTATTGTGTTTCCCACCATCCGGCTTCCCAAACCTCCGATGCAGTTTTTTTTTTTTTTTTAATACAGTCCCTCTTGTTAATCTAAGTCATGCTGCACCGCACAGGGGAACGAGCCAGCCCACTTCAGCTATTGGGCTTCTTCACTGCCACTGACAGCATTAATTCTCAGCACAACGTGCCCATAGGTTAGAGAAAAATAACCCCCTACAGTGCCAGGGGCTGGTGGGCCACAGCAACATTTTCTTTTTTTAACTTTTTTTGTTTATTTGTCTAGAGACAGGATATTCATGAAGGGGAAAACACAGCACAGAGCCTTTCTTAAGACTATCTTGCTGCCCTCATTATCCACTGCACACACAGAGGCTTCTCTGCGGAGGCAACTGTGCCCGTCTAACATAGGATTTGTACTAAAAGCAATTGCTTCTGTACAATTTCCTATGAGTGCACGAAATAATCGAATTATTAATAATAGCATTGGCGTAACCTAATGCATTTACCAATGCTTGTGCATTATATATTAATTTTGTTAATTTTTTAATCATAGTAAATGATGACCTTAGGGAGCACTAGGATATGCAACCTTAATTGGGGTTCATCGATGATTACATCACACACACATACAGAGATGATGAATCAAACATGTGTAAATCACCGGGTATAGAAAATGTAATATAGGACAATGTGTAGGATTCACATGTCATCAATACTTCTAGGCATTTTTTAAGAATACTTGGTGTTGGGAATAATAAACTCTGGATTCAGAATGTTAACATAATGGTTAGGGGTGACTCTACTAATAACAATTCATTTCCTACCAAACAGACCCCCCTTTAGCAAAATTAGGATAATCAAAGACTAGGAAAAAGCAAAATTTTCTAATCTGTACCATGCATTTTTTCATGCAGCTCTTTGATTGCCATTCATACCTCACTGCGCTGGACTATGATTGTAACTAATGAACTGCACAGTTACAAAAGGTCTCTGTGAATCTGTAATCTGCATAGTAGACGTTCTTTGCAGCAGGCATCTTAACCATCTGTGCTATCTTAGATGAGTCAACACTGCCACTAGACAAACCTCTGATCTCTTTTAATCTGGCACGTCAATCACCAGAGTTATCTTGGCACTTTTATTGTTGTCTGAAAACTATTGGATCTACAAGACACTCTGCAGTGTTTTTAAAATTGCTGCACTGCTACAAAACCGATCCCACAACAAAAGCGCCCTCCCACCCCATCCTTCGGGCCTGCCAAGGAAATGCCCAATGCAAGGTACAGTCAGTCCAGCCTTGGTTACATGTGGCAATATCATACTACCAGATTTTTAAAATATATATCCGTGTTTTTCCTTTTGGATTGTCTGGCGGCAGCAATTTTCCCTTACTTTTTGATGAGCTTTCACACATATTTCTTGATTTCCGTCTTCCTTGGAACAATTAACTAAACTTTAAAGCAAAACGACCGCATACGTGTGTAAAGATGGTGATGCAAGTGGGCATATATCTCCAATCTTATAATACTATATCTGTTTTTTCACAACCATAACGGTACTGCGATCGTATTCAATAAAACGTATTAACATATAACGCATCACAATAGCTCATAAAAATCAATCATACCAACATACTTAAATTAATAACCATCCTATACAGTGATAGTAGCTAAAAGTGGTAAAAATATATAAAAATGTTCTACAATACAGGTAAACACGGTACAATAGTTCTAAAAAGGTGGAAGCAGTCAGTAATTTAAATGTACTACATAAGTGCCCTTGGGGAGTGCTGCCACTTTAACTGCAACTGATACAGTAGATGGCATCACTGTCTTTGTCCCATAAATAGTCTCCTGAATGGATTAAAAGTGTCTAGTCTTCACCACTGTACCTGGACTTTGATGGGTCAAAAGGCACAACCTTAGCTTTATCCCCTTTGTACTTAAGCACGTAATATGGGCAACTGAAATCCTAGCTGGCGAAGCTAAATTCAGATTGTCCGAAAAGGCTATAACAGCGCTTTCGTTCTGATGGACCAGCTCCAGTGGAGATATTTAGTAACTGCACATATAGCCCACTGGATATACATATATTTACTAGCCGAGACCTAAAAAGAGTCTAAGGGATGGATGTGGAGTTTATGGAGACGTCCCATCTGCACTATTTGGAAAATATGTATGTCTATACACTTTAAGTATATCTGATTAGGGCATCTGGTGCTTTTAGGCAGAAGCCCCATGCTCTACGAACCGTTATCAGGTACTCAGGCCCATATTTATACTTTTTGATGCACAACTGCGCCAACGCAGTTGTGCGTCAAAAATGTTACCGCCGGCTAACGCCCATCCAATGCACCATGCGGGTGCCTTATTTATGGAATGATGTTAGCCGGCGCTGCGGACTGGTGTGCATAAAAAAAAATGACTCACACCAGGCAGCGCCGGCGTATGGGAAAATGGGGGCTGTGCATCCAAAAATGGGGCAAGTCAGGTCTGAGGCAAAATTCAGGCCTCAAACTGGATTTGCGCCATTTTTTTTTTACGCCCAACCTCCATTGACATGACTCCTGTCTGAGCAAAGACAGGAGTCATGCCCCCTTGCCCAATGGCCATGCCCAGGGGACTTATGTCCCCTGGGCATGGTCATTGGGCATAGTGGCATGTAGGGGGGAGCAAATCAGGCCCCCCTATGCCACAAATAAAATCGGAAAAAAATACTTACCCGCACTTACCTTTACTTCCCTAGGATGGGTCCCTCCATCCTTGGGTGTCCTCCTGGGGTGGGCAAGGGAGGCAGGGGGTGTCCCTGGGGGCAGGGGAGGGCACCTCTGGGCTCCTTCTGAGCCCACAGGTCCCTTAACGCCTGCCCTGACTCAGGCGTTAAAAAACGGCGCCCATCAGGCTGTGCGTCGTTTTTTAAGGCCCACCCCCTCCTGTGCATCAAAATGATGTCAGAGTATAAATATGGGGCACAGGCCTTAAAGTCACTTTTTGGAAGGGAACGTCTACCTTGCATATAATTAACGCAAGGCTGGTTCCCCCTTCCAAAAAATTACGTACATGGTGGAATTTTGACGCCCGCGGGGTCGGACGTCAAAGTATAAATATGGGGCAGGGTTTGCGCCGATTGTGCGTCAAAAAAGTTTTGACTCACATTCAGCGCAAACAGAGTATAAATATGCCCCCTCAGAGTGGTATATGTGCCTCCATATGAAACACTAAAGTAACACAAGAAGCACTGCATTAAATATGCACTTTGGCATCACTTTTATTTATTCGTTCTGCCACATTTCAAAAGATAAGACTGCCCTACTGCGCAAGCAAAGGAAATTAGTCTGTTTTCTGTAGTTTCTATTAAAGGAGTATTTAAGTGCCTTAGGTGGTCTTCAGAAATAAAGAATAATTGTAATGTTTAGCTTGGTCAATCAGGTCTCATGCTCTAAAAAGCAGTACCAAAGCAGCACTGATACGCTATCTTAAACTAGTCTTCTGGCTAAGAGCCCATTGCCATTTGCTGGTGGGCGCTATTCGTCACTCCACCACGCCTGAGATGGGTTGTGACCAGAAGCAGTCACAGGGTGTGCGACGGAGGGGAGAGGGTAAAGTAGTGTCCCTTAAAAGTGGGCAAGTGTCTGATGGCCCCCTCTTTTTCCCCTGATGTGCTGCGACACGAGGGCGCTTACTGAGTATTGCGGTCTACCATGTAAGTGAGCAGTACGGAGGGGGTGCTTGGCGTAGCACTAGGATTTGCATTATAATTAACTCATAGGGATTTGGTTTAAAGTCAAGGTGCGAGAGCAAAAATAAACAAGGGACGAGTGTTCATATGAAGAACGTTCTTTGTTCAAGGTGCTATATATACAAGAATAATTCAAAATTATTAGCAATAGTGACCAGTTTCTTTAGTTTAAGGGGCGGTGTGTGCCATAACAACTTTTTAGGCTTGTCATCAGCCATCGATTATTTAGCATTGATATTTGTTCAAGTGCCTGTATCTTGTACGCTGGCTATATCATATCTGACTTCGACATTTTAAATTTTGGGTTGAAGGGGCATAGAGAAATGGTGCGTTGGCACCATCTAGTGGCTACAATAAGCAATGGCCATCTTTATTATAGTTAATGGTGGTTTGCTGCTGGCCCTGAATTTAGGACCAGGTTGTTACAAAAGACATACAAAGGGGTGAAGCAGGTTATCTTGCTTAAGACTGAGAAGGTGGGGTAGTTTATTTTTTTGGGGCTGTGATTATTTTATACAAGCTATCAACTGCTCAATGTTGTATTCTAACACCTATAGCATCTAATCTACCCGAAGGATAATATTCTAGAGGGGCCAAGACCGTTTTCTAAGGTAAGGTGTCTATCTCACTAAGGCTAGGAAAAAAGTGCAGCAATGGCTAAGGTCTGTTAGAAATGGGGTCTTTGTTTGGAAGTCAGGTTACCCCCATCCAAGAAAGGACCCTCACTCTAGCCACGGTAAAGGAGAATCACCCTCAGCTGACCCCCACTGACTCCATTGGTAGCTTGGCACGAGCAGGCAGGCTTAACTTCAGAGTGCTAGGTGTAAAGTATTTGTACCAACACACACAGTAACTTAAAGAAAACAAAACAAAATGACACAACACAGGTTTAGAAAAATAGAAAATATTGATCTAAACAAAACAAGACCAAAACAACAAAAATCCAACATACACAAGCCAGGTTATTAATTTAAAAGCAAAAAGTCTTAAATCCTTGAGAAAAGAGGTATAACACTGTTAGCATTGAAAAGTACCTGGGTAGCATCAAAATAACATGCACGGGCGAGTGTGCGTCAAAAAAGGTAAGCGGTGCGTCGATATCTCACCCACAAGCGAAACCGTGAGATGTTTCTCTTTCTTCACTTGGGTTGGCATGCCTAGTTTTTCCTCCGTGCAGGGGAGCGTTGTGTTGATCCAGGCAGCACTCGGTCCGGACAGGCATTGCGTCATTTTTCCACGCCCAGCAAGTTTGGGTCGAAAATCCTGCCACACGGTATCAGCAAAGCTGCGCGATGTGGGATGTGACTTTAAGGCTCCATCAGCGGGTGTGGCACGTCGCTCTTCCAGCTCCGTGCGTTGATTTTCCAGCCGCGATGCCGGTGGAGCATCGATTTCTGCTGCAAAGCCGGCGGCACGTCATTTTTCAGTTGCATCTCAGAAAGGGCATCAATTTTTTCCCCCACGGTGGTCTGTGCATGGATTTTCAGTCTTGGTCTGCCACCTGCACCTTCCAAGGCCCCAGGAACTGGATAGAGCACCACTTTTCAGGGCAGGAGTCTCAACACAGAGTCCAGGTGCTGCCAAGGGAAGGCTTTGATGGCCCTGAGACAACAGGAGGCAAGCTCAGGACAAGCCCTTGGAGATTTCTTCACAAGCAGGAAGGCACACAAAGTACAGTCTTTGTCCTCTTGCACCGCCGGAAGCAGCAATTGCAGGATAGCTCCACAAAGCACAGTCTCAGACAGGGCAGCACTTCTCCTCAGCTCTTCTCTTGATGTCCAGAAGTGATCTAAAGTCTGTGGTTTTGAGTGCCCTTCTTATTCCCATGTTTCCCTTCGAAGTAGGCTTACTTCAATGGAAAGTCTCTCTTGTTTGTGAAGTCCTGCCTTGCCCAGGCCAGGCCCCAGACAAACACAAAGGGGTTGGAGACTGTTGTGTGAGGGCAGGCGCAGCCCTTTCAGGTGTAAGTGACCACTCCTTCCCTCCCTCCAAGCACAGATGGCTCATCAGGATATGCAGGCTACACCCCAGCTCCCTTTGTGTCACTGTGTAGAGAGAGGTGCAAACAGCCCAACTCTCAAACTGACCCAGACAGGGAATCCCCAAACAGGCAGAGTCACAGAATGGTTTAAGCAAGAAAATGCTCACTTTCTAAAAGTGGCATTTTCAAACACACAATCTTAAAACCAACTTTACTAAAAGATGTATTTTTAAATTGTGAGCTCAAAGACACCAAACTCCACATGTCTATCTGGTCCCAAAGGGAATCTACGCTTTAATAATTTTTAAAGGTAGCCCCCATGTTAACCTATGAGAGAGATAGGCCTTGCAACAGTGAAAACCGAATTTGGCAGTATTTCGCTGCCAGGACACATAAAACACATATGTCCAAGCTTAAACATTCACTGCACCCTGCCCATGGGGCTACCTAGGGCCTACCTTAGGGGTGTCTTACATGTAAGAAAAGAGAAGGTTTAGGCCTGGCAAGTGGGTACACTTGCCAAGTCGAATTGGCAGTTAAAATCTGCACACATAGACGCTGCAGTGGCAGGTCTGAACCATGTTTACAGGGCTACTAATATAGGTGGCACAACCAGTGCTGCAGGCCCACTAGAAGCATTTGATTTACAAGCCCTGGGCACCTCTAATGCACTTTACTAGGGACTTACTAGTAAATCAAATATGCCAATCATGGATAAACCATAAACCATACAATTTACACAGAGAGTATATACACTTTAGCACTGGTTAGCAGTGGTATAGTGCTCAGAGTTCTAAAGCCAACAGAAGCAAGTCAGAAAAAATAGGAGGCAGGAAGCAAAAAGATTGGGGATGACCCTGCTTAAGGAAAAAAAGTCCAACAGGGCCCAAGTTTTCTGAGCTCAGATTGCATGTGTATGCCTTTGGAGTTATCAGGGGCCTGGGAGCAATTTAGTGGCACAGATCTGAGGATGGTCTTAGATGTACTTTACCTTGGCTTAGACAGGGGGAGGCAGACAGAAGGTCAATAATCATCTTCAGGGTGCGTAGCTATGGGGTAAGTTGAGATATAAGGGATCCCCTCTCTTTCTCCAAATGCCTTGTACCATCACTCCTAAGGACTCTTTTGTTTGCCCATACTCTCCGCCATGATTAATAAGGGATTGGTACCTCGTACACACTCTCTGTATCATCAGTAATAATGGTTTTGTTACCTTCTAGGATGGCACGTAAGCAGAGCGCGCTCAGCAGTGAAACGTCTGACCAAGGCAATTCAAGAGGGCTAAGATGGGGTCGACCCTACAGCACAGAGGCAGCTCATGCAATTATGGACAGCAGCACAATGGCATGGGATGGACTGGGCCCTCAGGAGAGTCAAAGATGGTCCAGAATCAGCCAAAAGAGCCGACAGTTCCAAGAAACCACCAAAGATGGCAAGGTGGGAACCAGGTAAGTTCAGAGAGGCCACTTCAGGCTCAGGAGAGACCATGTTAACAACAACATCCCCAAATGTAGCAGTAACAAGCACAGAGGGTCAGTTGCCAGCATCCAGTTTAGGAGGGGGGTGCAATGTCGGTACACAACCTTGATTCCCTCGGTGGGTAGCAGAATTGGCAACACCAACGTAGGGGTGGTAGGACAATAAGCAATTGTTATTTCACCTACTGAACATGCTAAGGCAAATGAGGGGAATGCAGTTCAGCCATCTCAATCGCTTGACCCCAGGGGACAGGTGGCACTGCCACCGGTGGGGAAGGACCAGGGGGTAACTAATCTGCTGACACTGCCTCAACTGGTACCCTCCCTGCCAGCGGGTTCCTTCGGGCCTCAGCAGCCTGTGCTTGAAATTACAAATCCTGTGGGTATAGTGAAGGGCCATGACAACCCAGCAGCTATAGTATGGGAGACTACAGTATCCAGTGTGACAACCCAACTAGGCACACCCAGTGCTTCACAGGGCAGTTGTCTCTGTGGTGGCCAAGATGTTCAGGGACGGGTCATAGTTCCAGGGAATCCTTCCACCAATATAGTGCAACCAGTGCCAAGCACTCAGCAAGTGCTGGCATATGGGCAGGGAGGGAGCTTAAAAGTCCCACATGCTGCCCAGATTTCCCATTTGCCAACATTAGTTTTCAGAAGTGCTAATCCAACAGTCTGAAAATGAAAGAAAGAATATGTAAGGGAGAGGTTTGTGATGTTTTTGACTTTATCAATGCCGGGGTTCTTCCAGCAAAGGGGAGGTAAGGTAGGGATGGAAACTTTCAGGCCAAGAAAATGTGGGTGGAGAGATCATTGAGGAAATGGGTGGCAGGCTTTGCCATTTATGCAGCTATCCTCACTCAAAGTTTTCCCTCCTTTGCTCCTCAAATCATGGGTTATATTTCCCTCATTCATAGTGTGGCATTAGACTTCCCTGGGACAGCATGGATGCAGTATGACATGAAGTTTAGGCAAATTAAGGTTTTCTGCCCCGAAATTGCATGGGATCAAAGGGAAATTAATCTGTGAAATGCTGAATTCAAAGTGGGACACAATACGGCTAAGGTGAACCACTCCTTTCGGGCCAGTAGACAAGGGGGAGAGAGAGAAACACTTGTTCGCAATTCAATCGGAAAGAATGTGCAAAGGGGGCTGCCTGTAAATTTAAGCACATCTGCCCCTTCTGTAGTTGGCAAGGGCACCCTAAAGCAAAATGCTTCAAAAAATTGGGAAAACCCAGGGACCAGGCAACTAAACCTCATTAGTCTGACTCAAGCAACACCGAAAGCCTTTCTTCCCCGTCATGATCACACATGGAACAGCCAGGTAAAATCTTCTGGACACAGGCCTGTCAGCCTGTCCCTGGAAATAATCTCCAAAACCAGATTTTGGTGCAACATTCATTAAACAAAGCAGTATCCCCCAGACATTGGCATGTCCTGGCTCGCCTGCTGGGGAGATACAACAAGACGCAGGAGGCGCGTATTCTTTACAATGGTTTCAGAGATGGAATTTGCATACTAGCCTGTGTAATTCACAACCTACTACCACCTAAAAATCAAAAGTTTGTCTTAGAGCAGCCTGATATTGCCAAAGAAAAGAAAGATTTGGAAACAGCTGCAGGTAGGTAGGGTGGCTGACCCTTTCCTCAAGCTACCATTAGAGAATCTAGTCTGCTCCCCACTGGGTTTGGTACCTAAGAAAGAGTTTGGAAAATACAGACTCATCTACACCTTTTCCTCTCCCCCAGGACATTCACTTAATGATGGGCTGGACGCCAGTGTGTGCAGTACGGTACACGTCTTTTAATGAGGCTCCTAACAAGCTGCGAGCTCTTGGTAGAGGGGCCCTTATGGCCAAGTCAGACATCCAGTCAGCATTCAGGCTGTTGCCAGTGCATCCAAAAGATTTTCAACTCTTAGGTTTTACATTTGAGGGCAAGTTCTATGTGGACAAAGTGCATGACCATGGGCTGTGCAATTGCATGTGCACATTTTTTGAGACCTTTAGGGGCATATTTATACTCTCTTTGCGCCGAATGTGCGGCAACATTTTTGACGCACAATCAGCGCAAACCCTGCCCCATATTTATACTTTGATGTCCGACGCAGCGAGCGTCAAAGTTCCACCATGTGCGCCATTTTTTGGAAGGGGGAACCAGCCTTGCGTTATTTATATGCAAGGTAGGCGTTCCCTTCCAAAAAATGACTTTAAGGCCTGTGCCCCATATTTATACTCTGACGTCATTTTGACGCACAGGAGGGGGCAGGCCTTAAAAAACGGCGCACAGCCTGATGGGCGCCGTTTTTTAACGCCTGGGTCAGGGCAGGCGTTAAGGGACCTGTGGGCTCAGAAGGAGCCCAGAGGTGCCCTCCCATGCCCCCAGGGACACCCCCTGCCACCCTTGCCCACCCCAGGAGGACACAAAAGGATGGAGGGACCCATCCCAGGGAAGGAAAGGTAAGTTCTGGTAAGTATTTTTTTTCGTATTTTTTTTGTGGCATGGGGTGCCTGATTTGGGCCCGCTACATGCCACTATGCCCAATGGCCATGCCCAGGGGACATAAGTTCCCTGGGCATGGCCATTGGGCAAGGGGGCATGACTCCTGTCTTTGCTAAGACAGGAGTCATTCCCATGGGGGTTGTGCGTAAAAAAAAATGGCGCAAATCGGGTTGAGGCCTGAATTTTGCCTCAGACCTGACTTGCCCCATTTTTTGATGCCCAACCTCCATTTTCCCATACGCCGGCGCTGCCTGGTGTGAGTCATTTTTTTTGACGCACACCAGTCCGCAGCGCCGGCTAACGTCATTCCATAAATAAGGCGCCCGCATGGTGCGTTGGAATGGTGTTAGCCGGCAGTAAACATTTTGAGGCACAACTGCGTTGGCGCAGTTGTGCGTCAAAAAGTATAAATATGGGCCTTAGTTGTTTTCTGGAATGGGTAGTTCGAGATCTGGTGGTGTCAGACAACATTGCTCATTACCTGGATTACTTCCTCTTCATGGGTCCACCAGGGTCACAGGCTTGCAGACATGACCTACAAGCTTTCCAAGAACTAGCTAAAGTAGTGGGGGGTCCCCCTAGCAGCAGAGAAAACAGAGGGCCCCTTGACTAGGCTGACTTCTCTAAGCATTGAGATTGATTCAGAGGACGGAATATGCAGGCTCCCACCTAATAAAGATCAGGAATTCTGGATAACCTTATTGGATTGCCTAAGCTCAACCAAGGTGACCCTTCATCAGTTACATAGGTTGGTGGGACAGCTTAACTTTGCACTCAGGATCATTCCCATGGGGCGGGTCTTTTCCAGGAACATCGCCAGGGCCATGACTGGCTTGAAAGCCAAGCATCACCACACCCATCTCTCAAGAGATGTTAGAATGCATCGTCATATCTGGGTGGAGTTTTGCAAGATTTTAATGGATCAGTGATTTGGCCACAGCAGGCGCTGAGCAATGCTAAACTAGACCTGTACACAGATGCGGCAGGGAGTGTGAATTTCGGAGCCATCCCGGGGAACAAGTGGTGCATGCAACATTGGCCAGAGGATTGGTTTGAGAGAGGCTTGACCAAGAACCTGACATTCCTAGAGCTCTTTCCCATTATTGTGGCATTGCATATATGGAGGTCTCAGCTCTCTAGCAGCAGAATAATTTTTCGGTCAGATAACAGGTTAGTCGTTTTTGCCATTAATAATCAAAGAGCGCAGTGCCAGCTCGTCCTCAGCCTTCTCAAAGCTATGATTCAGGACTGCCTCGCTGAGAATGAGCACTTCACAGCAAAGCATGTTGCAGAGGTCAAGAGCACAGTAGCTGATGCCCTGTCTCATTTTAAGTGGACAGATTTCAGAGCTCAACTTCCAGAAACAGACAAGGAGATGCTGCCTTTCCTTATGGAAGCTTGGTGTCCCATTGTCCCGGACCTGATAACAGCGGCATTAACGCCTGGAACTAAGCAAGCATATGAAGTTGCATGGTTGACATATCGGGCCACCATGCCAGAGTGTACCAAAGGGGGTCTTTTTCAACTGGACTGCATTTTATCTTTTTTGGGTGTGCAACAGAAGGCGGGTAAGTCAGTGGCAGCAGTGAGGCATCGGCTGTCAGCAATTGCCTTCTTTGCTGGTCTGTGGGGGGTGGCAGACCCCACGAAGGACTTTAGAGTGAAAATGGCCATTACGGGGTGGGAGAGGCTAGTGCCCGTCAGTGAGGAAAACAGGAGACTGATTCATGTAACTAGACTGCTCAAGCTTTTAGGAGTCTTACCCAAGGTATGTTCTTCCCCCTTTGAGGTCAGGCTTTTCAGCTTGGCATATTACCTGGCCTTCTTCTGAGCTTTCCAAATGTCAGAATTGGTAGCTAGGCCACAGGCTATCACACCAGCAAGGATTAAGTGACAGGATGTGGTACTTGGTGTGCATTCACTGAGCTTGTTAGTCACAAGATCCAAAACTGATGCTGGGGTAATGGCTTATGGGTACAGCTAGGTGAGACACCACTCGGCTATGGGTGTCTGTTTTCTCTGGCTAGAGATTACCTGGGAGTTTGACCTGGTACATGCAAATGGGGTCCCCATGGCTATGGCACAGTTCACATGATCTGCCAGAAGGCCCTAGGAGTGTTGGGGGTGCCCACAGAAGGTTTTACTTCACACTCTTTTAGGATTGGTGCAGCTACAACTGCTGCAGGACTGGGAATGTCTCCAGACGGAATTAAGGCTATTGGAAGATGGAAGTCCAATTGCTTTGAACGCTGTGTCCAACCACATTTGGCATAGGGTGAGTGGGTAGAGCTCTCCCCCCTCATAACCCCATAGTTCACCACTATTTTGGAGGGCAGTGAGTTGCAGCCTCTGTTTGCTTCATTACAGGAAAAAACATCAAGGTATGTTGGCTTGGAGATTCAATAGTCAGCAGTGCAGCAGAGAGATTCCATAACATCTGCTGGGAGATGAGTCCAGAAACAGCACCATTGGTTGGGTGTGGCCGGACTTCATTAACACACTTGCCAGTCCTGTTGAGTGAAGCTCTTGAGGTTGTCTGGCTTCCCAAGCTGGACATTCTCCTTGTTCATGTCAGGGGAAATGACTTAATCCCAATGGGGAGGTAGGGAGTCCGTGAAGGGCTCATATTGATGTTTGGTAAAGCGCACCGCTTGCTCTTGGGCACCATGTTATTGTGGTCAGAGGTCATCCCTCGGGGACGATGGCCTGGTAATGCTAACCCAGAGCGTATTAAAAAGTCAGTGAAAAAGATAAACCATTCAGTGAAGGCTAACTAAGAATGACATCCATAGACACAATCAGGCATGGGCTACTACCCATGAGTAATTTTGAATGCTTTGACGAAGAAGGCATTCAACTGTCAGGGGCTGGGCTTGAGACTTTCCTACAAAAAAGCTTTGGGGCAATCGCAGGAAAAGAGGAATCTTAGTGGGGGGAGGGCGGATTCGCCAGTGACTTCTCCACCCTGTGGCCCATTGTAGCCGATTAACAGCACTGATTCTTGAGGGCACTAAGTTGCGCTGTTAGCTGCCTCCTTCGGGAGAAGCCTTGCAGGGGTGAGGCTAGTTTGAAAGGGGGCTGACCTGCTGGTGGCCCTACCCTTCAAGTCCTACCTCAGGTACCCAGGACATTATATTATGTTATGTGGGGTGTGACCAAGAGACATGGGATGCCCCGGCAGGGACCAATGTGTTATGCGGTCTCTGGACCTGTCAGAAATGTTTGATGTGTCACTTTAACTCAAACGGCCTTTCTGCACTATGCTGCCCCCAAATAGGGATGTAAATAGGATATGTGCAATTCCTTGTTCATGCTTGCTGTGTATTTTGCTATATTTTGTATTGTTTAATGTTATTGATGGCAGTGGTTGTTATGCCACCTTGTTTCATGTGAAGTAAATTTGCTCCATCCTATCCCAAGAAGTTGTCTCTGTTGCCTTTGTGGGGGAGGGAGAGGACTACACAGTTGGTAAGGGTGGTCCCCATTGCACGAGTGAGCTCACTATAGCGATGACAGATTCTTAACAGATATCAAAGATGTTCTTTGGTTCCGAAATGGATTGTATTCCATTTTGAGCAAAACTACCATGTTTTAGTCCCTCTTTGAATCAATGACAAACTCACCGGGGGAGTTTTAAAAAAAGTAGTTTTTGTGATATAGGAAAACAAAACGTGTTTATATGTTGTACCTTATTACAACAAACTGTTTTTTTGTATGGCGAGAAAATGCGTTACTACAGGGCACAGCATGCAGATGTGTAATGTAATTTGCATACCAGGCCCTGGTCAGGAAATAATTTAACAAATTTATTTATTCAATATGTTCGTAGATCTACATCATTTGTAACACACGAGCAACAGGGTGATTTCTGCCGGTTATTAAAAATGCATTGACAAAGCCAAGCTGTCTAGATTTAATTTGCTAACACATGTAGAGAGGCACACACACAAGTGTGAATTTGTGCATTTGTCAACAATAAGGAAATGAAAGAGAAGAAGAGGCAGGGCAGTATTAGTCGCTCGTGCATTGCAATGCACTAAATTATAAGCAGAAGGATACACCCAAGCAGGCAATATAAGTAATTGAAAGAAAATGACTTGTAAGTTGAGCGAAGATGTGATGGACAAAGTCCCAAACCAATAGCTGAAAGTGTTTGATCAAAAAGCTCAGTGGCTGAAAGGACTGACTTAAAGCCAATTTGTATATATTGAAAACAATAGATATGTTTAGACAGCTGTGCTGTCAAACCAAGACAAAAAACATAAAGTTCTTGTATTTGCTTGCCAGAATTTGGATTGGAAATTTTGGTATCACATGTATACATTACAACTCATGAGCAGCTGGCTGAGTTCCATGCCATTCTCCAGAAAAATACCCTTTTCTAATCTTTTTGACTGGAAACAAGAAGACATAGGCCCTCATTCTGACAAAATCAGGCCGCCGAAAGACCGCTCCGCGTTCAAAGGACCGCGGCGGCCATTCTGGCTTTCCCGCTGGGCAGGCGGACGACCGCCAAAGGAGCGCCCGCCGGCCCAGCGGGAAAGGCCCTGCAACAATGAAGCCGGCTCCAAATGGAGCCGGCGGAGTTGCAGGGGTGCGACGGGTGCAGTTGCACCCGTCGCGATTTTCACTGTCTGCAATGCAGACAGTGAAAATCTTTATGGGGCCCTGTTAGGGGGCCCCTGCACTGCCCAGTGCAGAGGCACCACGACACCCGTTCCCGCTATCCTGTTCCTGGCGGTAAAAACCGCCAGGAACAGGATGGCGGGAAGGGGGTCGGAATCTCCATGGCGGCGCTGCTTGCAGCGCCGCCGTGGAGATTCAGCCTATGCAGGGGAAATCCGGCGGGAAACCGCCGGATTCCCTTTTCTGACCAGAATGGGCTGGGAAGTACCGCCAGCCTGTTGGCGGTGCTTCCGTGGTTCCCGGCCCTGGCGGTCCGGAATGACCTCCATAGTGTTGACCATTTTTATGTGTGGCTTGTAATGGAGCTTGGGCAATTCGTGTGAACATATAGCATTGAATACCTAATCTATACAAACGGAAAATGGTATTAATTGAACCTTCGTTAGCTATTAGTGTCTTTGGCCCTGGACACTTAAGCCCTTAGTTTGCAACATGATCAATCACATCTAGGATCACTTGGTCTCACTGCATACTACACTGTTAAAGTGTTTCCTTTCACCTTCACTGGGATGCATGAGGGACTTGCATTTGAAAAAGTCAAATTATTTGCCTCATATAGACACTATGCAGAATGACCTGCAGTAGAAAGATAATTGGTGTGCATGCATTTAGGGTTCATGAAAGCTTTATTCTTTCATTCTAAGCCTTCATTACTAATTGGTGTAAGGCTTGTTTTGGACTTATTTTGAAAGGATGATATGCTTGCTTTTTTACCATTCCCAACCTGGACAATATACATCCTGCCTTCTGTCAGTGAACACTGAAAACAGTTACCAACACCACAAACACCACCACCACCACCAAAACCACCAAAACCATTACCACAGCCAGAAAAACCATCACTATGACAATTATTACCACCACAACTGTTACCACCATTATCACCACCAAAGCCCTTACCACAACCCACAGCACATTACCACCTCCCTTTTAACCACCACCTTTACCACCACCACAATATCCACCACTATTACAAATTCCTTCCCACCACAACTACCTCCACCACCATTGTAATTAACACTGCAGCCATTGCAACTATCACCAATACCATCATTACCACCAACATTACACTCCTCAAAACAACCACTATCACCAACATTATCACTACCCCCATTGTTGTCACCACCATTGCCACCACTGCTACCACCACAATCACTACCACTATCAGCAGTACTCCTTTATTTTGGCTACCAACATCTGCCCTATCACAACCATCACCACCAACTCTACTACTACTGTCACCACTACCAATACTACCTCCATCACCTTTACCACCAACACCAATACTACCACTGATATCATCCTCACCAGTATTGCCACTAACACTAGTAGTGCCACCTCCACTACCACTAACACCATCGCTATACCACTACAATCACCACCATTACTAAGACATACACACCATTCATAACATTTCACCACTACTTATATAACAGGCTCCATTACTATTCCCATCTCTTCAATTGCCATCACCGCTACTGACACAGCCACCACAGCTACCTCAATAACCATCATCAGTACTAGTATCACTATTACTACTGTGTTACAGACAGATCTAAGAAAAGTGGTGCTACACCCAGTGCAGCACCACTTCTCTTGCGCCCCTTATCCCCCCCCCCCAAACGCCACCATGTGTGCACCATATTTAAAATACGGCGCTCCAGGGCCCAGGGTTGGGAGAAAAAACATCAACATTATTGATGCTATTGATGTACTGTTCAGGGTTAGTGCCACAATTTTGTTGTTAACCCCGAACAGTACATAGGGGCCCATTGTAACCAATGGTGTGCCCCTTTTTAATGCCTGCTCTTAGCTGGCATTAAAAATGCTGATAAAATGTTGCAAAGAAATATTTGACTTTTTTTGTGCCATTTTTTTCGTCCCCCCTAAGGGGAGAATGCCCCCTTTGCATACATTATGCCTGGCAAAGGCATAATTTGGTGCAAGGGGTTACAAAGTGGTGCAATGCATGGATTGCGCAACTTTACAAATCTGGCGTGTTGATTTTAGCCTCGTTGGGCCACATTAGCATGAAAAGAAATTATGCTAATGAGGTGCAAGCAGGCACCAGGTCCTCTTAAATCTGGGCCTTATTTTTTGTGTATGTAAGAACAGTGGGTCTGATTACAACTTTGGAGGAGGTGTTAATCTGTCTCAAAAGTGACGGTAAAGTGACGGATTTACCACCAGCCGTATTACGAGTCCATTATATCCTATGGAACTCGTAATACGGCTGGTGGTATATCCGTCACATTTGGGACGGATTAACACCTCCTCCAAAGTTGTAATCAGGCCCAATGTGTATTTCACAGTGATGTGTGTATGTGGGTGTAATCATGTCATTGTGTTTAGGCAGATTTCCCCCCTGCAGAAAGCGTTTTAATGCTTTAGTCAAAACTCAAGTAAGAGCACCTCAAGCACACCTCAAACTATAATAATGAATGGACTTTAGGCCAATTTCTCAAACGATAAATTATTAGAGGAATTTCAACATCATACTTCCTCAAGAAACCATAGATTCTGTACATCTAATAGTGTTTTGCGAATTCCACAAGAACAGACAAAGTTAAGAGATGACCAAAGGGTAGATTGTCATCTACATTGCAACAGATATTATGGTCACAACAGCCACGCAAAATTTAATTTTCCATGGATACTGGGTGTGAAACTTGACAAGTGGACTGCAAAAATCACTCACCTCTTGGGTTTATTAAATATTTACATCAATCTGGCAAACAGTGAGAAAGGAGAAGTTGCAAACCAGCTGCAGCCACTTTTAGCCTATCTGAAGGCCGGGTATAACCATGCTAAATTCATTATTTCTAGGGACTTTAACAGGAATCCCCTAGCCCATTCCACAGATCTAGACCCGTTCAACTCTCAAGACCTGATATTAGAGGTCTTCCCAAAGCAGCCACAAAAGCATCCAATCCCAACAATTTGAGCAACAGGGTCCTCATGGCATGTGTGGACATTGTTCTATTGATCTTAAACCGTTGCTTTGCCACAGACTGGCCCCTGACAAACACTCACATCATGGCTAATGCGTGCTCAACCACAAACTTTACCTTTGCCAAATTGGGTATTTCAAAATTAATAAAACTCTTTCAAAATAACCTGCATCCCGAAAGCAACCAGTGTCCACTAGTACATTGTCGTACTCTGGTACACAACTTCACCAGAAGCCTAGTTCCCTGCTAACATCAGCCACCACTGAAAATGTATAAAAACTAAAGTGGAAAGGCCACCTGGAGCCTGAGATAAAACAGCAGTGTGAAAGTCTACTCAAGCAGGCCCTAAACACTTCACCCAACACAGTGGCTGCTTGGGAACATTCCATCACAAATCTTGCAAATATTTATATAAACACTGAAAGCTGAAAAGGATACTCAGCAACAAAGAGACACTAGTACCATCTGAGATGGCACCATCTGGAGCTTTGAGCTCTAAAAGGAGACAAAGACCAGCACCAAAGATATATGAAAAAACCCAGCAAACTGGCTATTCGAAGAAAAGTTCAGGTCCATTATTTGCAAATATAAGAAACAGATCTGGACAACAAAGTGCGAGGCATACAAAGAGCATTGGGCAAAACTGATCCATGCTAGCAAGGCAAAGAACTCCAAGGATTTCTGGAACATAGTCAACATCTTGGAAAAGGGCCCTATTAATGCCATTGACACCTGTACCAGTATACAAGCATGTACAGTGGATTTTGAGGAGTATTTCAGAGCTCCTGAGAAGCCGGCAAGCTGTAAACCTATCTTCTCTCCGGCATGGATCTCGCTATGGCAATTACATTGTAAACTGCAACTAGAAGGAGTTATCAAAAAAGAGCAAAACAGAAGGTGCACCGGGCCCTAACAGGCTGCCACAATTTTGAGCTACATGATGACCCAAAACACGATTCCTGAGTTATGGAGAGGGGCCATCCTACATCACATCTTCAAGGGCAGATGCAAATCGGAGCCGTAAAACTATTGGATAATCACCCTGTTGAACAATGAGGCAAAGTGCTATGCTAGCCTCCTATTACAAGATCTGTGCACTTGGGAAAATAATCCCATTTAATCAGACTGGGTTCTTCCCTGTCATTGGTAAATTAGTGAATCTAGCAGCCCTTGTCTTGGTGGCGAACAAGGCTAACGAAACAAAGTCAACTCTGCACACCTACTTTGTTAACTTCAAGACAGCCTTTAATTGAGTGGAGAGGTTTCTGCTCTGGCAGAAATTAGCAAATTGGAGAATTCCAAGCAAACTCCAACAGAAATCAAAAGACTTTACAGCGACACGTGGATTACAATCAAACTTGCTGAAGGCAACAGCATATCCAGGAAGGAGAACATGAACATCGGCTTGAAATACGGCTGCGTGCTTGCCCCAACTTTGTTAAATATCTTCATCTCTGATCTCCCGACCAAATTAGATCTGGTGTCAATTCAATACGTGGTTCTTACCGCCTCACTATAAGATGACCGCATCTTTGTAGTCGATGCTTTTGGCTGCCACAGTAGTATGATGATTGTGTCACACAAGTTTGTGGGACTTTCATCTCCACTGCCCCTGTTTTACGCTTATTCTTGCACAAGGGCAAATCAAGGCACCACTACACTTATATGCTAGACATTATTCATTTACATCTCTGTTTCAGTCAAAGACACACAGTCTCGACCGCCGCACTATAAGATGGCTGCCACAGTGATGCGTGTTTTCAAATTACTTTAGGCAATGCCCAATCTCCAGCTGCATATGCCCCTTTTCCTAATTTCCATTGGCTACTCGACTTTCGCCCCTTCTGGCGACCGCAGACTCCACACCTGATGACAATTTCTCTAATTGGCTGCACTTTAAAAGACAGAGCACCACCCCTGCTCAGCCTCGATTCAGGGGAGCTGAGGAGGGTAGGTCTTGTGCGCGATCCATACAGAAGCCATGTGAGTACAATTGCCTCTATGTTTTAATTGACTTATGTGTTGATTCCACGTCTTTAGCTTTTGCTCGGTGACTCCATGACATAGGGGGTCATTACGACCCGTAATGTGGCGTCCGTACCGCCAACAGGCTGGCGGTATGGAGACCCTTATTACAACCGCAGCGGTAGGGCCGCGGTCGCACCGCTGGGGCTGGCGGTTTCCCGCCGTTTTAGCCCCGGCGGTGATAATCCGCCAGGGCAGCGCTGCCCTGGGGATTATGACTCCCCTACTGCCATCCTGTTTCTGGCGGTTTGCACCCCCAGGAAGAGGCTGGTGGTAAGGGGTGTCCTGGGGCACCTGGGGGCCCCTGCACTGCCCATGCCACTGGCATGGGCAGTGCAGGGGCCCCCTAACAGGGCCCCGGCCAGCTTTTCACTGTCTGCATACTACATGCTACTGCACCCGTCGCACGGCCGCAACACCGCCGGCTCCATTAGGAGCCGGCTCCTATGTTGCGGCCTCATCCCCGCCGGCCCAGCGGGGATGTCGTAATGGGGTCCGCGGGAGTGCGGCCGCATTGGCGGCCGCACGGCGGTTACCACTTGGCGGGCGGCGGTAGCCACCCGCCAATCTTGTAATGACCCCCATAATGTTTTAAGACCATGAATGCCATGCCCTTTTCCCACTACAGTTAGCAGCTGTGCGCTGTTTTTGACCTATGAGGCAGACTTGGTTGATCCTAAGGGTAAGACCCTTTACTCACACCTAGAGCCTACCTGTCCCTAGTGATATGCTGTGTGACACTTACACAGTTTTGGTTTTGTGTAGTTTGCAACATGTTTGCCCACCTACCTGTTACGTTAATGTGTGTATAAATATGTTTTCACTCCCATCACATTATAGCGATTTTTTAGCTTTAACCACAGGCTTGCACATGTCAACCATTAGGGACACTATAATATTGTGTGCTCGATAACCAGTACTAATGATGCATTGAATCAGATATATGAGAATTGGTTTCTGATTATTATATGTTTTTCTTTATTCTTCTCACATACTTATTTTAGGTTGGACCATCATTTCTAACCATTGCACCAGGCACTGTTTTCCTGGCTTAATACCTACACTTTACATTACGGTTTAGGTGATGGGTAAGGATATACCTTTCTCATTTTTAGGTCCTGAAGAAGCACCATGGATCGTTGTTGGGCCATAAGGCATGAAACATGTTGACCTGACCACATTTACTGATTTGAGGCTACCTAGTGACATTATGCTGCCACAGCAGCCCTAAATCACTGTCTGTTTTTTAATCTTGTCAAGGGAGCCATCGCCTTAAAACTCAACTCGGTAACCCTCAGACAGTTTTAATTCCCTTCATCTTTGCACACACCACCACTCCATTTCCACCCTTCACATCTAGAGTGCCCTCAATCTTATACTTTTCATAGTATGGCAAGATTTAAAAAAAATTCTGCTGAAGCAACCCTTTGTGTGGCCTGTAGGGCATTGCAGCATTGGCCCTCCAAAGGGAATGCCAGATGATGAAGCATGACATCCCCAGGGATGTGTAAGGGCACTAAGAGGTAACCTTTAGGATTCCCACCCTTTGTTTCATCCACCCCTCTGTTCTTTTGTCTTTTTGGTAGAAACAGTACCTCCATTATCTGTTGTATTAACGACTTTGGAGCCTAGGTACTGGACCTTTATTGGCCCCTAGTCCCCTCCCTGTTATTTTGTTTTAAAATGCAACTGTGCACTCCCAGCAAATTGAAATGAGAACACAAGGAGAATTTGCACTTAGAGAGGAGTGCCGGGCTAGGGCAAATGATGTGAAGTATTGATTTTTTAGCTAGACGGCACCATCTGCATGTTAAGTCAATGGAGTCTGCTGAACACCTAGGCTGGTAGTCAAAAGTTGTAAAAGCCCCCATACACTGGAACAAGAGCTGAGCCTTGATCGATTTTGAGTAGCAACTGTCCTAGAAGAATTGCCTTCTGAACTGCCCAAACTGTTAATCGTATTCCACACATGACATCTCTTGGTAATTGTGTTTTTATCTTCCAAGACAGATAAATGGCACAAGCAGTTGTTTATTTGTCTTTTAACCACTAGGCAGGTCCCATAGTTGTTGTACTTGGAGTGCTTTCAAGCTACTTGTAAAAATAGATTTTTGACAGGGATTCATTACTTCTAGCTATAAAAAGTGGTCTAGTGGGGAAGACCTGGTGCTTTTTAATTGAAAGCAACATTTTGCAAATGCACATTGCCTTATGTGCCGTTGGTTTATAAGGCCGAACTGATGTTGAATTTAGGCAGAGGAGGCATTGGGAGCAAACAAATAATGCTGACTGTATCTCCAAAGATTAAGTGATTCCTCAAAGTATTCACCTCACAACTGCACCTATAAGGGAGATGTGCCAAAGGTTTGGCATTCCACACTTATAACAGTGGCATTAGTGACTTTTCCCACAATCCCTTTTGCAATGTAAAGAAAGCTAGCAGCAAGTAGGCCACCTTGGTTTTCATTTCCTCTTTCTGGTTGGCAAAGGAACATCTAAAATCAATGTTTACTGTATGGTATTTGCACTCTAACTTGAGAGAGCTTGACATTTTTTAAATACCAAGCACTAGCCTTTGTCCTGTGCCTTGCAAAAGTGACTGCGTTTCTCTTTTTTAAGTTGATTTCAGGAAATTGTTTGCAATGTAAATGCCCAGAATGTTTGTCAGTCTTTGCAAGCCGACTTTGGTCTGACCTAGTAGTATAATGCCATCTGCGTTGAGCATTCTGGCTAAGGACTCACTTCATAGTTTTGGGGCATGAGCATTACAGCCATATTGGAGTATATAATTACTGTAGAGAAAAGCAACGTCTCCAAATGGAGACTGTTAATTTGTGGTAGAAAATGAATGTGAGCCCAGGATATCTACAATGAGATGAAGGAATACACGATGTGCTCTCACTCATGGTGGCATAAATATATGTGTGTGAACTTATCTATAATAGAAATTACCCCCTACAAGGAGATGACAGCATGTGCATGGAGTTGTCAGTTTCACACCCTATCCAGAGACACACTTGACCATTGGAAATAAAAAGGCTAACTTATAAGAAGACATAAGGAAGTCTGTCAAGGTAAATATATACAGTAATGTCAGGGGATATCAGTAATATCCATTGTGGGCATCCATTGGTTTATGTCTAATCCCACAGGGGGGTCCAGGGTGAGACAAAGGTATAGTCCCTGTGCATAGTGTTAAACAAAAGTACTAATTTGTATGATATATAGTAGCACATAATGAGCCGTGGTGCTGAGGTGGTATATACTAAATCAGAATCTACAGATGTCCTTGATGAAGAACTGCCTCATGTCAGGAGGGTCAGGATGGGAGTTATATCTCACACTACAGGATCTCATCATTCAAACCAGCTCTGTTGGTAGAGAGGTGGAAGATCCATTGTTGCTCTTTCCTGAAAAGATTGATATTGCTTCACTGGTTATTGGCTTCCAGGACTGTCCATCGTAGGTCACCAGGAGTGTGCTTTGAATCACAGAAGTGGTTGCACATCTTAGTGGCACTGCATTGTGCTCTAGTGTTCCATTATTGTTTTGATGGCTCTCGTGGTCATGCCCACACAATGATGGCCATATGGGCAAATGATCAGGTAGATTCAGTTTTTTGTATTGCTCTTAGTGTGAGTTTTCTATACCTAGGTGAATCATGGACTCAGTTTAACCTCTTTAGAATGTTCAGCGAATGAACAAACCCTGCAGGACCTTCAAGGATGAAGTCTTGTGACAGATGGTAGGGCCCACAGGGCGTTATGCATGTGGGGTTCTGAAGTACGTGGTCTGGTATGTACCAAGAGGTCCTTAAGGTCCTGCATACGCTTGAAGATGAATCATGGCTGTGGAATCTCCAGGGAGCTAATGTTTAGAATACCCCAATGCTTCTGGATGATGCATTTGACCCTGTTGGAATTTAAGGTAAAGTAGTCACACAGGTGATGATGTCTTCAGTAGATTTCATGTTGGTCACCAAAAGGGCCTGTTGGGGATTATTTAGTGCCCTATTCTCAGCTTGTTTAATAACCCTAATTGGGACATTTCTGGAAGACAGATTCTTACTCAGTGTCTTGGCCTGCCCATCATAGTCCTTCAGTGACCTGCAGTTTCTCCAAACCAGGTTCCGCCCTGACTCTTATACTTTTCACCATACAGCAAGATTTTAAAAAAATCGCAGCTAAAACAATCCTGCGTGGGTCCCATAGGGCATTGCAGCACCGACCCTACAACAAAAATGCCAATGATGAAGCATGACATCCCATGGGATGTGTGAGGCCACCAAGAGATAACCTGTAGGATTCCCACGCCGCTGTTTAAAGAAGACTTCTGTCTGTGTCCAGTTTTCAGGTTTGGCCTGCACAGCGCTTGTGCTGTGCTTGTGAAATCTCTTGTAAACAAAAAGAAAACTTAAAATGTGCTTTGTGTCTGTCCATTACTAATCATTACTTAACATTTGTTGGCTTCCATGCCACTTTTGTTTCCGTGCTTCTGATTGGTCAGTACCTCTTGCTCCTTACTGCTTCCTCATGGGGCTTCAGCGTGGTCTCTGCTGTGAAGCATGGACCGAGTACAGCTTCTTGTGACCTTTGCCCTTCCACTGTCCATAGGCTCCTGCAGGTACTTTATTTTCACTTTTGGATTTCTCTGAAATTCGTATCCCTTCCTTCTCCCACTCCTATGCTGTTTTCCCCACTCCATCCACCCTCCTCCCATTGTGATGCTCAGGCCCTCACGTTTTTAATTCTAATAGTGTGGATGCCTTTTAAATGTGTACATTCCATGCTGGTAATGCTATTACTATCAGGGATAAACAGGCATTTATAGACTTGAACATCAACAATATTAAGTGGCACAAGCTAATTTGTAAGGAAATGTAATGGGACCAGATCTCATAGTTAGCCCCGTAAGCTCAGCGCAGATCTATGAATAGGAATATAAGTCTACAATATCAACATCTTATATTTAAAAATATTACAAATTAAACTTAAATTAATCAGAAGTGTTGGTAGTAGTTATTGTGTTCATGTTTATTTTTTACTATTGTGTTGATATTTTGTCATGTTGCTCTGCCGATGTCTGCTGTGCTTTTGTGGTATTCTGTTACGTAACTCAATTTCAGGCCTCGACTCAGACTACCACTTAACAAGGAAAAGGCCACTCCACCAGCTCTATGTCATTATATCATAACTTTCTGTCCACAACTATGGTATTATCATACCGCAAACTGGCACGAAAAAAGTTCACTTTATGAGATCCAGACTTAGACTATGTAAAATACTTACATCCGGTTTAAGAATTAAGGCAAAAGTTCACTCTTAAAAATATCTACAAAATAACCAGGTAGCAGAACCACTCATCTTTCTTTATTTATTGAAATCAGCCCAGCAACTAAATAAAGACAGCTATTTATATGGTGTGTGTTCTTTATGCTGCTACTCACTTACTCATGCATGATCATGTTCGTTCAGTTTTTCACTCTCTCATTCACTTGCACATTCACTGGCAGACCTTTTGACTCTCTAACTCATGGACTCACTTGCATATTCAAGTGACTCACAGATCATATTTACCTGAGAAACTGTTCTATTTGTTGCTCTATCCGAGGGACAGCTTTAGCTTTTCCGCCAGCATCATGTAAATAAAAAAGTTCATAAAAGTATATACATATATAGAGGGGGATATAGGAGAGCCCTCTCCGTCTATTGGTCTGTTAAACTGTCATTCACATTTTGCCTCCACCCCCACTACAGCATGCAGTAATGGGTCAGCCCACTTTAGCCACTGACTCTCTTGCATCAGTTATGCCATTTTGCATGATCACAAATGGACATTTGTCTAAGCAGAACTAAGCTTACCGACAGACACGTTGTAGCTGCATATGGTCGAAACCCTACGACTTAGAGTAGCTTTTGGTTTAGCCCATCACTTATCATTTCATGAGTTTCTTGTCAATCTAATTTGCTTGTTTTCGTTATTCAATGTCTTTCCTCCCTTTTCTTGTATTTGACCCTCTGTTGGAGCATAGCTTCTTTACTGTCCTTTTGAGTGAGTGACTTGTGTATTTTTATAGTATGTTTTATGGTTACTTGTTGAGTGAATAAATAATTTTGACTGACTGATTTGTATATTTCCATGGCTCACATCAAGGAACAAGTTTTTCTTTGAGAACTCCTTAGGAGTACACATATTTTCTTGATCTGTCCTCCCCGTGCCTTACTCATAATATCCAAAACCCTCTGCAGTGTCCATGCTGCTTTCAACTTCTCCCATTTTATCTGTAAAAGCACAACAACCATTATATTTTTGTCAAGGTTTCACTAAAAATCAGACTTTATCAGGTTGGATTTGTTTTATCTGCTATGATCCAGGTGTTAACTGAAAGCCAAGGCCCTGGCATACAAAGGCAGGATTGATGACACTGAGGGAGGGGCAGGCTGCTGCTCTCACTCAGATTTGACATTTCGACTCCCACAGGCCCATAACTCTGATCTTAGGGCTACTGCAGAGCACCAAATGGCTGAAACTTTAGTTCTAGTTCCCAGCTGGATGGAAAGAAAATTAGGTCTTGGCAAATGTTTTAATTTAAAGTCTGCAACTTTCTTAGTCACTGACTCAGATAGCTGTTATGTTCTTTTAAGTACCTAGTTTTCTCGGTTATTGTTAAGGGGGATCATGTTCAACAGACTTTTTAAGATTTGCCCATAGTTTCATCTTTTTTTCATTTTCTTGATGAAAGGGACAAGCAATAATTAATACAACATAATTATCATAACAGGGTATTTCAGATTTTTAACAATTATAATTTCAAGTTCTCAATGGACAAGGAGCAAAGTGCAGAAGTGAAAACACTCAGTCCCATATTTATACTTTTTTAGCGCCGCATTTGCGCCGCTTTTTAACGCAAAAGCGGCGCAAACTTACAAAATCCACTAGTATTGTTTAAGTTTGCGCCACTTGTGCGTCAAAAAGCGGCGCAAATGCGGCGCTAAAAAAGTATAAATATGGGCCTCAGTGCATCATAGCATAGCAGCAGAGAAAACTACCTATGGTACTATTTCATGAGAAGCATAGTTTCGGGCAAGCAAGAAATATATGTATATTTTCTGCTTGGTCAGCTTCACACTTGTGGCAGCTAGAATCAAATATCCAGCCTCAGCTAAATAGTTTTGCTGGAGTGTGATATAAATCAGACATAGTTTTAAAATGCTGACTTTTGAAACCTGCTATTTATCTCTCAGTATCCAGAGAGCACTTGAGCAATGGCCCTGATATACCCAACCTTTAATCCCATTTAGTATTCTGGGCTTCCAAATCATCTGGTAAGACCTGCATTAATAAGCCATAAAGCTGGCCGATCTTGGTATTTTGCTCGATAGCCTCGACAGTGGGAGATTTTATGAGTGAGATTTGTTTCTTATCTAGTTTCAGAATAACGTCTCTTAACTGCAAATATTTGAAGAGTTTATCTCTACTCATTCCACATTTATCCTGCAGGTCACTAAATGAGCACAACTGACCTCCTTCAGACAAATCTCCCATTCTCGAGTTAACATGCTCCTCGAATCTTTTACCAAGACTATCAAGCTGGCAGATCGGGGGATCTCCATAAAGGCATATATCGATTAAACCTTGTAAAGTTTGTTTTCCTTTTTTGTGATTGCCATACCTTAAAGACCCCCTCCAAGGTCTTAAACACGGTCCTTTTGTGATAGTTCCTTTCAACATTCCTCAGGAAACATCCCTTGGCATCGAGCCCTAACATAAGCTCTTGGATAGTTGGCTTCTCCAAATTATTTACATGATGCGAGTGGCCCATAATTGAAAACCCCATACGCTGAAACATGCAGGACCAATAATACAGTGTAAAGCTAGGTGCTGCCCAGCGTCCCCTGTTCGTAGGGAGAGTCATATATCTTGCAAGCCTTCATGGTTTTCTAAACTGCCAAATAAAACTAGAGCATAAACCATCCAGCTTAGCCAACCAGCGTTTAATCACTCCCAAAGGCATAGCCCTAAACATATATAAGACTTTTGAGAGGATAAGAATCTTCATAACATTACACTGCCCTATGTAGTGTCCTGCTGGACACGTTCTAGTGTTTGGCCAGCCTCTCTGCTGAGGGCTGGCCTCCCACATACACCCCACACCCACCCAACACAGGCGTCACCAGTCAGGTGACCCTGGCAATAAAAAGGGCCGGGCGCACGTGCCCAGGGCCAGTTCCAGATACCTAGCAACCGTGTCTTTGTGAGTGCTTTTAGTAGCATGAGGGCCTAGGGCCCCCAACACTACATTGGCGACGAAGGAGGGTACAGCAACCCCACGTGGCCGCATATGACTACTTCCCTCATGGAGGGAACAGGATAGTAACCCAGTGGAGAGACTGGTGCCCGCCGTGAGCCCTGAAAAGATGAGGAAAACGGGAGTGCCGACCGGCACTGCACCGAGAATGTGGTGAGGTCAGAGGTACCCTCCACATCGAGGTTGAAAATGGTGCTGCTACGCACCACGAAAAAAAACAAATGCTGTAATGCCCAAGGCCGCACCCCTTTGGAAAATGCGTATGGCAAACGCGAGGCCTGCAGCTTGTAAAAAACCCACAAACAATAACCGGGGATGGCCACCCCGCGAAATGCTGCTGCGGCTGTGCGCAGAAGTAATGAAATGCGCCCTAAAAAATAAAGAAGACGACCGGGGGCTGTATCCCCCCTCTTTCCTTTAAGTTGGCGCTGTCGCGTGCCGTGAGGAGAAGGAGAGCGAAGGTGCCAAATTGGGGTTGGGGCCGGTCGGCCGTTTTTCTTTTTAAATAAAGGTGCTCTTGCGCACCGTAAAAATTTCCCAGCCCCCCCCTTTTTATAAATAGCGCCAGAAGTGCGCGCCCACAGCGTGCATGAAAGAAGCTGCTGCCGCGTGTGAAGAAAATGGTGCTGTTGCGCACCAGGAAAAAATGCCCAGGGCTGCCCCCCCAGCAAATAGTCGTGTTTAAAGCATGGCCCGAAGTGTGAATAATGGCTGCTGCGGCCACGGAAGGTGATGGTGCCGTCCACACCGAGTGAAAATGCCCGGAGCCGCCCCCCACGTGTCAGCTGAAGCGCGCCCCCAGCCGGGAGAAGTCTGCTGGGGCCACGCACAAGAAAGAAGCAAAGTGCCCAGAGCCGCCTCCCAGCTGCCGCGTGGTTACAGAGAACGTCGGTGCAGACACGCACCGAAAACAATTTGAAATACAGAGGTGCAGACACGCATCAAAGTACTAAAATGGCCAGGACCGTGCTCCCCTTTACGGAACAAACCAAGAAGAAATTCGAGTAGTGAAGGATTGAGGTGCTGACACGCACCTGGAAAAAAAAAAAACAGTGCACGGAGCCCCCACCCCCTCACTGAAATCCGTGCCCTCTGCATGCCTCTTCAAACGAGGCTGTGCAGTGCTGAAGAAAAAGAAGAGAAGAGAAAAAGTTGAAAAGAAAGAAAAGACACTTACCTGCAGCCCCCTCCAGAGCCCTCTCCAGCCTGGTTCCTCTCTGGTGCCTGTCTCCAATCAACGAGGCACAAGAGGAAGAAAGAGTTTTTTTTTCAAACATGGAACAGTGCACTAGTGGCATCCAGTGGCCAAAGTTGGTACTGCACCCTATTCCTGTGTTAAAAGGAAAATAAGATTGGATTAAGGCAAGTCTACAGCAGCACTTTCAGAAAGTGACTGCTCCAAACTAAGAGTGCGCCCCTGGGCGGAAATGGCGCAGAAGATGGAAACGGTGAGGAAGAAGGATTGAACGCGGACAACGCTGCACAGGGAAGAAGAAGACTGCAGCTGCTCCAACCAAGCTGCACCCATGAGAAATGGACGTAAGTGCCACGTAAGGCACGAAGAGTGTGCGCATGGACAGCGCAGCCCCTGGCGGCCATCCACCGCCATCGCCGAAAGAACACCACATGTCTCAGCAGTGATGGACATCACTTCAGGACAAGAAAGGGACATGCCAGACAATAACAAAGGACGCCCAGAAAAGAAAAGAGACTATGTCACATGTGCAGAGAGCTGCACCAGAGAACGTGACGACATGGAAAAGCACCCGCAAAATTGGAGAGAGCACCCAAGAGCGTGACGTAACGCACGGGACAAGAGGCCATGCCAGCCGGCCTTTCTGCAACACAAGAAGGCCGCCGTTGGCCCATCACACAGAAAGTCATCAGAAGCGACCAACCCTGCAAAGCACACAAAGACTTCAAGCAGGAACCAGTGCCGAGAAGGCACTGCCTTAAGGCGCAAGCACTGTGCCCTCCGTAAAGAGGAAGCGGAAAAGAAAGTGACCCGCCGTCACTGCCCTGCAACGTGCCTGAGACTAACCAAGGTGTGTCCTCCCCCACACTGCCTCAAGATGGAGTCAGCAGCAACTCGCAGCAGGCAAGAGGAGAGTCGCACACCCTGAGTGGCATGATGCCACAACTGCAACACGTGGAAGAGCCCCTAGTCCTTCGGCAGGACAGGACCTTCGAAAGGTCCACACGAAAGGAAGACAAGTGGCCAGACGCCACAACAAAGGAGAAGAAAGCCTGGCGTAGCACCACGCTATGAAGAAGGAAGAAAGGAGACTGTGTGACATCACATGTCACACTGCAACAAAGAAAGGAGACTGTGTGACATCACCTGTCACACTGCAACAAAGAAAGGAGACTGTGTGACATCACCTGTCACACTGCAACACCTGACGACCACATAAGAACAAGAACGGAAGATCAACAGGGTGGAGAGATGGAGGACTCACACAACAAAGGAAGAGTGCACCCACAGACAAGACAGCCACTGGGGTGCGATGACATCACTGGAGACAGCTCGGTGGGAGTGCCAAATGTAAGACGCCATGCACGAACCGCGTACTTACCCCACACGTCAAAGGTGACCATCCAAGCCACCTGCCATCGGCTGCTTGAAGCAGATGGCACCACTGCTAGCATCTGCACATGAGCAAGAGAAGGACTGCACTCGCTATGATGAGGTTACCCCAATCACCCTTACTCCAGCAACGCCACTTGTCACCCAGGTCTCCAAATGGCAAACAGCATCATTGCCATGTGCATCACGGTATCCATCGAAGGAGCAGTTAAACAACCAGACTGGAGTCCTACACCTCCTCTGCTTTATTGCTCTGAAGAACCAGTCAACCAATGACCAACTGCTTGCCCTTTCTGTATCCTGCTCTCGGTGACAAGAGCAAGTCGTAACCTAGACCCATCTACCCCTGCAATTGCACAAGCGACTAGGCAGTGGCTCCTAGGAGGTCTTGCAGCTGCCCTATGTGGCACACAAGCAGCCCCAGCGCAGACCACAAGCAGTCCTGTGACAACCCAGACAAGAGGTCTCTCAAGCTTGAGAGAGGACTGGACTTTGCCCCACCAATGAAGTCAAGGAGACAAGCAACTCTGTGCAATGGAGACTCCAACAGGTCGCAGCACACCAAGACTGTCTTCAGTGAAATAACATGACATCAACTAGACACCCTCCTGGCAACGTGAGAGACAATTGCCCTAAGACCGTCTGAGAACCCGCATGAACCTGATCCATGTCGGCAAGCACCCTGACCACAAAACATCCACCCTTATGGTTGCACAAATGAGATGACCATGGCTTCTGTCGGAGAGCCTGCAGCGGCCAGCAGATGGCCCACACGCAGACCAGCACAGTCCATGCCAATCCCGTGGCAAACCCATCGAAAAGGCCTCAAGGAAGTTCCAGAGTGAAGAGTCCACAACCGAGAGGTGGTCTGGAAGCAGCTCTGCCATCAGAGTGTCAGAATGTACAAAGGTTTCAGAGGAGGACTTCACGCCATCATAGATGTCATCCGTCTTCGAGGGATTGGCCTTCGTGAAGCCAGGACGTCTCGGCAAGCAGTTTCACAGTGGACTCTACCAACGCTCGTGATGCACCCAATTCGAATGACACACCCAATTCGAATGATACGCCCTATTTGAACAAATTGAACTGTAAACACCACCAGCCTCGCCACGAGTGCCCACAGGACTGAACCACGGCGCATCAGTGGACACTTATCCAACCATCTGACTGTCGGAGTCCGGATTTCTTCCACACAGTGTTCATGCCCGGCTGTGACTGGTTAAATCATGAACTCGTGCAGAAGGATCCGTGTGCTCCGAGCTGCACCTGCCCACTGCAATCTTCCGGTCTGCCTTCTCGAGAGACTGATGGTGGTGTTTTGTTACTGTGTTTTTTCTCTTGCAGGTTGGACTTTGTTTTTGTTCCTCAAAGTTTTGGAGGAATGTAGTGTCCTGCTGGACATGTTCTAGTGTTTGGCCAGCCTCTCTGTTGAGGGCTGGCCTCCCACATACACCCCACACCCACCCAACACAGGCGTCACCGGTCAGGTGACCCTGGCAATAAAAAGGGCCGGGCGCACGTGCCCAGGGCCAGTTCCAGATACCAAGCAACCGTGTCTGTGTGAGTGCTTTTAGTAGTATGAGGGCCTAGGGCCCCCAACACTACACCCTACTAATGAATGACAAGTTTAAATTGTTGATTCTGTTCAAGTCCTGCCTAAAAGTTTAAGTTTCAATTTAGTAGTAGTGCCTGCTCTTAAAAAATATTTGTATCAACATTCACAAAGGCGAAGGGGTGCTATGGGCACCCCTTCCTATTTGTGAATGGTTAACACCTCCTCTGAGATGTCAGTAAAAAAATAATGTTTTGAGAACGTAATTTGGTTGCAAAACATACATACATACCCCTGCAAATCGGTATCTCCCTAAAGCAGCCCCTTCCAAATACTGATTAGCAAACTCTAATTGCGGTTTGATAACAGGTTACTGAATCATAATTTGGCATCTGTACAGTTGCAATGTCCACATTCTGCAAATCGATCCATCTGCAACCTCCAAAAGATTTAGTACATATGGCCCCAACCTAATAATACATAGGTCGGTTCTCAAAAATAGCAATGGAGTTGTTAAAGTCGGTGAGCAAATTGCGATCACTTCTGAGAAATCTATTTTGTACATTTCACTGAGGGAATCGCAAATTGTGAACCGTTTTTCGTCGCACTTAAGGATTTCTTAAACGGAATCTTTCCACGAGGGACGTTTTTTTCTTTTTGGGAACTATTACGATAAAATACCACCAGGGGGGACACTTGAGCTACGTTACAACATTTTATTGTCTGTAAAATAAGATTGCAGCATTTTTTTACGTGCATTCTGTACAATCCTACGGTGGAAATACGGAAGATATTTATTTCCATGGCAAATAAAATATTCGCTCTCCTAACTGAAAAAATAAAGTACATTGTAACTTTGTGTAGACTATTTTTTTAAGGATCAACAAATACATTTTATTCCATAAATGGCACTCAGTTTCTAAAGTTTGATTCAAAAAACAGTTAGGTAAAAAAATGATTCGCAATTTGGAAACTAAGACCGCTTTATGAACTAATAGTCTTAACTTCTCCCACCAATTAGATCAATGTAACCACACATGATTGTTAATTCCGAAAAGTTTTCCCTGACTTCCACCTCTGACCACTCCCCCACCTGGCTTACCTTGAGGAAGGATAGTTCTGTGTGACTGCGGAAGCCCACCCCACTCAACCTATGACGCAAAGATTGTGGCACACTGTTGGGATCCCACTCTGCCTGAGCGCATTACTTGGACCTGTCAGTTCTCTTGTTAAACCGCCAGCTCAGCAGTTGGATAAGAGGAGTAATTTTTCTGGTGCTGTCCTGCCTGTAGAAATCTCATGTGCTGACGGTCTGTACACAGCAAGTCATGCGAGACTCCAGCTGGCTATTGGCGGCCATCTTGAATTTAGATGGCTCAACCAATGAGCTTCACAGTACTGGGGGCGCCCAATTTTAAATCAGGAATCACTATAAATTAAGGTTGGAAAGGTCTCTGTGATTCAGCTTCCTCCGCTGCAGTCTCATTACCCAGCAACCAGAAACATAACCCACAGGCAACCCAGTACTTGTTTCTCGAAAGCACATCTGTAAGATAACAATACAACGTTATCACTCTCATAGCTGTGCACACTGGCTGCCTGGCAATAAAAAGGACACAACACTATTGTAAAGGACACTACACTGCATTATCCTTGTGCGCCCTGCTGCATACTCCTCCAGTAGGTTCATCAACTAAATCTTACACTGGGCCTTAGAGGTTGCACTTCTGTCTTCACTTGTCAGTTGCGTGTCTGCTACTTGGCACCTACTCAACACTGCAGTGACACTCGCTCCAATTCAATACATGTCATCACCCAATTCAAAGCCAAACACCCTACCATTAATATCCATGCTTGGTGTTTCTTTCAAACGCTGACTTTTACATTTGGCAGTGGCATGGGTCCTTGCTGGTAAGAATGGCTTGATGATTTTGAATACTTCATGAAAGGTTCACAAGCCACTAACTCCAATCAACACCGTACTGCTCTGCGCAACCTAATAGGCAAAGATGTAGGACAAATCATCAAAGAACTGATGGTGGCTGCTACAACAGTTTATCAAGATGTGTGGGAGGCATTCAACAGGAAGTTTCACCACAAAATAAATGTTGGCAATGAATGATACACCTTTAATCTAGCCTCACAGGAAAAAGACAGATCCATGGGAGCATTCATAACGCATCTCAAATGCCTCGCGTATGACTGTGATTTTGACAACTTCACTACTGAGGATGCCCGCCCTCTAACTATGAATCATAGAATGAATCACCGCGTCAACACCTCTTGAAGAAAGGCTATGCATAGGGCAAAACTGACGAAATGACAAGAATCAATGATCAAGCAGAGGAAAATACAAAGAGAATGGCGGCAGGAAAGGCTGAAAAGTGAAAACAAGCATTCTGACTCCAAACTCGCCGTAAAGAATGATGCTCGATGGAGCTCCAGCAGGCCACCAAACCTAAGGATCGCCATCACTGTCCTAAATTCAGCAAATACAGAAAGGCGCAACAGCTAGAATGTTACTGCTGCAGACAAGAATCCCCACATATAGTGTCATGCCCTACCATGGGTCAAAGATGTAGGAAGAACAATCACTATGAGAAAGCTTGTAGAGCAGCTCAAAAGGACTTCCAAAAATCTTCCAGGGAAGCCAGGCCTCAATTTCATGCAAAGGCAGTGTGTGACACGAGAACACTCCACCAGCTTCTCAAGATCAATCATACAATCGCACATTACATATAGATCGCAATGCTCTGTGTCTAATGAGTCAATATCTCTCAATCCAATCTCTCAAGAGAGTGATGGATATGTCTGCATAGTAGGTGATCCTGAGTGACTAAAGAAATACCCGAGTACATATTCAAATGGGTAGCCATCCGGCAAGGTTTGTATTAGATAGTAGAGCATCACACAATTACATCTGTGTCACAGAATATAACAAAATGAACGTGAAGCCCAGGTTGCACAAAGCTGTTGTATGGGTATACACCTGGATATCCAAAAAACTATTGCCATACCTGCAACATCTCTAAACATCTCTCACACACAAGAACAGAACGGTGCAAGGTCGAACCCATATCTTTGATGGACCTGAAGCAGCAGACTGTCTTCTCATTCTACCCACTATAGATTGCCTAAAATTATTTGAAATACTGTATCGAGTGGATGATGAACAAGACATCATAAGCAAATTCCTAAAGTGGTTCACTGGACTCGGTAAAATGGCTCACTTTCAGGTTTATCTACACATTAACGAATAAGTAACATTGGCGGCTTACCCTCATCGGAAAGTACCATTTCACCTTCAAGAGGCTGTAGAAGATGAACTACAAGACTTACTTAGGGCAGATATCATTGGGAGATTAACAGGACCAACTCCTTGGGTGTCCCGAGTTGTGGTCGTACCTAAAGGTAGATTGGATGGCAAGGTCTGCTTATCTGTTGACATAAGGGCACCAAATACTGCAAATGAATGAGAGAGGCACCAGGGGCCCCATATCAGTGACATGGTCACACTGGTAAACTGGGTGCAAATCTTCTCTAATTGGACCTCAACAAGGGCTATCATCAGCTCGAACTTCACAAGAGCTCATGTTACATTACCACATTTTCAACTCATCAAGGTCTCTTTAGATATAAATGTCTCACTGTTGGCATGTTATCAGCTGGTGAAATCTGCTCAGAAGCAGTGAGAAGAGTCACCCATCACAGCCCTAATGCACTCATCTACAGTGATGATATCTTAGTGTCGTAGTTTGGACTCTTGCTCTGGGCAAGACTGCTGGTTCAAGGATGACAGTACTTATGTTTGTAGGCAACTATGTCTATCCTACAACTGGTCGCAACTGTAGTCCCAACCCTTCCGGCTCATTAGCAGTACCTCACCAAAAACCCAAACAGTTAAATGTGATTTGTGGCAGCCTTTACGCATGGACTCAGAAGTATGACATCCCAGGGATTATCGTGGTTAAACGGAGATTGCCCCTTTCTCACAGATATATCATGTCTCAACCAAACACAAACAATAACGAAGATGCAGTAATGTTTCAATAGTTTTTATTTAATACAATGCGTTAAATTGCATGGGCTGCAAGGATTAGGATAATTAACAGTGCAAGAAATAGAATTGTAAAGATGAGAGTCATGATTATGAAGACCCCCACCATCTTGGCTTAGCATGGAAAGACAAAGTATGTAATATGTCCCAGTACCCTATCAAGATAGGTCTAACGTTCTACCTAGAAGAGAGCTGGGTATGTTAAACCTAATCTACCAGTGCTAATTTCCCTGGAAGGAGCCCCCAACCCTTGTTACCTTGGAGTGAGGTCTCAAGCTCAGACTTCGAAGGAACACAAAGTCCGGGTCAGCGTCAAGACAACGTGCAGCATCAAAAGCAGCGATGGTATCTGGTCGGAATCCCTCTGATTACTTGTCTAAAGTGTGATGTATTTATACAGATCTACTTGGATCCCTGAAGTAGGTTATTCCAAAACAATAGATAACACAGCATGCTTGGGACGGTAATTTCTAATGTGAGCACCTACAGTTTGTGTGTCTTTGTCGCATGAGTTGACGCCTTATCGCAGTGACACTGATAACATAACTCTAAACAAAAGAGCCTAACTATAAACAAGGCAGCAATCTTAGAAGAATTAATTAAATAAATGGTCTAAGACAGAGCAAGCTAAGTAGGTTAAAATTCACTAGGTTACGGGGGCACGAGTCTGCAAGCCAAAGGCTAAGCTAACTCCTGTTATCCCATTAAAACAAACTAGGATTCACTACATTAGTGCTTGGTGCTACTATTAAGGACCACGGCAAAACACTAGCTCGGGTGTGCAATGTGTTTTTGGAAGCCATCTTAACCCTTGACAAAGAAAAGTGTGAATTCAATATATCCACATTAAATTTCTTTTGTCACCTTTTCTCAAGTCAAGGGCTGAGGCCTGATACTAAAAAGAGAGATGTTGGTGATGTATGGTTGTTTCTGGGAATGGCCAGCAATTGTGCCTGATATATCAAGGACTATGTTACCATCAGCTATCCCTTGTGGGAACTAACAAAGCAAGGGCATCTCATCAACTGTTCCACGCAATGTGATGAAGCGTTAAAAAAAATCAAGCCTTGGTTGGGTCAGCCATCAATCTTGCATATTTCAACCCACGGGAGAAGACAGAAATCACTGTGGATGCCAGTTCTGTTGGACTTGGAGCTATTCTAGCCCAGTATGGCAAGGAAGATGACCGACATAATATAGTGGCATATGCTAGCTGCAGCCTAACTGACACTGAAAAGGCATACTTGCAGCCAGAAAAGGAAACCATGGTGGCCGTCTGGGCTTGCAAGCATTTCCACATTTTCATCTATGAGAATTATTTCCCCTTATTATGGATCATCAAGCCCTCACAACTATATTTGGAAATTCCTGAGCAAAAATGCCACCTAGGATTGAGAGATGGGGAATCCACCTTCAGGAATATACCTACATGCCAGTTCACAAACCAGGAAATCATCAAATCCAGTTGACTACATGTCGAGACATCCCAGACATCCTCCAAGACAAATCACTTCCAGGCTCACAAATATATTAATTTTGTCATTAATCAGGCAAGACCACCTGCTGTCCCACTGGAAGCTATCACAGAGGCCACTGCAGAAGTCACTCTCCAAGATGTAGTACATTGCTTTCGAACAAACTTGTGGAGACATTTGGAAGAGCACCATAGTGACAAAAGAATAGACATCCAAGAATTTGCCTTCTTCTAACATGTAAAAGATGAACTAACGATTGCTGACAAAGGCCTCATACTTCGAGATAAATGGCTTGTGATACCTAAAAAAATGTGGGAAGGAGTGAGTAACCTGGCACTTGAAGGATACCAGGGCATTATGGCCATGAACAGGGCACTACGGGAACAAGTCTGGTTCCCCTCTCTTGAAATATTGGAAAAAACCACACTACAAGACTGCCCTTGATGTCAGCTTGTCAGTCGAGAAGAATCACCCTCGCCATTACAAGTGTCTGAATTGCCAGGAGGAGCATGGCACCATGTGGTAACTGACGTCTTTGGTCCTGTACAGTCTGGCAAATGCATCACCGTCATAATGGATGAATACTCAAGGTTCCCGATTGCCCGGCAAGTTTCGTCAACAAGAGCGTCAATCATCATACCAGTACTAGATGAAGCTTGAAGCCAAGGTAGAGAGGTTTATGGCAACCTTAAAGAAAACCCTATCGCAAACTGAACTAACAAGACAAGATGTCAAAACCGGTCTGAATGAAGTGCTATGAGTTTATACAACCCCACCTCAAAGCATCACTGAAAAGTCTACAGCCACTTTGATGTTAGGTCAAACTGTACGTACCAGAAACACCACTTGGGAATATTGAACTGGTCATGCTCATCAGCCTCCTGATAATGAAGACCCTGTGAAGCAAGACAGGAACAAGAAGGCCACAATGAAGGAATATGCTGGTATTCATAGGAAGGCAAGAATATCTACCATACAGGAAGGAGACTGGGTATTGGGCAGAAAAGAACAAAAGAAAAGGACAGACAGCCGGTACTATGAACATCCACTGCAAGAGACTAATCAAAAAGGGTCACAGCTGTCTCTGAAGACAAGAGTAACGCAAAATATTTCCCACTTCAAGAAGTATGATCATGCAACTAAGGAGATAGTGAACGTCTCGGAAGACAACACCATTAAAGTGAATCAGGAGCCTGTCAGCCGTCATAATTTGCATGCCTCTTCAGCCTTGAAAGAACTTATGGAGCCAAGCCCTTTACACAGGTCGCAGCGAATGTGTTGGAGACCCACTCATCTCATTGAAGAAATATAAGACATATCATATTGAGAATCTATTCTTCAAGGGGGTATTATGTCATGTTGTAAGAGCACTGCATGTCAGGGCACTAAGGCCCTCTGTATATGGAAAACTGGGAAAAGGAAGATGGGGGAATGGAACCAGAAAGAGGAGACGTCAGTAGGGAAGACTCAGTATTGGAGCAGTGAAGGTGGGTCTGTCTTGAACACTTTATAATGACACCACAAAAACTCTAGCCTGTACATACCTTCAAATGTTGTTTGCATTGTTGAAAGGAATTTATAAATCAGTAAAGCTCATGAAGCACCCTGCATTTAGGCGACTAACAAAGAACCAAGATACTAGATTTTCAATGGGCCGTTTGCGCACAAGAAAAATGCTTACTCCTATGTGCAAAAGGCAAAATGCGACTCGGTAACTTGTTACTGAATCACATTTTGCTTTTGTGAATTGGTATTAGGGAGGGGCATGTCCCTTCCTAATACCGAATAGCTCTGGTACATATGAATGTTTTGCGGCCAGAGTGCAGTCGCAAAGCTGTCATATTGTGCTGACTCCATAGAAGGTGGTAACCCATTCGCAAACAGGAAAGAGTCCCCTGTGGACCCCTTCCTCTTTGTGAATGTGGGTGAAAACATATTTTGAGTCAAGAGATTGGTCCCATGGGCCATTGCATACTCTTAAAAAATGAAAAGAAAACTTCTCATTTATGTTTTTGTAAGCATCCCGTTTTCCTTTCAGGCAAACTGGCTGCATTAGAAAAAAAAATGCTTTATTTCAAAAGCAATCAACAACATGGTGGTCTGCTGACTCCAGCTAGCTACCATCCCTCTGATTGTGGCCATTTCTAATAGGTCACAAATTGCGACTTGCCTCAGGAATGTTAATGAGGCACACCCCTTGCGACCCATTTGGGAATTGCAAACAGTGTCTGAGACAGTAGTACATCGTAATTTGCGATTTCCTAATAGCGAATCGTAAACATTTGCTATTAGGAAATCGCAAACTACTTTTTTCATACATCTGGCCCTAGCTACCTTAAATATCGGTTTCAACATGATATGTGGTCCTTGGCAACCTCAGATTTCTAAATGTAGAAACATCTTCAATATTTACTTCCTCAGAAAATTATCACAAAATGAGAACAAACCCCAGGAAGTCTTTGGTTTTATATTTTCTAAAGAATTTGGGATGGCAGTATTTGAACAGAGTATATACATCCTTAATTGATACCCTATATAAATCAAATGTACATATATAGATGACAAAGAAGTCTTCTTGTTTGAATTCATGGCAGACGATGTCCTAATTTCAAATGCAGCCCAATAACAAGTGGTAGACCCGAACATCCCCTTCCACTTGTGAAGTCAAGACATAGCCTCTTTATGGATAGACATGCCTTTTTTCTTACCCTTCACGAGCGATGCAAGAAACAAAATCAGTTGCTAAATTATAATTTACTTTGTATCACTATCTCCTTTACACTCCTCCCTTGCCATGCTCATCTCCGTTTGCCACGTTCTCTGTTCCCCGTACCCTATTCGAAGAGTAAGCATAGAGTCAGGCCCCAGGCAGGCTTTCTGATTAAAAAATGTTGCACAGGCAACCTCTAAAATAACTCAGCCAATGCAAGGAAGACTGAGCCTTCTTCCACCTCTAGGGCCCCGGTGCCACAGCACAGTCTTCACCACTGATAGGGACATCTCTGGAAGTTGCTGAGGCCTGATTTTGTAGCCAGGTGTGGGTCCCAGCGAAATCAATACTATGACACAGGTACATAATATAAACTGCACAGAAAGTCCTTTCGGTTACACTGAGCAATATTCTTATGTATTAGTTTTAGCAGCCCATTGCTATTGTGTTTTAAAAAAAACACGATGACTAAGTGACTCACAATCCCCTAAACCATGCCAAATGTAGATTGCAAGAGCACTTTTCGTTCTAGAGAATAATGCTTATTATTTATTTTACCATCTCAAGCAGGTCTTTGGAAAAAAAGGAAGTGACAGTCCTAAATCATCCTTCACATATTTATAGATTTAGCAGTAACGCCATGATTGTTTAATTTCATGCCAAGTTGACCAATCTGGAGCCGGCAATTTAGTGACAGGAATATAAGCAAAAGTTGTTCGCGGAAATAGGGGTCTCATTTACAAGCCCTGTGCGCCACAGGAGTGCCACTTTAAGCGACGCACAAGGCTGTGTGCCTTTTTTCATTTATACAAGGTGGTGCTAAGCCACTTTACGTGGCTTAACGTTGTCTTGTAAATATGGGTCCCGATGCAGTTTTCTGCAGCAGAGGGGTGTGCAATGGGTGTTGCTTTGGGTGCTTCCACGCAAGACCCATTGCTTTTGATCTGCCCCAGATTTACAATAAATTGTAAACCTGAGGCAGCACCAAAAACTAACGCCACCCCAGAGATGGTGTTAGAGTAGCGCAATGAAGAGCAATATTTTTATTTCTCCTCGTTTTTGCGTTTTCTATGTGTGCTGCATTCTGCAGCACAAATAGAAAGAGCAAAACAGCATTAATGTCTTTTTTTTGCAGGAAGGTGTTCCTTCCTGCACATAACCAATCATTAAATAAGATGATTTGCTACTTCTATGTCAGCAGACATAGAAGTAACAAATCACCACTATTGATTGTTTGTTTGCAGGAAGGGGCACCTTTCAGCACATAAACAAAATGGTTACTTACCAGTAGGAGTAGGTTTGCAGCCTGAAGAGTTTTCTGGACTACATGATGTGCATAATTCCACCATCTAGTGGTTGGGTCCGGTATCGTCTCTGTGTTCCTCTCTTTTTTTTCATTTTGGGCATCATCGACCACCATTTTTTGCTTGGTCCATCCCCTCCATGACGTCAGACGGCACCCCAGAAGTTCCTGTGCATGGTAGCCATCTTCGGATTCTTTTTTTCTGCTTCTGTGTACATTAGAACTCTTCCTCATCTGTTTGTCCTGTTCTCATTTCCAAGGAGGTGGGTGGGTTGCATGTGAATCTAGAAAACTCTCCGGGCTGCAAAATTACTCCTAATGGTAAGTAACCATTTCGTTTTGCAGCATGAATCCTTTTCTGGATTCACATGCTATGCATCAGTTTGTGTAGTGGTTTTCTCCTTTATTTCGGCTGGTGGAGTTGAAACAATGAGCTTGCAAACTTGTGCTGCAGTACTTTCTGCCCCACTTGTGCTTCTTTATGAATTTGAATGTCCACACAATATTGTTTTGTGAATGTATGTGGGGATGCCCCTGTTGCTACTCATAGATAGTGTCTATGGGTGCATTTGTCATGAAAGCTAGTGTTGCACCATTTTTCCTTGTTGACTGTGCTTTTGGGCGGTGCTCCAGTTGTTTGCGGGTTGCTGAGTAGCATATTTAGATTGTTTCCATGATCCATTGTGCGACAGTCCCCCTGGTGACGGGGAATCCTTTACTGGATTTGGCATATGAGACAAACAGTTGGTTTCCTTTGCAGAGCCGCTTGGTCTCCTCTAAGTAGTATATTGGTACCCTTCTTACGTCCATGTAGGTAGTCTTCTTTTCAGATGTGTTTGTGGGTTCTTAAAGAAGACTGGCAACAGTATTGTTTGGTTGACATGGAATTTGCTCACCACTTTAGGTAGGAATGGGGGTATGAATGGGGGTGTTTGTCATGAGAAGTACCTTGTCCTTGTGAAATTCCATGTATCGTTTCTGTATTGTTGGCGCTTAAATTTTGCTTACCCTTTGCAGCAGTGTGATAGCTATGAGGAAGGTGGTCTTTTGGTGTGGTAAAGCGGAGTTCAGCTTTGTGCATGGGTTCAAATGGTTTCAGAGAAGAGTAGTTGATCCCGCTGTCTAGCAAGTGTGTGAGATAGGTTGTTACTGTTTCCTGTCTGGTCGTTGCTTCTAGGGTATTATTTCCTATGCACCACAGGAGGTATCTCTTTCATTTTGATGCATAGCATCTTCTTGTTGTTGGTTTTCTAGCTTTCTTTAGTATCTCCATGGTTCTAGGTGTTAGATTTAAGTGCACAAACGTAAATCTAACACCCAGAACCAAGCACAAATTCTATGTATTCAGGCGCCATGCTAGGCTAGGTTCAGTGTTGCTGGTACCGGGTGGAGTACTTGCCCCTTCTGCATTGTGAGTAGGTCCATTTCTGCTTAGATATTTATCATCTGTCCCTTGGACAGTTCGAGTAGATTTGAATACCTTGTGTTTGTCTGCTTGTCTTTTCATGCTTTCCTTGTACTTTAATAAATGTTTCCTGGCTTTGTCTTGTATGTCACCTAACCTCGTTAGTCTATCCGTTACTGTAGGCAACAGGGAATCTTCTAACAAAATGGGTATAGCTCTTGGATGATACCCCTGCAAGAAATAGAATGGTGAGCAAAGTAGAGCTGAATGCTCAGTATTATTATAAACAAACTCTGCTACAGGGAGAGCTTCCAACCATTCACTAGAATAATCAGCCAATAAACAACGTAGCGTTTGAAGTAAGGTTTGGTTCAGTCGTTCAGTCTGTCCATCTGTCTCTGGGTGGAAAGCAGTGGATAAGGCCACATCTATTTTCAGTTTTTCACATAATTTTTTCCAAAATCTGGAGTTGAACTGGCTCCCTCGGTCTGACACCACTTTGCTTGGCAAACCATGTAAACGCACAATTTCCCTTATAAAAATATCGGCAAATTCTGCCGCCGTGGGTAATTTCCGTAATGGAACAAAATGTGCCATTTTAGATAAAAAATCCACTATAACCAACACTGTTGTGAAGGATTTTACAGGTGGTAAACCTACAATAAAGTCTACGCTCACAGTGTGCCAAGGTTGTTTGGGTGTTGGCATTGGTATTAACAAGCCGTTTGGAGCCTTATGAGAAGATTTATGTCTTGCACAAATTGGACAGGTAGTGACAAATTGCTTAATGTCCTTTCTTATAGTGTCCCACCAAAAGTGTTTTTGCACATTTTCCAGGGTTTTTACCCAACCAGGATGACCTGCCAACGGTGAGGCGTGATGCCAAATTATCACCTGTGTTTGTAATTCAGAGGTGGGCACTAACAGCATGTTGTCGTGATACAATAAACCTCGTTGTATTGTGTTATGGGAATCCTTTAACCAATCCTGAGGTGCTATTTGCATGTGTGCATTATATAGATCTGTGATGAAATCCTTCTGTTGTACTGGTGCCAACAACTTTTGGGGAGGAATAATGGGTTCTCCTATTTTATCTTGTTTCATGTCTGAGGTATGTCCGTATCTAGATAACACATCAGATTGAATTTGTTGTGCACCTGGTCTATAGGTTATAACAAAGTCAAATGTGCTAAAAAAATTTAACCAGCGCATCTGACGTGGTGTTAGTGCTTTAAGTGATCCAAAAAACTGTAGGTTCTTATGGTCAGAAAAGATTGTAACTGGGTACTTGGCTCCCATTAAATGGTGCCTCCATTCTGAAAAGGCTACTTTGATAGCTAGTAGTTCCCTTTCAGCCACAGTGTAATTTTGTTCAGCTGGCAATAACTTTTTGGAATAGAAGGCTATAGGATGTAACTGGCCATCTACTGCATCTCGTTGAGAGAGAACTCCTCCTAAAGCTACTTGTGAAGCATCCGCTTCAACAAAAAAGGGCAAGTCAGGATCAGGATGTTTCAGAATTGGGGCTGAAGTGAACTTTTGTTTTAGGAGTTGAAAGGCGTGTGCCGCCTCATCAGTCCAAAGAAATCGTTGCCCTTTCCGCAACAAGGTAGTTATTGGGGCCGCAATGTCTGCAAAATGTGCAATAAACCTCCTATAAAAATTGGCGAAACCCAGAAATTTCTGAATATCTTTTACAGAGGATGGTTCTGGCCAATCAGCAATAGCACTGATTTTCTTTACATCTATAGTTATTCCTTGAGGTGACAGGCAGTATCCTAAAAAGTCCACCTTGTTGACATTAAAAGTACACTTTTCTAACTTAGCAAAAAGATGATTTTCTTTTAACTTTGATAATACTGCACGAACATGTTGGGTATGTTCTTCTGAGTTCTTAGAGTAAATGAGCATGTCGTCTATGTATACTATGACACAAACGTCCAGGAATTCGTGTAGGACCTCATTTATAAAGAACTGAAAGGCCGCAGGGGCATTACATAACCCAAAGGGCATTACTGTGTACTCAAATAAACCAAACTTTGTCTTGAAAGCTGTCTTCCACTCATCCCCCTCTTTTACTCGGACCAGGTGGTAAGCTCCCCGCAGATCTAGTTTAGTGTATACAGTAGAATGTCTTAATTGATCCAACAACACAGGTATTAGAGGAAGAGGATATTTATTCTTTATTGTAGCCTTATTTAGTCCTCTATAATCGATACACGCGCGCAGGGATTTATCCGGCTTCGGGATAAAAAAGAGTGGAGATGACACCTGAGATGTGGAATGACGGATGAACCCAGACTGTAGTAGGTCATCTAGGTAGGTTCTTAAGTATTTGGTTTCTTCGTCAGTCAAAGCATATACTCTGTTATTAGGTAAAGGGGCCCCTGGGATAAGATCTATACGGCAGTCATAAGACCGATGTGGGGGCAGCACACTAGCCTTTACTGGATCAAAGACGTCTTTAAAGTCAGAATATTCAGGAGGGAGACTTGGTTCATCTTGTGTAACACTAGCACAGTGTAATACTGTGCTCTGTTCTGTACCTGCTTCTTGATAACAATTGGTTCTACAGAAAGAGGAATCCAAAGTAACAGTTCTATTCACCCAATCAATTTTTGGGTTATGAGTTGTTAACCAGGGTACCCCGAGAATCAAACCAAAATTAGGAGTATCTATCAGATCAAAGCTAATCACCTCTGTGTGCCCGTTCTGACAGACCATAACAAGTGGACTTGTTTGTTTTGTGATTAATCCAGAGGTCAATTCTGACCCATCCACTGCACATACTGCTTCTGGACAAGGCTTTAGGCACATAGGAAGTCCTAAGATTTCAGCTAACTTATTATCCACAAAATTTCCTGTCGCGCCTGAGTCCAGTAGGACAGGGAGAGAATGCTTCACTTGGGTAGTAACAATTAAAACGACCTGAATTATGAAATGTCTAGGTATGTGCGGTACCCTGAAGGCTGCAGCATTAGAGGTTTGATTAAGATGTTTTCTCGAACAAGTAACCTCTCCCCTTGTCGAGCTTAATCGTTTCCCGATTCAGTTGAGGAGGTGGAGGAAACAGCACCCTTTCGTGGAGTTTTAGGCTTTACTGGACATTCTCTGGCAAAGTGACCTGCCCTGCCACAATATAAACATAATTGAAATTTTGTCCTTCTTTCTTTTTCCTCTGATGTGAGTGGACCTCTGAGTGTCCCTATTTGCATAGGCTCTGGTTCAGGGAGTTTATTATCTGTGTCTTTCTTCTCGTGTCTAATAAAAGTTAACCGTGATTCCAGTTTGTATTTATCTCCCTTTCTTTCTCCTAGTCTATGTTCTAATTTCACAACTAAATCTACAAAGTCCGAATAGTCTTTTGGCAAATCAACGATATGAGCCAGCGTGTCTTTTAACTCGTCTCTCAAACCTTTATAAAAAAGGGAGACACGCTTTTCTTCTGGCCACTGTGTCTCGGTGAGTAAACGATTAAAACTAGTGAGATAGGTCAATAAATACTGGTTACCTTGTTTAAGATTTAAAAGCTCATTATCACTTGCCTGCATGAAAGTGTGTTTTGCAAAAAGGCTGGTCATGGTACGTTTAAATTGATTCCAATTATGGAGGATGGGATCATCTCTATCCACGAAAGAAATTGACCAATTGGCTGCTGTGCCACCCAAATAAGACAAGACGAATGCCACTTTCGTATCATCAGTAGGGAACTGTTGTGGCTTACAAATGAAGTGTAATTGACAGTGATTGATAAAAACATGGAATTTGTTACTATCTCCATGAAAACGTTCAGGTGCTGCTAAGGGCACAACATTAGGAACATTAACAGTAACCTCAACTGGGGAAGGCAAAGTTGTATGTTTTGATGGCGGCCCTGTCTCTGAGGAGGTCTTAAACAAAGGCGTAGAAGCTGTGTTCCACTGAGATCCCCTAAATTTATACCTGCTTAAATCCTGTTTTAAAGAGGTATTCTCCATCTTTAATCTCTCTATTTCCTCTTGCATATGTTGCAAGATGCCAGACACTGATTCATTATGAGCCAAGTCCTCATTTAGGGCCTGCGCCATATCCGTGACGTCAATGCCCTCTATTTCTTCCCCGGTATTCATCGTCCACCAGAACTGAAATTTTTTAAGGCTTGTGCTTCTGTCAAAGCCCAGCTCACCTGAGTTCTTGTTCAGTTCTGATGGAGTTTGAAGACAATCCGACCCCACCCTGAAACTACTTGTTCCAGCACACTAGCTTTTAAAACAGTGCACTAAGAACAGAAGCTCAAGGGAAGGGGGGAAGTGGATAAAATAAAAAAGAAAGACAACACCGTTCTTGCGTTTCCACTGTTGAAGTGCTGCACAAATCTTCGGCCCTTTCTGACTTTTGTAGAAACTGGTGCCTAATGAAACATAAACAAAGAACAGATAAGTGCAACCTATTCCTAAATGGGTTCCTGACTATCCCTTTATTTATTAGAAATTCTCTTCTAAAAGTACCTCTTGGATCCTGGTCTCTAGTTTCCAGGTTTGGAATGTGTTACTGCTCTGGGATGTGTTTTCTATTACTGTAAAGCTTCTAAAACATTAAACAAATACTGTTATCAGAATTACCAATATCAAACATTCATCATAATATAACTAAAGCCTAAATTCCCAATAGCAGACTCACTTTTCCCATATTTCCAGAATCTTTTATAAAACAAATACTGTACTTTTACATCAAAATACAGCATGTAATTTGTGCAAGTCCTTGATTTACTGTTTGCCTTGCTGCTAATGGTTTCCACTGTTCGATTCTTAAAAGTTCCATGAGAAAAAACAATGTTTGCTTCACAAAGTTCTGCAAAATATTCTTGTATCAAAGAGTTTGAATCACAATGTTCGTGGAAGGTATTTCGTTTCAAATTGTCTATACACGAATCCAGAAATTGTTGTCAAAGTTCTTTCAGGTAATAAAAGGTTTTGCACTTACTTGTTGCTGGCAAGATATACTGATCAGTCTAACCTTGTCTTCTTTCTCTTTTGCAGGTTACTCATAGGAGAGAGGCTGAAGCAAGGAGGAACCGGAAACCGGAAGAAGGAAGAGCCAGAAGCTGCGCCCATTGAAGTCAATGAAAGTCTGTAAAGAGCAGGAGTGCCAGCGCCGAGGGATCTGTTCTCAGGTAAGCGGGAGGTAGACGAGCACAAGCACTGGGTGAGGCTCGGGGGATGCCTTTTATAGACAGGGCTGGGTGTGGTTTGAAGGGCTGGGTGTGGTCCTCACATGCTGCACATGTTCTTGGAAGGTGTGCAGAGCTGGGTGTGGTTTGAAGAGCTGGGTGTGGTCCTCACATGCTGCACATGTTCTTGAAAGGTGTGCAGAGTTTCAGTTATTATGCAAATGAGTTGGATTAACACATGGCCTAGGGAGGAGTGTTTTAATGAAGCCTTGGTAAAAGCAAGGCCCAATGTGTAAACAAAACAGCACATTAAACAACATACACAGAAGCCTGGGGGGGGGAAGGTGAGATAACAAGAAAGGCTTTCAATAGTAAGTTTAAAAGGGAGCTATTACAGAACCCACTAGTGCAGTGAGAGGGGACATGCTCTTTGCTGTGTACAAACCCTAACAAGCCTAGGGAGATAGAGGTTCCCCTGCTTGATGTTTATGGTATGAGGGTTTCCAGTAGGAAACATGACTCTCCCTTTTCTTCTTCAGGAGCATTCGATATGTGTCTGCTACCCTCTTCGATAAGCTGTTATAGCATGTGATGTCGTCGGTGGCAAAGGCTTCGAGGGGTAGCTGTCAACCTCCTTTTCTGGACTCTCCATTTCGAGGTCATTCCAATCGTCCTCGAAACTCCCCATTGCTTTTTCTTCTTCTTCGGGGTCGTGGAATTCCTCCTCTACCTCTTCTTCGTGGGGTTCAGTGAGGGGTGCCTTTAGCGCACTCTTGTCCTCTTCGAAGTCCGAGGTTGCAGAGAGTTTTGGTGGGATTCATAATTGCTTTAGTGCATCGTAAAACTCTTTTTTGCTTTGCAGAAGCACTGCCATTTCAGCCTCTAGACGGCACCTCTTTTTCTCCGCCTCGGATGACCTTTCGACATCTTGTGCTGTCGATGGACATTTTTTCGGCATTTGTTCCTCTTATGGTTTCAGGCTTTCTTTTCCAGTGGAGGGTTTCGCCTTTTCAGTGGCCGGATTTCTTCATTTTCCCTGGCCTGGGATCCGTGGGGCTTTTTTGTTCATGGCTGGCCTTTGTCGTTTTCTTGGATGTCGGGGATGCCTTGTGGTGGTTTTTCTCAAGGATTTTCTCCTTCAAGATTGGTTCTGGTTTCCTTACCTTATTGGGCCCTTCTTCGACATCCTTTGTCGACTCCTTCTGTGGGCATCTTCTTCAGCGTACCCCTCGAGGAATTTGACGTCCGACCCTCCGTGGTTGACTCTGCGTCTGATCTTCTTCGTCGTTGGATAGGCCTAGTTCTTTCAGCAACTATTTCAGCGACTCCTGGTGTCTTTGGTTCTGCATTTCTGTGTGGTGTTTTTCCCTCTGCCCTTGGTGTGCCCTGAGGGTTTTGGGTACAAAGGCAGCACAGGCTTTGCAGCCCCCATCTCTGTGGTCTTTTGGAAGGCAGAGGTTTCAGACTTTGTGCAAGTCGCTCTGGGCAAATTTATGGTAGCAGTTAGGGCAGGATTTAAATGGGGTGTTTTCTGTGACCCCTAGCTTGCTTCATTCTCCAGGCCCATGCAAATACCTTCGGTGCCCCCCACTGGGGGATGTGTCTGGTTTACTCCTTGTCCCGGTTGTTGTTAATTTTGGCGTTATCTTCTTGAAAAACCTTAGAATTTCTTTTGGTCTTTGTGACATTGTCTCAATAAACTTCAGAGCTCATGCTTTGCTTCTGGGCAAAAAGGCGGAAAAAAAAATCTGAAGATGGTTACCACGCTCAGGAACTTTTGGGGCACAATCAGAGGTCGTACAGGGGACAGACAAGCACCAAATGGTAGTCGATAAGGCCCAAAATGAAAAAGAAAAAACAGAGGGAAAAAAGACAATTCCGGACCCAATCACTAGATGGCGTAATTAATGATGGCCAGCATGTGGATCCAGAAAAGGATTCATGCTGCAAAACACGCATTCCCTGCAGCTCAGGCACCCTTGCACTAGGGTGCAATGGAGGCATGCATTGGTGCTAGGCAGGTAATTTTAGCAGCAGCTATAGGGAACACACAGGGCTGTGCAGTATTGTTGTAAATACGGCACATGCCTGCATTTTTTAAATGCTGGAGCGTGGCACTGCCAAATTTTGCATAGCTCTGCACTCTGATGTTTCCTTTTAAATGATGCCCTAGATCTCATGAGCAGAAAAATGACCGCTGTGCTCTGCTGACTGCAAATGGCAGTAGTGCCTCTCTGTGTAATAGTCCTTGTGCTTCTACCTTTTATCTTGTGTGCCACTTCTACTTTTTAAAGCCATGCCTCATTTAGCTTACCGCAAAGCATGTTGGTAGTGGCCTGGGTTGGACTTACCTACAGAGCAAGCAGGCAGTGCTAGAAGGGCTGGTGTGACAGGTCAGTGTGTACGTGGTGGTACCGTGCACAGCATGAACAAAGGAATTGACAGAGCCAATGCATTTTAAATGCCTTTTAATGGCGAGACCTATTTGCTTTGCCCAAGCTTCTTCACCTATGTGATTCGCTGGTGGGGGGCCTTTTTATTTTGGTGCCCAGGCTTCTTTTCAGTCTCAGACCAGAGGCTGAAGTGCATAAAAAAGTATGGGAACTATATTGAGTGCAATGGGAGTGGGGTCAGAGGATTTGAGAGCGAAGCAACAAGAAGTATGTCTCATTTCAACCCTGGTAGCAGCTGTTTATTACCAAAGAGCAATAGTTTGGAATCCAGCTAGAATTGGCCAAAATATAAGGGTCCTTGTAGAACCAGGTCACAGGCAGTAGTCTTGCAGAACTTCTCCTCCTCATTTATCCAAACTGACTGCTTGACAGTTGACAATTTTTGGGGTCTCAAGCTCCCCTTTTTATAGTCCATTTCCAGACACAAAATGTGATCTAGAGTCTGAGTCTTGAAGTTTATGTTGGGGCTCTGCTTCCTTTTGAAGTGTCCACTCTTCTGCCCTCTCGTCCTCTAGAAAGTAGTCTGTCACAGCAGGAGTTTCTCCAAAGCTGATAACTTATGATTCATTTATCAGATCCATGTTTCTGAGATGTGCCAAGGGCCTTTCCTTGTGGCCTTTCTCTCAATCAAAGAAGACATTTTGAAGTCTATCAGGGTAGGCCTACTCTCCCTTCTCCAGTATGTTTCACCCAGTTTACTGGAATTCAGCAATAAACTAATCTGTCTGGGGAGATTCCTCTACCTGGGGGGATTCCTCTACCTTCTCTCCTCAGGTTTCACCATGTAGCCCAGTGACTCTTAAAATGGAACCCAGAATCAGCGATGTATTGTATCTTTTATAAGCACACAAACACCCAGCATATGTATTCAACCTACACACAGCACTGTATTCTTCATGTATTGTACCAATCACAGGCACGCATACACCTAGCACATGTTTTGAATATATACATACTGTACAGCACTACACCCTTCATGTATTGTACAAATTACAGGCAGACAAATGTACACCCAGCATATACATTTAACATGCACATACTGCACAGCACTACTGCCTTCATGTATTGTACCCTCTCAAGCACACAACACCCAGAAAATGCATATAACATACCCACACTTTACAGTACTGCACTATTCTGGTATTGAACTCTTCCCAGACACACATACACCCAACGCAGGTACTCCACTCATGTGCAGCACAGCACTCCACACCAAACTAATGTAGGCCAAGGGTGAGTTAATCACACAGCAACAAAAATTCAAATATCCTGTAGGCCTCACTCAAGTGACACAGGTATAATGGACCTGTTCACTCCTGCTGATCTCTACAGAGTATGCTGCCACCACCACACTCGTGTCGCTGACAGTCTGACAAAGGCCGTAGCCTTTCACTACCTCTGGGGTAGCGCTTAGGGCACTCCTCCTAGTCCAACACGACCGCAATGTGTGAGATACTCCTATGTCATGGTGCACAAACATGATCTGTGTTAGCCTATGATTAGGGATTAGCATTAGGGATCTAGACATCAGTGTAGGTGGGTGCTCAGGGAAAGGGCACATGCTTGTTACCATGCGGAGCACTTTTCCGAAACAACAGTCATTCTCCATGTCTGTCATCAACAGCCCTGAATTACATTCTCAGCCTCTCTAATACAGCTCGGTATTAGTTACTTATAATTTGGTGGTAAAAAAAGATTTGACCGGTTGTTCCTGATTTACGTTACTCAGCCATCAAATATGTATTCAAAGGCCTCATTCCTCATTGCGGTGGTTCATCTCCCCCCTCATCCCCTGAGAGAGATCCTATTAATGCCACACCCTAGCTTTTCTTTTCCAGGTCAGTATGCATCTATTATTGGTGGCATGTGTGTATTATCTAGAACATTCTTGGGTAGACCAATGTTGTCAAATGGTGCAAAGAATTACAGTTATCATTGAACCAAAGAAAATTGGGTAGTTACTGACCCCAAGATTTGTCTCTAAACTACCTCTTGATAGAGTAGACATGAATTAGTGGCTTTTTTGCCCCCCCACACCGGAGTATGTGACCTAAGCTTTCACCCTGACATTCTACGTGACCAAACTGTGTAATTGTGAGGACTTTTTTTCCTCTTCATGTGCCTCCATTTTTATATCCGCTTGACTTACAGGTGCTTGGGCATGGAGTTGAATCTGTTTCAAGTGATATAAAAGATGATTATGTATTAACATTTGTGTTGATTAGAATTGCACTTTCTGCTACATAGCACAAGTCTGTAGTATTATGTGCCACATTACCAGAGTTAAGGAGGAGCAGTATACAGATAATCAGGTGTATTGGTGAAAGACACAAAGCAGGGTTGCATAGACAAATAGAACTCTTCTTTTATGCTACAAGTTTGCAACTTTCTGGAGCCCAGATGTACTAACCTTTTGTAAACGAGTGTTTGTGACGCAATGGATAGTAAATGACACAAATCGGTACAAATGACATTCTCTATCAAGATTTGCTATCAAGTTATGTGCTATAAATTATTTTGGCACTCCAAGCTGACATTAGCACAATGCTAAAACAGCACTGCCCCTCCTTGTGCAAAACCATTTGTTATTTATGCAAAGTGGGCATAATGGTGTGAAAACAGAAACAACAATTCCCAGGATCCCACACAAAATCAAGAAAATCAAAGTCATGTAAAGTACTGTGGCTTGATATTGTGTGAAATCTATGTGACAAATAAAAAATGGTTGTGGAAACTGGGCAATTAGTTGTGTGGCCATCACAATAGGTGTTAGGTTTAAATGTATCCCTACTTGTTCCAACCATGGCACAGATCACCAGTGAAGATCTCCAGCAAAGAGCCCCCTTGTGGTGCCCGTCAGACATTGCAGCACCAGTCTGACGAGGATCAAGCCCTGTGATGAAGCATGACATCCAATGAATGTGTGAGGGCTCTTGCTTCTATATATAGACGTGCCTAGTGGATTTTTGACTCTTTTTTGGAACCTTGTACTTTTTTGTTACAGTTGTCTGTGTACTCTCCTTTGTTCTGTGGGCTTGGGCAGACCCATCCCTGGTGCAGTGTGACAGCTGAGTGATTGATACAAATCATTCTGCCTCATTTCTTCTTCAGGAGCTCGGAGAAGTTCTGGTAATTGCTCCTTTTGTGTGGGGTGGCCTTTGTACCTGCTGCTGGAGAATATTTAAGTAATTGGGCACAACAGTGTGACACAGGGCCTAGGCTCTGATCCTGAGCCGAGCTGAGCCAAAGAAATATGGAAACTTTGGATCACCCATAAGATGTACAGTATAATTTTGGTACATATTTGTTTTTCTCATACAGGTTACACTCCAATTCAAGACGCCAATGATCTCTGTAGACCAAGGGGGAGTCTAAGGCAGTTCCCTTCCTATGTGTATGATGGGTGTGCCACCACTGATAAAAGAGTAAAGCACACTGACTTTCCCTATTAGTGTACATTATCCTCATAAGGCCTATCCCAGATGAATACCTATTCCTGCAGAGTCCCCATTGCACCAGGTTACCTGTGTGCTGTTACCAGGCTGTACACAATGGTAATCTCCCACGCGCAGCCCGCACACGTGTGCGCACTCATAGGCGCGCATGTTCACATGTAACCAGATAAGTACCCAATACCTTTGCTGCGTTGCAGCAGCCTTATCTTAAAAGGCAGACACTGGTGGTAAACATGCACACTCCATTTGCCCTGTTTCTCTGCTCCCCTTTCCCCCCAAGGCCTGGGAAACATTTTTAAATCAGAAGCTAGTTGATTTTATTGATTTACAGGGAACTTTGGATCCTTTACAAAATGGTTTTAGATTCGGCCACAACACAGAAACTGCTCTTGTAGCAGTAACTGATAACATCCGGCGCCAGGTTGATCAGGGGAGCGCAGCCATTCTTCTCCTACTCGATTTGTCTGCTGCATTCCAAATGGTGTGGCTTTCTCGAATGAATCAGTGGTTGGAGGAGACTGGGATGGATGGCCGCAGCTTAGTCTTTTATCCTCCTTTCCCGCTGATTGAGTCCAGGAGGTCAATTGTGGGGATTTCAAGGCTGATACCCTGAGTCTTCCGTGTGGTGTCCTCCAGGGCTACATGTTGAGTCTGACTATTTTTAATATTTATGTGGCACTTTTGGCTGCCCTTGTCCGGTCCTTGGGCTTTGGCGTTCAATCTTATGCAGATGATACGCAGATCATTGAGACAATTTCCAACAATGTGACCTCTGTCACAGCAGGCTGTGTGTTTCCTGCATTGAGAAATGGATGAGCAACAATGCACTCAAACTCAATGCCGGAAAGACAGAGGTGCTGGTTTTTGGGACCCAGAAATCAATATTGTCTGATATCTGGTGGCCTGTGGAGTGTGGTCCTCTTCCCACTCCTGTGGAGTATGACTGAAATCTAGATGTTATAGTTGACAATTACCTGACTTTTTATACTCAAGCCAGTCTTACGTCTAATACATGTTTCTATAAAATCAGAATATGGAGGAAGTTCTTTCCTTTCATCCCCAATGATTTATGACAAGCAGTTGTTATTGCTCTTATTGCCTCCCGTTTAGATTATTGTAATGCCCTCCATGGATAAGAGAGGTATTAATAAGTTGCAGGTGACACAAACGGGCTGCTCAGCTTATCCTGAACATTCCCAGGCAGGCCTCTAATAGGGAGGGCCTGAAATCCCTTCACTGGCTCCCATTATAAAGAGAATTGGCTATAAGGCCTTGTGTCTGGTTCATAAAGCCCTTTATCATAATAACACTGAACAGCTTAGTGCTATGTTTTACTGGTATGTGCCTACAAGATCGCTTAGATTCTTATATCACAGACTGGCCACTGTCCCCAGATTTCACAGAGCCAGATGGGGAGGTAGGGCTTTCTCAGGGGCAGCTGCGAAGATATGGAACACCCTGTGCTCAATAGGGTAGAGGAGGAAACTTTTCCTATTTCTAACATATGGCTGAAAACTAAGCACTTTACTCAAAATGGTATTGAATGAATGGGCATCTTTCCAACTTGTGCGGGTTCCTGCTAGCTCCTTGGTACCCTTGGGTTTTGTGCGCTCTATAAATGCTGATAACATAATATAATATAACATTACCGTGGGTGAGACATTGTTAGTGAGAATCACCCACAGTAAAAAGTCCAAATCACGGGTGATCAGAATAGCAAAAAATCCAGGTGTACTGCAATGGTAGATCCCAGTGCAACAATGGTGCAAACGGTAACCTGCATAGTATTTTGATGCAAAATATGTGTCATTTTTGCAAAATGACATATATAACAAGATGTACTCTTGTGGTATTTTCTGCTCAGGGACATTTGTACTGTCTGTGTGCCTCAAGTACAAAAGTCTGACAAAGTCACCCTTGCTTGCCTTTGAGCTGCACACAACACGGATGTGTATTTAGTGTTATGCAAAGCATTTTTAGTACTAGAGTGACTGATGACATGTAGGCATGTACAGGGTCGCAAATACACTTGGGTGGGTAACAGGTCAACCAAAGGGGGCGTGGCTAACACTTCAAACAATAGGGCAGAACTATCCTTAGAGCCAATCGAAGAAGATAGAGCGATAATGTGCTTTTTAAACATATTGGTCAAACACAATATGATTTCAACAACCAGGTTTTAGTGAATTTGACATTGTTTATAGGCTACTGACAGAGATCTTTAAAAGAGGGAATAAGTGACTTGACAACTACAAAGCAGCTTCTAAAGTTTTCAATAAAAGGCACTTTCAAACAGTTCTTTGAAATGACATTGATCTCATGAAATATTTTAATTTATCTTCAGAAAGACGCTTCTGTCTGACTGTTGACCAAAGACATATTTTCCAGTCTCATCATCAGGACATGCTGCACACATGTACTTGACTAAGAATATGGGTGTAGGAAGTTGGCTCTGTATGCACTATTTCAAAGTAAGGAATAGTATGCACAGAGTCCAAGGGTTCCCCTTAGAGGTAAGATAGTGGCAAAAAGAGATAATACTAATGCTCTATTTTGTGGTAGTGTGGTCGAGCAGTAGGCTTATCAAAGGAGTAGTGTTAAGCATTTGTTGTACATACACACAGGCAATAAATGAGGAACCCACACTCAGAGACAATTCCAGGCCAATAGGTTTTTGTATAGAAAAATATATTTTCACAGTTCCTAGGGGAGGTAAGTAATTGTTAGTTCTTGCAGGTAAGTAAACCACCTACGGGGTTCAAGTTTGGGTCCAAGGTGGCCCACCGTTGGGGGTTCAGAGCAACCCCAAAGTTACCTCACCAGCAGCTCAGGGCCGGTCAGGTGCAGAGTTCAAAGTGGTGCCCAAAACACATAGGCTTCAATGGAGAAGGGGGTGCCCCGGTTCCAGTCTGCCAGCAGGTAAGTACCCGCGTCTTCGGAGGGCAGACCAGGGGGGTTTTGTAGGGCACCGGGGGGGACACTAGTTAGCACAGAAAGTACACCCTCAGCAGTACGGGGGCGGCCGGTGTAGTGTGCAAACACACGTCGGGGTTTGAATTGGAATCAATGGGAGACCAAGGGATCTCTTCAGCGATGCAAGCAGGCAAGGGGGGGGGGCTCCTCGGGGTAGCCACCACCTGGGCAAGGGAGAGGGCCTCCTGGGGGTCACTCCTGCACTGGAATTCCGATCTTTCAGGTCCTGGGGGCTGCGGGTGCAGGGTCTTTTCCAGGCGTCGGGATCTGGGAGTCAGGCAGTCGCGGTCAGGGGGAGCCTCGGGGTTCCCTCTGCAGGCGTCGCTGTGGGAGGTCAGGGGGGACAACTTTGGTTACTCACAGTCTCGGAGTCGCCGGAGAGTCTTCCCTGAAGTGTTGTTTCTCCACAAGTCGAGCCAGGGGCGTCGGGTGCAGAGTTGCAAGTCTCACGCTTTTGGCGGGAAACGCAGTTGCCTTGAAGTTGCTTCTTTGGAAACAAAGTTGAAGTCTTTGGTGAACAGGGCCGCTGTTCTCGGGAGTTTCTTGGACCTTTTAGAGCAGGGCAGTCCTCTGAGGATTCAGAGGTCGCTGGTCCTGGGGAAAGCATCGCTGGAGCAGTTTTCTTCCGAAGGGGGGAGACAGGCCGGTAGAGCTGGGGCCAAAGCAGTTGGTGTCTCCGTCTTCTCTGCAGGGTTTTTCAGCTCAGCAGTCCTCTTCTTCTTAGGTTGCAGGAATCTGAGTTCCTAGGTTCAGGGGAGCCCCTAAATACAGAATTTAGGTGTGTGTTTAGGTCAGGGAGGGCAGTAGCCAATGGCTACTAGCCCTGAGGGTGGCTACACCCTCTTTGTGCCTCCTCCCAAGGGGAGGGGATCACATTCCTATCCCTATTGGGGGGATCCTCCATCTGCAAGATGGAGGATTCCTAAAAGTCAGAGTCACTTCAGCTCAGGTTGCCTTAGGGGCTGTCCTGACTGGTCAGTGACTCCTCCTTGTTTTTCTCATTATCTCCTCCGGCCTTCCCGCCAAAAGTGGGGCCGTGGCCGGAGGGGGCGGGCAACTCCACTAGCTGGAATGCCCTGTGGTGCTGGAACAAAGGGGGTGAGCCTTTGAGGCTCACCACCAGGTGTTACAGCTCCTGCAAGGGGAGGTGATAAGCATCTCCACCCAGTGCAGGCTTTGTTACTAGCCACAGAGTGACAAAGGCACTCTTCCCATGTGGCCAGCAACATGTCTCGAGTGTGGCAGGCTGCTAAAACCAGTCAGTCTACACAGGTAGTTGGTTAAGGTTTCAGGGGGCACCTCTAAGGTGCCCTCTGAGGTGCATCTTACAATAAAATGTACACTGGCATCAGTGTGCATTTATTGTGCTGAGAAGTTTGATACCAAACTTCCCATTTTTCAGTGTAGCCATTATGGTGCTGTGGAGTTCGTGTTTGACAGACTCCCAGACCATATACTCTTATGGCTACCCTGCACTTACAATGTCTAAGGTTTTGCTTAGACACTGTAGGGGCACAGTGCTCATGCACTGGTGCTCTCACCTATGGTATAGTGCACCCTGCCTTAGGGCTGTAAGGCCTGCTAGAGGGGTGACTTATCTATACTTCATAGGCAGTGTGAGGTTGGCATGGCACCCTGAGGGGAGTGCCATGTTGACTTAATCGTTTTGTCCTCACCAGCACACACAAGCTGGCAAGCAGTGTGTCTGTGCTGAGTGAGGGGTCCCCAGGGTGGCATAAGATGCTGCAGCCCTTAGAGACCTTCCCTGGCATCAGGGCCCTTGGTACCAGGGGTACCAGTTACAAGGGACTTACCTGGATTCCAGGGTGTGCCAATTGTGTAAACAAAAGCACAGGTTAGGGAAAGAACACTGGTGCTGGGGCCTGGTTAGCAGGCCTCAGCACACTTGCAATTCAAAACATAGCATCAGCAAAGGCAAAAAGTCAGGGGGTAACCATGCCAAGGAGGCATTTCCTTACAATGGGGCATTACTGGGTTAACACACTGAGGGGCAAATTTATACTTTTTGGTACAAAACTGCACTAATGCAGTTTTGCCCCAAAACGTTTAGCACCGGCTTGCACCATTCGTGAGTACCAGCTGGGCACCATATTTATGGAATGATGCAAGCCGGTGCAAAGAGTGGGCTAGCGTGAAAAAAAATAACGTTAGCCGGCTAGGGCTAGCAGTATGGGAGAAGGGGGTTTTGCACCCAAAAATGACATTAGGCTGGTTAGAGTAAAAAAATTAGACTCTAACCAGCCTAGCGTCATTTTCTGATGCAAAACCATCCATACCACATGACTCCTGTCTTAGAGAAGACAGAAGTCATGCCCACCACCCAAATGGACAGCACAGGGGGCCAGTGTCCCCTGGGCATGGCCATTGCACCCTGTGACATGCAGGGGGCCCCAAGTTGGGCCCCCAATGGCACTTTAATTAAAAATAAAAAATTACTTACCTATACTTACCCTACTTACCTCGGTTGGGGTCCCCCATCCTCCGGTGTCCCTCTGTGTGGGTCGGGGTGTTCCTAGGGCTTGAGGAGGGCACCTGTGGACCCATTCCATGGTGCTTAACCATGGAATGGGTCCACAGGTCCCTTAACGCCTGGTCTGACCCAGGCGTTAAATAATGGTCATTTAGCCCCTCCTCCCATCCATGCGTCATGTTAGCATCTAAAAAATGGTGCAAACTCCAATATTTTGACGTTAGATGGGTCTAACATCAAAATATAAATATGGAGTAAGTTTTGTGCCGAATTAGCATAAACAAATGATGCAAATTCGGCGCAAATGGGGTATAAATATGTCCCCAAATTCCAAGATGTGTAAGTGCCATGTCTCAGACTTGATTCCTAATACATCTTCCATTCCTCCTGTGATTGAAAAAGCGAGTGCAAATCAATCGGAAACATTACCACCTAACCAGGAATCTGTGCTATTTGAAATAAAAATAAAATGTGTTTTGTTAGCACCCTACATTGAGAACTTCTTATATGGGACGGCTGAGCTACATCTATGCAGGAAGCCAGCAGACCTTGAAATCATGTTGCAACTAATGGTATTCTAGCATACAAAGGATACAAGGACTCCTTCAAGCTCCAGAACATGTGGAATGTATGGCTGCTGGGTAACGTCCTGCAAAAAGGTCAATCCAACAGAAACAGAAATAGTATATATAGCTTAATAACTTAAGTTATTATAAAAACAACTATGCTTTCAATTCTTTTCTGAAGCTCAAAGCACATAGAGTGTCAAGTCCACTAAAATATTAATGTTTTAGAAATCTTCAAGGCCAATGTGTGTTATAAAATGCAACATTTGTCATGAATTTCCATGAACATATTCTCTATGGATGTTCCTAAATGTCTGTGTTAATGACAGTAATTAGCTTGCCCTTGGTGGAGAAAAGGACACACATGAATAGGGCACAATTATGACTCCAGTTAGATGTTATTAGTTTGTTGTTATAACACTGGAACAAGTAGAGCATGACATTGTATTTTCATTGTACAGTCCTTTTACATTTCTAACCTAATATACTCTACTACTGAAATCTGAGTTATGCCTCATGTGACAATGTTTCATCACCAAAGGGCAAGAGCTGCAAACCATTATTTGTGTTTGATTTCTTTTACAATTGTCATTGACCCTGAATCTAGTGTTTAGGGCACATACTAAATATATTGAGAACATGTACATGCAAGACATAAGTTGAGTTCTAACTTATAAAGAGCACCAACCACCCCAAGTTATCTTGGCACAGAAATGCCTAACAACATCAGAAAACATATGAAGATAATTAATGAATTAGATGAATATTAAGGCATTTTCAAGTAAGCAACAGGAGCAGTCTCAATGCTCATACCAGGCATTAAGCCCATCCAGCTAGCACCTAGTAAATGGTGCTGTGTAAAATTTTTAGAAAGCCAGAGATTGAACTTCTTATCAGTTGTGGTGATGATTGCAGGCAAAAGAAAGTTGAGGTCATAGTTAGCTCTGTCCTGTTGTCCATGATTGATGACTTCAAAAGGAGTTTGACCCATTCCTTTTATACACTATTGATGGTCCCAGATGAAAACAGGCATTAAGGATTAAGGTAAAGCAGGTGTAACAATTGCATAAAAATATTTAGGCCCATATTTATACTTTTTGACGCAAACCTGCGCCTTCTGTGTGTTTTCTACAATGGAGGGATAGGATATGTCAATAGAAATTTGCCCATCTCTATATTGCCAGTAGTATGTCTTTACAGTGTTGTAGAGTTTGAATACGTTGTTTTGTAATGTATTGTAGTTGTTTTAATTCAGTGCTTCATACACTTAATGAAGCACCAATGTGTCTTTGTGGAGCGGAGCTTGCTTACCTGTGGAGTTCCATAGATAAAACAGTGTGTGTTTGTTGCGTGGCTTATATGGGGGAGGAAGTTTCCTTTATGTCATGAATCGGGCCAGAGTTATGCACTTATTAAGGTTGGTTGCTATGAATTTGAAGGGACAATGAGCAAAAGATAGGTTCCTTTTTTAAGCATTTTATTGTAATAGACGGCCAGTGTTTTGTTATATGGATATGGCTGAAACTGCTGAAACTGTGTTATGATCAAGCATGTAGTTGTGCTTACTCGTAGATGTAGGAGAAAAAGTGTGGGGTTAGGCACAGTTGCACAAGCCACTATCTGCCATCTGCCATCTGTGGAGTGGCTTGTGCATGTACAATTCAAACTACATATAATATTGGGCTAAGATTTGTAAACGGAATGGGATGTACAAATACAGGTAGTCAAGCAGTTATGAGGCCAAAGAGTGCAAACAACCCCAGAACAGGTCCTGTGGATAAAAAAAAACCACAACGTGACAGTACAATGGGATCTTCAGCACCCACAACACAAAAGCCAACAATAATCTTGGACTGGGAAAGCGGGCCGCATTCTATAGGGTTGGGGCATTAATTTGAATCATTGCTAAAACTTGATGACAGAATATGTAATTTTCCTTTCAGTTTTTATTTATATAAGGTCTGATGTTATTAATGGGTTCAAATTCAAAGCATGAGATTCAATGAAAAACAAACAAAGCCTCCTCTACCTGTAAATGGATTTTGTATGATCTCAGCAGTTGACATGTGTGGGATCTATTGGGATCCACATTCCAAAGAATTTTCAATTTTACAATAACAGTTCCCATACTTATTCTGAAATACTGTGATAACACAGACATTTGGGTGCATCTGGATAAAGGGTACGGGCTCCTAATCTGTGAAACCGAGCGAGAGGCAGACCGTATAAGGAGAACCGAGCCTTATCCGTTTCTTCAGGCAGCAGGCAGGATGCATGGATGTCATTTAGGGGTCACCAGCGGTCGCAGCTGTGACCCCCGACTTGTTCTATGCGACCCCTGTCATTGCCTTTGCAACCCCTGGCTTCAGAGGTGGCAAATTCAGTGCTAGGAACACAGTGGAATCTTGTCCTTATGGGCATCATTTGGGGCTCCACTCTCTTGTTTTTCTGTCAATTTTGTACTACACTAACAGTGAATAATAAATTATTATTCACTATTTGTATAATAAAATATGTATATGGCCAGACATGGCACCTTAGTTAAGTAAAAATGCTTTTAAATGTATGTTGTGTGCATGCTTGCGGGTGAGAGTGTGTTTATGTGAGAGAGATTGTGTGTGTAAGTGTGAATTTGTGTGTATGTGCAAGTATCTGTGAGTGAAAGTGGAGGTCAAAGGGCGTGTGATGTCAGTCCCGCTACCCCAGCCATTTTGGTAAATTGACGCCCATGGCGGGATGCCTGCTGCTTGAAAGTAATATATTTGTGCAATTACTTAATCAGCAAATGTAATGGATGCAGTATATGGCGCTAATCAATTAAATCATTTGAGGCTTCAAGGTGACTAAAATATAATTTTTGGAAAAATAATGTAAGGGTTTTATCAACTGAGCTCTGGAATATGTTCTTTTAATGTAAAATTATATAAAAATAAGCTTCCAATAGGTACAATATGATTTTGTATTGCCAAAAATATATAAGAAATACATCTCTTTATACATTTTGTGGGAACCTTATACTGTGCGAATATCTGTGGAATATTGTACTCTTTTTTGCCATATCTCCAACCCTGTCCCCATAACACTCATGATCACAGTTTCCATACTTTTAAAATTACTTTAATCTATGGATGGCCTGTACGAGGCAGTCAAAGATGCCCCATCTTTAGCACAGCACACATAAGCTGAAGTATTGATTGTCCTGGATGCTGTAGCAGCCGGGCTAAGACTCACAGTTGCCAGAGATATACACCTTTGTCCAAGTAGGGACCACAATCCTAGTCAGGGTAAGTCACAAACAATCCAAATTACCCTGTGGCCACCCTCTGGTAGCTTGGCACTGAGCAGTCAGACTTAAGTCAGAAGGCAATGTGTAAAGTATTTGTGCAACAAACCATGCAATAACACATTTTAAACACCACAAAAATACACCACACAGGTTTAGAAAAATATAAGATAATTATCTGAGTCTATTAAGGTCAAAACGATCAAGATTTGATAAACACAAGTTGAAATATCACTTTTGCCATGATAAGTAGAGTCTTAAGTCTTTAAGAATCAACAATAGTCTCTTGGTGCGCACAAAGTACCTGGTGTGCATCAAAATTACACGTGTGAAGACCACAGAGGAGGAGATGCGTGGAAAAAGGAAGGTGTGCATCAGATTTCCAGACATGCACAAACAATGCATTGATTCTTTCCACACTGCAAGGGCTAAGCGTTGATTTTCGGCACACAGTCTTGGATCCCTACTGCGGTGCTGGGTCTTTCGACGCCCAGGGATGATGCGTGGAAAACCTGAGCCTGCAGGACGAAGTCACAGGTGCTGGTGTGGCGATCCATCTGAGTTTCCGTCACACAGCAGGCGCTGCATCGATTCCTCTCACAGGAAGTCCGGCTGTGTCGTGCTGGCTCGGTGTTGCGTTGATCCAGTAGGGCTGTGGTTCGTAGTTACGGTTGCAACGCAGGTGCTGTGTCGATCTCCACTCGGTGAGCCAGGCTGCATCGTTCCAGTTTGGCGATGGAGTGATTATTTCACCGCTGGGCAGGCTGTGCATCGATTCCGGCAGGCTGTGCGTTGATTTTCCATGCATAAGGAGTTCGCTTGAAGAGTAGAAATCTTTTTGGCCCTGAAACTTCAGGAACAGGAGGCAAGCTCAATCCAAGCCCTTGGAGAGCACTTCTCAGCAGAGCCAGAGGCCAGCAAGGCTGCAGGGCAATAGCAAGTCAGCAGTCCTTCACAGCGAAGCAGTCCAGGTGAGTCCTTAGGGCAGCCAGACAGCTCCTCTTGGCAGGTTGGAGGATCTGGTTCAGAGTGTCTGTCCCAGAAAATGTCTGAGTTGGTGGGGTCGGGGACCCAGTTTATATACCGAAAAGTGCCTTTGATATGGGGGAGACTTCAAAGAGTGGTTTTGAAGTGCACAAGGACCCCTTTCAGTACAGGTCTAACTGCCAGTAATGTCTTGAGTATAGTGACATTGGAAAATGGTCAATAGCCCTTTATTTGTGCACCTTGTATATATGTGTATATATATATATATATATATATATATATATATATAACTTTTAATCCCATATATGTAGAAATCTGCATGCCAGCAACATAATTACAATTGGGTCTTAGGATTCAAATTCACATCCAAAGGGATATCAGGCCCCTCCACCTTTCCAGCCCAGGAAGATCCTTACAGTAGGCAGATGAGTGCAGGTGTGACTGAGCAGCCTGTGTTTGTGGTTGCCTGGGTGAACTGCACAAGGGAGCTGTCAACCAGCCCAGCCCAGATGTGGATTTGAGAAAGGATGTAAGGCACAGATGGATTTTAAGTGCAGAGAAATGCTCTCTTTCTAAAAGTGGCAATTCTAAAATAGTAATATAAAATCCAACCTCACCAATAAGAAGGATTTTGTATTACCATTCTGACCATACTTAAAATGACCCGTTTACCTCTTTCTGATTAGAATCTACCACTCAAACAGTAGATGAGGGTAGTCTTAATGTTAGCCTATGAAAGGAGCGGACCTCACAGTGGTAGAAAAATAATTTAGGAGTTTTCCACTACCAGAGCATATAAAACACACAGGGATATGTCCTGCCTTTTACCTACACTGCACCCTGCCCTATGGGTAACCAAGGGCCTACCTTAGTGGGTGACGTATATGTAGAAAAAGGGGAGTTTTAGGCTCGGTAAGTACTTTTAAATGGCAAGTCGAAGTGGCAGTGAAACTGCACACACAGGTCTTGCAATGGCAGGCCTGAGACATGGTTAAGGTGCTACGTATGTGGGTGGCACAACCAGTACTGCAGCCCCACTAGTAGCATTCAATCTAAAGGCCCTGGGCACATGAAGTGTACTTTACTAGGGGCTTACAAGTAGATCAAATATGCAACTGGGTATGAACCAAAGTTACCAATTTTACCATGTTTTAAGGGAGAGAGAATATGCACATTATCACTGGTTAGCAGTGGTAAAATGTGCAGAGTCCTAAAACCAGCAATAACAGTGCCAGAAAAGTGGAGAGAGGCAGGCAAACATTTGGGGGATGACCACCCTAAGGCTGTCAGGTCTAACAGGAGGAATGTCATTTTAGTCAAATGGGCATGACGTCTTTTGGTGTTCAAGTCAGAGTAAATATGCTACTGCTCACGTTTTAGCATTTGCACAAGTCAGCACTGCATCATATGAATCAATGTAAATCTAGGCCTAAAAATAATCTCATCTAGTGAGGTTTGTGTAAACTTCCATCGGCCTATTCACAAACTGAATTTGGTAGTACTTTTAGTGATACTACAATAGTACTACTCATATGCTAAAAAATGCAACTCACAAAGCTCCAAACAGAGGCCTAGGCCTCTGCTGCCACCTCCACCTCACCTTTTTTTATGTGCAGTCCCAACGGCAGAGATCACTGCACATGTATGCCAATGTTTTTGTAGTGGATGTGGGAGGGGTAGTGGGAGTTGCAGGAAAAATTTGGAATACTTACTACTATATGGGAGAACTTTATAGAGGAGCAAGAAGGGTTTTAGGGAGGACTAGAAGAGATAGGTTTCTGGAGTGACATGCACCCATCCCCAAAAGAGTAACCCCATTACTACTAGTGCAACAAAAAGGTCCCAAAGCACTAGCAAATGTATTCCAGCTCAGACCTGGAGTAAGTCCAGCACCCACACATGGCCAACCACTGGTACTGCAACACCCTCCTACAGAAAATAATGGAGACAGGGACATAAAATAAAACTTCATAGGAAATAATGTTAAAATAAATTTATGTAGTTCAACTTCTTCAAATATATATATATATATACATTTAATTTATTGATAAACATTATATATACATGAATATATTTTATTATAACATATTTTGATAAACTTGTTTTGAATTTCAAAATACATAAATTATTACATACATAACTTTCAGTAATATTTACTTTCTAATAACTAAACATTTACACTAGTAATTTTAATCTGAATTGACATTTTCAAATGAACTAAATATTTATTTCAAAATTACGTTGATACTGTTATAGAATTTCATTTATTTTGTTTTACATTAAAATAAGTACTTAAAATTAACTTAGATTGATATTTAGCAAATAACTATTTTTACTATTTGTTTTTTAAGTTTAATAACTTTTGAAATGTTCCCTATACTTTACAGTAAGGAGATATCTGCCCTGGTGGTGAAGATCTCCTACGTATGAAAACTTACAAGTGGTAACTTTACACTTACAAATTTGGCTCTACCCCCTGGTTTCAGAGGGTGGAAAGATGTAAGTGTACAGTTTTGAGTAACTTTACACTTGTAAATGGTCAACAGCTAAAAGTAGTAAAGTTACTCCAACGTTTATGAGTTAAACTACACGTGTAATAATACCTTTGTGTGACTAGGCTCCTCAGTTGACTCAGCAATTATTTCAGTGTATACTTCTTGGCATGAGAGGAGAAAATCTTTAAGCAAACATAAACGGATAATTTTCCCCTTCTTTTTTCATATATCCCCTTTTCCCTTAAAACGTTCTACCTTGGCTCAAAAAGGAGCACTGTCTGTTGCAGCAAAAAAAGCTTCTCTTACTCATTAAGGGGCTGATTTAAGAGCCCCTAGTGCCTCCTTGCGCCACATTAGCATAATTTTCTTACACTGATGTGGCCCAACGAGTCCAAAATCAAATTTGCAAAGTGGTGCAATGCATGCATTGTAACCCTTTGCACTACATTATGCCTGACCTGGGCATAATGTATGCAAAGGGGGCGTTCCCCCATTAGGAGGGCCGAAAAAATGGTGCAAAGAAATCTAAAAGATTTCCTTGCGTCATTTTTTTTTTTTCACTTTTAACACCTGCTCAGAGAAGGCATTAAAAGGAGGCACACCATTATTTCAATGGGCCTCAACGGGCTTTGCAGGATTAGAGTCAATATTTTTTAAGCTAATCCTGCAAAGATCCAAACTAGCATCAAAAATGTTGACGCTAGTTCCCCTAACTACTGCCATGGTGTGCCGTATCTTAGATACTGTCTAACTCATGGGCCTGTATTTATACTGTTTGACGCAAACCAGCGCCGGCGCTGGTTTGCATCAAAATTTTAACCCCATCCATATGCGCCATGCGGGCGCCTTATTTAAGGAGTGACGTTAGCCGGCGCTGTGGACTGGCCTGAGTAAAAAAAGAATGACTCACACCAGGCAGCGCAGGCATAGGGGAAAATGGGGGTAGTGCATCAAAAAATGGTGCAAGTCAGGTTTGAGGCAAAAATCATGCCTCAAACCGGACTTGCGCCATTTTTTTCAGCACAACCCCCATTGAAATTACTCCTGTCTTAGCAAAGACAGGAGTCATGCCCCCTTGCCCAATGACCATGCCCAGGGGACTTCTGTCCCCTGGGCATGGTCATTGGGCACAGTGGCATGTAGGGGGGCCCAAATTAGGCCCCCCTATGCCACTTTAAAAAAATAAAAAATAATACTTACCTCAACTCACCTGTACTTACCTGGGAAGGGTCCCCCCATCCATGGGTGTCCTCCAGGGGTGGGCGAGGGTGGCAGGGGGTGTCCCTGAGGGCAGGGGAGGGCACCTCAGGGCTCCTTCCATGGTCAGAGACCATGGAAGTGAGCCAACAGGTCCCTTAAGGCCTGCCCTGACCCAGGCGTTTTTAAAAAACAGCACACATCAGGCTGTGCGCTGTTTTTTAAGGCCCACCCCCTCCTGTGCGTCAAAAAGATGCTGGCGTATAAATAAAGCGCACAGGCCTTAAAGTCATTTTTTGGGTGGGAACGCCTGCCTTGCATGTCATTAACACTAGGCAGTTTCCCGCATCCAAAAAATGACGCACACAGAGGAATTTGGACATCCACAGGTGTCAAAGTTTAAATATGGTGCACGGTTTGCGCTGAATGTGCTTCAAAATTTTTGGCGCACATTCGGCACAACAGAGTATAAATATGCCCCATGGTGTCTTTAGGGAACTAATGGGCGCAAAAATAGTGGCGCTGCACTGGGTGTAGCACCACTTTTCTTAAATCATGGCCTAAGACTTTCAGGGGCAAGAGCGTTCAAAGGAAGTTAATGCTGAGGATCACGTTTCTAAATGGAGGCATGAATGTCAACTGCCATCACTCAACTGCAACTGCGCTGTTCTACCATCTGTTTGAAATCTGCGACGAGAGTCTGCTCAGCATTACTTCTTATTCTGAGCAGATTTACAATCCAATAGTACGCCTTACATTAAATGAAAACAGAACATGTTTTTTATAGATAAAAAATGTACAGTATTAATAGGAAAATGATTGTCCAGAACATTATTACGACACAACACGTTCAACCTCCTAGAATCTGGAATCAATTTGGACATCTGAATCTGTTAGCAGCTCACATTGGATCATTGAATAGCTATTAACTCAGGGCAAACCGGTGTTCTAAGTGGGCAATGCTTGCCAAATACATTGAGCCTTGGCCCGTCCTGTCCATTTGTAACACAGGAAAAGAGTGGCACAGTTGGTAGAGCTGTTGACCATGGGTGTCATGGGGACTAGGCTAAAAGAATATATCCTCGCAATTGAATAATCAATCTCATTTGTACAAGGCTCTCTAAGGCAGCAAGTATTCTAGGCGCAAATTTGCCTTGTCCTTTTTTTTAATGGTAAGGGCCCCAAATATTCGTGCTAGATAAACCGTTACATATCCTGTTGCCCACTGATTTTGGTCATTCTGAGTTCATTAATTTATCAAGCTCGGGATTTTATTTCATGAGTGTTACTCTGACACCTCCTGAGCACAGCCCCACGAACGCCCTTATTTAAAAAAACAAAGAGAGTTACGGGCCCCCTAAACATGTCTCTGATAGCAAAAGTCAGAAATCCATCCATGTAGATTTTCTCCTTCTATTGGATTACATTTCAAATTTACTGCGATTTCACAAATAATACTAGGAGCACTCCCAAAAACATGCAATGATAATATATGGGCAAATCTTAATTCTGTGGGTTTTCTATAGTGGAAAGTCAGCATGAGTAAATCAAGTGGGTTAACTGCACCTTTTTGCATTTAAAATATAATTTACTCCAAAGAGAAAATATTTCCACTTGTGTAGAAACCTATTTTACCATACCTCTTTGAACTGTCAGGAGTAGAAGAAGTTTAAACTGCACATCCAGGGTTGGAAATCACCTGCAAAATGTGTGAGGAAATACCAATAAACTACAGGAACACACCGTAGTTTGCAGGGCTGCTCTCTCCCAAGTGATACCTATTTTCGGCTCTAGCTCTAAATTTACAGCAGTGAAAAAATTTCAATAACTGTGGTTGTTCACCAGCGGCAGCTCCTCCGCTATGGCGGAGGAGAGTTGTTCCCCCTGCCAGCAGCAGCAGCTGCAAAACTTTAAAAATAAAAATGATAATAAACGATGTTTATTACTGTTTTATTTTTATAGGGGCAGTGTAGGAGGCTGCCCTGGTTTGTAGTGGGTACCCTGGGTACTTACACCTTACATCAGGTCCAGTTATCCCTTGTTAGTGAATGTAGTAGTGTTATAGCAGCTTAGGCTGATAGAGGTAGCTATAGCAGAGCAGCGTAGGCTGAACTAGAAGACATGCACAACTCATGGAATACCACTTATAGTTACACAGTACTTATACACAAGTAAATACAATACTCAGTGTTATAAAAAATAAAGGTATTTATTTGGATAACACAGTACCAAAAATATCTTAGAGACAATACTACTTCTGGAGGTAAGTATTATACACAATATAGACACCAAAATTAGACAAGTAAATAGTCATAGAACAATGCAAACAGTAGGAAATCCAATAGCATGCAATGGGAGAAAATAGGTCTAGGGGCATCAAAAACCATATACTAAAAAAGTGGAATGTGAATCATGAATTCCCCCCTAGACAAGTGTAGTGTGTGCAGAATCGCTGGGAGAGTAAGAATACTGTAAAGGTAAGTAAATGTCCCCACCCCAGAGCCCAGAAAAGCAGGAGTGAAGTACTACAAGTTTCCTTAGGACACACTACACTTTGTTTTGGGGATTTTGCAGCAGCCAACCAAGTCTGCAAAGAACAACTGATGGATTATTGGACATGAAGACCTGCAAAGGAAGGGGACCAAGTCCAGAAGTCAAAAGAAGTTCCAGTAAGGACAGGAGCCCCTGCCAACCCAGAAGAGGGTGCAAAAGAAGAGTCCCTGGTTAGTAGAAGACTGCAGAAATGCACCCTAGGAAGATGCCAGCGGGTTCCTGCATGATGCAAAAGATGTTCCACAGCAATAAGATGGTGGCAGACAAGATTTTGTGTTGGAAGGCACCAACAAGCCTTGGCTATGGCAAAAGAGCATTTTTATCGAAATGGCGCTGGATGGACCCAGGAGGGACCTGGGGGACTCAACTCTTTGTGAGGAGGAAGAGGGGGCTCTCAGCACTTTAGAGAGCCCTGAGGATGCCAGTCAGCACCCCCAGAAGCTGCAGGATCCATGTTCAAAGAGGGTGCAAAATGCAGTTGATGCAGCACAACAAAAGAAGGTCCCACGCCACAGGAGAACAACTCAGTGAGTTGAGCATCCCAGGGTGGAGTGCTGGGGACCTGGGCCAGGCTGTGCCCAAAGGAATTTTGCAAAGAGTGCACAGAGGCCTCAGGAGGTGAAGAAGACACAATACATAGGGGTACCATTGTTCTGGGGGAAGACAAGGTCTTACCTCCTCCACATTGCATTAGCAGGACCGCAGGACAGTCTTCATCAATGATGTCCACCCTCTGTGTCCTTAGGAGCACGCTCGTTGCCGTGAGAGGAGTCCCAGGGTACCGGTCGCTGCCTTGGAAGGTGCCTGCTTGGAGCAGAGGAGTGACTCCGCCCCTCCGCGGGAGATTTCTTTGGTCCTTCTGGTGCAGGATGAAAACAAGGAGTCCCCAGAGCATGCACACCATGGAAACTGTTGCAGTTGCTCACTTGGAGCTGAGGTTGCTGAAGAAAAGTACCTCCTGTAGACACTTTGTTGCAGTTACAGCGTTTCTTGGAGCAGACTGTGGTTGATCCGAGGTCAGAGGATGATGAAGTAGTTGCAGAGGATTCCTGAAGGAAACTTGCAAGCAGAATGTGAAGAGAACCCACAGGAAAGACCCTAAATAGCCCTGAGAAGGGATTGGCTACCTTATCAGGTATGGCCATATCAGGAGGGGTCTCTGACGTCACCTGCTGGCACTGGCCACTCAGAGCCCTCCAGAGTGCCTCCACACCTTGCAAAGTAAGATGGCTGATGTCTGGGACACACTGGAGGAGCTCTGGGCACCACCCTGGGGTGGTGATGGACAGGGGAGTGGTCACTCCCCTTTCCTTTGTCCAGTTTCCCACCCGAGCAGGGGAGAAGGGGTCCCTGAACCGGTGTAGACTGGTTTATGCAAGGAGGGCACAATCTGTGCCCTTCAAAGCATTTCTAGAGGCTAGGGGAGGCTACCTCTCCCCAGCCTGTAACACCTATTTCCAAAGGGAGAGGGTGTAACAGCCTGCTCTCAGAGGAAATGCTTTGTTCTGCCTTCCTGGGACTGGGCTGCCCAGACCCCAGGAGGGTAGAACCCTGTCTGTGTGGTGGCAGCAACTGTAGGTGCAGTGCAAGCCTCAAAGAGCTGGTTTGGCAGTACTGGGGGTCCATGGTGGAGCCCCCAGGATGCATGGTATTGGCTCCCCAAAACCAGATTTGGAATGGGAGGACAATTCCATGATCTTAGACATGTTACTTGGCCATATTCTGAGTTACCATTGTGAAGCTACATATAGGTATTGAACTATATGTAGTGCACGCGTCTAATGGCGTCCCCACACTCACAAAGTCTGGGGAAATGGACCTGAACTATGTGGGGGCACCTTTGCTAGTGCAAGGGTGCCCTCACACTTAGTAACTTTGCACCTAACCTTCAGCAAGTGAAGGTTAGACATATAGGTGACTTATAAGTTACTTAAGTGCAGTGAAAATGCCTGTGAAATAGTGTGTGCACTATTTCACGCAGGCTGCAAAGGCAGTCCTGTGTAAGGGTTTGTCTGAGCTCCCTATGGGTGGCAAAATAAATGCTGCAGCCCATAAGGATCTCCTGGAACCCCAATGCCCTAGGTACCTAGGTACCATATACTAGGGACTTATAAGGGGGGGGTCCAGTATGCCAATTGAAATTGGTAAATGAAGTCACTGGCCTACAGTGACAAATGTAAAAGCAGAGAGAGCATAGACACTGAGGTTCTGGTTAGTAGACACAGTGACACAGTTAGGCACTACACAGGTATACACATTAGGCCACAAACAATGAGCACTGTGGTCCTGGCTAGCAGGATCCCAGTGAGACAGTTAAAACACACTGACATATAGGTTTTTATCTATGAGCACTGGGGTCCTGGCTAGCAGGATCCCAGTGACACAGTAAAAACACACTGACACACACTCACAAACAGGCCAAAGGTGGGGGTTACCATGGTAGAAAGAGGCTACTTTCCTACAGTAAGGGCCATTGGGGACGACAGGCGGGGGGAAGTGGTGTGCACTGCCCTCAGTGCTCAACTGTGTTTGGCCGGCAGTCTCAAGATGGCCAAACACGTATGCACACTGAGCTGCCTCCAATCCAAGCTGCATTGCCGGGTTGGAGACACATGGCACAGGCTCCCAGTCTGCCTGGGAGCGCAAAGCCAGGAAACTCAGTCCAATCTTGACGCTGCTGTCATGCAGCCAGCAGCACGAAAGCAGGGTCAGGATTGGCTGCAGGATAGGCTGGGAGTCTGTGTCTGCCTGCAGTAGAGACTTGAAGAGCAGCGGTGCAGCCGGGATTGAGGTAAGTTTATTTTAATTTTTTAATTTTTTTTATTTTGTTCACATCCCCCCGCCCACCACTTTGCCCCGCCGCCAGCCGCAAATGTTGTACAAGCAGTTTATCTTTGTAAAGTCCACTAAAACAAATAGTATGAAAAAGGAGGTGGAATTTTGAAGTGCCAATTTGTTTTTTTTTACACTCTCACTTTAATACATATTTTGCCTTGTGAGTTAATAAATATTGTCCTGTGATGGATATAAATCACCGTCATATTTATATTTAGTTAATTAACACTACTTTGAAATGTTTAAAAAAAACACAAGTTCATCCATCTCAGCCCCTTTCAAAGAAAGTTTTGTGTTGGACCATCAAGCAGGGGCTAAAAAAAAGAGAAGAGGTCCCAAGACACTGATTTCATGAGTTAATTTTCATAGCAAACTTTGCTTTTCGATGAAGAAAAAACAGCTGACCAGAGTTACACCAAACCTAGTAGAAAATTGGAACTTTGTTTAGAAATAATGCTTTGTGTGATGTTCAGCCATTTTTTAGCAATTACCTTTTAAGGTGCTTGAATGGGCATGAAAGGGTTAAACAGTTAGGTGTATCTTGACAGCTGGTCCTGTGGGAGACCTGCAGTACTAAGATTTTCAAAAGTCGGACCTTTGGATTGGCCAAGTGAGATTTTTCTCCGTCAGCCATTTTGGTACAGTGGGGCCGATCCCAGTCCCTTGGTACCAAGCAATCCGATTGGCTGACTGCAAATCAGAAGAAAATGTTACAGCCGCCATTATAGGACTCAGGGACTAGGCCTCTGAGTCCTTAAATATTTATTTTAACAAAGTATATGTGGGTAGGGTTGGGGCACCCTGACTCCAAGGCACTTGTAGGTTGACACAGAGGGACTATAACTGGCAAACCTCAGTGTTTTTCTTTTGTTTTTAAGCATTATTCCTTTTCTTACTTCAACATATAACTATGACACCACTTGAGACCCATATATATTATAGAGTGCCAGTTGCCTCTCTTTACTTATATTTAAGACCTAGTTACCGTAGAAAGTTGATTTTTTGGTTTGCTGATAACTTTGGTGCCATTTGATGAATCTACATAAATATTTCCCCAAAAATGTTCACCCACCTCAGCTCCTTCCTCGAAAATTTCAGGGTGATTCGTTAAATGGGGGCCAAGAAAAAAAAGGGGTCCTGAAACTTAAAATCCCCTTTCATTTTTTCCATAGCAAAATTGGTCAGCAATACTGTGAAAATGGCTGATTGGAACAACACTAAATTTAGCAGAAAATGTTGCCATGCACTGCTAATTACCTCACAAATAACATCAGCGTAGCGTGGAGTGGCATAGTGGTGAGTGGCATAAAGTGGAGTGGCACATAGTGGAGTAGTGTCTCTCAGAGAAGGGTGGAGTGATGTAGAGTGCAGTGCTGTGTCATAGAGTACAGTGGATTGACCTAGAGTAGAGTGGCATAGACTGGAGTGACATACACTGGAGTAGTTATTCAGAAGATTAGCATAGAGAGAAGTGGCTTAGAGTGGAGTGGCGTAAAGTGGAATTGGATAGAGTAGAGTGGTGTAGAGTGAAGGGAAGTACATGGAGTGGAAAAGTGCAGAATTGAATGGTGTAGCATGGAGTGGCGTGGAATGGACTGCTGTACAGTGGAGTGGTGCAGCGTGGAGTGGTACACAGTGGAATAGCTTAGGATAGAGTGGCATAGAGTGGTGTGGCATATGATGGAATAGCATAGAGTGGTGTGGCATGTTGTAGAGTGGAGTGATGTGTGTTAGACTGGAATGGTGTGTTGTAGAGTGGAAAGTTATATCATAGAGTGGAGTCACATGGACTGTCATACAGTGGAGTGAAATGTTGTACATGGAGTGACGTACAGTGGAGTTGCATACAGTGGAGAGGTGTAGAGTGGGTTAGCATAGAGTGGAATGATGTGAAGTGGAGTGGCGTGGAATGGAGCAGGGTAGGGTGGAATAGTGTACAGTGGAGTGTGGAGAGCGGAATAGCATACAGTAGAGCGCCGTACAGTGAAGTGGCTAGTCATAGTGGTACATTGGAGTGGCATGTTGAGTGTGGTGGGCATAGATCAGGATAGTATACAGTGGAGTGGTATAGAGTGGACTGGCATAGAATTAGGTATGGGTAGAATGGAGCAGCATGTCATAGAGTGGAATGGTATGTGGCACAGTGGAGTGACCTGGTACAGTGGCGTAGAGTGGCATGCTGTCAAGTATAGTGGCATGTGGTAGGCTGGAGTTGTGTGTCTTAGAGTGAAGTGGTATGTCATAGAGTGGAGTGGTGTGGATTGTCATAGAGTGGAGTCAACTGTCACAGAGTGAAGTAGGCCGTCGTAGAGTGGAGTGACATGTCATGGAGAGGAGTGGTGTTCTGTGCTGTAGAGCATTGTTTAAATGGAGGTAGTGTGAAAATGGGTAAATGAATTTAGATGTAATGTGTGGGAAATATATATTATTGGGTGTAAAGAGTCCTTATTGGAGGAACATCTAAACTGTTTTAGTAGTTTTAGTAGTTTTAAAGATATAGGGCCTGATTCACAAAAGTAAACAGTCCTCTTTTTTATGTGTGGAGACTCCACAGCCGTGGAGATACTACTAGAAAAATGGCTTTGTGAATAATAAAAATGGTTAAACTTACAAAAGTGTAAGTTTACTAATGTGATTTAGACCCATAAGGTATAAAGAGTTTGTATGGATTATGCCATTTTATACTGCCCTAATTTTACGATATACTGCAGTAGATGCAGATGATAAAACAGTATATGATTGGCTAGTCTGCATTGTAGGTTTCAATTGTAAATACGGTCTAATACAGTGCTTATTTTTTTAAATACATTTTTTACATAACTTATTTTTTTAAGTACACTGTACTACACTATCTTTCCCCTAAAAGCCCAGAAGGCAGACTAAGGGTCTGATAAGACATAATGGGATCATAATACAGCGCATGAGATATCCGTCACATTTGTGACTGAATATTCCCTTCCACCAAATTCTAAATCAGGCGCTAAGTGTGGTGTAAACAATATTTCACTGTCCCAAAGCTGGAAGTGCAAATATAGTTCAGAGCTGGCTTACTATGCGTTCTGGGTTGAAAGTGGAAATATAGAAAAGTGCAGAGTTTTTAAAGCTTTTAATTTTTTAAGAGGACTGTTTATACTATATTTTGCCTTAAAACACAGAACAGAGACTAGGGGCCTGATTATGAGTTAGGCGATCCTAAGACCGTCAGGAGACCACTGCCACTGTGGGATCAGAGATCCTGACAGGTTGGCGATGGGGAAAGTCATGGTCAGTCATGGGGTGGCAAGTTCGGCACCGCCGTGTTGATCATGACTTTCCTTTCCTCCAGCCTTTTCATTGGGGGTACCCGCCATGTAAAGGCTGGTGGAAAGACAGAGTTGGGGCCACAGGGGTGGCCCTGCACTGCTCACGTTCATGTCAGCACCTTTGGAATGCACCGACAGAGCATGTTCCGAGGGTGCTATGTGCGACAGCATTGGCCTCAGCTCCCTGAGGGAGCCAAGGCTAATGCTGCTGCACGATTTCTGCCTGTCAGTCCTGCAAAAAAACATTGTAATACGACGTTTTCACCAGTTAACCCAGCAAATACATTGTAATATGACAGTGGTGAGGCCGCCGGCTTGACGGGTGCCTCCCCACCACCCTATTAGGGTTCAGGCAGTTCAACCACTGAACTCCTAACCATGCCTAAAGTGTAAAAAATAACATCAAAATATAAATATGGAGTTAGATTTGCGCTGAATTTGCATAAAGAAATTACACTAATTCAGCGCAAACAGAGTATAAATCCGCCCCTAGGTCTGCAAAGTTTTCTGGAGATTCGTCAAGCGGGGACAAAGTTATTAGAAGGCAAATATCAGAGGAAATTCTATCTCTGGGAATCTTAACTATAACTACAGAATGGCTACTACTTTGAACATGCCTTGTTCATAATAGCTTTTAGGTGGAAGGGTGAGCTATTCTGGATCTGTGCTTTGAAGTTGATTAAAATGCATTCTTTCACAGCAATCCAACAACCAGACACATTTTGTGCAACAGAGCAGCTACAGTTGTGAGCTCAGTGTTATTCTTCTCTTTGAGCTTTGTAATAATGCCAAATAAAATGTACATTTCATCCTTCAGTCATATATAACTTCTGGCATTGCTTCCTTATCCTGTTGCTACTATATAAGGTGCACCAAGATCTCGAGAAACAGATGCTGTGCTGAAATAATTTTGATTCCTTTTGCGTTTATTACCCCATGAGGTTCACTAGAACCCCAGCATGAAAGGCACTGCACAGCAGTAATTAGGCATCTCCTTACTTTTAATATTCAGTAAGATGCACCAGCAACCAGAAAGACAGATTCTTCAATGCGATAATTAGAATTCCTTGACCTTTTTGACCTATGAGATGCTCATGAGATGCACCAGCACTCCAAGTAGCATATACTGTTCCTCCCAATACCTTGGTTAGCACAGCACATGCATTCCTACACCATTATGTCTGGCACAGTGTCAGAACATACGCAAGTCATGTGAGAACACAGCTTAGACAACATTATATCCAATCCTGTGCTCATATTCCCTTCCTTGCTCCTTTTCACTCGAGACTCTACACTGACAATGAGTTGAGTAGAACTTACCCTCTACCTTAACCAAGTCGGATGTTCTTAGAAGTGGAGTTTCTGGTTGACTAGGGTATGCACCTAAGCCAGGCAGAACCCACCACCGTGTCCGGACACGTAAGTTACACACCAAAGATAAGATACACACCAAAGACAACTCACTCTTTGGTAGCTTGGCGGCGAGCATTCAGGCTTATCGCCCGAGGCAATGTGTAAAGAGTTTGTGCAACACATTCACACCAGTGACACAATATACACACCACAAAAGAGACTCCACACTCCCTAAAAATATGCTTCTGTATTATACCCATATAACATTAAAGGAAGTGAAATGAATCAGAAAGGTTGAGCATTCAATACTATTGTGAGGATATTTTAATGTGCTTTTTATGGGCACATTACTTTAGCCATAGGCCTGCTCCTTGTGCCTTTTAGCCTAATAACAATTTATTTTTATTCATTTTAAATTCTGAGCAGAAGCTTCATTCTGCAGTAATGTTTTATTTCTTTTATCTCATACACTTTTAGCCTAGGAACTGTTTTCATTCCTTTTAGTAGGACATTTTCATTCTGTACCTTGCACAAGGCTGTACCTGAAATTGTTGTCAGTACAATGTAGGAACACCACAATCTCTGCCACTTCACAGGAAACATATGTGTTCTTATGTTAGGACAGTTTTCTGAGAACACTAAGGCCCATATTTATACCTTTTGACGCAAAACTTCTCAAACGCAGTTTTGCGTAAAAAAGTATAGTGTCGGCTTGGGTCATTCCAGAGCACCAGCCCGGCACCAAACTTATGGAATCCCACAAGCCGCCACAAAGGGTAGGCTAGCGTCTGGGAAAATTACGTTAGCCGGGTGGGATGGTGGTATGGGGGAAGGGGATTTTGCACCAAAAAATTACACTTGGCTGGTTAGAGGCAAAAAAATGCCTTTCAGTAGCCTTGGGTCATTTCCTGATGCAATACCAATCATATCACATGACTCTTGTCCCTGTGCATGGCCATTGCACCCAGTGCCATGTAGGGGGTCCCATTTCAGGGCCCCCAATGGCACTTTCAATTTTTTTTACCTCTACTTACCATAATACCTGCCCTGACCCTGGCGTTAGATAATGGCGCTAAACAGGTTTAACACCATTATTTAGATCCACCTCTGCCCGTGCTCTATTTTTGCATAGGATAATAAATTAGGCGCTAGGGGCTTTGAGTCATTTTTTGGACGGGAAACCATCCTTGCATCTCATTGACGCAAGGTGGTTTCACGCATAAAAAAAATGACATTAACTCCAATATTTTGACGCTAGACGGGTCTAGCATCCAAATATAAATATGGAGTTAAGTTTGCACTGAATTTGGGTAAAAGAAAATTACACTAATTCGGCACAGAGTACTGGTGTACCTACTACTGGCAACTCAGGCCAGTCCTAACAACACAGGGGTCTCCTTCAAGGACTCACTCCAGGGGACTACAGTAAGTCCAGTTTCCCCATCAAATGTGGCCCAATGGGGAGAATGGGGACTGCACACACCTCGTAGGTGAGAGCAGGGAGACCCTCCTGGGTCCCCTGCAGTGGGATTGTGCGAGGGCATCTGCCTTTCCTAGGCATTCATTGCTGGGGAGGTTCTGTTAGAAGCACGAAAGCAGTCCCTTCTCGGCTCAACAGGTGGGGAGAGTCTCCTGTCTAGTTCTCCAGAGCAGCGCGTGCTGCGGTACTGCGGAGTGCTGGCTCTGCTCTCTCTGTCTCTTATGGCAGAAGGGGGTCTTGCTTGGGGGGTTCCAGAAGGCTGGACAAGATTGTTCCCAACGATGATAGAGCTCTCGAGCGGCTCAACTTTTAGATGAGTTGTCTGTCATAATCTTTCATCTGGGAATGCATGGGGAGGCATGGGAAACCACTACATGCCAGTCCTGGGGCAGTGCTCATGTGTTTCAGCACCGCACTGAGTTTTTCCCACAATCCCATGAGGGACAGAGGCGCTCACCACATGCTTGATGAAAAAGCACTCATAAAGAACTGAAGACAGTGCTCAGCATGCACTACTCCTTTGAGAAGGAAGTGAAAGTGAAAGGCGCTCCTCACGCGTCAAGGAGCAGCAAAATAGCGCTCACCATGCACTGCTGAAATAATAATAAAGAAAAATGACTTGGCTGGCCGAACTCAGAGCTCCACAGCCATGTCTGGGCAGTTCAGTTCAATGAGGCACTTGAGGCACCGTGCAGGGTGGCAGGCCAGCTCATCCAGACAAGTAGAAGTCAAAGATGGTGGTTTCTCCTCACAAAACTACAGTGCCTGGCCAGTTCAAGGTCAAGGCGCAACTGGCAGCAGAGCAACAAGCAGAGAAGCAATCCAATGAGTCCTTTGTGCCACCCAGCAGACAGCAAGCAACAGGGAAACAACGTAAGAGCAGTCACAATTAGTCCTTTGGGGCTGCACAGCAGTCCTTCTGACATAGGTTCAGTCCCAGTTCCAAAAGTGCTCTAAAATCAAGGGGTCAGAGCCCCGGTACTTATACTCAAAAATGCCTTTGTTCAAGGGGTGACTTCAAAGGGGCACCATTCAAGTGTAACTCAATCTCTCTCAACACAGCCTTGGTTCCAGACATCTGTAGAGGGTAAATCAACTCAGTGTTTGAGGCAGGGACACAGCCTCTACAAATGTAAGTGTGCCCCGCCTCCCTATATCCCAGCCCAGGAAGACTACGAGTATGCAGATGCACCCAGCCCCTCCTGTGTTGTGTCTGTCTGAAAAGTATGCACAAACTGTAGTTGTCACTCTGCCCTAGACATGGACTGGAGTCAGGCTGCAAGGTACATGGGGCCATATGTACGAAAGCTTTTTTCCATAGACACAGAATGGGTAAAATCCTTTGGTACATCTAGCCCATAGAGTTGTAAGCACAGTTAAATACCCACTTTCTCAAAGTGGCATTTCTAAAACAGTAACGTAAAATCTAACTAGACCAGTACGCAGGATTTCTCACTACCATTACAAGATTTCTCACTACCATTACAAACATATTTGCCCTACTCTTTACAAACCAGAAATTACCACTTAAAAATATATAAGGGAATCTACAATGCTAACGTATGAGAGGAGCAGCCACCACAGTTGACAAAACTCAAATAGGCTGTTTTTCACTACTAGGACATGCAATTCATAAACCCACCTTAAGGGTGGCTTATATGTAGTAAAGCTAATTGTAACATTTAATTTCTAGGCACTAGATATATGGTATAACACTTTACAAGGGACTTAAAGTTAAAGTAAACATGCCACACAGGTGTAAGCCAATCATGCCAAGTTTTAGGGAAGAGAGTACATGCACTTTAGCACTTATTTGCAGTGGTAACGTGCCCAGGGACCTAAAACAAACAAAAGGAGGGTGAGAAAAAGGAGAAGAAAGGCAAAAAAAATAGTGGATAACACTGCAGAAAGGGCCATTTCTAACAGTCGTACATGCAGGGATTCCACAAGACTCTGCTACACCATGTTCTGTGGTAGATAGTACAAATGTAGTGCAGACCTAACAACAGCATAGAGGTGAGGCACGCTTCACCTAGCTTTGAGACCTGTTAGCAACTCACAGCCAAGCACACTCATTGCATGGGGAGGCCGTAGTGCCCACTTTCAGCCCCAAGATTCACACTTATCTCGGGCTCTAAGATCGGGCTACCATTTGAAGTAGATGTGAAGAGTGCTCACAGGCCTACAGCTGGCTGAATCAAAATCTACTGACAAATGTGTGTGGTATACCTCAGCACACACCATGTCTTGCCCAGGCCTCATCAACCCGCTAAGATAAAGCAGCTTTTGCACCACTGAGGGTAGCTAAAGTAACAAGGTAGACCAAGTTGGGCTAATAAGTATTATGGAAGTGTCCCCAAGCAATTTTTCTCTCTACTGCACATAGTTAGCACATGACAAGGGCACAACATCCAAGTACATACGTCAGAGGGGCTAACACATGCCCAAAGAATGACAACAGCCAAGTTGGTAGTGAAATCCTTTAGGAGGGTGTGCAGCACAGAACCTGGCCCCTCCTTGCATTCAACAAGTTTAAGAACCAGGCTACCATGGGGTGGTGTACAGTTCTGCCCAATGCACCAAGTGGATGGCAGTGCAAACCTCTCCCATTGTTCAGTGACCTGAGTCGCCCAGCCACAGTTACACCAAGGCAGCTCATGTAGGTGGCATGACCTAACAACTACTTTAAAGTTACAAAGGAAACCAATAGAGAAGTCAAAATGCCTTTGGTACTTCAAAGGAGAAGAAATCTTCAAATAATTCCACAACCTCCTGAACACTGCTAATGGACATAAGAATGGAAGGCAGTCACTGCCCTGAGAGCATATTCTAACCCTGAGATAAACCTGTGATTTGGAACACTTTAAAATATTAAAGGCCTGCAAAAGGAAGGTGAATGCCTTGCCATCTTCTACGGGAGCTATGGATTGCTTGCACATAGAAAGAACCAAACAAAAAGGAGTGGGTGCATATCTTCCAAGCCTGTTATTCAGCAGTCCTGCATTGCCTCATCATCAGAAACCCCGCATTTCGATGGAAAAAATACCTGTGTCAGCAATATCCCACAAACTGTCAAACAGATGGCTGAGTAAGACGGAATTCAAGTTGGCAAAAGCAGCAGAAAAAGAAGAGCCTACTGAGCTCCTAACCATCAAGAATGATATTGTGGATGTCATTAGGAGGGTGTGTCCTCCTCAGAGCACCACTTGGTAAAGTGCAAAAGCATCAGGTGGCACCCACCTTCCTAACTGACAATTGAGGTGTTCTTTAGTGCCTAAAATCATGGGCAAGGTATATGTTGTTCAGTCAAGCCAAATGTAATCCTTTGCGTATATCAAGAGGCATCGACTGGTGAATGGTATGGTGTGGATAGGATGATTTGTTGGTGTTTGATCTCTTTGGTGCAACTCATAGAGTCGAAAATGAGCCAGGAATGATGGATAAAGGGATAATGCAAATTACCATAAGTAAATGAGGCAGATAAAGTGAATGTAAATGGTGTCCTGACTCTTTTACATATGTAGAAGTTTAAAGAGATGCATTGGCACCCCTTAGAAGTTGCTCCGAGCATCCCTTTGGGGATACTTCTTTGTGAAACTGAGTGGTCCAGAGTTTCTGGAATTGAAATTTCTTGTTTCAGAAACAACACCAGAACTGTTTTACTGGGTGCAGATTCACAACTGGAGAAACAGGTCAGCGGCTGTAGGGCACAGGAATAGCCCAGCACCCACCTATCACCACCACAGGCTCCACTGGGGAGCTGACAATGCACCCGAAGACAGCCTAGCTTTCTCAACTCTAGACCACCTCCACGCCATTTGCCTCACAAGCTCCCAAACAGTGCACTCCACCCATCGAGCTGACTCTAGGCGTTATTATTACCCAAATCAACAAAAAGCATTCTTAAGTGGTAACTCATTTCAAACGAGAATGCTAAAAAATCTTGTTGGAGTCTAGGCATGGTCCAGGGGACCACTGCCAACTCTCAAACACACTTTAAAGTATTTTTTTAAACACATACTCTTTTTTTAAGGAAAACTGGCAGCATAACAAAAGTCTTTGTTTTATGAAAGGCAATTACAAGCATGGTGGTCAACTTACCCTAGCAGGCCACCATAACGATGATAGGCCCAAATCAAACTGAGTTGCAATTTATGACCTATCTCATTAATACTCATGGTGTAGGTCAGATTATGAACCACTCTCTTTCAGAATGTTTGGACTGATCTATTATTACAAAGGTTGGTTCGTTAAATTCCTAACTGATTTCCAAAATGCTGGCCACAAATTGCAATCAGCTTTTTTTGCGACCAGTGAATAATACATCTGGCCCATAGACCCGTTAGCCACAAAATTTCACAGCTCCCAAAGGCTTGATCATGATGAACGATTCCGGGGCACTGTCAGGAAAGCAGCTTTGTCACTAATGGTGTGAAGTTGTCTGATGATGTGGTTTAGGAATGTGACTCGAAGTTTGAAATGGCTTGTAGTGCACTCCAAGGATCAAGTGACCGCATGCTCCACATTAACCTCTCAGGGGGTCCCAGCGGTTGCCCTTTTTGGAGACGTGTCCCAGCTGATGCAAACTTTTAAAAGCACCAGAAAGAGAAAAAATGCGATGCTGCATTATGTCAGAGCCTTATGTTTAGTCTGCCGCTTGAGAAATAATCAAGAAAAGTTATAAGTGATATGAAACAGATGCTGCTTCCTTGGTATACATTTCTTGTATTATTTTTCCTTTGACATACGTTAAAATAGTTAAATAGAATTTAAAATAACCAACTGCAGGGTCATGCCCCCCAGCTAAAGAAAATGAAAACTGCAGAAGTCGTTGCGAGAGTGAACATCTACATTTTTTGCTTAGATCGGTGTAACGATTTCCACACTGTTTCATGTTAAGAATATTTCATAGCAACAAGAAGGTACACGGAATGCGCAGATGTGTTAATGCGGTGTGGATTCTAATGCCCAGTTCTGTACGCCCTTTTCCTATCATACTTTTCCTGTCTGTGACTATTGCTCCTGGTCGATATCACTGTCAACACAGGGAGTATACGCTCCTTCTTTAGATGGTTCTTAGCCGCAGCCACGCAAGGACCACGTGCGAAGAGTCAAAGCACAGAGATGTAGGCTCTTGTACATCAAATGCAACAGCAGCAGTGTTTAAGCAGTTACTTTATGCTGTCTTCTTAAGAAGACCGATCCCTTCATTACTAGTTTCTTGGAATTTCCATTCCGGGTATTTATATCGCTTTCCACAAGTTATTCTCCATTCCATATAGGTTTATAGGGGGATAATTGTAATCCTATAGGCAATATCCCTGTTATCACGAATGCTTGGGTCGCATGATTCAGTGGGTGGAGACACAGTACAGTACATGGGGGAACTTGGATGTGATATAGCATCAAAAGCAGAAATTAATTGAAAAAAACCGGGGTAAACTGGAATTGTGGTTAATTTAACATATATCAAAAACCAAGCAATTAAATTAACTTTAAAAAACAAAGTTAAAGTACAGTTATGCTTACAAATCAAAGCCAAAAACCAATTGAGATTCACAAATTATAGTTAGTTTAGTAACCCATCACTTGCAAAACAGCCCTGCAAACAATAACCTTCACACTTAGGGGCATATTTATGAAAAGTGGCGCTGCACCAAGTGCAGCACCACTTTTCTACTGCCCTTTAGGGCCCCCTAAAGCCACCATGTGTACACCATATTTAATATATGGTGCACCAGGGTGGTAGTTAGGGAACTAGCAGCATCATTTTTTACACTAGTTCGGTGCTTTGCAGGATTAGCGTAAAAACTGTTGACGCTAATCCTGAAAATCACCCGGTGACCCATTGTAACCAATGGGAGCCTCATTTTAACACCTGCTCTGAAAGAAATGACGGTAATGTGTCATTAGAATGGTGCTAGGCCCTCTTAAATCTGGGCCTAAATGTAAACCTCGTTAGTTCACCCTCGATGTTACAGATGCAATTACTAAAGATATAAATAATATGACAGGTTAGGTTACTGTCACTTTAGCATTAACCTTGCCAATGAGAGAAGGAACATAGGGCCTCATTATGAGTTTGGCGGATGAAGGCCTCCCACCAAACTCAAACTCAAACTGCCAAGAGACCGCCTGTGCGGTCCAAACACCGTCAGCCCTATTTGGAGTTCACCGCAGGGCCTCAGCATTGCAGGCGGCTTGTGATCGAGGCAGTGGAATGCACGATGGGGCTGTGCATGGGGGCATCTGCACTGCCCATTCCAAGTGCATGCTCAGTGTAGGGTCCCCCAAGGGGCCCTGGGCACCCCCATTTCACCAGCCTTCCCATGGCAGTGGAACCACCATGAAAAGGTAGGTGGTATGGGGACTCGTAATCCCGCCCAGGCGGTTAACAACCACCGGGACCGCTAGGCTGCCAGCTGGTGGCAACCTGGTGGTGTCACTGTCCGACCGTGGTGGCTTCGCTATGGTCATAATGTGGCGGTCGGACTGCCATGACCGTGGCGGTCCATCCACCACCGTGAGTCTGGCGGTCTCAAGACAGTCAGACTCATAATGAGGGCCTTTGTGTTATTATTTAGTAGGTGTTTTCTTGCTGGGCTGGACAGGTATAGCAAAAGCAGCATTGGCAAAATGTTAAAATCGGCCCTACTCACTTTGGCGTTCATTCTGACCGCGGCGGTCGCCGCCCGCCAAGCGGTTCCCGCCGAAAGACCGTTCCGCGGTCAAAAGACCGCGGCGGCCATTCTGGCTTTCCCGTGGGGCCGGCGGGCGACTGCCAGAAGACCGCCGGCCGGCCCAGCGGGAAAGCCCCTTCAACAATGAAGCCGGCTCGGAATGGAGCCGGCGGAGTTGCAGGGGTGCGACGGGTGCAGTGGCACCCGTCGCGATTTTCACTGTCTGCAAAGCAGACAATGAAAATCTTTGTGGGGCCCTGTTAGGGGGCCCCACGGCACCCGTTCCCGCCATCCTGGTTCTGGCGGTGGACACCGCCAGAAACAGGCTGGCGGGAAGGCGGTCGGAATCCCCATGGCGGTGCTGCAAGCAGCGCCGCCATGGCGGATACCCTGGGCCAGCGGGAAACCGGCGGGAAACCGCCGGCTCCCCTTTTCTGACCGCGGCTTTACCGCCGCGGTCAGAATCGCCCAGGAAGCACCGCCAACAGGCGCTTCCGCCAACAGGTGCTTCCGCCGCCCTCCGCCATGGCGGTCATTGACCGCCAGGGTCAGAATGACCCCCTTTGTCACTTAGCACATTCTCTCTTTTTCCATCCATCCTTTCTCTCTCTCCTTTTCTCCATCCACTCTTATTGCTTTTTCTCTACATTCCTCCTCCCATGATCTCTTTCTCTGTCTCTTGAAACCTCCCTGTAACTACTGTAGTTAACCTCAGGGAGCGGGGGAAGTAACAGCAGTACAAGGAGCAATCCTAGGTTTTCAAAACTGGCCTCCAATTGCTCCAGCCCACTGGGGAAATGCCTGGCGTAATAAGAGGCCTATCAAGCCCTGTTTATATGTATTGATGTTGTGCTTTAATGTTTTGTTCCTTATTGGTTTTATCTTTGTGAGGAAATAACTATTGTATTTACAATGAGAGTTATGGCCTGCATCGTTCTTGTGCAAAAAGTATTGTGGGGCTAAGCATAACCTGTAAATTTCAATGTTAATCAGGTTATGTTTTGTTGTTCACTCTGATGAGGATTGTGGATGTTGTTTGAGTAGGGTTTCACCCCCTCAAACAATAACTCAGTTTTTCACAGGAACCTATGTTGAACCCCTACAACCTCATTTACTACCTAATGTCCCTTTACTTTGAATCACATACAAGAGACAGAGAAGGTCATGAAATTCTGGGGGCACTAGACAGCCCGACACAAGACTGCTGCACTGCAGTGCAGCTGTGTGGACTGGAACATAATATCCACACATTACCCTGCATTTATACAACCATCCCAGCCGTGAAAGCTGTGTCCTATTCTGGTGGTTATCAGCTTTCCTGGAAGCAATGAAATAAATGCACCCTTGAGGTGCTGCATCTCTGCTAGACCTACCTCGACCTTCCTGCAGCCTTGCAACATGGTGGCAGAGCTAAGCTACATGATGTGTTGTTCTGCTTTGGAACGATAGAGCTGAGCCCCAGGAGTTATGCAGCTGCTGATAGACTGCCTCCCTGAATGATGATTGCCAGACCAGGCTTATGTGCTGAGGGAGTGGGAGAGTGCTGCCAGAGACGGCGGTGGGGAGGGAGGTCTGGCCGCTGCTGAAGCAGGCAATGCGGCCTTGTGTCCCGCTGTCAGAACTGTGCGGAGGATGTGCTGGTACAGTGTGCAGTGGCGCGTGGGGCCCATTGCCAGGGTCCTTTGCGGTGTGCCCTGTGGACGTTGTGATGACAGAGCTGGCTGATCCCCCATGGTGTGCTGCCGTGGGCCCTGACAGGGACACACTGCTTCTTTGGACACCACTGAGGATGAAGGGGCATGAAGACAGGTGTGATGTTTAGTGCCGTAACTATTTGGATTGTATACATTGCTAACTTAGGCGTTGCCACCTGAACTGCTGTGGGTTTTGAGTGGCATTGGGAGGCCCTCACCTCTGAAGTGTGGTGGAATAGCACAATCCTTGGGCATCATTTGCAAGTGATGGGTGTTTCCCCTCCTGATCTGCTTCTTGTGTACATGGCGGCCTTCATGGTGGCAGTTTTGGAACAGGACTGGGTGTGTTGGTGGTGGCTGAGCTGACAGGACTAGTTAGCTTGAACCTTTTGGGCCTACCTACTGCTCCACTGTGCTGTACTACTGTATCCTGTGTCTCTGTGCTTTCCGGATATCACCACCCAGTGATTTGCACTTACCCCTCTGGCTGGGGCGTTCAACTCCCATCCCACTGTGGGGAAGGCAGTAAAGCATCAGTCCCACCTCACCTTCGAATCTAAGCACACCAGCCAACCCACACTGGACACATTATGGGACTCTGAACACGAGGGGCCATCACAAGGGAGCAAGATGTTGGACACCATGCACTTAGCCATGCAGCAGAGCTTGCAGTCGCTCAGTAGCAAAATTGATACCTTGAATCTCCGATGAATCATATGGCAACTAAACTTGACAAACAAGTGGTGTGAATAACTGAGGTGTAGCAGTGTATATCCACAACTGAAGAAACGTGTGTCAACATGCAGAAGGTGATAGCAGTTATTCAGTCTAAAAACGAAGGTCATGAGGCGTGCTCTCGCAGTATACGTATCATTGGCCTTCCAGAGACCACTAACACGGGGACAATGAAGCTATCTGTTGAACAACTGCTGTGTGATGTCTTTGATGCCGATCAGTTCTTATATGCTTATAGTGGAGCGAGCCCACGGATACTTCCTGATGAGGGTGCCTCCAGGAGCCCCCCCTTGCACCTTGTCATTATGGACTGCTAAATTTCCATAAACGTGACATGGTGCTTGGCCTTTCCAGGGAGCAAAAACGATCCAGTATCAGGGCAATGAGCTTGCTTTGTTCCTTGATTTTACCAAGTTGGTACAGGCTGCACAATAAGAGTTTCTACCGGTGAAGAAGAAGCTGCAGCAGGGTGGTGTAGGTTACGTCATGTTATACCCCACACGGTTGCACGTCAACTTGAAAGATGGGCAGAAGATATTCTCGATGCCGCAAGCAGCCTCATAATTTTTGGAGAAAGCAGGAATTTGCTGCCCTCCTACATCGGTCAAAACTGCTTGACCGGTATTGGGCATAATGGTGCAAAATTGGAGTTGGGGCTGGAAGCCATGGGTTTGCTTCTCACTGCACAATGTCATCCCATATTGAGAGTTTGGGTCACTGTCCTTTATAGTGTCAGAATACGACTTAAGTGATGTGGGATGGGTTGGCTTCCTGGTCACCTCTGTCCACCTGGAGGTTTACCCGGTCTCTATTTGCCACTCCCCCCAGCGGGTACAGCCCCTATAACTATGATGGCACTTGAGCCTTTTCTGGTTCTCGGAGAATTGTTGTTTTTTGTTGGCACTGGGTCACTTGTGTTCATGAGGATGTGTCTTTTGCACGCTGGGGAAGCTGAAGTGGAAGGAGAGCTGAAATTTTAGTTTCACTGTGACTGCCCGCATAATGTGCTTAAATGGTGCACTATTAAGCCTTGCCTTGACAAACTGGAGATATGTGTTAACAGTGGCCCTACTGCGGCTCCCCTTACCCTTTTATCATGAAACATTAGAGGCCTGAGCAACCCCCCAAAAAAACTAGACAGGTACTGGCTTATTTAGATAGTCAACATGTGCATGTTGCATTCATTCAGTAAAATGCCTCTGTCAGACCATGTAGCCAGTGTAGCGGGTGCTCGGTCGGCGGGATACCATCTGGCCTCCAATTACTCCACATACATTCGAGGGTTGCTCATCTTAATTAAGAGGGGTAAGCTTGTACATTCAGGGGTGCCTGGGTGGCACCATGGTCACCATTATCAACACCAAAGGCCTGAACGTGGATGATTCTGACTACTTTGCACTGCTCTGGCGATGGGTGCATGCCTTGCCCTCTACACCCTTGCTCTGGTGGGTGGGAGGGGGGTTAATTTATGCCTAGATCCTCTGCTAGATAGGTTGACAATGACAGGTGGGCAGGGTAAACGTGTACCTTAGATTAAGAGAGATGGCATGTTGGCATTTGGGGTGTTTGATGTGTGGCATGTGTGGTACCCGGTGGTATGGGAAGGCACATTCAAGTCATCAGTTTGTGGCTTCTGGTCCCGCATAGAATATTAGTTAGATACCAGGGAGATTCGGACCTGGTTGAGAGATGTTCAACACCTTCCTAGAGCACTAGCCAAGCATGCACAGGTACGCTTGACAGTGTCCCTTCCTACCCATTTTCCTACACAGTTCTGCTGACAATTACAACCCACAGCTTTTCTAGATCTGGTGTTCCTGGCGGACGTCCGTACAGGTATAGTGGAATTCTTTCCCCTTGACAAGGACTCAGTTGAGAGTGCGTGCACGCTAAGGGAGGCCTTTAGGCCACCATTAGGGCGTCTGCATCGGGGCACAATCAGGAATCCTGAAGGCTATCCATTCTCACTTGTGGGCCACAGAAGAAAAGGTTCAAGGGTGGGAACAGCATCCAGACAATGGCACTCTGGCTGCTATTCGAGAATAGGTGACTTCATACAATGAGGTGAAGGAACAGGAGGTGCGCCTCTTGTCTCGCAGGCACATGGGCCGCGTGTGGGGTGAAAGGGGCAGTCCAGGCCATGCTCTGGCTACTAAGCTTAGGATCCCCAGAGCGCATTCTCAGGTCATGCGTATTGCCAGATCTTACCATGTGCTGTGCTTGGATCTCCTGTCCATCCTGGTGGTGTTCTCAGACTTTTATGCTGACCTGTGCAGCTGTCAAGAATCGTGAACACCGATAAATTATTGCAATACCTCGGAGATATAGTCCTGGCCTGGCTATCTCCTGGTCAAAGGGAATACCTTACTCATCCCTTCACTGCTGAGGATATTAAAGAGGTCATTCGTGGCCTACCAAATGGAAAGGCCCCAGTGAGTTTTATAAGGAATACACTGACTTGCTCTTGCCTTACTCGCAGGCAATGTTCGAAGAAGCCTACGCGGCACTACAGCTGTCTCCCCACAGTCAGAGAGGAGCTTCTCATCACAATCCTGAAAAGCCATCTGAGCGCTGTGACTCCTATCGACCACTATCTCTCAATAATACTGACACCAACATGTAAGCCAAATTACTAGCAATCAGTCTCTAGCCCATTCTTACTAATATGGTCCTGCCGGACCAGGCAGGGTTTATACCCACCCACTCCACCACTCAAAATCTTTATACACTCTTTGCTTTATTGCATTACCTAATCCCCTCTGTGAAGGCTGTTAGGGTCCTGCTGGATGCCGCTAAAGCATTTCATTCTATTGCCCGGCCTTATGTGGTCAAAATATTGAAGAGAATAGGAGCCCCCTGCTTTTATTGGCCGGGTACTGCCGTTATATATGTCACCAGTGGCCAGGGTGTGTTAATGATCTCACCTCTGACCCTGCCTGGATCTCCAGAGGAACGCTGCAGCGTTGCCCCTTGTCACTGATCCTCTTTGCCCTTGCTCTGGAGCCCCTAGGATGCATGATCAGGTGGCGACATGCAGCGGTGGCCTTGCAATTTTGAATTTGCCTGCTGATGATTTGGTGAGACGCCAAGGATATGGTACTATATCTCTGTGACCCTGAGATTGATTTGTCCTCGCTCATGTGTGAATATTTATGCTTTGAGCTTCATTCTGGGCTGAGTATCAATTGGGGAAAATCACATTTCTTACCACTTATTGTTTATACTTCCCAGTACCCTATGGAGTTTGCTATGCTATGGTGCTCGGAGTCAGTTAAGTAGCCTACAGTTTGGGTACTCGGAAATCGAGACCATGTTATAAGAGATCATTTCGGCAGGGCAGCCTCCAAAATGGAGGACCTTGCATGGAGATGGTCGGGATTGCCTGTATCACTAACGAATCGGGTAGCAGTGCTGAAAATTGTGATATTGCCTAAGCTTCTGTACTTATTTATTAATATACCAATGCTCCTCACTCAAGCCTTCTTCAAAATGTTGCAATTCACTCTGATATCAATGGTCTCAGCTGGGAAAAAGCAGCAAATAGCATGGCATCAGCTCATACTTCCTTCAACGTCTTAGACCTTTGCCTTTATTATCTGTGCGCTTAGGCTCAACATGTGCATTACTGGATGCACACCCAACGGTATACTCCGCACTTTGCAATCGAGTATGATGATGCACATACTGTACAACTCTCATCGCTACACATGCGCAGGCAGATAAAGGCATTACAGGGCAGAATTAGTACCATCAACTGTTCTAGGGGAGCTTGGCAGGCACATGCCAAGCGCACAGGCAAACAGCCACTGTATGCCCCAGTGCTTTTGCTGGCTTATCACCTAGCCTCGCTGTTACTCAGGAGCTAAAATCACTGTCCTTTTTATCGGCAGTGGGACTCAAAGTGATGGGGGATGTATACCCGGATGATTGCCCTGAGGTTACGGGTGGCCTTGCGTGAGCATTACCTGTCCTTTCCACAGCCCACCCCCCCACCAGTTTTTGGTTGCTTCAGCCTCTTTAGACCAGGTCCACCTTTACTGGCCTTATTGCTGTCCTGTATGAGGCAGCGCAGGCTGATATGGCACGGGCCACTAGCGTCCTGCTAGACAAGTGGAATGCTATGCTAGATACACCACTCACTGAGTCAGATTGGACCTTGTGCTAAGAGCTGACTTGGCAGCTTACTTTCAGTGGAAATTTGAGTAATATTCATTTCAGTTTTGTACAGCAGATGTACAACATGCCAACACAACTGGGCAGATATGGGCTTAGATGTGAGGACTAATGTGAGTGGTGTGACAGCCAGGTGCAGACTTCCTACACTTATCCTGGGGGTGGTCTCTCAGTAATGGAGACAAATTACGCAGACAATGACTGTGATGCTGGAGCCTGTATCCTGCGACATCCGCACAGGTCTGTTTGGTTATGTTAAGCCTATGCAACCTGCCAATCGTAATCTGCTTGCTATTACTCTTTTGATAACTAACAGATGGGTGGTTATTATTTGGGGGAAGAAAATGTATCCAACACTGAAATAATGGTTCAGAGATATTGCATACTGCAGAGACCAACTAGAAACCTACATGGAAGAATTGCCAAAGGCTTCTTGGCCCAAGAACTTTTGGGCTTCCATGACTGTCTATCCTTTGACATTGACTGAGGAATTGTAGATGGGGTATGTCGCAAGATGTGATGAGAATCTTTCCTGTTGTCAACACTGACTGTGCTGTTTTTTTTTCTACTTTTCTTTCTTGTATTTTAGAACAATGTATGAGTATGTAACTATGACAATTACAGGGTGGCTCTGCATTTGGGTAATTGGGCCTTTTTGTTTTCTGTATGATTTCTATTGAAAATGCTTAATAAAAATAATTTTCAAAAGAAGGTAATGAAATTAACCAGCCTGTGTTCACAGTAGGGTAAACTACAAATTATAGATTACACTCTGAACCCTGAGCACCCATCATGCCACATGAATGCCCAACAAGTTTACATACCCTGTTTGATTAGTTTCAGGGCAGACCAGGGCTAAGCGCCCTAACCATGGTAGATTTGAATGTTTGCACTGTGGTTGTGATAGTCTCCACTGGTGTCCTGTGGTCTGTCCTACTATGGCACTGTAGCAGGTCTAAGTACACCATTTACACATTTTACTCTCTTGATAGTAAATGCGAGCAGTCATAGAGTTCACAAAAGGAAGTGTGCGGGAGGAAGAACTTAGAACTCAACAGTCAACCAACAGATACATTAAATGCGATGCCCAGCCCAGTGCTTATGTTAGTGAAAAGAAAGAACTTTCATTTTACAGCAAAACTGCCCAGTCAAGTAACCTACCTGCCTTTGTGCCCTTTCCTCATTCAAGGAGTGGTTATCCTGTCTGTAGATCTCATACTCTAATTTAGGCAAATAAACACATTAGGCACGACTGCTGTTCACTAGAGCCCAAATTTATCATAGAGTTGCCTCACAAGTAGACACAAGGGTGACGCAAAACTAAAGTCAGATTTATCAAGCCACGCAAGGCCACCTTGAGTTGCCCTGCATAGCTTGATAAATCAGGAGTAATGCAAGACAGCGCAAATCATTGCCTTGCATTACTCTGTCCCAGGGAGGCGTTCCATGGGTGTAGCGTGGGTTTTCCAATACATCCACCCATGAATTCTGAAGCATTTCCAGATTTTCCAATACTGGTAGACCTGGGAATGTGTCAGAATGCTACGCCTCCACAGAGGAGGTGTAACAAGGAGAAATATAATTGTTATTTCCTCTTTCCAGCACACATAAAAAGATGAAAATGCCTCTCAGCATTTTTTTGTGCAGCAAGGTGTGCCTTCCTGCACAGAAACAATCCTGCATTGAATGCAGGAAGCCTTGCACCATGGTGCATGGGTGCGTGCATTGGTGCTAGACAGGCAAAAGTGTACCAGTGCAAGGAAATGACAGCAATGCACCAGATGATGTTAAATACAGCACATTCCTGCCATTTCCCTTTTATGCAGTGCTGTGTTGTGCTGCATGAAAGTAAGATAAAAGAAGATAAATATGCCTCTAGGTCTCTTCTCACTCGGAATAGTTTGCAGTTCAGTTCAATAGTTGGTACAGAAATTAAAGTGATCTCTTAGGCAACAGTGTCTGTTCCTACCACACAACACAGTGTGCATGTCTGGTTCTGTCTTTCGTCTGAGGCTCCCTTACCTGCTCATGCCGTTGCAGTTGGCTGATGCTGGAGGAGCTCCTCTGGGTGGCACTCTCAGTGGTGCACAGTGGCAAATTCTCTAGGAATTTCTTGGGTTGGCTTCTATATGCTGGGGCTACAATTGTAGACAGGGAGAACCCTCACTACACGGGTCAGCTCTGTCTTCCTTCTCCAGGACAGTCAGCAGTTTAAGGATGATCCTCATGACAGGAAGAAAACTGACTTATCTTCCTGCAGGGCCAGTCACTTTCCTTCCCTGTCTGAGCAGGCAGACCTTTAGATTCTCTAGCAACTTGTGCAGACTTCATGTGATGTAATCTCACATCTGTGGGCCCAGTTGTCATGCAGACACCAGCCCTTTTTTACACAGTGGCTCTTCAAATATTTTGTGAATAGTCCTGATCTTGGTCATGAAGAACTTATAATTGGAATAAAAAGTTGTAGTTCGGATCCCACTTTCATACACATTTTCCAGACAAGTGATGCAAGCCACTGTCTGTGTTTTCAAAACCCATGTGGCTTTGTTCCCTTTCAATTGTCACATCCTGCTGCTCCTCAGACACTGCATTTATGCACAGTGATACCTCTCCTAGGAGGTAGTACTGTTGCTGGCTTCAACGAGGAGTATCCAAAACAAGGACACAATGAAGTGGAAGAGTTCTGCCTTTGGCTGCCATTAGAGATCCTGAAGCAGTTTTCAGGAACTTCCAAAGGGAACGCCATGACAAGGGACGTCTTCATTCTGAACAAAAAAAACTGCAGTATCATCCCTCACCATAAGCATCTATGAAATCTTAGCACTTAGGAAGAACTAATCAGCCGTCTTTTGCGAACACATTAAATTGCTGGGCAGAGCCTTCTCTCCACCCTCCCTTACTTCAATGCCTTGATTTCTACCCTCCATCCACAGAAGTGCAATCAATATACCCCAGTTGCCTGGAGAAGCTGTCCCAGTGCTCCTTTTAGTTCCATGCTAACCCAGATGCCTCCAAATAGGTAAAACTGGTCCCAGGACTCACATTTATCTCACACAAAGTCATACCATACATGTACTGCATGCTCACAGCCCATACATGCACACAATATGCACATTTAATGTCATCTCAATGTTCTGGGTTTCACATAACTATATAACTTTACATGATAGGGGTCAATATACCACACTCTCTAACACAGGGAAAAAGCTCTGATCATTCTAAAGATTCAAGAAATGCAGTACTGTGCCACCGCTACTTTATTTGGACAGTAGTTCATTGCCCACTATGAGGGCATGCTTGGTGTGCCACTCAAGGTCACAGAAAAGGTTCTGAACATCGCATTATCAGGGACAGGCAATGGCTTCTACACACACTAGATTAGTGTGATGCCAGGATCAAAGTAAAAAGTCTGGATACGATTTGTGCAAGTAGTTGAACACTCTTGGCAATGGTGCATGCCTGTTTTCTCTGCAGGGCACAGTCCCATCCCAATACATGTGCTTAGTTAGAACTCTTTTACATATTATACTGCTACAGCGTGCACCTACTTCACAGGGGCCATTTTAACAACCATCAAACTAGCATCTCATATAAGTAGACTGCCCTAAATAATGTATTGAGCACAAGATGGTTTTGCATCACACATGAAGCAGCAATAAATGCATTGTAACCGCTACTCAAATGGCACATGCTGCAACCTGCGACCAAGTGTAAAGTGAGTCTGGTCCCATCGTTACTCACCGAGAGAGGACCCCAGTATGGACTACTTGTCCCGAGGAGGGTCCCCGATTTGTGTGCCTCTATGAATCTGTGCATCTTTGTGGATCCAGAATGGATGTTCTTATTCAGCATCACACGTTTCCTCAAGAAGAGGGATACGTTTAGACTTCCTATCACTTTAGCAAGTTTGATACCAGGTGTGGGTCCAACTTAAGGGTATTGTTGAGTAACTCCAGAGTTAGGTAGAGGCCTACATGTGGGTTAGGCATTAGTTAATTAGTTTTGATGAATTGCCACTGATCCGTTTAGGGACTCTGTTAGGAAAGAAACATGTTGGCCCAGATTAGATCTTACAAAACATTATTTCCCCAAGATCTCCATTGTTTTCAATCTTAATAAAAGCCTCCAATGATTGAATGGAGTATCTGTGTGTTGTTTTAGTTAATTTCAACTCTCTTTCTCTCATTCTTTGCTCAATCTACTTTTACGAATTTGGACATTGTGACTGATTTAAAAAAAAAGATCTCAGGCAAACAGCCTATTTGAGGGGCCATAGGGCATTGCAGCACCAACAAAGTGCACTTCCTTGAGGGACAAGCATGTTTTTTCTAAGTGATATCCAAACTTGGATAGTTTTCTGATGACTTTTTACATTGATGTTGATTAATTAACCAAAAAAGGAATCTGCACTCGTCCTTTGATCATGTGGTGTTTTTAAAATGAACAGCCCCAAACAGCGTAATATTGCACTGTAGCAATCAAAGAATACGATGATAATTTTAAACTATTTACCCGATTTAGTATGGTTTGTGAAACCTGGAGTTTCTAAAAGTAATATTATATAGCCTTCACTGGTCTAATCCTCGGCAACAAAATATATCAAGGAACCTGTTCATGCTACTCGCAGGCGTATTAATATAGTGCTATAAATTAAAATAGATCATCAATCAGTCTTCTTCAGCCTTGAAAAACATATTTGTTCCTGCAACTTCCTACCAGACGGCAAGAAGGAGACAGCTGTCTTTCTTTATAACAGGTTCTAAGTGTTGGATTTCTAATGTTATTATTTGTAGGTTCAATGATTGCTGATCATTTCCGTGCATCTATTTTTCAAATAAACCAAGCCCTTCTCTTTTATAAAATGAAACAGGTCTCGTATGGCTATAAACATCTGCCATTTGTTAACAATAATTATAAATGTCCATTTACTGTTGCGATCCAAGCTCTCTGGCGGGCCTCTTTCCATATCTGGCCTCAACAGTTTGTATAAAATGTATTAGACTCTGCTCTGTTAAGCCAGCAATAAGTGCAGTTTTCAGAGAATAACATTTCGGCCAGACACTCAAGCAATGAGCAGCGAACATGGAAAAAACATTGTCCTGAAGAGAGGCTTGAAAAGGTGTCCGTGACTTGCATTACATTTCTGGGTGTATAGCTAGGATTATAACAAGGAGAGGCCTAGTTCAGAACGCAGTTGCGCCATCCGTAAAACATTTACTGTAAATTAAAGGTTGCTTCAATGAAAGGCTGTGGATTTTATATTTTAGGAATGGTGTGTTTCATGTCAAAATCCTTTTTTTCTTTTCTGCTGAATTTTGCAGATGACAATGGGGAGGAGCATTTTAGACAGCAAATGTGCAAAGTACATGCAAGCTGAGGAACAAAGCAGAAACATAAATGTGGCAGTAAATCTTCATGAGCTTCTGTTTGCAGCTTCTACTTGATGTTTTTTTCACTCACTTGACGCATCACATAAACCCTTTCAACGCGGTTTACAGGCCTTCCGTGCTCACTCTAGGGCAGCGTCACGTCAGGCCTTGCACGCACTTAACCACCGGATGGTATTAGTGAAAATAAGGAAATCAAAATAACTTATTAAAGACCAAGAGATGGATGTTATGTATTTAAATTTGAATATATATTGTGTGGATTTGCAGGGCAGCAGTTTAAGAAATCAGTGACTTTCAATACTTGTAGGAATATTTCCGTTTAGTATAAATGAATTAGATACAGCAGTTTCCTTTAGATGACAAGTATCACTACTTCATGTATAGATCTTTGTTTGATGATGCCTTTTGTGGTAACATGTACAATTTATGTAAAAATAGGTTTGCGTCCAGTTCTTACACAATGTGACTGCTGGAAAGATATATATGGTGCTTCTTTTAGAAGCAGTAATCTTACACTATTAATCTGTAACTCCTCTAGCATCCGAATTACCATCTAGGTTACCACATGAGAAGACGATATGTTACCGTCGCCATCAAGTTCTGATTTAAGAGTAGCACTCAAGCCCGTCCTTGACCTAGTCAAAGCTTCCTATTCACAGAGGCGCAAGATCTGCTCCTGGAATAAGTGTCTACTAAACGGAAGCTCCCTGGTAACTTAATGCCGAAGGAGAATAATCAGTTTCACCACAGCACTGTTAATGTTTAATAATGGTAGATCTCAAATAGGTTGGCCATCAAAGAATAACAGATTATTCTTGAAGTGTAGCACTTAGCATATAGTGCATGATCATAGCATTGCCACTCATTTGAGAATTCAACTTTTTCTCTGAAACTGGTATCCACAGACTAGCATTAGTTGTAAAACATCGCAATAATTTTTCAAAGTGTCCATTGGCATTATAAGGTTAATATTTGAAAAAACAAAAATTATAATAAAAGAGGTCTTTTAGCCCACTTTCAGTTATATTTAGACTTTAATTAATATTGTTCAAAGGACGAGCCTGATCAAAAGATAACACTTGTGGATTGGTTACACGTCTGCAATTACTACAGCAGCCAAAACAGACAACCCAGAGAATATTGGGGGTAGCAAAAAATAGGTTTTACATAGAGAGTTTGGGACAAAGACACAGCAGAGGAAAGAGAATAGGTGTCCTATGAGGAGTATAAATATAATGGCACATTGTGACAATGTGAACTATATTAGAAACCCATACGTTTTTAGGAAGTAAGAACACATTGCACATTGGGAACCTATGTTAGAGATGTTAGGTACTTGAAACAAAATCATTTTTGAATGTCAACCTTTAAAATGTGACATGAGTGCTGTGGGCTTCGCTACTGCCTGTTTCCGGCACCACTGGCAACATGGGAACAAAAAGTCCAAATGACTGGTAGATGACCATGCACACACACGCATAGGCGGACACATTTTAATGCTTTTTCTCACAAAATAGAATTAAAAGATGGCCATGTGCTACCATGGACTGCTAAAAGACAAATGAAAAAATAGTTCCCTGCTGTCAGCAGTGGAAGGACTCACGTCATCCGATGAAAATGATGATAAAGAAACTAAGGTCTGGGGAGGTAAAAAAGGAGAACATGAACAAAACCTATTGAATCACAAGCACAGAAGTGAAATAGGGATAAAGCCATCCAAACATGAGCAAAGGGCTGACTTGGAAGCCATCTTTCTGTATTATTGTCTTGTAAACAGTAAGTCATCGACCACCCACAGCTAAAGAGGTTTGCACGCAAGACCTAAAAAGGGCAAGGCATTTTGCGATTTTAATGCTTGTTTGATCTTAAAAGGATTCTGTTTAACACGACTTATGGGACAAGTGATGCTCCACATACGGTGCAAATATCTAAGGTAATAGTCCAGCTGTTGGACTCCCTGGCTTGGTTCTTGTATTTGCATGGGGAATATATCAGTGGTATGGAGAGGTACATGACATCTAGTTGCATGGGAGAAATGACAACGGCATTGAAGGGAAATATGACTGGTGTCTCATTTCAATAATAACTACAATACAGTTCACCCTTCTCCCAGAAGGTTTATCTCAGTGAGAGCAGAGACGTGTATCCCCAGGACCACAGATGAATATTCCATGCTCATTCAGACTACAAACGCACCTATGCTTATGCAACTGTGTAATTTATATTTTTGGCACGGGTTAAAGAGGATCGCGAGTTAGCTCTTCTACTAAAGAATATTACATTTCTTATTATCTGTTACTGTTATGGAAGAAACGAGAAGGCCGGAGCTCTGTACAGTAATGACATAGTTTGCAAAATAAAATATGCTTTCACTCTTCATGACAGGTTAATCAACCCCGATAACATGAGTCTAGAAGACCACAATGTTCAGGGCATTCTATCAGGCAAAGTGAAGAAACAATGAATCTTTTGGCAGAACTGAACAGCCAGTAAACAAAAAGACAGATTCCAAAATTGTCGCCGGCAGGATGTGTAGAGGTGAAGTTGAGGCTCAGAAAGCCCATGGTAAATGTAAACATCAGCGTACAGTAATTAGTCTCGATTACATTTTTGGAGTCGCAGCAGCTTAGCTGATGAACACGCATCCAGGTCATTAACCACAAGTGGTGTCTTTCACACGAACCACGCGCCATCTGGCGCACAGAGAAAAAAGTTTTGTGTTGCCAGCATGTTTTAGTGCACGACTCCTGACCTTACTCAACACTCTGAAAACACCATTCGAGAAGCCTATTCTCTCTTGGTAAAGACAAAACATCTTTTCTCTGTACAGTTTACAATCGAATTCAAAACGCTACCTTCTTCCAAACAGTGGGCGCCTCTTCTCACGCGCTTCCTCATATTTTGATTAGGCCCGCAAAATGATTGGTCCAATATAGCCCCGTTTTGTGTGCAGGTTCCTCCTCGAGCACAAACGGAATTGAGAGTCGAACTCTGAGTGCCTGGTTCATAGTAGTTCGTTTCTGCAAAAACCTGCCACTACTCAAGTGTGCACATGCGCTGGATGCACACTTCGAAATGGGGAATAACCGCTGCATTTTACGAGTTGTTCTTCATTCCTGGGTGCAGAAAGATGAGTTGGTGCAAATTGCACGACACTAAGTAAGACACAATCTGCTGATGCAAATTAGCAGGCGTTTAATTTGCACAATTTATGGGGCCAATTGTAATCAAACACTTTGTGTTTGGAAGATCTAGACCAATTACTGAAAATCGTACGTAAAAATATCCTGAGGCAGTAAAATGTTTTGTCAAGTGTGATTCGGAAGTTTTTGACAAACAACCAAATTTACTGTAGCTCAACCTTATATGATGTAATAACTTTGAACAAGGCCTTAGGAAAATACTCAACCATAAATTAAAAGCTGTGTGATAGAGGTGCCACAAACGAAAAATATAGGGCCTCATTTACTAAGTTTTGGAACAGGGCAGCGCCGCAAAGCTTTTTGCTGCACATCCCTGCGTCAAAACAAAAGGGCAGGAATGCGTTGTTTCTATAAGATAAGGCGCATTCCTGTCCTTGTCCCCTGCGCAGGCACACAAATTGTTGCCTTGCACCAATGCAGACACCTTCGCGCAATGGTGCAAGGGTGCCTGCGTTGCAAGGATGATAGTTTATGTGGAAAAAGGGACACCTTCATGCACATAAACAATCATTAATGGCGTTTTCCTCTTTCTATGTGTGCTGTAGAATTCAGCACATATCCAAAGAGGAAAACATGGGGAAAATTATATTATTTCTCCCTGATGCTCCTCTTTAATGTCATCCCTGAGGTGGCGTAGGAATCTGACGCATTCCCAGACTTATAAATCTGGGAATGCGTCAAATTCCATGGGAGTTGCATGGGAACAATCATAGCAACACCCATGGAATGCCTCCTTTTTGCAGAGTCATGGGTGAAAGGGGTGCATAATTACAAGGTATGAAATGCTACACAAGGTGGCTTTGCATGGCCTTGTAAATATGGGTTGGCACACTGAGCCACCAAGCGTAAGAAAATTGCACAGTATGCCTCTAGGGCCCCGTAAATGAGGCTCATAGTGCACAGCGTTTGTAAGATCATTGTGCCCATGCACATAGGAAGGAATGATTGCAGTACGTTTTTTGTAGGCAGCAGATTCAACATAGCTGTGAGGTGAGTGTGCTCCTCAAGAGCTAAAGTCTGATGTTGTCTTTGTCACCAGTATTTGTGTCTGGCATTAATGAAAACATATTGTGTTAACTAAAATGATATATAATATACTTTATTAAATGGTCTTTCAGGCAGGCATTTTCATCCATTGGATCTGTTATTGTATTGTTCACATTTTTCTTCCTCCTAATACAGAATACAGCTTGCGTCAATGGTCATCCCGATTCAGCCATTCGCCAACTTCATTGTGAGTGATAGCCCTTTCACATGGAACAAATCCATGTACAAATTAGTTCCTTTCATTGCCAAAGACTACTGAGGCAATGTGAGCGTTCTGAGACCAAAAAACTATTTTTACCTCTAGCTAAGGTATGCTGTTTTTGGTGTTTATTCCCTGCAAATTGCTGTGGGTGATTTTCAGTGTCATCACAAATTCTGAAAATCAGTGGGTACCAGTGTTTATGCTTTTCAGCACCCACAAAGGTTTCTGAAGACTGTTTTTTCCTGTGTTTACAAAAATTGCTCCTTTAACTCACTGCTTTTCCTGGAGTTATTCTCTCCCCATCACAGCTTACATTGGTTTCTCTACGAGACCCCTTTTCTTGGAGATGCAATCTTTAAGAGCCATGGCCCCACTGCTGTTCTATTCTCTTGGCCAGACCCTATTCACCAGGTGTATGAGCCTGTTGTTCCAGAAACGGAGGCAAGGTGGGGAGGTAAATTTCAGTGGAAATCATTCCTGTGTGACAACAGAGGAGGATTTCACCACCATAGAAACACCACTTCTCTTATTCTGGTGCTTACAATTGAATGCCCTGCCTTGATGTCAAACAATAGTATTTCCAGAAGAAATGTCTTGTCCATAAATATTTTGCCAATTTTACAAGCAGCGATAATCTTTTCTCACATTTACCTGTACTATAAACTGTGTATCACCCGGGCTGCCTTTAGTGTTAATCTTTCTCTGAAATAATAAATAGCAAATTACTCTTTTTTCATGTTTTTACTTTTAGAGCGCTGCTGTAAATCAGGCAAGCAATCATATTCCTTGAATTATGAATATTCAAGTTTGAAACTAGCCCCAAAAAGCTAGGACATACTAATTTATACTTGGTTGTTACAGACTTCCTGGACTGCATATTATTGTTGTATTTCCTGAGCTCTGGTTGCATATTCGTTCAAGAATTCTGTGTCTGAAAAGAAGTTAGTCTCAGAAGGGTGAAAAGGCCAGCGATTAAATCGACGTTTACTGGGCATGTGTGTCTAGCAGAGCGCCTGTGATCCTTCTGAGCCGCAGTATTCTGATCAGTAGAGTGGTTCTTGGGGCAGGAGCGATGAGAAGCTGCAGCAGGAAATTAATGTCAGGGGTCACTCGGGCTCTCATTCATTCTACATCTCAGAGGTCTCCGTGGACCAACAAGTGCATCTATCATATAACTGCTCTAAAAAATGTATTTAATTTGTGGTTCAATGCCGAAATGTAATACTTTCTTTAAATAATGACATTTTTCCCTGTTAAGCAAACGCATGATACAATGACATTCAATGTTTTGCCTTGGGGAAACAATTTTTGTGTGGGACAGGGAGATTTGAACCTCAATTTTGAGTATGTTTTTTTGTCTGCTCTCACCTCACAGATTGCCCAGAAAAGACATAGAAGAGGTTGCTAATGTCGGCACTGGGCTGTTCGAGGGAAAAGAATGCTTTCCTTAAATGCCAGTACCGCTGGTTGAGCTTCAGCTCAGTAATATGTCACAATCAGTGCTTAATTTGTAAATAAAAACGTGCTGGTGCCCGAAGCTCTCCTGTAAAACATGCGGCTGCTGCAATTAAATGTGCAAACACAGAACGTCAAGGCAGCGTAAATCTAAAGCCTTCTCGGGCCTCTTTAATCCTTTCACAGCCACCCCCTGCCTCTTCAGCTCACTCTTGCAGCCTTCTGCACTCTCCCTTTGAACGCTTTTTCATTTGTCTCTTCCCCCCGTCTATACTATATGTGTCTTTTGCTCGCAGTAAATGCCAGATGCAGAAAACTAAGCACCAACCCTCAAAAATAAGTACCGGTGCTCCGCACTGGAAACAACAAGCACAAATTAAGCACTGGCCACAATGCAGCCAGGGTATTCACTTGAGGATGGTGGTAGCAGCAAAGATACTCTTAATTTATATTGTCCTTAAAATATATATTTAAAGATTGATCATGCATTCCAAAAATCTAACCTCTATGATAATGTATTCAGTTTTAAACCAGGCATCCCCACAACATACTATGGCCCTCATTACAACTTTGCGCCACCAATGCGGCCGCACTCCCGCGGTGGCCATTTCGACATCCCCGCTGGGCCGGCGGGCGGAAACTGAGTTTCCGGCCGCCGGCCCAGCGGGGATGACGGCTGCAACATGGGAGCCGGCTCCAAATGGAGCCAGCGGTGTTGCAGCGGTGCAATGGGTGCAGTTGCACCCGTCGCACTATAGCAGACAGTGAAAAGCTGCATGGGGCTGTGCTGGGGTGCCCCTGCACTGCCCATGCCTGATGCATGGGCAATGCAGGGGCCCCCAGGGGCCCCGCGACTCCCCTTTCTGCCAGCCTTTTCATGGCAGTTCCTACCGCCATGAAAAGGCTGGTGGGAGGGGGACTCGTAATCCCCTTGGCAGCGCTGCCCTGGAGGATTGAATCTGCCGGGACCAACAGTGTGACCGTGGCGGAACGTAATTCCCAAGATTGCACCGCCAGCCTGTTGGCGGTGCAATCGACAAAACAGCCCTGGCCGTCTTTGACCGCCAGGGTTGTAATGAGGCCCAATGTCTTAATGCAGTTGTTTGATTTAAATCGAATTAAGCTAATAATATGCAATTGATTAATCGCATGGTGCTCGAGATACCTGTGCTTGCAGTGCTTTGATTCTCTCAAGTGTAAAAGTACTGCAACTGCAGGCAATTGAAAATTCACTTCATATTGGGTAAAACAGAATTGAAACATTTTTAAACAGTGGGACCCATATTTATACTTTTTTAGCGCCGCATTTGCGCCACTTTTGAACGCAAAAATGGCGCAAACTTACAAAATACATTTGTATTTTGCAAGCTTGCACCGTTTTTGCATAAAAAAATGGTGCAAATGCGGCGCTAAAAAAGTATAAATATGGGCCTGGATTCCCACAGGGCTTTTACAGTTGAAACCTAAATCCAGACACACCACTTTAGTCAATGTTTTTTAAATTGATGAGTGCCTAGCAGTTTCGCCATGACAAAAATATTAATTAGCCAAAATGTCATATAAGAATTCCAGTATCCTATAGCTCTTATAACATACATTCATGCTACATGACAATATTGCTTGTAATTGTCATTGTTTCATATGGCTGTGGTAAACATTTTTCTACATTAATTTCATTTGAAACGTTCTGCTGCTTTCTGTGCAAGTTGAACTGAAATTAATGCAACAGGGCAGGAAAAGTCACGTACTACATCGCTTAAGACATGTTCTAGGTTGCTCCAGTGATGGAATCATCCAAGCTTCTTTTGTACATATTACTCTATAAGCAAGTACGAAATTAGAGGTCTGAAAGTAAGTTAGAGAAGTAATATGATACTTACCCACCAGTATATAAATTATAAAACAAACTATAACACTCTTTGCATTATGTCTTCAGTGATGTCATTTAAGATGTCATCAGTGATGTCATAAAAGATGTCATAGAACATGTCTCGAGTGATGTAATATGTGAGGTCATTAGCAGGGCATGGAGGGGTGCAAGTTATAGTTAGCTCCGATAACTATAACTGGTGAATTTATGTGGGAAAATACTGCGCCCCTATGGTGGGATGACTGGGACAGAGTAATTGATCCAGCCCTGGGGAATAGAATCCCTGGGGCCTTTCAATACTCAGGGAGTGGGCTGTGTGGCCATCCCTCCCATTAAACGTCATTTCAGCCCTGGGAGATGTAGTCCCAGAGGCCTACATAGGCTCAGGGAGGAGTGATGTGCACCCACCTCCCTTTGTTATTTTACTAACCGTTCCCTCTCTGTTTGGAAAAAAAAAGAAATCAGTCCCAGAGGATGTGGTCTGCAGGGCTTTTAAAGGCTTGGGGTAGGTGGGCACATGGCCCCCTATTTAAAAAAAAAAAAATGTCCCCAGGGGATGGCAATCCCATGGCCTACAAAAGCTCGGGGAAAGGGGCTGTGTGCCCCCCTACCTCTTTTACCATGATGGGGTCCCTGGGGCGAAAAGTGGACTCAGGGAAGGTGGCCCCACTGAGGATCCCCCTCCTCAAATATTTTATAAATAACAGCTGGTCGGTATTTCTTTTGTTTTGTGATCTTGCAGGATTGAAGCAAAAAACAAATGTTTCCATTTTCTTATTTGTTTTTGTCCAGGGGCAGGTCCATCTGGGTCCCCCACAAAGGGCCTAGGGGGAGACAGGATATCCATACCCTGCCACCTCATATTATTTTTATTTTTCACTTCAGGGCAGGGGACTAAGTCCCCATGTCTTGTAATGGCTTGTGGCAACATTTGTCTTATGTTGCTAGCATCCAGTCAGAGCCTTGCTTCTACTGGAGCAAATTGGTCCAAGGCACAACATCTCCATGGGTCAATCAGAAGTCTCTATTTTTTTTTACTTGGGTTTGTGGGGCTCTCACGAAAGTCCATAAACCCAACCATCTAGATACACAAATAGTTTTGGAGCTTATTATCTTAGAAACTAATGAACAGATTCACACCAAATCACAAAAAGCACGCTTTCTGAACCAAGATCTAGCTTTCTGCCAAATGTGGTGTAAATCCATTCAGCAGAGTTTGTGGTAGCACTGCCTAAAAAAAGTTACAGAAAATGCATGGGTTTTTTGCGTTTTAGGACTCCACTTTTTTGAGCCCTCTGCTTGATGGTTCTCCTTGAAGCATTCCATGCACAAACTAGGCAAAATAGCACTTTTTGGAAAGGTTTGTTAAGAATCGTGAAACAGTGCCACAGTTACAAGCAAAACAATAAAGATGTTTTCTATGGAAACACTAACCTAACTATAAATTCACTGATAACTCTGTCACTGGGTAAGATATATATATATATATCTTAGTAAGTTTGGGACACGGCGTACATTATAACTTTAAGTTATAACTATATACTTTAGAACTTCTAATGTTTGTGTAGTGTAAATTTGTTTTGTATAGGAATAATAAATAATTTTTGTAATTTTAATTAATCCATATATAAACCGCTACTAGGTATTTTATATATATATAAACCTAGTTTCTATAGAAAAAGCGTTTTTTTGCTTGCCTATATCTTTTCATCGCTTGACGAATCTTCAAAGAAACTTCCCAACATATTTTACAGTCACGTGAGCTGAAAAGTTTTCGGGTGATTCATAAAGTGGGGACCGTCATAAAGGGGGCTGTAATTTACAGCATTTCCAATGTTAATTCCCATAGGGAAAATTAAACAGCGATAGCGCCAATATATATATATATATATGATTCAAGCTACAAAACATGCCTAAACTCTAGAAAAATGACCTAGAAAAATTACACCATCAGTATGGTTGCTCTCTCACAGGATATTATGTTTTATATAATACTTTGCCTTAACAACAATTGAAAGAGTAGTCAAAAGCTTGATAGGCTAGGTCAGGCCCTGGTCCATGGAGTTTCTCTGTGATGGATAGGTTGTCACTCTACTGGTTGAACAAAAAATAGACTTGATGACCTTACCTTTTTCACCTTTCGGGCAGTTCTTCCTTTGCACTATACACCTCCGGGTCTCTCTTGTGGGTGGGCATGGATTGCCATGTAGTGTTGGATGCTGTAGGATTTCTCTGATCCTTGTCTCATTGCCTCGCTTAAAACCACATGTTTTCCCCCTTTTTGAGCAGGGACTCCATGGACTCCACTCATCAACTGTACAGTGCACTGAGGAAACCAAAGAGCAACAGAGTGTCTGGTCAAGAGCAGTGACAGACATACAATACTTGAGCAGATATGTCAAAATCAAAATGCAAACTCTTGTAGGTCTGAACTAGACATGAGGAAGTGACAAATACAATAATTTAACAACTGCACATTATCACTAAGGAGTAACATTACTACCAATGTGACATCTAGAAAAATGTTATTATGGCTGAATTATTTAATAACTTAAATTGAATACTTTATTCTAAATACAGGAATCTGTTGCAGTGGGCACTGCACATTTCAATTTTTTACCATTTTTTTTTTTTTACTGTATTTGATGGCAATGGCCCTCTAAAAGGTCACCCCAAAGATTTTGCCTTCCTCCTCTTACTTTTTGCTGGAGTTTTGCTTGTTGGTCCTGGGACTCTGTATACTTTGCCACTGCTAAGCAGTTTTAAACTACTTGTGCTCTCTCCTTAAAACATGATTTGATTGGCATACACCTGATTGGCATAATTAATTTACATGTAAGTCCCTTGTGGAGTTGCATACCATATACCCAGAGCCTGTAAACCAAATGCTGCCAAGTGGCATGCAGCACATATTGTGTCACCCACTTAAGTAGCACTTTCAAACATGTCTAAGGCCTGCCATTGCAGCATGAATGCAGTGTCACATAGCCATGTCGACTTGGCACTTAAAACCATCTGCCAAGCCCTAATCCTCTGTTTTAATACATATAAGTCACTCCTATGGTAGGCCCTAGGATGCCCATAGGGCAGGGTGGTGTGTAATTAAAAGGTAGAACATATACCTTTAAGTTTTACATGTCCTAGTAATGAAAAACTCCCAGATTCATGTTTCACTACTGTGAGGGCTACCTCTCCCATAGGATAACATTAGGGACTCCTTATTATATTTATAAGCTGTAATTCCTAAACCAGAGGTGCTAGATATGTTATGCTTGGTGAGTTGGCATTTTCCTGTCTTATTCCACTGTGCCTACAGGCTTCCTTAGGTGTATCTGAAAGTCGAGACTTTCTGAATTCACCCGAGACCGTCACACAATAGTGGGATTAGCAGAGTCTGAATGGGCCATTAAATGACTTGATGGGACGGAGCCAAGCACAGCCCCACTTGCACCTGAATAGGCTAGGGTCTGCCATAAATACCATAGGCTTAACAACTCTGTATTATCAGTGCAGCCAGCTAGGAGCTAGGCCAGAGGAGGCAGGAAACTCCTGGAACTTCAAAAAATCTTTATGCAAATGTCTCCTAACTTCTAGAAGCAGGGCACAATGGTATAAAAATAGTGCTCTTAGACCTTCACTTCAGTTCACTACTGGACCTGCTTAAGGACTCTCAGAGGACTGCCTCCTGCTGTGACCTGCTTTGCATTCTACAAGACTTCTGCTGTACCTGGAAGGACTGTTTTGCTGCCTTGAACCTGCCTTGAACCTTCAGAGGTCAGCCCTGCTGTGGAGCCCTACATCTTCAACTGCACCGAGGACTTCAGAAGTGAGTCCAAGGGACCTTTAGATGGCCTCCTGGTCAGAGCTGCAATGACATAACAGGCTCCCCCCATCTTGAACCGACACCTGGACATAGCTTGAGTGAGTCTTGAACCCTCAAGAGGTCTCCATCCACCCTAGACCCTTGGTTGTGGTGCTAAATGTGCCCAGGTGGCTATTTTCCATAACTGAGGACTTGCTATTTTAAACCTTAAACTTTAAAAATTCAGAACTCTGGTGTTACTAATTAGATTTTGATGGTTTTGGTATCAAATAATTTATTAAAATATTCTCTATTTTTCTAAATTAGCTTGGGATTTTTTATTGTGTTGTGTTTTCACTGTATTACTGTTTTTGTGCTGCATAAATACTTAACAAATTGCCTCTAAGTTTAGTCTGGCTGCTTTTTGAGTCAAGGTACCCAGGGTTATGCACAGCTTACATTACTGATGTTTTGTGGTTCACCCAGCAAGGGATTGGGGTTGTTGTTTGGCCAGGGCTCACACCCTAGTCAACCGACCCAACTTCCCACAGTATACAAACAGGAAAAGAAAATAAACATATTTTTGTGGGAGGCACAGGTTATCAATCAGCCTATATGACAACTGCAAAACAAAGGAACAGCAGACAAAGTTACGTAGTTTGCAATGAGATTTTCATTTAAGTGCACATGGTTAAGTGGTAAATTTGTCCTTTTTAATGAGTAAGGCGACATTCTATCCTCCCCTTTGATGCTAGTAGTTATGCATGAGTGCTGTCAGTGCTTTTGTTGCCTCACAAATCTCACAATGCCAGAACTGTGTAAGATTGGTGTTCCTTTCTTTTTGCTCCCTTTTCATGTATGTGACAAAGAGATGTCATTTTTTTTTCAAATGTATATATGTGGTAGTGGACCAGTGCTGATAATTTCTCCATGGGGTAAATTGAGCATACTCATCCCAACCACATATTAATGGAGGGTGTATTAGGAGGTTTCTGTAGAGGCACTATGCTGAGTGGGAGAGCTAGTAGGAGATAACAGATCAACTTTCCTACTGGAGAAATCAGAGGGTAGATTCCTAGGTTTCCAGGGTGACCAATCAGGGGATGGCGGAGGAGTGCAATATTCATTATAATCTGCAGTTGGGTAAACGTCCAATGCCAAATGATTTGGCTGTGGGAACGGGACCACCATGTAGGGAATAAGGTGCCTCACTCCTCACAACCATTCAAACAGGTGTCTGGACAGCCATCCATGGTGCTCAGGCATGCAGGGTTAAGGTACCATCTTGTTAGTAGCTTGAATTCATTAGCTCTGTGTTGTATGCTCATGCAGGATGAAGCTGGCCTCCTCCAAATCACCCTCCAAGCCTTATCTGGGACGTCTTCGCCATTGTGAAACAAAGGCATTTTTTGTATGGGAAAACTTCAAGGATGTTTTGTATTGCCAGGAAATACCCGTTCATCATACATTGGTACTAAAGAGAGAGTATATGTGTGTGTCATCTCTGCATATCTTTGTCGCAATACGTTTTCCCTCCCACCCAATGTAGCACTTGTGTGAGGTGATAGGCATCCTTTCTGTTTAAGCTCCACTTGCGATTAGGGCTGGAGATCACTATCTTCAAAGAAATATTTCAGGAGTGGGTGATCCCAGGAGGTAACTCCTGGGTCTGAAATGCCTTGAGAAAATTCCAGGTTATAGATTATGAGGGTCATTGGAAATGGGTACTTGGGAAATGCCTTATTGAGTACCAATGAGTACAAGTGGTAAAATACCTTTAATGTGGTTGGGAGGGAAGAGTGCTTGTCTTGACTATGCCTATCCAGTAGCCATAGAATGCATTTACCTGCAACTTTGGAGAAGGCCTACCCATGGTTTGTTGTCTGGATTACAGTTTTATTTCAAGGCTGGATGCAACTGGACGTGAGTAATAACATCTGGAAAGCTCAAGCCTCCTCATCCAATGGACGAAAGAGACATGACTGTACTACTCTGGCTGATTTCCCTGTGGCACAAAGTCAAGGATTTATATAGCAAATTTGCAGCAGGTTCGGTCTGGGAATGATCTAGGGTAGCACTTGTAGCATATAAAGTAAACGTGACATGAAGTTCATTTTTAGACTAATCATCCTTCCCTACCAGGAGATCTCAAGTTTGGCCCATGGCAAAGGAGGGATGTTATAATCATACAGTAGGCGGGTATTTATGAGATGGTGGATTCCCAGATATTTGATGAATGTCCCCGTCCATGAAAATCCTTCCCTATGGACAGTCTCTCCTAACTCCTTATGAAGATCCGCCAAACTCATTCCCTGGATTTAGAGTAGTTTTTCTTAAACTAGCAAAGCAGTCTAACTCTGCTTGAAAAGCCGGGAGTGATCGATCTTGTTTAGTAATGAAGCAAAGAATATCATCAGCAAATAAAACAAATGAAGCTATCTTGTGTTCTGTCTCTCCCACTTTCATTATTATTACATTGGGATAATGTTGTAGCTATCACTGGTTCTATCAAGGGGGAAAGAGGGCACCCTTGCCTCATTTTCAGTGAGATTTGTATCACCAAGAAGTGCTAGCAGTCGATCTTTATTTTTGCTGAAGGTTTGTTTTATAGTTCACCTTAATGAAGGTTCTTATTTTGGATCCCAGCCGGAACTTGTTGAATAGCATTGCAAGGCAGGACCAGTCAATCATATTGAACGCCTTCTCCGAGTGAGAGAGTTGCCATCATCTGTTTGCACCTCACAGCCACTTTCATTAGTCACTGCTAGTTGGGAAGTGTTAGTCACTTGCCTATTGTTAATAAAGCCTGACTTTTGGGGGGAGATTAACACCAGCCCAATGTGATGTACTATGGATGTGAACAATTTTACGTCACTGTTGAGTACTCCAGTTGGGTGTTATGAGGTGCTGAGCAGTAGGTTTTTATAGTGCTTGAGAAGCAAGGTAAACTGGTAGATCAGCATAGAATTCATGACTGTTCGAAGGTCAGGGAATAAATAAATAATTTTGCAAGATGCCTGTTAAGTAGTGAAGCATAGACCTTATAAAAGGTTTCGAAGAAGCCATCTGGGCCTGGATATTTACAGAGTGGTAGACTGCTGATTGCTTCTCGCACCTCCCCTGTAGTAATGTCATCCTCTAGGGAGTGTAGTTCACTTTCAACGTTTTGGAGGGGTAGTCATTCAGATATTCATCTTGGATGCATCATAGTAGTGTTTGTAAGGGGACAGGGGTCAATAATATCTATAAATGATGGACAGAATCTCAAATGTTTCTGATGTAACATAGTTTAGGTCACCTTTGATTTCTGAAATATGATTCCTAGTGGTTGTGTGGTGCAAGGTATATGGCAATAATATGCCCCCCTTGTACCCTTTCCCATAAAACATTTGTTGGATGTATAGTTTGTTAGCCACATCTTTCATCAGCAGCAGCTCTAGTTCCACCCTGTTTTTGCTAAACTCTTGAGTGATATTACAACTGTCTTGCTTGTGGTATGCCCCAGACTGTGACAGCCAGTACTTTAGATCTACCCCTTTCTGCTTAGTGAGGCATTCAAAAGTGGCCATATGAGAAGTTGGTATGCCTCTAACAGCAGCTCTAGTGGCATGCCACAGCACAGATTGAGAGACTTATCAAGTATACTTTTTCTTAAAATAATATTCTGTTGCTTCTCTTGTACAGTCTTGCAGCTATGAGCCCCTCAAAGGCACCTCATTAATCAGTGGGGAAGGAGTGAGCTTATCAGGAGCCAAATTGGGGCATGGCCCAACACATAAGTCACATCAATAGAAGAGTCTACTAGCTGGGGAAGTGGAGTTATAGTTACTAAGATGTGATCCAATCTAGAGTAAACTTTGTGCACATTTGAATAGAATATATAGTCCCTGTTAGAGGGGTGATAATGGTGCAGGACATCAACCCCCTTGACCAACCAGACAGTGGTGGCAATCTACTATGTCATGGATGGGATTAGTCTATGGGAAGGCAAGGGAAATATTATAATCACCCCATATAATAATCTCACCCTCAGCAAAGTGAGCTTTTCTGGGAAAGAGGGTAGCATAGAACCTCTCTCTGTTTTCATTTGACCTGTAGATCAAGATTATAGTTGGGCAGATTCAGCCCAGCCCACCTCAGATCCTCATTGCACTGTCCTTCCTCTCCGGCATCATTTCTTCTATGTGAAATGGTGAGGCCTCTTCATAAGAGGAGCACTACTCCTCTAGGTTTCATATGTTAGATGTGTGAAATTGGAAAAGATATCACAATAGGGGCATAGACTCCTTACATTGGCTTGCAATAGGAGCAGAGCTGTATTCACCTCCTTGAGTTTTATCCATTGGAGAAGTGCCCAAAGCTTCAATGAAGACTTAAGGCTCTGAACATTGTATGAGACTATTCTTAGTAGTTACATCTGTGTGATAGCACGGCGTGGCTAGTCTTGTGGCTCATTGTTGCTAACTTGTGGGCATCTGAGTGAGCAGTGGTGAATGCCAATATGGCGTTCCGGGAAGGATCACTGCCTTTGATGTGGCAAGCAGTGTGCCTGTCTGTGAGGCTTACTGTGTGTGCCTCATCAAGTCATTTAAGCTAAGTAACTGGAGGGTAATAAACGTGGAAAAGAAAAAGAGTAGTTATACGGTGAACCTTTGTCCTGGTGAGGGAATCAGATCATAGGAGTAGCATGAAAGAAATCAATTAGTAAATGTTATGGGGTTTCGTTTGGGGATTCTGACAATGGGGACTGGCTCTGAAGTCGACATACCTAATCCCACCCCCATCCTCCAACCGCATGAAGCAATTTACCAGAGCATCATGGGTGTAAGCTCTAGAGTTTGGTGTGTGGGATGGAACTATGGAACTAGAGCAACTGTAGTTCATGTTAAAGTGCCTTCTTCTGAGGAGAACAGATGGCTTTCCCTATCTCTCTGTCAATGGAGACTTCATGGCGTTTTACGAGCCAACCTGAAAGTCTGGAAGCACCAACCGCCTCACTGAGAATGGCTATTGTTGGGACAATGATGCTGAGGAAAGACCATGGGTCCTCGTTGCTTGTTGTAAGTCTCTTATTACACACAATTGTATTGGACTGTGAATGTTAGCATGAATGTGAAGTTTTCCTATTGGAGATATGCTGTGATTTCACAGAGATCCTTTTGCTGTGCAAACGTTTGGCCAAAAACTTCCTGTAACAGGAGAATTGTGTCTTCTTGAAACACATGTGGGTCTTGTAGTGGGGCCGCCGTCAGAATCTTTTACTTGAAAGTAATGGATTCTTGTCAGGACAGTCAGGGGCAAATTTCCTTGTTGTTGAATTGCAGAATAGACCTGATGGTTGTAATCTAGAAACACAGGGATGCCATCTAGGAGATTCAGGAGGTGTCCAAACAGGGCTTGGACCTATGATTAAGTTCTGCTGTGGCCAGTGTTGAGGCTATGCCTGATCCAGATATTGTTGTGATGCAATATATTTTCAAGATAATCCAGCTTGCCCAGCAGAGACTGTTGCCATCACTCAACCACTTCCAGTTGGGAAGTATGACCATCTTTTTTGTGAATATTGTCTGTGAAGTCCATCTCCACTTGGTCTAGTCTTGATATGGCCTATTGAAACTCCTGACTCAAGGATGTGATGTCCTTCCTAATTGCCGGGGTGGGGAATGTGAGATGTCATCCCTCCTTAGCTGGTCATTTGAACCCCTGTCTTGTGTGGTGGGGCACATGCTTTTTAAAGTAACTCCTTTTACTGGAAAATTTTGAGGAACTATTCACTTCCATATGTGGAAAGGTGAGTTCTGCCCCAGGCAGTGTCCTCCCTTGCAGTTCACACACTGCTCCTGTTGACCACTGATTTCCCCAGCATGGGGTGGCAGCACCATGCAGAAGTGTGGAGGGCTCCCTGGGAGTTTTCTGGTGCTTATAGGCAGATAGATGGAGAGGCAGTGTTTAATTACCCATGGCAAGGAGTCTCAAAATCAGGTCTTATATACTGAGTCCCATCTTGTGGTAAAGTCTCAAGGAACATCCAATCTGAGGCTACTACTGAGGTTCATCTGGTGGAGTTCGGCCTGTCTGCCTGCTGGTGGTGCTTCATGACGTTCTAATTAGGATGTCAGCGGGAACTGCCTGCACCAGGTGGCCGTAGGATAATTGCCTTTGTGAGCAAGACAAAGCAGATCTGCAAAGGGTCTTCTCATTAATGGAACCTAAGCAGCCTCAATTTACAAGGCACCAGTGGCAGTTCTCTCGGCCGTATGTGGCCGGATGCCATCCACTGGCTCCTTACCTCATTATGTTGTGATGCGAGCTTTCAATCTTTCAAGCTCATGCGGTAGGGCTCTCCTCCTCAATCCCAGTCAGAGTTGGGACGATGTTTCGGCCCGGCACTCTAAAGTTCAAGAGTGTATTCTGTGCAGTTGGGGGTCCATCAGGTTCATAATCATTGACTGACTCTGACACTAGTCATAGCAGCCACCTTGAAGGTAGCTTATACAGGGCCAGTCACTTGCTCAATTTCCAGAGGAGATATTTTCAAATCCACTGCCATCCATCCAAATCCTGCAGTGCTCCAGGCAGTTTCATATATCAACTTCACACCATATTGGCTATTTTTGTTGCTCTTAATGGGGTCAAACAGGGCTAGGTTCTTGAAACTCAGGGAGATGCATCCCTACTAGTCTCATACCTAGAGACCACCCCTGGTGGACTGAAGTGTTCTCAACAATGCCACATTATTTTACAGTAAAAATAATGTTATGGCAAGATTTGCAATCTTTGTGCAAAATTGTATTCGATTATCTTTTACTTTAGGAGTCAAAGGCAGGAAATTATACGAGTGCCTTCTAGAGATGGGAATTTTTTGGTGATGCATGACCTATCGCTGCCTTTGATGAGACAGCTCTATGGTAGTTCAATTTAATTCTTCACGGCAGATGGTAGCTATAGCATTTTTCTTCTCGTTATCCAGCACAACCAACCAACCAACTACTATATATCAGCCATCTTTTCAAGTTGGGTGGGACAACAGATGCATTATTCATGCATACAGAATGAAAGTTAGATGCTGAGGGTGCATTTAAAAATAAGGAAATAATGGTAAAACTGAGAATTTCCGTTCAGTAGACGAGTATTCCTTAAGATCCACCTCTTTTCGATGTTCTTCTTATATTTAAAACACTTACCTTCTGTTTATAATCCACAGATATGCACAGTGATAAACTACAAACATCCATGCCCTTATCCCTCTATATAGTATAAACATTCAACCTATGCCAATAGAATTAAATCATAAGAGTGTGCTAAAAGCTGCAAAAGAGTCAGCAAAGCATGCGGAACATATATGGAAGAAGTCCGATGTGACATCACAGTTAAGAATACTAATAGCAAAATGTCCCAGTATCCCTTCGAGACTTTGACTATTCACTGAAATATGTTTTTTGCCTGGAGAGGAACGCTTCACTACGAACTTGGTGATGCTTTACGGGCATTGCAAAACTAGTCTGAATCCCTGAACCCGATATCTCAAGATAGCTCCCTTAGCTGTATTGAGTCCACCAATGTTTTAGATCCTCTGACAATTTATTAGTGAGGTCTGCTCATTCTATAGGCAAATGAAATGCACTTTGCTACTGTTCAATTAACGAACAACTCGCAGTTTATTCTATGGGGAAGCCAACAAATCACTGAGGAAGGCAGAACCACTTGAAGCTCACTTGGAAATTCAGGGACAGATTTCGATCCTGGTGGAAGGATTACTCTATCACAACAGTGACGGATATCCCGTCCGCCGAAATCGAAATCCAGTTGTTTCTTGCGGGATTTAGATTTTGGTGGACGGGATATCTGTCACCGCTGTGGCGGAGTAACCCCTCCGCTGGGCCCCACATCAGGCCCTCAGTTGTAGATATTACATTTCAAATCTGCTTCAAAGACCTGAGTAGGAGAATGCAGTAAGAGGTTTTTTCCGCACTCTTTACAACACAACCATAGTGGCGTGGTCTTCTAAAAACAGAACAATTTTAAAGACGATAAGGCGTGGGAGGAGGTAATTGAGAACAGGAAAGGAGAAACAGGTAACGTGGCACTGAATTCATGATCAGCAACTCACACAAAAGGTTTATTCAGAAAACTATGTTTCAGAGGCGCAACATGAAATAGTGTTTGAGTTTGATTACATAGACATTTTTCTTCAGAAAAAAAGATATTTGCAAAGCTTACGAACAGAAAGTTGTCTTTGTCTTAGCTCAGGTCACAGACACTATTTTAAGGTTAACTACACAGCTTGGGAGGAGGCAGTGGACTCGATGCAAGTGCAGGTGTATGTATTTTATGGACCCAAGGAGCGCACAATCAGTGCTAGTCTATACATTTATGAATAAAGGAGACTGTGGGGCATATTTATAATGCCATAGTGCTATCTGGCGCCACATTAACGTCATTATTTTTGACATTAATGTGGCCCAACGAGGCCAAAATACCTGTGCTGTATTTAGAGAGTGGCACAATGCATGCATTGAGCCATTCTGTTACCCTTTTTGCTACATTTTGCCTGCGCCAGGCATAATGTATGCAAAGGGGGTTTTCCCCCGTTAGGGGAGCCGGAAATATGGTGCACCATTTTTTACAGCATTTTTAACGTCTGCTCATGAGCAGCCATCTGAAGGAGGCTTCCATTCTTGAGAATGGGGCCCTATGTACTCTACAGGAGTAGCGCCAATAATTTGGTGCTGCTGTTGCAGAGTACACCAATAGAGTCATGAGAAATTACACTATTGCCCCCTACCCTGCGCCATGGTGCGCTGTAATTTAAATACAGCGCACGCATCGTGGCGTTAGGGGGGTGCTAAGGGGCACAGGGAAAGTGGTGCTGCACTCGGTGCAGCGTCACTTTCCATAAATCTGCCCGTGTTCTTGAAATGTCAGCTTGTCTCCTAAGGACATCTAGTCTCATATCTGTATTCAAGAAGGGTTAAAAAAAGAATATAGAATGCGGCTGTGTGAAGGCTGTTGGCACTTTGTATTCAGCTCTGGAGCGCATGAGAGTTGCAATGATAACACTTTGCTCTTCTGGGCTGTCGTCAAAGATGGATAAAATAGGTTTGCCTAAACTTTATTCTAAGCAGGGAGGAACCATACTTAAACTCAGGATAGAGTCAACGCATCAAATTGTAATTAAGTAGATTAGTGGTGGGCGAGAGTATTGTGGCCAGCATCTGGCCTTCAGTTATTTGCTCCTTAAGGATGTACTTGACAGGGAGCCTTCTTGACATTGTTGTGCCTCGTTAGTCAAAACTGCTTTAACTGGAAGGTAGGCTTCGAGTCCTTTGTTTGCTACTTTATCAAACATGTATCTTTAGTCAACTCCCTTTTGTGCATATTGTGTATTTGACTATTGATCACTAATTATTTTCTGTTAACTGTTCAACATACACACACACCAGGGGCTGTAGTACACAAAGTGTCCAAGGGCGCAACAGGCATTTGCACCCACTTTGCATGTCCCTGGGGCACTTTGGTATTACAGAAGGGGCAGCAGATGCTTGTGCAGCCCCCTTCTGTAATGTAGATAGCTCTGGTGCACATGAAGCACCAGAGCATGTATGCCAGTGCTATCATTAGAGAGTGTTTTCCTTATTTGGATGGGGGCGTAACAACATGCAAATGAGAGAATCTCTTTGCCTCTGCGCCCATGCTGTCTTATAGACGTGGATGCAAAGGCAAATGAGCTCTCAAGAGGTGCACTGACAGTGGGCTACAAAAAGATGCCACAGTGTCAGAGCGCCCCCTGACGGCAACCCTCTGGAGGGTGTGAAAGGGGTCCTATGGGCATCCCCTTGCAGGCGGGTGCAGTCACTCACTGCACCCGCCTGCAAGGGGATCTCTCTTCCCTCTCAAAATTGCAGGTGGATTGCTATCTGCACAGTGAAAGCCGGAGCCGCATCTTCAAAGCCACTCTGTATTTCACTTGAATGCGCTGCCCTATGGCGCAAGTCTCTGGCTGCCCTGAGGGCAGTGCATTCATTCTAATATGTGACACTTTCCTTGTTTGAGCAGGTTGCACCTTTTGAAAGGTGCACCCTGGCTCAAACAAGGAAAGTGTGCCATATTCGTAATACTGCCTAAGGTGTACATTGAGAAGACCAGTTATGCCAAACTTGTAAATAAGTAATCATAGTGACTCCTTGAATCTGTGTGATTGTACTTCCATGGAAGCATCTTAAACGGCCTCCTTTATAAAATCCACATGAACTCTTCTGTTATATGTTTGCTTAGTAACAACATAGTTTAAAATGTGCCGATGATCATGTATTTTATCATGAGGCCAGGGCCATTTGTCTATGTATTGGGAGAATTTTATGTACTGGTGGCATTTATGCAAGTTTTACGTGGTCTAACTATCTCTTTGGGTGGTAGGTAATATTTTAAGATTCATATTAGTAACCACGGTTATTGAAAAGTGTTTGGGTGGTATTGCATTGTTTTAAAGGTTTCAAATCAAATCAAAAGATTGCATTAAAGTGTAGGCGGACTGCTTTGCAGGGTGTTTAGTAAAGAACAGGCAAGAAAATGATCAGCAGGTAGGTCACTGGGTTCCACAGTTTATATTTCTCCCAAAGTAGGGGATTAACCCTCTGGGTGCCATGGACGAGCTGGTCTCACCCTCGGCCACTGTTGCTGTGTGCCAGGGATGAGACCAGCTCGTCCTGCACCCGGCCCTCCGGGGTAGAGTGCTAGAGCTCCCCGTGAGCCTCCGATCCCCTCCTCTGGTGATGGATGACCCCTGACCCCACTAACCCCCCCAGTAATCTCATCAGAGGTCACCTCCCATCCTGAAGAGAAATGCAAAGCAGTGGGGGCAGGCAGAGGCATGAAAGGAAAGGCCTTTCCTTTCCTTTCATGTCTCTGTAAGCATTTCTGCAGCTGTAAAGCGATTGGGCTGCAGAAATGCCTGCTAGACACCAGGGAGTTTATTTTTTTAAAATGTTTACAATGAAGAGGAGCGACCCCTTGGGCAAGGGTCGCTCCCCTGGGGGCATTTAACAATTAGGACTTTTCTGCCCCCCTGGGGGAAGATCGGCCTAGTTAAATATTTAAATTAGTCCAATCTGAACGGGGGGCAGGGCAGAAGCCACTAGACACCAGGGATAATTATTATTTTTTGTTTTTTATACGTGGGGAGCAACCCCTTAGGCAAGGGTCACTCCCCTGGGGAAAATTGTATGTAGGCCATTTCTGCCCCCCCCTCTGCCTATTTTTCTTAGGCCAATCTTCCCCAAGGGGGGCAGAAACCATTAGACACCAGGGATTTTTTATCTGGATGTCAATTTCATGCAAGGGAAGTGACCCCTTAGGCAAGGGTCGCTCCCCCGGGGGGCTAATTTATTTTAGGCCATTTCTGACCCCTTGGGTGCAGATCAGCCTATTTTAATTAGGCCAATCTGCCCCCAGGAGTGGCAGAAACCACTAGGCACCAGGGATTTTTTTTGTTTTTACAGATGGGGAGCGACCCCTTAGGCAAGGATCGCTCCCCTGGGGGCAATTTTATTTTAGGCCATTTCTGTCCACCTTGGGGGCAGATCGGCCTATTTTTATTAGGCCGATCTGCCCCCAAGGGGGGGGCAGAAACCACTAGGCACCAGGGATTTTTCTTTTTTTTTCTTTTAAAAATGAGGAGTGACCCCTTAGACAAGGGTCGCTCCACGGGGGGCCAATTTTATTTTAGATTATTTCTGCCCCACTTGGGGGCAGATCACCCTATTTTTCTTAGGCCAATCTGCCCCCAAGGGGGGCAGAAACCAATAGGCAGCAGGGATTTTTTATTTTTTTTATTTTTTACAGATGGGGAGTGACCCCTTAGGCTAGGGTCGCTCCCATGAGTGGCAAATTTATTTTAGACTATTTTGCCCCCCCCCCCCCCTTAGGGGCAGAAACCACTAGACACCAGGTATTTTGTTTTTTGCACCAATTTTTCGCAAGGGGAGTGACCCCATAGGCAAGGGTCGCTCCCCTGGGGGGCAAATTAATTTTATGATATTTCTGCCCCCTTGGGGGAAGATCAGCCTAATTTTATGAGGCCGATCTGTCCCCAAGGGGGGCTGAAACCAATAGGCAGCAGGGTTTTTTTATTTTTTTTATTTTTTACAGATGGGGAGTGACCCCTTAGGCTAGGGTCGCTCCCATGAGTGGCAAATTTATTTTAGGCTATTTTGCCCCCCCCCCCCTTAGGGGCAGATTGGCCTATTTCTATTAGACCCATCTGCCCCCAGGGGGGCAGAAACCACTTACGCACCCGGGATTGGAGTGTGGTTTTTTGTTTGGGGGGGCAGCCCCTGGGCTAGGGTCGCTGCGAATGGGGGCACATTACTGTTGGCCATTTCTGCCCCACTTAGGGGCAGATCAGCCTATTTTTGGAAGGCCCTTCTGCCCCCAAGGGGGGCAGAAAACCCACCAGAGACCTGGGAAGATTTTTTTTCAAAAAAAGAGGGTGGAGGTATGGCCATACCCCACCCCAAATAAATGGGGACAAAGTTGTTCTGCTCACTGGTAGGCAGATGGGGCAATTACACCTGATCCACTCCCAGGGGCAGAAAGCCTACTAGATGTCAGGGAATTTAAAAAAATAAATAGTGGGGTGGTGGCTACCAACCATTATGGCCATGGTTATGTCCCCACCCCAACTGTAGGGAATAACAGTCTTTCAGCTCTCCCGTGCACACTAAAACATCTTATCCCACGGCAGGCAAGATGACATTTGATTATTTTGGATTTTCGTTTTACATTTGGGCCATGAAAGCTTGTCTAACTCTCAAAATCGCCCCACTTGGAATGGTGAGGGCTGAACTTTTTGGACTTTGGGACACTGCCATGCAGAAAAATCTACGAGACCTCGACACATCTGAAAACTAAACATCTGGGTGAGTCTAGGGAGGTGTGCTTCACGTGCACCCTATACCATTTTCTTACCCACAATGCCCTGCAAACCTCCAACTTTGCTTGAAATCATACGTTTCCCACATTTTTGTGATGGAACCTTCCGGAATCTGCAGGGATCCACAAAATTCCTACCACCCAGCATTGTACCGATAAACATTCTGCCTCACTTGTCAGCCTAAAAATGTTTTTTTAAACTGCCCTTTTGGACCCGCTTTGTTTCCCCCTCATTTTTCACATGTTTTTGGCTCTTCCCTGTCACAGGCACTTGGCCCACCTGCAAAAGTGAGGTATCAAGGAGAACATTGGATGGTAGGAAATTTGTGCGGGTGCAGTGATCCCACACAGAAGTGTGGGAAAAATTTGATTTGTTTTAGCTAAATTTGAGGTTTGCTGAGGATTCTGGTTAAGAAAACACTGGGGGATCCACGCAAGTCACACCTCCCTGGACTTACTCGGGTGTCTAGTTTTCAGAAATGTTTGGGTTTGGTAGGTTTCCCGAGATGGCCACTGAGCCCAGGTCCAAAAACGCAGGTGCCAAACCCCGCAAAAACAGGTAGTTTTGCATTTGATAATTTTGATTTGTCCACATAGTGTTTGGGGCATTTCCTGTTGCGTGCACTAGGCCTACCCGCACAAGTGAGGTGCCATTTTTATCGGGAGAACTAGGGGAGTGCTGGGTGAAAGGAAGTTCGTGGCTCCTCTCAGATTCCAGAACTTTCTCTCTCACTGAAATGTGAGGAAAAAGTGAATTTCTTTGCAAAGTTTTGAGGTTTGCAAAGGATTCTGGGTAACAGAACCTGCTGAGGGCCCTACAAGTCACCCCATCTTGAATTCCCCTAGGTGCTAGTTTTAAAAAATGCACAGGTTTGGTAGGTTTCCCTAGGTACCGGCTGAGCTAGAGGCCAAAATCCACAGCTAGGCACTTTCCAAAAAACACAGCAGATTTCAATGTAAAAATGTGATGTGTTCATGTTACGTTTCCTGTCGCAGGCATTAGGCCTACTCAAGCAAGTGAGGTACCATTGTTATTGGGAGACTTGGGGGAAAACAGAATAGAAGAACAAAAGTTATTGCCCCTTATCTTTCTCTACATTTTTTCCTTCCAACTGCAAGACAGTGTGTAAAAAAGATGTCTATTTGAGAAATGCCCTGTATTTCACATGCTAGTAGGGGAACCCCAGAATTCAGAAATGTGCAAATAACCACTGCTTCTCAACATCTTATCTTGTGCCCATTTAGGAACTACAAAGGTTTCCTTGATACCTATTTTTCACTCTTTTTCACCTAATGAATTGCTGTATACCCGGTATACCATGAAAACCTACAGTTCTTGAAGAACCTACAAGCCCTATATATCCCCGCAACCAGAAGTGTCCGGCAGATGTAACAGTGTATTACTTTTGAAAACATGACATGGCAGGAAAAAGTTACAGAGTAAAACGAAGAGAGAAATGGCTGTTTTTTTTTTTACCTCAATTTCAATATTTTTTATTTTAGCTGTTATTTTCTATTGGAAACCCTTGGAAGGATCTACACAAATGAATCCTTGCTGATTTAAGAATTTAGTCTACTTTTCAGAAATGTTTGGTTTTCTGATTCAAGTCTACCTGTTCCTGCAAGCTGGGAAGATGGTGATTTTAGCACCACAAACCCTTTGTTTATACCATTTTCAGGGGAAAAAACACTAGCCTTCTTCTGCAACCCTTTTTCCCCATTTTCTTTAAAAAAAATGAAGGTTTTGCTGTATTTTGGCTAATTTCTTGGTGTCCTCCAGGGGAACCCATAAACTCTGGGTACCTCTAGAATCCCTAGGATGTTGGAAAGAAGGTTGCAAATTTAGCGTGGGTAGCTTATGTGGACAAATATTTATGGGGCCTAAGCGCAAACTGCCCCAAATAGCCAAAAAAAGGCGTGTCACCTGAGGGGGAAAGGCCTGGCAATCGAAGAGGTTAATTATGAGACAGACATGAAAGACCTCACTGCCTTTTTTTTAACCTCAAACATCTGGTTTTAAATTAATGTAATAGGTGGTCCTGTGATTACCTGGAGCCACTTATGAGCTAAGATGCTTTTCTTTTGAGACAAGTTGCATCGTTCCAAGAAGTCATGTGTTCAGATGAGTGACTATTGTCCAAAATGGCTGCTGCCAATCAGATTACATTTCTTGTCAGCTAGATTAAAATAGTTTTGTCGGATAATTTTGTGAAATAAACCAAGAAGGCTTTTTAATGTAAGATTCTGGACTTTCTTAGCCCAGCCCTCTTGAGCCATGATTCATCTCCCTTGAACCATATTTATTCAAGCACATTCAGTGTGGAGGAGGATATTCAAATGGGAACAGAGCGAATGCACCAAGGCTTCTTAGGTTTAAAAACATTCCTGCTGGTTTTAAATACATGGACTCGAGTCGGCTTTGACCTCCTTTCAGTTTTTTTCTACTTCTCTCATTTCAGAGTCTGCCTAGTTATGCCTAGAGACAATGAGCCACTGCTTACCTATATTGCTGCATTCCATGTTGTGATTATTTTGTTCAAAGCCCTCTGGGCATCTGTCAAGGCACTTCCCACTGTGCAAGTAAAACCCACTTTTACACTTGGTGCAGAAGTTTCTGTTGAAGCAGGTCTCACAGTCAGACTTGCATTCTGGAAAAAGAAATCACATGAAATGTCAAGCAGGATATAGTTCTTCCTCTATTCTTTCTACATTTTTCTTACCGAAGACATTATGCTCAAAACCTGTTTATATTCATAGGCTGTATGATATACGTCACTTACTCTCCATGCCTCATTTACTTGCTTGTATGATGTTTGAAACTGTCCAATGTTTTGGAAAATTCTCGGTCTCACCTTTGAGTTCCTCTACTGATTCAAAGAAAGCCTATATGCTTCTAAGCCAGGTCTGAGAGAGTCTGAATGTCTGATATTTATCATGAACGAAGGGTGGTTCCTTCCACATTAGTTCTCCTTTGGAAACAGCAAAAGTGAGATGAAGGGATGGTGGATATTTGGTCTCAAATACTTCTATAGAGCAAGACAACTGATAAATTAAAATGGGTGTGCTAGCGCAGGAGTTTTAATAAAATTATTAATGAGTATTCATGTAGTCTGGGTAATAGATTTGGGTAGAAAATGTAATAATATAGAGAAAAATATTGTACGCATTTGAAAGTGTGATCCTGATGAGTGTCCACCAATGTTCACAAAGTGTACTTATTAATGGCTTACTAATATGAAACATGGAGCTTATGTTTGATTAATGTACTAATACATCAAATTAAGGGTAATGCATTATGTAATTGCTTTATTAAGTGGAAGCCTTAACTTAGCGGAGGTCTTGGCCTAGTTGCATGGCCTCACGTCAAACTGCATTTCTTGAGCGTTTAATAAAATGTCTCTTTTAGAGAATTAAACTGTGATTTTCCACTGTACTGTCCAAAAGTGCTCATAGCTTAAAGTCTTTCTCATGAGAACTGCTTGCTAGAAGATGCTGTTCTTGCTAATGTAACAAAATGAATGTAATGTGTGTAAGGCTGACTTTCTCAGGAGAAGACAATAGAAACACTGATTAGAGTATGATCTGCAACAATATTGTTACCTGATGACCCGGATGATGAGGGCATTACAAGAGAAGCAAATCAGTGACATGTGAACTGTACACTAGTCGAAGTTATAGATTTGATGTTTTAGTTTTATTGGACAAAGTGTGAACATGCGATCCCTTGACCAATGGGGACTTGGGAAGTAGTTTTAGGAAATCTAACTTAACGGGACTGCACCACGAGAAGACAGAGCATTTGTCTATCTTCTATCTGACCGAGAGGTCATTACTTTCTGTGCGTCTTGAAAAGAGATGTGCTTACTTTAGTGCTTAAAGACTTTGCCCTTTCCGAACTTTGATGCTGAATCTTGAATCGTTGCTGACCAGACTGATGTTCTGAGGAGGAAGACTGTCACTCCTTGCTGATCCGTCAATTATATTGTCTATTTGCTTTTCTTTCTAGGTACCAACTGCAGTATTTGGATAGAGCCATAGTTAGATGATTTCCATATTTGTGTTGACTAAATTGTTTTGCATGAAGGCCAATGTGCTAATTCTAATCAGGTGTTAGTTAAGGTTCTCACTAATGAAATTCAATATAGGGAATAACATCTGAGGTCTTTCTTTGCTGAAGCGAAATGCATGTGATATCGTTTGCACAATTATTCTTGCTATTAATTTGCACTGTGATATTAGAATGTGTAGTAGCTCAAGCCTTGATTAGATTGTGTTTCTTCCGCAGATTTGGACAGCCAGTGTTGTTTCTGTATGTTTATCATTTTATTTTGAGATTAAGCTACGTGCCATTATCATTGTTAATATAGGGAAATAAATATTCTAACTTTTACATAAAGGTGTGTTTATTCATGACTGTGAAGTCATGGTGTGTCAATTACTGACTCCTATTGATTATTGTTATTGATTATTATTGACAATTGACAAATTGGTTATTGATCAGTATTGGTAATGGGATATGGTGGGAACATCTCAAGCGTTGGTCAAAATGTTCATTGACCTATTTGCATCCCCTTGTAAGTTTACTTATTAAGGTCTGATGTGCTAACAGGTGTCACATAATAAATTCACATATACAACTTAAATCTGGGTATTGTCTTGATTCTTAATTGGATTGTTATTTGGCAGATCACAGGAATAATGGCTTGAGTATGCCCTATTTCATTATAGTAGAGGGAGGTGGGTCTAAAATGTAATGCATTGACTGCCAGTTGGAAAAACCACTTACTCTGGAATTCACCCTTCTTGTCCCATTACTTACCAACCTTACCCCTGGCTTGTTCCCTGCGACCCCTGGCACTGCATTTGTATCCCCTGTCCTCAGAGATCAAAAAGACAGTGGCAGGAACAAAGGAAAATGGGGATTGTTGAACCTCTGTACACTTTCTGTTGTTCAAGCATAATTTGTGCATTTCAATTAATTACAGTTTGTTTCTCATTTCATTTCATAATGTTTTTATTTTGCAAATACATAACATTGTGATGGGTGTTTGTTTCACATTTCAGAATGTTTTTATTTTCCAAATCGATAACATGTGTGTGCAATGTACAAATAAATGAATTAAAAGGTTGCTTTCTTGTAGTCCTATTTCAACCCCCCTTTTTAATTTCAGGGGTATTAAACAGCAGCTACTGTACTTTGCACGTGCTTTCAGGACCTCCTTCTCGTCCAGGACATGAAAGTAGAAACCAAACTCTAGGAGTGATGTGGGAGGATATGCCTGTATCCTATTTACTTATAGTAAGCCATTTTCCTGACTAACTCTACTCTGTTTTGCTGCTGCTCATGCAAAATATACCTGGTGTACACTTGAAATAATGATTGCGCTTTTCATTTGAGGCTGTGTGGACGAACTGAAGGATGTGTCTAGGGACTGTGTGGTCTGTTTGGCCCTTGACTGGATATGGGCATGTTAAACTGTGTCTTGGTATCTTGGCCTATGCATATGAATGAGGGGATGTGTTGATGTTGGATGACACAGCAGGGGTACATTGTAACCAGTTATAACAAACATACAAATAAGTAATCATAGTGGGCTATTAAATCTGCATAAATGACTGCTACAGACCAAACGTATCAAGACACTACTCTTTGCATATAATGGCTGCACTAATAGCATATCAGGGCTCTACATCAATTAATATGTGTGTGATTTAAAGATAGATTTGTAATTGATTTAAAAACCTTTTGCATTATTTTATTAATTTTGCATTTAATGTTTACTCTTTTGTTTTTCTTGTTGTTTTTTTGAGTTTGTGGTGCCACTACCTTAATGTGGCCATGTGACAACACATTCACTAATATTATCAGGGCCTAACCGTCATGTGATGTCACTTCCTGTGATTTAATCAGCAGCTGAATGTTTGGATGGTTTCACTTCCCGTTCCTCTGGCATTTTGACGTCCATACTTTCAGGAGGGGTAAACCTTTATCTACCCTCCCAAGGGGAAGTCATTGATATTAGGAAAATTATGTTTGTATGGCGCTGGGGCTACCTCCTTCTCAATGTATTAACAGGACAGACAAGCTGTCCTGATAAATATGGGTGCTAAATGGAATCCCACAAAAACAGAGAGCTCACATTAATGAAAAGTAAATGAAGATCACAACAATTAGAAAATGACATATACATTTGAAACACATGTAAGCAATAATGTATATTCAATTTGTGTCATCAGTTGTTTACAACATTCATTCCATTGCTCATAATCCATCATATGCCATTGACTGGTATTTAGATTATCAATGTTCTCCATGAACAATAAACCTTTTCCTATCTCTCAATTTCATCCATAAATGTCAGTGAAAAGCCAGTGGTTGGAAATATTTATTATGAATGTAATTATGCTGTAGGCCGAAAACCTTTTTTTCAGGCAACTATTTTCTGTCAGATATCATATGCTGTTTTGTGCTTTTTCCTCTTGGAGAATAATGTAATTGCACTTTATTGGGCTTTCAAATGTTGTGTCCAAGAGAATCATGAAAAAGCTTAATTTGCAAAACACCTTCCTCCTCAGAAAAGGTATTATTATTCAGATAGTTGCCACCAAGTGTGATTTTATTATTGTAGGAAGACCAATCTTATTTCATTTACACATGCATCAAACTAGGTCTTATTGAAAAATACTATAAAACTACATCCAAGTTAAAAAATGTATAAATAAAAAGCGGTATACAAGTTGTATCATAGGTCAAAAACACTTTCTATAGAAAATTGTCGCTTTTAATGTCCTAGAAGTATGCCTGGTCTTTAAAAATTATGTTGACTAAAAAAGGTCATGTAGTGAAAGAAAGGTCAGCTAGGTACTGTGGACAGTGTTACACAATCAAAAAATAATGCTGAAAGTAATATTAGTACTTTGTAGCCTACAATGGTTGAATCTTTTTCTTTTTTTAACATATATTTCACTTGCCCTTGAAAAATCAACTGTTGGTTATGAAGAACTAACTCAATACTTAAGTAGGCGAAAGAGGTTAATTGCTAATCCTAAGCAACTGTTCTATTCTACATCTACACCCTCAGTATATCTACCAGTGGGATATTGAACTACTTAATGATTATCTGCTTGTCCAGGTGGAAGACCCAACGGTGGAAAAAAATTATCTGACGATAGTACCTCAGGTGGGAACATCTGGAGGAAGTAGGACAACGTCACAAGGGGACACCAAATGGAGGTTCTGCCAACATCCACCAGCATACAAAAAAACGGAAAGAGTAGAAGAACTAAAAAAAGTTGAAATAGTGGAGAATCCCAGGCCCAAACACTAGATGGCAGAATACTGTATACCATGTGAATTCAGAAAAGAATCTCACTGCAACACCAAGCGAACCAATGATGACATGAAATCAATGAAGGTTCCCTATACAAAAGATTTTATGATCATAAATTAAAAAATATGATTTTATGATGCACTTCTATCAGTCTAGTGTGTACTCTCTATCATCCTGCTCTCCATGCACTCCTTTAAGTATTCTCTACATGGTAACTTTAAAGTCAGAATTTGCATGGTATTATTAAAACTCCCCGTTAGCACTCCCAAAATCTTTGCTTTTCAGTACCAACGGCAAGAATTTGAGTCAAATATGTATTTAATAATGTAGAACAAAATAATCATTCTTTCAGATACATACTTGTACAATTATTTATAACTGGAGATCTTGTCCCGTAATATCCACTTGGACATGATGGGAGGCAGACTCCAATCTGTCTCATGCCAATCCTCTGCAGAACAAAGAAGAGCCGGGGTTTACAGGTATTGCATCCATTGTAATCAGAGCATGTTTCACAGCCTCCGGGACAGCCTTGGCCCACATAAGGATGTACTGAAGACAGAAGGAAAGAGGGAAAGGATTAGAGATTGACACAAGTTATGCACTAAAGCTAAACATTGTGTTAGTTTCTTATCATCTGGCTTGACACCATAGCTGTCACCACACAATTATGTAAGAACCACCAGGAAAGGGGATATGGCTCTACCCCCATGCTGGGAGCGAGGAGTAAATGTTTTGATCAGGCAGAAGTTGTGTGCTTCCATAAAAGAGTACTTGCTTTTCTCCCAGCTGTGATCATTGTGTTTATTTATCCAGCTGCCTGACCTTGAACTCTCAGGGGTACGCACAAGGAGTAAAGTGTCTTAGATAGCTGGAAAATATATGCTGTTTTTCTCTGGCAGCAGCACAGATTGGAGAAGGGTCGTCATTAAATTACATGGCTTTTTATATCTGGCATGATAGTGCAAATGTCACCTGAGCTTTTCACTTACTAATACCTAATAATATTCCACAATGCTTTGCTTCCACACAAATGCATATGCATTTCATGCAATTTAGTTTTAATGCTTCACATTACCATACAACATTCCTTTAAAGTTTGACTTATTGGCATTGACGAGCCGAGTGGTTGATCTTATGCAACTGCAGTGGGTAAAGTGAACTAATGCAATCCAATATTTCTCAGAGTGAGGGCTAGATTTTTAAGACCGTACAGCTTGAAAACAGAGAGCAGAGTTTGCCTTTTATTCATTCTGAGTTGTGCACCATAAAATATTGCACTAAGTTCCTTTGACGTTGTTCCATGCAGGCCAAGTTCTTGCAATAGCCAGGGATAGTTTCCCTCTCTTGGCACTACTATGCCAAAGCAAATGTTTGCCAGCACGCATTATGAAGATAAAATACATATCCTTTGAGCACATAGTGAAGGAAGCAGCTAAAACACTTGTATTGAATACAATTGCACTTTTATAATACACAGACTTATAGACACATATTAACTTTACTTTTCCAAGCACTAGGGAAAATAGCCACTTGGCATACACAGTCTAAAATGTACGCTACTAGCCGTCCAGTTGAAAGTTAGGCAGGTACGAAAACAACAGCTTTGAATAGTACTACTAGACATCTTGGAGCAATATCTGTCAATGAAATATAAGGGGCAGCCAGCCGTCGCAATATTACTCCTCTTGACTTTGATAGCCTCGGCCATTAACTGTTAATGCACAGTCTTTGAAGGTATATGGTCATAACTGGCTTAGCATTCGGTTAGGGTTCCTTGCTTACCATGGGCGTTTATACAATGTTAAGTGGCTGTGTGAACCATGTAGGAACCATCGCTCTCCTTCATCAGGGTTAGAGGGTCTGGAAATCAGAATTATGCATCACTCTGCAGCTTGTAAATTCTTAAGGCAGATAGGGTCATTATGTTCCGAGTCCCTATCTTTTCCGGGCTCCACACCACTTCAGCAAATGTCATCAAAGCAAATATGCAGTCTTCAGTAACAAAAAGACAACTAATGTGGCCATAGTAATAGATCTCACAGACTGCATGGCCAAAATGTACTAACCTTTGCCCTGGGTTTGCTTTACTTTGTAATGCAATCCTGGGGCAAATCACTGTGGTGGTATTTACTCTCCAATCCAAATCAGGATTTGTGTTGGAAAGATGACCAATACCCAATGCGCTAGCATACTTCGTGTTACATTGTATCAAGGGGGGTGTTCTATGGGTGGTACATGGGCATTCCCATGCAAGTACCCAAGGATTTTGACACAAATCGCTAGCTACCCACAAATATAGAGGAAAACGTATGCCTAAAAAGTATGCCTCAAGGCAGGCGTAATGAATGAGAAATGTTTTAATTTCTTCATTCTCTTTCAAACTTTGCATGTGTACTACAAGATACAGTGGGATAAGTATTAGGCATTGTTTTGTACTGGAAAACACTCCTTCCAGAACAAAACATATGCTTAACAAAATGCACACACCCTTGCACAAAGCTGCAAGGATTTGTTCGTTGGCCCACAGCTGCCGAAATTGTGGAGGGGAGAGAGAAGCAGCATCATGTCTTAGTGGATATGGAGCTGTCCTACGCCACTCCCCCTTTGTTCCAAAACAAGACAGCAATTTTGGTTGAAGCATTGATTTGCGTCAAAACCTAGTAAATTTCCCTCCATAGTTTCCCTTTTCCTGGAATTAATACTTAGAAAAAAACAGATGCCTCCGGCACCAGGCAAAAATGGAAGAAGCATCCAGAGGGCGCCGCATAAGTTTTTGCCCCAGGCTTCAGAATTGTTTCTCACAAGGCTGCACATCACAGTATATAACAGAAATACCAAACTATTTTTCCTGCCTAACAAGGATATTTATAAACATTTTGTGTCGCCATTGAGCCACACAATGTAAAACAAGGGCGACGCAATATCTAGATGAGATTTACCAAATTATGCAAGACCACCTTGGTTAGACCTGCAGTACTTGGTAGATCTGAAGTAACTCAAGGAAGCATAAGTCACTGCCTTGCATTACTCTGCCCTGGGAAGGTGTTCCATGGGTAGGGCGTTGGTGTTCCCATGCATATGCCCATGGATTTTGGCACATTCCCAGATTTACCAGGAGTGGTAGTCCTGAAAATGTGTCAACATTCTATGCCTTCCCACAGGAGGAGTAAGAAGGAGAAATATCTTTATTTCGCCTTATTTTATTCCTCTTTTTACGTGTGCTGCCTTTTGCAGCACACGTTGAAAGAGAAAAAAGCCTTAAAAATTTGTTTGGGTGCTGGAAGCTGTCCCTTCCTGCACAAAGACAATCCTACCTGCAACATAGGCAGCCCTGCACCATGCCTGTGTTGGTGCTAGACAGACAAAAGTGGGCCATTCAAGGAGAGACCAGGAATGCGCCATATCTTGATTGCTATGGCACATTCCTGACCTCTCCATTTCATGCAGTGCAGCAAAGGCCTTTTGTTTTCATGGAACTGAAATTAATCTTTGCTTAAAAGAAATATTTTCAGAATGAGATTTAAAAGCATGCCCAAATTAAATATAGAAAAAATAGTCAATGAAAAGCTCACACCGTGGCATCGCCTATCTTCCACGCAGAAACTTGATTAAGCCAGACAATCTATGCTATAGCAACACACTTTAAAATAATATATATATATATATATATATATATATATATATATATATATATATATATATATACATATATATCATTTATTATATCAACCTGTGCAAAGCAGAAGATAAAATTGTATTCAAACACCTGAGATCTCTGCAAAGGCTTCCAAATATTCTTCTATAAACCCCCACTGAATGCATCATTTTGTTTCATGCCCTGCCAGTACGTGAAAATACAGTATCCCAAGGTCAGCATCAAACATCTTGGCTACTAAACCAAGTATGGTTTCTTGAGGCTAGACATTTTCCTGTATATCTTAATATGAGTGCCATACATCGCAAACAGTTCTGGGTCACGATAAGGCACACTGCCGTCTTTGTTTGCAGATAAATAGCCATATTCACAAAACATTGGAGGTCTACTTTTGTAACTTTCTCCTACATTTAAAGTAAATTTCTAATAACTGGAAATGTTTATACAGAATCCAAGAAATGCTCTTGTAAAGTTATGAAAGTTGAAGATTTTCAGTAGTAATCCACTGTGCAACATTATTTCCTATGGGATTTCCAACTGGTGGAATATTTGATGAAAATGACAATGAAATGGGTTGTTTCACATTTTTGTATTCCTTAAACCCCAGCAGGTTGTAGTTTTTGTCTTGACAGGGAAACCCCTTTCTCCAGACCCACATTGAATATAGATGTGTTTCCCCAGGCTCTTGCATTTCTACAAGCAGAAATCCAGAATGTGGACAGGTATTTCCGTATTCATTAATGCAGTTTTTCAGAGTAAACATCCACCAACCAGTTGCAGATTTTTCTCTTTCATATTGCCGTTTTTGTACATTTAGTGGCACCTGGTAAAGCAAAAAAAGTATGTGAGGGAGCGCTGGTGTATATTTTCCGGACGTTGTTCTCAGCAAAAACAGAAAAAGAGAATCGTGAAAAAGGTAAGGTACGTGTTTATGCAGCATTATACATTATTTACCAAAGCATAATTTTAAATAGTAAAATGAATCGTGATTATAGTCATAACCCTCGACCTGGCCTGCTCCGCAAAGTAATCCAACAAGCTTCACTTGTTTTAACCATTCTTTAGAACAGAACAACTAACAATTAAACAGGTCGGTTAATCTTCGAAAGGATGACAGATCTAGAGTGAATTTGACAATTCATGGTCTGCTGACCATTTGAGAGCAGACCATTGAATGCTTGCATTATGTCAGTCGCTGGCTATTCAAGCTCCTGAGAAATTCGACTCAACTTTTCAGACCAAACGTTTCAGCACCTTCCGACGGTGCCTGGGAACTTTTGAGCTTCCTCTGACTTGTTCTTAGTTGGTGAGTGAGTGGTGTCGTAGAACGGGGTGGTTGAGAATTCCTCCCACCCATCTAAAGATGACAATCCACAGCGCATTAAAGCCAGTTTGGAAAATGTGTAGCTTCTTCATATGTTAATAATCACAAACATCCTCTAGCTGCCTAACCAGGGAGCAATGACCAACCATATAAAGAAATGTGTGTTAAATAAATTACTGCAAAGACCTATTTTGTTCCTTGGAGCTCGCTACCCACACTGACTGGAGTTGCCGAATATCAGCATTGCCTAGTCCTGATTGCTAATCATGCTTTCTTAATCCATCACACTACTTTTCCAATCTACTCTTGTTTATTATCAGTCTTTCATGTTTTTCATCCATGCTTCCTCTCTTATTTACTGTTTGCCCTTTCCTGATTTTCTTTCACTTGCTGTTGGACAAAGTCTGGTGATATAAATAAGACAAAGGGTCATACCACATCATGCAAGTTTTGTGAGCACTAAGATTAAACTCAGTCTATGCCCAATGCTGGCTGAATTTATAAGAAGTTAAAAAGCAGATGTAGCACTCTTTTACCATCAAAGGCGGTGGTAAGTTGCTGCTTGCCTTGGAACTTTAAAGTAATGTGCTGTTTTTGGCTGGAAATGTAGCAGTATTTTTTGACATATATAAAGTAAACAACAGAACATAGCACAATAACATTCACAAAGCAATATAACAGCAAAACATCCAAACAGAAAACACCACAACAACCGCTGTACAGTGCACCATAATCATATTGCATGAACAGTGGACAAAAACACAGCTGCACAAAAAAAACAGATTAGGTTACCACTGCGACAAAATACCACACTACAAATATGCACAAATGCTGTCAAACATTCACAATTTTAGAATTATGTTTTTCTAATATGGTGGTGAAATTAATTTGGAGCAAGCACCCCCCAGCCTTATCACCAAGGATCTGAAATTGTAACAGATAAAAATGTTTTGTGATGAGCCCCAAAGACTGAAAACCAGTGCATGTGCCTACTACCTACAACCCCTGAATCAGAGTACGTAGCAAATGGAAATGACATTAAACTCCACAGAATTGTGGAAAAACTAGGAAAAGATAGACTTAGCAATTCTATGTTTGACATTTTAGTTCCCATTCTGGGACGTTTAATTCATGATTCTGATAACTCCCACATAGATAAAAGCCAGAATCATTTGTTTTAGCCTCGGTAACTCCTCACAGAGTTAACTGGGAACTCATAAGGGGACCAATTATAATTCTTTCTAATTATCTTCCTGTATAGAGGTGTAATATTTCTAAACTATAGTGAGTTACACAATGCTTAGTAAGTCTAACTTGTGGTTCAATAATTTTGATGGTACCAGTAACCTGCGGGTTTACTGCTAAAATCCCAGGTTAAAGACTAGGAAATAGCATGTAGGAATCAGATCACAAACATTGAGTCTCATATCTTCTTTCCATAACACTGGGATTAGCAGGATCCCTTGGCAGTTTGTAATCAAGAGCTCTCGGTCTTGTTTTCAAGTTTGAGTGTTCTATATCATTCTTGATTTCTCCCTTCCTCATCGTTTTCCTATTTTTATTGACTCTTTTTTAACCCTTTCTGCCTTTCTCCCTCTTTCTCTGGGTCAAAGTCTTATCTTAAAATATAAGACCCTGTTCCCACAAATAAGTACCAATGCCCACAACCTGCAACTAGAAATACATTTTGAGATTTATCCACCAAATATCTATATCTACCACTGCCAAACAAATTGCAACAGAAGAAAAGATACTTGTTTACCTGATGGTCGTATTAGGAGATCATGGCATTTTGGTAAGACAGGGTCCACCTTGTTTATCAATATGGCCAGCATTGGCTTTTCATTGAGGGGTATAATAATAAAAATTGTCTATTGTACAAAAGAGAGTATATTAATTTGTATTGTATCCTTATTACCAAAGGCCCTCCCATATAGATAAGTGGAAAGTACTAAGAAAATTGATCATTCAAAAAACAAAGAACAGCTCTAAGTAATTACTAGAGCATGACACTCTTCTTCGTTTCGTAGGAAAAGTGATAGCAAAGCTAAATGTACACAATTAATTAGCAACATGGATACAGTGATCAAAGCTTTCTGCAGTACATATATATCGCCTTATGCAGAGGTTGACTATTGTAATTGTTTTTAATTGCTATGAGGTGGAAGAGATGGGCACCAGCTGTTACAGAGTGTAAAAATGAAGAACAAAATTATTAAAGTGCATTATGAGTGCACCCTTCTTTTATGGCTGTATCCTTTGTTATTGGTGGGATCACTGGGCATAGGAGTCCATTTTAATAAGGACTGGCATACTCATACGCAGGGCAGCTATGATATTCAGACCTATTTCGGATTATTTCTGAGTCACATCTCTCCTCTAGCTCAAACTCTAGAGTGCAATCAAGAAACAAGACACAATGTGGTAGTATTACCTACATTTATTTTCTTTAGAAACTACTTTCATGATGGAAACTGTCTAGACTCCAATATATATCTAACCCATTTCATATTTAATGCTATTTGAACATTTGTGATTTAAGTTGGAGATGATCCTAGACGCTTTCATAAGTTTGCATATCTTTTCTTGACTGCAAGAGTTCTAAGATTTATTCTGTGGTTATAAATTCTAATAATGCATCTATTTTTTACAAATAATCGAATTCATAACAGGATTACAGAAGCATTGGTATACATGATGTTAAAAATGACTTAAACATGGGGTCGTATTAGGCCATTCAGCATCTTTTTTTGCATTTTTCCAGAATTTTCCCTTAAGTATCCATGTCAGACTACCTCAAGCTGTACTATGTGTCCTGTACCACTTCCTCACCCATCGTGGAATTTTCTGGCTCTTTTTCTGGGCTGATAATAATTTCTACTATGTAGCTGTTTATCGATTCCATTTCTGTATCTTGTTATAGAGAATATAATCCTGGAAGGAAATGCTCTACAAACTTGTTTGTGAAATGTTTGACTTCTACATTCCTTTTCAGGTTACTGACTTATCTTGCTGATATATGTTAACATTTTTTAACTACTGTCTGATTTTGCCTAAAACAGTGCATGCACTGTCGCTTGAAAGGATCTTTTCTTACATAAAAAACATAAAAAGGGCTTTGTGCCCACCCATTATGTACCGTTGGTTGGCTTCATTGCCACTCTTATTTTCTTGCTTTTCATGGGTGAGCACATGTGAGCCTGTGTCAGCTTCCAGTTTTTCTTTGTGTGCTGGCTTCTTTCTTTGAGCATGGACCATATAATGATTAATTTCTCGATTAGTATTCTTCCATGCTTCTTACATTTCGATTGTGGGCTTTTTCTTGTTTTGCTTTCAAGACAACCTGATTATTATTTTTTATTTTGTTTTCTAGACAACTTGATTGCGGGATAGTGAGGATAGTGAGAACTTTGTAGCATTTCTCTTACTTGCCTGTATCTCTACCCACCCAAGAACCATAAAATCACCCTTTCCTCCCTTTACCTCTACTCTTCCCAACCCTAAGATCATCCTGATTCTACCCTCAAATCCTAAAATGTCCTTACCCCCATTAACTCCACTTATCCCTGAACTCTAAACTCACCCTTACCTCTCTTTACCTCTAAGCTTCCCTGAACACTAAAATCACCCTAACCTCCCTCAACCATTGTCCACTTCTAAACAATAAAATCACCCCTCTTTACCTCTTTCCAACCCTCAGTCCTAAAACCACCCTTACCTCCTTTGACGTCTACCCAAACCTGAACCCTAAAATCATCCATACCTCCCTTGACCTATACCCATCCCTGAACCCTAATATCACTCTTACTTCACTTTTTCCTCTTCCCATCCCTGAACCCAAAAATCTCCCTTACCTCTCTTTACCTCTACCTACACTTGATTCCTAAAATCACCCTAATATCCCTTTAACTCTACCCAAATCCTGAACCCTAAATTCTTTCTTACCTCCCTTTATGCCTGCCCACGCTTGTACCCTAAAATCACCCTTTCCTCCCTTCACCTCTAAGGACCCCTTACTTCCCTCTACCTCTGCCCACTTTTGGACAACAACATCACCCTTACGCTGCAAATTTGGACTCATCCCTAAACGCTAAAGTCACCCTTGCCTCCCTTTACCTCTACCCATTTCTGAACCATAAAACACTTTTCTAAGCAACATAAATGTATGCTATTTAAATAAGTAGTTACCTGGGTGGTAAAGTACGAGGTGATAAAAGTACAAATACTTATGTGAGTGGTACGTGTGAAAGACTGTGCAGTAAAGTTTCAGTGTGGCAAAGGCTACGCGAAAATAACTTTTTCCTTCATACAGGACACACACAAACCGCCCAAACACTCTTCTGCCTTTACCTTAGCACCCGTAAGTATTTTGGGGTCACTGCAGGCCTTTTTATACCCTTTGGTATGTTTAGCATCACCTTCGCCTCTTTGACATTTTTTCCCCTTACTCTCCACAGATGGCATACCTGAGGTCCTGCCTCACTCTGCAAATACTCTGTCACTTACAAGACATTTTGGCCCATATTTATACTTATTTAATGCCTGCATTTGTGCCGCTTTTTGACACAAAAACGGCGTCAACTTACAAAATACAACTGTATTTTGTAAGTTTGCGCCGCTTTCGCGTAAAAAAATGACACAAATGCGGCGCTAAAAAAGTATAAATATGGGCCTTTATTTACTTACAAGTAGCTTAGAGCCTGCCCATTGGTTGGCTTCACTGTAATTTCCTTTTCCTTGCTTATCTTTGGTCAGCAAGTTCTGGCTCCACTTCCTCTTTCTCAAGTACTGCATCCCTTGCCCAGTGTCCTTCCAGTGCTTGCCTTTTCCAGAGGTACTTTTTTTTCTTTTGGGTTGCACTTCCTCCTACCTCACTTCCTGCCTTATTTTTCTTTTCTTGGCTCCCCCCAACCTTTCCTCCTACATTGTTGCTTCTCATGTCCATCCCCTCCACCATTGCTGCTTGCTCTTTCTTCTCCCTTCATTGCATGTCCTCTTCCGTCATGCCGGAAAAAAGCACCCAAAACCTTCAACAACTGGTTTCAAGATGCTACAAAAATGCGGTCAGCGCTGTGCTGGACTCCCTGCTCTGCACGGCCTTTTGGCACTGTCCTTTTGGAGGTCAGCACATTGAAATTCAGCTCAGTGGTAAGATAGCTAAACAAGTATTTCTTTTACCTTGAATACCTTTTATATATTTGTGAGTTCCAGACATAAGAACTATGCCATGGATCTTCTTGTTTTTTAGAACTTCTGACCACTTTTAGTGGATCAAAGCCCTTCCACCAGTTGGATGGTGGTTATTGTTTATTTTTTGTTATTACTGCTTAACTTGTGTTTTACCCAGGGAGCCATCTTTGGCTCACATTTCCTGTCCCCATTAATATAGACTGACACATAAACATGTATTTTAATTTCTGGTTGGTTTATATAAGCTGTTTTTAGTATTTGTTTCTAAAAAACATTTTTGTGAAGGTAAAGAATATCCCCATGCTAAAAAAGGTGATCGCTACCCCTTGTGGACATCACTGGTCATGACATAGTGCTTTTGTTCTAACTTTCAGCCATGCTACACAGCAGCAATGCTCCAGTACAAGTCATTGAGAAATCCAACAGCTGTAGCATGAGCAAGACCTATTGGGTCTGACAGTGTTTTTTATTATTGACAATATTACTTCCAGAAACTGTCAAAAAAAGAGGTTTGCCTCTTTGCCTCCATAGCATGATCTACAGGCATCTATCTGTACAATTCTGGATTATTTTGTATACAATGTCATCTCTTGATATTAGGTGCAATAGATCCAGGTCCTTTCCTGTATGTCAATCTTTGGAAAGTATATTGTGTAGAAAAGAACACAAATAAAAGATGTTTCTTATTGTGTCCAGCAGACTTTAGTAGGAGTTATTAAGACCTTGGTGGCTGGTCTGCCGGTCCAACAAGGGGACAGAGAGCATGGTGTCAGTCATTGTGGTGAAGTAGTGCCTGTCCTATTTAGAGATCCCAGCCAGGTAGGCGGGGATCTCTATGCTGTGAACAAAACGACAGTAGTGGCAGTTCTCTTCACAGAACTAAAGATTTCCTAAAGGGGCACTATGATTAATGCTTGAAAATCTATTTTTGAATTAAGAAAATAAACTCCAAAAACATGATTTTGTTTTCTTAATACGAATAACAAATCAAATGTAGTTTTTTCCTTTTTCATCGGAGCCAGGTGATATGTTCCCTGCCTATGTCTTCCATGGCAGACGTGGGTGGGGAAAATGAGTGATGGTGGTACTTCCTTCAAAAGGGGTGGATGGGACTATGATTATTGTGACGTTGTGGTCCCTTGACAGACAGGCTACCAGGTCAAGCCAGTTAATGCACAAACAGTGCTAATTTAGCATTTTGCCCGACTCCAAATACAGTGGGAGAACAGGCGCGGCTCGTGGGAGGAAAAAGGGGCGGGCAGCTGGGCGTGTGGGGAGCTGCAGGCACAGGCTCCAAGCCTGCTCTGAGGAAAATCCTGATGCTGTTCAGAGCAGTGTTAGGATTGGCTGGGTGTGCCCAGCCAGGGCGCTCCCAGGCAGACTGGAAGCCTCTGCATGCTCTCTCCAGCTGTGCTGCTGGCCTGGAGAGGGCCTACTGTGCATGTTCTCTGAGGAGGAGTGCTGCGCTCCCCCTCTTTCCCTGTCATGCCTGTGGCCCCACCCCTTTTATAGTAGAAAAAAATAACAGAGTTTATAAAGTTTCTACTATAAAGGTTTTGCAGCTGCTCCTGATGGAAAGGAGGTCGATGCTCCTCCGCCATAGCAGAGGAGCTGCCCCTGTGAAAGAATATGGTGAGGCAAGAGCACAGCCAATTTATGGTAGTGCACCACCTCCCTCAAATTTTAAATAGGGCATTTTGCCTTTTTTGATGAGTTTAAGGAACATTTACATATAATGAGACCAGTACAATACATTTTCCCCTCCATAAATCCTGAAATGTCATACCAGATGACGCTAATAATGACAATACCTCACCTCTGAAACTTTAATTTAACCAGACTATGCAGACACACAAAAATGGTCCTTCCATTAGGATACAGTAGGAAGATGAAAATAAATAGGTGGACGGAAAGCACTCTAAGAAGGTGACAGCAATTGTCACTATATTTCATCTTTAATGTCCACTTGTATTCCCTACTCTCATCTCCTATCTTTACTGTTTAGAAATACGAAACTATTACTGTCATTTTGAGTTGGTTGTAATCCTCACTTTGACAGTAAACTCTTGTTTTAGCTGGGTCTGGTGTCTTAGTGGACTAATGCATCCACTGTAGAAAACTGTGTTTGACCTAATGGTCACACGTTCAAATCCTGGCGGGTTCACTCAGCCTTTCATCCAAAATTTCTGAGGTCGATAAAATGAGTACCATTGAGTTGGGTAACAATAAACATCTGTTATTCAGTGCCAAGATACCTATGGGTTATGTGCGCTTTACAAATGCACATGTTATGTTTAGGACGAAATGAGAATTATATGTTTGTGTAGTAATTCCAGCCACATAACAACCTGCTGAAAGCAGGTGGATATTCGGTCAAAAACTGGCATGGAAGTTGGGACCAGCATGCAGTAATCGGGCCAGTAATACTGATTTCCACATTATTTCCTATTTAACACGGGCCTGAAGTGAGATACCTTACCACCCATAATTCAGGGTAAACTTGAAATGAGGACATGTGTGATCAGTATTGCCCCAAAATGACAAGCATCAATGTGCCTTCTTTATGTGAACTCAAAACAATAGGCCTGAATCACAAAGTGCAGTTTGTTGTACGTAAAATGGTGCTATTCTCATTCTATTAAATGCAGTTCACCAATCTATGGCAGGAGACCTCCGCGCCTTCTGTTTTCCCTGCACAATGCTCTCCATAAAATACACATGTTTGTAATGTGTTCAAGATTTTCGGAAATGTAGGTATATGCTTTAGTAGTAAATGTAGAAGGGACAAGAGGGAGTGGACTGAAAACCAGGGGAAAAATAATACTATATGAGAGAGGCTTACAGAACGTTATGGTCAGGGTTGGGAGAGAACTGCGAATCAAAGACATACAACCACATAACAGCAAGACAAATGCTGTCCACAGAATATGACTTCCAATGTTACTACAGCTCTAAAGATGTCAAAACAAAACATTTGTAAATGTACTTCTGCCCAGACTTGCAGTGAACCAAGTACCATATATGGCCAACCACAGTTACTGCAAAACACTCCCACTAAAACAGGGATGGCAAGGAATCAAAATAACACATTATGAGAAGCAATGTAACATGAATTAACAGTTTTGATGTTTAAAATTGCACACACACACGTAAATAATTATATATTTTGATTTATTAAACCTAATTCTGAAAATATATTACACATTTAAAAACCATGTGACCGAAAAATACTTTTCTACAAAGTTTTCCAAAGATTAAATACAAATAAAATATTAGTGTGGATAAGTAATTTTAAAATAGTTTAAAAAAATGAATTATTGAGGTGGATAAGCCCTTCACATGGCAATGGACATTCACATCTACTTTGAGTGCCCCAACTGTGTTGATGTCTGGATCCATAATGCTGATTTTTGTTGTCAAGGGTGAACACAGATCATGCTTATGTGGCATGGTATACTGTAGATTTGTTTAACAGATTGGAGTCTTTTTACAACAGGAGGTGCTTCCAAAGTGCTATGCTAAAAGTAGTGAAGGGCTACCGTCTTGGCCAGGAGTTAAAACGCACAGGTGGAGTAGTGGCAGCATACTGTGTAGTGATCAGTAGGAGTTAACAAGTCCTTTTCTCTGGACTGAGGCTTACAGGATCACTCATTTAAAGTTCCGCCACTGTGTGCTGAACTCACCTTGGCCTACATAGATTTGATGTGTAGTACTGTGCAGTGTGTGTTTAGTATACATGTGCAAAGTGTATGTGTGCCTGTGAATGTTACAATACATGAAAGATGTAGCTCTGTGAAGTGTGTGTATGACGTATGCATGTGCTGAGTGTCTGTGTGCCTGTGAATTGTACACTACAAGGAAAACTATGGGTTCCATACTGGGAGACAAAGGGCTGACTGGAAACATGAGGAGAGGAGGTTGATGAATCCTCCAGACAGATTTGTGTATTGCTGCATTTTTGTAAGTTGGGTGGAACACACTGGACGAAGGAGAGAGCTAGCCTCTTCTTCCACATCAAAGGGTGATCTTTGATTCAGAGAGCGGTCATTGGGAAGGGGCCTGTGCACATCTCAGGAAGGAGATGGGGCTGATAGGAGAATGATAAATAGTAGGGCTGAGGCCCTAGAGTAATCTTTTGATACGCATATCACTGTGGCTGTCATCCAGGTGTCATATGTATCTCTATTCACTCTCTTGACCTATGTTGTGGTGCCATCAGATTTCTAGTCTCTCCTGCTGTGACAGAGTGTCTTCTGGAAGAATAAAGAACAGAAGAGAGGTCATTTCAAAAGGAAGCAGACCCCCAACAGAAAAGTTTACAGTCTCAGACTCTGAATCAAATTTTGTTTCTGGAAATGGACTATAATATGAGGAGCTTGAAACCCCCAAAAAAGTAAAATATAAAGCAGCCAGTTGAGCTGCGCAAAGAGAATAAGCTCTGCAAGTCTGTTGCCTGTGACCATGACTTAGGGCCAAGGCCTGCTGGTCTCCCAACTGGATGAGAGTCCATCACCCACGGAATCCAAGACCCCCTGCCCTTGAGCACCAGCACCTGCCTGCTTGCCAAGACCAGAGTGTCATGTTAGGGATAGGAGAGCCTTAGGGGAAACAAGGTCTAATGCAGGGACTCTGGTGAGTGGATTCCCATAGTGAGGTGTGAGGAGCACTGCTGCACCAATTGGGTGATTGCCTATGTGCAGGGAAACTTAGAGACTCCTTTATGAAAGAGGAGAACTGGCGTAAAGTGAGCTGTAACTGTTGTTGCACCAATTGGGTCATCGCCTTTGTGTTGTCACAATTCAGTGACCCGGTATTCTAGGTGAGGCCACCTTGAGGACTGCTGCTGTGCCAATCAGGCCATAATCCATGTGCAGTATCAAGTTGTGACCACATATGCTTAGTGGGGCTTCTGTGGAGATTACTGCTGTGCAGTTCTGGTGGTGACCTGTGTGTGGAATCAAATTGGTGACCATGTATGCCAGGTGAGGCTTCCATGAAGATTGCTGCTTTGCTGATTGGGCTGGAACAGTGACCCCATATGACAGGGCGGGCCACTGGGACATAGCAAGAAGCATGGTCTGGTCGAGACCATTGTAAGGGGAAAGAAGGCTGCTTTGGTGACCCGATCAGGCCTAAGCCATGATTGAGGACCAGTATCAGGATTGTCGAATCCCTTCATCCGTTGGAAGAAACCCAAGGAGCTTACCAAGCATCAGAGGTGCATTAAGTACCCCTGATCACTGCAGGACTGCTTTTCAGGAACTTAAGGACTCCTGTTCACAGCCGCCCGCCTCAGCAGCATGTAAAAGACTTACCTGGGTGAGCCGCTACAGCTTCACTGACCATGAAGAAGGCTGATTCAGAGACTCTGGTTGCTCAGATGCTGGTGATGTGCGTAAGACCGGTTTTCAGGCCAGATGGCGCAGGTGAAACCTGCTTGTCAGATAGTGCTGTGGTGCTAAAACACTTTTGACTTTAATAAAGAGTTGGAGTGGGACTCCAAAAACTCAGAACTTGAATGTCCTGTTTGGACAAGAGTAGTACTCAGGGACCCACCTATGAAACCCTAGAACCCTGATCTCAGGAATCTGTGTGGGTTGTATGTGAAAGTCATATTGTACTTTATGTTTGTATATAAATATTCCTTTTTCATAAAACCAAGTATTTGACTGGACAATCATTTACCAATGCTGCTGTGAGAATTTTGAGTTCCGAGCCTGTGTTCACCGCCTTGTGCCTACCTTCCTCTCAGAAAGCCTTGGATTGCTCAACATGCACTACCCCTGAGAGTCAGGAACTGAAGGGGTTCTTGGTCCAGTTGGTCTGGATCCAGAGTAGGTCGAGCTCTTGGACATCAAGAGTAAAATTCTTCAACCCCCATGTTTGGGCCTCATAACTCCAGTTTGCACTTTGGCCCTCTGAATGGGGTTCAGATATTAATATTGACAAATATGAATGTAATTAAGATTGCAAACTATTTTAAAATTTAAAACAAAAACATTTAATTTGAGGAGTTCATGTGCTAGAAAATAGAATTGTATTATTTTCAGTTTGATAAAAAATATTTTAAATAAATGTACGTTATATCATAAATTAAAATAGGTTTATTTAATAAAAAGAAGAAACGTTACTAAATTCCTTGCTTCTATTGCTGAAGAGACATCCCTATGTCACTGTGGAAGTTTCTGTGGCAGATTTGTTTGCCATCTAGGCAGAACATAAAGTATTGTCAAGCAGTTACTGGCAGTGACTTTATGGTTTTAAATATAATCATGAATGTTTTACTCCCTCATTTTAGGGGATGGAGACATAAAAGTATAGGCATAGATGTAAAACTCTTCTTGCAAATGGAGAATAGCAAAAAAGTGGAGAGAGACACTAAGGGGCAGTAGTGAAAAAATACATGAGTTAAATACCTCTGTATATTTACTTTTGTGAAGTGGGTTCATTGAACAATTAGTGACCTGTCTATTAACATCCTCCCAAGTCGGAGTGGGGGTGGAGGAGAGAGGTATTATCAAATTGCCAACCAGCACAGGTAGGGAAGTCAGCATTGCTGGTATGACTTTGAGCACTAACAAAATAGATCTCGGTAGGTCTGACCTTAAATACAAGCCATTGCACATCCATTGAAGTGATACTGTTCAATGGCTGCAACAAACACAATGGTTGAAAGTGAAGACATCAGAAAGACTGACTCGCTGCATTTGGTAGATGGCATTTCATTTGTTGAAAGATTGGTCTTTCTACATCACTAGCTGTCAACTAAAGGCTTAGAAAAGAGGAAATCAATGAAGAAATAATTATGTATGTTTTGTAACCCACCTAGGAGTTGGAATCAAAAGTTATTGAGCTGGTCTATGAGAAGTCTAATTAAGCTTATTAGGTGGCTGCAAAAACAGGAAGAAGATATCATATTGAGCAGACAGTAATGGACATGGTGGAAATAAGATCTACTCAGAAAAGCTTACTGCCTTGAAGAACACATTGATGGTGCAGAGGTGCATGTGTGTTTTTCTGCCAATAATTTGTACCGGAAACATACTCTTTCAATATAAATTCCTATGTATAGAGAAACTCAGTTCCACACATTTGATAAGTGCTGTGCATAATAATCCAGCATATTTTAAAGAAATGAACACATTTTCCCTTGTTTACATGTGCTTCAAGTAGATGTTAGGTCTTGATACAAAGGCACATCTGGTTATTTTAATGAATAGGACTTTTCAGAGCACCTCAGTTTTCGCACTAATGAATGGGCACCTTTCCAACACAAAACACTTTTTGCTCTGGATAGTCCGATTTACAACACTTTGGGCCTGACTTAGAGTTTGACTGACGGGTTACTCTGTCACAGTCTCCATAGGCAATAATGGGATCATAATAGGACGGATGGGATATCCGTCACGTTTGTGAAAGAGTAACCCCCACCTACAAACTCTAAATGAGGCTATTTGTGCTGATACAAAGTCTTAGTGAGTGTGGGCCATAAAGTTAGTACATGTGCACCTGAAATAATTTTAAAAGATGAACCCGCAGCTTGGTTCTATACTGTGCACTTACGCACCACACCATTTCACTAATGTTTGCACTTGAAATTCAGTTGTTACCCTAACACTATTGATGAAAGTTCCTTTAGGTTTTTTTCCCCTAATCCTTGGCTAGACACCAACATTGTGAGCGTGGGCTATATCAGAATAGGGAACATCTAAAGTTCTTAGAAAAGCAGATTGGAAAGTATTTTGCTGTCCATTTTACCTTAAGTGTTAGTATCACCATTAAAATCAACCAGTCACCATTCCAAAAGGCAAATATAGACATCGAATATAAAATGTAAAATGAATATTGCACTGGTCTCACCTACAGTCATTTGTTCACGTTCCTCCAGGCCCTGAAAAGATCATTACAATCGGTTTTCTCTTAAAAATATGCTGATTTTAAGGCTTAAGCACACCTATTGAGTGTTAAGGTCAAGGGGCATTTACAATGTTCTTGCCCTGTCAGTCGAACACCATCCCAAGCTATCGTGTTTACAAAGGTTATGAATACAATTTTGAAGAAAATCGTCTTTAAACGAAATAAAATCACCATCACTGCCTTCACGTTGGATTGACTGCTCCTGCTGAAGGCCTGCTGTTTCATACCGCAGGTGCACAGTCCGCTTAAATTACATGCTTCTTGCCCTCTTGCATGATCGAGTAAAGATAACAAATAAACCAAAACTGATCAATTGCTTGAGCAGCAAAGACATGGGTCATTTACAGTCCTGGCGCTACAGGCTTCGAAGCACATAAAAGCTTTGAGTTGCTAACAGTTTTTCAACCATGTCATTCATAACAAAGATCGTGGGGGTTACTGTCTAGTGTGGCAAGCTAAAAGTTTTCAGCTGGAAGTGATATACATCGCAACATTGTTGCTTTTCCTTCCTACTGTCACCATAGCTCTGGACCACAGATATCTGTTAGCCGGCAGAGTTCAGAAGTTAGCTTTGTGGAGAGTACGGGTGACTTCTCTTGTTTGGCGCAAGAGTTTCCTATTTCAAAGCCAGAGGCGACTTTCACAATGGGAAGCTCTTGATTGCCGATCGGCTTCGACTCGGGTTTAAATGCAGAGAAAGCAGTGAATGTAGTCACCAGTCAACGCTTCCGGGCTAGACAAAATATTTAGGGGCATATTAACAAGCTCCTTACACCGCCCCAGCCTCATTTCTATTTTAAACTAAGGCGGACCTTACTGTGCGCCACATTTACAAAGTGGCGCAATGCATGCACTATGCCACTTTGTAACCCTTTGTGCCACAACAAATGGCGTAGTGAAATTTACAAGAATTCACTGTGCCAATTATTCCGTCATTTTTAACGCCTGCTCAGGGCAGGTGTTAAAGTGACATTCTTATAATAACCTATGGGCCTCCCTGTGCTTTGCTGGACTAGAGCCACAATTTATGGTGCTAATCCAGCAAAGTGCCACAATAGCATCATAAATTATGACACAATTGTGTTAACGTGTGCCATGGTACGCTGTATAGTAAATACAGTACTACCATGGTGACGCTAGGGGGGCACAGGACGATGCAAGGAAAGTGGCGCATCAGAGCTGGTGTGCCACTTTCTCGTAAATATGTCCCTTAGGGCCTTATTTATGAAAAGTTAGCGCCGCCTTTGCATAATTTTGTGACGCAAAAGCAGCATAAACGTACAAAATATAGTTATATTTTGTAAATTTGCGCCGCTTGTGAGTAAAAAATGACGCAAATATATTTTGTACGTTTGCGCTGCTTTTGAGTAAAAAAATTACGCAAAGGCAGCGCTAACTTTTCATAAATCAGGCCCTTATGTTTTTTTATTAGTTGTAATAAGGTGCTGAACAAGTCATGGGTAGGAAGTAAAATAGTGGTGTAGTTCCCTGTACTAATATGGGAAAAGTTAGACCACACTAGACGGTTGTTCAACTGCATTAGGTCAAAGCTGTATTTCTGTTGAACAGAAGGAGGCATAAGGTTCCTCTGTAAAGCAGTTTACATCAGTCAGTGTAAGGTTGTATATATAACATCAGGCCAAGTATACACACCATCCTAGAGTGGTAGAAATTATGCAACTCCCAACATCCTCTCCGGATAGTCTTTGTAGAGAAAGCTGGAAGGGCCAGAAAGGCCTCCTAGGGATCATCCAACAGGGTAAAATCAATAAAGATACTGCTCAAAAAGCCAGTTAGGGTTCCTTGCCACAGAGCTAGACAGCATGAGTGTGCTGGGTGGTGCTGCCTGACTCTGCACCCAGGAAGGGCATAACATAGGCCACTGCAGACCATACAGCACAGGTGGGCCCCAACTATCAGAAGCCCCCAAACCTGCACATGGTCCCCATTCAACACACCACCAATGAATATGTGCATGGGAGCCCCATCATTTTGTATTACGATACTGGCACCCACGAAGGGCTACGCTCTCTCACTGAGGAGGAGGAGTTGGACCCTCACCATGGAGGGTACAGGTAGGAACTTCACACACTCTCCGACTCCGCTATAAGCAAGCAGATGAAACTGACGATCACAAACTGGTGCTTAAAGCAGAGCTGAGTGGGCACATACATTGCATTCTTGCTCAGTTCTTTGGGTGAAACCCACTCTAAGTGGATATCCCAGCCAACTATGCAGCAGGTCCAATGCAAATCCTATTTCACATCTGCTGAGCAAACACCAAACATGGTTTCCTTATTAAGGTATTAACCATGAAAACAATGTAAAGGTATAGGTTAAAGCAATTGAAATGATAAAGTCTCTGTCTAATAGAAATTATTAGGAAAGAGTTAATGCTCTGAGAAATTGTTATCAGGCAGAATTTAATTTGAGATTTATAGATTACTCTAACATGTTACTTCTAATCAATATAACACAAGCTCCTTTCTTTCTCCGCCAATTGTTTTGATGATGCTAAGTCAAATATTGCACATTCCGAGCAGCCCAGACAAATTTATTCTGATTGAAGACTGTAACAGAGACATTCTTGCAGATTTAGAGCAACAGTGAACATTTATTGTGATTTGACATTGGTTTTACAGACTTGGTTATGAAATGAATCCAGTAATTAGAGCTTGAAATGTAATTTATGCCCCCAACAAGTTAACAAGATTATAAGCAATCTGCAATGCAAGCTTCAATCATAATGGGCAAAAGTCATCAAATTTCACCCGGCCAGTACTAGTGGCATTTCTTGCCATACTAAATGAATGGTAAAACTTCCTGGTTTGCTTTACCTCCCCATTGCAGGTAGCACTTGTTTGTCGTACTCACATCATCACCCGAGTTGTTTGGGGCTTGTAGGTGGCATTAGAGTGTGGTAGGGTTGGATTACAGAGTTGATGACATGAAGGAACGGCGCAAAAAGAGTATATGTTCCGAAAAGTAATTTAGTTAAAAAGGCACACCCACGCACCACAATACATTAAAAAAAATCACATTTCATATTGTTTTTAATTGTCTAAAACACACACACGAGTCTATATAAAATGGAAGGAGGAGTCAGCCATTAACATTAGGGGCCAGATTTACAATGCTCTTGAACCTCTTAGCGCTACACTAGCATCAGATTTTTACGCTAATGTGGCAATAAGGAGGCCATTCTCCTTCGCCATATTTACAAAGTGGGGCAATGCTAGCATTGCCTCACTTTGTAACCTCTTGTGCCATATTATCCCTGCGCCAGTTATAATGTATGCAAGGGGGACGTTCCCACGCAAAGAGGCTGCAAAAAATGGAGCAGTGAAATCTTACAGATTCATTACAGAGTCATTTTTTCTGTCAATTTTAAACCCTGTTCGGGGCAGGCATTAAAGTGATGGGCCCATAGTAGCCCATTGGCCTCCCTAATGCTTTGCTGCACTAGCATCCAGCAAAGCTCCACAAGAGCATCATAAATTATGATGCTATTGTGAAAACGACCGCCATGGTACGCCGTATTATACATTCAGCGCAACCATGGTGTCGTTAGGTGGGGCAGGGGTGACGCAGAAAAAGGGCGCATCGGGACCGATGCACACTTTCTTGTAGTTCTGGCCCTAATTGTGTTCATTTGTTACTGGCAGGGTCTCAAATCTAGCAAATCTAATTAACGCGAACTAGCCTCACTTTCGAATTGAAATTTGTAATGTCTGATTGGCCTAAGTTGGCAAATTATAAATGGTTTAAAAGAGAGATAGCAAAAAAAACATAATCAACCATTAGCAAAGCCATCAGGTCTGACTTGACAGGGCTGTAGTTTTTCCTTCTTATTTATGTTGCAAGTATAAGCAATAGACATTAAAAGCTTAACGGTAATTACAACTAAAAATATAGACCTCAAACTTTGGAGTGCATGTTTTTTTTAAATAAAAATATAAGTAAAAAATGAACCTTTGAAAGAATACATCTACAAAAATCAATGAAAGAAGAAATTGGCCTTTTAGCCATGACACTCACTTTTATTCAGGCTTGCGCATGTACAAGAGCAAAATGCTGTCACTCACAGCGAATAGTGTCAGTGGCGGAAGAGGGTGAGCCATTTCAGGATGCAGTAGTCTGTGTACGGTAGAAGTAAAATGTGAACGGTATTTAAACAGGCCAACAGATGAAGATGGTTGACAGAAAGCCCCTCTGTGTACGCATATCAGTATGTATTTTGTTATGGCTTGTTTGGAAAACATGAGGCTGGTGAGGTACCTAAAGCTGTCCTTAGGACAGACCTTAATAGCATAAAGTGGGCGAGAGGGAATGAAAAGCAACCACGTGGGTTTGTATGAACTATACTCAAACCACTACAGAACTACAAAGACAAGGATGTCAAAGAAGGCCTCAAGAAATCAGTGTGAAGATATTACACGGTATCTATGAACCTTTTTAAAAGCATCGCTTAGCTTTGACAATAAAAAGGGAAGCAATCTTAAACTTTGCCCATGACTAAAATCGCAAACTACTTAATATCAGTTTAGGATTAGAGCATCGAAAGTGTCACCCATAAATTAACAGATTCCAATTTCAACTCTGCAAATCCCCTAAAGAATGAAAAATGAACGAGAGAATTTAAGATTCCGGTTCCATTCCTCCTGTTAATTCTCCATTCCAGCCTACAGATTCTACCAGAGATGTCCACTGCAGCAGGGTTGCCAACCTCATTAGAAATTATGGGCTTCTTATAATGATGGCCACAGAGGGAAAGTTCAGTGAATGGGACAAAACTGATAGGCGTAGGGTTAGGGTGTTGGTGTGGTTTCACGAATATCTTCTTTTAACATGTGTTTCACTTGTAAAACATTCATTTTTCTGGGCATGTTTCCCTTCCCTCACAAGTCCTTGTAATCTGAGAATAGTATGTTAACTATTTCACAGTGTTTGGGCTGTCCTACTGTGTTTGATCAGATGAAAGCACGTTTGGAATCCTTCCTGAACGTTTTCCCTGATTCAAGGCGAGAGGCCAGAGGAGGTGTGCGAGGGGTGGGGGTGGGGTGGAGTGTGAGGGAGAGGTGTAGAAAGAAAACAGAGGGAAGCTAACGGACTAAGGACAAAGAACAAAACTATGGCGAGGCCTGGCGATAGTGAACAGGTGCCAGTGGCTTGGAATTAAAAAAAAAAAACACTGTGAAAATAAATAGGTTGTTAATTCTGGTGACCAATGCACACCTACTGAGTTTGTCAATGCTTTTTGCTGCTGCTGTGTAGCACTAGCAAAAGGCAAAACAAGAAGAAAGATGTGTGGTGCCCTGTTCGTGCACACCCACCCTGAACCCTAAAACCTACACCGCCATGTCTTAAAACTACCTGACCCCCCTCACCTCTTTCCTGAACTCTAAAACCTACTCTGCCCTGTTCTAAATATTATTCAGACCCCTGACCCTGAACACTAAAACCTACTTTCCTTTCACAGCTGTTACCACTGTGTGCCTGAACCACGGATATGCATAGTGCTTAACCACACATTTGTTTGGTTCAAGCACATGCGTGGTTTAGGCATGTGTGGTAACGCTTGTGGGATTACGGCCTGTGTGGTTATGGCTTCATAGTAAAGGCCATTTTGCCCACATTCTTCCTAGTCCATCCCATGTGGCAGTTTTAGGCAGAACGTATGCAGTAGTATCCTATGTCTTGCCAGGAATTTCATCCTTCTACTTAGGGTGGGTAGTACCATGGGAGGCTTTCTTTTGTGGCAGATTATTCTCTCTGTACCACTTCAAGGTGGAGTGGCAAGGGAGAGAGAAGGCACCTTATGTTCTACTCTTCAGGCACTAATTGCAAGCAACTTAAGACTCTAGGAGGGACAAGGGATGGGAAACAGAAGACAAGACTCTTAAAAACCCTTGCAATATCTGTGTTGAGGGATCCTCTGTGACCTCAGGCATCTTATACAGAGCTACAGGAATGCCATTGGTGTCGCATTGAATCAACTCACCACACATTTATGGCCATGGATAGATTATTGCAAAATGTTGGTAGCATTGCAACCTTCACTATAAATTCTAATATCATTAATAATCTTTGGATGCAATAATGCAGCAACTTAATTTATTGTTGAGTAGTTTGCATTATTATGGAAGATAGTTTGATTTTCATAAACATGTCACTGGTTGTAGCAACATCATTGTAAGATGCAGCAATTTAAAGTTAGGTCTTTAAAATTGCCATGCATTTTTCTTGTTTTTTAAAGAACTGGCATACGAGTATAATATTTATTGGCATTTCGTAAATGGGTTAAATAATAAATGGACGAATGGAGCTGTGCGTCATGACAATTGGCAGAATCAAGTGGGTGAAATGGCTCTGCCCAGTTGCCACACAGGCCTACCAGTTTCCGAAGGGAGAACTTGTGAGTTCAATGAGTTGTTCCCAGTACAAAAGTAGCAGGACAGAATGTGAGTTACATATATATGCAGCTATGGCCTAGAGAATTGCATCTCAACAAATAGAATCAGGATGAAACGCCATTTTGCTGATCAATCTCAAGCGAGTCACTTGACAGAAGAGATGTATTGAGAAGGGCCGATATTGTCATGCTACTGTCCAGGACATTCTTATTTTTATTTATGTTCTTTATGGGTGCCTGTTGGCATGTTAGCAAAAAGGCTCGTAAAAGTAACTATCCCTACAAAAGCGCTGAGAACTCACAATAATGTGGTAACGGAGAGGTTCATAAACCTGACTGTGGACAGGAGAAAATGTGCAATCTTTTTGGCTTTGGTACTTGCCAGATATGTTATTCGACGATGTTTGCAGAAATGGATGCTTCTAAGAAAATGGTAATGAATCAAAAGTGACTTCAAGAAGGAAAATTATACAGTCTATTTGGTTTATCATGATTTATAGGTATTTTAATCTTGATATTGGAGTATATAAATGTTTTACTTTTTACATTCTCTCTCTCTAAATGGTGTCTCTGGAGAGGATCATTTAATTTTTTCTAGGAACTGAACACTAGCAAAACAAATTACTGGAGTTGGACAGCTACTTAAAATTAGTTTCTGTTTAGGTCTCGGCTAGACGTCTCTTCAAGACTATTGTAATCTTCCAGTGGGCTTAAAGTCCCCCGTTGCCTACCATTTATGTGGCACTCGTCTTTACAACCTCGTATTTGGTCACTTAAAGCCTAGCATAATTTCAGCCCTTGTCTGTGGAGCAGGGACCAAGCATGGATTGAGTCAACTTAATCGGTGTCTGACTGCTGCTCTCATTATGAATGAGGTACTTCTTTTTAACTTCTAGGGTCCTGCAAACAGAAGATGTGTGACTGGCAAAAAAATCCCTACCAGGACAAACACAATTGCAAAGTTGCATTTTCTATTGTTTACTAATTTATTTTATTTTGCAAAATATTCTGTTCCCCCTTTGCATTTGTTTTGTTTTTGCTTGTGGGCACTGTTGTCAAAAGATGGCAATTATCTTGTTCTTAATGTGTAAAGCAGTGCTTTAAATGGGCCGGTACTGTCCGGTACTGAGTACCGGCACTTTTTTATTTTGAGAGGGAGAGTACCGGCACATCTCAAGGAAATTGTAATACTTTTAATTGGAGAGTACCGGCACTTCTCGGAAACAAGCAGGTACTCTGGCACAGAGTACCTGCACTTTAATTTTTCCATTTCAAGCACTGGTGTAAAGCAACATTGTTTCTTTGTTATGTGTGATTTACTAAATTCAGCTTTGACACACCATTGTGCACTATACCCAAATCCACCCCACTCCAATCCAATCGGTCCCACTCCAATCTGCACTAATCCAGCCCACCTCAACCACACCAATCCACCCCACACAATCCAATCCTCCCCAAACCAATCCAAACCACTCCAAACCAAACCACTCACCCCAATCTACTCCATTTCACCACACCCCAATCCTCTCCACCAAACATATCGAAATCTGCCCCACTCCGATACAAAATGATCTGCCCCACTCCAGTACAATATAATCTGTCCCAATCCAATTACCCCACTCAAATCTGAAACAATCTGTCTCCCTCCAGTCTGCCCCACTCCTATCCAAGAATCCTGTCCCACTCCAATCCAAAACAATCTACCCCCTCCAAACTAAACCAACCTTCTCCACTCTAATGCAAAATATTTACCCCACTACAATCTGAAACAATATGCCACCCTCCAATCCAAAACAATCCCCCCTACTACAAGCTAAAACAATGGCCCCTGACTCCAATTTGCCCGGTCCAATCCAAAACATTCTGTCCCACTACAATCTGTCTGTTGCACCTGGCCCTTTTTGCAGGGTCATCCCCAGTCTTTTTGCCTCTTCCCTCCCAATTTGTCTGACCAGTTTTTGTTGGCTTTAGGACTCTGGGCACTTTACCACTGCTAAAACAGTGCTGTAGTACATATGCTCTCTGTGTAAATTGTACCATTGATTGGTTTATCCATGATTGGCATGGTTGGCAACTAGGGATTTATTGGTAAGTCCCTAGTAAAGTGCACTAGAGGTGCCCAGAGCCTGTAAATCAAATGCTTTTAGTGGGCCTGCAGCACTGGTTGTGCCACTGACATTCATAGTCCTGTTAACATGGCTCAGACCTGCCACTGCAGTGTCTGTGTGTGCAGTTTTAAACTGCTAATTCGACTTGGCAAGTGTACCCACTTACCAGGCCTAAAGCTTCCCTTTTACTACATGTAAGGCACCCCTAAGGGAGGCCCTAGGTAGCCCCAGGGGCAGGGTGCGGTGTATGTTTAAGGTAATACATATACTAGCGTGTTTTATATGTCCTAACAGTGAAATACTGCCAAATTTGGTTTTCACTGTGCAAGGCCTATCCCTCTCATTGGTTAACATAGGGGCTGCCTTTAAATATCCTTAAAGCGCAGATTCCTCTTGAGAGCAGATAAAAATGTGGAGTTTAGAGTGTCTGAACTCACAATTTTAAAATACATCTTTTATTGAATTTGGTTTTTGAATTGTCTGTTTAAGAAAATGCCACTTTTAGACTCTGCCTGTTTGTGGATTGTCTGTCTAGGTCAGTTTGACAGTTGGGCTGTTTTGCACCTCTCTAGACAGTGACACAAAAGGGCCGGTGGTGTAGCCTGCATATCCTGATGAACCGTCTGAGCTATAGGGGAGGGAGGAGTTGTCATTCACACCTGAAAGAACTATGCCTGCCCTCACACAATGCAATCTCCGACCCCCTGGGGTGTGTCTGGGGCCTGGCCTGGACAAGGAAGGATCTGTCAAACACTTGAAAACACTTGAGACGTTGCTTTGAAGTTTGCCAACTTCAAAGGCAGAAAGGGGTATAAGAAGAAGACTCAAAACCCCAGACTTTCAGAATCTTTCTGGAATCAAGAGGAACCTCTGCCCTGGAGAAGAGATGAAGAGCTGGAGGAGGAGTACTGTCCCTTTGCTGTGTTGCTTTGCTGGACTAGCCTGCAGTTGCTGCTTCTGCCTGAAAAGAGTGCAAAGGGTGATCTTTGCTGTGTGTCCTGCTTGAGAAAGTTCTCAAAGGGCTTAGAGTAGAGCTTGCCTCCTGTTGGAAGTCTCAGGGATATCAAACACTTCAGTTTCTTCTTCTTACAGCACTGGGAACTGTGTGTTTTGTGCTGTTCAAGGAGAAAAACCACTGTGACGCAGTCAACGATGCCGCTGGCCTGCATCGTGACCTGCTGACGCCGCATGAAGCCACACTGCCCCGCTTTGCACTGCGACCACGGTCTCACTGATGCCGTCATCAGAAGACTTCACTAAGCCGCTGCTTGCACCGTGACCCGTGGGCCCTGCACTCCGGCATTGCCTGCTCACACCGCAGCCTGGGCATCTCCGACGCCGCTGCTCATGCTGACACCGGCGCTGCTGCCTGCACCGTGGCCTGTGGACACCACTCGTGAGGAGCACGAAGTACCGTCCTGTCCTGCACCACAGCCCCGGTCCACCAATGCCAGCACCATCAACTCCAATGTCGCCTGTGGACACCGCTTGTGAGGGTCACGAAGCACCGTCCAGTCTGGCACCGCTGGCTTGTGCCTAGCGGTCACAGTGGTTCCGCAACGACGACACCACTGCCTGCACTGTGACCTGTGGATACCACACGTTGCACCGCCCTGCTTCACTCCGCAGCCTGGGTCTCATCGACGCCGCTGGATGCCATCACCGAGCCGCCGCCTGCACTGTGACCTGTGGGCGCCACACGTAGCATCGGCCCGCTTAGCACTGCAGCCCCAATGCCATCAATGCCAGCGCACCTGACTTCATCAGCCCCGAGTTCGATCTGCAAGGGGTGTGACTACAAGGGCCCAATGACTCCTGCACTAACTCTGGAACCGACACCGTGACGTCAGCAATGACGCTCTCTGGAACTCACAGTGAGGATCACGACGTCCTACAAATCCAAGGTACTGGTTGCGGGTCTTCACGACACCTTAGCTGGCCTGCGACAAAGCGGCCAGCCTGAACTGTTGGTTTTGTTGCTAATGGCGCAGTGATAGCCCCTGGTGGAGCTATTGACTTCAAGGAACTGTATTTTTGAGTACATCATGCAGAATTCATATTTTTATTACTACAACACACTACTCCCATCCAAAAGCATCTACCACAATCCAATCTAAAACAATCAGCCCCACTTGAATCTGCCAAGCCAATCCATAACAATCTGTCACACTCTAATCTAAAACAATTGGCCCCATTCTAATCTAGAACTATTTTACCCACTCCAATCAGCCCCACTCTAATCTGCCCCACTCCATCAAAAGCAATCTACACCACTCCAATTCAAGAAAATCTGCCCTTCTCCAATTCAGAACAATCTGGACCACTTCAATAAAAACAATGCACACAACTCCAATCCAAAAGAATCTTTTCCAATCCAATCCAAAACAATCAGCCCCACTTAAATGTGCCCCACGCCACTGCAAAACAATCTCCCACTCCAAACTAAAACAACCTGCCCCACTCCAATCCAAAACAATTTGCCCCAAACCAATCCAAAACAATCTGCCCGCCCCAATCCAAAACCATTTGCCACACTCCATACTGCCCCAATCCAAAACAATCTGCCCTACTCATTCCATAACAGCCTGCACCACTCCAATAAATAAATCTGCAAAACTCCAATCCAAAACAGTCTGCCCAACTCTAATCCAAAACAACCTACCCCACTCCAATCTGTCTATGCCAATCCAAAACAGTTTGCCTCACTCCAATTCGAAACAATCTGCTCCACTCCAATCTGCCCCATGGCAATCGAAAACAATATGCCCCATTCAAATCCAAAACAATCTGCCCCACTCCCATCCAAAGCAATGTGACCCGGTATAATCGAAAGCAATCTGGCCCACTCCAATCCAAAACAATCCACCCCACTCCAACCCAGAACCATGTGCCCCACCCCAATCTGCCCCACCATAACCCAAAACAATCTGCCCCACTGTAATCCAAAACACTCTGCCCAACTCCACTCTGCCTCACTCCAATCCAAAATCCAAAACAATCTGCCACGGTCCAATCCTCCTCACTCCAATCCAAAATAATCTGTCCCACTCCATTCTAAAACACCCCTTACTCCAATCAAAAACAATATGCCGAAGTGCAATTTGCTCCACTCCACTCTGCCCCACTCTAATCCAGAACAATCTGCCCCACTCCAATCCACACCATTTTAAACCAATCCACCCCAATCCAATCCACTGCAATCCAGTCCAATTTAGTCTACCCCACTCCAGTCTAGAACAATCTGCCCCACTCCAGTCTGCCCCACTCAAAACCAAACCCATCTGCCCCACTCCAATCCCAAACAATGCAACCCAATCCAAACCACCTCACCCCAATCCAATCCCCCACTACATTCCAATTCATCCCACGCCATCCTAATTCACCCCACTCAAATCTGCCACTCTCCACCCCACTCTAATCTAATCTCATCCACCCACACCAATCCAATCCACCCCAATCCAGACCAATCTAATCTACCCCACTCAAATCCAATTCACCTCACACCAATCCAATACACTTGCCCCATCCCACGCCACCCTTAATTCACCTCACTCCAATCCAATCCACCACAGTCCATCCTACTGCAGCCCAATCCCCCCATCCTATTCCAGTCCAATCCAATCGACCCCAAACCAATCCAACCCACCTCATTCCAGTCCACCCCACTCCAGTGCAGTTCACCCCATTCCAATCCAGCCCACTCCATTTCAATCCAAACTACTCAATTTGAAATCAACCCACCCCACTCCATTCCAGTCTAACCCACCCACTCAAATCCATTCCATCCCATTCAAATCTAGTCCATCCCCACTCCAATCTAATCCACCACAACCAAATTCACAGACTCCAATCTACCTACCCCACTCAAATCCTTCCCACTCCAAACCAAATCACCTTAATCCACCCCATTCCAGTCCAATCCATCCAGTCCCATCTACCCACACCACTCCAATATATTTCACCTTAATCCATCCCACTCTAGGCCAATCCACCCTACACCAATCCAGTTCACCCAGCTGCAATCCACCCCACTCCAAAAAGTCCATCCCAGTCCAAATATTCCACCCCACTCCAATCCAACCTACCAATTCCAACCCAGTCCACCTCTTTCCACTCCAGTCCAATCCACCACAATACACCCAACTCAAATCCAGTCTACTAAAATCCAGTCCCCCACTCCAATCCAATCTACCCACTCCAGTTCACCCCTGCAATCCAATAAACTCTATCTAATCCACCCCACTCGATCCAATTCACCCGCTGCAATCCAATCCACTCCAATCCAATCTACCCAGTGAAGTTCAACCCACTCCAAATCACCACAATCCACCCACCCCATTCCACTTCACTCCAATCCACCCTACTCCAGTCCACCCCACCCCACCCCACCCTAGTTTAATCAACCCCACTCCACTCCAATCTAATCCACCCAACCCAATCCAATCCATCCCACTCCAATCCACCCCACTCCACTCCAATCTACTCCACTCCAATCTAATCTACTCCAATCTACCCCACTGTATCCCAATCCAATCATCCCACCCCAGTTCAGTCCACCCCACCCCACTCCAGTCCACCCACTCCATTCCATTTAACCTCACCTCACTTCAATCCAATCCACACCATTCTAGTAATCCACCCCACTCCAGTCCAATTCACCCCACTCTAAGCCAATAAATTTAATCCAGCCCACTCCAGTCCAATAAATCCAACACACCCTACTCCACTCACTCCAATCCAATCCACACCATTCTAGTAATCCACCCCACCCCAGTCCAATCCATCCCACTTTAAACCAATACATTTAATCCAGCCCACTCCAATCCAATAAATCCAACACACCCCACTCCAGTCCAATGTAATCCACCCCACTCCAACCCACCCTATCCCACTCCAATCCAATCTAACCCCACCCCAGTCTTATCACTCCAACTCAATTCACTGACTCAATTTAATCTAATCCACCCCACTTCAATCTATTCCAATCCACCTCACCCCAATTCAATCCACCCCAGTCCACTCAATCCCCCTACTCTACCACAATCCAATCCCCCACTCTATTCCTATCCAATCCAGCCCTCTACCTCAATCCACTCCAACCTACTCCACCCTATTCCACCTCACTATCGTGACTCTACACCATTTCTTTCTGACACCACGCTATGACACTCTCTGCCACTAAACCACTGAGCTCTACTCAACTCTATAACACTCTACTCCCCCTTACTCCACTATGACACTGTACTCCAACAACCCCACTCTCCGACACTACTCTCCCACTCCACTCTGACACTCCCACTAACTTTTAGCCATGCTGAACAACAGCCACACTGGTGTACAGCATGGCAAAAACACATTGCTAAGCCAATAACTCTTGTATAGGTGAGACATATTGGTTTTGCCAGTGCTTGTTTTAAATTAGCCAACTTCATCTCCATCGAACACAATGTGATCACTTAGGAGCAAGACTGTGGAATGACTTTTGCTGAAGATAGTAGGGGGTTCCCAGGTGGTCAGAAGCCAACAATGCTTAATTTGAAAAAAAACAAAAAATGTAAGCACAGCGGCCCAACATATTTCATATGATTCCATTACCAGCGCTGCAGAATGTCAGAGGTGCTGAATTGCCAGGCCGCCAAGTTGTGATTCCACCTCCTGCGACTTTCTTTCTTCACCCTACACTCCCTGTCACTTTATTTCAGTCTTTGTCATATCGGCTTAATCCAATTCTCAGTTTTCATGTGTCTCTGCTTCTCCTTATTTTCTGCCTTGTCATCTCTCGTTCAGTGTCACTGTCTGCTCTTATTAAGTGCGAATAGTGTCCGAATCCCACATCGAATTGCTGAAGGCCACCACCTTCACCACTGAAGCGATCAGAAAATTCTCTTCTTTGTCATGAATACACTGAAGTAGCTTATGTGCCTGTTTTTTTTCTCGCAAAAATTGACATAATATTTACTTAATTCTCTTATGTTTAGTTGAGCTGGGAGAAGAACGCCTTCCCATTCCTACCAACTTCTAGTGCTATATCCAAGGAGGGGCAGTGGTATTCCTGGCTATGAACACCGCATTACTGTTAATTCAATGTAATGATTCAGTCCTGATTATGATAGGATAGGTTATAAATAAATGGGTCCTGCAACGTAAAAACAGCAGTGTGTGCTGTTGCTGGAAAAGAACATGTATGTCTTTGTAATCATTGCCCCAAGCTCCCTCCGGCTCCATTCACACAGCGCAACTTTTAACTTAGCACTATACTTCAACTCTCTGATTGCCAACAAATATAGTAGAAGACACAAAAGGCAAAAGGCGCTTTCTCCCTCTAAACACTTGCTCTGTTTTGAATGTCCACCAAGACAAGACTAGGTCATGTTTATCCCACAATATTAACAAAATAATTGAGTTCCCTATCTCGTGTCCTCACACCAACAGATATTACACTACCTTCTTTGAACCTTCAGAACAGTATCCAAAGGACCAAACCACAAGAAGAAATACATCCTTCCACAGTTATTTATCTCCTAAAAAATGAAAAGTTATGTTTCCCAAAAGTCACTAGGAAAAATGTGCATTGTTAAAGATGTTAACAACATTGTGAACTGACACCAACTATACTGGAAAAAACTGACTACCTACACACACATTCATCTTAAAAGACTTTCAAAAAAGCATGAAACAACTTAATACTGCAAGTCTCACATGTACTATGAAATTATGCTGTAAGGTCAGGCCTAGGCTATGAAGTCTGGCACTGATAGATGCCAGAGCTGAATACAGTGTAAATTACTGGCCCTAGGAATGTAGTTGAAGAACTCTCTTTGCCATATGTTAATTCATCTAAGTTGTCTAAATGGGTTGTCAACATGCTACAAGCAAGGTAGAAGTAAGAGCCAGATGTACTAAGCATTTTAACAGCCAATAATGTGCCAATGTTGCTTTTGTGACCATTACAATTAATTTTTTTGAGTACTAATGCCTTTTTAGCACTTCTGACTCCTAAAATGGGATGGTGATTAAATACCAGTTTGGAATCTGGAATGGGTGTGTTGTAGGCATCCCATCTTAATACTGAATCTGTATCTTGATGATGCCCAGGGCCCATATTCTTCCTTCTTTTCTTATGGAAGATCTTTTTAGGAGTTAAAATCAACATTCTATATCAAATGACAGTGTAACCTATTTGGTTACACGTTAAATCCCAGAGACGGAGAGTAAAATTCAAAAGTTTATTACAGATTAAGGGCTAAACTGATGTAAATGAATCTCAAAAACCTGCTCTATAAGTACAAAATCACCAAAGGCGAAGTAAAGCGTTGAATGAGGTTAAATGGTAGAAGCATAGGGCATACAAGAATTTCAGTTGCAGCAACATAAGAGATAAGAAACAAGATCTGATGATCTGTGTATAAGTTGTGATCCTCTTGTCTAATCACTAGAGAGTCTAAGTTACCACAAACTAAGCTATAGGAAAAGCTTGTTAAATCTCAGGATGTGTCGGAAAGTGTCAGCATAGCTGAAACCTAAGTAGAAGTCCCGATAGAGAGGTGTTGCACAGCATAAAGCCACTTAAAAGGATTAAATGTGAAAAAGACTGTACCCTTCAAGTCTCAAGGAAATCATCTCTTATCAGAGGCTGAAGAGAATCTGCCCTTGTCTAGAATCTAAGTCCATGTCATCACACCAGTAGTTTTTCAATCACTCTTGCACAGTGGAAATTGACAACACCCATCCAATTCTCATCCCATGAATCCAACATCAGGATGACCTTGACTGTCTTGTGGAGCCTGGTACCCCAATAGGAATCTTTTCTTTTTAGTTTGTTAGCACTCCTTTGATAAAATATCCTCTGTCTCCACTTTCTCAGATACACAATATGCCTTTCATTAACTGTAGATTCAGACACACGCACCTGCCAACAAAGAATACTGCAACACAAGCAAAACTCCAGGTTGAAGGTTAAACACATTAAATCAACTTTTCAGGCCTTTGTTTAGGCTATCTTAGTACTGCATTTCAATGCACATTCGGAATGCATGATTATACATGCAGCTTCAATTATAATTGCAAAATGATTAGGAATGAAATGATTATATGCAAGTTCAACGTAATACCTCAGTCAGTGTATATTAATATAAATGTGCATACTTATTACAATCCAACATGTTAAAGTTAACATTCAAACCAACATTTATGTGTGAATTACTAATCTTTTGAGAATGCACCTTCAATGATATTATTCAGATGCTGCACTTTACATTAGCAGCCCTGCCAGATTTTCTAGGTCCATTCGTGATTTCCTGCTCCAGTCCAGTTTTTTTCTTTGAATTCTGGGACTTGTAGTTTTGTTAATACCATTTTAAAAAAGAACTACAAATACCATAATTCAAATTTAAAAACCTTGACTGGAGCAGCAAATCACGCATGGACCTGGGAAACTTGGCAGCTATGCATTAGTAATGTTAAGGCACACAATATATGCATTGTTGATTACATTATTAAGTCACTCCTTTGTTACATAATGGCACAGTCAAAGTTAAACCTTCTCCTTCTTATATATCAACATATTGTGACTTGCTAATACATCAAGGGAGGTGCTATACCATTTGCAAAAAAAAAAAAGGGTTCCGAGGGGTCCTTTCTTTTTTGTGTATGTAAAAGAAAGATTTGTTGAAGACTAGGCAGCGCTGCACAGGGCAACTGCCAACTGTTAAACAAAAAAAAAAAGTAAACTTTATTTTTTAAATGCAATCCTATTCCCTTTGAGGAATACAGGGTACAATAAAAAAATGTTTCCATTATAGAAAGGCAATCATACGATGCTCTGCTCACCCTTGCAGGTCACCATCTCTGTGACGGCCTCCAATTGTAGTGAGTCGCAATTTGTGACCTACCTCATTAATGTTCATGAGGTGTGTCGGATTGCAATCCAAAATGATTCAAATTCTGATTAACTTATTGATTAGTACATAGGTTGATTCTTAAAAAATGTACTGGTTACAATTTACAACTACTATTGTATGAGCAGATATTTATACACCGGGACCTCCGTTTTTCTTCATTATTTATTATATTAGGTATGAATTTTTGTTAGTACTGCAATGCTCTCTGCTTTAATGCAGTCTTTAAGGTGCCTGTCCCCAGTCTCAAATTTGGCTGTAAGACTCCATAATCACCCCCAAATTCCTGTGAGGGAAGGACTATTCAAGATTATTCCCCAAGAATCAGTGCAATAATGAAAAATGATGCCCCTTGTTAAATGTGAAGCGGGCCCTAAGTCTCCCATATCTCGAAGAAATTCATTAGCTTTGGGCTGAAAGGAAGTCCGTGTAGAGTTGGGCCCCACTGCACCTTAGGGGCTGTAGATATCTGTGTACACCTCATTAAGGGACAAACAATTAGATCTAGAAGATCCATGCTACATATAACCTCAGGGTGTCAATGTGCTTAAAAGATAATTGTGTGTTGTGTCCAAGAATCAGTTTCACCTAGTCATTGCCATATTTAATTTTAGTTAAAACCTTTAGCTGGTAGATCTTTTTCTGTTGCTGCTGCGTCTAGGTCGAAATCATTGCCTTTGTAATTGGATTCTGAATCTGATCTACTGACATTTAGGAAGTTACTGAAGACCTAGCTAGTTAACTGCTTTTATTCTTCACCTATTATTTTCTAGGTTTTGATGTGTTTGTACTACATATTGAATTCTGGATTCATAGCACCAGTGTGTGTTACATTCTATAAATACTCCAATACAAATACTAATTATCTGAGCCAAAGAATAATTATGACACATAACCCACCTTTCTGCATTTGCCAGTTTCTAGGTGGATGAACAGTACACCTGTTATTGCTCTAAACCAAAGTTCTGAGAAGAGAACTAAAGACTGTCTGACATTTTAAGCTATGCATAGCCCATCCTGGCATCAGAACACCAGAGTTTAACTTGACAGTGATACAACACACGAATAAAGTGACCAAAGTTAATTCCACATACAAATGTTGGGCTATACTTGATAGCAACCGCAAACTTCTTCACTTCATGTGATTCATATACTTCCCTATCTACCCAGCTAGGATGCTTTGGCGTGGTACTAGAAATCTAGTATTAATTACGTATGGCTCCTTTGCCCTAAAATCACACCAAACATGCCGGGAAAAGGCTCATGCATATTACAGAACACCGCCGTTACTCTATCCTGGTCCTGTAATTCTGTAATGAATGTTAGTTGTACAAATGCGGACCCTCTAGGGTTTCCCTGACGAATATTACATCTTGAGGCAATAGAGACCCTGAAAGGCTCTTCTCAGGAAGGATAGATAATATAAGAAAGAAGGTTCATCAAATCATTTTCACTGTGGTATACATAATACAATATGTATTTTATCAGTAATTTGAGGCAGTAAAATATTCTGGTTATTTAGATTGCATCTAAGAAGCAAAGTCGATGGTCACTATTAGTTAGAAAAATTCCCTCAAATAATAGTACTCCATTAACTCTGATGGGTCCGGTAACAGAAGCAACCAGCTCCTTCGGGAATTATGAGATAAGTGGGATCTGTTTAAATTACACGAAACAAAAGTCTTTGCCGAAATGAGGAATTACCAACAGAATTATTGTTTTTCTTTTTTTTATTTCATATTCCTTTGTGGACCTTAAGCTCTAGCTCATAATGATATTGTAAATTCTGGAAGTGGGAAAACACCAGGCCGTTTATAGAGCCACTCGTAATGAAGGGTTTAATAGAGATAGTTAAGGATGCCCATTTCAGTCATACACAATTCACCATTTATTGGCAGTTTCGAGCATGACCATTTAGCATATCATTTATAGTTTTTATTGTGCGAACAGCATAACATTGACAGTTTCCATGAGGCCTGGTTGGTGCATTGCGACAACATCCCATTATAGCCATCTAGAAAATCATGACCTGTTCTTGTTACATCCAGATAGAATAATATGGCCAGTTTCCATTAATTCCATGCAACACACCACTGCCGCAATTAATTAAGCTCGGTTAGGACATCATGGCCAATTTCCACTACAGCCAACTGTCAGTTCCCTGTGTTCTGATGGAATATCATGACCAGTTTCATTATGCAGTAAATATATCATAAATAGTTTTCATATACCCTTCTTAGACATCACTGCTACTTCCATTAGTTATGGTTAGCAAGTCAATCACAGTTTTCATTAAGTCCCAGTTACTGCATCATGGCCATTTTCATTTTCTTTTATACCTGCTTACGACAAAATGACCAGCTTCACTTGGCCCAATTGGCACACCATGGTTAGTATCCCTATGGCCATTTACAGGTCACTGACACTTATGTTTATGTTCAGTTGGAAGATTTTGGAACATGTCTATTACATCCAGTTGTCACACACTGACCAATCGTGTCAAGTTCTGTTATGGTATCCAGCACATAATGAACGACTTCCATCAAATCAATTTTACACATCATTGTTTCTTTCAGTCGTATTCAGCCACCACATCACTGTTGTATTCTAACATTCCCTCTGTTTTCACTGTATGCAGTTAAGACATTCGCACATCATTACAAATAGAAATTATACCCAGCTACCAAACCTTGACTAATTTCCAGTATGTCCGGCTTAAACATTATGACGTGGTTATTACGCTCAGCTAACCATATCAATATTGTAAGGCACTTGGATGAAACACCACTGTAGAGACATTTTACTAAATTAAAGCATACACAGTAATAATGTCTACAAGAGTGTGTCTGGCACTGTCTAGTTTTTAACCGATTATCTATTGATGAAAATGTCTTTAGCATGAGTACATTTATGGGACTTTTCTTTAAAATACATTGCACTGCCCAATTTGCAAACATATCTGTCTTCTCAATCTGAATTCTCAGCAAATGTAAAAGCTAGCAGCTACTGTGCTTAACTTAGGTCAAATGCCTCAGGCATACTTTCACTCTTTATAAATAAAGCAAAGGTGCCTCTACATTAACATATCACTTAGAACTAGAGCCCAGCTGTCTCTCACATGTGTCAAATCGTCACAACATGAAGTGCCAGACACTCTAACCAATCGTATGTAGAATTACCTTAGGTGACTTCATTCCCCCCAGCCATCCAGGGACCAGGAATGGTCACAAACCCTCCGTACTTGACCTCAAGCCAAAGTTCTCCTTCTTCATTACAGCAGAATAAGACATACTCCTGTCTCCTGAGACATTCTGCACAGATATCATTCAAGGTCGCTACAGTGATCATATGCTCCATGAAGAATCCACACGCTTTAGCAGCAGTGTTCATGAACAGTATCAAGACCTTCCTCTGCCCACGAGGCAACATTACAAAAAGCTATTTACATGGCAATTTACTTAAATGAAACAAATAAGCGAACATTCATCCTCATTAACATTACACCAATATAGCTGTGAGTGTGTGATGAGACAGATTTTATACTTGATTGCCCAGTGGTAAGTGTGAACCTGAGTAGCAGAAAATGCAGTGTTCAGTGCAAGCTGGTGAAATCTTTGCTTTTTAGTAGTAGCAGTAGCCTAGACCTTTAAGATCATTTAATATTGCTAAAATGTTAAGTATAATATACTTACTTTTAGGGCCTCTCAGACAGCTCTTTTCACCAATTGGTCTGTTGCAGTTTCATTCACATTTTTCACCCACTCACTACAGTATGAAGCATGGTGTAATGGGTCAGCCCAGTTCAACAACTGGCTACTCCCCTTTGAGTGACAACGTTCTGTTCTTTCACAGAGACCACGTCCTAAGTCTTTCTCTTGAGTGCCATGGTCTACTACGGCAGGGGATGTATTTAGAGACAATACGTGCTTGCATTAGCTTCAGTCAGGGCATTATTGGTTTATTTTTTCATATAAATTCACTCTCCATAGTTGTCCGTACAATTTCACAGAGTGGGAGAATGAGGAGAACCTTGCCGATCTCCGGTGGCTATTCGCTCACCGAGCGAGGAAGAAATTGAGAAGATGCGCTAACCTGCATCCGTGGGCCAGTGGTTAGCGAACACAGAAGTCGGGGTGAAACGACACACTGCTCGATTCTACTTACCAACGCGGACACTGGCTTAACACTGGGATTCATTGTCTTCATGTGCTTTTAGGAGGAGAGAGTTCGTGGTCAGGAATAGAGCAAGAAGGCAGGATAAAAACAAACACATGAAATGTGTGCCGTTTGATATGGTCTGATTCCATAGGGGTTTTCATCTCTGTGATTTGAGAACTGCTTGCATCACAGGCAATCCCAGTAATAAAATAAACTGCAGTTTCCTTAAAACAAACTCTGCATTGTTAGGTTACGAAACGCTCAGCTCTTCATGTCTCGTAGGATCTTAATGCAGCGTGTCTGCTGGATGAAATCTCTGTGTAAGCAAACAGATGTTGGGAGATTTGTTGATTTTACCACTCTATATTTATACAGGCCAAGAATGACCAGAGTTACAAGGACAAAAAATAGAAAGTGGCCTGAAAACATTCATCCTTCAAACGTGTAGACAACGGCCGCCTTGCTTGTGACACAAAATATAAGCACCGTGATTACAGAAAGTGACTTATTTGTGTGCTATTAAATAGCCCTGAGAGGTTTCACAATTATAAACCAGACTGATTAACTGTGAAACACAATGGACCTGATTCACAAACGTTTTTGGCTAAGTATAAATCACGTGCACAAAAAATGGAAATTCTCTGATTCACAGAATCAGCATTAGAGGACATTTCTACCTTGGATCCTGAGTTGTTCCTGTGGACAATCCACGGGATATGTGAAGAAAATCCATCAGCTATATGAGTTGTTCGTCAGAGTGTATCTCTTACCTATCCAAAGCACTACCCACGGAGACCAAGCTGCTAAGAAAACACTCTTAGAGCCAAGCACTCAACCACAGTGCAGCACAATAGAAATGCAATTGCTGGGGGTTGGACAAGTGGTACCCGGGACAGTTACTCATATAAAAATTGAACGACACCGTCAGTCAAATGGTTATTTTCATTCACGCTGTTTTGCAGATCCTTTCCCATTTTGAAAAGAGAAGTATTACGTTTCTTTCCAGAGTGGAAAAGATATGGGCGTACACCGATATTTCATGGGAAAACACAAGCATGGAAGTTGTTTAGGGGTCGCAGTTGCGACCCCTGGCACTGCCTTTGCGACTCCTGCCATCAGAGATGTCAAAATCGATACCTGGAACACAGGGGCAGCTCTCCTAATGGACGTCGGTTGGGGCTCCACTTTCCCTGTTTTCTGTCAATTTTTATTATTACACAAATAGTGAATAATATGTTTCACTATTTGTATAATAAAAATGGAGTATAGTTCGCTGGAATATGACCATATCTGGCAGCTAAGGTAAGTAAAAAATGCTTGCAAATGTATGTGTGGTATGCATGCTTGCGGGTAGGTGTGTGTTCATGTGACCAAGAATGTGTGAATGTGTGCTTGTGAGAGTTACAGTAAAGGTAAAGTGGCATGTGATGTCATTTATGTTATCCCTGGCGTTTTGGTGAATTGACGCCCATGTATACAGGAAAGGATTTCTCCAATGAAGAATGTTTTCTCTGTGTAGGAAAACATTTGAAAGTGTTCTTATGCACATTCACCCCCTTCGTATGCCACCATAATTTTCACGAGGCTTAAAATTCGCTCTTGTATGCATGGTGGACGATTAGTATCCCGAAAATCAGTGATTAACATAGATTTTCTTGGAACTCTCATTGGAGTTCTCTAAATATGAATTATGTAATTCTAAGTGAAATGCTAGCATAAATCTACAATGCACATCTTTACGCTTTTTCTTTGCATCGGCGCCAGAATGCACAAAAGTGAAAATTGGCGTTCCATTTTCAAACCAATTTACAAACAAGCTGCATTCGTGAGGGATTAGACAAGGTTTCAGGACTGGGACAGGCGTTTTGGGGTTCTGGGATAAGGGCTCTGGAGAACTGTAGTCAATGGTCCAGAACTTATGTTACTCATGCTTCAGCACTGTGCAACTTTTGACACCATGGATAATGACATCTTGTGGGCAAACTGATCACTGAGATTATTCCTCCTTCGCGTCTTCCTTTGTGAGTGGTCCTAAAGAAATCGTTATGGACACTTTATATCTAACCCTGTCAAAGTACTTGTATTTAATAATTTCCTGGCTTCCCTCTTCTATCTTATTTGGAAATTCTCATTTCTTTGTCAGTTTTATGATCAAGACACTCAGCTATTCACTGGAATAAATGCTGTGCTTAAACCTTCGAGCCCCTGTCATACGGAAAACTCAGTTTACATAATCTTGTGGTTGGCAATATTTGGAAAATTTTCATCTGGATGGATTCTCGACTTTTACCATTTATTGCTTTGTGAGTGATCTATATTAGTTGGAGGGAGGATCTTCTTGTAAACGTTACCCAGTGGAGAGACTTCAGGGTGAGAAGTTGTGGGTGCATATGTCAGCATGTAGAAATACTGTTGTGGCTCAGTTCTGAACATTCTGGAGTTGTTTCATGGTTGAAGATGGAATCCCATGATACAGTCCATCTGCTTAGTCCTTGTTTGAGAGAATGAGTCATGTTGTTGCTTTGAATGTAACGAAATGTCTTCATAGTTTACAAAATGGATAGCTTGTTTTAACAAGGTGTTCGTTGGCTGGGAGTAATGCACACATAGCATGCAGGGTGGCCTAATTTTTCGGACAAATACTTCTTTACAGAATGCCACAGTCAAGTTCTTGAGGGGCTTATAAGGATTTTAAAGGCCATTTACATGGGCCTGCCATTCTCCAGTTTCTTCTTGGTATCCAGCACCTGCTGCAAGGCAGGTAATGAGTTCAAGCAATTAATAAAGAAAAGCAAAGAGTATACTACATTGTTCCCCTGAAAACAAGGAGGAGGTTGAAGAAGAACTATATAAATAGTTTGATACCCTACATTCTGTAGGCTGTGAGAGTAATGCAAGAACTTTAAGAGTTTTGTTGTTGTTGCTTGAATCAGGCTTAGCACTAAACAGCAGCCTGCCCTGATGTAAGGCAATTGAAACATAAGGGAGAATTCTAAAATTGAGCTCTTAGATGTGAGAAGTAGTAGTCTATATCACTAAGTTGAGTTCCCCCTACCATTGATTATAGTGGTATCAACATGAAGAGAAATCTATTTTTGGCAGAATTCCCATCATTATGAGATATTAGAATTGCTGAAATCATTGTGAGTAGATTAGGACTACTGTATGAGGCCTCTGAATTGCAACAATTATTGCTTTGTTATCGTATATAACAAACAGAATCTCAACGTCCTTAATGAAGGAATTCGCCTTCTCATAGGATTTGTCTGGGTCTGCCAAGGGCATTGTTCAGGGACATATATATCTACAGTGCAACAGGTAAAGTGACACTGGGTCCCAAAGATGTGAGGGTTCCTCTGCACCCTAACTGTGGCTACTTTTACTACCTATATGGCGAGGACATTTTTCCTGCTTGCATTGGGGCCCATTTCACCCTAGCTACTCACTGTGGGGGCTTCTTGCAGCTGGCGAACCCACGTTTTGAGGTGTTACCTCTTTTAAGGTGGGTGACTAATAAATGACAGAGACAAAGACTACATTCAGGGAACTGAAGGTGCTATAAGTTTTTCACCTACATTAACTTTCTGCTCACACTGCTTCTGCTCATGCTATTCCTTCTCTGTGAAGGCCACATTACTTACTTTCACAACGCTAAGCGAAAGCAGAGGGCGAATAACAAGAGATCTACTGAAAGAGCCAAAGCCCAAAAAGAGAAAAGGATGCAGCCACAACAAAACCATAGAAACGGGAAATAAACCCCCTGTAAATGTCTCAGAGAAGTCTTTGGTAAACCAAACAAAGCAACACAAAAGGATGATGGACGGAATGTTGAAACTTTTCAACCACTCACCCCCAGTCACAGATCTGGGTTTAATCTATTGTTCTTTTCGTCACCAAGCCTCCCCAGTTTGGACCCAGCCATATGCAAATCAGTCTTGGCCCTGTTCTTAAAGGGAACAGTCCAGTCCAAAATGCCAGGTCAGGTCCTCTCTGGACAGGAACCAAGCATCCTGGGACCGGTTTCAGGGTATCACCCTTCATCAGCCAGGCTAGCTTGAATACAGTGATGCAATGAGCACGGGACCCACGTCTGGCCATACCCTTCCCACTTAAAGCAACTTTAGCAACACAAAAGGATGATGGTTGGAGTGCTGAAACCGTCAGTTCGGGCAGGACTGTTGTTGTCTAAGCCTGTTTGTGATGACTCACTGTTGAACTGCCCTTTGGGTACAGGTCGAGCTACTAAGTCATTTTAAATAAACAAATGTGAAGAATTTTCACAGCCTTCACTTCATTTTCTGATCTGGTTACTTCTAGTGTTGAAAGAGAGTTGTACAGATCTTTTAACCATAGTACTGTTTTGACTAACAATATTGTGCATTTGCTTTTCATTGTCTTTACTTAGTGAAGTTAGGTTACAGGTTGCGGGGAGCACAATGCTGCACAAACAGCAACTACAATTTCTGTCAGTGTAAAGTCAGAAACAAACCCTAAATTAATGTGCATGTAAACCTCTGGTACCTTGGCTCAAAGCAGTCAGATTTAAATTAGAGGCAATGTGTAAAGTATTTATGAAGCACTTCGAAGAGTAATAAAGGGAAACACGGCACAACAAACGTCCCACACCAATTTAGAAAAATAGAGTAAAATGTAATAAATGATTTGAGACCAAAATGACAAAAATCCACTAAGCAGAACTGTCTGCATGTAATTTTAAAGATTTAAGAGAAAATAGTGCTGTGGTTATCTAGTCGCCCCAGACCAAGACAGTCACAAGTTCAGTCCCACCATGACCTAGCATGGGCTGGATATAGGGACCAAGTTAGGCCTGCTGATAAAAGTACCTTAAATCCTGATTGTGGATCACTGTGAGATCCCAAAATTGAGGATGCGTCTTGCAGCAACTTTTCTGAGGAAGCTGCAAGGTTGCGATGCAAAATCCTACACCATCACTGAGGATGCAGTCGATGAGGGGCTTGTGATGCAATGGCCTGCTTCGAGGAAGAGTTGCACAGCTACGATTCTGAGGAAGCGGTGGGATGCAATGCAGGGTCCTGCATCAGGGGTGTTCCAGGCAGTGGTGGTTCCAATGCAGCTGTGAGGCAATGCGTTCCACTGCATCGGTTCTGCTCAGATGACCACAACTGGGCGGGCAAAACACCTTCAGGTCCACTTCCAAGGGTCCATGACTGGAGTGCCACCACTTAGTGGGCAAGACTCACAGCAGACTGTGTCTAGGTGCTGTGTTCAGGGATGTTAGAGCCCTTTCTGTTCCTGAGGCTCTGATCAGGAGGCCAGCCAACAAGCCCTTCGAGTCACTCGAGTGGTATTGAGCTCAAGATGCAGGTCCAGTCCTTCTCACTCAGGTAGCAGGGAAGAAGGACAGCAGAGTAGCAGTCAATCTTGCACAACAGCAGAGTCTTCCACAGGTCCAGGAGCGTACTGAAGAATAGAGTCAGAGGGTCCAATATTTATTCTTGGTACCCTCTTTGAAGTAGGAGAAGGTTCTGGAGGCTTCCACCCCCAGAGGTGATCAGAATTACCTGCCTCCCTGCCTTGGACCCAGCTTTTCTAGGGTCACGCAAGACTGGTGTCAACCCCTTTGTGAGTGTGCTCAGACAAAGGCTTTGTGATATGCAAGTGTCATAGATGACAACTCTTGCCATCTATCAGGTGAAAGATGGACCAGCCTGCCAACACCTGTCTGGGAGCAATACAAAGACCAACTGCCAGCTACACCTAGTCATATGACCCAGGATACAGGATGCATGCACTAAAAGATTAATACAAGAAAATACCAACTTTCTAAAAGTAAAGAAAAAAGTTATGGATGGAATGCTTGAATTAATTTCAGCAACTGGTAATTGCTCAGGCTGCATCCCATTCTATCGTTATTTTGCACATTATGTCACCTCCGTTTGGACCCAGCTATATTTTGGCCCTCAAGTCATTGTCTCTCTACTGCCAGCATGCACCACTTTGGAGGGAGTACAATCTTGGGTGAGAAACAGTCAAACAACGGTTTTATGTTCAGAACATACGGTGGCACTCCATAATTTGCCCTTGACAGGCCCATTTCTTTTATCTAGATGAAATGAACCTGTGATGTTTGGCATTTCTTTATGCTGGGGTGTTGTTTGGAGATGGGTATTGTTCCATTGTTAATGTTATTGGCATCATGCAGAAGCCCGAATAATTTTGTTTTTTCACTAAAGTCTGGTGCAGTGTCTGGTCATACTCTAAATATTTCACGCATCAGGATGCAAACACTGTACTCATTAACCTGGAATAATTTCCCTCGAGAGTTTCAGCACTCTCCAGAAGTGATCCCTGGCCATGGTGGAACATGTGTTTACATCTCAGCTTTGACAGACAGCACCAACCATGTTTATCATGTGTGGCCCTCAGATCTTCCACTGCTTCTTCGTCATAGCAAATATAGGAGTGACATATTTCTTATAGTTGTTCTTAAAAGATTTCCATTTCTGTGCTTCAAAATGTTTCCATCTTGTAATGCAATGTGTATGCGCCGACAATGACATTTATGTTTACAGGTTTTTGCACTATCTTGACATTTGCACACTGTACACTTGCTGTCTTCATTCTTTATTGTAGTTGTTTTGTTAACATTCTTTTTAGAAAGCTAATAATTCTGTACATCTTGGACAGTTGAAAATCTTTACCTTCACTCACTGGCAAGTTCACATTTTTGGGGGATTTTGGGGACTTTCTTTCTTTGAAAGCGCTCATGGAGGGAAAGCCATTTTTGTGCAAAACCTGTGTTGATTGAGGAGTAGGTATTGTACCATAAATTGCTTAGTATTTTGCTAATTTAAAATGACGTGGCTTCACGACATCATAAGTGTGGTGGTGCTGCATTTGTATGAGGGGAAATGAGCCGTGCTGAGTTAGTACGAGCAAAAGCTGGTGCTAGCTTTGCACCTCCAAGTGTGAAAAGGTGATTTAATCATTATTTATGGTGTTCTCAAGTTATAGTTAGATTCGAGGTGATATAATAAATACCACCTGTGATAGTAATTTGGGGGAATACCACATATTTATGGGATAGGTTAAATGATGGTGTAGATGTTAAATCTCCTAGGCATCCTATCACAGCTAGTATGATGCTCATGGGAAATCGCTTGAGATGTCCCACGCTGCCTGGATTGAAAACTTAGTCAAAGCCTTGCAGAGAAGTAAGAAGGCAAGAATTGTACAGCAGGAGCCTGATATTGCTACTTTTTGCTTTCTGAAGGTATGTATTTTTTCACTTTCTACATCGCTCCGAATGCAGGCAGCAAGCCTGCTTTTAAGTACTCTCAGTATTTGTAAGGAGGAAAAGTGAGACACAGGCTTTGTCCCTGGTCAACCAGACTATAGCCTGCCCACTCCGTGGCGAGATCGGCCCACCAATAAGGAGACTGCACCATTTGCTTTTCTTCGTACTTCTGATCATAAACATCACCAATGCAATCGTATAATCAGAAAGGCTAATCAGACGGGAATCCAAACTCCCAACTTTATCAGGACCCCCACTGAAAAAGCATTCTGAAGTCGCTGAAAAGTCACATACAGCAAAAGACAAACATAAACACTTAGGTATTATTCAAAAAATCTAAAATGATGTTTTTTTTTAAAAAAAAGGATATTGGATCCCACTAGTTTCAATGATCTTTAACCAATGCCATTGAAAATATACAACAGTGTGGCCCGACTTTTTTTGCATAAATGTAGATTTACTGCACTTGCCACATAATCCATTTTCTTAACAAATTGAACATTTTGATAAAAAAGACTGTTTTATCTCAAAGAGATCAAAAGTCACTTAAAACACTGCCACATATGTTGCTGTACAGCGGCACATCACCTTTCAGTTTCTCATTGCTGTATTAGGGTGAGGTGAAATCTTTGCCAGACAGTGTTAACGTGTGTAAAAATGAAAACATTGTGATGCAGTGCTGCAACAAAATAGGCTGTATTATGCTGCTTAATTTCCCTTTTCATGCTGCATCATTTAGCTAACCGTACTGCACAATCTGGCTCTTTCCTGCTGCATAGTTTAAGTGACCCTGTCCTTAATTCATCAATTTACGTTACATTGTTTCCCAGAAGCAAATACACGTGTGCACGCACATCATCTCACCAGTTTACCACTATGATCGTTGAGTTATGTTGTTTCTTAATGTTTCCTTGTACAACCAATTCCTTGATATCATCAATGGACTGACTGCATTGAGTCCGTTTCCAAGGACCACAAGGCTCATAACCTTCCTTTTCTGCCTGCCACTTCCCAAAGCATATGTTATTCTTAGCGCGTCTGGGATGCAAATATTTCATCCACCTCTTTCTAAATAGCTGCTCCTGTTTTTGCCTATTTTTCTTTTAGAGAAATTGCCACCTCAATAAGTGATTGGATGAAAAATATGCACAAATGTGTCAGCACAATGAGCTAGCCCTAACGAGCACAGAACATTGTTTGTTGTTATTAATAATAAAAGTAGTTTACTACATTTTTCAGAGGGAGTGCATAATCTAAATGGAGTAAACCTTTCTGCGCTTTGTGCAATAGGAGTTTCCTGTTGATGTATATGGAATTATTACAGAATAGATATCAGTGCATCCAAATCTCTTCGAAAACGTTCCCACTTTTCAGCAAAATCATAGGAGCTATGAGCAGACTCTACCCTACCTAGCCAACATTACTTTTCTCTACCTACTGCCAACACCTCTTAGTCCTGTTTTATAACTGAGTGTGAAGCGTAACTTCCCACCTTCAGTTGCAAACCGGAAGGGGATACAGGGGGAGAAATACAGTAACGCATGACAGAGAACATACCCAGGAGAATATTTTCTTCTCTTGTGGCCTTGTTGGCAGAACCACATTGTTAGTAATAGTCTATAGATCCCAATACTGAACACTAACGACCAGTAATGGGCCCCTACCATCAGTTTCTGGCCCACACAGTGCTTGACCTTAAGACCTTTCTAATTTTGATGGTCAGGCCCTGGATGCCCCCAAGCAAAGTTATGTCAGTCTGGATGTTAGAGACCCAGATCAATTCTTCATAGAGATTTCATAGACTTGGAACACAATGTGGTCATAAAGGAAAGAATTGTGCCACTGGTGAGGGAACAGGGCAATTTGTCACACCCCTATGCAAATGTATATCCAGCTCATGTGCTTCTGATCACTCCATCAAACATTATAGCTGTAAAATGTACACATATTGGTATGTGCATGCATAAGAGACAAAGTAATGCTTACCAGGTAGAAACTAAACAACGAGTGCGATTTGTGTCCTTTAGCAAACCAAACAATTGATCTGCTTGAATCACGTCTGTCCTTTGACCATCCTAAGTAAGCCTTCCTCCGATTGTTCAATAAGCTTCGCCCCACATCGCTACCACTCCAACGTATTAGAGCCCCCGCCAGCTTCTGTAAGTGCTAGATACTGCACGGCACTCTTTCCCTCGTCATCACTTCTAACTGAAAAACATCTGCTGTGTATGCATCTACTATGTAAGTAAAACCGTGCGCTATCATCCTTTGTGCTGTGAACATAATTGCCAAAAACTGGTAGCCATATGCATTGTCGAATTATATGGAAGGTGGGCTATTTTACATGGAGAGCATTACAAAATCATGTCTAATTTTTTCCTATTTCGATTCTGAAGAATGGTTTATGAGCTTGCAAACATCTCCCTTGAAACTCTGCCTGCCACAGATGTGCGTTCAAAAGTGTTTATAATATAAACACGCGTGCCGCACCGCACATGGACTTTATGCTAAACAAACAGATGATGTAGCCGTGATGACAATGTGCCTTTCCACAAGGGGTTCCAGTTCGCGCTGTCAAGTGCGGCAACTGCAATTATGGTTTCTAATGGTAGCCCATGGAGGCTCGCGTTACCATCCTTTCCGATGTCTGTTTTCTATCTTGCTGGCTCCCTTGACTTGTGCGTCATGTTAGAGCGTGCTACTACTCCCGAATGAAGTGGGTGGAGAGGCCTGCTGCCGTGAGCATTAATTCGACCTATCACTTACAAACAGTTACTTACACTTTGTTTAATCTGTAGTGGAAAGAACCACTCTAAATATTTACACTGAACAGTTGCAGAATCAATGCTGGAGAACTCTGGCTCTCTCCCAAAACAGGAAAAACCTCATCCTTTCAGCGGGCCTCCTAATGTCTTCGAGGCGGCCATTCTCTGCAACGTAAGCGAGGTAGTACATGGGAAAAGAGGGCTCTGCGCTGGAGGGATAGCAGTGTAAAGTGCTAGATGCATATATTGGGCCTCATTTACAAGCTCCTAGCTCCACAGGAACGTCACTTTATGCGACGCTCCGGTGGCTCTGTGAGCTGCACCACATTTACAAGGCGGATCATTGTATTTCCCATGTTTTTTGCTCTTTTTATGTATATGGCATTCTGCAGCACACATAGAAGGAGCAAAACACCACTAATGATTGTTTTTGTGCAGGAAGGCGTCCCTTCCAGCACAAAAAAAATCATCCCTGCAACAAAGGCATCCTTGCACCATGGTGCAAGCTTGCCTGCATTGGTGCTAGGCAGCTGATTTAGTGCTGGTGCAGGGGAGAACACAGTGATGCTCTGTATTCCTGTAAATATGATGCATTCCTACATTCTGGAAATGATGGAGCTCGGCACAGCAAAATAGCTTGCGCACTGCACTGCGCCATTTAATTGTAAACAAGGCCCAGAGTATTACATTGTATGGACCACAACACCTGGAGAAAGACTGAGGGCATCATTTATGAGTTCCTAGAGGCACACTGTGCCACCGGAACATAATTTTTTTGACGCTCCATTGGTGCAGTGTGCCAGCCCATAATTGCAAGGCCATACAATGCCACCTTGCACGGCTTTCCATAGCCTTGTAAATATGGATCCCTTTCACGCACACCACGGCGTGAAGGGGGCATTCCATGGGTGTTGCTTTATGTGTTCCCATGCAGCATCCATGGAACCTGAAGGAATCTGATGCATTTGCAGATTTACAAGTCTGGGAAAGCATCAGATTCCTATGCCACCACATGTGTGATGTAAGAGTTATGCAACAAGGAGGAATATCTTTATTTCTCCCTATTTTTTCCGCTTTTTATGTGTGTTGCAGGTGTCTCTTCCTGCACAAAAACAATCTTGTCTGTAAAGCAGGCACCCTTGCACCACGATGCAAGGGTGACTCCATTGAGGCATGGCAGCAAATTTGCACACCAGCGCAGGGGGAGAGGACAGAAATGCGCTGCATCTTGTAGATATGGCGCAGTTCTGCCCTTTCCAAGTGGTGGAGGGCAGTGCAGCGAGCCACTTGCTGAGCCACCCTCTGCCACAGGCCTTGTAAATGAGGCCCTGAGTTTCCCTACCTTGTGATATAGTAATACAATGACATAGGTGATAGTAAAATATGAATGCATTCTGATCATTTAAATGTACCATTAATAGAGGAACACAGATTAAGCAAAGTAGAAACACTCATGGTTGCGATGGCTGTAAAATGGTACAACACATGAAAGTTAGCTTCCTTTGTGTGACTGTCTAGAATGAATATGCAAACAGCCCAATTGTCATCCTGACACAGTCATGTATTGAGCAGACAGGTAGAGGTACAGAATGGTTAAGCAGGATAATGCCCACTTTCTAAAAGTGGCATTTTCAAACTCGCAGCTCAAAAACGAACTTCACCAAAATATGTTTTGCTTGTTAGTTCAGAGACCACAAACTCCATATCTCTATCTGCTCCCAATGGGAAACTACACTTAAAAATAGTTCAAGGTAATTCTCATGTTACCCTATGAGAGAGATAGTCCTTGCAATGGTGAAAAAATGATTTAGCAGTATTTCACTATCAGAACATGTCCTACCTTTTAAATACACAGCACCCTGCCAATGGGCCTGCGTTGGGCCTCTGTTAGGAGTGACTTACAGGTAATGAAAGGGAAGGCTTGGGCCTGGCAAGTGGGTGCACTTGGCAGGTCGACATGGCAGTTTAAAACTGCACACACAGGTACTTCAATGGCAGGCCTGACACATGTTTGCAGGGCTACTCGTGTGGGTGGTACAATCAGTGCTGCAGACCCACTAGTAGCATTTGATTTACAGGCCCTAGGCACATCTGGTGCACTATACTAAGGACTTACTAGTAAATCAAATATGCCAATCATGGATACACCAATCATCAATACAATTAAGACAGGGAGCACTTGCACTTTAGCACTGGTCAACAGTGGTAAAGCGCCCAGAGCCCTAAAGCCAGCAAAATGAAATACAACACACAGTAAAAAAAGGAGACTAGAGGCAAAAAGTTTGGGGATAACCATGCAAAAAGGGCCATTTCCAACAAGCGGCATTAGTGTAGAGTGCAGTGGTTAAGAGTTGAGTGCCGTAGAGTGCAGTGGCTTAGAGTGGAGTGGCACACAGTGGAGCCGAGTGGCATAGAGTGCAGTGGCATAGAGTAGATTGTTTCAGAGTAGAGTGAAATGGCTTAGAGTGGAATGGTGGAGGGTAAAGTGCAGTTGTGTAGAGTGTCATTGAGTGTAATAGCATAGAGTAAAGTGGTGTAGAGTGCAGTGGTGCAGAGTAGATTATATTTGCTTACATTTAATTGGCATAAATTGCAGGGAAATATAATGGAATATAGTGGAGTGTTACAGAGTAAAGTGCATTGGCGTAGAGTGTATTGCATAGAGTGCAGTGGCATAGAGTGCAGTATTGCAGAGTGGCAAAGAATACAATGGTGTAGAGTGGAGTTGTGCTGATTAGATTGGTGTGAAATGATGAAGAGTGCAGTGGTATAGAGTAGAGTGGCAAAGAGTGCATTGGAATAGAGAAGAGCGCTGCAGGAAAGAGGAGAGAGGAGAGGCATAGCATGAAGTGGTATAGAGTGCAGTGGTATAGAGTGGAGGGGTGCAGAATGCAGTGGCATGGAGTGGCCTAAAGTGGAGTACTCTGAAGTGGTGCAGAGTAGAATGGAGTGGTGTTGAGTGGAGTATTCATGGTTTGGTAGCGCACTGCCATTACAGACAAACACATTTTCTATTGAAATGACAGTTAAATTCGCACAGGCATACAATTTTACAAATATAACTATACACTGCACAGAAGAAAATGTGTTGAAATTGCATCACCTAATTTAATTATTCATTTTGATCATATTGAAGTATTTGTTTCCAATACAGTTCAGAAATAAAAAAAAGTTCTTTATTTGTGCATTCATAATTCTGATATATCCAGAAATACTTACACAGTTAATTTAAACGTTGTGTGTGCCAGAAAACAACTCTTTATTACCCCCAGTATCCAGCAAGATTGTCACATAAATCCTCTCCCTTTGAAGTCAAAGAAAGAAAAGTGAAAAAGCATTCTGGAAGACAGTGTCTGACATTTGGTCTCGGTCTTTAAATGTGCAGCAAATGTGATGAGATAAAAGAAAGATTTAAATCCCTGATAACAGAAAGAGATTTTGTGGAAGGATACAGAAAACACAGTTTAGGTATCGGAGGGACGAACTGAACCTGGAGAGCCTAAAGCAAATAAAGAACGCAAAAGGAAAGACTGAAAGTGTGAGTTACAAACCACAAAGCTAAAGATAATCAATGAGCAGAATGCATTCCTAGGTCAACTTTCTGAATGTTCCCAAGATGTCTTTAGCAAACTAGACAGCCACCCTGTCTAGTAGGCTGCCACCTAGAAGCTAAGGAACTAAGGAAGTGGAACAAAATGGAGAAATAAACACACTATGGGTTTGGTGGTACTCCTGAAAAATTGTCTGACAGCTGACTCTTTTTAGAGTCTAGGCCAGCTTGATGTTTACATGGAATAATATGACCGAAGTGTGCAATTTACTGATATAAGTATATTCGCTGCAGTACTTGTCTTTAGTAGTTTATCTTCACCTTCAGTGGTGTTACTATGTCTGAAATCTAAGGAAAAGTGAGATAATTTGAAACTGGACAACCAGAGCAGATGTCCAAACAACAACGACCGACCTATAACCACATGAATTAAGCCCCATCGGAAGAACTGCCTTGGAAATGGTGACAAATCTACACCGAAAAGTAGGTGTAGTGCCCCTAACTTAACGCCCTTTGCATCCAGCATATTAAGCAACCTTCCACGTGGGCACTGGCAGTTTATCCCTAGTTTGAAGGTCATGCTCAATACCTCCACAAATTGGCTGTGTTACTGCAAGCTGTGATGGTGGACAATCCCAGATGTAGCAAATGTTCAAAATCGCCTCTACCAAGGTGGAACAATGAAAATCCACTGGGCAAAGCTAAAACCAGAGCCCTTTATTAGTTAACGTTTTCAAACAAGAGATTTAAAGCCTGATTTAGAACTTGGTGGAGGGGAATAATCAATCACAAATGTGACTGATACCCCATCCACCATTTTATGATATCCGTAGGATATAATGGGATCCTAGTGGGCCGGACGTGATCTCTGTCACGCTTGTGATGGAATATTCCCCTCCGCCAAGTTCTAAACCAGGCCCTAAGATTTTGAGACACATCGCACATGTATAAGAAAATGGCTGGATGTGCCTCATGTAATACAAACATATTTTACCAGTATACATATTGTGATTCAGACTAAACCCCTTTGCTGGATTTCTCATTTTACGGCCAAAGTTGTGTGTTCTATTCTATCAATCAACATGAGCTGATGTAACAAGACTTTTTTGCCAATATTTTAGGTGGGATATAAACAGGGCCTAGCTCTAAATATGTGCAAAGGTAGAAGGTAGTAGGTACATATTTATAGAGTGCATAGATTTTCACATCTCTACAAATTTTAAAACTCAAATGTATTTTCAATAAAAAAAAAACGACAGATATACGTTTTCACTTTATTTTTGTCTGTCAGCATTAGCTCTGCACCAGCGGATTGTTTACAGGTGCAATAAAGCACAGCCACATGGGTGCTAAAAGTAATGTGCAAATATTTCTCTTTTATTTGCACCTCATGAAAAACAAAAGTCCTTGTGGAGAAATTTATTCTGACGCACCCTCAGAAAAAAGTAACACAAATGCATATGTTTGCTGTACTTGTCTGCACTGCTGCCACCTCTGCCTACTTCGAGATATAACGTTCATGATTGTGTAAGAATGCTTTGCCAATGTTTTAATCCACAGTCACACCTTTGTGAGTATCCAGCACATCGCAGATGGCACCCTTATCACCCACAAAGGACCTTTAAAACTGTCCCATACAATCCCAGCTGATGAAAATCTAAGCATCTGGTGGATGTTACACTGTATTTGTCCCATCTGTGCCATTACAAATCTACGTCTAGATCCGGGGAGAGTGGTGACTCGTGCCACTTTAAGCGCATCTAATTTTCAGAGGATGACTAAAACGTTTTAAGAATTGCCTTCGATTTACTCTGTCATTAACAATAATGTCCTGCCTATTTGCTGTTTCTACTTCTTCGTCCCTTTGTATTTATTTTATTGATTGAGAATTAGAAAGCATCACATTGCATCAAGGGGGATCTACTGGGGAAGATCAGTGTAAATAAATCTAATAAGATACTCAGATTGGCCTTTATGTCGAAATCTAACCCATCCTTGCCTTGAAGAAACTATTGGCCATACGAGACAACCCCATTTTGCCAAAGGGAACCTAGGTATCATGACATGGTTATTAGCGGGTAGGAGGAGTTTTGCAGAATGAAGGTTTTTTTGTATTGACATGTTGTGCATTATTCTGCCATCTAGATCTAGTGGCTGGGGTGAGTGTACTTTTCTTAGTACACATTTTTCTTAATCTTCCTCTTTTAGTTTTTTTGGCTGGGCATCATCTGTTATAATTTGGTGCTAGCCCATCACCTTGTGACATCAGACTTGTCCACCATGTGCCCTGGAATCCCTGTGTATTGAAGGTATGAATGGATGACCAAATGGCTGTCATACATATGTTGTGCATTGGAACTTTGTCAGAAAAGCAAGGGTGGCTTTATTTTTGCTTGTGGGTTGTGCTCTAGGCCTTGCCTCTAATTGCTCGTCTACTATATGGCAACATATCTGGCTTGTTTGAACTATCCATCTTGCAATGGTGCCTTTTGTCACGGGTAAGTCTCTGTTTGAATTTGCAAAGAATATAAAGAATTAGCTTCCTATCTTGATTTCATTAGTCCTTTCTATGTATTACATTACTGCACCATGCACATCCAGTGTATGCTGGCCTTTTTTTAATGCTTTTTAGATTGTTGGAGAACATTTTTAGCTTTTGTAGAAAGCATGGATTGATTCACATGACTATTATGTCCATTTGTATTTGTAGAAGAGGCTCCTGGTTGGTTAGCACTTGCAGCTTGCTCATCTTGCACAGCAATGTGATAGCAATTAGTAAGGAGGTATTTAAGGCTAAGAACCTTAGTTTTGCCTTGTAGAGCTTTCCATCATCATCAGGATGAGGTTCCACGTGGAAGTTGGTGCTGATCTGGGTGAAGGTACTATCTTTTCTTCTTCTAGAAACCTCCTGATAACTGGTATCAAGAAGAAACATCTCCCTATATGTCCTCTTATGTAAGCTACTGTTGCTGCTAAGTGTAAGTTAAACTGTTGTCTATGAGGTATGTTAAATACCTGACCACTGTGGTTTCTTGTGTTCTGTTGTGTAATAGTTCCCTTTTTCTGCACCACATGCCATATCACTTCAATTTTGCTGTGTAGCATTTTCTTGTACTTGGACTTCAAGCTTCCTTTAGGAAGTCCATTGACTACTTTGGGAGGTCTAGGTGCCCAAACGCTGTCCTCAGAAGCCAGGCTGTTTTTTTATTTTGAATGGTGGACTATGAGTCCTACATGGACAGCAGATCAAGTGTCACTTCCAGCCTTTTTAAGTTTCTATATACCATTTCCACTAGGTTTTAGAAGATTGCCTTCCTTGCTCACTCTGGGGCAATTACGATCAGTATCCTCAAAGTCATTTGTGACTGTGTGAACTTGTTTATCACAATAGGCATGAGAGGATTTGGTGGAAAGGCATTTGCACATTTTTCTCGACCGGTCTATTGAAAGGACTTTTCCCAGGGAGCCGGATGTTATGTCTTGTCATTTTGCATTTTCTGTGATTGTGAACAGTTTAAGCTCTGGAGTACCCCACTGTGGGATTACCATTTGGAGTACCTGTTGATTTAGCTCCATGTCATGTGATTTTGATGGTTGTCTACCTTAACTGTTGGCTACTACACTTTTTAAAACTGACAGATATATTGCTATCAAGTGGCCAGATGTAGCAAGGCATTAGCGCCTCGCAAACGGCAAAAAACGCCGCTTGCGAGGCGCTAATGCCTGCGCGCGATTCAGAAACACATTTTGCGAGTCGGAACCGACTCGCAAAATGTGTTTCAGACTCGCAAATAGGAAGGGGTGTTCCCCTCCTATTTGCGACTCGCACCGCGATGTAAGTTGATTGGCGACTGCGAAAGCGGTCGCAAATCAACTCGCAGTTACCATCCACTTGAAGTGGATGGTAACTCATTCGCAAACGGGAAGGGGTCCCCATGGGACCCCTTCCCCTTTGTGAATGATCACAAAATTATTTTTTCAGAGCAGGCAGTGGTCCTATGGACCACTGCCTACTCTGAAAAAAACCGAAACAAAAGGTTTCGGTATTTTTTTCTAAGTGCAGCTCGTTTTCCTTTAAGGAAAACGGGCTGCAGATAGAAAAAAAAACTGCTTTATTTAAAAGCAGTCACGGACATGGTGGTCTGCTGTCTCCAGCAGGCCACCATCCCCGTGAGTGCCCAGACTCGCTATGGGGTCGCAAACTGCGACCCACCTCATTAATATTAATGAGGTGGGTCTTTGCGACCTCATAGCGAGTCGCAGAAGGTGTCTGAGACACCTTTCTGCATAGCAAATTGCGAGTTGCAATTTGCGAGTCGCTCTGACTCGCAAATTGCAAGTTGCAATTTGCTGTCTACCTACATCTGGCCCAAGATTATTTTTATCAGATTGGCCCATCTCTATATGTCCTGGGCCAGCTTTGATAGTGCATATGACTTTGTCCCTCTTTGTTTTTTGAGATAAAACAGTGTGGTTGGGTTGCACATCCCACCTTTCACCTACACCTGCCTTTTGAAGACCTTTAGGGCCAGAGAGATCATACAGAGATCCAGGACATTTATGTTTTGAATTGCATCCTCTGTTCTCCACAATCCTCTGATGATGAACTCTTGCATGTGCTGGCTCCAGTCCATGTGGGATGCGTCCGTTGTGATGGTAATGGTTGAAGTTGGTTACTTGAAAGATCTGCCCACTGTTATGTTGTCCACGTTCCGGCATGCCATCCTTTCTGTACTTTTTGCATTACAACCACTAAATCTTCCCAACTCCACATTGCCTGTGATAATTGATTTTGTATCCTTTCCTGACTTGGTCTCATATGCAGTCCTGCATTGGGAATCAGTGGGATACAGGAGACCATAATGTGCATCATTTTCCCCACAGTCCTCACTGTCAGAGACTGAGGCCCTCATTACGACTTTGCCAGCCTTTTTAAAAGACTTGCAGAATCTGCTGCCCACCCTATTAGGAGTTTTCAGCTGGGCCAGCAGGCGAAAACAGCGTTTCCACCCGCTGGCTCAGTGGAAAACTCACAACACTGATGACTGCTTGTTTTTGAGCCAGCGACAATGTTGTGGTACGTCGAGTGCAACAGCATTCTTCGCACATTTCATTGACTGTAATTCAGGAAGTGAAATCTGTGATGGGGCTGTCCATGGGGGGCCCCTGCACTGCCCATGCCAAGTCCATGGGTAATGCAGGGGCCCCTACGGGGCTCCTGATGCCCTGTTTCCGGCAGCCTTTATATGGCGGTAAAACCGCCATGCAAAGGCTGGCAGAAAGGGGACTCGTAACCGCCAGGGCAGCGCTGCTTGAAGTGTTGCCCTGGCAAATTGCGACTGCCAAGAACGCCAGGCTGTTGACAGACGGCAACCTAGCGGTGCCGGCGTTTGGACCGTGGCCCACCTGCCATGGTCATCATAGGGTGCCCTATATGCGGTGGTCCGACCGCCATTGTGAGTGTGGCAGTCTTCAGACCACCACACTCGTAATGAGGGCCTGAGTCCTCGGTAACAGCAAACCTGTCCTGTGATCACTTGGATCCTCATGAGGGTGGGAAATGCTTTCACCTCTATTCTATTGATTCTTGCCCCAAGAAATATATTTTCTTTATTCAGAACTGCTGGCAATTTTTCTAGGTTTATTGTGAACCCTACTTTGTGAAGAGTGTCCTTGACAACCTTGATGCCTCTCCTGTATTGGGAGAATGAGCTTGTCTTCACCAACCAGTCATCGTGATAGGGGTATATATATATTCCTTTCATTCTTAAGTAGTTACAGCCTTGAAAGCTGCCCGTTCTCTAAAAACCTAATTATCCTGGTCTAGAATGTTGGGTAGCATTGGGAGGTACAGGCTCCTGCTCTGTGAAGGCAACGTTTTCAGAGAAAAGTAAGTCTGTGCCGCTTCTTCTTCCAAATCGACCCATACTTGTCCACTACCCTCTTCACAGCGGAGTTGTACTTGTTGATATCATCTAAAGGAGATAAAGCCTCCAGGGATAGCTAGGATTGTCTTTGTTGTTTATGTATAAGAAAATTATTACATAGAGTGCTTGAGGTTAGATAAATATTTTCTACCTCTTACATTCATTGCCTTTAGTGATTGAAATGACTGATAAAAACATTGTCTATTAACTGAGCCCACATTTGTTTACATAAACCTCCTTGAAGCAAGTGTAAAAAAAGTGAAATGTGTTTATTTTTTAAACAAACCCGCCATGTATGCTGCAGTGCACATTACAGATTCAATGTGCAGAATCCTTCTGTGTTTGACTGGATCAAGGAATTTGTAGTGTGGGGGCAAGTTTCCAGTACAAATCTTATGCTAGATAGCACACACTCACTTTTGCAACTTCAGCATGCAGGCCAAACATAGTAGCTGTGGCTCTGCTCTTTATTTTCCCCCTTGTGCAATACAGTGTAGCTAATTTGGTTGCTGTCCTCTGTGAAAAATTAATAAACCTGGCCCTACATGTGGAAACTTTTCACAATAAAATAGGCGCCTTATGAATTTGACACAATCCATTAATGCTCTAAAGCTTGCATTCAGATTAAGCTTACTCTGTGTTCAGACAACAAAGACATCTGGAAGCATCCTTCACTATCAAGAAATATAGTAGATTTCATATTTAGTACATATGTATCACACTATGAGGCATATTAAAGTTCAAAATATCAGACTTTAAAAAGAGTTGCAACAAGTGTGGGATTCTTCCATAGTTGGAATGTTGTCTTGAAAAAAAGGTGCGTTTGAGAACATTGGCCGTGATCTAAACATGAATTTGTAACAAGTTAAATAAAATATTTTCAAAATAAAGAAAGAATCTTTTTCCACCCTGTTTAAATTACATTTAGGTACTTCATGTTTTTCTTTCCGGCTGTAGATAAAGTCCCATCCCTCTAGTAGTTGTGAACGGTTACACTTCTCTGCAAATTTTGACCACTTACTGCCTGAATCAGGCAATCCAAAAACTTAAGATGACCTTCAAGAATTAACAAGCATTGGCAAATCCAAGAGGTCTTGCCTATTCAAGAGCTATTGTCTTTGGTAATGTGTTTTGACAAATTGTACGCCAGTGTGAGTGCTGTTCAGCATGGCTAAAAGTTAGTAAAGGTGAGTATCAGAGCGGAGTGGGGGAGTAGCCTGTCATAGGGCGGATTTGTTGGAATGTCATTGAGTGGAGTAGGAGTAGAGTGTCATAGAGGGGAGTAGAGTTCAGTGGTTCAGTGGCAGAGTGTCAGAGTGAAGTGGAGTGGGGTGGATCGGTGTGGAGTGGATTGGAGTGGGGTGAGGTGGATGAGATTGGGGTGGATTTGATTGGGGTGGATTAGATTGGATTGAGGTGGGTGGTTTGGAGTGATAGGGGTGGGGTAGATTGGATTGAGGTGGTGAGGATTGGATTGGAATGGGTGGATTAGATTGGACTGGAGTGGATTGGATTGGAGTAGGTTGGTGTGGCTTAGGGAAGGATGGGGTGTATTGAATTGGGGTGGTCTGGATAGGGTGGTCTGGATGGATTAGAGTGGGGTGGGCTGGATGGGTTGGAATGGGGTGGACTGACATGGGATGTGCTGGGTGGATTGGATTGGGATAGATTGGGTGGATTGGGTGGTGGATTGGAGTGAGTGGGGTGGATTAGAGTGGCATGGGTTGGATTGAAATGTAGTGGGGTGGATTGGATTGGGGTGTGGTGTGGTGGGCTGCATTGGGGTGGATTAAATTGAAGTGGGGTGGGGAGGGTTGGGGTGGGGTTTGTTGGGTTGGAAAGGGATGGATTGGAGTTGGGTAGATTGCATTGAGGTAGGTGGACTGGGGTGCAGTGGGTGGATGGATTCCATTGAAATGGGGTGGACAAAAGTGGGATGGAGTGGATTGGAGTGGGGTAGGCTCGATGGATTGGATTGGAGCATGGTGGACTGAACTGGGATTGAATGGGTGGAATAGGGTAGAGATGGCTGGATTGGAGTGGGGAGGACTGGGTTGGAGTGGATTGTGGTGGATTGTACTGGAGTGGGGTGGATTGGACTGAAGTGGGGTGGATTGGATTGGAGTGGGGTTGATTGGATTGGTGTGGAGTCGATTGATTGAAGAGGGGTGTACTGGATTGAAGTGCAGTAGATAAAAGTGGTTTGGAGTAGGGTGGATTGAACTGGGGTAGGGTGGATTAATGTGGACTGGATTGGGCTGGAGCAGGGTGGATTGTATTGGAGTAGGGTGGATTGGATTGGAGTGAGGTGGATTGGGTAGTGGTTGCCTTGATTGGAGTGGGTGGATTGGAGTGTGGTGGATTGGATTGGATTAGGGTGGGTTGGATTGGAGGGTGGTGGGAGGATTGGAGTGGATTGGGGTAGGGTGGATTGGAATGGGGTGATGTGTATTGGATTAGAGTGGGGTAAAATTGGACTGGTTGGATTGGGATGGATTCTATTGGTGTGAGATGGACTGGATTGCAAAGGGGTGGATTGTGGTGGACTGGAGTGGACTAGAGTGGGGTAAATTAGGATAAAGTGGGGTAAATTGGGTTGGGCTGAACTGGATGGGATTGGAGTGGGGCAGGTTGTTTTGGATTATAGTGGACTGATTAGAGTGGGGCAGATTAAAACTGTTAGGAGGGGGCAGGTTGTTTTAGATGGAAGTGGGGGGGATTGGAGCAGAACAGATTGTTTTGGATTGGAGTGGAGACGATTGGAGTAAAAGCAGATTGTTTTGGATTGAAGTGGGGCACATTGGAGTGGGGCAGATTGCTTTGGATTGAGTGGGGCAGATTGATTTGGATTGGAAAGTGGCAGATTGGAGTGAGGCACAGTGAAGTGGGACAGATTGTTTTGGATTGGACTGGGGCAGATTGGATCAGGGCAGATTGTATTAGGATGGATTGGAAAAGGGTGGTTCGGGTTGGTGTGGTGTGGATTGGATATGAGTGGGGTGGATCGGAGTGTGGTGAATTGGATGGGGCCAGGTAAACTGGATTTAAGTGGGCTATATTGTCTTGGATTGGAATGGGGCAGAGTGGGACGGACTGGAGTGGGACAGATTGTTTTGGATTGGTGTGGGGCAGATGAAGGTGGGGTGGATTGGAGTGGGGCAGATTATTTTGGATTAAAGGGGGGCAGACTGGAGTGAGGTGGACTGGAGTGGGTCAGATTTTTTTGGATTGGAGGGGGGATTGTTTCACAATGGAGTGCAGAAGATTGCAGTGGGAAAGATTGTTTTGGATTGGGGAAGTTTGTTTTGGATTGGAGTGGGGTAGATGGGAATAGGACATATTGTTTTGGATTGAAGTGGGAAATATTGTTTTGGATTGTAGTGGGGCGTATTGTTTTGGATTGGAGTGGGGTATATTGTTTTGGAGTAATGCAGGTAGTTTTTCATTAGAGTGGTGTGAATTAGAATGGGGCAGAGTAGATTAAGGAAGCTTGGGAGGATTGGAGTGGGGTTGTTTGGAGTGGTTTGGATTGGGGTGAGTGGTTTGGATTGGAGTGGGGTGGATTGGTGTGGGGTAAAGTGGGTTGGATTGGGTTGGATTGTAGTGGGGCGGATTGGAGAGGGATGGGGTGGATTGGGGTGTACTGCATGATTATGTGTTAAAGAATAATTTCAGAAATTACACATAATAAAGAAACATTGTGGGTTTGCAATATTTTGAACAAGTTAATCATCATCATTCGAGAAGAGCGCCCACGAGTAAAAACAAAAGACTGCATGAGTGGAAAATGATGAAAGAGGACTTGGCAAAATAAAAAAAAGTTAGCTTTAAAAAACTAAAAAATGCAATTTTATCTGTCCTGGCTGGGACATTTTTGCTAATCACAAGCCTTTTGTTTGTAGAGCACTATAAGTAAAAAAAGAACAAAATAGTACCTTGATCACGTCTGGAGCAGAGGATGGCACTAATTAAATTGAGTCAATTAGTGCTTGGTTCCTCCTCCGCACAGAGGAACTGAAATGATGCCAGGCCTGCCTTGACAAATTACGAGGCTGCGAAGAACAGTGCCATGCAAACCAACAAATGGTGAGCGACAGGCTAGCTCCGAGCCCTTTCCTGTACACAACAGAGTCTTGCAAGCTAGATGCATGCACTTGCTGGCTAGACCCTAAAAAGTCTCAGTCACCGTATTGCACTAAGTGTACATCTCTTTTAATAATGTTTGATCTGTTTGAGTCACAAAAATGGTTTTGTTAAAAATATACATTATGTAGTGAGTTCTATAACAATTAGTGCTTAATTTGTAAATAAAGAGGTGCGGGTGCTCAAAGCCCTTCCCTTGAACACGAGGCTGCTGTAATTAAATCTACCAGCACTGAATACTGAGGCAGCGAAATCCTGAATCCATCTCGGGCCTCTTCAATCCATTTATGGCCACCCCTGCCTTTTCAGCTCATCCTGCAACTTTCTACTTTCTCCCTTTATGATGCTTTTTAGTTTTTCTTCTTCCGTCTTTCCCATATGTGTCTTTTGCTCGCAGCAAATGCTTGAGGCAGAAGAATAAGCCCTGGCCCTCACAAATAAGTGCACCGGAAACAACAAGCACAAATTAAGCACTGATAACAATTATATATTTACTAGAAAAGCTGCTGTCACCCAATGCACCACGTTTTTCCACTGAAAGTGAACAAAGGTCATTTCTTTTGTGATGCTAGCTTATTTAATAAAGGATGCTCAAATGCGTTTACACAGGGCTATGTGATTTAAGTCATACGTAATATTTTCAGAAATGTGATGTCACAATCCACTAGCATTTACTTTCCATTTCGAACTTAGCATATCTTTCCAATATACGTATGTATATATGTATGTATGTATATATTTTTTTCCAAAAGTTATGGTGTTTGAATTGTCTGTGAAACGCTATAGCGATTAAACTGCAAGAAGTTGAGGTAAAATCCAGAGATGCCCATGGCATTTGTAATGACACTGCTTATGTAGTGTGACTCTTAATAAGGTCTAATATCAGATTTGGTACACTAGAGACAAATGTCACAAAACTGTTCTGGCAGTACCTCTTAATATCGCGCAAGCTGGTATGAGTCATTCAACAAATTGAATAACATAAATGTATGAAGGAAAAATCAATACGTGGGAACAAGTGTCAGACCTGCTGTGATGTAGAGAAATAGTGGGAGGGAGACACATAGTAGTTGTGGGAGGTAGAAGCAAAATGAGACAGAAGATAATTTATGACTTGGGTTCTGGTGAAACAATGAAAAATAGAGTTTTGTATCCTGGAGCAAAACCGAAGAACAGTTTCACAACTAAAACACTGTAATTGTTCAATCAAATGTTTTTGAGGTGATTCCACGAAGCCATCAACAAACAGAATCCAGCTTTATGTGACATTAAATGAAAGGTATTTTTAAAAGACCAGTCTTTAAGAGTGGCAGGATGACGGCTATCACCCACTTCCATCCCAAGACAATTCAGAAACATTTCTTTGAACATGTTGCATTTATATGCTTCCAAATGAGAGAAAGAGTGAGCCAGTTGCGGGCACTACCTCCTCACCGCGGATTCATATTCATTTGTGGATAAAAAAGTACAAATGCCTTTCTAGCTATGGGTCAAATGTTGGATACTGCTTTTCATTATTGAATACAACAGTGAACATTCCACACTATTATAGGGTAAACTGTGTACTTTCTTCCCATTAACACATGCAGAATAGTCACAAGAACCCTCATCACTAGCAAGCTGAACTACGGCAACACACTCTAGGCAGGAACCAGCATTTAACTAACCAGAAGAATCTCAGCCGGCAGGCACACACCTCAAAGAGCTCCAAATGCTCCCTGTCCATGACCAGGCACTCTTCTAACTCCTCATGCACAGATGCAAAGCTGTACACAACAATGGCCCAATGTACCTCCACAACCGCAGAAACCTCTTCAAACTTAACAGACACCTCCTCCCAGCATAGGTGGCAGCAGATCCAGTGGTTGTACCATTTCCTAACTAACTCCTAAAGCCTGGAATGATCTGCTCCTGCACATCAGAACCCCCTCCTTAGTTCTTAAATTCTGCAAGAAACTGAAGACGTGGTGGTCACCCAGCCCAGACCTTGGGCTGGCTATAACAGCTCCTGCTTCAGCACCGTCCAGGATACCCTCCGTGTTGAGTTATGCACTATACAAATACACTTAAAATTAAACTAAAGAGTCCTAACAGAACTAATGTAATTCAATTATTGGACAGATTAAAGCAAGTTTGTTTTCATTGCGTTATACAACTATGCATATTCCTTTTCTTTACTGACTAAAAAGGTGCACATTCTTTTTCAAGACTGAAAAAGCATTGCACATTTTCCCTTTATTAATTTAGTATTTATATCTTTCTATTAATGAAAGAGCATGTTTCACTCTTCCTCACTAGAATAAAACAATGAACATTCCTTTAATTACTTTAAAATGGATTGTTTAGTCATTGAAAATGTGCCCTTTGATTTTCACTACTGAATTCAACAGTCTGTATTACTTTCCCTTAATGGCTACAACAGGGCATATTTCCTTTCATCACTAAATAAAACAGTCCAAATGTATTTGGTGAGGCCATATAATATCAGATACTGAAAAATTAGCTTCAATAATATTATGACCTAATCATCAAGTTCCACACATACATATATGACTGTGACAACTAAAAATCGCCGTGAAATTTTTAAAACTAGTACACTCCTGAGTTCAGCTACTGTGTGCAAAGTTTCAGGGTGATTTATTAACCAAGAGCTGAGAAAAAAAGGGGATCACAAAACATGTTTTCCCCATGCAATTTCCCATAGGGATTTTAGACATAAATACTTCCGGAACTGCTGGACTGAATTACACCAAATTTGACAGGAAGCTAGCTGTTGATCCAGAAAGAGCCCTTTTTGTGATTTGGTGTAAATCTGTTCAGTAGTTCTTGAGTTATTAAAGAAAAAAATAAATGTGTAGATCTAGAAATGCCGATGCTCCCCGGATCCAACAGATCTTGTGCTGAGATCTGTTTGACTGCCAACACTTCAACCAGAAAGTCGAGTCCTAAGAAAAAAGTAAAAAAATAAAATAAAAAAATACAGAAGGGGGTGTCCTGGGGGATCCTGTTGAGGACCCAAAATGTTTCTTTTTTCATCCGTGAATCCATGGTAAACTTTTTTTTAAAACAAGCTCAGGCTCTCACATTTGCTTTATCTGCCATTCTGGGGGGAATATATTATATTTATTATGGGAAGGGGGAGGGCACACTTTAAAAAAAATAATTTTTACCTCGTTGAGCGCTGAGCGAGCAGCATTGGAGGATACCACAGAAACAGGAGTCTCCTCAGGTAGTTAAAGTTCTGTCTGAGCTGTCTGAAATACATCATTAATATCTCCCACGAGTATTTTGCCAGAGTGGTTACTGTTAATTTGTCAATTTGAAGTCTGTGTCTTTTATCGTATAGTCTGTGTGCTGCTAACACGGAAAAGCAAAACTAATCAGTCACACTGTTACTTTATTACAAGTTTCAAAACTGCTGAAGAGTAAAGAATTGTGGCGAATCTGTACAACAGTGCTAACCTGGAGTTACATGGTTAATTGCTTTTAATTACATATTGCTACTCTGTACTAAGTTTGAAATCTGGGGGAATGTGTTGCAGCCAAACTGTATAATTCTGTCAACCGAAATCAACAGAGTTAATAGAGATTAATAACACACTGTCACGCTGGTATAAACCATAAATCTGCTGGGTTTGAAAAGAAATGAACTGCAGCAAAGCTGTACAATTGTTTAAGCTCAGGGACACATTAATATCACAATGGAAGCAGCAATTTGTGTAAAGCCTTCTCATGATTATACTAAATGAGTCAAACCGCATATCACTACTGCTTTAAATGTTAGAAGTTCATAAGGGTGGAAGCCCACAATAGTGGCTAACCTCCTCCGTACATCAATCCAAAAACACCCTAATTAGAGTCAAATCTGGACCCGGGTGTGATACTGCAGTCACTCTTCTGTGATAGTCTTTTAGACGGACAACAAACGCTGTGGAACATACCTGCTAAAGCTGATTTAGAGTCAATGCGGTAGCCGGGTGCGAAGTGCATTTATTCGTTTGTAAATAGTCTGCAAGAAATACAATTGTCGCGGAGCAAATCCACTAGAATTCAGAGTCTTTTATGACACAAACAAAGCTCATAGTAATCAACTTCCGCTTACCTACCCAGTTATACCAACATCAAACGTATTCAACAGCAAATGAAAGAAACAATTGCGGCTGACACTCTTGCGTTCAGTGCACTGGATAATACCTGAAGGATTTAAATGCAGTGAAACTGCTAAAATATATTGACATCAAATTCTAACATAATTACAGAGTGTGAAGGAAGGAGTGGTTGTGGAATCGCCCAATTAGATTAGTTTAAGTTTATACCCATTAGAGGGATTGTGACAAATTGATTGAAGTGCAGTCTTAGTCAGCGCTAAAGAACAGACACGAGCTTTCCAGGTTGCTTGCCTAGCTCTGCACACTGTTTCAGTTTTTTAACTTCCAACACTGGAGACGGTATTGTGGCACAAGCGTGGGCAGTTTCAAGGAACTAGATTGTCCTTTAGAAGTCCCCTGATATTGCCCCAGCATGACGTCATCTTGTCTTGTGTGGGGCATTCCCCGATGGTTGACATTGCAATAGACATAGGCAGTGCTTAATTTGTGCATGTTGTTTCCGGTGCTGAGCACCGGCACTTATTTTTGAGGGCCGGGGCTTAGTCTTCTGCCTCAAGCATTTGCTGCGAGCAAAAGACACATATGGGAAAGACGGATGAAGGGAAAAACGAAAAAGCGTCACAAAGAGAGAAAGTAGAAAGCTGCAAGAGTGAGCTGAAGGGGCAGGGAGTGGCTTTGTAGGGATCGAAGAGGCCCGAGATGGCTTTGGGATTACGCTGCCTCTGTATTCTGTGTTCACACATTTAATTGCAGCAACCTCGTGTTTGAGGAGGGCTGTGGACACCAGCACCTTTTTATTTACAAATTAAGCACTGGACATAGGGAGCTGTTTGGCTTCAGCTTGCCATCTCCTCCCACTAAGTACATTGCAGAACTAGAAAAAACCATTCTGGCTCCCCAGTTTAGCACTGACAGATCATATTCAACACTTTGCTGTAAAATCAGATTAGGATCTACTGTTGCATACAAAACAACTATTTAAGAAGTTGATTACAAGTCGGTCTCCCAGGATAGAGTCACAATTGACATAATTATAAGGGAAGTAATACAACCGGCTGGTTCCCTACTTGGGAATTTAGTATGGAATGGAATGTATTACAAGTGAATAAAGTATGTCCACTTGTTTTGTATATTTTCTATAAATATAATTGTTATATGGGCCGTTTAGAAATCAAACATAAAATACAAAAAACAAAGGTTACAGGGATGTTATAGTTAGGAAATAACTTTCAAAAATATAGAAATTCACAGAAAAAACAAAGGTTACAGGGATATTATAGTTATGAAATAGAATCTCATCATCTCATCAAACTTTATTCAGCCTCATAGATGACCAGAAAAGCACAGAATGTTAAAACAAACAAAAACAAATAAAATCATAAAATATTTTGCAATAAATACAACAGTAAAATCACCAGTCCCCAATCCTAAATCATGCTGCATACTTCGTCCTTGTTCTCAAAGCCTAGCTAATAAAGTCCAAAGCTGCAAAGCATGTATTTGGGGACTCCAAACCCTGTATGGTTGTGAAAGCCTCCCAATATGTTATAGGGCATTTCTCTCTAAAAATAGAACATTAAAATCTGTTTCCTAAAATCAGAACATAGTGTGCAAAGCAACATAAAGTGCAGTGTATACTGCTTAGAGGTCCTGCCACACGGGCAACATGGCAGTGACGAGAACCATGACCCCATAACAGGAAATGCACCCAAAAAGTGAACTGTGTTGGATTTAAGCCATGTTAAATAGAACCTCTGACCCCTTTACCTTTGTCAAATAATGCTTCATGCCAACATCCATAGAAATTGGTACGTAAGATTGTACTGAAGACATAACGGCCACTCTTATCATTCTTAATCTATCCATATGAGCCAAATACAATTCCTTAACATAGCACTTAATATTCAGGCTAATATGTGTGGGAATTTCAAAAAGGTGATCTAAGCTTATATCCTGTAGTTTAAACTACACATTGGAAATCCATGGGATAGGCAAACATTTACTTTGTTTATAACAGTCTTCTAAAATGTTATGAGTAAAATTCAATTCTGGAAAGGACTAAACTTTCACCCATAAGATGATGGGCGCTAAGCTCACCCAATCCTCCTGGAACCCCAGTCCCACTTTACAATGATAAATAAAGCTCAAAGTGGATCTGGGGAGCCAAAATAATCTACTTACAATGTATTTTCTATTACCTGGAGGTTTTTGGGTGATGTATACCCCCATACCCCTGAACCATATATGCCCCCTGAGAGACATTTGCTTTTATATAGCTGAACCATTTCTTTAGGGGGTTTGTGGCCTAACTTTTTTGCAAACCTAAACAGCATTTCACACTCCACCTCCATTATTTGTGATAGCCGAGAGAGTAAATGATCTCAAGTAAATTTTTCAGAACAGTCAAAAGGCAGGTACCAATACCTGCCAAGGTCATAATACCCCAAAGTTTTTCCTTGTCCACTAGATCAAAAGCACAAGAGAGGTCCTTAAAGTCCATGTGAATGGCACCTCCCCTGGCTTATACATATTTCCCTAGGATCAGGGAAAACTTTAGAGCTTGTTCAGTCGCTCCACTACCTGGGGGAAATCCATACTGCATGTCTGTAAAAAACAAATTATCTTCCCGCCAGCTTTCCAGTTTCCCCAATCAAGCGAGGAGATAGGGTGAAAATTAAAGGGAACATTTTTTTCCCATTTTATAGATTGGGACCACATCTTACTGTTTCCATGACTCTAAGATCCCCTCACCCCGTTTCCAAAGCTCTAAATACATTGGTCAACAATGGGGCCCACAGATTGAGATTTTGGTAAAAAAAATGGTTGTGGGACCGCATCCAGTCATGGTGCCTTTCTTGTTGTGGAAGGTTGAATGGCTGCATGTACTTCCCCTACTGAGATGGAGTTACTAAACTCTTTTAGTTAGGCAAACAAGACAATTGCTTCAATAGGGTGCAAAACGTTATCAGGTTGTCCTGAATTCAATTTCTTGAAAAAATGAACAACCAATTCATGTTCCGTTACATGACAGTCTATCCCTGAGGGGTTATTTTCAGTAAAGAAGGCTTTATTAACAACCTCCCAAAATAATCTGTTATATTTCATAACAGCTGCTTGCTCCAGTTCCTCACAGGCTTTTACTCTAATCTCTCTCTTTCTATTTTCAATGGCTGCTCTGAAATTTCTTCTAGCTGCTCGTACTAAAACTGGATCTCTTGGTACATTATTTGTGGCTTGTTTTAAAACTTTTAGCCCATATGTGCATTCTGAATGAAACCAGGCATGGGGGGACCCTCCTTGCTGGGGTTCTCTATCAGCAAGGAGTATGAAATAAACATACTCAAATAAACATACTCATTTTTGAAAATGTGAAAAAAGCAATATCTGTTTCAAGATCATACATTAGGGAGCTATTCCTCTCCCTCATGTTGTTGCCAACTGTTTCAATCATCATTTTGTTAGCATGAGCATTTTGCCATTTTCTTCGCACCCCTTTATTTGTGGTAAAGGTTAATGATGTTTTTTTCCCTCAGGTTCGGGGTGAGTACATTAACTCAATCATAATTCGATAATTATCACTCCACGGGGAATGCCACACCTCATACGTTCCCATCCATTGATTCAGATCTTAAGACAAACGAATATGATCTATTGCAGTCCCCTTACCTCTCCCTACAAAGCTGGTTCAAGCGGCACATTTACACCCCCTTGATCTGATGCAAAATACAAATTATCAATCAGCACTATTTTAGTTAATGCTTCCCGATACACTGTATGCTGAAAATTACTCTTGTGTTCTCCCTGCCCACTTAAAATCCCACAAACCCTGCTCCCATTATGACAGCATTTAGCTATATTAAAATTATCTGCCCAGAGTAGAGAGACATCAGGGTCTTTTTCCACTATTTCACTAAGCAAAGTTCAAAACTCTTCATCAATACCCACTGGTTGATGCCCAAAACAAAACAATTATAATAAAAATTGATGAGAACAATATTATGCACCGTAAGATCAGATAACTTCATGTAGGAGGCTGGACTGGCTTGTAGTGAGTACCAAGGGGTACTTGCACCTTGCACCAGGCCCAGTTATCCCTTATTAGTGTATAGGGTGTCTAGCAGCATAGGCTGATAGATAATGGTAGCTTAGCAGAGCAGCTTAGGCTGAACTAGGAGACGAGTGAAGCTCCTACAGTACCACTTAGTGTCATATGCACAATATCATAAGAAAACACAATACACAGTTATACTAAAAATAAAGGTACTTTATTTTTATGACAATATGCCAAAGTATCTCAGAGTGTACCCTCAGTGAGAGGATAGGAAATATACACACGATATATATACACAATACCAAAAATATGCAGTATAGTCTTAGAAAACAGTGCAAACAATGTATAGTTACAATAGGATGCAATGGGGACACATAGGGATAGGGGCAACACAAACCATATACTCCAAAAGTGGAATGCGAACCACGAATGGACCCCAAACCTATGTGACCTTGTAGAGGGTCGCTGGGACTATTAGAAAATAGTGAGGGTTAGAAAAATAGCCCACCCCAAGACCCTGAAAAGTGAGTGCAAAGTGCACTAAAGTTCCCCAAAGGACAAAGAAGTCGTGTTAGGGGAATAAGGCAGGAAAGACACAAACCAACAATGCAACAGCGATGGATTTCCAGTCGAGGGTACCTGTGGAACAAGGGGACCAACTCCAAAAGTCACAAGCAAGTCGGAGATGGGCAGATGCCCAGGAAATGCCAGCTGCGGGTGCAAAGAAGCTTCTACTGGACAGAAGAAGCTGCGGTTTCTGCAGGAACACAAAGGGCTAGAGACTTCCCCTTTGGAGGACGGATCCCACTCGCCTTGGAGAGTCGTGCAGAAGTGTTTTCCCGCCGAAAGAACGCCAACAACCTTGCTAGCTGCAAATCGTGCGGTTAGCGTTTTTGGACGCTGCTGTGGCCCAGGAGGGACCAGGAGGTCGCAAATTGGACCAGAAGGTAGAGGGGACGTCACGCAAGACAATGAGCCCTCTTAGCAGCAGGTAGCACCCAAAGAAGTGCCAGAAACAGGCACTACGAGGATGCATGAAACGGTGCTCACCCGAAGTTACACAAAGGAGTCCCACGTCGCCGGAGACCAACTTAGAAAGTCGTGCAATGCAGGTTAGAGTGCCGTGGACCCAGGCTTGGCTGTGCACAAAGGATTTCTGCCGGAAGTGCATAGGGGCCGGAGTAGCTGCAAAAGTCGCGGTTCCCAGCAATGCAGTCTAGCGAGGTGAGGCAAGGACTTACCTCCACCAAACTTGGACTGAAAAGTCACTGGACTGTGGGAGTCACTTGGACAGAGTTGCTGGATTCGAGGGACCTCGCTCGTCGTGCTGAGAGGAGACCCAAGGGACCGGTAATGCAGCTTTTTGGTGCCTGCGGTTGCAGGGGGACGATTCCGTCGACCCACGGGAGATTTCTTTGGAGCTTCTAGTGCAGAGAGGAGGCAGACTACCCCCACAGCATGCACCACCAGGAAAACAGTCGAGAAGGCGGAAGGATCAGCGTTACAGAGTTGCAGTAGTCGTCTTAGCTACTATGTTGCAGTTTTTCAGGCTTCCAGCGCGGTCAGCAGTCGATTCCTTGGCAGAAGGTGAAGAGAGAGATGCAGAGGAACTCGGATGAGCTCTTGCATTCGTTATCCAAGGAATCCCAAGAGACAGAGACCCTAAATAGCCAGAAAAGAGGGTTTGGCTACCTAGGAGAGAGGATAGGCTAGCAACACCTGAAGGAGCCTATCACAAGGAGTCTCTGACGTCACCTGGTGGCACTGGCCACTCAGAGCAGTCCAGTGTGCCAGCAGCACCTCTGTTTCCAAGATGGCAGAGGTCTGGAGCACACTGGAGGAGCTCTGGGCACCTCCCAGGGGAGGTACAGGTCAGGGGAGTGGTCACTCCCCTTCCCTTTGTCCAGTTTCGCGCCAGAGCAGGGCTAAGGGGTCCCTGAACCGGTGTAGACTGGCTTATGCAGAAATGGGCACCAAATGTGCCCATGAAAGCATTTCCAGAGGCTGGGGGAGGCTACTCCTCCCCTGCCTTCACACCATTTTCCAAAGGGAGAGGGTGTAACACCCTCTCTCAGAGGAAGTCCTTTGTTCTGCCATCCTGGGCCAGGCCTGGCTGGACCCCAGGAGGGCAGATGCCTATCTGAGGGGTTGGCAGCAGCAGCAGCTGCAGTGAAACCTTGGGAAAGGCAGTTTGGCAGTACCAGGGTCTGTGCTACAGACCACTGGGATCATGGGATTGTGCCAACTATGCCAGGATGGTATAGAGGGGGCAATTCCATGATCATAGACATATTACATGGCCATGTTCGGAGTTACCATTGTGAAGCTACATATAGGTAGTGACCTAAATGTAGTGCACGCGTGTAATGGTGTCCCCGCACTCACAAAGTCCGGGGAATTGGCCCTGAACAATGTGGGGGCACTTTGGCTAGTGCCAGGGTGCCCACACACTAAGTAACTTAGCACCCAACCTTTACTAGGTAAAGGTTAGACATATAGGTGACTTATAAGTTACTTAAGTGCAGTGTAAAATGGCTGTGAAATAACGTGGACGTTATTTCACTCAGGCTGCAGTGGCAGGCCTGTGTAAGATTTGTCAGAGCTCCCTATGGGTGGCAAAAGAAATGCTGCAGCCCATAGAAATCTCCTGGAACCCCAATACCCTGGGTACCTCAGTACCATATACTAGGGAATTATAAGGGTGTTCCAGTAAGCCAATGTAAATTGGTAAAATTGGTCACTAGCCTGTCAGTGACAATTTGAAAGAAATGAGAGAGCATAACCACTGAGGTTCTGATTAGCAGAGCCTCAGTGAGACAGTTAGTCACTACACAGGTAACACATTCAGGCACACTTATGAGCACTGGGGCCCTGGGTGACAGGGTCCCAGTGACACATACAACTAAAACAACATATATACAGTGAACAATGGGGGTAACATGCCAGGCAAGATGGTACTTTCCTACCCAACCCCCCCCCCCAAACGAAGGACAATAAGACTAGCCATGACCTGATGAGTCTTCATTGTCTAAGTGGAAATATCTGGAGAGTCCATCTGCATTGGAGTGGCTACTCCCAGGTCTATGTTCCACTGTATAGTCCATTCCCTGTAGGGATATGGACCACCTCAACAATTTAGGATTTTCACCTTTCATTTGTTTTAGCCAAAGTAGAGGTTTGTGGTCTGTCTGAACAATGAAGTGAGTGCCAAACAGGTATGGCCTCAACTTCTTCAGAGCCCAGACCACAGCAAAAGCCTCCCTCTCAATGGCAGACCAACACTTTTCTCTAGGGGTCAACCTCCTACTAATAAAAGCAACAGGTTGATCCTGGCCCTCAGAATTAAGTTGTGATAGGACTGCGCCTACTCCTAATTCAGATGCATCAGTTTGGACATAGAATTTTTTAGAGTAACATGGGCTTTTCAGGACAGGTGCAGAGCACATGGCCTGCTTCAGCTCCTCAAAAGCTTTCTGACAGTTTGCTGTCCATAATACCTTTTTAGGCATTTTCTTGGATGTGAGGTCATTAAGAGGGGCTGCAATGGAGCCATAGTTCTTAATGAACCTCCTGTAATACCCAGTGAGGCCTAGGAAGGCTCTCACCTGAGTCTGAGTGGTAGGGGGAACCCAATCAATAATTGTTTGGATTTCCCCCTGAAGTGGTGCAATCTGTTCCCCACCAACAAGGTGTCCCAGATAAACCACCTTACCCTGCACTATCTGGCACTTTGAAGCCTTGATAGTGAGGCCTGCCTTTTGCAGGGCCTCTAAAACTTTCCATAGGTGGACCAGGAGATCATCCCAGCTGGAGCTAAAGACAGCTATATCATCCAAATATGCTGCACTGAAAGCTTCCAGCCCTTGCAGGACTGTGTTCACCAACCTTTGAAAAGTGGCAGGTGCATTTTTCAAACCAAAAGGCATTACTGTAAATTGGTAATGGCCTCCAATGGTTGAAAATGCAGTTTTAGGTTTAGCATCTTCTGACAATTTGATCTGCCAATACCCTGCAGTCAAATCAAAAGTGCTTAGATACTTGGCAGATGCCAGTGTATCTATGAGCTCATCTGCCCTGGGTATAGGGTGAGCATCAGTTTTGGTTACCAGGTTGAGACCTCTATAGTCTACACAAAACCGCATTTCCTTCTTTCCATCTTTGGAATGGGGTTTTGGTACAAGTACCACAGGAGAAGCCCATGGACTTTCAGAGTGCTCAACCACTCCTAGTTCTAACATTTTCTGCACCTCTTGCTTTATGCAGTCCCTGACATGGTCAGGCTGCCTATAGATCTTACTTTTGACAGGTAAACTGTCTCCAGTATCTATAGTGTGCTCACACCAAGAAGTGGTACCTGGCACAGTAGAGAAGAGTTCAGAGAATTGATCTAGGAGGTTTATGCAATGGTCTTTCTGCTCAGCAGTAAGACAATCAGCCAAAACTACACCTTCCACAAGAGCATCTTGTTCTGTGGAAGAGAATAGATCAGGTAGAGGATCACTATCTTCTTCCTGTCCCTCATCAGTTGCCATGAGCAGGGTGAGATCAGCCCTGTCATAGTAGGGTTTTAGGCGGTTTACATGGAGTACCCTAAGGGGACTTCTTGCAGTGCCTAAGTCAACTGAATAGGTGACGTCACCCTTTTTCTCAACAATTGTGTGGGGTCCACTCCATTTATCTTGGAGTGCTCTTGGGGCCACAGGCTCCAAGACCCACACTTTCTGCCCTGGTTTGTACTGAACCAAAACAGCCTTCTGATCATGCCATTGCTTCTGGAGCTCTTGGCTGGCCTGAAGGTTTTTACTGGCCTTTTTCATATACTCAGCCATCCTTGATCTGAGGCCAAGTACATAATCCACAATATCTTGCTTAGGAGCTTTTAAAGGTTGTTCCCAACCCTCCTTTACAAGTGTGAGTGGACCCCTAACAGGGTGTCCAAAAAGAAGTTCAAAGGGGCTGAAGCCCACTCCTTTCTGGGGTACCTCCCTGTAGGCAAAAAGGAGGCATGGTAACAGAATATCCCATCTCCTGCGGAGTTTTTCAGGGAGACCCATAATCATGCCTTTGAGAGTTTTATTAAATCTCTCCACCAGTCCATTTGTTTGTGGATGATAGGGTGTAGTGAACTTGTAAGTCACACCACACTCCTTCCACATGGCCTTTAAGTATGCAGACATGAAATTGCTTCCCCTGTCTGATACTACTTCCTTTGGGAAGCCCACCCTGGAAAATATTCCCAGGAGGGCCTTTGCCACTGCAGGTGCTGTAGTGGTCCTTAAAGGAATTGCTTCAGGATATCTTGTGGCATGGTCCACTACCACCAAGATAAACCTATTGCCTGAAGCAGTAGGAGGGTCCAGGGGGCCAACTATGTCAACCCCTACCCTTTCAAAGGGAACCCCAACCACAGGCAGTGGAATAAGGGGTGCCTTTGGAATGCCACCTGTCTTGCCACTGGCTTGACAGGTTTCACAGGACTTACAAAAATCTTTTGTGTCCTCAGACATTCTAGGCCAATGAAACAAGGGAACCAGTCTGTCCAAGTTTTCATTTGTCCCAGATGCCCAGCTAGGGGAATGTCGTGTGCAAGAGTTAGGAGGAACTTTCTGTACTCCTGAGGAATCACTAATCTCCTGGCAGTTCCAGGTTTAGGATCCCTTGCCTCAGTGTACAAGAGGTTGTCCTCCCAGTAAACTCTGTGAGAGTCACTGACATCTCCATTAGCCTGTTTGACAGCTTGCTGTCTTAGACCCTCTAATGTGGGACAGGTTTGCTGTGCTACACTCAGCTCCTCCCTGGCAGGCCCCCCTTCACCCAAAGGTTCAGCAGTGTCTGCTTGAAGCTCCTCTGGTGTAGGTTCTGCACAGGGAGGGAATTCTTCTTCCTCAGAAGTAGAATCCACTGTAGAGGGAGGGATAGTAGGAAGTGGTTTGCTTCTACTAGCCCTAGCTTTAGGGAGCACTTGGTCCATTGTTCCAGGATCCAAGCTTCCCTGTCCTTTTTGCTTTTTGGCCTGAGCCCTTGTCAAAGCAAAAATATGCCCTGGGATGCCCAGCATTGCTGCATGGGCCTCCAACTCCACATCTGACCAAGCTGATGTCTCCAAATCATTCCCTAATAGACAGTCTACAGGTAAATCTGAAGCTACCCCAACTTTCTTTGGACCAGTAACCCCCCCCCCAGTTGAGATTTACAACAGCCATGGGGTGGCTAAGTGTGTTGTTGTGAGCATCGGTTACTTGGTACTGGTGACCAAGTAGGTGTTGTTCAGGGTGGACCAGTTTCTCTATGACTATAGTTACACTGGCTCCAGTGTCCCTGTAGGCCTGAACCTCAACACCATTTATTAGGGGTAGCTGCTTGTACTTATCCATATTAAGGGGACAAGCAACTAAGGTGGCTAAATCAATAGCCCCCTCAGAGACTAATATAGCCTCTGTGGTCTCCCTAACAAGACCAACCCCAACTAAGTTACCAATAGTGAGCCCAGCTACTCCCTTGGATTGGCTATTAGTAGGTTTGCTCCCACCACCACTGCTATTAGTAGGGACACTAGGTGTAGCAGTAGGGGTTGTAGTGGTAGGAGGCTTGGTGCTTTTCTTTGGACAACTGGGATCTGTTGTCCAATGGCCTTTTATTTTACATAAATAGCACCATGGTTTCTTTTCCTTGTTTTGATTAGAAGAGGATTTGGGCCCACCACCCCCACCAGAGTGTTTTTGTGGGCCTGATGAAGACTCATTTTTAGATTTGTCCCCACCCTTGTCAGAAGACTTACAATCCTTCTTCTTGTTGCCATCTTTGTCACCCCCTGTATGAACTTTTCTGTTCACCCTTGTTCTGACCCATTTGTCTGCCTTCTTTCGAAATTCTTGGGGAGAGGTCAGATCAGAGTCCACCAAGTACTGGTGCAACAAATCAGACACACAATTATTAAGAATATGCTCTCTCAGGATCAAGTTATACAGGCTGTCATAATCAGTAACTTTACTGCCATGTAACCACCCCTCCAAGGCCTTCACTGAATGGTCAATGAAATCAACCCAGTCTTGTGAAGACTCCTTTTTGGTCTCTCTGAACTTTATCCTGTATTGTTCAGTGGTTAAGCCATAACCATCCAGGAGTGCATTCTTAAGAACTTTGTAATCATTAGCTTCATTTTCTTTTACAGTAAGGAGCCTATCCCTACCTTTTCCACTAAATGATAGCCATAGGATAGCAGCCCACTGCCTTTGAGGGACATCCTGTACAGCACAGGCCCTCTCAAGTGCAGCAAACCACTTGTTAATGTCATCCCCCTCCTTATAAGGGGGAACTATCTTGTGCAGATTCCTGGAATCATGCTCTTTTGCAGGATGACTATGGGGAATACTGCTGCTGCCACCATGGGTTTCTAAACCCAGTTTCTGTCTCTCCTTCTCTACTTCTAAAGTCTGTCTATCCAAATCCAGCTGTTGCTTCTTGAGCTTCAGTCTGGTTTGTTCCACTCTCAATCTATTGAGCTCCCTTTCTAACAATCTGTCATCAGGGTGGGTGGGAGGGACATGTCTTGAAACAGAAGTATGATGAGAATGGACAGAAGGAGACCTGTCCCTTACAGAGGGCACCCTAACAGCTTGGCTAACAGAAACATCATTTCTACTGTGATGAGAATGAATGCTCTTGCTATGATGTGAGACAACACTATCTGTATGGTGTGACTCAACATCAGTACCAACTATGCTAGACTGTCTAGTAATGGGCAGGCTTGGAAGTTTCTTTCCTGAATCTTTTCCTGGGGGAGTCCCTGGATCAGATTGGGAACCATTAGCTGCTTTTTCTACAGATGGGGCACTTTTAGCCTTATCTTGTTCTCTAAGCATGTTAAGCAATAATTCCAAGGAAGGATTCTTCCCTACACTCAAACCTCTTTCTACACAGAGACTCCTTGCTCCTTTCCAGCTAAGGTGGTCATATGCAAGTTTGGACAGATCAACATTTTGGCCTGTGCCAGACATTTTCAGAAAGAGTTAATGTGATAGAAAAAGAGAAAAAAGTTTGTCAGAGCTTTTAGAAAGACTGGAAAAAAAAACTTTTAAAACTTTTTAGAACTTTTTAGAAAGTTAGAAGTACTTTTCAGCACTTAGAAAAGAGTAAAAAGAGGAAATGCAAAACTTTTTGGTTATGTGTATATACACTGAACTTGTTTTGTATATTTTTCTCTTATGAAAAGTACAATGACAAGAGTGGTAAGTAGTCTCAAAGCACTTATCCCACCGCTGCACAACCAATGTAGGAGGCTGGACTGGCTTGTAGTGAGTACCAAGGGGTACTTGCACCTTGCACCAGGCCCAGTTATCCCTTATTAGTGTATAGGGTGTCTAGCAGCATAGGCTGATAGATAATGGTAGCTTAGCAGAGCAGCTTAGGCTGAACTAGGAGACGAGTGAAGCTCCTACAGTACCACTTAGTGTCATATGCACAATATCATAAGAAAACACAATACACAGTTATACTAAAAATAAAGGTACTTTATTTTTATGACAATATGCCAAAGTATCTCAGAGTGTACCCTCAGTGAGAGGATAGGAAATATACACAAGATATATATACACAATACCAAAAATATGCAGTATAGTCTTAGAAAACAGTGCAAACAATGTATAGTTACAATAGGATGCAATGGGGACACATAGGGATAGGGGCAACACAAACCATATACTCCAAAAGTGGAATGCGAACCACGAATGGACCCCAAACCTATGTGACCTTGTAGAGGGTCGCTGGGACTATTAGAAAATAGTGAGGGTTAGAAAAATAGCCCACCCCAAGACCCTGAAAAGTGAGTGCAAAGTGCACTAAAGTTCCCCAAAGGACAAAGAAGTCGTGTTAGGGGAATAAGGCAGGAAAGACACAAACCAACAATGCAACAGTGATGGATTTCCAGTCGAGGGTACCTGTGGAACAAGGGGACCAACTCCAAAAGTCACAAGCAAGTCGGAGATGGGCAGATGCCCAGGAAATGCCAGCTGCGGGTGCAAAGAAGCTTCTACTGGACAGAAGAAGCTGCGGTTTCTGCAGGAACGCAAAGGGCTAGAGACTTCCCCTTTGGAGGACGGATCTCTCTTGCTTTGGAGAGTCGTGCAGAAGTGTTTTCCCGCCGAAAGAATGCCAACAAGCCTTGCTAGCTGCAAATCGTGCAGTTAGCGTTTTTGGATGCTGCTGTGGCCCAGGAGGGACCAGGAGATCGCAAATTGGACCAGGAGGTAGAGGGGACGTCGAGCAAGACAAGGAGCCCTCTTAGCAGCAGGTAGCTCCCGGAGAAGTGCCAGAAACAGGCACTATGAGGATGCATGAAACGGTGCTCACCCGAAGTTACACAAAGGAGTCCCACGTCGCCGGAGACCAACTTAGAAAGTCGTGCAATGCAGGTTAGAGTGCAGTGGACCCAGGCTTGGCTGTGCACAAAGGATTTCCACCGGAAGTGCACAGGAGCCGGAGTAGCTGCAAAAGTCGTGGTTCCCAGCAATGCAGTCTAGCAAGGTGAGGCAAGGACTTACCTCCACCAAACTTGGACTGAAGAGTCACTGGACTGTGGGAGTCACTTGGATAGAGTTTCTGGATTCGAGGGACCTCGCTCGTCGTGCTGAGAGGAGACCCAAGGGACCGGTAATGCAGCTTTTTGGTGCCTGCGGTTGCAGGGGGACGATTCCGTCGACCCACGGGAGATTTCTTCGGAGCTTCTAGTGCAGAGAGGAGGCAGACTACCCCCACAGCATGCACCACCAGGAAAACAGTCGAGAAGGCGGCAGGATCAGCGTTACAGAGTTGCAGTAGTCGTCTTAGCTACTATGTTGCAGTTTTGCAGGCTTCCAGCGCGGTCAGCAGTCGATTCCTTGGCAGAAGGTGAAGAGAGAGATGCAGAGGAACTCGGATGAGCTCTTGCATTCGTTATCCAAGGAATCCCAAGAGACAGAGACCCTAAATAGCCAGAAAAGAGGGTTTGGCTACCTAGGAGAGAGGATAGGCTAGCAACACCTGAAGGAGCCTATCACAAGGAGTCTCTGACGTCACCTGGTGGCACTGGCCACTCAGAGCAGTCCAGTGTGCCAGCAGCACCTCTGTTTCCAAGATGGCAGAGGTCTTGAGCACACTGGAGGAGCTCTGGGCACCTCCCAGGGGAGGTACAGGTCAGGGGAGTGGTCACTCCCCTTTCCTTTGTCCAGTTTCGCGCCAGAGCAGGGCTAAGAGGTCCCTGAATCGGTGTAGACTGGCTTATGCAGAAATGGGCACCAAATGTGCCCATGAAAGCATTTCCAGAGGCTGGGGGAGGCTACTCCTCCCCTGCCTTCACACCATTTTCCAAAGGGAGAGGGTGTAACACCCTCTCTCAGAGGAAGTCCTTTGTTCTGCCATCCTGGGCCAGGCCTGGCTGGACCCCAGGAGGGCAGATGCCTGTCTGAGGGGTTGGCAGCAGCAGCAGCTGCAGTGAAACCTTGGGAAAGGCAGTTTGGCAGTACCAGGGTCTGTGCTACAGACCACTGGGATCATGGGATTGTGCCAACTATGCCAGGATGGTATAGAGGGGGCAATTCCATGATCATAGACATATTACATGGCCATATTCGGAGTTACCATTGTGAAGCTACATATAGGTAGTGTAATGGTGTCCCCGCACTCACAAAGTCCGGGGAATTGGCCCTGAACAATGTGGGGGCACTTTGGCTAGTGCCAGGGTGCCCACACACTAAGTAACTTAGCACCCAACCTTTACTAGGTAAAGTTTAGACATATAGGTGACTTATAAGTTACTTAAGTGCAGTGTAAAATGGCTGTGAAATAACGTGGATGTTATTTCACTCAGGCTGCAGTGGCAGGCCTGTGTAAGATTTGTCAGAGCTCCCTATGGGTGGCAAAAGAAATGCTGCAGCCCATAGGGATCTCATGGAACCCCAATACCCTGGGTACCTCAGTACCATATACTAGGGAATTATAAGGGTGTTCCAGTAAGCCAATGTAAATTGGTAAAATTGGTCACTAGCCTGTCAGTGACAATTTGAAAGAAATGAGAGAGCATAACCACTGAGGTTCTGATTAGCAGAGCCTCAGTGAGACAGTTAGTCACTACACAGGTAACACTTTCAGGCACACTTATGAGCACTGGGGCCCTGGGTGACAGGGTCCCAGTGACACATACAACTAAAACAACATATATACAGTGAAAAATGGGGGTAACATGCCAGGCAAGATGGTACTTTCCTACACTTCAGAATTCGGAAATTGCCATTTGAGAAGACTTTGTCCATTATAAAGTTCCCTAACGCTATAGAAAGAAAAACTGCAAGTCCCCCTTTTCGTCCACCAGCTGCAGATGGCACTGCCGGGGAAAGAAAATATCTATACCCATTAATAGAAGGGCGATGAAGCAGCTATTTCTCTGACATACAATATTAAATAAATCAATGGAGCTCAGCCATTCCTGATTCGTCACTTTGGATCTAAGCCCAGCCACATTCCAAGAAAGGAATCTTAAAGTTTTTAAATGAGGTCAGGTCACACTATCCAAAGTTGATGAACAGGCAGCGTGGGTAGTATCAGGAGGGGGATTTAAGCTATATTCGGATAATTGTTTACTCTCCCTGTTTCTGAGTTTCCCCAAATCCGTTAGTGAGTACTGCTTTCCATCTTTGCAAGTGTCATTACTCCTTTCATCTGATCTAGTGATAATCTATTCTTCCACCCTTTTGAGCACCATATCAGGCTGTCCTCTTTCCCTCACAGATAGTAAGCTGATAGCCAAGAATTCACACACTGTATTTCCCCGGGCGTAAACCACCCCATGCTGGGCCAAGCCTCTACTTATCCATTGGACTTGGGATGACATACAACCTTCTTCTTGGCATTCACCGTCATCTTTGGGCTGTCAATCATTGTTATCCAAATCTGATAGGGCCTAGAATCTATTTTGTGTTGAAATCCCATGAGCCCCTTGTATGGTTTGGCGGTGGGATATACAGATGGCCAGATTCTCCTTCTTCCTTCCCTGGTCATGCACTTGATAGAAATAATCTAACGGGGCAATCATTATCCCATGACCAGCTCCCAACCTGCAGCCCATATGGCATAACTTTACCAATTAGTGCACCAAGACTGGATGCCTACAATTAATGACAATACAGTCTCCCTTTACAGATTTTGCAGAGGGACCTATCCAAATGACTCTCCTCACCATAAGAATGTCATTAAACTTCGCAATGGCAAAATTGGTGTTTCTAGAGAGCCAATGGCACACTTTATTTTTAAGAGCTGCAAAGGGTTCTTCAGCAGTTGTCCTTATTGGGGGGAACTCCCATTAATACCGCCAAATAAGGAGAGAAATCAAGAGGGAGATGTAGAGATACCTGGCTGCACATAGATCTATGATGGGAGACATTCTCTCTGTTGCATAAATGATTTGAAGAACTAGAAGGACTTTCTGCTCTACGGCCGAGCCCCATATGCGGGGTATTATGCCTAGACAAATCATCTGTCACAATCAGTGGGTTAGGCTTATTCACTGAAGCAATTTTAACATTACTTTTAACATTGCTTGGCTTGTTGATACTCTTTTGTGACTCCTCAGAACCTCTTCAGATCCTGCGCTACTATTATTACCTGCAGGTGCTGTCAGGGATGCTTGAGGACAACATGAACTGGTACTATGGTAGATGTAGAGGCCTGGGTAGAGAAAGCAGTTTTACACCTGGAAATTAAATCCTTAATGAGTTCTTCCATCTCACTGACTCTTTCTAAAACAGGTGCAATTGCAACAATGATGGCATCCTTTAATAATGGCACCATGCTCTACCAAGACTGATTATACCCAGCACTAGATGCTAACATTGTAGGGGCCTCTTGCAAAAAGGCATCCAAGATCTGTGTAGTCAAACTGGCACCCAGATTGTCAATTCCATTATCCACTATTCCCACTTTCGGCCTCCTCTTTCTTTTTGATATTGCTCACCCGTACTGCAGTTTCGACCAGGATCAGACATAATATGGGATGAAGAATTGTCTAATCCATGTTCTAGATTCTTTACAAGCTCCAGGGGAGAAGGCTCAAAATGTTGCATAGTTAACTTGCCCACCTCTGAAATATTAACTGTTTCAACTGCTGGTGAGCTTGAACATAAATTACCTACACCAACATTGTTCCCTAATTCAAGTAGCAAGCATCTTTCTGCCAATTCAGTCTCCTTCGATAAGATGCCTACAGCCCCCGCTAAGAAGGAGTCCAAAGATGTACCTTATTTGGAGAGATTAACAGCGGTGTTCTTGCCTGGTGCCATTTTGCTTGCCCATGGTCATAATCTAAGCCCCCAGAGTAAAAGTATAGACTTACTTTAACCAATTTGAGCAAGAAAACACAACGCCAAGGAGGGTGCCCAAGCCCAGCGGGAAATGCGTCCCAAATTTATGTGCCAGCTGGCATGACCAAAACTGGCAAGTGGCTCCTGCTGTGATGTAACCTGGGGCCTGCAGTCCTTGGCCCTGTCGTAGAATTTAAAGAACTTCAGAAATTCACTAAAAAAGCCGTATACTAAAAGGACATTATAGTTTCAAATTTTACACACATAAAACCATAGAAATTCATTAGTTACAGTTATCTCAAGAAACTATAACTCGTACCCTAATGTACCTATAACTTGCACCCTCACCATTCACTGCTAAGTACCCCATAAATTAAATCAGTCATGACATGTTCTATGACATCATTGATAATATCACTGCATTATTTGCAATAAAATTATTGATGAAAAAACTATGCATTGTGGGGTTGCAAGTTATAGTTAGCTTTGGTCACGAGTTGAGATTAAAAAGGAAAAGCAACCATCAGAAGTTCTGAGTAATGGTCAGGATTCAAGCTCGAAGTTAGAAATATAGAGGATGCTTTTTGAAATAGCATGCAATTCGAGCTTGTGACACTGTGGAAATAAATATTACTTGCATGCACCCATGCTCCTGCGTTAGTATTTTTCTCTGACCAAGCAAGGAAGCATGACGTGATGTAATAGCATCACTTCAGCTATTTTGTGCAACATAAAATGTGGGCAATTATGCAAGATTACACTGATGTAACAAAAAATTTGTAATGAAAAATTTTCATGGGACTACTAATTACATATTATACATGCTTGTATTCAGATTCACCAACTCCTTAACTAAGAAAATCGTTAATACTGTCAAATAATTTTTATAACCAACGTCTAAACCCAGATTAAAAATTAAGAAACTATACACCCACACCACAACAGTTGGGCTCTGGGTGGCAAACATGGTACATACTACATAGCTAATCACTTTTTCCAGCTGATATACTACAATTCCTAAATTGAAGATCCACCTAAGTCGACTGCAATAGAATGGAAAATAAAGAAATGTGAATGAAATCTCAATACAAATACTGGCTGCAAACACATTAACTAATAACTAATAATCCACTTATAATAGCTTGCTCCAGACCTGGAGAGCTGCACACAGATTACTCTGTGTAGATCCATGGCTTCATTATCTGGCCCAATGTGGAACAACAATATTGTTAAAATACGTTGATTGCTCATTAAATTGAATGCTTGGAAACCAGCAAGAATGCGCAGTATAGAGTACTTGGTACCATACAATGACATCAAGTTACTCACAGAGTTAGTATAGAGAAATGACTTAGATGCATTGCAAAAATGAAGAAACAATCAATTATCTCACTGCCTACATAACTAACTTGTCAAACATTCAGTATAAGTCCCAAAATCATCACCCATTCTAATTTACATTGAGAAGATGGGGGCAAACAAGAGTGCAATTTCTGGTACGTAAAGTATTTTGATTGACTCTGAATATTTTAATTCAGATATATCTAAGGCCTTATGACAGAAGAGACTAAAGACCAGATGTAAGAAATTTCTGAATTGCGACTCGCAAATTGCGATTCAGAGAGACTTGCAATTTGCGAGTCACAATTCAGGATGCAGGATTGCAAGGGGGTCGCAAAGACCACTCATTAATATTAATGGACCCCCTTGCGACTCTCAGCACTCACAGGGATGGTGGCCTGCTGGAGAAAGCAGACCACCATGTCTGTGACTGCTTTTAAATAAGGCATTTTTTTTGCTTATTATTCCTTAAAGGAAAACGAGATGCAATACAAAATGAAAAAATGAAACGTAGGATCATTGCCTGCTCTGAAAAATGTTTTCAATGCCATTCGAATGCCCATTTGCGAATGGGTTACCACCAGTGTGACACTGGTGGTAACTGCGATTGCTTTGCGACCGCATTCGCGGTCACAAAAAAAATACAGCATTGCGCTGCGACTCGCAATTAGGAAGGGGAACACCCCTTCCTAATTGCAACTCGCAGTCCTGTTTTGCGAGTCGGTAACCAGGTTACCGACTTGCAAAACGGGAATTGAGCATTGTAAGGAAATGGCTCCCTGGTGCAATTACCCCCCACTTTTTGCCTGATACTGATGCTGACTTGACTGAGAAGTGTGCTGGGACCCTGCTAACCAGGCCCCAGCACCAGTGTTCTTTCACCTAAAATGTACCATTGTCTCCACAATTGGCACAACCCTGGCACCCAGGTAAGACCCTTGTAACTGGTACCCCTGGTAACAAGGGCCCTGATGCCAGGGAAGGTCTCTAAGGGCTGCAGCATGTCTTATGCCACCCTAGGGACCCCTCACTCAGCACAGACACACTGCTTGCCAGCTTGTGTGTGCTGGTGGGGAGAAAATGACTAAGTCGACATGGCACTCCCCTCAGGGTGCCATGCCAACCTCACACTGCCTATGGCATAGGTAAGTCACCCCTCTAACAGACCTTACAGCCCTAAGGCAGGGTGCACTATACCACAAGTGAGGGCATAGGTGCATGAGCACTATGCCCCTACAGTTTCTAAGCAAAACCTTAGACATTGTAAGTGCAGGGTAGCCATAAGAGTATATGGTCTGGGAGTCTGTCAAAAACGAACTACACAGCTCCGTAATGGCTACACTGAATACTAGGAAGTTTGGTATCAAACTTCTCAGAATAATAAACCCACACTGATGCCAGTGTTGGATTTATAAAAAAATGCACACAGAGGGCACCTTAGAGATGCCCCCTGTATTTTACCCAATTGTTCAGTGCAGGACTGACTGGTCTGTACCAGCCTGCTGCTGAGAGACGAGTTTCTGACCCCATGTGGTGAGAGCCTTTGTGCTCTCTGGGGACAGAAACAAAAGCCTGCTCTGGGTGGAGGTGCTTCACACCTCCCCCCTGCAGGAACTGTAACACCTAGCATTGCGCCTCAAAGGCTCAGGCTTCGTGTTACAATGCCCCAGGGCACTCCAGCTAGTGGAGATGCCCGCCCCCTGGACACAGCCCCCACTTTTGGCGGCAAGTCCAGGGGAGATAATGAGAAAAACAAGGAGGAGTCACCCACCAGTCAGGACAGCCGCTAAGGTGTACTGAGCTGAGGTGACCCCTGCCTTTCGAAATCCTCCATCTTGATTTTGGAGGATTCCCCCAATAGGAATAGGGATGTGCCCCACTCCCCTCAGGGAGGAGGCACAAAGAGGGTGTAGCCACCCTCAGGGCTAGTAGCCATTGGCTACTAACCCCCCAGACCTAAACACACCCCTAAATCGAGTATTTAGGGGCTCCCAGAACACAGCAAGATAGATTCCTGCAATCTAAGAAGAAGAGGACTGCTAAGCTGAAAACCCTGCAGAGAAGACGGAGACACCAACTGCTTTAGCCCCAGCTCTAGCGGCCTGTCTCCCCACTTCTAAAGACACTGCTCCAGCGACGCTCTCCCCAGGGACCAGCGACCTCTGAAGCCTCAGAGGACTGCCCTGCATCTAGAAGGATCAAGAACTCCCGAGGACAGCGGCTCTGTTCACCAAAGACTGCAACTTTGAAACAAAGAAGCAACTTTGCAACAACTTGCGTTTCCCGCCGGAAGCGTGAGACTTGACACTCTGCACCCGATGCCCCCGGCTCGACTTGTGGAGAACAAACACTTCAGGGAGGACTCCCCGGCGACTGCGAGACCGTGAGTAGCCAGAGTTGCCCCCCCTGAGCTCCCACAGCGACGCCTGCAGAGGGAATCCCGAGGCTCCCCCTGACTGCGACTGCCTGCTTCTAAGAACCCGACGCCTGGTAGGGACACTGCACCCGCAGCCCCCAGGACCTGAAAGATCCTAACTCCAGTGCAGGAGTGACCTCCAGGAGGCCCTCTCCCTTGCCCAGGTGGTGGCTACCCCGAGGAACCCCCCCCCCCCCCCCCTTGCCTGCCTGCATCGCTGAAGGGACCCCTTGGTCTCCCATTGCTTTCTATTGAAAACCCAACGCTTGTTTGCACACTGCAACCGGCCGCCCCGTGCCGCTGAGTGTGTACTTTCTGTGTGGACTTGTGTGCCCCCCGGTGCCCTACAAAACCCCCCTGGTCTGCCCTCCGAAGACGCGGGTACTTACCTGCTGGCAGACTGGAACCGGGTCACCCCCTTCTCTTTGAAGCCTATGCGTTTTGGGCACCACTTTGAACTCTGCACCTGACTGGCCCTGAGCTGCTGGTGTGGTAACTTTGGGGTTGCTCTGAACCCCCAACAGTGGGCTACCTTGGACCCAAACTTGAACCCCGTAGGTGGTTTACTTACCTGCAAAAACTAACAAACACTTACCTCCCCCAGGAACTGTTGAAAATTGCACTGTCTAGTTTTAAAATAGCTATATGTCATTTATGTGAAAACTGTATATGCTATTTTGCTAATTCAAAGTTCCTAAAGTACCTACCTGAAATACCTTTCATTTGAAGTATTACATGTAAATCTTGAACCTATGGTTCTTAAAATAAACTAAGAAAATATATTTTTCTATACAAAAGCCTATTGGCCTGGAATTGTCTCTGAGTGTGTGTTCCTCATTTATTGCCTGTGTGTGTACAACAAATGCTTAACACTACTCCTTTGATAAGCCTACTGCTCGACCACACTACCACAAAATAGAGCATTAGAATTATCTCTTTTGGCCACTATCTTACCTCTAAGGTGAACCCTTGGTCTCTGTGCATACTATTCCTTACTTTGAAATAGTGCATACAGAGCCAACTTCCTACAGGCATCGCAATGTGGGTTTTGCACGTGGCAAACAGCGAAATTCGCTGTTTGCGATGTGCAAAACCTTTCCTACATCTGGCCCTAAATCACAAGTGTAATTCAGAGTTATGGTGAGGCTTAATGGCAACCCATGACAAATGTCTACTAGAATCAATCTCAAACGTTCCTACTTTACAGTCCTTCATAACTGGCCACCAATGACTTACACAGAGCAGGCTTACTACTACACTAAGAATGCTTGAGGTGCAAGCGGAATGGTTGTGATTCAACACACATACTTTGGGAATGCCCAAAAATACAACCCTACAGGACAGATGTATGGAACCAGCTAGGTTCCAACCTGAATGTAACAGTAATCGCATCAAACTGCTTGTCTAGTCTACACTACATGACCAATTGATTAGTACTCACTAACCACAGACACAGATGACTAACACCAGCATTAGCAGTAGCAAAGACATGCATATTGTGACAGTGCACGAAACCAACAACGTTTACAAATGAACAATGGGTGCACAAAGTGGCCGGAGTGTTGGAATGGGAGACAATCTTATACAAGCTAAATGATCATATGCTCATTATGTGCAGACTTGGGGATTATTTTGAATTCCTGATGCCCACAGGTTAACATTTCACAACCACCAAAAACAAAGTGTTAAGAAGCTTGTTCACATCATATTGAGGGCACAGCACAACTAATTGGTCCTTAAATAGTACAATGGAAGCAAATGAATGGTATATGACAACATTGGCTCAAGGGAGGTAGATCCTACAATGATGAAATATTGTGTGTGATTGTGAAAGTGTGATTTAAGCTGACAAAATCAGAAGTCTTGATTCACCTGTAAATTGATAGCGATCTTGGCATTACTGATTTGATTTACAGATGTACTCGTGTGAGAAATTCACTTTTGGTAGAATTTTATTCTGATTGATAGTCATTACTATGACTGTCTTGGCAAAAAAAAGATTCAAAATTATATATACTGCACAACAAAATAGCTACTTTCCGCTAGGAGTAGTTTTGTAGGTTGAAAAATGACCTGGATTCAGATGTTGTGCATTATTCCTGCATCTAGTGGTTAGGTCTAGAATTTCTTGCCTTTAGTAGTAGTCCTTGCTGTTTCTCTTTTTTGTTGTTATTGTTGTTGTGCATCAACGAATTCCACTATTTGGGGCTTGGTCTTCCTCCTGTGATGTCATACGCCCTCCCCGGAAGCCTTCCTCTTGGACGCCATCTTCTGATTCTTTTCTGTTTGTGCCTATTTTACCTGCATCACCTCATCTATTGGGGAAGCGGGCGGGTTGCCTGTGAATCCCAAAAATTCTTCAAGCTTTCAAAACTACTTCTATCAGTAAGTAACCATTTTGCTTTGCAGTGTGAATCTTTTCTGGATTCACATATTGTGCATTGATTTTGTAGTGATTTTCCTTGTTGTGCTGCTTAGGTTCAAGATGAGATAGTACTTGTAAACAGATGTTTTAATCCTATTTGTCCTACTTGTGCTTCTCTATTAATTTGTACATTAATGCGATAATGTCTTGTAAACATGTGACCACCATACAAATATCACTCAACTGTGTGTTTGCTAAAAAGGCGATTGTTGCTCCCTTCTTCCTTGTGCAATGTGCTCTTGGCTTTCCTCCCAGTTGGATGCCTTATTGTGACACATCTTGTTAGTCTGTGTTAGCTATCTTGCAATGGTACCCTTTGTAAAAGGTTCTCCTGTATTGTAGTCAGCGACGGAGATGAAAAATTGTTTCCCCTTTCTAATATTTCTTGTTTTTCCATGTAGTTCATTTTTGTTCTGAGTACATCCAGAATTATACATATGTATTGTATTAGCACAGCGCTTACTACCCCTGGTGTCGAATCACTTTACAGTGAGTAGCACGCTACTCAGAGCCTAGTTAGTGGTTAATGGCTTGGTTAGTGGGGTTAGTTTGCATGCTGTGTGGGGGCTTGTTTCGTTTGATGTGATTATTAGAGCGGCTCCATGAGGCACAATTACTAGCTGGAATTAATATTGTTATGGTTTCAAAAGAGCTTTAAGGCAGATAGGGAGACAGAAGGTAGGTAGAAAGAAGCAAAGGTCGATTTAAAAAACATAAGTCATTGGAAGGTCTGTTTTCATGCAGGAGTTTAAGGGATACAACAAGATGAGAATTTCTGCATGCATATTTGTGGATGTAAACCTGTTGAAAGAAACAGTTTCATTTAAAGATACTACTCACAGTAAAAACAAATGATGCACAGTGCGACAAATAAGAGCATCTTTTTATATGCCCACTACACCATATTAAATACTATACTACTACAAAGTATTGGGAGTTCATGCAAATTATATTCACTATAAACAATATATTATAAGAAATGTTTGTAAACATCCCCCAACTTGAAAATATAACAAGGCAATTAATATAGACTTATTGCAGTAACCATTAGTATATTCAGTGCAGGTTTGTCACGTATTCAGTGCCTGGTTTGGAAGGTGCCTGAAACTGAAGAGCACCCCCTGCTGAACAGACACCACGTCCAGCTCAATGGATGTGCCTGGTCACCTTCTCCTAGGATCCACTTTGCCGCGCAGTGGAGTGCACCCGGACCTAACAGAGTATGGATAGCTTTTTCTGCTTGAGTTTTGGGGTTTTGTAAAAAATCTGAATAGATTGGTTCTTGTATAGTGAACACCTGCAGTTCAGTTGCTCTCCATAGTGACGTCATTTAACAAGAAAGGCTGTTTTAAATGCTATGAATTTTAAACTTGTCTTGTATATTGGTTTGATTGGTTCCTTAATTAATTGTGTGAGTGCCACATTGAGATTTCAAGTAGGTGTTGGTACACTTCTGGGTAGTGGTATTCTTTTTGCCTGCTCCAAAAATCTTTTAATTACTGGGGCTGTGAGAAGGCTTCTTCGATTATAGCCTCTTGTGTATGCTGCTATTGCTGCCAGGTGTACTTTGAGTGAAGCATAATTTAGTCCCTCTTCCCAGCAAATGTGTTAGATATCTAATCACTGTTGTTTCTTCTGCTCTACATTAAAGTAAATTGTATTTTTGACACCAATATGTGAACCTTTTCCATTTGGTTCTGCAACACTTCCTCGATGTTGTTTTTCTTGCTACTCTGAGGGGGGCTATTGGGTTATCTAGGAGTCCTAAATGAGCAAATTCTATGTCTTAAGGAGCCATGCCGTTAGGCTCAGTGTGTTCATTTCTGGATGTAGAACCTTTGCGTTCTGCATGGAGAGTAGGTCTTGTGATACTGGTAGTTTTATCATTTCCTGCACTACCTCCATGAGTTCTGAATACCAAGTGTCTCATTACGACTTTGGCGGGTGGCAGAGGCCAGTAGTGTTTTGAGGAGAGCACTGGGGATACCACATTTATGGCATGCACCAGCTTGTTATAAGTCGCTGCTGTTATCTACTGAAATGTAACTAACATGTCATGCTATAGTTTCCAACATCAGATACTCTGCAACAATTCCAAACTGAGGTGTGTTTTAGTGAGCAGGTGTGGTCTAGGGAACAATTGCAAGCTAGTGAGGAAAAATGGGACTAATTGATGTATGGACTACTCTATAAAATGAACAATCTGTGTTCAGATTTTCTTCACAACTAAATAAACAATATGTACTGACAAACAACAACACCACTCCATGAATTATTGTCCACATTCATATTATTATATACTACTAAATATTCTGCATCAAATTATAAGTATGTTTATCAGGTATCTTTTGTGACACCCCTATATTACTTTCACACCCAGTGGGTGCTGAACACCATAATCACAATGCCCTCATCTATTCTAGACGTAAAATCATACCAAAAGGGGAAGTCATTTTAAATAAGACAGGCCTACTGGCTTTCTTAAGAGATCAGCACATTACTAACAATAATCACATAGCACAATGTCATCATTAAAACCAGTTAGGTCAATAGTCATATTTATATGAATACATCCTTAACACTGCTCGTCTGATCAGCAATTATTATCAAGTAAGTAGTTTAAATAATGAATTTAAAAGCAATCACTAATAGGTGTCAGAGGTTTTCTTTTACACTCTTCAGGCCATATAATGCTGCCATGGAACAATTCATGAAGGGTTCTCACACTCTAGAGCCTCGCAGCAAAAGCTTGACTCCCAGAGTGCTTTATTGTCAACAAAAGCTTCTACTAAGGTCTTAGTACTGAGGCCCCAGGACACATAACACTGTGGGTTTACACCACATTTCAGGGGGATGCTGCAATCTCTGCAGTTCATGCAATGCTTGCTAAATGTACTGGTGTTGTCCCTGCTCCTCCTTGGAACAGCAAGGAGAACATATTGTGGATTTTCAGCCCTCTCATGGGGGATTATGGGATGCTTCCCATCCCAAACAATGAGTGATTAATGAGACACCGAACTGTTGTGTTTTAAAACCTTGTCCTGCAAGAATCTCCATTTTGTCCTGTGCACCAGTCCCAACAAGGGAACCCATGAGTTATTGGGGTGCCATGGGGAGAGCCTCAAAATCCATGTGGCCCAGCCAACTTCCTGAGTGCACTGGACTCCAATGCATGGGAACCAACAGCTGGTGTCCTGTCCTGCAGCACAAGAACAATTCTTCTTATGCTCCTGTGAGAGGAGCAGCTTGATGTAATGCTCACACAGTGGCAGAGGCTACCCAGAACATCCCAGCCCCTAAGACACAAGTGGTAGCAACGCTCTCAGTAAAGCTGTACCTGCCTTGGGGCATGGGTTCACCAACGCAAAAGAAAATGTTGGATTATTTCCTTTGTTTCACAATTCCGTTCAGTAGTTTGGGAGATATTACAGAAAAAAACATTTGTATATGTAGGCATGCAAAGGCTCTCAAACCCTCCTGATCTTGTACTGAGATGGGATCTTCACCTGAGTCCCAGAAAAAAAACAAAAAAAAGATAAAAGGGGGCAGGGTAGGGACACCTGACCCCTTAACTCTAGTGCTGCCAGGACTAAAAAAGCATTTTTAATAATGGAAGGGGGCTGTGCTGACCCCACTCATGGGCCATATATGGCCCCTGGGACCACCACCTCCCAGAGGCTGACCCATTCTCAGAGAAGGTGGGGGGGCGTGTGGAGCCCGTCCTGGGCTTCAAAGAAGCCCTGGGGACCACCACCTCGCCAGGGCTTTGTTTCAAATCACAGAGGAGGGCTGTGCGACCCCCCTCCAGGGCAGTATACAGCTCCAGGGACCACCACCTTCTTGGGGCTGACCCATGCTCAGAGAAGGAGGGAGGCCATGCAGACCCCTTTCCTGGGCTTCTTAGAAGCACTGGAAATCACCATCTTCCCAGAGCATAGTTTTAAATCAAGGACGTGGGGGGTCATGTGGCCCCCCACCCGGGCCAGATTCAGCTCCAGGGGCCACCACATACCTGGGACTGGCCCATGCTCAGAAAAGGAGTGGGGGCCATGCTGCCCCCCATTTAAAGTCACATATGGCCCTGGGAACTGCCACCCTCTAGGGTCGGCTCCAGCTATGTCCCGGGGTGCCCAACCCTGGGACATAGCTGTTTTCTCTGACTGAGCTGTCAAAGCTCCTATCAAGTCAGGGCATACACAAACTCTACTCCTAGGAAGCGAGAGCTGTCAAACCACTCTTGCTTCCTGGGAGCAGAGTTTTCATCTGTTTCCCTGCCTACAAAGATGTGGGCAGGGAAACAGATGAAAGGATTGCTCTCACACATAGGGAGCTGCACGTTTAGGGACCGCAGGGACAAACAGGCTCTCCCCACGGTCCCCAACACTGCTGACCAGGTGCCTGGGGGACGGGGGGCAACCAGGAGACATGCCAGACTCCAGGGGATGGGGTCCCCAAGGCCAAAATTGACTCGGGAGGGGAGCTGCGTGGCTCCACTCCCCTATTGAATGAAGGTCGGGCCCAGGGGATCGGTCCTCCAGAGCTGAGATTGGCCCAGGGAGGTGGGAAGCATAGCCTCCTCCTCTATTGAATGAAGGGTGGTTTCCAGGGGGTGGGTTCCCTAGAGCCGAGATCAATCTGAAATCCTTTGTGGAGGTGACTGTATTGCTGTTCTATTGGAGCGCAATCTGTATGTGACTGTGACATGTGAGTTCTTTCTTATACTTTCCTGGTGAAAGCAGAGTCTAAGGATACATACTGGACTGGAGGCAGAACAAACTCCACTTGGGTAGATATTTTGTGTGAAGCTGTGAACTCTTGTGGAAAAAAGAGAAGGTGAGGTTCCTTTGTGGTCGAGTCACTCACACAGCTACTGACACACCCATACAGACTCTCACACACCCACTCACAGATGCACTCAGACACTCACTCAGACACTCATGCAGCCACTTACAGACCAACTCTGAGACCCATGTACTCACTTAGAGACCCACTCAGACAGTCATACACCAACTCACAGACCTACTCAGAGTCATGCATCCACTCACACATCCACTCTGGTGCTAGGAACTTGTAAATAAGTCCTTTTTTATGCAATACTATTTTGCTCATTCAACGCTAGAACTATTGTGATCAAGTTGAAATTTTAATTTTGCATCAAGTAGAATCGAGGCGAATTGAAATCATATAAAATGAAACAGCAGTGGTTTGTAATAAAATAAATGATAATTAATTCCTATTTTATCTAGCACATTCATTGTAATGTATGGTGCTTTGTGAGTTAAATAAAGTTCCAGCATATTTCATTATGGTAAACAAAACAGAACACGGAAAGGAAAATACAATGGAAAAAATTAAAATAAGAATAATTACATATTCTCTACAAATAAAAGAACTCACTTCATCTCCCTGATTTTCAGTCACTTGTGGTAAAAGCAAAAGAGGTCCGGTTAAAAAACCATAAGAAGCGACCATAATGTAGGCTCATCATCTTAAAATACACCATTTTGGAATCTACGCCACCATGAAAAGAGCTAAAAAAAACAATTCGTGTCGGTTTAGTCTCTCTGCAAAATAAACTAGGTTTCACGAATTACTATTTGGTATCCCAAAGAAATGCTATTCAGCAAAACGTTTTCAAAATCTTCTACATTGGCAAAAGTACTGCACCTCACTTGACAACAAATGATGTTTCGATTATCATCAGACAATGTGATTGGCTAATTCAGGAATACTGCTGGAACAGACGCCCACCTTGGACACTGGACATGATTCCCTTTGGTGCGGGCCAATATCAATAGAAAGCTGAATAAGCGTAGAAATGTGTTATATACAAAAAAGTAACAAAGTGATACCCACCCCTCTCTGGCGGACACTCTAAAAATAGTTAAAACCTGACTTTTATTTATTGGCACTGGCATGCTATATAATTGGGTGCGGTTGTGATCGTCTTGTCTACCTCGCCCTCGGATGATATGTACTGCATGCACTCTAACATGATGGTGGCCGTGATTGTATGGTTTTCGGCTATTTTCTCGAGTACACCTATTTTTTCTACCCTAGCAGGGCTTAGTCTCCACATTTTGGAGATTACACACACACTCACACACATGAAGGAGTAAAATAAAAGATGAGAGGGATTGTGAAACTATCTTTAAATGAGCTTTTTTTCACTTCATGGAAAAAAGAGTTTCCATAAAGACTGCTACGACTATATGGCTGTTCAGCTCATCTGCATTACTCTTACCCTTCCAGCCCTCAGCCCCTCACCGTGGAACACCCACTTCTTGGCACTTAGGTGTTGTTCACTCCTGCAGATGTTCCACATAACCTGTGCTTCCAGTGGGATGAAAAGGGTGTGTGGGGGCAGGCTCTTTAAAAGGGGTGTGGCCTAAGCAGCATATCTTAAAAAAAGTCCACATGAGGCCTGACCTATATTACTGAGGGTGTAGAGTAATACATGTGAAATAGATTCCTCAGCTTGACAAATGTAAATTTTAGCAAGAGAATAACATAAACTACAAGGCAACAAAGTATTTAAACAGTGAGCTTAGCGCTAATATCATGTGCTATTGGAAATGAAACATTTGAAAAGGATAAAGTTAAAACTAAGCAGCACCTTGATTGCTAGGTATTGTTATGCACGTAGGGGCATATTTATAGTTGTTTTGCGGCAAATTTGTGTACATTTTTTTATGCAAATTCGGTGCAAAACTAACTTCATATTTATACTTTGGCGGCAGACCCGTCTAACGCCAAATTTATAGCACCAAATTTATTGAGTTAAAGTCATTTTTTGGACGTGGAAACCTACTTTGGGTCAATGAGATGCAAAGTAGGCGTTCCTGTGCAAAAAATGACTCTATGGCCTTAGCACCATATTCATCCCTCTGTGCTAAAATCACGTACAGGGGGTGGGGTGGAGGAGTCTAATAATTGTGCAAAGCTTGCTTTACACCATTTTTTAATGCCTGAGTCAGGGCAGGCGTTAAAGGACCTGTGGGCCTATTTCCATGGTGGAACACCATGGAATAAGCCCACAGGTGCCCTCTCCAGGTCCCAGGGACTCCCACACCCATAGCAAAAGGAAAACACAGGATGGGGGACTCCATCCCAGGTAAGTATAGGTAAGTACAGGTAAGCATTTTTTTTAAGTGCCATTGGGGGCCCTGAATTGGGCCCCCTCTATGGCACTGGATGCAATAGCCATGCCCATGGGACCCTGGTCCCCTGTGCTGGCCATTGGGGTGGTGGGCATGACTCCTGTCTTTTGTAGACAGGATTCATGTGGTATGGATGGTTTTGCGTCAGTAAATGCTGCTAAGCTGGTTAGAGTCATTTTTTTTTTTTACTCTAATCTGCCTAACGTCCTTTTTTGGTGGAAAACCCCCTTCTTCCATACCGCCAGCCCCACCCGGCTGTCATTTTTTATACGCTAGCCTAGCCTTTGCACCGGCTTGCACCATTCCATAAATATGGTGCACAGAAATGGTGCAAGCTGGTGCTAAACATTGTGGTGCAAAACTGTGTTAGTGCAGTTTGGCACCAAAAAGTATAAATCAGGGCCGGAGAGTCAAGTGTAACAAGCATTTGCAATGCAACGGGTCTCGCGTTTGCTAATGTTAGAGCTGACAGTGTTGTAAACTTCTAACCCGATCTATCGGCAAAAGTGCATTTATGTACCTAATCCAAAAAAGTGCAATTAACTATGTAAAGCGCTCGACTTCTGCCAAGCGAAATCGCGCTAGCAAATTAGAGAAAAAGTAGTCAACGAGCCGGACAGAAAACAGCGAGCTTCGCATGTTTTCTATACTTGGTCGCTGCGCTCAAGGAGGGCTAGTCACCGGAAAAGGCATGACGTATGCATGCCTTTCGACTAATGAAAGCAAGCAGATTTTAATAGGCAAGCCCACGAACCAATGAAAAAAACTGACATGAGGTCGACAGGGCTCCGAGCCCTTTTCTAACTACTACAGCGTCTCGCTGCGATACGCATGCGCAAGCGAATACAGCGCAGGCTCGACCCTAAAAAGGAGACAGTTTGGTTACTTAATTGGAACAGAGTAGTATTTTAGGCTGAGGGATATCAATTGTAATCAGCACTATGTTCTGTGTCATTTCATTTCATGTCGCAAAGAGGGTTTTGGTTGATGTGGCGAAACTGCACCATGTGACAAGCAGACAGGTACAGTTTTTGTGTAACATATGACAGAACAAGAGTAGGCAATGCCAATAAGTATGGTGCTGGCTGCCAAGCTTTTAGCTATGCCACTGCTTGTTTTCTTCTACCATAAATTTTGTAAAATGTTGCTGTTGGATGAGCTGTAAGGCCCTCATCAATATAGAAAAAATATTGGGTGAAAGCAAAACAAGCACACATTGATATAGATTTCCCCTGCACTGAAGAGAGCTATCTTCTGTGTCAATGTACTCCTTGTGAAATCAGAATGTCATCATGCACAGTAAGGTTAGCCAATATCTGAAGTAGGCTGCCCCATTGCCCCATTCTGGTATCTATAGTGGGTGGAAGTACAACATAAATGAAACAAAAACAGACCAATATATGAAGAAGGCTAGATGATAACCCCCATAAGTAAGTATATTACAAATAAAATTTTAGTAAAATTAAATAGTCTTGGCTAAGCCAGACCTAAATCAAGCACTGGCAAAGTCAATAGATCTTGCTTTTGGGACTCCTCGGCTTTGTCAATGGTTGTTAATGATGCTGTACAGAAACCTCAATCCTGTGCAGAATGGTTATAGAGGAGGAAAAACAAGGATATGACATTTCTGGCCATAAAATGTGTACATGTGCACACCCACAAAATGATGCAGGAGCCTTTTTTATTTCTACTGATCCAAGCTGTAGTGGCAGATAAAAAGAAAAAACATAGCGCCAAAGAGTTTTTGTCTTTTAAGCGGGCGGAAGGGGGGCAGCACAGAGGGTGGGGGCAGAAGCAAGGGGGTGTGAAGCAACAAGGTTTGAATCAACACAGATGCTATAGGTGGGGGAAACAACACAGAGGGCATAGGTGGGAAGAATCACCATGGGGGTAGTGGAAGCAACACAGAGGATGAGGGAGTAGTGTACGACATGGTGAAAGACCAGCGTGGACCACAGGGGAGAGAAAGGAAGCAAAAGAAAAGAGAGAGGAATGTGGATTTGAGGATAGCAACACATGGGTACGACAGCACTGCAAGCAAGAAGCATATGAGGGTGAGCACATTATGCAGGGAGAAGCACACAGACAAAAGAAAGTAACATGGAGCACGGTGGAGGGGAGAAGAGAAGTACATGAGGGAACCAGCTGGAAAATGCAGGTACTTTCATGGAGTGTTTATCTAACAAATAAGGTTTGCTAGAATTATATTTGCTATTTTTTGGTAGTACAATATATATTTTCATCATCCTTAATTATTTTTTATTTTTATAAATGTAAACACTTTTTATATGCATATGACTACATGTGACATTTTTTCTTTTTTTCCAACTCATTTGTATAGCATAAACTTGCAATAAATAAGAAAAATAACCATTGGACCACCTTGAAGAGGCCAGAGCAATCGACTATGCCAAGGTTTGTTTAGCAAAGCTAGAAATAAAAAGACCATAATTCTTCATATGGAACAGATAGGAGCTACATAAAACCTTGCTGCATAGAACATAGAAGCCTATTCACAAACAACATTTTGTAGTGCTTTAGTAGTACGACAGTATTACTACCAGAGTACTACAAAATGCTATTTACAAACTTATGAGTATAAATCTCCAGCTCCAGCTCCACCTCTCCTATCTATTCTATGGATAGATCCTCACATATGTAGGTTTACTACATAGTAGTAAATGTGGCAGTGACCAGGGAGAACAGATGGAAAAAGGGACAGATTTACTATTGAATCGGAGGAGTTTAGGGACCACTGAGGAGGGGTTTAGTGACAGTTAAGGAGAAGTCTAAGGAGGGAAATGCACGCACCCACGAAAGAGTAAGCACATTGCAATTCCCAAACACAACTTCTAAAGTTACTTTAGCTGAAAAGGGGCACAAAACAGTAGTACATTAATCCAATTCAGAGTTAGAGTAAGTCCAGCACCACACGTGGCAATCCACTGGTACTGCAACTCCCTTCCATAGAAAATAATTAAGATTGGGATTTAAAGTAAAATCCCATAGAAAATAAAGTTAAATTAAGTTATTTAAAATATTTACAAATATTAATAAATATAATTTGGTATTTACCAAAATATAAAAATAAAAACCATATATTGTTTAATCATTCTATATTTTAAAAGCTATTTTTTATTTATAAATCAATGTAGCATTCATTTTTGAAGAATATAAAGAAAGTACTTTTAATCAAATCAATAAATCACATTTAATAGTTATTAATGCACAACACAAAATGAATTCTTTATATTCGGTGGGCATTCATTTTTTAATTTAAACTTCAGAAAAATGTTTTTTATTCAAAGTAATATATTTAATTCAATTGAAGGTGTAATTTAAAATTACAGTTTATTCAACTTTGTATTAAATTACTGAAAAATGCTATGTTAAATATTCAATTAAACTAATTTGCATTTTTGTTTAAATGTAAAGCAAAATATAAAATGCTACAGCACTATTAACTTAATTTTGAAATAAATCTTTACATAAATTAAGTATATTAAATAAAATAAACATATTTTTTGTGAAATTGCAATTAATAAGATATATTGTCACCTAAAGTTAATAAAATATGCCTTTTTATTATGAATTAATAGTTAGTAAATTTGAAGTAGTGAATTACTTACAATTATTCAATGATGTTTTAATCAAAATTAATGGTACGTTAATTTACAAATTAAAAGAGGTTGATAAAATATTTCAAAATGTATTATTAAATATTTTTGTTGAGGTGTGATTTTGTATACTAAATTATATTTATTTTTTGACTATTTAAATAAGTTATTTTAATTTAACGTAATTTCCTGTGATATTTTATTTTAAGTCCCTGCCTCCATTATTTTCTAAGGAGTATTGTTGCAGTATTAGTGATTGGACATGTGTGTTGCTGGACTTACTACCATTTAATTTTGTATTAGTAACTTATACTTCTAAATTTGGCTCCACCCACTTATGCAGAGGGTGAAGATGTGAAAGTCTGGACTTTACACTACATTTTGTGAACAGCCAAAAGTAGTAAAGTTGCTCAAATGGGTAGGAGTGAATTATATGTGTAATTTACTCACAAGTGTAAGTACCTTTATGAGTAGCCCCAATTGAGGGACGTCGGTGTCTTAGTTGAGTTCTAGGAGTCAGAGCAGTGAACGATCAAAAGGGCACAAACATAGAGGTGTACGAAGATGAGTGATCTGGACCAAAGTTGTAAAACACCAGAGTTAGGAAGAATATGAAATAAAGGGAACAAGGACTGCAGGGAAAATGAGAAGGCTTAAACTGTAGTCACAATTAGTATTCCTGCCACTGGGCTGCCATATGGGGTGAAATTATAGTGGTGTAATGTTGGAAGTGGTACTGGACTGAGATGATATAATCATAGAGCTGTAATTTGAACCATGCCTCTTTAGACCATTTGAAAGGGAATCTTTAAACAATGAAGGCTTTATAAGAAGTGGCTTGTGAAATTTAGTTTTAGTCATAACTAGGAATCAGCAAATAATATGCTCCCACAATTCAAAGCATGGAGAGTCACCGACATTACCTTTGACCAATACTCTTCTCCTGTGTATGATTCTATAACATTCTGAAATCTCTTGTTAAAAGCTTGGTTGACCTGGTCTAACCTATCTCCCTTCAACTGTCCCACCATGTGTATCTCAGCAAAGAGAGTCCTACTGCAGTTGACTGTTTTAATGTGGTTAAGTTTGGAGTTTTTGTTATAGGAGTTCTTGCACCTTAGTCTATTCTGACCTATAAGTAAGTATTTAGTTTTATTTTGATCTGTGGCCACTGAATTAAGGGCTAGGATGTATCTAGTAGTTGCAGAATATCAGATTGTGCAAGCCATTATTCAAACCATTAGCATTTTAAAAAGGGAAAAGCATGAATTTGTTCAAACTATTGGACACAATAGCACACCAGTTCTGCTGACTCCGTTCTCTTTGAGGACAAATATCTCTGTTTAAATTACAAATGACCTTCAGTTTTCCTACTTTGACTTCCAAAATGCGCCTCTCTGAATTCTATCAAAAGATGTTTGTAGGTCAAAGTGGAGAGGGCATAAGTGACAAGTTTTTAATAGTTGTCATTATGTAGCTATTCTTCCATACCTTCCAAACCCATTGCTTGAAGTCAGATTAACTGGAAAATTGACGCGCTCTCCTTGCTTTTATGCATCCAAAAAGGAGTTATATGTATACCATAGCCTTTTAATATTCTGTCTACCATAGCCCTTTTGTACCGCAGTTACTGGTACAATTCTTTCTCACAAAAATCAATTTACACAACTCAAAATAACAGGTAGCTCGAATGTAGGTGTTGGGAGCAGGTTGTTATAAACACCATAGGATTTCCTGCTCGGTTTTGCTTGCAAAGTCAAATCTACTTTACAATGGGTACAAGTAACAAATACCTCCTTTCGTATCCTTCTGGTGTGTGAGTTTAATGAACTATTAGATATAAAGAAAATAGAAACTATTGACCAATCGCAACAGTATTCTATGTTACTAACTTTAAAAAAAGTTTTCTTATTATACATTTTCATTCTAAACAGAATTGCCTCTAAAGGCACCTCTAAAGGTGATGAAGTATAGAATGGACAGCATCTGTTAGTAGTCAATGAGGGCATGAAGAACCTGGAGATTGAGGTCCTTAGGTTCACTTAATCAGAATAGGTGATACCAAAAATCAAACAAATACTTGCCTCCTATGGACTTCCAAAGAGGTAACAATTGACAGCGGTCTTATCTTATAACGGTAGAACAGTGTGCATTACCTCAATTCTATAACCATTACTCACATTGGAAAATAATGCTGAGGTGACCTCAAACCAACATAATGGCTGCAGGGTTCATGAGCATGCTCATCAAGGTAATTCAAGTTGTGAAAATGGAGATGTAGAAAGGGTCACCTCCAAAGTCTTGAGAGAATACCACAACATACTGCAGGTTGCTACCCAAAATGCCCGACCAGCAGTACTGCTTGGGCATGTGCCAACAAATACAATCCCACATCACCCATAATGGGATATAGTTCTTGTGTCACATGAATCTGTGAAGGAGAAGTGAAGACAGACAAATGGATGATGAGTTGATGGGGCTAGTCTCAACAAAGTCTCTACCGTGGACTTTAACAGTGATAAAACAAACTATGATATTTGTGTTGTGTGGCAACTCCACCATCAGAACAAACACATCATTTCAAAGAATATTCCAGTGATGGAATATGCTGCTACTACTTTTACTCATGAGGTTTCTTTGCCAAGGGTTGCATCCATAATACTCCTTTGTCTCCCCTTCAGGATGAAGAACATTTTGCAGACCTGCCAAATACTGTTCGGCTGCCTCATCTGGCACCTCTCAACTTGGAAAAGGATTCAAGTATAAAATGAGGATTAATCCTCCTCCTCAAATGATTCAGGATTTATAAAAATAAAAGTTGATTGGCCTTCAAGTTTTCAGTGCCAGAGTTTTTCCTTGCACAATGTGCCTTTTTTAGGGTTGAGCCTGCGAGTGCATGTGCTAGAGTATGCATCTCGCTTATGATACTCTGTTGTGTACAGCAAAGTACTTGGAGTCCATCTGTCGCTCAGCATTTGTTGGTTTGCATGGAACTCTTCTTTACAGCCTGATAATTCGTCAAGACAGGTCTGGCATCTTTTCAGTTACTCTGTGTGGAGCAGGGACCAAGCACTAATTGATTCAACTGAATTAGTGCCTGTCCGCTGCTCCCGATGTGATCGAGGTACTATTTTGTTCTTTTCAACTTCTAGTGCCCTGCAAACAGAAGGCTTATGACTGGCAAAAACGTGCCCAGCAGGACAAACACAATTGCAAAATTTTATTTTTTAAAGCTAATATTCTTTTTTTTTCACTTTCCACTCATGTTTTCTTTTGTTTTTGCTCGTGGGCGCACTTCTCAAAAAATTAATATTAACTTGTTTGAAATATTGGAAATCAACATAGTTTCTTTATCATGTGTAATATCTGAAATTATGCTTTAAAACATGATCATGCAGTACACCCCAATCCACCCCATCACAATCTGCCCCACTACAACCCACCCCAAATCCACCTCACTTTACTTCACACCAATCTACCCAACTCCAATCCAAACCACTCACCACAATCTAATCCACACCAACCCACCCTACTCCAATCCTCCCAACCCACCATAATCTAATCTGACCCACCCCTTTTGCACCACTCTAAAACAATCCGCCCCACTCTAATCTAAAACAAAATGCCCCACTCCAATCGAAAACAACATGCCCCCTCCTATGTACCCTACTCAAATCTGCCCTACTCCAGTCCAAACCAATCTGCCCATATCTACTCAAAAACAATCTTCCTCACTCCAGTCCAAAATAATCTACCCCACTTCAATCTGCCCCAGTCCAAAATAATCTGCCCCACTGCTATCTGCTGGACTCCAACCCAAAACAATCTGCCCACTCCAATCTCTCCCACTGCAATCTAAAATAATCTGCCCCACTTCCATCTAATTTTGCCCCACTCAAATACACCCCACTCCAATCTGTCCCACTCCAATCCAGAACAATCTGCCCAACTCCAATCTGCCCGCTCTAGTCTGCCCCACTCCAATCCAAAACAATGTGTCCAACTTCAAACTGCCACACTCCAATCCAAAAAATACGCTCCACTCCAATCCAGTCCACTTCACCCCAAGCCAATCGACCTCACCCCAATCCACCCCACTCCATCCCAATTCACCCCTACTCCAATCCACCCCATTCCCATCCAACCCACCCCACACCAACCCAATCCTCCAATATGATTTGCCCCACCCCAATATAAAACAATTTGCCCCACTCCAGTCTGCTCCCCTCCAATCCAAAACAATTTGTCCCACTCCAATCTGCTGCACTCCAATCTGCCCCATTCCAATCCAAAACAATCTGTCCCATTCCAATCTGTCCCACTCCAGTCCAAAACAATCTACCCTGCTCCAAGCTGCCCTACTTCAATCGAAAACAACCTGCCCCACACCAATCCATTTCAATATAACCCACTCCAATCTGCCCCACTTTAATGCAAAATAACCAACCCACTCCAGTCTCAAACAACCCACTCCAATCCAAAACAACCTGCCCCACTCCAATTCAATCCACTTTACCCCTATTTAATCCACTCTACTCCATCCCAATACACCCCTCTCCAATCCACCACAATTCACCCCACTACAATCCAGTCCCCCCACACCAATTCAATCCACCACACCAATTCAATCCACCCTAATCCAGGCCAGTTTAATCTACCCCACTTCAATCCAATACACCTCACCCCAATCCAATCCAATCTAATCCACCCCACACAAATCCATTCCATCCCATCCCACTATAATCCTGTCCATTCCTTTCGAGACAAATCCACCCTACTCCAATCCAGCCCACTCCAATCCAACCCACCCCAATCCATCCCAAAACACTCCAATCCAACCCATGCCACTCCAATCAAATCCACCACAACCCAATCCACCTCACTCCAGTGCAATCCACCCCACTCCAATAAAACACGCTTTAATCCACCCCACTGCAGTCCACATTATTCTACCCTAATCCAGTCCAATCCACCCCATCCAACCACTGTATTCTACCCCACTTCAGTCCAGCATACCCATCTCCAATCAATCTATCCCACACCAATGTAAACCACCCCACACCAATCCAATTCACACTATTCCAATCCAATTCAATCCATCTCACCCCACTCCAATCCAGGCCATCCCACTGCAGCACACCACACCCCAAATTAATCCACCCCACCATATTGCAGTCCACCCCAATCCAATCCACCGTACTCCAACCCACTCCACTCATTCCAATCCACCACACTCTACTCCAAACCACCTACTCTATCTCATTTCAATCCACCCCACCCCATCCATGTTCAATCCACCCCTCTCCATTACATCCAGTTGACCCCACTCCAGTCCACCCAGCCCACCCCAATCCAATCTACCCCACCCCACTCGAGTCCAATCGAATCCACCCCACTACAGTTCAGTCTAATCCCCCACTACAATCCAATCCACCCTACCTCAATGTAATCCACCCCAGCACTATCACTCTGATCCAGACCACCCACCCACCCCAATCCAAGCTAACCTAATCCACTGCACTTGAATCCACCCCATTCCCATCCACCTCACCCCATTGCAATCTATACCACTCCAGTCCAATCCACCTCACACCAATCCACCTCAATCTATTCAATCCACCCCACTCTACTCAAATCCAATCCACCCCACTATATCAGTCCACTCCAGCCCACGTTATTCCACCCACTCCACTTCACTCTACAACACTCTATGCTACTGAACCACAGAACTCTACTCCCCTCTACTCAACTTTACCACACCCTACTCCTCCTACCACACTCTAGACATTCCAGCATATCCTCTCTATGACACTCTACTCCCCCACTCCACTCTGACACTCCATGCCACTAACATTTAGCCATACAGCAGCCACACTGGTGTACAATATGGCAAAACACATTGCCAAAGCCAATAGCTCCTGTATAGACATGACCTACTGGCTTTGGCAGTGATTGTTCTTTTCTGTGTTTTGGGAGGATTGTTTTGTCTCAGGGGGGTTTCCCTCCGCAATACAATTAATCGCTTTTTTAATTTTCTAGAGTTTGGTACAGTGCTTCTGATGTCAGGATAGATTAGTAACAAGTGGGGCCCTAACGCTGTAGAGTTACGTGCTTGAGATCTGAACTCAGGGACATATTTACAAGCTTTTGGTGCAGAGCAGTACCACAATCCTTCTTGCTGCTCTGCTGTGTGGCAAAGTGTCTACGGCACATTCCTGTCCTTTTCTACTGCGCTGGAGCACAATGGTCTGCCATGCTCAAATGCATGCACACTTGCACCATCGTGCAATGGAGTCTGTGTTGCAGTCAGTGATTGTTTTTGTGCACTAAGGGACACCTTCCTGCCCAAAAACAATCACAAGAGGCGTTTTCCTGTTTCTTTGTGTGCTGCATTCTGCAGCACACATAGAAAATGGAAAAATTAGGAGAAATAAAGGTATTTCTCCTCGTTGAGCCTCCCTTATGCCTCCCCGGGGAGGTGTAGGCTTTTGACCCATTCCCAGGTTTACAAATCCTTGTAAATCAGGGAATGCATCAAAATCCATGGGTGTTGCCTGGGAACACCTACTGCAACATCCATGGAATGCCTCCCTGTCGCAGGATGAGTCAACGCAGTAACTTGTGCTGCATTGATTCAGTCCATTTTTACAAGGCCATGAAAAGCCACACAGGGCCCTGCAGTGTGAGCTGCCGGACTGTCACTAAAAGTGATGTTCAGGTGGCACAAAGGGCCTTGTAAATATAGCCCTCAGTATTGAGGAAATGTGCATTTAATGAACACGAATTTATCTAGCCCCATAGGCCTGACCAACTGACATAACATTTCTTTATGCACTCATAGGTAAAAATCCAGGTCTGATCATTCTATTGTCTATTCCCTACTGCGTCCTGCTTGAAAACTTGCTTGGGTAGTGGGTCTTCATAAACTCCACCAAACAGCAAGGGGGGTGGTTGACCTAAAACCTTTTAGAATTCTCTCAAACTATAAAATGTGGCAAGTTTTTTTGTGCAGGAAATATTTTGTAGTTAAGGAAGTGCTGGCTGCAATGCGGGGGTCTTAGCTTGTAGGTTTCCTTTATTTAACTAGACCATAAATTCAAACGGTAGGCATTCTGGAATAAAAAAGGTGTGTGGGTACAGCGTAAATAGGGGGAAACACTTGTGAACTTACAAAATAGTTAACTTTAATCAAAGGGTGACCAATGTCTTACGTTTTTATAGCCCCGCTTTGAAACCCATTATTTCATTAACCTTTGAGTTTATATTTCTCCTCGAATATTATTTCTATTTTTAGATCAAAACAATTGATAGGAATAACGTGTCTTGGTATTAGTCACGCATTGTTAGGCAACACGACTGCCTAGTGTCACGTAAGACAATCAGATGACAAATTACATACACGCATTACATATTTCCTAATTCAAAACCAAAACACTTGCTTTTTTGGCAAAATCCAAAGTTGAAGAACTGGGACCAGAGCCCGGTCCTAATGTGGATCAGAGTGGTGTGCTATTTCATTTTTCAGGCAGACAGTTGTATAAAAGGAGAGCACTTCATATGAAATGTAATTGTAGGAAAAGATGAGCTGTTTTTTTTTTTAAACAAGGGAAGTGCAAGTAGTAGTCCTGCAAAGTTACATCAATCTATCCTAAATGCTAAATCGTCCTGTTATTAGATGTGTACAAAGCCACTGAACTCTCCCGGCGCCAAGGGAAAGAGAAAGAAATATGTGTGCTGTCAGGATCCGTATACAGTATGTTGTAGGCCTGATATTTAAGACTTGTAAATCTTGCATTGAATTTATCTTAGTTCTTGGTACTGTATCCAGCAACTATTTCAAGTAAGATGGTGAACATTTCGTGTTTAAGTATTTCGTGTATAAACCTTACGCCACAAATGCATGTCAATGTTTTTGCACATCTTTTGATTTATTCTTCCGTAAACAGGGAACAGCATAGGCAAAACCAATAGGTCTGGCTTTTTATACCTATTGGCTTTGTCAATGTTTTTTAGACATGTGGCACTGCCTGGCTCGAAACTAGAAGCCTATCATGTGGCCGGTTACATCGTTTTGTGGGCGTATGCACTGAAACAAATCGTGTCGGAACATGGAGAGCACACTGATGGGGAGCAAAACAGAGGGAACACTCAAAAGGTGGATAAAAGAAGCTACATAACAGAGAAAGAGGACACCGTTAGGAAGAAGCAGCACAGTGGGCAGATTTAGGGAGGAGAAGCAGAAGCTGAGATAGCAATGTGGAGTGGGTGAGGTGAGAGTGCATCCAGGTGGAGGCTACATGGACGGGGGTGGGGAAAAGCACATCCGTGATACTGAGCAACACAGTATGCAGGGAAAGAAAAGTATAAGAAGGAAACTGCTGGAAAACGCCTGGACTCTCTCGGAGTGCTTAACCAAAAAGAAAAATGGTAGTGCTTGAGAAGCAAGGAGTGAAGTCATAAAAAACAGCTAATCAAAAGAAATAGTGAAGAGGCTATGCTTTATGAAAGGAACAAACACAAGACTGGCAAGCTGGGCAACAATAATATGGAGCCACACTCTACTGACCGGTAAGTCAACCAGTGGTAAGAAATGGGCCGTCTCAAAGCTACTGTGTGTTCTTGTTAAGCCCACAAAATATCTTTCTCAGTCAGACAGCTACGGGGTGTCTCGTAGGTGTGACCTACAATAAACATACACATCACCAGGAACAGATTGCAATGGAAAAATAAAAAGGCTTCACTTTAAAAAATATATTTTTCCTATGAAGCTGATAAAAATGTTGAAAAAGTATACCAAACTAACATGTAGAACATATCTTTGCCATTAAAATAACTGATTAAACCTTTAGTAAATGTAAATGAAATTCAAGATTCTGACTACAGCAACATTTCACTGGTTTAATTAAAATGTATCACATCTCTATTTTATGCTTTCTGAATCGGGATAGCTGAGAAGAGGTTTGCTACGATTATATAATCACCAAATACTAGTTCTTTACATTTTAATCTGTTGTAGATCATTTCTGTTAAGTGCTTGGCGAAATTGGAAACGGTGAAATAGTCACAGAAGAATACATTAATACTGTCAGAGAGGAAATGCATGGTCTAACCAGTACGATTTCCGATGTCTCTCAAAAGTGTCAGCTGAAGGTGAAAACTGTGCATGTATCATACGACCATTTCAAAATACTGCATTTAACAAAGCAAAAGAGTGGAAACTGAAACATGTATCCAAAGGTCGAGGAACATAAAGCAGACCTAAATCAGCTAAGCAAAGAGACCAATATGTTGTGGGTCTTAAATATCAAATCAGGGATGTCACTGCACCTTAAAATTGTAGACAAAAATTTAGGGCATAAAATATTAATAGGTAAGTATGTATATATTTTCTATATCTAACTCAAAATGTAGGTATCTTGATGATAAATACATTGCCATGGTAAGTAGACGTAGAGTTAAGAATAGAAAACAAACATTTCCCTACATGCACTTACCTTTCGATATTTTAGCGTCCGATATTTTAACTATGATATTAAAGTATCAAAATGTGTCCTACTTGATATTACAGACTACAGCTGTCCAATAGGATACATAACGGGAAGAAACGGTGAAGTTGTGAATGAGTACACTTAAACACAAAACAAAGAAAATGGAACTAAAAACTAAGAATTCTAGGAAGCCACCTTAACTGATAAAGATGGAAAGGCCAATTTGAAAAATAGGAGAGTCCAAATAACTATTCTACAAATGAGGTCTAAATAATTTGAAAAGGGGCTGGAGAGCCTCACGACAGACAAAGGGTACTTGGCCCAAAATGTGAAATCTGGGTTATTTTACCAGAGGTGTCCTATTATCCACATATTGCAAACCCCCAGTTGGGAATCGAGCCTCCCTTTTTAACATTTGATTATCAGGGTAGTGAGGCAAAGCAGTCCAAGGTTTACTTGGAGAGGTGCTATGGGCTATCAACTCAGAAGTAAGCAACACAAAATACAACACTTAATGATTCACGGTCCAGCCAATGATTTTTCATTTAAAAAAAGGATTTTGCAAACACTACTAAACACTAGGCACAAATTAATAATTATATAAAAGAAAAGTAGACGGAAGTGCCAGTGGTGACACCCTCGAAAGTACCTGATAACCAACAGGGACATACACTTAGCAGAGGTCGCACAGGTCAGAGGAATCTTTAACTGCCTGATCACCAGCAAGCCCTAAAAACATAATACCCATAAGGCCATATCGAGTGTATTTATCAAATGTGAAGCCCACTGGCTTTGCAAGGGTGTCACCATAACAATTAAAGGTAAGGAATAGAGTCAACAATGCAAATCAGTATTGGAACACTTCACAATGATACCCCCTTTCAATAGCCTAAAACAACATGTGCAGAAAGTTACTTAGTTGTCAATAAAGCTTTTCATACCAGCAATGCATTGTCAGAACCTCCGTCTACCGTCATGCTTTCTGCAAAACAACCATATGACCTAGTAGAAGATGTCCATACACTGCCAAAGTCTTTAGAGGAAAACTGGAGCTATAAAACTCCTTAAATGACAAAAGCTTGCACCAAATCACTGTTTTTGTGATGCAGTAGACTTAAAGGCTCGTTAAGACTTTGACGGTTGGAAGAGATGACTGCCAAACTCACAGGGATGAGGTGGCTGTCAACCTGGTTGCCTCACCCCCATCGTATTACGATGTTCGCATCAGGCTGACTGACGGGAACATCGTATTACGATGCTCCTGCCAGTCAGCTTGGTGAGAACAGTGCTACAGTATTGGTCTCAGCTGCCTTAAGGGAGCGGAGGCCAGTAACGTAGCACACTAGCACCCTTGGAAAGTGCACTGTCTGTAAAGTAGACATTGCCTATTCCTAGGTTGCTGGGCAAGGGGCCCCCTGCATGGCCCACAACATGGTCATGGGCAGTGCAGGCCCCACCCTGTGGCCCCTTGCACTGTGTTTCCACCAGGCTTTTCATGGTGGGGGTTCCAGTGGGGTTCTAGTCTTGAAAGTGCTGGTGAAAACTGGCCTCATGATCAGCGTGGTGGCACTGAACTCAGCGCGTGGCTGACCATGAGTCTGACTGCCGTCAACCTGTCGGGAACCATGTTCCTGGTGGGGATAGCCATTCCCTGGTGGTCCGACCACCAGGATTGTAACATGGCACTCAGATCACCTGGAATGCGGCGGTTCCATCGCCTCTGTAGCATAAGTGGACCTAGAACCGCCAATGTCATAATGTGGCCCTTAGTCTGAAATTTCCAATTTGGATGTAAGGCTCCAGAGGAGTCTGTCACTCACTTTGCAGCTCCTAGAGCCATTAAAAAGCATGTGGATTCCCCTGCCCTTCCTGGGGCACCAATTTCCCCAAATATGCACATTTTCATAAGCCCTTGCATGGCCTTATTGGGGATTATCAGCTGTTATGGGCATCAAAGTTGCCTTGATGCACTTTCGTGGTATATATTATTTCTTTTTTGTTTCATTTTTTGTTAGAAAAATATTAATTTTGCTTTCTGGTGCTTTCAATATCTTTTTCTCATGTGCCCCTGATGCCTGGTTCCTGCTCAGCACACTTGTAAGTGCGGGCATGGGAGCCAGCTCTTCTCATTACTGCTGCCGGCCTGCTGCAGTGTGGGTGGATGGAAACTGTACTCACCCCTCCGCTTCCCCTGGACGTGTGTAACAGGAAAAGAGGTCTCTCAGCCCTTGTATCTTCCCCAAGGCCCTAGCACTTCCCAGGGCAAATTAGTGATGTGTTGTTTCAAATAACAATAACCCTTGGGCACTTGCTTTCCCCATGATTGAAAGGCAGTAGCAGGGGGAGCACCATGTGTTCTCCATCACAAAGTAATTCCCTGTGGCACTGCTGCCCTCCCCTCCAGGGGAAATAATCACAAAACTGCTGGTCACTGTAAAGATTTTCTAGGGCCCAGCAGCAATGGGGACCATGCACTGGTGCTAGTATGTATAGGCCAGACAAACACCATGTTCCCTGGTCCCATCAGGCCAAATTGAACAGGGTGTTGTGCTCCTGGTGGCAGACCTCCTGGTCTACACATTTTTCAGATTTTCTTGGAAAAGTCTTAAGACTGCTCTCCCTTGAATGAGAGAAAGCTTGAAGCCTGCCTCTTGCCCCTTTAGCAACCAGGTTCCTCCTTCCAGCAAAAGGGACCTGCACGGAACAGAAGGCCTGCTCTTCTATCTGGGCTCCTGGTAATCTTCTTGGCCTGGGGTCTTCCTTCAACAGTACCCTATGGCCATCAAAGCAAGTTACATTGCTTACCTGCATTCCCAAGGCCCAATAGCCTCCTGGCCACTTACCGGTAACCCATGTCCAGGGTACCCTCCACATGACCAGTTCACAGACGTCAAAGAAATTTTTCTCCTTCAAGGTCCCCAGCAAGTCCACCCTCTACTGTCCCCTAGAATAATTGAGAAGGCCAGTGCCATTGACCCTGTCCATAAACGTCCACAAAAGTCCTTAAAAGTACAAGTTTAAAGTTCTTTCTAGGGACTGGTACTTAAGCAAGCTGGTCTGTCTTCCTTCCTCTGCAGTTCCCATCTCTTCTCAGAGTTTGCTCCTTTTGCACAGATTTAAAAGTGGAGATGGACAGATCTAAAAGATAGCCACTGCCCAGTCCAAAGCTTCCAAATCATACTTAAGCCCCTAGTTCACCCCCCTGCACAGCATCATGAGATTTTCCAGGTTGGTGAATTCAAGCTTTGTTCAATCACACCTCTTTCAGAGTCTGTACCTCCACCCCTAACTAACACAACAAATTTGACCCTTTCCTCCAAATGTTCAGAGAGCAAGGATGTATCAATGCTTACCAGTAAGTGTGAGTTAATTGGCCCCTACAGTTTCCTTCCCTACTCCCTTTCTCTCTCAATAAGGTCTACTGTTTTGGGGAACCTTTGATTGACCTAGTGGCCAGCAGAGTAATAACTTGGCCTAACAGGATAGTTCAAAGCATGGATCACATTAAAGAGTGACACTAAAGGCTGACTCCGAAAAAACACCAAAATCCAAAGTATTTGACAGAGTGCATTTGGGATCAAATTTAAATAATATTCACACTTAGGACCTTTTTAAACATGTAAAAAGGGCTTTTGATATTTTCTCCATAGGAAGCAAATGTGATGTTAACTTTTTAGTGCATCTTTCATCAAGAGTGTGGATACAGTAAAGCACTGCAGACATACAGTGAAGCACTAGATACTCACAGTAAAGCACTACACTAAAGAGTAACACTATAGTCGAAAAGAAAATGGGCATATTTCTTTTTGGACGCCCAATTAAATTATAAGGCCTCTCAGGCCATAACTGATTTCCTTAATGTCTCATCTGCAACAGGCTTTCTGTGCGCAGATCAGTGGTGAGCTAGACAGCAGTCCCACTCTCAGCCCACACATGCATGTGCACAAGTGTTCATGCGTAACCAACAAAGAGCCTCTTATCCCAGGTTAGCAGCTGTGGAACAGGTGGATAGTGGTATTTAGCACTCAGGTAAATGTTAGCAGAGCCTACAGTGAGTGAGACGCAGTTACTGAGACTCATTCACAGCAGTGGTCTAACAATCCACTGTCCAGAGTCCAGAAAGCTGAGGGGGTTCAGTGGGTCGCAACCCACTTTCACATACCAACAGAAAAAAGTGTAAGAATAGTTAACATAGTAAAAAACATATTTGAATCAAAACAATAGAGAGAACATGGGAGTAGGTACCACATATTGCAGAGGTGAACTTGTTTAACCCCTTCTGTACTGAGGACAGGAACAGGTCCATCCTCAGCAATTATGGTTGTGAGCGGAGGACAAAACTGTTCCATCCTCTGCACATGCCCAGGAAATCCCTCTGCTGTTAGCAGCAGAGGGATTTCCTTTGTGCCAAAAACAGCCTTCCCCAGCTCTGAGGCTGTTTTTGGTTTTCAGTGAAATTATCAGGCACGTCATGCTGACGCCGTTTGACTAAAAATGAAAGTGAAATGAGCCGATTGGCTCATTTCACTTTCACTGCCTAGGTGCTCACTGGGATATCACAGGACCCCAAGCACCTAGACAGTCATGAAATATATCATTGGAAGGGGAGAATCCCCCCTTTCCAATGGTACCCTTCCCTAGTGGATTCATACTTGGGAGTTGGAGCAGGAGATCGATCCCCAAGCAGGGATCCACTCCACTAGGCACCAGGGTGGGAGAAAAAGCCCCTTGGAAAAGGCTTTTGCTCCCCCTAAATTTTTACAGTAGCCACTGATCTGCCCTATTGGGTAGCAGAAAGCGCAATAGGCACCAAGGATTTTTTTTTAAACTAATAGGAGTAGGGGCTGCTCCAAATGGGCATGTTAATGCCCCCACTTCTCCCCAGGTACAAATAAACAGTCTTTCTGTCCCCCGGGGGGGGCAGATAGGGGTTACTACCCCCAATCTGTTCCCCAGAGGCTGCAGAAAGAGCACTAGACACCAGGGCTTGCTTTATTTATTTATTTATTTATTTTTAAACAAGGGGGTGGGGGCTGCCCAAAATGGGCATGCCAATGCCCCTACCCACATACACAAATAGAAACAGCCTTTCTGCACCCTTGGGGGCAAATGGGGGTTATTACCCGAAATCTGCTCCCCAGGGGGACAAAGAGCCCCCTAGACTCCTGCATTTTTAATTTTTTTTAAAGAGGGATGGAAGCTGCCCAAAATGGGCATGCCAATGCCCCCAGACCCAAGACACAAATAGAAACAGTCTTTCTGCCCCCCAGGTAAGCAGATCGAGGTTATTATTCTCGATCTGCCCCCCAGAGAATTCAGAAAGCCCACTAGATACCAGGGATTTTTTTTTAAAGGGGGGTGATGGCTGCCCACAATGGCCATGCCAATGTCCCCACCACCCCAGACATGAATAGAAAGAGCATTTCTACCCCCCTTGGGGGCAGATGTGAACTATTACCCGGCTATTACAGAAAGTCCACTAGACACCAGTTATTTTTTTGTTAATTAATGAGGGGTGGAGGTGGCTCACAATTGGCAAGGTCATGCCCTCACCCAAGATAAATGGGGACTAAAGTCTTTCTGACCCCCCGAAACAATAGCCCTCCCATCTGCCCCTTACACCACCCGGGGGCCAAAAGCTCACTAGGCACCAGGGACTACTGTTTTTTCTTAGAAAAGTCTGGGGGTGGGTCAGTCCTGAATGGGCATGGCAATCCCTCAATCCCCCCCAAAAAATGGGCACAGTCTTTCTCACACCTTGAGAATCACCCCCGATCTGCCCTCTTTTGGGGGGGGAATATTTTGTTTTTTTCAAAAGAGGGGTGAGGGCTTCCCAACACGGTAGGCATGGTAATGCCCCCACTGCAACTGAAGGAGGCAACAGTTTTTCTGCTCCCCCTATTTACTAAAGCATTTCATCCCAATGCGAAGCAAGAAGAAGTCTGACTCTTTTGGATGTTAATTTCACATATGGGCCAGGAGAGCTTGACTAACTCCCAATATCGTCCCACTTGCAAAAGTGAACGGTTGATCTTTTTGGGCTTGGGTAGGCTGCCGTCTGGAAAAACCTAGCAGACCTAGACACTTCTAAAAACTAGACATCTGGGGGAGTCCAGAGTGATGTGGTTCACATGCAGCCCACACCATTTTCTTAACCAAAATGGCCTGCAAACCTTCAACTTTGCCTGAATGCACATATTTCCCCTACATTTCTGTGATGGAAACTTCCGGAGTCTGTAGGAATCCACAAAATTCCTACCATCCAGCATTGCCCCATCTATACCAATAAAACTTTGCCCCACTTGTGTGGCTGGGCCTTAAGCAAGCTGGTCAGGAATGGATCAAACAGTGGTCAATAGGAATCTCCATGCAAGGGCTCCCATTGTCCTTGGTTGGACCTGTTCCTGTTGCAGCGCTAGGTCCAGTCACACAAGTGGGGCAGCATGTTTATTGGCACAGATGGGTAATGCAGGGTGGCAGCAATTTTGTGGATGCATGCTTATTCCAGAAGTTTCTATGAGAGTAAAGTAAGGAAAATGCATGATTTCAGGCAAAGTTGAAGGTGTGCAGGGCATTGTGGGTAAGAAAACACTAATGGGGTTCATGCAAGTTATGCCATCCTTGTGAGAAAGTAGCATCTTTCTAGCATGGTTACCCCCATTTTTGGCCTGGTTGTCAGTGTTTGTTAGTGTGTTTTTACTGTGTCACTGGGATCCTACTAGTCAGGATCCCAGTGCTTATGGTTTGTGGCCTACATGTCAGTATGTTTTACTGTTTTGTCAGTATGCTCGACTTTGTCACTGGAGTCCTGCTAACCAGAACTCCAGTGCTTATGCTCTCTCAGTTTCCAAATTTGTCTCTATAGTCTAATGACAACATATTTTACTCCAGATTGGCATACTAGACCCCCCTTATAAGTCCCTCGTATATGGTACCTAGGTACCCAGGACATTGGGGTTCCAGGAGATCCTTATGGGCTGCAACATTTATTTTGCCACCCGTAAGGAGCTCATACAAACACTTCTTCAGGACTGCCATTGCAGCATGAGTGAAATAGTGTAAGCACTATTTAATGCCATTTTCACTGCACAAGGTAACTTATAAGTCACTTTTATATCTAACTTTCACAACCTGAAAGCTAGGTGCAAAGTTACTGTGTGTGAGGGCACCCCTGCACTAGCAGAGGTGCTCCCACATTATCCAGGACCAATTTCCCAGACTTTGTGAGTGCGGGAACACCATTATAAGTGTGCACTACATATATGTCAATACATATATGTAGCTCCAAAATGGTAACCCCGATTATGGCCATGTGAGGTTTCTAGGATTTAATAATTGTACACCTCAATCAGATTCTGGTATTGGGGGGCCAATTCCTTGTACCCTGGCGGCTCCACCATGGAGCCCCAGTACTGCCATACCAGTCTTCTGAGATTTTTCCTGAAACCGCAGCTGCTGCCACCTCGCAGACAGGCTTCTGCCCTCCTGGGGCTTGAGCAGCTCAATCCCAGGAAGGCAGAACAATGCATTTCCTTTAGGAGGGGGTTGATACACCGTCTCCCTTTGGAAATAGGTGTTATAGGCATGGGAGGGGTATACTCCCAGAGCCTCTGGAAATGCTATGAAGGGCACAGATGGTGCCCTCCTTGCATAATCCAATCTACACTGTTTCAGGGACCCACAGTCCTACTCTGGCGTAAAATTGGACAAAGGAAAGGGGAGTAACCACTCCCCTGTCCATCACCACCCTATGGGTGGTGCCCAGAGCTCCTCCAGAGTGTCCCTGGGTTCTGCCATCTTGTTTTGAGGATGGTCAGGGAACTCTGGGAGCATCTGAGTAGCCAGTGCCAGCAGGTGACATCAGAGACCCCTCCTGATAGATGCTTACCCGGTTAGGTGACCAATCCCCCTCTCAGGGCTATTTAGGGCCTCTCCTGTGGGTGTCTCCTCAGATTCGGTTTTGCAAGACTCCAGCAAGAGTCCTCTACAACCTCTTCTTCACTTTCTACCATTGGAACAACCACAGAACTGCTCCAGGAACTCTACAACTGCAACAAAGTATCCAAGGCGGCTACTGCAACTCTGTAACTTCAGCTCCTGCCAGCAACTGCAACAGTTTCCAGATCATGCGCACTCTGAGGACTGCCTGTCTTCATCCTGCACTAGAAAAGTCAAAGGAATCTCTGATGGAGTCACTTCCCTGCTTCAGCAGGCACCTCACTACAGTGAAAACCAGTACTCTAGGTCACCTCTCCTGATGACAAGCCTGGATCCTGGAACACAGGTGGTGGACCAAAGTGACCCAGACTTTCCAAAGGTCCAACTGTCCACATTTGGTGGAGGTAAGAGCCTGTCTCCCCAAGCCAGACAGTACCCCTGTGCAACACTTGTTTTGCAGCTCCTAGGGCTTCTATGCACTTCTTTAAGAAATCCTTTGTGCACAGTGTAGCCCAGGTCCCCAGCACTTTATCCTGTGACACTCAGCTCCCTGAGTCATTTTCTGTCAGTGTGGGATCCCTTTGTGTAGTGCTGCAACAACCGCAATTTGCAACTCCTTTGTCCCTGGGTCCTGGGACTCCTGTGGGTGCTGCCTGGTCTTCTGAAGGCTCTCTGAAGTGCTGAGAGACACCTCTGTCTCCTCAGTATGAGTTGAGACCCTCAGGAGCCCCGTGGGCCCAGGTAGCACCTTTTCCCGCCAAACGTGTCTTTTGCATGAGCCTAGGCTTGTTGGCGGAATCCAATGACGGAAACCAGCCTGCATTCTTCTACTCGATGTGGGACATCTCTTGCACCAAGCAGGAACCCGCAGCTGTCTTCCTTGGTGCATCTCTGACTTTTTCTTCCAAACGGAGAATCCACTTTTGCACCTTCATCCGGGTTAGCAGGAGCTCCTGTTCTTCCTGGACTGTTCAGCTGTTGTTGGACTTGGTCTCCCTCTCTCTGCAGATCTTCAGGTCCAGGAATCCATCGTTGGTGTCAATGCTTGGTTTTTGCATAATCCTTTACCACGACTTCAAGTGTGTTCTGAGAAAACTTGCTGTATTTTACTCCTACTTTCCTTGGCTCTGGGGTGGGGTACCTTACATACCTTTGGTGTTTTCTTACACTCCCATTGCCCCTCTACACACTACCCTTGCCTAGGTGGGAAACCGACATTCGCATTCCACTATTTTAGCATATGGTTTGTGTTCCCCCATGGCACATTGTGATCTATGGTGATTTTCACTATTTGCACTATTTACTGACTGTTTACTTACCTGATTTTGGTTACTAGTGTATATATTGTGTATAATACTTACCTCCTAAGGGAGTATAGTCTCTAGGATATTTTTGGTCTTGGGTCTCTAAAATAAAGTACCTTTATTTTTGGTAACACTGAGTATTGTCTTTCTTGTGTTTAAGTACTGTGTGACTACAGTGGTATTGCAAGAGCTTTACATGGCATGTCTCCTAGTTCAGCCTTGGCTGCTCTGCCTACAGCTACCTCTAGACAGCCTGGCTTCTAAACACTGACTACATTTCACTAATAAGAGATAAATGGAACTGGTATAAGGTGTGTGTACCTGTAGTACCCACTACAAACCAGGCCAGACTCCTACAATCCTTGTTTCCCCTCGGTGTGCACGTTTAATAAATGTACACGTTATCTAGGTTTCTCTATGTGCTGAGGTCCAAAATCCTTAGCTACCCAGATCGGAATAAGAGGGTCAGCTTTCGTTGGAAAAATTCACTAAGCCCATGTTGCATTTTGGCCCGTTTAGTGTTGCAGGCACTAGTTCTACCCACACAAGTGAGGCACCATTCTTATCGGGGGACTTATGGGAATGCCAGGTGGAAGGAAGCTTGTGGCTCTCCACAGATTCCAGAACTTTCCATCACAGAAATATGAGGAAAAAGTGTTTTTGTAGTCAAAGTTTGAGGTCTGCAGGAAAGTCTGGGTAAAATACTGTGGTGAGTGCAATGCAGGTCTGCCCACCCTGGATTTCCCTAGTTTTAAAAAATGCACAGGTTGGCTAGGCTTCCCAAGGGGCTACCTGAGCTAGGGTCCAATCTAGAGCTACCCATGTTGGAAAAACAGGATCAGTTTTCGTTGGGAAAATGTGCTGCGTCCATGTTGCATTTTGGGCCGTTTCCTGTCAGGGGCACTCGGTCTACCCACACAAGTTAAGTACTGTTTTTATTAGTAGACTTGGGGAAATTCCGGGTGGAAGGAAGTTTGTGGTTCCCTGAAGATTCCATAACTTTCCATCACAGAAATGTGAGGGAAGTATGTTTTTTTTGTCCAAGTTTGAGGTTTTCATTGGATTCTGGGTAAAACAATATGGTGAAAGCCATGCAAGCCAGCCCACCCTGGATTCCTCTAGGTGTCTAGTTTTCAAATGTGCACAGGCTGGCTAGGTTTCTCAAAGTGCAGCTGAGCTAGGGTCCAAAATCTAAGCTACCCACAGCGGAAAAAGGGGGTCAGTTTTCGCTGGGAAAATGCGCTGCATCCATGTTGCATTTTGGGCTGTTTCCTTTCACAGTAACTAGGTCTACCCACACAAGCGAGGTCCCATTTTTATCAGGAGACTTAAGGAAATATTGGGTGGAGGGATATTTGAGGAAATAAATATATGTGTGTATATATACACACACACACACACACACATATATTCACAGAGACATATATCAGGATAGGTGATAACTCATAGTGATGAACTGAATGAAAATTGGATTGTTTTAACTATTGTAGGTGGAAGAGGACTAAATGTATATTCAATAGGATTCTCTTATTATTACAGCGAAATAAACATTGAACCTAGTGGTAGAAGAAAAAGAGTGAAAGTCTGCATGTAGAAACAGCTGAGGAAAGAATAGAAGTGTGGGGAGGCACAGGCAAAAGAATTACATCAATTGCCTTTTTTTAAAATGAAGGCAAAGTTGTTTGCATTGACTGATACACTTAAGGATGGACATATCAACCGTGGTCTCAACCCTTATGTGATGGCCTGATTATTGTTTCTGCGTTAAACAATGTTAAACCACCATGGTATCCACACATGAATGGATACTGTTTCCATGAGAGATAATGAAGCGACTTTGGGTCTGCGCATATTAAGGGAATGCGAGTGGAGGCAATGCTGAGCAGTGCTCATATTTTGCCTCTGAAGGCAGTGAGCTAAAACCTATTTTTAAGTCAAAGCCTTCAACACCACAGCTGTCTGGTTTGCAAACGACTTCTTGTGGGCATTCTGAAAGCTTCCCTGGGAATGCATTCATCCCATTGCTGACCATTGGCTTAGTGGTGGTGACTCACGTTTTCTGGCTATTTGCTGGCTTCATTTATTTTCAGCTGCCAAGCTTGAGTTCAACCCTCCTTTTGCCCAGACCTTATTTACTGTATTCTTCCACAAACTTCCTTTTTTAAACAGGCCTTTGAATCTTTTATGTTGTCCTGTCACATTTGCTGTGCATTCAAAGACAGAGGTCAATTATCAGGCTCTGCCCTCTGAGAGAGCTTGGTGTTTACTTTGCTTTCTCTGAGTTCAAGTGAGCGAATTAACCTGACAATCCTGCTGAGTAGCTATATGAGAGGAGAGGGTATAGAGTTTGTTTTCTGCACACACAAAACTGTACTGATGTTTCAGAATATATCATAATTAGTACAAATTAATCCATTTTTGTAAAGTGTGGTGAAAACAAATATTTAAATACAATTAAAACACATCAATACACCAGGTGATGACATTTGCACACATTATTGTTTGTTTGCAGTAAAACCATATCATGGTGCAAATGAAATGGTCATTTCCATTGAAAATGTGTTGCCTGTAATGGCAATGTGCTAACACACTATGCATACTCCACACTGTGCCACTCCACTGAACTCCATTCAGCCACTACATACCATTTGACACCCCTCCACTCTACAACATGCCACTCCTCTTTACACCACTCACTTCACAACACATCACTCCACTATACACCCCTCCACTACAAAACACTTACCCTACCCCACTCTAGTATGCCCCACTCCACTCCAATCTACCCCAATCTACCCCACTCCACTTTGCTACAATCTACTTGACACAAATCTACTTCACTCCACTACAAACTGCATCCCTCCACTCCAGTCTGCCCAACCCCAATCTACCCTACTTCACTCCCTCCCAATCTAACCTACTTCAATCTACCAGAATCTACAGACTCCACTACAATCTTCCCCAATCCACTCCACTACAATCCAATTTACCCCACTCAACTACAATCTACCCCTCTTCACCTAAATTTACCCCAATCTTTCCCCCACCACCTCAATCCACCCCACTCCACTTTAATCTACTCCACTCAATCTAGACCAATCAACCCTACCCCACTCTAATTTACACCACCCCAATATACAGTACTGCACTCAAATCTACCCACTCATCTCTAATCTACCCCAGTCTATCCCACTACAACCTACCCCAATCCTCCCACTCCAATGTATGCCAATCCAACCCATTCCATTCCAATTTACTGACTCCACTATATACTACATCACTGTACCCCACTCCAACCTAACTACTACACTCCAATCTACCCCACCACTAAAATTGACCCCAGTCCAATTTACCCTAATCCATTCGAATTTACCTCACAACTCTCCAAAATCAACTGCCATCTATCCAACTCCTCTCCACTCTAATCTACCATACTCCACTCCAATCTACCCCTCTCCACCACAATCTACCTCACTTCAATCTACCCCACTCCAATCTACCCCACTCCACCCTATCTCATTCCACTCGACCAAATCTATCCCACTCCAATCATTCCACTACAACCTACTCCATTGCAATCTACCCTAATCTAATCTACCTAGTCTACCCCACTCCACTCTAATCTACCCCACTTCACTGCACTCCATTTTACCCCACTCTTCCCCAATCTATCTCACTCCAATACAGTCTATACAACTCCACTCCAATCTACTCCACTCCACCCAATCTGTCCCACCCTCCTCTACCACAATCTACATCACTCCATTCTACTCTACCAGTCTACCCCACACCACTTCACTTCAGTCTACTACATGCCATTCAAATACCCCCCACTCCCGTCCAATCTAACCAACTCCAATCTACACCACTCCACTCCAAACAACCTGACTCCAATCCACCCCAATCTACTCCACTCCAATCTACCTCACTCTAATCCCGTCTATCACACTCTAATCTTCTGCACTTCACCCAACTCCAATCTACCCCACCCTATCCTAATCTACTTCACACCATTCTATCCGACTCCACTCCAATCTTCTCCACTCCAATCTACCCCAATCCAAACAAGCCCACTTCTATCTATCCCACTCAATCTATTGTCCTATAAAACACCCAATCTACCCCACTCTACCTTACTCCACTCCAATCTACTCCTCTCCAATCCAATCTATCCCACTCCACTCAATTTAACTCACTCCACTTCTATCTTACCCAATCCGCTGTACTCCACTCATCCCCACTCCACTCAAATCTACCCCAATATATCCTACTCCACTCAACACAAATGTACCCCACTGCAACCTACCCCATTCCACTCCTATCTACCCCACTCCACTCCAATTTATCCCACTCCAATATACCCCAATTCAATTAGCCCCACTCCCACATTCCAATCTACCCCAATCTACTCCATTCAGTCAACTCCACTCCAATCTACCCCACTGTACCTCAATCTACCCCCACTCTATGCCAATCTACCCCTCTCCACCCCACTCTAATCTACCCCACACCCCAATATACCCCACTCCACTCCAGCCTACCCCAATCTACCCCACTCCAAACTACCCACTCCAAACTACTGTGATATATCCCACTCCATTCCAATCTACCCTACTATAATCCACCCAGTCTACTCCACTCCACGCCACTCTACCCCACTCCACTCCAATCTACCCCAATCCACCCACTCCATTCCAACCTATGCCAATATTTCACACTCCACTCTACACCAATCTATTCTATCCACCCACTCCAGTCTGCCCCACTGCAATCTACCCCAATCCAATATAGCCCAATCTACCCAATTTAACCCCAATATACCCTAATTTAATTTACCCCACTCCAATCTACTATGCCAATCTAGTCCCCTTCCATCTACCCCAGTCCACTCCAATACACTCTTCCCAATTCACCCCACCCCAATCCACTTCCTCTCCATTCTACTCCAATGTACCGCCACTCCACTCTACCCCAATCTAACCCACCCCACTCCAGACCACTAACTTTTAGCCATACTGAACAGCAGCCACACTGGTGGACAACACATTGCTAAAGCTAATACGTCTCACATATTCAAGACCTATTAGCGTTGCCAATGCTTGCTAAACATTGAAGTCTGTTGCAAGTGATTACACCCCCGCCATAAAGAAAGGTAGCACCAATTGGTACTGTTTATACATGGAATATGCAAACGTTTGATCTTGTTGATCAAAATTCCGGGTAATGACTGTTACATTACTATAGGTGGCGCTGAGCCGTAATGGAAAGGAAAGAGGTCCAAGGTCAATAAGACTTTTGTTCATAACACTGCTCACTGAATATTACAGAAAATGACAACATCTTGCAGAGTCCTGTATCAATTACTTTGAAATTGGAGGAACAAAAGCTTGCTTGTATATTTTTTTTATGGTGAATGCATACTTTTAAAAATAAACGAACTATATGATAGTACAAATGAGTGCTATGTTTTTGAAAATCCCTCAAGAACAGGTGCTATTGGCTGGACTACAACCTTTCATTTTCAAAGCTAAACTAGACATCCCTTTTAATTGAGTGGGATAAAAAATGAATAACTGTGTTTTGCAAAGTGGGATATATTTAGGAAATGAGTTGAGTAAAGACTACAATTTTGAAATATCAGCGACCATGTTCAAAAAACTTGTTGATCTTTTAAAGCAAAGACATAGTAAGAGTATTTCTGTAACTAAATGCCCCTACTAGAGTGACTAACAGGTCGTGTCAGGTAAGGACTTTGCTGGAGTATTATTATGTCAGTTACTAGGTTGTTATTAACTGTAATGAAGATACACCAAAATTAAGTCGCATCCTAAATAGAAACTGAAATATTTCAAACCAGGTTCCACAGATTGCCCAATTGGTCACTAAACACTCAACCATTACCTTTTGGAGAAAAAGTACAGTCGGAAATGTTTTGAGCCCCATATACCACAGTAATGAAATGCTGTAATGCTGAAAGGGGGGCTATGACTTCAGGGGCTGATGAAAACGGGGATGTTTTCATTGTATATTCTGAAAATAATTGTTATTCGGGATAATTTTGTTAGTGATGTCTGCTGTAAAAGATCATCTGTATGACACCGTTAACGAGCAGCACGAGAACCCACATTACTAGTGTTACACTTGAGAAATTTTGGGATTCAGAATATACGTTATTATTGCTCATGGATGCAGAAAACATGCATTATGTATATAGATTAGTGGTTCCCAAGCAGACATGGATTAGAGGTTTGCAATTGAATATAGTAGTATTGTTACAACATTGTATGGCATTTATTCACTGCAATATAACGTATTTTATTAATCAAACCTTTTATAACTATAAAAAAGCTGGTTGGCTGGTTTATATGATACTGGTATTATTATATTGACTTAGCATACCATTAATTTCATGTACATATTATTAAGTGGTAGTCGGAGAGGGAAATCATTTACAATACTTATATTTTTGACAACATTTTATTTAAAAAGTATGACACAACAATGCAAAGAGTTTTGTTTTACTAGCTAATGCTTGAAATTAGTAATAATACATGAGCATCTTCAGCCGTAAAAAATAATAACATAACAAGCATTGGAAAAACCAATAGGTCTCACAAATGGGACTCATTGGCTCTGCCAATGGTTTTTAGCAATGCTGTGCGGCATATCTAAATAGAAAAACAAAAAAGTGCTGTGATGCAATCATTGTGGCACAGCAGCCAGGTCGTGTTGTAGTAATGTGTACCACGTATGCAGACACCTATAAAAAGTGTGGATGCTATATTATTATTTTATTTATTGATCCAAGTTGGATTACTAAAAAAGATAGTGCAAAACCATTTTTTGTAAAATGGTGGATGAGGGACCCTGCAAGGGTAACAGGTGTGGAAGAAACATGGAGGGCGCAGGTGAGGGAAAGCATCACAGATTGCAGGTTCGAAAGCAACACAGAGGGTGGTGGAAGAAGTTCAGAACTTATGGAGAGAGAGCAACATGCATCGCGGAAGAACAGAAGCACATGTGCAAGAGCAAGGGTACTGTGGAACAGTGGAGAAGCATATGCACAAGAAACCAAAATAGGAGAGAAAGGCACAAAAGCAAACACAACATGGAGGGGATAAATGAGAAGCACATGGGCGAGAGCAACATAGGGCAAATCAGAGAAGAAAAGAGAAGTACACAAGGGAGACAGCAGGAAAACACATGCACTATCATAGAGTGCTTAGCCAAAAAGGAAAAAAAGCCTGAAAAGTAAGCAGTGGCAGGACATATGTAATGAGGCAGGCTCCAGGGGAGGGGCACACACAAGTAGAGGAAGCAAGCGCCACACCACCAGTCTTCCATGCATGACTGCCTGCGTTCATAGGTTGTTTTATTAAAAATATGAAATGTAATGAGATGAACATCACATTTTCTTATTCCCACCACACTCCAAAGAAATCAAATATGTAGTTTATGCAAATGTAAATCTGCCCAGTGAGCACTTCCCTATGATTTACAGCAATAGCCTACTATAGAGTAGTTAGGGTAGTGGTAGGGTGGTGGTGTGGTAGTGGTGAGTGTGGTGGTAGTGGTAATCAATCAATCAATCAAAGCATTTGTAAAGTGCACTACTCACCCCTGAGGGTTTCTAGGTGCCGAGGGGGAGGGGTGATACTGCTCGGACAGCCAAGTCTTAAGGTGTCTCCTGAAAGTAAGTATGTCCTGTGTCTGTCGCAGGTGGGTGGGGAGACTGTTCCATGTCTTAGCGGTGAGGTGGGAGAATGATCCGCCACCAGCGGTCGTTCTATGGATGCGTGGGACATTGGCATGGGCAAGTTCAGCGGACAAAGGTGTCGGGTCGGGATGTAGAAGGAGAGCCGTCTGCTGAGGTATTCTGGTCCTGTGTTGTGCAGTGCCTTGTGAGCATGGGTGAGGAGTTCGAACGTGATTGTCTTGTTGACAGGGAGCCAGTGCAGGTCTCTCAGTTGGGCTGTGATGTGGCTGTGGCGGGGGATGTCCAGGATGAGGCATGCGGAGGCGTTCTGTATGGGTTCCAGTCATTTCTGGAGCTTGGACGTGGTTCCTTCGTAGAGGACGTTGCTGTTGTCCAGTTTGCTGCTTACAAGGGCTTGGGTGACCATCCTTCTGGTTTCAGTGGGGATACATTTGTAGATCTTCCGAAGCATGCAGAGGGTGTTGAAGCAGGAGGAAGAGATGGCATTGACTTGCAGGGACATTGATAGTGATGTGTCCAGGATTAATCTCAGGTTGTGTGCGTGGTTGGTGGGTGTCAGTGTGGTCCCAGTGTGGTAGGCCACCAGGTGTCGTCCCATGCGGAGGGGGTGGAGCCGAGGATGAGGACCTCAGTTTTGTCAGAATTCAGTTTCAGGCAGCTGTTCTTCATCCATTCGGCAAAGCCCTCATTCTTTCATGGAGGTTGGTTTTGGCAGTGGCGGGGTCCTTGGTGAGAGAGAGGATCAGCTCGGTGTCATCGGCCTATGAGACGATGTTGAGGTTTTGAGATCGGGCGGTGTTTGCAAGCGGAGCTAGGTAGAAGTTAAAGAGGGTCGGGTTGAGGGAAGATCCCTGGGGTACGCAGCAGATGATTTTGATGGCTTCAGAGCAGAATGGAGGGAGGTGGATTCTCTGAGTTCTGCCGGTGAGGAAGAAGGTGATCCAGTCCACGATCTGTCGCAGATCCCTGCGTCCTTGAGGTGTGTGCGTAGGGTGTGCTGTCTAACGTGGCAGAGAGGTCCAGAAGGATGAGAGCCACGAGTTCGCCATTGTCAAGTATGCTCTTGATATCGTTGGTGGCAGCGATGAGGGCGGTTTCAGTGTTGTGGCTGCTACGGAATCCAGATTGGGACAGGTCCAGAGTGTTGTTCTCCTCAAGGAAACAGGTCAGTTGTTAGTTGACAATTTTCTCGATGACTTTTGCCAGGAATGGGAGCAGGGAGATGGGCCGGAAGTTCTTGAGGTCCTTTGGGTCTGCCTTGAGTGTCTTGAGGAGGGTGTTGATCTCAGCGTGTTTCCAGCTTGCCTGGTAAGATGATGGTGGGGGTGGTGGTGGTGGTGATGACGATCCTGGTAGTGGTTAAAGTGGTGGTGGAAAGGGTGGTTCGAGTGGTGGTGGTGGTGAGGGTAGTGGAGGTGCTTGGTTAGGGTGATGGTCATGGCAGTAGTGGTCATTAATTAGGGTGTGGACAGGGTGGTTTCATGGTAGGGTGGTTGTGAAAGGGTGGTGGTAGGGTGGTGTTAAGGTGGTAGTGGTGGTAGGGTGGTAGTAAGCTGGTTAGGGTGTTTTTGGCTATTATGGTGGTAGTTAAGTTAGCTGTGGTGGATAGGGTTGCAATAGAGGTTAGAGTGGTGGGCGTGGTGTTGGTGGAGGTGGTTGGGTGGTGGTAGAGTGCTATAGTGATGGGGTATGACTGTGGTGATGGTAGGATGGTTGTGGTAAGGTGGTGGTAGGATGTGGTGGTGATAGGGTGGTAATGATGAAAAGGTTAATGTTGTTAATGGCAGTGGTAGTGGTAGTGGTTAGGGCTGTGGTTTGGGTGATTGTAGTGCAGTAGATGTGGTAGTAGTAGGGGTGGTGTTAGTAAGTTGTAGGAGAATAGTAGTGGTAGGCTGGTGGTTGTATGGAGATGATAGGGTGTGGTGATAAAGTGGTAGGGTGGTGGTGGTAGGATGTGTGGTGGTGTTTGGAAGGTGGTGTTGGTGGTAAGGTGGTGGCAGGGTGGTGTGGTGGAGGTAGGGTGGTGCTGTGGTGGTGGTGGAGGGTGGTGGTAAAAAGGTGTTGGTAGGGCAGTGGGTGGTTCTCATACGGTGGTGATGGTAGAGTAGTGGTGACTTAGGACCATATTTATACTTTTTTAGCACTGCATTTGCGTCCTTTTTTGATGCAAAAGTGGTGCAAACGTACAAAATACAATTATATTTTGTACGTTTGTGCCGCTTTTGTGTCATAAAATGGCACAAATGCAGCGCTAAAAAAGTATAAATACGGTCCTTAGTGGCGGTATTGTGGTAGGCTAGTGGTAGGGTGGTGGTGGTCATAGTAGGTTGGTAGTATGGTGGTGGTAGCGAGGTGGATGTATGGTAGTGGGTGTAGGTGGTGGATGTATCTGATGTTTACATTTTGTATGCTGACATGTCTCTGAGAGGGTGTGTGAGAGTATGTTAGATTTTTATGATCCCTAATTTCCCCAAACAAAAATAATCTCAGCAATATTTTTTCCAAAAGCCTATGCAAAATATTAATTTAAACAGCCAAAAAGGAAATATTGAAAAAAGGCAGCCTAGGAAAGGTGATAATGCAGAGAGTACCTAATTCCCTGGTAAAATTTCAATGAGCAGCCATGAAGGGCTGCAAGGCCCTGTTAATGACAGATGTGCCATACACAAGAATACATAATATAACATCTAGTTATATTGATAAACATATGTATAACTGCTCTTCCTCCTAAACACATTGTGCCACCAGAAACAGGGTTCTGCTCCTTATCCACTTCAGTGATGCCTGGGAGTGTTTATCTCACAAATCCAATCCCCAGCATGCATCAGCCTGCTAGCAATGTTCATCAACAGCACTGTGAAGTGGGAGACTCGTAGTCTCGCTTGTACCTTTGCAATGATCATCTCCACATTTGTGGCCATTAAAATGCCTTTTTTGTCTCAAAGGTCAACAATTGTTGAATCCTCACTTATCATCTACAGGTAGGGTACATGAATGTCTTTGAGGTTGTGAAATTGTACCTATGGGTTAGAAGGTGGTGAACAAGTGGGCTGCTTTAGGATTTCATGGGTGTCTCTGGGGCACACAGCCACCATAACTGTAAATCTTCTGTCTGACCGTAACAATGACAAAACTACCTTATGTGCAAGCTTGGTTGCCACAAATCTCAAATGATGTGCTTGTTTTATGTAAAATGAGATTACCCTCAGTAAGATCAACTCTGTGTCTTTTGCCCACACACCTTTTCATATAACACTGAGAGTTAGAAAGGGGGCAAGCAACAATGCAGTGTGAGTCGAGAGAAGGAGATCACCTGAAAAAAAAATGCATGCACTCTAAAGAAGTGCTGCAAATAAATGAAACAAGTTTAGGCAATAGGTCTCACCCATACAATAGCTTTTGACTCTAGCAATATGTTTTTGCCATGTTGTTCACCAGTGTGGCTGCTGTTCGGCATGGCTAAAAGTTAGTGGTGAGGTGTGTCCTAGAGTGAAGTGGGGGGAACAGAGTGACATAGACTGCAGTGTTGTAGAGTGCAGTGTGGCACAGATGTGAGTGGTATTGAGTGGAGTGGCATAAAGTAGAGTGGAGTAGAGTCAAGTGTCATAGAGTGGAGTGGGGTGGAATAGGGTGTAATGGGTTGGAGGAATTGAGGTAGTGGGGTGGACTGGATTGATGTAGATTGGAGTGAATCGGATTGGGGTAGAGTGGGTTGGTTTGAGTGGAGTGGGTGGATTGGATTGGAGTGGGTGGACAGGATGGGGTGGTCTGGAGGGGGTGGATTTATATGGGGTGGGGTGGATTGGGTTGGGTTGGACTGGATTCAGATGGGGTGGATTTGAGTGGGGTGGACTGGAGTGGGGCGAGGTGGACTAGGTGGACTAGGTGGACTAGACTGGTTTGTTGTGGGTGGACTGGATTGCAGCGATAGAACTGGAGTGGGGTGGATTGGGGTGGGTGGATTGGATTAGTGTTTAGGGATAAGGGTGGTTTGAAGTGAAGTGGGGTGAAATAGAGTGGTGTGGGTGGATTTGACTGCATTGGAATGGTGTGGATTGGACTGGACTGCAGGGGCTGGATTGGATTGAGGTGGGTGAGTTGGATTGTAATATCGTGGATCAGAGTGGGATGAACTAATCTGGAATGAGGTCGACAGTACTGGAGTGTGGTGGATTGGATAGGAGTGGGGTGGAGTGGGGTATATTGGAGTGTGGTGGGCTGGACGGAATGGTTTGGGTGGAGTGGACTGAACTGGGGTGGGGTGGATTGGAGTACAGTGGGGTGGATTGTGGTAGAGTGGAGTGGATTGGAGTAAAGTGGGGTAGATTAGGCTGCAGTGGGGTGGGATAATTAGAGTGGGGTGGACAGGATGAGGTGGATTAGATTGGAGTGGGGTAGATTCAAATGGCGTGGGATGGAGTGGATTGAGGTGGGGCTAGGGTGGGTAGTTTGGAGTATGGTGGATTGGAGTAGGGTGAGGTGTATTTGCGTGGGGTGGGGTGGGATGGGATGGATTGGATTGGGGTGGCTGGGGTAGGGTAGGGTGGATTGGAGTGAAATGGATTGCATTGAGGTATGGTGGATTGGAGTGGGGTGGATTGGAGTGAAGTAGATTGGATTGCCGTGGGATGCTTCGATTGTAGAGAGGTGGATTGGATTGACGGAGGTGGATTGGTTTGGGTGGAGTGGGTGCATTGGATTGGATTGGGGTGAGGTGGATTGGATTGAGAAGGATTGGGTGGATTGGAGTGGGGTAGGTTTTTTGTATTGGAGCAGAGTAGATTGTTTTGGATTGGAGTGGGGCAAATTAGAGTGGGGCCGATTGTTTTGGATTGGAATGGGGCAGATTGGTGTGGGGCAGTTTTGAGTGGGGCAGATTGTTTTGGAGCGGGTGGGTTGAAGAGGGAGTGGGGTGGATTGGACTGATGTGAGGAGAATTAGATTGGAGTAGGGTAGATTGGATTAGCTATGAGTATATTAAGGTAGATTGGAGTGAGATGGATTGGGTTGGAGTGGGGTGATTGTTTTGGATTGGAGTGGGGTAGATTGTTTTGGATTGAAGTGTGGAAGATTGGAGTGGGATGGACTGGAGTGAGGCTGATTGGAGTGGGGCAGATTGGTATAGTCAGCTTGTTTTGGATTGGAGTGGGGCAGATTGCTCTGGACTGGATGAGGCAGATTGGAGTGGGGCAGAATGGAGTGTGCAGATTGGAGTAAGATTGTTTTGGATTGGAGTAAAACAGAGTGCAATGGGGCAGATTAGAGTGGGGCAGATTGTTTTGGATTGGATAATGGGCTGATTGGAGTGGGGCTTCACTTAAATCATGTTTCAGCTTCAAATTCACAGTTCTGATTTGCTTAAAAAATGTCCCTTGTACCAAGAAGATTTCATTTGTGAATCTGAATGGGTCTTTTGTTCATCTCTGCGTTGTTTTCCTCGATGGCAGAAATGTTTAAATTCATGAGAATCTCCTCTTTTTAGCTGGTGCTTAACTTCCCTTGACCTGTACCCTAGTTCAGCTGGTCCAACTAAGTTCCATCAAGAGAGATAACCAGATGTATTTTGTGCCTTAGAAAACATATGAGCGCGTTATTAATAGTGATATTAATAATATATTTTTATATAGCATTTCCTACCCCACTTCCATCATTTCGATGTGCTGCAAAGACAGCAGGAGTTGCTATTTCAGATACAAAAGTTTACCAACATCGAAAGCATGGAAGCCTGACTGTGCCTTGTCAGGATTTAAAAGCACATTGCAAATGGAGCTCTTTTTCAAAAGATGCACTGAGTGCTACACATGTAACTTTTGCCAAACTAAATATTCTCCTTATATCTCTCAACTCCCGGCGGAGATTTCCGATTTCATGGAAATATATCCACCTTAATAAAATCGGACCTGCATAGCTGCCTTTCCAACCCATAAGGCACAGACAACATTCACCACTATCATAACATTGTATTACCGTGACAAATTCGTAATTACAGGAAACAAGTCTGCTTTTAATCACTCTGTCCTTTATGCACAGTAAATGAATGGCCATGTGAACAAGAATCAGATATTGCAAAATGGTGCAAATAAGCAGACTCTTTGTAAAATGCCATTCTTCTGGTTTGTGGCACGAGTCCGAGCAAGAGACGTCACCCGGCTGTCTCACTGCATTCCATCTAAGTCTTGTCCAAACCAATTGACTTCAACTTTTTCGAATAGCTTTGCAATGACAAAAGTATAAAAGTTTATTTTCCCTGTACCTGTCAGCGGGTAGCTTGCACGAGGGGGGTTAGTAAAGTGGGAGTTGAATGAACCCTGACAGGGCACTACAGTAAATGTCTACGTCATTCGCCCTCAAAAATGTTTGTCACTAATGCTCGAGAATATGTTAGTAATAAGGATCAGGCTGCTGACTCATTCATGGATGTGTGCTGCTTCAGGGAGTTTTATATGGTGTGGATTTCAGCTAGGCAGAGAAACGTCAAATACAACATTCGATCATGTACAAAAATGTACAATGCTGTGTTATATTCTAGGTGGCTTAGGCTCTCATTGTGAGAGGTCTGAAATAATTCCAGTTTCTCCCTTTCAAAATTAACCTAACGAAGACCACGGTAATGCCTGGTGGTGAGCAATTAAATTAAGCGCAATTATGAGTTTTTAAGCAATAACAAGGGGAAATTGCACTTACAGTTCTGATTTCCACTTGCATCCTGCTCAGAGACTTCACCTGCTTGCAGAATGTTGAGGCTAAACCACAGTTTTCAGCTTGCATATCTCTCCAGAAGCAACTGAGGCCAGTACAAATGACACAATTTGTTGATTTACCAATCTTGACACTTCCAGGATTAATTTCAACATGGAGTAAGCTCAACTGAACGTCACTTCATAATTAAATAATTTCAGTAAGTAAAAAGTGCTGTTATGTGTAGCCGTTGGCCGGTTTGGAATCAGCGTTTAATATTGTACCACGCGAATCTTTGGACTGTCCTAGAAGAATATGAGTGACATCTTACTTGACCTAACATCAATCCATAATAACAACTTCGCCTAAGCCAAACGAGGCCCCAAGGGTGAAACCATAGGTGCTTTACTGATGAGCAGTGGGGTGGACAGGGGTGCCCATTATTACCATCTTTTTTTAGTGCAGTTAACAGTAGCTCCAAACTAGGAAGTCCAGCCATTTGTTATAGTGAGTGCTTTTTGCAGAGGACGCCGCGCTTCTTTTTAAAAATCCGGCCAGCCTATGGGCCTGAATTAGAGCTGTGTGCACAGGGAACACTGCCACAAACAAGGCAGAGCACCTGGTCTGTCAAACTGACAGTCTGTCCGCTCTATTTACAGCTGGGGAGGCTGACTTATTTTCCACAGTGATGCCCGCACAGGCTCTGTGGGCAGGAACTGTACAGCAACATCCTGATGAAGGTGGAAGGCCAGTCCAGACCAGAAAATCAATCTAGCAACAACTTATTGAGCACCATGAAGAAATGTAGCTTTTGCTTTGGGTGCTGAGCCGTTTCAGCAGCAATGACGGTTGACTGGGCCATGGCTAATGACAGCAGTCCTATGCTCACAGCTTCTTAAATATCACCAACTTCTACATTTGTACTTATACATATTTCTAGAGTGCAAATATTGCTTGAGTACCATGTACAGAAGATCTGGAGGGCTGAATTATTCTTTAGGATTGTTTACAATAAAGCATGATGCTCCTGGTCATGAATCAAATTGTGTAGAGATTTAGGGGCATATTTATACTCCCTTTGCGCAGAACTTGCATCATGTTTTTATGCAAATTCAGCACACAACTAACTCCATATTTATATTTGGTGTTAGACATGTCTAAAGTCAAAATATTGGAGTTTGCACCATTTTTTAGATGCGAAAACCTACCTTGCGTCACTGAGGTGCAAGGTAGGCATTCCCATTTAAAAAATGGTGTTAACCCCATAGCCCCATATTTATCCCCTTTGCTAAAATGACACACAGGTGGGAGGAGGGCCTAAATATTGGTGCACAGTTTTCTGTGCACCATTGTGTAATGCCTGGGTCAGACCAGGTGTTACGGACATGTGGACCCATTTCAATGGTTAAACACCATGGAATGGGTCCACAGGTGCCCTCCTCAAGCCCCGGGAACACCCCCACCCACACCTGAGGGACACCAGAGGATGGGGACCCCATCCCAGGTAAGTAGGGTAAGTATAGGTACGTTTTTTATTTTTAAAATGAAAGTGCCATTGGGGACCTAACTTGGGGCCTCCTGCATGGCACAGGTGCAGTGGTCCCCTGTGCTGGCCATTGGGGTGGTGGGCATGACTCCAGTCTTTTCTAAGACAGAAGTCATGTGGTATGGATGGTTTTGAGTCAGAAAATGACGCAAGGCTGGTTAGAGGCATTTTTTTTGCTTCAAACCCAGCCTAAGGTAATTTTGTGGTGCAAAACCCCCTTCTCCCATACGCCCCCCTGCCTGGCTAACGCCATTTTCTTTTTCACTAGCCTTTGCACGGCTTGCACCATTCCATAAATACGGCGCCCAGGCTGGCACTCAGGAATGTTGCAAGCCGGTGCTAAACTTTTTGATGCAAAACTGCGTTAATGCAGTTTTGCTTCAAAAGGTATAAATATGCCCCTTAGTTATCTCAGAATAGATGAGTCTGCTGCTCCACTTTAGATTGCAGTAGGATTGGATATTTATTATTTTGATGGAGGTGTTGTTCCTGTTCATAGGAGTATCGATGGAGAAGGGTCGTCTTCTGGTTTTCTCTTTTGTACTTTTTTTTTGTTTCCAATCTGACTATGTCCTGGCTTCGAGTGTGGTGTTGTCATCTCAAGGTATTTCATTTCTTTTCCAAGTATTGAGGGGTACCGGTTCTGGTCGCCTTGTACGAGATGTGTTTAAGACTGAATATGATGTGGGCTAGGAGTGTGGACCCAACAGGTTTGGAGTGGCACTCTGCAACTTCTGAAGGCCTTTGAAGAGACACGATGTTATACCCTGCAACTTCTTTAGATATTTAAAGAGACATGCTGATACAAGTGGGATGACCTTCAGGGGAGCCAGAGTGGTGCCAAGGAGATTGCAGATAAGGACATCGCCTTCCTCTAAGTGTCTTCAATTTCGACCTGCACCTGTAATACAGCCTTTGCCAGGATTGCTTGCAGAACTACTGTGCATGTGAACAAAGGATCCAAAGACCAACATTTTGGGACATTTTATTAGGATATCTAAGTGAATTTGTGGCTTGTAAAGTTTAGGCAAACCCTTATCTTATCATACTATTCTGAGTTAGGGGATAACTCATGTTTAACAAAATGAGTTATATAAGAAAAACTGAACATAGTCCTGTTTTCTTGGCCATAACACATGAATGCATAAAAGACCCATGGTGTCTTGTTTTTTAACAAATGTTCATGAGAGCTGAAATATGCAAGGGAATTGTGCAACTGAATAATATTTTAAAACCTCGTTCCCCTTGTTTTATCAAACAGTTTATATCGTTATCATTACGTATTTAGACTTAGTGAATTACTGGAAATCGTCCACTTTAACATGCTAGGGAATCTTACAGTTGTGAAAAGCAGATATTTACTCATTATTATGTGTAACTAATTCAACATAATACCCAATTTTAAGCTCAAGATCGGTCAAGAAAATCACAATTCTCCTTCTGGTCTGGTTCAAAGTACTGACATTCATCAGAGTGTGCAGCTTTCCTCCAGCAGCTAAATTCAATTCTCTTACCAGCAAGCTTCCCGGCAGTCCTTTAGCTGCATTCCTGAGGGAATTCTGAAAACAATGTAGCCCAATGGTGCCTTTCACACTTCACTTCTTAATTAATTTGGTCATCCATCACTCCATCCAGTTATCCTTCCTTCTCTTCGCGCATCCTTCCCTTTATTCATCCATCCTGTCTCCACCCATCCATCCATCCATGAACCAGTCCATCCTTCCTACTCTCCATCCATCCTTCATGCCCATTCTTTCTCCTCTCCATCCTTCTCTCCATCCGCCTATCCTTTATTAATTTCCATCTAGGCAACTTTTCTCCACTCCATCTATTCACCCACCTGTTCATCCACCTATCCGTCCGTCCATCTCTACCTTCATACATTCCTTCATTTCTTTCTTGCTCTCTTCTTTCATTTTTTTTCACCTCACAGCTCCACCATGAAGCTCTTCTTAGATACGAGTGATCAAAGTCCACTCCATCTTTTCATCAACCATTCGTCCATCCATCCACCCATCCATCTATCCATCCACCCACTTGTCTTTTCTTCCTTTCATCCATTCTTCTATCTACTCATTCTCCCATCTATCTTTCTCTCACCATCCTCTCCATTCATCTCTTCATCCTTCTCTTCATCTACTGATCCATCCACCCATCCATTCCTTCTTTCCTTTCATGACTCTTTTTTCTTTTGATTCTCACCCCACAGCTCCATCAGTGACCATCTTAGATAGAAATGCTCAAAGTCAAAGGAGAGAAAAAACCATTGTCAAGGTTTTATGATTTACACACTACAAGTGACCCAGCCCAGCTCAAGCTGCTTAAGTGGGGGAGGGGCTTCATGACGTGCATTCGTAGCAACTCACCCAATATGTCCCCCAGAAAAAGGTAAACCGCGTAATTTACAAAGCACATGTTAATGATACAATTGTATTCAGTCTCTTCGGCCACTGCGTCTCTCTTTTCAATAGAATCTTACGCAAATCACCTCATTTTCCACCATTTGTCACATTTGATCTGTATGCTGTGAAACGTCATGGAGTATTTCAATAAAATGTCTTGGTACACTTAATTTGGTCATTTTATTCCGGATTGCAGATTAATATTCTGTTAATTGCAGCCGCACTGGACTTGATGTTTGCTCTATACACCTTTTACCACATGGACATTTTAAAGTATAAATCAGTTGTGATGGTTTACAGGTCGCATAGGTCTATAAAGCTACCGTTTCTCTATAGCTGGATGTTGTATATGCCCCCCATAACACTATTACAGTGTGTGCCTTACAGACAAGTGGAAGTTCCTTTAACTTTCGTTCTCAAGTAAACTGTGTTTGTGGTTTTGTATGCATAGGCTTTAACAGCCTCTGTTTAAGGTTCCTTTTCTTAGTATAGCCCATTAGTGGTTTCCTTGTCACCAGTTCTGTCAGAGTTTCATCCCTGTTGATAATGATCCAAAGTTTCTGGTTCGGTTTTGTTACCTTATTGCTTTGTCTTGAGTGTGGCGATATCACTGTTGTCCCACTTTCTACTTTCTCGTTTCGTTTCACAATCAATGCTTATTTTCATCACATACGATTTACTTTCCTCATTGCTTTCTTTAAAGTCATTTTTGTGTATCTTCTACTTAGGAATTTCTTATGCATCCCTTTTTCTTTTCATTCTTATGCATTGACTTCTGTGAAGATTCTTCTGAGGTATAGGAAATGACTAAAAGGTACATTTTCAATCTATTGTTTTATCCCTCTCTTAAATGGTATGTCTGGTTCTCTCGTGTTCACTGTAAATTTGGTTACATTATGGAACTCATTTAAATACATTCCAAATCTCAGTAAATCAGCTTTAGTTTCTCTCTGTATTTCCAACATATCTTTATTAAAGCATCACCAAATGCCAAGACTGTCCTTTCATTCTTTGTGTTGTAAGAAACTGTCTAGCTATATTTTATGTTAGTGCTTTTTTGCTGCCAATTGACACCACAACAGTTTGTGGATAGAGATTACATTTAAAAACTGAATGAACCATAATTAAATGGAACAATCACAGGAGGAATATACCTTTCTCCTGAAAGTTCTCAACTTCCAATATTATTTGTTCAGCGGGAAATATTTGCATAATGAGAAATCACACCACGTGTAAAAAACTCATCCCAGTTGTTTCACACTGTACTTCCAATAGCGTCACAAATACTGTACATCTGCTGTATATTTAATTATTGTAGGTAGATATGTTAAATGTTGTTAAAGGTGGACATCTAAGTATGTTGCTCAACATTTGATTCTTGTCTTGCTACTATTGGGAGTAAGTGTGGAATCTCAAAATGATTTTGTATTGCTGATCCCCCATACAGCACTGGAGTTAGTCGTCAGTTTGCAATAGAAAACTCATTTAATTTTAGTTAATCATAGCTGATTGCACAACTTAATGTATCAATATTTAAAAAATTGTGTTTATCTCCCAGATTGGAACTGCTTGCCAATCGAAAAATTACTTGTCTTTACGGCCCTTTCACTACACTCCCACCAAATCTGGAGGTGGTCCATTCCCCTTCCCAACCTGGCAAAAGAATTCCATCAGCCCTTGGCTGGAATAGAAATCTGACCTTTCATAGCGTGGAAAAGGGAAGGAAAGTAGTTTGCGAGGGCTGACAAATATTCATGTTTGTGGGTGTTTACAAGCTTCCAATGCTAATCATGCCTTGGAATGCCTACTTCCCACTCCTAAAGTGGAATTTATGGGTGCAGAGAACTCCACACTCCTGGTCGACATATCTGACATATAAATGAGATTACACCTGCTAGGAAACCCTTCGTGAATTTCAAGTAGGTGTAAGTATGGTAAATTTGCTCTTAAATATACATTTATGACCAAATTCACTTTTGTGAATAGATACCTTGCTGCTAAAGTAAGTCATGTGATATGTGTCCAATTCCTCTGGGTATGACGTTTAATATGCCAAATGATGTGACTGACTGGATGTCTAAAAAATGGTCACGGGTACATGGGGTATCAGTAGAATATCACTAATTGGTAATGTCATTGTGTAGTGCACCAAGCGGTGACAGGCTGAGAATCTCACAAAATGCTTCATTTCAGTATGGGAAGCAGTGCTGAAAAGAAGAGGGATTGCGCCGGATCCTGGTTCCAGCAGCCACTTCTGAGCTTGAGCTGGAATCCTGCCAACCAAGAGAAATATGCTTGAATTTGTACTTGTGTCCTTTTCCAACACAGGAACATACATAATTCAGCAGCACCTGCATGTTTTCTGCATTCTGTTTGGTTCACCAACCTGCAGGCAGCAAGGATCTTTCTTATTCTCACTTTCAGTCAGGCAAAAACAAAGGCCTGATTTAAAAGGGCCATCACCCCTTCTTTTGTTTCCGTATTATCATCCTGGCTGGGATCCATCTGGAGCATAACACCTAGATGCCAATACAGAGGAAGGAATCTAAGGCACATAGCTTAAAACTTCACACACACTTTAGAGAAACTATGAGTTGGAGGCAGTTTATTTTTACTTTGTTCAATACCCCGATGTAAGAGATGTGCATGCACTGTATGAATACAAGATTTATTTATGTATGTGAGTAGTTACACTAATAATAATGTAAATGGCACCTACCAATTTATTTTTTACTTAGTTCTCTTTTAGCGCCACTCACCCCCATGTAGAGTGTTAGAGCCTTTGACATCACACAGAGCGGCACAATAAATCATACAAATGTGTAAACCAAAGTACTAGAAACATTACTTAAGACAATGAGGACTGTTAGACCTGTCATCTCCTGGCGTGGTTTACCCTGTCTTTTTTACATCTGACCTCCTGATTTTTGATCCTGTGCTGAATTTCTTTTTGCTGGCTTTAGGACTCTGGGCACTTTAAAACTTCTGCCCAGTGCTGCAGTGTAAGTGTATCTGTCTATATTGGATTGTTGATTGTTTTTTCCGTGATTGGCATATTTGATTTACTGGTAAGCCCCTAGTAAAGTGCACTGTGTGTGCCCAAGGCCTATAAATCAAATGCTACTAGTAGGCCTGCAGCATTGATTGTGCCACCCACATGAGTAGCCCTATAAACATGTCTCAGGCCTGCCACTGCAGTGTCTCTGTGTGCAGGTTTGATTTGCCAGTTTAGCCTGGCAGGTATACCACCTTGCTAGGCCGAAACCTTCCCCTTTGTACATGTAAGCCACCCCTAAGGAAGGCCCAAGCCAGCTCCATTGGTGGGTGCAGTGTATGTCAAAGGTAGGACATGTACTGATGTGTTTTACATGTCCTAATAGTGAGACACTGCTAAATTTGATTTTCACTATTGCAAGGTCTATCTCTCTAGTAGGTTAACCTGGCGATTGCCTTGAAATATCTTTTAAGTGCAGTTTCCCATTGGGAACAGACATAGATTTGGGGTTTGGGGTTTCTGAACTCACAATTTGAAAATACCTATTTTGGTAAAGTTGGTTTTTAGATTGTAAGTTTGAAAATGGCATTTTTATTAAGTGGGCATTTTCTTGCTTAACCATTCTGTGTTTCTGCCTGGCTGCTGAATACATGTCAGACTTACAGTTGGGCTGTTTGTGAATTCACTCTGGACAGTCACACAAAGAGAAGCTGACGTGTGTCCTGCATATCCTGATGGGTCTTCCTGGGGTAGAGTGAAGGGAGGAGCTGACACCGGCACCTGAATAGGATAGAGCCTGCCCTGACACAAAGCAGTCTCCAACCCCCTAGAATGTGTCTGGGACCAGGTCAGGGAGAGGCAGGGTCTTGTGCACTACAAAGACTTTCCTTTGAAGTTTGTCTACCAGAGGCTGCTCCTTCTTAATGGCGAACAAGCGTCGCCACACTGGCTGAGCCAGCAGCTGAAAAACTAAAATTATATTTTACTATTGTTTTATATTTCAGCTGCTAGCTCAGCCAGCATGTGCAGGGAGGGGTGGGGCTAGAAGGAGGTGCGAGAAGGAGTGGAGTGCACTAAGTGCACATGTCAGTTTGGCCGGCCGTCGTATGCTGCTCAAACTGAGAAGTGCACTTAGGTTTCTCCAACCTGGGTGTCTTCAACAGCCGAGTTGGAGAAATGGCACAGACCCCAGTGCACTGTCTGAGTGGCAGACCAAGCCACTCAGACCAATCCTGATGTTGCTTTCATGCTATGGTAGCATGAGAGCAGAGCCCGGATTGCAAGGAGACCCTATGCTGGTGTCCCATGGAGTGCTGGGACACCAGGATAGCAGAGGAGCAAAGCAACAGGCAGTGGCAGCGCCATCAGAGAGGTGGATTTTTTTTCTAATTATTATTTTATTTTCCCTGTCCCCACCTCCCTCCACCCACCCCTCCCCTTGAGAGTTGCGGCAGCCACAGCTGTTGCCTACTTCAAAGACAGACATGAGTATAAGTATTGGACTGCTGACCCCATAACTTCAGAACACTTCTGGACTGAGGACATTCTGCCAGGAAGAAGAGCTGAATACTGTAGGAGGAACTGCCACTCTGTCTGTTGCTTTGCTGTGGTGTCCTGCTGCTTGCTGTTTCTGTCCTGGGAGTTAAAGGGCTGGACTTGGCTTTCTACATCCTGCTTTCCAAAGTTCTCCAAGGGCTGTAACTGAGCTTGCCTTCTGTTGTGAAGTCTCAGGGGCATCAAAGACTTCATCTGCGAGTGCCTGGGCTCTTCTGCTGAGAGTCCTGACTTGCGAAGTGGTGCCAAGTCCACTCCCTGTGCCCTTGGAAGTGGAAGCTGATGACCTGAAGTAAAATCCATGCATCAAGGTCATTGCTGCAGAAAAATCGATGCAGTGCCTGCCTCTTGGCTGTGAAATTGATGCACCACCTCCTTCAGTGCTGATCCATGGTTGCCATGCATCTGGATTTTCCATGCATCATCCCTGGGTGTCTTTTCCCTCATTAATGCTGCACCGCAGTAAGGAATCGAAGCAACACCAGCCCGGTGGGAAAAGAATCCATGTATCGCCTGTTCCGTGGGAAAAGAATCAATGCATCGCAAACCCAGCGGGAAAAAAATCCACGCATCGCCCATCTAGAGGGGAAATAATCAATGCATCGCATGCTTTTCCAACGCATCACCTCCTTTACGGCCCAGATCATCTTTATTTATTTTTTGACGCATCCAAGGTACTGTGTGTTATAAGGATGGGCACAAGGCTTCTTCTTCCTAAAAACTATGAAGGGAACATACCCGTTAGAGCAGCTAACAATCCAAAGAACAAGCCCGTTAGGGTTCCAGCCACCCTTCCAGAAGGAACTGCTCTCTCTAACAACACAGCAACTAATGTCGATGTACCCAATTTAACATATGACTATTCTCGAACAGGTCCCCTGAAGAGAGCCCAGACTAATGGCAGGCCTGGACTGAGAGTGATGCATCTTCCACCGGAGTCAAGCCCATACGTCCTTGTCATTACCAATGTCCCCGAACTTAAAACCAAAACCCCGGAATCTTTTACTGAACTAAAAAATAAGGTTATACATTGGTTACACGCAAACGCAGGGTTTGCATTTTTTATGATACCCTCGATACTAATGGTGAGAAGGGTGGGGTGGTGTGGGTGGGCTCATTGGAAAAGACTGGTACAGGGGATTGCATCGTTATCAATTTCAACTCACCTGGTCTTGTTCAGTTGCTCTTTTCAAATGCTAATAGACCCTATCCTTTAGCAGGGGGTGTTTCCCTGTGTAGACTACAAGTGTTTTATCCCCCATCTCTGATACTCATGAATAGCATGCTGCCATTGGTGCACAGAGTCTCCCCTGACATCCAGTCACAGTCTAACCCCGAACCAGGCCCTAAATGCTCCTCTGCCTCTGTCACTGAGATAGATTGACTAAGCAACGGATCACTGGGAGGGGTCATGAGTAGACATGGAACTGAGCACATTGTTTATCCTCCCCTTAGTGGCTTTACTCCCTCCACACCATTGCCCTGGATAGATCCCGGTAATCCGTGAATTCCCGAGAGCATTATATGTCTAGCCAACAAGGAGGGGGATTCATCCATGACAAGTGCTCCCTGCATCTCTGGACCTACCCCCTCTGTCAATTTACCAGATATGAATATGCAAGGTGCAGTACGCAGTGGGGCATCCATTTCACAGGGCAGGAAAGAAAAGGGTCATTGTATGCTTGTGGGGAAAAGTAAGGGTACTGGTTGCATCACCTCTCACAGGGAGCAATCCCCGAGAGAAGCTGGGTATGCTAACACAAATGTTCTTGACACGGTTCTCAGCTGGAATATAGCTGGGTTGGAGAATAAATTGCAAAGTCCTGGATGGGGTCAATTTATTGATGGACATCGGATTTGTCTATTTCAAGAAACATGGGCATTGGGACCCAAATACAGATTAGGCTTCAAAAGCTACTGGGTTGCAGCTCGTAAGACGCCCTCTGGGAGACCATTGGGAGGGCTACTAATATGGTTAAGCAGTTCTCTCAGGTGCAAGGTTGAAGTCATAGATATGGGCTGCCCCGATTTACAGGCCTTACTAGTATCAACTCTTGAGGAGCGATCTTTACTAATAATTAACATCTATAACAGGAGTGTGGGCAGTCAGTACGACTCTGACGCCCTGTCCTTATTGGATAGTTTTCTTCATAACAATATCTCATCCCATTTCATCCTGATTGCAGGGGACCTTAATGTTACATTTGAGCCCAATTCTCTGGTCCAAGAGCTATACAAAGAAGAGGATGCCTATTGGGGTATCCCTCAGTTAATCTCAAATAAAAGAATGAGATTGAATAAAACAGCGCGCCTAGTGGCTGATATTACATTAACACACGGTCTCTGAGCTTGAAACGGTCGCACCCGTTCAGACACTAACCTGCACCCCACCTTTAGGCGTGGAGTGCGCAGGAGCCAGATTGATTATATACTCCTTGACATTCGACTATGGGGCCACATGCTTGACATCAGGGTACAAGAGCTCGATGAGAGTGACCATGACCCGTTGATCCTATCGACCAGAGGCCTCTTCCCTTCGCTTGAAGTACCCCATTCTAAGGCATATGCACAACAACTTGCCCTATCAAGTAACAGACGCAATGTAAAATGGGAGTCTGTAATTACATCCCCTGAACACCTCACATTAATATATAACTTATTAGCTGATAAAATGGAGTGTATGATTCTACACAATGAGGATGGCGATGGTGAAGGGATTCTAGTAGCCCACACTGAATTGTTTAACTCTTTGAAGTATCTCTTTACAAAAGAGATTATCAGCAAACCCAAGAAAAAGCCCTGTGCACGGTGGTTCAGTAACTCATGCAGGGAAGCACAGCATAACCTATTGAGAGCATTAAAAGAAGGCCATGCTGAGCTCATAAGAAAAGCAAGGAGGGATCATAAACAGAAATGCTCTAAGGCGTGTAGAAGCTGGGAAGAGGCTAGATGGGTAGCTATCTTGGAGACCGCTAAAACAAATGATACTTCCAGGTTCTGGAAACTGATAGCAGATGACTGTAGAGATCCCGCTTCCTTACCCGGCACTTCAATTCTCTCTGCAGTATGGGCTGAGCATTTTGGTCAATTATACGAAGGTCCATCTGAAGTATCCCTTAGGACCCCCGATGATTCCATAATCCATGGGGCCACCCCGATTAAATTTACTTTAGCCGAAACAAGAGCTGCAATCGATTCATTGAATTGGGGAAAGGCCCCTGGCCCTGATGAGATCCCGGGCGATTTGTACAAGACAAGACCTGATATATGGGCACCTTGTCTTAACCTAATCTGCAATGCAGTTGCAGCAGGAGCTCCTGCCCCATCTTCTTGGAAAGGGGCAGATATAGTTCCCATCTTCAAAAAAGGTAGTCCCAATAATCCTGCCAATTACCGACCAATATGTTTACTTGATAACTCCCAAACAATTTATGCAAAGCAACTTTTGTTTCACCTCGATCAATGGATCGCAGAGTCCGAAGGTTTATCTGATTTACAAGTGGGGTTTAGACCCGCAGTTAGCACCATAGACCAAACCCTGAGATTCCTGGCAATCAAATGGAAGAATGTAGACCTTGGGGGGGGAAATCTGTATGTGGTCTTCATTGACCTCAGAGCTGCATTTGACTTGATCCCCAGGAATATGCTATGGTTAACACTTTCTAATATGGGGGTCCCACCCGGCCTCTTGAATCTCATAACCCGACTGCATGATAATACCTATGCACAAATCAGATGCGGCAAGGAGGGTGAACTGACAGACCCTGTAGATATCAAAAGAGGAGTCAGACAGGGTTGTCTCCTGGCCCCCACTCTTTTCCTGCTTTACATAAACAAATGTATTCACTATCTAGAGAATTGTATAAACGACTCGCCCAAACTGTCTGGAAAGAAAATCCTGTGTCTGCTATATGCGGATGACACAATTTTGCTAGCCAAATCACCAATGAGAATCCAAAATCTGGTCAACCAATTTTGTATCTTTTGCAAAGGCTATGGGCTGGATATCAACGTCAAGAAAACGAAACTTATGATATACAGCTCCTCAAGGAAACAATCTTGTGCAAGAATAGTAATGAACACAATCCCGCTGGAAAAAGTGGAAGAGTTTGACTACCTAGGTATCAGGCTAACAAACACAGGTAAATGGGAGGCAGCTATTGATAAAGGGGCACTTATTATAAGCCAAAGAGGTGGGGCCCTAATATGCAAATCCAGAAAGGCACCAAGTCCCCCCCTGAATACAATCGCGGAGATTTACAATGTCCAGATATGTGCGGCAGCCCTGTATGGAGCAGAACTTTGGGGTACGCATAGAAAATTAGACATTCTACAAACTAAAGAAAAACATTTCCTTAGACAGGTTTCCAGGTTAGGGAAGGGCACACCAATGACCCCACTCAGGCTAGACTTAGGACTAAATAGCATTAAAACTACAGTATGTCTGAGACCACTCTCTTACTGGATCCGGCTATGGAAAACTGACGAACTTGAACCATTTAGGGTGGCGATAAGAGAACTTATTGCATCTCCCCGGGGTTTGAATAAAATCCCTTGGTTGAAGGAGATGAAATCTGCCTGGGACAAATTAGGATTTCCTCACTATTGGAATCACCCTGAACTGATCCCTACCAACGCAAGGCAACTTGTCAAAAGGAGATATTGGGAGAAAACCAATGAAGATTCTTTGCATCGTATCAGGGCGGGCAGGCTAACTACAGAATTCCTCCAGCTTAAACATGAACCCCGGCCTGAGATCTTCATGGATCTCCCTATTCCTGCATATGCCTGTGCCTTATTTCTCCAGTTAAGATATGGCACCTTGCCTATTAATAGCTACACAGTTCGTTGGTCATCAAGTATCTCTCTCACTGACAGATGTATACTCTGCCACAACTGTAAGGAAACAACTGAGCACATGTTGTTTTTCTGCCCCCTATACAAGAGCCCCAGAGGGAGGTGGATTATCCCTCTCTGCAAAAACTTATTACTGCAGGACCGAGCTAGCGCTTTCAGAATATGCAAATATGATACATCCATACTGGTAGTCAGTTCAGTTACCAAATATCTATCTGAAGCCTGGTCTATCCGTCGTAGGTATATCCTAGCCATGGGTCCCCGAGTCGGCTAGGCACTTCTCTTGTATACAGAAGGAGGTTCTAATAAGATACATTTTTTTTCCTGTTTTTTAACTTTTAATTTTTAGATGTGTTATGCACTGAAATTAATTTTATTTAACCTGCATGTGTTTTTTTTAGGAACCTTTTTAGGAGTTTGCGGTCTCTTATATGAGAAGCCGAGACCCTATAAGTTTATAGAGACGATTTTTTTGCGTGTTATGCACTGAAATGAATTTTATTTAACCTGCATGTGGTTTTTTTAGGAACCTTTTTAGGAGTTTGTGTTCTCTTCTATGAGAAGCCGAGACCCTATAAGTTTATAGAGACGACTTTTTAGCCTAATTGTCGTGATATTTTTACATATCTGCATGATGGACACAAGCCTTTTATTTATGTTTTTATTGTATGACGATATTTATTTGATTGCTGCCCACTGGGTTTTATTAAGTACTATGCATGATTGTTATTATGAATTTTAAGGGCTTAAATTTGATCATGTAAGATTGTCATTTTGAATTTCAATGGTCTAAATTTCTAGACCGAATGATTATAAATAAAAAAAATAAAGGATACAACCACTGATTTTTCAGGATTAAGATTCTTTTAAACCTTTAAAAAGTGATAACTTTATTTGTGTATGTTGGATTTTTTTAACTTTGGTCTTGTTTTATTCAGATAAATATTGGCTTTTTTTTCTAAACAGGTGTTGAGTACTTTTGTGGTGTTTTCACTGTGCTACTGTGTGTGTGTACACATACTTTACACATTGCCTCTGAGGTAAGCCTGACTGTTTGTTCCAAGCTACCAAGGGGGTTAGCAGGGGTTATCTTAGGTGTGTGGCTCCATTACCCTGACTAGAATGAGGGTCCCTAGTTGGACAGGGTGCAAACTGACTGCCAACTAGAGACCCCATTTCTAACAAGGATTATAAGGTGTAGGAATCACACATTGTGCATACTTGTAGACATTATATGTTAAGAGTTAACAGTCGGGAGGAATACAAAGTTGGGATAGAATGTGTAACGCAGTTATTAGGGTTGTCTCTACTACCAGACTTTCCAGAGGAGCCCTTCATTGCAATCTTAGATTAACAACAGATTGAGAAAAATATAAAAATAAACCTATCACTTACTGTTTTGGATGCAACTCATTGATGCAGGTAAAGAGATCACTGTGCTATATAAGAAGTATTGCAACTTATGAACTGGCACTTACAAACTGACCTCAGTGTTAAAAGCAGTAGCCCACTAACTTATCTATATAAAATACTAATCTGTGTTATGTTATGTTGATTTCTATAGTTCTAATGACATGAAAGGCTATCAAGGTGCTTGGGATGATGTGTAAATGTGTGTCTCCTCGAGATGCTTATACGAAGAGCCAGCTCTTCAGCTTCTTATGGAATACAAGAAGTGAGGAGAAGGCTCTGATGTGTTGAGGGGTATTCTTGAGTGTGATGTAGGAGAGGGAGCAACCTCCAGTTTTGCTTTTGTGGATGTGGGGATTGTGAATGAGTGAAAGTGAGACACGGTGTAGGTGCCTAGTGGATTTATGAAAATGGATGCAACTATTCAGCTATTCTTGTCCTGTGTTGTGTAAGGCTCTGTATGTGTGCATGAGAGGTCTGAACGGCTGCACTTGTGAATGGGGAGCCAGTGAAGCTCCCTGAGGTTCAGCGTGATGTAGATGCGGTGTTGGAGGTTGAGAATGAGTCTTGCGGTGGTGTTATGGATAGTCTTGAGTTGTTTGGAGATTCTGCGCTAGCGAGTGTTGCCATAGTCTAGCCTGCATATTAGACAATGTGCTCTGCAGCAGGCACATTAACCCTCTATGCTACCTTTTGAGTCAAAGCTGTGATTCTACAAAACACAGAACTGGTTTAACCACCAGAGTTATCTTATCACTATTAAAATCCCTTCAAAATTGCGGAGCACACAAAGCTATCTGCCACATGTGTCTCTCAACCACGTACCATATATTACATTTCAGCATATTTTTGACCGATTAAGAAAGCTAGAACAGATGTGATGTCACATGTGCCCTTGTTGCCAATTTCTTTGCAGCATATTTTTAAAAATAAATGTATAAATTGACTGCCAGATTCTCCTTTATTCGTGTGTTCTTGCATTGTTTCTTAGAAAAACTGGAATTCTCTGCACAAAGGTAACATGTAACTTTCTCTTTAGTGTTTGGAATTGCTGTTCAATAAGACATCGTCTTTTTTGTGTGGAGAGTAGGGGCTGCTCTCGACTAAGCATACATGTACCACATACCTGAGTGTTTAGTAACAGAGCAACGTTTCTCTCCCTTGTTCCAATTTTTGTAGCACGGGTGAATCTAGTTCCTCGTTGACAGTTTGAAAACAAATAGAAATATCCAGTAAGCGCGTCTGTATAGTCTCTCTGGACTCAGGACAAGATATTCTGCTATACGCTGACAGTAGGACGGATACTCTGTCGCGTTTATCAAGCAGGAGTGGATGTATAAAGATTGACCACAAGGGGGCAGAGTAGTCCAGGTAACAAAACCCTCTGGAGTGACGAAGAGGCGAGGCGCGGATAAGGAAGGCACCGTCTCACTGCAGCCCAACCGTTTGTCTGCAACTTTAGAAATACGTTTTGTATACTTAAGTTCTCATTGAAAACAATAATTAATGCCCAACATTGATTGGGGATATAAAGGAAATTAAAATCAGTGTGCAGACACCGAAAGAAATTCAGTCTAGACCTGATTTAGATCTTGGCAGCAATAGAATATTTTACGATTTGAGGCAAAAGGGCTAAACCCAGAACAGTAATTAGCCAATTGTAACATTTCCTGTGCCCCACGAAGCACAGAATGTAAGAAATCCCACTGATAGATTCTCCAGTGGGTTTAGCACTTCCTAGATAAGTCAGAGGATGTCCCAATAACTACAAAATGTGTGTACCTCACACCGTGAGTGCAGGGAGGTAGCTTGGTCAGTAAGATTGGGGGGTGGGAGGGTAGCTTAAATGTTTCCCAACAGTCACAGTGCTATATAATGTTAAAATACATTATACAACAAGCAGGGCGAACAAGAGGGCCTTTAAGGGAAGTTGAAAGATAGAGGAATGCGGATTGGTAGGAGTACTTACTTGAGAGAAACACAATAGTTTGTAAAATAACCTACATTTTTGAAGACTTTCAAAATACAGAATGTGCGTGTTTATGTTTTCAAATGTGTGTATGTAAATATTTCTGGTGAAATCCGAGCCACCTCACCATGACTGTCTGAAGGTCCCTGTACCCATCTACTTATCAGAAAATACATTTATTAGGTGGGAGTAATACCCAACACCCCCACACACTGCTCCCTAGCCCACGCCCGAGCCGGCCTACGTGACCAGCCCCAGAGCAGGCAAAAAGTTTCTTACAAAACAGTGGCATGGGTATCTCGCCCCCTCCATTATTCACAAATGACATATATACCATTTAGACCCCTCATTCAGAGGTTTGGTGAAAGTATTTTCCCAGAACCAGGGCCATCTCAGAATGGCTCTTGGCTCCTTTTAGGCTCTGTACTGAAGGTTGAGCTCTGGGAAGGTGCTTGACAAGTGTGCAATTATTGCTGTACTCCTAAGCTAACGCATTTACCCATGATTAAAGATTTCCCTAGTGCTTAATTTGCAGCAAGAGAATAGTGTCCAGGCTTAATTTATATCTTAGAAGGGGGGTAATTATCAATAGTGCAACACTGCCACCCTGCAGGTACTGGAAGGCACTTTGCCTCCCAATTATGGCTGTTTTTCTTACTATCCAGCTGGTGACAGGAATGTTGTGGGCATTTTACTTGGGACCCATGGCACCCTCGCTAGCTCACTGCCGAGAAGCTCGCTCCCAGCGCTCCTGCATGCCAGGGATACCGAGGCTGTCTAGACTTGAGGCCACCTCGGCTCTTTTCCTACCACTCTACACTATCCCACTGTTGGAGGTTCTTTTTCTTCCAGCTATCTTTCGGTGTCACTGCTTTCCAAATATTTTTCTTCCCCCTTATTTTTATCTTTTCGGGTTTTCTTATTTATGCTCTGCCTCAAAGTCTCATGATTAAAAGGGTATGTCCCAGTTCACAGAAATGAGTGGAGGAGCCCACCACATGCAACCACCAGCACGAATTAGACAATTGTTTTTCCATTGCCTAGACTATCAAAATGCCCTTGTGCAGTGTGACCCAAGGAGCGGAGTGCTGAGGCTTAAGCAGCTAGACAGATATTACCTGCCCAACACACAGTGGTATTGCCAGCGTTTGAGCAGTTCAGTGAATTAAGTATATTGCACACAGACAAGACTGGTACGCACAGTGGCATCTTGACCCCAACAAGGAAAGACGATGCCTGGACATGACATTATTTAAGACTACATTATCATCTTCTCATGTTTCTGCAGTTTGTCCCAAAATGCAGATCAAATGCGGGCGATAATATTTGGACCATTGAAACGTCTTACTGACAGGTGCAATCAAGGAGCAATTGAGTACACTGCATGGCCTGCAGTATTAATCCTCCTGTGTGATTATAACAACACCCATGCATAGTCAAGTATCACCAGAGTTGAGATGTCATTGTCATCTGGATAGGGTTTCACTCAAATGAAAAACTCTTAGGCCTCTTAGAACGGATGAGTGAATTCTTGACACCTCCAGGTGTGGTATAGCCACAAAAATCTGGAAATTACCCCATTAATGGACATTTACACCCTACCACCAGTATGTTTTCCTTGAACTCTAGATCATTTTCCCTGCACATATTTTGCTAGGTTTTACATTGCACAGTGTGTTCTTGGAAAAGATAGGGGTGTGGTATGACCACACATATCAATAGCCCCATTTGTGTGGACACTCTTATTTCTACTCAGCTCACGCTGAGGCTCTTAATAATTATGCACAAATCCCTTAAATTACACAGCCTTATTTTTCCTAAAAAAGATACGTGGAACAAAACAGATCTGTCAGTATAGTGTCAGTGAAAGGGCTTGTATTTCTCTCGCTATAAAATCCTGGTGTAAACCTTTTTAGAAAAATCAAAAAGCCTTAATGAAAAGCGTTACTTAGATACTTTTAATGGGATTTGTAGTGGTACACAAGCACGATGATGATGCTAATGATCAAATAGAACCCTCATCTCAATGTATCCATGAGAGGGCATGGGAGCAAATCTGTTCCCCTTGGTGCAAACCCAAGGCTTAAGTGGTTCATTCTGAACCTTTATTAAATACGTGTATTCTTTGCCAGGAATATCATGTCTAAATTATAATTCACAAAGGAATTGTCTGAGGGGAGATAGATTTTCTATTGTTAGCTCCAATGGGTTGATTTTTTTTGTGAACTATATTTAGGTCACAATATTGCTATCAGACAATATTCTGGTTACCATATTCTGGTACCATACCTTTAGGATGTTGAGTACTACAATTTTTGTAAACTATATTTAGGACACAATATTTCTGACAGATAGTATTTTGGTAACAATATTCTGGTACCATCTTCAGGATATTGAGTTTTATAACCAGTGGGCCCAACTCAAAAAGCATTTTCAAAGAGGAGATATCTTTAGGCTTAACTGTGAATTATGCATGAACTTCCGGCAGTTAGACTTGCTTACAACTTATGCGAGTATGCTTGCATTACTTCTGCAAAGTACAAACAGAAAATGCTTTGCAAACCAGGTCTTTGTAGTCAATAACGATTCACATCTAAGACAGGAGTAAAACATAACTACTTATAGAAAAAGCTTTGTGAATTAAGCTCACTGTCTCAAGGCCAGAATACCACGATATTTCATAAGACAGGCTCTGCTATAAAAAAAAATCACAAATTTAGATCACCCTGTGGTTACTCTTTAATTCCTATAATGTAATGTAAGTTGAGAGAATACAGTTCATGGTTTGTCCACCCTAAAGTCAAAGCAGCTGGTTTCCTAAAACTTGGAGACCCCCAGCCCTGATCCCTGCCCTCCAACTCAACCAAATGAATGACTAATCGTCACTCTAATAGTTTTAGGCAGAGGTCATGTTTATTTCTTACAACAAATCATAAACATAGTATTCTTAAGGCAAAATGAAACTGCAAAAAATCCCACATCCAAGAAACTTCATGCACTACAATCTTGTTTATTAACATTCAAAAAAGCACATCTAACGATGAATGTCTGATTAATGATGATTGATATATACATGTATTTACATTGAGGCATTCCCTGGAAATGGCTCAACATACGTCAGAACTCCCTTTATCCTACTAGGATCTCCCAGGCGAAACCACCTGTATCTCTGAAGGGCTGTCCCAAATCTCTGTACCACTGGCCATCTGCCATTGTCTCACCCCATCCAACACCAGACAGACAAAAAGGGAAACAGATCAATGCAGTCTCTGCTACCTCATGTTCCACAAGATTTTTAAGTGGCCCTCCCATTGACACCAGATGCACTGTAACACATGCACTGGTCACCAGTCGACTGGACTACGGCAATGCACTCTTCATTGGAATCTCTGCACACCTCCTCAAGAGGCTGCAGACCATACAGAATGCAGCCGCCAAACTCATCCTAGACCTCCCCAAGCGGACCCACATCACCCCCCACCTCAAGAACTTCCACTAGCTCCCCATTCAGAAGAGATGCCAGTTCAAGTTGCTGATCCATGCCCTCAAAAACCTAGGGCTAGCATATATCAACCCTCTACTAAACTTCCACCTTTCCTCCAGACACCTGCGCTCCTCCCTCCCCCTTAACCTCACCTACACACCCTGCATCGGTCGCAGCAACAGTGGAGGACACTCCTCCTCCTGCATCACCGCCAAGTCTTGGAACAACCTCCCACAGACTTCATCCTCTCTGTGGGAATTCAGGAAAGGACTCAGGACCTGGTTGTTTGACTGAGCCCCTGCTGCATTACTTGCAGTGCCTGGATACCCTCATGGGTGACTAGCAGTGCTTTACAAATCTAAATTGAGTGACTGATTCATGATGTGAAACTAGGGGCTACAACCACATGCCCTACACCAATAAACTGTAGGCCTTTGCCCCCAACTCAGTGTGAATGTCCTTGCAGTGTAACGATTGCTGCCCATCATCTCAGTGATGCCCTAAAAAGTAATGAATGAAGAATAAATCTGTCCTTGAAATCATTTACTGTTGCACTCTACTATCCTTTGCTGCACCTTGTAAAATTTGACAACCCCAACTACCCCATGTTTAAGGGGCTATGTGGGACTATTGTATGATTGCATGCTCACTCCTGTCATGATGTTGCAGTTGCCTTTTGAAGAGAGGGAACGCAAGTTGCTGTGTCCCCTAGGTAGCCCTTGGTCATCGCAACATAGGGAACGGAAGTGACGGTTCAATCGAGCCCTCGGCTTTCTGACTCCTAACCCGTGACTCACAAGATGAGGACCTTAAAGTCCCACCTGTGCTCCCCTCAGCCTCCCTCCCCTTCTTCGGGCCAAAGAATCACAAAAGCAGGAGAGGGGAGAGAAATCACATGGGTCCCTGGGCCTAGTGCTGCGCACCCCCATGGGGGTGCGATCTGCTCTTCACAGCCAAAGTGTTGACAGTTGGGTTTTGAAAATGTCCTTACTGGTGCATACTGATATAAAATGCAATGGGCAGAGCAAACAGCAGGAACAATAGGCACGAATACTGCACTTATTGAACGGGCAGCATTTACTGAACGACTGACAAGGAATAAAGTATGCTGTCCTGTAAATATCCGCAGTGACTGTCCTGTACGTGAATGTGAACAGCCCGTTCACTAGTGGAAACAGATCAGACAAATGCAGAGGTTGCAGGGTTAGTTTGAAAAAATGTGCGTAAACTGGTGCGATATGTTACTGGTTCTACTGCTGAGATCATTTTGGGATTTGTAGATCACAGGATCAAAGTCAAGCAGGGCCAACTCAGCCTTTCACCCATTTCAGGTAGATAAGATAAGGTCATTTACAAATGGGAAATAAAAAACTGTGCTAAACGTTTTCACTGCAAACGAGGGTATAATCATTCACTGCTCATTTTTGTATCCTGCGCTTCCCCAATGAAGGTAACCTAGTAGTACCCCAAAGAGTTCAAGCCCAGCTTACCCCATTCCTTAAGTGTACCAATTACCCCCCCCCCCTACCCCATTTAACCCGCAATTAGCAGAGCAGCCCCTTCTACCCCAATGCTCACAATTCTTATATTCCTCCAATAGGTACTAGGGGCACCCCAGTGATGAATTGACCCCACACTCGGTCCAATTATGGGGCATCCTTGACCCCTTGTTAAAGAATCATTTTATCCAGCTGAGCATGATGCAGGGGCTGAGTTCCCACAAAGAGCAAGGCCGTCTGCAGGTTCCTAGCCCCCCCCCCACCTCTTTTGGGAGAAATACAATTTCCCTTCACTGGGGATCGCCCAAAAGATCAAAGCCTCTACTCCATACATAATTAAACGATTTTCCCACCTACTGCCATTGAGAAGAATCACACTCCTTCGACAGGTGGTCCCAAGCCGCTACTTAACTAGTGTAACACCCTCCCCACTACCACCAAAGGAGGAACCACCCTTGTGTAATTGAGAAGTGTCCCCCTCCGTCTTTCCAAGCAGGACCAGTGTGCAATGCCCCCTCTAATTACTCTGCCCCCAAGTGAGGAAGAACCCTCCATCCCAAAAGTGAACAAAACCCTCAGTGGTGGTGTCCCACTTCTCCGCTATGAGGACCTTTCAACGTGCTCTCGACAAGAAAACACAACTGTTCGCTGCAAACCGGATATAGTCTCTCACTCTCACTTATCTTTCTTCCAATACGCTATTTATTCAACTCAGCCTCACACAGCCCATATATCTCACACTCGCGCCTCCCTTCCAAATCTCCTATCCCTCCATCGCTTGCTCCGATCCATCCCTTAAGCCAACCAAATGCATTCGCCTGTTGCCCCTGCTTTGCCCTCCAAATGCCACCATGCATGTTGTCTCCAAAAATCGTTATCGCTCGCCACCTGTCCCTCACTCGACGCCCTATCCCCTCCATCCGTCACAACCACTCATCGTCTTCACGTTGCCTATCCTCACAGTCAAACATCCGCACCATCTTCAAGTGATTGGCGGTCTTATTGTGGCTGCGCTTCCAAGCGAGATGCGCTTTTCCGTTAGCAAAAGAGGCGCCAAACTTGACCTACGCATCTCCGTCTTCTGAGGGAAAAGGACTTCTGCCCTGTTCCGTTACATAGACCTCAGACAGAGACAAGTTACCCTGCACGTTGCAGCTTGTAAGACAGGCAAGGCGGTGGCGTAACAAAACTGGAACCCCAACCCCCCCCCCCCCCCCCCCCCCCCCCCCCCCCCACCACCGCAAAGGACACGGAGCCCCGTCGCCCCATCCCTTTAACGACTCACTCAGGCCAGGTGCTGTGCTGAGGAGACCCTCTACAGCTCGCCCCCCCCCCCCTTTCAGCCGCACCGCGGGGCTGCGAGTGCCTTTGTTACGCCAGTGAGGCAAGGGGCTGTTGTGTCGTAGAAGTATAGAGTAAAGGTCCCACTGTTAAAGGCAAACAGCACTTCTGTTTTCAGTTGCGCACCGAGGTCAGAAGCCAAGAACGGCCCTTGCATGCTGCTCTCACACTTTTGTTAACCCGCAGCACATTGTACTATTTGCTGCAGCATGACTTGTGAACCCTTCCATATTAATGAGGACTTAATATTATCAATAGATACAATTAAAAACCACATTACCTTCTTAAGAAACAGCTTGTTTTTACGGTACAACATAAAGTGCTTACTGTAGGAGAACCTTTCCCCTCGTTGGCATGTGGCAAAGTACGTGGCATTACCTTCACTTACAACATCCCCCTAAGAAATCCTTTGTATTAGCTGGATTCATGTCGTGATCCGACCGGAATTGGTTGGTACAAAGGTAACACACGTTGAAGGGTAAAAACTCTCCAACTGGCTGGGGGAAGGGTAGGGTAAAGCAGACAGGTGGCGAGAGAAAGATGGCAGGGTTTGTACTTACTTCTTCGCTGTCGCCGTCCCCTGAGGGGCTGTTCGCTGCAGATGTAATCCAAGCAGTTCAAAGTAATAAAAACCCAAGGAAAGAGTCGCACTTGCATAGTAACCCTGTGCGCGGATCTCCCTCCAGTGCGCGGTAAGGCGGCACAGGTCCCCTCCTGTCGTGTGCACCCCTGTTCCCCTCGGCAGGTCCAATTGAGTCCAGCAGAGTTACTGTCCTTTCACCTGCAGGGGCAAAGCAGGGTTGGGGAAGGGAGCCCCAGGAGTGCCGGCGAGCAACATGCTGCTCTCTCAGCTCAGGGGGGTCCAGGGCAAGGGTTGCGGGACCTGCGCGGTTCTGTGTCCTCAGGCGCGGCGACCATCTGGCCGCACTTAGAAGAACCGGGGTCTCGCGGCAACGTAGAGCGGGGGCGAAGACGACTCCACGGACCCCTCCAACCCCCACTCTGTTTGTCCCCTGAAACGCCGACTCCAGAGATAGCCACACAATCCACTTCCCCCGAGGCTGAGGATGGTGGAAGCGTGGGGCACCCTCGGGCTCCGGACAGACGCAGGAAAGAGGTCGGACCGAGGCAACTGCACAGGGCGCTCAGAAGGGTGTATGACCAACACTACCGGTGGTCTCTGCTGTCCAGGAGAGCATCTTTCAGAGCAGGAAAGTTTTCAGAGCTCCCTCTCAGGGGGCACTGTGACCAGAGTGCGATAAACTCTACAGATCTGTAAAGAGATGGGATCCGAAAGGGGGTAGCAGTCCCCCAGCGTTGCTCTGACAGTGCCGGTGGTGAAAAGGAGTTCTGCGTTAATTCTTCGACCAGGCAGTTTCTGTGATGGGGCGGGGGGCGTGTTCTTCGATGCTGGTGGTGATAGAGAGGAGTACCCCCGTGCTTAGCCAAGGTAGTGTTGGAGGTGGGCCGGGTTGTACCTCTGCGACTGCTCTGCCAGTATGGGAAGTGAAGTAGAGGTGTACCCCAGTGCTGAGTCCGGCAATACTAAAGAGAGGGAGAGGTGGGCCCCGGTGCTTCGTTCCGGCAGTCTCTTCTCCTCCTAGGCAAACCCATGCGTGAGGTGGTACCTAGCTCTGGGAGTGAACCTGTCGCACTGACTTTGGTACTGCAGACTACTTCGCAATGATTAATTTAAAAAAAAAAGCAGTTCACAGCTAAAAGCTCCAGCACGTTTCTTCTAGTTTTGCTGTGCTCAGACAATAGTGTTTTCTTGTTTGCAAACCTTTAAACTCACGTAACTGTGTACTCTTCTCCGCTTTTCTCCCCCTCTGTCTCTGAGGAGGGGAGCAGAAAGTTTGCAAGTCTGAGTCGGTCTGCGACTGCGAGACGGGGCTCTGAAGCTGGGCAAGCGTTTCCTCTGTTTCTCTCCAACAAAACCTCTCTACTCCGTAAAAAACATACAAGATTATGAGAGGGACGCCAACTCCAATAGGTTGTGGGTAGTGCGAAAGTGAAGCCTCAGTTCGCGTGCTGGGTGGGCGGATTGAGGGAGAGTGCTGTATAAGGAGAGGGAGGGGAAGGGGGCAAGGGACCTCTCTTTTGAGAGAGTGAACTGATATTTTCCTGCGATAAACCGAGTCGGCAATACGGTAAAAGGAAATAAAACAATATTTAATGTGAGACATGCATGTGAATTGACGACTTTCAGAACTATGTAAACAAAACGTTTTGGTAGTGTTTTAGGCAGTACTTGATCTGGGTAGAAAAGAGAAAGGACGCCCATGAGAAGCCGCTTGCTCTGCCTCGTGCTCTCCTTGCTCTCGAGTCAAACTATGTTTGAGGCGTCGGGGTAGCTTCAAGCGCAAGAGGTATCTTGAGTGCGCGAGGGCACCACTGACATTTCGGTTGGTCAGCATCTCCCTCAACAACTGCTGGGCCCCTGCCTGCAGTTTTCTGCCTTCATCTCCTCTCCCAGTTCACCACTCCACATGCCTCCTCCTGCCACCCTTTTCTTCCAATGCACTACGATAGATTATTCATTATATGTAGACTACCCCTCATGTAACAATTTCCGGTTATCAAATTGGTTACTATTTGTTTTAGCTGTAAGTCTTGCTAACTGTTATATGCAAATCGATAGGATCTGATAAAGTCGAATTACACACACAACGAGCTAGGTGTTTCTAAAACAATTTAAAGTAAGCTGAACAGGAGCATCCAGCTGTCAAAGCACGATGTAAGTTGAACAAACCGTCGTTTATTTTGTTGCTTCAGCCACAGCATAAGAAAAATGCCCAAATAATCACCCCAGCGCTGCACCGCAAATCTCTGCCCTTCTGCTCCCCCAACTGCCGTCTTCTCGGCGTCCTGGATCCCTTGCGCCCCACACGCGCGTCAGCAACACCGAGAAAGCGGCTCGTGCGAGCGGCTGTGCTGCGCGTGCAATAAACTAGAGGAATTATAGTTGCACGCGCAGCGGCAGACACTACATTTAGTTTTCCCTTTTTTTTTTTTTTAAACGAAACCAATCAAGACCAACCCTGCCATGAAAACAAACAATAAACCTTTATCCCTTTACCTTATCATAAAACACTGGAGAACAAAAAAAAAATCTGGTAATAATACATCTTACGCTTTACATTTCCAAACATCACGTTTTGCATTTCTTGATAGATATTAAACTTGAGCAATCCTGGAAAACCTCGCTTAACGGTACCTCATCGGTAATTTGTGGACTCTACAACTTTTCCTAACAGGCAACAGTTCGGAGCAAGCGTCCCCTACCTTAGGATTTAATGGTTCAACCACACCAGGTTTTTGTACAATCAAGGACTTCTTCACCCTTCCATTCTGCTCCAACGGGTCACTAAGTGACAAAGGAACATCTCTTGGTAAAACTTTTACCACTTTTCCCACATTCCACCCATTACGCCCACCAACACAAAAAGCATTATCACACACTTTGTCAACCCTTAAAGGTTCTGAAAACTTTGAGTCACCTTTCTTGACAAAACTAGATAGTTTGATCCTCACCCAATTTCCAACCGTGAACCGTAACTCTTTCATACTCCTTTACTTGTCATAGTAAGTTTTTTGTCTCTCTTGAGCTTTCCTCATACCGAACGAACCTTGACGTCAATGTGTTCCTGCCACATAGAATGTTTGAAAAATTTGGACAACCAAGCTGGTCTAAATAACGTGGCAGGCTTCCTCCCTCTCAGCGCTTCAAACGGAGACACCCCGTGCTAGTTGTTCTGTAGAACCAGAGCATACTCTTTACAGCTGCATCAACCACACACCCATTAGCTAAAGCCTACTGGACACATTCACCTACCACTCTATTAAAGCGTTCAACCAAACCATTCATTTGCGGTTGGTAAAGAGAACTTTTCAAATGTTTGACAGCACAATCATTCAGAAAACGTTCAACCTCACTTGAAACAAATTGGACCCCATTATCAGACACAAGTTCCTTGGGAAACCCTTCTTCCAAAAATATATCTTTCAGAAAAGACACAACCGATGTGGAATCAGCATGACCTACAAACTTCACATGCGGCCACTTAGAAAAGTAGTCAATTGCAACATAAGCGTAACACAATTTAGATGGAAGTGAGTTGAACGGCCCTAACAAATCGATACCAATCTTTTCCCAAGGACCTGACGGACATTCAATAGGCTTAAGCAGAGGCATTGATGTCTTGAGGGTCTTATCACTAGTGGAACAGACGTGACAATCTTTGACTAATGTTTCAATGTCTCTGTCCATTTGCGGCCACCAATAGTATTCTCTCATTCTTTTTTTTGTAAGAGTAGAACCCAAATGACCTTCATGTGCTTTTTCCATAATAATAGATCTTATAGTTTCCGGAGGTACAATTTTATCATTTCTCAGTAACACACCATCTTCCATTGACAGCTCATCAGATACCTTAAAAAATGGTTGAAAACTAAAATCCAAATTTTTCTCATGTGGCCTCCCTTCCTCGACATACTTCACGATTTTAGTGAGTACAGTATCATTTGTCGATGCTTCCTTCCAGCACTTTTCGGAAAATTACCCAGTGCATTCCAATTCAATGGCTGCAATGAAACAATTTTCATCCTGAATATCCTCTTTCCCACCAGCGTCTTCAGTGATGGGATACCTAGAGCGGTAATCTGCTCTCACATTCCTTCCTCCAGAAATGTGCACAACGGAAAAATCAAATTGTAACAACCTGGCTGCAAATCTTGCGATTCTTGGTGTGCTACTCTTGACGTTAGTACAATTCAAAATAGAAACTAAGGGTTTATGGTCTGTCTGGAGTAGAAAATGTCTTCCCCACAGATAAGGTTTAAACTTCTCTATACCCCACCAACATGCTAATAATTATTTTTCTATTACAGAATAGTGTAATTCATTTGGTCTGAGCACTCTTGACGCAAAGCCAATAGTATGCTCCAGATTTCCACTGATCTGCGTCAAAACAGCCCCAACCCCGAACTTGCCGGCATCCACAGTCAAACAACACTCCAAATTATGATCATAGGATTGAAACACACCAACACCACCCAATCTTTGCTTAATATCATCAAACGCTTCTGCACATTCAGCATCCCACACAAACTCTGTTTTTGTTTTGAGTAGATTCGAAATAGGTCTAATTATAGTCACAAAATTCTCAATAAACCTAGAATAGAACTAACAAGGTCCCAAAAAAGATTTTACACCAATTTTGTCCTGAGGTGCAGGTGCTTTCACAATCACTTTTACCAGACCGGGTCTGGGATAAACACTGCAGTCAAGACATGCCCCAAATATTCAACAGACGTTTGGAGAAACTGACATTTTTCTCTTTTCAACACAATCCCAGCACTATTGAACCTTCTCAGTACTTGCATCAAAATCTCATCATGTTCACGTCGATCACCAGCATGGATCAGCACATCATCCTGAAACACACACACCTTCTCTATATCCTTGAGCAGCGTAGACATTATCCTCTGAAACACTGACGCTGCCGATGCCAGTCCGAACGGCATGCGACAATATTGGTACGTCCCCCACGGGGAAACGAAGGCAGTGAAGTGACGAGAATCTGGTGTCAATTCTACCTGGTGATAAGCAGCAGCTAGGTCAAGTTTTGTAAAGAGTTTCGCTCCAGTAATGCAAGAGAGCATCTCACTGATCTTTGGCAGAGGATGGGAGTCCACCCAAATCTCTCTGTTAAGAGCCCTCAAGTCAACACATATTCTCAGTTCACCATTTATTTTCTTTGTGACAACTAAAGGTGACAACCATAACAAAGAATCAACCGGTTCAATGATTCCCTTCATTTGTAAACTCTCCAATTCTTTTTCTAATTCATCCCTGACACTAAATGGTACACCTCTCAATTTATGTTTTATTGGAACAGCATTATCTTTAACTGTTATTTTATGTGTAAATCCTCTAATCCTACTTAATTCACCTGAAAAGACTTTAGGAAACTAATTAAGCAGATTTTCTATATCGGCAGAATCTCTTGTTACAGTTACCTGATCACCAGTACCTGGACGCAATACCATGCCAAACAACCCTTGATGGAACCACCCCAAAATGTTCAATCCTTTTACAGCTACATAAACCTTCACAAAAATGCGTCGTCCTTTGAAAACCAAAACATCTTCAAAGTACCCCACTAAATCAATCCTCATACCTTTGTACGACACTGGTGACCTGCCGGGTGGAAATAATTTTCGTGTTCCCCAATTCTGTTCAAATAACTCCTGAGTAATCATAGTGATTCTGGTGCCAGAATCAGCTAACAACTTTAAATGTTTGTCACCAACCTGTATTAAAATGTAAGGATCAATGCAGTAATCAAGATTACCACTTTTTATGTCATGGTCACCCACAGCCAAGATCCTTTCTTGCATTTCATTCATCAACTCACTCATTTTGTCATCAACAACAACAGCATTGACCTTAGTATTGTCACTTTTGCTACTTTGAGACACTTTAGCAAAATATCCTGTTTTACCACATAATCTGCACTGAACATTTTTTGCTGGGCAGATCTTCCTACTTTTAGATGTGATGGATAACCACACCTAAAGCATATGTTAGTTTGTTTGAAGAAACTATTGTGTTTGGCCACTTCTCCTTTGCTGGAAGACGGAATGTTCATCTTGCATCTGTCGTCAGATCTCTGGACTACATTAATTTGTTCAACCTGTGCACGTTCTAATTCCTTGGATGATTTGATCGCAGTTTCAATACTTTTCACAATTCTGATCGAATCCGAAAAAGACGGATCTCCCAAGGACAACAACTTTTGTGTTCTGTTCCCTCCTGAAAAACGTATGTCTCGCTATGACTAAACTGGGTGGTGTATCAAATCTGGTAACAAGTTTCTTAAGAGCCTCTTCAAATTCGTCCAGCTCTTCAACTTCTTCCAGATGAAGATCAGGTAAGTGTTTAAACATAGATCTTCCCTCGAATCCTAAGGAATGCAGCAGCAAACATTTTTTCCTTTCAGGTCTGAACCTTGATGCTCCAATAGCCCCCAAATACATTTCAAAAGCATCATACCACTGTTTCCATGGTATCACCGGCTCTCCAGGTGTCTCCAAAAATGGCAGTGGACGGTTAACAGATTGCATGACAGCTGGATGGATCTTTAGACAATGTAAAAACAATATAGTAAAGTCTTTACTAACTTACTATTTCCGACGTAAGTTTTAAACTGAATAAAGCATATAGAGTCCTTGGTTAAAATTACTGTTTAAAGATGGCTGCCATGTTTCCTTAAGGATCTAGACTTCCGGTAGATACACCCCTTTGACTAGAGGGTCATGGGAGACACAGCAGGCAGTTCCTGTTAAGGTTCCTGTAATTAACCTTTGATCCACAAGGATTAAAGAGTAGAAGAACAACAGGCACGTGTGGGTTACTGAGCACGATGTAATAGCCTGGGGTGATTCAGTTCCACAGCTCGTCGCTACATAAAGTAAGCTGAACAGGAGAAACCAGCTGTCAAAGCACGATGTAAGTTGAACAAAACGTTGTTTATTTTCTTGCTTCATCCACAGCATAAGAAAAATGTCCAAATAATCACCCCAGCTCGGCGCCACGCCGCAAATCTCTGCCCTTCCGCTCCCACAACTGCAGTCTTCTCGGCATCCTGGGTCCCTCTCGCGCCACACACGTGTCAGGAACACCGAGAAAGTGGCTCGTGCGAGCGGCTCCGCTTTGTGTGCAATAAACTAGAGGAATTCTAGTTGCACGTGCAGCGGCAGACACTACACAATTACAGTATACTAATGCAATTTTTGATCTTTCATGAACTAATTCACCACTCGTGTATTGTTTACAAATTTAATTTGGTTAATAGCAGAGGCAGGCCACATACATTTTAACATATCCATGTATTCACAAAATAATACTGTCCACAGACTCCGTATCATTTCCACATAGGGGATGGTGTGGCAGTAACCTGGTATCCTGTCCAGGCAGGTATTATTTCAAAGAAAGGCTGCGACCAGGGCAAAATAAGCAATGGTAGTCATTTAGGTTTATGACCGTTGCAAGAGTCTTCTCCTCACTTCTTGAATCCTGAAAGAAGCTGAAGATCTGGTTTTTCGAGTAGTCCCAGTAGTCCCTAGGTCTGGCTAGACTCACACCTTCTCAGCACCAGAATACCCTGCCGGGTGATAGGGAGCTCTACAAATCTGCATAACATAACACAACAATGGCGAGCAATGCCAAACAGGCAAAGCCACCCCCATATAACATTTGTAAGCTTTCTTTGCAGAAACCTTTGCACCTAATCTTGACTGTAATAGTACTAATTTACTACTATTTTGATAGAATCTTTAAACCAAGTACAGGTTCCAAAAGCATCCCTCTGAAGTTATAATACTTCAGAACCAGTGATATTATTAATATTATATTACTAATCCTCTAGAAGTTCAAGCCCGTCAGAATTTTGAATATCTAAGACAAATAGCAGGACTCAGCTCCATCATAATTGCTTGGACAGAGATACACCTTATGAGGATAGTCTCAGAACCTTTTTCAAAAGAGGTCCTTCAAAGAGGCTCAAATCACTATCTAGCCATAAGCAATAAGCATGTATGCCAAAAATATTTTTGGGTAAAACCCTAGCAACGTAGGCTTTGATGTATATGCTTATTGTCAACCCTCTATATTTGTGGTTGAAAATATTAAACCCAAGCGTTATAGTTTTAATCAGATTCTTTACTACACTCAGCAGCTCCACCTCAGACAAGATGTCATCAGTCGGCTGCCTTAAGTAATTACAAACATGCACAAGATCCAATTTTCACACCATAGCAACTTACCTTTATATATTTCTCTCCCAGCAAACACTAACATTATAATTTTTGCTTTGCATACTTTCAGCTGCAAATTGCAAATGCAAGTTCCCAGCTGAACCAAAGAAAACTGCTACACCATAACAGTATGGCTAAATAGAATGATGCCATTAGCATTACATAACACCTGTATTTATTCTATGCCGAATTTCAATGAATGATTAGCAATTTGCCCCAGTCCAGTGCTTAATATGTGTTTGTTGTTTCCGGTGCGGAGCACCAGCACTTAATTTTGAGGGTGGTGCTTATTTTTCTGCCTCAAGCATTTACTGCAAGCAAAAGATGCCTATGGCAAAGAAGGAGGAAGAGAAAAATGAAAAAGCGTCACAAAAGGAGAAAGTTGCAAGAGTGAGCTGAAGGGGCAGGGAGTGTCTGCAAATGAGTTAAAGAGGCCCGAGATGGCTTCAGGATTACACTGCCTCAGTATTCTGAGCTCGAACATTCAATTGCAGCAGCCACATGTTTAAGAGGAGGGCTTTGGGCACCAGCACCTTTTTATTTACAAATTAAGCACATCTGTGCATAGGAAATCACAGTCTTGCACAATAATTACACATTTCTACCATATTTGGGGGAAGACATTGGTAATTCAGTCATTGAGCATGACAAATGTGTTGCTGATTATTCAAAAGGTTAAAAAGTTGTGGGGATGAAGGGAATCCTAACATACCATTAGTTTTGCCATAGTTAATGGTATTCATGAATGCACATGAACCCTCTAAATTAATGTTCACCAAATTCTGAGGACATAACAGCATTTACATCATTCAGTGCCATCCTTAGTATTATGAATTATCATCCAGGCATTTAGGTGATGCAAGCACCAATGTGAGTGACCAGTACACATGTCCTTGTTTTATATATATTATGTTCTCTTTGTGAGGTAAATAGTAGAAATAGAATATCTCTCTTTTGTTATAAAAGTGAGTAATGGCCTGGCCAATGATTTATTGCAGCTGCTGCATGCATTTTAAGTTGTGGGCCTGTGTTCACTAATCTGTATCCACAACCTCCCCCACAAATGGAGCCTCAGTCTACCACTGTCAGTCAAGTGCAGCACGGGTATTTGGTTCAGTTGCTCAGAGTTCATAGTAAATCCACCAAAACTTGGGGCACCCAATTTTCCAAGGAACTTGGGTAATGCAATAATATAAGAACATTGTTCCCCTAGAAGTCATTTAAACATGCCACAGTTGACCTTGTCTTAGTTTGAAACAAATGTAATTAACACAAATTTATCAGTGGTGTTTTTTTTTTAAAAACACAAAGGTGCCCCACAGTGGTTGAGCTGAATTATGACACACATAAATGAGCCTAAAAAGTAGAGTTTTACAAGAAGACCCAGACTGATTTAAAGATCATGTTGCCAAGAATTCCTAGATGTGAATAGATACAAACCAGAGGTTAATTGGTCAGGTTGCCACCAAGGTTCTCTTTTCCTGACGAATACCACATGTAATTCTTTTTAAGAGGTCAAAGCATCAGCATATGAGTGTTCCAATCATATAATTCATTGTTGGACTATCTAAATATAAATGATGATATTGTCTGATTTTGAAAAACACTTTTGTCTTGTTTGGGTGAACATGTGTTGATATATATTGTAGATATTGCCTACACTCTCTGTGTAATATACAATTTGGCTCATGGTTTTGCTCCTTCACTGTGTTGTCACTTGGAGCACCTTCATTATTTTTATTATCTTTTTGAGTTTTGCTATGAAAGAATATATACATAAAAACACAGACAACTGATTATTTGTGTTGATTGCATTTACAGCAGACTAAGATAAGACCAACTGCATCATTTTAAAATAATTCCCAGGGGAACATTGTTCTTGGGTGATCAGAATCCATAGTAGGAGAGGCCCTGGGACATCAGGAGTATAAGGCCTCATCCCACATATGTGGGCCCAGTAGTCCTTAGGTGTCCTGGGGCCCTCTGAAGGGGGTTCTCACAATTGACAGCAAGCAGTGTGGAGCCTAACTTTTAGGAGCATCGATACAAATGTGGCATTGGCCATTTCCAATTTGCACCAGCAGTGCAATGAGTCCAGTTTATTCTGCGCACAAACGCAACAAGCATAGACAATGGGAAACACAGGGCTGGGAAATGACCTAAGCATCATCTCCATAGACCAGATGAGGGAATTATGTAGGGGCAGATGGTGGAGGTTTCCCAGGAATAGGGAAAGAGAGGTCCTTACTAATTTCATTAGGGACTAGTTTGAGATACTGGGCAAAAGGGATGAGGCTGTGGTTAATTCTGTGGGGGGAGAGGGTCAGAAGGAAACCACGGTATGAACCCAAGAAGAGAGCACTGTGGTTTCAGGCTCTAAGATTCCCTTAGCACAGATCTACTCCAGAAACACATAGAGTGTGTCCTGTAATACATTTTCCACAGTTTCACCAAGACATTAACCACCTTTATTTTCTAGAATGTCTCAGGTGTGCAGACCACCTTGAATTTCAACAGTACCTCTGTCACCAATTCCAGAAGTAAATCCCTTGTGTGAGCTGAGTCTAGCAGAGATCCTGAGCTTGCAATTGGCTAAGGCTGAGAAAGATGAGACAACCAGAGAGTTCGTGAGGGAGAAGCTAGGACTAGCTCACTAAGAACAAGAGGAATGGGCCCAGGAAGAGGAATTGTGAGAGAGGGAGGAGAAACAGAGAGAAAAAGACAATACCAGAGAAAGTGAGAGGAGAAACAGAAGGGAAAGGGAAGGGAGCTGGAATTGGAAAGCATAGCCCCCTGAGAGAGCTAACATAGGGTGGCAGCAATGAAAACTCCATCTGAGATAAGTGAATCTACATGCAGTTCAGGGCATGTTGTGGCCAAGGTTCCAAAAATCTTGTGCTAATGTATGTGGAAGATCAGAACATTCTGAAAAGCTTAATGGGCCTTCTGCCCGAGAATCTCAGGAGGACGTGCAATCTTCTTGTGCCATGTCTTTTGTTTGTCTATTAAGATTCTGCGAAGGGGATGCGGCTAAGCCACTTTGAGTTTCTGTATGGACACACTTTGCAGGTTCCACTCACTTTAGCCAGAGAAGGGTGGGCAGGAACCTCAGAGTCTCACAAAAGTATGTGGTGTACTATGTGATTAGCCTCAGGAAGTTGATGGTGCAATACACAAGTCAGGCTATGGAAAAACTTCAGGCCAGCCAACCGATGATAAAGGAGTGGTATAACCAAAACGCTATGCTGACTGGGTATCCAGAAGGTCAGGACATGTTGGTGCTAAATCCTATTTGGCCCAGGGCTTTGGAGTACAAATGGAGTGGGCAATACCAGGCAGTTCAGCAGATCTCTTAAGTTAACTACTTGGTGGAAACATGTACCACAAGGGAACCCAAAAGGGTGTTCCATGCAAACAGGTTGAAGTCTTACCTTCTGAGAGATTACCCAGTTAATGTCATGGCTCTGGCAGAGGTTGTTGAGGAAGATTATTTTCCAACCTCTCCTCACTGACTCCAGGGTTAACATCTGTTTGTGTGCATGTTAAAGGCACAGGAGACAATCTGCCAGTAAAGGGCACCATGTACAGAATGTATGACCGGGTTCACTGATGCATTAAGGAAGAAGTTGCCAAAATGTTGGACCTGGGGGTCATCGTTGCCCTCAGTTTAGTCCTGTGTTTCTAGTACCAAAGCAAGGGTCTACTGACTTGCGGTTCTGTCTGGACTACTGAGCCCTCAATAAGATAACCAAAACCAATGCCCATCCACTTTCCAGAGCTGCGCAAAAGAGATCACAGCACACAATATACAATAGTAAAACACAAAAGAGGATCAAAACATTTTATAGTTGTAAGGTAGAAATGGATGAGAAAATCAAGCACAACGGTATTCAGATCTTGTCTCCAGAGATGAGTTCATTTATTCTGAACGAAGTGGTGTTCAATAAAACAGAGAGCATCTTTCCAAAACAAACAGCCAACACGTGTTTCGTCACACCAGACTTTTTCAAGGCTGTAAATAAACATATACATATGTACCTGATGTGAACGTAGCAGATCAACACATAACACAATTATATGTGGCAAACAAGTGATATTGTATACAATAATAGGTGCGCAAAAGGTGACAAGATCAGAGAAACTCGGAAAAGCAAATACATGTACCTTGGACATGGCTAGGAATATGAAGAGAAACATAAACAACAGTGTGTACCAAAGGCACCCAAGTCTAAAGAAGTGCAGAAAAAAGTGCTGATAAGCTTGTGGATTGGTTAGGTGATGCAAAGTACTTCAACACCTTGGATCTGACCAGTGGATATTGGCAGATTACTTTGGTACCAAATGCCAAGGAGAAGACTGCCTTTTGTACGCCAGAGGGGCAATATCAGCTCAAGAGAATATCCTTTGGATATTAGAATGCTCCAGCCACTTTTCAGCCTCTGGTGAACCGTCTTTCAGGGATGAAAGAGTTCTATGTGGCCTTCCTGGATGACATTTTAACACTCATAAGTTCATGGCAGGACCACCTGAGGCACCTAGAACAGGTGTTGGATAGGATACAGAATGCAAAACAGACCATCAAAGCAACCAAGTGTCAGGTGGGGCAGTCCTCTGTAGTCTACAGTGGGCATTAGGCAGGAAACAGAAAATTTCACCCGTTGGATGTGGATGCCAAGATTTAGTCTGTGATGGAGTGGGGAGTGCCTATTACCCAGACTGAAGTGAGGGCATTTTTAGGACACACCAGGTATTAGCGGAACTTTGTAATGAACTATAGAAGAATAGTTGCCCCTTTGATTGCTTTGATCCCCAAGAGGTAGGCCAGGAAAGTGATATGGATTGAGAAGTGTCAGAAAGCATTTGAGGAACTGAACAAGGTGCTATGTAGTGCACATGTACCAAAAGAACCTGACTATAGTCAGCCTTTCATTGTACAGACGGATACCTCTGACAAAGGAGTTGGAGTGGTGTTACCTCAACTGGATGACAAAGATAGAGAGCACCTGGTAGCCTAACTTAGTAGGTGGTTACTACCCAGAGAACAGAACTGGGTAGATATTGAGAAGGAGTGATTTGTTGTAGTGTCTGGCACATAGGTTGTGTGCAAGCACATCACAGGCCACTGAAATGGTTGATGCTTATTAAAGGAAAGAATCCCAAGTTGTTGAGATAGTCTATTTCTTTAAAAGGGTTAATCTTTGCGGTGGAGCTCAAAGCTGGACTGAGCCAATGGAACGCCGATGGACTTTCCCATCGTCTTAACTGATCTGATCACCAAATCTCTCCTGGTTACAAATTGGTTTGGGATGGTCTGATCTGGGAGAGGTGTAGGTTGGCACAGAAAAGTCCTCCACATTGTTATGGACGTGCAATCCTGCCCTGAATACTTCAATTGTACTGATGTCTGGATCCCTAATGCTGATTTTTGTTGCAATAGGCAATCACAAATCATTTGTGTGCATCATGACATAGGCCTGTCTCACAGATTGTAGCCTTGTTGGACTGGTAGGGGTGTCGAAGCACTGACCTCATAGTAATGAAAATCTCCCGTCTTTACCAGGACCTAAGAAATATGAGCTTGGTGGTGATAAGTAGTAGTGAACAGGTCCTTTTACCTGTGTCACTGGAGGATGGCCTACAGTTTTATTCATTTAAAGTTCCACTGCTGTGTGCTCAACTCACCCTTGGCCTACATTGGTTTGGTCTGTAGTGCTGCACAGTGGATGTGTTATGTATATGTGCTGGGTGTATGTGTGTCTGTGACTGGTAAAATATAAGGATAATGCAGTACTGTGAACTGCGTATATGTTATGTGCATGTGCTGCATGTATGTTTGTTTGTGAGTGGCACATTAAATGAAGAATGTAATGCTGCACAGTGCATGTATGTTATGCACATGTGCTGGTTGTACACATGTCTGTGAATGGTGCAATACAGGTATAATGTAGGGCTGTGCAGTACACGCATGTTATATGCATGTGCTGGTTGTATTTGTGCCTCTGAGGGGTACATTACATGGCTGATTCTGGGTTCCAATTTGGGAGGCACAGGGCTGTGTGGTAAAACATAACGAGAAAGGGTAGAGGAATCCCCGTAGACAAACTTGTGGGTAGGAGTACCTTGCCTTCCTAGGCCTGATGGGGGGAGGTACTAGAGGGACTCACAGGCCCAAAAGCATACATTATTTGTAAATTTGTTCCTGCTAATTTGTAGTGGACCTGCAGCAATTAAAAAAAAATAGTGCTGCCGTCACCCTTAAAATAAAAAATGCCACGGGGAGCCAGCAGTGGGGGAGGCTATATATATATATATATATATATCCAACCCAAATGGTCTAAAATAGCGAGGCACTCAACTGCTGGTGCACGTGGAGGGTTTTAGACCATAACCCTTATTAATCATCACACAAAAAAGGCACTGCACTCCTGGGGGCTCCATGACAGCTTCATTTATTCAGACAGATTTTCAGACCCCACGATGCATTTAGATAACCATGTCTTTCTCAAGTGGTATTGTCTGTTCCTCCCTGCCATCACACTAAAATCTGTCTGAACAAAGGACGCTGTCATGGAGCCCCCAGTAGTGCAGTGCCTTTTTTGTGTGATGATGATATATATATATACATATATATATATATACATTTAGGGGAGTGAGTATGAGGTCCCCTTCCCAAGCCCCCAGGAAGCTCTGGTGACCCAGCCTGTGGGGTTGGCATTATGCATGGTAATAAAATCTTATTCTACCTTAAAAAAAAAACTCCTCGAAATCACTGAAAAATATCAACAGTCAAAGTGACATTATATTTAGGTATGGTAGTAATATCTTACTTTGCATTAAAAAAACCTTAGGAATTCACTGCCAAGAAATCAAGCCTCAAAGGGATGCTATAGGTAGGTGAAAACACCAGTAAGACATACCATTTTAAGTGAACAAAGCCACTGAAATTCACCAGTTATAGTTATCTCAAGGAACTATATCCCATGCCTTAAAGTAACTATAACGTGTGCCCCCACAATGCACTGCTAATTACCTCACTTATTACACCACTTATAACATGTTCTATGACATTTTTGTCACTTTCACTTTGAAACTTGAAGTGACATGTTTGATGACTAGGCTGGACATGGTGAGGGCGTGAGTTATAGTTACTGAAAATGCTGCCTTATAGTTGCTGAAACTGTAGCATTAGTCTGTCCAGTCAAAGCCCACACCCCGACCCCCACATCTATTGATATTCTCCTGTGGAAAGTGCTGGAGAATCAGGCAGCCCTGACTCTCAATGTGGAAAATAATGTTTTACTAATTCCTGGCCAGTTTTGTAAAAAATACATAGTGTGTTTCTTCGTTGGAAGGGATTGTTGAATGGCAGTGAGTTTATAGATGTGGTTGAAATGGGTGGGACATGTTGGGGAAGGGATGTTATTTAAATGAGTGTTTTATCTTGCTCCCAGAGAAGATGGGTGGCTTTGAGAATGATTTCTTCACTGACCCCCGCAAACACAAACACACACACACACACACGCAAACACATTTATTTCAATCAAATTTAATTGACAACAGAAGTGTGAGCACAACCCTAATTCCCTCGTCTTTTTTGGCTCTGCAGAAGCTGAAAGATACCTAGATTTCGATACCTTGATTCCAAATTAGAGAGAACACGAACAGTTCAATATTATTTATAAGACAAGTGTTACTACATAGAGAAAGTTGCAACTGCATTCTCGCAGTTTCTATATTCGGCGCAAGGTTGAAGCACCAGAAGGTCCTTGCAAAAGACCAGTTGAACGAGAAAAGGAAACTATACGAAAGTAAGGGTAAGTGTAAGAAATTGAGTTACTAGTTTAGGGAGATAAGTATTTACCTCAAGTAATAAGCAAAATCCTTGTTAGGGTGAACCAGTAAAGTCACTAAATAAACCTGACCTCAACTACCTGAGCTATGGCTCAGAGCAGACAGGCTTCATTTAGAAGCAATGTGCAAAGTAAAGTAGTAAAATAGAGTAAACTTTCATAAACAAAATAACACCAAATGACTCAAATCCAAAAAAGGAAAAGAGAGACATGAATTTTAAAAATGTTAAGTAGAACTTGTGACAAGAATAACAAAGTGACAAAGCTAGTCTATGGTCACAGCAGCCCAGGACCTAGGTGCAATTTGACGCTGTCCACAGTGGAACGTGGACTGGATACATCAAATAGGTTAGTCTTGGTAAAATATTTTACCTTCTGACTTTAGTCCCACCGCATCACAGGAGTACGCTTCCAAAAGTCCCTCTGGACAATCAGGGGAAGCACTTAGAGACTCACAGGGTGGCAGGCATAGTCCAGTTTGGGTCCAATTGCCACTGATCAGCTTGGCAGTTGCAGGAAAGGCATATTGTAGCTTGTTGTATCCATGTAGCTTGAGCAGGAGTCAGTGTTTTTACATCTGGTGTCCACTGTAGTGTCCTGGATGTAAGAATAAGAGCATCCCCTGCCCTTTTGAGCTCTTTTCAGGTCTCAGATAAGAGGTTCAATCCTCTTCTGATTTTCCACAGTTCAGGAGTGTTCCGAACGGGCTGCCTGGAGATTCCACATTTATTCCTGGAACAAGTTTATGGGTGGGAGGATCCCTTAAGAGGCCCTAACCAATGGGGTAAGATTCCCAGGGCAAAGTGTACTCACTTTTTGTCATTTTCAAGATGGCTGAAGTCTTCAGCCACACTAAACTTGGGCTTTGAGAGCTTTGAGTGTGTGTGGGAAGTGTACTGTGGCAATCCTAGGGACTTCCTATATCCAACAATAACATCCAGTTTTAATCAATCCTTGCACCTCCAACAAACATAGGGACAGAAGTATAGTAGAAAAAAGCTGAGTTTTCAGCATTTTGATTGTGGTTACACACAAATTGGTTTGGCATTTTGTCTCCTCCTATGAAGTGTGTCCCATATGTCATATACAAAAAATCCCAGCAGATGTGCCAAGCAGGTCTTGACACTCCAGCAGGATCTGAAACCGTGTTGTCAACAAGAGACCCACTTTGATGGATGCCAGTTTGGCCTAGGGGAGATTGGGAGCATGGAGACTTGGGTGTTAGATACATCTGGTTGTGACACAGTAGGTCTCTTTGAAGTTGTTCAAGTTCTCGTGCCCATCCCACAGGTTATCCTGTCAAGGGTACAACACCACTGGCCTACACCCTATGCCCATTGTCCCTGTCCTGGGACAGGTCCACACCTTAGTCACATCTATTGAAATGCTTTTTACTGCTTGACAGATGTTGGGGAACAAAATACAGATTTAGATTTCAGGGACTTCAGCCAGGGGCATGGTAACTTTCTAAAAGTTGATTTTCCATAATATCTAGAAACAATTTGACTTCACCACTGAATTGGGTTTTAATAGCTGTTAAAATAGTTGTTTCATTATTTTGTGTAACTAGTCCCTTTTATGAAAATACTGTATTGGTATTTAATATTGCATCCCAGTGTTTTCCTATGGAACAGACAGCCTTGCAACAGTGAAAATAGCTTTGAGGGGTGAGTCACAGTAAGGACATGTGGAACAGTAAACTATGACATATCCTACTTCTAAATACAATGCACCCTGCCTTTAATGGCACCAAAGCCTACCTAAAGAGTGACTTTTTAGTATTCTTTAGGTTTTAGGCCTGTTAATAGGGTTCATTTTGGCAGGTTGAATTGACAGTTTAAAACCTTCTCTACCAAGCTACAATGGTAGGTGTGGGGTCAGCTTTTATGTGTAACTGCAATGGGTGTCCCAATGTGTGCTTCAGCCCACTGGTAACATAGAAGTTAAAGGCCCTAGCTACGCTTTGTACCATAAACCAGGGACATACTGTAAGTTAAGTGTATCTATGAGAAAACAGGCTTTTTGCAGGTTTTCCCCAACTTTTTGGTGCATTTTGGACTATTATTTGCTGTTTTTCAAATTTGAGAGTGCACTGAGGCCTGCTGTCCAGACCTCACTGTCACAAAGTGAAAACATGACTTTCAGCCACTATTGCAGACTGAAGAGGCTGTGCATGCACTGCACATTCGACTCTGCCATTAGCACTAATGTCAAAGTGCACCAGTACCTTACCTTAACTATATATGTATATATATATATATACATATATATATATATATGTATATATATAATTATATATATATATATATATATATATATATATATATATATATATATATATATATATATATATATATATATATATATATATATATTTATCCTCTAAGACAGGCCTAAGAAGCCCTATGGCAAGGAGCTTTATATTGTTAAGATAGACATATGTTTCTGATATGTTCACACAGCAGAGCCTTAAAGTGTTGGTGTTTGCTAAGGACAGTTAAGTAGCCTTTTAAGGTAACTGCAGGGCTAACGGTTGGCACTCCAATGCATCTAACTTCTGACAGAGGCAAAGGGTGTTATCTCAAAAGGCAGGCATCAAAGGTGATTTTGCATTGCAGCGCCGCTGTGACAACAGTCCTGCACAGAAAGCCATTTGTTTCCTTTAGACAGGGTACAGCCAGGGCCAAGGAAGGGAAAACAGGTTTCAGAACAATTATTTTTGTGGGCGTGCTGCCCGTGGTAGCCACACCTTTGGGAGTGGGCCACCAAGGTCCGTACACTTGAGGAAGACATCAGTCATGCTGCTTGTGGCATGCAAGATCCACTCTAGAATAGCTAGATGCCACACATCATCAGAACTGTGTCAGTAGATAGGAGGGGGCCTACTAGTGCATGGGCTAGTCACAGTGTTGTCCCCTCGGGCAATCTACTGGGATATAATGGGAACCCCTGTCACCAAAGACTTCAGTACTCACTGGGTTTGGATCAAGGACAAGAAGACCACTTAAAACCCATTGGCTGCAATACTGGAGGTACTGCACTTGCTGCACTTTGGGCTAGCGGATTTTGGGCCCTTATCTGCTTGCCTGGCTCAGGGAAAAGTTGATCCCCAGCCCGAATCGGAAGCAGAGACTCTGAGGGTCTATTGGCTGGCCCTCCAGAATGGTACTGGGACAATAAAGCTGGAAGAGCCCAAACCACATCTCTGGTAGCCACCGCAGCAGCATTACCACTACCGGATGTCAGGCACCTCATGGACAATTTGAAAATAGCCAGAAGTTAAACTCAAGTCTGCTGAATCCATGGGTGTTGGTTATGACCAGGTTTGCCCACCCCAAGGGACACAGCCCCCACCAAGTGTTTGCACCGTGACCACTGTGTTGCATGAACAAAAGGCCTGCATCAGCAGCACTTTGACCCCTGCATAAAGAAGTTTGTGGGACGCGGCGATACATGACAGGAGTCATGCCCATTCACTGTTGACCAAGGACTCAACCAGACTTCACCCCCATGGACCGCACGGCACCTGGAGCATCCATTCAGCATCTTTAATCCTGCATATCTCAGCATTAGGAGCTCTCCATAGAAGTCAATAGGAGTCATCCTGTAAAGTTTGGAACTAGCTGTAAAAATGCTCCGGTGACCAGGTAACTGTCCAGAGATTTTTTTTAAGACTCCTAGGCCTCAATTCTGTTGGGATTGGTTGTCCAACCTTGGTCAGAGTCCCCAAATTCAGTGTTACAAACTCATACAACATTTTCAAAAGTTTTTAAATTTTTGACATGCCAATGCTTGTTTGGGGATGAAGTCAAATGTCCAAATATTTTGAAAATTCATATCTTCGGAGCCCTCAAGTGGATTTTGGTCATAAACTACTCAAAAAATTCATAAAATATGCTCTAGTTTTACAAATGATTGTCTTGTCTCTTTCCTGTTTGGTGACTTTCTTATTCCATTGTTTGGTGATGTTAAATGCTTTACATATTGTTCCTTTGCTAAGCCTTGCTGCTCTGTGCCATAGCTACCAAAGGGTTGAGCTGAAGGTTAAGTAAAATACTCTGACTGGACACAAGGAGATAAATGTGAGTGTAGTGCACAATAAGGAACCCACCCTATCATATAGTACGCCTACTTTCTTACAGTACCAATCAGTTGTATACCAATTTCACAATGTTTAAAGGAAGAAGACAAGCAAATTACATAATGGTTAGCAGTGGTAAAATTTCTGTGACCATCATAAATCTGGAGCAACACCACATAAAAGATGGTCATTTCGAGCATGGGCCCTCCCCAGCAGAAGGGTGGAAGAACTTCTCAAATCATGGTAGTTCTCATTGTGAAGGTGGAAGAACCCGGGGAAGACCATTAACATAGTTGTTGTCAGTCCCACAGTGATGTTACACTGTGAGAAAACAGGGCTGATTGTGGAGGCCTCCTGACTTTTTGCTCCCATTTTTCACTTTTAGCTGGTGTTTTCCTTACTCTCATTGTGCCCTGGTAACTGCTAACCAGTACCGGGGTATGTGCTGTGTATAAATGAGTATGCAAATTGGGCTAATTATAATTGGCTAAGTCAACCTACCTACAAGTCCCTAATATATGGTAGGGCATGTAGGTTTAGGGACCCCAGCATAGGTGGTGTACTCATAGGTGCACTGCTGAGGTGCCCAATGTTATTTTAAAGACAGGCCTGCCCTGCAGGCTGCTTTTAAATTAAAGTTACATGTAAATTCGACTTTGGAATTAAAAGTAGTTCCAAAGTCTTAAACTACCTTATTTTCACATATGTCACTCCTGAAGGTGTCCCTATGTCTGGGTGCAATGTAACTATAAGCAAGGACCTTACAAAAATGGTATATGTAACGCAAAGTAGGCCCTGCAAAGGGACAGACTTTTTTCTTTATTGTCTTCCTCGCCTGACAAGGCAGCAAGACTCTCCCAGGGTAGGGCTGAGTCTCCTAGGCTTGTGGGGCTTGTGTGAGAAAACAGGGTTGATTGTAGAGGCCCCCTGATTTTCTGCCCCCATTTTTCACTTTTTGTTGGTGTTTTCTTGACTCTGATGGTACCCTAGGGATTAGTAACCAGTAGCAGGGCCTGTGCTCTGTATAAAATGAGTTTGCAGATTAGGCTCATTATAGTTGTCCAAGTCCCTAGTATATGGTAGGGGATGCAGGTTGAGGGACCCCAGAATAGGTGGTGCACCCATACGTTCACTGCTGAGGTGCCCAGTGTCATTTTAAAGTCTTAAACTACCTTATGTCTACATATAAGTCACCCCTAAGGTGTGCCGTATGTGCCCCTAGGGCTGGGTGTCAAGTAACTATAAGCAGGGACCTTATGAAAATGGTTTAATAAGAACTGGTGAGGTAAAACAGCCAAATTTGTTTTTCCCTCATTTTTCCCTCATTGTAGTGAACGGCCTCCATAGGCTAAAATGGGGAGACTTTATTTTCATTTATAAAGTCCTCTTAAGTGTCAAATTCCTTAAGTTTGGTATCAAATTAATTGTTATAATAAATACCACAACTTACAATTGTTGGATTTAATATAACTTGTTCAGGTAAAGAGTTTTAAACTTTACCTAAAAAGTTGCCGACTTCAGCCCTGTAGTGTTTTGCTGCTTTGCTCTGATTGGCCAGCCTCTGGCAGCCTGGCCAGGCTGCCTTGATGAGGTGTGAAGTGGCCTGGGCTCAAAACAAAGAGATGTGCCTGAGGGAGGAGATCTTCCCTCAGCAGATGGGCAAGCAGTAAGTGGGGAGGGCTGCCAAACCGGTCTTCAATGACAGGAAAGGACATTTGGAGCAACCCAGCACCTCCGTCACATCCTGCAAACCCAGACAATTAGGTGCCCCCTTGATTAGATTAGGAGAGGGCAGGAGAAGGGTGTGTTTAAGATTTTTAGCCACACCAGTGGGTGGGCTCAGCAAGACGTAACTTTCAAAAATCACTTTCAGCCACAATGGATTTTTGAGAAATGTTGCTCCCTGGGATTGATTTTTGCCACACTTCCCAGGAAGTGGTCATTATAGGGGGAAGGGCCCTGCACCTGATTGGAGAACCAGGACCCCCCCTGTTTTTCACCCAAGAGCAAGGATAAAACTGGCAGACCTGCACCCTCAGATCCCTACCAGATCCCAACAAGGAAGAACTACAGAAGAAGAAGGACTGCCCTGCTGGACCCCTGGCCTGCACCTGGACACTGCACTCTGGAGGACTGCACCAGCTGCACACTTGGGCTTCACCACAAGAAAGACTTTGCCTGGTTTCAACTGGTTCAAGAAGGGACCCCCGGTTTGGTACAGGTGAAAACTTGCTAACCAGAGTCCCCTGCACCAACTCCTGAAGAAACTGACCAGATGACCACTGTCCAGTGGACAAAAAGGATTTTGCACCAGGTGCATTCTGCGAGTTGTAGTCTGCATCCTCAAGGAGCATCTCAGAGCTTCCAGAACCTTATGGTGAGCTGTGGACATCAAAAGAACTTGAAAGGAACATCTGGAAGAAGATCCAGAAGTTTGGAGAACTTTTGGAAAAAAGCTCCATAAAGGGACTGACCCGCCACCGCAACTCTAGCCGGCTTGTCTCAACCGCAACCCGGCCATTCTTGCAGGTTCGCCCGGTGAAGAAAATCTCCAAAAAAGTAACTAAGTCCGAATGAGGAAAATTGATCAGGACCTCCCACGCAGTGTATCCAAAGGGCGCTCCAAGGACCTTGGATCAAGATTCAGGTTTGCCCCAGTCAAGGGATTTTCATCGTGAAAAATCTTCTAAATCAGACGGTAAAAATCTAAACCGAGGGCTCCCACGACACATATCCAAGGAAGAGTTCCAGGAGGTTGGATTAGATGGGCGACTTGGTCCAGCTGAAGAAAAGTTTCAAGAAAACGACTAAGTCCGAAGGTAAACTTTTGACCGAGGCCTCCCGCAGGCTGTAGCCAAGCAGGGCTCCATCGCGGCCAGCCTTAAACTTTGACTTTGCCCCGGTCGAGGAGCGACCAGATGACCAGATTAACACCATTAGTTTCTAAGCGCTAACAAGCATTAATTCTTAAAAAATTTGTATCTCCGTTACCATTTTTCCAATTTTATTCGTTGTAGTGTCATTTTAAAGGTAAAAATACTATCTATTTTTATAAATTGGTGTTGGATTTTTATTGTGTTTTGTGTTTTGCTTATTTACTGTTTGGTGATTTTTAAATGCTTTACACTATTGGGGTCATTATGATCCCCGCAGTGAGTGTTAATGTGGCGGCAGTTATGCCAACAGGCTGGCGGTACATACTGCCACATTATAAGAATGGCGGGTTGGCGGCTCCACTCATACATCATGACGGCATCATCCGCCAGGCCGGAGATGTTAATCTCCAGCCCGGCAACTGGCATAGTACAGCCTGCGGCATTTTGAGCCTGCCTACAGCCATGGTTTTCGTGTCGTTAGCAATGCCACGAAAACCATGGAGGTACTTGATGATCAGTGCATAAACCTATTATGCCGGACAGCAGCATAGTATGGTATTTGCCCATTGCATGCCATCATGATAGGAGGCTGTGACAGACAACACCATCTGTACCCTGGCACGTTTCCAATATTGAAGTCACAACAGATATACTAGCCTAACAACCTGCCCAATGAAACAACTAAGGACATCAAATAATGTCACATGTCCCACATGTGCAAGCACCCAAGCTCGGTACATGAGAGGGGAAAGTTTACATCAAGTACCACAGAGGAAAATTTGATATCCGGGACTGTATGACTGCAATTGTGAATGTGTCTGTCTTCCGGGGAGTGTGCATAGTTCTGCTGAGTAGCAATCATGAAGTGGCTCAAAAAACCCACACACCACTGCTCCCGCCACATTAACAAATTACATTGTCAGGGGCCTGATGTATGTGCACAGAGAGCTGAGTAAACTGGAGCTCCAACAACTTGCCCCTTCACATGCAACCATGGGTTTGTGTTGACATTCAAACTCATACAGTTGTGATGGTGAGTAGATAGCCATCTATGCCAGTCTGCAACACTGTTACACAGTGGTATGCTATTGTCTGTGACAGTCATAAGAAACATGATGTGGACAGATGTGAGTGCCTAGTTGATGGCATGCACACATATGCCACATATCTCAGCACACATGTACCACTGTAATGGCTGAGGCATGGTACTGTGTATGGCTTCAGAGCAAAAGGCAACCTAGCACAATAGTAAGGGCATAGGTATCACAAGATCAGTGACTGTAAGAAATGACCATCACATGTGTTCCTACACAGGGAAACATAGGTGGCACTGATGTGACAGTCCATGCATTTGTCAAATGTCAACATGTGTCCATGCAGGAAGATAGGAATATGAGGTTTCACGTCCCATGAACACACCACTGCCATCATATGTTATAGATATTTAAAAAAACATGCTAATACACACACGGCATATACCAATCTTCGCCAACACATGTGTACATAACATCTTCTGCCACTAAGATGCATGGGGGACCAAATGGCACACTTGTAGCAGAGCAAATTGAAGTAAAATCCAACAGCACACCACAGAGTGGACACACATGCACTCACAAATTGGCAGGTTTTACATGATGTCGATGCAGTCCAAGTCCACTGAATACTATGATTAGAAACTGTCATGGTTGTCACATGTTTTACCATGTGTTGGACATAGGTCATCATATCTATTGTGTTGTTGGTATGTGTACATTTGCATCTCAGACATCACAATGTAGTCCACTCACAAATTAGTATACATACACATGTGTACACACACAGCACACATGTGCCAACATGTATGTGGACACAGTGTAACAACACATGCACATATGCACAAGACATAAGTAGTTGCATTCAGCAGACTCAAAAACAAACCTATAGGTTCAACATACCATGGTCAACGTAATGACAGTACTGGACATTCATGCACATGTTGCCATACCACATATACAACATTGTTGCACAGCCCATGTAACATGTTAAGTAAATCAGGGAGTACTCAATGCCTACAATGCAAAAATCCACGCAATTTTATCATGCATAAAAGTCCCCTGGGCATGGCCATTGGGCAAGGGGGCATGACTCCTGTCTTTACTAAGACAGGAGTCATGTAAATGGCGTCTGGGCATCGTTAAAAATGGCACAAATCGGGTGGAGGCGATTTTTTAGCGTCAACCTGACTTGCACCATTTTTAAGACGCCCTAACGCCATTTTCCCCAACGCCGGCGCTGCCTGGTGTACGTGTTTTTTTTCCACGCACACCAGGCAGCGCCGGTCTGCTAGCGCCGGCTAACGCCATTCAATAAATACGGCGCCCGCATGGCGCTTCAGAATGGCGTTAGCCGGCGCTAAACTTTTTGACGCTAAACTGCGTTAGCGCAGTTTAGCGTCAAAAAGTATAAATACGGGCCACAGTGTCAAGCAGTCCCATATGGTCAGGGAGGTGTAGAGCTGACAGGCACCTGCATGACAATTCCATATATTAATGGTGCAGTGACAAGCACTATAGCAGTGTCAGGGACACTAATGGTTTGTAGGTGTGTGGGTCTACGTTATCTGAGACTATGTGTGATTGACTGATCAGAGATGAGTCTGTAGTACTTCAAGGAGCCATATTGTGCTGTACAACAATCAGTAGTATACACATTTAGTAGACAACTAAACTCCAGATGGTTTTGTGAAAAGTCTGTGATTCTTTCCACACCAGATCTCAAGCAGTTTTGACAACATGGTCCTGCCACCATGATATTTGTGAGTCATGTAGGTCACATCACATATGCATGTAATGTGATTGCTGTGTGCATTCCTGGTTCTTTGATAATGTCTGAAATGCATGTGCAAATAATGTACAATGTTTTTGGATACTGTTGCATCACCCACTGCAGTGCCAAATTCAGCGTGGCCCTAAGGGTACCCATATAGCCACCATACGTGTGCCTTTTAACACATGTAGCACTACATAGCACAGGGAAGGGGGTTTGAGTTCTGGAATGTGTTGACAACTCTGATGTGCAGCTCAGGCTTAAAGCCAAACTTTCTGGGAAGTTTAAATCAGTTGTACATGTGGCACATCATGGGCAATGGCGTGCCCCCTTGTTATGTATGCTTAGATCAAGTCACACAACAGTACACATTATTGTTGACTAACCAAACCTTAGTATAGCAGTTGGAAAGTTACCTGTTCCCCCATTAATTTGACCCAGACCTTGCCTCCATGATGACTTGGCAAGCCTTGATGTTTCACCAGGTGTGTTGAGGTGATAGATTGCTTGCACGGCCCCTCTTATGCACAGGGACACCGGAAAACCAGACTTGTTGGGGCATGTGATCCTCACAAGGTAGAAGACACAAATGTTGATCATGGACAATTTTGTCCACTCAGCTCTGGGCCCTGTTGTTTAAAATACATTTTGGTCATCCCAGTGACATGTACATGATACTGATGATGGCTGGTAGGAAATAGTCATAGATGAGGAGTATATCATTTTTGAGGAATGTGTGTTGGACTGTATGTGTTATCTGCAGTCGCAGTATACATTATGGTGGTCATTACAACCCTGGTGGTCGGTGTTAAAGCGGCGGTAAAACCGCCAACAGGCCAGTGGCAAAAAAATTTGAATTATGACAGTGGCGGAAACCGCCAACAAAGACAGCCACTTTAACACTCCGACCGCCACGGCGGTACAGACAAACAGCGCGGCGGTCACCGCCAACAGACAGTCGGAGGACAATGTACCGCCCACAGTATCACAACAGGCCAATCCGCCACCTTTTCCAGGGCGGATTCACTGCAGATAAAAACACGGCGGAAACAGCCATTTCAAAGGGAAAACGCTCACCTCTACACACCCCACGAGGAACGACGACACCATGGAGCCAGAATTCCATATTGTCCCTGCAATAGTCTTCCTGCTCCTATACGAGGATCAACAACGCCGGCGGTGAAGACCACGGTGGGTACTGCACCTACGACATAGGGGAGGGAAAAACACAGGGACACACACAACCAACATCACAACCTCCACCCCGACCCTCACCCATTACAACACACACAACAATGCATATCCAAACATTACAGTAACAACCCCCAATCCCCCCGGAAGAATGCAAAGACAAAAGGAAATGAGTTGAACCATTGTAATATATCAAAATACAGTAACCAAATATATACATATATATATAGACATTAAACAAAATATACACCACGATTAGTAGTGCAGGTAATGCACCACTCATTGGCCGTGGACCACTGGGCCCAAAATGCATGGGTGAGGCCCACACTAGATACCTGATCAAAACGGAGAGAACACTGCAGGGGCATCAGATAGAAATATAACAGGCACCTCAGGGGGAAGGGAAAGGGGGGGGCACCTCAGCCGGATGAGTGCACCACGCCAGATCCACGAGGGGGCTCCATGCCCATTTAGGTATCCCGGGGAGTGCAAAGCCACAGTCTCTCAAGTCTCTACAGTGGATGGTTTGCCCACTGTACCATCCTGTGGAGTACAAAGCCACAGACTCTCAAGTCTCTACAGTGGGTGGTTTGCCACTGTACCATCCTGGGGAGTGCAAAGCCACAGTCTCTCAAATCTCTACAGTGGGTGGTTTGCCCACTGTACCATCTTGGGGAGTGCAAAGCCACAGTCTCTCAAGTCTCTACAGTGGGTGGGTTGCCCACTGTACCATCCTGGGGAGTGCAAAGCCACAGTCTCTCAATCGGATAACAGTCTCCACTGGTTCTGGAGGGGGACTGGTTCCCAGAGTGCTTCATCCTGTGCAGGACAGACAGAGTGGATGCATGTCTCCACTGGTTCTGGAGGGGGACTGGTGCCCAGAATGCAGCACTCACACCGTGACGGTCCCAGTTGCGTCACTGCCCCTGCCGCTAATGGGCTAGCGGTGCTGGCCTTGGTGGTCTTTGCCCTGTTCGGCGGTGCTTGAGTTGGCAGTTTCTGACCTGTTCAGCAGTGCTTGCCCTGTTCAGCGGTGCATTCCATGGCGGTCTTTGCCCTGTTCAGCGGTGCTTGAGTTGGCAGTTTCTGACCTGTTCAGCGGGGCTTGCCCTGTTCAGCGGTGCATTACATGGCGGTCTTTGCCCTGTTCAGCGGTGCTTGAGTTGGCAGTTTCTGACCTGTTCAGCGGTGCTTGCCCCGTTCAGCGGTGCATTCCATGGCGGTCTTTGCCCTGTTCAGCCGTGTTTGAGTTGGCAGTTTCTGACCTGTTCAGCTGTGCTTGCCCTGTTCAGCGGTGCATTCCATGGCGGTCTTTGCCCTGTTCAGCGGTGCTTGAGTTGGCAGTTTCTGACCTGTTCAGCGGTGCATGCCCTGTTCAGCGGTGCATTCCATGGTGGTCTTTGCCCTGTTCAGCGGTGCTTGCCATGGCGGTCTTTGCCTTGTTCAGCGGTCCCTGGCCTGTTCAGCGGTGCTTGCCAAGGCGGTCCTTCATTGCCCAGCAGGCCTGTGGCTGGTGGTCCTTCATGGGTCAGCTGGGCTGTTGCTTGTGGGGCTCTCCTGGCCAGTAACGATTGGGCTGGCTTCCTGGGCAGTGACTCTGGCGGTTGCCTCCTGGCCAGTGACGATTGGGCTGGCATCCTGGGCAGTGACTCTGGCGGTGGCCTCCTGGCCAGTGACGATTGGGCTGGCGGGGATGATGGCGGTTCTCTCCGCCTTGTTGCTCCTCCCAGACTTTGGAGATTTCTTCTGCCCCTTCCCCACCTTGGGAGGAGTCACAGCTGAGTCGACACTCCCCCCGGGACCCTTGTGAGCGGCTTTGCTGGCTGGAGTCTTCCCCCTCTCCCGCCGGGCACTGTCCAACTTCTGGTGCTTCATGGGGGGGACTGGCTGTGCTGTGGCTCCGTGCAACACTGGCTGGCCTGGTGGCCGCTGCACCCCACATACCTGTAACAGGCACCACTGGTCCCAGCAAGTTTTTGGCTGAGGTGCTAGTACAAGACCTATGAGTTGGAGGGGGGGTGGGAAAGAGGTCAAGGTTGGCCAGGAAAAGTTTCTTAGGAACACTGGGACGGGTAGCTGGAGGGGGTTTGGGAGTGAGGAAGAGGTAGTGGTTGTAGGAGGTGTACGTTTGGTGACTTTGGGTGAAGGTGCATGCGCTGGAGGCTGTTGTGAGGTGGATGGCTGTTGGGTGGGTGTGTGCCTGCGTTTGTGTATCTTCGGAGGGGGCGTCACAGACACACTGGGAGAGGACACAGGGGACATGTACATTGGAGTGGGGGTGGTGACTGCACGTGAGCGGGGTGTGGAGGTGGGTGTGCTGGTGCAGGACGTAGTGGCTGTAGTGGTAGTGCACGCAGGTGAGAGTGTAGACGAGACTGGGAGGGAGGAGGGAGACGACGAGGAGGGGGACACAGTGGAGGCAGTGGATGTTGGTGTGTCTGTATGTGTGTGATGCTTGCGTGAGTGCCTGTGGGATGTGGGGTGCTTATGTTTGCCTGAGCTTCCCTTGTGTGGTGATGGTGTGCTTGGGATAGGCTGGGGTACAGGGGATTGGGCCTGGTTGGAGGAAGTTGGAGGGGGGAGGCTAGACACAGGGACAATGGCTGCCATCAGTGCTGAGGCCAGAGTTTGCAGGGTTCGATGAAGGGCAGCCTGACCAGAATGAATGCCCTCCAGGAATGCATTTGTGTGTTGCAATTCCCTTTCTACACCCTGGATGGCATTCAAAATGGTAGACTGCCCAACAGTGAGGGACCTGAGGAGGTCAATGGCCTCCTCACTGAGGGCAGCAGAGGTGACAGGGGCAGGGGCTGAGGTGCCTGGGGCGAAGGTGATGCCCACCCTCCTGGGTGAGCGGGCACGGGGCGAAGGCTGAGGGGCTGCTGAGAGGGCGGTGCTGGTAGGGGGGGTGGCAGCTGTACCTGTAGAAGTGGGGGGCACAGATTTTGCCACCACCACAAGGGAGCTCCCATCGGAGGACGAGTCCATGTCACTGGTTGCTTATCCTGTCCCCGCCGTGAAGCTCCCCTCGCCCTCCGTCCCACTGGTGTATTCCGAGTCCGTGGTGTGGCCCTCCATGGCCATGTGGGATGCAGCTCCCTCGTGCTCCGGTGCCACTGTACCTCCACCCGATGATGCTGATGCGCACAAGAACAGGGAGACCACAAAAAGGGGGGGACGACGACAGGAGAAAGACAGGTTGAGTGCATGGCTTACCGCTACCGTTGGTGGACAATACAGACACAGCAGCCCCCCTGCACTACGTTGCGCTGTTGGGCTCTACAGATGCAATTCCTGGGATATGTCCTACATGGCTATGGTTGACATCTGCACACATAGATGACACAGCGGCATGTATACCTGTACTTGGCACTCCACAGAGGTGGGGTGGGGTGCCACATGGCCTGCATCACGGAGGGGCCTAGCCTACGGAACTCGCCCTGGCCTAGGGAAACCCACAGCCCTCCTCCCCCACCCAGACACCTTCACTGCGCGCAAAGTCCGCTGAATGATGTTGTACTCACTACCTTGTGTCTGCTGTGATGCCCTCAAGTGCCCATCCAACTCAGGGTAGGCCACCGCCAGGATCCGGAACATCAGGTGGGTCATGGTTCGACGGGCACCCCTCCCATGTTGGGAGGCCATCCCCAGCTGAGCCTCTGCCGTCTTCTTGCTCCAGCGGCGAATGTCCTCCCATCTTTTCCAGCAGTGGGTGCTCTGTCTGTGGTGGACCCCCAGGGTCCGGACGTCCTTGTTGATGACACGCCAAATATCCTTCTTCTGGTGGGTGCTGACCTACATGACATGTACAAGGGAAGAAGAGAAGTCATTACCAACTGCACCGTCGAAGTGAGTGGCCCACATCCCTACCCTTGCCATGTGGCACATGCATTCACAGTCCTTCATGCACGCAGAACTGTACCCCCTTCATTCTTACAACTAGCCCTCTCCACACAGGCATAGCCCATACAACGTGCTCCCTGTGTACTTACCTGTTGGTCTGGAGGACCGTAGAGTAGCTTGTATTGGGGGAGGACCCCGTCCATGAGCTTCTCCAACTCCTCTGCAGTGAAGGCAGTGGCCCTTTCCCCAGACGCACGAGCCATTGTCTCTTCCAGACCGAGGTCACAGCAGCACTTGCAGTGCAGGTCCTCTCCTGTCGAAGATCAGGTATCGAGTGATTGAACGGATAGAAAATGGCGGTCACGTCCGCGGCGGTCACATCCTCGGCGGTGCGTACCATCACCGCCGGCATACATCGTCATTGGCTCCTGGGACCCATAGGGTCCAATGTTAACCAATGCAGCATTGTACTGCGGTCTTCGACCGCCTACCACGACGGTGTACAATGCCAGTGCAGTTACCTCACATCCCATTGTCCCACTTTAGAGGTCAGGCAGCCGCCATTTCAGGGGCCCACATGGCCTCATTACCAACTGCGTCACACAGACTTAGGCCTTGTCGCGCAACACAAATACTCGGCAGATTTTGTGTATGAATGGTGTTCTGTGTAGACTGTGGGTACATACCTCTGAGTTGTTTGACTCTGTGGTCGCTGTTCTCATTCCTAGGCACCGTCCGCTGGGACATGTGAGGAGATGGCGGAATCCTCCGGTGTACCGACCGCTGGTGGACCTGTGGACAATGGAGGAAAGACATTTGATCATCACCTACAGGTTTGACCGTGCCACAATCCAGGAACTGTGTGCCCAGTTGGAGCCAGACCTGATGTCAGCAATCCGCCATCCCACAGGGATCCCCCCTCAAGTGCAGGTGCTATCAGTGCTCCATTTCCTTGCAAGTGGGTAATTTCAAACAACAGTGGCCATGGCATCAGGGATGTCCCAGCCTATGTTTTCCAACGTGTTGTCCAGAGTGTTGTCTGCCCTGCTGAAACACATGAGGAGCTACATCGTTTTCCCTCAGGTGGAGGATTTGCCTACAGTTAAAGGTGACTTCTATGCCCTTGGACATATCCCCAACATCATAGGAGCCATTGATGGGACCCATGTAGCTCTGGTCCCCCCCCACAGGAGTGAACAGGTGTACAGGAACTGGAAGAGTTATCATTCGATGAATGTACAGATGGTATGTTTGGCAGACCAGTACATCTCCCAGGTAAATGCTATGTTCCCTGGCTCTGTGCATGACGCCTACATCTTGCGGAATAGCAGCATCCCTTATGTGATGGGTCAACTCCAGAGGCACCGGGTGTGGCTATTAGGGGACTCTGGTTACCCCAACCTGTTATGGCTACTGACCCCAGTGAGGAATCCCAGGACCAGGGCAGAGGAACGCTACAATGGGGACCATGGGCGGCCTAGGAGGGTGATTGAACGCACCTTCGGCCTCCTGAAGGCCAGGTTCAGGTGCCTCCATATTACAGGTGGTTCCCTACTCTACTCATCAAGGAAGGTGTGCCAGATCATCGTGGCCTGCTGTATGTTTCACAACTTGGCTTTGCGACGACAGGTGCCTTTTCTGCAGGAGGATGGTCCAGATGACGGTGTTGTGGCAGCTGTGGAGCCTGTGGACAGTGATGAGGAGGAAGCAGAGGAAATAGACATTGACAACATGGACTCAGTTATCCAGGAGTATTTCCAGTGACACACAGGTGAGAACACATTCCTGCCTACTACAAGTAGTTTCACACTTCTACCTCTATCCTGTCTGTCGATTTCACCCAGCATATGGTAACTGAGTTGTACATTTCCCTTACGGTTTCACAGGTGTGGTTTACAACGTGTGTCATCTGCTTAGATTCCTCATGGACTTGAGATGTGTGACATAGGTATGTTGACATTACATTTGAAAACACATTTTGTCACTGTCATTGCTAATACACATTTTCGAAATCACAGACTGACTCCAGATTGTTTTGTGGTTCAAGGGGTTTATTGAAGTGCTCAATATTGGAGGGGGGTTGTAAAATGGTGAGGGGTGATGGTGGAGGAATGTCCATGGCAGAGTCCAGTCTATTAGTCTCACAGGTGCATTGCAGATATGGGCATAGGAAGTGGAGCTGGGCAGTTCCAATATGGACAGGGTTACGAAATGGGACAGTAGGATGACAATCAGGGTGGTCTAATTTTTTGGCGGGGGTCTTGGCATTGTGCTCTGTCTTGTTCCTGGATCTCAGGGACCGTTTGTGGGGTGGTTCTCCGTCTGCAGGGGGTGGGGTGCTGGTGTGGTGGTCCTGTGGCGGGGCGTCCTGTCCACTCGCGCAGGCGGAGGAGGTGGGCAGTTCATCGTCCAGGCTAGTGTCAGGGGCCCCTTGTAGTGCCACTGTGTCCCTCCTGGTGTTAATTATCTCCTTCAGCACCCCTACGATGGTGCCCAGGGCGGAGCTGATGGTTCTGAGTTCCTCCCTGAAGCCCAAATACTGTTCCTCCTGCATGCGCTGGGTCTCCTGAAACTTGGCCAGTACCGTTGCCATCGTCTCCTGGGAGTGGTGGTATGCTCCCATGGTGGAGGAGAGGGACTCGTGGAGAGTGGGTTCCCTTGGCCTGTCCGCCCCATGTCGCACGGCAGCCCTCCCAGTTCCCCTGTGTTCCTGTGCCTCCGTCCTCTGGACCGTGTGCCCACTACCACTGCCCCCAGGTCCCTGTTGTTGTTGGGGTGGTGGGTTATCCTGGGTTCCCTGTAGTGGTGGACACACAGCTGATTGACGTGTCCTGGGGACGGAGGTATGGGCCCGCTGGGTGGGTGCTGTGCTGGTGTTACCAGAGGGTGGAAGGTCTGTGGTTGCCTGTGACTGGGTGAGGGGAACCGACTGTCCCGAGGCCCACGATGGTCCGGGCTGGTCATCTGGATCCAGTTGGACAGAGCAGCTGTCATCACTGTGGGCCTGTTCTGTGGGTGGGTGGAGATGTCTGGACCCTCCTGTTTGCTGACGTTGGGTAGTGGTCCTGCAGGGGTATAAAAGCATGATTATTGCATCTGTGTGTGTCATGGTGGGCAATGGGTGGGTGAGCGTGTACCCCAGTGCTAGCATTCCTGTGTGGGGGCTTGTGTGAGATGGTTGAGGGGGGTGTTATGGGTATGTGCAGTGGGCATGCTTTAGTGATGGATGTCCATGCTTTGTTGTGTCATGCAGGGCTTGGTGTTGGGATGGGTGGTTTGTGTTATTAGTACATTTGTGAGGAGTTGAGTGATAGGGGAGGGGGCGAGGGTGGGGGTGTGTGATAGCATGCAGGTAGGGTGGGGGATATGATAGTTAAGACTTGACTTACCAGAGTCCATTCCTCCACCGACTCCTGCGAGGCCCTCAGGATGCAGAATAGTCAAGACCTGCTCCTCCCATGTTGTTAGTTGTGGGGGAGGAGGTGGGGGTCCACCGCCAGTCCGCTGTACCACGATGTTGTGTCTTGAGACCACGGAACGCAACTTCCCCCGTAGGTCGTTCCACCTCTTCCTGATGTCGTCCCGATTTCTTGGGTGCTGTCTCACTGCGTTGACCCTGTCGACAATTCTTCGCCATAGCTCCATCTTCCTGCCCATGGAGGTGTGCTGCACCTGTGATCCAAATAGCTGTGGCTCTACCCGTACGATTTCCTCCACCATGACCCTGAGCTCCTCCTCCGAGAACCTGGGGTGTCTTTGCCGTGCCATAGGGTGGTGTAGGTGATGTGTGGGGTGGTGTATGTGGTGATAAGTGTGGTGATATGTAGTGGTGTGTGGTGTTTTGTGCGTGGAAGTAGTGTGGGTGATGGTGTTGTGTGCCTGTGGCTGCTAGTTTGTGGATGGTGGTGTCTCTCTCTGGCCTTCTTTCTGAATTTTTGGTCGTAGGGGTTTGTGGGTGATGTGGGTGTGTGTTTTATATTGTATTGGGTGTGTGGGAGTGGTGTGTGTATGTGTATCAGGTGTGTGTATTTGGAATTGTCCAATGTGGCTGTGTTTTGTAAGAGTGTGTGTATTTTGAGCGCGGCGGTGTGTACCGCCAATGGAATACCGCGGTTGAAAGACCGCCGCGTGGATTCGTGGGTCGTGATAGCATGGGCGTATTTCTGTTGGCGTGATGGTGGAGGTTTTGTTTTCACCAGTTTATCACTGACCTTTTGTGTGGCGGACTTGTGTGGGTGTCTGAATTTTGTCGGATTTCGGGATGTGGATCGTAATAGTTGTGGCGGAATTCCGCGCCCGCGGCGGTGTGTTGGCGGTCTTCTGCACAGCAGTAAGCGGCTTTTACCGCCAATGTTGTAATGACCCCCAAAGTGTATCATCATTAATTTTACATTATTTTTTTATATGGTAAATGTATTACTGTGATTATATATGTATATATACTTGCAGTAGTGCATTTTAATTATATTTCATTATGATTTTTATTAATCATGATCTTTTTAATTTCAACTCTACGAACATAAAAGAGCATAATAAAAATAAAATACATAAAAATGAATAAAACAATAAAATACAATACAGTACTAAACTTCATAAATAACATTCATTCAAAAGTGAGCATGTATAGTAAATCGTAAGTTAAGAAGACCAGTTTTGTATGGTTTGAAATAACATTAAACTATGATCACAGTTTAAAACATTTTTGTTGTAAAAAAAAAAAAAAAAAAGAGTTTAAGTCAATCAGCTAGACACCCTGTTCTGCCTAAGCATTCATATAACCCTCAGGAATCATAGGACAGCGAACATAATACACTGATTTGTATCACTTCTTAAAATTCTATACATAGTTGTAATGTCCCTAAAACCAAGTTTACGACAAGCTGGAGGAATCCACTTCCTTCTGTAACCATGGTAAGTGGGACAGAAAAATACAACCTACTCCACCGTTACCTTTGCCTGAGTGCAAAAGAGATAGGAATTATCAGGATCATAGGGATCTTGTTTCCATTTTGCTGTAAAGGAATGGAGTAGTAACCTCTCTATGAGAAACGCAATACATAATGATTTAGCAAGAGGGGGGTTTCTATCTCGTCCAGAAAGGCCACCATACAATAATCAGCTCTGAACTCCATAAAAGAAGCTGAAGGTGTGCCACCTCTGGCTGAATTTAAGATCAATTGCCATCTATAGCACCGGTAGGCACCTTTTAACATTATTTTCAAAACTGCAATGGAATCGATTGAGGTATACCAAAGGTTCTCATACCCAATTTGGCACAATCAGTCTTTACTAGACCGAAATCAAGCAATCTTCTGAGCCCCAGGTTGCCCCAGGATATCCTCTAAGTCCCTTGGAAATGGCAACAGCTCAAGAGCCACCCAGCGTTTCCGCCAACACAACAGGGGTTTAAGAACAGCTATATCATTTATATGTCTAAGGCCATAGCCTAGCCATAGGGGAACTAATGGGGTGCTGAACTGAACAGTTTTTGTGAGCTGTCAATTAGGCTAATGGGCCTGTAATTAGAGGGTGAGGGCCTGCAACCTTTATCATATATGGGAATGATCTCGGCCCCTACCCAGGTAGGGGCCATATGGACACCTTTCATTATGGTATTAAAAAAGAGGGAAGAGTTGGGATATCATATAGCCGTGTATGCCTTAAAAAGGTCACCTGATACCTTATCCAACCCTGGAGCTTTATTCAATGTAATCCAAGCTAATGCTTTATTGATCCCTGCACTAGATATAGCTTGGACCACTGAGTCTCTGATTCAAGGGGAGTGGGGGGAGGCATCTGTCGCAATCTCATAACTCCTGTCTCCCTCCAACTGCCCAGGAAGCACAACCTAGAACTGTTCCTGGTGAAAAACTCTTGAATATTAATGTGAAAAGTGCTTGAAATAGACAGCAGCAGAAATATTGCTGCTTAACGAGGCAAGAGTGTGGGGGTCACCATTGACAAGGGTGTGCCAAAAGAACAATGATCCTTGCCTTTGATGGCACTCAACAATGCACCCCATTTAGCACATTCTCCAGCTCTTTTGGAGCGTAAAATTGCAGCTTTATAAAGCAACCTAGCTTCCCATAACTGGGCTTTATAAAGAGAACACCTGAAATCTCTGCAGGATTTGGAATACGAATGAGCCTCCTTCTTCCTTTTACAGGTGAACTCGGATCCTACTAAAAAAGATTCCTTAGGAAAGCAAACATTGAAACGTAGATGACGCTAAGGACCTCATTATGACCTAAGCAATAAATGCTTCCTACCGCGACGGCCGCCAAAAGACCGTCGCCGTGGCTACCTACCATCCGCAATATTGTGACCGTAGCCGGAATTCCGCCGCCATTGTGGTGGTGCCTGTGGATTTGTTCAATGTGGTATATGGGTTGATGTGGGTGGTGGGGTGTCTGCTGAAGTGGTGGCTGTGGGTATAGCATGAGTGCCTGCATGCTGGTGTGCCTTGTGGGGTTTGTAATTGCTGCTTGAGTGTGTTGCGGTAGGTCCGTGTGGATGTGTCAATGTGCTCGGGACACGTATGGTAAGGTGGATTAGGATTGGGAAGAAGGAGGTGGAGGGGGCAGAATGTGATGTGGGGAGGGGACTGGCTGTCATCAGTGAGGAGGCCAGAGCCTGAAAATATCTCTGTAGTCCAGACATGGCAATATGAATGCCTTCCAGGAAAGCATTGGTCTGCTGACGTTGGCTTGCCAACCCCTAGATGGCATTCACAACGGCAGTTGGGCCCACAGAAATGCTCCTCAGGAGGTCAATAGCCTCCTTACTCAGGGCAGCAGGGGTAACAGGGGCTGGGGCAGAGGCACCTGTGGCAAAGGAGACCCACCCTCTTGAGTGAGCTGGCACAGCCAACGGAGTGGGTAGCAACAAAGATAGTGGTGATAGAACTGGGGTGGTGGACAAAGATGGTACAGGAGTACATCCCACTACTAGGGAGAGGTCCCTGGAGGTTGAATCCAATGATGCAGATGTAGATCTGGTCTCCTCCATGGCACTACACTCACCCTCCGGGCCACTGGGTCCCTCCGTGTCAGTGGCTTCTTGATCAGAGGAACTGTGGCCAGACGCTTCCCCACTTGGTTGTGACCTGTCTCTTTTGCTTGCCTGGGCTGATTAATGAAAATACAAAGAGAAAAAGGGTCACCACATACTCCTGATCACACTCTGATTAGTAAACATTATCATGATGTCAAGTAGGTCCAAGCAATAAACACCACCAAAGAAGCCCCTACATGTTCCATACAATGTTTATGCATGCCATCTGAACTGTCAACTGTCAACAGTTGCCCACAGGAAAATCAGGATCTCAGACAACTACAATTGGATGACTGAAGTTGTGCAATCACAGTAACCATTGAACAAGTAAGAGGCCACATCAACTTCCATGCTTTGCCTCATGGAGCATCCCTCAGTTAGCAGTTGTAATACAACAGTAGCACAATGCCAAGTTCGTGCACACATATCCCACACAAGGTCATGCAGCTATTTCTCATATACACAATAACACAACCATGTGAAATGATGCTCCCAGAAAATGCCATGTTGCTGACAACAGTACAGTAGTCTGGAGAAGGTAACATGGAATTACTCATGTCACACTGGAAATATATAAAAAATGCACATTTCACCAAGTGAAATTTGTCCTAATGGAGTCATGCAGGTAGTACTGATGTTGATCAGATACGCCAAACATTTGGCTTGGAAATGTACACTGGAGACATAGGTGGTCATTACAACCTTGGCGGTCTTTTTGCAAGACCGTCGAGGGACCGCCGTGCAGAAGACTGCCAGTGCAGGCGGTTTTCCGCTCTGCGAATAATGACTGCTGGCAGCCCTCCCTCCTTTTCCGCACAGAGAGCCACCAGCAGCCATACTGGCGGTCGGCGGGGAAGTGGAGGTTGCTCCACCTCTACGCCAACACAACACCGCCCATCGAATCACGTTCCGTGATTCGGCGCGGCGGTGTTCTGTTGACGGGGTGCTGGCGGCGGAGCAGCCCCCATGGATCCCGTCCCCTCCCAGAGGATCAACGGACCAGGTAAGTTGATCATCCGTTAGGGGAGGGGGGTGGGGGGTGTTGTGTGTTGTGTGCTTAAATGGAGGTGTGTGTGTGAAAATGTAGAAGGGGTGTGTGAGGGCTTGTATGCATGCAGGGGGTGTGTTGTGTTTGGAAATGTGTGCGTGTCTGTCTGTATGTCTGAATGCATGTGTGTCTGTATGTGTGTGTGCGTGTATGACTGTGTGTGTGGCTGTTGGCATGTTTGGTGATATGTGTGCGGGTATGTGTGTTGGTGGTGTATGCATGGGTGTACGGTGTGTGTCTGGGTTGCGATATTGGGGGTAGGGGTGGGGAGGGGGGTCCTGCCACCTTTGGTGGTGGGGGGTTGGGGCAGGACGTGGGGGTGGGGGGTGGGGCTGACCCCTATCAGTGCCAGGGAAGGAATTCCCTGGCACTGATAGTGCTTGCCGCCATGGATTTCATGGTGGCTCCCAACCCCATGAAATCCATGGCGGTCAGCCGGGTCGTGATACCACCGGCGGTCTTGTGATGGCCGCCGGGCTGGAGACCCAAGACTCCAGCCCAGTGGTCGTCTCTGCCCTGGCGGTCAGATCGGAGAAGTGGCGGATGACCATGGCGGTAACCGCCATGGTCATAATTCAAATTTTTTTACCGCCAGCCTGTTGGCGGTAAGACCGCCACTTCTCCGCCAACGGCCAGGGTTGTAATGAGGGCCATAATGTGCAAATTGGCAGGGAGACCTGTCCCTAAAATCTACATTATAATGAATCAGCAAGCCCAAGGGAAATCACCACTAATGTCTGGCACCCCTTACAATGACATCCTCTGAATGCATCAGTAGACACCATTAGTCCTTTGCATGTTTGAGATGCCCAGAGATATCCAGAGATATATGTAGAAGGACCTCAACATGTTGCCCAATGGGAAAACACATCACTTACTTCACTTTGGCCCTGAAAACCCAGATGTCTGTGGATGAATGGTTGTACCCAACCACATGTGATTCCAACATAACTACAAGTCACTCCATAATGCATGCCAACAATTATGTCACAAACCTTTCCCATTAAACATTTTCAGCGCATTTTGCTACATTGTGGTTAAAAAATCTAGTCGTACCCGTCTTGTTGTACATGCCAAATTACATGTAGTGATGAGTGAGGGTATGTGTCAGCCAACAATCAATGGTGCCACACTACTGTCTGTGGCACCACATGAAATGTAGTCCCTTTGTAGATATCCTATGCCACACACAGGGTGACATGCACATATCTGTGATTGGATACGGAAATAATCCCATTGATATATACGTAGACCAAGCATGAGACATCACTGTACACATTTTGTCAAAAGGAAAAGGACACATGCTAACATGCAGGCATAAGGAATGTTGGCAACCGTGAATGCACATAAATCATGTCAATGGACATTCCCCACTTACACAAGTATTGATCTGTGGCTGCACCCAAAGAACAATGTCTGGTCTGTCACATGTATGATGGTTACCTTCACATTACAGACAGTAGTGAGGCACCAGCCCCCTATACACGCTGAAGACAAGTAGCCTCTGGGTGGCAGATGCCAATATACTCATTTGACCAGACACATGGCTGAGGACAGTGATCCATGATTTTATTACATTTGACCTATAACACTGGGGTATGGTGGCCTGTTGCATAGAATTTACACCCACTACAACAAACATTACTTGATTGATCAATGCACACAGCCACGTTTTTTCCCTGGAGAGCTAATTGTTTGTGGATTGTACACAGTTGTGTCCAGGGTCCCTGGGACAATAGGCAAGGCACATCAGTATGCACCACATGATATACCTACACAAACAGTCACTCAACTACTGTGTCACACATGGCTCATCCCTAATTGTCAGAGGGAGAGATTTCAGAACCTAGCACATTAACTTGGTAATGTGACAGGTAGGAATATTCTCTGTACTCACCCCTTGTGGCTGCTGTGGTCCCCTCAAGCATCCATTGAGATCTGGGTATGCCACCTTCAGGATGCGTGACATTAGGGGGGTCATGGCCTGACATGTGCCCACCCACTTTGGGAGGACAGCCCCAGCTGGACATCCAAGATCTTCTGGGCCCAACATCTCAGGTCTTCCTACCTCTTGCAACAGTGGGCACTCCGCCAGCTGCGAACCCCCAGGGTCTGCACCCTCTAGGCTATGGCTCTCCATATTTCCTTTTTCTGATGCGTATTGACCTGCATGGATTGAAGAGGTAAATCAAGAGATTACAGTTACAGGTTTTCGCACAAATGGCTGAGTCACACACATGTCAAACATGCGAAGCTAGAAATTGGCAATTTGTTAACACACCACAAGTGGAAAGCACACAAGCCAGTAGGTACAGGAACATGACTACAGACATTTATATCAATCTGCAGACTAACCACTACCCAGCTCAGGTCCTACAATGACTAAACAAGCCTACTGGAATCTGGTAGCCCATGCTCAAGCAACATGTACCTTGGTGTGAGCCACAGTGAAACACTGCACACATATGAGGCTTCTGAAGGGTAAACTCTATAGTCCTTAATGTACCAACACATTCACAGTCTGCGAGATTGACTCACTGCATGCAGTCCTTACATGCCACTTCCATGATACTGCACCATTATGCTTGAGTGACAATAAAGGAGCTGGCATGGTGGATGCCGAAAGTGTATTCCTTGTTCACGTGATGACATGTGGCCTACTAAATGCAGACTCATGCCACTTCAGAGGGCAGGTTCTGTGGTATGTACCCACACCACAGAACACTTAATTGGACACATGTGTCTAACCTACAGATATGGCATCCAACATACAAAGATATAAATTGTACAATTTATGCTATGTGACCAAGTTACTGACTCATATATCATGGCCTCCCAGGAATCAACACACTGTCTGCACTGTGGGACTGTCATTAGTGCAATAAGGCTATCTAAGACAACTATGACTTTTATGAAGGTGACAACAGAGCTGTGGGGTTAAGGGACCTGCCATGAGTCAAAGATACACATTGACAATGAGGCTAAATGCACATATGGACTACTTTGGGATGTACCGCAATACCCATTCCTAATCTAGTCAATGGACTGAGGCATTCGTGCCAGGTTTTGTCACTAGAACATCATATCATCCATATGACAGGAGCTGCTGGTGCACAGTGAGTAGGCATAGTTGCATAGCCACAGTAACTCTTCCACAGCCTGGACTAGGTGCATACTGGGAGACACAACTGCCAGGCCCTGGTCTCTGCTGGCTGAGCCTACAGAACCTATAGGACACTAACATATTCATCACTTCCATGCATGACTGTACATCATGTGGCCATTAGCAATTTGGAATTTGGTTTGTGTGGTAATCCGAAGGGCATAGTGAGTCATGATGTTGATTCCAGACAACAGTTTGTCAATGCCAGATGTGGTTTGGAAGATCTGTGGTACTAAAACCTTGCTAACAAGATTCTGAAATGACTCATACAAGATGCATACATGGCTCATGCTGTCATGCACATATATGTTGTCCAACATTTGTAACAATCATGGAGAAGGAGATATAGGGGGTCATTCTGACCCTGGCGGTCATGGACCGCCAGGGCCAACGACCGCGGAAGCACCGCCAACAGGCTGGCGGTGCTTCCGGGGGCATTCTGACCGCGGCGGTAAAGCCGCGGTCAGAAAAGGGAAGCCGGCGGTTTCCCTTCCTACTTCCCGCTGCCCCAGGGAATCCTCCACGGCGGCGCTGCAAGCAGCGCCGCCATGGGGATTCCGACCCCCTTCCCGCCAGCCTGGTTCTGGCGGTTTTCACCGCCAGAACCTGGCTGGCAGGAACGGGTGTCGTGGGGCCTCTGGGGGCCCCTGCAGTGCCCATGCCACTGGCATGGGCACTGCAGGGGCCCCCTAACAGGACCCCACATTGATTTTCAGTGTCTGCGTGGCAGACATTGAAAATCGCGACGGGTGCAACTGCACCCGTCGCACACCAGCAACTCCGCCGGCTCCATTCGGAGCCGGCATCCTCGTTGCTGGTGCTTTCCCGCTGGCCGGGCGGGCGGCCTTTTGGCGGTCGCCCGCCCGCCCATCGGGAAAGTCAGAATCACCACGGCGGTCATTTGACCGCGCTGCGGTGTTCTGGCAGTGTTCTGGCCCGCCAAAGTTAGAATGACCCCCATAATTGGATGGTAGTACAATTATATGCATCCAACTCAATGAGGACCTAGGACCTCAGAAACCTCATACAACACAATGTGACAGAACTTAACATATAGCACTGACCACCAATACTTACACATTGTACATCCCATAAATGCCACACAGACTGGAACAACAGGCACTCAAGAAGTCTTTCACAAGATCACAGTGTAGCCTGTGAGGAGGGAAAAGGTAGTCTTGAACAGAAGCAATTGTTCCTATGAGAATCTTACCTGCTCCTCTGGTGAGCCATAGAGCTGTTCATGCAGGGGTAGGACCTCATCAATAAGCCTTTACAGCTACTCTGGAGAGAAGGCAGGGGCATTTTCACCTGCTGGATGTGGCACGATTGCTCTCAGAGGTGGCACACAGCAGCTCAGGTAGTGGATGTGTTGCTTGTCGCAGTATCAGGAGGGAAGTGAGTGAATGTGCACAACATGGTGGTCAAGTTTGCCACATACGTGGTCATCAATGCCGGTGAACACAGCTATGGGGCCGTGACCACCACACTCAACAACGTTAGCCTATGGCTGTGTCCAACGCAGTTGGTCCTGCCTACAGCCCTGATGACTTCCGCCAGTGGTCGTGGACGGTTCCTAATGTCCAGTGGAGTAGTCAAGCATCTGCCATTTTGGCAGCCTGAAATACTGTATTTTGCTTTATAAACTGCATCACAACTACAATATATGTGCTGTGGCATTGCAAACATCCTTATTCTGTCTAGTCATGTAGGTCCTTCCATACAACCACCAGTGTGGTGTGCTGCTGGGCACAGATGGAATATGATGGCAGTGCACGGTCTGCCACTGCCGATGGTCATTTTGGCAGACACAATATACAGTCACATTTCGAAGGCCAGGTGTGTAGCACATCTTTGAGTTTTGTTCAAATCCATGTTGTGGACACATGTCGACAACCACGGGGGTCACATGTGACTCTTGTGTAGTTTCTAGCTGTGATATGTACTGGGTGTCATGTCTATCCAGTAAGAAACACTTTCTCACATGATAATAATGGCATGTATAATCTATGTTGCTGTGGACACACTGACTAATGTTACAAATCTTATCTTGTCTTGTCATACATAGGTACCCCAGGGGGAGGGAGAATGCAACAACCTCCTGTCTACCGTCTACTGCTAGACCTTCAGACCATGGAGCAACAGCATATAATTATGTCGTACTGACTGGATAGGCAAACAATAGTAGATTAATGCAGACAATTGGAGCCAGATCTGATGCCAACTATTAGTTATCAAACCTGCATACCACCCATTGTACAAGTCAAGTCAGTTTTGCACTGCCTGGCCACAGGGTCACTCCAACATACTGTGGCCCTATCTGCTGGTATGTCCCAACCTATGCTCAGTCTGATGTTGAAGGGTTGCCTCTCAGCAATGTTGAGGCACATTGACAGCTATATCAGGTTCCTCCAACATGAGGATTTAGCCAATGTCAAGGCTGACTTTTATGGTTGTGGCTGTCTGCCACATGCGATGTGGGCCATTGATGGCACACATTTTGGCTTGGTGCCACTGCATACAACTGAAGAAGTCTATTGCAACAGAAAGAACTTCCATGCCATCAACATGCAAGTTGCCTGTTTGGTGGATCTCTACATATCACATGTCTGTGCCCATTAACAAGGATCAGCCCATGATTCCTTCATAATGCAGAACAGCATTATACCCCAGCTGATATCACAACTGCACCCAAAGAGGACCTGGCTGGTTGGTAAGTCAAGTCTGTCCTGATTGTGTGTATGCAATGTCAGGTGACTCTATCATGAACTGAGTGACCCATTTTTGGACTTATGTCCCATTCCTTAACTTGAGACTCCACCTATTCAAACAGTCCTTGGTTGCTGATGCCAGTGAGGAACCCAACTACACTAGGGAAAGTGCACTTCAATGAGGCCAATGGAAGAACACGGCGGCCAGTGGAGTAGGCTTTTGGGCCCCTGAAGGCCAGATTCCACTGTCTGGACAGGACTGGTTGAGCCCTCCACTACTCATCCGGGAAAGTGTGTCAGATAACTGTGGCATGCTGCATGCTCTACAACATTGCTCTGCAACAGAATATCACACACATCCCAGAGGAGGGTGAGTCTGCAGTGTCACCGGGTGTGACTCCTAAAATGGCAAGTGAGGATGACAGTGGTTAGGATGAAGGAGCTGACTTTCTGGAAGATCTTATCAACAGCTACTTTTCATGAGTGTATGTATGTCATGTGATGTAATGACTCTACAATGAACTGTAGTTGTAAGAATGTGCGGAGTTGAGTGTTTTCGAAACAACTAGGAAGCTGATACTCTGCAATATTCAGCCAAAGGCTGCTTGATGAGGTAGCTTTTGACACAGCCCCACCTTGATGATGTTGCTTTGTTTGTGTCAGTTTCCTTACAGTGTACTTTGTTTTCCAGTTGCTTGCTATGTGACTTACATCATAGGTATAGTTTCAAGCCTATACTCCTTGTTTTGTTCTTTGTACAGGTACCGTCACCATGACATCTTCATGTGGGTATTTCAGTGTTGTGACATTGGCAGGTATCTGATTCTGTTCTGACATACAAAGTGGACAGGGTAGTAGGTTGCAGAGTTTGGATGTATGATACCTGTACCAGGACAGTTTGCACAGTGTTTGGGTTGAGGTACAGACATAGCCATTGCACTTGTTTGGTGAGTTGTGATAGACCTGATGCATCATGTGTGTCATCATGTGGTCAGAAAATATGTAGTTCTAACTTTTGAACAAGTCATTTTTCCTTTACATTGGCTAAACACTCTTTTTAGATGGCCTGTATATAGATGTAGATGTTTTCATCATTGCAGGCCGCTGTGTCTGTGCCACAACAGTGACATATGTTTCTGTCATCCCATCAGATGCATGGGATTTGGATTATGATGTTCCTGTGATCAGGGACTGTTGTGCTGTCATCAGTCTGTATCTCGAATTATTTGATGTTGGATTACTTTGGTATGGTATGTGATGAGGCTCAGGCTGCTGGCATCAACCACTTTAATGTTTGCCTACTCTACAAGACAATGGGGGTCATTCTGACCCTGGCGGTAATTACCGCCATGGCGGAGGTCGGCGGTAGCACCGCCAACAGGCTGGCGGTGCACCGCTGGGCATTCTGACCGCGGCGGTTCAGCCGCGGCCAGAAACGGAAAGTCGGCGGTGTCCCGCCGACTTTCCGCTGCCCTTGAGAATCCTCCATGGCGGCGGAGCGCGCTCCGCCGCCATGGGGATTCTGACACCCCCTACCGCCATCCAGTTCCTGGCGGTTCTCCCGCCGGGAACAGGATGGCGGTAGGGGGTGCCGCGGGGCCCCTGGGGGCCCCTGCAGTGCCCATGCCAATGGCATGGGCACTGCAGGGGCCCCCGTAAGAGGGCCCCAAAAAGAATTTCAGTGTCTGCCTAGCAGACACTGAAATTCGCGACGGGTGCAACTGCACCCGTCGCACCTTCCCACACCGCCGGCTCAATTCTGAGCCGGCGTCCTCGTGGGAAGGGTGTTTCCCGCTGGGCTGGCGGGCGGACTTTCGGCGGTCGCCCGCCAGCCCAGTGGGAAAGCCAGAATGACCGCCGCGGTCTTTCGGCGGGAACCGCGTGGCGGGCGGCGACCGCCGTCCGCCGGGGTCAGAATGACCCCCAATGTCTGGCAAATCCCTTTGTCCCATGTTTTGGGGGCCTGGACCTGTAAATATGTTCATTTACTCAGTATGAGTCACTCCTTCTTGATTTCCAATAGTCCAGACATATTGACAGGACTGTACCTGCAAATATGTTCATTTACTCAACATGAGTCACTCGTTCTTGATTTCCAATAGTGCAGGCATATTGATAGCCTATGTGCTGAATACTGTAATACATGTTTTGGTTTGACCAGGCACGTGTACTAATGTGTTAGTATGTAATAATTATAATACTGAGCTGGAAACGGTCTACCTGTAACATATCCCTGCTTGCACAAGTGGCGTGTATCTTCATCCTATGATTCACATGGTCTTACATCTCTACATAGCTAAACGAGAAATTTAAGCAAGCAGGGAATTAGTTTGTGATGGGTAAATTTATTACAATTGTAATACGGAAAATACATTTTGGACAGAAAGAAACAAAAATGTGAAGTGAAAGGGTCTGTCATTGTCATGGTGAATGAAATCATTGGAGTAGATGCCACACCATTGGGAGACCCAAGTCCAGAGTACTCATCCAAATTGGAACTGGTAGGTAGTTTAAGATCAGTCCACATAGCGAATGTGTGGCAGACAAAGGAGGTCCTTTAGGAAGAGTTCACTTGCTGGCAGTGGTGGGTGTCTTGCCATACGCACCTTCTGGATTCTTTGCTGGATGTCCCCGCTTGCAGGGGTGGGGAATCTGCCGCTACAGAGACAGGGGTGTCTGGGGCTGGTTCTTCCTCTGCCAGGGCCTCCCTTCCAGTGCTGGCACCGATGTTGATCTGCCTGGTGTTGAGGAGCCGAAAGAAGGAGTAGATTGTTCTTGAAAAGCCCTGCTCAGGGAGGTATGAATATCTCAATTGCACCCCTGTTAGGGAACCCATGTTGTTATTTTGGGCCTCCATCTGTTCCCGTTATATTTCTGTGCTTGTCCCGCTGTAGCTGCTTGATTCCCTGTAGCTCGGTCAACACCTAGCCCATCACACCTTGGGACTCCTAATAGACCCATAGGACATGGCTGATGGTGTCCTGACCGAGATCAGCCCCAGTGGCCCACCCTGCTGGCCCACAGCATTCCTCCCTTTACCCTACCCCCACAGGCTTTTGCCCTTGCCACAGGGTATCCTCTCCAACTTGTTCCTGCACCCTCGTGTCGGAAGTGTTGCAATGCAACTCTGGATCCAAGACTTGGGGCCATGAGATGGTAGGCACTGTGCTAGGTATACAGGTTGAGGGGCATATGGTTGCCTGTGATGTTGAGGCAACCGGACTGTGAGGTGAAGTTGTGGGCAGAGTGGGACTTACAGTTGGAATCTGACCGGGTTACCCAGATGGGCCATAACCCTCCTCCATGGCCAGACATTCTGGAGTGTCTTCTTCATTGAGGGCTTCTTCCGGGGGGGGGGGGGGTGGCAGCAATCTGTTTTGTGGCCTCCATGCACACAGTGGCAGCTCCAACTGTTGATGTAAAAACAGTCTTACTGGTTGTTTTGTGACATCTGCCTCCAAAGGTTTTGAGTTACAGTAAGCAGAGACCCTGTACAAAGTGAAATTGTGGCTAATCCTGTTGTGCCAAGTAACTACGGTATTGGATTTATTGACATGACCTGTGTGAAGATTGCCAATTCATTTGAAGTAAAGCAGATGCTGAAATGTTTAGAACATTTGCACTTTGGAAGATGGCCTGGGAACAACATCTTGCCATCAGTGTAGTTAAAACAGTGATTAGGCAAGATATGGCTTTGCCCATTTGGAGGCCTAGTTGAGTGTGATGTAGGCAAACCCAGGACTTTGTTGTATATGTGACTGGAGTCATCATGTGCACAGTGCAATGTGAATGTGTCTGCTGCCAATACCAACCTGGTGAGGCATCTTAAGGCCATATGAATACTTATTATTCACACCGGTTAAGGTGTCATTCTTGTCCTTAAATATTTAATCTTGGGTTAGCAAGTCAAGATGAAGCTTTGTTGACAGATACAACTCTGATTTGGGCATGATCTGTCCTTTATCACTCCCAGGTGAGTATACTTAATTTGAGAGTTGACAAGCAAGGGTATTTGGGCAAGTGGCCACTATGCTGTTGATTGGAGTAACAGTAACAGAGCCTTGTGGGAATTGCAGCCATGTTACTCTCTCTACCTCCCAACACTTAGCAAATGGTATCCTCCAAGGAGAATTCACTGCAATTAAAAGTTAAGGAACAGGGGTCTTTGGGCAAGTGTAGACTGGCCTGGTGTTTGCAGTAACAGACACAGGGCTTGCTGGGAGTTACAGGCTTGCTGAGAGATGCAGTTAGGTTAGTCTCTCTACTTCACACACTTAACAAATAGTATCCTCCCAGATGAGTAAACATAAATTGGGAGTTGCCAAACAGGGGTATTTGAACACGTATACCCTGGTCTGGTGTTTGGAGTTACAGAAGCAGAGCATCCTGGCCTTAGCAATCATGTCACTCTCTGTACTACACACACTATATAAATTGTATCCTCCCAGATGAGAACAGTTCAATTGAGAGATGACAAGAAGGGTCTTCAGACAAGTGAACACTGGGTTGGTGTTTGGAGTTACAGAAACAGTGCCTCATGAGAGTTGCACTTAGGTAACTCTGTCTACTACATAATCTGAACAAATGGGTGTTACATATCTGTAAGCAGAATGCATTTAGATTTGGGCATACATTTAACTGTTGAGACACAGCATGAGTCCTGGGAATATTATTATATATTGAAAGACTTACAGGCCCTAGAAGTAAAAAAAATAAGTATTCCAAAATTACATAATTGAAAACCAATTAAATAATTAGTAATTACTTGTTAATTATTTTTTACTTGTATAACTTCGCACCCTGTACCACCACAAACCTAACAGCCTGCAAATAACATTTAACAAAAAAAAACAGAATGATCTAAATTACTTGGATCATATTTTAATACTAATGAGCATGTAGACGTAGGCCTGCTTAATGTTAAATGTTTGTTTCTTCCCTAGACTGGCGAATACGACCTACGGCTTCCTGTACTCCCAAGATGGCAGGCGCTATGGTTCACTGAATGCGTCCAAGGCGTCTCCTGGCAAGACCAGCATAGGGCAGAAATCCTTGTTGAAACCTGTGGGAGCCCGAAAACGAAATCAAAGCTCAAACCTGCTGGTCCTGGTCTTGGAGCTTGTCCTGCCCAGAAAGCTTGTGCCAGAGGACGGCAGAAGTTCCATACTTGCCAGTTGGCAGCGGATGTGTGGTGGGTTGGCTGGAGGAGTGAGGCTGCCACTCGGTTAACACATGATCGCTGCGTGATTACTGGCTCCAGCAGAGACGTGTTGCGACACTGTGTCGCTTTGAGGTGACTGCCGGCTTGATGGCCCTGAGGGGTTTGCACGTGGCTAGAGACTCGTTTGTTGCAGAGCGGGGGGAGGCCCGCTGGTGAGGGTACTTGAGTGCTGAGGTGCCGAGGTTCATTGAGTCGCATTATAACGCTCACTGTCCTCCAAGCCTCCAAGCCCTGAGCCTCTAACTTCAGACACAGAGCCACAAAGGAGAAAGCACCAGAGGCACTAGGGACATGAGATGAGAGACGAGTGTCACATAACACTGTACTGCAGGACCCTGGTGAGTGCAAGTGAGAAATCTCAGTGGGCAGAGAGATCTGAATGCAGGGGTGTGGCGCATCTGGGTACATTTGAGTGAGAGACTCCCCAAATATGACCTGTCTGGAAAGCTGGGGTAGGAGGCTACACACACAGAGTGGGGTGCAGTAACAACCCTATGCACTCTGGCACACACCAGCCCACAATGGTCCACCACGTGGCGAGACTAGCTCTAAAGGCACCAGTAGCCAGGAGGAGTGCTGGTGAGCATTGTGGCAGGCCATGGAGCCCCGTAGGATCTCCTGGGGCACCTGAGAAGCTGGGGACACAGATGGTGACACAGTGACACAGTGAGTGAAGAAACCTGGGAGCAGGATTGGACTTAGTGTTGCTGAGGCTGAGTTGGGGCCTGATGATCTGACTTGCGTCCTCTGCCAATTGTCTTGCCCAGATTTGCCCAGACCTGCCCAGATCTGCCCAGTGTGGCTGATCGTTGACCTACATACAGGGGATTGCGCCCCTGAATGATCATAAATGCGGTTTGACACTGTATAAAGGGGATGTTGATGCCTGTTACCCATTACTCATTTGCTTGAGATTGTAGAAGAGAAACAGCATGTATCGGTGATCGCAAAGAGAAATACTGACGGAGAGGGAGAGTGTGTAACAGCTCAGTGGAGGCCCGGTGGACTTGACATTGACTACTTAATACTGAGCACGCCTGTGCTCTGAAGCATTCAGGAGATCTGAAGATCAGAAGATCCAAGGCGGTAGTATACTGTGAAGTATCTGACATCCGAGTGGCACCTTTGGCATGGATACAAGATGGGCAAATGAAAGGCAGTAACCTTCAAAGACAGCTCCAAAATGAACAAAACACTCGATGGCTTCTTACAAAGGGCTGTCAGTGCCATAGAAAAGGAGATTAAATCTGCTGAATGACGTTTGTCCATAACAGCACCCTCAGCTGATATTTCTCTGCCACTCCCTCCTCTCCAGTTATTGCAGACACCTCAGTTATCTCCCAAAGTTCATAAAGCTAATCAACTGAAAGACACCTGCCTAACTGGTTCAGCTGAGGTTTAAACCCGACCAGCATCACAGAACGTCTTGGTTAGGGCACCCCACTTTTTGAGATCCCCACAGTAAAGGGGAAAAGAAAGCGAGGCGACAACTCCCTAAAGAATAAGCGTGTACGCACTGTGGACCCCAGCAGCCTCAGAACTGAAAGTTGCAGGAACCATGGGTCTCAGGAGGTCCCTGCTGACTTAGTCTCCCTAGTGACAGAGTATATAATGGAAGAGCTAACTAAAAAACTGCGCTCTATAGAAAACTGCCTAACAGTCATTGAAGAGAAATTGGGGGGGATTACCCAACTATGTACATCTATCGATACATTGCACAAGGCTGCCTCCCTTCAATACCAACCCCACGAAAAATCCCCTTTGTTAGGGATAGAAGATGGGGCCCTACTATTCACTGCGGAAACCCCAGGGGACTTTGGAGCATGCCGCAACTTTGTCCACAAAAATAGAGAGGGCTTGGTTGGGGGCCCTGATCAAACTTCTGTGGATTTTAGAGCTGGTGATGCAGCTCGCACTAGTATGGAAGAGACTGGCAACAATCCAATGGCAAAATCAGATGGGGTGTTTTACAAGCATCACGTAGCATGTACCTTGAAGCTGGCAAGCACCAGTGTATTTCCCAGGGGGTTTAGCAGGGGTCCTACACCTCCCCCCGGATGCCTGCCCGTATGTGGCACTGATTGCTAACACACCTAGGCTCCAACTAAATAGCACAGAAACCTAAAAAAAAAGAAATAATAATAAGGTCATCCATTTTCAATGGTATCCTCATTAAAGATGGTGAGGAGGGTAGTTTGGGTGGGTTCATTAAAGAAACCTTGTGATGGAGATTGCATTGTTATAATCTTTAATTCACCTGCTGTAGTCCACTAGATTTTTTAAATTGTTGTAAAGTTGTCCCCTGGACTAGGGGGGTTTCCCTGTGTAGACTTGCAGCTTTTTATCCCCAAACAGGTTATTCTTTCACTAGGAGGGTGGGATTTGGCCCAAGAGGTTCTCCCAGCTCTCCCAGTTCCTATGTCTAAAATAGAGATCCCTCTCTCCAACAGTCTGAGTGCAGGCAGATTACATCCCACCTGTCTGAAGTGGACTGACTTAAAGCCGAGGTTAAGCAGGGGTCCACACAGAATGGGGAGTTGATGGTAGTAGCTGATGTGCCTGATGCGCCCTGAAATAGTGATGTCCGGAGGTTCAGAGATGTCGCCCAACGGCCGAACTAACGGAAAGCTTAATTCCTGTGGATCTTATGCAGATCTCACCCCAAGCACTGGCAGAGAAGGCAACCGACATCATTGGCTGGAATATAGCCGGCCTAGAAGCCAAAATGCGCATCCCAGAATGTGGCTCTTTTTTAGACGAACATAAGATCTGCCTATTTCAAGAAACTTGGAGCCCTTGCACAGGCCTGGGTTTAAGAGCTACTGGGTACCAGCAAGAAGGGAGTCCTCTGGAAGACCTTTGGGGGGCTTATTTATTTGGATCAGCTGCTCCCTCAAGTGCCAAGTAAGAGAATTGGACATGGGCTGTGTTGATCCACAGGGTGTATTTTTGTAAACCCAAAGAGAACAATCATTGCTGCTGGTGAATATCTATAGCTGGAGTGTGGGGATTTGTTGTGAATCTGTTGTTGTAAATGTTTTGGACAACATTTTAGCTAGCAGACATAGCCCCCATTAAATTTTGATTGCTGGGGTCTTTAATGCCACCTTTGAATCATACCCATTGGCCCAGGAGATCTACCAAGAAGAGGATATTCTATGGGGTATCCCGCAATTAACTAACAGCAAAGGATAAAGATTGAGTAGGGCAGCACTTCCAATTGTTAATATCATGCTTGCCCACGGTCTCCGTGCTTGTAATGGGCATTGTCGCTCAGATGTCAATCCCTCCCTTATATTTAGACGAGGAGTATATATCAGCCATAGTGACTACTTTTCACTAGACATTTGTCTGTGGGGACATTTGGTGAACATGGTGGTAGAGGAACATGGGGAAAGTGACCATGATACCTTAATACTTTCCACTAGGGGTCTGTTAACTATAATAGGGGCCCCTGTTTCTAGGGATTATGACCAACATCTCACTATAACAAATAATAAATGGAGTGTCAAGTGGGAAACCATTAACTCCTCCACATGTACCACTATAGCCATATATAGACTGCTGACAGACCAAATGGAACTTATGCTCCTTTCTGGGGAGGATGATAGAAGGTTATTGGCAGAACATTTGGAATTATTCAACTCCCTGAAATAATTATTTGTTAAAGAGGCCACAGGCAAATTGAGAACTAAGCACAGCAAAAGGTGATAAAATAGATCATGTAGAGAAGCTAAGAACAGGTTACTGAGGGATTTGAGAAGGGGACTAAGAGACTGAATTGAGCAATCAAGGGTGAACTATAGGATGGCGTTATCCAAGGCACAAAGAAGTTGGGAGGAGAAGCATTGGGCAGCCCTCTTAGAGGTTGCAAGAAATTAAGACTCCTATACATTTGGGAAATTGCTTTCAAATGAAAGTGGAGAGCCCCAGCCTCCACTTGGCGCTTCAATCCTCCCTGACGCATGGGTCAAACACTTTAGCTTACTCTACTCAGAGAGAAATGAGCCAAACTCCATGGAGCAGAGTATTAACTGGGAAGCAAGTGCAGCTCCAACTAAGGCAGCAAAAGCATCCCTCAAGTGGGGCAAAGCCCTAGGGCCTTGACAAAATACCAGGTGACCTGTTCAAATCAAATCCTGACATCTGGGCACCCTACCTTAATAGGGCCTGTAATGCGGTGGCAGCAGGCACACCTGTCCCCTGTACATGGAAGGGAGCAGAAATACTCCCCCTCTACAAGAAGGGAAATCCTTGCGATCCATCCATTTTATCGGCCGATAAGCCTGTTAGACAATTTCCTAAACATTTTTGCAAAGCAGATTTTGAATCATCTAGAGGAGTGGATCGAAGAGGGTGGGGCTATCTCTGGTTTACAGGCAGGATTTAGGTCTGCAGTCAGTACAATCAACTGAGTAATGAGATTAATGGCAATCAGGTGGAATACCGTGGATATCAGTGGAAGAAACATATATGTTGCCTTCATCGATCTCTGAGCGGCTTTTGACCTGGTTCCGAGACACAAGTTGTGGCAGACACTGAATAACATGGGAGTTCCTAGTGGTCTTTTGAATTTAATTGTACGGGTGCACGAAGGCACCGATGTCCAAATTAGAAGTGGCATGGGTGATGAACGAACACACCCAGTTATTATCGAGAGAGGAGTGCAGCAACGCTATGTCCTTGCCCCCAACCTCTTTCTTCTGTATATAAATAATTGTATTATGTTCTTAAATAATTGCAAGAATGACTCACCATGGTTGGCTGGTTAGAAAATCCTGGTTTTTTTTATGTGGATGATACTCTCATCATGACAAAATCTCCCATGGGATTGCAAAACCTACTCCACCAATTGCTCGCATAATGATGGACTATATTACATTGGAAAGGGTCAAAGAGTTTGATTATCTAGGAATGAGATTAATGGAAACGGCAGATGGGATGCACACATTAGTAAAGGTGCCCATATTATATGTCATAGAGGGGGGACATTGGGCCGTAAAGCCAAAACTGTAGTTAGTCCCCCATTAAATTATTGTAGAAATCTATAAAGCTCAGATTAGGGGAGCTGCTCTATATGGAGCAGAATTATGGGGCTCCAACAGACAACAGGACATCCCACAAGCTAAAGAAAACAATTTCATCATATATATAGCCAGGATAGGGAAAAATACCCCACTGATCACCCTCAGACCGGACCTTGGTTTGAATAATATCAAAGATCAGGTGGCTCTGAAGCCTCTCTTATACTGGATCCACCTCTGAAAACAGCAGAATTGGAACCCTTTCAGGAGGCAATCAGAGATTTATTAGGGAACCCAAGTAGTTGGACCAGGGTTGGTTGGTTGAGGGGAATGAAATTGGCTTGTGCCGAAATGGGCTTCCCCCAGTTTTGGAGGAATCCCGAATCGATCCCAACCAATGCTGCTATGTCAGTTAAGCAAAGATTTTGGGAGAGAGCAAACGAGCAGAACATTTAGAGAAACAGGGCGGGATGACTAACATCTGAATTTCTGCTTGTTAAACAGGAGCTGTGTCCTGAAATATTCTTTGACCTGCCAATCCCTTCCTATGCCCGCTCCCTATGCCTTCAGTTTAGATATGGTATTTTACCGGTTAATGCACTAACTGCCCAATTGTCATCAAACAGCTCTAAGGCCAACAAATGTATAATGTGAAATTCATCTGTGGAGACAGTTGAACATCTACTTTCTTTCTGTCCCTTATATAAGATCCCTAGGAAAAAGTGGATCATTCCACCATGCTATTATATGATCGTGTCAATGCTTACAGAATCTGCAAAAATGATACATCTATATTGGTAGTAAGCGCAGTTACTAAGGCCCATATTTATAATTTTTGATACAAACCAGAGCTGGCACTGGTTTGAGTCCAAAATGTTACCGCCGGCTAACGCCATTCCTACGCGCCATGCGGGTGCCTTATTTAAGGAATTACGTTAGCTGGCGCTGCGGACTGGTCAGAGTAAAAAAAAAAGACTCAAACCAGGCAGTGCCGGCGTAGGGGAAAATGGGGGTTGTGCGTCAAAAAATGGTGCAAGTCAGGTTTGAGGAAAAATCATGCCTCAAACCGGACTTGCGCCATTTTTTGACACACAACCCCCATTGAAATGACTCCTGTCTTAGCAAAGAAAGGAGTCATGCCCCCTTGCCCAATGGCCATGCCCAGGGGACTTATGTCCCCTGGGCTTGGTCTTTGGGCACAGTGGCATGTAGGGGGGCCCAAATTAGGCCCCCCATGCCACTTTAAAAATATAAAAACAAATACTTATCTCAACTTACCTGTACTTAATTGGGATGGGTCCCCCCTCCATGGGTGTCCTCCAGGGGTAGTCGAAGGTGGCAGGGGGTGTCCCCGGGGGCAGGGAAGGGCACTTCTGGACTCCTTCAGAGCCATGGAAGAGTGCCCACAGGTCCCTTAACGCCTGCCCTCACCCAGGCGTTAAAAAAATGTCGCACATCAGGCTGTGTGACGTTTTTTAAGGCCCGCCCCCTCCTGTGCGTCAAAATGACACAGGAGTATAAAAAAGGCGCACAGGCCTTAAAGTCATTTTTTGGGCGGGAACGCCTACCTTGCATGTCATGAACACAAGGCAGTTTCCCACATCCCAAAAATAACACACACAGAGGAATTTTGACGTCCGCGGGCGTCAAAGTTTAAATATGGTTTGCGGTTTGCGCCGAATGTGCATCAAACTTCTTGATGCGCATTCGGCGCAAACAGAGTATAAATATGCCCCTAAGTATCTTTCAGCTGCCTGGTCCGCATGTCGCAGGTCTCTTACAGCACTAGGAGGGGAAGGATAAGAAAAAGAAAAACATTTTTTGGCTGAAATGGCATGGAGCTTCTACAGCACTTAGGTGGGAATGTTTAAGTGAAGAGTCCCCAGCTTTGCTCAGGGATATTAATAGGTTAGAAAATGAAATGGGAAAATGTATTTTTTACACCACTATATCATCACTGCCTATCTAATGATCTATCCCTGAAGTTCTGCATATGGCTAGTATTCTAGCTTTTGCTAGGAATGGCCGTAAGTGGCTCCATTCGACCAAGGAATTGCATTGGCCACTAATATGACTTTTTTGCCTTAGAGATGTATTGCATTGTGCACTTTGGTGCCGTGGGTTTCTCAATTGCACTTTATAGGTGTTAGTACCATTGTAACCTAAAGCTGTTAGTTGTAATAGGTCGGAAATGACATTTTTATCATATTTTCTTGCCCTATAAACCCAACCACCCACTATGACAGAAAAAATTACTATCACAAATTTATAAAAAAATCTAAATCACCTAAAATTGCAAGCTATGTTTTAAAAACAATTAATAACATTTCTATAAAGAATAGTAACACAAATTAATGTATCAACTAAAGCACATTAAAATAATAAAAAAAACAATATTTCTAACCGCTATATTAGTGAAAACAATATTAAAAATGTCCAAATTATTTACAACAATGTGACCTCAAAAACAATATCCTTCTTAATGATATTTGTGCATTGTGATATTTGTGTGTCAAGTTGATTAAATTTATGCCTCCCGATAATTTACACGGGTATTTTTTGATGAAGGACCTGATGATCATTATAAGTGCAAATGTTTTTCTTCTGTTGGGGAGAGGAGAAGTTTCCACTTCTAGGGAACTTATTATTTTTCATTTATGGCCGCAGACTGAGGTCACACCAGCTTGTCAGAACAAATACTAAATGCTACTCTGGGCCTCTGCCTTCAGATTTTAGGTATTTGACAAATGGTATGGGCCCTCCACAATGCCAGCCCTTTTAATGTTAATTACTATTGACTGATATTTTTTTATTAAGAAAGCAATCCACAAAATATAGCATGCCTGTTTTTATAATATGTACTCTGGATTTTTATAATCTTCACAGTTCTTCTAATATATAGTGGAATAATTTTACCTATGCTTTGCATCCAATAGGTTTCAAATAGAGACTTATAAACTAGTGCTTAGTATTTCTTGTGTCTCTTCTCTTGGAACAAAGGATGAAGGGAACCCATTTAAAATTCTATGGGCCTGATTTAGAGTTTGGTAGAGCAGAAACTTGACTGATATCCCGTCCACTGTATTATGATCCCATTTTTGCCTATGTAGATCATAATATGGCAGATGTGATATGTGTCACGTTTGTGACTGAGTAACCCATCTGCCAAACTCTAAATCAGGCCCTTTGGCCCTCCTTACAACCCTGGCGGTCAGTGTTAAAGCGGCGGTAAAACCGCCAACAGGCCGGCGGAAAAAAGAATGGAATTATGACCATGGCGGAAACCGCCAACATAGACAGCCACTTTAACACTCCGACTGCCACGGCGGGACAAACAAACAGCATGGCGGTCACCGCCAACAGACAGGCGGAAGACAATGTACCTCCCACACTATTATGACAGGCCAATCCGCCACCTTTTCTGGGGCAGATTCAACGCGAACAAAAACACTGCAGAAACAGGACTTGGAAGGGAAAACACTCACCACTACACATCCCACGAGGAACCAGGACGTCATGGAGCCTGAACTCCAAATACTCCCTGCGATAGTCTTCCTGCTCCGCTACCAGGAGCATGACCGACGGAGGCGATGACCATGGTGAGTACTGCACTTACAACACAGGGGAGGGGGGAGGGAAAAGAGAGTGACACACACACGCAAAACGCAACACCCCCACCCCCGCCCTCATCCACAACAACATACACACAAATACAGGCTGCAACATTACATATACACTCCCCCACCCCCCCGGAAGAACGCAAGGACAAAATAAAATGAGTGTAACCATTGTAATCAAGAAAAATCCATTAGCCAAAAATATATATACACTATAAACAATTATGTACACCAAGAATTCAAGTCCAGGTATTGCACCTATATAGTCCGTGGACTACTGGGCCCAAAATGCATGGGCGAGGCCCACATTCGATACCCGATGGAGATGGAGAGAACACTTCAGGGGCATCAGATCAAAATAAAACAGGCACCTCAGGGGGAAGGGAAGGGGGGGCACCTCAGTCGGATGAGTGCACGGCGCCAGCTCCACGAGGGGGCACCATGCCCATTGATGTATCCTGGGGAGTGCAAAGCCACAGTCTCTCAAGTCTCTCCAGTGGGTGGGTTGCCCCCTGGTCTATCCTGGGGAGAGCAAAGCCACAGTCTCTCAAGTCTCTCCAGTGGGTGGTTTGCCCACTGCTTTATCCTGGAGAGTGCAAAGCCACAGTCTCTCAAGTGGATAACAGTCTCCACTGGTTCTGGATGGGGCTTTGTGCCCAGAGTGCTTCATCCTGCCAAGAACTGAGGTAGTGGATGCCTTTCTCCACTGGTTCTGGAGGGGTCTTTGTGCCCAGAGTGCTTCACCCTACCAAGGACTGAGGTAGTGGATGTGAATCTCCACTGGTTCTGGAGGGGGCTTTGTGCCCAGAGTGCTTCATCCTGCCAAGGACTGAGGTAGTGGGCTTTGTGCCCAGAGTGCTTCATCCTGCCAAGAACTGAGGTAGTGGATGTGAATCTCCACTGGTTCTAGAGGGGGCTTTGTGCCCAGAGTGCTTCATCCTGCCAAGGACTTAGGTAGTGGATGTGAATCTCCACTGGTTCTGGAGGGGGCTTTGTGTCCAGAGTGCTTCATCCTGCCAAGGACTGAGGTAGTGGATGTGACACTCCACAGATGGTGGTGCAACATGCAAGTTGCCGAGCCCATGGAACTGACCACCAGCCTCGTACGAATGACCACTGGGGATGGCAGCCATGTCTGCGGTGGTGCCACTAGCTAAGGATGTTGCGGGGGCACTGGCGGTGTTGGCGGCGGGGTCAGTAGCGGCGGTGCTTGCGGCGGTCATTGTGGCAGAGGTGCTGGGGGTGGCTGCACTGACTGCCGTGCTGGTGGCTGGCTCACTGACTGCCGTGCTGGTGGCTGGCTCACTGACTGCTGTGCTGGTGGCTGGCTCACTGACATCAGTGCTGGCGGTGGTGTCAGTAGCGGCGGTGCTGGTGGCGGGCTCACTGACTGCGGTGCTGGCAGCGGTGTCAGTAGCGGCGGTGCTGGTGGCAGGCTCACTGACTGCAGTGCTGGTGGCGGTGTCAGTAGCGGCGGTGCTGGGGACAGGGGCTCACTGACTGCGGTGCTGGTGAAGGGCTCAGTATCTGGGGTGCTGGCGGCGGTGTCCGTGGCGGGGGTGCATGTGGCGGTGCCGGTGGAGGTCTTGTCCGCCATGCAGGTTGGCGGTGACGTTGACTTGCCTTTCTTTTTCAGTCCCTCCCCCACCTTGGATGGTGGCACAGCTGTCTTGCCACTTCCAACAATTGTCTTGCCTGAGCCCTTGGTAGCAGGTGTTTTGGCCTTCTCCCTCCGGGATGTGGGCAACTTTTTCTGTTTTGGAGGTGGGGGAAAGTCCTTGGCCTCGCTCCTTGGGACACTGGCAGCCCTGTTGCTTGGCGCACTCCAAAATCCGGCTATTGCTGGCATCACTGTGCCCGTTGATGTGGTGACTGAGGTGCTGGGTTCGGACCTGGAAAGGTGGGCCCTAAGGGACAGACGGGGTGGGGGAGGTGAAGGGAAGAGGTCAAGGTTTGACAAGAAAAGTGTTTTAGACACACTGGGATGGGTGGATGGAGGGGTTTGGGAGTGGAGGAAGAGGTAGTGGTTGTAGGAGGTGTTCATTTGCTGACTTTGGGTGAAGGTGCATAGGCTGGAGGCTGTCGTGAGGTGGATGGCTGTTGGGTGGGTGTGTGCCTGTGTTTGTGTACTTTGGGAGGAGGGCTCACAGACACAAAAGGAGAGGACACAGGGGATGTGTGAATGGTAGTGGGGGTGGTGAGTGCACGTGAGGGGTGTGTGGTGATGGGCGTGCTGGTGATGAAGGTAGTGGCTGAAGATGTAGTGCATGCAGGTGTGAGTGGAGACGTGACAGGGAGGGTGGAGGGAGACGTGGAGGAGGGGGACACATTGGAGGCAGTGGATGTTGGTATGTCTGCATGGGTATGATGCTTGTGTGAGTGCCTGTGGGATGTGTGGTGCTTATGTTTGCCAGAGCCATCCTTGTGTGTTGAGGTTTGTGCATGCTGGTCTGATGGTGTTCTTGGGATAGGCTGAGGTACCGAGGATTGGGTCTGGGTGTAGGAAGTTGGAGGGGGGAGGCTGGACACAGGGACAATGGCTGCCATCAGTGCTAAGGCCATAGCCTGAAATGCTCGCTGTTGGGCTGCCTGACCAGAATGAATGCCCTCCAGGTATGCATTTGTCTGTTGTAACTGCCTCTATACACTCTGGATGGCATTCAGAATGGTAGACTGCCCAACAGTGAGGGATCTCAGGAGGTCAATGGCCTCCTCACTGAGGGCAGCAGGGCTGACTGGGGCAGGGCCTGAGGTGCCTGGGGCGAAGGAGATGCCCACCCTCCTGGGTGAGCGGCCACGGGACACATGCTGAGGGGCTGCTGGGAGGGCAGTCCTGGTAGGGGGGTGGCGGCTGTACCTGTAGAAGCAGGGGGCACAGAGGGTCCCGCCACCGCAAGGGAGCTCCCATCAGAGGAGGAGTCGGTGTCGCTGGTCTCTGCTCCTGTCCCCGCCGTGGAGCTCCCCTCGCCCTCCATCCCACTGGTGACTTCAGATTCCGTTGTCTCACCCACCAGGGCCATGTGGGATGCAGCTCCCTCCTGCTCCGGAGGGACTGATCCTCCGCCTGATGATGCTAATGCACACAAGAACAGGGAGACCACGAAAAGGGGGGGAAGAAAGACATGTTCAGTGCATGCAATACCGCTACTGTTGGCGGACACTACAGACACAGCAGCCCTCTGCACTACGCCATGCACTTAGAGTTCCCTAATTTATCACAGGGACATGGGGTACATGGCCTATGCCCGATTGCTGCACACATGGAAGTCACAGGAGCCTGACTAGGTGTAGATGGCTCGCACCACTGGTGGGGTTGGGGTGCCACTTAGCCTGCCTCACAAAGGGTCCTTGCCTACAAAACTCGCCCTAGCCTAGGGGAACCCACTGCTCACCTCCCCACCCAGACACCTCCAATGCACGCAGAGTCAGATGGATGTGACGGTACTCACCCCCTTGTGGCTGCTGTGATGCCCTCAAGCGCCCATCCAACTCCGGATCCGCCAGCGCCAGGATCCAGAACATCAGGGGGGTCATGGTGCGACGGACACCCCTCCCACGTTGGGAGGCCATCCCCAGCTGGGCCTCCGCTGTCTTCTTGCTCCAGCGGCGAATGTCCTCCCATCTTTTACTGCAGTGGGTATTCCATCTGTGGTGGACCCCCAGGGTACGGACGTCCTTGGCGATGGCACGCCAAATATCCTTCTTCTGGTGGCCACTGACCTAGAGGAATAGTACAGGGGTAAAGGAAAAACTTTAACCTGTCCGGACCGTCACAGTCATTGTCCCACGTTCCCACCCTTGCCCTGACGCACATACGCTCACCGTCCAATCATGCAGGCCTCATCCCCCCGTATCTTCCATCCACACCACTCCAAACAGGCATTGCCCATACAGCATGACCACAATGTACTCACCTGTTTGTCAGGAGGACCGTAGAGTAGCGTGTACTGGGGGAGGACCCCATCCACTAGTTTATCCAACTCCTCCGATGTGAAGGCAGGGGCCCTTTCCCCAGACACATGTGCCATCGTCGCTTCCAGACTGAGGTCACAGCAGCACTTGCAGTGTAGGTCCTCTCCTGTCGAAGATCAGGTATCAAGTGAGAGAACAGACAGAAAATGGTGGTCACATCCGCGGCGGTGTGTACCGTCACCGCCAGTGTACATTGTCATTGGCTCCTGGGATTCATAGGTCCCATTGTTAACCAATGCAGGATTGCACCGTGGTCTTCGACCGCCTACCGCGACGGTGTACAACACCAGCGCAGTTACCTCATATCCCCTTGTCCCACATTACAGGTCAGACAGCCGCCATTTCAGGGGGCCACATGGCATTAATTTTAAATGCGTCACACCTATCTAGGCCTTGCATTCACACAAAGACAGGCACAAAGCGGATTGACAAATGTGTGCAATAAAATTGTTATTTTACTACCTCAGTGTTGGCTGACTCTGTGCTCGCTGTTCTCCTCCATAGGGCACATCCGCTGGGGCAGGTGAGGAGATGGCGGCATCCTCCGGTGTACAGACCGCTGGTGAACCTGTTGACAATAGAAGAGAGACATGTAATAGTCACCTACAGACTTGATCGTGCCACAATCCAGGAACTGTGTGCCCAGTTGGAGCCAGACCTGATATCAGCTATCCGCCATTCCACAGGAATCCCCCCTCTAGTGCAGGTCCTGTCAGTACTCCATTTCCTGCCAAGTGGGTCTTTTCAAACAACAGTGGCCATAGCATCAGGGATGTCCCAGCCTATGTTCTCAAACATGTTGTCCAGAGTGTTGTCTGCCCTGCTGAAACACATGTACAGCTACATTGTGTTCCCTCAGGTGGAGGATTTGCCTACAGTGAAAGGTGACTTCTATGCCCTGGGACATATCCCCAACATCCTAGGTGCCATTGATGAGACACATGTGGCCTTGGTCCCCCCCCGCAGGAGTGAACAGGTGTACAGAAACCAGAAGAGCTATCATTCAATGAATGTGCACATGGTGTGTTTGGCCGACCAGTACATCTCCCATGTGAACGCCAAGTTTCCAGGCTCAGTGCATGACGCTTACATTCTGAGGAATAGCAGCATCCCTTATGTGATGGGGCAACTCCAGAGGCACCGTGTGTGGCTAATAGGTGAGGACAAGGACCCTATACCCTGTGAATCGTTGTCTGGGGTTGTCCCTAAGGGTTAGTGTGTCTCTAACAGTTGTCCCTCGACTTTTTCAGGTGACTCTGGTTACCCAAATCTGTCATGGCTACTGACCCCAGTGAGAAATCCCAGGACAAGGGCAGAGGAACGTTATAACGAGGCACATGGCGAACTAGGAGAGTGATAGAAAGGTTCTTCGGCCTCCTGAAGGCCAGGTTCAGGTGCCTCCATATGACAGGTGGTTCTCTCTACTACGCACCAAAGAAGGTGTGCCAGATCATCCTGGCCTGCTGTATGCTGCACAACTTGGCTTTGCAACAACAAGTGCCTTTTCTGCAGGAGGATGGTCCAGAAGGAGGTCTTGTGGCAGCTGTGGAGCCTGTGGACAGTGAAGAAGAGAAGGCAGAAGAAGAGGATATCGACAACAGGAACAACGTGATCCAGCAATACTTCCAGTGAGACACAGGTAAGAAGACATCACTGCCTCCTACATCTGATAGAATTGTTAGACCTATCATATGTCTGTCACTTTCACCCAGTGTATGGACCCTGACCTGGCACTTTGCCTTTCCATTTCACAGATGTGGGTCCCACTGTGTGACCTCTGCTATGCTACCTTATGGACTAGAGCTGTGTGACATAGGTATGTTGATAATAAAATGGACATTGCTATTTTCCTCAGTTATTGCAAATACACATTTGTGAAAGTGCAGACTGACTCCGGATTGTTTTGTGATTCAAGGGTGTTTATTTAAGTGCAAAATAGTGGAGGGGGTTGTACAATGGTCAGGAGTGATGGTGGAGGAATGTCCATGGCAGAGTCCAGTTATTAGTCTCACAGGTGCATTGTCCAAAAGGGCATAGGAAGTGGAGCTAGGGCAGTTTAAGGATGACAGGGTGACAAAGTGGGACAGAAGGATGACATTCAGGGTGGTCTCATTTCTTGGCGGGGGTCTTGGCATTGCTCTCTGTATTTGTCCTGGATCTCAGGGACTGTTTGCGGGGTGGTTCTCCATCTGCAGTGGCTGGGGTGCTGGTGTCGTAGTCCTGTGGCGGTGACTCCTGTCCACTAGCGCCGGCGGAGGTGGTGGGCAGTTCATCGTCCAGGCTAGTGTCAGGGGCCCCTTGTTGTGCCACAGTGTCCCTCCTGGTGTTGAGGACTTCCTTCAGCACCCCTACGATGGTGCCCAGGGTGGAATTGATGGATCTGAGTTTCTCCCTGAAGCCCAAATACTGTTCCTCCTGCAGCCGCTGGGTCTCCTGAAACTTGGCCAGTACCGTTGCCATCGTCTCCTGGGAATGATGGTACGCTCCCATGATGTTGGAGAGGGCCTCGTGGAGAGTGGGTTCCCTGGGCCTGTCCTCCCCCTGTCGCACAGCAGACCTCCCAGTTCCCCGATTTTCCTGTGCCTCTGTCCCCTGAACCGTGTGCCCACTGCCCCCAGGTCCCTGCTGTTCTTGGGTTGGTGGGTTTGCCTGGGTTCCCTGTAGTGGTGGACACACTGCTGCTTGACGTGTCCTGGGGACAGAGTTATGGGCCCGCTGGGTGGGTGCTGTGCTCGTGTTTCCTGAGGGTGGAGGCACTGTGGTGGCTTGTGACTGTGTCAGGGGAACCGACTGTCCCGAGGTCCCAGATGGGCCGGGCTGGTCATCTAGATCCAGTTGGACAGAGCTGCTGTCATCACTGTGGTCCTCTTCTGTGGGGGGGGGTGGACATCTATGGAACCTCCTGTCCGGTGACATTGGGTAGGGGTCCTGCAGGGGTGTAAAGGCATGATTATTGCATCTGTGTGTGCCATTGTGTGCAATGGGTGGGTGACCCTGTACCAAAGTCATACATTCTTGTGTAGGACCTTGTGTGATAATTATTTTGGGGTCTGTGTGGGTATCTGTAGTGGACATGCTTTGGTGATGGGTGTCCATGCTTTGTTGTTGCATGCAGGGCTTGGCGTTGGGATGGGTGGTTTGTGATAGTGGGACATATGTGAGGTGTTGGAGTGATGGGGGTGAGGGTGAGGGTGGGGGTATGTGATAGCATGCAGGTAGGGTGGGGGATATCGTATTTAAGAATTGACTTACCTCCATTTCTCCAGCTACTCCTGCGAGGCCCTCAAGATGCAGTATAGCCAAGACCTGCTCCTCCCATGTTGTTAGTTGTGGGGGAGGAGGTGGGGGTCCACCGCCAGTCCTCTGAACTGCAATCTGGTGTCTTGAGACCACAGAACGCACCTTCCCCCGTAGGTCGTTCCACCTCTTCCTGATGTCATTCCATGTTCTTGGATGCTGTCCCACTGCATTGACCATGTCCACGATTCTGCACCATAGCTCCATCTTCCTAGCTATGGAGGTGTGCTGCACCTGTGATCCGAATAGCTGTAGCTCTACTCAGATGATTTTCTCCACCATGACCCTGAGCTCCTCCTCAGAAAACCTGGGGTGTCTTTGCAGTGCCATGGGGTGGTGTGGGTGATGTGTGAGGTGGTGTGTGTTGTGATGTGTGAGGGGATGTGTTTGTGTGTGTTGTGTGAGGTGCGTGGATGTTGTGTGAGTGATGGTGTTGAGTGCCCGTGGATGCTAGTTTGTTGATGGTGGTGTCCCTCTCTGGCCTTCTGTCACAATTCTGGTAATAAGGGTTTGTGGGTGATGTGGGTGTGTGCTTTATATTGGAGTGGGAGTGGTGTGTTTATGTGTATCAGATGTGTGTATTTTGATTTGTCCAATGTGGTTGTGTTTTGTAAGTGTGTGTGTATTTTGAGCGCGGCGGTGTGTACCAGCCAATGAAATACCGAAGTTGAAGGACCACCGCGTGGATTCGTGTGTCGTGATAGTGTGGGCGTATTCCTGTTGGCGTGATGCTGTCGGTTTTGTTATCGCCAGTTTATCACTGACCTTTGGTGTGGTGGACTTGTGCGGGTGTCTGGATTTTGGCGGATTCCGAGCTGTGGGTCGTAATAGCTGTGGATTCTGTGGCCTTGGCGGTGTGTTGGCGGTCTTCTGCCCGGCAGTAAGCGGAATTTACCGCCAGTGTTGTAATGAGGGCCTTTGTCTTTATAATGTATTATTGTTCCATTACTGAAGCAAATCTCCTCTTAGTAAGATCTGTAGAGAGTCTTGAGACATCACCTCCCGGTTTCCCCTATATGAAACATAAGTTGCTATACCTAGGGTCAAGGGACATCTACTAAGTGTGGTCACAATCACACCCTGACATGCAACACCCTTTCGGTGGCAAATAAATTGCATGTCTACAGGATCAGCCTGGATCAACAGTCAATAAGCTGTCTGGAGAAGAACTGTCGGGAAAAATATTTTCCCTCCTCACCTTCGTACAAATATATATGTGTTCGTTGTCACCCCACTGGAAAGGCTAGACAGTCCAGGCCACAGTCCAGTCACTGCCAATGGCTGGCTGATCTAAATCTCCCAACCATCTCTGGGCTGCGTCAGGACCCACTCATGGCTTCATGAATGGCTGATAAATCGAGAGCACAACTACAAGGGAATATACGGGGAAATATACGAACAGCAAAAACCATATGTGAACAACAAGTATGGCTGTAAATTCTTAAAGGTGAGTGACTGCGCTTGACAGAAGGTACAGAGCAAGAATGCTCGGTACTCTGGCAAAATGGCTTTTGCAATTAGAGCGCTCCCTATGAACTAAAAAAAAATATTTTTTTAGGCCCTTATTGTTAAAAGCCACGGTTTGTTTTCATCGTAACATTGAATGCCTTGCTTGGCAGGCACTGCAGGCAATAATAAAACATGTATGTTCTTGCCATATGGCATTTAATGACGTTCCAATGAGCTGCAGATAAGCAACGGAAAGCGAGTCGGGTTCAAGGTCCAGCAACGGAGAATGAAGAGTCTTTCAGCCTTCCAAGCATTTCAGTCCAAGAACCAATAGTGGATGGCATAGTAGGAGCTGCCAACAGGAGCCATGGCGGAAGTGGTTACGGTTCACTAACAAGTGGAGGGGAATAGCTGAGAGAGCCAGAGAATGACGAGGGAAAAACAGGTATAAAAATGTCATTGAAATATTTCAAGTCTTTACTGTATATGATTAGTTGTTTACATCATTGGATAAATACCAGGACTGGCAGATGAAACGTTTTCATTTTTGATGTGTGCCTGGAATTAAAAATGTTTACTAGCAGTAATTCTGTGCCTTGGTGCTTAAGGTACTGATGTAATAGTTAACGCTTACCTTAAAAACGACTCACTGTGATATCTGTGACTTGTACCCCTCCTCCTGCACCCCTAAATTAATCGTACCCTTGGTGTGAAGCAAGTTCATAGTCACCTGACTCAGCTTCTTCAGGTAGTGCATTAGATCTTTTCATTACTGCTATGTTAGACCACATTTCACAGTTAATAGACTTTGATCAATTCCCAGGAGTGTATTGCAGTGCACTACTTCTCTCAGTGTAACATTGGAAGCATTCCTCCAAGAGAGCCTAGAGGCATGCTCCACAACAAACCAGGGGCTTTTGTGTGCATTTTTGTATCTAAGTTCCCTTGGGGTGTTGGGATGACAGGACAGACTAAATAGACGTGGGTGCGGGCAAGGACCCAGTCCACTACAACAAATGAAGATGTACAAGTAAATGTGTTATATGGCACATGAGTGTGCTGCGGGATAATTTCGGAGAATACCGTACTCAGCAGAAATTCATCATCAAAGTCTCCTGCTGCAAATCAGTTACAAATGCCAGAGTCTTGTCATTTAAGACTCCTGGGTACTGCTGGAAAACATGCAACAATGTCTGTGACAATATCTGTGATCAGACACCCCACATCATCAGCCTCCTCTATGTTGAGGAAGCGTTGGTTCTTAATATTATGGTGTGTGTATTTACTTATAGATGGGAAACATATTGGACCATGTCTTACATCAACATACCCTATAACGTGGACATGTGTGCAATTCTATTGAATTTCGATTTGGTGTTCAGCCCTGCAAATTGTTTGGCAATACCATGTGGTATTTAATTCTAGGCAGGGAGCATGAAGACATTATGGAACACCCTAGATGAGACACATTGGGACACCACACCAGCTGCAGCGAAGGCACCTTGGTGGCTACCGGGAGTTAGAAAGTGGGTCAGAAAGTGCAATGAGCACAGTACCTGGATAGCTCAGAAACCAGTAACGCTAACAAGATGATTTTAATGATCTTACCTTGTGCTGCTCAAACCCCTTGTGGTCAGTGACCTTTCTGACCTGCTATCAATATCTTATTCTAAAAAGCGGAGGACTCGTTTACACATACTTCATAAACAAAGATCCACCCCAAACTGAAACAACAACAAATTCTTAATACTCATCCATAGCAATATTTGTTTTACTTTTATTTCTCAAATAATGTTTGAAAAAATACCTCAATATTCTGAAATATGAAAGATTTCTTATTACAATCTGACATCAACCTGATTCGTTATCCTGTCCACAATTTCCTGTGTTTCTGTTACATATTTGTTTCAGTCTTTAACCCGCCAATCAAATTTTCCAGTATTGAAAACAGACCCACATTCAGGTCAAACAGTGACCCCTTCAGCTCTTGTTTATAAACAGATCATCATGACTTAGAGGCTGTGCTGACACATGTTTCGTGGCATCCAACTGCTTCTTCAGGGCTCCTTTCTGTATATTCCTCTTATGTGTCAGTCAACTCCATTGTAGTATTAAATGCGTGGGTACATTTTAAGTTATAACTTCTAAATTCAGCTGCACCAGTCCTTCACTTTATAATGCCTTCCAATCATTCGGTAGTGCCAAAATTAGGGCTCTGCTTCAAGGTAATATTCAATGTGCCTGAAAGATTAAGGCCCTCATTCCGAGTTTGGCAGTAACCTGACTGCCATGCCGGTGGCAGTGTTATGACCGTCGCCAGGGTGGTGGTGCAGACTGCCATATAATGAGTAAGGCGGTGAACTCAACTCAACACATACAACTCACCACCAGCACTGCCACCGCCGACGAGCAGCATCCAGCAGCAGAAGCCAACTTCATGGTGGCTGAAGTCAATGTCCCACCCACTATATTCCGAGTTACCACACTGCTAGGATATCCGGGGTGGGCTCGCCGCTATGAAAAACCTGGCGGAAACAGAAAGTACAAAAGGAAACACCCACCTCTAAGAACAGGGATGCGCCCGCGGCCGCCATTGCAAATGAACTGATAGACTTCCCAGCGTTGTATTTCGTCATACACCTTCAGGGCCAACAACAACGATGAAGACGACAACCGTACGTACGCCTAGCACAGAGGGGAGGAAGTGTCAGTGATACACTCCCACAGATAACACACATTCCTCGCACAGACAGCGAAGGCCACACACAGGCACACACAATATACGCCAATGCCGAGTACCCAATGCACACACAAAGACAAGCAGTTACGTGCCAAACATAGAGCACAACACACACAAACACCACCAATACACCCCATAACCACACAATGACAACTAGACCACAAACACCTCAACACAGGCATAGGCAGGCATGTTATGCAACACCACACATACACACACCATGAACTGTATGTAGCAATGACACACAACTAATAGCAGTGAACACACATCCAAACAATGACACAGGTGACCCATCACGTACAACCAACAATCAAGGAAATCCACACATGCAGCACAATCCGCACGGACACACACTACACCCCATACAATCCCACAAGCAAGCAGTCAGACACATTACAACATGCCAAAGGCGCAACCCATCTACCCATCAAATGCAACAAGATAGACACAACCTGTACACAGACCTCACACACCGTTGCACACAGATGTCACACCACCATGCAGAAGGAAACCAGGACAAGCATCTCAACCTGCCAACCACAGCAATGTGGGCAGTTGTATTCAACAACAAAATAAAAAATAAACTATATACAATATGTGCCAATGGCAAGTTCAATGTCCAGAAATGTAGGACTCATTGTCCAAAAATCATGGCCCCAACTTGACTCCTGACAACACATAGGCCTCCACGTCATACGGGTATCAATGGGACAGGCAGGCACCTCAGGGGTGTGGGTGTGGTGGGTGTGGCTTGGATGTGGAAGGGGCATGTTTCGGTTTGGGCTTTGGAAGGGTGGCTTTGGCACTGGGAAGGGTGGATTTCTTGCTGGGTGGAGGAGCAGGGGAATCACCCGAAGGGGCACCCGAGGAATGGGAGGTGGAAGGGCCTGAGATGGGCAGAGGGACACAGCATGTACAGGGAACATGGGGTGGGACAGGAGTAGGGAAGAGGTCAAGGGCAGCAAGGAAAACATTCTTAGATACCCAGGGCAGTCACATGATTGAGGGTTGGGAGTGGAGGCAGAGGGAGTGCTCGTCTGACATATCGGTGTGCTGTACGTGGAAGCTGGTGTGTGCAATGTGTGCATGTGCATGGTGGGCGAATTTTGGGTGGGTGAGTGGGTGTGTGTTCATTCATTGAGAGGAGAAGGTAGAGATGCAGGGAGAGGAAATGGGAGATGTGTGAGTGAATGTTGCAGGGTGTGTGCAAGTGAGGTGTATGTGCTGCAGGTAGCAAATACGATAGTCGTGGTGAGTGCAGATGTGGTCTGTGGGGTATGTGTCTGTGAGTCTGCTGTTGTTGTGTTTGAGGAATGACAGGAATGCAGGACCAGTGTGTGATGATGCAGTGCTGGCAGGTGTAAGTGGAGATGTGACTGTAAGGGAAGAGGTGGAGGGGGAAGTGTCTGTTGTTGTGTCTGCAGATGTGTGTTGTGTGTGTGCATGCCTGTGTGAAGGTTTGTGATGCCTATGATTGTCTTTGAGCACCTTGTCTGTTGTAGTGGGTATATGCTGGTCTGTAGGTGTGCTTTGGACGGGCATAGGGAGAGCCATAGTGGATTGGGAACAGGTAGCTGGAGTGGGACGGAAGATGAATGGACACTGGCTGCCATCAACATAGAGGCTAGAGCCTGAAACAATCTCTGTAGGTCAGACAAGGCACTGTGCATGCCTTCCAGGAATGCATTGGACTGCTGCATCTGGGATGCCAGACCGTGGATGGCATTCACAATGGTTGTCTGCCCCACAGAGATCGACTTCAGGATGTTAATAGCCTCCTCATTGAGGGCAGAAGGGCTGATTGAGGCAGGGGTAGGGGCAGAGGTACCTGCGGCGAAGGAGCCTCTCACCCTCCTGGGTGTGCGGGCAGAGCCAACTGGGTGAGGTGCTACAGGGAGGGCAGTGCTGATAAGGGGGTGGCGGACAAGGATGGTGCTGGGGTGGTCTCAGATGGGTCCGTCTCCACCAGGGAGCTGCCATCGGAGGAGGAATGTGTATCCGATGTGTCAGTTGCTCCAGTCTTCCCCATGATGTTCCCCTTGCCCTCCGTCCCACTGGTCTCCTCAGGTACGCTGGTGCCAGCCTTCTGGGTCTTGTGGGCTGCTGCATGCTGGAGAGAGAAGGTTGGTGGGAGAAACAATAAGGGAGGAAGTTGTGATAACCCACACATCCACACTGCCACTTCACATCCAAACAATACATATTACAGCCCCCGCCAGGCAAACAAGAGCCCATTTTGCAATCAATTACAATTGAGTCATGCAAGTGATACCCAAACTCATCAGCGATCATCTCAACCCCGCAGCCTAAACACCTGAATGAAGACCACTGCATGCCTATCAACTGCCTAAATGACATCCAACAATCCAGCCCAGGAACATACCCAACCACATGTCATCCATTACGGGATCATACAAATCTGAGTTCAGAGGGACTGAGTACACTAACTAACTGACAGGAATGTGTGGAGTACATGTAGTACAGTGGTCCATTGATGTAGCAAGTGAAGCAATTGCAATGTTCATGTAACATGTCTGTCATTACCCATATACAGTGCCACTATGACCACCTTGTACTACTACAGTACACCCAGAGATGAAGGATGCAGCCAGTGACATGATAGCATAGTTGAGTGACCCATACATACAGGTGAACGTGTGTCACAGTACCACAACTTCTTTTCCTGCATGGCTCAACATAGCTAACCTGTCACACTCCTACATGATTAGTGTGACAACCAGGACTGTACATTCCCTAAATCTCATCTTACCACATAAATTCAAAGTCCAGTGAGGGTCACATACACAACCATGCAAAAGTCACCTAACAATCAACACTTACCCCCTTGTGGCTGCTGTGCTGCCTTCAAGCGCCCATCCAACTCTGGGTAGGTCACTGCCAGTATGCTCCAGTTCCTCTGTAGTGAAGGCTGGGACCCTATCCCCAGCCTTCACTACAGAGTGTATTGCCCAGTGTAAAAGCAGCCTTCTACAACATATCAAATGTCCCTCATGTAACTGGGGCCATTCATGGGACTTACATCGCCTTGGTACCTCCGAGGACCAATAAACAGGTCTACAGAAACCGGAAGAGTACATATTCACTCAATGTACAAGTGGTATGTCTTGCAGACAAATACATTACTCATGTAAACGTAAAATTCCCAGGATCAGTACATGATTCATATATTCTGAGGAACAGCAGTGTCCCTGCAATGATGTCACAGCTACAGGGAGAAAGGGCCTGTCTCATAGGTATGTGTGCTGCTCTCCACGTCAGACGTTTGTACCGTCCAAACAAAGTCAGCACTCTGCCTAGCATTGTTACCTATAGTCATGTTCCCCTTTCCACACAGGTGACTCTGGATACCCCAACCTTGCCTGGCTCCTGACACCTGTGAGACATCCAACTACAGGAAGGAAGAACAGGTACAATGAGTCACATGGCCGGATGAGCTGAGTGATTGAGCGTCCTTGCGGTCTCTTAAAAGCTAGATTTTGCCCTACAGCACCGGCCAGGGAAAGTCTGCAAGATCATTGTTGCAAGCTGCATGCTCCATAATCTGGCCCTCACAAGGCACATCCCACTGTTGGAGGAGGGGGACATTAATGCTGGAGCAGTGTTTGGGGCCAGTGACTCTGATGCTGGGGGGGAGGCAGGCGAGGATGAGGCACATGCCAATAGGACTGACATGATTTGTCACTACTTTCAGTGATGTACAGGTATTTGGAATTGTATGTCATCTGCACATGGAAGATGTATTGCTGAAGCCGGTCTGTAGCCACTATTTGCATGCATCAAGGTGTGTGTGGGCACTACAGCATTCCATCTTGGCTTCCGACCCTGAAAGGTAGGTGACTTACTATGAGGGGTAGTGGAAATGCACTTCTGTTAAGGACATGTGTGGAATGCTTGTGTCACTGCAGTACAGCCTTATAGTTGTACCAAAGTTTTAGGGCCCTCAGTCTGCCTGTTTGGGGAAATGTTAGGGGGACTTATCAGTCTTGTCCTGCTGCATAGGCATGCCATACTGCATTGTCAGCTGCTGTGTGGCAAGTACCTGCTCCTGACTACTCAGGGAGGTGTACAATAGAGGATGTTACCTATGTTACATCTTTCCTGTCCCACACATGTGTGAGTCCTATGCAGGCCCTTACATATGTGGTATCATTCCTGCTGGGACAGTCACCCTTTTTAATGTGTGGATGTATGACTTGGCTAACATGCCTTACAACATTGTGCCTGATTCCATTTCATTTTCTCTCTTCAGATCACATCTCTGTCTGCAAGCTTATTACTGTATTGTCAGTTACCATTGTTGACACTGGATATCATTACAATTTGAATATATTTACACACCTGCTGGGGTGTCCCACTACATCAGTCACTACATCATTGTTGTGGTGCTGACGTGTGTATATATTTGGTGCTTGGAAACAGGATTGCCACTAAATACAATGAAGAGACGTGAACCATGACTTGTGTTAATTTGTCTTTATTAAGTGTATGACATCATAGTCCAGAGGAGTGGGGTAATGGTCTAGGTGCTGATCAGAGTGGGTGGTACAGCTGTTTGTCTCACAGGTCCTGTTTTCATTTGCCCGGTATGATGTGAACTTGGTTTTGGACAGCCAACAGGGTGTAACAGTGGCACACAAGGGTGACAGTTCAGAAGAGGGATAACTTCCTGGTGGGGGGGATTGATCTTGGCCTCAGGTCCTGCAGGATGTCTGGATGGGTGACCTCTTTTACAGGGGAGTCCCTCAGCTGCAGGGGTAGGAATGCTCGTACCCTGCTGGACCTCCATTCCATTAGCAGGTGCTGATGTTGATGGCAGTGGTGTTGCCTGGCTACTGGATGGGGCCTGCTGTTGGGTGGAAGATGTCTGCAGGATATTGTCCAATTCTTTGAACTCCCCTAATATGGAGACCATGGTGGCATTGAGTGCCTGCCACAGCAGCATGGCCTCCTGGTGTTATTCCCCCTGCAGCCTTTGCGTGTCCTGCAAGGTGGTGAGTATCTGGCCCATCTTGTCCTGGGTTTGCTGGTAGGCTCCCAAGACTCTGGAGACGGCCTCCTGGCCAGTCGTGTCCTGTACCAGCCTCGTCCCTGGGCCCTCGATTGCCCTTCCACTGGCTCTTGCCCCCGTGCCTGTGCCCCTGTTGCAGTGTGCCTCCTCCCACTGACAACAGGCCCGTCATTGTCTTTAGTGTGCACTGTTGGCTCCGGCCCCTGTCCTGTGGGGCACATTGATGTTTGATGTGATTGGGACACTGGTATGGGAAGGTGAGCTTTGCTGTGCATTGGCTGCCACAGGGGAGGTGGTTTCAGTTGTGGGCAGTGTCAGGCTGGTGGTGGTGGATTGACCACTCATGCCTTTTGGGCCAGGTTTGTTGTCCATATCCAGACTTCCATGGGAGTCCTCCCCTATTGGAACTGCTTCCAGCCGTGGGCTTTCTGTCACTGGGGTCCTCTGCTGTGTGGCACTACTTAGGAGACCTGTGTAATGAGAAGTATTGTTTCAGATGATGGTATTGTAGCAGTGACACACATGGTTGTATGCCATCATGGACTGGATTTGCAGGGCAGTAATGGGATTGACAGTTACCAGTCCACTGCTTGTGTTACCGTCAGTGGAATGTCGCAATGGGCCTATTTTGGAGAATAGTTAATGTTTGTCTTGCTACTGCCATTGTCATGTACTGAAGTGCATTCCTTATACTTATTGGTGAAGGGGAGTGACATGGTTTAACGTGCAATTGCAGAGATGTGAAGTGGATATAGCAGTCATGCAACAGTAGGGAGTGTTGCATTGTGGTAGTTGTGGTACTTGCTGCATTGTGGGGTATCCAGGCACTAGGTGAGCCTTTGAGGGAATGGTGTCAGTAGGGGGCTGTGGCATGCAAGGGTGGGTGACTTGAAATGCGGCGGTCTTCACACCGCAATCACTGGCGGTCTTTCGGTGGCTGCTTGCACGGCGCCAAACTCAGAATGACCCCCTAAGATATGACTTCCACATTTATCTGCATAAATCCTTCCTATCTCAGTGCCCTTCAATATTCAGTAGTGCCAAGAGTAGGGCTTTCTTCACCAACTTATCTCCAAGGCCTGCAAATTAAATGCTACAAGTGGGCCTGCAGCACTCATTGTGCCATCTACTGAAATAGCATGTTAAATATTTGTGTCAGGCCTGCCGTTGCAGCTTGTATTGCAGTCATAGGACATGGGGGTTTAAAATTGACATGTCCAGATAGTGAAAAACTCTTAAACTCATTTTTCACTACTTTAAGGCCTTTCTCGCCATTGAATAATCTGGTGATATCTTATTACATTTAATAAGTGCTGACGTTTGATTAAGGAGCAGGTAGAAATGTCATGTTTAGCCTCAAATGAATTATAATCTAAAAACTCTTTAAAGGTAGAGTCAGATTTAAAGGCACATTTCTGAATATTTTACTTTTAGAAAGCTGTCATTTTCTTGTTTTAACCATTTGTGGGTTCTGCCAGTGTCCTGGATCATGAGCCTGTAAATGAATCTGCTTTTGGGCTTTGTGTATTCCCCTTAGATAGTAAGACAGAAGGAAGTTAGGTGTGGACAGGATGGGTCATCCTGCTTGGATGGCTGATGGCAGAGCTGTAATTAGGCCCACTTATATTTCAAATGGCTTGTCTCCAACGCACTCAAAGGAACCTGGCGCTAGTTGTTTGCCATACCGGACTTCTTGGAGACTTGACAGTGGAAAAGAAGAACTTTCCAGAACCAGATGTGGGAGTAGTTAAGGGAAATCCCCCCTCAAACTGATGGCACCAGGTATAAATATTGGACCTTGTTAGTCACTTTCCAGTCTCACACCTGGACCTGGAAACACTACAGAAGAAGAACTGCCTTGTTCATCAGTGGACTTCCCTGCTGCATGAGGCCTCCCTTGTTCAGCAGAAGACTACCCTGCTTAAGGTCTGCCATGTTCCCCAGATGACTGTCCTGCTGCTTGAGTCCTGCCTTAAATGCCAGAGGGCTGACCTGCTGCTTGGGGCCTGCCTTGATCTCTGAGAAGGAAGACTGGGTCTGTTCACCTCATCCCACGCTACCTGAGAGACTCCAGGGGTCAGCAGGCTGACTTCCTGTTGGAGCTACAGGGTCACAACAAGCTGCTGAGGCCTTCCTGCAACTGCCCAGCTGACCTCCTACAACTGGACCTGCAACTGGACCTGCCTGAGAACTGGTGGCCCCCACTAGAATGAGTCCCTGATTCACAATAGGTGACTCCCCAGGTGTTAAACTCTAAACTGGCATCAGAATGTACTCTTCTTCCAGAAAAGGAGAAATCCTGAAGTTTTGAGCTCTTCGCAGCCATGAGCTAGGCTGTTCATGCCGAGACTGCTGCCCACAACCATCACCAATGCAAAGGTCCGGTGAGTAAGATTCTTTGCACCACACCGACTGCCAGCAGTGACTTGCTCCATGAGATTTGCACTTTACGTTGCAGCAAAGACAACCTGTGGTAACCACGAATGCAAAGCTCTAGCATAAACCATCTAGTATGCCACATTGGATCTTCAGGTTTCAGTGATGACCATCTGCAACACTATGACTGCTCTTGGCACTACAACCGTTGAGCATGCTTGACAGAAGATGCTTGCTGTTCTTGTCATTTGGCTGCAGCCACATCTCACACTCACTTACCTGCTTTTCTGCATCTTTGCAGTCCATGGGTTCGTTGTTCAGCGTGGTCCTTTGTGTCGCATAGTTTTCCTGTTTCACTCGTAGCCCTCCTGTTTTCTCACTTCAGCCTTCTTGGAAGCAGTACTTCGGCAGCTTTCCTGATGATTATTCTTCTACCGCAAACCTGAATAAAACTCAAAAGAAAGAAAGAAAAGCTGAACTGGACCACATGGGAGTAATGCAGTTGCATGCTTCAAATTTAAGTTACTGAAGAAACCTTTTAGTACTTATCTGATTTTGGTTTGAACTCTGGCCATTGGTGCGCTCTAGGTGTTTTCCATGTACTGCTCATTAACTCATGCGCGCAAAAAGGCTACATTGTTTTATGCTCTTCACCTTGCCATTACTTAGTCTACCCAGGGAAGTTTTTAAGAGGCATTACACAAATTGTCTACAAACTCTATGAAAACATAATTGCCCTGCTGTACATGAGGCAATGCATATGAGATATTTGCACTATTTGTTATTATTTTTGCCTCTGTTGTATTTTGTTTTGTTTCACTTCTGCATCCCTGTCTAGCACATATGATTCAGCCCCCATAAAGGCCCACATTAGCCATTACAGTTAAAGCTTCAGAGGAATCTCATCTTCAGTTGTTTTTTTCTCAATTTAGGAGGAGGCATGGGAAAAAGAATAGGTGTATGTTTACTTAATACATTATCTGCTTTTGTTTTAGGAAAGAGACACATAGGTAAAATTCACTGAGAAGTGCTGTCTGCACCCGGGACAGCATAGACAGACGTCTTCTGTTCTTTTTTCCCTTCCCCTCTTCCCCATCTTTTGGGATTGGCTTTGACCTAGTTGAGCCCTCTGGTCTGATTTGGAAGTTGGGAGCTGTCACTGTGACCTTGTCTCACTTCCACATAAAGTTTGAATTGAAAACTATTACAGAACAGCAAGCCCACATGAGGTTTTTACCTGAGCGTGATGGAGGCACAGGATATCACCAAATCAACTCATGATAGGGAACTTGCAAAAAACAAACACAGACATTGGCCCAAAAAGTGGACACTTTACAGGGACTTGGAACTACAGGGACCCTGGGTCAAGGGATTGGGCAGTGAGTGAAAACTATGGGTGGCTCTTTTTCAACCTCCTCTACAGCAGGGACCAGTCAAGGAACAGGACCCCCAGTTATACATGTCACTACAACTCCCTCTATACCATAAACACCAACTGAGCGGTTTACAGTAGACCCCACAAAATTTGCTTCCGTCATCATCCAGTATCAATTACTCTTCATGTGCAAGTCGACCTACTTCCCAAATGAACAGCCAAAGGTAGCATTTGTATTATTATACTTAGGTGGTACTGAAGCAACTTGGTCCATTTCACAAGTTAAACGTAATGATATTCTGATATGTAACTACTCTGCTTTAAAGAACTGAAACGGCTGTTTGACCGTCACTTCTTCATACACTCTGTAGATGCTGAATTGTTACATCTAAGACAAGGCAGTAAAGACCTTCTCACATATATTTCCCTTTAATAGGTTGGTCACTGAGGCAGGTTGGCCAGAAAGCAAGAAAAGCTCATTTTTCTCTAGGGGTTTGAGAGATGAGCTAAAAGATGTGTAATTCCAGGTTGTGGATCAACCTGAATCTTGTAGTGAATTAATTGATCTAGTGGTTAAGATAGATCATCGCCTTGCGGAAAGGCATAGGGTTAGAGGACTTTCAAATACTAAAGTAATGGTATACAAAGACAGAAAGTCAGTACAAAACAAAATAGTTGAAGATTTTTAACTAATGCAATTTGGGAGCCTAAGGGGTCCTTTAAATGAGAAAAAATGGCAGAGAGATCATGATATAAAGCTGTGCTTGTTCTGTGGTGAAAAAGGACACTTTCTGTGAGATTGTGTCAGACAGCCCAAAAGGAAAGGTGTGTCAGGAAACTAAACTCCCCAAAACATCTTGAGATTAGTGTTTCAGGGTGTCCAGATAATTCAGTCTCAAAAACCTTTGCACAAATTACCTCTGTACAAATGCAACATAATTTTTATGTTACCATTCAGTTGGCTTTGGAAGGACGTTCTATAAGTTTAAGGGTGTTGCTAGACTCTGGAGAAACCAAGAATTTCATAAATAAATCATAAGCTTCTCGTTATGGAATACCTGTCATGGCTAAAGACATAGGGGGTGTGGGTAAAACCTTTGATGGGAGTGCTTTAAAATCAGGACCCATTACACGTTTTGCATGAGATTTGTTAATGGTCATACAAGAAACACATACAGAATTAGTGTGTTCTGATTTTATTCAGGCTCCCCAGTTCCAAGCTATATTGGGGATACCCTGGTTGGAAAACTTAACCCTGACATTGATTGAACTAAACGTGTCTTGACCTTCTGTTCTGAGTACAGTAACAAGCAGTGTTTATGCTCCATTTCGGAAATTGTGGCTTAAAATGTAATGGTAGCAAGTATTGAAGTTGTAACTCCTGAGTTTCCCTTATGTTACCAAGATCTTGCTGATGTGTTTGATGAACCTTATGATTGTCAAATAGGCCTGTTTCCAGGGGCTCAATTCCCCTGTAGCATTGATGGAAAAGGGGAATCTCCATCTTTGAGAATATCTCTACAAGATGCTTAGTACAGGATTCATAAGACCCTCTTACTCTCCTGCCTTTTGCCTCTGTTTTTGTGCTTACAAAGGGAGCAGGCTCCATGAGTACATTGACTGCAGGGCCCTTAACAATATAACTATAAATAATCAATATCCTTTGCCTTTAATCCTCAGATTATTAGACCAAGTCAAAGATGCTTAAATATTTACCAAGTTGAAATTGTGAGTAGCTTACTATTGGTGCGTGTCAGAGATAGAGATGAATGGAAGACCGCGTTTTACACCAAGTTTGATTTCTACGAGTATTTGGTTTTGTCTTTTGGCTTGTGTGATGCCCCAGTAGCTTTTCACTTTTTATCAATGAGGTATTGAGGGAATTCCTGGATGTGCGTACAGTTGCTGATCTTGATGACATTCTGGTGTATTCTCCTACTGTGCAGGAAGATGAACATGTTTGAGCCGTATTGCAAAGATTGCAAGACCATAGCATGTTTGTCAAATTGGAGGTGTGAATTCCCTGTTTACAGGGTGTCATTTTGGGTTACAACTGGTAAGCACAAGGAATCAGTATGGACCCTCAGGAAGTATCAGCTATTACACAATGGAAAACCCCTTAGAGAGTAAAGGAAGTGCAAAGCTTTTTGGGGTCCTCTAACTTCTATCGTAGCTTTATAGACTACACTACACTACAGTGTCCCTTATTACTTGTTTAAAATGCAAAAGCATTAAGTTTAAGTGGACTGACAAGGCAGAATAACCATTCCTGCAGTTAAAACATGCCTTTAGTAGTGTATATAATTTGCAACACCCTGATCCTACACAACCTTACACAGTTGAAGCAGACACCTCACAGGTCGCAGTAATTGGAGTTTTGTCACAAAGGGACCAACATACAGGTAAACTTCATCCTATAGCATACTTTTCCCTCAGACTAAGTCCATCCGAAGTTAACTGTGCTGTAGGTGAGAGAAAATTGTTGGCTACCAAGAGAGTATTTGAGGAATGGAGACATTATTTACTGGGCTCACTTCATCCTGTCACTATGTTCACAGATCATAGAAACCTGAAGTTTCTAAAGTCAGACCGAGCACTGCCCATGCAACACCTGCGATGGACTCAGTTTGTTTAAAGATTTCGACTTTGTGATACACTTTCAGTCTAGTTGAGAACATGGCAAGGTTGATGTTCTTTCTCGTTTGGGGTATGACATGCAGGACCCTCTAGCTGAACACCCACCTATTCTTCCTGTAGAATGCTTTATTTGAGCATTGAACACAGAAGCACAGTTTACATCAGAAATAGCTAGGACCCAGAAATCTAATGAAGCAGAAGCATGCATTCAAGTGCAGAATGGTCAAAAGATGCATGATCTCATATATGTATCAGGTTATATGGTGGATTGTATGTTCTTACCTCCTCACTACAACAGCATTAGAATGGTGTCATACTCACAAAATAGCAGGGCATCCCAAGGAGAAAAAGACACTGGAATTATTGAAAAGGTATGTTTGGTGGCCTTCAATCACTTCTGATACTAAACAGTTTGTGCAATGGTGTAGTATATGGGCTCAAACTAAGAATACCCATTAAGCTCCCAATGTGTTGTTCAATCCTCTGTCGAGTCCTCCTGACTCTTGGCACACCATGTATATGCACTTCATTGTAGATTTCTCCAAGACAGTTCAGAACCATATTACTATACTAGTGATTGTTGATCTTCTGACCAAGATGTCGCAATTTGTTACATTGAAGGGATTACCCACTTCTTGAGAGCTTGCAGATGTATTCCTACAATCCATTGAATGACTACATGGTCTGCCTTTATTTGACAATTCAGATCAGGGACCTCAGTTTGTATGAAACTGTTGGAGGGTGTTATGTGAGACTTTACAAATAGACATCCATTTGTCCTCAACTGATCATCCTCAGACTGACAGCCAAAATGAGAGGGTAAATCAATGCTTAGAGCAATACTTAAGGTGCCAATTGTTACATGATAACAGTGATAGGGATATTCATTTTGTGTGCTGTTATATTTGCCCATAACAACGCTGTACACAGATCCACATCATAATCTCCATTTTATTGTAATTTTGGTTTTCACCCCCCTCATCGGGCGGGGGTCTGGCAGTATAAGACTACATCAATCATGTCCATGAAAAACAATTGGCAGCAGAAGAAAACTTAACTCGGGCTAAGGACACCACAAGTGGAATGCCAACTGACATTGTCCATTCATAAGACCATAAAAGACCATTAAACGGATCAATGATGTTGCTATGAAACTTGATTTAGCCCTAGCTTATGCATACATCCAGTATTTCACATATCTTTGTTGAAACCAGCCACCGCAGGAACTCTCTGTCCTAAAAAACTCTCTGCAATGTTAATAGATGATGAATCTGAATTAGAAGAAGAGGCAATTTTGGACTCTAAACTTATACAGCACAAATTACATTATTTAATTCATTGGAAGGGTTACGGTCCTGAGGACCACACACTGGAACCGGGGGCCATGCACACATTCCTCTCTTGCTTCGGCAAATCCATCGTAAATATCCAAACAAATTTAAACCCTTAGTGTGTGTTATTGGGGCAGGGGTGTATTGTCTGGCATGCATGACAACTATAGCTCTTTAGATTGCAACTGGGGAGGAGCGCACCGAGTATAAAGGTTCACCATACCCGTAGAAGCTGCTTGCCACTCTAGTCATTTGGCCTCAGCTACATCGTGTTCTAACTTTCCTGTTTTCCTGCATCCTCATGATCCACATGCTCGTTGTTTGGCGTGTTCCTTCGGGTCATGTTGTTTTCCTGTTTCGCACATCATTCTCCTGCCTTCTCCCTGTCAATTTCTTGGAAGAAGTACTTCAGCTGCTTTCCTGAGAATTCTTCTGCTGCAAACCTGAATAAAAGACAAAAGAAAGAAAGAAAAGCTGAACTGGTCCCGATGGGGGGGGGGGGGGGAGCACAATGCACTTAAAATTGAAGTCACTAAAGAGGCCTTTTAGTACTTATCTGATTTTGGTTTGAACTCTGGCCTTTGGTCTGCTTTGGGAGTTTTCCATGTACTGCTCATCAACCTGTAGTAACAAAGAAGGCAACATCGTTTTTTCTTTTTAAGAGGCATCACACAAATTTCCTACAGACACTATGAAAACATAACTGCCCTATTGTACATGATGTATTGCATACAAGTTATTTGTGTTATTAGTTATTCTTTTTGCCTCTGTTGTTGCATTTTTATTTGTTTCATTTCAGATCTGCAATCCTGTGTACTACATGTGATTCAGCCCCTATAAAGGAACTGTGAATGTAGGCAAAAGGCAATAATCCTTTACATTAGCCATTACTGTTCAAGCTTATGAATCTCATCACCATTTGTTTTTTCCACAATTTAAATGACCATATTGCCATACACATCACTTACCTTCTATGACAGAAGAGGGGAATTAAAAGGTACCTACCATAGAAGTATATAGGAATATACATTAGAGGAAACACGGTTAAAGAATAGGTGTATGTTTACTTAATACATTATTTGCTTTTGTTTTAGGAAAAAACACAGACGACATTCCCTGAGACATGCCTTCTGCAGCCAGGACAGCAGAGACATGTTCAGTTATGTCTTTCCTTCCCTTTCGGGCAGATTTAGAAGTTGGGATCTGTCATCCTGACCTTCTCTCAGTGCAGCTGAAATTTTCAGGTGAAAACTATTACAACAACAATGATAATTTGTGATGCTCTCCCTGCCATTCATGGCTTCCTGCACAGCAAATTGAGCTCTTCATACCAGAGTTTGAGAAGGTATGTTTTACAATTGGACTAACTTGCTCCTTGTATCTGGCCCACACTCCGTCAAATTCAGACTAAATTTGTGTCTTTCCCCGGGTCTAGCACAACTAGATGACTGTGATTATCACTTTGTGCATCTAGGCGCTACACTTACCTAAAAAATTAGAATTGTGTATCTTCGGTTCTATTATTGGATTTTTGTTGCTTTGGCATCATTTTATTTATTAGAATTTTTTCTATTTTTCTGAATTGGTTTGGGATTGTTCTTGTGTTGCATTTTCACTTTATTTCTGGTTGTGTACTGCATAAATACTTTACACTTTGCCCCTAAGTAATCATGACTTGCGTGTGCCAAGCTACCAGTGAATGAAGCATAGATTAATTTAGTGACTTTTATGCTTCACCCTGACAAGGATTGTGATTGTTGCTTGAGTAGGGCTTTCACTCTATTCAACCAATACCCAATTTCTTATAGTCACTGATTGTCTGTGTATGGCGTGCATTAGATACAAGCAAATGTGAGATAGGTCAACATAAAGACAGGCAAGCTCTCTTTTTTGCTTCTTTTCTGCAGCCTTTTTCCCGCTTGTGAAAATGCAACCTTTTGACCATATAAAAGCACAACTTTAAAGGGTAGTATGTTTTCATGTTTGTTTGGGCTGTAGGTGCCATCTAAAATACTTTCATCAATCTACTTATTCTTGTTTCTTAGACTGGTTTGAGGTAAGCTATATGGACTTTGTCCTGTCACTTTGGGAAATGCAATTATACTAATCTTTTCTAAATGTTATACAGTGAAATATTTATACGGAAGAGTATTAAACTGTGTCCAGTTCAACATGCATTGTATGGCATCTTCTCTTTGACAAACCTGGGAGTAGTAGACAATGTGGAAGTGTAAATCATTTGATCTTTTGCATCATCATATAGTAGCGATAGCTACTCCCTGTCATCAGACATTGAAATGTTCTAAAATCTTAGAGACCCACTCCAAGGTGAGGGAAATGGAATTCACAGAACCAACTGGACATCTTCATTTGTAGAACTGCTGTATCATGCAATATAACACTGCTCACCTATTGTCAGCTCCACAACAACTAATTTAGAGTATATACTGGATTACTGTTACGGTATTGTGGCTTCATTGTACTCTACTGTCTTGAGACCGCCAGACTCACAGTGGCGGTCGGACCATCGCAGTCGTGGCGGTCAGACCACCACATTATGACCGTGGTCTGACTGCCATGTGGGTGCCAGCCAGCAGCCTGGAGGTCCCGGCGGTTGTAATCCGCCAGGGCAGCACTGCAAGCAGTGCTGCCCTCCGGATTACGAGTCCCCATACCACCAGCCTGTTCATGGCAGTTCCACCTCCATGGAAAGGCTGGAGGAATGGTGGTGTCGGGGGCCCCTTGAGGGCCCCTGCACCACCCATGCAATTGACATGGGCAGTGCAGGGTCCCCCATGCAAAGCCCCGTTGCGCATTCCACTGATCAAATGGTGGGCAGTGGAATGCGCGATGGGTGCTGCTGCACCACCACATTGCCACCGGCTTGATTACGAGCCAGCTGCAATGTTAAAGCCCTGTTCACGCAAGGCCGGGGGTAGACACGCCGTTTCCGCCTGCTGGCCCTGGGGTCAACTCCAAATAGGGCCGGCAGTGTTTTGACCGCACAGGCGGTCTCTCTGCAACTTGAGTTTGGTAGGTGGCCTCTGCCGCCCGCCAAACTCATAATGAGGGCCTTAGTCTTATGAAACTGAAATATGTGGCATGCAAGCTGCATAGAAAGTTCTGTGGCAGATCTAGTAAATTAGGTCCATAGGAAGTCAGAAATGGGTGAGTGAATGAAATTAGAGCAGCAATTATGTTGCATAATATCGAAGTTCTGAAAAACACCTGTGCAAAACTTACTAAAAGGGTTTGAATTTTTTCTTTTTGACCATTTGTGTCTTGTCAATTTTTTACAAAGGGTATGAAGAGATTTTGATGTTGACCATTTACTTAATTTTTTTCAGTATAGGTGACCCTTGGTCACAAACATATCCGAAGGATGAAATACCATGTTCATTTAAGTTTATTTTGTTTTAATTAATTTACTTCTGTATAGCATAAAATAAATATACCAGTACTCCAACTTTACTACATAGAGGGTTTTTTGCATCGACCATATAAATTTAAGTTAAAATAATGCAAAGAAATGATATTTAATTATATTAGAAAACCAATTTAAAAGGAGCTCTAATTATAACCCTGGTCCTAAATCAAAAAATTAGGCTCCTAACCTTGAGTCAACATTATCACCAACCCCACTACTACCTCTTAATTAATTACAGGTAAAACAACAAATATTAACCCTTTTTAATCCTGACCCTTTTCTTAAGCTGTTTTAATTTAACATATTAGCATTAATAGTATCCAAGTAATGTTGAAAACCTTCTGCTAATGTGTTTGTTAATATAAAAAGAACCAACTAAATTAGTTATTATGTAGCCTCTAAAGCTAATCATAACAATACTCCTGAATACTTTTTATTTTATTTACATTCAATACAAAATAACTTTAACCAAACCCTAATATTATTCCTAGTTGTATCCCTTATTTCATATAAATTAAATTAAATAACTGTAAAGTAAATTAAGTATTCCTAACCTAACATTAACTTCAAACCTTACCATAAGCTTTACTTAATTTAAACTACATTACATTTTCAACCTTGCTCAAGTAATTTAAATTAAGCAGAACCATGACTTAAACTATCGTGAAATTAAATTGAATACTGGTGAAATTACTTTTTCAAAATATCGCCTCCAATGTAGTGGCATCATGATATAGTGAATTTGAGGTATGGTGGTGCATTGTGTAGGTTCTTTTTAGGTTTCACCTACACAGTACTTGTGCTGTGACTGTGAAATCAATTGTATTCAATATAAATCTTAAAAGGGGCTTACACCCCGCCCTTGCTTTTCATTGATTCCTGTGCTTGCCACTTACTTTCCCCTGTTTCTATTGGCTATAGCATACTATTTCCTACATTTAGCAGTGCCTGTTCTTTGTTCCTTGTGTGTTTGCTATTATCAGTATCCCGAGGCCCAAGTACTATGTTGGAAAATGGGTTATTGGTAAGGGCAGGTAGGTACCTACACTTAGCAATAGGCCACTAACCTCCACTTAGGTACAGTTAGGTCTCAGAAATTAAACCCAGCTCAACCCTTGGTAGCTTGGCAACGAGCGACAAGGCTTAACTTAGGAGACAGAGTGTAAAGCATTCAAATATCACAAAACAGTAATTAAATAAAACACAGGAAACAGTTTAAAAATCCAAATACAATTTCATAAAAATAGATTATATTTTTATCTTTAAAATTACACAAAAACGAAAAACATCGGAAAAGGGGAACCGGAGATATGAATTTTTAAAGAATTATTGTTTTTTTAGTGCAAAGAAACAAAAAGCGCCAATCGGGTCATCTGGTTGCACATCAACCGGGGCAAAGTCAAAGTTTAAGGCCAACCGCGATGGAGCCCGGCTTGGCTACAGGCCACGGGTGGTCTCGGTCAAAAGTTTACCTTCGCACTTAGTCGTTTTTCTGAAGATTTTCTTCAGCTGGATGAACCTGCCAGTCCAATCCGACCTCCTGGAACCCTTCTCCGGATATGCATCACGGGAATCCTCGGTGGGGATTTTTACCTTTGGACTTAGTCGTTTTTTCGAGGTGAAAATCCTTCAACCGGGGTAAACCTGGATCTTGATCCGACGTCCTTGGAGCCCTCCTCGGATACGCTGGCTGGGAGGTCCCGGTCAACTTTGTACGTTCGGACTTAGTCTCTTTTTTGGGGATTTCCTTCACCGGGACGAACCTGCAAATCAGGCAGGGTCGCGGTTGAGGCAAGCCAGCTAGAGTTGCCGCTGCTGGTCGGTCCCTCTATGGAGCTTTTTTTCAAAAGTTCTCCAAACTTCTCCAAACTTCTGGGTCTTCTCCCAGATTTTTTTTTTAAGGTTCTTTTGGGGTCCACAGCTCACCCCAAGGGTCCAGAAGCTCTGAGATGATCCTTGGGGGTGTGGACTACAACTCCTAGAATGCACCTGGCGCAAACTCCTTTTTGGCCACTGGTGCAGGGGACTCCTGTTAGCAATTTTTCACCTGTAGCAAACAAGGAGTCTCTCCTTGAACCAGTTGAAGCCAGGCAAAGTCCTTCTTGTGGTGAAGCCCAAGTGTGCAGCTGGTGCAGTCCTTCTGAGTGCAGGTTCCAGGTGCAGGCCAGGGGTCCAGCAGGGCAGACCTTCTTCTCCTTTGGTTCTTCCTTGTTGGAATCTGATGGGGATCTGAGGTGTGGGTGCAGGTCTGTTAGTTTTATCCTTGCTCCTGGGTGAAAAACAGGGGGGTCCTGATTCTCCAATCAGGTGCATGGTCCTTCCCCCTGTGATGACCACTTCCTGGCAAGTGTGGCAAAAATCAATCCCAGGAGGCAACATTCTTCAAAAATCCATCATGGCTGAAAATGATTTTTGGAGGTTACATCTGGCTAAGCCCACCCACTGGTGTGGCTAAAAATCATAAACACATCCCTCTCCTGCCCTCTCCTAATCTAATCAAGGGGGCACCTAGTTGTCTGGGGTTGCAGGATGTGGGGGTGTTGCTGGGTTGCTCCAAATGCCCTTCTCTGCCTTTGATGAGCAGTTTGGCAGCCCTCCCCCTTCCTGCCTCACCATCTGCTGAGGGGAAATTCCCTCCAACAGGCACATCTCTTTGTGTGAAGCCAGGCCACTTCACACCTCATCAAGGCAGCCTCGCCAGGCTGCCAAAGGCTGGCCAATCAGAGCACAGTAGCAAAAACAATGCAGGGCTGAAATTGGCAACTTTTCAGGTAAATTTTAAAACTCTTTACCTGAACAAGTTATACTAAATCCCACAACTGGAAGTTGTGGGATTTATTATAACAATTAATCTGATACCAAACTCTTTGTATCTGTCATTTAAGAGGACTTTAAAATTTAAAATAAAGTCTCCCCATTCTAGCCTATGAAGGCCATTCACTACAATGAGGGAAAAACAAATTTGTCTGTTTGTACCTCACCAGGGCGTATAAAACTACTTTGATAAGGACCCTGCTTATAGTTACATGGCACCCAGCCCTAGTGGCACATAGGGCACACCTTAGGGGTGACATATGTAAAAATAAGGTAGTGTAAGACTTTAAAACTACTTTTAATTCTAAAGTCGAATTTGCATATAACTTTAATTTAAAAGCAGCCAGCAAGGCAGGCCTGCCTTGAAAATGACACTGGACACCTCAACAGTGCACCTATGGGTGCACTACCTATGCTGTGGTCCCTAAACCTACATGCCCTACCAGGCAGGTTATCTTAGCCAATTATAATTAGCCTAATTTGCATATCCACTTTACACAGAGAACTGGCTCTGGGACTGGTAAGCAGTACCCAGGGCACAGCCAAGAGTCAGTAACCACCAGTACCTGTCCAAAAAGTGTGGGGGTGACCAGGGCAAAAAGGAGGACTTTTCTACATACTATTTGTATCTGCTTTCGTGGAAACTTGTTTTTTAGGTTTTGACTGCACAGCGCTTGCTTTGTTTGTCCTCCGCCCTTTACGTAATCTCTCCATGGTTGCATGCATTTCAAGTATTACCACAAGATCTACATCATTCCTTTGATGCAAAAGGGCTGCCCGAGTGCTGTGGACTTAACGTGCTGTGTTAGTCTCAGTGGGGACCTCGTGATCTCAGTTCTGCCTGCTTTGCTTTGCTCCCATCACAAGCACACTCAGCAGTCTCCCGGGGGAAACGTACACTCATCAGTCCCCCTGAGCCTGAAGCAGAGACCCACTCTAGTGCACCCTTTTGTTTATGAATGGAGCAACTTGTGAACCACCACCAGCCATCGGGAGTGCCCCATCATAGGCTGGCACTTGCAGAGACTCAGCTTGCGACCATACCAAAGATATTTCCTCTGACTGAGCACACTGGGAGAGGGAGCTGTGCCTCTCAAATCCATGTAACTGGTTCCTACTTATTTGCACATTTCATATAAATCATGCTCCTGTCTACATTTTGCAAGTTGGGTAGAAATCAGCATTTGCCACAAACGTTACATTATGCTCTGTGCTCCTTGGTGCATCATTATGGCTTACTTTGTGAAACTTGTGACAGAAACAGACCATGGAAATGTCTGAAGAACCCCAAGTGATGACAGTCACCACCTTCCTGTTATTTTGAACCCATGGCGAATCCAGATTACGAACGTTTTCTCCTCCGTCAAGCCAGACAACAACCCGAGGAATCAGTAGACCCATATTGTGCAAGAGTAAGGGAACTGGCCAGCACGTGCACATTGCAAAATCCTGAGGATGAAATAAGAGCCCAATTTATTCAAGGATGTTATTCTAAAAAACGGAGGGAGCACATTCTATAAATCTCTGGCATGGCGATGGCTGACATGTTAACGATGAGCAGATCAAAAGAACTATCCAAAGTGAGAGCGGCACACATGGAGTCGGCACTCACGCAAGCTATCAAAACAGAGCCGTTAAACTCCATTAACTCAGGCACCACAACAAAAAGAAAAGACAAAACAAGATCGGCAAACAACCATCGACAATGCTATATGTGTGGAGAGATCTTCCCACATCAAGGCAAATGCCCTGCACTAGGAAAACAATGCACGACCTGTCAAAAACGAAATCACTTTGCGAAAGTATGTCGTTCTACAACAAGGCCTAAGACAGAGAGACAGAGAATGAGTCATGCAGCGAAAACCATTCAACAAACGGACGTAATTCCGGACATGGACGACGATGATGAACCGGATGGGACAGTATATGTTATACACGCCACAGAACCAGACAGTCGGACAGGAAAAAAGATCCCGAAATGAAAAGTAAAAGTAGCAGGCCACCAAGTGACTGCGCTGATCGACACAGGGGCCTCAATTAACATTCTAGCTCAATCGGTATTTAATCAATTGCAACAACCACCCCCACTCCGCCGCACAGCCGTACAAGTATTTGCTTTTGGGTCAACCACGACACTCCCATTGGCAGGAGTGTTTATGACGGACATCAGTCACGAAGAGGCCACAGTGCAAGCTAAAGTATAGTTCGCCAAAATAGGGACGGGAATGCTACTCAGCTGCCGCACAGCGGAAGAGTTAAAGTTGGTGACTTTTGCATTCAGCATACACCTAGGAACGCTGGACAACCTGCAGGAAGAATACACTGATCTGTTCAGAGGGATTGGCTCTCTGAAAGACCAGCAAGTGAGACTGCACATTGATAAATCTATAGAGCCAGTGGCCCTTAAACATAGACGGATAGCGTTTCACCTTCGACCGCAGGTGGAGGCTGAACTACGGAAATTTGAGGAAGCTGACATCATCGAAAAAGTGGAAGGCCCCACACCCTGGGTGTCACCCATTGTGCTTACCAAGAAACCAAAACAGCCAGGAGAGGTGCGCATATGCGTGGACATGCGCCTTCCCAATGTGGCCATCCGGAGAGAATGCCACCTCACGCCCACAGTAGATGACATTGTAGCTGAGGTCAGTGGCTCGAAATGGTTTTCTAAAATGGACCTGCGGGCAGGATATCATCAGCTCATGCTAGCCCCGGAATCTCGAGCAATAACAATGTTCTCTACACACGTAGGGCTGAGGTGATACAAACGCCTAAGCTTCGGGATTGCCAGTGCGGCAGAAGTGTTTCAGGACACCATACGTGGGGTACTAGCTGGACTAGAAGGAGTGATCAACGTAAGTGATGATATTCTGGTGCATGCCCCTACGATAGAGACACATCTAAAAAGACTCCGGCCTGTCTTCCAACGGCTACACACAAATGGGTTAACTCTACACCGAGAAAAGTGTGAGTTTTTGAGACAGGACATTGCATTTTTTGGCTACCATTTTTCAGAACGGGGTGTGCGACCTGACCTGGAGAAAGTGGCGGACATAAGATCCGCACCCGCCCCCACCTCAGTCACTGGTGTTCGAAGCTTTCTGGGAATGGTGACTTACTGTGGGAGGTTCATCCCAAATCTCACCTCTCTCACAGCCCCGCTGAGAGAACTCACGAAGGCCAATACCCCATGGGAATGGAGTCAAACACAGGAGGCAGCCTTTCAGGCAACCAAACAAGCACTCTCCTCAGAGACCACGTTAGTGTACTTTGACCCGACAAGAGACACGGAACTGTCAGTAGATGCAAGCCCAGTTGGTCTGGGGGCTGTGTTGTCCCAAAGAGGGAAGGACGGTGAGTGGGCACCAGTGGTGTATGCCAGTAGAGCGTTGACCATAACTGAACAAAGATATTCCCACATTGAAAAAGAGGCGTTAGCAGTAAATTGGGGATGTCACCACTATCACTTATATCTCTACGGTCATCCATTCCTTGTCTAAACTGATCATAAACCCCTCATACCATTATTCAACAAGACAGCATCTCGGCCGCCCCCAAGAATAGAGAAATGGATCTTACAACTGCAAGGATATCAATTCTCAATGGTATATCGGCCAGGCACCCAGAATCCGGCCGATTACTTATCACGCCATGCCAGACCTGCGTCAGAAAAGGAAAAGGGCAAAGTGGAGGACATTGAGGAGTATGTGCGGCTAGTGGTGGAGAGATCGAAGCCACTACCCATGTCGCTGAGAGAAATCCAGGAAGCTACTCAAAGGGATGAAGTTTTGCAGCTAGCCATGTCATGTGTTCAGGATGGGAAGTGGCATAATTTGAAACTAAATCTGGCACTTAGAACCGTAGATGCAAGTGTGGCACTACAGGCATTATTCCGCGTTCGATACGAGTTGGCTGTGTCTTCAGAAGACTGTCTTTTGCGAGGCAGTCGTCTTGTCATCCCGGACATCTTGCAACAATGCATGATTGATCTAGCTCATGCTGCCCATCAAGGCATGGTGAAGACCAAAGCCAGGCTGCGAAGTAAAGTGTGGTTCCCAAATATGGACTCCCGAGTGGAACAGACAATACAGCGGTGTCATGTTTGCCAAATGGTGGGGCCTGCGGATCCTCCATCCAACATCATTACAGAACCAATTCCATCCACTCCTTGGCAAAGGGCAAGTGCAGATTTAGGCAGTCTACTGGATGGTCGGCACATGATGGTGGTCACTGATGATTTTTCAAAGTATCCGGAGATCGAGCTGTTGGAATCCACCACCACAGAAAAGGTGATACCGTGCATGGAGAAAAGAATGGCCACCCATGGAATCATGCAAGAATTGAGGACAGATAATGGTCCCCCGTTTTCAGGCCACGAGTTTTCCCACTATCTGGCCTCGCACTCCATCCATCACCGCAAGATCACCCCTCGATGGCCTCAAGCCAATGGGGAAGCAGAAAGATTCATGCAAACTCTCAATAAGGTGATACGAATTGCAGTAGCACAAGGAAGGAACCTAGACTGTGCGATATTTGAATTCCTGAGAGAGTATCGTTTGACGCCACACAGCACTACTGGAATGTCACCCAGCTCCATTTGTATGAGAAGGGATGTGAGAGACACCATACCTCAGATCAGTATTCCCACAAAGGTCCATGATCAAGTGTAAATGAAGTCACAGAACTGACAAGCTAATAATGACTGGATGTCAAAGAAAAGGCGAGCTCGTGTGAAAGACATGCAAGTGGGAGATCGGGTGCTAATAAAGAATCGATATCCCGGAGGAAAATTCAAGACTCCATTCGAGCCCCATCCATAGGCAGTTGTTAGAATAAAGGGGACTTTAGTGACTGTCAAGAGAAACGAGGAGACCGTTACACAGAACATTTCATGGTTCAATCAGTATCACTGTGATGAGAAGGCACCCGAAGAACAGAGTTTTACTGAGAATATCATGGAAGAGCCGGAAGAAGATTAGATACCCAACTTGCACGGAGAGATCTGTCCCCCAGTAGGTACTCAATGCCGCCCAGAGGCTCGCAAGGATGCGGAAACAGCCGGAACTGGTGAGGTGAACCAAGAGGTCGGTGTGAGAGAGGCCGACAAGTTACCTGAAATTGTGGTGCCGGATGTCACCCTGAAAAGAGGTGGGGACCGATATAATTTGCGATCTCGCATCACTACACCCATGGGACTCAAAGACTATGGGGGTCATTCTGACCCCGGCGGGCGGCGGGAGCCGCCCGCCTGGAGGGAACCGCCAGAAGACCGTACCGCGGTCAAAAGACCGCGGCGGTCATTCTGGGTTTCCCACTGGGCTGGCGGGCGACCGCCAAAAGGCCGCCCGCCAGCCCAGTGGGAAACAGCCCTCCATGAGGAGGACGGCTCCGAATGGAGCCGGCGGAGTGGAGGGTGTGCGACGGGTGCAGTGGCACCCGTCGCGTATTTCAATGTCTGCAATGTAGACACTGAAATACAAAGTGGGGCCCTCTTACGGGGGCCCCACGACACCCCTCACCGCCATCCTGTTCCTGGCAGGCGGAACCGCCAGGAACAGGATGGCGGTGAGGGGGTCGGAATCCCCCATGGCGGCGCAGCATGCTGCGCCACCATGGGGGATTCCCAGGGCAGCGGAAAACTGGCGGGAGACCGCCGGTTTTCCTCTTCTGACCGCCAGGGTCGGAATGACCCCCTATGTGTGTTCATAGCTGAACTGTATTATAGGTGAAATGTTTGCCATCTCACATATCATGTGTTTGTTTCTACATAAGTCATTAGGTGGTCGAAAATCAAAAAAAAAAAAAAAGAAACTTGTTTATTGTTGATATTCATGTTTTCAGGTATAATGTTTGTTTTTCTTTATTTTTAAGTTGAGGAGGAATGTTATGTTTCGCACTGGGGCATACCAGTAGTTTGGGGGTGTGACAAATACCGCTATGAGTATAATAGTGGTAACCCTGTGAGGTAAGAGCGAGATGGTAGAGTCCTGACATCAGGACTCAGAGGAAATAAAGTTGCCGGTTGGCTTGGCGCCAACAGGCAGTGATTGCACTAGAGCCGTGTGAATGCGTATCATTTATTCCCCATCCGTTGGGCCCCGAAAACATACCTGATTCAACTGTGCACGTCCCTGTGCACAACACTTCCCAGCTCACCACCCTCGATGACCCTCTCCCTGGCCTGAGCAGGCACCATCCCAGCAGGAACCCCATTCCTTTTCAAGTGCTCCCATAACAAAGGCTCTGTAGGCCCTGCCCACCCAGGACCTTCCACCTTCTAGGTCTTTCACTCTCTCTGTTTGTCACAGCTTTGTTATAATTTCTGACCGCTCCGCGCCGTCTCCTTAGCTTGTGTATATATGTATGATTGTATGTGTGTATGAGTGATTATGCATGAATGATTAGTATCTCAGTGCCCAAAGTATTTCTGCCTGTGCAAGTATGATGTGCAGGGCTTTAGGTGAAATAAATAAAAAATGGAGGGCATCTGAAAGCAGAGAGGGCACATTTTTTCCAAGAAACGTAATGTATGAAATTAATGGTGTGGTTCTACATATAAATTAAATGTCTGTGCTACCCAGAGTGTGCCACCAGATGGGTATATGGTGCTCTTTAAGCTTTCTGTTATTGCATTCAGGCATATAAAAGAACAACTGACATAAACCTGTAAGAAGCAAGGACTATTGGCTTTGCCAGAGGTTGTTAGATGTTTAAGATAAATGAATAAGATCAATGATTTCTTGTAGATGATATTGAAAATGTTTAAATTTTAACAGTACGCAACTGTGATATATTACTAAGGTCTGCGGATGGGGTAGTGGTCTTCCGATTTTCTCACATCCCGAATCTTCCCTTCACACTGCTTTCCTCTGCAGTCTACACACTTACACTTTCTTTGTTACTGCTTCATTCTGAAATTTTACTTCTGCATACCTCATCTTCCTCCTATTGAGAACCCACTTTTCACTCTTGCCTGCATGAACTTCCTTGCATCTCTTTCACTTAACTCCCTCACCACAAACTAATAACGCCCACTTCACTGCATTTTCTTTTACTTACATGTCCTCAATATTTTGATAACTGTGTACCTCCACAAACATTTGCATACAATCACAATTGCATGTGACTATTGCTCTACACTCTGCATAGAGGCCAAGAATTGCATGTCCATGTGCTCTCAACACCTTGTTTATCCTCAGACAGACACTGTTAGAAGCTCGCCCTGCCATTATTTTCAATTGCGGAGCTGGTGGCATGACATACTTACCCGGAAATTAATCAGTTCAAAGTACGCAATATATAAGAGTAAAAGTCTGCATGAAAAAAACACATAAACACAACATTCAGAAAAACAAACACTGTTTGGGAATGCAAGATTATGTTAACCATGTTAAATATAAACTGGAACCACATCACTGACATGGATTACTTGATCAGAATTCGATCTGTGTGATTTTGCCTGTAAAGTTAATGACATGATTATAGGGCCAGGTAGGAACCATTTCAATGCCTGTTTTTAATGAATGCAAGGTTTAAGGCTCAGATAGACCTGGTCCACTTAATGCCCTGATGCCATATACACAAACAGCAGTATAAAATGACTTAACGATGTGACCACTGCCAAATACTTAGTTTCTGTTCTAAGATTCTGAAGATCCGAGGACTGGCACCTAAACCACTATATGTCACATTCCTCTGTGTGCCTGGTAAGCATGGAGCACCCCATGGTCTGCTTACACCTCCCTTTTGCTGGATTTGTAATGCCGCACTCTGACGCTGCGTCTCTTTCTGTCCTCGCGGATGTAACGTGCTACCGATATTCGGAGCGCCGTTCCCCGCGTTTTTTGACTATGCTTTCTGGGAAGCATATATTTCGCTCCCGGTCATGCTACACTTACTTGAAGCCCTTTTTTCTTCTTTTGCTGTGGGTGGTGGGTTTTTGTTGGTCCTTTTGCCTATCTCTATCCATGTTGTGTCCATTTTGTCTTCTTCATGTTTTTGTCCCAGCATGCTCTGTTTTTCTTTTATACTACTTTCTTTTTCCTTTACTGGTCTATGGACTTTTCCCAATCCAAGATGGTGTTACTTCCTTTTCCTGTGATATCACTTCCCTTTTCTTAGTATATAAGTCAGTCAGTCTTGTTCCTCCTTGCGTTGCAAACACTTCTTTCTGGTTGTGCTGTTCGCTCCTGTTCTTTGTTCCTGCTTTTTTGCCTTGGGAGATTTTTGCCTGTTCTTTGTTCCTGCTTTTGCCTTGGGAGATTTTTGCCTGTTCTTTGTTCTTGCTTTTGCCTTGGGATATTTTTGCCTGTTCCTTTTTTCCTGCCCTTTACCCTGGATATTGTCTATTTTTGTTTCCTGTTGTCAAGTCCTGTTTTTTCTTGTTTTCCTTCAGGAGTTCCTGTTAGAGGCTTTTTCCCCAGTGTTGGGGTTTTTTCCCTCTGGGACTCCTTCTGGAGGGTACGGTCTGCTTTGGCGTAGCCTGTCAAGTGGCACTGTTGCTACTAGAAGGGGTCGCCCTTATCTGGGAGTATCCAGGACCTGTAGAAGACTTGGTGTATTTGCCAATCCGAAATCCAGAGGTGAGAAGTCCAGCGCAGTACGTGACAGGATTTAGCTTTCCCGCCTGTCACTCCATGGCTGTATCTTTGCCTCTGATCCTGTAAGCACTTTGCCTTTCTGTTAGGTCAGCACTATGCAAACATCCCATAGGTACATACATACATACATACATACACATGCATACACACATACATACACACACACATATATATACCCACATATGCATATATTCATACATACATACATACATACCTACATAATACATACACATAAAGTTTTTGCTGATACTCCAAGCTCTTTTACTCTAAATCAATTGCTGGCAAATCCAAGAGGTCTAGCTTTAATGTACTAAATCATTTGAACATTGGTATGCACAAATGCTCGTTACATGCATTGCATTCATACATTCTATTTAGTTAATTAAATACATACCTATGTCTTTGTCACTGCTGAAGAAGAAAAATAAAAAAATGTGTTCTCTATTAAGTGCGTACATGAGATTAAAAATGGAATGTGGCAACCAGTGTAATGATTGCGAGTATTTTTCAGATTTAAAATAGTCCCTTGTGGAAGATGGAATAATACATCAAGAAGCCAATAAGTTGAGAAAAAAAACATCTTTTATTTATAGCTTATTTATCTTACATATTTTAAAGAGTTAGTAAGATTAGGTCATGCAGGCTGCTGTACTGACAAACCAGACTGAAAAAGTAGCCTTATAGGTTAACAACTATAAAAGGTGGACTCTATAACAGTAATGTAAGCACATCTCGGTGTCAATCCTGCTTGTTATGGTATTTTTCATTTCACAGGTGCTGCTTTTTAGGTCTGATGTTAGCTGTGCCCATTTTGCCTTTTCAAACAGTGGTGTGTTGTGCCCTTCTGATTTTTCTACCACCTATAACATCATGGCCAAAGCAGTCAGTCCTCTTCAGCTTCTGGCTAAGACCCTGTGAGTGACTACATTCTGCTTGTTCGCAAGCAGCACATCCACACAAACAAGTTCCCTACCAAGCTAAGAACTGATATGGTAAAGTGTGTTTTGTGGAGCCAAAAAGTAATTTTGCTTTTAGCCAATGTTTATTTTTTATATTGGTGAGGATCTGGCAGTTCCTCAAAAATTAAGTTTTGTAGAATCAATGACAAAACAAGAATAGACAACGCCAACACTGGTAGCCAGTGCCTGGCTTATTGGTTTTGCCAAGTGTGCTCTTTTTAGGTCAAAGCCTACCCAAGTCTGGTTTGCTACAGACATCTTTGGGACATCTAGAAAGCTTTCTTGGGAATGCATTTCACCTGTTGCTTAACATTGGCTTTGTGGTTTGTAACTCAAATTGTCTGGTTTTCCATATGCTGGCTTTATTTGCTTTAGGGTCTTGGGATTCAGTTTGTCCTTCCTAATCCAAAAACGGTGTTTTCTGTACTATTCCACAAACTCGCTTTCTGGAAAGAGGTTTTTATAGCACACAACAACATATAAATGAACTGTGTAAGTATTTCGGAATTTATCAGAATGAGCAAAGCACAAATAAAGCAAATTTTTTGTTAATTCGGAAGTGTGCTGGAAACAAATACCGTAATATGTTCAAATCAGATCTATCCACTACATTATTGTTTGTGCACTATGTAGTTTTATTAGTGAAAACTCCTTGTCTGTGCAAATGTAATGGTAATTTCAATTGAAAATGTGTCTGTAATGGCAGTGTGCTACCACACCATGAATGCTCCACTCTATACTACTCCATTCCATGCCACTGTACACTAATCTGCACCACTACACTTTACATCACTCCATGCCACTGCACTCTGTGCCACTGCACTCTACTCCAGTCTGCACCACTCCGCCCATCGTCACTGCACTCCACACCACTTCACTCTATGCCGCTCTGCTCTGCACCATTCTACTTCATGCCAATGCACTCCACACCATTCTACACCACTGCACTCTTCGCCACTGCACTGTACAATACTCCTGTCTACAATACTGCAATCTACTCTGTACAACTCCGCTCTACGACACTCCACTCTATGACACTCTGCAACACTATACTCCACACAACTGCACTCAATTCCAATACACTCTGGGGGTCATTCTGACCCTGGCGGCCGGTGACCGCCAGGGTCACCGACCATGGGAGCACCGCCAACAGGCTGGCGGTGCTCCCTCGAGCATTCTGACCGCGGCGGTTCAGCCGCGGTCAGAAACGGAAAGTCGGCGGTCTCCCGCCGACTTTCCGCTGCTCGGGAGAATCCTCCGCGCTCCGCAGCCATGGGGATTCTGACACCCCCTACCGCCATCCTGTTCCTGGCAGGTCTCCCGCCAGGAACAGGATGGCGGTAGGGGGTGCCGCGGGGCCCCTGGGGGCCCCACAAAGTATTTCAGTGTCTGCAAAGCAGACACTGAAATACGCGACGGGTGCAACAGCACCCGTCGCACCTTCCCACTACGCCGGCTCCATTCGGAGCCGGCGTCCTCGTGGGAAGGTAGATTTGCCCTGGGCTGGCGGGCGGCCTTTTGGCGGCCGCCCGCCAGCCCAGGGCAAATCTCAAAATACCCTCTGCGGTCTTGCGACCGCGGAGCGGTATTTTGTCGGGGGTAGACTGGCGGGCGGCCTCCGCCGCCCGCCAGTCTCGGAATCACCCCCTCTATGCCAATGCACTTTACTCTGTAACATTTAACTCTATGCCCCTGCACTCGACACCAAATCCACTATACACCACTCGAATTTACTTTGCACCACTGCACTCTATGCCATTGCACTCTACATCAGTTTACGCTATGCTATTACACTCTACGCCACTCTACTCTCTTTCACTTCACTCAGCCATACTTATACCACTCCACTCTACACCACTTCTCTCTACTCTGAAACAGTCTACTCTATGCCACTGCACTCTATGCTATTGTACTTTATTCCTCTGCACTGTAGGTCACTTTTCTCTACTCCACTCTACTCTATGCCACTGTACTCGATGCCACTCCACATCACTGCCCTCTATGACACTCTATGCTACAACACTGCACTCTCCACCACTGAACTCTATGCCACACTTCTCTGTACTACTGCAATCTATGCCAATGCAGTTTACACCACTCTATTCTTCATCACTGTACTCTACACCACTGAACTCTGCATAACTGCACTCTACACCACTCTACACTACTGCACTCTCTGCCACTCCACTCTACACCACTGTACTCTGTCCCACTGCAATCTACACCACTGCACTCTATGCCTCTCTACTCTTCACCACTCCATTCTGCACCACTGCACTCTACTATGTGCCACCCTATTCTACGCTACTGCATGCAACAAGGCTACATTGTACACTGTGAATTCTATGCTGCTGCACTCTTCACCACTGCACTCTTTACCGTTATACTCTGCAACATCCTACGCAAGGCACTATACACCAGTCCACTCTACTCTATGCCACTCCACACTACTTGCCTCTACTCTATGCCAACCCTCTCCATGCTACTGCATTTTACACCACTGCACTCTACTCTGTACCACTGTACCCAGTGCTGCAGTCTGCTGCACTCTACTCAACACCACTATATTCTATGCCACAGCACTCTACGCCACTCTACACCACTGAACTCTACAACACACTACTCTGCAACACTGCACTCTATTCCGATGAACTCTATGCCACTCTACTCTGCATTACTGCATATTATGCCAATGCACTCTATGCCACTGTGTACACCAATCTACTCTGCATCACTTACCTCCATACCACCGTACTCTATACCCCTGCAGTCTACAGCACTATATTCTAATAAGCGCCATTCTATGGCACTCTACTCTGGACCACTCTATGCCACTGCACTCTATCCTCTACTCCACTCTGCACCATTGCACTCTACACCACTGTCCTCCACTATTCAACACTGTAATCCAAGCCTCTGCATTGTACGTTGCTGTATTTAATGCCACTGCACTCTATACTACTTCTCTATACACCACTATACTCTGCAACACTCTACGGCAATGCTCCCTACACCAGCCCACTATGCTCGATGCCACTCCACTGTACACTAATCTACGCGACTCCACTCTGTACCACAGGTTGGTGTGGAGGAAGGGAGGCCTTCCTGTTTGAACACATACACAAGAGGTGGCTGATCCTTATAATGGGTGGTGCAGGATGCCGAACACGTTACTCAAGGTGTCAAGGAGGACGAATGTGGACAGCTCACCCCCTTCCTTCATTCTTACAACACACGTGGGCTTGCAGAGGAATCAGACAGTTACCCAGGAATCATGAACTTCCATTGCAACAGATACAGTATGCCTCCGTTGGTGTTGTGTGGAAAAATCCAAATCAACACCTATGGCATGCAAATGTCACATAGCCAAATTAATGAAAGGAGTACATATAGAGAATCCCAGGATAAGTCATTCAAGGTGGGGGCAACAAACTGACAAATGGGGATTGACAGATTGTGCCAATGGAACATAACTCAAAATGATGCTCTGGTGACACAGTGTGCCACTAGGGGCCATAAATGAGGGCCTTGATGTTTGGCTGTGTACCATGTCACTAAGGCACCATGATCTAGAACTTGATGACTTATGTCAACATCTACAACAGTCCAAGATTGACATTTCACTATCCCATTGCAAAGGATAAAGCCGCCTTAGCTCCTGCCAAGCTGCCTGTCCTGCATTTCTTTAGTGAATTGAGTGACCAGCTGCAGACCATCAATGCTGGCCCTCTCCAAGACATTCTGGGTGCCATCTGGACACCATCTCTAGTCTCAGGGAGAACACACAGCCTTGAGGGGTCACATGTCCCATCCAACATACACCACCGACCAGCTCAACTACAGCCCTGGACTCCTAGGACCCAGACACTATCTTCTAAAAAACAGCAGTAGGAGTCCAGAAGGAGCTGGCACAGCAGTGACGGGTGGGGATGAAGACTATAGTGGGCAGCCTAGTGGGAGTCCATAGGTGTCTCAGTCTGAATAAGGACAACTCCGCTGCCATCAGAGGCACCCACTCTCCTATAAATGGACTCCAGCAGACCCTGGCTGACACAGCTGGTGTCCTGAGGCCGAGTGTCAAACAAATCCCCTCCAAAAGTGGCACCTGGGTGATTGACAACAGGCTGGGAGCTATTAAACTGTCGTGGAGTCCATGCAATGGATGCTGGGCTCCCTCACTGACAACCTGGCTGCCTACCACAGTGATGTTGCTGCTGTGTTGTGAAATCAGCAGCTCCTCCTTGCTACAGTGATGCCTTTCATCTTTCCACAGATGGCAGCTGCTGGGACCTTTAAATACCACATATCTGGCCCTTGATGCGTGTGTGACCCCCAACTTAAAAAACAGCACCACCCATGGCACATTAAGCACTGCACACATCAGAAGATGAAGGTGTGGAAAGAACATAATTCATCCGAAAAACCACCCAGTAGCAACAGTCTATGCCACATGGGCAGTGTATCCTTAGTAATGCACTATCCCACTGTTGACTTATCAAGCATGGGCTGTCACTGTGGCAAACCCCATCTATTTGCAACTTTAAAACCTCCCTATTGATGCACTCCTCTCATGACATGTCCCCCACCCCTGGACTCTGACTGGATATCCAATTGCTTGGGATCTCTCGTGGAGTCAATCTCCTGTACAATGTACATCATCTGAAATGAACATTGCATATGTAAAGAAATTTACTAAAGTAACATTTGTGTTGATATTGTGTCTGACACAGTAACTGTTTGAACTGTATGCATTGTGTGAAGCCAATACACTAAGTACTTAACAAAAGGAAAGGTGTGGCTTTGTGTCAGACACCAAGCCAAACACAAAGACTGAAACATGATTTAGGAGACTGACAGCAATGTGGTCTGGCAAGTAATTTCTGAGTCTCCCAAGCACGGGAGCTTGCAATTTTTGTGATGACTTGTATGATATACTACACAAGTGTCTGGGAAAAGCTAGGATAGTTGCACCAGTACAACATTGATCTGACATGTATAAAGACTGTGAGGGGCAGCCATGAGTGTGCCAGTATCAATTTCCCAGTTTAGGGGGAGTGCAATGACAACAATTTCTGAACAATAAAAGTCTCATTACTCACCAAGGTGTAAGATAACCTGATTTGGGATGTGTATCCATGCATAACCAGAGTGTCATGTACAGTGCTGAAGAATGTCTTGAGTAGCTGATGTGATAATGTTGTCAACCTGACAGGTACTTGGCCATAGGGGATACACATAGTCCCATATGTAAATTACTACTGGATGCAAACCCAAAGGCTTTTGTCTAACCAGACCTGTGCAGACATGATACCACCCAGATAGTAAATCATGATGGAGACTATATTGTAGTAAATAACAATAACCAAAAAGTTCTTCCTGAAAATTCCTAAGCTACAGACTAACCTACACTAATCTAATTTATACTATCTTATCATAATTTATCCCTACAGCTGTTATCCTAGCTTAAATTATTTTATACATGTAATGTCACACGATAAACATCAACCACAACCCCCCCTTAAGAGACATCAGTATACAAGTACAACAGTAACTGCAGCTAAAAATTGACTAACCAAGCATTTCAGGATGGACAATTTGTCCCAGTCTTCTTTAAGACTGCCCGAAGGAGCTGATCTATCATTGCTCAAAATTGACGGTGTTTGCAGAATTGCTGCTACTTTTTATCGTCATCAAAACTCAAACCTTGGAAAGTTTCCAATGACTAATCACACACTAAATAAGTACACTGTTCCAAGAAAAATAAATCTAGGGGAACATGAATGTTCAGGAGCAAGAGCCCTCACACATTCAAATGGATGTCATGCTTCATCATCAGGTTGCTCCGCGTCAGACTGGCACTGCAGTATCTGACGGGCTCCCCGTTCGGGGGCTCTTTAACGGAGATCTTTTTATAAGTGGCTACCGTTGTGATCAACAATCATTAAATAATCGTAGAGGTCAGGCACTCATTCTGGCAGGAGAGTGAAAAGTTAAAACTGGTTCTTAGCCCCACACGAATCAGCACTATTTAATGTGTCCGAAGGAAAGGGCTAAGACCAAGATTAAAAACAAAAGGAAAGTGGAAAATGAGGATTCACGCTCAACCACTTTCTAACTAGATGCAGAGATATGGGAAATTATCACCTATCCCCTAAGACATGGTCAACATGTTTCGCGTATGGTGGTCTATACAGATCCTATAACGCTTCTTCAGGACCAACGATTAATATAACTTCTCCTGACTCATAATAAGTTAAGGGAAAAATAAAATACAAAACTACTTTGTGTATGTATAAATAAATTACAGTTACTTACATTCTAGTAAACTGTTGGTCAAAAATAATGAACAAAAAGGTCGCCCTAGAAAACAAAATATACATTCAGCATACACGGTTAATGATCAAAACACCCGTGGTAAACCAGTGAAAAAAAAAGGTTGGTAACCCATAGTGCGCAGAAATAAGCAGAATCATATGCCTACCATCCTTCATCATTGGGGGGGGGCCCTTGGGAAGTAGCATGCCACAAACGGTCACTACTAATAGAAATTCCCCTAGATTTATTTTTCTTGGAACAGTGTACTTATTTAGTGTGTGTAACTAAGCATATAGCCTAGACAAATATATATTTTTTGTCTTTTCCAATAGTTTTTTTAAGAATGTTATTTAACACACATGCCCAAAACCTAACCCCCCCCAAAACAGCCAAGAATAGTTAAAACCCAAACACCCACACCCTAAGAATAAAAACTATGTCCAAACACTAACCTACACTTCGATAACAAAACTAAGCCTAACTATCTAAAACTATCAAGAAACCTTTGAAACAAGGGGAAGGGAAGATAAGAGGAGTAAGTAAAGATTGAAATTCAGCACCTTTTTACTTTCCAGCTTTACTTTTACAGCTTGAGGTCTGCCATATCCTGGTGCATTTCCTGGTCAAATGATGGTTCCATGAGTGGAGGTCCTGGATGGAAATGTGATGGTTCTGGATTAGGGCGTCTTGACGTAGAGGGTGTGGTCCTCCATAGGGAAATGCCCACCAGGACCCCAATGCTTTCTCACTGGTGTAATGCCGGCCCATCCTTCGGTATCCTTTGCCAACAGCATGGATGTGCCGGTACCGTTCTGAATGCTTTTCAAAAGCATGCTTCTGTGCTGAAGTTATGGTGGCTGATGAAACATGAAGGAAACATGTCATCAAAATGTGCGTTGGGCAGAGGAAGAGCAAGCGTGCAATAGAAACAGCATCTTCAGATCACACACAACTCACATTACAATTGTTAAGGCCAAGGTTAAAACACATCTGCATTTCAACCATTTTGTTTATATTGCTCATGTCCAAGGTGTCAAAGCTAACCAATGTTGCACACTACTAGTGCACAAGCTTGTAACATATAGTTACCAGGTAAACATTCACCATGCTCATCCTATACACCAGTTATGTGACCGTGGTCGGTCATACTCATCATGCTGGATAGCTCATAAATGGCCCTCTGTATATGTCATTTACCTCAGATCCATTGTCATGTACCACACACATCAGAACAAGGCCTGCAACCTAAATGTGCACTTAACAAACTATGGGGGTTCTCTACAAGCCCCTGGTGCCACAGGTGCTTCACTATCTTTTTCCATACAAAAACACTGCTACATTGAATCTACGTGTACCATGTGTTGTATGTGAGAATGTAGGGTAGATTACCCACTCTTGTGATACAGAGATGTATGAATCCTCTCCAATATTCACTTAGCTCACTACATGATGGACTGTGCCATGACAACATGCAAAGTCCTAATGCAACTTAATGTGTCACACTATGCTGCCCAATGCCTGAATATGTGTCAATAATTTCAGGTCAACAAGTTGCACAACAGCACTCAGCACCGCCATCTCATATGTGGGTGCATGCATGCCCCATATCTTATCTGCGGAGTCATCGAGCAACAGAGCTGGCTGATACTGTTCATTGAGTGGAGCTGGTGCATAACATCATTGTACATTCTCAGGACCTGAAGTTTCTAAAAATGTACTGAGTAATGCCATGTCATATGACAATGTTGTATGGACATCCCTCATGTCATACGTACATGTCAAGATCTATAAAGATGACATGGGTTACCTATGTTGCCACATCCAACACAGAATATTGGATATAAATGACATGTGTGTGCAAATGAAATTCAGTGTTCACTTGTGGCGTGATAAGCTTTGTCCTGTCTATCTGAGGTGCTTATTTATGAGCCACTTGCACCGCCAGTATGTCACTTTTCATAGGGGAAAAAGTGAAGCACTGGCGGTGCAAGGGGCTCAGTGATGAGCCCCTTAGTGACCTATTCACATGGTCCTTAAACGTAACATGCCCTGAGCTACTGTGTGCTATGTGTAGCACACAGAGCAGTAACATGTACTGTTACCAGCATATTTCCACCCTTCATACATGTTTTCAACCCAGCACTTCTGGCACATGTCTTGACTGTCATCACTGGGTTTGTCCCCATATATAACTTTTCAAACAATCACAAGGCTCTTGCAGCACACATTGTCACCCGTGCATCAGTTTGTTGTACTCCACATCTTTGACATAACATCTGATATACTGTCAATATCGAAGGATGGATAGTTGTGGCCAAATTGCCACACCTGCAATTTTTACATGCCATTGAACACATCATACAACATCAAACACAACCCTTGCACTACACATTAGACATACAGGATGACACTTACTGGTAGCATAGGGGTCCGTAAAACTTGCAGCCTCACCATTGGTGTAGGGGGTGGGTCCACCTGCAAGACATGAGATTTAGCACTGTGCATGTTGAACAATTAACACCATCAACAAATGTTACACATTACACATGTTTTGCGGATGGACATAGAAGACTTAGGTTAGGAAATATTCAAGTGTGCCTTACAACATTAATATGTGACAGTCATTGGCAGGTCTGGCTAACATGCACAGATTTTTGCTTGAACCATACATACATGTCTAAGCTACTTTGATAATGTTTTGCAGAGGACAGTCCACTGACAATTTTCACAAGCATAGCATATTGTTGTGTCATTCTGCACATACATGACTCATGGAACACACTCATCCATGACTACCAGTGCTCCTGCGTCATGTTTGTCATCACATGTGCATGACCTTACAACATACCACAGTGGCCAGGCCCTTGATGGAATAGACATTTGTGCCTGGTAACAATGTACCCTTGCACCGTGACACATGTGTGTTGGCTTTGGTTCACTTCAAAATCTTCTGGCTAAACACAGGGAGCAAAGACAGGAATATGCCACTTGTCTGACTGACTGTGCAGCGCTGCCCTTCTCATGGATACAGATTTACACAGACACACTACTCGCAGTCCTGGCTTTCATCATGACATGGTAAAGTAACCCCTATGGCGTACAGTCATGCAAATGCAAACTAGAAATGAGCAACATATAAGGTGTACTTACCAACAGTTCCACTGACCTCTATTTCTAGGTGATCCAGGAGGTCCTGTCCCCGGGAAATTAGGTTTGCCTACCAGTGCTTCAGCTGGTGGTCTGTGCGCTCCACAGCAAAGGTGTGTGTCAACTAGGTTAGCACGCTGCCCATTCAGCTTCCGTGCCTCTGTTTTATACCCCAGTGTAACACGCTCACTCGGGAAGGTAATGTAGACCAGAAAAATGAACCCTCCCGGCTCACCTGCAGTCATTCTCCTTGCCCTTCCCTTCCCTGACATGTTGCACACCAACTCCAGTGCAAACCAAAAACCCAAACAAAATAACCCAAACTATCCCTAACTAAACCTGCAAACTTATCTACCCCAGAAGCAAACATACAACAATGCACAGTAAATTGCAGCACAAAAAAAAAAAAAAAAAAAGACTTTGGGGCACAACACAGACAGTAGACAGCACAAAAGACTCACAAAAGACAACTCCTCAACTCCTCATGCCAGCCCCACACAACCTCTCACAAGCACAGACAAAAATACTGTGAGGGAAAAGTGAAAGTAACTTCACTTTTCATGTGTGCAGCAAGGAAGTTCAATTGCATCACTTCCTGTGCGTATGCATCATGTTTTGATGTTATGCATCTTTTTTTTTACGCATGATGGCCATGCATGTTTGTTTGAAGGATGGTTGACAGGGCATAACATATTCGTTTTGACGCACAGGTGCGATGCTTCATTTTAGGAATACAGGATGGATGAGAATGACCCCATGCGTTGAATTTTTTTACACTAACATTGAAATGTGTTTCTTAATGTATGTTGGTCTGTGGGATGTATGGGAGGAGTGACATTGAGTGTAAGTATGCATGTGTATGATACAATTTCTTCACATATGTACAATGTGTATACTGTGAGTGTACATATGTGAGGAAAGTTGCATTGTTTCTCTTACACAACACAGTTTTTACATTTCCACTGTTTGTTTCCCCACACAGCTTCTGATAGCTGGCCCATGAGTGAAACAGGTTCATGCACCAAATACCCTTCACAACTGTATACTTAGGGATGCTGGTGACTTGGCCTGGCATAATATCTACTAACCCAGACCTATGTATTTGCATGTTTGTGACAATCTATGGTGTGTACTAAGGGCCTGACATCATGATGTAATGCAACATGTGTAAATTACAGTTCACCATGCATGCAAGTTTGGTTGATATTTATGTGAAATGCTAATGAGTGGAATGTGTTCTTTATGCGTGATCAGTAATGCCTACTACAGTGGTGTGTTGAGGGATGTAACTTCAACAAACTTTAGAATCCTTCATGGATAATTGCGCACCATTGTTACAAAACTGTTCGCTCATATCAGTGTTTAACATGTTCCCCTATGTAGGTACATGTGTACTGTATCTAAATGTTCAGAGTTTTTTTTCTCTCAAACACCATACCATATGTTGTATATTTTCATCTGTGCATACGCAAAGTTACAGGCCACACCAAGGGGGACATGTGGGAATTAAGTTAGTGCCAATTTTGTTAGCAAATATACTTTGACAGCACAATTACTGACCATGTAGCTTTACAAGGACTTTAGCACACCATCTGCATGGCAAGCCAGCTGTCAGACAGGGATGCACTCAGTGCATTAGTGGCATTTTAAATGCCCTATAGCCCCATTAGTGCTGATGAGGGCCTGAGATCAAGGTCCCCACCTTTGCACAGTTCCCTGTGCATGGACAGCAGGCCACTGACTTTGTGCAGAGTGGATGGAGCCCCCTCTGGGGATTTTACAGGAGTAGGGTTGGCATCCTCAAGTTTAATTTCAGTACAGTCACGTGCAGATTTCCAACTGTACAACTGAAGTCCCTGCTTGATTATGTACTTGGGACTTATAGGTTGTTGATGTCAGCCTTGCCCTACCATGTACAAGGGACTTACAGGTTGTTGGTTTCAGCCTTGCCCTGTTATGTACTAGGGACTAACAGGTTGGTTGTGTTGGACTTGTGTAATCATTTACTAGGTATTGACATGACTATGTTTTATTATTTGATATTTGTTCCTCTCATGCATTGTTAGGTCATTGGAAGATAGTGGAAAGGGTCACGTCTCCAGACCCAAGGTACAGATAGTGTCAGTTGCCACTTGTATCAGTCATACTTGTTTGTGCTGGCCAAGAACACAGGTGTAGTTGATGGTAATGTGACTGGGATATTTACTGTCCTACACAATGTGTGTGAATATGTGTCTAGACTTACATGACTACAATGCTGTTTTGTGCAGTGCGTATTTGACAATGTGTGATCATTCACACACATTGAAGCCAGATTGTTTGATGTAGACTTCACGGTCAACTTTGATGACACAATTTCTGTAGATTGTCCCTGTTGCTCATCTTCCTTATCTTCACTGTCCCGTCTTTTATGCACCTCATAGTAATTCGTACTTTGTACTTTACTAATAGACATTGCTTCTTCTAAAGGCTAAGTAATATTTGCCATACCATTTCCATTGTTTGTAAGATGAGATGACTGACCCCCACACATCTCTCAATGCTAGCCACAGCACTTGTGTAGTGTCTAAGTCACCTCCACATATATACATATTGTCTGGCAAAGTTAAGTAGAGGAGTGTCTCAGTTGTGTTTCCACATTTGTTTGCTTGACATGAGCACTCACACACAGCTTCATTCACCATTCTTTGTCACATGCACTATAAGTGTGTTTGAATTGTGTGAATACTTCTGACAGCTATGGGTAGAACATGCATGTTTCAATATGTCTGTGTCCTTATTCACATGTACAGTTAGTCAAGGGTTTGTGACTTGTTTTGACATTGCTTGACGTGTAAGCAAGAAACCAACTGGATAGAGTCTGACAAACCAAGACATTCAGGTGTTTTATCCTCCCTAATTAACTCTCTATTAGTCATACATGTGAGTGTCACTAAGGGGTATGTTGTAAGTTGCCATCTGTGATTGTGACATTCAGACATTGATTTGTTACATAGCAGACACTGGTCTACTGTTGTTGGTACTGACTACTCTTGTCCTACCTAGGCCATATATCTGAACAGCAGTCTTCACATGTTTTTATTGTGTGGCTGCTGTCAAATGTCAACCAGACACCCTTGTGTGATATATGTGTTGCAATGTAAAATATTTGTACAACAGGCTATGTATACACTTTACCCGCACATTCATTTATTAGTGCATTGTGTGAAGTTGTTTGTTGTTCCTGAGTGTGTTCCTATGTGTTTTACAATTTTTGTGGCCTAGTCATGCTTTCCAAGATGTGAATGAGTTGATAAAGTATGTGAAGGTGAAAAGAAGTACTCCAAGACAAATCTGTGTTCAAGTGATTTAATTACAAATGTGTGCTCAGTGATGATTAAAGTACAGTCTCTAAGTGAAGAAGTCATGCAAAATATTGTCCCTTCTGCATGCTTCAGCTGCAGAATTTTGTTGTTCCCCATCCTCCATTTGTGCATCATTATCCTCATCCTCCTCCCTGGTGACCTCGACCTGTTCCTCCCAGGGGACATTGGGGCGAACACAGATGTTATGCACAGACTAGTATTATTTTGCACACAAAGGGTGGGACTTGTAATAGCCTCCCTCCAGATAGATCTAGGAACATGAACCTGAACCTGGATTTCAGGATACCAAATGTCCTCTCCACCACATTTCTAGTCCTTTTGTGTGTGTTATTGTAAGCCTGTTTTGGCATTTGTATGTGGATCTCCAAATGGGGTCATGACCCATGGCTGGATGCCATAACCTTGGTCTCCTGCAATGAAAGAGGAGAAACAGTGTCAGACTTGCATTTGTGTTTCTTTCCACCTGGCCTGGCACAGTTTTTGTCATTGGAGTGAAGAATCCGACTTGCGTCTGGCATTGTGCATGTTCCTGCTTGCAGGCATTTTTTGGATTGGTGTATGTGGCGCACTTTCCAGTCACAGGTTGAACCTTAGGGGCATGGTGATTGTGGGATTTGTATGGCATGACAGTTCACCCATGCAGCATATGTGTGATGTTGAAAATCATTGTCCCTTAGGACCAAAACTTTGCACTTGCAATAGAGCCATGTTGGGTATGTTTGTACCTATTTTGTGTGTGGTGTGCAATGAGATGGGCAGTGTTCACTGTGTGTTGCATGTGATCCCCCCACTTCCCTCGGATATGGTATACTTCCCTTGCACTCAAAGCTGTTTTCACAATTTCCTGGCTAGCATGCTTGTGTGTATGTAGAGATCATGCAAAGTGTGGCATAGTAGTTTGAGATATATTGCCATGAATGTTACAAGGTTACAAACACCAGTGGCACAGGACAGGCCATGAGGTACTTTTCTGCACTGCCCTGCATCACAGGTAAAGGCTAATAATATGCTATGTCTCCTTGACATGGTGCATTTCTGATCTCTACCAGTGTGCTGGCAGTAGTTCAGCTGCCAAAGTCCACTGTAGGCACCCTTGTAGCAAAGTAGAAAGATGACAGCTTTGCAGGTTTGCTTCGGTGCAATAAGGTGTCCCTTCCTACACATGATCATTCAATGCTGCCAATTTCCTATTTCAATGTGTGCTCACTATGCACCACATATGGGAAATGTATACTGTTAGAAATGGGGTCTTTGGTTGGCAGTCAGGGTATCCACTGTCCAAGCAAGGCCCTCACTCGTCAGGATAAAGGAGTTTCACTCTCAGTTAACCCCCGCTCACCCCCTTGGTAGCTTGGCATGGGCCTGCCGGCTTAACTTCAGAAGCAATGTGTAAAGTATTTGTACCAACAAACGCAGGTTTAGAAAAATAGGTAATATTAATCTAAACAAAACAAGCCCAAAATGACAAACATCCAATATAGACAAGTCAAGATATTAATTTTCAAAAGGATAAGAGTCTTAGGCCCTCATTTCAACCCTGGGGGTAAATCCCGCTTACCACCGAGCAGAAGACCGCAAACATACCGCTGCGGCTGCGGAATTCAGCTACAGGTATTACGACCCACAGCCTGGAATCTGCCACAATACAGACACCCACACAAGTCCGCCACACCAAAAGTCAGTGATAAACTGGTGATAACAAAACCGACACCGTCACGCCAACAGGAATACGCCCACAGTATCACGACCCACGAATCAACGCAGCGGTCTTTCAACCGCGGTAATCCATTGGCGGTACACACCGCCGCACTCAAAATACACACACATATACAAAACACAACCACATTGGACAATTCGAAATACACACACCTGATACACATACACACACCACACACACCACACCCACACACCCAATCCAATATAAAGCACACACCCACATCACCCACAAACCCTTACTACCAGAATTTTGAAAGCACGCCAGAGAAATACACTCCCAAAAACAACAACAGCATCCACAGACACACAACACCATCCCTTACACAACATCCACGCACCTCAAACAACACACACCAACACACACCCTCACACATCACAACAGACACCACCTCACACACCAACCACACCACATCATGGCACCTCAACGACACCCCAGGTTCTCTGAGGAGGAGCTCAGGGTCATGGTGGAGGAAATCGTCCAGGTAGAGCCACAGCTATTCTGATCACAGGTGCATCAGACCTCGATTACAAGAAAGATGGAGCTATGGCGCAGAATCGTCAACAGGGTCAACGCAGTGGGACAGCATTCAAGAATCAGGGATGACATCAGAAAGAGGTGGAACGACAAATGGGGGAAGGTGCGTTCCGTGGTCTCCAGACACCAGATTGCTGTACAGAGGACTGGCGGTGGACCCGCATCTCCTCCCCCACAACTAACAACATAGGAGGAGCAAGTCTTGCCAATACTGCATACTGAGGGCCTCGCAGGAGTAGCAGGAGGACTGGACTCTGGTAAGGCAAATCTTTACTACTATATCCCCCCACCCTACCTGCATACCATCACATACTCCCACCCTTGCCCTCACACTTATCACCCCAGCAACCCACAGATCCCCCACCCACACATCCCAAAACCAAGCCCTGCATGTGACACCAATGCATGGACACCCATCACCCAAGCATGTCCTCTACAGAGACTCACTCATGCCCCAAATCACCAATCACACAAGGACCAAGCCAATAATGCAAGCACTGGAGTACAGGGTCAACCAACCATTGCACACAATAGCACACACACATACAATAATTATGCATTTACACCCCAACAGGACCCCTACCAATGTCACAGAACAGGAGGTGCCAGACATATCAAGTCCCCCCACAGAAGAGGCCCACAGTGATGACAGCAGCTCTGCACAATTGGATCAAGATGACCAGCCTGGCCAATCTGGGGCCTCAGAACAGTTGGTTCTCCTGACACTTTCACAAGCCACCACAGAGCATTCCCCCTCAGGAAACACCAGCACAGGACCCACCCAGCGGGCCCATCCCTCTGTCCCCAGGACACGTTAATCAGCAGTGTGTCCACCACTACAGGGAACCCAGGCAAACCCACCAACCCAAGAAAATCAGGGACCTGGGGGCAGTGCAGTGTGCACACAGTTCAGGGGACAGAGGGACAGGACAACAGGGAAACTGGGAGGACTGCTGTGCGACACACCAACCCACTCATCACCCACAGCACCCATGGCACAGCAAAGACACCCCAGGTTCTCTGAGGAGGAGCTCAGGGTCAGGAAGAGGTGGAACGACCTACGGGGGAAGATGCGTTCCGTGGTCTCAAGACACCACATCGCGGAACAGAGGACTGCCGTAGGACCCCTACCTCCTCCCCCACAACTAACAACATGGGAGGAGCAGGTCTTGGCTATTCTGCATCCTGTTGGCCTCGCAGGAGTAGCTGGAGGAATGGACTCTGGTAAGTCAAATCTTCACTACTATATCCCCCACCCTACCTGCATGCCATCACATACCCCCACCTTCGCCCTCACCCCCATCACTCCTACTCCTCACAAATGTCCCAATATCACAAACCACCCATCCCAACACCAAACCCTGCATGCAACACCAAAGCATGGACACCCATCACCAAAGCATGTCCAATACAGATACCCATACACCCCCCTAAACCATCATCACGCAAGGTCCCACACAGGAATGCAAGCACTGGGGTACAAGGTCAACCACCCATTGCACACCATGGAACACAAAGATCCAATAATCATGCTTTTACACCCCTGCAGGACCCCTACCCAACGTCACCAGACAGGAGGGTCCAGACATGTCCACACCACCCACAGAAGAGGCCCACAGTGAAGACAGCAGTTCTGTTCAACTGGATCTAGACGACCAGCCCGGCACATCTGTGACCTCGGGACAGTCGTTCCCCTCACACAGTCACAGGCCACCACAGAGCTTCCCCCTTCTGGAAACACCAGCACAGCACCCACCCAGCGGGCCCATACCTCTGTCCCCAGGACACGTCAAACAGCAGTGTGTCCACCACTACAGGGAATCCAGGCTAACCCACCACCCCAACAACAACAGGGACCTGGGGGCAGTGGCAGTGGGCACATCGTTCAGGGGACAGAGGCCCAGGGAAACAGGGGATCTGGGAGGGCTGCTGTGCGACAGGGGGAGGACAGGCCCAGGGAACCCACTCTCCACGAGGCACTCTCCAACATCATGGGAGCTTACCATCGTTCCCAGGAGACGATGGCAACGGTACTCACCAAGTTTCAGGAGACCCTGCGGCTGCAGGAGGAACACTACCTTGGGATCAGGGAGGACTTGAAGTCCATTAACACCACCCTGGTCACCATTGCAGGGGTGCTGGCAGACCTCGCCAACACCAGGAGGGGCACAGTGGCACAACAAGGGGACCCTGACACTAGCCTGGACGATGAACAGCCCTCCACCTCCGCAGGCGCTAGTGGACAGGAGGCACCACCACAGGAACAACAGGACACCAGCACCCCACCCCCTGCAGATGGAGAATCACCCCGCAAATGGTCCCTGAGATGCAGGAACAAGACAGAGAACAATGCCAAGACCCCCACCAGGAAATTAGAACCCCCCTGAATGTCACCCTTCTGTCCCACTATGTCACCCTGTCCATCCTTAAACTGACATTGCTCCACTTCCTATGCCTCTTTGGACAATGCACCTGTGAAAGAAGTAGACTGGACTCTGCCATGGACATTCCTCCACCATCACACAGCCCATTGCACATACCCCCTCCACTTATTAGCAGAGGAATAAACACACTTAAATCACAAAACAATCTGGAGTCAGTCTGTGCTTTGACAAATGTGTGATTGTAATAACTATGGAATATAGCAATGTCAATTTACTTGTTCACATACACAGCTGTAGGCCAGCAGTAAACATAGCAGAGGGCACAAAGTGGGACCCAAATCTCTGAAATGGAAAGTCAAAGTGACAAGTCAGGGTCCATACACTAAATGAAAATGACACACTTATGCTAGTTACAATAGATTGAGATGTGGGAAGCAATGGCATCTTCTTACCTGTGTCTCACTGGAAGTATTGCCTGATGATGTGGTTTCGGTTGTCGATATCCTCTTCTTTTCCCTCCTCTTCTTCACTGTCCACAGGCTCCACAGCTGCCACAAGACCACCATCTGGCCCATCCTGCTGCAGAAAAGGCACCTGGCATCGCAAAGCCAGGCTGTGCAGCATACAGCAGGCCACGATGATCTGGCACACCTTCTTCGGTGAGTAGTAGAGGGATCCACCTGTCAGATGGAGGCACCGGAATCTTGCCTTCAGGAAGCCGAAGGTGCTTTCAATCACCCTCCTAGTTTGCCCATGTGCCTCATTGTAGAGTTCCTCTGCCCTTGTCCTGGGATTCCTTACTGGGGTCAGTAGCCATGACAGGTTGGGGTAACCAGAGTCACCTGCAAATGTCGAGGGAGAACTGTTAGACACACACTAACCCTTAGGGACAACCCCAGACCCAGACACCTATGTCAACTGTATTGGGACCTTGACCTCACCTATTAGCCACACACAGTGCCTCTGGAGTTGGCCCATCACATAAGGGATGCTGCTATTCCTCAAAATGTAAGTGTCATGCACAGAGCCAGGATACATGGCATTGACATGGGAGATGTACTGGTCTGCCAAACACACAATCTGCACATTCATCGAATGGTAGCTCTTCCAGTTTCTGTACACCTGTTCATTTCTGCGGGGGAGGGACAAATGCCACATGTGTTCCATCAATGGCACCAATTATGTTGGGGATATTTCCCGAGGGCATAGAAGTCACATTCACTGTGGGCAAATCCTCCACCTGAGGGAAAACGATGTAGCTGTGCATGTGTTTCAGCAGGGCAGATAACACTCTGGACAACACGTTTGAGAACATTGGCTGGGACATCCCTGATGCCATGGCCACTGTTGTTTGAAAAGACCCACTGGCCAGGAAATGGAGTTTGAAAAGACGTACAGGACCTGCACTAGAGGGGGGATTCCTGTGGGATGGCAGATAGCTGACATCAGGTCCGGCTCCAACTGGGCACACAGTTCCTGGATTGTTGCACGATCAAGTCTGTATGTGACTAAGATGTGTCTCTTTTCCATTGTCGACAGGTCCCCCAGCGGTCTGTACACTGGAGGATGCCACCATCTCATCACCTGCCCCAGCGGACGAGCGCTATGGAGGAGAACAGCGAGCAGAGAGTCTTCCAACACTGAGGTATCACAATGTCTTATTTTCAGAAACGTAATTAATTCGCAATGTGCCGGTATCTGTCTATATTTCTGGCCTAGATAGGTGTGACACAGTTAACATCCATCCCATGTGGCATCCTGAAATGGCGGCTGTAAGGTGGGACCTGTAAGGTGGGACAAGGGGATATGAGGTAACTGCGCTGGCATTCTACACTGTCGCGGTCGAAGACCGTGGTGCAATTCAGCATTGGTTAACATTGGGCCCTATGGGTCCTAGGAGCCAATAACGATGTTCGCCGGCAGTGACGGTACGCATCGCCGCGGACGTGACCCCCATTTTCTGTCTGTTCACTCACTTGATACCTGACCTTCAACAGGAGAGGACCTATTTTTACAAGTGCTGCTGTGACCTCAGTCTGCAAGCGACGATGGCTCATGTGTCTGGGGAAAGGGACCCTGCCTTCACTTCGGAGGAGTTGGAGAAACTAGTGGATGCGGTCCTCCCCCAGTACACGCAACTCTACGGTCCTTCAGACAAACAGGTGAGTACACTGTGAGCATACTGCGTGGGTAATGCCTGTTTTGAGTGGTGTGGATGGAAGACAAATGGGGGGGCTGAGGCCTGCATGTGCGGATGGGGAGTGTATGTGAGTCAGGGCAATGATGGGAATTGGGGGCAATAAGTATGACGGTCCGAACGGATAAGTAATTTCCTTTTCCCCCTGTACCATTCCTCTACGTCAGTTCCCACCAGAAGAAGGCTATTTGGCGTGCCATCGCCAAGGACGTCCGGACCCTGGGGTCTACCACAGACGGAGCACCCACTGCCGTAAAAGATGGGAGAACCTGCACCGCTGGAGCAAGAAGACGGCGGAGGCCCAGCTGGGGATGGCCTCCCAACGTGGGAGGGGTGCCCGTTGCACCATGACGCCCCTGATGTTCCGGATCCTGGCAGTGGTGGATCCGGAGTTGGATGGGTGCTTGAGGGCATCACAGCAGCCACAAGGGGATGAGTACACTCTCATTCAGCTGACTCAATGCACATTACGAGGTGTCTGGGTGGAGGAGGTGGGCAGTGGGTTCCCCTAGGCCAGGGCGAAGTTTGTAGGCAAGGTCCCTTGTGAGGCAGACTATGTGGCACACCAACCCCACCAGTGGTAAGAGCCATCTACATCTAATCAGGCTCCCGTGACTTCCAGGTGTGCAGCAATTGGTCTGCTGAAATGTCTATGAACTGTTAGTGCATGGCGTAGTTCAGAGGGCTGCTCCATGTGTGTTGTGTCCGCCAACAGTAGTGGTGTTGCATGCACTGAACATGTCTTCATACTGTCTCCCCCCCCTTTTTGTGGTCTCCCTGTTCTTGTGTGCAATAGCATCATAAGGCGGAGGAGCATTGGCACCGGAGCAGGAGGGAGCTGCAACCCACTTGGCCCTGGAGGGCGAAACAACAGAGTCTGAAGCCACCATTGGAACGTAGGGCGAGGGGAGCTTCATGGCGGGGACAGGAGCAGACAGCAGTGACAGCGACTCCTCCTCTGATGGTAGCTCCCTAGCGGTGTCAGGCACCTCTGTGCCCACCGCATCAAAAGGTACAGCCACCACCCCCCTACCAGCACCGTCCCCCCAGCAGCCCCTCAGTGTGTGTCCTGTGCCCGCTCACCCAGGATTGTGGGCATCTCCTTCGCCCCAGGCACCTCAGGCCCTGCCCCAGTCAGCCCTGCTGCCCTCAGTGAGGAGGCTATTGACCTCCTGAGATCCCTAACTGTTGGGCAATCTACCATTGTGAATGCCATCCAGGGTGTTGAGAGGCATTTGCAACAAACAAATGCATACCTGGAGGGCATTCATTCTGGGCAGGCAGCCCAACAGAGAGCATTTCAGGCTCTGGCCTCAGCACTGATGGCAGCCATTGTCCCTGTGTCCAGCCTCCCCCTCCAACTTCCTCCACCCAGACCCAATCCTCAGCCTATCCCAAGCACACCATCAGACCAGCATGCACACTCATCAACACACAAGAGTGGACATGGCAACCATAAGCACCACACATCCCACAGGCACTCACAAAAGCACTAGACCCATGCAGACACACCAACATCTACAGCATCCACTGTGTCCCCCTCCTCCACGTCCTCCTCCTCCCTCCCAGTCTCTTCTCCACTCACACCTGCATGTACTGCATCCTCAGCCACTGCCTCCATCACCAGTGCCCATCACCACACACCGCTCACGTGCACTCACCACCCCACTACCATGCACACACCCCCAGTGTCCTCTTCCAGTGTGTCTATGGGCCCTCCTCCCAAAGTACATAAACGCAGGCACACACCCACCCAACAGCCATCCACCTCACAACATCCTCCGGCCCATGCACCTTCACCCAAATTCAGCAAACGTACACCTCCTACAACCACCACCTCTACCTCCACTCCAAAACCCCCTCCATCTTCCCGTCCCAGTGTGTCTAAGAAACTCTTCCTGGCTAACATTGACCTCTTCCCTACACCTCCCCCCGTCCTTCCCCTAGGGCCAGGCTTTCCAGGTCCCAGCCCAGCACCTCAGCCACCAAATCCCCAGGCACAGTGGTGCCAGCAACTGCGGGGTCATGGAATGTGCCACCCATCAGGGCTGCCAGTGTGCCATGTAGCGAGGGCAAGGACATTCCACCACCTGCCAAGGTGAAAAAGGTGCCCACATCCCAGAGGGAGAAGCAGAAAGCACCAGCCACCAAGGGCTCAGCAAAAACCAAAGGGGATAGTGGCAAGACAACTGCAGTACCATCAAAGCTGGAGAAGGGCCAAAAGCTGAAGAGCAGGTCAGGAGAGGGCATGGTGGCACCGACTGAGGGACCAGTGTCACACTTTCTGTCCACGACCACGCCAACCTGTACGGCGGCGAACACAGCTAGCTGCCCCGCTACCACAACCACCACCACAACCGCCACCTGCACTGTCACCTGCACTGCCCCCGGCACGTCTACAGCCTCAGCACAGTCCCCAGCATCTTCCCCAGTGGGAAGCCATCCAAGGCTGCAGGAAACGTCCTGCTGTGTCCCTCTGCAGGTGCTGACCCATGCATCGCAGCCAGCACCGCCACCAGCACTGCCGCCAGCACTGCCGCAAACACAGCCATGACAGACACAGCCGCAAGCACCGCTACCTGCACCGCCCCGGCACATCTACAGCCTCAGCGACAGTCCCCAGCATCTTCCCCAGTGAAGCTGCAGGAAACGTCCTGCTGTGTTCCTCTGCAGGTGCTGATCCATGCACTGCCGCCAGCACCGCTGCACGCCCCGCAGCGTCCTCTGACACAGGCACCACCGCTGACATGGATACCATCCCCAGTGGTCAGTCGTCTGAGGCTGGAGGAGAGTTCCTGGGCTCTGGGCAGCTACCATGAGGCATTTCTTCCATTACTGTTTACACCTGCAGGTGGAAGGCGCAGCCGCAGCAGTGTGGGGTATGTCACTGCCTCCATGGCATATAATGCTACCTGAACCTTGCGTGGCACGCACACCAAGGTGAGGGAATTGTACCGACCACACTGCATGTGGAGCACTCTGGGCACCATGCCCCCTCCAGATCCAGTGGAGAATGACATCCACTACCTCTGTCCTTGGTAGGATGAAGCACTCTGGGCACCAGGCCCCTTCCAGAACCAGTGGAAAGATACATCCACTACCTCTGTCCTTGGCAGGATGAAGCACTTTGGGCATCAGGCCCACTCCAGAACCAGTGGAGAATGACATCCACTACCTCTGTCCTTGGCAGGATGAAGCACTCTGGGCACCAGGCCCACTCCAGAACCAGTGGAGTCTGTTATCCACTTGAGAGACTGTTGCTTTGCAATCCCCAGCATACAGCAATGGGAAAACCACCCACTGGAGAGACTTGAGAGACTGTGGCTTTGCACTCCCCTGGATAATGCAGTGGGCATGGAACCCCCTCGTGCAGCAGTGGTGTCATGCGTTCATCAGGCTGAGTTGCCTCCCCGACTCCCCCTGAGGTGCCTGTATATTTTCGATCTGATGCCCCAGCAGTGTTCTCTCCGTTTCGAGTCAGGTATCATGTGTGGGCCTCGCACATGCATTTTGGGCCCAGTGGTCCACGGACAATGATTAGTACACTATCCGGACTTGTGTAGTTGGTGTACATATTTGAATATACTGAATTTTTACTTTTGATTACAATGGTTACAATCATTTCCTTGGGTCCTTGCGTTCTTCCAGGGGGTGGGGGGTGTATATGTAATGTTGCTGCATGGATTTGTGTGTCTGTTGTTGTGTGTGGTTGTGAGGGTGGGGGTGTTGGTTGTGTGTGTCACTCTGTTTTCTCCCCCCTCCCCTGTGTTGTAGGTGAAGTACTCACCGTGGTCACCGCCGCCGCCGTTCGTAGTCCTCATAGAAGAGGTGGTAAACCAACATGGGTAACACATGAAGTTCGGGCTCCATGGCGTCCTGGTTCCTCGTTGGGTGTCAAGAGGTGAGTGTTTTCCCTTCTGTGTACTGTTTTCGCCGTGCTTTTGATAGCATTGGTTCCGCCCTGGAAAAGATGGCAGATAGGCCTCTTGTAATAGGGTGGGTGGTACTTTGTCTCCCGCCTGTCTGTTGGTGGTGACCGCTGTGCTGTTTGTTTCTACCGCCGTGGCGGTCGGAGTGTTAAAGTGGCTGTCTATGTTGGCGGTTTCCACCACGGTTGTAATCCCTTTTTTTTCCGCCAGCCTGTTTGCGGTATTACCACTCCTTTAACACCGACTGCCAGGGTTGTAATGAAGGCCTTAATCCTTAGATACCAGTGAGGATGCTGTTGTTACCCAAAGAACCTGATTAGCATAAAAAATAAAGCCACACGGGTGAGCGTACGTCGGAAAAGTCAGCAATGCGTCGATTCCTTACTCACAAGTAAGGCGTGCGTCATTTTCCTTCTCCGGTCGGTTCGGCGATGTGCTGTTTTTCTCCCTTGCTAGAGTGTGATGCATCGATTTCCAGATGGGGCACCTCGGATCCGCACAGAGTTGACTTGGACACCCAGGGATGATGCATGGAAGATCCGGTCGCAAGGTATCAGGAAACCATGCTGCATGGGGATCTCCAGCTGCGTTGCATTGATCTCCAGCCGCGATGCAGGTGGAGCATTGATTTCAGCTGCAAAGCTGGTGGAGCGTTGTTTATCAGCCATGTCACGGAAGGTGCGTCAAAACTTTCTCTGCACGGCGGTCTGTGTGTGGATTTTCAGTCCTTGTCTGCCAACTTCACCTTTCAAGGGCCCAGGAACTGGATAGCGCACCATTTGGCAGGGCAGGAGTCTCAGCAGTGAGTTCAGGTGCTGGCAGGGGAGGCCTTTGATGGCCCTGAGACTTCAACAACAGGAGGCAAGCTCAATTCAAGCCCTTGGAGTCTTCTCATACAGGAATGCACAGCAAAGTCCAGTCTTTGTCCCCTTTCACAGGCAGAAGCACAGTAACAGGCAGGGACAGTACTTCTCCTCAGTTATTCAGCTCTTCTCCTTGGCAAAGGTTCCCCTTGAATCCAGAAGTGTTCTAATTTTTAGGGGTTTTGGGTGCATTTCTTATACCCCTTTCTGCCTTTGAAGTACGCCTACTTCAAAGAGAAGTCTCTGTTGGTTTCAAGATCCTTCCATGCCCAGGCCTGACCTCAGACACACACCGGGGGGGGGACTGCATTGTGTGAGGGCAGGCACAGCCCTTTCAGGTGTAAGTGACCACTCCTCCCCTCCCCTCATCACGGATGGCTCCTCAGGATATGCATTCTATACCCCAGCTCTGTTTGTGTCCTTGCCTAGAGAGAGGTGCAAACATTCCAACTGTCAAACTGACCCAGACAAGGAATCCACAAACAGGCAGAGTCACAGAATGGTTTAAGCAAGAAGATTCCCACTTTCTAAAAGTGCCATTTTCAAACACACAACCTAAAAACCAACTTCACTAAAAGATGTATTTTAAATTGTGAGCTCAGAGACAACTAAAGTCCATATTTCTATCTGCTCCGAAAGGGAATCTACACTTTAGGCAGCCACCATGTTAACATGTGAGAGAGATAGGCATTGCAATAGTAAAAATCGAATTTGGCAGCATTTCACTGTTAGGACATGTAAAACACATAAGTACATGTCCCACCTTTTACATACACTGCACCCTGCCCATGGGGCTACCTAGGGCCTACCTTAGGGGTGCCTTATATGTATAAAAAGGGAAGGTTTTGGCCTGGCAAGTGGGCACACTTGCTAGTTCGAACAGCACACACAGACACTGCAGTGGCAGATCTGAGCCATGTATACAGGGCTACTCATGTGGGTGGCACAACCAATGCTGCAGGTCCACTAGTAGCATTTGCTTTGCAGGCCCTGGGCACCTCTGGTGCACTGTACTAGGAACTTACTAGTAAATCAGATATGCCAATCAAGGATAAGCCAATTACACATGCATGTTACATAGGAGCACTTGCACTTTAGCACTGGATAGCAGTGGTAAAGTGCCCCTAATATCAAAAACAGCAAAAACAGAGTCCAGCACACATCAACAACCTGGGAAACAGAGGCAAAAATTTAGGGGAGACCACACCAAGGATGTCAACTCTAACATATACACAATGAAAATATCAGGTATTTGACTTGATAGGACAATGGTGATGCCACCTTTAGGGTGGCATTTTTTTGATGGTGCTGGTTTGTAGTTATTGTGGGGCAGTGCGAGGTGTTTGAAGGTGGCATACCCAATGCAAAACCCGTTGCTGACCACTTCCACACTAAGTGATAGGTGTGACAGGGTTGTATTTTCGATGCAACATCAGAACACATGAGGTGGCTTGACATCACCTTTTAAATGCGGAGAGGGCATTGCTCCACCAGAGCATCATTAAAAGTGACAGTCCTGTAGTGCAAGGGAATTGTACATATGGCCATATGTGAGGGTGATGTGCTTTGTATGTGTGGTGTGATGCATGTTGCATATGTGTGGTTCAACGGTCATCTGTGCTTACCTGTCAATGTTTGTGGAGTGTGGTGTATGTATTGTTTGTCCCACAAGTTTTGTATGATGTATGTGTTATGTTGTGTATGCTGGCTTACCTACGAGAAGGCCATTGCCATATTGTCCATCCTTAAAACGTTGGTTTATTATTGAGTGTTGGATGATGTAGGCAACATGCACGCTGCCTGGATATTTAGCGAGAATGTTGGTGAATATCCTGCGATTGTCCACAATGGCCTGCGCATTTACTGAGTGTGTGTTTCCTCTTCTGAAAAAGGTGTTCTGTTGCCACAGGAGGGACAAGTTGGACAGGTGTGCAGTCTATTGCACCCGGCACACGAGGGAACCCATCCTTATTTGGTCTCCTGCTGCAGTTACTAGGCATTGGGGGACAGGATGTGGTGGGGAGTGAGGCAGATGATGGTGTCCAGTACCACAGGGAGGAAGGCAGAAAAGGATGGTTGGGAGATACCACTCACTTGCGCTGCAGTTGTCTGAAATGAACCAGAGGCCAGCATGTAGAGCACAGCCAGGAGCTTGATCATGAGTAGTATGGTTGTAGGACTTTCCACTCTTACTGTGATGTAGGAAGTAATGTCGTGGAGCAGCAGTACAACGGACTCTTTCTTGCTTGAGATGGTAGAGTCTGGTTAGATCTTCCCTAAGGCCAAGGATGGATGTTCATTGGCGAAATATTCTCTCCCTCCTTCTGCACTGCCTTTATGGCTGCTGTTGTGGTGGTTGAGGGTGCTAGTGGCACTTGGCATTGTCGCTGACATTGTCTCTGGGTGCCGAGCTGTAGCAGTAACAGGTCCTTGTTGTCCAGTTGTTTGCCAGAGTTCCTTATGTGAATTTTCCTTATTTACTTGAGGCTGTGTGTCATTTTAATACCTGGTCTGACTAGGCATTACAATGTTCACAAAAATCTGAGTTAGTGTCATTTTTTCGAAGGGCGATCCTAGGTTTGCTTAATTTTTCCGATGGTTTTTCATATGGTGCTTCCATAATTTTTTAGGAGGGAACGCTTACCTTGCATATTATTGTCGATTAATGACGCAAGGTAAAGCGGCGCCCCTTAAAAATTAAGCAAACTACAGGAAAGTGAAGCTGGACTGCTCTAGCACCACTTTATAAATATGGTGCACGGTTAGTGCCGCTTTAGCGTAAAAAAATGGTGCAAAGGCGGTGCTAACTTTTTCTAAGTGATGGGAAGATGGGCCTTATACAGTTATGTAGGCAGATATTGCACATATTTTATTCGTGACACTTATCCTCCAATTAGTTATCACCCTGATCAATAGATCTTTTCCCTTTACTTTGAGTTATCTAATTTATCTAGTTCTTATGAATATTTGTTTTTGTGTTTGACAGTGTTGATTTGCACGAGATAACTAGCAGTACTTGCCCCTTTGTGTTGGGGTAGATTTAAGTGAAAATGTACTTCATTGAGATTTGGAGTACAATCTCAGGAGTGTAAATACAAAAATACGCCAATGGCATATGTCTTTTTCTCTTCTTTTTAAGATTGGCATTAGCTAAGATGTGTTATTTTTGAAAAACATATATATGCATAAAATACGTATGGATACTTTCAACCAGAAATCATCATGCAATGGTCTGTTGTTGTGTCATTCATATTTTACTTGCACCCACTACATCGTACAGTATGGGGCAATGGATAAGTCCATTTTAGCCGTTGACTAACTTCATTGTGAGTGGTGGCCTTCTGCCCTTTCGCAAGGCTCAGAACGCTCACATCCATACACGAATTAGTCCCCTATGACAATTTGTGCCTGTTAAGACTAAAAAAAACTATTTTTACTTTTACCCATTTCTTCTTTCTTTAGCTTGATGGTGGTCCAACAGCTTCCCCAACAATTGAGTTTTGTAGAAACTCTGACTAAAGAAAACAGGTACTGAAAAAGACCAACGTCCGGCAGCCAAAGTCAGACGAATTGGGTTTTACAACCCTCGGTATATATTATACGATGGCAAATGATGTTCTTATCGGCTCTGAGGAAACTATAGAGTAAAAACAACAATCACGTGTCAAGGCCTTAAAGTTTTTGTAAAACATGAACCCAATTGAGAAAAAAAACAGAGGGTTTGAAACGAGTCCCCTTTTCAACGTTACATTTTACATTATCATTACAAAGCGCCTTTATATGTCACCATGTTTCTGTAAAGACAATATGTTGGAGCACCCCACCGTGCTGGCTAACCAATTACCCCTCAGAGGGCCTTATGAACAGCTTCCCTTTCGTTTTATTTTTAGAAGCACGTGGAGACCCCGGCCTACAGTGTAGAAGCCGTAAGTCACGCTCCTTAACTCTTTTTCCATGCAACCGTATTTTATGCCTGCGGGTGCAGGGTGTCTTCACTGACACCTTTACACAAATACCGTGTGCTTAGCAACTGCAGTAAAGGACCAGTAAACAGCAGAATAACTGCACATCACTTGTTGACAGGAAGAACAATGCCACAAGATGCACATAGCCATTCAGTTACGGGATTTCCTCTGGAAAGGAAATTTAAGGGAAGTTTAACAAAATCCGTATTGGAAAAATTATATTTGCAGCAATATCTAGCGAAAACGCATCTACAATTAAGTACTTGTACAAATATGGTAATTGAGTAAGACATTAAAGGAAAGAAGGCATACAAGTAAAAAAAAAATAGTACAATAGGATCAAATTACCCAAAAGACAAAGATAACACAACTGAGCATGGGAAAAAAACAGGGTAATTGGTAGCCCAAGAATAACTATAAAACAGATGCTCAATAAAGTAGTCAGTTCATATCTGAGGAAAACGTATTGGTAGTTAGCGAAAGTTCCCATAGTTATATGAAACATGGTGCAAACGAGCTGGAGAAGACCACTTCATATGAACCTTGAATCTTTTCAAAAGCTCAAAGAATAACATACGCTATTGTGTACCTCTGCAATTGTTTGCAATTGAAAAAGGTATTTTACGATTAGTATATTTATGACTGCAGAGTCTCCGCACATTAAAAATAGGACAGTTCTATCATTTTTTTATGTTCTTGAGAGCAAATAACGTGACATCTATGTTTTAGAACCACCCCTTTTCACTTGTCCCTTACTTGAAGGATCAGTGCAAAAACTTCCATGAAGGAGCTGGACTGAGTGAACATTTTTGGGAAAGTTTTGCACAGATATGTTTAAACTGTGCCATGATTATTAAAGAAACAAAGGATATGGAATTTTAGGCCTATCTATGGCAGCACTGTTGCTGGCACCATCAGTGTAATATATATATATATACATTATGCTGAAAGTCGTCAGCCAAAGTTTTTAGCATGTTGTCATAAATAATGATCAAGAAATCTATATTAGACTTGGCCCCATGGTGCCCCCGACTTAAAGCATGAAATAGTAAGGCTTGATCAGACACACACACACAAACACACACACACACAGATGTATATATATATATATATATATATATATATATATATATATATATATTCACTTCAAAAACCCAAGGTTATCAGGATGTTATAGTTTCTGAATTTGCTTGTACAAAACCTTAAAAATTCATAAGTTGTAGTTATATTATTCCAAGTAATTATAACTTATGCCCTAAGTTAACTTTCTATAACACGCCTTCCCTGTTTTGACAGAACACCTCATCTAATATCTTTCAAAATATTACCATATTCAGGCCCATATCTATACTTTTTGACGCTAACCAGCGCTGGCGCTGGTTTACGTAAAAAATTCTATCGCCGGCTAACACCATTCCTACGTGCCAGGCGGTTGCCTTATTTAAGGATTGAAGTTAGCTGGCGCTGCGGGCTGATCAGAGTAAAAAAAAATTACTCAAACCAGGCAGCGCCGGCGTAGGGGAAAATGGGGGTTGTGCGTCAAAAAATGGTGCAAGTCAGGTTTGAGTCAAAAATAATGGCTCAAACCGGACTTTCACCATTTTTTGATGCACCCCCCCCATTGAAATGACTCCTGTCTTAGCAAAGACAGGAGTCATGTCCCCTTGCCCAATAGCCATGCCCCGGGGACTGCTGTAACCCCGGGCATGGCCATTGGGAACAGTGGCATGTAGGGGGGGCCAAATTAGGCCCCCCTATGCCACTTAAAAAATAAAAAAATAATACTTACCTCAACTTACCTGTACTTTCCTGGGATGGGTCCCCCTATCCATGGGTGTCCTCCTGGGGTGGGAGAGGGTGGCGGGGGTGTCCCTGGGGGCAGGGAAGGGCACCTCTGGACTGCTTCCATGGTCTGAGCCAAGGAAGTGAGCCCACAGGTCCCTTAACGCCTACCCTCACCAAAGCGTTAAAAAACAGCACACATCAGGCTGAGCGCCGTTTTTAAGGCCCGCCCCCTCCTTTGCGTCAAAATGACGCAGGAGTATAAATAAGGCTCACAGGCCTTAAAGTCATTTTTTGGACGGGAACGCCGACCTTGCATGTCATTAACGCACGGCGGTTTCCCGCATTAAAAAAATGACGCACACAGAGGATTTTTGACGCCTGCGGGGTTGGGCGTCATAGTTTAAATATGGGGCAAGGTTTGCGCCAAATGTGCGTCAAAAGTTTTGACGCACATTCAGCGCAGAGTATAAATATGCTCCTTAATCTTAGGTGCTTGATGCATATTCCTGATTCTTGGTATGCAAAGGTTATCCAAATATTCACATTTCCAATGCTTCCCAAATACTTCCTAGATTCATCACAGATCAGTGTTTGGAACACAGGCTGACCCTTCACAGGTGTAAATTGCAGTAAATCTAAAAAAACAATCAAATATTTTCCTCCAAATAGGACATCATAAACCATTCCCAGAACCTTTTACATTCTCAAATGTACAAAGGCAAGCATTAAGGTTGAGACCATGCTCACCTCATTGATGATTAAATGTGCCAACTTTTTTAACACACTTGACACTTCATGAAAAGCTTCACTGGATAACTTTTGGTATTCCAGTTTGTTGTCATGTTCCACAGGCAACATCAAAAATCAATGTCAAGAAATACCTTTGATATTGTGTACACTAATCCAGAAGGTGGTGCAATTACACACAATAAATTACAGTATGTAGTCTTCTGTAGAAAAGCAGTAAGAACATGGATTAAGAAACTTTTAACAGTGCCAGCTTGACCGCTAAAATACAACAGTATATGCTTAAATGTTGAACTTGCACACTCTTTCTTCTCATGAAACAATCCATGCTCAACATATATTTCTATTTGCTCATCATTTAGCTGGCCACCTAAATCTTCCAAATCAATTGTTTCCCGCCATGCTTGCTCCACTGTAGTCTTCACCTCATTCATTGCAATAGCAGCTGCCTTTTCAATTTTTGGCTGTCCAAACGGGTCCTGACTTTAAGTTCCTGAACTTCAGGAGCAATTGTATCTTACAGTTCAATTTCATCATTCAACATTTTCAATTAGTTTGGAAATATTGAGCACCCAATGCCATTCTTTTCAGCATTAAAAAAATCTACATAGCAGTCAAACTCTCCTAGTAATTCTGTTTCAGAACATCAAGGTTTAAAAAGCTGCAAAAGTGCCAAATAGAAAAGTTATCTTTTCCAGCACTCTGGAAACTCAGGTTTCTTCTATGGTTAATTAGACTGCCTTTGCTATGTCACACCAAACACCCATTGCAACCAACTACTGCAAATTTACCTTCATGTACTTTTTCTGTCACATTGTTTCTATATGTGTAGTACTGGAATACTTCATAGAGACAAACTATTTTAAAATGTACATCCTTTTTTGGATAGTAAGAGTTCAACATGTTTGTTTTTACAATGTTTACACTGTTTGACTGAAATATGACAAGATTCTGAAAAACAACTTCTGGAAAAGATTTCAAAGCATTGTTTTGAGTTGATGCTAGGTCTAGGCTCACTCAAACAATTCCTTTCGACTTGGAATATAAACAAGCAGAAGTCAACTAATCACAGCCTTCATAGGATTCAATTTCTCTGTGTCAAAGCGTCTTCAAACTGAAGCTGGTCAACTTTTATTTTTTATTAAAGACGTTTTAGCAGAAATGTCTTCTCACACTTCTTTCTTCTACGTCTTCTTAGATTTTGCAATGTATGAAGTAACATAATGAGCAACAGCTACAGAGTTGTCTGCCACATATTGAATATCCATATTTGCATTTCACATTTTCTAAGTGACAGGATTGTAGTCACTAATGTATTTCAAATTCTCTGTTCTCCTGAGGTAGTAGGTATTTTTTGGTGATTTACGAGTATGTGTATGTTTCACTGCAGACATGCATTCACTCTTCCTTTTGAAATAGCAGGTCTTGAAAATCCAAAACAACATTTTGTATAAAATGTTTCTTTTGCCATGTATTTCTGCTGAAAGTACTTCCCACTTATATGATTGGAAACACAGTACTTGCTGTTTAGGCCTTTTCCCTTATTGTCTTTTGGAATGCTATATGTAATATACTGTCCTATGAAAGAAAGAACAGACTCATCTGGGTCTGTTCCAAATTTAGGTGCATCTTTTACCAATAACAGAATATAAATACGAGGAGTACCTCTTGCTTGGTACTCTTTTTACCTAAAGAAATCAGCAACTTCTCCAACAGGTGCTTTATTGTTGAAGATAAAGGACAGCATAGCCTGGAATCTGTGGTTAAATTACCTGCAAACATTTTCTGGATCCAAAGAGCAAAGTTCTTCTTGTGTCTTCAATATGATGCCTTTTAGAGTTTGCTCCTCTCAGAAGTTCATGTAAATCATCCCATGCATACTCTGCACAACTCAGCGTTACAGTCTAAGTTGGTGCACCTACATTTTGCAACTTACACTTCAACTCACCACAATACCAGCATTCATTGTTCCATGCTGGCATACCATCAAATTTATCAAATTGTTCTTGAGCGTCTCATCTTTTCATAAATGTTTCCATGAATGTTTTCAATAAAGTCATTTGCAGATATGTTTTTTTACATTAACTCCTGTCTTAAGTAGATTTTTAACAGTGTATGACAGTCCAGACAAATCTCTTTCAAATAAAAGATGGAAGACATATGGAATACTTTGTTGAAATCTAGGATCCTTTGAATACAATCTTCCTGGCCTATTCTCAAATGCAGATATTTGCACGGGCCAGTATCATTCTGTCAGCCTACTCCAGTTGGAAATAGTTGAGGAAATCATCCAGCCTGTAAATGTTTCTCCCACACACTCATTGGAACTCTTCAGCTTGTTTCATCTGATACTGTTCATTGGCATCCCCCATAACTCTTTTCAATGTAGTGGATGGATACTGCAGTGCTCACATGTTTCTTGAGATTTACTTCTATACACTTTTTCAAACTGTACCACTTGAAGACAATGTTTCTTCTTCCATTAAAAGTCCATGTGCGACAACATCTACATCGTTATAGTATACATGTTTTTCTTTCAGACACAAAGGGGGTCATTCTGACCCCGGCCGGCGGCGGAAGCCGCCGGCCTGGCTGGAACCGCCAGAATACTGCTGCGCGGTCAAAAGACCGCCGCGGGTATTCTGGGTTTCCCGCTGGGCTGGCGGGCGACCGCCAGAAGGCCGCCCGCCAGCCCAGCGGGAAACACCCTTCCATGAGGATGCCGGCTCCGAATGGAGCCGGCGGAGTGGAAGGGGTGCGATGGGTGCAGTTGCACCCGTCGCGATTTTCAGTGTCTGCATGGCAGACACTGAAAATCTTTGTGGGGCCCTGTTACGGGGGCCCCTGCAGTGCCCATGTCAATGGCATGGGCACTGCAGGGGCCCCCAGGGGCCCCACGACACCCCATACCGCCATTCTGTTCCTGGTGCCGCCATGGAGGATTCCCCAGGGCAGCGGGAAACCGGCGGTACACCGCCGGTTTTCCGTTTCTGACCGCGGCTGTACCGCCGCGGTCAGAATGCCCATGGGAGCACCGCCAGCCTGTTGGCCGTGCTCCCGCGGTCGTTGGCCCTGGCGGATTTTACCGCCAGGGTCAGAATGACCCCCAAAGTAACTTACATTCACCTTATTTACAACGACTAGCTCCTGCCAGATTCTTTTTTTTTTTTTTGTGGGCCCACTATTTACTAGAATAACGAGTGCTTCTTCCAAATCTCTCTTTACACCCACAGTTTCAATATTGCATTTAAAATCTAAAGGTTACTACATATCTCTACCTTTAATTCATTTCTAAAGCTCTGTGGGTATATAGAAAAGGGTCTATAGATTGTATGAGTATTGTTTCACAAACATTCAGATATCAAAGTTCCTCTGGAATTTCAACCACCTCTAACTTATTGTATATTGCTTTGGCAGGCATTTTGTTGTCCTCTAATTTGTCATAGAAATACCTATACATGAAAGTTCCTTTACTCATAAATACACTGAAAATTCTATCAACTTTTCTCTGTTTTCTTGTTCATTTTTCAAGCACACATCAACATTCCAAAATTGGCCTTTGTAGTGGGTGAGTCAACAGCAAATACAAACATAGTTTGCTTTCTCTGTAAAAGCTGCATTAGACTTAGCTATTTCTCATCTAAAGTTATCAGAACTAACATCTGTGTTTTGTTCCTCTACATCTGAACATACCAACTGCTAATTTTGTCCAGAATGGACTGTGGGACCAACGAAAAATAATGTAATACCTTCAAAGACATTTTCAACTTCTGGAAATATGCTATACGAAAGTGCTTTGTTAATTTCTCCTAAACACAATACAGGACTTTTTACAAATAAAGCCTTCTACCAAAATTTTGCATTTGTGAATGATGAACATCCAACATTAAAAAATTATTAAAAGTCCTTCGCACACTTTCCTGGATAGACACACCAGTTAGAGTCCTTGTAAATTAGAATATTTCCTGACTTTTATGCTTCACACTTCTTTCCAGAGCTTGACATACAAAAGTTATTAATATATAAATTGATATCTAGCAAACTCTGCAAATACTACTGCAGTCCCATTTATACACAGGGGCATGTCTATGCATTCCTTGTGCCTCTTCAACTATATTTTCCTCTACATTTCTAGGGGCTATCTCCTCTTTTGTAATGGGAGTATCATCTTTTACCTCATAGCATTGGCCAGTTGTTTCAACTGCATGCACTAATGCATTCTCTTGTAGGGAGATTTCTTCATTAAAGAAAACCTCAGTACTAGATGTATTCTTCTATTCTCCTTTGAAAAATTTGCAAAAATTACTTTTATTAGTGATCCATTTTTGCCCTATTTTTTTCCAACACAGATACTGTTTTATGCAATGTTTTCATTCTGTTTAGCATCAAGATAAATAGTTTGGGTTTCGGGGCAAAACCTTAATCAACCAGGCTTTCAATATGCTGTTTTTGCTTCAGTGCTGCCCTTTTCCTCCTATACTGCTTCAGGTTTCACATCAAATTCTGTATTCCCCTGCTTCTAAACATTCGCATTTGTATTTCCTCAAATTGTTTCTGCCTCCTTGTCAAACTATGTGATTTTTTATTAGATTTCTCACTGTCAATTCAACTTACTCCTTCTCCTGGGTGAGTTGATTTTAAACCTTGCATTTCATTTTCAGGTTTTTCAACATTTTGCATTTTTCAGCATACTTTTTTAACAACTCAATAGTTCTCCTACCAGCCCCTTTATTCCAGCACGTTCTCTCCATCTTGTCCTTGTCTTTTCAAATCTCATGTTTAAGCAGATTGTATTCTTTTTTTTTCTCCTCTCTTCCTTCTTCGGCGTTGTAAATCCTAACTTTACATTAGTTACTATTAGATTACATATCATAAGCAAGTAAGTAGCTACATAAGTGGTTTTGTCAGTGTGTAACACACTTTGTAAATGTATCCGTATGGGTGTAAAAATGAGTATATGAATGGCTGTACAGGTGGGTTACTGGGTGTGTGAGTTGTTGAGTGTATATGTGAGTGAGTGTATCAGTGCCTGCGTGGGTGTGTCACTGGATGCGTAAGTAGCTGTGTGGGTATATGAGTGACTGTTAGTGACTGTACTGGTGGGTATGTAAGTGGCTCTATGGATTGGTAAATGGCTGTTTTAGTGAGTGTGTGGGTCTGTAACTATGTGTGCAACTATCACTGTTAGTGGTGTGTACATAACTGTTGTGTGGGTGTGTGAGCGGATGTGGATTGCCTCTATCACATTTGACTGGTTAATGAAAATGGATGTTTGGTTTTGTAAATAGTTATATGAGTGGCTCTATGTGTAGGTGACTGGGTGTATAATTGGGTGTATGTGTGTGGAAGTCTGTGTTAACTTGTCTGAGTGCTGGGTATGGGAATAGCTGTATAAGTTTGTGAGTGGGTGTGACAGTGTCTGTATGAGTCAGTTAATAACTATGGCCCACATTATGAACATTGCGGTCTGCGCTGTCATGCCGGCGGCCGCAGTAATTACCGCCACTGGCATAGCGGTCCAGACCGCCATATAAAGAACGTGACAGAGCCACCACTTTTGAAATGCGCCAACCGCCAGGCTTCCGCCACCAGGCAGCATGGCAGTTGGCGGCGTTTCATATCCGACAGGATAATGAGTCAGGTTCCACCAGCCTTTCCCTGGCAGTTTACACCGCCAGGGAAAGACTGGCGGAATGGGTGACTCGGGCCCCCCATGTCACATATTTCGCTGTCCGATTTACGGGCATAAATCCTAATAAAAATCCTGCTGATTGGTGAAGTTGGTTTTAATATTACTATTTTAGAAATGCCACTTTTAGAAATTGAGCATTTCTCTGCACTTAAATCCTTCTGTGCCTTATAATTCATGCTTGGCTGGGTTAGTTGACAGCTCCCTTGTGCATTTCACTCAGACAGCCCCAAACACACGATGCTCAGTCACACCTGCACACATCTGCATAATGAATGGGTCTTCCTGGGCTGGGAGGGTGGAGGGTCTGACACTTACATGTCAAAGGACAGTGGCCTGCCCTCACACAATGGACTGCCACACCCCCCCACTAGGATCCTGGCAGACAGGATGGAACTGAAAGGGGACCTTGTGCACTTCTAAACCACTCTTTGAAGTCTCCCCCACTTCAAAGGCACATTTGGGTATTTAAACAGGGCCCCTGACCCTACCAACTCAGACACTTCTGGACAAGATACTCTGCCCCTGAACCTGTAACCTGTCAAGAGGAACTGCCTGGCTGCCCAAAGGACTCACCTGACTGCTTTTCTGCAAAGGACTGCTGTCCCGCTGTTGCCCTGCTGCCTTGCTGCCCTCTGACTCTGCTGGGAAGTGCTCTCCAAAGGCTTGGATTGAGCTTGCCTCCTGTTTTCTGAAGTCCCAGGGACAAAAAGACTTAGGGGGTCATTCTAACCCTGGCGGTCGGTGATAAAGCGGCAGCCAACCCGCCAACAGGCAGGCGGTCCAAAAAATGGAATTCTGACCCTGGCGGGAACCGCCAACACAGCCCGCCACATTAACACTCCGACCGCCACGGCAGGACCGACAAACAGCGCGGCGGTCACCGCCAACAGGCAGGCGGCAGACAATGTACCGCCCACCCTATCACAACTCACCAATCCGCCACCTTTTCCGGGGCGGGAGCCCTACCGATAAAAACCCGGCGGAAACAGACTACGAACGGGAAAACGCTCACCTATACACACTCCACGAGGAAGGAGGACAGCATGGAGCCCGAATTACACATCCTACCGGCTATTGTCTATCTGCTCATCTACCAGGAGTACGAACGCCGGCGCAGACGACAACGGTGAGTACTGCACCTACGACACAGGGGAGGGGGGAGGAGGAAAGCTTACGGGCACACACATACGCGATACACCCACCCCCCCAACCCACCCCCCCAATACCTACACACCAATGCAGAGCAACAAGTCAGAGTGACACCCCCCAAACCCCCCCGGAAGAATGCAAAGACATAATTCAAATTAAGTTTAAAATTTATGTATAAAATAGGTTCATTTAAGTCATGGTAAATATGCCATATGAAATATACAAAAGAAATAATGAACATAGTGCAAAGTATAAACATAGTCAATAAGTCCTGCACAGTCCGTTCAATATCCATAGTCCGTGGGCCAATGTGTACAAACACATGGGCAAAGCCCACACAGGAGACCGGATACCATTGGAGAGAACACTGCAGGGGCATCAGATGATAAAACAACAGGCACCTCAGGGGGAAGGGAAAGGGGGGCACCTCAGCCACATGAGTCCACGACGCCAGATCCACGAGGGGCCTCCATGCCCACTGTACCATCCTGGGGAGTGCAAAGCCACAGTCCATCAGATGGATAACCGACTCCACTGGTATTGGAGGAGGCATGGTGCCCAGAGTGCTTCGTGAACACCTGCTCGACACAGAACCGGCACTGTCAATGGACCAGCGGTGCTTGAGACGGCGGTGCCCAGTGGAGCGGTGCTTGAGACGGCGGTGCCCAGCAGAGCGGTGCTTGAGAGGAAGGCCCCAGCGGAGCGGTGCTTGAGACGGCGGTGCCCAGCGGAGCGGTGCTTGAGATGAAGGGCCCAGCGGAGCGGTGCTTGAGATGAAGGGCCCAGCGGAGCGGTGCTCGAGATGAAGGGCCCAGCGGAGCGGTGCTAGAGATGAAGGGCCCAGCGGAGTGGTGCTTGAGATGAAGGGCCCAGCGGAGCGGTGCTTGACAGGAAGGCCCCAGCGGAGCGGTGCTTGAGATGAAGGGCCCAGCGGAGCGGTGCTTGAGATGGCGGTGCCCAGCGGAGCGGTGCTTGAGATGAAGGGCCCAGCGGAGCGGTGCTTGAGATGAAGGGCCCAGCGAAGCGGTGCTTGAGATGGCGGTGCCCAGCGGAGCGGTGCTTGAGATGAAGGGCCCAGCGGAGCGGTGCTTGAGATGAAGGGCCCAGCGGAGCGGTGCTTGAGATGAAGGGCCCAGCGGAGCGGTGCTCGAGATGAAGGGCCCAGCGGAGCGGTGCTAGAGATGAAGGGCCCAGCGGAGTGGTGCTTGAGATGAAGGGCCCAGCGGAGCGGTGCTTGACAGGAAGGCCCCAGCGGAGCGGTGCTTGAGATGAAGGGCCCAGCGGAGCGGTGCTTGAGATGGCGGTGCCCAGCGGAGCGGTGCTTGAGATGAAGGGCCCAGCGGAGCGGTGCTTGAGATGAAGGGCCCAGCGAAGCGGTGCTTGAGATGGCGGTGCCCAGCGGAGCGGTGCTTGAGATGAAGGGCCCAGCGGAGCGGTGCTTGAGATGAAGGGCCCAGCGGAGCGGTGCTTGAGATGAAGGGCCCAGCGGAGCGGTGCTTGAGATGAAGGGCCCAGCGGAGCGGTGCTTGAGACGGCGGGGCCCTGTTCAGCGGTGCCTGTCTTGGCGGGGCCCTCTTCAGCGGTGCTCTTCACGGCGGGGCCCTGTTCAGCGGTGCCTGTCTTGGCGGGGCCCTCTTCAGCGGTGCTCTTCACGGCGGGCCCTGTTCAGCGGTGCCTGTCTTGGCGGGGCCCTCTTCAGCGGTGCCTGTCTTGGCGGGGCCCTCTTCAGCGGTGCTCTTCACGGCGGGGCCCTGTTCAGCGGTGCCTGTCTTGGCGGGGCCCTCTTCGGCGGTGCTCTTCACGGCGGGGCCCTGTTCAGCGGTGCCTGTCTTGGCGGGGCCCTCTTCAGCGGTGCTTGTCCTGTCTTTCAAGGGAGCCAGACCTGGCCAAGACTCCCCGCTTAGTCGCCCTCCGACCTTGCGGTAGCAGGGCCCTCCTGTGATGGAGTCTTGTGCCCGTGGGTGTCGTCCGTCACACCCGGTATGGGGCTGGTGGGGCCCTCCTGGTGCGCTCGGCTGCTGCATGTCTTCTCCGCCCTGCTGCCCTTGCCCTCCTTCACTGCAGCTCTCTGGCCCTTGCCTCCCTTAGATGATGTGGCAGGTGACGTGGCAAGGCCACTCTCCTTGGTGGCAGCCGTCTCAGGCTTTTCGCGCAGGCCCTTAATTTTTCTTGTCCTCTTCCCAGGGGGTGGGCTGGCTGTCCCCTTGCTGCTGGCCGATGTTCCTTCCCTAGGAGCTGGTGGACTCCAATAGCCCTGCACTATGGTGATACTAGATGCAGGGCTGGTGGTGGCTGAAGTGCTCTTTGGACTCTTACCAGATGGAGGGGGTGGGTCAGGTGATGCAAAGAGGTTAATTTTGGAGAGGAAAAGTTTTTTAGGAGCAATGGGAAGGATAGGTGCAGTGGGTATGGGAGTGGAGGAAGAGGATGTGGTTGTAGGAGAGTCAAGTGTGCTGTCTTTGGGTGCAGGTGCTTGGGCTGGAGGCTGTCGTGAGGTGGATGGCTGTTGGGTGGGTGGCTGCCTGCGTTTGTGTGGTTTGGAAGAGGGGGTGACAGACACAGTGGGAGAGGACACAGGGGACGTGTAAATGGCAGTGGGGGTGGTGACTGCACGTGTGCTGACTGTAATGGAGGGTGTGCTGGTGATGGAAGTACTGGCTGATGGTGGTGTGCATGCAGGTGTGAGTGGAGACGTCACAGGGAGGGAGGAGGGAGACGAGGAGGAGGGGGACACAGAGGTGGTAGTGACTGTTGGCATGTCTGCATCTGGATGTTGTTTGTGTGAATGGTTGTGGGATCTGTGGTGCTTATGTCTGGTTGAGCTGCCCTTGGGTGTTGAGGTGTGTGCAGGCTGGTCTGATGGTGTGGATGGGATAGGCTGAGGAACAGGAGACTGGGACTGGGTGGAGGGAGTTAGAAGATGGAGGCTGGAGACAGGGACAATGGCTGCCGTCAGTGCTGAGGCCAGAGCGTTGAACGATCGCTGATGGGCAGCCTGACCCGAATGAATGCCCTCCAGGTATGCATTGCTCCGATGCACCTCCCTTTCCACCCCCTGGATGTCATTCAAAAGGGTAGACTGCCCAACAATGAGCGTCCGGAGGAGGTCAATGACCTCCTCACTTTTTGGGCAGCAGGGGTAACTGGGGCAGGGCCTGAGGTGCCTGGGGCGAAGGAGATGCCCGCCTTGGTGTGCAAGCGGGCACAGGGCGAACGCTGAGGGGCTGCTTGGAGGGCGGAGCTGGTGCGCTGGGTGGCGGCTGTACCTGTAGTTGCGGTGGGCACGGATGTTGCCTCCACCGCAAGGGAGCTCCCTTCCGAGGACGTGTCGGTGTCGCTGACGTCTCCACGGGTCCCCGTTGTGGAGCTCCCCTCGCCCTCCGTCTCACTGCTGAACTCGGAGTCGGTTGCATGGCCCTCCGGGGCCATGTGAGATGCAGCTCCCTCGTGCGCCAATGCCACTTCTCCTCCGCCTGATGATGCTAAAGCACACATGCACAGGAAGAAAAAGAAAATGGGTGGGGGGGAGAAATGAAGACAGGTTGAGTGCATGCATTGGCAACACCGTTGGCGGAGAGGACAGACACAGAAGCCCCCTGCACTACGCTGCGCATTCGGGGTACACTACTCAGTTCTTGTGACTAGGCCTACAGGTCTATGGACGACAAATGCACACATGGGTGATGCAGGACCATGGATAGCTGTACTTGGCACCCTACAGAGGTGGGGGGCGGGGGCACAGGGCCATGGCTAACAGAGGGGACTAGCCTACAGAAAGCGCCCTGGCCTTGAGTTACCCACGGCCCTCCTCCCCAACCCAGACACCTCCACTGCGCGCAAAGATAGCAGAATGTGCTAATACTCACCCCCTTGTGTCTGCTGTGATGTCCTCACGCGCCCATCCAAATCGGGGTAGGCCACCGCCAGGATCCGGGACATCAGGGGGGTCAATTGGCGGCTGGCACCCCTCCTACGTTGGGAGGCCATCCCCAGCAGAGACTCGGCGGTCTTTCTGGTCCCGCGGCAGATGTCCTCCCACCTCTTTCGGCAGTGGGTGCTCTGTCTGTTGTGGACCCCCAGGGCCCGGACGTACTTGGCGATGGCACGCCAAATGTCGATCTTCTGATGGGCGCTGACCTATTTGACATGTACAGGGTGGGAAAGGAAATATCATCACTTTTCAGCATGGTAGATGTGAGTGGCCCCCCCTCCCCAACCTTGCCATGTGGCACATGCTCTCATCTGTCGTGCGTTGCACTCCTCATTCGCTCCCCTCCCCACCATCTTACATCCACCCCACTCAACACAGGCATAGCCCATACTACGTGCTCCCTGTGTACTTACCTGTTGGTCTGGAGGACCGTAGAGTAGCGCATACTGGGGGAGGACCCCATCAACAAGTTTCTCCAATTCTTCGGAAGTGAAGGCAGGGGCCCTTTCCCCAGTCGCAGCAGCCATTGTATCTCCCAGACCGAGCTCACAGCAGCACTTGCAGTATAGGTCCTCTCCTGTGGATGATCAGGTCTCGAGTGATTAATCAGATAGAAAATGGCGGTCACGCCCGCGGCGGTGCGTACCGCGGCGGTGCGTACCGCGACCGCCGGCGCACATCGTCATTGGCTCCTGAGACCCATAGGGTTCAATGTTAACCAATGCTGCTTTGCGCCGCGGTCTTCGACCGCCTACTGCCACGGTGTGCCACGCCAGCGCAGTGACCTCACATCCCACTGTCACACTTCACAGGTCAGGCAGCTGCCATTTCAAGGGCCCACATGACATGATTTCTACTGCGTCACACAGGCCTAGGCCTTGCATTGCCACTCATACAAGCCGTTCCATGCATAGCGATTCGTGTACTGTGCAAGCTGTGTGAACGAACCTGTGGGTTGCTTGACTCTGTGCTCCATGTTGTCCTTCCTAGGCACCGTCCGCTGGGACTTGCGAGGAGAAGGATGAATCCTCCCGTGTACCGACCGCTGGTGGACCTGTCGACAATGGAAGAACGACATATCATACTTACATACCGGCTTGACAGAGCAACTATACATGAACTATGTGCCCAGCTGGAGCCAGACCTGATGTCCCCCATCCGCCAACCCACAGGGATTCCCCCTCTGGTGCAGGTTCTGTCAGTACTCCATTTTGTGGCAAGTGGGTCGTTTCAGACAACAGTGGCCATATCATCTGGGATGTCTCAGCCTATGTTTTCTAAGGTTTTGTCCAGAGTGTTGTCTGCCCTGATGAAATACATGCGGAGCTACATTATTTTCCCTGAGGTGGGCGAATTGGCTACAGTGAAGGGTGATTTCTATGCCCTTGGACATATCCCCAACATCATTGGGGCCATTGATGGGACCCATGTGGCTTTGGTTCCCCCCAAAGACAGTGAGCAGGTGTACCGAAACAGAAAAAGTTATCATTCGATGAATGTCCAGGTGGTCTGTTTGGCTGACCAGTACATCTCCCATGTAAATGCCAAGTTCCCTGGGTCAGTGCATGACGCCTATGTCATGCGAAATAGCAGCATCCCTTATGTGATGGAAGGAGCTACAGAGACACCGTGTGTGGCTAATTGGTGACTCTGGTTACCCCAACCTGTCGTGGCTACTGACCCCAGTGAGGAATCCCAGGACAAGGGCAGAGGAACGCTACAATGAGGCCCATGGGCGAACTAGGAGGATCATAGAAAGGACCTTCGGGGTCCTGAAGGCCAGGTTTAGGTGCCTGCATATGACAGGGGGATCCCTCATGTACTCACCAAAGAAGGTGTGCCAGATCATCGTGGCCTGCTGTATGCTTCACAATCTTGCATTGCGACGCCAGGTGCCTTTTCTGCAGGAGGATGGTCCAGATGGTGGTGTTGTTGCAGCTGTGGAGCCTGTGGAGAGTGAAGAAGAGGAAGACGACGGGGACGACACGGACAACAGGGATACAGTCATACAACAATACTTTCAGTAGCACACAGGTAAGAAACAGCCACCCCAATTTACATTTACTTAAGGCCTCATGCGTCTCCACTGTCTGTGTTTCCCCCCAGTTCCTGTTAACTGATTCGTGACTTTCCCTTCCCTTTTCAGAGCTGTATGACCCACTGCCTGACTTCAGCTTTGTTTGCCCATGGACTAAAGCTTATTGAAATTGGTATGTTGTCATCACAAAGTAACTGGACATTATTGAACCGTTATGTGTAATACATTTGTTAAGAATACAAGCAGACTCCTGTTTATTTAAGTGGAATAAGTGATTTATTTAAAGTGCTAGATATAGGTAAATGATTGGGAAGCGGGGATGGGTGGGGGTGGAGTAATGTCCATGGCAGAGTCCAGTTCTCAGTCACACAGGTGCATTGTCCATATGCCTGTGGAAGGATGGAGCAGGGGCAGTTCAAGGTTGGACATGGTGACAATGTGGGACAGTGGGATGACATCAGGGAGTATCTTAGGCTGGCGGGGGTCTTGCAATCCTACTCTGTCTTCTTGTGAGATCTCAGGTTCTGCTTGCGGGGTGGTTCTTCTTCTGCAGGAGGTGGGGTTCTGGTGGCCTGTCGTTGTGTGGGGGCCTCCTGTCCACTGGCGCCGGCGGAGGAGGTAGGCTGTTCCTGGCCTGGGCTAGTGACAGGGGCCCTTCGGGGTGCCACATGGTCCCGCAATGTGGTGACGATCTGGGTAAGGGCCAGGACGATGGTCCCCATTGCGGAACCGATGTTCCTCAGTTCCTCCCTGAACCCCATGTACCGTTCCTCCTGCAGTTCCTGGATCTCCTGGAACCGGGCCAGTACCGTCGCCATCGTCTCCTGGGAGCGGTGGTATGCTCCCATGATGGAGGAGAGGGCCTCTTGGAGAGTCGGTTCCCCGGGCCTGTCCCCCCCCTGTCGCACAGCAGCCCTCCCAGTTCCCCTGTGTTCCTGGGCCTCTGTCCCCTGGCCGGTGTGCCCACTACCACTGCCCCCAGGTCCCTGTTGTTGTTGGGGTGGTGGGTCAACCTGGGTGCCCTGTAGTGGTGGACACACCGCTGATTTACGTGCCCTGGAGACAGAGGCATGGGCCCGCTGGGTGGGAGCTGTGCTGGTGTTCCCAGAGGGTGTTGGGTCTGGTGTAGCCTGTGCTGTCTGTGGGGATCCGACTGTCCAGAGGTCCCCGATGGGCCGGGCTGGTCGTCTGGCTCCAGGGAGACAGAGCTGCTGTCATCGCTGGGGGCCTCTTCTGGGGGTGGGATGGACATCTCTGGACCCTCCGTGGCGGTGTGGTGGCGTTCGGGTCCTGCAGGGGTATAAAGGTATGGTTATTGCTTCTGTGTGTGGGATTTCGTGTGATGGGTGGGTGTCCGTGTACCCATGTGCAGGCATTTCCTTGTGGGGTCTTTTGTGAGGGTGGCTTGTGGGGGTGATGTGTGTGTGCAGTGGGCATGCTTTGGTGATGGGTGTCCATACTTTGGGGTCGCATGCAGGGCTTGGTGTTGGGATGGGTGGGTTGTGATGGTGAGGCTTTTGCTAGGGGTTGGTGTGATGGGGGAGGGGGTGAGGGTGGGGGTATGATTTGGCATTCAGGTGGGGTGGGGGTGGGAAGCAGTAGTGAAGATTTGCCTTACCAGAGTCCATTCCTCCGCCTACTCCAGCGAGGCCCTCAGGATGCAGGATGTGCAAGACTTCCTCCTCCCACGCGGTAAATTCTGGGGGAGTAGGTGGGGGTCCGCCGCCAGTCTTCTGCACCGCTATGTTGTGCCTTGATACCATGGAACGCACCTTCTCCCGTAGGTTGTTCCATCTCTTCCTGATGTCCTCCCGATTGCGTGGATGCTGTCCCACCGCGTTGACCCTGTCCACTATCCTTTGCCATAGCTCCATCTTCCTGGCAATTGTGGTGTGCTGCACCTGTGCTCCGAAGAGCTGGGGCTCTACACAGACTATTTCCTCCACCATGACCCTGAGTTCGGTGTCACTGAACCTGGGGTGTCTTTGGGGTGCCATGGAGTGGTGTGGTTGAGGTGTGGGGTGGCGTTTGTGGTGATGAGTGTGGTGCGTGTGGTGGTGTGTGGTGTTTGGTGCGTGGATTCTGTGTGGGTGATGGTGTTGTGTGCCTCTGTGTTGTGGGATTCTCTATTCTGTGCTCTGTCTCTAGCCTTCGTCAATGATTTCGGGTCGTAGGGGCTTGTGGGTGATGTGGGTGTGTGTTTTATTTTGTGTTGGGTGTGTGGGAGTGGTGTTAGTATGTGTATCAGGTGTGTGTATTTCGAACTGACCAATGTGGCTGAGTTTTCTATGGGTGTGTGTATTTTGACCACGGCAGTGTGTACCCCCAATGGAATACCGCGTTTGAAAGACCGCCGCGTGGATTTGTGGGTCGGAATGGTATGGGCGTATTTCTGTTGGCGTGATGGTGGAGGTTTGGTCAGCGCCATTTTTTCGCTGACCTTTGGTGTGGCGGATTATTGAGGATGTCGGGTTTTCGCTGGTTTGGCAGTTGCGGGTCAGAATGACTGTGGCGGTTTACCGCGGCCGCGGCAGTGTTATGGCGGTCTTCTGACCGGCGGTAAGCGCCTTTTACCGCCGAGGTAAGAATGACCCCCTTAATCTCTGCAAATAACTCCTTGTGCAGTGAAAATCGATGCACAGCCTGCCGGAATCGATGCACAGCCTGTACTGCGGTGAGAAAATCACCGCACACCGAACAGGAACGACGCAGCCTGGCTTCCCGAGTGAAGATCGATGCACCGACAGCATTGCCACCAGAACTTCGACGCAAGGCCCACTGGATCGATGCATTGTCGAGGGGGATAGATGCCGCCCAACTTCTTGCAAGGAAGAATCGATGCAGCGCCTGCTGTGCGACAGAATTTTCCCGCATCGCACACCGGATCGACACAGCTCTTGAGACTTCGTACTGCATGCCCAGGATTTCTCAGCATCATCCCTGCGGCGTCCAAATACCCCGCAACCCATAGAGGATCCAAGCCTGCGCACCGCAAATCGACGCAAAGCCCTTGGTGCGTGGAAAAGTATTGACACATCGTCTGTGTGTGCCCAGAGAAACTGACACACACCTCCCCGTTTTCCACACATCTCCTCCTCTGCGGTCCCCTGCAGATAATTTAGATGCAAACCAGGCACTTTGTGCTTGCAAGAGACACTTATTGCTTTTTAAGAACTAAAGACTCTTTTTATCATTTTCTAATGTGATATTTTTGACGTGTACTTATAAAATCTTGATCGTTTTGACCTGCATTTAATCAGATAAATAGTCTATATTTTTCTAAACCGCTGTGGTGTATTTTTTGTGGTGTTTATACTGTGTTATTGCATGAGTTATTGCACAAATACTTTACACATTGCCTTCTAAGTTAATCCTGACTGCTCAGTGCCAAGCTACCAGAGGGTGGGCACAGGATAATTTGGATTGTGTGTGACTTACCCTGACTAGAGAGAGGGTCCTTGCTTGGACGGGGGTAACCTAGCTGCCAACCAAGACCCCATTTCTAACATTGGTGATCAGCAGTGAGGATAGGACTTTTATTTGTGCAGGGACATACAATAGCTATGTGTACATTACCTACCCACAGTTGAAGGTCTACTTGATTTTTTATCTTTTTCTTCAACTTCATTTTCTACCTGACATTTTAACTTAATCCTCATTCAACATGTCTCTGGCTGGGTCTCCTGCAGGAGCTGAAGATTTTGACCTAGTCAAGCTGGAGACATACACTGTTGACCAGCTGAAGGGTTTCTGCAAGGGGATGGGAGTACCTACCTGGGGTGCATCCAAAAAGAGGAATACCAAAAGGCGCTGAGGGCTTGAACAGAAGTCCATTCAGATGAGTATGTTGAGGAGGAGGAGCAGGAGGATGGTCCCTCAGAGGATTTTTTTTCAGCAGTGGGGGTTGTTACCCCTGGAATTGTGCACCCTATGAAACCAGGGAGCAGTGTCTCTAGCCCTGGCCTGACAGCAGAGGAAAGGAGGGAGGAGAGAGAATTTCAACTGCAAATGGCAAAGTTAAACATGGAGGCAGAGGAGAGTAAAGCAGAAAGAGAGGCTGAGAAAGCCTTGATGGAAATAAATCTTTTGTTGGCTCATGAACTGAGTCTCAAAGAGCTGGATATCAAGGGGAGGCAGTCCGAGTCCAGCAGTGATGGTGGCAGCATACATGCAGAACCTACTGGGGAAAGGAAGGTTCGTAGTGCCAAGTTATGTGGTGGGAGATGACATTGATAACTGGTTGGCTGCTTATGAAGTTGCACTAAGGGCTCATGGGGTTTCTAAAAACCAATGGGGGAGGCCTTGTGGTAGAATGTACCAGTAGTGGGGAGGGACACAATCCTTGCGTTGGATCCAAAGTACCAAAACGCATACTCACCCATGAAAACTGATTTACTTGCCAGGTTTGGGCTGACACCTGAGAAATACCGTCAGAGGTTCAAGGACAGCACCAAACTCTCCACACAGAACTAGGTAGACTTTTTTGATTTCTCCAGTAAGGCACTGAATGTATGGGTGCAGGGCAGTAGATGACTATTTGGGGTTATATAATTTAATCCTGAAAGAGCATATGTTCAGTGTTTGCTCAGGGTGAGCACCAGAGTGTCCAAGAAGGTACCGGGGGGGGGGCACACCCACAAAGGTGGTCAGGGTTCCCACCAGAAGAAAGAGGGGGGAGAAATTTTTTAAAATAAGGAGTTCTCAAAAGGCCCCCAAAAACAATTTGGGGGGGGGGGTGTTAATCAGTTGCCTCTTAAATTTGAGAAGAATCCAGGGTGCTTTGATAAGAAGAAAAGGAAATTTATCTCCAAATGCTTAGAGTGCTTCAGGCATGGACACTCTAAGGGCGACCCCCAGTGTCCAAAGAGGGCACAGTTCCCCACTTGTGGGCAGACACCTGGGATGACTAGTGTAGCGCTCAGGGGGGAGACAGTCCCAGTTAGCTTTGGGGAACAGATAGAGGTGTCCCTAGTATCCCTGGGAGATACGGAAATGGTGCCAAAAACCCAGATGCCTGACAATGCTTCCAAGTATAGGCAGTGGGTCACCATTAATGGGAAAGGGTGGAGGCTCTGCGTGACACAGGAGCAGGAGCCGGTATGACTATTCTCAGGGGTCAGCTGGTGTCAGCAAAGCAGGTCATCCGTAATACATTACACCAGGTCACAGTCGCTGCCAATCATGAGAGCTACCTACTGGTAGCTCTGGTTCCCTTTGAGGGGGGGTTCTCTGGTACTCTAAAAGTAACTGTGAGTCCTGCTATGCCTGTAGATTGTCTGTTAGGCAATGATCTTGAGCATACTACCTGGAAGGAGGTAGAGCTCAGATCCCACTGGAGGTGTTAGGTTTGCCTGAATGGGTCTGCATGACCACACAGTCCATGGCTGCCCCAGAAGGGAGTCAAGGGTATCTGGAGCCTGGAACAATGGTCAAGACAGCTGCACACAGGAAGGGCAAGTGACGCGGGAAAAAGGACCCAGATCTTCCCACACTGGTTGACCGGTTACCAGAAAAGAAGGCCTCTGAGCCAACAGGGGAGGATATTGCCACCCTGGGTAACCTGACTGAGCTTGCTGGCTGGCAAGTGGAGGGTGGGCCAACCAGGGAGGAATGCTGCAAAGCGCAGAAGGAGTGCCCCACCCTTGAGGGTCTGAGGCAACAGTCCTCAGCCCAAGCAGCAGGTGAAGACTTTGGCGATCACCACATCTATTGGGAGAATGATCTCCTCTACAGTGAGCCTAAAGTTCTGGCCGCTGGAGCAGCACATGTGTTCCCCAGTGTTACCGGGCCTTCCTACTGGGCCTGGCTCATGACGACCCCCCCGGTGGGACTTTTGGGGCAAGACAAGACCTTTACCAGGCTTGTCATCCACTTTTATTGGCCCCAAATGCAAGTAGCCGCAGATCATTTCTGTAGGTCCTGCCCAACCTGCCAGGCTAGTGAGAAGACAGGGAAAAGGCTCAAGGCCCCCCTGATCCCACTCCCCGTCATTGGCACCCCCTTTGAAAGGATAGGCATCAACGTCACTGGTCCCTTGGACCACAAAACCACCCTAGGCAACAGGTTTATCCTGGTTTTTGTGGACCATGCCACCCGCTATCTAGAGGCAATCCCTCTAAGAACAGTTACTGCAGCGGTAGTGACCAGAGCTCTATTGGGGATATTTACCCGTGTGGAGTTCCCAAAGGAGGTTGTGTCTGACAGGGGCACAAACTTCATGTCAGTGTACATGAAGTCCATGTGGGATGAGTGTGGGGTAACCTACCGGTTTACCACCCCTTACCATCCTCAAACCAATAGGCTTGTAGAAAGGTTCAACAAGACCCTGAAAGGCATGATCATTGGCCTGCCTGAGGCCATGAGGTGTAAGTGTAACGTCCTCTTGCCATGCCTTCTCTTTGCTTATAGGGAGGTGCCCCAGAAAGGGGTAGTGTTAAGCCCCTTTGAACTTCTCTATGGATACCCTGTCAGGGGAACACTAAGCATGGTCTAGGAGGGATGGGAGAAAGCTCCAAAGAAACCACCCCAGGATGTGATCAGTTACATGCTGCCCCCTGCAACAAGACACAGCATTTCTGGAAACAGGCCAAGAGCAACGTCAAGGCCAGTAAAGAGGTGTTGAAAGAATAGTAGGACCAGAAGGCCACCCTGGTAGAATTCTCACCTGGAGACAAAGTGTGGGTGATGGAGATAGTCGAGCCTAGAGCTTTCCAGGACCTCTGGATTTGCCCACTCAAAGTCAAGGAGTGAAAGGGGGAAGCCACTTACCTAGTGGACCTCAAGATCCCCAGAACCCCCTCGGGGTTCCCCACCACAACCAAATGTAGCCTCATTTTGAGAGGTCTGACGTCAGTAAGCTTCTTGTGACAGATGAAGGCATGGAAAAGGGGAGTGAGCCTCTCACCCAACCTCCTCTCTGCCAAGGAAGGTGATGGGTCAATGAAGGGTGTTAATCTCTCTGACTGCCTGACTCTAGATCAGAGGGGAGACTGCTACGAGTTGTTGGAGCAGTTTTCTTCCCTGTTCTCCCTCACTCCTGGGCTCACACACTTGTGTGTCCATGATATTGACACAGGAGACAGTCCACTTGTAAAGAACAAAATTTACAGGATGTCAGACAAAGTGAGGTCCAGCATCAAGGATGAAGTTGGAAGATGCTGGTTCTTGGGGTGATAGAGAAGTCCAGTAGGCCCCGGTCCAGCCCAGTGGTGTTGGTTCCCAAGGCTGCTGCCCCTGGTGCCAAGGAAGAACTTAGGTTCTGTGTGGACTACTGGGGTCTCAACTCTGTCACAAAGACAGATGCTCACCCCATCCCCTGAGCTGATGAGCTTGTCGACAGGCTAGGCACTGCTAAGTTTCTTAGTACCTTTGACCTCACATCAGGGTACTGGCAGATTGCCTTGACTAAAGGGGCTCAAGAGAGATCCGCTTTTTCTACTCCTGATGGTCATTATAAGTTTAAAGCAATGTCCTTTGGATTGAAAACCGCCCGCTACCTTCCAACGGTTGGTTAACGGGGTCCTAGCTGGCAAGGATGCCTTATGCGCAGCCTACCTAGATGACATTGCAGTCTATAGTTCCAGCTGGGAGGAACACCTGTTCCACCTCAAGGAGGTGCTTCAGGCCCTGCACCAGGCAGGCCTGACCATCAAGGCCAGTAAGTGCCAGATTGGGCAGGGTTCCGTGGTGTACTTGGTACACCTAGTAGGTGGTGGCAAGGTGCAGCCCCTCCAGACCAAAATTTAAACTATCAAGGCCTGGAACCACCTAGAATTCAAACAGATGTGATGGCCTTCTTAGGACTCACCGGATATTACTAAGGATTTGTTAAAGGATATGGCACCATAGTCACCCCCTATAACAGAACTGACCTCCAAGAAACAACCAAGGTTGGTGAATTGGACAGAGGCTTGTCAGAAAGCCTTTGACTCCCCGAAGGAAGCCATGTGCACGGCCCCCATGCTCATGATCCCTGACTACTCCAGAGAAATCATCATGCAGACAGACGCCTCAGAGCATGGCACAGGGGCGGTCCTAGCCCAGCTGAAGGAGGAGGGTCTAAACTAACCAGTAGACCTTATTAGCAGAATACTATTACCACGGGAACAGAGGTGGAGTGCTTTTGAGGGAGAAGCATTTGCTCTGGTCTGGGCGCTGAAGAAACTAAGATCATACCAGTTTGGGACTCACTCATGGGTTCAGACAGACCACAGGCCCCTCAGATGGGTCATGCAGATGAGGGGTGAGAATCCTAAACTCTTGAGGTGGTCCATTTCCCTACAGGAGGTGGATTTTATGATGGAGCATTGCCTGGGGATTGACCATGCTAATGCTGATAGTCTCTCCAGATACTTCTGCCTTATCAATGACCGCTCCCAGGAGGTTGGGTAGCTCTCCCCACTTTCAGTTTGGGGGGACACATGTTAGACCTGACAGCCTTAGGGTGGTCACCTCTAACATTTTACCTGACACCCTCCACAGTGTTTTTGCTAGTTTTAGGACTCTGTGCCCTTTACTACTGCTAGCTAGTGCTAAAGTGCATATGCTCTCTCCCTTAAAACATGACAACATTGGCTCTTACCTAAAGTGAACTACATGTGGCCAGGGCCTGTAGATTATATACTACTAGTGGGCCTGCAGCACTGGTTGTGCCATCCACAAAAGTAGCCCCATAACCATGTCTCAGGTCTGCCATTGCAAGGCCTGTGTGTGCAGTTTCACTGTCAATTCGACTTGGCATTTAAAAGTACTTGCCAAGCCTTAAACTCCTCTTTTTCTATATATAAGTCACCCCTAAGGTAGGCTCTAGGTAACCCATAGGGCAGGGTGCTATGTAGGGAAAAGGCAAGACATGTACCTGGGTAGTTTATATGTCCTGGTAGTGTAAAACTTCTAAATTTGTTTTACACTGCTGTGAAGCCTCCTCCTTTCATGAGCTAACATTAGAACTATCCTCACATACTGTTTGAGTGGCAGATTCTGATCTGAAAGGAGTAACAAGGTCATATTTAGTATGGCCAGATTGGTAATACAAAATCCTGCTGACTGGTGAAGTTGGATTTAACATTACTATTTTATAAATGCCACTTTTAGAAAGTGAGCATTTCTCTGCAATTAAATCCTTCTGTGCCTTACAATTTATGTCTGGCTGGGTTAGTTGACGGCTCCCTTGTGCATTTCACTCAGACAACCCCAAACACAGGATGCTCAGTCACACCTGCACACATCTGCATACTGAATGGGTCTTCCTGAGCTGGGACGGTCGAGGGCCTGATACTTACATGTCAAAGGACAGTGGCCAGCCCTCACACAATGGACTGCCACACCCCCTACTGGGATCCTGGCAGACAGGATGGAACTGAAATGGGATGCTGTGCACTTCTAGGCCACTCTTTGAAGTCTCCCCCACTTCAAAGGAAAATTTGGCTATTAAAACAGGGCCACTGACCCTATCAACTTAGACACTTCTGGATAAGATAATCTTGGGACAGACACTCTGCCCCTGAACTTGCAACCTGTCAAGAGGAACTGCCTGGATACCCAAAGGACTCACCTGACTGCTATCTGCAAGGGACTGCTGCCTTGCTGCCTTGCTGCCCTCTGACTGCTGGGAAGTGCTCTCCAAGGGCTTGGATTAGGCTTGCCTCCTGTTTTCTGAAGTCTCAGGGACAAAAAGTCTTAGGCCCTCATTATGACATTGGCGGTAGATCCCGCTTACCGCTGCGGTGACGGCCACCAACATACCGCCGCGGTGGCGAATGTCCGTTCGCCCCATAATAACACACACACACCAACTGACTGAACACTGCCACAAACACAAATCTGCCAGCCCAAAGGTCAGTGCGAAAGTAGTGGTATGAACAACCATACCGTTAAACCAACAAAACAACGCCCACCACATTACGACCCATGAATCACCACAGCGGACATTCAATAGCGGTAAACCATTGGCGGTACACACCGGCGCGCTCAGAATGGCCACCCTAATACAAAACAAAACAACATTGGCCAAAACTAAACGCACACAACTGACACTCATACAAACACCACACCCACCCACCCATAGCACTATAAAAACACACCCACTTCACACACCACTCTTTACGACTACCAATAAGTGCGACAAGACTAACATGAAGACCACTGAGACAACTACACACACACATGACAAACACTCATACATCCGTCACGCACCCCACATCCCACACCCTACCACATCACTCAACGCCCTCTGCACAACACACACCACACAACACCCATGTCCCCACAAAGGCACCCCCGTTTCACAGATGAGGAGTTCCGTGTCATGGTGGAGGAAATAGTCAGAGTCGAGCCACAGCTTTTTGGAGCACAGGTCCAGCAGATATCCATTGCAAGGAAGATGGAGCTATGGTGGAGAATCGTGGACAGGGTGAATGCCAAGGGGCAGCACCAAAGAACAAGGGACGACATCAGAAAGAGGTGGAACGACCTACAGGGAAAGGTACGTTCCATAGCAGCAAGTCACCAGCTCGCCATCCAGAGGACTGGCGTTGGACCCCCACCTCATCCCCACAGCTCACAGCATGGGAGGAGCAAGTCTTGGCAATACTGCATCCTGAGGGACTCACTGGAGTAGCCAGAGGAATGGGCACTGGTGAGTCAATATTTATGACTTACCACCCCCCATACCTGCATGCCATCTCACCCCCTCACTCCCATCACTCCATCCCACACACTGCACCTACACATATGACTAACCCCAACGCCAAGCCCTGCATGCCATACCAATGCATGGGCAGCCCTCCCAGCCCTGCATGGACAGCCAACCCCAAAGCATGCACAGCATTGAGAACTAACAAGCACACAATCCATCACCATACACAAACAAAGGTGGCAGGGCAACAGCAACAATAGAGGGGAAGCAAGAGATGTACAATATGTCACAGACATTAAGTATAATACATCACTTACATCCCCACAGGTTCCCTAGCCAATCTCAGCGGAGAGGAGGTGCCACAACTAACCAGTCCCCCAACTGAAGATGCCCCCAGTGATAACAGGAAATCTGGACTTCAGGATCTGGATGAACTACCTGGCCCATCATGGACCACTGGTCAGTCGCCCACCCCAGCCTACTCAGAGTCCACCACAGAACCTCCCCATCACTATCTAACACCATAGCACCCACCCAACGTCCCCACACCTTTGTCCCCAGGAGACGTCAATCAGCAGTGTGCCCACCTGTACAGGGACCCCAGTCCACACCCTACCCCCAAGACAATCAGGGACCTAGGGTCAGTGACAGTGGGCACACCATTCAGGAGACAGAGGGACAGGGGAACAGGAACACTGCGAGGACCGCTGTGTGCCAGGGGGAGGACAGTCCCAGGTAACTGACTCACCAGGAGGCACTCACCAATGTCCTGGGGCCTTACCAATAATCCCAGGACAAGATGGGTCAGATCCTTACCAACATGCAAGAGAACAAGCGGCTGCAGGAGGTACACCATCATGAGATCAGGGAGGATTTGCAGGCCCTCAACACCACCATGGTCTCCATAGCAGGGGTGCTGGCAGATATGGCCAACATCATGAGGGGATGGACAGCACATCAGCGGGCCCCTACCACTAGCCAGCCTATTGACCAGCCCACCACTTCTGGTGCAGTTAGTGGGCAGGAGGCCCTGCCACAGGACCAACAGGCTGCCAGCAACCCCCTTCTGCAGAAGGTGAACCGCCCCACAAATGTTCCCTGCGACCCAGACAGAAGCCAGAGACACTTGCCAGGACCAAGACCACCACTAAGAAATAATACCCTCCTGAATGCCCCCCTTGTTTCCCACCTTGCCACCTTGTCACTTTTACCTGCCTTTGCTCCCCTTCCTATGACCCCTTCGACACTAGACCTGTGCTACAAACAGACTGGAACAATACCCTGGACTTACCTCTACCATCACCCCATTCCTTTGCACATTTCCATCAATTATTTGCACTACAATAGTTGCTTAAACATAACCAAAGTGAAAGTGTTATATATGTTGAAAATGTGCAGATATGGAAACAGTTACATCTTGTGCAAATGATCTGAACACTGTGATAGAATACATTTTAAGACCTGTACCTGTCTGTAGAGATCACATCAGTACACTGTTGTCATATCACCAACATCTGCAAAATCAGACGCCATAGGTGACAGTAAGTAGAGATGCAAAGGAACTGAATGCCATCCTGCTACAGCCACACAGAAAACATCAATAATCAGAGGAATGGTCACTTCCACTATCTCACCTGTGTGTCATTGGAAGTATTGATGTATAACTGATGTTCTGTTGTCCACATCCTCCTCCTCTGCCTCCTCATCCTGACTGTCCTTAGGGTCCACTGCTGCCACAGGGGTATTTCCAATTTCCTCCTCCTGCAGACAAGGCACATGTTGTCTGAGGGCCGGGTTGTGCAACATATATCATGCCACTACTGTCTGGAAGAACTTCTCAGGTGAGTAGCACAGGGATTCACCGGTTAGATGGAGGCATCTGAACCTGTCCTTCAGGAGGCTGAACGGTGTCTCAATAATTCCCTAGCTCACCCATGTGCATAATTATAATGATTCTCAGCCCCTGACCTGGCATTCATCACAGAGGTCATGAGTCACAATAGGTTTGGGTAGCCAGAACCACATGCAAATAATGAGGGACAAACATTAGCCTTACACAATGGTTTGGGGTCCACACCAGAAGGCATACACTGACATACATTGGGTGGGGACTCAGCCTCACCAAGTAGCCAGACTCTGTGCCTCTGTAGTTGTGCCATCACATGTAGAATGCTGCTATTCCTCAGGATGAAGGCATCATGCACTTACCCAGGATACTTGGCAGTGATGTGGGGGATGTACTGGTCAGCTAGGCACACCATTTGCACATTGAGCAAGTGGAAACTCTTCCGATTACTGAACACCTGTTCATTCTGGCGGGGGGAAAAATGCAACATGTGTACCGTCAACCACCCCAATATTGTTTGGTATATGTCCCATTGCATAGAATCCTGCCTTCACAGTGGCCAAATCTTCCACCTGAGGGAAAGCAATGTAGCTGCACATGTGTTTCACCAGGGCACACAAAACTCTTGCCAGCATGATTGAGAACATTAGTTGTGACATTCCTGCTGCCAAGCCCACTGTCACTTGGAATGAACCAGTTGCCAGGAAATGGAGCCCTGATAGAACCTGCACTAGAGGGGGAATCCCAGTGGGATGATAGATAGCTGATATCACCCAGAGCTGGATTGGCGCTTGAGGGCATTACAGCAGCCACAAGGAGGTGAGTACGGTGTGCGTTACAACTATGATTGGTAGGTGGCATGGGAACCTGGTGGTGGTTGTCAGTTAGTGGATGCCCCTCAGTGCCAGCTCAGAGAACGCAGCGTGATCCACCTCAAGGGTAATGGGTGTATTGCTAAATCTGGTAACATAGCTAGGTTGCATACCATGTCAGTCCCAGCGTAGGGGGTCCCAGGAGGGGTGCAGTTGGCGGTGTTTGGCTCTCATCTTGCTGTGGTACCTAGCCAATGTAATGACAGTGCGATGCATGGGACACAATCCGGATCCCTGTGTGTGATGGTAATGTGTATGCCATCTGTGGTGTTGGTGCTGTATTTAACCCAGTGCTCCCTTTCTCTCTACCCCCACTTTTTTCTTCTGTCATCCTGTCCATGTGTGCATCTGGTGGAGGAGCAGGGGCACTGGTGAGAGAGCGAGCTGCATTCCATAGGACCTAAGAGGCAGAGTCCACTGACGCCGAGGGGATCAGTGGGACGGAGGGCAAAGGGGATCACCACGGCGGAGACAAGAGGTGACAACACTGACTCTGATACCTCCTCCGATGGAAGCTCCCTGTGGTGGTGAACACAAGTGGAACCACACCAGCTATAGGTACAGCCGCCACCCCCATACCAGCATCGCCCTCCCAGTAGCCCCTCACCGAGTTTCCCGTGCCCATTCACCCAGGATGGCTGGCATCTCCTTCGCCCCAGGCACCTCAGGCCCTGCCCCATTGAGCCCTGCTGCCCTCAGTGAGGAGGCTACTGACCTCCTAAGAACCATCTCTGTAGGGCAGTCAACCATTATGAATGCCATTCAGGGGCTGGCATTACAGATGCAGCAATGCAATGCATTCCTGGAGAGCATTCACAGAGTATTTGTGGTCCAACAGAGATAATTCCAGGTTCTCACCTCCTCTCTGATGACAGCCATAGTCCCTGTTCTTACCACCCCTCCTCTAACTACCACTTCCCAGTCCTACTCTCCTCAACCCCAACCCATCCCATGCACATATACAGACAAGCATGCACACAAAACATCACACAGGAGTGGCACAAACAAATACAAGCAGCACACTTCAGGCCACAGGCACTCACACAAACAAAAGACATTTGCACACACGACAACATCCACTGCCTCCACTGTCTCCCCCTCTTCCTCCTTCCTCATTGTCACATCTGCACTCACACCTGCATGCAGTGCATCAACAGCCACCACCACCATCACCACAACCAGCAGCACACATCTCACTTATAGACACCTCCACAACATCCATCCACACGTCCCCTGTGTCCTCTCCCACCCTGTCGGCCGCCACTTCCTAAGAGACACAAAGCACTCACACAGACACCCAACAGCCACCCACATCACATCAGCACACTGCCCATGCACCTGCACCCAAGTCCAGCAGATGTACACCTCCGACAACCACTCCCTCAACCTCCACTCCACTCCCATCCCCCCTCCATTATCCCGCCCACCGTCTCTAAGAAGCTTTTCCTTGTCCAACTTGACCTCTTCTCTCTATCTCCGCCCCCTGTCCTGCCTGTAAGAGCAGGGTCCCAATGACCCAGCCCAGCCCCTCAGCCTACTTAATACAAACTTACTTGTGAAGCAGAGGAGGGAATTGCACCAGTCATTGATAACATGCCTGAACAGGGAGTTTTGAAATAGGTGCTAGGTGATCTACATAGCTCACCTATAATGGAAATATGCAAACCGAATTGGAACTGGAGAAAAATACATGAGCTATGCAAAATAAATGATATAGGGATTCCATTGTGTCCACTGGGACAGTGGAGGCACCTCCTAGTCATGGAGGCAAGAGAGGGAAGGATCCCACTCCACCACCCAGGAAAGGGAAGTATCCCACTCCACCAGCCAGGAAAGGGAAGGATCCAACTCCACCACCTAAGAGGGGCAAGAGCCCCCCCAACAGCAATGGTCAAGGAGCTCTCACCTCAGGCTGGGACACAGCAGCCCTCACCTCAGGCTGGGACACAGCAGCACTAACATCAGACTGGGACACAGCAGCCCCACCTCAGGCTGGGACACAGCAGCCTTCACCTGAAACTGGGACACAGCAGCCCTCACCATAGGCTCGGACACAGCAGCCCTCACCTCCAACAGAGGGCATGTAGGCCAGCCCCAGGGACTGTTGTACCAGGATCCCCCCCCCGGAACCAGTGGGCAAGTTCCCTACCTCAGACACCGTGACCTTGCTCTCCCCCACATAGGTGAATGGGCATGGAGCCCCCTCCATAATCAGTGGGCAAGCTCCCCACCTCAGAGACTGTGACCTTGCAGTTCTCAACATAGGAAAATGGGCATGGAACCCCCCACAGAACCAGTGGGCAAGTTCTCCACTTCAGCTGCGGTGCCCCTCACACCCCTTTCCCCTGAGGTGCATGGTCATTCCCACCATGATGCACCTGCACAGTGTAGTGCCGATTATATCAGTAAAGAGTTGGGGCTTCGACTGTGCCCTGTGGCCAAGTGGGCCTTTTGTACTTTGAACTGGCCATTGGCCCTTTCTGCACAGTGATTCATGTGTATTTTGTCACATGGACAATATGGTGGCTCTAATTACACTTTCAGTTCTGGAATGCTGTAGTCCTTGCATTATTATGACGTATGTCCTGTGACATTGTTTTTCCTCTGTAGCTGGTTGTTTGTATGGTGTGTGTGTGAATGGTGTGTGTTGTGCGTGTCTGAGTCACTCTACTTTTCCTCCCTCCCTCCCTTGTGTGCTAGGCAGCTGTACTTACCGTCGTCGTAGTCGTCTTCTTCGGCGTTGGTGTTCCAGGTGGAGCATGGCGTAGAAGAGCATCCGGAATATTTGAAGTTCGGGTTCCATGGCGGCCTTGATCTTCTCTGTGTCTCCGAAGGTGAGTCTTTTGTCTTCTGTTTACGCTAGGGTTTTTACGGCGTTGGTACCGCCCTGGAAATCGTAGCTGTGTGCTATGTCATAATATGGTGGGCAGTACCTTGTCTTCCGCCTGGCTGTTGATTGCTACCGCCGTGGTCATTGGTGTTTACACCCTGGCAGTTGGTGTGGTCCATTGGCTGTCTGTGGGAGTCATCCCTGCCATGGTCATAATTTGGCGGTAATTACCGCCAGCCTGTTGGCGGTATTAACGCCACTTTATCACTCACCACCAATGTTATAATGACCACCTTAATCCCTTCAAAGAACTCCTTGTGTGGTGAAAATCGACGTACAACCTGCCAGAATTGATGCACAGCCTGAATCACGGTGAGAAAATTCACCTCACGCCGAACTGGAACAACGCAACCCGGCTCCCCAAGTGGAGATCGATGCAGCACTAGCACTGCAACCGGAACTTCGACGCACACCCCATTGGATCAACGCATTGCCGAGCTGGAACGCCGCAGCACGACTTCCTGCGAGGAAGAACCGATGCACACCTGCCATGCAACAGAGATTTCCCCCCATCGCGCACTGGATTGTCACAGCTCCTGTGACTTCATCCTGCATGCCCAGGTTTTCCCTGCATCTTCCCCGGAGCCTCCAAATGCCCCCCAACCCAAAGAAGATCGAAGCCTGTGTGCCAGAAATCAACACAACACCCTTGCTGCTGGTACTGATTCATCATCTGTGTGTGCCCAGAGAAACTGATGCTCACCTTCCTGTTTTCCATGCATCTCCTCCTCTGCGATCCCTTGCAGATAATTTAGACGCAAACCAGGTACTTTGTGCTTGCAAGTGACACTTATTGCTTTTTAAGAACTAAAGACTCTTTTTATCATGTTCTAAAGTGATATATCAATATGTACTTATCAAATCTTGATCGTTTTGACCTGCATTTAATCAAATAAATATTCTATATTTTTCTAAACCTGTGTGGTGTATTTTTTATGGTGTTCATACTGTGCTATTGCATGATTTATTGCACAAATACTTTACACATTGCCTTCTAAGTTAAGACTGACTGCTCAGTGCCAAGCTACCAGAGGGTGGGCACAGGATAATTTGGATTGCGTGTGACTTACCCTGACAAGAGAGAGGGTCTTTGCTTCGACAGGGGGTAAACTGACTGCCAACCATAGACCCCACTTCTAACAATTCCCAACTGAAATCACATATTCAATACAAAACAGCAAAACATTTTAGCTCCATAATGGATCCTGTGTCCATTCCCAACCAAAAACACTCATTCAAAAATCAACACATTTAGGCCCTCATTACGAGCCTGGTGGTCTGTGACCGCCAGGCTCGCGGTTGGCGGGAGCACCGCCGACAGCCCGGCGGTGCCCCGCAGGGCATTCTGACCACGGCGCTTTGGCCGCGGTCAGTGCAGGAAAACCGGCGGTCTCCCGCCGGTTTTCCGCTGCCCGTTGGAATCCTCCAAGGCGGCGCAGCTTGCTGCGCCGCCGAGGGGATTCCGACCCCCCCTACCGCCATCCAGTTCCCGGCGGTCCGCCCGCCGGGAACCGGATGGCGGTAGGGGGGGTCGCGGGGCCCCTGGGGGCCCCTGCAGTGCCCATGCCACTGGCATGGGCACTGCAGGGGCCCCCGTAAGAGGGCCCCTAAATGTATTTCACTGTCTGCTGCGCAGACAGTGAAATACGCGACGGGTGCAACTGCACCCGTCGCACAGCTTCCACTCCGCCGGCTCGATTCCGAGCCGGCTTCATCGTGGAAGCCTCTTTCCCGCTGGGCTGGCGGGCGGCCTGAAGGCGGCCGCCCGCCAGCCCAGCGGGAATGTCAGAATTACCGCCGCGGTCTTTCGACCGCGGAACGGTAACCTGACGGCAGGACTTTGGCGGGCGGCCTCCGCCGCCCACCAAGGTCAGAATGAGGGCCTTAGGGCCAGATGTAGCAAAAATAAAAATTGCGACTCGCATTTTGCGAGTTGATGTGACTCGCAAAATGCGAGTCGCAAATTGGAATGCCAGAAAAAAAAGCGATCCGATTTTGCGACTCGCAGCCGGACTCGCAACGCTGTGTGCGAGTCCGCAGTTTGCGAGGTCGCTGTTTGCGAGTGTGCAAAAACGAACTCGCAATTAGCGAGTGGGTGTCGCAAATTGCGAATACCTTCAAAATTGCTTGCAGATGCAGCAGAACACTCCAGAAAGCATACCAGAACACTCTGGAAACACTTCCTGGCACATGATTATGGCATCACAGCCAGGAAGTTAACAAATACACCTAGGAGGAGGGCTCAACAGTGAGCAGTGTCTCTGCCACTCACAGTAGGGTGCTGAGGAGTGGTAGGCACAGCACCATGGACGCAGCAGGGACCAGCCAGGCTGGCAGGAGGGGCAGGAGATCATAGATAACAGCCAGGACAGATTAATGTGGCACATGGCGTTAATGTGCCACATGACTGGTTGGCATTTTCCTGCCCATGGACAATTTCAACTTGTATATAGTTTCTTCATGACATTAATAAAACAGTTATTTTTGTTCCACTTAACAAATGGTTAATAGGTGAGTATGGTGGGAGTTGACACGTACCGTCCAAAATATTGCGTTGCAATGTGGTCCCGTCTCAGTCTGCCTTGATTAGCTAGACTCCTATCCCCATGATGGCGATGTGGTTGTTCTTGCTCTCCATCATCAGGATCTGGGTCTGCAGGGGTGAGAGGTAGCCCACGTCGGGTGGCTATGTTGTGGAGGATGGCGCATGCGCCTACAATTTTGAAAGCGGTAATGGGGGTGTATTGGAGGGCGCCTCCACTGCGGTGGAGGCATCTGAATCTTGCCTTCAGCAGTCCGAAGGTGCGCTCGATCAGGTTCCTGGTCCTCTTATGCGCACTGTTGTATTGCCTCTCTGATTCAGTTCTGGGTGTTAAAAGCGGAGTCATGATCCAAGGCCTGAGAGCATATGCGCTGTCACCTGTTGGGCACAAAAGTACACGGTTAGGAAGTCCAGATTGTCGTGCACAGTGACCTGTGTGTATGTCTGCAAGTGTCTGTGGCTCTACCTAGGAGGTAACCGTCTCCAAATTCCCCAAGTTCGAGGCGTTGATGTATCCCACTATGCCTAAAAATTTATGAGTCATGGGTACTGCCAGGAAACTTAGCTACGATGTCCGTGATGACATAATGGGCATCACAAACAACCTGTATGTTGAGTGAGTGGGTACACTTCCTGTTGCGGAAAATGTGTTCCAGATTAGCAGGGGGGCATATTTGAATGTGTGTCCCATCTACACACCCTATGACATGAGGAAAGTGGGCAATGCGGTAAAAGTCCAGCTTGGTGCTGTTAATTTCTGCCTCATTCCTTGGTAAGTATATGAAGTGAGACATGTGCGTGACTAAGGCATCTAGGAATGCCCTGAGGAACCTTGACACTGCACTTTGGGATACTCCACCTGCCACGGCAATGACCCCCTGATAGCTCCCTGAGGCCAAGAGGTGCAGTGCGCATAGTACTTGCACATGCGTAGGGATGGCGCAGCCACGCAGAGTCTTGTGTTCTAGCTGTGGTTTCAGTAAATCTATTAATTCTAGAATGGCTGTCATAGATCTCCGCTTCAATTTGCTGAAAAAGAGTCTGCCTGGTTCTATATATCTTCTCCTGTCTGTGGCCCCTCCTCCTCCTCTGCTGGGCTGCGAAGACTCTCCTCCACACTGCTATCAGGTATATCTCCGCCATCTTGAGTAACCCAGATGCCTTCTGGGTCCCCTTTTATACTTTGGTAATGGTTACCACCTGCTCTGAGTTAGTGGTAAATGGGACATGCAAACTGGGCTTTTTGCGACTAGTCGCAATTTGCGAGTTGCAATTGCATAAGGTTTGCGATTTGCAAATTGCGACTTGCAATTTGCGGGTCGCAAAATGGGGTCGCAACGGATGCGACTCGCAAACGGGTCCCATCGCTTTTTGCGAGTCGGAAATGGGCTTTTTGCATCCCATTTCCGATTTTGCACTGTCGCAAATTGCGAATCGGCCCGTTTGCGAGTCGCAATCGTTTGCTACATCTGGCCCTTAGTTCAGTAGATGTGCGAGTGTGTGAATGAATGTATGGGTTTGTGAGTGGATATCTTAGTGGATGAATGGGTGCAGGAGTGGTTGTGTGGGTAGCTGTGTGGTTCTATGAGAGGATATATGTGTGATTTTATGGGTTTGTGATTGGGTGTGACTATGTGAGTGGGGGTATGTATCTGTAAATGGGTGTGTGAGTGGGTGTGTCATTGACTGTTGGTCTGTGGGTGGGTGTGTGAGTTGTTTTGTGGGTCTGTGAGTGGGTGTGCGAGAGTGTGAGTGGGTGTTTGAGTGGCTGTGCGAGCGGCTGTGTAGGTCTGTGAGTGGGTATGTGAGTATGTGAGTGGGTACATGACTAAGGCCCTCATTACAACATTGGTGGTAAATCCCGCTTACCGCCGTGCAGAAGACCGCCAACACACTGCCGCGGCAGCGGAATTCCGCCACGGTCATTATGACCCACAGCTCGGAATCTGCCAAAATTTAGACACCCACACAAGTCCGCCACACCAAAGGTCAGTGATAAACTGGCGATAACAAAACCTCCACCGTCACGTCAACAGAAATACGCCCACACTATCACGACCCACGGATCCACGCTGCGGTCTTTCAACCGCGGTATTCCATTGGCGGTACACAAAGCCGCGCTCAAAATGCACACACTCTTACAAAACACAGCCACATTGGACAAATCGAAATACACACACCTGATACACATACCCACACCACTCCCACACACTCAATGCAATATGTAAACACACACCCACATCACCCACAAACCCCTACGACCAAAATACCGAAAGAAGACCAGAGAGAGACACTACAAACTACTACCAAGCATCCTCAGGCACACAATACAATCACCCACATAACTTCCACACACCTCACACAACACTCCACTAAATCTCACCCCACTTATCACAACACACACCACCCCACACATCACCCACACCACCCCATGGCACAGCAAAGACGCCCCAGGTTCTCTGAGGAGGAGCTCAGGGTCATAGTGGAGGAAATCATCCGGGTAGAGCCACAGCTATTCGGATCACAGGTGGAGCACACCTCCATAGCTAGGAAGATGGAGCTATGGCGAAGAATAGTGGACAGGGTCAACGCAGTGGGACAGCACCCAAGAAATAGGGATGACATTAGGAAGAGGTGGAAAGACCTACAGGGGAAGGTGCGTTCCGTGGTATCAAGACACCACCTTGCGGTTCAGCGGACTAGCGGCGGACCCCCACCTCCTCCACTACAACTAACAACATGGGAGGAGCAAGTCGTGGTGATTCTGCATCCTGAGGGCCTCGCAGGAGTAGATGGAGTAGATGGAGGAATGGACTCTGGTAAGGCAATGCTTTACTACTATATCCCCCCCCTACCTGCATGCCATCACATACCCCCACCTTCACCCTCATCCCCATCACTCCAACTCCTCACAAATGTCCCAATATCACAAACCACACATCCCAACACCAAGCCCTGCATGCAACAACAAAGCATGGATACCCATCACCAAAGCATGGCCACTGCACATACCCGTACACCCCCCTAAAGCATCATCACACAAGGTCCCACACAGGAATGCAAGCACTGGGGTACACGGTCACCCACCCATTGCACACCATGGCACACACAGATGCAATAAACATCCTTTTATACCCCTGCAGGACCCCTACCCAACGTCACCGGACAGGAGGGTCCACACATGTCCACACCACCAACAGAAGAGGCCCACAGTGAGGACAGCAGCTCTGTCCAACTGGATCTAGATGACCAGCCCGGCCCATCTGGGACCTCAGGACAGTCGGTTCCCCTTACACAGGCACAGGCCACCACAGAGCTTCCCCCCTCTGGAAACACCAGCACAGCACCCACCCAGCGGGCCCATACCTCTGTCCCCAGGACACGTCAAGCAGCAGTGTGTCCACCACTACAGGGAACCCAGGCTAACCCACCAACCCAACAACAACAGGGACCTGGGGGCAGTGGCAGTGGGCATACGGTCCAGGGGACAGAGGCCCAGGAACACAGGGGAACTGGGAGGGCTGCTGTGCGACAGGAGGAGGACAGGCCCAGGGAACCCACTCTCTACAAGGCCCTCTCCAACATCATGGGAGCATACCATCATTCCCAGGAGACAATGGCAACAGTACTGGCCAAGTTTCAGGAGACCCAGCGGCTGCAGGAGGAACAATATTTGGGCTTCAGGGAGGAACGCAGATCCATCAATTCCACCCTGGGCACCATCGTAGGGGTTCTGAAGGACATCCTCAACACCAGGAGGGACACTGTGGCACAACAAGGGGCCCCTGACACTAGCCTGGACGATGAACTGCCCACCACCCCTGCCGGCGCTAGTGGACAGGAGGCACCACCACAGGACCACCACACCAGCACCCTACCCCCTGCAGAGGGAGAACCACCCCTCAAACGGTCCCTGAGATCCAGCACAAAGTCAGAGAACCTTGCCAAGACCCCTGCCAAGAAATGAGACCGCCCTTTTGTCCCACCTTGTCACACTGTCCATCCTCAAACTGCCCCAGCTCCACTTCCTATGCCCATTTGGGCAATGCACCTGTGAGACTAATAGACTGGACTCTACCATGGACATTCCTCCACCATCACCCTTCACCATTTTACAGCACCCTCCAATATTGAGCACTTAAATAAACACCCTTAAAGCACAAAACAATCTGGAGTCTGTCCGTGATTTCGAAATAGTGTATTAGCAATTGCAGTGACAAAATGATCTTTCAATTGTAATGCCAACATACCTATGTCACACAGCTCTAGTCCATGAGGAAACAAAGCAGATGTCACACAGTAGGACCCACATCTGTGAAATCGTAAGGGAAAGTGACAACTCAGTGACCATACACTGGGTGAAAACGACAGACAGTAGAGAGGTAGTAGTGTTAAAGCACGTGTAGTAGGCAGGTTTGTATTATTACCTGTGTCTCACTGGAAGTATTGCAGGATCACCAAGTTCCTGTTGTCGATGTCCTCTTCTTCTGCTTCCTCGTCTTCACTGTCCACAGGCTCCACAGATGCCACAACACCTCCATCTGGACCATCCTCCTGCAGAAAATGCACCTGTCGTCGCAAAACTAAGTTGTGAAGCATTCAGCAGGCCAAGATGATCTGGCACACCTTCTTTGGTGAGTAGAATAGGGAACCACCTGTCATATGGAGGCACCAGAACCTGGCCTTCAGGAGGCCGAAGGTCCGCTCTATAATCCTCCTAGTTCGCCCATGGGCCTCATTGTAGTGTTCCTCTGCCCTTGTCCTGGGATTCCTCACTGGGATCAGTAGCCATGACAGGTTGGGGTAAGCAGAGTCACCTGCAAATGGCGAGGGACAACTGTTAGACACACACTAACCTGTAGGGATATCCCCAGACAACCATTCCCACTGACTTGCTTCCAGGTGCTCACCTAATAGCCACACACAGGGCCTCTGGAGTTGACACATCACATAAGGGATGCTGCTATTCTGCAGGATGTAAGCGTCATGCACTGAGCCAGGGAATTTGGCATTCACATGGGAGATGTACTGGTCTGCCAAACACACCATCTGCACATTCATCGAATGATAACTCTTCCGGTTTCTGTACACCTGTTCACTCCTGCGGGGGGTACCAAAGCCACATGTGTCCCATCAATGGCACCAATGATGTTGGGGATATGTCCCAAGGCATAGAAGTCACCTTTCACTGTAGGCAAATCCTCCACCTGAGGGAAAACGATGTAGCTCTGCATGTGTTTCAGCAGGGCAGACAACACTCTGGACAACACATTGGAAAATATAGGCTGGGACATCCCTGATGCTATGGCCACTGTTGTTTGAAATGACCCACTTGCAAGGAAATGGAGTAGTGACAGCACCTGCACTAAAGGGGGGATTCCTGTGGGATGGCAGATAGCTGACATCAGGTCTGGCTTCAACTGGGCACACAGTTCCAGGATTGTGGCCCAATCTAGCCTGTAGGTGATGATCACAAGTCTTTCCTCCATTGTCGACAGGTCCACCAGCGGTCTGTACACCGGAGGATGCCGCCATCTCCTCACATGTCCCAGCGGACGGTGCATATGAAGGACAACAGCGAGCACAGAGTCAACCAACTCAGAGGTACGTACACACAGCTTACACAGAACACGATTCATAATCTGAAATTTGCATGTATGAGTGTTTAGGCAAGGCCTAGGTATGTGTGACGCAGTTCAAAATTAAGCTATGTGGTCCCCTGAAATGGCGGCTGCCTGACCTGTAAAGTGGGACAATGGGATGTGAGGTAACTGCGCTGGCGTTGTACACCGTCGAGGTAGGCAGTCAAAGACCGCGGTGCAATTCTGCATTGGTTAACATTGGACCCTATGGGTCCCAGGAGCCAATGACGATGTACGCTGGCGGTGACGGTATGCACCGCCGCGGACGTGACCGCCATTTTCTATCTGTTCAATCACTCGATACCTGATCTTCGACAGGAGAGGACCTACACTGCAAGTGCCGCTGTGACCTCAGTCTGGAAAAGACAATGGCTCGTGCGTCTGGAGAAAGGGCCCCTGCCTTCACATCGGAGGAGTTGGAGAAACTCGTGGATGGGGTCCTCCCCCAGTACACGCTACTCTACGGTCCTCCAGACAAACAGGTAAGTACACTGGGAGCATGCTGTATGGGCTATGCCTGTGTGGAGTGGGGTGGATGAAAGATGGGGGGGAATGAGGCGTGCATGAAACAACGGTGAGTGCATGTGCCACATGGCAAGAGTAGGGATGGGTGCTAGTGACTGTGACGGTGCAGTTGGTAATAACTTTTCTTTTTCCCCTGTACAATTCATGTAGGTCAGCGCCCACCATCAGAAGGACATCTGGCGTGCCATCGCCAAGGACGTCCGGACGCTGGGGGTCTATCACAGACGGAGCACCCACTGCCGTAAGAGATGGGAGGACATTCGCCGCTGGAGCAAGAAAACAGCGGAGGCCCAGCTGGGGATGGCCTCCCAACGTGGGAGGGGTGCCCGTCGCACCATGACCCCCCTGATGTTCAGGATCCTGGTGGTGGCGTACCCAGAGTTGGATGGGTGCTTGAGGGCATCACAGCAGCCACAAGGGGGTGAGTACACTCTCATTCAGCTGATTCAGCGCGCAGTGGAGGTGTCTGGGTGGGGGAGGTGGGCTGTGGGTTTCCCTAGGCCAGGGCGAGTGTGCTAGTTAGGTCCCCTTCTTCTGGCAGACCCTGTGGAACCCCAACCTACCTGTGTACAGTGCCAACTACACCTAGTCAGGCTCCTGTGACATCCATGTGTGCAGATGTCAGCCATAACCTTGTAGGCCATGTCCCAGGGATTGAAGAGTGGACCCCAAGTGCGCGGCGTAGTGCATGGGGCTTCTGTGTCTGTCGTGTCCGCCAACGGTAGCGGTATTGCATGCACTCAACATGCCTTTCTTCTGTCGTCCACCCCTTTTTGTGGTCTCACTGTTCTTGTGTGCATTAGCATCATCCGGCGGAGGAGCAGTTGCACCGGAGCAGGAGGGAGCTGCATCTCACCTGGCCCTGGAGGGCGACACTAAGGAGTCTGAATTCACCAGTGGGACGGAAGGTGAGGGGCACTCCAAGGCGGGTACAGGAGCTGACACCAGTGATACGGACTCGTCCTCTGATGGGAGCTCCCTTATGGTGGCGGCCACATCTGTGCCCCCCGCATCTACAAGTACAGCTGCCACCCCCCTAACCAGCACCGCACTCCCAGCAGCCCCTTAGCCTTTGCCCTGTGCCCGCTCACCCAGGACGGTGGGCATCACCTTCACCCCAGGCACCTCAGGCCCTGCCCCAGTCACCCCTGCTGCCCTCAATGAGGAGGCCATTGACCTCCTCAGGTCCCTCACTGTTGGGCAGTCTACCATTTTGAATGCCATCCAGGGTGTAGAGAGGCAGTTGCAACAAACCAATGCATTCCTGGAGGGCATTCATTCTGGTCAGGCAGCCCTTCAGCTAGCATTTCAGACTGTGGCCTTAGCACTGATGGCAGCCATTGTCCCTGTCTCTAGCCTCCACCCTCCAACTTCCTCCACCCAGTCCCAATCCCCTGTACCTCAGCCCACCCCAAGCACACCATCAGACCAGCATGCACACACCTCAACACACAAAGGAAGCTCAGGCAAACATAAGCACCACACATCCCACAGGCCCTCACACAAGCATCACACACATGCAGACACACCAACATCCACTGCCTCCACTGTGTCCCCCTCTTCCTCGTCTCCCTCCTCCCTCGCAGTCTCGTCTCCACTCACACCTGCATGCACTACATCTACAGCCACTACTTCCATCACCAGCACACACACCACCACACCCCGCTCACCTGCAGTCACCACCCCCACTACCATTCACATGTCCTCTGTGTCCTCTCCCAGTGTGTCTGTGACGCCACCTCCCAAGGTACACAAACGCAGGCACACACCCACCCAACAGCCATCCACCTCACAACAGCCTCCAGCCCATGCACCTTCACCCAAAGTCACCAAACGTACACCTCCTACAACCACAACCTCTTCCTCCACTCCCAAACCCCCTCAAGCTACCCATCGCAGTGTTCCCAAGAAACTTTTCCTGTCCTCCCTTGACATCTTTCCCTCACCTCCCCCACCCCGTCAGTCTCCTAGGGCCCTCCAGGTCCCAACCTAGCACCTCAGCCACAACATCTCCGGGACCAGTGGTGCCAGTAGTCAACGGATTCTGGAGTGCACCAGGCAGCAGGGCAGCCAGTGTGGCAAGGAGCCACAGCACGGACAGTCCCCCACCTGTCAAGCATCAAAAGTTAGCCAGTGCCCGGCGGGAGAGGGGGATGACTCCAGCCACCAAAGCCGCTCCCAGGGGTACAGGTGGGAGTGTGTAGTCAGCTGCCACACCTTCCAAGGTGGGGAAGGAGCACAAGAAACCCAGCAAGTCTGGGAAGAGCAGCACGGCGGAGAAGCCCGCCATCAGCCCCGCTGCCCAGGAGGCCGCCGCCATCAGCCCCGCTGCCCAGGGGGCCACCGCCATCAGTCCTGCTGCCCAGGTGGCCACCGCCATCAGTCCTGCTGTCCAGGTGGCCACCGCCATCAGCCCCACTGGCCAGGAGTCCAGCAACAGCCCCGCTGGGCCAGACAGGACCACCAGCACCAGCCCCGCTGGGCCAGGCAGGACCGCCAGCAGCTGAGTCGCTGCCAAGGACCCCACCGCAACAAGCACCGCTGAACAGGACACCACCGCCTCAAGCACTGCTGAACAGGACACCGCCGCCACAAGCACTGCTTAACAGGACACCGCCGCCTCAAGCACTGCTGAATAGGATGCCGCCACCACAAGCACTGCTGAACTGGACACCGCCGCCACAAGCACCGCTGGCCCATGAGCATCAAGGGCACTGATGCTAATGAGTCCGCCACGAGCAGGATGAAGCACTCTGGGCACAAAGCCCCCTCCATAACCAGTGGAGAGATACATCCACTACCTCTGTCCTTGGCAGGATGAAGCACTCTGGGCACAAAGCCCCATCCAGAACCAGTGGAGAGACATATCCACTCACACAGTCCTTTGCGTTGAAGCACTCTGGGCACAAAGCCCCCTCCAGAACCAGTGGAGAAAGGCATCTACTCACACAGTCCTTGGCAGGATGAAACACTCTGGGCACAAAGCCCCCTCCAGGACCAGTGGAGACTGTTATCCACTTGAGAGACTGTGGCTTTGCACTCCCCAGGATTGAACAGTGGGCAAACCACCCACTTGTGAGACTTGAGAGACTGTGGCTTTGCACTCCCCAGGATTGAACAGTTGGCAACCCACCCACTGTAGAGACTTGAGAGACAGTGGCTTTGCACTCCCCAGGATTGAACAGTGGGCAAACCACCCACTGTAGAGACTTGAGAGGCTGTGGCTTTGCACTCCCCAGGATTGCACAGTAGGCAACCCACCCACTGTAGAGACTTGAGAGACTGTGGCTTTGCACTCCCCAGGATTGAACAGTGGGCAACCCACCCACTGTAGAGACTTGAGAGACTGTGACTTTGCACTCCTCAGGATTGAACAGTGGGCATGGGCCCCCTCGTGGATTTGGCATTGTGCACTCAACCGGCTGAGGTGCCCCCTCCTTTCCCGTCCCCCTGAGGTGCCTGTTTTATTGCTATCTGATACCCCTGCAGTGTTCTCGCCGTCATGTTTGGGTAATGAGTGTGGGCCTCGCCCATGCAGTGTGGGCCCAGTGTTCCACGGACTTCAATGGAGCAATACCTGGACTACTATTCTTGGTGTATATATTTGTTTATAGTGTATATATATTTTTGCGTACTGGATTTTAATAGATTACAATGGTTACACTAATTTCCTTTTGTCTTTGCATTCTTCTGAGGGGTTTGGGGGGTGTAACTGTAATGTATCATGCTGTATTAGTGTGTGTGTTGTCGTGGGTGAGGGTGGGGTTGGGGTTGTTGCGTGTTGCGTTTTGCATGGGTGTGTCCCTGTTTTATCCCTCCCCCCTCCCCTGTGTCCTAGGTGCAGTACTCACCGTGGTCTTCGCAGCCGGCGTTCGTGCTCCTGGTAGAGGAGCAAGAAGATGAGGGCAAAGAAAATGTGAAGCTCTGGTTCTATGGCGTCCTGGTTCCTCGTGGGGTGTGTAGAGGTGAGCGTTTTCCCTTAGAAGTCCTGTTTCCGCCGTGTTTTTGTTCGTGGTGAATCCGCCCCAGAAAAGGTGGCGGATTGGTAGGTTGTGATACTGTGGGCGGTACATTGTCTCCCCCGTGTCTGTTGGCAGTGACCGGCGCGCTGTTTGTTTGTACCGCCGTGGCGGTTGCAGTGTTAAAGTGGCTGTCTTTGTTGGCGGTTTCCGCCACGGTCGTGATTCGATTTGTTTTTTCGCCAGCCTGTTGGCGGTCTTACTGCCGCTTTAATACTGACCGCCAGGGTTGTAATGACCACCTAAGTGTGTTAGTGGCTGTATGGGTGTTTGAGTGAGTGTGTGAGTGGCTGTGGGGTCCGTGACCTCTGTATCTGTGTGAGTGGGTATGTGAGGGACTTTGTGGGTCTGTGAGTTGGTATGCAGGTTTGTGAGTGGGTATGTGAAGGGTGTGTGAGTGGCAGTATGGGTATGTAAGTGGTGTGTGAGCGGCTGTATGGGTGTGGGAGTGGCTGTGGAGTATGTGAGTGGGTATGTGAGTCACTTTGTGGGTCTGTGATTTGGTATGTGAGTTTGTGAGTGGGTATGTGAAAAGTGTATGAGTGGCTGTATGGGTGTGTGAATGGGTGTGTGAGTGACTATCGGTCTGTGAGTGGGTGTGTGAGTGGTTGTTTTTGGAAGTATGAGTGGGTGTTTGAGGTGCTGTATGGGTGTGTGAGTAATTGTGTTGGTCTATGAGTGGGTATGTGATTGATTGTGTTGATCTGTGAGTGGGTGTGTGAGAGGATTTTTGAATGGGTGTGTTAGTACATGTGTGAGTGGTTGTCTGGGGTGTGAGTGGATTTGTGAGTGGGTGCATGTGTTTTTGATTGGGCTCTGGATTTGTAGATCTGTTGTGAATTTACACATTGGGCTCATGCTGAGCTCAACGGTGGATCCGCGGATCCTCTAGTATGCAAAAAACTCATTTTTGCAACTTTGTCCAAATGAGGGGCCACTTACAAACCCCTCTGTCAGACCCATGGAGTCAGGGTACCTCTACCCTGACCCCCATCATTCAATTTGATCTCTTATTTTTGACCCCCCAGGACCAAGTCCCCATATAGACAGTGGTAGCCACAACTTTCCTGTCAAGTTGCTGCCACTTACTCATGGCATTCCTGTTGGCATGTGGATCCATGGATCCACCACGGTGGCTTACCCATAGATCTGAATCCCTAGATACACATACATTTGTACTTAAATAACTTCAAAACTAACAAAAAGATCTACACCAAATTACAAAAAGAGATCTTTCTGGACCAAGATCTAGCTTTCTGGCAAATTTGGTGTAAGTCCGTTCAGCGAGCGGCTCGGGCTGTAGTTGTGTATAAAATCCCCATAGAAAATTCCCTTGGGGAGAATGTGTTTTGGGACCCCCACCCCTTTTTTCACAGCCCCCACTTCTTGAGTCACCCCAAAGCTTTCCAAAAAGCAGCTGAAGTGACTGGAAAAATAGTTTTTAAAATGTTGTGATGATTTGCTAAACTGTGCCAAAGTTATTACCCAAACAGAAAACACTTTTCCTATGGAAACAAGGTCCTAACTATAACTACCTACTGGTGACTGCCAGTAACTATATACCAACTATGTATCAACTATAACAGGGGAAACACAACCTTTTTGCCCCCCCCCTTTTTTCTCCGTCACTGCTTGATGGATTATCCTGAAACGTTCTGTGTGTAACAAGAATCACTAGGGCGCTTTTCTTGCAAAATTTTAAATTCTGTGAAGATTCGTCAAGTGGTGGAAAAGTTATAGGCAAGTCAAATAATGCTTCCCCTATGGAAACATGGGCCTAACTATAACTACCTAGTGGAGACCAGTGAGCAAATCTAGTGTCGCTGGTGTTGCAGGGTGCTCCTTACTGCTGCTCTCCACCTAAACTTTGGAACTACCCAGAGTTCTCTCTTGTGTTTTGCATAATTTATACACCACTCTAACCCAGAAAGGGTGTTGTTTTGACTTATACTGGGTGCTCCCAATTCTTCTTTTTGCGGATGACTCTCTATTGATCTCAAAGACCCCTATGGGGCTGCAAATTCTTGTGGATAGATTTAAATCATTCTGCTGGAATTTTGGTTTAGAGCTGAACTCGAAGAAAACAAAATTGATGGTGCTTCGCTCTGGCTCTCGTAAGAAGTGTACGATCAGGTTAGATGGAGCTATTTTGGACCAGGTTAGCTCTATCGACTACTTGGGTGTGAGGCTTACAGACTCACTCCTCTGGGACGAACAAGTCGGTAAGAGTGGCGGGCTTTTGCAACATCGGGCAGCATCCATATTACGCCTTTACAGGAATACGATCGCTAAAGTTGTGTCTCCAGCAGTAAAGATCTATGTGGCCAAGGCACAGGGTGCTGCTGTTTATGGTGCAGAGATTTGGGGCATGACAGATAGCAGTAGGATAACTAAAATTGAGAATAGCTTTGCACGGGCTCTATGTGCTTGTCCCACTAGCACCCCATTAACCCCCCTTTTTTTAGATCTAGGGCTTAAACGTATAGCCGATTTGATTATCTTACGGCCCCTACTATATTGGGTGAGGCTTTGGGTAGTTCCTGAACTGGCTATATATAAGTCTTCCCTATTAGAATTGTTAAAAACCTCTAACTCCATGTCCATACCATGGATCAAACACGTATCTAGTTGGTTTTGCATGCTAGGACTGAGGAACTTCTGGGAGAATCCCCAGCAACTTGTGAAGCCCCATGTAAAAGTATTGAAGAGAGCTTACTGGTCCCACATATGTAATAATTACATTTCTCAGAAATCGAATGGTCATTTAACTAACTCGTTTATTAATTTTAAATGGTACCCTGAGTTTGAACCATACTTAGATACAATACCTGATTTGTTAGGCAAAAGTTTGTATGCCAGATTTCGATTTGGAACATTACCCCTGAAGGCCTTAACGAGCAGATGGGGACCTAAGTCAAGCTCTGATACCTGTCCTGTATGTGGCATTCCTTCTGAAACAGTAGAACATTTTATGTTTTTTTGTCCCGCCTATTCAATCCCAAGGTTTAAATGGATACATAAAATCTGTAGGGAATTGAATTTAAGGAAATGTTTTCTAGCTTTGCGGATCTTAAAAAGCCACAATTCAAATGTGACAATTTACGCAGTAAGTAAGTTTTTAGCAACAGCATGGCGCATACGCACTTTTTATTTACAATGAGTTGAAATTGTTTTAAGACGGGCAAACATGGATCATTCTTTTTTTTTTTAATTTTTCTATGACATTATGGTTTATATTATTATATTATATTGTATTGTATTGTATTGCTTTGATGGTCTGTTGGCCGAATAAAGCTTATGTGAAACACAACACTGGGTGCTCCCTTGTGTCTGAACAAAGCTAAACCTCTCTGAAGAGATGTATTGACATTGAAACTCATTACAGAGGTTGCTTTTGCTCATTCCAGGTTGGCTTGGGTGGTATTATACCAGTACAAAGCTGTAACACTGTCCCTGGAGTGGTGAAAGGCTTTTGACATTTTACAGCTTGCCCAGGATGGCACTGGACAAATCCTATGCTTAAGTATTTTTCTGTTCAAATGGCAAAAGACTTTGTTGCTTTCTAGTTCTGCGTGGATGGCACTATGCCAATCCTATGCTTAAAACCTTTGCTAAAAAAACAGACATTTGGGGTGAGCAAATCTAGAGCATTGCTGGTGTTGCAGGGTGCTCCTTACTAGAACTGCTCTCCACCTAAACTTGGGAACTAGTCAGAGTTCACTGAAGTCGCTCCTCCTCTCAGAGAAGGTGCCACAAGGGTAGACTCATGGTACATTTCTGCAAATTTCCAAAATGGAAATTAAGGTCACATACTCGTAGGGGTTCATAGGAGTTTCTGTTTATTGCCACAAAATAATTGACAAATGCATTTCAACATACTGCCTTTCTCAATGTCGGAGCACCCGGCGCTATTTAGCCATGTTTATATATTACTATTCATACAGAAGGCACTTCCTCACAACAGAAAACGGTTAACAACTCGGAGCCGTTATCCATGTGAAAGTGGAAGCCATCCTAAAACATCCATATTATACCATAGAAATACATATTAGTGCAATACATATCACAGTGCACTTCATTTGAATTAATAACAAAGACAGAAATAAAGAGGAAAATAACACACATGAAAAATATCAACACAAATTCACTGTAGATAATAACGATGTATTCCCCATATATTAACTTTTGCAATTTATTCTGTACAGTGCATGGCCCTGCGGCCATTCCCCCTTAGGCATCCAAGCCCGCACCTTTGGTCGTGCACAGCGGGGTTGGTCGCAGGACCTGGCCGGCATCCCTGACCCTGCGACGCAGGGTCTGTAACCAAATGGACTGGCTTCTAGAGCATTTTGCTCATTTGCATACTCATAGTAGTTAAAAGGGAGACCAATGTATCTGTTCTCCAAACAAGGGGATGACAAGAAAAAAACCACTTATCAGTCACCACAGAGCATATTGTGCTCTAAAAGAGCACCTCCATCAAGGAGTTCAGTTAATTTTTCAAGGTGGAACAGCAGAGAAAACACACCTGGTTTTCTTTGGCCAAGAGGTTAGGATGATTTGTACTTTATTGAAGTGGAGCTTTAACAGGGGCACCTATTTTGTTTATGTTTGAAAGTACTTCCCAGTGAGGTTTAAAATGGATCATGAGTCTTCTACTCTTGTGCAGTCTAGAATATGCACTACAGATTTTACCCATTGAGATAGCACTTAATGATCATCCAGCAAATGGAGTACTTTCTACTGGCTATGTATTCAGTGCTACACTACAGATGCTTGCATCTTAGCATAGAATATGCACTGTACATTTTACCCAATGGGATAGTACTTGATAATTAGCCAGTAGTTGGAGTACTTTTTACTGGCTACACTTTAAGTGCTACTTAATCCTCCATGGCTTTGTGGGAAAAATAAAAAAATGCTTTTTGGCCCTGGTGGGGTTCCTGGGGGACCCCAGAACCAGGCCTAGGGATTCAGAATATTCCTACCCTGTCCCCTTTTCTTTATTGTTATGTTTTTTGGGGGCTCTGCTTCCAAAATGGCTGCCAACACTTCCTGTTTGAAGTGTCAGCCGCCAATCAGATATCAGCACAGGGACTGTCGGAACCACAGAAGATCTACCTTTCTGCCAAATTTGATGTAATTCCTTCCAATATTTCGGCCTGTATTGAAAATCCCTATGCAAAATTGCATGGGGAAAACCCATTTGGGGCCCCCTTTTTTCTCAACCCCCGTGTGATGAATCACCCTGAAACTTATAAGCTGCAGTGAGTGGCGTATTAGTTTTTGAAATTTCGTGAAGGTCTGTCAAAAGGACCAAAGTTAAAGGCAAAACAAAAAAAAAGGTTCAAACTATAACGACCTACTGGGGGTCATTAGGTGATAATATATATAGCTAGGACCTGGTTTCCATAGGAAACACATTTATTGTTTTGCCAATAACATTGGCACCGTTTCATAAATCTTCATGGAATTTCCAAAGCTAGTTTGCCACTCACTTCACTTGCTGTCTTGAAAGTTTCAGGGTCATTTGTCAAGGGGAAGCTGAGAAAATGGGGGGGTGGGGGGCACAAAATGCTTTTTATGCATGGGGGTTTTAAGAGAAGACCACAGTCAGAACTGCACGATGGAATTACACCAAATATGGCAGAAAGTTAGCTTTTGGTCCAGAAAGCACACTTTTGTTTATTTGGTGTAAATACATTCAGTAGGTTTTGAGATATTACACGAAAAAAGAAATATAGGTATATAGGGATGCAGATCTTCCATGGATCCACCGCAATAGCTCAGTGGATTCACATGCTACTAGCAATGTTGCGATTTATTCACTGCAATCTGATAGGGAATTTGCAGCTGTCATTTGATGTATCGGGAAATGGTCCCTGGGGCTGAAATGTAGTGTATAATTTACATGAAGGGGTCAGGGAAGAGGTTCCTTCACCCCAGGTTTGTGTCACAGAGGTGGCAAAAGTAGGTGTGATGGGCATGAAATTGCATTAAAAAAAAAATTCAGGTGCGAGACCCTAACATTCCTACAGATTTAAAATGAAAAGCACTTATAATGGAGGTTAGCACTTAACATTTTTACAAAAAATGATTGGATGGTATAAATATGCAGGTGTGTGAAACTAGGTAGTTGCATTGTGATAAAGGTAAGTAAATTTGTGATTGCCTTTGGAAAAATAACAAAAAAGTAATGGTGCTTGGGAAATGCTTATAACTCCAAACACTGAAACACACCTGCTACCATTGGTTTTGAAGCTACTATGCTCCTGTCAGAAAGTGTTCTGAACTTTTGACCTACTGCTTGCAGAGAGTGTTTCAAACTTGGTCACTATGGAAATGAAGCCAGAAGAGCAATGGGGGAAGGGAACAAAACATACTAGACTGTTAACATTAAGGGAGAGTGCTCATTAAGGAGTGTTTGAATTCAAATGTAGTCATTTATACCAAGTGGTGTATGAATGAGAGTGTTTCTCAGCAAATCATCCAATGCATTCTGGGGCTCCCGTATGGAATGGCTGTAAATTTACAAGGGGGGGCCACGCTGAGCACCCTTATAGGTCCGCTGATCTTTCAAAACCAGTACCAAATGGGACTTCTTTGCAGGAGTCTAAGACAGGGTTAGTAAAATATGAAAGGAGGATGGTAATTTATTTTCTTCATGAGTAACCCTGAAAGCAAAGTTGAAAAGGTTGCTATTAATGGTTCCTTTGTATATGAGCGGTGTAGCATTGTTGTGCTTGAGACTTCACATTTTTAGTGAGAAAAGATTCTGATAGTGAAAAAAATACGTACCAACAAACACATTTAACAGGTATGTGAATTGGGTATTCTTTAAAAAAGAAAATGTGTTTGTAAAGGACAGTATAGAAACTCAGGTAAGTACTGATACACCAAGTTTCAGTTTTCCAGAAGTAAATATGATCAACATACTAGTATAGCCAGAGAGTAACTGAGACACTGTAGCAAAATACGGTTTGACTCCACCATACCTACGTGTGATTTACTCACACAGAAGTTTAGCGATTTCTGAATTCTGACAGACGACTGTTACAGAGATGTAGAGAACTATACATCCAGGTATAAAACTACTTACTGACTAATGCACACCATAGTGCCCCTTACTTTGAAGTCAGATGGTGACAGAGCTATTTACACATTGACTGTCATATCTAGACATCACTTATGAATCCAAAACAAAATTAGCTATTTTCACACACAATGACATTCCCGAACACTCAGTAACACAGCCAATACGCAACCAATAGAGGCATTTAGATACCTATTTAGATCCCCATAGAGTTACTAAGACGGACAGTCATAGAGTAACATAGTTACATACAAATTCCGTGACACAGACACAGAGGGACTCATAGAGTGACTTAAATATACTCAGGTACTGATATACTTCCTCACTTATCAATATACTGACTCAGAAATGCAGTTATACAACTAAAGTGATAGACTTACATTACATGTTAAACAATGCATTAATGCTGCACTTATACACCCAGTTATATTCTCAGAAAAGTGCTTATGAACCCAAACGTGGTATAGTTAGTAACTGACACACTACGAAAGACACTAACAAAACTATTCAGTCACCCATTTAATACCCTATACATCTACTAACATACTCATTGACATTAATGCAGCCAGTGACACAGCCACGCACAGAGCGATGCAGGTACTGACACACCTGGGCAAATATCTATGTAGATACTAACACACCCAGGCACACGTTTATACAGTCACTGAAACACCCAGCCAATTAATAATGCAGCCAGTGAGATGCACAATCATGCACTGATGAAGGCTCTGACACAGCCAAGCTTACAGGTATATAGCTGCTGACACAGCCACCCAAACACCAATACAGTTACTGACAAACCGAGGCACACACTGATGCAGACACTGACACACCCAGCCAAACACTTATGCACCCACTGACACACCCAGGCACACACTGATGATATACTAACACAGTTATCAAACACTAATACAGCCAATGACATGCATGTAGACTCTGATGCAGGCACTGACACACCCAGGCACACAGTGATAAAGATACTGACTCACTCACACAAACACTGATACAGTTTCTTAGACACCGAGGAACACACTGAGACATACACAGTAACAGAACCAGCTAAACACTAATGCAGTCACTGATACACTGTAGGAAAGTACCATCTTGCCTGGCATGTTACCCCCATATTTCACTGTATATATGTTGTTTTAGTTGTATGTGTCACTGGGACCCTGCCAGCCAGGGCCCCAGTGCTCATAAGTGTGCCCTGTATGTGTTACCTGTGTTATGACTAACTGTCTCACTGAGGCTCTGCTAATCAGAACCTCAGTGGTTATGCCCTCTCATTTCTTTCAATTTGTCACTAACAGGCTAGAGACCAATTTTACCAATTTACATTGTCATACTGGAACACCCTTATAATTCCCTAGTATATGGTACTGAGGTACCCAGGGTATTGGGGTTCCAGGAGATCCCTATGGGCTGCAGCATTTCTTTTGCCACCCATAGGGAGCTCTGACAATTCTTACACAGGCCTGCCACTGCAGCCTGAGTGAAATAACGTCCACGTTATTTCACAGCCATTTTACACTGCACTTAAGTAACTTATAAGTCACCTATATGTCTAACCTTTACCTGGTAAAGGTTGGGTGCTAAGTTACTTAGTGTGTGGGCACCCTGGCACTAGACAAGGTGCCCCCACATTGTTCAGGGCCAATTCCCCGGACTTTGTGAGTGCGGGGACACCATTACACGCGTGCACTACATTTAGGTCACTACCTATGTGTAGCTTCACAATGGTAACTCCGAATATGGCCATGTAACATGTCTAGGATCATGGAATTGCCCCCTCTATGCCATCCTGGCATTGTTGGCACAATCCCATCATCCCACGGGTCTCTAGCACAGACCCGGGTACTGCCAAACTGCCTTTTCAGGGGTTTCTCTGCAGCTGCTGCTGCTGCCAACCCCTCAGACAGGTTTCTGCCCTCCTGGGGTCCAGCCAGGCTTGGCCCAGGAAGGCAGAACAAAGGACTTCCTCAGAGAGAGGGTGTTACACCCTCTCCCTTTGGAAAATGGTGTTAAGGCAGGGGAGGAGTAGCCTCCCCCAGCCTCTGGAAATGCTTTCATGGGCACACATGGTGCCCATTTCTGCATAAGCCAGTCTACACCGGTTCAGGGACCCCTCAGCCCTGCTCTGGCGCGAAACTGGACAAAGGTAAGGGGAGTGACCACTCCCCTGACCTGCACCTCCCCTGGGAGGTGCCCAGAGCTCCTCCAGTGTGCTCCAGACCTCTGCCATCTTGGAAACAGAGGTGCTGCTGGCACACTGGACTGCTCTGAGTGGCCAGGGCCAGCAGGTGACGTCAGAGACTCCTTCTGATAGGCTCCTTCAGGTGTTGCTAGCCTATCTTCTCTCCTAAGTAGCCAAACCCTCTTTTCTGGCTATTTAGGGTCTCTGCTTTGGGGATTTCCTTAGATAACGAATGCAAGAGCTCATCCGAGTTCCTCTGCATCTCTCTCTTCACCTTCTGCCAAGGAATCGACTGCTGACCGCGCTGGAAGCCTGCAAAACTGCAACAAAGTAGCGAAGACGACTACTGCAACTCTGTAACGCTGATCCTGCCGCCTTCTCGACTGTTTTCCTGGTGGTGCATGCTGTGGGGGTAGTCTGCCTCCTCTCTGCACTAGAAGCTCCGAAGAAATCTCCCGTGGGTCGACGGAATCTTCCCCCTGCAATCGCAGGCACCAAAGAACTGCATCACCGGTCCCCTGGTTCTCCTCTCAGCATGACGAGCGAGGTCCCTTGAATCCAGAAACTCTGTCCAAGTGACTCCCACAGTCCAGTGACTCTTCAGTCCAAGTTTGGTGGAGGTTAGTCCTTGCCTCCCCACGCCAGACTGCATTGCTGGGAACCGCGTCTTTTGCAGCTACTCCGGCTACTGTGCACTTTCCGAGGGAATCCTTTGTGCACAGCCAAGCCTGGGTCCATGGCACTCTAACGTGCATTGCACGACCTCCTGAGTTGTCCTCCGGCGGCGTGGAACTCCTTTGTGCAACTTCGGATGAGCACCGTTTCACTCCACTTTGTAGTGCCTGTTCTAGCACTTCTGTGGGTTCTGCCTGCTTCTGAGAGGGCTCCTTGTCTTGCTGGGTGCCCCTTCCGTCCCCTGACGCAATTGACGAGATCCTGGTCCCTCCTGGGCCACAGCAGCATCCAAAAACCCTAATCGCACAACTTGCAGCTAGCAAGGCTTGTTTACGGTCTTTCCGCAGGAAAACACTTCTGCACAACTCTCCATGGCGTGGGACATCCATCCTCCAAAGGGGAAGTTTCTAGCCTTTGTCGTTCTTGCAGAATCCTCAGCTTCTACAGTCCAGTAGCAGCTTCTTTGCACCCACAGCTGGCATTTCCTGGGCATCTGCCCACTCTCGACTTGATCGTGACTTTTGGACTTGGTCCCCTTGTTCCACAGGTACCCTCGTCTGGAAATCCATCATTGTTGCATTGCTGGTTTTGGTCTTTCCTGCAGAATTCCCCTATCACGACTTCTGTGCTCTTTGGGGAACTTTAGTGCACTTTGCACTCACTTTTCAGGGTCTTGGGTGGGCTATTTTTCTAACCCTCACTGTTTTCTTACAGTCCCAGTGACCCTCTACAAGGTCACATAGGTTTAGGGTCCATTCGTGGTTCGCATTCCACTTTTGGAGTATATGGTTTGTGTTGCCCCTAACCCTATGTGTCCCCATTGCATCCTATTGTAACTATACATTGTTTGCACTGTTTTCTAATACTATACTGCATATTTTTGTTATTGTGTACATATATCTTGTGTATATTTGCTATCCTCATACTGAGGGTACTCACTGAGATACTTTTGGCATATTGTCATAAAAATAAAGTACCTTTATTTTTAGTATATCTGTGTATTGTGTTTTCTTATGATATTGTGCATATGACACTAGTGGTACTGTAGGAGCATCACTATTCTCCTAGTTCAGCCCAAGGTGCTCTGCTAAGCTACCATTATCTATCAGCCTAAGCTGCTAGACACCCTATACAATAATAAGGGATACCTGGGCCTGGTGCAAGGTGTAAGTACCCCTTGGTACTTACTACAAGCCAGTCCAGCCTCCTACATTGGTTGTGCAGCGGTGGGATAAGTACTTTGTAACTACTTACCACTTTTGTCATTGTACTTTTCATAAGAGAAAAATATACAAAACAAGTTCAGTGTATGTACACCTAACCAAAAAGTATGCTTTTCTTTTCTCACTTCTTTTCTAAAGTGCTGAAAAGTACCTCTAAACTTTCGAAAAAGTTCTTAAAAAGTTTAAAAAGTTTTTTTTCTGTCTTTCCAAAAGTTCTGAAAAACTTTTTTCTCACTTTTTCTATCCCTTAAACACTTTCTAAAATGTCTGGCACAGGCCAAACTGTTGATCTGTCCAAACTTGCTTATGATCACCTTAGCTGGAAAGGAGCAAGGAGTCTCTGCATAGAAAGAGGTTTAAGTGTAAGGAAGAATCCCTCTAGAGAACTGTTGGTTAATATGCTTGTTGAACAGGATAAGGCCAGAGGTGCCACTTCTGTTGAGAAATTAGCTGATGGTTCCCAATCTGACCCTGGGGCACCCCTAGCAAAAGATTTAGAGAAAAAACTTCCTAGCCTGCCCATTATCAGACAACCTAGCATAGCTGGTACTGATGTAGAGTCACACCATACTGATAGTGTTGTCCCACATCACAGTAAGAGTATTCCTTCTCATCATAGTAGAAGTGATGTTTCTGTTAGCCAAGCTGTTAGGGTGCCATCTGTTAGGGACAGGTTTCCTTCTGTTCATTCTCACCATACTTCTGTTTCAAGGCATGTCCCACCCACCCACCCTGATGACAGATTGTTAGAAAGGGAGCTCAATAGATTGAGAGTGGAACAAACCAGACTGAAGCTCAAGAAGCAACAGCTGGATTTGGATAGACAGTCCTTAGAAGTGGAAAGAGAAAGACAGAAATTGGGTTTAGAAACCCATGGTGGCAGCAGCAGTATTCCCCATAGTTATCCTGCAAAAGAGCATGATTCTAGGAATCTGCACAAGATAGTTCCCCCTCATAAGGAGGGGGATGGCATTAACAAGTGGTTTGCTGCACTTGAGAGGGCCTGTGTTGTACAGGATGTCCCTCAAAGGCAGTGGGCTGCTATCCTATGGCCATCATTTAGTGGAAAGTTTAGGGATAGGCTCCTTACTGTGAAAGAAAGTGAAGCCAATGATTTCAAAGTTCTTAAGAATGCACTCCTAGATGGTTATGGCCTAACCACTGAACAGTACAGGATGAAGTTCAGAGAAACCAAAAAGGATTCTTCACAAGACTTGGTAGACTTTGTTGACCGTTCAGTGAAGGCCTTGGAGGGGTGGTTACATGGCAGTAAAGTTACTGATTATGAAAGCCTGTATAACTTAATCCTGAGAGAGCATATACTTAATAACTGTGTGTCTGATTTGTTGCACCAGTACCTGGTGGACTCTGATCTGACCTCTCCCCAAGAATTGGGAAAGAAGGCAGACAAATGGGTCAGAACAAGGGTGAACAGAAAAGTTCATACAGGGGGTGACAAAGATGGCAAGAAGAAGGATTGTAAGTCTTCTGACAAGGGTGGGGACAAATCTAAAAATGAGTCTTCATCAGGCCCACAAAAACACTCTGGTGGGGGTGGTGGGTCCAAATCCTCTTCAAATCAAAACAAAGAAAAGAAACCATGGTGCTATTTATGTAAAATAAAAGGCCATTGGACAACAGATCCCAGTTGTCCAAAGAAAAGCACCAAGCCTCCTACCACTACAACCCCTGCTGCTACACCTAGTGCCCCTAGTAATAGCAGTGGTGGTAGGAGCAAACCTACTAATAGCCAATCCAAGGGAGTAGCTGGGCTCACTTTTGGTAACTTAATTGGGGTTGGTCTTGTTAGGGAGACCACAGAGGCTGTGTTAGTCTCTGAGGGGGCTATTGATTTAGCCACCTTAGTTGCTTGTCCCCTTAACATGGATAAGTACAAGCAACTACCCCTAATAAATGGTGTTGAGGTTCAGGCCTACAGGGACACAGGTGCCAGTATTACAATGGTAATAGAGAAACTGGTCCACCCTGAACAACACCTACTTGGTCAACAGTACCAAGTAACCGATGCTCACAACAACACACTTAGCCACCCCATGGCTGTTGTAAATCTCAACTGGGGGGGGGTTACTGGTCCAAAGAAAGTTGTGGTTGCCTCAGATTTACCTGTAGACTGTCTACTTGGAAATGATTTAGAGGCATTAGCTTGGTCAGATGTGGAGTTGGAGGCCCATGCAGCAATGCTGGGCATTCCAGGGCATATTTTTGCTTTAACCAGGGCTCAGGCCAAAAAGCAAAAAGGACAGGGTGACTTGGATCCTGGAAGAATGGACCAAGTGCTCCCTAAAGCTAGGGCTAGTAGAAGTAAAGCACTACCTACTATCCCTCCCTCTACAGTGGACTTTTCTTCTGAGGAATAAGAATTTCCACCCTGTGCAGAACCTACACCAGAGGAGCTGGAAGCAGACACTGCTGAGCTTTTTGGTGAAGGGGGGCCTGCCAGGGAGGAGCTGAGTGTGGCACAGTAAACCTGTCCCACACTAGAGGGTCTAAGGCAGCAAGCTGTCAAACAAGCAAATGTGGATGTCAGTGACTCTCACAGAGTTTACTGGGGGGACAACATCTTGTACACTGAAGCAAAGGATCCAAAACCTGGAGCTGCCAGGAGATTGGTGATTCCTCAAGAGTACAGAAAGTTCCTCCTAACTCTAGCCCACGACATTCCCCTAGCTGGACATTTGGGGCAAATGAAAACTTGGGACAGGCTTGTTCCCTTGTTTCATTGGCCTAGAATGTCAGAGGACACAAAGGAATTTTGTAAGTCCTGTGAAACCTGTCAAGCCAGTGGCAAGACAGGTGGCACTCCAAAGGCACCCCTTTTCACACTGCCTGTGGTTTGGGTTCCCTTTGAAAGGGTAGGGGTTGACATAGTTGGCCCCCTTGACCCTCCTACTGCTTCAGGCAATAGGTTTATCTTGGTGGTAGTGGACCATGCCATCAGATATCCTGAAGCAATTCCTCTAAGGACCACTACAGCTCCTGCAGTGGCAAAGGCCCTCCTGGGAATCTTTTCCAGTGTGGGCTTCCTAAAAGAGGTGGTATCAGACAGAGGAAGCAATTTCATGTCTGCTTACTTAAAGGCCATGTGGAAGGAGTGTGGTGTTACATACAAGTTCACTACACCCTTTCATCCACAAACAAATGGACTGGTGGAGAGATTTAACAAAACTCTCAAAGGCATGATTATGGGACTCCCTGAAAAACATCGCAGGAGATGGGATATCCTGTTACCTTGCCTCCTTTTTGCTTACAGGGAGGTACCCCAAAAAGGAGTGGGCTTCAGCCCCTTTGAACTCCTATTTGGACACCCTGTGAGAGGTCCTCTAACACTTGTTAAAGAGGGTTGGGAACAACCTTTAAAAGCTCCAAAGCAAGACATAGTGGACTATGTACTTGGCCTCAGATCAAGGATGGCTGAGTACATGAAAAAGGCCAGTAAAAACCTTCAGGCCAGCCAAGAGCTCCAAAAGCAATGGCATGACCAGAAGGCTGTTTTGGTTCAGTACCAACCAGGGCAGAAAGTGTGGGTCTTGGAGCCTGTGGCCCCAAGAGCACTCCAAGATAAATGGAGTGGACCCCACACAATTGTTGAGAAGAAGGGTGAAGTCACCTACTTAGTTGACTTAGGCACTGCCAGGAGTCCCCTTAGGGTGCTCCATGCCAATCGCCTGAAACCCTACTATGACAGGGCTGATCTCACCCTGCTCATGGCAACAGATGATGGACAGGAAGAAGAGAGTGACCCTCTCCCTGATCTCTTCTCTTCCACAGAACAAGATGCTCTAGTGGAAGGTGTAGTACTGGCAGACTGTCTCACTGCTGAGCAGAAAGACCACTGCATAAATCTCCTAGGTCAGTTTTCTGAACTCTTCTCTACTGTGCCAGGCACCACTTCTTGGTGTGAGCACACTATAGATACTGGAGACAGCTTGCCTGTCAAAAGTAAGATCTATAGGCAGCCTGACCATGTCAGAGACTGCATAAAACAAGAAGTGCAGAAAATGCTTGAACTAGGAGTGGTTGAGCACTCTGAAAGTCCATGGGCCTCTCCTGTGGTACTTGTACCAAAACCTCATTCCAAGGATGGAAAGAAGGAAATGTGGTTTTGTGTAGACTCTAGAGGTCTCAACCAAGTAACCAAAACTGATGCTCACCATATACCCAGGGCAGATGAGCTAATAGATACACTGGCATCTGCCAAGTATCTAAGCACTTTTGACTTGACTGCAGGGTATTGGCAGATCAAATTATCAGAAGATGCAAAAGCAAAAACTGCATTTTCAACCATTGGAGGCCATTACCAATTCACAGTAATGCCTTTTGGATTGAAAAATGCACCTGACACTTTTCAAAGGTTGGTGAATACAGTCCTGCAAGGGCTGGAAGCTTTTAGTGCAGCATATCTAGATGATATAGCTGTCTTTAGCCCCAGCTGGGATGATCACCTGGTCCACCTATGGAAAGTTTTGGAGGCCCCGCAAAAGGCAGGCCTCACTATCAAGGCTTCAAAGTGCCAGATAGGGCAGGGGAAGGTGGTTTATCTGGGACACCTGGTAGGTGGAGAACAGATTGCACCACTTCAGGGGAAAATCCAAACTATTATAGATTGGGTTCCCCCTACAACTCAGACCCAGGTGAGAGCCTTCTTAGGCCTCACTGGGTATTACAGGAGGTTCATAAAGAACTATGGCTCCATTGCAGCCCCTCTTAATGACCTCACCTCCAAGAAAATGCCTAAAAAGGTATTGTGGACAGCTAGCTGTCAGAAAGCTTTTGAGGAGCTGAAGCAGGCCATGTGCTCTGCACCTGTCCTGAAAAGCCCCTGTTACTCCCAAAAATTCATTCTCCAAACTGATGCATCTGAATTAGGGGTAGGGGCAGTCCTTTCACAACTTAATTCTGAGGGCCAGGATCAACCTGTTGCTTTTATCAGTAGGAGGTTGACCCCTAGAGAAAAGCGTTGGTCTGCCATAGAGAGGGAGGCCTTTGCTGTGGTCTGGGCACTGAAGAAATTGAGGCCATACCTGTTTGGCACTCACTTCATTGTTCAGACAGACCACAAACCTCTACTTTGGCTAAAACAAATGAAAGGTGAAAATCCTAAATTGTTGAGGTGGTCTATATCCCGACAGGGAATGGACTATACAGTGGAACATAGACCTGGGAGTACCCACTCCAATGCAGATGGACACTCCAGATATTTCCACTTAGACAATGAAGACTCATCAGGTCATGGATAGTCTTATTGTCCTTCGTTTGGGGGTGGGGGGTTGTGTAGGAAAGTACCATCTTGCCTGGCATGTTACCCCCATATTTCACTGTATATATGTTGTTTTAGTTGTATGTGTCACTGGGACCCTGCCAGCCAGGGCCCCAGTGCTCATAAGTGTGCCCTGTATGTGTTACCTGTGTTATGACTAACTGTCTCACTGAGGCTCTGCTAATCAGAACCTCAGTGGTTATGCTCTCTCATTTCTTTCAATTTGTCACTAACAGGCTAGTGACCAATTTTACCAATTTACATTGGCATACTGGAACACCCTTATAATTCCCTAGTATATGGTACTGAGGTACCCAGGGTATTGGGGTTCCAGGAGATCCCTATGGGCTGCAGCATTTCTTTTGCCACCCATAGGGAGCTCTGACAATTCTTACACAGGCCTGCCACTGCAGCCTGAGTGAAATAACGTCCACGTTATTTCACAGCCATTTTACACTGCACTTAAGTAACTTATAAGTCACCTATATGTCTAACCTTTACCTGGTAAAGGTTGGGTGCTAAGTTACTTAGTGTGTGGGCACCCTGGCACTAGACAAGGTTCCCCCACATTGTTCAGGGCCAATTCCCCGGACTTTGTGAGTGCGGGACACCATTACACGTGTGTCACTACCTATGTGTAGCTTCACAAAGGTAACTCCGAATATGGCCATGTAACATGTCTAGGATCATGGAATTGCCCCCTCTATACCATCCTGGCATTGTTGGCACAATCCCATGATCCCACGGGTCTCTAGCACAGACCCGGGTACTGCCAAACTGCCTTTTCAGGGGTTTCTCTGCAGCTGCTGCTGCTGTCAACCCCTCAGACAGGTTTCTGCCCTCCTGGGGTCCAGCCAGGCTTGGCCCAGGATTGCAGAACAAAGGACTTCCTCAGAGAGAGGGTGTTACACCCTCTCCCTTTGGAAAATGGTGTTAAGGCAGGGGAGGAGTAGCCTCCCCCAGCCTCTGGAAATGCTTTCATGGGCACACATGGTGCCCATTTCTGCATAAGCCAGTCTACACCGGTTCAGGGACCCCTCAGCCCTGCTCTGGCGCGAAACTGGACAAAGGTAAGGGGAGTGACCACTCCCCTGACCTGCACCTCCCCTGGGAGGTGCCCAGAGCTCCTCCAGTGTGTTCCAGACCTCTGCCATCTTGGAAACAGAGGTGCTGCTGGCACACTGGACTGCTCTGAGTGGCCAGGGCCAGCAGGTGACGTCAGAGACTCCTTCTGATAGGCTCCTTCAGGTGATGCTAGCCTATCTTCTCTCCTAAGTAGCCAAACCCTCTTTTCTGGCTATTTAGGGTCTCTGCTTTGGGGATTTCCTTAGATAACGAATGCAAGAGCTCATCTGAGTTCCTCTGCATCTCTCTCTTCACCTTCTGCCAAGGAATCGACTGCTGACCGCGCTGGAAGCCTGCAAAACTGCAACAAAGTAGCGAAGACGACTACTGCAACTCTGTAACGCTGATCCTGCCGCTTTCTCGACTGTTTTCCTGGTGGTGCATGCTGTGGGGGTAGTCTGCCTCCTCTCTGCACTAGAAGCTCCGAAGAAATCTCCCGTGGGTCGACGGAATCTTCCCCCTGCAACCGCAGGCACCAAAGAACTGCATCACCGGTCCCCTGGGTCTCCTCTCAGCACGACGAGCAAGGTCCCTTGAATCCAGCAACTCTGTCCAAGTGACTCCCACAGTCCAGTGACTCTTCAGTCCAAGTTTGGTGGAGGTAAGTCCTTGCCTCCCCACGCCAGACTGCATTGCTGGGAACCGCTTCTTTTGCAGCTACTCCGGCTCCTGTGCACTTTCCGAGGGAATCCTTTGTGCACATCCAAACCTGGGTCCACGGCACTCTAACCTGCATTGCACGACCTCCTGAGTTGTCCTCCGGCGGCGTGGGACTCCTTTGTGCAACTTTGGGTGAGCACCATTTCACTCCACTTTGTAGTGCCTGTTCTGGCACTTCTGTGGGTGCTGCCTGCTTCTGAGAGGGCTCCTTTTCTTGCTGGGTACCCCTTCTGTCTCCTGACTCAATTGGCGACATCCTGGTCCCTCCTGGGCCACAGCAGCCTCCAAAAACCCTAACCGCACGACTTGCAACTAGCAAAGCTTGTTTACGGTCTTTCTGCAGGAAAACACTTCTGCACGACTCTCCACGGCGTGAGACATCCGTCCTCCAAAGGGAAAGTTTCTAGCCCTTGTCGTTCTTGCAGAATCCTCAGCTTCTACAGTCCAGTAGCAGCTTCTTTGCACCCACAGCTGGCATTTCCTGGGCATCTGCCCACTCTCGAATTGATCGTGACTTTTGGACTTGGTCCCCTTGTTCCACAGGTACCCTCGTCTGGAAATCCATCGTTGTTGCATTGCTGGTTTTGGTCTTTCCTGCAGAATTCCCCTATCACGACTTCTGTGCTCTTTGGGGAACTTTAGTGCACTTTGCACTCACTTTTCAGGGTCTTGGGGTGGGCTATTTTTCTAACCCTCACTATTTTCTTACAGTCCCAGCGACCCTCTACAAGGTCACATAGGTTTGGGGTCCATTCGTGGTTCGCATTCCACTTTTGGAGTATATGGTTTGTGTTGCCCCTATCCCTATGTGTCCCCATTGCATCCTATTGTAACTATACATTGTTTGCACTGTTTTCTAATACTATACTGCATATTTTTGTTATTGTGTACATATATCTTGTGTATATTTGCTATCCTCATACTGAGGGTACTCACTGAGATACTTTTGGCATATTGTCATAAAAATAAAGTACCTTTATTTTTAGTATATCTGTGTATTGTGTTTTCTTATGATATTGTGCATATGACACTAGTGGTACTGTAGGAGCTTCACTCGTCTCCTAGTTCAGCCTAAGCTGCTCTGCTAAGCTACCATTATCTATCAGCCTAAGCTGCTAGACACCCTATACACTAATAAGGGATACCTGGGCCTGGTGCAAGGTGTATGTACCCCTTGGTACTCACTATAAGCCAGTCCAGCCTCCTACATACACCCATTGCTAGACCTATGCATACACTTACACACCCAGCCAAAACGTATGCTGGCTCGCATAAATCCATTGCTACTCTGATACAGGCACTGATACACTCAGTCAAACACTAATACTGCCACTCACAGACAGGTATCCTCTAATGGAGACAGTGAAACACCCATGCACCCTCTCATACAGTCACTGACCCACTCATCCAAACAATAATGAAGGCACAGAGACAGCCAGACACACTGGTCCAGGCACTGACACACTCAGCCACATGCTAATACAACTACTGACACACCGAGACAAATACTAACAAAGCTAGTGACGTATCCAGGCACATATTGTTGCAGACATTAAGACAGTCAATCAAACACTAATGGAGGCACTGACACACCAATGGACACACTGATAAAGACACTGAGACATTCAGGCAAGCATTAATGCAGTCACTGACACATAGGCACACTCCGATGCAGGCACTGACATACCGCGGCAAACCCTAATACAGGTACTTAGGGCCATATTTATGAAAAGTGGTGCTACATCTAGTGCAGACTCACTTTTCGTGTGCCCTTTAGCGCCCCCCTAACACCACCCTGTGTGCACCGTATTTAACATATGGTGCACCATTACGGTAGTTAGGGAACTAGTGTCAGAATTTTTTACGGCAGTTCGGTGTTTTCCAGAATTAGCGTAAAAAATGTTGAGGCTAATCCTGCAAAGCACCCAGAGGCCCATTGAAAGTAATGAGAGCCTCCATTCAATTCCTGTTCTGAGCAGGCGTTACAAATCCCGGAAAAAGGGATGCAAAGAAATCTATTAGATTTCTTTGTGCCATTTTTACAGCTCCCTAAGGGGGGGAATGCCCCATTTCCATACACCATGCCTGGCGCAGGCATAATGTAGAACACAGGGTTACAAAGTGGCGCAATAGATGCATTGCTCCACTTTGTAAATATAGCGTGGGGGTTTTGGCCTTCTAATGCCACATTAGTGAGAAAAAAAAATGAAGCTAATGTGGCGTTAGAATGGCACTAGGCCCTCTTAAATCAGGGCCTTAGAGTCTCAGGCTCATACTGATGCATATACTGACACACAGCAAAACACCGATGCAGACACTATGACAAATGGCCTCTTTTGACATTGCAGCCCCCCATCTTTTGCCAGGAAAATCAGGTGGTTTCAAACTGTAAGTGCCCTGGGCCCCTGCTAAACATTTTCCCAGGGCCAGATCTCTTTCACCAAAACTGTACTATGTTTGGCACTTCAGCCACTGTTGTGAGTCCCTAGTAAATGGTACCCCTGGTACCTGGGGCATGGGCACTGAAGAGCCCCTTGCAGCTGCTGCTCCATTTGTGCCACTCTGAGAGACCCCAAACCAGTCTCATGCAGACTTCCATTGCAAATGCATGACAAGGTGGATCCAAAGATGCAAACTCAAAATGACATTAACCAGGATTGCCATGCCCACTAACACTGCATGCAGTATAGGTAAGTCACCCCTCTGGCAGGCCTTGCAGCCTTAAGGCAGGGTGAACTATAATGCATGTGAAGGCATATGTGTGCATATGAGTTCCCCAGCTACAAGATGCCCTCTCTGAACCCTAGGTTGTATGGTATCAAACAACTCAGAATAATAACCCCACACTAATTTCAGTGCTGGAATTATTATAAAATGTAAAAGCGAACAGCCCTGCCATGGTTGCTGACAGGGTCTAACCAGTCTGAAACCAACAGACATGATTCTGGAATCCTGGGGTGAGAGCCTGTGCTCTCAGAAACCAGAACACAAAGCCTTACCTCGGGGGAGGTGTTACATCTCCTCCACTCAGGCGGGCATCCTGCACCAGCAATCAGCTTCAAAGGTATTTACCACATTTGAAATCTAACCTACACCTCGGCTGCTATCAGCAGATGGCTGCCCAACAGTTTTACCCTCACATTAGGCAGGAAAACCTGGCGGGAAACCTAGCATGGATAGGCGGAATGGCCATCCCCAGCCTGCACCACCCTTCATATTTTTCCATCTTGGGTGGTAGAAATGTAGCCAATCAGATTAAGGGATGTGACCTCTTCCCACATGAAGTGGTCACTTAGTGGGTGTAGCAACCCTAAGGTAGGTGGCCCATTGGCCACTACCAGGTAATCCCCATAACATCCTCTAAATGCATTATTTAGAGGGCATCCCTAGACCAAGAGATTAGATTCAATTGACACAAGAAACTAGGAACAAAGAAGACCCAAGGCACGAGAAGTGAAGTCTGGCTGCACAAAGAAAAAGGGCCAAACCCTCCCTGCTGCTCCAAGGGCTCAACATTCGCCATTGAGGTGTTACCTGGAAACTTTAAGGACTCTAAAAACCCCAAAGCACCTCTAGCCTTCTAAAAATTGCCAAGAACCTCCTTTTGAGTGAAGGTATCATTCTTTGACCCCTAGAGGCAGGGAACCTGCAAAGTCTGGTAAAGTGACCAGCTGCTGACAAATGCCCCAGACACAGGAGCCCAGCCAAAGTCTAAACAACAGCCCATAAGGTCAAGTACTGCCACTGTTCCAAGTTTGGAGGCACAGCGAAGGGACTCTCCAGGGCTGTGACGTACTACTTTCCAGCGGTAATGGACTGCCAACTTTGGACACCCAGAAGCAAAGTCCACTCTGAAACAAGCACCAGTCAAGTGTTTTCAGTACACCTAAGAACCACCCCGCAGAGTGGGTTTGCTGACCTGCAATCCACCCTGAATTTCACCTGCTCCTGACTCCAAGGACCCTGTGATGCATGACTACTGACTGACATTTCTGTGCTGCACCTGGTCTACCTGGCCCCTGCATCGACAAACCAGCTGTGTTCTAGAGGTCCGTATTCTCTTGTGACCTCCAACCTCCAAGGAGACTCACTGGACTTAGCTTTAAGTCCAGATTGTTTCCAAGTGGTCCCCTTCTCCTTTTGGCACCAACTCCAAGACCTTCTGCCGCTGCTCCTGCTTGAACCAGGAACCACCCAATATTCTCCGGCTGGCCTGTTTAACACTTCAATGACCTCTGACATTTGTGAGAGCATTGCCTGATTTTATATGTATTTTAAAAGTTTTTCTCATTGATTCCTATGGTGTGCAATTACACACAAAAACAGAACATTTTTTAAAATTGAAAAATCATAATAAAAGGAGTACTTACCATATATTGATGATCTTGGTCTTAAACAATTTCTAAAAATCTGAAGTTTTTTTGTGAATTGGTCTCGAGTCATTCTTCTGAGTGTGTGTCGACATTTATTGATACTGTAAGTACAACAAATGCTTAGCACATCTCCTGGATTAGCCTAACTGTTCGCCCACACTGCCCCAAAAACAGATCATTAGGTGGTCTGCTTTTTACCTCTGGATACCAAAGTGGGGTTGTTTGGACTCTCTGCACAGTGCGTGTCATTTTCGTAAACTATGCTGCTTCTGCCTTAAAAGAGAGCAAAGGGTAAACTTTGCTGTGTATCCTGTTTGAAGGAATTCTCCAAGGGCTTAGAATAGAGCTTGCCTCCTGTTGGAAGTCTCAGTGACACCAAAGACTTCAGTTTCATCTGCCTACAGCATTGGGAATTGTGTGTTTTGTGCTGTTTAGGAAGAAAAACCACTACGATGCTACCAACGATACCGCTGGCCTGCACCGTGACCTGAGGATGCCGCGCGGAGCCGTACCACCCTGCTTCACACCACAGCCCTAGTCTCACGGATGCCACCATCTGCCGCTGCTGCCGAGCCACTGCTTGCACCGTGACCTGTGGGCCCTGCCCTTCGGCATCACCTTACTTATGCCGCAGCCTGGGCATCCCCTATGATGTCACTCTTGCTGACACAGGCGCCACTGCCATGGCCTGTGGACACTGCTCATCAGATACACGAAGCATCATCCAGTCACGTAGCCCCGGTCCACCAACACCAGCACCATCAGCTCCAGTGTTGTCACCAGGCGTCCCTGCCTGCACCGCGACCACAGGGTAACTTTGATCACAATTTTTGAGTGCTCTCAAATGTTCTAAAATCTGTTTCTTCACTGGAAATATGGTGCTGTCAACATAACATAAGCCACATGGGCATGTGAGAACATAGACACAGAAATCACTAGTGCATGTGATTAACCTATTGATCTGTTGCTTCTGCCATTGGGCAACAAATAAGTCTTAATGTTCTTACTGCCCTTACATGCTTTGCATTTTCCACATTTGTAAAAACCCATCTGTTCCAATTGCTAGCCACCAGGTTTGGTGTTACTTTAAACTCACTATGTACTAAAATGTCTCTGATAGAACTTGATTTCCTGTAAGTAATCAAAGGGTATGGTGAGACTCTACGTCCGATTACTGAATCCGATGTTATTAAATGCCAATGTTTAGAAACTATTCTTTTGAATTCCACCCAGGGCCTGGGAAGCCACTGCATCAACAAAATAAGGGGAGGGGATGTGCTGACTGCTCACCGAGCCATTTGATGGCCCCAGGGACCCCATCCTTCAGAGCCTATGTCATTTTTTTAGGTGGGAAATATTTATTTCTTGAGGGGGGTTTGAGGCCCTCCTCTTTAAGCCATATAATGACCCTACTGACTTCATTTGCTGCGTCCCGATATCTTAATTATTAGGGGAGAGGGCATGGGACTCCCCTTCTCAAGCCACACATTGACCCTAGTGACTCCATTCACTAGAATCTGATGACATGCAGTGTCTCAGGGACCCCATTTCCTGGGACACTGTGTTATTTTCTGCTCAAGAGAGTGCAAGCAGGGAAGAGAAATCTAACTCCCTGCCTGCCTAAACATAGGTTTGCTTCCACCTGGCGAGCGCAGAAACAAAAGGTGCTCCAGCTGGGCCGGAGATAACCAACAGAGCCAGCTCGTGTCCGCACCCATGAAAGGTGCTGACTGGGAAGCTGGTGGGGCTGTGGGGACCATAGGCCTCCCCTAGTTGCCACCTAGAACTTTAGATGTTGTGGGGGCCCCAGTTCGAACTGGTGCTCCCACTAAAAATGGTTTGCCATCTCCCGCCAGGCACCCTGATCAGATGGTGGCTTGGGAACCGGCAAGATAACAGGGGCATGGGTCTTCTCTCAAAGGCCACAACATTTTAAATTTGTTGAGTGCCCTGAGTGGGACCCAAGAACTGGTTTGGTGTGGACACAGGGACGGCACTGCTCATTTCCCTGGCCTCACCTCTTGGTGGATACAAGGGAGGAAGGATTCTCTCATCAGTGATTTTATGAGTAAGTTGCAAAGTGGTATAATCTGCAGTAAGACAAGCAAGAACAGCTGGAAAGGTGGCTAGAGTTGCACAGGCAATGTTTACCCAGTTGGTTAAGCAGGACTAGGAGTCACCCCCACCCACTAGCTACTGCTGACCATAAATGTGACATCCCAAGGCACCCTCCCATAGAAGAAGTTCTAGACATGCAGAAGATCAGAAGAAGGCTTGACCTGTTGCATGTGACCTGAGAGGATACCTGAAGAACTGTAGATGCTCCCTGTTGTAGATAGGACAAAGACGTGGACTCCAAAACTCAGTCAGCTGAACTCCTGTGAGAGTACAGAAACAAAACAAGCTGAGAAAGTCCTGTTTTTTCTGAAATGACTAGTTGACAAGTACCAACTGAACCTGAACTCAACCTTGCGGGTGGCGTCTACTAGAGTGAATCATGGCCCAGAAGTTCATTCTGCAGTACACACCGAAAGAGGAAAATTTCTTAAAGACAGTTTTTTTGTGCAGGAAGGTATCCCTCCATGCAATAAAACAATCCTGCATGTATCGGAAGCACACTTGCACCATGGTGCAAGTGTGCCTGTTGTGATGCTAAGCAGCACTCAGAGCATTAGCTCTTGGAAACAGCAGAATTGAACAATGAATTAGTAAATATGTGGTATTTTGGCTGTCTCCCTTTCACACAACACAGGAACTTTGCTTGCTGCACTGTGTTGCATGAAAAATTATTAAATATCCCACTGCATATTTTACACATTGAACCAAGTTAAGTCTTTCTTCTCTGTGTCATAGTTATCAGGGGGATGGGCTCAAGTTAATTTAGTGCCATGCCATAGTTATAAGGGGGATCGGCTCAGATTAATTTAGTGACTTTAAGTTTCATCCTAAGAAATTAGGGGCATATTTATACTCCGTTTGCGCCGAATTTGCGTCGTTTTTTTCGACGCAAATTCGGCGCAAAACTAACGCCATATTTATACTTTGCCGTTAGACGCGTCTAGCGCCAAAGTATGAGGAAAGAGCGTCATTTTTTTGCGTGAACGCCTTCCTTGCGTTAATGAGATGCAAGGTAGGCGTTCCCGTCTAAAAAAATTACTGTGCCGCAAATGCGTTGTATTTATACTCCCGGGCAAAAATGACGCCCGGGAGTGGGCGGGGCAAAACACCCCGCATTTGCGCCGGATTTTAGCGCCTGGGTCAGGGCAGGCGTTAAGGGACCTGTGGGCTCAAAATGAGCCCACAGCTGCCCTCCCATGCCCCCAGGGCCCCCCCCCTGCCACCCTTGCCCACCCCAGGAGGACACCCAAGGCTGGAGGGACCCACCCCAGGGACATTCAGGTAAGTTCAGGTAAGTATAATTTTTTTTTTTTTTTATATTTTTTTTTGGCATAGGGGGGCCTGATTTGTGCCCCCCTACATGCCTCAATGCCCAATGACCATGCCCAGGGGACATAAGTCCCCTGGGCATGGCCATTGGGCAAGGGGGCATGACTCCTGTCTTTACTAAGACAGGAGTCATGTAAATGGCGTCTGGGCGTCGTTAAAAATGGCGCAAATCGGGAGGAGGCGATTTTTTGCGTCAACCTGACTTGCACCATTTTTAAGACGCCCTAGCGCCATTTTTCCCAAAGCCGGCGCTGCCTGGTGTACGTGTTTTTTTTCCACGCACACCAGGCAGCGCCGGTCTGCTTGTGCCGGCTAACGGCATTCAATAAATACGGCGCCCGCATGGTGCTCCAGAATGGCGTTAGCCGGCGCAAAATTTTTTGACGCTAAACTGCGTTAGCGCAGTTTAGCGTCAAAAAGTATAAATACGGGCCTTAGTGTGGTTATTAATTGAGATGGGTGACTGTCACCAAATAATAATCAATTTTCATACATTGGTGTTCAGCAGTGGGATCAGGACTGCTGTTTTGCAGTATAACACAGTGATTTCAGTTGGAATTAAAAAGCCCTCTAAAAGTTGACAACAAAAAATAATTTTTGGATTTTTAATTGACTTTTGTTTTAGATCTAAATTCTTGCACTCAATTTGTGCACCTTAACCACCTTGGGCCAGATGTATGACACATTTTACTGACCCCAAATAGCCCATTGGGTTGTTTGTAACTGGCAAAATGGATTTCCATATGTACCAACTCTATTTTGCAAGTCAGTAGCTAATACTGACTTGCAAAATAGGGTTTGCGAGTCACTATTAAGAAGAGGTGTGTAAGGGTCATCTGTTCCTAATAGCGAGTCGCACTGGTATGCATGAATGTTTTGAAGCCAGGAATGTGGTCACAAAACATTCATACTTTACTGACTCCTTGAAGGAAAATGGGTTGCACTTTAAAAACAAACTGCTTTATTTAAAAGGGAATCACAGACATGGTGGTCTGCTGACCCTAGCAGGCCATCATTCCTGTGAGTGCCGGCCATTCCCAATGGGTCGTAAATTGCGACTTTCCTTATGAATATTAAAGAGGCAGGTCCCTTGTGTCCCATTTGGGAATCACAAACTGTGTATCAGACACTGCTGTACATTAGTGTTTGCGACTTGCAATGCCAGAGTCGCTAAAAGTTGCAAATTGCGAGTTACAAACACTGACGGTCATAGACCTGGCCTCTTAATTATTTGGGGAACATGGACAACCTCTTTGTTTGGGCTACCCTTATAGTATCTTGAATAGAGGTCCTTTGCAATGGTAGGAAGCTCAGGGTGTGACTGAATACCAAGGATGGGGAGTATGAGAAAACCATCAGGGCCCGAGAGGATGCCCGCCAGCTCCAGATCACCTCAGAGAAGCGTAAGGATATTAACCCCAATGCAAAAGGTAGATAACCACCAAGAACCTTCATCATCTGTATTGTCCATAGCAGGGATCAGTGTGCCCTCTTGCAGCCCAACCCCCTTTAGAGCTGGAAGCTCACAAGCTGGAACTGGAGGACTGGAGTGCTGACAGTACTTGCAGGTTGAATTTGGCAACCCTTGGCATGGAGGAGAACCTGGAAGCCCTGAAACTGTGAAGAAAAACCTAGAGATGGTCCAGGAGGCAACCCTGGATGAGAAGAGGGCAGCCATTGTCCTAGAAGATTAGTGGTTGCAGCTGAGGAGAAGCAGGCAGAAGCAGCTCTGGCTGCTGAGGAGAAATGTGCAGCAGCAGCTCTCGTACTGGAACTGGAAACCTGGGTCTTGGAAGATTAAAAACACATACTGGCTCATGAGAAAAGCCAGAGTAGAATGTCCTTGCAGTCCCAGTGAGTATCAGAGTCTAATGATGATAGTGACAGCTATCTATAAGTACCTAGGAGAGGTAAGTGTGAGGTCCACTTCCAAAAAGGCTGCTTACCTAGCTTTGTGGTGGGGGAAGATATTCATAAATAGTTTGCTGCATATGAGGGGAATTGCATGTGCACAGAGTCTCAGAGGAGGAATCTGTGTTAGCTTGTAGAGGAATATGCCCATTGCTCAGATTGACAATTTATTAGCCCTTTAAGCACCTGACCAGGTTAGGTGTGCCCCATGAAAAAAGCCCTCACACACAAATTTGATTAGACCCTGAAAAGTATCTCCGGAGGTTCAGAGATGCTCAGATCAAGTCATATCTGCCTTTGGGGAATTTTATAGACTTTTTCTATTAAGGCACTGGGTGGGGGGGCGTTGTCGGGCCACGGACTAAGATGGCCGCTTGAATCGGGAGATCTGTGCACCAGCGGGCCCAAATAGCAGCGAACGGCACCCCGGGTGAGAAGGGTGCTGGACATTTGCCATCTGAGCCGCCCGATGTGCGAAGACCGGAGGATGGCTGTGCGGGGGAGCCCTAGACCCACAGATCTAGCCAAATCGATGTCCCAGGGGATGCAGGGCCTATGCACTGCGGCGGCAGTTTCTGTAGGCCGCAGTCGCCTCCATTTTCCGGGCTGTGAGAAATGAGTGGTTCTTGATTAACAGGATGGTCACAAGGGGACTTTGACACAGCAGCAGAGCCCCCCCCACAGATCCATGAGCGGCCGTTCTGGATGTAGGTCGAGGTGGAGGACAGGAGAGGCCTTCATAGACTTCCCCCAGCCGGCTGGGAGACAGGTGACGACTTGGACCCTGTATCCCCATCCTTGCAGCCCACATGCCTGCGATGAGGGCCTGACAACCGGCAGTGGACCCAGGGGGCATTGCGACTGACGAGCCCCATCCAACGTCAATCCCAGAAGCCTGAAACAAGCTTGCAATAACTACTGAATTAAACTGCTGAAGGCACGCTATGCGAGCCTCCTACGGTACGCCAGTTGGCTGTTCTTCGTGGCTGTTGTTCGTTTTCCTTTATTCCGAATGATGGAATCTTTATGCTGCCTTTCACCATATTAAAGATGGATTGACCATGACGTACAGAGTTTACTGGATTACTGTTGAATCTCACATATATAATTAATCTGCTTAATTATTGATTGACTGTGTATTCTTAACAACATAGTGGCTAGTTTATTGTTACAGAGTGCCTAGGTCCTTTTTTCTAGAGTTTTCTATATCTGTGCTTTGACACATTTTGGGGGTAGGGAAGAATCCTCCAGGGCCGGGAGCACCTATGTTTATACTATAAGGGGACTGTTGGGAGCGCTTTTTTCCATTTTTTCCCCTTGAAATGTCTTCCCAGTGTGTTAATTGTGCTTGACATGTGTGTCCAGGTCACCAGATCCGGCCATTACATGGATTTCACTCGCCACCTGAAATGTGGCTGCCGGGCCCTTCGTGCACATCTGTCTTCTCGCTTGCGGGGCCCTCCTGGGCTGCCGTCCCGGGCCCGTGGGTGTCCTCCTGCACACCTGGAATGGGGCTGGTGGGGCCCTCCTGGGCAGCTCGCCTGCTGCCGGACTTGTCGGGTGTGCTGCCCTTGCCACCCTTCCCTGCTCGTCTGTGGTCCTTTCCTCCCATTGGCGGTGTGCCAGGTGGCACCCCACTCCCTGACGGTGCCAGGGTAGTGCTTTTGGAGCCTGCTGTCTTTGGCCTCTCGTGTCGGGCACTGGCTTTCTTGGCTTTTTTTTCTGGGGGTGGGCTGGCCATCTCTTTACTCCTGGCAGAAGTAGCTGGCCTTGAAGGTGGTGGACTCCAAAATCCTTGGACTATTGTCTTTGTAGGTCCAGGTTTTGTGGTGGCTGAGGTGCTGATTGGAGTCTTATGAGATGGAGGGGGTTGGTCAGTTGTTGGAAAGAGGTCAAGGTTGGAAAGGAAAATCAATTTAGAAAGACAGGGACGGGTAGTTGTAGTGGATATGGGAGTGGAGGAAGAGGATGTGGTTGTAGGAGAGTGAAGTCTGGTGTTTTTGGGTGCAGGTGCTTGTGCTGGAGGCTGTCGTGAGGTGGATGGCTGTTGGGTGGGTGACTGCCTGCGTTTGTGTGGTTTGGAAGAGGGGGTGACAGACACACTGGGAGAGGACACAGGGGACGTGTAAATGGTAGTGGGGGTGGTGACTGCACGTGTGCGGAGTGTTCTGGTGGGTGTGCTGGTGATGGACGTAGTGGCTGAAGATGTTGTGCATGCAAGTGTGAGTGGAGACGTCACAGGGAGGGAGGAAGGAGATGAGGAGGAGGGGGACACAGAGGAGGCAGTGGCTGTTGGCATGTCTGCATGTGGATGTTGCTTGTGTGAATGCTTGTGTGATGTGTGGTGCTTATGTCTGGATGAGCTTCCCTTGGGTGTTGAGGTGTGTGCAGGCTGGTCTGTAGGTGTGTCTGGGATAGGCAGAGGTACAGGGGAGTGGGACTGGGGTGAGGAAGTTGGAGGAGGGAGGCAGGAGACAGGGACAATGGCTGCGGTCAGTGCTGAGGCCAGAGCATTGAACGATCGCTGATGGGCAGCCTGACCCGAATGAATGCCCTCCAGGTATGCATTACTCCGGTGCACCTCCCTTTCTACACCCTGGATGGCATTCAAATGGGTAGACTGCCCAACAATGAGCGTCCTCAGGAGGTCAATGACCTCCTCACTGAGGGCAGCAGGGGTAACTGGGGCAGGGCCTGAGGTGCCTGGGGTGAAGGAGATGCCCACCTTCCTGGGTGAGCGGGCATAGGGCGAAGGCTGAGGGGCTGCTGGGAGGGCGGAGCTGGTGTGCTGGGTGGCGGCTGTACCTGTTGTTGCGGTGGGCACGGATGTTGCCGCCACCACAAGGGAGCTCCCTTCCGAGGACATGTCTGTGTCGCTGGTGTCACCACGTGTCCCCGCTGTGGAGCTCCCCTCGCCCTCCGTTTCACTGGTGAAATCCGAGTCAGTTGCATGGCCCTCCATGGCCATGTGAGGTGCAGCTCCCTCGTCCTCCGATGCCACTTCTCCTCCGCCTGATGATGCTAATGCACACATGAACAGGAAGACCACAAAAAAGGGGGGGGGAGAAAGAAAGACATGTTGAGTGCATGGATTACCGCTACCGTTGGCAGAGAGGACAGACACAGAAGCCCCCTGCACTACGCTGCGCACTTGGGGTCCACTACTCAATCCGTGGGACATGGCCTACAAGCCTATGGACGACAACTCCACACATAGGTGACACAGGGCCATGAATAGCTGTACTAGGCAACCTACAGAGGTGGGGGGCGGGGGCACAGGGCCATGCCTAACGGAGGGGCCTAGCCTACAGAAATCGCCCTGGCCTAGGGATACCCACAGCCCTCCTCCCCCACCCAGACACCTCCAATGTGCGCTAAATCAGCAGAATGTGCTTGTACTCACCCCCTTGTGTCTGCTGTGATGTCCTCACGCGCCCATCCAAATCGGGGTAGGCCACCGCCAGGATCCGGGACATCAGGGGGGTCAAGGTAGGACTGGCACCCCTCCTACGTTGGGAGGCCATCCCCAGCAGAGCCTCCGCGGTCTTCCTGCTCCTGCGGCGGATGTCCTCCCACCTCTTCCGGCAGTGGGTGCCCCGTCTGTTGTGGACCCCCAGGGTCCGGACGTCCTTGGCGATGGCACGCCAAATGTCGATTTTCTGATGGGCGCTGACCTATGTGACATCGGGGAGAAAAATAAAAATCATCACCTTCTGCATGCTCGATGTGAGTGGCCCCCCATCCCCACCCTTGCCATGTGGCACATGCTCTCATCTGTCGTTTGATGCATGCCTCATTCGCTCCCCTCCCCACCATCTTTCATTCACCCCACTCAACCCAGGGATTGGCCACAAAGCATGGTCCCAGTGTACTTACCTGTTGGTCTGGAGGACCGTAGAGTAGCGCATACTGGGGGAAGACCCCATCCATGAGTTCCTCCAATTCTTCTGAAGTGAAGGCAGGGGCCCTTTCCCCAGTCGCAGCAGCCATTGTCTCTTCCAGACCGAGGTCACAGCAGCACTTGCAGTATAGGTCCTCTCCTGTGGATGATCAGGTATCGAGTGATTAAGCAGATAGAAAATGGCGGTCACGCCCGCGGCGGTGCGTACCGCGGCGGGGCGTAGCGCGACCGCCGGTGCACATCGTCATTGGCTCCTGAAACCCATAGGGTTCAATGTTAACCAATGCGGCTTTGCGCCGCGGTCTTCGACCGCCTACTGCCACGGTGTGCCACGCCAGTGCATTGACCTAACATCCCACTGTCGCACTTCACAGGTCAGGCAGCCGCCATTTCAAGGGCCCCCATATCTTAATTTCTACTGGGTCACACATGCCTAGGCCTTGCATCAACACTCATACAAGCCATTCAATGCATTGAGAATCGTGCACTGTGAAAGTTGTGGGAACGTACCTGTGGGTTGATTGACTCTGTGCTCCATGTTGTCCTTCCTAGGCACCGTCCGCTGGGACTTGCGAGGAGATGGAGGAATCTTCCCGTGTACAGACCGCTGGTGGACCTGTCGACAATGGAAGAAAGACATGTCATACTGATATACAGGCTTGACAGAGCCACTATACAGGAACTGTGTGCCCAGCTGGAGCCAGACCTGATGTCACCCATCCGCCAACCCACAGGGATCCCCCCCCTAGTGCAGGTTCTGTCAGTACTACATTTTTTGGCAAGTGGGTCATTTCAAATAACAGTGGCCATTTCATCAGGGATGTCTCAGCCTATGTTTTCCAAGGTGTTGTCCAGAGTGTTGTCTGCCCTGCTGAAATACATGCGGAGCTACATTGTTTTCCCTGAGGTGGGCGAGTTGGCTACAGTGAAGGGTGATTTCTATGCACTTGGACATATTCCCAACATCATTGGTGCAATTGATGGGACACATGTTGCTTTGGTCCCCCCAGCACGAGTGAACAGGTGTACAGGAACAGAAAAAGTTATCATTCCATGAATGTCCAGGTGGTCTGTTTGGCTGACCAGTACATCTCCCATGTAAATGCCAAGTTCCCTGGGTCAGTGCATGACGCGTACATCATGCGAAATAGCAGCATCCCTTACGTGATGGAACTACTTCAGAGACACCGTGTGTGGCTAATTGGTGACTCTGGTTACCCCAACCTGTCATGGCTACTGACCCCAGTGAGGAATCCCAGGACCAGGGCAGAGGAACGGTACAATGAGGCCCATGGGCGTACTAGGAGAGTGATCGAGCGGACCTTCGGCCTCCTGAAGGCCAGGTTTAGGTGCCTCCATATAACAGGTGGATCCCTAATGTACTCACCAAAGAAGGTGTGCCATATCATCGTGGCCTGCTGTATGCTTCACAACCTGGCTTTGCAACGCCAGGTGCCTTTCCTGCAGGAGGATGGTCCAGATGGTGGTGTTGTGGCAGCTGTGGAGCCTGCGGAGAGTGAAGAGGAGGAAGACGAAGAGGACGACACAGACAACAGGGACACAGTAATACAGCAGTATTTTCAATGACATACAGGTAAGAATCAACACCGGCATTTTACATTTTCTTAAAGTCTCCTGCCTCTCTGCTGTCTGAGTTTCCCCCCAGTGTATGTTAACTGAGTTGTGACTTTCCCTTCCAATTTCAGAGATGTGGGCCCCACTCAGTGGTATGTTGTCATCACAATGTAACTGGACATTTTGGCACGGTTCTGTGTAATACATTTGTTCAAAAATACAGGCAGACTGCAGTTTATTTTTGTGCAATAAGTGTGTTTATTAAAGTGCTCAATTTTGGGTAATGGTTGCAATTCGGTGATGGGTGATGGTGGAGGAATGTCCATGGCAGAGTCCAGATTTTCAGTCTCACAGGTGCATTGTCCATATGCCTGTGGAAGGTGGAGCTGGGGCAGTTTAAGGTTGGACAGGGTGACAATGTGGGACAGTGGGATGACAATCAGGGGGTATCCTTTCCTGGCGGGGGTCTTGGCATCCTACTCTGTCTTCTTCCTAGATCTCAGGCACCGCTTGCGGGGTGGTTCTCCTTCTGCAGGGGGTGGAGTTCTGGTGGCCTGTTGTTCTTGTGTCGGGGCCTCCTGTCCACTAGCGCCGGCGGAGGTGGTAGCCTGTTCTTGGTCCATGCTAGTGACAGGGGCCCTTTGTGGTGCCACATGGTCCCGCAATGTGCTGACAATCTGATTGAGAGCCACAACGATGGTGCCCATTGCGGAACTGATGTTCCTGAGTTCTTCCCTGAACCCCATAAACTGTTCCTCCTGCAGTACCTGGATCTCCTGGAACCTGGCCAGGACCGTTGCCATCGTCTCCTGGGAGCGGTGGTATGCTCCCATGATGGAGGATAGGGCCTCGTGGAGAGTGGGTTCCCTGGCCCTGTCCCCCCCATGTCGCACAGTAGCCCTCCCAGTTCCCCTGTTTCCCTGGGCCTCTGTCCCCTGGACCGTGTGCCCACTACGACTGCCCCCAGGTCCCTGTTGTTGTTGGGGTGGTGGGTTAACCTGGGTGCCCTGTAGTGGTGGACACACCGCTGATTGACGTGTCCTGGAGACAGAGGCATGGGCCCGCTGGGTGGGTGCTGTGCTGGTGTTCCCAGAGGGGGGTAGGTCTGCTGTGGCCTGTGGCTGTCTGAGGGGAACCGACTGTCCCGAGGTCCCCGATGGGCCGGGCTGGTCATCTGGGTCAAGGGAGACAGAGCTGCTGTCATCACTGTGGGCCTCTTCTGGGGGTGGAATGGACATTTCTGGGCCCTCCTGGGCGGTGTCGTGGCGTTCGGGTCCTGCAGGGGTATAAGAGTATGGTTATTGCTTCTGTGTGTGCCATAGCGTGCAATGAGTGGCTGCCCGTGTACCCCAGTGCTGGCATTCCCTTGTGGGGGCTGTTGTGACGGTGGTTTGGGGGGGGATGGGTATGTGCAGTGGGCATGCTTAGGTGATGGGTGTCCATGGTTTGTGGTCGCATGCAGGGCTTGGTGTTGGGATGGGTGGGTTGTGATGGTGAGACGTTAGTAAGGAGGATGTGTAATGGGGGTGGGGGGGAGGGTGGGGGTATGATTTGGCATGCCGGTGGGTGGGGGGGGATGAAGTAGTTGAGATTAGACTTACCAGAGTCCATTCCTCCGCCTACTCCTGCGAGGCCCTCAGGATGAAGGATCGCCAAGACCTGTTCCTCCCATGTTGTAAATTCTGGGGGTTGAGGTGGGGTCCGCCGCCAGTCTTCTGCACCGCGATGTTGTGTCTGGATAACATGGAACGCACCTTCCCCCGTAGGTCGTTCCACCGCTTCCTGATGTCGTCCCGATTTCGTGGATGCTGACCCACAGCGTTGACCCTGTCCACTATTCTTTGCCATAGCTCCATCTTCCTGGCAATGGTGGTGTGCTGCACCTGTGTCCCGAAGAGCTGGGGCTCTACCCGAACTATTTCCTCCACCATGACCCTGAGTTCAGCGTCTGAAAACCTGGGGTGTCTTTGGGGTGCCATGGGGTGGTGTGGATGAGGTGTGGGGTGGTGTTTGTGGTGATGAGTGTGGTGAGTGTGGTGGTGTGTGGTGTTTTGTGCGTGGATGTTGTGTGAGTGATGGTGTAATGTGCCTGTGAATGCTCTGTACTAGCTGGTGGTGTCTCTCTCTGGCCTTAGTCAATAAATGGTGGTCGTAGGGGTTTGTGGGTGATGTGGGTGTGTGTTTTATATTGTATTGGGTGTGTGGGAGTGGTGTTTGTATGTGTATCAGGTGTGTGTATTTCAAAATGTCCAATGTGGCCGTGTTTTGGAGCGGTGTGTGTATTTTGACCGCAGCGGTGTGTACCGCCAATGGAATACCGCGGTTCAAAGACCGCCGCGTGGATTCGTGGGTCGGAATGGAATGGGCGTATTTCTGTTGGCGTGACGGTGGAGGTTTGGTCATCGCCAGTTTTTAGCTGGCCGTTGGTGTGGCGGACTTTTGTGGATGTCGGGTTTTTGGCGGTTTGCCTGTTGCGGGTCAGAATGACCGTGGCGGTTTCCCGCGGCCGCGGCGGTGTTATGGCAGTCTTCTGACCGGCGGTAAGCGCCTTTTACCGCCGAAGGTCAGAATGACCCCCTATATGTTTAGCTGTTCTGACAGGAGAAGACCCCAGGAGTGACAAAGGTGGGACGACTTCCATCGTGGAGGTGTTGCCTGCATTGCCACAGTGACAGGAGACAGCAGCTCCGGAACATTTGACCGCTCAGTGACACAGACAGAATGCATCACTCTTCATGTGGGCTGTGTAATCTCATTGAAAGTCTTGGACTGCCAGGCAAGCATTCAGTCTCAGGATAAAGACTCTAAGCTGAAGAAGAACTAGCTTTCTCCTTCAGATGGTAGCAGTAAGAGTGAGAGTCTGCAGCCTGAGTTTGTAAACTCCACATTCTGAAAGCCCTAGGAGGTCTTAGGGGGCCCAGAAAAGTTCCTTAGAAAGTGGCTTAGGGACATAATTAAGGAAATGATATAAGAGGTTGCCTACCTTGCCATCCCAGGAAACTTTCAGGGATCCTTGGGTGAGCTTGACGGTGACAAGCTAGCAGTGAGTTTTAGACCATGGGGTGGCAGACATGAGAATGTGAAGAGGGGCTCTTCAATCTGAGGTTGTATCCTTCTACTCTGAAGGACCTGAAGCCTCGGGAGCAAGTGGGTGACTCCTTGCCAGCTCATCAGCTGCTAGTGAGGCCTACTCCAATGTCCAACCCCCAAAAGCTATTTTCTTTGGGAAGGCTGTAGCTGGATATAAGAAAATGCCAAAGTACAGATTAAAAACTTTAATTTGTAACTTTTGAACGCAAACAAATAAATATGTTATTTAAAAACTAAATCTGATGTTTATTAAATGTCCAACTAATTGATCACATTATATTTTTAATAAATATTCAGGAAAGGTGACTTTTTATGAAGTTACATTTTCACTGTCTGAAGCTCTTGAAGCTGATTTCCATTAGCTTGCCTGCAGCTACCCAGTAATTGCTCAATCCTAATGAGGTATGAAAACTGCAGAACAGTGACTTATGCATGGTGACACGATGGACTAGGTGTGGGGAGTTTGATACCTATCAGCAAAGCAAGGAGAAGATGACCTTGCATCAAAGCAGTCTGATTTTGGTGCAACTTCACTGGATGCAGCTTCAGCTTGCCCTGATGGTCAGAGGGAAAAACGTTTGACTGCAAGAAACCTTCATAGTGTAACCGACTCATGCGCCATTGTGTATGGCTTGAAATCACAGGCATGCCCTAGTCTACCACTTCCATTGGCTATCATTGGTGCTTAGTGTTTTTTGCGCTATTTTTGATTAATAATTAAAAAATTCACATATGCGGTTCCCCTTATTTGATTTTTGTTTTTGTTACAATTTTGATTATTGAAAGTTCCTGCATTTTTCCTATTCAGTTTGGAATTTGCACATAGCCCTAGGCTTAGCCATCTGGTCTGTGCCATGGCCACCAAGCAGCTGAGTTCAGGTTAATTTAGTGACTTTGGGGTTTACTCTGATCCATTAGTATTAGTTTATTGAGGTGGGTGACTGCCTACCCTGAATAATAGTTCACTTCTTTACAGTGCTCAACTCAGGGGGCTGGATTCTCTGAGTATAGATGTATGTATGGAGATGCCCATTGTAGTATTGATCTCCTCGGTTCAGACAGTAACAAAACCTCTGGGCAAGTGCTTGAATAGTGAAATATTTTAAAATACTTCATTATATTTTTTATCTTATTCTGAATTTATGTTAAAAAAGGCAAATGTTAGAGGTTTATTTACACAATATCTGACAGTGTGAGGGATGCTTAAATAAGAGGTTAAAGTAATTCTAGTGGTAACAGTGAGTACAGCTTATCTATTTAAATCATTTGACTTATGGGTAGAGTTTGATGCAATAGATCAAGTCACTAGGCATTTTTCAGCTTGTAAACCTGTCCATCTACTGCAAATTACATACCCTATGGCAGACAAGAAATTCCCATTGGCTTCCGAAAACATGCCTTATGGTTTGAGGTAGTGTTGCCACATTTATCAGAGACTGTTAGATTAGGCTCCTTAAGCATTCCAATAACTGCCCATCCTGTCCAGTGTTGGCTGGTTATACCCTGTACTGAGACATCACAAACTTGAATCAAGCTCATCTGAGACAGTTACCTAATGACTTAGAGAATGTATCTAAATTACTTTGGCAGTATGCATTACAAATGTTAGGGACTAATGTTATAGACCCTGTTTAAAAGTGTAAATCAATTATCACTCTTAAGCTGGTGATTATTTGAGAATGAAGTGCTTTATTCCCTCTGAAAGGAAATCTTAAGCCTGCCTTGGCTACCACATTTCTAACTGTTCCTCATTAAGCATAGGCAGATATGCTCTTCTCACGCAATGGATACAGACAAGCAATAAGCATTAATTAGTAACACGTGATAGCTCATTCTGCCAAAGGTGATAAAGCTAATGAGACAGAAACATTCTTCCCTCTATAGATTTAACCTTGAGTTGCAGCTACTAGTATGAGACCAGAACACTATCGGTATCCTGCCTAATAATCCTAATAACTTTGACAGCAGAGTTGAATACTGCAAAACATAATTTTCGAATTTCTAATTGTATTCCTACTGGGTGCATGTGGATTGTAGTGGTGTGGGCACGTGATCTAAACAGATGGAACCAGCTTGGTTTCCTAAATACAAGCTGTTAGAAATGGGGTCTTTGGTTTCCAGTCAGGCTACCCCCTGTCCAAGCAAGGACCCTTACTCGAGTCAGGGTAAAGAAGAATCACACTCAGTTAACCCCGCTAACCCCCTTGGTAGCTTGGCACGAGCAGGTAGGCTTAACTTCAGAGATAATGTTTTAAGTATCTGTAGAAACACACAGTAATACAGTGAACTACCACAAAATGACACAAACACAGGTTTAGAAAAATAGTTATTATTTTTTCTAAATGAACAAAATCCACAATACTCAGTTAAAAATATGAATTTAGCACTTAAAAGCACAAAAATAGTGCCAATAGGCACAAACACTTCCAAGTGGTATTAAGCGGCTTTGTGACAGAGTTGTTTCCTACAATGCAACGCCAATGGCACCGTTTACGGAGTCGTTAGACCCCCAGGTACAGTACTTTAGCAAGTTTTAGTAGAAAACAGGCCGGTGCACGGAGTCGGGAAGCGAGGCGTCACTGGATCCGATGCAGCGTCCGTTCCTGTGCTACAGGGCAGAAGGGCAGAGGTGTTGCGCAGCGGCGTTGGGTCCTTACTGCAGAGTGGTGGAGGTGAAGCGGCGTCGGTAGCAAAGTTGGTCCTTTGGTTCCGGCAGGTAAAAAGTCCGGCGAAGTCATGAAGCTGTGGGGCAACCTTACAGAGTCATGATGACGGCACATGGCCGCAGGCACTGTGATGGCGTCGGATGTCACGGATGTTCAACTTACAATACTCTGAAGTCAGATAAGTCGGGGGGTCAGAGGCTGCAGCAACGTGAAGCCTACAGGGTCGTTGGGGTCGGCGCACTTCTGCGAGGTCCACGGCCAGGCAGCTGTGTCTTTCACGAAGTCGTGCAGTATTGTCCAACGTCGTTAGACAGGTTTTTCTCTAGAAATTCACTTTCAAGGGCCCAGGATCTGGAATGATACCCCCTGACAAGTTACAGACCTCAGCATGCAGACTCAGAACTGGATGGTGAAGTCTTTGCTGTCCCTGGGGGTTCAAAACAGGAGGCAAGATCTACTCCAAGCCTTTGGAGATACCTCTCAAGCAAGAATGCAAAACAAAGTCCAGTCTTTGTCCCCTTGCACAGGCAGAAGCAGCAACTGCAGGATAGCCCAACCAAGCACAGTCACCGCCAGGGCAGAACTTCTCCTCAGCTCTTCAGCTCTTCTCCAGGCAAAGGTTCCTCTTGAATCCTTGAAGTAATCTAAAGTCTGGCTGATGAAGAGTGATACCCTGAAACCAGTCTCAGGATGCTTGTTTCTGGTCCAGGGAGGACCTGACCTGGCAGTTTGGGCTGGACTGTTCCCATGTGGAGCAGGGTCAAGACTGATTTGCACATGGCTGGATGGTAACTAGAATGGCATGGCAAGCAACAAAACTGATGGATTAAACCCAGATCTGTGACTGGGGGTGAATGTTTGATTTGCTCTGCATTCTGTTTATTATCTGTTGTTTTTGGTTTTGTCGCCTCAAGTGGGAAGGGCATGCCCAGACGTGGGTCCCGTGCTTGCTGTGCCACCAGATTCAAGCTATCCTGGCTGATGAAGGGTGATACCCTGAAACCGGTCCCAGGATGCTTTTTTCTGGTCCACGGAGGACCTGGCCTGCCAGTTTGGGCTGGACTGTTCCCATGTGGAGCAGGGTCAAGACTGATTTTCATATGGTTGGATGGTAACTGGAATGGCATGGCAAGCATAAACACTGATGGATTAAACCCAAATCTGTGACTGGGGGTGAATGTTTGATTTGCTCTGCATTCCGTCTATCATCTGTTGTTTTTGCTTTCTAAAAGTGACATTTTCAAACTAACAATCTAAAAAACAACATCACTAAAATATGTATTTTTAAATTGTGAGCTCAGAGACCCTAAACTTCACATTTTCATCTACTCTCAAAGGGAATCTGCACTTTAGTAATATTTAAAGGCAGCCCCCACGTTAACCTATGCGAAAGATATGCCTTGTGCAGTGAACACAGAGTTAAGCAGTATTTCACTGGTATGACATGTAAAACACATCAGTACAAGTTCCACCTTTTATGTACACTGCACCCTGCCCATGGGGCTACCTAGGACCTACCTTAGGGGTGCCTTACATGTATAAAAAGGGAAGGTTTAGGCCTGGCAAGTGGCTACACTTGCCAAGTCGAGTTGGCAGTTTAAAACTGCACACACAGACACTGCAGTTGGGGGTCAGAGCCATGTTTACAAGGCTACTACTGTGGATCGCACAACCAGTGCTGCAGGCCCATTAGTAGCATTTGAATTACAGGCTCTGGGCACCTGCAGTGCACCCTACTAGGGACTTGCTAGTAAATCAAATATGTCAATCATGGATAGACAATTATACACACATTTTACATAAGAGTGCCTGCACTTTAGCACTGGTTAGCAGTGATAAAGTGCCCAGAGTATCAAAAACAGTCAAATCAGAGTCCAACATACATCGACAGCCTGGGAAACTGAGGCAAAAAGTTAGGGGAGTCCACGTCAAGGTTGTCTAGTTTAACACGTGTGTCCCCCAGCTGAAAGTGGGGAGCAAGTACCCAACCTCCTGGGAGTTTTCATCACTATAGAAGAATATGGACGGACCATCAGTATTGGCGTGTTCTGAGCCAGGGCGGTGTTCCACCGTAATGTCCAACCCCTGTAGGGAAATGGACCACCTCAACAGTTTTGGATTCTCACCCCTCATCTGCATTAACCATCTGAGAGGCCTGTGGTTGGTCTGACCAGAAAGTGAGTCCTAAACAAATAGGGTCTTAGCTTCTTCAGCCCCCAGACCACAGCAAAAGCTTTATGCTCAATTGCACTCCACCTACATTCCCTGGGAAGTAACCTCCTGCTAATGAAGGCTACAGGCTGATCTAGGCCCTCTTCATTTAGCTGTGATAACACTGCTCCTATACCATGCTCTAAAGTGTCTGTTTGCACAACAAACTCCTTGGAGTAGACAGGTGCCTTCAGCACAGGTGCTGTGTACATGGCAGCCTTCAGGGCATCAAAAGCGTTCAAGGGGGCAACAATGGTGCCATACCCCTTGACAAACCTTCTTTAATAGCCAGTGGGGCCTAAAAAGGTACTCACCTCAGTCTGGGTCTTGGGAGGCTCCCAAGTCAGAATGGTGTCAATTTTGGGCTTTTGGGGTGCCACCTGGCCACTCTCTACCTGGTGTCCCAAATATGCCACTGAACCCTGCCCAATTTGGCACTTGCCGGCATTAATACTGAGGCCTGCCTTTTGTAGGGCCTCCAACACTCTGCAGAGGTGCTGCAAGTGTTCCTCCCAAGTGGACCTGAACACTGCATTGTCGTCCAGGAAGGCTGTACTGAAATCATCCAGCCCATTCAACACCTGGTTGACCAATCTCTGAAAGGTGGCAGTGCCCATCTGGGGTAGAAAATGCTGACCTCTCCTTGGCCCCGTCAGTTAAGTCAATCTGCCAATACCCAGGCGTCAAATCAAATGTGCGGAGATATTTGGCAGCTCCCAACCAATCGATGAGCTCATCAGCTCTGGGATGAGGAGTGCGTCAGTTTTAGTGACTGCATTGTGACCCCGGTAGTCCACACAGAACCAGTGTTCTCGGGTGGCACCAGGAGCAGCAGCCTTTGGGACCAAGCCCACACGGCTGGCCCAAGGACTGCTAGAAAACTCAAATACCCCTGGGTTGACATCTTTGATGCTAGCCCTGACCTTATCAGTCACCCTGTAAATCTTCTGTTTAACAGGTGGTCTGTCCCTGGTTTGCACATCATGTGTACACAAGTGTGTGGCCCTTGGGATCAAGGAGAACAGAGAGGCAAACTGACCCAACACCTAGTGACAGCCCCTCTGTTGTTTGGAGGTCAGGGAGGGGAGAGGTTCATTCCCTCCTCAGAACAATCCTTCTCTCCAGCAGACAGGAGTTCAGGAAGAGGCTCACTCTCTTTCTCCAACCCATCATCTGTCGCTAGGAGCATGGACAATTCAGTCCGCTCAAAGTGTGGCTTGAGACGGTTCACATGCAGAACCCTTAAGGGGTTCCTGTGAGTCTGCAAGTCCACCAAGTAGGTGACTTTTCTCTTGCGCTCCACCACTTCAAATGGCCCAGTCCACTTGTCCTGGAGCGCCCTAGGCTCCACTGGTGCCATTACCCACACTTGTTGCCCAGGCTGAAACTCGACCACCGTTACATTCTGGTCATACCCCCATTTCATGTCTTCCTGCATTGCTTCTACGTTCTGTTGTGCAAGAGCTCTGAAGTGGGCAGCCTGGTTTCTGAATGCCAGCATGTAACTAAATACATCCTGTGGATGTTTACTGGGGGCTTTCTCCAAGCCCTCCTTCACCAGACTCAAAGGTCCCCTGACAGGATGGTCATAAAGTAATTCAAAAGGACTAAATCCCAGCCCTTTTTGGGGTACCTCCCCATAGACGAACAGAAGGCATGGCAAGAGGACATCCTTTTGTCTCTGACAGGCCCATGATCATGCCTTTCAAGGTGCGGTTGAATCTTTCAACCAGACCATTGCTTTAGGGGTGGTAAGGAGTGGTGAACTTAGACATATCACCACACTCCTGCTACAGGGACTTCATATATGTAGATATGAAGTTGAAATCCCTATCAGATACCATTTCCTTGGGGAACCTCATGCAGGTAAAACCCCCATCAATGCACAAACCACCACAGGGTAGGAGACAGACCTCAGAGGAACAGCTTCTGGGTTCTGGGTGGCATGGTCCACCAAGACCAGGATGAACCTGTTGCCCATGGCTGTCTTGGAATGCAAAGGCCCCACAATGTCAATACTGACCCTTTCAAAGGGGGTACTAACCACAGGGAAAAGGTTGGAGGGCAGCCTTGAACTCCCCCCCCCACTCTTGACACATGCCTGACAAGTCTGGCAAGACCTGCAATAAGCATCTGAGTGCATGCACACTTGGGGCCAGAAGAAGTGGGTGACAAGCCTGTCAAAGGTCTTGTCTTGCCCCAGATGTCCAGCTAATGACACATCATGAGCCAGACCCTGTAGGAAGGCTCTAAAGCACTGGGATACCAACAGTACATGAGATGACCCAGTCTCAGCAACCTTAGGCTCACTATCCATGAGGCCATTCTCCCAATAAATGAGGTGAGATCTGGGATCTTTGACAGCTGCCTGGTCTGCAGCCTTCTGCCGCAAACCCCTCAAGAGTAGGTCATACCTTCTGTGCCTCATGGAATGCCTCCCTGGTGGGTCCCCCTTTCTGCTGCCACTGTGACAGATCAGGGACCTCCCCTAGATCAGCCACCTGGTCCGCTGTAGACTCGGGTCGTCACCCTCATGCTCAGCCTCCTCCAGGACCGGGGAAACTTCTGTGGCCAGTTTCCCACACCTCTTGCCCTTCCTTTTATTGACAGTCCCTGGGCCACTTTTCTAGGCTCCTGTGGCTTCTGACCACCCTGATGGGCTGCAAGTGACCCAGGCAGACTCAACATCTCCAAGTGTGACCTGTGTTCCACCTCCTTCCAAAGGGAATCTTCCAGGTCTTTGCCAAGCAAACAATCCACAGGTATGGTTGGACTCACAGCTACTTTCAAGGAACCTGAGACCTCACCCATTTCAAGGGAATCTGCGCCACTTTGCACAGGCACTCTGGGTTGTCCACTGCAACTACTTGATGAAGTACACGGGGATCTATCTGCTCTTCATACACCAGGTGACTCCTCACTGTAGTCACACTGGCTCCTGTGTCTCTCAGAGCCTCCACCCTCTGTCCATTGATGGTCACCCACATCATTGTCACACACTGAGAGTGAGAATGGACAGTATGGACCACACTGGCATACCATTGGCTAAGTACCACAGCAGGAAGGAGCCAAGCACTCCCAGCTACACTCCAACTGGGACCAACTAGGCCCTGTCTGCCATGGAAAGCCAGCTACTTAGCTATCGAAAACATGCATTTCACCCTATTAACCTAAGCTGGACCACGCAGAAATGTCTAAAGTGGCATATTGGCAATCCAATGACTAGTACCCTGTACCCAAATACCATGCCATGCAACAGAGATGGTTATCAAACATACTGTACTCACCCCCTTGTGGCTGCTGTGATGCCCTCAAGCACACATTGTCATAGTTTGGACTCTTGCTCTGGGCAAGACTGCTGATTCAAGGATGACAGTACTTATGTTTATAGGTGACTATGCCTATCCTACAACAAGTCCCAACTGTAGTCCCATCCCTTCCGGCTCACTAGCAGTACCTCACCAATAACCCAAACAGCTAAAGGTGATTTTTGGAAGCCTTATGCATGGACTCATAGGTATGATATCTCAGGGAGTGTCGTGGTTAAACGGAGATTACCCCTTCCACACAGATACATTATGTCTCAACCGAACACAGGTAATGACAAAGATGCAGTAATGTTTCAATAGTTTTTATTTAATACAATCAGTAATCTGCGGTTCATCACATGTGCTGCAATGATTAGGTTAATGAATAGTGCACGAAATAACATTGTAAAGATGAGAGTCATGATTATGAAGACCCCCACCATGTTTCGATAGTATGGAAAGACATGAAATGTATAATATGTCCTAGTACCCTATCATAATAGGCCTAACCTTCTACCTAGAGGAGAGCTGGGTATGTTAAACCTAATCTGCCAATGCCATGTCCCTGGAAGGATACCCCAGCCCTTGTTACCTTGGAATGAGGTCTCGGGCTCAGACTCTGAAGGAACACGAAGTCCGGGTCAGTGTCAATGCGACGTGCAGCATTGATAGCAGCGATGGTCTCTGGTTGCAATCCCTCTGATTATCTGTCTAAAATGTTATGCATTTGTACACATCTACTTGGACCCCTGACGTAGGTTGCTCCCAAACAATAGATAACACAGCATACTTGGGACGGTAATTCCTAATTTGAACACCTACAGTTTGTTTGTCTTTGTTGCCTGAGTTGATGCCTTAGCGCGGTGGCACTGATAACATAAAGCTAAACCAAATGCCCTAACTATAAACAAGGCAGGCACCTTAGAAGAATTAATTAAATAAATGGGCTAAGACTGAGCAAGCTAAGTAGGTTAAAAGTCACTAGGTAACGGGGGCTCAAGTCTGCAAGCCAAAGGCTAAGCTAACTCCTGTTGTCCCATTAAAACAAACTAGGATTCACTACACCATCCAGCTCTGGGTAGGCCACTGCAAGTATGTGGGCCATTAGGAGAATCAGGTTCCGACGGGCACCCCTCCCTCGTTGGGAGGCTGTCCCCAGCTGGGCCTCCGTGGTCTTCCAGGTCCAGTGTCTCAGGTCCTCTCACTGTTTCCTCCAGTGGGTACTCCACTTGCTATAGACCCCCAGGGTCTGCACGTCCTTGGCGATGGCACGCCACAACCCCTTCTTCTGATGGGCACTGACCTGCAGAGAAAACAGTGGACACCATGAACCAGACAATCCAACCTGTCACATATTTGGCCTACAAACTGCATTAGACCCTCATCAGGCACACACATGACCCGTACCCCGGCATTAACACTGCCACCAGCCATACCCCCAAATAACATACTGCCAGCACACACATGCATCTCCATATAGCCATGTCGCATGCAACATGTCCATGGTGTACTCACCTGTTGGCCAGGATGCCCATACAACTGCCCATTCAGGGGTAGGACCCCATCCACGAGCCTCTCCAACTCCTCCGACGTGAAGGCTGGGGTTCTTTCCCTTGTTGCATGTGCCATGGCAGGTTCCAGACACAGGTCACAGCAGCACAAACAATGGAGATGTCGTCCTGTGGAAAGTCAATAATTAAGTAAAGTGGTAGAAATAAAATGGCGTTCACGTCCACGACAGTGAACACCATCACTGCCGGTGTTGATCATCATTGGTTCCCATCCTCCATAGACGGCAATGTTAGCCAAAGAGGAATTGCACAGCGGTGCAGACCACCTCCTGCCATGACTCAAACGCCGACAGAGTGAGGTCACTTCAACCTGTTCCTGCATACAGGACAGGCAGTTGCCTTTTTTTTTTATGCTAGTACACATGTACATATTAACAAGTGCATCATTGTAGTCGAATGTATTTACCTAAACAATTCCAGTGTCCAACATACAAGCATGCTCTATGTACACTGCTGAAGTGTGTTCATGGTTCCTGTTGTCACTCCCTTCTTAGGTACCAACCATTGCGGAGGAATAATCTAAAGCTTTTCGGGGGTGATGTTATGTTGGGTAATTGGCACTCTTCACTTTTCCAACTCAATATCTATCTCACAAGTGGTGCCTGCTCTCTAGGAAACCCCCTACAACCCAGACAAATAACTTAAATGTTTTTACCATACTAACAAGGAGTGACGCTCATTGTTAGCATTGCGGAGGAATAGGAGGAGGAGGCAAGCACCTGTGTACAGCCACCTTGTGGACTTGGCTACACTGGAGGACAGGCACATCATACTCCCCTATCGTCTGGACAGGGCCACAATCACAGAGCTATGTACACAACTGAAGCCTGATCTGCTACCTGCTATCCGTTGCACAACAGTAATACCCCCTCTTGTGCAGGTACTCTCAGTGTTCCATTTCCTGGCAACTGACTCTTTCCAGGTGACAATGGGCTTGGCTGCAGGAATGTCACAGCTAATGTTCTCTATTGTGCTTGCAAGAGTTTTGGTAGCCTTGCTGAAACACATGTGCAGCTACATCACATTCTCCCAGGTGATTTACCCACTGTGAAGGCTGTATTCTATGCAATGGAACATATACCACACGTTATTAGGGCTATTGACGGGACCCATATTGCCTTAGTCCCTACGAGGGCCAATGAAAAAGAGTACAGAAATAGGAAGAGTTTCCACTTACTCAATGTCCAGATGGTGTGCCTTCCTGACCAGTATATCTCCCATGTCACTGCCAAGTATCCTGGGTCGTTGCATGATTCCTTTGTCCTGAGGTATAGCACCATCCCACAGCTGATGCCACAACTACAGAGGCACAGAGTGTGGCTTATAGGTGAGCCTGAGTCCCCACCAATGTATGTCAGTGTATGCCTTCAGGAGTCATACCCCATGCCATTGTACATGGCTAATGTGTGTCCCTCACTTCTTGCAGGTGATTCCGGCTACCCAAACCTGTCCTGGCTCCTGACCCCTGCTAGGAATCCGAGAACCGGGGCTAAGAATACATACAGTGATGCTCATGGGCGTACCAGGAGGATTGTTGAAAGGACCTTCGAGCTCCTGAAGGCCAGGTTCAGGTGCCTCCATCTGACGGGTGGATCCCTATGCTACTCCCCTGAAAAGGTCTGCAGGATTGTTTTTCTGTGCTGCATGTTGCACAATTTGACCCTCAGACGGCATGTGCCCTATCTGCAGGAGGAGAGGGGTGACAATGCAGGTGTGGCGGACACTGAGGACAGTGAGGAGGAGGAAGAGGAGGAGGATGTGGACAACAGGACACATATGATCCAGCGTATTTCCAATGACACTCAGGTAAGACTGTTGAACTAAACATTTCTCCATTTCAGTGTTGTGTTGTGTGGCTGAAGCATAATGCTAGTCATTACCTCAACATCCCACCTGACTGTCACCTATGGCTTCCATTATTGCAGATTTTGCTGTGGTTACAACTGTGTAATGTTGTAATGTGTACAGACTGCTTAAACACATTTGTAGAATGGATCAACATATTACTGGCCATTTACACAGGATTTCTGTGTACCTATTTTAGTTATAGCTTCATACACGTTATTTTAGTGAACTAGGTCTGCCTCTGTGCACTTTCACCCAGATATACTTTATTCAGCTTTGTTCATTATTTTAACAATAGCCACATTTGCGGTCGTGTTTTATTTCTCTCTATCTAGCTGTTCTTTGCCTAGGTCAGCACTGCATTGTTAAACAAGACATTTCTTTCACTCTGTGATTTTCTCAAGGCTACAGTAAGATAGGTTGCCAGCAAACGTGATAATGCTTTGTCTCTAGTGTTCATAGAAACATACACACTCTTACGTAGGGATCCTTTCTTGGAACATCACCTGTTTTATTATAAAAACACTACTTTGACCCATGTGCGTTAAAGGAAGATTCCAGCCAGATGACCACGACTGTATGCTGATTGCTAAGTGCTTCGCTACAGCTACTGAAGTAGACTACAGGCCTCTTGCTCAGGTATGAGGGATGATGTCTTCCCATGGGACAAAAATCAAAAAGAAAGTGACAGGAGAAAGGACACAGAGCAGTCCTAATTCTAGGAGCAAGATCCTCACACACCCGAATGGGTGTCATGCTTCATCATCGGAATTGCTCCTCGTCAGACCGGCTCTGCAATGTCTGACGGGCACCCCCGTAGGGGGGCTCTTTGCCGGAGATCTTTTCTCGATGGCGCCAAGACCCCAAGAGTGAGTTTGGAAAAAAAAGGGGAAAAAAGGAGAAACACACTAAAGGCTAAAATTGGCTCAAGACCCAAACCTAAGGGTAACAATTTTATTAATCCATGGAGAGTACAGGCCAAGATTAAAAACAATCAAGAGAGTGCACTAGAGATAATGATCAAACACTCTCAACCACACTTATTGGAACAAGGGAGGTGAGGAACTACCAGACGGTCCCTAAAAAAGGGTCAACATGTTTCACGTCTCTATGGTCCCGCCGTATACCGTGACGCTTCTTCAGGAACAAATGAACATGTACTTCTCCTATAACAGAACTGCCAAGACTCCTATAACTTGAAACTGTCAGTTATATTGTCTCCAGTCACTTACACTTGTCTGATGTAACTTGAACGTACTATTCCTAAATGTCGCCCCTCCCAGTTGAGGAACGTGCTTCATGGGACAGCGTAGGCCAATGGCCAGGCACAACATTTTGGTATCACTCCTGAACCATAAAGGGTAACCTACCCCTTGCTGCGCTCCCGAATCCGAATCATTTAGGAATAGTACGTTTGAGTTACACCAGACAAGTGTAAGTGACTGGAGACATTAAAAACTGACAGTTTCAGGTTATGGGAGTCTTGGCAGTTCTGTTATAGGAGAAGTACATGTTCATTTGGTCCTGAAGAAGCGTCACGGGATCCGGCTGGACCATAGAGACGCGAAACATGTTGACCTTTTTTAGGGACGGTCTGGTAGTTCCTCACCTCCCTTGTTCCAATAAGTGTGGTTGAGAGTGTTTGATCATTATCTCTAGTGCACTCTCTTGATCGTTTTCAATCTTGGCCTATACCCTCCATGGATTAATAAAATTGTTACCCTTAGGTTTGGGTCTTGAGCCAATTTTAGCCTTTAGTGTGTCTCTCCTTTTTTCCCTTTTTTCTTCCAAACTCACTCTTGGGGTCTTGGCGTCATCGAGAAAAGATCTCTGGCAAAGAGACCCCCTACGGGGGGTGCCCATCAGACATTGCAGCGCCGGTCTGATGAGGAGCAATTCCGAAGATGAAGCATGACACTCATTTGGGTGTGTGAGGACTCTTGCTCCTAGAATTAGGACTGCTCTGTGTCCTTTCTCCTGTCACTTTCTTTTTGGAACAGTGTATTTTGATTTTTGTTGCATAGTATTAGCTGAGGGAGGTCATACACTGGACCATTATTCCTCCCTATCCCCTATTGGTCTTCCCAGGGGAACCTGAAGGGCAGAATTAGAGCTTAAAATGCTCTGCTCTTACATAGCATAGGTAGGAATTATTTTAATGATTCTAGTGACAATATGGTAGCGTTATATTTATGCTTCACTTTCCTTGTCACTATTGTAATCCTGCCATGCATCATTGTCCTAGTTATTGCAGTACATGGTTTATTATCTAAGATGCAGTTACTTCAATAAAACCTTATTGAAATATACTCTGCCTCTGATTGTTCTTGTATATGTGAGACTAATGTAACGGAGAGAAATGGATGCGATCTGAGTGACCACGATTTCCCTGAGAAGTCATTTGTGTCATTCTCTCTGTTGCCCAATGAACCCTACTCTTGGGTGGAGATGAGGCACTGACGGTCAGCTGGAGCAAAACCCAGATTAGGCCGACAGGTGTCACCTCTGGTGGGTTCAGGCTCAGTCTCCCACAGTGCAAGTGTTTCTGCCACCAGATCCATTAGACTCATTAGGATTATGAGAGCCTATGCACCAGGATCATACAGTTCATTACAGTTCTATTCATTGTACATTATCCACAGATAAAGCACTATTACTCAAGTTGGGTCCAAGGGTGTTTATTAAAAATGTATTTACAATGCGAAGTGCAATAGAGTGGGGTGATGGTTGGGAATAGTCCAGTGTAGTGGGCCAGTCTAGTCTGTTTGTAGCACAGGTCCAGTGTCCAAGGGGCCATAGGAAGGGGAGCAATGGCAGTTCAAAGTGGTCAAGGTGACACAATGGAACACCAGGGGGACATTCAGGAGGGGCTCATTTCCTGACAGTGGTCTTGGTCTTGGCAACTGTCTCTGGTGTCTGTCTGGGTCGCAGAGACCGTTTGCGGGTGGTTCACCTTCTGCAGGGGGAGGGGTGCTGGTGGTCTGTGGGTCCTGTGGCAGGGCCTCCTGTCCACTAGCTGCAGAAGATGTGGAGGGCTGGTTAGTACACTGGCTAATGGAATGGACCCACTGGTGTGCTGTGTAGTTCCTCATGATGTTAGCCATATCACTCAGCACCCCTGCAATGGAGGCCATTGTGGTGTTCAGGGCCTGCAGTTCTTACTTGATCTCCTGGAGGTGTTTCCCCTGCAGGCGCTGGCTTTACTGCATTATGTTTATCACCTGACCCATCTTGTCCTGGGTTGTTAGTAAACCCCCAGGATATTAGTGAGTGCCTTCTGGGCAGTCGGTTCCCTGGGCCTGTTCTCCCCCTCGTGCACAGCTATCCTCCAACCGTCCCTGGCCCCATGTGCCTGTGTCCCCTGAACGGTGTGCCCACTCCCACTGACCACCACACCCTCATTGTCTTGCCTGTGAGGTGTGGACTGGGGTCCCTGTACAGGTAGGAACACTACTGATTGACGTGTCCTGGGTAAAGAGGTCTGGGGACATAGGGTGGTTGCTGTGATGTTGGATTCTGAGGGAGGAGGGTCTGTAGTGCACTGGGTGTGGGCTGCGGTAGCCTACTGACCAGTGGTTCCTGATGGGCCAGCGAGTTCATCCAGATCCAGAGCTCCAGAGTTGCTGTCATCATGGGGGCATCTTCTGGTGGGGGACTGGGTAACCGTGGCACCTCCTCGCCGCTGGGATTGGCTGGGGCACCTGTGGGGATTTAAGTGGTGTATTGTGCTACATGTCTGTGACATATTCTGCATCACTAGCTTCCCCTATATTATTGCTGTTGCCCTGCCACCTTTGTTTGTGTATGGTGATGGATTGTGGGATTGTTAGTTCTCCATGCTGTGCCTGCATTGGTGGTGGGTGTACTTGCAGTACTGGAAGGGGTGTGCATGCAGTGGGTATGGCACGCAGGTCTTGGCATTTAGGTTTGTTAATTTTGGTGGTGCAATGTGTGGGATGAAGTGGGGTGATGGGAGTTGGAGAAGTGTGGCTTAATGGTTAGAGCGGCAGACCCTGATGCAGAAATCTGGCCCGGGACCAGGGTTCAATTCCCGCCTCGGTGGGTCTTGAGCTCAATTTCCTCGGACGTGATAATTCTCACATCGGTGCCTAATCTAATTCATGGGTCCCACTCTGTAACTCTGGGCAATAGCTTGCTTAATCTCCACAACGGCCCCAACAGTGCTGGGATGCCTGGCTTCACCTTGGAGGTTGCCCAGGAGTGGGCACCTCACAGGGAAAAGCCAGGAGGGGTTCCACAGCGGATGCGTACAGTGCCTTGAGGTCCTAACGGGTGAGTAGTGTGCTATACAAGTACGAAGTTTTACAGTTTACAGGGAGAGGGGTCAAGATATCATGCAGGCATGGGGGGATGATAGGTAGTAAATGTTAACTCACCAGTGTTCAGTCCTCTGGCTACTCCAGTGAGTCCCGCAGGATGCAGGATTGCCAAGACTTGCTCCTCCCATGCTGTCAGCTGTGGGGGATGAGGTGGGGGTCCACCGCCAGTTCTCCTGATGGTAAGCTGGTGCATTGCTGCAATGGAATGCACCTTCTACCGTAGGTTGTTCCACCTCTTCCTTATGTCGTCCCTTGTGCGTGGATGTAGTCCCACGGCATTCACCCTGCCCACGATCCTCCACCATAGCTCTATCTTCCTGGCAATGGATATCTGCTTTACCTGTGTTCCAAACAGCTGTGGCTCCACCCTGACTATTTCCTCAACCATGACTTGCAACTCCTCATTGGTGAAACAGGGTGCTTTGTGGGTACATGAGTGTTGTGTGGTGTGTTTAGGTTGTGCAGAGGGTGATGTGGTATGTGTGGAATAAATTGGTAGTTGTGATATGTGTGTGCAGTTCTCTTTTGTATTAGCGTGGCAAAGTGTAGCCGTCTTGTTGTGTTAGAAAAGGATTATGGGTGATGTAGGTGTGTGTGTTTTATATTGCTGTTGGTGGGTCTGTGTGTTTTTGTGTCAGGTGTGGGTTTTTTGTTCTGGGCAATGTTGTCTTGCTTTGTATTTGCGTGGCCATATCCTCCGCAGTGATGTTCACCGCCAATGGTTTACCACTGTTGAATGTCTGCTGTAGAGATTCATGGGTCATAATTTGGAGAGCATAGTATTGGTGGCGTAACGGTATGGGTGGTAGTTCTGACAGTTTATCACGTTCAGTGGGTCTGGCAGATTTGTGGCTGTGATTGTGTCTGTTTTCTGTTGGTTTTGTGTTTATGTGTCATAATCTGGCAGATGGATGTTTGAGCAAAATTTGCGCCCACAATCCTAAACAGGGAAAACACCTCTTAATGCCCAAACCATCAATACTTGGCACACACAATACAAACAAACCAGTTTCTGCAGTTCCTGGTGCAGTCTCCTTTAACAGAGGACTTAGACACCTCTGTCAATAATTACTCAGCATGGATTGGCGCAGCGGCAAACACATTGGCCCCTGCCAAGACATCCTATCCTAAGAGACACAAACCATCCACACTTTGGTTTAATGAAAAACTCAGAATCCATAAGCAATGGTGCAGAAGGTAGCAATGGAAGTGGAAAAAATATTATCTTCAATCTGAGAAAGAGATTTATAAGTGGTATATGTCCAAATATAAAATATTGTTCAAAAGAAACAAATCCTCCTACTTCACTCAAAAAATAGAGGCTGCAAAAAATTCAGTGAAACAACTTTACTCAATAAGTTACCCTCCAACCCCAGTAACAACTTAACAGCTTCTAGTCAAACATTGTTGTAATAAATTAACTAGTTTCTTCGAAAACAAGGTGGAAGAGGTCTACAAGAGATTCTCTGTCACTAAATCCACCCCTCAGTGGAAATAGCCTCCCCCCCTGTGCCTCAAGTTTGGTCATCTAGTAAAATGTACTAACTCCACCACTGAACAGGCCACTCAGCTTCATAAAACTCTGAAGTTGGGGTCTCTCTTGGATCCATGTTCACCATCTGTGGCTAAATTAGCTCCCAAAACCATAGCTGCTAATCTAACAGGTATCTTTAACCAGATGTTTGAAACTGTTTTTTTCCCCAACACAATGGAAGACTGCATCTATACTTCTGCTGCTAAACAAGCTGCCTCTCAACCGAACTGATCCTAATAGTTACCAACCCATATCTCATTTGCCATTGCCAGCAAAAATTGTAGAAAGAAATCATGAATCTACAATTACCAGCCTTCACACAAGACAATGATCTCTTTGACCCTTCTCAATTTGGGTTCAAAAGTCTCCACAGTGCTGTGACTGCCTTGTTTAGGAACACTGAAGAGATCAGAGAAGCCCTTGATCAAAGTGGAAGTACAGCCCTTATATTATCAGATCCATCAGTGGCTTTCAAATACTGTCAATCATGAGCTCCTGCTCGGCAGCCTCTAAAACATCAGAATAGAAGGACCTTCTCTTGCCCTCCTCACCTCCTTTCTTCTCGGTCTAAAATAATCAGTGGTACTTAGCGAATATACTTCAGAACCATTCTCCTTTCCCTGTGGGGTTCCCCAGAGCTCCTTGCTGAGCCCCACATTGTTTAACATCTATTTTACATCATTGGCAGTTCTTATTAGATATTTTGATTTCTTGCTCATATCTTATGCTGAGGACACTCAGATAGTGGTCCCCTTAACCAAGAATGAGCAGAACACAGGCACCATATTTCATGACTGCATGCAGCCAGTCAGTGTTTGAATGGCTCGGAATTGCCTGAAACTTACCTCTGGGAAAACAGAGGTCATTCTATTAGGCAAACAAACTTCATTCGGGTCCCCTTCGTGGTGGCCTAAAGAGCTAGGCACCCTTCTGATTCCAGGAATGAAAGCCTGCAACCTGGGAGTTTCGAAGGATGATAAACTTACCTTTGGTGTCCCAGTAAATGCAGTTGCTTCATTCGCCTTCTATACTCTGAGGACTTAAAGAACATCTTCTCTGACATTCAAACTTAGCTCCAGACAATAGTAGTCACACCCATGGGGCTTTCGAAAATTGACTACTGCAACAGCCAATACATTAACGTACTACAGCAACATCTGAATAAATTGCAAATCCTGCAGATTGCAGCTGCACGAATGCTGATTGGAATACCAAAGTTCAAATCGGCTTCATGGCACTAAAACAGCTGCACTGGTTACCCGTCAGACAAAGAGTAACTTTTAAGGCTCTTTGTATCACCTTTAAAGCCCTACACGAACAGGATCGGCCTACCTGAAAAAGAAATTCAAATGGTACCTACCTTCCAGGACGCTGCACTCCTCCTTAGCCACAAATGTGATGTTCTCAAAATTAAAACTTGCTTCCTGGGGAGGAAGACGTTTGTGACCTGTGCAGCTAAAATATAGAACACTTTACCAATTCACATCAAATCCTTGAATAAACGGCTCCCTTTTAGGAAAGTTCTTTAAAAACTACTTTTTAAGTCCCTGTCAGCTCTAGTCGTCAGGTTCGGGTGAGCTATCACCAAGACACCTCCGGGTATACGTGCACTCTAGAAATAGATTTAACATAACATAGCACTCAGCTAATTTCAGAATCTCTCTGTGCCATTCATCCAGGCTGGGTGGTTAATGTCCTTCTAGCCCATTACTACAAGCCTTTTTGCTAACTCAAACTCCATAAATCTAGTTGGTACTTTATTGACTTTTGGATGTGTATATAGTACTAAATTGCAAACATCATCTGTTGCTCTTACAATATTGCCGTCTGTTGTTGCAGCATTTTAACATCTTCCTCCTAGTATTCTGACAGTTGACGACAACTCCAGACTATATAATAAAAAACAAGGAGTATGCGAAACAGGTGAATTTTTTGTGGTGTAATTACATGAAATGACTGCAAAATTATGCAAAACTGTGCATAATTATGCGAAATGGTTCTTACACTCAAAAACTACCTGAATGGTAGATTTCATGTTGCTTGCATTCAAAACACTGCGATCAGATTTGGAGTTTACTCTAAAAAATTACCCAAACTGACGGATCGGGTAAAACAAGATGTACGTGAAATATTTGTTGACCAACTATGCTGAAGAACTGCCACGTGCATTCAAAACACTGCTGTTTGCATTTAGATCGGTAGTTTCACTCTCAAAAATCCCCTGAATGTTTGACAGGTGTAAGAAATATACCTGAAATGCTGTTCTCTTTCAGCAATTATCTGAATGGTACATCTAGTGTCACACTTTCTCACCAATATTATGCTATGTGAGTGTCCCTCTCCACATCTGTGCTATATTAATTGTTTATCTGGATAGAACCTGTTAATTCTTTTAGGAGTAACCCATACTCTATGAACGTGGTAAAAGTGTATCAGTTTAAATCAGAATTTGTGAGTGATTTTCGGGGCATTACTGCTTATTTTCTTCAGTTTCCACAATGCTTCATTGATAAAACCAGGGAGTAGGACATTCCCCTCTAGTATATAAATGTCTCTCTGAAGAGCCCCACATTTTGTAATGGCCTCCCTTTCATACATATTGCCCATTCGTTATACTTCTTTTTCTGTTTATGTTAATACCCTCTCAAATTCCCCCTGAGGAAGGACATGTGTGGCGTCTCTATGTGTACAGTCTTGATATTGTCTGTCCAGAGTGGACATGAACAGTGGAGTTGCCATACAACAGCTCTGGCCATGGTCTTAAACCTGCCCCATCCCCATGTTTTCTATTATCGAGCACAGATATCACCATTACAGAGTAATGACAGCTTCCTCGACATCTACTAAAATTATTAATGTTTTTGGATGTGGGTGAGAAGGATGATGTTCCATTTGTTTCAGACACTTTTATATTAGTTACTGAATTACTCCATGATAAAAAACACTCTGATCAGTGTGTACTAGAGCCTGCTTAAGTGGGAGGAGTCTGGTGACAGAATTGTGTTTTATATTTGATAATCAATTTGAACAGGTCTGTACAGTAATATTTTTCTCTGCTCTGATTAATAGTGACACCAACATAGTTTCTCTCGTGGTGGTGTGTAGACCACGTTTGTTTTTGTGTGACGTTCATTGTTTGTTCCTTCTAGTAAACTTGAGTCAGATGATCATTGTATGTTGCATAGAACTCAATGGTTAAGCAATCTGAGGCTCGTACCTTCCCTTTAGTGATGCACTTAATTGAGCCCTCACTTCATGTACCAAATCATCCTTTCACAGTGACAGCGACTTAATGATCACTTTTTGTGTGTAGTTTTGTAGCAATTTAGCTCTGATCTCATTTGAGGCTGCAGACAGTGCTTCATAGTACTTATCAAAGGGATTGTAGATCTAGAGTGCACCATATCGCTCCTAATTGTCCAGACTCAATGTGTGAGAGACTCTCTTTCAGGGTTTGCTAACTGGCCGGATGCCTAACTGCTTTGAGTCAATCATCGCTGGATTTTATTAGGTATTCCTTACAATCAAGGTCTCTCTGTGAGTTGCACACATTTTTCCTCTCTTCAGACAGTGATTCTGCTAGTTCGGTGTGGCCGGGCCTTTTTTAAATCATAAATTCCTGGCAACCGAGCTGTCTGGGTGAAAGAGACATTTTGTTGGCTTATCAAGAGCTTACAGGGGCTTATTGCCTGCTCATTGATTACCACGGGCTGGCTTTTTTGTCACTCTCATTCACTTGCTTCTTATGTGAAGGTCTTGTCCTGCTTATCCATTTTGCCAATATTGTGCTTTTCAGTTTCCTGAAGCACAGTTTCCCTCTGGCTGACTTCTATCCTTCTACTGCTTACTTGTAGGGAACTGTTTTTTTCTTTGTGGCTTGTTACAGCATGAGAATGCATGTGTTTTCCAGCTCTCTCCCTCTTGTGCCTTTTTTAGGATCGAGCACTCAACGGTTCTGGCCTGTTGTAATCTCTCTGTGGGCTTTTAACCACGCCTACTCTTGCTATGTATTATTTCTTGTGCTTGTTTTAAATGCTTAATTTTTAGTGGTGCATTTTGCAAAATGTCCCTCTTGTGTGTGCTCCCTCCCAGGCGATTTCACTAAGTGAACATTTTTGTTGGCCATCACAATACTTCATGTTTCCTCCTGTTCTACCGTGTGATGGCCCCTCCTCGGGTTTCGGTTTGCCTTTCATCCCAGCTGTGATCCTTTCTAGATATTCACGCAGGGAACCAGTAACTCTTCCGCTCACCCTCATGGCAGCCGTAGCGCTTTGAATTGACTTGCTTATGTCAACTGTCTTACTTTTCATTTTCAATTTATCTGGCAAGAAAAGTCCAGTTAGGAATTTGCAACGCTAATAGCTCTAACTCGAGCTAATGCGAGACCCATTGCATTGCAAATGCTTGTTATTTTTTACTTTCTGCCATGTTACACAGCATTTTGCTAATGCTGTACAGCATGGGCAAAAGCCATGCTTATAGGTCTTTAAAGGCAAAACATATTGGGATAGCAAATTCATGTTTTTCTCTGTCTCTCAGCACTTATTCGTGTCTGACTTCACCCCAGGCCAATGTCGGACTGATCCCTACAGCGGTCTTATTACATTGCCTATCATCACAGCCATAAAATCTTTGCATTCAATTAGTACACACAAGGAGGAGCTCTTATTTTTCTTACAATAGTTTGGAATAGCTTCCCCTACTGTGTGCCTGGACATTTGTTCTTCTCATGCCTCGAAATGTAGCTTTCAATTTGGGATTAGACTTTTCATTTAGCCCCATCCTGTTGTTATAATCAATGGATTGTGCTCAGAAAAAGTTCTGGTTAAATATTCACTGTGGTCCACCTCAGTATGTATTTCGGGAGAAGAAACACACTTGTTCAGTCATATTTGAAGATTATGCAAGCCAAATTATAATGAATAGTTGCGGTCTTTTCAGCTCCTCCAGAAACTGGACTGCTACCCCACTCATATTTTTTAAATAAAAAAACCTTCATGGATGGTGCCAACAGTGGCTTGAAGGGGACTGGCCCCACCAACTTACCAGAGAAAAATATTTTTTCCGTAACTCTGCTCTTTTCAACATTCAGTGTATCATTCTAAGACCACGAGTTAGTAAGGCAAAAGCATATGCCCCGAAAGCACATATGGGTGTGATTGTACTGAATAGCATTTAATTTGCCCTGAGCGGCAGAAGCCTTGAGAGGGACAATCATTTGACAGTAGAGACAATCATTAGAAATGTCACAGTGTCCAGAACAGGCCCACAGTTGCATGACAGAAATCTCACCAAATGAAAAAGTGAGTTTATTCACCTTGATAGGATTGGTAGGGCTTGCATCCTGATAAATGAGTTGTTGAAAAATAAAATTGCCCGGATATATCAAATTTGCACGAGGGTGAGAAGTTCCCTTAATATTTCTCCTAGTATCTTTGAAATTTTGAAAGGGAAAGTGATAAACTGGTTGAATCTGGCAATATAAACCTTATGGGGTCATCACTTTCCACCCCTATGTAAAAAAACATGTAAATTATTTTGCCACATTTTATTATTATTATTATTATTATTATTATTATTATTATTATTATTATTATTATTATTATTATTATGAGTGTCCCAGCGTCTAAATGCACGGGCAGAAACAGAGACCTTAGAACACCTGCTTAAACAACCAGGTTTTTAAACCTTATTTAAAGGAGCTCTTATCTTTATTGGAATGTGACTAATGAGGCAGAACATTCCAATACTAAGGGGCCAAGGCAGGGAAAGAGGTACCACCCCGTTTCTTCCACTTAGTTTTGGGCAGTGTGGCCAAAAGAGCATCTGAGGAGTGCAGAACTCTTGAGGGGGCATAGTGACTTAATCGACTGACCAAATAACTGGGTCCCACTTTAGAAAACGCTCCGTGAGTCAATACCAGACCTTTAAAATTGACCCTTTGATGGATCGGCAACCCATGCAAATCCCTGAGATGTACTTAAATGTGGTCATATTTTTAAAGATTTAGCAGTAGGTGGGCAGCAGCATTCTGTACCAGCTGGACTCTTGAGTTGATACAGTGGAAGGCTAAAAAAAAAACGCATTTGCATAGGCCGACCTCAAGATTATAGCCACCTGAATGACTTTTTCAGAAGCAAGCCTAGAATTTTTTTTTAGAATTCTTAAAGGGCCATAACAGACTCTAACCGCACTGTCCACCAGGAAACTAAAGGAGAGTTCATTGTCAAACTTTATGTCCAAATTACCTGCTACTATAACCAGGGAAGGAGAAGGAGGGCAGGGCTGGGGAAAAAATTGTCACCTGGTGGCAGAAGGCAAGTCAAAGACTAGAACTTCAGTCTTTCTTGTGTTACACTGAAGAGTACTCTGACTCATCCACTCAGATACTGCAGAGAGACAGGCCACAAAATGTCCATCCCTGAATACTGTGAGAATTCCTATCCCAAGTAAGGATGATTTGAGTGTCATCGGCATATGATACCACCAGAACCATGAATTACTCCACTAATACTGCTGGGGGGGGGTCATACATATGTTAAATAGCGTAGGGCTCAAAGCAGAGCCCTGCTGGACTCCAAATCTAAGAGTTTTTGGGTCAGAGGCAAAGTATGGCATCCAGACTGACTAGCTTCTATTTGATAGAAATGATTCGATCCATGCCGGAACAGTCCCCCCAATCACGATGTTTCTCAGTCGCTCAAACAGGATAGGATGGGAGGCTGTATCAAATGCAGCCAACAGATCTAAGAGTAAGAGGGCTGCCTGATTTCCCTGGTCCACTGCTAGCCTGATTGTATTGGCTCCTTCAACCAGTGTTGTTTCAGTGCTGTGCCCTAGGTGAAAGCCCGGCTAAGACGCATGCAGCTATTGGTCGGTGTCCAGATAATTGGACAACTGGGTGAAAATCAATTTTTCCACAATTTTGCAGAATGCTGGCAGGAGGGAGATGGGTCCATAATCGGCCAGGGTGAACTTGTAAGCTGTAGGCTTTTTCAAAAGAGGAATAAGTCTAGCATTTTCAACAGCTTGGCACAGTCACTTGGAGTTGGGATGCATGAAGCAGGAAATTAAGAGAAGCATTAATGGTTTCCCAATTTGATGCCAGGATGTGGGGAGGGCATGGTTTATCCGGAGAGCCAGACATGCAGGATCTCAAGCCTTTAGCGGAGTCCTCCAGGGTAATGCTAGCAAAATTGCTTAGAGTACAGGCACATGAGATGGACTCACTCCCAGACCTGCAGTCTGGCCAATTTACATCAGAAATGGTTGGAGGGACAGAAGCTTTCAAAGCAGCAACTATGCCATTGATTTTACTATCAGAAAAGTTAGCTAATCGTGCACAAAGTTTAGGAGAGGCTACAAAGGACTGAATGGCTGCACTGGGATTGGAAAATGTCCTCACTGCCTTAAAGATCCCCCACAATTTATTGCTGGCTGCCGCTATTTGGCTCTTGTGTAATTTACCTATGATTTTCTGTTGATACAAAGCAGCGCAAAAAAGGCACCTTTCCAGCACAAAAGGTAGATAGAAAATAGCCTGCTGAGATTTAGTGCCAATTTGTGTTTTTTCACCAATACGAAGCTTTACTAAATCTGGGTTCCACACATTCTACTACTGTTGCCCTTTTTTTTTGGAGTTTTCCTTAGGTCTTTTGTGCCCTTTGTACCGCATTTATTTTGATAATTTTATTGAGTATCAGAAAGAAGCAGCTCCCAGCATTACATTATAGCGAGTAACATCAATAACAGATACCTGTTGTCATAAAAAGGACACAGATCAGTTACAAAGAGAAGTACCTGTAAAGCATCATGGTCTGTTTTACCAGTTGTTCAAAGGTATTCAAGCAGATGAACATATTGACTGTAGAGATGAAGAAGTTCCAGTAGAATGCTGCAAGTAGGTGCTCAAGAGGCCCCAAATGTCCTTAGGCTCATCAGCAGGAATGTTTCTGACACATAGTTTTCCACCCATTTCCAACAGTATGTCATGTCGGACTCTTTAATCCATTGGACAATGGTGGGCAGACTGTTCTACATCAATACCATTGCTGTGTGTTGCTTGGCCAGGACCAGTTCTATGGATGCCAGGTGGTGAGTTGCTTTAGGAAGCTGTGACGTGTTTCCCAGCTATGCCACCTGAGGGGAAGAAATCAGGGTCATGCCACTATTATCACCTAACATATTAAAAAAAAATCTTTGTCAATATACTAGTACCTTAGGATACTGCTAAGCCATAAGTAAAGTATTTTCTTTTGAAAAGCCACATTCATTGTTTGATGCTACTTGATCATTGGCGCCACATTTTGCTGTTTGCTCGGTAGTGTAATAATACTTATGTAAATATTTAAAATGTGATATACTATGGCATCCCTTCACCTGGGAGCAACAATATGATCATGATTTATAAAGGAGCTGATATTCCCAGGGATTCTTCCCATTTTCATTTAGATCCCGGGAAGGAGCCCATGATGCATGATAGGAGCGTTGTGTAGATGAATAAGGTCAGCAAATGCAGTTTTAGCTGCCAATCCTAGAATATGATAGCATAGCACTGACAGAGGTGTATCTGCTCCCTGCTCCCTAAAGCACTGCAGTGACATAAAGGAGCCGTCCTTTTAAAGGTCACCAAGGGTATTCGTCTTCAATTGGCATAGTAATATATTAATACTTTTTGTTTGGTTGGCTACCAGATGTAACAGGTTTTGGCGATCATGTCCACGTCGGTCCTCTTGGGGCACCTTCTAAGGCTCAAGAACTGCAGAAGTGACCTGGAGTGGATGATAGCCCTTTCCACTTCGATGTGTGCTGTCATCATCTGAGACATAGCTCAGAACTTGAAATGGTGCACCTGCACCACTAGATAGCATGCATAAATGTCTGGGGCAGCTAACCCAGCTGCCCAAAAAGTTGCATGTGCATCCCCCAATGAATTCTAAGCTCGTTCTCTCTACTGATAAGTCTAGGACACACCTTTTGGAGTTGGCCAAAAAACACAAAGGTAAGATATGTTAATATGTTGGCAAATTGATAAAGAAATTTAGTAGTACCACCATGATCATAAGAGAAATATGCCACATCATAGAGAGTGACAGGAGAATCCAATGCTTGATGGGAGTCATCAACTGCTTGACCAAGGTGCTGAAATTGTGCTTGCCTCATTCATTATGCTCACAAGTTACAAACATGCCTGTATAGTTAACATCAACTAGGTTCTGTGTAGGGGATAGTCCATAGTTGATTCAGTGTCAAATTCTGCAAAGAGGAGCCTTTCAGACTTGGTACAGTTAATTTGCAGCCCGAGTGACCCCCAAATCCTATGACCTCCTGAACAATTTGGGATTAATTCTCTTCAGACCATTGGACATAAAGGATCACATTGTCAGCACACGGCAAAATCACCAGGAGCTACTCCTAAGCCTTAAACCTCAATGCAAGTATAGTTTTTTAATGAAGCATGCTAGAGGCTCAATGGTTAGTGCAAATATTAGTTGGGATAGAGGACAGCCATGTCAACGGTCTCCAGCGATAGTGATGGTCTCTGAGTATGTCCTATTGACCCTGACTCTAGGTGTGGGAGTGGTATGTAATTGGTCAATGAATTTCAAGAAGGAGCTGCCCATGTCTGAGCCCACAACTGAGTGTTGAAGGACCTCCCTCATAAATGGCCACTCCAGTGTGTCAAACACTGTTTAATCGTCCAACAGTACTGCTACTGATTGAAAAGGTGGGTCCATCCTGTGGGGAATTGCCATCAGTGTTCTCATAATAAAGGCTGTGGATGTTTGGGGTCTGAACCCCACTTGTTCCAGCAGGACTAGAAATTGCATGAGCAGCTAGAGGTGTTAGTATTTCTGGAAGTATTTTGTTATTTAATAGAGATAGCTGTCTGTAGGATGCACATAGTGTAGGATCTTTGTTCTGTTTCAGCAGGAGTGTTGAGACAGCCTCCATGGTAGCATGGGTAGGTTGCCCCTAGCTAGAGCTGCATTATGCATCTCCAAGCAAATAAGCCTATGTGTTCTCTATAAAACAATTCTAGTAAACCATTGTCATCTGGGGCTTCACCACCAGGGAGGTTCTTTATTGTTTTGATGCCCTGTAATGTGAGTGGAGAGTTAAGCAGGTCTCTGGCTTCACCTTCTATCCGGGTCGTTACCATCTGGTGCAGACACTAAGCTATAGTAGCAATGTCTAAACTGTAACCCAGAGGTGTATAGCCACTCAAAGTACTGCTGAAAGACAGCTATAATATCATTAAATGGGTGCTGTAGTGATCTCTTCTCTCATCTCACCTCTTTCAGAGTATATACTAATTATCCGCCTGGGTTCTTGGCTGCTTTTAGTAGCCCAAGACAGTGTTCAACCAGGTCTATCTCACTCCATGAATTCACTGGCTAGGGCCCCACAGTCCTGGTAAAGTATCTCCCTTTCCGTTTCATCCCAAAAGTTGGCTAGGACTGATTGGATCTTGGTTAGTGTAGCTATATTTCCAGAGACAGTTTGCTCGGGTTCCAACAATTTAATCTCGGTTTAAGCCAGTCTAGCCAGTTGTGTATTTATTTAGCACCCTAGGCTCTTAGCCATACATGTATCCCCAATGTCGGGTTGGAAGGCCTCCCACAGCATCCCCACATCATCCACAGTGGTCTTGATTAATTTATAGAGCTCCACTACAGCTTCACTAACTTTAGTTCTAAGAACTGTAGGGAGTCTGTGATGCATGAGAGGAGCATCTCAGAGTTATGCACCCTTTAAGTGCCAGTTATGAAACCGCAGGGACAGGTTGGATTGTCTATTACCAGCTCAAATGGGGAGTGGTGAGGAAGGGTCCTCAGCAGAATCTTAACCTCCCTACCTGTACTAATGAGTGTCAGAAGATCACCTACATATTAATGAGGGAGGAATGATGTGTACCGGTGAGTAAAATATATTTTCTGTGTTCCCCTGATGCAGTGCATGTAATCCTCCACACGGCCACCAAGTCGCATGATATAAGTGAGATCTTAACTTTCTTGTGTGGTGGGACAGCTTATCTTAGAAGTTCTATCTTGTTGTGCAGAAAGTGTCAAATTAAAATCTGTAGGAGGCTGGTCCTCTATGTAGTGTGCAAAGCGAGACACACCGTGCAGGGGGTCCAGACAACCGCACCTTGGTTTACAGATGTAAAAACTAGACCACCTAATGCTCTACTTTTTACTGTAACTTGGTGAAGCAGTTAGGCCAATCTTGGAGAACTGCAAAGCATTTCTTGTACTCACAATATCAATAAACTGAGGCACACACTCAAAAGAATAACTCTAGACCAATTTACAAAAATACCTCAGATTAAAAAAAAAAAAATTGGAACCAAGATCATCAAAATTGGGTAAGTACTTTTTAAGTTATGATTTTTTCAAGTTTTAATAAAGTTACTCTTTCTGTGCGTAGTTGTGCACCACTGGAATCAAGGGAGAAATAGTTTGAAAATTCACAGTAAATCAGGCAATGCAATTACCAATGTCTCCTTTTGCAGGTGTGTCGAGATTGTCGATGGGTATCTTGGACCAGTTGGAGAACTTCGGGGGACTCCCAGTTCCGGCAGGAGCAGCTGCAAAAAGTTGATGGAGCTGGTGTCAGGGTACTGCAGGGGACTACCTGGAAAAGCACTGCATATGCAGACTTAAAGGTAAGTCCTGTGGATCCCCTTAGGATGTTGAGGTCACAAGGGGTGTGGGACCCTTATGGCACAGCTGGATCTTTGGTGCAGTGCACACAGCAGCTGGGTGCAGAGTGAATCAGTGAGCCAAGTGTTGTGCTCAAAGGTGCCTTTGGAAGCATGAGGTAGGTCACTTTGAGGGTTGTTTGCAGGTCAGCAGGGGCACTCTGGTGGGAGGTCTCGGTGGTTCCTGAAGTCTCTATACTGGGACTTCGTCCTGGTCCTTTTCCAGTCCAGAATGGACTGTCCTTCTGGGTGACTTCCATGATATGATGAGTACATAAGGCTATTACACGGTCTGGAAACTGGAGATCACAGTGCCACCAACTTGGCACACTAGTAGGTTTTGTTTGCACAATCCAACTGCTGAAGACTGGTCTGACTATGACATCGGGTTCCGTGGTCAGCAGCCAGTCAGTGAAGTAGCCTTCACTGGGTCCTTGGTTGTTTGGTGTTGCAGAGTGAAGCCTTCACTCTGGAGGGAGATCTTTGGTGATTTTTGAAGATTGGAGGTCGTCTCAGGGTTTGTATAGTCCATCTGATGCCCAAGCAACCCCTCAGCGTCGATTGTTGAGTCAGTGCAGCAGGACTTCAGTTCTCGAGGCTTGGGTCTTCTTTATTGCTGATCTTCTTTTGTCCTTAGAATCTATTTTCTTGGTCTAGGGATGCCCAATATATAAGGTATTTAGTGGGTGATTTGTGGGGAACCTAGTAGTGGCCAATGGGCCATCTACCTTAGGGTAGCTACACCCACTAAGTGACCACTTCTTGGTGGCAGAGGTCACTTCCCTATTCCTGACATGGCTATTTTCCTTCCATGCAAGATGGAGGAAAATGAAACGGAGAGGTCACCTCACATGCAGCACCTTAGAGATGGTGCAAGCCAGGACTGACCACTCCTCCTGTCCTTTACCTGGTTTCCCGTCGTTGCTCCCACCAAAAGAGGGAATTTGCAACAGGGGCAACCATCGGCTGCTAGCAGCAGGCCTGGGGGTTGAGTTTCAAGGGTGGTAACCTTTTGAAGCTCACTAGCAGGGCAGTGCACATGTCTAAGGGAGGGGGTGTTAGCACCTCCACCCTGGAAGGTCTTTGTTTTGAATCCCAGAAAAAAGGATCCAAGGGATTCAGACTTTTGTCTGGTGGTGGCAGGCTGGTTGTGACCTGCCAGCAACCATGCCAGGGTAGTTAGCTTTTGCATGGGGCACCTCTAAGATAACCCCTGGGTACGTTTTGTAATAAGTCCAATGCTGCTACCAGGTTAGATTTTTCATACTGAGGCCCATATTTATACTTTTTTAGCGCCTCATTTGCGTCATTTTTGTACGCAAAAACAGCGCAAACTTGCAAAATACAATTGTATTTTGAACATTTGCACCATTTTTGCATCAAAAAACGGCACAAATGCGCCGCTATAAAAGTATAAATATGGGCCTGAGTTTTTTTTATACCAAACAACCCAGGGTTCAGAGTGGCCATCATGAAGCTATGAAAGTCCTATTAACCAGTGCCAGCACATACACTTAACATGGCTTCTCTGTTCACTCACTATGTCCCAGGTTTGGCAAGGACATAGTGGGGGCATATTGCTCATGTAGTTATGCCCTCACATACAGTGTAGTGCACACTGCCTTAGGACTGGAAGGCCTGCCAGAGGGGTGTCCTACCTATTCTGCAAACAGTCGGTAGTGGACAGGGCACACAGGCAGTGTGCCATGTCACGTTTGTCTTTTGGGATTGCATTAGGACACTCAGCCTGCAATGGCAGTGCTGTGTGCACCTGAATGCATGGCCCAAGAGGGTGACACAATCAGAGCTGCTGCCCTCAGGGACCTACCCCTAGTACCCTATGCCCTGGGTACCTAAGTACCATTTACTAGGGACTTATAATTTCAGCTAAAGGTGTCTCTAATGCATGCAGTTTGGGAGAAAGAGATCTGGCCCAGGGAACCTGTTTAGCAGGGGCCCCGGGCACTAACAACTTTGAGGCAAAACGAGGTAAAAAGTGGGGGGCTAACCATTTCAAAACAGGCCTTTTCTACCAATACCCACCCATTTCATTGGGCAGTCAGTGAATACATAGCACATATGAAGAACCTCATCTAAAAAGGAGGGATCATCTACATTGGGACTGTATTTGTTTAACATCAGTAAGTGCGAAACTTAGCACTCCTGCGACAATTAGCACTTTACCTGTGTAGGAAAATAGCTCCCTGTTGCAGTTACCCCACACTTTTTGCCTGATATTGATGCTGACTTGACAAAGAAGTGTGCTGGGACCCTGATAACCAGGCCCCAGCACCAGTGTTCTTTCACTAAAAATGTATCATTATTTCCACAATGGGCACACCCCTGGCACACAGATAAGTCCCTTATAAAAGGTACCAGTGGTACCACGGGCCCCGTGACCAGGGAAGGTCCCTAAAGGCTGCAGCATGTGTTGTGCCACCCTAAGGGACCCCTCACCTAACACATGCACACTGCCATTGCAGATTGTGTGTGTTGGTTGGGGAGAAAAAGGCAAAGTCGACATGGCATCCCCTCAGGATGCCATGCACACAAAATACTGCCTGTGGCATAGGAAGTCACCCCTCTAGCAGGCCTTAAAGCCCTAAGGCAGGGTGCACCATACCACAGGTGGAGGCATAGGTGCATGAACAATATGCCCCTACAGTGTCTAAGTCTATTCTTAGACATTGTAAGTACAGTGTGGCTATTTTAAGTATATGATCTGGGAGTTTGTCAAAACGAACTCCACAGTTCCATAATGGCTACACTGAATACTGGGAAGTTTGGTATTAAACTTCTCAGAATAATAAACCCACACTGATGCCAGTGTTGGATTTATTAAAAACTGCACACAGAGGCCATCTTAGAGATACTCCCTGTCTTTTACCCAATTCCTTCAGTGCAGGACTGACTGGTCTGTGCCAGCCTGCCACTGAGACGAGTATCTGACCCCATGGGGTGAGAGCCTTTGTGCTCTCTGAGGCTAGAAAAATAGCCTGCACTGGATGGAGGTGCTTCACACCTCCCCCCTGCAGGACCTGTAACACCTAGCAGTGAGCCTCAAAGGCTCAGGCTTCATGTAACAATGCTGCATGGCACTCCAGCTAGTGGAGATGCCCGCCCCCCGGACACAGCCCCCACCTTTGGTGGCAAGTCCGGAGGAGATAATGAGAAAAACAAGGAGTCACCCTCCGGCCAGGACAGCCCCTAAGGTGTCCTGAGCTGAGGTGACCCCTGCCTTAGGAAATCCTCCATCTTGTTTTGGAGGATTCCCCCCAATAGGATTAGGGATGTACCCCCCTCCCCACAGGGAGGAGGCACAAAGAGGATGTAGCCACCCTCCAGGACAGTAGCCATTGGCTACTGCCCCCAGACCTAAACACACCCCTAAATTGGGTATTTAGGGGCGACCCTGAACCCAAGAAATCAGATTTCTGCAACCCTCAAAAAGAAGAAGGACTGCTGACCTGAAAGAGCCAACAGAGGCGACAACTGACTTGACCCCAGTCCTACCGACCTGTCTCCAGACTCAAAGAACCTGCACAGCGGGATCAGCGACCCCTGAGGACTCAGAGGACTGACCTGCACCTAAAGGACCAAGAACCTCCAGAGGACAGCGGCTCTGTCCATAAACAGCAACACAATTGCAACAAAGAAGCAACTTTAAAGAGACTCTCACTTCCCGCCAGAAGCGTGAGGCTTCACACTCTGCACCCGACGTCCCTGGCTTGAGTTCAGGACAACCAACACAGCAGAGAGGACTCCCAGGCGACTCCAACAATGTGGACACCCTGAGTCGACCTCCCTGCACTCCCACAGCGATGCCAGCAGAGAGGATCCAGAGGCTACTCCTGACCGCGACTGCCTGGTAACAAAGGAACAAGCACTGCACATGTAGCTCCCAGGACTGAGAGGAACCACCTACCAGTGCAGGAGCAACCAGCAGGTGGCCCTTATCCTAGCCCAGTTGGTGGCTGGCCTGAGAAGCCCCCCTGTGCCCTGCCTGCATCACCAGAGTGACCTCCAGGTCCCTCCATTGTTTTTAATACAAAACCCGACGCCAACTTTGCACACTGTACCCGGCCGCCCCTGTGCCGTTGAGGGTGTGTTTTGTGTGCTTGTGTGTGTGTCCCCCAGTGCTCTACAACCCCCCCGGTCTGCTCCCCGAGGACACAGGTACTTACCTGCTAGCAGACTGGTACCAGAGCACCCCTGTTCTCAATAGGCAGTTTTGTGTTTTGGGCCCTCCTTTGACCTCTCCACCTGACCAGTCCTGTGTTGCTGGTGCTGTGACTTTGGGGTTGCCTTGAACCCCCAACAGTGGGTTGCCTATGCCCAGGAGACTGACTCTGTACGTGCTTTACTTACCTGAAAAACTAACCAATACTTACCTCCCCCAGACACTGTTGATTTTTGCAGTGCCCTCTTTTAAAGTAGCTATTTGTCATTTTAACAAAAACTTTGTACTACTGTTTTAAATCAAAGTTCAATACTTACCAGTGTGAAGTACCTTACATTTTATGTACTTACCTCAAATTTGAATCATGTAGTTCTAAAAATAAATTAAGAAAACATAGTTTTCTATATGAAAACCTATAGGCCTGGAGTTAAGTCTTTGAGTGTGTGTGTACAATAAATGCTTAACACTACCCACTGACAAGCCTACTGCTCGACCACACTACCACAAAATAGAGCATTAGAATGATCTAATTTTGCCACTATCAACCTCTAAGGGGTACCCTTGCAGTCTGAACACACTATCTCTCACTTTGAGATAGTATGTACAGAGTCAACTTCCTACAACCTGCATTGTCTGCAATGTGGCCTACTAGAGTAAAACTGAGAACTTTCCAAATCAGGATGGCCACCCCCCTAGAACATGCAGAATACAGAAAAAGGAAACAATGTGGGCCCCAGGTATAGACAAAGGATAGCGGGTGCATCAGCAAACAGTGTGTTTCTTGTGACAAAGTTACATACCCATAGCAGCTAGTAATGACTGTTCTGCCGTGTACCGTATAGTATGTGAGCGTAATATGAGGGTCCTTGTCACATTCTTGTGGTACAAATACACAAGCTGAAGGCACTCAAGCACATCAATAAACTGCCTCCATTTACAGTATCTAATAACCTTGTAGAGGTGTATATGCATAACATTCCAAACAGAGTAGGAGGCTCCTGTCATATCATGTATCACAGCAAACCTTTGTATTTGAGAAGCAGTAGGCACTAATAACTAATTGTTCTCACTGAGATAGAGTGGAGGGACCATGGTGCTGGCCGCTCCCGGTGGAGACTGGGCTGGCTGGTTCAGGGGGGTGGGGACCCATGAGTTCACATAAAGTGCTTAGTAAATGTGAGTGCTTGGTCCGGCTGTGCAAAAGGTCAGTCTTTCCACTGTATTCCTGCAGGAACTTTGCTGGGAACAGCATGGGGTATTTGACCCCTTTGTTCTGAGGATCTTTTTAACAACTGTAATGAATGTCTGTTCCTCCTCCACCACCATGGAAAAGTCTAGCCAGAAAGATATGCAAGATCCCTTGTATTGCAAGTCAGGAATCACCCTATTAAGTCAGAGAAACTGATCCCTGTCTCTATAGTTGAGAAACCTCACTATAATCATTTTGGGGTTCCGTCCTGGTTGAGGCCTGGGTGCCAGAGAGGGGTGTGTTTCTTGCTACAAAAATAACATCCAAAACTACCATCTGGCCAAACAATGTCTCTAATAGTTCCTCCATGAATAGTTCCATGTTGATACCAGTTACAGTCTCAGGGACACCCAAAATGTGCCCATTGCTTTGTTGGGATCCTCCCTCCAGATCCTCATTCTTTCCCTTTATGATTTTCAGCTCTTAAGTGATCAAAGACAGGGTGGTCGCCATGTGTTGTTGAACATCCCCCAGGTCTGAAATCCTAGCCTCCTCCTGTGCAAGCCTGGAGTCATGCTTATCCACCTGCCCCTGAAAGCAGTCCACTTGATGTGTGAGATTGTCTGTTTTGTCGTCTATGAACCGTAGATTATCTTTGATGCCTTTTAGAAGTGCAGCAGTGTCTGTGCCTGTTATATGGTTGGTTGCTACTAAAATAATAGGACTGGGTATTCAGACAATAGAACTTCAGGCCGTGAGACACCTAATCCGCCCACATCACCAGCCCCATCCTGGCTAGCTCACAACTGTCTCACATGAACCCCTAACCTGGCCGGCATGGAAGGTGATTATGGCAACCTAAACATGGCACCCTGACTCCTTAGGGAAGTCGTGGAAACAGAGCTCTCCCTTTTGTTGTATTACTCATGCATGCCCAGGCAAAAACACAAAAGAGATATGGGAAACAATTACAATCAAACAATCATATTCTTGCAAAGAGAGAATGACCTGTTATAATTAGGCAGATGAAACAGAACAAAGTTACCAACATTGTGAAAATGGTAAAGATAATGAACCATTCAACCATGGTAAATGAGTTCTAGAGATTGTAGAGACTCCAGAGGTTCCTACCTAACTTTAAGACTATGCTGAGAGCATAGCAAGTGTACCCTTCTGCCTGGCCCAATCTAAAGGATTGACCTTGGCAACATACTTGTAAATGGTGTCAGAAGTCAATTTATATTGTGAATGGCAATCCTCTTTGGGAAGTTGGGAGATTAATGGCAGCAAAGCTATATGTCAAACACAGCATTTGGCCCAGGATGGTTGCAGTTGGAAGGTCCCTCTGCCCCTTTTAGGTCAGTGCATCATTTATATAATAAAGCAACAATGTGTTGCAAACACAGCTCTGATGCAATGCTATGTCTAGATGTCAGAAGCTGTCTCCTGATTGGACAACCCATACACTAGGATATTGTGTGCTCGTAGCCTTGAACAGAATTTACTGATTACATGTTGAGGAAAGGCTTTGTAAAACAAGCAACTCGTAATATATTCCTAAAGTATTAAAATGCACGAAAAGTGTATAAAATGTCACAGCTAAAGCAATGCAACTAAAACATGTAAATCATCAAATATAAAAATGAAGATAAAAAAACGCGGGAACCAGCTAATGTTCAAGAGACCCTCAAGATATGTCCTGTGTGTCCAAGGCTGCTATATCTCCTCAATTGTCTCTTTTCAAAGTGAAGTTTGGCTAGTTTGACGTCTGTTTTATCCATTTTTCATTGCACTAGAGCTGAGCGGTGACAGTGATGCACCAGGAGGGTGCTTTTATGGGTGTCAAATAATGTTTAATTCTCTATTGGTGTAATAAAAATACATTTAGCTGGACTACGGCCCTCTCAGGCAGAAGAGGTAAGTAAAAAATGCTTTTAAATGCATGTTGTGTGTGCTTGAGGTACATGTGTGCGTGAGAGAGTGTGTGTGAGCGTGTGTATGTGTAGGCATGTGTGTGAATGAAATTGAAGGCCAAAGAACATGTGATATCCCTTCCGCTAGCCTTGACATTTTGGTGAACTGACGTTCAAGGTTGCTTGCATGTAGAGGTAGCAGTCAAAGTGCAATGAAGTAGTGCTGGTGGGCTGTAAAGGTGGCCACTCGAGAGACAACAACAGTAGATCTCAATTTGTTAGAGATGTGCCATCTTGGGTAAAGTATATTGTCATTGATTCAGTGCAGCATGAGTGGCAAGGGGGCCCAAGTGGATCCCAACAGGCCATCTGCACTAGTTCCCGGAATCTTCCTCCAGTGGGTCCTGCAGCATATTATCTGGGCCGCTCTAAATCCACCAGCCACAGCGGAGCGGCAACACCGATGCAGGCCTGGCATCGTTCAACCCCATTGCCCCAGGGTCAAACCACTGTGACATGAGCCCCAGGACCCAAGAAAAGTCACAGCACAGGTTACATGGGATGGTCCCAGTGGCCACTTGGTCAGGCACCCGTCAGCAGTTACAGGCCGTGACTGGCCCCTATCGGCATTGCTTCCCCTTCACACTTCAGCTCTCTGGGTACCCTACAATCTCTCTGCAATCTAATGGCAAGAGCTGAGTTGCTTCTGGCAGTTGCCATGGCTAGGCTGTCCACCTTAGTGGGTGGTAGGTCTCACACAGCTCGACTTCAACGCAGCAGGTCTGCCTCCATCTGACCATTGACCGGCTTCCAAATTTTATTAACTGCAGGACTGAGTACTCAGGCAGGCATGATCATGGTGTGGACAGTGATTCCACCCATCTGAAAAGGCAAAGGTGTTACTTTGCAAGACACAGCCGCCGGAGTTCGCTACCTAAGTGACCATCTTGATTGCTGGCACTCTGATGCCCCTCCGCCGTGCCTTTTTAAAGAGTCAGATATCATCTCAGAACGTATAATAACGAACGCCAGTCCTACACTTTCCGTCATTTGTGAATCGGTTCCTGGCAGATTATGGCCCTCATTACGACCCTGGCGGTCAGTGATAAAGTGGCGGTAATACCTCCAAAAGGCTAGCAGTAACTACAGCCAAATTATGACCATGGCAGAAAGATCTCCGAAAGACAGCCAATGTACCATACCGACCGTCAGGGCAGAAAGAACAGACACCATGGCGGTAGGTGCCTACTGCCAGACGGAATTCAAAGTTACGCCAACCATATTATGACCAGACAATCAGCCACCTTTTCTGGGGCGGTACCAACGACATTAAAAGCCTGGCGAAATCAGAGCTCAGAAGTGAAAGGACTCACCATTGGAGACACAGGGAAGAACCACGCCGCCATGGAACCCGAACTGCATGTATTTCCGATGATATTCTACCGTCTGCTCCACCACGAACACCAATGCCGGTGAAGACCATGACTGTGAGTACAGCCACCCAGCACACAAGGGAGTGGGGATGAAAACGACAGTGACAGACACACGTACAACACACACCCCATACACACACACCATACACACAACCAGCTGCACAAGAAAACAAGTTAATCCCCCTAAATCAGCTGAATAATGCAAGGACAACACAAATTTACTAAAGTTATTGTAATAAAATCAACACAGTATCAAAATAATTTAGCCAATGCAACTGATATTCACAAATGTACAGAAAAAGGACACTGCCCAGTCCTCGGTTTGCGTGGGCCAGTCCCAGGCCCCACTTGTCACCTGCATCAATACGGAGTGAACACTGCAGGGGCATCAGATAGGCAGGCACCTCAGAGGGAGGGGTGGGCACCTCAGCTGGGATCGGAAACAAGACCACTGGTTCCGGAGGGGGCAACATGCCCTGTGCTTGGTTCAGGGGAGTGCAAGGCCACAGTCTCTCAAGTGGGTGTCTTGCCCACTGGTTCTGGAGGGGGCAACATGCCCTGTGCTTTGTCCTGGGGAGTGCAAGGCCACAGTCTCTCAAGTGGGTGTCTTGCCTACTGGTTCTGAGGGGGCAAAATGCCCTGTGCTTTGTCCTGGAGAGTGCAAGGCCACAGTCTCTCAAGTGGGTGCTTTTCCCACTGGTTCTGGAGTGGGCAACATGCCCTGTGCTTGGTCCTGGGGAGTGCAAGGCCACAGTCTCTTGAGTGGGTGTCTTTCCCACTGGTTCTGGAGGGGGAAACATGCCCTATGCTTTGTCCTGGGAAGTACAAGGCCACAGTCTCTCAGGTGGGTGTCTTACCCACTGGTTCTGGAGGACACATCATGCCCGTTGCTTTGTCCTGGGGAGCGCAAGGCCACAGTCTCTAAAGTGGGTGTCTTGTCCACTGGTTCTGGAGTGGACAGGCCGCACAGCAGCCCATGGAGGCAGGATCACATTGAGTCTGCCGGTGGTGACGGCTGCACTGTGGTGGTAGCGGTGGTGGTAGGCTCCTGTACAGGCCCTGCACCCTCGAATGGATGCACTGTGGTAGTGCCGGTGGTGGTGGTGGGAGGCTCCTGTACAGCCCCTGCACCCTCGGATGGCTGCACTATGGTGGTGCTGGTGGTGGTAGGCTCCTGCACAGCCCCTGCACCCTACGATGGCTGCACAACCACGGTTGGTGGTCGGGACTCTATGACAGCTGCTGGTGCAGGCTCTTTGCCCTTCTTGCCTACTGGTGCAGGTTCCTTGCCCTTCTTGCCTGCTGGTGCAGGCTCCTTCCCCTTTTGGCTGGCTGGTGCATGCTCCTTCCCCTTCAGTATATGTGGCCTGGAATCCTTTCCACCAAGAGATGGAACTGGGCCAGTGGGCTGTGTGGCTGAGGTGCTTGGCTGGGTTCGTGATACCCTGGCCATACGTGCAGGACGGGAGGGAGAGGTAGGAAAGAGGTCAATGGTAGAAAGGAAAGGTTTCTTAGGGACATCGGGGTGGGAAGAGGGAGAAGGAATGGGAGTGGAGGATGAGGGAGTGGTTGTTGGAGGTGTTTGCTGGATTTGGGTGCAAGTGCATGGCCTGTATGCTTTTGTGAGGTGGATGGCTGTTGGGTGTCTGAGTGCTTGCGTTTGTGTACTTTAGGAGGGGGGACAGACACAGTTGGAGAGGACACAGGGGACGTGTGCATGGATGTTGTGGAGGTGTCTGCCAGTGAGGTGTGTGTTCTGCTTCGTGTTGTGATGATGGAGGTAGTGGATGATGATGTCATGCATGAAAGTGTGAGTGTGAACATAACTGGGTGGGAGGTGGAGGAGGAGGAGGGGGAGACAGTGGAAATAGTGGATGTTGTTGTGTCTGCAAATGGATGGTGTTTGTGTGAGTGCCTGTGGGATGAAGTGTGGTGCTTGTGTTTACCTGTGACACTCTTGGGTGTTGTCCTGTGTGCATACTCGTCTGGCTGTGTGCTTGGTATGGGTTGGGGTTGAGGGGAATGGGACTGGGAAGTGGTAGTTGGAGGGGTGAACAGTAGAAACAGGGACAATGGCTTCCATCAGAGCGGAGGCCAGAGCCTGGATCGATCTTTGTCGGGCCGCCAATCCAGTGTGAATGCCCTCCAGGAATGCATTAGACTTTTGCATCTGGGCTGCAAGCCCCTGGATGGCATTCACAATGGTTGACTGCCCTACAGAGATGGATAGCAGGAGGTCAATAGCCTTCTCACTCAGGGCAGCAGGGCTCATAGGGGCAGGGCCTGAGGTGCCTGGGGCGGAGGAAATACCCACCCTCCTGGGTAAGCAGGCATGGGCAACTCGCTGAGGGGCTGCTGGGATGGTCGTGCTGGTATGGGGGTGGAGGCTGTACCTATAGCTGGTGTGGTCACAGAAGTGTCCACCAGGGAGCTTCCATCGGAGGAGGTATCTGTGTCTGAATAGTCCCTTCCAGTCTCCGCCATGGTGCTCCCCTCACCCTCTGTCCCACTGGTGCCCTCAGTCTCAGTGGACTCTGCCTCCTGAGTTCTTTAGTATGCAGCTCCCTCTGTCGCCTGTGCCTCTGCTAATACACATAAGGACAGGATGACAAAACAAGAAAGGGGGGAGAGAGACAAAGGATACACTGGGTCAATGGCTGTACCAACACCACTGTTGGTGTACACAGCATCCTCAAACACGGAGAACATGCCTAGGCACTATGCATTTCACCACCACTGATATTGCTAGCCACCAAGGCATAAGGAGGGGCACACACAGCCAACTAAAGCACACCTGGGACCCATGCAGCCCTGGCAAGTAGTGGATGCTTACAATCTAGGTAGGCAGTATTATCCCTTCAGACCCCTAACCACCAGAGGACCTACACTGCTATGGCAGGCCTGGCCTAGGGGCACCCACTAACACACATTCACCACCCGGATACCACCCCACCAGCCGTAAGTTGTAATGATATCCACTGTACTCACCCCTTGTGGCTGCTGTGATGCCCTCAAGCGCCCATCCAGCTCTGGATAGGCCACCGCCAGTATGCAGGCCATCAGTGGGGTCAGGGTTCGTCCACCCCGTCCTCGTTGGGAGGCCATCCCCAGCTGGGCCTCCACCGTCTTCCATGCCCAGAGTCTCAGGTCTTCCCACCATTTGCGACAGTGGGTGCTCCGTCTGCCAAAGACCCCCTGGGCCCGCATGTCCTTGGTGATGACACACCATATACACTTCTTTTGATGGGCGCTGACCTGCAGAGGCAATACACACAGGAAAAGACCATTAGACAAACAGTCCAGCCAGTTACACATATGGCCCACCATACCCATTTCCATCACCATTGGTACACACATAGCCTAGCACACAACGTGTACACCGCAAAGAGGACATCCACCCACCCCCCCTTACACAAGGCCTTCACACACACAACTCCATGTATTTATGCCACATGCATTGTGCCCACAGTGTACTCACCTGTTGGTCTGGAGGCCCATGCAGCAGTCCGTACTGGGGTAGGACCCCATCTACTAGTCTCTCCAACTCCTCTGATGTGAAGGCTGGGGCCCTTTCGCTGTCACACGGGCCATTGTAGGTTCCAGACACAGGTCGCAGCAACACATGCACTGTAGGTCCTCTCCTATGGAGGGTCAGGTTGCAAGTGAGGAATCAGATGGAAAATGGCGGTCACTTCTGTGGCGGTGCATACCATTACTGCCGGCGTGGATCACCATTGACCACTGTACCCCATAGGGCCCAATTGTAACCAAAGAGGAATTGCACGGCGGTTCCTGACCGCCTCCCTCCACACAGGACAGGCGGACGCCATTTCAGGGGAGGGGGTAGCACTATGGATTCATGTTGTGTCACAGGAGAAATAGGCACATACTGGACAAATCACATTGACCCATTACAAGTTTACAGAATGCAAACTCCTGTTGTGGCTCCCATGTTCAGTTTGTGACAGCTTCCTCACTCTTGTGTCCCTTAGATACCTACCGCTGTGGATGAATAGGAGATGGAGACATACCCCCATGTACAGACCAGTGGTGGACTTGGCTACACTGGAAGGCAGGCACATTATCCTCAACTATAGACTTGACAGGGCCACAATCACAGAAATGTGTGCCCAATTGGAGCCTCACCTGATATCTGCTATCCGTCACCCCATTGGGATCCACCCCTCTTGTGCAAGTGCTATCTATACTCCATTTCCTGGCAACTGGTTCTTTCCAAGTGACAGTGGGCTTGGCAGCAGGAATGTCACAGCCAATGTTCTCAATAGTGCTGACAAGAGTGTTCTCTGCCCTGATAAAACACATGTGCAGCTACATTGCTTTCGACCAGGTTGAGGATTTGACCACAGTGAAAGCTGAGTTTTATGCAATGGGACACATCCCCAACATAATTAGAGCGATTGATGGTACACATATTGCATTTGTCCGCCCCGGCATAATGAACAGGTGTTCAGGAATCGTAAGAGTTTCCACTCCATGAATGTTCAGATGGTGTGCTTGGCGGACCAGTTCATCTCCCACGTCAATGCTAAGTATCCTGGGTCGGTGCATGATGCCTTTGTTCTGAGGAATAGCAGCATCCCAAATGTGATGGCCCAACTACAGAGGCTCAGGGTGTGGCTAATAGGTGAGCCCTGGTTCCCACCCAGTATATGTTGGTGTATTGGTATGGTGTGGGCCATATAGGATAGTGTGTGGCTAAATGTTGTCCCTCAATATTTGCCAGTGACTCTGATTACCCAAACCTATCATGGCTGCTGACCCCTGTGAGGAATGCCAGGACAAGGGCAGAAGCATGTTATAATGAGGTACGTGGGCGAACCAGAAGGATCATTCAAAGGACCTTTGTCCTCCTGAAGGCCAGGTTCCAGTGCCTCCATCTTCCTGGTGGATCCCTGTGCTACTCACCCAAGAAGGTTTGCCAGATAGTAGTGGCATTCTGCATGTTTCACAACCTGGCCCTCAGACTCCATGTCCCTTTTCTGCAGGAGGAGGAGACTGGAGATGCCCCTGTGGCAGCAGTAGACCCTGTGGACAGTGAGGATGAGGAGGCAGAGGATGAGGCTGAGGACAACAGAACATCTGTGATCTGTCAATACTTCCAATGGCACACAGGTTGTACAGTGTAACTTTACATTTCAATGACTTTGATTGTAGTCTGTGTGGCAATGGCATGCTGATATTTCTCACTTCTATGCCCACTTTCTGTTTTCTCTGGCAATTCATTTTGCAGATGTTGGTGAATTGACATATACTCCTGGTGTTATCACTACAGCCAGCTACAGGTTATTAATCTATGCTCATTCTATGTACAGTTAATTTGCAATGTTTGTACCTGTTTCAAAGAATACATATTTGATATACATAACATACTCCAAATGGATTTTTTTGAAGAGTGTTTATTGAAGTGCTAACATATAGGGAGAAAGTGTGATGGGGTGATGATGGAGGAAAGTCCAGGGTATTGTTCCAGTCTGTTTGTAGCACAGGTGCATTGTTCAAGGGGACATAGGAAGGGGAGCAATGGCAGTTCAAGGTGGACAAGGTGACTGAGTGGGACACAAGGGTGACAATCAGGAGAGTCTCATTTCCTGGAGGGGGCCTTGGCAAGTGTCTCTGGCTTCTGTCTGGTTCGCAGGGAACGTTTGCAGGGTGGTTCACCATCTGCAGGGGGAGGGGTGCTGGTGGCCTGTGAGTCCTGTGGTGGGGCCTCCTGGCCACTAGCGGAAGTGGAAGGCTGATCAGATGTCTGGCTAGTGGCAGGGGCCCACTGGTGTGAGACTGTCTTTCTCATAATGTTGGCCATGTCTGCCAGCACCCCTGCTATGGAGATCAGGGTGTTTTTGATGGCCTGCAAGTTCTCCCTGATCCCCTGGTACTGTCCCTCCTGCAGCTGCCTGTTCTCCTGCACATTGTCCAGGATCTGGCCCATCGTGTCCTGGGAATGTTGATAGGCTCCCAGGATCTCGGAGAGTGCCTCCTGGAGAGTTGGTTCCCTGGGCCTGTCCTCGACCTGGTGCACAGCACTCCTCCCAGTTTCCCTGTTGGCCTGTGCCTCTGTCCCCTGAACCGTGTGCCCACTGCCACTGATCCCAGGTCCCTGATTGCCTTGGGGGGCGAGGTGTGGCCTGGGGTCCCTGTAGATGTGGACACACTGCTGATTGACGTGTCCTGGGGACAGAGGTGTGGGTACGCTGGGTGGGTGCGGTGGAGGTGTTTCCAGATGGGGGAGGCTCTGTGGTGGTGTGTGACTGTGCTTAGGTAACCTGCTGTCCAGTGGTCCCTGATGGGCCAGGTAGATCGTCCAGATCCTGAAGACCAGAGTTACTTTCATCCCTGTGGGCCTCTTCTGTTGGGGGACTGGCACCTCCTCTCCGCTGACATTGGCTGATGTACCTGTGGGGATATAAATGATGTGTTATGGTTCATGTGTATGAAATGTTGTTCATCCCTGGCTTCCCCTCTGTGGTTGGATTTGCCCTGCCAGCTTTTACCTGTGTATGTTAGTGTATGGTGGGATTGTTAGTTCTCAATGATGTGCATACTTTAGTGATGAGTGTCCATGCAGGGCTGTGAGGAGTGTCCATGCATTGGTACAGCTGCAGGGCTCGGCATTGGGATAAGTGGGAGGTGATGGTGGAGTGTGTGGGATGTAGTGGAGTGATGGGAGTGAGGGTGAGGGTATGAAGTGGCATGCAGGTAGGGGGTGATAGTAGTAGAGAGTTGACTTACCAGAGTCCAGTTCTTCTCCGACTCTGGACAGTCCCTCAGGATGCAGTATTGCCAAGACTTGCTCCTCCCATGATGTGAGTTGTGGAGGAGGAAGTGGGGTCCACCGCCAGTCCTCTATATGGCGAGCTGGTGTCTTGCTGCTATGGAACGTACCTTCCCCCGTAGGTCATTCCACCTCTTCCTGATGTCATCCCTAGTTCTGGGGTGCTGTCCCATGGCGTTAACCCTGTCCACGATTCTCTGCCAAAGCTCCATCCTCCTTGCTATTGATATCTGCTGCACCTGTGCTCCAAATAGCTGTGGCTCTACTCTGATAATTTCCTCCACCATGACCCTTAGCTCCTCCTCTGTGAAACGGGGGTGTCTTTGTGGTGCCATGGGTGTTATATGTGGTGTGTTGGTGAGGGTGTGTTGGGTAATGTGTTGGGGTGTGTGATGTGGAGTGCGTGAATGGTGTATAGGTGTGAGTAGTGTGTGGCTCTAGGTGTCTCAGTGGCCTTGGTGTCTGTCTGGTGACAATGCTTTGTAATCGTAAAGGGTTGTGGGTAATGTGGGTGTGTGTTTTATAGTGGTGTGGGTGTGTGGGTGTGGTGTGTGTATGGGTGTCAGGTGTGTGTTGTTTAAATTCGCCAATGTGGTTTTGTTTTGTCTGTGGGTGTCCAATGTGAGCGCGGCTTTATGTGCTGCCAATGGTTTACCACTGTTGAATGTCCACCGTGGTGATTAGTGGGTCATAATGTGATGGGCGTTGTTCTATTGGCATAACGGTGTGGGTTTTGATACCGCCACTTTATCACTGACCTTTGGACTGGTGAATTTGTGTTTGTGGGTGAATTCTGTCGGATTGGTGTGTGTGTGTGTCATAATATGGTGAACGTATATCCTCCGCCGCTGTGGTAAGTTGGGGCCGTGAGTGTGGCAGTAAGTGGGATTTACTGCCAATGTCATAATGAGGGCCTACGTGTTGTGCACTTGTCAAACTGCCATACAAAACGCATTACCATTTGTTAGGGAGCTAGCTGGCTACTCATTTTCTAGTTTTCTCTGTTTAAAATTTTGAGAGGCTGTCTAGCAAATAGCCACATGCATGCTTCTGCAGGTCTCGGGAACTGTCAAGGCTGACAAGGGACTCCAAACACAACTTTATAATTTTCACACAACTCTCACACTCTGTTCACATTGTCTCCTACTGTAGTAGCTTTTTGAAAACTGTACGGCATGTTTTGCAGTAAATAATAAAAAGAAACAGAGTGCAACTTCCCTTAAAAGTGCCGTCCGTTTCCTCCCATTGCTCAGTGCCGCTGGCTCCACCTCTGACATCCCAGCATTCTTCATTGAAAGATGAAATGGCCCTGGGGGTTCTAAACTTGGTACTAGTGATCGTGTGAGAAGAGGCAGGCCAGTGAAAGCGTGCGGGAAAGCATTTTCTTTGGAACAAAGCAGCGGCGTAGCCAGTGTACCACGGTCCCAAGTGGAAGGAAGGAAGTGCCCACTGGCTTCTGTATGAATATTAACATTCAGCAATAAACAATGTTTAACGGGCCCCAAGGCTTCCGAGTGCAACAGCACCTGGTGCATCACTGGAAGGAAAAGTACGTCTCTGAAACAAAGGTTGTACGGAGTAAACAGATGGAATTCAACATTAGCTGGTGGCGGTAGACAAAATTATGCGATAGCAAATGTGACACGTACGTTTTTTTTTACTCGTATATAGAAATAAAATGGGATAGACCCTCTAAAATGGTAGGGATTTTTTTCCACTTAGCATATGGCCAGCCTAATTTGTTGTGTTTTACACCAAAAAATCTGCTTTCTGTGCTTAAGTGATCAATCGTTCCTCATGTAGGCTGCTGAATAACTTGTATAACTCATCCAACAATATGAAAACCTTCTGCCTCGGTAATGTTTTGTCTCAGGCATTTGGGAGAATAACGTGTCCACTGGGCTCTTTCTGGGCTTGTTAGCATGACTGTGTGAAGGAAGCTATTAGACGTTTTAAGATCTCTTCCGATACAAATAACAGTTCGCGGTCTCAGGTCTCCGTGTGAATTTATGCCGGACACACCCTAGGTCACTTCCTAGCACTACACTGAATGTCACACTGGCCACAGTCAGTCACACCTGGGCCAACTGCGCAACTTTAGACAATTGGGCAATAAAATGAGGTGTCAAAACCTCCAGGTAATGGGAGCAGAGGGCGCCAAATGTGGGCCCACTTGGAGAGAATGTGGTTTATTAGAGTCGGTGATGTCACGCCTAATCAGATGCCGTGAGAGAGGGTAAATGAGCCGGTATGAGGGGGTAAATAGTTACCTTTCTCTGTATGTGAGTTTTTATGTGCGTTTGCAGCCATTTATGTGTTTTCTACACTACTCTCCACCGTTCCTCCTTTCTCTCTATTATAGGTATGCCCAAGAATGAACATTTTCTTGTAGTTCTTATAGTTCTCTGTTATCTGTATTATCTCTCTCTCTCTCTCTCTCTATATATATATATATATATATATATATATATATATATATATTTAGATGTATATATTATATATATTACCTAGTGATGACCATGAGGGTTGTCAATACATAGTTACAGTTAGGACAATGTTTCCTTAGAAAAAGTGTGTAAGTATCTGTATGGGTGAATGAGTGTGTTTGTGAGTGCATGCATTGGTTGCGTGAGTGGGTATGTGAGTAGCTTTACAGGTGAGTGTGTGTGTGACTGCTTGTACGGCTGAGTTACGGAGTCTTTTTGTGACTGTATCAGTGAGTGAGTGGCTCAGTCAGCGAGTGTATGGGTTAGTTAGTGGGTGTAGCACGGCCCTAATGCATGAGTGCGTGTATGCAATTGTAATTGTATTTATATAGCGCTTACTACCCCTGATGAGGCATTGAGCGCTTTTTGGCAAGTAGCATGCTACTCCGGAAGCCAAAAGAATTAGTGGTGGATTAGTATAGTGAAAAATGAGCACAGTATTAATATTAGCATGAGCTGATTTGAGGAGAGGATATATGAGAGTTTGTTAATAGGTTTGAATAGAATGATGGAGGGATAGAGGAGGGAAGAATCGAGTAGTGTTAATTGGAAGTTTATAGTAATTGGATGAGATGTGGGATGAGTAAAATAGAGATGTCGAAGGGAATAGCCTGTAGAAAGGGATTGGGGAGATCACAGTAGTAGAAGGGGTTTTGGATGAGTCAAAGGTAAGATAAGTGAGGAGAATTTAGTAGTGCTGTTTGGGAGATCATAGTAGTAAATTGAGGTTCAGGGTGGGCCAGGAGCAGTAGAGGAGGGAAGAGCTTAGGCAGGGTGATTTTGGAGATCATAGGAGTAGAATGGGTTTGGGATGAGTCAGAGGGTGGGGATGGAGGATAGATTGATACAAGTATAGGGCGACGGGGAGACAGAGTAAAGCTCACAAGAGAGAATTTTTCTGTGTTTATTTTTTTCTCTCTTGTACATCTGGACTAAAGTAATCAATAAATAGATACCTAAATGCAGTTTTGCATTTCCTAAATAGCGACTTCATAGAAGCCGCTATTTAGGAATTGCAAAATGCTGTGTACAGAGATAAAGGTTTCCTAATAGCGATTCCTACATAATAGGAATCGCTATTAGGAAATCGCAAATAAGAAATCTCATTCCATTTGTGTCAAATGGGCCGGTTTTGCATTTCCCAAATAGCGATTTCCTATTTGGGAAGGGTAGCAACGGGCAAAAGTCCCCCCTTGGTGCACCCCAAAAACAGTGGGGCACATGTAAAGCACACATATGCCCAAGGGGCATGTGTGTGCTCTATTGCAATAAAAAAAAAAAAAACATTTCGGGGTGCTCTTTTTAAAATTGCACATGGTTACCAATAACTTCAATTAGATGATAATTGCATTTCCTAAATGCCCAAATCACATTTATTTAGGAAATGCTTTGTGCATCCAATAGGAATCACAAATAGGGAATCTCTATTTGTGATTTCTTAAAGGCCTTTGTACAACAGAAAAGGTTGTTTTGCATTTCTGCAAGGGCTTTGTTCATCTCTCCCAGTATGTATAAAATGGACTTGATAGTGAGTTTATATATTATCTGATAATTTATACCATTATATGTGTATTTCAAAGTATAAATTGGGAAGATTTATAAAAATGTACTTAATTGTATATATGTTTTGGGTCACATATATTATTACTTATTGATTTCTAGTTGTACAATGTTTGAAGAGATTGGTTATATCTTTGAAGTTATTTTTCAGTGGTGAATATAAATATTGCATCTAGTGAGTTGTATCTTGTGGCTTTTTCCTTTAGTCCTAGTTTAATTAATTGTGATTACGTCGCAAAATGTAGCGATATGTATGTTCCGCTTTTGCGATTATTCACGGATTTGGTGAGTTTGGTCAAACCATAAATGGCATATAGAGATGTTGTAATTAATATTTGATGTCAGTAGTTTACTATAGAAACTTTACAACAGAAATGTTTGTGTTTAAACATGATTGTGAACACTTTTTAATTACGTTGTTCGTTATTGCGACAACAGCGGTGTGCACAATCATGGCGTTTGCGGAGATCACATGACTATGGAATGAAGTGACTTGATTGGGCAAGCCAGTTTTCTGTGCCCTCAACAGGAAGATCACACCCAGGCCATTATTAAAGAAAGCATGGCGCAACAGAGCTGATACGCTAATTTTTCTGAGCCCCCTACAGGCACCTAAAGACACCATGATTGTGCCATATTCATAATACGGCGCACCATGGTGGTAGTTAGCACAATAGCGTTAACATTGTTCAATCAATCAATCAATCTATCAATCACGTAATTTATAAACCACGCTATTCACCCGTCAGGGTCTCAAGGTGCTGGGGGGAGCTACTGTTCGAATAGCCATGTTTATAGGTGTTTCCTGAAGGTCAGGAGGTCCTGTGTCTGGCGTAGGTGGAGTGGTAGGGAGTTCCAGGTCTTGGCGGCGAGGTGCGAGAAGGATCTTACTCCGGTGGTGGTGCGGTGAATGCAGGGGACGGAGGCAAGGGCGAGGCTGGTGGAGCGGAGCTGGCGGATGGGAGTGTGAAAGGAGAGTCCGTCGTTGAGATAGGCCGGGACTGTGTTGTGGAGGGCTTTGTGTGCGTGGGTGAGTAGTTTGAAGGTAATCCTCTTTGATACGGGTAGCCAATGTAGGTCTCTGAGGTGGGCAGAGATGTGGTAGTGGCGTGGGATGTCGCTGATGAGCCGGGCGGAGGCGTTTTGGATACGTTGCATTTTTGTTTGTAGTTTGCCTGTGGTTCCTGCATAGAGTGCGTTGCCGTAGCCCAGTCGGCTGCTGACCAGGGCATGGGTGACTGTCTTTCTGGTTTCTAAGGGAATCCACTTGAATATCTTGCGGAGCATGCAGAGGGTGTTTTAGCAGGAAGAGGAGACTGCGTTGACCTGCTGAGTCATGCTGATTGCTGAGTCCAAGAGGATTTTCAGGTTTTGTACTTGGGTGGTGGGTGTGGGTGAGGCTCCTAGGGAGGAAGGCCACCAGGAGTTGTTCCAAGAGGAGGGGTTGCTGCCGAAGATGAGAATCTCTGTTTTGTCTGTGTTTAACTTGAGGCGACTTGATTCCATCCAGTTGGCGATGGCGTGAAGTCCATTGTGGAGGTTGTTTCTTGCGGTTGTAGGGTCTTTTGTGAGGGAGATGATAAGCTGGGTGTCTTCTGCGTAGAATACTATGTTGATGTGGGATCGTGCGATGTTGGAGAGAGGTGCCATGTAAACGTTGAAAAGTGTTGGGCTGAGGGAGGATCCCTGGGGGATGCCACAGATGGTCTTGGAGGATTCGGACAGGCAAGTCAGAAGGTGGACTCTCTGGGTTCTGCCGGAGAGGAATGAGGAGATCCAGTCGAGGGCCGTGCCGTGGATCCCGGCGTTGTGGAGGCGTGTTCGGAGGGTGTGGTGACAAACGGTGTCGAAGGCCGTGGAGAGGTCCAGGAGGATGAGCGCTGCAGTTTCGCCTTCGTCAAGCATGGTCCTGATGTCATCTGTAGCAGCAATGAGAGTGGACTCAGTGCTGTGGTTCTTGTGAAATCCGGATTGGGAGGTATCAAGCGCTTTGCTGTCTTCCAGGAAGCGGGATAGTTGGCTGTTTACGATTTTCTCAATTACCTTTGCTGGGAAGGGGAGGAGGGAGTTGGACCGGTAGTTCTTGGGGTCCTATGGGTCTGCCTTGGGTTTCTTCAACAGGGCGTTGACATCGGCGTGTTTCCAGCTCTTTGGGAAGGTGGCTGTCTCGAAGGGGCTGTTGATGATGGCGCCGAGGTGGGGGGCGATGATGTTGCTGGCTTTGCTGAAGATCTGGAGTGGGCAGGGGTCCTAGGGGGAGCCGGAGTGGATGGAGGCCATGGTGTTGATGGTGTCTTCATTGTTTACGTAGGTCCAGGCGCATAGAAGATTGGTGTTGCTTGGTGCGTTGGGTTTGTGGCTGTCTGTGGTTGGTCGGTGGGTCTGGGGTTTGAAGCTGTGGTGGAGGTCTTCGATCTTTCAACGGAAATAAGTGGTGAGGGAGTTGCAGAGCTCCTGTGATGGCGGGGGTTCGTAGGAGCAGGTCCTGGGGTTGGAGAGTTCTTTGATGATGCTGAAGAGCTCTTTGTTGCTGTGGGCGTTGGTGTCTATGCGGTTTTTGTAGTAGGTTCTCTTGGTGGTGCGGATCAGCTGGTGATGTTTGCTGATGGCAGTCTTGAGGGCTATGTGGCTGTATTCAGTAGGTACAAGGTGTTCTCTATTTATCGGCATTCCTGTTTGGAGGCCTGTAGGTCGAGGGTGAACTAGCTGGCCTTGGATCTGTGGTGGATGTGCAAGGGTTGTTTGAGTGGCGCGAGGGTCTTGGCTCAGTCGTCTATCCATTGGTGCATGTTGGTGGCGGCTGAGTTGGGGTCCCGGGTCCTAGAAGGAGGTGCCTGGGGAGGGTGGAGATCAGCTGTTCTGTTGAGATTCTGTTCCAGCAGGGGCGGGGTGGTAGGGTGGTGAGGGGGTTTGTGGCTGGTTTCTGGAAGGAGAAGTGGATGCAGCTATGGTCGGTCCAGTGGAGTTCGGTGGTGTGGCTGAAGGAGACATGGTTGCTGGCTGACAAGATGGGGTCGAGTGAGGGTCCTGCTGTGTGGGTGGGTGACGTGACGAGTTGCATAAGGCCGATGTTGGCGAGGTTGTCGAGTAGGTTGGTGGTGTTGATATTGTTGTAGTTTTCTAGGTGGAAGTTCAGGTCGCCGAGGAGGATGTAGTCAGTTGAGGCGAGGGCTTGGGCTCTGTAGACTAGTGTTCCTCTGAGGGTGGTGTTGGCGTTGACGTAGATTTTGAAATGGTGGTGCTCGGCGGAGTTGAGGGTGTCGTGGGAGCTGGTGGAGACTCTGATGGTGTTTTTGTGTACTATGGTGATTCCTTCTCCTGGTTTGTTGGTGCGGTCTCTTCTAGTGATCTTGTAGTCTTCAGGTATGGCTATGGCTATGTCTGCTGGTATGGCTATGTCTGGTTCCGAGGCCGAATTCATCCAGGTTTCGGTGAGAAATGCGACGTCAGGTGATGATGAGGACAGTAGGTCCCAGAGTTCGATTGTGTGCTTGTGGACGAAGCGGTGTTGGGCAAAATGCAGCTGAGGTGGTTGTCTGCTAGTCTGTATTGGAGCTTGGTGGTAAGGGTGCAGATAAAGTTGCAGGCTCTGCAGGAGAAGGGTCCCTTGGTGTGCTTCGGAGTGGACTGGAAGCAGCTGGAGGGGCGTCCTGGATTGAGGGCGTGGAGGTCACTGGCTGAGTAGTGGTGATTGGTGGTGTGGGGGCCCCGTGGGCCAGGGGGACTGGCGCTGGGCACGGTCCAGGCACGGAAGGGCGCAGACGGGCTTGCCTCTGGCGCGCCTCTGGTGTACCAGCGGCGCAGCCACTATTAAGAAGGGGAGGTGGGAGGGAGGAGCAGCTGGGAGGCGGGAGGGCAGAGCGAATGGGGGCGCGAGGGGGGTGGGGCCGCAGGGACGCAGCGGCGGGAAAGGCAGAGAGGCAGAAACCGGCTCAGGGAACGCCGGCAATGGAGCGCAAAAGGGGCAAAACAGTGGAAATAAGGCACAAAACAGTGGAAATAAGGCACAATAAAAACAAAAGCACAGAAAAATGCACAAGTCTAGGAACGCTTACTGGCAGCCCACTAGACACCAGGGATGAGGCACAGGTGGGTGCCTACGGGTGGAGGAGGGCCTCGAACACGCGACAGCAGCGTGGGTGGGGGTGGAGGACACGGGCACAACTTGGTGGAGCTGCACGCGTGGGGAGCAACCTCTAGACCTTAAAGGTAGGTCAGAGGTCGCTCATTGCGACGCGCAGCGGCCGCCATTAAGAAGGGGAGGTGAGAGGGAGGAGCAGCTGGGAGGCGGGAGGGCAGAGCAAATTGGGGCGCGAGGGGGGCGGGGCCGCAGGGACGCAGCGGCGGAAAAGGCAGAGAGGCAGAAACCGGCTCAGGGAGAGCCGGCAATGGAGCGCACAAGGGTCAAAACAGTGGAAATAAGGCACAAAACAGTGGAAATAAGGCAGGACAAGGGCACAAATTGGTGGAGCTGCGCGCGTGGGGAGCAAGCTCTAGACCTTAAAGGCAGGTCAGAGGTCGCTCACTGCGACGCGCAGTGGCCGCCATTAAGAAGGGAAGGCGGGAGGGAGGAACAGCTGGGAGGCGGGAGGGCAGAGCGAATGGAGGTACGAGGGGTCGGGCCGCAGGGACGCAGCGGCGGGAAGGGCAGAGAGACAGAAACCGGCACAGGGAGAGCCGGCAACGGAGTGCACAAGGGGCAAAACAGTGTAAATAAGGCACAAAACAGTGGAAATAAGGCACAATGAAAACAAAAGCACAGAAAAATGCACAATTCTAGGTGCGCTTACCGGCAGCCCACTAGACACCAGGGATAAGGTGCAGGCGGGTGCCTGTGGGTGGAGGAGGGCCTCGAACATGCAACAGCAACGTGGGCGTGGGTGGAGGACACGGGCACAACTTGGTGGAGCTGCACACGTGGGGAGCAAGCTCTAGACCTTAAATGCAGGTCAGAGGTCACTCACTGTGCAGTGAAGTGGCCGCCATTAAGAAGGAGAGGTGGGAGGGAGGAGCAGCTGGGAGGCGGGAGGGCAGAGCGAATGGGGGCGCGAGGGGGTAGGGCTGCAGGGACGCAGCGGCAGGAAAGTCAGTTTATGCTATTATGACGCTTTGCTACACTTGCTTCAAAAATATAGACACTAGTGTAGCAAAGTTCAAGGGGGACTTTATTTTTCTATGAGAGTGTCATTTTAATGCCAGCACTGAGCAGGCATGAAAAACGATGCAAAAAAAAAAAATGGTGCAGTAAAATTGGTTAAATTAGTTAAATTTCACTACCCTGTTTTGGCCGGCGTCCTAGTGCTAGAACACCCCACTTGCATAGATTATACCTGGTGCAGGCATAATGTGGCCTAAGGGTTAACAAAGTGGTGCAATGCATGCATGGATGCTTGACTGAGCGCATTAGACCATGTATGGGAAATGAGTCACACAAATATTACAGTAGTGATTGCTTATAATTTAAGAATGTATTGCACTGAAGTAAATATATCATTTTGATTGTTTTACTGTTCTCAGCTTTTCTACTTCTTCACCGTGAATGATAGTTTATATAAAGCATTATCTTCGAACAGTGGGGAAAAACAGTCAATGGATTGTTAAAAAAACTAATGCTGCACAGTAGATCACTGCAAATAAGTGATACGATGCATTGCACTCAATACAATTGATTAATTGGTGATCATCTCTATAGTTACAACACTATTCCAAACAAACAATGTTTATACTTTGTCTTGATTAATAATATCTGTTACAACATCAGAGTTAAATGTGAAGTACTCAGTTTTAGAGATCTTTTTGGAAAATATCATCTTTGGTAGGCCAAATGATGTCTAAAGTGTTCATACTCCATATATATAAAATACCACAAAGTAGTTGTTTTCGGCAAATAAGATATACAACTTTTGTTGGAGAAAGGAAAGGGGACCTTTCTTAAGTTTTGAAGGATGTTTATTCTTTCAACTTTAAGCTACTTCATTCCCAGTGTGTTCCCCCATGTTTAAACTTTAATTAGAGACGGTTGTATAGACCCTGATATATGAACTTCTTTCTTGAACATTAAAAGGACTGTTCACATTTGAGGATCTTTTTTGAAGATCTTTTTTGAAGATACTACCCTTAATAAGCCAAATAATGAAAAACATGTAGTATTTAGATGAAACACTGTATGCCACTTTGTAAACCACACTTTTTCCTTAGAACTTTGGTTGAAGAAAGAGAAGACCTGGGTTTGGTAGTTTGGAGGGAAGCTTTGCTTTGTATTTTGAGTTGATGTAATTGCATTCTGTCCATCTAGTTTAACCTTTTAAATATACAGTGTAGTGTCCAGAGGTTGCATTAACACCTTCATGAAAGCTGATACCCAAAGTTGTAAAATGTCATCCTGAAAATGATATTTGTCCAGCTTTGAAGTTTTGATTTGAGTTTCCCATTTAGAACCATCTGGTCTGCATTGTTGTAGCATTACTATAAGGTATTTTCCTGTTGTTTGTAGAAACAATGTAGAGAAAAGGTCAGATCTGCAGTTTGGGCAGGTCATATTTTGCCGAGCATTTCTGTACAATGTCTCAAAAGGCACAGTTTTCAAATTTGGTAATGATGAGTAGAGAAATCGTTCACAATTAATTTGAGTGATAGATGTAAAAGAACAGTCTTTGCAATCAGGGTTCCATTTGTAACTGAGTCCCAACAGATCATCAGAATATACTTCTTCTTTTTCTAAGGCTCCAAGCATGACCGTAATAAATTCCTAAGCATCTTGTTGAGTGTTGAGAGTAAACATTATTGATTCTGTACAAATATATAAAAGCTCTTGGATCCCTGAAGCAGAATGTATTACAGTTCTGTCACTTAAAAAATGCGGTAGCAAATTATTAAGTGCAGAAGGCATTCTCATATCTGAATTTTGTTCTCCTTTTGTCCTTTCTTTTCATGACAGTCTGTATACTGTTTCGTAATCTTGCACTTTGGGCAGAGTATCTGTTTCTCATAAACAGGATACTGGCCTAAATGAGGAGCGTACAAAGTTCTTCAGCGATTGTACTCTCTGACACAGCTTACATGAGCACTAACTTTGGTCACATCAAAGTCAGAAATATCCTACCAGACATGTCTCATCTCTATCTTTTCTGCCTTTGTGATATAAGAAATAATCTATCGAGCAACAGCAATAGACTTATCTGCAACAAATTATAACAGAATATTTGCATTCCATATCTTCAAAATAATAGGGCTACATTTTGATACTCTGTTTTTTGAGATTGTAAGTATTTTTGGTGATTTCCGTGTCATAGTGTGACTCACAGCTGACAAAAAGCTGTTCCCTCTTCCCTCTGAGATGACAGGTTACAGGAATCCAAAACAAAATCTTGTGTAAAATGTTGCTATAGATCTATATTTTCAATGGCAGTATTTACTATACCTGTGATTTAGAAATCGTAGAACTTGTCTTAATCCTTTGTCAGCACTTTCTGTTGGGATGGCACATGTTACATTCTGTTCTTTGAAGGACTAGACAGAGTCATCAGAGTCTGTTCCAAACTTTGGGGCATCTTTTACCCATAACTTCATGCAAATATGCTGAGCACCTGTAACTTGGTACTCCTTGCACCAAAAGAAATCAGTCACTTTGCAAAGAGGAGGATTAGTTTTGTTGCAAATAAAAGCCTTCATTGCTTGAAACCTCTTGTTGAAGTATGTGCAAACATTTACTGAGTCTAATGAGCAAAGTTCTCCAGGTGTCTTGAGATTGATGTCTTTTATATTTGTAAGTGCTTCTCTTAAGAAATCAAGCAGATCATCCCATTCATACTTAGCACAACTCAGTGTTTCAAACCAGGTAGGTGTGCCTAGCTTTCTTAACAAGCATTTAACTTCTCCATGATAACGATACCAATAACGGTACCACATTGACATGCCACCAATTTAAGTGAGTTGTATTCTAGATTTTCATCTTTTCCATGAACTTTTGCAACAAACTCCTTAGCTGACACATTCTGCATATTCACCCTTGTTTTTCAGAATATGATTAGCTGCATATGATAAGCCACAGAAGTCACTTTCAAATAACAGATTAAATGTGTAGAGAATACACTGACAAAGTCTTGGATCCTCTGAGTAAAGTCTTGTTGATCTGTACTCTGCTGCTGGTATTTGTATAGTAGGCCACTCATCATATCTACCACCTACTCCAGTAGCAAACAGTTGTGGGAAACAGCAAGCTTTGAAGCTTTTCTTCCGCACACTTAATGGAGCTCCTTTTGCTTCTTTCATTTGAATTAGATCAATAGCATCTCCAATAATCTCTTTAGAATATATATTGTAATGTTCATAAATTTCTTCTGATCTGGATTGAACAACCTTTTTAATTTGACCTCTTGATGGTAGATTGTAATCCTCCATATGAGAACTATCTTGAAGAACATCTCCTTTTTTATAGTAAATGTTGTTTTATACCAGATATAATGACTTTTTTTACTCTGCTAACATCTATGAACTCTTGCCATATCTTTTTACTCTTGATAGGCATGCCATTGACTAGAATTAGAAGTCATTCTTCAAAATCTCTTTGCACACCTACAGTTTCAACATTCTGCTTAAAATTTAATGGTAAGTACACAACTCTACCTTTTAAACGTTTTTGGGGCTCAGTTGGAGGTAACTTTTCTGTCTTTGGCTCCATATAGAATATAGCTTAAAAGGGATGTATACATTGTTGGAGGTAACTGTCCTGTCTTTGGTTCCATATATAATATAGCATAGAATGGATATATACATTGTATAAGTATAGATTCTTAAACATTCAAATCTTGAAGTTCTTATGGAATAGAAATGAGTTCTAACTTGTACACTGCTCTAGCTGGCACTTTATTGTCCTCTAATTTATTATAACAATGCTTACATATCATTTGTTGTGTGGAACAATGAAAACGTTCCTCTACAAATAAATAAGAAGAAAAATCACAGCTAATATTCTAAAATGATGAAAGATGCTTTGGCACACTTTCTTCAATAAGCATACTAGTGAATGTCCCTGCAGATTTGCATATCTTCTTACTTTGCAAGGATCTAATTTTTGTGAAAGGGCAATTTTCTGGTAAAGACTTTTGCACAGAATCTTATGTAAAACTTTTCTGAGAGTGTCAATTCATTGCTGATGAACACTACAAATACTGCTATAATTCCACTTATATACAGGGGTCTGTCTACACCTTCCCTGTACCTCTTCGGCTATGACTTCCTCAGCATTTCTAGGTTCCATGACCTCTTTTGCAATAGGAGAGACACCTTTCATCTCATAAAACCATCCAGATGCATCGAATGCTTGAACTAGTCTGTTCTCTTGCAAGTAACTTTCTTCATTAAAGAAAGACTCAGTGCTAGAAGTATGTCTCCATTCCCACTAAAAACTTTGCAAAGTTAGTTGTGTTTATAAGTCTTTTCTCTTTTATTGTTCTCCTCATACTCAACACTATTTTATCTAGTGTTTTCATTCTCTTTACAATCAAAATAAATAGCTTCCTTTTCAGACTAAAGGCCTTATCCACCATCCCCTCTATACGTTCCTTTTGTACAACAGTTTCTTCCTTCTTTTATACTTCTTCATACTTCTCATTAGATGCTTGATTACTCTGCTACAGAACATTCTAACTCTTATTTCCTTGAACTGGTGCTGCCTTCTATTTAAACTCTCATAGCAGCTAATAGCAGGCATTAAAAGGGGGCATCCCATTATTTATAATGGGCCCCTATGTACTCTACAGGATTAGTGCCAAGATGTTGGTGATACTCATGCAGAGTACATCAATAGTATAAAAAATGATGCTATTGCCCCCTACCCTGCACCATGGAGCGCTGTATTTTAAGCACAGCGTATATATGGTGGTGGTAGGGAGGTGCTAAGGGGCGCAAGGAAAGTGGAGCTGCACTAGATGCAGTGCCACTTTTCTTAAATCTGCCCCTGTATGTTTAACTACCCCTACCAGTGTTATACTACCCATCAGAATCAGTATTACTTTAAAGAACATAATTTACCATCAAAGCACTTTGAAACCTTCCCTATATTTTACCAACAGGTACCCTAATGCATATCTAATACATAGCTGTTACCTTTTCACAGACTAATGGTTTACATACACCTGCTGTTATTATTTTCACTTTCAATACTGAGTGTTGTAGTCCTCTTCTAAATTGGCATAAATTGGACTACAAGTCCCAGAATTCTAACAAATATATTCTTTGTGAGCAGCACATCATGTTTAAATATATAACAATTTCTTTTCATATAATACATTGTTCATTGGGCCTTTTTTCTCTAGCTATTAGAGCATGCAGTAAAACAGCACATTTAGAATATGAGGTTCCATGACGAGACATTGTAAACAAACTTCTCACACAGTTACTCTGCACCACAGCGAAAATTTGTTTTACTTATGTATTAATAGATAATATAAAACCACTCAGACTGCAACTCATAGATCATCTCACCTACTTCCACAAGTGTACTATCTATTTCATACTGTCCTTTAACGATCTTCTATAGGGATATATCCTTTTAATTTCTTTCCCAAAAATGTAATATATTTCACATACCTGAAAATTGTGTATGCTGTGAAATCGTTTTTTTGCACTTATTAGACATATTCAATAGTCTCAAGAATTGTCTAAACTAAGCATAAAAATGGGTCAGCGCTCTTACACATAGCAACCATAAATGGCAAACCTTTCAACTTTGCACTGCGTAATTCTGCAGATATAAGCAAATGAAACATGGTTAATCGCGACCGTTGCAGCGAACTTGTGGAAAAAATGGGTGTCCAAAAACATGTTTAGTTTCGTAGTTTTATTACTTTAAGAGTATAGCACACTTTATTAAAAATCCTCTCTAGGAAATTGCAGCCTTATTAAACAATAACAAATACGTCCCCTTTTAACCTCTTAAGTGCGGGCGTCGGCCACTGGCCGACGCCCACACACCCTCCCTGGTGCGGGTCACGACCAGTGGCCGACACCAGGAAGGGCATTAATAAATCCTCGGGTGCGTCGCACCCGAGGATTTTTTTTTAATTTTTTTTTCCCCCCCGGGAGACACGGAAGCTACTGTGTCTCCCCCCGCCCCCCACCCGCCCCTTTGTGACGTCAGCGCGCCGCGAGGCGCGCTGACGTTGCAAAGGTGTTTTCCCCATGAAAGCAGGAAGCAGCCTTGCGGCCGCTTCCTGCTTTCATGGGGAAAACGGCCTTTTACACGTTCGGGAAGGCCTCGTAAGAAAGGGGAGAGTCTCCCCTTTCTTACGAGGCCTTCCTGAAAGTGTTTCCTGGCCCCCGGTCGCAGCTGTGCTGCGATCGGGGGCCAGGAAACACTTTCAGGTTTCCTGGCTCCCCCGATCGCAGCACAGCTGCGATCGGGGGGGTCAGGAAACATTTTGAAAAGGCCTCGTAAGAAAGGGGAGACTCTCCCCTTTCTTACGAGGCCTTCTGAAACTGTTTCTGGCCCCCGATCGCAGCATAGCTGCGATCGGGGGCCAGGAAACCCCACTAGACACCAGGGATTTCACTTTTGGGGGGCGCCCCCCCCCGGAAAACGGGCCGCCCCCCCCCGGCATAATTTTCTTAAAAAAAAAAAAAAGGTAGGTGCCCCCTGGGGGGGGGGGGGGGGGGGGCGCGATCGTGCCCCCCCCCCCCCCCCCAGGGGATTTTTTTTTTTTTTTTTTAAAAAATACAAAAAAAAAAATGAAATGACAGGGGGTCGCCCGTGGGCAGGGTGACCCCCTGTGGGGGCAATTGTTTTTTTAGATGTTGTAGGGTTTCCCTGGGGGCCATTTTGGCCCCCAAGGAAACCATACAACAACTAAAAAAAAAATATATGTATATATCTATATATATATATCTATGTAGATAGATATATCTAGGTACATGGATATATCTATAGATATATCTATGTAGATATATATTTATATATATATATATATATATAGGTAGATCTGTATCAAAGAGATTTATAAAGCGCGCTACTCACCTGTGAGGGTCTCAAGGCGCTGGGGGGGGGGACGGGGGGGAAGGAAAGGGGCTAGGAGGTTCACTGTTCAAAAAGCCAGGTTTTGAGGCCCTTCCTGAAAAGAAGTAGGTTTTGGGTCTTGCGAATGTGGGTTGTGAGTGCGTTCCATGTTTTGGGTGCAATGTAGGAGAAGGATCTGCCCCCGGTGGTGGTGTGTTTGATGCGGGGGTCAGAGGCGAGAGAGAGGTCAGCTGAACGGACGTTTCGTGTGGGGGTGTGGAAGGTGACTCTCGTTGAGGTAGGCAGGGCCTGTGTTGTGGAGTGATTTGTGTGTGAGGATGAGGATCTTGAAGGTGATCCTTTTGTCAATGGGGAGCCAGTGGAGGGATTTGAGGTGTGGAGAGATGTGTTCGTGTCGGTGGAGGTCGAGGATGAGTCGTGCTGCTGAGTTCTGGATGCGTGTAGTTTGCACTTGAGTTTTAGAGTGGTGCCGGCGTAGAGGGCGTTTCTGTAATCAAGCCTGCTGCTGATGAGTGCGTGAGTGACAGTTTTTCTGGTCTCTGTGGGGATCCATTTGAATGTTTTTCAGTATACGGAGTTTGTTGAAGCATGAGGAGGTAAGAGCGTTGATTTGTTGGGTCATAGAGAGGGAGGAGTCTAGGATGATGCTGAGGTTGCGTGCATAGTTGGCGGGGGTGGGTGCAGGGCCTAGCGTGGTGGGCCACCATGGGGGGTCCCAGGTTTTTTTGGTGAGGGCCAAAGAGGATTATTTCAGTTTTGCTTGAGTTGAGTTTCAGGTGGTTGGCTGTCATATATACATCACTTTTGTCAATATGTGTGTGGTTTCCCTGGGGGGAAAAGGGTCTGACTTGTCTAGTGGCAGTTTTAGTGCCATAAAGAAGCGCAGAAGGTTTATATGCCTACTGCAAAGAGCACATCTGTATTTTATGTAAATAGCTGAGTACATTAGTAAAGTCTATGGAGAGATGAAGGGCACTTTTGCTGGGTGGTAATGAGGGAATCCGAGGAGGAGGGAGTGGGAGCACCAATAATGATTGTTGGACTGGGCGCAGGAGGTGCTAAAGACTGTGACGAATGGTATGTGACAAGGTGTTTTTTGAGTGTCTTGAAAGTACGTGCTGATTGAGGGAAGAAGCGCAGGTAAGGTGGCCTCTACTGTTGCACGTATCTCACACACACCATCGATTTTGTGACTGTCTACGTAGGCTAGTGTTTTAGAGCAACAGTTTAGCCAATAGCAGAGATGGCATCTTGATGGATGACTGCTGCCTGCACTCGGGTTATAGAGGACCGCTCTGACATAGGATCAGAGACTGAGACATCAGATACTGAGACAGCATCTGAGGGATAGGACAATGGCGCAGACTCTGGGAGTGATTTTTCAGTCAGAGGAGTCCCATTCGAAAACTCCTCTTCCAGTACATTATGAGGGAGGTGATGAGGACTGTCCTGCTGTCCCTTCGCAAGCTGTTCGTGCAACTGGGTAATAGTGGGTTAGGCCAACCCAGAGAGCAGGTGAATGCGGCGGCAAGCAGAGAGAGAGTGCTCTCTTGGGAGCTCACCAATTTAGTTCAGCCCCAAATTCCACCACCCAAATCATATTGTGGAGACATCAAAATTGTCTATGGCAAAACAAACTGGTTTTGTAAGCCAGGCACCTGTGTTTTTGGAATGGCTGAATTGGATTATGGCTGAATTGGATTGTTGATCTACAAATTTATTTTCTACATCGGTCTGAAATGGATTATTAAATTACATGTCGATCTTCCACATTGGATGACAAGAACTTTCAGTGCAACAAACCAATGAATTGGATATTACTCGGCTACTGATGAACTTATTGCAGCATGAGGCTTGGACATTGCCAAAACACAAAATACGAGGCTGTGACTAAGTCATAGGTCTTGGGACAAATGTGTGGTGTTCTTGCTTATTCTTGACTTGGCTTTATTATATATTTCTTGTTGGTCTTTCACAAATCTTTTGTTGTACACATGTACATTTTATAGATATGCTTGGTATTAAAAGTATTGCAACAGTACAGTCTCGGATACATCATACACCATTGTCTTACAGCGTAGGTCTATTTTTTTCTCTTAAATCACAGTACGACTATTTATCAAATTTCTCAACAGTATTATGGATTCCATGTATTGAACTAGAAATTGTAATCCCTTTCACTTGTTTAGGTGTGCTCCATTCCTAATTTGAGCTATAAGTTGTTGGTACAAGTTTTCTTGTCCCAGAATACATGTTTGACAACAGGCATGTTCAGAATGTATTGAGCACCAATACTATACTCTACACTAATGGGAATGTGAGGCCATATAGCAAGGTTTTCTGTTGTCATGTTAATTACCTGTGTTTTTGGTCCTGGATTCGGCGGCCATATAGAGAAACACACTAAACCCAAACATTTCTGGAAACTAGACATTCGGGGGAGTCCACAGAGGTGTGACTTGTGTGGATTCCCCAAAGTTTTCTTACCCAGAATACCCTGCAAAGCTGAAATGTTGAAAAAAAACTCTATTTTTCTCGCATTTCTGTCACACAAACTACAGGAATATGCTGGGATCCACAACATTCCTACCACCCAGTGACTCCTCACCTGTCCTGATAAAAACACTACCCCACTTGAGTGCCTACACCTAGTGCCTGTGTCAGGAATGGATCACCCCAGGGTCAACAGCTGCCTCACGTAAGGACCAACATTGACCGTTGTGTGATCTATTCCTGTCGCAGGCACCAGGCCTAACCACACAAGTGAGGTATCATATTTATCGGGAGACTTGGGGGAACGCTGGGTGGAAGGAAATTTGTGGCTCCCCTCAGATTCCAGAACTTTCTGTCACCGAAATGTGTGGAAAACGTGGTATTTTAGCCACATTTTGAGGTTTGCAAAGGATTTTGGGTAACAGAACCTGGACCGAGCCCCACAAGTCACCTCATCTTGGATTCCCCTGGGTTTCTAGTTTTCAAAAATGTGCTGGTTTGCTAGGTTTCCCCAGGTGCCGGCTGAGCTAGAGGCCAAAATCCACAGGTAGGCACTGTTTTCTATGAAAAAATTTGATGTGTCCACGTTCTATTTTGGGGCATTTCCTGTCGCGGGCGCTAGGCCTACCCACACAAGTGAGGTATCATTTTTATCGGGAGACTTAGGGGAACGCCGGGTGGAAGGAAATTTGTGGCTCCTCTCAGATTCCAGAACTTTCTGTCACCGAAATGTGAGGAAAACTTGTTTTTTTGGCCACTTTTTGAGGTTTGCAAAGGATTCTGGGTAACAGAACCTGGTCCGAGCCCCGCAAGTCACCCCTCCTTGGATTCTCCTAGGTCTCTAGTTTTCAGAAATGCACAGGTTTGGTAGGTTTCCCTATGTGCCGGCTGAGCTAGAGGCCAAAATCTACAGGTAGGCACTTCTCAAAAAACACCTCTGTTTTCTTCCAAAAATTTGGATGTGTCCACGTTGCGCTTTGGGGCGTTTCCTGTCGCGGGCGCTAGGCCTACCCACACAATTGAGGTATAATTTTTATCGGGAGACTTGGGGGAACGCTGGGTGGAAGAAAATTTGTGGCTCCTCTCAGATTCCAGAACTTTCTGTCACCGAAATGTGAGGAAAACTTGTTTTTTTAGCCACTTTTTGAGGTTTGCAAAGGATTCTGGGTAACAGAACCTGGTCCGAGCCCCGCGAGTCACCCCTCCTTGGATTGCCCTAGGTCTCTAGTTTTCAGAAATGCACAGGTTTGGTAGGTTTCCCTAGGTCCTGGCTGAGCTAGAGGCCAAAATCTACAGGTAGCCACTTCTCAAAAAACACCTCTGTTTTCTTCAAAAAATTTGGATGTGTCCACGTTGCGCTTTGGGGCGTTTCCTGTCGCGGGCGCTAGGCCTACCCACACAATTGAGGTATCATTTTTATCGGGAGACTTGGGGGAACGCTGGGTGGAAGAAAATTTGTGGCTCCTCTCAGATTCCAGAACTTTCTGTCACCGAAATGTGAGGAAAACTTGTTTTTTTAGCCACTTTTTGAGGTTTGCAAAGGATTCTGGGTAACAGAACCTGGTCCGAGCCCCGCGAGTCACCCCTCCTTGGATTGCCCTAGGTCTCTAGTTTTCAGAAATGCACAGGTTTGGTAGGTTTCCCTAGGTGCCGGCTGAGCTAGAGGCCAAAATCTACAGGTAGGCACTTCTCAAAAAACACCTCTGTTTTCTTCCAAAAATGTTGATGTGTCCACGTTGCGCTTTGGGGCGTTTCCTGTCGCGGGCGCTAGGCCTACCCACACAAGTGAGGTATCATTTTTATCGGGAGACTTGGGGGAACGCCGGGTGGAAGGAAATTTGTGGCTCCTCTCAGATTCCAGAACTTTCTGTCACCGAAATGTGAGGAAAACTTGTTTTTTTAGCCACTTTTTGAGGTTTGCAAAGGATTCTGGGTAACAGAACCTGGTCCGAGCCCCGCGAGTCACCCCTCCTTGGATTGCCCTAGGTCTCTAGTTTTCAGAAATGCACAGGTTTGGTAGGTTTCCCTAGGTGCCGGCTGAGCTAGAGGCCAAAATCTACAGGTAGGCACTTCTCAAAAAACACCTCTGTTTTCTTCCAAAAATGTTGATGTGTCCACGTTGCGCTTTGGGGCGTTTCCTGTCGCGGGCGCTAGGCCTACCCACACAAGTGAGGTATCATTTTTATCGTGAGACTTGGGGGAACGCCGGGTGGAAGGAAATTTGTGGCTCCTCTCAGATTCCAGAACTTTCTGTCACCGAAATGTGAGGAAAACTTGTTTTTTTAGCCACTTTTTGAGGTTTGCAAAGGATTCTGGGTAACAGAACCTGGTCCGAGCCCCGCGAGTCACCCCTCCTTGGATTGCCCTAGGTCTCTAGTTTTCAGAAATGCACAGGTTTGGTAGGTTTCCCTAGGTGCCGGCTGAGCTAGAGGCCAAAATCTACAGGTAGGCACTTCTCAAAAAACACCTCTGTTTTCTTCCAAAAATTTTGATGTGTCCACGTTGCGCTTTGGGGCATTTCCTGTCGCAGGCGCTAGGCCTACCCACACAAGTGAGGTATCATTTTTATCGGGAGACTTGGGGGAACGCCAGGTGGAAGGAAATTTGTGGCTCCTCTCAGATTCCAGAACTTTCTGTCACCGAAATGTGAGGAAAACTTGTTTTTTTAGCCACTTTTTGAGGTTTGCAAAGGATTCTGGGTAACAGAACCTGGTCCGAGCCCCGCAAGTCACCCCTCCTTGGATTCCCCTAGGTCTCTAGTTTTCAGAAATGCACAGGTTTGGTAGGTTTCCCTATGTGCCGGCTGAGCTAGAGGCCAAAATCTACAGGTAGGCACTTTGGAAAAAACAGCTGTGTTTTCTATAAAAAAAATAGGATGTGTCCATGTTGTGTTTTGGGGCATTTCCTGTCGCGGGCACTAGGCCTACCCACACAAGTGAGGTATCATTTTTATCGGGAGACTTGGGGGAACACAGAATAGCAAAACAAGTGTTATTGCCCCTTATCTTTCTCTACATTTTTTCCTTCCAAATATAAGAGAGTGTGTAAAAAAGACGTCTATTTGAGAAATGCCCTGCAATTCACATGCTAGTATGGGCACCTCGGAATTCAGCGATGTGCAAATAACCACTGCTCCTCAAAACCTTATCTTGATCCCATTTTGGAAATGCAAAGGTTTTCTTGATACCTCTTTTTCACTCTTCATATTTCAGCAAATGAATTGCTGTTTACCCAGTATAGAATGAAAACCAACTGCAGGGTGCAGCTCATTTATTGGCTCTGGGTACCTAGGGTTCTTGATGAACCTACAAGCCCTTTATATCCCCGCAACCAGAAGAGTCCAGCAGACAAAACGGTATATTGCTTTCAGAAATCTGACATCGCAGGAAAAAGTTACAGAGTAAAACATAAAGAAAAATGGCTGTTGTTTTCATCTCAATTTCAATTTTTTTTTATTTCAGCTGTTATTTTCTGTAGGAAAACCTTGTAGGATCTACACAAATGACCCCTTGCTGAATTCAGAATTTTGTCTAGTTTTCAGAAATGTTTAGCATTCCGGGATCCAGCATTGGTTTCACACCCATTCCTGTCACTAACTGGAAGGAGGCTGAAAGCACCAAATATAGTAGAAATGGGGTATGTCCCAGTAAAATGCCAAATTTGTGTTGAAAAATTTGGTTTTCTGATTCAAGTCTGCCCGTTCCTGAAAGGTGGGAAGATAGTGATTTCAGCACCAGAAACCCTTTGTTGATGGCATTTTCAGGGAAAAAAACACAAGCCTTCTTCGGCAGCCCTTTTTTCCCATTTTTTTTGGAAAAAACTAAATTTTCACTGTATTTTGGCTATTTTCTTGGTCTCCTCCAGGGGAAACCACCAACTCTGGGTACCATTAGAATCCCTAGGATGTTGGAAAAAAAGGACGCAAATTTGGCGTGGTTAGCTTATGTGGACAAAAAGTTATGAAGCCCTAAGCGCGAACTACCCCAAATAGCCAAAAAAGGGCTCAGCACTGGGGGGGGAAAGGCCCAGCAGCTAAGGGGTTAAATTATAGAAAGACAAAAGTCCCTCTTCAACACCCTTTCCCCATACGCTCGTAGCACAGTCTCCATAGCAACCCACTAGAGCCAGTGTCTCACAAATTCCCAAGTCAACCTTGAAGGGGCATATTGGTTACAAAACGAGATGAAGCAAGTATGGTTTACTGTACACAATCAAGACTGTATCCAAGCCTAAATGACAATTTGTTATTTTTACCACAGCCAATCATTGATCTAGTTACTAATCCTTTCAAGTCTCTACCTATTTTCAGTCAACTGCATATTCACAGTACTCAATGAAATATATGTTTTTTAAACCAGGAGCACACTCCATTTTAAGTGCAACCCACTTTCAAAACTGCCTCATTCAGCTCCAGCATTATCCTGACTGCTAATACAGCATCACTTCAAAATGGTTAGAGCATGGATTGTTGGACACAGCTATGTATTTTCGGATAGGGAGGCTTCTAGAAAGAGTGGAATTGACAGGGACCTGGGTTTGGCTAGTGTGGATATAAATTGGAGTGGCCAGAGAGGGTTGAAATGACATAAATTGCTGCCTTTGCTTCAAAGCATTAGAGATTGCCAACCCTGTGACCTCATAACTGTGCACTATGGTGGTCATGACCTGGGCACACTGCCTAAGGTAAGAATGGAAATCCTAATGAAGGACCTTTGAACAATTGATTACACTTTTCCCTTACACTATTTTTGTGTACTCCGGCAGAAATGGAAGTGGTCAAATCAATTCCGTCCACAGATTGACAAAGCCAAGAAACATGAAAATAAAACAGTATCTTCATTTTTTAATGACCTTAACATGGGTTGTATCTACTACAACAACCTGTGGTATGACATCCATAGAATTGACGGTGTGCTCTTCACTGTTGATAGCAAAAGGGTGTTCCTTTCCAACCTGAAACTCTGCATCCAGTCTTTCGTGTAGCTATTAAATAGTTGCAATGAACTTAAGGCTCTTCTCAAGGTCACCTTATTGCCAAAAATACTTGTTTGTTTCCTGTATAATTTGCAACTATGCCGCGAAAACACAAAACAAAGCAGGATTTCAATAGACACTAGCCCAATCAAAATGTATGAATATATATATATATATATATATATATATATATATATATATATATATATATATATATATATAAAAAGCTTTCTACAACACACTAGGAAGATCGCCTTCATAATTACTCTCTAAACTCATTTATGACCCTCTCACTGTGTCTATCACTGCATCTAAAAGACTTTGAGTAGGTCTCTCATTTGCTACATAATTCTCTTACAACCTCTTTCAATGAGTGTCATAAACCTTCTCCAAGTGGGTGTCTGTGTGGGTACAAGATGGTCTCTATAGATCTGTCAGTGGGTGCTTCAGAGTCTGAGAGGGTTTGTGAGTGGGCACATAAGCATCTGAGTGAATTTTTATGTGGGTGCATAAGGATTTCAGTAGGTGTGTAAGTGGGTGTATAACTCCGAGTCAGTCTATGATCATCAGTGGGTCTGTGAATGGATGCTTGAGGGTCTAAGCACTTCTGTGAGTGGGTGCATGAGGGTCTGAGTGGGTCTGTAAGTGGGTTTGTGAGGCTTTGAGTGGGTCTGTGAGTGGGTGCATGAGGCTCTGAATGGGTCTTTTAGTGAGTCAATAAGAGTGGGAGTGGGTAGGTCAGTGGGTACCTGAGCATCTGAGTGTGTGTCAGTGTGTGAGTGGGTGTGTGAGTGGGTGCATGAGTGTCTGAGTGGGTCTACAGTGGATATGTGACTGTTTAAGTGTGTCTGTTAGTGGGTGCATGAGTGTCTGAGTGCATCTGTGACTTGGTGCATGAGGGTTGAGTGGATCTGTGACTGAGCAAGTAAATGTCAGAGTGGGTCTGTGACTAGGTGTGTGAGGATCTTATTGGATATGTGAGTGGGTGCATGAGGATCTGAGTGGGTCTGTGAGGGAATACATGAGTGTCAGAGTGAGTGTGAGTGGGTGCGTGTGGGTCTGAGTGGGTCTGTGAGTGGCTGAATGAGAGAACGAGTGGGTATGTGAGTGGGTGCATGAGTAAGTCTGTGAGTGGGTAGGTGACTGTCTGAGTAGGTCTGTGAGTGGGTGTGAGAGTGTCTGAGTGGGTGTGTGAGTGCACAAGTGTCTGAGTGGGTCTTAAAGTGGGTACACAACTCTCTCAGTGGGTCTGTAAGTGGGTACAAGAGTGCCTGACTGCTACTGACTGCTACCAAGAGTGAATGAATTAGTTTATAAATAAGACTTTGGATTTTTTTTTTGTCACAGATATTCACTAATATGTTGCGACATTACATGGGGGACTACACTTTTTGAAAGTCATAATTTGAGTTTTAACGACCCCTATATCATATCCCTGGGTTCAGGGTACATGCACCCTGACCCCTTATGCAATTTTATTTTTCAGCCCCAGGGACATAAAATGGCAGCCACATCTTTCTGCAGGTTGCAGCCAGCCTATAACAAAATTCATGTTGGCGTGTGCTTTCGTGAATACGCTGCGATCGCTGCAAACATGACACAATCAATTTGCAACCTCAGATATACAGATGTATTTTCCCTATAATTTCTCGAATACTACTGAACAGATTTACACCAAATAACAAAAAGTGTAATCTGGGTACCGAAAGCTAACTTTCCTCCTAATTTGGTGTAAATCTTTCCAGTGGTTCATGCTGTTTTCGTGTTCAAAACGCCTATGGGAATTAACATGAGAAATGCATGTTTTTTTACCCCACCTTGTTTTTGGAATTGTGAGGCAAGATTGTGTGATTTGGAGAGGTTTGTATGTAAGCGCACCATTACAGCCGCACCATCGTACTCAGGCGGCACGCCAGCATCCACACTCAGCAATGCTACACAACATAAATACATGCAGGAAGGTTGGTCATGCACCATGGTGGCTGTTTTAATGTACGATAATATGTGTGTATATATGTATATATACATATATTGGTACATGACCAACCTTCCGGCATGCACCCAACCATACACGGCACACAGGCTTTGCGTGTGTGCAGCAGGTTTTTGGTATGTGAGGGGGAGCATTTTTTTTATTGAGTATTAATTCTACAGATCTACACAGTGGTTGTGGATACCTGTAACCTGGCCCCTTCTGTTAGTTTTTCATAGTTTCCCCACCCTGCCCAATGAAAGAAAGAATATGGCGGTTGCAGGTTTTCCTCAGAATCCACAGATCCTCCGCGAGTGGATCTGAGAAAGGATCTGAATCCCTAGATATCTAATGTTTTTTTCTTTCTTTAATAACTCCAAAACTACCGGACTAAAATGAAGTATGGTTTCAAAACAGTGTATTAAAGTGTATGGCAAAATGAAGCGGATATCAGCTGAGAATGTCAAAGCCTATGACAAATCAGAGGAGTAAGTTAAGGTCCAATGTTTTAATTTCTGAAGTTTTATTAATTTCTAGCAATTGGATGGAGTGCTATACACCACTGTTGTTTACCCAGCAGGAGGATGGAGGTTCAATAACAAACAAAGGGGCAGATTTAAGAGCCCTTAGCACCACCCAAGACAGTGTTAAAGTGGAATTTTCCCTGTCCCATATTTACAAAATGGTGCAGTGCAAACATTGCACCACTTTTTAAACCCTTGGGTAACATTATGCCTGTGCCAGGCATAATGTATGCAAGGGGGTCATTCCGCTGTTAAGGAGGCCGAAAAAATGTCGAAAAGAGATTTCCTTGCACCATTTATTTCAGCACTTTTAATGCCTGTTCAGAGCAGGCATTAAAAGGGGGCATATCATTATTTATAATGGTCACTTCTTGTGATGCACCGGCAGCACATAGTGCAAGCCCATATGTACAAGGCCACGCAAATCCACTTTGCGTGGCTTTTCATGGCCTTCTAGATATGGTGTAATGCAACAGAGCGCAAGTCACTGAGTTGCCTTACACTGCATCTGTGAGGTGTTTCATGAGCATTGCTGTGGATTTTCCCATGCAACAATGGGTTTTGAAGCATTCCTAGAGTTACAAGAATCTGTAAACTTGTGAATGCTTCAAAATCTAATGTTGCTTCAGGGGAGGTGCAATGAGGAGAGATATCTTTATTTTGCCTTGTTTTTGCCTCTTTCTATGTGTGGTGCAGATAGTACGCATAGAAAAAGGAAAAGGGCTCCATGGATTGTTTTTCTGCAGCAATGGGTCCCTTTCTGCACAGAAACAATCCTGTCTGCGATGCAGGCATTTTTGCACCATGGTACAAGATTGCCTGCATTGGCGCTAAGCAGGTCATTGTGCGCCAGCACAAGGGAGAGGACAGAAACACAAGGTATCTTGTAGATATGATGCATTTCTGCCCTTTCCCTGTGACGCAGGGCAGCTCAGCAAGGTTATTTACTGTGCTGCCCTGTGACTCTGGGCTTGTAAATAATCCCTGTAATTTCTAAAAGGGAGAACACAATCTCTGGTCTCAGCAGCAGATGACAAGAATGAACCCACTTGTCACATTTACCACAGAGATATTGCGCTCGAAAAAAGCAAGGATCCAAACACCTCCATCAAGATTTACAGATAACTTTTCAAGATGGAAATGCTGTGAAAAAACACTTGCTTTGCCTTAACCATTGGCAAGAAATTAGGATAATTTATAATTTACAGAAATCAAGCTTCAAGTTGGACATCTGCTTTGTTTATGTCTTTAAGTGCTTCTCGTTGAGGTTTAAGTTTTGTGACATGAGCGTTGTGCCAGACTGAGATGCTCATTCCGAGTTTGGCTGTAACCTGACTGCCACGCAGGTGCCGGTGCCGGTGTTATGACCGTCACCAGGGTGGTGGTACAGACCGCCATATAACGATTAAAGGGGTGAACTCAACGCAAAACAGACAACTCACTGTCAGCACAGCCACCACTGACGAGCTGCATCCGGTGGCGGAAGCCAACTTCATGCTGGCGGAAACCAATGTCCCGCCCACCATATTCCGAGTCACCACACTGCTAGGATATCCGAGAGAGGGCTGACCTCTACAAAAAAATCTGGTGGAAATAGAAAGTACAAAAGGAGACACCCACCTCCAGGCACAGAGATCCGTCCGCCAGGGCAAACCAACTGCTAGTCTTCCCAGCTTTGTATCTTACCACGTACCTTCAGGGCCACCTACAACAATGAAGATGACAACCATAAGTACGCCTAGCGCAGAGGGGAGGAAATGGCAGTGATACACTCATACACATAACACACATTCCTCGCACAGACAGCGAAGGCCACACACAGGCACACACAATATACAGCAATGGCAAGTACCCAATACATACACAAAGACAAGCAGATAAGTGCCAAGCATATAGCACAACGCACACAAACACCACCAACACACCCCATAACCACACAACCACAACTAGACCACAAACACCTCACCGCAGGCATAGACAGGCACGTTGTGCAATACCACACATACACACACCATGAACTGTATGTAGCAATGACACACAATTAAATGCAGTGAACACACATCCAAACAATGACATAGGTGACACATCACGTACAACCAACAATTAAGGAAATCCACACATGCAGCACCATGCACTCGGGTGCACACCACACCCCCTACAATCACACAAGCAAGCAGTCAGACACATTACAACATGCACATGGCACAACCCATCTACCTAGGTCATGAAACAACACAGACACAACCTGTACACAGACCTCACACACTGCTGCACACAGATGTCACATCACCAGGTAGAAAAAAAACAGGACAAGCATATCATCTTGCCAACCACAGCAATGTCAGCAGATGTAATTGGAACCATCAAAAAATATGATAACTATATATAAAATCTGCCTAATGGCAAGCCCAATCTGCATTAATGCAGAAACGCATAAAGTCCATATATCATGGCCCCAACTTGACTCCTGACAGCAAATAGGCCTCCACGTCATAGGGGCATCAATAGGACAGATAGGCACCTCATGGTGTGTGTGGTGGAGGAGGCTTGGATGTGGAAGGGGCGTGTTTCAGTTTGGGCTTGGGAGGTGTGACTTTGGCACTAGGAGTGGTGGATTCCTTGCTGGGTGGAGGAGCAGGGGAAACACCAGAGGGGGCACCTAAGGAATGGGAGGTGGAAGGGCATGAGAGGGACAGGGGCACATGATGTTTACAGGGAACATAGGGTGTGAGAGGAGTAGGGAAGAGGTCAAGGGCAGCAAGGAAAACTTTCTTAGGTACACGGGGTGGTCACATGATTGAGGGGTGGGAGTGGAGGTAGAGGGAGTGCTCATCTGACATGTTTTGTGCTGTAGGTGGATGCTGCCGTATGCAATCTGTGCATGTGTGTGAGGGGTGAATGGTGGATGGGTGAGTGGGTGCATTCATTGGGAGGAGGGGGTAGCGATTCAGGGAGAGGGAATAGGGGATGTGTGAGTGAATGTTGCAGTGGTGTGTGCAAGTGAGGTGGATGTGCAACAGGTGGCAGAGATGGTAGTCATAGTGAGTGTGGGTGTGGTGTGTGGGGAGTGTGTCTGTGAGGCTGCTGATGTGGTGAATGAGGATATGGCAGGAATGATAACAAGACCATTTTCAGATGATGCAGTGCTGGCAGGTATGAGTGGAGATGTTTCTGTAAGGGAGGAGGTAGAGGGGGAAGTGTCTGTTGTTGTGTTTTCAGAAGTGTGTTGTGTGTGTGTGGATGCCCGTGTGAATGTTTGTGATGCCTATGACTGTCTATGGACACCTTGTCTGTTGTACTAGGTGTATGCTCATCTGTAGGTGTGTTTCAGATGGGTGTAGAGAGAGGGATGTGGATTGGGAACCGGTAGCTGGAGAGGGATGGAAGATGATGGGACACTGGTTGCCATTAACGAGGAGGCCAAAACCTGAAACGATCTCTGTAGGCCAGACAAGGCGCAGTGAATGCCTTGTAGGAACGCATTAGACTGTTGCATCTCGGACACCAGTCCCTGTATGGCAATCACAATGGTTGTCTGCCCCACAGAGATGGACCTCAGGAGGTCAATAGCCTCCTCATTGAGGGCAGCAAGGCTGACTGGACAGGGGCAAAGGTGCCTGCGGCGAAGGAGACACCCACCCTCCTTGGTGAGCAGGCACAGGCAACTAGGTGGTGTGCTACAGGGAGGGTGGTGCTGGCAAGGGGGGTGGTGGACAAGGATGGCGCTGGGGTGGTCTCAGATGGGTCCACCACTGCCAGGGAGCTGTTTTCGAAGGAGGAATCTGTATCAGATGCGTTGGCTGCTCCAGTCTCCCCTGTGGTGCTCTCCTGGCCCTCCGTCCCACTGCACCCCTCGGCTTCACTGGTGCCAGCCTCCTAACTCCTGTGGGCTGCTGCATCCCCACTGCCGGTGCCCTTCCTCCTTTTCCAGATGATGCTATTGCCCACACAGACAGAGGTGGAGAGAGAGAAGGAGGGTGGGAGAAACAGAAAGGGAGGCAATGGTGATAACCCACAAATCCACTTCACATACAAACAATGCATATTACAGCTGATGCCGGGCAAACAAAAGACCATTTTGCAATCATTTACAATTGAGTCATGCAAGCGATACCCAAACTCTTTAGAGATCACCTCTACCCTGCAGCCTAAACACCTGAATGAAAACCACTTCATGCCTATAAACTGCCTAAATTATTTATCCAACAATCCAGCCCAGGAACATACCCAACCACATGTCTTCCATTACGAGATGATACAAATCTGAGCACAGAGGGACTGAGCACACTAACTAACTGACAGGAATGTGTGGAGTACATGTGGTACAGAGGTCCACTGATGTAGCAAGTGAAGCAATTGCATTGTTCACATAATATGCCTGTCATTACCCAGATACAGTGCCAATATTACAACCTTGTACTACTACTGGACACACAGAGATGGAGGATGCAGCCAGTGACATGACAGCATACTTGAGCGACCCATACGTACTGGTGAAAGTTGTCACAGTACCACCACTTCCTTTCCTTCATGGCTCAACATAGCTAATGGGACACACATTGGTGTGATAACTAGGACCGTACATTCTCTAAATCTTATCTGACCACGTAAATTTCAAGTCCAGTGAGGGTCACAGTACAAAACCATGCAGAAGTCACCTAACAGTCAACACTTTCTCCCCTTGTGGCTGCTGTGCTGCCTTCAAGCGCCCATCCAACTCTGGGTAGACCACCGCTAGTATAAAGGTCACTACGGGGATCAGGGCCCGACGGGCACCCCTCCCACATTGGGAGGCAGTCCCCAGCTGGGCCTCTGGGTCCCACCGCTTCCTACAGTGGGTTCTCTGCTGGCTATGGACCTCCAGGGTCCACACTTCCTAGCTGTTTGTCTCACAGTTCCTGAATCCATTTGCTCTGTATGATGTGAACTTGGTTTTGGACAGCCAACACAGTGTAACAGTGGCACACAAGGGTGACAGTTCAGAAGAGGGATCACTTCCTGGTGGGGGGACTGGTCTTGGCCTCAGGTTCTGCAGGATGTCTGGATGGGTGACCCCTTTTACAGGGGGGTCCATCAGCTGCAGGTGTAGGGGTTCTGGTGGCCTGTGGGTCCTCCTGCTGGACCTCCATTCCAGTCGCAGGTGCTGATGTTGATGGCAGTGGTGTTGCCTAACTACTGGATGGGGCCTGCTGTTGGGTAGAGGATGTCCGCAGGATATTGTTCAATTCCTTGAACTCCCTTAATATGGAGACCACGGTGGCACTGAGTGCCTGTCACTGTTGCATGGCCTCCTAGTGGTATTCCCCCTGCAGCCTTTGGAAGTCCTGCAAGGGGGTTAGTATCTGGCCCATCTTGTCCTGGGTTTGCAGGTATGCTCCCAGGACTCTGGAGACAGCCTCCTGGCCAGACATGTCTTGTACCTGCCTTGTCCCTTGGCCCACGATTGCCCTCCCTCTGGCCCTTGCCCACTGTGCCTGTGCCGCTGGTGCGGTGTGCCCCCTCCCACTGACACCAACGCCGTCATTGTCATCGGTTTGCACCAATGACTCCTGCCCCTGTCCTGTGGGCCACACTGATGTTTGTGTGACCTTGAGACACTGGTATGGGAAGGTGGGCTCTGCTGTGCATTGGCTGCCACACCACAGGGGAGGTGGTTTCAGTTGTGGGCAGGATGAGGCTGCTGGTTGTGGACTGGCCACTCATGCCTGATGGGCCAGGTTCTACCGTCCATATCCAGACTTCCAGGGGAGTCCCCCCCTATTTGACCTGCTTCCAGGCCTGGGATTTCTGTCACTGGGCTTCTCTGCTTTGTGGCAGTACTTGGGAGACCTGTGTAATGAGAGGTATTTTGTCAAATGATGGTATTGTAGCAGTGATACACATGGTTGTGTGCCATCATTGACTGAATTTGTGGGGCAGTAACGGTATTGACAGTTACCTGTCCACTGCTTGTGACCATCAGTAGAATGTTGTAATGGGCCTATTTTGGCGAACAGTTATTGTTTGTTTTGCAGCTGTCATTGCCATGTACTGATGTGCATTCCTTATACTTATTGGTGATGCGGAGTGACATGGTTTAACATGCAATTGCAGAGATGTGATGTGGATGTAGCAGTTGTGCAAGGGTAGGGAGTGTTGCATTGTGGTAGTGGTGGTATTTGCTGCAGTGTGAGGTATCCATGCACTAGGTGGGCTGTGAGGGAATGGTGTCACTAGGGTGCTGTGGCATGAAAGGGTGAGTATTGGGTCCATGGTGGGCTTGTGCACGTTAGGGTAGTGTGAGTGGGTGAGAGGGTGGTGGGGGTACATGCTGTGCATGGGGACATATTGGCTGGGGAGTACAGTTGGCATACCAGTGTCCAGTCAACTAGGTATTCCCGTCAGCCCTTCTGGATGTAGAATGGCAATGACCTTCTCCTCACACGGTGACATTTCTGGGGGAGCCAGTGGGGCCCCACCACTAGTCCTCATGATGGCGATTTGGTGCCTGGAAGCCATGGCTCATACCTTCCCCTGTAGGTCGTTCCACCTCTTCCTAATGTCCTCCCTTGTGTGTTGATTGTTCCCCACTGCATTCACCCTGATGACTATCCTCTGCCATAAGTCGTTCTTCCGGGCTATGGATGTCTGCTGGACCTATGCTCCAAACAGTCGCAGCTCCACTCTGACGATTTCGTCAACCATTATCCTCAGCTCCTCTTCTGTGAATCGTGGGTTTTTTTGTGGTGCCATTGTGGTTGTGTATTGGGTGGGGGTGTATGTTGTGCAGGTATGCTGGGTGTGCAGTTTGTTGGTGTGAGTTTGGGTAGTGGTGTGTGCGTGTGCTGTGTGGTGTATGTGTGCAGTGGTGTGTTCTGTGATGCGTGTTCAGTGTGATTGTGCCTGTTATATCTAGGTGAAGTGCCTCCTTTCAGTGTAATCTTACATCACTCTGTTAGAGTTTCTGGTTGCAAAGGTTTCTGGGTATGTGTGAGGGTGTGTTTTGGAGTGTTGTGGACAGGTGTGTGTATGTGCCTCAGGTTTGGGAAATGGTATTGTCTAATGTAGTGCAGTGTTCTGGTGCCTTTTTTTCCCGTGGCGGTTCGGACTGCCAATAGATTGCTGCCGTGTTGGGACAGCGGTGCTGATTTGTGAATCGTTATTTGGCAGGCGGGATGTTCTCGATGTGGCAGTGCTGGTGGTACAGCTGCCTCCTTCACGCCTTCATCCAACGGTGTATTTTGGGCGGTGTTGTGTGCGTGACTCGTAATGTGGTGGTCTTCACACTGCTATCACTGGCGGTCTTTCAGTGGCCGCTTGCACGGCGGTCTTCGGTAATGACCGCCAAACTCAGAATGACCACCTGAATCTTGCTCTGCATATTTTTCCAAGATGAAGATACCATGGAAATACCTACCCAACTGAGTAATTTGTATTGGCTAAGTAGTAAGTGCTACTTCGTTAGGTAAATGTATAGTGCATCTCCTACTCTACAGCTTCATAAAAGACGCTGAAGCAATCTCTCCAGTGACTGTAACTTTGCCAAGGTGTTTGTTCCTTGAGCATCTTCATCAGATAATGTTTCAAGGTAGAACTGTGGAGAAAACACACTTGGTTGATTTGTACTTGACAGAAGTAAGTGCTCCTTTGTTTGGTGCAGATGTGATCATAATCCTCTGCATCAAGAACTTGTCTCTAAAAATGGAGGGAAATGCACTTGGGGGTCTTTTTAGTAAACTGTCCATCATCGTGGGAAAAGGGCGGAAAAACATTGCATAACACTAATGAATATGAGAGATGGGCAAACGGGTAGGGCTTCTGGGCCATGTAACATACTTGTAGTTTTTAAAAAGGAGAACACAATCTCTGGTCTCAGCAGCACATGAGAGAAAGGAACCCACTTGTCACAGTCACTACATGAAATATTGTGCTTGAAAAAAGTAAGGATGCAAATACCACCATCAAGGTTTACAGATAACTTTTGAAGGTGGAAATGCAGACAAAAAGCACTTGCTTTCCCTTGGCTATGTGCAAGAAATTAAGATGATTAGTACTTCACAGAAGTGAAGCTTTAACTTGGGCACCTGCTTTGTTAATATCTGTAAGTGCTTCCCATTGAGGTTTAATTTCTGTGAAATTAGCATTTTGCCAGAATGAATCCTGTCCTGCCTATTTATCTAAGATAAATAAGCAGAGCAGGATTAATTCATTTTTCCAATAAATGTCAGGGACTGCGGGGGGACCCTCAAGGCTCTGTGGTCCCAACTCGCTCCCTTCCTTCTGCAGGAGCTAGCATTGCTCCAGCATGCAGGCAGCTGCTGAAAATGCAACTCCATGCATGCAGGAGCAACATTACATCTCTTTCCCTGCCCACAGACATGGGAGATAAAAACTCCACTTCCAGAAATCTTGAGCATTTTCACAGCTTCTGCTTGCTGTGAAGCAGAGTGTAAAGTGGAGTGTTGGCTTGGTGTGAGCTGTCACAGCCAAGCAAAATCAAACAGCTGTCTTCTGAGTGTGGGCACCTCAAGAGATAGCAGGAACTGATCCTGGGTGGTGGTGGTCTAAAGGGCCATATATAGCTCCAGGAGGGGGGGCAAGCAGCCCCAATTCTCTTTTGCACGGGACAGCCCCAGGAAGGTGGTGGTCTCTGGTGACATATATGGCCTGGGACAGGAGCCACATGGTCCCCATGCATTCTGTAAAAATTAAAATGGCCCTAGGAAAGTCATGGTCCCCGGGACATGGGGGAGGATCATTGCGGCCCCCTGCAATCTCCTTCTTTTTGCCCCAAGGAGGTGGTGTTCTCTGGGGCTTCATACTGCCCCATGAGTGGGGTCCATGTGCCCCCCTCATTACTTTGAAAAAGCCCTGGGGAGGTGGTGGTCCCCAGGACCCTGGGTGGGTTCTGTGCAGCCCCCCCTGTATATTTGTCAAGTATAGGACCAGGAAGGTGGTGGTTATTTGGACTTTAAAGAGCCCCAGGAGGGGGATGGATGTACCCCCTCCTATTTAAAAAAAAATTGCTATACCCCCGGGATCTCCCCCACATGGGGCTAAATAAAAAACAATCGCGGGAGAACACACTTATTGTATTTAAAAAATGTTGTTGATCCATAGATCCTCTGTAGATTTTGATGTCAATTTAAAAAAAAAAAAAACTTTTTTTTGCTCTGGCAGGGGGCCCCTAGCACCATCAAGGCTAGGGGGTTAGAATAGTCCTGCCCCCTTTTCTTTTTTTATGCTTTCTTTTAGAAATTGGCTGAAGTCGTGTCGTAAGAGCCTATTGGAAAATGCATGGGAAAACATGTTTGGGACTCCCCCCCCCCTTGACGGCTCATCCTGAAACTTTCAAGACAGCTGCTGAACAGGCTGTCTTATTAGTTTTGAAAGGTTCATGAAGATTTGAAAAACTATGCCAAAAAACATATTTACTATAGAAAATAGGTCCTACCAATAACTTCCTTCTGGACACCAACAGTAGGTTATTAGTGTGTGTGTGTGTGTGTGTGTGTGTGGGTGCCCACTTCTCCTTTTGTTTCTGTATCCTAGCAGAATGTAAGCAGTTTTGTGCTGGCAGTAAACTTATCATATAAACAGATTTGTGTGAGTGGCTTTTGTATTTGTTTCCAGTCTGCAATATTTTAATTTGTTTTGAAAAATGTTAATCAACAGATCACTAATGTGTTGCATTGTGGTGTTGCTATTAGGCACTCTGGAAGTTACCGCTGACAAATTCAAATACAGCTGAAACAAATTTGTAAATGGCCCAGCCAATGCCACAAAAATATTCCAGTATTGCAAACTTAAAATGTTTCATGCAATATGGTTGTCTGTATCATTTGATTTTGTATGAGAGGGTGGATTGTAGGGGGCGTAGACTGAGCTGGTATGATGGTGGTACACACTCAGAAGAGGCTCTGCTGTGCGACCACAAATTTACTGCTATCAGCTAACAATCTGCACCCAACATACTGCAGGCCTCACTCCTCTTGCATCTGGGTGCTGTCAGCACCATTTATTCCCCCCTCCTCCGAACAACGGAGAGGATCAGAGACGTGAGACTGTGCTGCCACTGTGCAAGGCCTGAAGCTGGTGGAGCCAGAAAGTGTGGAGCAGCTCGACTGCATTGATTTCAAGGATCCAACAGCATGCAGTAGGCCATGTGAGCTGCCTGCCTTCCTGCTACCAATACCTGGAGGCCCCTGGCTTTTATATTGATGGTGTAGTCGAGAGAGATGATTTGAAAGGCCTCCACTGACACCCAGAACAGCTGCTCACAGAGACCCTGTTAGTAGGTGCTACTGGTGGGGTGCTGGATGCACTGAAACCACAGCGTTATGGGCGCTGCTGCGATTAACCATCTTCCCACTGTCTATGCTGCCCCCGCATCTGCTCAGGCCCTCAGGCTCAAATGCGCTTTCTGAACTATTGCGTCCACCCTCCTCACTGCTGTCAGATCGGGCCTGCTCTCCTAGCCTTGCATGGCAGGCCTGTCCATGGGAAAAGCCACAGAGCGGCAGAAGGCTGACGACCGTCTCAAACCCCTGCCTCTCTCCACCCCTTTGTGCAGTAATCAGAGGCCTGGAATCCCTCACACACTCGGGCTTCAATAGAGTAGATGGGGCCATATGAGAAATATTGTCCTGGTCTTTCAAGCCTTAGACAGGTGAGCTCCGAATTACTACATGCACTCTCAGTGACTTTCCAGGTACAATGTAAACAGCCTGAATAGCTAGGATACGACTGCCAAAGATTTTGTTGCACACAATGTGGCCTTCATTACCTGCTCTCCTGTGTGGACAGGAGAGCCCTCTGGTGCATTGGTGAAGTATTTAGCCAACCTGACCCTGCTCTGAGGCCACAGTGCGTTTTCAACCACCCTCAGTGCCCTTCTATGGGGGCCGCGGACCTTGGCCTACACTGGGCTGCTTGTGCTGCTGTGCTATACTACATTTAAAAACCATAAGCAAGCGGCCCTCTGAGCGGTAGCTGCACTGTGGTCACCATTATTTATCAGGACTACGCCATGACTATGACATAAGCACAAGTATCCTTCATCTCAAATACCAATAATTCCCATTTCATTGCCTCGACTGCTGACTATGCACTTCAACTTTTGATACTTGTGCAGCCACCATCCTCATCACTGTTTGGTATTTACGCCCTACCTGCAGCCAAACCCAGTGCAACCAAGCAAGCAGGGGCTGCTTGTGTTGTGCACCCACAAGATTGGCGGCTGTCAGCAAGTAGGCCCCTTGACACAATTATCTGGTGCTCTTTATCTGGGACTTGCATCCCTTACCTATCATCATGGGTCACGTGGGCTCTGGTACTCACAACACGCCTTCACGCACACCTGTCGCTGTGGAGCAGCCCAAACATGTTCGACCTTTCAGATTCTTCTGTGTCCATAGGGGACAAACTAGACACAGTTCTAAAAGCTGTAGAATGAATTGGGACCTCAATGGAACATACTCCTGTCCCTTGAAAACAAGATCAACAATGTGGTAGCAGATGTCACATTGCTGCATGCAGAACACTGCAAATTAGCCAACAAAGTTTACTCTGTGGAACAAACTCTTGCAGAAATCATGCCGAAATCCAGCAATATTTTGATATAATCACAAACACTAGTGGACTAAGTAATAATGCTGGTATGCAGAGTGGAAGATGCAGAATGGTGCTCCAAGAGGAATAATGTCCATGTAGTTGGTCTCCCTGAGGGAGTGGAAGGACTGGATGCGGTCACATATATGGAACGCTGGCTGCCTGAGCTGCTCCCCCCGTCAGCACTATCACAGTTCTTTTCTATTGAATGCGCTCACCTATTCCGACATTTAAACCCTCACCTGTCTCCAACCCCAGGCCATTACTGCTCTATCTGTTACATTATGGCAACAGAGACTCTGTTCTATAAAAAATATAAAAACTCTCTGGCATTTCTGTTGAAAATACATGTTTACTGTTTTTCCTGGGCTATCCTCTAGTGCTGCAGAGACAGAGATGCTCCTTCTTAGCTGTTAAATACCCTTTCATGCACTAGACTTAAGGCACTTTCTCTTGTTTCCTGCATGCCTGCAGGTTGTCATGGTCTGGCGACACTATTTGTTGAATCCTCTGAAGCCATCTAGGAGTCTCTGGAGTCGACCGAGGTGGCAAAGTCAATCCACACAAGACATGAAAAAAGTTCATGGCTCACAGACGAGTCACTGTTGTGGTTGTCAACGCTGTGCAGACCGCTCCCAACAACCTAAAGCCGCCCCTAACTTGGAACAAGTTATACATTAAAGAGGCTGAGCCCTATGGATTGCAGCCAGTATCCAAGAAGTTACAAAAAGCTCAGAATCTGATGAATACTCCACTAAATCGGTCAACGATGATGGTTCTTCAACTAAATGGTCTTCTGAAATGGCCTCTGGTGCTCTCCCTGATGTGACATCACAGACAGCGGATAATGTCATCTGAGATGTCCTTCAACGGCCTGCTACACCCAGCCAGTCATCCTGCCATTCATTGGCACTTGTTATTGACTTACTCTTGCTTCTCTTAACCTCTATTACTAGCGTGTGATGCCCACAACTTGTTATTCTTTTGTTATGACTAACTGCAGCATTGAAATATATTTGTCTCCCATTATTATATCCTGAATGCTGCCACACCACTTGACTAAGATGATGCCCGATTATCCTAAATGTTTGGAGGGCCCCATCTCTGGTTGCTGCACCTCACCCTCTAGTTACCATTTCCTTCTTATATCGTTTTTGGCGACCTACACAGTTTGGTAGTTTGGGTGGATACATGTTGTACCTCTGCTCTAATAGCATTTACTGATTTCATTTCTTGGTTTATTCCTATGTTCACTGCAACCCTTATCTACATACAATTGACATCATCTATGGATGGTTCCCTAGACCAGCATGTAAATGTTGGTCACAATAATCTCATTTACTGCACACATGACTTACACTAACATTATCATCTGGAACATATGAGGAATGCATACACATGTGTGTCACTATTCTGTCTACTCCTACCTTAAACAACACTTCAGTCATATTGCTTTCCTGCATCAAACACACTTAACACTCCAAGAAGCAACAAGACTTCAAAAACGATGGCATGGCCAAGTACTTGCCACTAAATTTTCCACCTAAACCAGAGGCATATTGATATGGATTAAACTGGGGTCCCCCTTTCTAGCAGACAAGGTTGAAATAGACACAGAAGGCCACCACTTATTTGTGAAAGGCCGACTTGATGGCTGCTAAATTATTGTAGGTTTGGTTTATGCTTCAAACTCGGAACAAGCCATATTCCTTTGCAGGCTGCCTGACACATTATCCTGCTGGAGTAGGATCCTGTGCCTCATGGAGGATGATTTTTACTGCATCCTCAACACTGACCTTTACTACTCATTCCCTCCATTACCATGCACACCAGTGACTTCTAATGAACGGGCACTACATGAGTGGTCCGGAATTGGCAGCTGGCTGACATTTGGTGCTTACGCAATCAAACACAAAATCATGCTCCTTTTTCTTTGTACCACATCACTTGCAGGTCCAAATTGACAGGTTAATCGGCATGTCCAACTTATTACCTTCTGTCCTCCATATCGATCATTTAGGTTTCACCCATACTGACCACAACCCCCAATTTTTACAACTCGCAAGGGATAGAGGCCCGTGTGACATCCCCACTTGGTGTCTAGAGACAGTGGAATTGGAGGACCCCCTTCTGCGCATCCATTGGCACAGACATCACTGACTACTTTGAACATAACAATAATACAGCTTCTACTTGAATTTTTTAGTGGGACACATTTAAAGTAACAGTTAGAGAGCACTGATGGGGACACAATGTTATATGCACAAGCAACTTGATAATTACATCTTCATAAATGAACACACACTTCTTCAATGTGAAACCCAAGCACCACACAATGCAGCCAAGCTTCACCAACTGTCAAATATTCACCACAAACATATATCATTATTTTTGAGATTGCACTGTCTTATTTATACTGATCACTCAGCTCGAATGCATGCCACTGCTGACCGCTCAAGACAGTTAGTGGCATGACTTATATGTCAAGAGCAGCCAAGACATCCTATAATGGTACTGTGCTCTACCACTGCCACTTTACTCTATACCCAACAGGAAATACATGTTGATCTCACACAACACTGTACATCTTTATATCAATTCGTATCCACCACAGATCCTGGCTACCTCTATTCTTTCTTCACCGCAGGAATAGTGCCACGCATTACAACTGACCAACGGATGGAGCGTGATGATCCCATCACACTGTTTGAAATACAGGAAGCTGTTTGAGCACTAGCCTCAATTTTGTAAAGCATACGCCCCACTTATCACTCCCCTCCTACAAATTGTGTATGTAGAGACCCTCGCAGCTTCTTCCCTGTCTGCTTCCCAATGTGAGACCATACCATGTTGGGATCATACAGACCTTTGGCTTTGCTTAGTATAGACTACAAAGTCCTAACCAAAATCGTTGCAGATCGATTAGCGCCCCTGGTTCTGACATTGGTCCATCTCGACCAAAATAGATTTGTTCCATTGTGTAACACTTCCTTAAACCCAAGGAGCTTTTTTGTGTCATAAAATGTCCGCCCCCGATGTTGGGCTTGAGCAGGATGCCTGGTATTAGACCTTGAGAAGGCTTTTGACTTCTTTGAATTTAACTTCATATTTGAAGCATTGAAATGTTTCTTTGAATGGTTTAGTTACTGTACTTGCATCCACTGATCAGGGTCAATATTGTCTTCTTCATTTTAGAACCAATATCCATACACAGAGGCCCCCGCCAAGGTTGCCCACTATCTCCACTACTCTTTTCCCTGGAAATAAAGCCATTTGCTGTTGCCATTTGGGATACATGTGAGGTCTGGGGTATCTCTATGGGGGATTTGGAATTCATACTGTCTCCCTTTATGAGGAAAATCTGCTACTGTATCTCAGGGATGTGAACAACATCTCTGACACGATTGCTCTAATTCTCTGCTGCTTTGCTGCCCTCTCTGGCCTAACAGTTAACTGGGCAAAATGTTGTCTGTTCTACTTTACATCACAGTTGCCAAACTCAGATTTCAATTTCAATCGCATACAAATACAGGAGCAGCCCAAAATGTTTAGGTATCTGGGTGTCCGAGTCTATCATTCTCCGTGAACCTGCTTGATGGCATCCACACACGTGCAGTTATCTCTATTTAGTCTCAGACTATCTTTTGGTGGACATCACAATTATCTGTGGCAGGCAGGGTAGTCCTCCAAAAAGTGGCTCTCCTAGCCCTTTTATTATATAACTTTGCCAACATACCTCCGTATATTCCAACTCAATTTTTTCGCTTTCTCGAAAAACACATAAGAGACTTCAGGCCAGATTCACAAGGCCCTAGCGCCCCCTCTCCCACACTAGCGTAATTTTTTTAATACTAATGTGGCTCAAGGAGGCAATTTTTGCCCTGCCACATTTACAAAGTGGTGCAATGCATGCATTGCACCACTTTGCACCACATTATGCCTGTGTCAGGCATAATGTATGCAAAGGGGGTAGTTCCGGCATTAGGAGCCCGAAAAAATGGCACAATGAAATCTACAAGATTTCAGTGCTCCATTTTTGGCGTCATTTTTAACACCTGCTCAAAGCAAACGTTAAGGTGACTCACCCATTTTGATCAATGAGGCTCCTTCCACCCTTCCTGCATCTGCGTCAACATTTTTTATGCTAGTGCAACACAGTGCCAATAGTATCAATAATTCTGCTGCTATTGGCCTAACATGCGCCATTGTGCACCATTTTGTAGTTAGGTGCTGATGCACCAGTTTTTTGTAAATATGCCCCTAAATCTGGAAAAAATCATGCTGTAAGGTGGGACAAAAAAAATTCTGCTCATCCCCGGGCCAGGGCTGACTTTCAATGCCAAAAAGAGAACTGTACTACCTTTGCGTCCCAACTTCAGTGGGTAGCGAAGTTAGTATCTAGTTTACAATTGACTGACAATGCCACAACATTGTAAGCCTGGTTTCTGCCCACGAACCTACACCTGTTTCACCCATGCAACCGAGCAAAAACACTTGACCCTCTGCTGGTAGGGGTGCTGTATTGCAGTTATCAGCAGAGCCTTTACTTTATGCCATTAGTAGTTCCTTATGCACCAGCACTAGCCCTATTGGGTACACCCAGAGGCTTCAATTCCACTGCATTGGTGAAACTAGCCACTTGGCAGGCAGTTGTTCTATCCCTCTACCTTAGGAGATCTTTACCATGAAGGTGCCCTCATCCCATATGGACACTAATGGAAACTACAAATTCCCCAATGTTTAGTACATAACTCCACTACTCATGTCACTGACACACAATTGAAGTGACAACACATGAATACCTGACCCTCCCAACAGTACATTTGTTTGCTGAGTCATTGCAAATGTATACCACACCACAACTTATGGCCTTCGCCGCCCTGAGAAGGTGATTTGGCCCGTCGTAGCATGGACATGGAATGGGCCACTGTGTTGGAGAGCCCCACATGTACTCCATGCAATGCTAGATTCTGCCTTATTTAATTTTTCACTATACAGAGAGGCTACCTCACTCCTACCTAAATCAATCATTAGTTCCATTCTATAGATGCTGCATGCCCCGATGTCACCTGTTGACGCAAATGTGCTGTTTTAGCAGATTTGCTTCATATGTTGTGGGTTTGTCCATATCGCCAACACTACTGGCAAGGTATCATAAATAGATTGTTCACCTGCACAGGGCAAAATTTGCCTTCTGGGTCTCTACCAAAGAGACAAGAAATGAAGGGTTACTTCTGTTTCTTGATCTGGGATTGCTGTTGGCTAGAGGCCTCATCACTCATCAATGAAAATCACCCAAGGCTCCAACACTTGTGGCATGGACACAGTCTCTATTCACATGGGCACAGGTGGAAAGCATAGCCTCTAAAGGGGGATGCCCTGGGACTATGCAAATACCCAATTGCTACTAACTGAGACATTATCCTGATGGTTTTTGCAAGCTACCACAGAGCAGGAGATGGGTGGTTTTACTGTGGGGTGGAGATCGAATGGCAGTTATTTACACCCCTCACTAACTGACAGTCATCTGCAGAGGTCTAACAACCTCCCCTAAAGCATTATTTCCAGTTTTCACTTGTATGTTCTGTAACCGGTCGTCTCCCGACGCCGGTTTTCAGGAAGACGCGGAAACTGACAAGGAATACCCCGGGGCCGCCCGAGGATCTCTGGACGTCATGACGTCAAACGTCATGTACGTCAGAGAGGAAACCGGAAGAAAAACCGCCCACAGGGAGAGAGAAACGAACGCCAAGGGGGACGCCGACAGAAACGCCGACCGAGGCGCGAGAGACGCGACGGAGAGAATCCTGGGGAAAACCTCACGGGAAGGAGCCGAACGGGAAGACGCGCACCCGAACGAAGCACGTTCCCAACCAACGGGCGAGCCCCGCCGACGAAGAGAGACACTGAGGGAGCCTCCCGCCCCTGATCCAGCAAAGTCGGGAGACTACCAGGAAGCCGGCCGCGTCCCAGGAGGGGCGTGGCCTCCCGAGGTACGATCACCCCGTAAATGGGAGAGGGGTGCCGGGTGGTTCTTGGGGCTTTGGGGAAATAAGGGAAAAGGGCTCATTTCCCCTAAGGGAGGGGAATTAGTGTAAAACGGGAGATAATACAACCTCTAACAGCACCGAACCCCATACCTAATTACCGCTTGACAGGTAGAGGAAAAGGGACTTCACAAGCGTACCTCGATATAGAGAAGGCACGAATAAAGTAGACCCCTCACTCCTACACTCCCGCCGACCCTCACCAACCTACTAAACCTAAACAACCCTTTACAAATATTTAATCTCCACTTACCTGTATTCTTTTCTTCTTTATTTTGGGGAGCCTGGGCCGCTGACATACGGGAAGATCGGAACTCCTTAAAGCTGGACCAGACACCGCCCCGAACCTTATCAGAAGCCTAAAAGAGAAGATAAAACAAAAAGGGGACTTTTATTAAATTTTGTTGAAAGACTATATCAACCCTGTCATTTGGTGAAGATGATGAATTCACCCTAGACCCGGACCGAAATAAACTCCTTAAACCCTTGAGCACGCGTCTGTCGCCTTAATCCAATATCCCTTCAACCCGGGATAAAGAACCCATCACATGTTCTTAAGTGTAATTAGGTGCTCTTCAGATTAAACATGCTGGGAGTGGGAGGTGGAGTGCGGTCTACAGTTGATCCTTCTTTTTATTCATTTTTGTTCTATTTCATCATTGTAGAATATTTTACACAATTTTGGAAATGTATGCAACTGACACCTGAATGGGGCCATAATCATCATCTTGTGTCTATTATCCTACGGCATGTTGTTTAATTCCGACAGACACATACAAACTGTGATCTGTATGACCTGATAGTCGTAGCATTTTCTGATGTCAAATAGATGCTGTATCACAGAGAGCTAATTAGCCACTAATATGTCACATCACGGTTGTAATTGCACTTGATGATGCTGCTCAACTGTTTGTTTTTGATGTAATAAAAGAAAAATAGATAAAAAGATTCAAACAAAATAAATTAGAGGGTGGATTACTGTGGAAAACGGCACCACACTGAGGTTTCCAAGTGATCTACTGGCAATGTTGTGTTGCATAGTTATGAATTGCTATTCTCCATGGTGTTTACTCTTTAATTTAGCTGGAACAGTTCTATTTTTTGTTAAAAGTCAACTTTCCGAGAGCAGTTAATGCCAAAAGTTAAGGTGCTTAAGCTGAAAAGAAGTGGTAAAGCCATTTGCACTTTCGCCTCTTGTTACCCAGCAAACAAACTCAAGACATCAGGTGGCTCTAGACTTTCACAAAACACTCAAAATGTGTTGCTCGAACTTTCAACATTCAAAAGGGAAAGACTTATAGTGTAATTTTTCTCAGGTAATATGACTAGAATTTTGAACCCGCTACCTCCAAACCTTCGTACCATCACCTCTTTCTGGATCTTCAAAACAGACGTGATCCTGAATGTTACATGATACTCTCATATCTATATCCACTTTAACTCTGTAAATATGTAATAGGTACTTGTGTAATCTTAATTGCTTTAACGTTTCTAAATATCTGAATTGAATATGTAAGTTGTAAATATATAACTCTCATTGTGAGTAACTTGAAGTACCTATCTGTATTGTCACCTACTACCCTGTTACTCTGAATTTCTCAAGTAACTTTCTTCATTCTTTTGCAAAGCACTGTGACACCTCTGGGTAATGTCCACACTATATAAATATGCATAAATAAATAAATGAATAAATAAATTGAGGGAGCCTAATGTTCTGTGAAGCTGAAGAAGTGTCAGAGAACTAAAGAAGAAACAGGCTTTATAGCCAGGATGCCTGCTACCTGAAACAAATAGATATGTGAGGCATTGCTAATCTGCAAATGTCAGGCTGCTTGTGAGTCAGTGTAGGCTTTGAACTGGAGTCACCTGAAACTTCATGTAACAAAGATTTAGGGCCTAATTGAGACTTTGGTGGAGAGGATACTCCTTTGCAATGAAGACAGAGTACTGTCTTCGCCAAAGCTAAATTCTGCCTACCTCATTTAGAGTCAGGTGGAACTGGAGTATGTAGACGGAGGAGACTACTTGGCCTCTGCCACCTACAGAAATGTTGAACAGCCCAAATGATAAAAGCTGTAAGGGGTTTGACTATGTGTTTGCTTGCCCTAGTTAGAGTAGGCAAAACATGGTCAGCTTTAACTGTCGATCACCACTTGTAAAACCTGGTGGTAAGGGCGCAGTGAAAACTAAAAAATGACTCCCACTTCATAGTAGAAAACGTCCATGGTGAGGGAGTTGTTGTTTTTATGTTTTTAAAAACAGAACCCTAAGTTGGGATTTTGTTTTTAAAAATAAAAAAATTGAATGTTTGATATAAGGTTCCATCATGTTGATGGAGCCGCTTTCAAACTTTCAATGCATTTACAGAAACTGCCATGATGTAATTACATGGCCGCTAGGCCACATTGCCTCTCTAAAAGCTCTGCTTGTTTTGGGACCTAGGTTCGAGAAGGACTGCAAGATGAGCCAGAACCTGCATCTGGCTTGAGATTTCAGTGGCTTGGCCACCTCTACTACTGAGTACTTGTATCTTGGGCTGCGTTGAGGGTGGTGCAACCAGTGCAGCCTCACCTGGCTCTCACTTTGGAAGGGGTCACTGTGTTAAAAAATAACTATTGGTTTAAAAGCATGTGAACTTCCTTGTGCACACAGCAGTTTTCAGGAGGCCACAATAAAAATATCACGATGACTCTGCAGATTAAAGCTCCTAATGGTGAGAGATAGAATTTTGTTCAGCTGCAGTGTTGACTCATCATAAAGTAGTGCAGAGGATTAATGTGCCTGATGCAAACACTGTCTACTATGCAGATTGTAGAACTGAGTGTAAGGAACTATGAATAATGCTATAAAAATGAAATGTATTTTTGAGAGAGGCTTTGAAAAGATGAAGTGCACTGTAAGAGACTGGAAGTTAGTGAATTCATGAAGAAGAAGGTCATGGGGGGCTTCAAAAAAGATTGTTGCACCATGGTTCACCAGCACTAATGTCAGCCCTGATTGTATGCAGTCATGTTGTACCAATACACAGTATTAAATGCATTTACATCTGCTGAATATTTCTTGTGGATACGCCACAGACATAAATTGAGCTATTTACCTGCCATAAATATAGGTGTAATTCCGGCTGTGGTCATAATACGGAGGACGGATGTTAGCTGCAGCGATGGTCTTTTGGCGGCCGTTGCCATGGCTGTCGTCGTTTTTTTACTGCCAGTATTATAATGAGGGCCTATATCTCTTACTGTGTGTGTGGCTTGCATCAATATTTGTCCCAGTGTGTGTGAATAAGTCCATATGGCAGCATCCATACTTTTGTCTGACTTCCTATTAGCACAAAATAAACACTGCTATAGACAATTTACCTTTAATATCAGGCCAAAATGTAATACTTTAGAGACAAGCCAAATATGCACAAAAATATAGAACATTGTATCAAATGTCTTCCTCTTGTAAGCGCTGCATTTAGCATGGCTTACTATTAGCCAATTCAATTATTACTTAAATTACATCCTAGCGTAAATGAAGTTTGACATACAGATCATTATATGTCGCATTGCTGGTTCGCTTACTGAGCCGTTGTTCTTTCTTTGGTCCACATCTAAATTGAACTCTGAAGATGGAATGAAACTGTGCAGCTTGGAGGTCCTAACAGTAGAGTAGTTCACAAACTGAGGCTAAACAAAAAGCTTAATCTAAAATATGCGTATCAAGAGTATGAGAAGGTCCCTTTAGTCCTTACAGTACAGGACCCCATCGCTCAGCTCTTCTTCTCATTCAGCCTAATTGATCGAGGCGGCATTATCCAATATTTAATGGCAGCAGTTGAGCAGACAGACCGCAAGTAGTTGGAGTTCATGGCGCACCATGTTTTGCATTAGGTCACTGTTTTGAAATATGTTTATTGTATGTGGTTAATTAAAACCATTACAATATAAAACACGGCACTCTCATTTTATAAAATCACAAGCATATATCTAAAAAACATTCAAAAACAGTACGCACAAGAATGCAATCCAAATCCCAAGATCATTCATTTACAATAGGTTTACAAAGTGGTCCATAAACTTAAAAAAAAAAAGCGCAGTCTAATATGCCGTCCATTTAAACTCTGAATCAGGGCCTGTTTAAACTTTATGTTAAGCTGATAAAACATTTCCTTACTCATTTCCTAGGAGCCTCCAGCAAAGCTGGCCATATACATATAACGTGCAACACTTTCTATCCATAAAAAAAACACAAAGGCCCATATTTGCACTTTTTGACGCAAAACTGTGCAAACGCAGTTTTGCGTCAAAAAGTATTGCACTGGCTTGCGTCATTCCAGAGCGCCAAGTTTATGGAGCCCCGCAAGCTAGCACAAAGGGTGGGCTAGCATCTGGGAAAATGACATTAGCCAGGTGGGTGTGATAGTATGGGGGGAAGGGGGATTTGCACCCCAAAAAATGATGCTAGGCTGGTTAGAGGCAAAAACGTGCCTTTAACCAGCCTAGCATCATTTCCTGACACAAACCCATCCATACCACATGACTCCTGTCTTTATAAAAGACAGAAGTCATGCCCACCACCCCAATGGCCAACACAGGGGACAAGGGTCCTCTGGGAATGACCATTGCACCCTGTGCCATTTCAGGGCCCCCAATGGTACTTTAATTGTTTTAAAAAATTGCTTACCTCTATTTACCCTACTTACCTGGGATGGGGTCCCCCATCCTCTGGTGTATGTCTGGTGGGGGTTGGTTGTTCCTGGTGCTTGGGGAGGGCACCTGCGGACCGATTCCATGGTGTTTTACCATGGAATGGGTCCACAGGTGCCCTAACGCCTTATCTGACCAAGGCGTTAAATAATGGTCCAAAGCAAGCTTTGCACGATTATTTGGCACCTCCTCCTACCTGTACGTCATTTTGGCATGTGGATAAATATGGGGCTATGGGGATAGCACCATTTTTAGATGGTAACACCTACCTTGTATCTCATTAACGCAAGGTAGGTTCATGCATCTAAAAAATGGTGCACACTCCAATATTTTGACGTTAGTCATGTCTAACTTCAAAATATATGTATGGAGTTAGTTTTGTGCTGAATTTGTGTCAAAAAATGATGCAAATGTGGCGCAAATTGAGTATAAAGTCTGCACTTTGAATCAAGTCATGTTAATTTCCATGTAGGAACAAAGGGCCTAATTTAGATCGTGGCTGAGGGGGTTACTCCAACACAAACGTGATGGGTATCACATCCGCTGTATTACAATCCCATTATATCCTATGGGGATTGTAATACAGCAGCTGGGATATCCGTCAAGTTTGTGACAGAGTATTCCGTCCACCAGGATCTAAATCAGGCCAAAACATTTCTGTGGGAACATTACCCATTCTATATGAAAGAAACTTCAACTTCAAATAAAGGGAAAAGTTAATTTTAAGAAATTGTTGGCAGTAAGGGATATTATACAAATATAAAAGAGTCCTGTTATATGCTTTTATTTGGCCAAGATATCCTTATTGGATAGCTGCGAAACTCTTTTTACTCTCTGGCTAACCATGCGTCTAAAGAAGCTATACCAAGCTACTGTGGACCACAAATTATTAAGGCCCAGTCTAATCAATGAGGATTCTAAGGTCCATATTTATACTTTTTTAGCGCCAAATTTGCATTGTTATTTTAAGCAAAATCAGCGCTAACTTACAAACTACAACTCTATTTTGTAAGTTTGCGCTGCTTTTGTGTAAAGAAATGAGGCAAATGTGGCACTATATGAGCCTAAATATTTCCACCATGGATTTCCGAGTGTTGAATGCACAATTTCTTGCCGTATACGATGATTCATAATTTCCCTGAAGCTTCTTTCATCACTTTGCATATTTTCATAAATGTGACTTTCCAAATTAGTTGTTACAACAGAAGGCCAAACTCCAGACGTACTGGAACTTATGTAGTATTCTTCGGAAATCTGAACAATTGTTTAAATATAGTGAATTATGGAATTCAATAGTGTAGCATCTTTCCCTCTGCAAATATTGGACCCATATTTCATTGATGAAAGGAGTTTATTTCTAATAACTCTATGAATGGGGTCTAGTGACAGACAACTTCGATTTTCCTGTAGGGTTGCAAATACAAAGAAAAAAGGTTTAGACTTTGGGCCTGATTTAGAGTTTGGTGGATAGGTTACGCCATCACAAATGTGACAAATACTCTGTCAGCTATATTACAATCTCCATAGGCTATAAAGGGATTGTAATAAGGCAGACAGGATATCCGTCACATCTTCTGATGGATGAACCCTCTACGCCAAACACTAAATCAGGCCCTAAGTTCTCGGAGGGGAATACTCCATCACAAACGTAACGGAGATCCCTCCTGCTATATTACGATTTCATTCTATCCTTTGGGGATCGTAATACAGCAGATGGGTTTTCCATCACGTTTGTGACTGAGTATTCCTTCCATCGACATCTCAATCAGACCCTTAGTCTTGATTGATTGCATGTGTGACTTAAAGAAACCCTAGTTGCAAAATGTAATTCATAGATAAGTATATTTTACAAATATTTCCAGTTTATCTTCCAAATGGCAGTTTGTTGGCTTTTTAAAATGGCTTGTAAAAACCCAAACTTTAGTCTTTTTCATATTGAAATCCATTTTGTTTAGTTTTGATAAAGGCATGAAAAGAGGTTATTCTCTGGAGGCAAACCAAGGTCTTACTTAACACCACAATACCACATGCATACCAGAGACTTGAAGTTGAGTGAGAGTTTAATTGCGGAGAATTAAAGGTGGTTTCAGGAAGTGAGTAATTCAAGTCAGTCATGTGCAAATTAAATAATACTGGCACCAAAACACATCCCTGTTTGAGACCAAGGGGGTCATTAAGACCTTTTTGGGCGGCTACTGCCGCCCGCCAAGCGGTAACCGCTGTGCGGCCGCACTCCCGCGGCCCCCATTACGACATCCCAGCTGGGCCGGCGGGGATGAGGCCGCAACATAGGAGCCGGGGCTAAAACGGCAGGAAACCGCCGGCCCCGGCGGTGCAACCGCGGCGCTACCACCGCGGTCGTAATAAGGGCCTCCGTACCGCCAGCCTGTTGGCGGTACGGACGCCACATTACCCCTGGCGGTCTAGCCTATAGTTCAAAGGTTTTCGAGGGTGACCAATCATTAGTGTTGGATACAGTACATTAACTTTCCAAGAATCTGGTGTCTCATTCAGAAGAAGGCAATTATTGTACAGTGGAGGCAAAACATTTGTCTATATTTTTTACATTCTTTGGAAAGAGCTGTAGGCAAGCCATTTTGGCTTCTGGTTTTGATTTCCTGATAACCTTACACAATTGCTAGTCATTGAAACTAATGTCAGGATCTTCATTCTCACCAGTCATCTCTAGTCTATCACTGCTGAAGGGGAGGATAGGTAGTCTCCATCCAAGGAATCTTGGAGTGACCTGGGAGGCAAGGGAGTTAGCAATAGGTTTACAATTTTCAGTTGTAAAGCTAATTTGCCCACATAAAGGACCAGGAATATATTTGGAAGTTTAGTAAATGTATTACAAATTGAGTAATCACTCCAATATATAAGCATAAGGCATATAGAAATTAGTCACAGCAATACAGAAACTAAGAAGTAGTAATTGATATTCTTCAAATAAATTTGGCTTTCTTCTCCTCAGCAAGAACCGAATGTAAGACATCTAGTTATGTCTAGTTACTTATATAAATAAGGTAGGATCTCAAGGATTCGGGGGTACAGCAAGGTAGGTGTCAGCATCACAAAGACTGCAATAGAAGTCTTCAGACATGAAGAATCCAGTGTTAGCATGAAGCTATGGGGCAAAGGGTCTAAAAGGTCTGTACCTCTCAAATTCTAAAGGAATCTGGCACATGTCTAACAAAGTGAGTAGTAACTTAAAATGGAATGTTCCAGGAGCATCTGCATCTTCTGAACACGTCATCAGAAACTCAATTATTTATCTTTCTCACAGAGCCCTCCTCACAACATGGAGTGATTCTCCCATCCCACGGAACGCTAATGACCAGATTAGCCTTGAGTTTCTTTTCTTCAGATAGGCAATAAATAGGTGACTTCTTCTACTTGTTAAATCATCCAGCTTATGCCAACATCTTCTTTCTCAAGCCTTTCTATTTCCACTTCACAATACTCCTTTCACTAAATAAGACATCAACAATGTGCACCTGCAACAGAATACCATCCAAAGCACGGAAAATACATTTCACACATTGAAATGAAGCCCTACCCATGCTAACTTAGTAAATCATGGTTAATGTGCACTCTTAAACACTTGAATATAATTGCAAGCATAATATTAGAAAAAATGCAAAGCATGATCAGTGAATTCATGATTACATATGCAAAGTGCTTTTCAACAAGTGCAGCATTTCAAAATGCAGAAGTAAATATGAAAGAAAACTGCAAATTTCTTATTAAACCCACACATCTAAATAAAACTATAATTGCTACAGTGAATGCACCTTCAATGATATGTTCTGATGCTCCACTTTACATTAATAAGGTTGAGGCACACAGAATATATGATGTTGTTTACATTGCTGTGTCACTTTTGTAACATGTAGAGATGTAATAAAAGATTATGCTGCTCCATTGTCATACAATTTTATAACATAATTAATCCGGTCTTCCTCAGAAATAATTGAATTATTTGCGTGTTTGCTCCCAGTTGCTGTACGTTTCACAAAGCTTCAAAACTGCCTGGCAATATCTTAGCTGAAATAAAAATACAATAGGGATCACTTTTTATTTTGAGCTGCATGTTCATCCCCAAACTGCTTTTTCATAACAGGATCTTAGATCTAGAACTCACCAAGGTTGTGCAGGTCTTCTTTGTATTGAGAGTTCATTCAGTGATCTTTTGTGTGTTCAATTCCTTCTTTTAGAGAGTAAAAGATTTAGAGAAGAAATGGCTCTGCTTTGCTCAGAGTTACACATGAAGTACTGGTGTTATGTGACTTGACGACTTTTTCTAATTAAGAGTTTCTAAAATTAGTCCAAGTTTCATGGTTTGATTCGGTTTGGCTGCTGTCTTTTAGAATCATTTTTAAATAACCCGTGTAGAAAAAACCTCTATCAAGAATAATTAATTTGCTCTGAGATTGTATCTTGACATCTTAGGCTTTTTAGTTTAAATGCATATTATTCACCAATCCTATATGGTTTATCAAAAGCTAAATAGGAATTCTTTGTAACCGTGATCAGCTGTAGAAAATGATAGCTCTCCATTCTGGGATCTATCCTGAAGAATCTTACCTCATTAAGGCCCATATTTATACTTTCTGACGCAAAACTGCGCCAACGCAGTTTTGCGTCAAAAAAATTAGCGCCGGCTAACGCCATTCTGAAGCGCCATGCGGGTGCAGTATTTATTGAATGACGTTAGCCGGCGTTAGCCGCCGGCGCCGTCTGGTGTGCGTTAAGAAAAACGACGTACACCAGGCAGCGCCGGCGTAGGGGAAAATGGAGCTTGGGCGTCAAGAAATGGGGCAAGTCAGGTTGAGGAAATTTCTTCGCCTCAACCCGATTTGCGCCATTTATTTTCCCTCCCAACCCCCATAGAAATGACTCCTGTCTTAGCAAAGACAGGAGTCATGCCCCCTTGCCCAATGGCCATGCCCAGGGGACTTCTGTCCCCTGGGCATGGTCATTGGGCATAGTGGCATGTAGGGGGGCACAAATCAGGCCCCCCTATGCCACAAAAAAAAAAAAAAAAAAAAAATAACCTGAACTTACCTTAATGTCCCTGGGATGGGTCCCTCCAGCCTTGGGTGTCCTCCTGGGGTGGGCATGGGTGACAGGGGGTGTCCCTGGGGGCATGGGGGGGCACCTCTGGGCTCCTTCAGAGCTCACAGGTCCCTTAACGCCTGCCTTTTGCAGGCGCTAAAAAACGGCGCAAAAGCGGCCGTACGTCATCTTTTTTGACCCGCCCACTCCCGGGCGTGATTTTTGGCCGGGAGTACAAATCCGACGCACATGCCTCGGAGTCGATTTTTTAGACGGGAACGCCTACCTTGCATATAATTAACGCAAAGTAGGTGTCCACGCTAAAAAATGACGCTAACTCCATGGACTTTGGCGCTAGACGCGTCTAACGCCAAAGTATAAATATGGAGTTAGTTTTGCGTCGAAATTGCGTAAAAAAAAACGACGCAATTTCGGCGCAAACGGAGTATAAATATGCCCCTAAACTTGTTAAGGCTTCTTAAAGTGTAGTCTATGACAGATTTGTGAAGAGAGTAAGTCAAGTGGGCACTGCATGTTGATCTTCTTTAAATCGGCTATTTAATATTCTCATGTCCCTGAGTGTAGCAGGTCAAAGAGTATCTTGCCTATGAAATCTTTTTAAAGAGTGAACAAGATAGGGTATATTCCACAATTGATTTTGTGTTGTTAGAAATTCAGGCTCCTCTTACTCAGACATTTTATGTAGTTAGAAGTCATACCAATTCTGGATACAACATTTTTAGTTCAGGTATGATTTCTTCAACGGTGTTAAGAGCAATCTTTCTTGCTGCTTTCTGGGGATTAATGTATATGTTCATAAGTATTCATGAGATCACATTATGCACAGCTATCCAGTTTTTAATCAAGTCCTCAATAGGCAACTGACTTTTAAATTTAAGGAAACAATTTCCAATTTCAATGTTACCATAGCATGTTCAATGTAACTTATTAGAAGAGATGATGCTTCGCCCCCTGTATGCCATTTTTTTTGCCTAAATTTTGTAACCTCCCCATAGATCAACAAGCGGGTCAAGCAGCCTATATTCCCTGAACATATTCTTAATGATTTTGAAGACCTTAAAACAACATTTTATCAATGATTTTCCTTACTGCCTAAAACCATGGGGAGCCAACTCCGTTCACATTCTTCCTGTGAAATTTCCACGTATCTTACATTAGCAGGAGTGATTTTTCTCCAGATAGATTTTTATACAAAAGTGCTCTCTAGGGGCCATATTTATACTTTTTGACGCAAAATTGCGCTAACGCAGTTTTGCGTCAAAAAAATTTGCGCCGTCTAACGCCATTTTGAAGCGCCATGTGGGCGTCAAATTTATACTTTGACGTACGGCGGCGCAACCAACAGGTGGGAGTCATTATTTCGTGACGCACACAGCGTCTGTCTGTCGTAAAGGAAACCAACGTAAATGCGACGCACATCACTGTGGGTCGATTTACGACAGCGCAATCGTGAAAACGCCGTTTTTTTTCACGCTATTGCGTTTAATTTTTGCGCGAAAAGTGCCCTTTCAGCAGAGGAGAGCCAAAATGGATCCTAGATGCCCCAACAGACCCCAGGAGGATGAGAGCAGACCAGGAACCAGCCAGGAGGATCCATACAGGAACCAGGACATTTAAAAAAAAAAAAGAAAGTGTCGCTTCAGTGCAGAGGAACAGGAAATCCTGGTGAAAGAGGTGACGGAACACCAGCACCAACTTTTCATCTCCTCAAAATTGCCACTCAGTAGGAGAGAGGCCATCTGGAAACAAATTGTGGACAAGATTAACAGTGTGGCTGAAAAACGCCGGACAGTCACCGAGTGTAAGAAACGCTGGCATGACTGCAAACGTAGGACCAAAGAGAAAATGGCCAGGAACAGGAAGGCAGCAATGCAGACTGGAGGGGGGAGTCCAGCACAACAGGAGGCCCTGGACCACATGGAGGAGATGGTCGCAGCCGTCATCCCGGAGGAGATCGTCACAGGGATTCAAGGACTGGACAGCGCAGACTACCACGACACAACGCACATGCAGGGTAAGTCGCATGGGGAATTCAAATGCAATAATGGGGACTGTAAGCAGGGGGGGGGATACCTACTACACAATGCATGTAACTTAGCACATATATGAAGTGGCATGGGGAAAGGGGCACGGCAGGGGGGCATGCCCAGTACTGACCGAAGCTGGGGCATGACAAAATACAGCAACAACAACAGTCCCACGGGGACATCCTGTAATTACAACAAGAGAGCCAAGGGAAAGCAGTGACAGGTGGGAAGGACACTACCTCAAATCCACATCCAGGCACTTGTATTGCGAAATCTATTCTACATCAACATGGTCCCTACCTGTAATGCAGTAGCAAATACTACAACTGCAACGTAACTGCCACAACAGTTGACAATAACACCTCTCATCTCTGTGCAGCTATAGTACCAAATGGCAGGAACCCCACCCTGGAACATACATACCTAAATTAGGGGGTGAGGATGACATCTGCAACTACTCCTAGAAATAAGACAAAGGTACCAGTACACTCAAATGCCGAATGTCCATAACTGACACATACATAAGCCTAAGTAAACAGCAATAGGAGCCACACAGCACCAACGACACACACATGCTGCATACGTCAGGGTCCCTCATGTGCCTGGCTAACAAGGCTACATCACTAATGTCATACTGCTCAGACAACAACATTGAGGAGGGGACACAGGCAACTGGTCCCTGAAACACATCTGCACAGTCTGACAAACAAATAGGACATTCATACGATAAACAGGCCCATCCAGTAAGACACACATGATACCCCATCATATTCAAACATCAACAATGTTTACATCCATACCACATCCTAACATTGACATGCATAGGTAATGCCACGTAACATGTACAGATCATGCAATGTGAATAAAAAGTGTATGGGGCAGGGCCTGAGAGGCAAGTGTGCTGGCAGGGCAGTTACAACACCCACAGTCAGTCAAAGTGTAGTGTGGCAAGTGAAACGTATACTTTGCGCATTAGCCTCAGGCTGGAGGCCTTTGTGCATCTTACCCTGAATGTACTTATACTCATTTGCTCACATCTAAGAGCCTCAGAGCACTTTGCACTAAATGAATCTCATTGCCCTTCCTATCAGTTAACGTATCAAATAGTCAGTCCTAAGGTGTTGTCAATTAGTCAAATCACACTGTTTTGCCTACTTCTGCACTGGAGTTTGCCAGAACATATTCACTCTGTGCCCCAGTCAAGGATACCGTCTGGTACATTGCTGATAGATGTGGTAGGGGTTAAGGTTTGGCATTCCTGCGTAGGGAAACTTTGTCATCACCATGACATATGTCTTTTAAATCCACTTCCTCGTCCCAAGACACGCATGGGGGAGTTTCCAAACAGAAAATCACAACTAGATGCTGCCTGCCTTGCTGCTGATGCACAACCAGATCCCAGCCCATTCCTCTGATATGAGGGATGATGTCTCCCCTGTGATTCAGACAGGCAAGCTCCAAACTTAACATGCTGTGCTATACATAGAACAAGCAGAGGGAGAGTAGAAACTGTTAGGCAGCATGATAGCTGTGTACTAATGTATTACTCTCCTGCGGACTATTTCAATTCTAACAGTGTGTATTGTTTGGGTTATTGGGGCTCACACCTAAATTTCTACAAGTCAGTTGTACAATGAAACTTCATATTAAACAAATACTGTCTTTGTCATTTGTGTATGGGAACATACCGGAAAAGATCGAATTGTGTAGGATCTGAGTGACCACCACTTCCCTGAGAAGTTCCAAAGATGTCATGCGCTCGGATGTCTAAACATTCCTTTGATGTGGGAGACCAGAGGCACTGCTAGTCTGTCTGAGCTAAATTGAATATCTGGGTGACAGAGTTATTTACAAGTGGGTCAAACTTAGTCCCCCACACCATTAGCTATCCTGCTGCCTAGAAAGCCAAGAATCACATGTAGGATAATGAGAGCCCACCCAACAAAATGTCCCTCCATAATAATAGTGAAACACCGAGGGAGGAGTAGGACAAAAACACGCCTATTCCTAAATAATTACAAAGCAACACCTAGAGGCGACCTGGCAGACATGTCTGATAGCTCCATATCATACATGTGACACACAGGTGGGCCATAGGCCTACAACAATGCCCTATGACGGACAGCAGATACCAAGACAAACACAGAGTACAAAGTTAAGGCATCCAAAGGCTTGTATCTTAGTGCAAAATTGTCACAACACAGACACACTAATTGTACCCTGTTTCATTGCAGAGGAACACGGATCTCCTGCCGATATGCCTGTCCATGAGTTCCCTGATGACATGGATGATGAGACCATCAACCTCCCACAAGAGACCATTGACATGGTCCTTGAAAGACTCCAAACCCCACCTTCAGTCACAAGGAGGAGCACAGAAGAAGCAGCCACCACAGTAGAACCACCCGCCACCCCAATTGTAAGACCTGCCAGCTCCAACACAGCTGAGGACTCTGACGACACTGGCATCAGCTTCGAAAGAACAGTCGTTGGGGTCCAGCGGGAGCTGGCCAAGGAGGTGCGGGTGGGGATGCAAACTATGGCAGCCAGCCTCGTGCATGTTGTCAACTGCTGATCAGGCAGCTGCAATGCAAGCCAGAACATCGCTCTTGGAGGAACTTTTAAAAACACAGAAGGAAATCTGCACAGCTGTCATCCAGTTGACAAAACAACTCCAACTGCAAGCCAGTCAACGTGTGCACGAATGCAACATAGAACCCCTCAGGGCCGACCTGGCTGCCTACCATCGGGATGTGGCTGCCATTCTGAAAAAACAGCAGGCCCTCCTTGCTGCAGTACTGCCCTTCATTACTCGACAGGGATCAGCCTCCGGGATGTCTGCCTCCATGTCTTCTAACACTGAGGTGTGTGTTGCCCCTTCACAACCAACAACAACAAGGATACACCAGGCAACACACACATCAGAAGAAGAAGACATGGAACAGATAACATTCACACGCAAGAGTACCCGGAAGCCCTAGTCCCTGCACCATGGCCTACTCTGACCAAGGTCCTACGTTTTGACACATGCCAGTCTCACTACAACTACCCTCAATGACTGTTCGGCAATCCACTGTATGACTTGTCCCCATTGGCAGTGAATGTTTCTCTCCTACTATTTGGCAATTCCTGTTCCTCTGCACTGTCTGTGACATCACCCCAGCATGTCAGGAGCATCATCCACACCCCGTCTGTAGGATCACCATGTAAGAATGCACCAGAATGGACTCAGCTAACATTGTGAATGGACATTTTGCACTACACCACCTAAAAATAAATATCACTTGCACACCTATTGTGTCTCTGTGTTATTTCACACTTCAACTGTGCAGTACATAACTCCAAAGTGGCTGTGTGGCAACCATGTCGATTCTCTATACTACTGTCCTGATTTCATGTATACTGAAACATCTGTGCAGTGGCCAGGATTGCATCATAGCTTTACTATACTGAGGAAAATAACTGATGAAGGGACTAAGCACACACAATCATGCTGTGTTGGACAGAATGATGCACCATCTATAGCTATTCTAGACAACTAATGGTGGCTGAGAAATGTAGGCACCATGCAATACTAAAATTAGAAATTATGCTGTAAAATGAAAGGAATGATAAACAAATTACACAGCATCAATCACCCTTACGGCGTATACTTCCATGAAGGAAAGTCATGCTGAATCAGTACACACATGATGTAGGTCAGCAATGACAGCAACAAGACAAGAGTGTGAACAAATCCTCATCTACAAAGATCTCCCTGAACTTCACATTGCTGTCCGACCTATCTATTTACCTACAATAACAAGTCTGGAAGCACTCTTTGTGAAGTAGGATACATACCAACCCCAAACCTTGATGATCAATGCACACTACCAATGGTGGCTCTCCCACATGGTGGATACTTACCAAGTTAGCACACGGGTAGCTGGCATGTTAAACCTCAATAGCCTGGGGATAGCGAGCATAGGACACAAATGTCATACTAAAACTTTCTGCTACACTGATGTCAAGGCCATGAAAAGCTAGCACCTACCGCATCATGTAAAGGGTTAACAAATTTTTTATTTCAAAGTAGTAATAAAAGAGGCAACTAAGGGAAAGGTAAACCTACACTAATCTAACCTGACTACTACTAACCCACAACTGTCCCTAACTAACCTAAGTTAAACTTACTCTACACATGTAATGAAACGATCTAAACATCAACCCCCCACCCACCATTATGAGACAAGACACATGCAGGACAACACTTACTAACCTACACACATACTATACTATCCTCAACAAACATATATTTTTTTGAATTTTTTTTTTTTGTTTTGTTTTTTTTTAAACAGGAATCCCAACATTGCCCAAAACCACCCACCCACCCACACAAAAATATAAGATAGAAAGAATAAGGACCCCCCACCCTCTTACCTAACACTAACTAAGCTAATTTCCTATACTTATCCTATAACTAACCCCCCAAACCCAACTAACAGTATGAAATAGGAAAGAGGTGAGAGGGGAGGGGTAAAAGTTCAGGAGGGCAAAATGACTACAGATTTGCCCTCCGTAGTGTGCGCCGGATGGAGCGCACCTTCTTCTTGACCTCATTCATTTCCTCCGTCAGGTTGTCAACCTTTCGAATCAACCTGTCCAATTTTCGGGACAATGCCTGGAAGGCCGCAGGGTCGATAGGAGGGTCAGTGCTGGTTTGCGTGCCGGTGGAGGTGGATGTTGTTGCTGGAGTTGTGTGGCCACGGGACAGCCCTGCTCCCACCACACGGCTGGGTCCAGGTCTGGAGGAAGATGCTTGGTCCGTTGCTGGGTCCACTTGGGCAGACCTGGTGGATGTAGTGGCGGTGGTTGTTGGTGGCACCGTTGGGGGAGCCTGTGGTGTGGCATACCACGCCCCGGAGGCCCGATACGAATGATATCTGCGGGCCATCCTCCGATACCCACACTGCACCTGCAGGATGTGCCTGTACCTCATCGCACGGTGCTCGAAATGGTTGCGATCTGCGGCACTCAGGTTTGCAGCTGTGAAGAGAAAAGGGAAATATTGAGCATTGAATTTACAGTGGGTTGAATACCACAATGGGTCATTTGTCCATTACTAGAAATGTATTGGTTGCAGCAATTGTTACAACATAGTTCACGGAAAGGCTCAGAGGAAGTACATGCGAATCATGCATACATAAGGGCATATCACACATAGCATATCCATGTCTCTACATGATGGATGACATCACCCTAAACTACTCATCCAAATCATACCTAAGGCATTAGACATTATGGCACCAGCTCTTCCGCATACTGACTTCACTACATATGTCATTCTATGTGATAAAAATCACACTCCTCACTCAATGGCATTTGGAATTAGTTGTGTGCTAAGATTGAACCCCTGGCCCAGAATCATATGTCCACACTAGGGGCCAGATGTAGGAATTTTGAAAAATCAACTAGCAATTTGCAAAGCAGAACGGTGTCTCTTACACCGTCTGCGAGTCGCTATGGGGTCCCTAAAACCCACCTCATGAACATCAATGATGTGGGTTCCAAGTTGCCCCACCTTAGCAACTATGGGAACTCACAGGGATGGAGGCCTGCTGGGAACAGCAGAACTCCATAGACGTGACTGCTTTTAAATAAAGCAAGTTATTTTTCCCCAAGTGTAGGCCATTTACCTGAAAGGAAAATGAGCTGCAATTAGTTAAAAATCACAACAATTCAACTTGGAAATTTTCACGGTAATTATTGGTCCCTTAGACCACTGGCTGTTTTGCGCAGGATTATTTTGGTCCACTCACAAAGGTGAAGTTTTACAATGAGGACCCCTTCCAGTCAGCAAGTTGGTTACCATCCACTTCAAGTGGATGATAACAGCTACTCACTTTGCAACCACGTACTCGGTTGCAAATGGGATTGCCTACCACTGTGAGTTGCAAGTAGGTCTGGTAAACCCCTTTATTATTTGCATTTTGAAAAGCATTTTGCTAATATGTACATGACCACCAAATACATTTTGGAATAGGAAACAGACGTTTGCAACTCACAAACAGAAATTTATGCCATTTGCAACGTGTAGACATTTTGCTACATCTGGCCCTAGGTACTAACTCAAGTCACAAAAGGTGTTAAGTACGTGTAACATACTGGTTGCTACAGTCCTAGGTATTCTGTTTCACAGTAACATCCCAGTCTTTGTGGGTGGTGTGGGAAGAACAACCAACAATCCCATGTTCAATGCACACCCAGGAGTGTACAGAAAGTTCAACAAGTATGTGCCTTCACACACAACACCTATGAAGGGCTAGCAACACGTTGTAGTCAGCCCAACCTTGCCACATCCCAGGTCCACACATGTCAAAATGATATGACTTAGCCCAACATAACATACTATTAGTGAGGCATGTTTTACAACACACACAAAGGAGGTAGAACACCCATTCACATGATTCAACAGAACACCTAGGCCATTGCACTCAAGTCACACACACTTTGAGTTCCCCTTGTGGAAGTACATGCCCCCGGAAGATCCGACCTACAGTGTACACAGTTCATCCTCAACTAGGAAGAAGCACTTGTCATCAAAGCCATGTGCCTAAGCTACCTGGGAGACTGTCAGTCTGATATGCAGACTCAGTTAATGGCAAGTCCCTGACCAAGTCTAACATTGACCAGTGTATTCCAAATGAGTCATACCATTCCCAATTGCCGCCCTAATTGAATGACCTGCAGCCCCTCAATCTGAGAGATGACTAGGTATTGCTTTACAGAAACATTATTCCTATTTGATATCACACTAAAACAACCAAGCCAATGAACGGCCAGCACATAAAATCATGAATTCTCTTGAACACACAGTAATCCATCATGCTTCATTACCAAACAATGAAAATAGCACTCAGGCGACACTCACTGTAGGTATCGGGGTCGTCAAAATGGGCCACCTCTACCACGGTGTACGGGGCTGGTCCACCTGTAAAGCATGAAAGGAAGAATATACTCAGACTGGGTGAACGGACAAATAATTTCTGTTACAATGACACTGTGTGAATATGACATGGTAATGATACAGTTTCACACATGCTCATCCTGCATGGATGACTTTGTATTCAACATTATCATTGGATGAGTCTCCTGCTCCAGTGACACACCCTACTACACTCATGCAGTGGCCAGGACAGTCATGTGTCGTCCAAGTTAATCCTCCATTAGTTTGCCCCAACAATAATGTTATCCATACATCTCAGCATGTGCATCCCAGAGAGACATTCCAAAACTGGTTCCATGAGGACTGCATGACCACTCACAATCAAACAGGCTATGTGGACAGGTTCAACACACAGCAACCAGACACACATGTGACATATGTGTGGACAACATGACTAACTTCATGTGACGTGAAGGCAACACACATGTATAGCATCATCATGTGTTTCCAATTTTCTGTCTAGCTATGGCGTCTACATATGTAGGTATGTTGTTTCTACATGACGTACTCACTGGCCATTATGACCAGTAGAGTACAAATAGAGCAGTTCACGTGTTGCTTTTCTGACACAAATGCAACACTACATTACATGCAGCTACAGGCATCTGGTATGTGTTGCAAAAATGAGCCTTCGGACTGGTAGCATAGGTCTTCATACACATTCTGCAACAAATACACATTAGGACACATATGTATACCTTTGTATCGCAGCATTTGCATCATTTTGTGACGCAGAGAGGGGGCTACTTAGCAAAATACAAATAGATGTTGGATTTTACTGCTGTTATTGCGTGTACATGTGTTGCAAAAATGGGGATTTATGTGTATGACCATGGGCCTAGGTTTCCCTAGCATTACACACAGTCAGCTACTTATTTTGCAGATTGGCTAACAATCATCACATGTTCACACACAGATTTCTATTATTCCCATGTAATTGATTTGTACTCACCAACATGGCCACCAATCCGGAGTCCCAGGTGGTCCAGCAGGTCCTGTTCCCTGGTGATCAGATCTGCCCAGCGGTGCTTGAGTTGATGGACATTTCGCAGACTCCCGTAGACCCGGACCAGGTGATGGCGCACCTTCTCCCACCGGATTTTCCTCGCCTCCGTGTGATACCACTGTATCACACGGCCCCCAGCCTCCAGCATCAGTGGGAGGAAATGGCTTACTAGCCATATGAACCCCCCCAATTTGTCTTCACCCATCCTGGACAGGCGAGGCCTACCTGACATATTGAGAGGTCTAAAAATGGACAAATGAAATATGAAAGTAAAAGTGGGAAATGGGGAAAGGTAGAGGTGTGAAAGAAAAAGAAGAAGGAGAAAAATAGCCCAACTAACTCCCCAAACTATGCTACCCACAACAGACTCCCACAGACAATACAAACTATCACAGGTATAGACAAAACAAGACTAAACAGACTGAGACAATGTTATACAACAATAATAGATTGACACTAAGACAAAATACAAGGCACACAGGACACTAAAGCAGTAAAACACAGGACAACACCTTTCACACAACCACACAGTCTAGATAAATCTGAGACTGCAAAGTGAAAGTGAAAGTTAACTCCCAGTACAGATTTGGTAAACAGAATATCCTATTACATCACTTCCTGTATAAAATGGCCACCGTTTTATTTTCCCGTTATGCGTCATATTTTCACGCATACACAGTTGTGCGTCATTTTTTTTTGACTCATTACAGTGCACATGATGCGGAGTGAAAAAATATGATATGAATATTAATAATTTTTTATGTACATGAGATGACCAACATATTGTCCATGTAGTGTCAATTTTACCACGCATACATCATGGGCGTCAATTGTTTTACACGTACAGTAGTGCACATGATGCAGAGTGAAAAAATATGATATGAATATTAATAATCTTTTATGTACATGAGATGACCAACATATTGTCCATGTAGCGTCAATTTTACCACGCATACATCATGGGCGTCAATTTTTTTACACGTACAGTAGTGCACATGATGCAGAGTGAAAAAATATGATATGAATATTAATAATTTTTTATGTACATGAGATGACCAACATATTGTCCATGTAGCGTCAATTTTACCACGCATACATCATGGGCGTCAATTTTTTTACACGTACAGTAGTGCACATGATGCAGAGTCAAAAATATTGTGGATGTAAAATATACTTTGAAGGCGAAATATTAAGACACTTTTGGATACATTTGTATTTGACTCTGCATTGTGTGCACTCATGTACGTGAACAAATTATGACGCCCATGCTGTATGCGTAGAATATGGAGCAAATTTATCCTTATGTCTTCATGTTTTTACCTTTGGAAAGGTGATTTGTCATGGTCAAACGGTGCGATGTGATACACATTTGTGTTTGGATATGACACATGTCCGTTGTTTTATGTATAGAAGGCATTCACACTGTAATGTTTGGGATACGTTGACTAATGTATTGACCATATTTGACGACATATTTGGTGATGGCTGATGGCTATTTTGAAATGATGGATGGGATACCATTATGTATTCCGTCTCCAAAATGTGTCCACATTTATGATGGTGATGCTTTTATCTGTAGTCCTAACAGGGAGTGGAAGAGTCACTTACAGTTTTTATGGGGCTAACCATGTCCCATTATGATTTTGTGTTTCAGATTTGTGTTGGACTTATGACATGGAGGCCACACATGTGCCTTATGCATGTGTTTAGTTCACAAGTACATGATTCTTGTATGTTTTGGGGGCGGTAGAGGTGGACTTAGGCCCCCAGCACCCTAGGATTTGACCATCCAGAATAGCTACTGTATCCATGGAGTATATTTATTATATCATGGCAAACCTGCAGCAGCAGGCTAATGTAAGGCCATATGGTATGAATGACTGTTGACCATTCATTCATCTCATTAGCCCATTTGACGTTTGCAGTAATGATGAATTGGAGCTAACTTGCATACCATTTTCCTATGACTATGTTTGCAAGACTCTCAGCGTTCCCGATGTGATAATGAGAATAATTTTTTGGTTGTCTGTGTCCCTTTCTGCATAAACTGGTTTAGTGTCATGTTACAATCTTCCTGCTAGGTTCAAACTGGGACACAACTGTGATGGTCTACTTTCAAATATTAGGTTGATTGTATGACATATGTGTACATGTGTGTGGGAATGTGGATCCACTATCACCTGTCTGGGTGTATGTTGTCACTGTAACTTCAAGGTCTCCGGCTGAGTTAGTGGCAGCTGATGTTGTACCAATTGTGTATTGCTCATATCACACACTTGAGAGAAGCCATTGATGACATGGTCACGTACACATGGATGGTCCCACCCTGTCTCTGAACACGTGTGATGTGACTTTCAAATGATCTCCAATTTTGGGCTGGATGAGAGACTGTTTCAGTTGTTTGGATCCGGCATCTGTAATTGTCACATTTGTACTCTTGTTGGGCTCTGTGTATGGTAATGTATCATGTCACATCCTACCCTCTGTGCATACATTTGTGATGTTTATTTTTGGTGTGATGAATGTTATAGCATTCTTGCTCAATGAGACGACATTCATCTTCAGCAATTTCAAACTAAAGGTGGTCTGAAATGAATAAGCCAAAGCATGATGTGGTGTTTGTTATCTGTGTTTATTTACAAGTGTGGAATACAAGTGATTATAATAACTTAAGTAAAAAAATTGTTGACAATCTGTTGGCGCCTACGCACTCCTGCTGCCGTGTTAGGTTGTTCCCCCTCCTGTTGCAGGCCAGCATCCTCCTCATCGTCATCCTCAGGCATGTCTGGGTCCAGTTCAAGGAGGGGAATGTTCCTTTTCACACAAATATTGTGTAATATGGCACAAGTGAGTATGATCTTACAGACCATCTCTGGGGAATATAGTAGGCTACCGCCAGTGATGTTAAGGCAGCGGAACCTTGACTTTAGGATCCCAAAGGTCCGCTCCACAATGCTGCGTGTCCTCTTGTGGGCGTCATTGTATGCCCGCTCAGCAGCAGTATTTGGGTTCCCATATGGTGTCATTATCCAAGGCTGGATGCCATACCCCTGATCAGCTGAAAGAGAAACACAGAATGGTATCAATTAGATGTAGGAGGCACTGTTGTACGTATCTTTGATGGCAGTAGTTGTGTTGTGTTGTCTGTGACTATTTTGTGTACTAATGTGACAACCTATGGTTGTTGGTGAAAACTTTGGCATTGTTTTTTTTCCTTGGCTGAGCAAGTGTTTGTTGGCTAACTGTTTGTCAGCAGGATGTATTGGTTTCTCAAGTACAGTGTGCCCTCCCTTGCATTGTGACTTGTGACACAGGTGTCCGTGTGTCCTCACTGAGGGGGGGGGTGATAGTTCCATGCAGAGTTGAAACATGAAAGTGTATTATAAACGTTCATATGAACATACCCAGGCCATCCCATCCCTTAAAACTTATGCATTGTATTACTGTACAGGTTATTGTGAGCCTTCAAATTTGCAAGGTGACATTTAGGCAACCACAGTCATTAATGTCTTCACACTAAGCTGTAGAGTAAATTCCAATGTGTGAGAGGTTCAATGGTGACTTGTGAAACATGGCTAGTGATGTGAGTACCTCAGTGTGTTCCTGTCTAGGTGTTGCTATTGTGGTGTATGGGTTGTTTATCCTAGAAGGTTTCTGTGCAGTGAGTATATAAGTAAATTTTTGTCCTTACCAACAAGTAGTCCATTGCCATACCGTCCATCCTGGAAGTGTTGGTTGATGGTGCAGTGACGGAAGATGAATGCGTCATGTACACTCCTAGGATATTTAGCCATGATGTTGCTGATCAGTCCTTGGTGATCGACTATGGCCTGCACGTTGATGGAATGTGTGTGCTTCCTGTTGCGGTAGAGGTGTTCACTCGCAGCAGGTGGCACAAGGCGTACATGTGTGCAGTCGATTGCACCAAGGACGTGCGGGAAGCCACTGATGGCGTAGAACCCCTGTTTGGTTTCCTGCTGCTTCTGCAGTGTGTTAGGGAAGCAGATGTGGCGGGGTGTCAGTCCAATGATGGCATCCAGTACTTTAGGCAGGAATGCAGAGAAAGATGGTTGTGATATTCCACCAACCAGGGCACCAGTTGTCTGAAAGGAGCCACTTGCCAGCATGTGAAGTACGGCAAGCAGCTTTGTTTCTGTTGGGATAGTGCGTGGAGTCACTAAAGTGGGGGCCAATTGCTGTTCAATATTTGTCAGCAGCTGCTGAATGGCCTGCCAGTTCAACCGGTACCTCTGGATGATGTCTCGTTCCCTGAGGCCATGCAGGGTTGTTCTTGGGCGGAATATCCTCTCCTGCCTTCTGCGCTGTCTTTGGGGTCCCTTCTGTTGTTGTTGTAGCTGCTGTTGTTGCTGCAGGGCTCTGCGTCTACGTGCACGCTGAAGAAAAAGCACCTCCATGTCTCCCTGTTGCTGCTCTGCTGCTCTGTTGTTTATTCTGTGTGTTCTGATTAAGTACAGGTGTGTTTGCACCATTTTAACGCCTGCCCTGACCCAGGCGTTAAAATTTCACGATATTCGTGCTTTGTGTGATTTTTTTGCGCCACCTGCCACGCGGGAGTGATTTTTGCCCCGAAGCATAAATACGACGCACCTCTGTGTGCGTCGGTTTTTGGACGGGAACGCCTACCCTGCATGTCATTAACGCAGGGCGGGGTGCCGCTTCCAAAAACTGGCGCGCATAGCGCCATTTTCCTTGTGCGCCGGATCGGGCGTCAGGGTTTAAATATGGGGCAACGTTTGCGCTGAAAGTGCGTCAAAAGTTTTGACGCACATTCGGCGCAAACGGAGTATAAATATGCCCCTAGATGTTTTATTTTCAGTGCCTAGTGCCCCACGCAGGGCTCCAAAATGTTGGTTAACTCGATGCTGGTCCTCCAGGTCAGGTGGGTTCTGATCAGAGTTTGCTGCAGACAAGAGAATTTCAGAGTAATTCGATTGTATCTTTAACAAGAGATCGATGCCCCAGCTTTCAAATTGTGATTTTTTTGTTCATATACATTGCAATATTGAATGAAGACCAGCTAACTTCGGTGATTTCATTACTACGTGGAAAGATCTACTAAACAAATTCTACGGATTGTATGTTGCCTGTCTTAATAAAGGCTACATAAAAGGCTGATTTTAATAACTTCAAAATATTGGCCCTGTTTAAGGCATCAAAGTAACTTTTGGATTTATAAACTGGAGAGAAAAGTAATTTATGACATGGAAAACTGATCCGCATTTTACAGTTTTTAAAAGTGTTAGGTATTCGAACTTGCTCTGCTTATTTGTGGTTATAAGTGGTTATATCCTGCTGCAAAATAGTTTTCTCCAAAGCTAAGATCAGTCCACTGTCTACTTCACAGGATAGCCCTAATGAAGGAGCTTCTTTTCCTGAAACCCAAGTATGTTGATTTTTTCCCCCATCCGAATCAGTAATGAGCGGTATTTGTTGCCTTATACATTGTTGTGCGATCCTTAATTGTAGTTTTGCAGCACCTTTAGACGGGAACAAGTGCTCCCTTTTCTCCTGTAAATATTTTGTTACTGAACTTCCGGTTTCTCATCGGTCGATAACGAGTTGTTTAATGCAATAGGATCGTTTTTTACCACTCAGTTGAAAATTGGAAAACATTTGGACCCAGATTTATGAAAAAGTGACACTTCATCTCTGATGTGCCACTTTTCCTGCGCCCACCTACGGCACTTAATAACACCATGGTTGCGCCTTATTTAAACATACGGCATACCATGGTGGTAGTTTGAACAATAGTGTAAATTTTGTGACGCTATTGTGGCTCTCTGCTACAATAGCATCAAAGGTTTTGACGCTAGTGTAGCGAAGTGCAAGGAGGCCCATTGATTTAAATGGATGCGTCATTTTAACACCTGCTCACAGCAGGCATTAAAAATGACAGAAAAAATGGGGAAGAGAAATCTGTAACATTTTTCAGGCCTCCTAGCACCGGCGTACCCCACTTGCATACATTATGCCTGGCGCAGGCATAATGTGGAGCAAGGGGTTACAAAGTGACGCAATGCATGCATTGCACCACTTTGTAAATATGGCATGGGGGAAAAGCCACCTTAATGCCACATATGTGTAAAAAAAAAAAAAGAAGAATCTGCAAATGTGGCACAAGGTGGTGCTAGGTGTGGCTTCTTAAATCTGGCCATTAGGCCCTTTGTCTAGCTGACTCAAGATCAAAGGAAAATCATATTTTTTGCTGTGGGCCTTATGGCACCTTTTCTTGTTGTGTTTAGACGTTGGTTTATATGATTAGGTGGGATAAGATTTGAGTTAGGATTTGATGGGATAATCACATCACCATTTTCTTTTACCTCACTAGTTGACTTAAATGTCAGAGTTATTTGAGACTTTAATAAGGAGATTTCCTCTCCATCTAATGGGTTGAGAACTTGCACCACATGCACTTTAGTCAAATCAGATGATTCAGTGGAAAGCTAGTTTACACCAGTAGTTTTTTAAAAGTGTTTACAATTTTCTTCACCTAATTCTAATGGAAAGCAATCCTTTTGCCCTGGAAGTACAACAGGTTTAAAGAACTTGGGTTCCACCAGGTGCGGCTCCTCCGTTTGGGCGGAGAAGTGTTGCCCCCCCTGCCAGCAGCAACCGCTGCAAATACTTTCACAAGGAAAGGATAAAAGCTTTTGTTTATTATCCTTTCCTTGTGAAAGGGGTGGGGCATTGGGGGTGACGAGCAGAGGAGAGTGCACTGTGCACTCCCCTCAGAGCGCATGTGTGTTTGGCCGGCCGCCTTAGGCCGGCCCAACACACATGAGCACTGTGCTCTCTACAGCCCAGCAACCCAGTTCTTCCTGGGAGTGCCCTGGCTGGGCACTCCCAGACGATCCTGACACTGCTTTGAGCAGCATCAGGAATAGCCGCAGGGCAGGCTGGGAGCCTGTGCCTGCAGCAGTGACAGGAGAGGAGTGGTGCGGAAGCAGAGCAGGTAAGTGATTTAAAAAAAAAAATTCATTAATTTTCTCCCTCTAGCGCCCCTCCCACTGCACCCCCTGCCCCGCTCTGATAAAGCCCTGTGATCCGCTACTGGGTTTCCCACTGTTCACTCTGGTCGTTACATGAACCTCCTCTACCCATGAATTTAAATATTTGGGGGCAGGGTGGATTCTAATTTGTTAATTACAGGTGAACACACATAGGTCATACTGGGTTTAATAGTTTCTATCTTTACCTTACGAAATAAGTCTAATTTATCTGATTGTAAATTAAGTGATTTGCTGCTTCATCATGAGACCTGAGCACAATATTTCAGGCTGCAACATTTACTGTGGTCTCTGTTCCTTGAGAATAGGAGGGATGGGTTTTATAGAAGAGACCGAGTCTTCTACAGAGTTTGTATGTCATGTAATACTAGCTACCGTGAAAAAGCCTTTGTTTATATCCTCCTCCTTTTACAACACTAACGAATCATCACTTTTATTACATGCTTCATGCAAACCTGAGTTATCCATGCCTGATATACTAATTATATGTGGAATTTGCTGCTGATTCTGATAATCAATTCTCATCTCACCTTGTTGAGCCATTTGGTGATTAATTTGTTCCTCATACGAGCTTTCTTTTGTAATTTGTGGTGAAGATATATTAGATTGATGGGTAAAACTCAGATTCCTAGATTCTGTTAGATTGTGTGAAAACTATTTATCTAGTACAGGATGGAGAATTTGCTTTTGCAAATGTTATTTTTCTCTGGATCCTTTTATAGGAATCAAGTGGGCCAACCAGCTGATCCACAAATGTTCTTTTTCTTCTATGTTTAACAAATGTAGAAGGGACCATTCTGAGGTACGCAGATTGTATTTTTTCTGATACTTCTTTAACTCAGGCATTAAGTTATTATATGTTTTTAATAAACCTGGGACTCTACATTTATCTGTACTGTTCCAGAATTGTAATTTCAAAGATATGCTTACTGGAAGGATATTTTAAGAATATGCTTGCTGTAGTCATCATTTCTGAGGAGCTAGCCACATGCGTTCAATGCAACCCCAGGACCACAAGCCTCACCAGGGCTGCCTTAAAGCTAAAACCGTCCTCAACAAGGCACCACATGGCACAGCACTACCCTCAAAGTCAGAGACTTCTCCAAGCTACTGAACTATCCAACCGCCCCACTACCCCTCCTCTTACAACACTGCTCCCCTACATAACAGCACTGCATTCTTCACTCTGCCCTCAACCCCGTGGCCCACCTCAAATCCCCTGCAAGCACTCTCACCAAAGACCTCCATCACTAGTGCAGAAGTGAGAGGATGAATGTAGGAAAGTCCTCCTTTTTAGCTCTGGTCACCCCCAAGCTTTTTTGACAGGTATTGGTGGTTGCTGACTCATGGCTGTGCCTGGGTACTGATAGCCAGTCCCAGGGCCAGTGCTCTGTATAATCTGGATATGCAAATTAAGCTAATTATAATTGGCAGTATCAACCTACCTATAAGTGCCTAGTATATTGTAGGGCATGTAGGTTTAGGAACCCCAGCATAAGTAGTGCACCCATAGGTGCACTGCTGAGGTGTCCAATGTCATTTTAGGGGCAGGCCTGCCTTGCTGGCTGCTTTAAAATGAAAGTTACCTTCAAATTTGGCTTTGTTGGTTGCAGTGTAACTATAAGCAGGGACCTTATAAAAGATGTTTTATAAGCCCTGGTGAGGGAAAAATAGCCAAATTTGTTTCCCTCATTGTAGTTAATGGGCTCTGTATGCTAAGATGGGGAGACTTTATTTTGAATTAATAAAGTCCCAAAAGGAGCTAACTATTTAAGTTTGGTGTCAAACTGATTGTTATAATAAATCCAAAAACGTGCCATTCTTGAATTTCATATAACTAATTCAGGGAAAGAGTTTTAGAACTCTACATGAAAGTTGTCAACTTCAGCTCTGTAGTGCCCTTTTCTGATTGGTCAGCCTCTGGCAGCCTGGTCAGGCTGCCTTGATGAAGTGTGAAGTGACATGGGCTGAGGACAAAGGAAGTGCCTGGGGAGGAGATCTGTCTCAACAGATGTGAAACAGGATGGGGGGAGAGCAGCCAAACTGGACTTCAGAGGAGGGAAGGACATTTGGATCAGGTCAGGCTCTCCCCCATTTTCTGCCATCCCGACAGCCAGTTGTTCCCTTGATTAGATTAGGAGAGGGCAGGAAAGGGGTGTATTAAGGAATTTTAGCCACACCAGTGGGTGGACTCAGCCAGACCTAACCTCCAAAATTCAATTTCTGCCATTTTGTTTTTTTAAGGAATGTTTCCTCCTGGGAGTGGTTTTTGCCACACTTCTCAGGAAGTGGTCATCCAAGAGGTTGGTGACCTGTCTGTGATTGGAAAGTTGGCACACTGTGCTTTTCATCCCAGGAGGAAAGATAAATATGGCAGAGCTGTACCCACACGTAAGATCCCTACCAGCAACAAGAATAAGAAAGACTGCCTTGCTGGAGCCCTGACCTGCACCTGACACTACACTCTGAGAGACTGCACCAGCTGCATACTTGGGCTTCACCACTAAAAGGAATTTGCCTGGCTTCAATGGTTCAAGAAGGGAATCCCTGTTGGCTACAGGTAGGAAATAGCTAAACAGAGTCCCCTGCAAAAAAACCTGAAGAAACTGACCAGCTGACCACTGCAGAGTGGTCATTTTTAGATTTTAGCCAGGTGCATTCTGGGAGTTGGATTCCTAACCCTCAAGGAGCGGCAAAGAGCTTCTGGAACATTGGGGTGAGCTGTGGACTCCTAAAGGACATTCAAAGACTTTCTGGAAGAGGATCCAGATGTTTGGAGAAGAATTGAGAACATTTGGAAGAAAGCTCCATAAAGGCATGGTGAGTCAAGCCAGCTTATGTCTACCACGACCCAGCCTGAGAGGTTCGTCATGCTGAAAAGCTCCGTAGCCCCAGACTTCCAGGATTTCACCGGGGGCTCCAGGAAAGGCAATTCGGTGATGTCCACTCGAAATGGCTTGCTGTAGAGGGTCATTCATATTGGAGAGAAAAAGTTCTAAAAAAGTGACAAAGTCTGAACGTAAAAAGTTGACAGGGACTTCCTGCAGCATATCCAAGGAGGGCTCCAGGGACGTTGGATCCAATTTCTAGTTCGGCTCAAACAAAGATTTCCATCACAAAAAATCATCCAAGTCCGAAGGTAGAATTCTTCACCAAGATCTTCTGCGCTGCGTTTCTGAAGACGGCTCCAAGGAGGTTGGATCGGATTTGTGACTTTGTCCCGGTGAGAAAAATCTTCAAGAAAAATACTAAGGCGGTCATTACAACATTGGCGGTAAAAGCCGCTTACCGCCGTGCAGAAGACTGCTAACACACTGCTGCGGCAGCGGAAATCCGCCACAGCTATTATGTCCCACAGCACAGAATCCGCCAAAATTCAGACACCCACACAAGTCCGCCACACCAATGGTCAGTGATAAACTGGCGAAAACAAATCCTCCACTGTCACGCCAACAAAAATACGCTCACACTATCACGACCCACGAATCCACGCAGCGGTCTTTTAACTGCGGTATTCCATTGGCGGTACACACCGCCGCACTCAAAATTTACACACTCTTACAAAACACTACCACATTGGGCAATTCGAAAAAACACACACCTGATACACATACACACACCACTCCCACACACCCAATACAATATAAAACACACACCCACATCAACCACAAACCCATACGACAACAATTACTGAGAGAAGGCCAGAGAGAGACACCACCATCAACAATACTAGCATCCACAGGCACTCAACACCATCACCCACATAACTTCTATGCACCTCACACCACACACCACTACATATCAGCACACTTATCACCCCACACACCACCCCACGCATCACCACCCCATGGCACGGCAAAGACACCCCATGTTCTCGGAGGAGGAGTTCAGGGTCCTGGTGGAGGAAATCGTCTGGGTTGAGCCACAGCTATTCGGAGCACAGGTGCAGCACACCTCCATAGCTAGGAAGATGGAGCTATGGCAAAGAATAGTGGACAGGGTCAATGCAGTGGGACAGCACCCAAGAAATCGGGAGGACATCAGGAAGAGATGGAAGGTCCTACGGGTGAAGGTGCATTCCGTGGTCTGAAGTCACCAACTGGCGGTTCAGCGGACTGGCGGCGGACCCCCATCTCCTCCCCCACAACTAACAACATGGGAGGACAGGTCTTGGCGATTCTGTATCCTGAGGGCCTCACAGGAGTAGGTGGAGGGATGGACTCTGGTAAGTCAAATCTTAACTATTATATCCCCCACCATACATGCATGCCAGCACATACCCCCACCCTCACCCCCATCACTCTAACTCCTCACAAATGTCCCAACATCACAAACCACACATCCGAACACCAAGCCCTGCATGCAACAACAAAGCATGGACACCCATCACCAAAGCATGCCCACTGCACATACCCATACACCCCCCTAAACCACCATCACACAAGGTCCCACACAGGAATGCAAGCACTGGGGTACACGGTCACCCACCCATTGCACACCATGGCACTCAAAGATGTAATAAACATCCTTTTATACCCCTGCAGGACCCCTACCCAACGTCACCGGACAGGAGGGTCCACATATGTCCACACCACCAACAGAAGAGGCCCACAGTGATGACAGCAGCTCTGTCCAACTGGATCTAGATGACCAGCCCGGCCCATCGGGGACCTCTGGACATTCGGTTCCCCTCACCCAGTCACAGGCCACCACAGACCTTCCCCCCTCTGAAAACACCAGCACAGCACCCACCCAGCAGGCCTATACCTCCGTCCCCAGGACATGTCAATCAGCAGTGTGTCCACCACTACAGGGAACCCAGGATAAACCACCACCCCAACAACAACAGGGACCAGGTGGCAGTGGTAGTGGGCACACGGTCCAGCGGACGGAGGTCCAGGAACACAGGGGAACTGGGAGGGCTGCTGTGCAACAGGGGGCGGACAGGCCCAGGGAACCCACTCTCCACGAGGCCCTCTCCAACATCATGGGAGCCTACCACCACTCCCAGGAGACGATGGCAACAGTACTGGCCAAGTTTCAGGAGACCAAGCACCTGCAGGAGGAACAGTATTCGGGCTTCAGGGAGGAACTCAGAGCCATAAATTCCACCCTGGGCACCATCGTAGGGGTGCTGAAGGAAGTACTTAACACCGGGAGGGACACTGTGGCACTACAAGGGGCGCCTGACACTAGCATGGACGATGAACTGCCCACCACCTCCGCCGGCGCTATTGGACAGGAGGCACCGCCACAGGACCATCACACCACCACCCTACCCCCTGCAGATGGAGAACCACCTCGCAAACGGTCCCTGAGATCCAGGACAAAGACAGAGAACAATGCCAAGACCCCCGCCAAGAAATGAGACCACCCTGAATGTCATCCTACTGTCCCACTTTGTCACCCTGTCCATCCTTAAACTGCCCCAGCTCCACTTCCTATGCCCATTAGGGCAATGCACCTGTGAGACTAATAGACTGGACTCTGCCATGGACATTCGTCCACCATCAACCCTCACCATTTTGCTACCCCCTCCAATATTGAGCACTCAAATAAACACCCTTAAAGCACAAAACAATCTGGAGTCAGTCTGTGATTTCGGAATACTGTATTAGCAGTCCCTGTGGCAAAAAGCTCTTTCATTTGTAATGTCAACATACCTAAGTCACACAGCTGTAGTCCATGAGGAATCAAAGCAGATGTCACACTGTGGGACCAACTCAGTGACCATTCTTACCTGTCTTTCACTGGAAATATTGCTGGATCACTGAGTCCCTGTTGTCCATGTCTTCTTCTTCTGCTTCCTCGTCTTCACTATCCACAGGCTCCACAGCTGCAACAACGCCGCCATCTGGACCATCCTCCTGCAGAAAAGGCACCATTCGTCACAAAGCCAAGTTGTGAAGCATACAGCAGGCCACGATCATCTGGCACACCTTCTTTGGTGAGCAGAATAGGGATCCACCTGTCATATGGAGGCACCTGAACCTGGCCTTCAGGAGGCCGAAGGTCCACTCGATCACCCTCCTAGTTCGCCCATGGGCCTCATTGTAGCATTCCTCTGCCCTTGTCCTGGGATTCCTCACTGGGGTCAGTAGCCATGACAGGTTGGGGTAACCAGAGTCACCTGCAAATGGTGAGGGACAACTGTTAGACACACACTAACCTAGAGGGATATCCCCAGACCCAGACAACCATTCCCACTGACTAGCTTCCAGGTGCTCATCTAATAGCCACATACAGTGCCTCTGGAGATGACCCATCACGTAAGGGATGCTGCTATTCCGCAGGATGTAGGTGTCATGCACTGAGCCAGTGAACTTGGCATTCACATGGGAGATGTACTGGTCTGCCAAACATACCATCTGTACATTCATCGAATGATAACTCTTCCGGTTTCTGTACACCTGTTCACTCCTGTGGGAGGAACCAAAGCCACATGTGTCCCATCAATGGCACCTATGATGTTGGGGATATGTCCCAGGGCATAGAAATCACCTTTCACTGTAGTCAAATCCTCCACCTGAGGGAAAACGATGTAGCTCCACATGTGTTTCAGCAGGGCAGACAACACTCTGGACAACACGTTCGAAAACATAGGCTGGGACATCCCTGATGCTATGGCCACTATTGTTTGAAATGACCCACTTGCAAGGAAATGGAGCACTGACAGCACCTGCACTTGAGGGGGGATTTCTGTGGGATGGCGGATATCTGACATCAGGTCTGGCTCCAACTGGGTACACAGTTCCTGGATTGTGGCACGATCAAGCCTGTATGTGATGATCACATGTCTTTCCTCCATTGTCAACAGGTCCACCAACGGTCGGTACACCGGAGGATGCCGCCATCTCCTCACATGTTCCAAGCCTATGAAGGACAACAGCGAGCACAGAGTCAAACAACTCAGAGGTACATACCCACAGCTTACACAGAACACCAATCATAATCTAAAAAGTGGCCTGTATGTGTGTTGAGTCTAGGCCTAGGTATGTGTGATGCAGTTGAAAATGAAGCCATGTGGGCCCCTGAAATGGCGGCTGCCTGTCCTCTAAAGTGGGACAATGGGATGTGAGGTAACTGCGCTGGCGTTGTACACCGTCGCGGTAGGCGGTCGAAGACCGCGGCACAATGCTGCATTGGTTAACATTGGACCCTATGGGTCCCAGGAGCCAATGACGATGTACGCCAGCGGTGACGGTACGCACCACCGTGGACGTGACCACCATTTTCTATCTCTTCAATCACTCGATACCTGATCTTCGACAGGATAGGACCTACACTGCAAGTTCTGCTGTGACCTCGGTCTGGAAGAGACAATGGCTCGAGTGTCTGGGGAAAGGGCCCCTGCCTTCACATCGGAGGAGTTGGAGAAACTCGTAGATGGGGTCCTCCCCCAGTACACGCTACTCTACGGTCCTCCAGACAAACAGGTAAGCACACTGGGAGCATGCTGTATGGGCTATGCCTGTGTGGAGAGGTGTGGATGTAAGAAGGAAGGGGGGAGAGTGTGGAGTGCATGAAACGACGGTGAGTGCGTGTGCCACATGGCAAGGGTAGGGAAGGGGGCCAATGACTGTGACGGTGCAGTTGGTAATAAGTTTCTCTTCCCCCTGTACAAATCATGTCGGTCAGCGCCCACCAGAAAAAAGATATTTGGCGTGCCATCACCAAGGACGTCCGGACCCTGGGGGTCTACCACAGCCGGAGCACCCACTGCCGGAAAAGATGGGAGGACATTCGCCGCTGGAGCAAGAAGACAGTGGAGGCTCAGCTGGGGATGGCCTCCCAACGTGGGAGGGGTGCCCGTCGCACCATGACCGCCCTGATGTTTAGGATCCTGGCGGTGGCGTACACGGAGTTGGATGGGTGCTTGAGGGCATCACAGCAGCCACAAGGGGGTGAGTACACTCTCATTCTGCTGATTTTGCGCGCAGTGGAGGTGTCTGGGTGGAGGAGGTGGGCTGTGGGATTCCCTAGGCCAGGGTGAGTTCCGTAGGCAAGGTCCCTCCGTAAGGCAAGCCATGTGGCACCTCACCGCACCTCTGTAGAGTTCCAAGTACACCCAGTCATGCCCCTGTGTCATCCATGTGTGCAGATGTCGTCCATAGCCTAGTAGGCCATTTCCCAGGAATTGAACAGTGGAGCCCAAGAGCACGGCATAGTGCAGGGGGCCTGTGTGTCTGTTGTGTCCGCCAACGGTAGCGGTAATGCATGCACTCAACATGTCTTTCTTCTGTCATTTACCCCCTTTTTGTGGTCTCCCTGTTCTTGTGTGCATTAGCATCATCAGGCGGAGGAGCAGTGGCACTGGAGCACTAGGGGGCTGCATCCCACATGGCCATGGAGGGCCACACTACGGAATCGGACTTCACCAGTGGGACGGAGGGCGAGAGGAGCTCCACGGTGGGGACAGAAGCAGAGACCGGTGACACTGACTCGTCCTCTGATTTGAGCTCCCTTGTGGTGGCGGCAACATCTGTGCCCCCATCTACAGGTACAGCCGCCACCCCCCCCTTCCAGCACCGCCCTCCCAGCAGCCCCTCAGCCTTTGCCCTATGCCCGCTCACGCAGGAGGGTGGGCATCACCCTCGCCCCAGGCACCTCAGGCCCTGTCCCAGTCACCCCTGCTGCCCTCAGTGAGGAGGCCATTGACCTCCTCAGGTCCCTCACTGTTGGGCAGTCTACCATTTTGAATGCCATACAGGGTGTAGAAAGGCAGTTGCAACAAGCAAATGCATTCCTGGAGGGCATTCATTCTGGTCAGGGGGTCCTTCAACGAGCTTTTCAGACTCTGGCCTCAGTACTGATGACAGCCATTGTCCCTGTGTCTAGCCTCCCCCCTCCAACTTCCTCCACCCAGACTTAATCCTCTGTACCCCAGCCTATCCCAAGCACACCTTTAGACCAGCATGCACACACGTCAACACACAAGGGAAGCTCAGGCAAACATAAGCACCACACATCCCACAGGCACTCACGCAAGCATCAGACACATGCAAACACACCAACATCCACTGCCTCCACTGTGTCCCCCTCCTCCTCGTCTCCCTCCTCCCTCCCAGTTTCGTCTACACTCACACCTCCATGCACTACCTCTACAGCCACTACTACCATCACCACCACACCCCGCTCACGTGCAGTCACCACCCCCTCTACCATTCACATGTCCCCTGTGTCCTCTCCCAGTGTGTCTGTGACACCCCCTCCCAAGATACACAAACGCAGGCACACACCCACCCAACAGCCATCCACCTCACGACAGCCTCCAGCGCATGCACCTTCACCGAAAGTCAGCAAACGAACACCTCCTACAACCACAACCTCTTCCTCCACTCCCAAATCCCTCCAGCTACCCGTCCCAGTGTTCCTATCCAACCATGACCTCTTTCCCACACCTCCCCCTCCGTCTCCTAGGTCCCGAACTAGCACCTCAGCCACAACATCTCAGGGACCAGTGGTGCCTGTAGTCACCGGAATCTGGAGTGCACCGGCCACCAGGGCAGCCAGTGTGGCATGGAGCCACAACACAGACAGTCCCCCACCTGTCAAGCATCAGAAGTTGGCCAGTGCCCGGTGGGAGATGGTCAATGCTCCAGCCACCAAAGCCGCTCCCAGGGGTCCCGGTGGGAGTGTGGAGTCATCTGCGACACCTTTCAAGGCGGGGAAGGGCCACAAGCAACCAGGAAAGTCTGGGAAGAGCAGCACGGCGGAGGAGACCGCCATTATCCCCGCTGCCCAGGAGGCCACAGCCATCATCCCCACTGCCCAGGAAGCCACAGCCATCATCCCCGCTGACCAGGAGGCCACAGCTGTCATCCCCGCTGACCAGGAGGCCACAGCCGTCATCCTCGCTGGGACAGAGAGGACCGCCAGCACAAGCCCCGCTGGGCTAGAGAGGACCACCAGCACAAGCCCCACTGGGCTAGAGAGGACCGCCAGCACAAGCCCCGCTGGGACAGAGAGGACGCCAGCACAAGCCCCGCTGGGCCATGAAGGACCACCAGCACAAGCCCCGCTGGGCCACGAAGGACTGCCAGCAGCTGAGTCACTGCAAAGGAGCCAGCTGCTCCAAGCATCGCTGAACAGGGCACCGCCATCTCAAGCACCGCTGAACAGGGCACCGTCGTCTCAAGCACCGCTGAACAGGGCACCGCTGTGAGAAAGTAGCCTCTTTCTAGCCTTGGTACCCCCATTTTTGGCCTGTTTGTGAGTATATGTCAGGGTGTTTTCACTGTCTCACTGGGATCCTGCTAGCCAGGGCCCAGTACTCATAGTGAAAACCCTGTGTTGTCAGTATGTTTGTTATGTGTCACTGGGGACCCTGCTAGCCAGGACCCCAGTGCTCATAAGTTTGTGGCTACACATAAGTTTTGTCACTACCTATGTACAGCGTCACAATGGTAACTCCCAACATGGCCATGTAACATGTCTAAGATCATGGAATTGTCCCCCCAATGCCATTCTGGCATTGGGGGGACAATTTCATGATCCCCCGGGCCTCTAGCACAGAACCCGGGTACTGCCAAACTGCCTTTCCGGGGTCTCCACTGCAGCTGCTGCCAACCCCTCAGACAGGTTTCTGCCCTCCTGGGTTCCAGGCAGCCCTGGCCCAGGAAGGCAGAACAAAGGACTTCCTCTGAGAGAGGGTGTAACACCCTCTCCCTTTGGAAATAGGTGTGAAGGCTGTGGGAGGAGTAGCCTCCCCCAGCCTCTGGAAATGCTTTGATAGGCACAGATGGTGCCCATCTCTGCATAAGCCAGTCTACACTGGTTCAGGGATCCCCCAGCCTTGCCTGGTGCGAAACTGGACAAAGGAAAGGGGAGTGACCACTCCCCTGACCTGCACCTCCCAGGGGAGGTGCCCAGAGCTCCTCCAGTGTGTCCCAGACCTCTGCCATCTTGGAAACAGAGGTGTTTGTGGCACACTGGAATGCTCTGAGTGGCCAATGCCAGCAGGTGACATCAGAGGCTCCTTCTGATAGGCTCTTACCTCTCTTGGTAGCCAATCCTCCTTCCTAATAAGCCAAACCTCCTTTTCTGGCTATTTAGGGTCTCTGCTTTGGGGATCTCACCAGATAACGAATGCAAGAGCTCACCAGAGTTCCTCTGCATCTCCCTCTTCACCTTCTGCCAAAGGATCGATTGCTGACTGCTCAGGACGCCTGCAAAACCGCAACAAAGTAGCAAGACGACTACTAGCAACCTTGTATTGCTTCATCCTGCCGGCTTTCTCAACTGTGTCCAGGTGGTGCATGCTCTGGGGGTAGCCTGCCTCCTCTCTGCACCAGGAGCTCTGAAGAAATCTCCAGTGGGTCGACAGAATCTTCCCCCTTCAACCGCAGGCAACAAAAGACTGCATCACCGGTCCTCTGGGTCCCCTCTCAGCACGACGAGCTTGGTCCCTGGAACTCAGCAACTCTGTCCAAGTGACTCCCACAGTCCAGTGACTCTTCAGTCCAAGTTTGGTGGAGGTAAGTCCTTGCCTCCCCACGCTAGACTGCATTGCTGGGTACTGCGTGATTTGCAGCTGCTCCGGCTCCTGTGCATTCTTCCAGGATTTCCTTTGTGCACAGCCAAGCCTGGGTCCCTGACACTCTAACCTGCAGTGCACATCCTTCTGAGTTGTCCTCCGGCATCATGGGACTCCCTTTTGTGACTTCGGGTGGACTATGGTTAATTTTTCTTCTAATTGCCTGTTCAGGTACTTCTGCAGGTGCTGCCTGCTTCTGTGAGGGCTCCCTACGTTGCTGGGTGCCCCCTCTGTCTCCTCATCCAAGTGGCGACATCCTGGTCCCTCCTGGGCCACAGCAGCATCCAAAAACCCTAACTGTGACCCTTGCAGCTAGCAAGGCTTGTTTGCGGTCTTTCTGCGTGGGAACACCTCTGCAAGCTTTTTCACGACGTGGGACATCCATCCTCCAAATGGGAAGTTCCTAGTCCTCTTCGTTCTTGCAGAACACCAAGCTTCTTCCAACAGGTGGCAGCTTCCTTGGACCCTCAGCTGGCATTTCCTGGGCTCCTGCCCACTCTCGACACTGTCGTGACTCTTGGACTTGGTCCCCTTGTCTTACAGGTACTCAGGTCTGGAAATCCACTGTTGTTGCATTGTTGGTGTTTGTTCTTCCTGCAGAATCCCCCTATCACGACATCTGTGCTCTCTGGGGGTTGTAGGTGCACTTTACACCTACCTTTCAAGGTCTTGGGGTGGGCTATTTTTCTAACCCTCACTGTTTCTCACAGTCCCAGCGACCCTCTACAAGCTCACGTAGGTTTGGAGACCATTCGTGGTTCGCATTCCACTTTTGGAGTATATGGTTTGTGTTGCCCCCATACCCATGTGCTCCTATTGCAATCTACTGTAACTTTACATTGCTTGCATTACTTGCTTTTGCTATTATCTGCATAATTTTGGTTTGTGTACATATATCTTGTGTATATAACTTATCCTCATACTGACGGTACTCACTGAGATACTTTTGGCATATTGTCATAAAAATAAAGTACCTTTATTTTTAGTATATCTGTGTATTGTGTTTTCTTATGATATTGTGCATATGACACCAGTGGTATAGTAGGAGCTTTACATGTCTCCTGGTTCAGCCTAAGCTGCTTTGCCATAGCTACCTTTTATCAGCCTAAGGTGCTAGAAACACCTCTTCTACACTAATAAGGGATAACTGGACCTGGTACAGAGTGTAAGTACCCCTTGGTACCCACTACAAGCCAGGTCAGCCTCCTACATTGGCTGTGCAGCGGTGGGATAAGTACTTGTAACTACCTACCACTTTGTCATTGTGTACTTTTCATAAGAGAATAATATACAAAACAAGTTCAGTGTATGTACACCTAACCAAAAAGTTTTGCTTTTCTCCTCTTACACTTTCTACTAAGTGCTGAAAAGTACTCTAAAACTTCTAAAAGTTTCCAAAAAGTTTGAAAACGTTTTTTTCCTCTGTTCTTTAAAAAGTTCAGAAACTTTTTCTTTCTTCTCTCTGTCTCTAAACCTTCTTTTAGCATGTCTGATGTAGGGGCTGCTCTTAAAATGGTCAATACTACCTATGACAATTTAAATTTCAAGAGCCTAAGGAGTCTCTGCTTAGATAGAGGTTTAGTGATAGGAAAGAACCCTACAAGAGAGTTTCTATATAACATGCTCATTGAGATGATAAGTCCCTAGCAGGCACTTCAAATGAGAAGTTAATAGATGGCTCCCATTCTGACTCAGGGGAACTCCTTGAGGGAGGTGGGGAGGGTTCTGTACCAAATCTGCCCCTTAGCAGACCACCTAGCAATGCTGGTAGTAATAGGAGCTCCCATCATAGTAGGGATGGTTTTATACCTGGAGGCCAGGTTGTTAGAGTCCAAGCAGTTAGGGACAGATCTCCCTCTGTTGTTTCCAATTTATCCTCTGTGTCCAAGCATTCCCAACCCACCCACCCTGAAGACAACATGTTAGAAAGGGAACTCAAATAGTTGAGATTGGAAGAGACCAGACTGAAGCTTAAACAGCAACAGCTGGCTCTAGACAGGGAATCCCTAGACCTTGAGAAGGAGAGACAGAGATTGGGGTTTGGACCCCATGGTGGCAGCAATAGCAGTATTCCTGATAGTAATCCTGTTAGAGAGCATGATTCCAGGAATCTGCACAAGATAGTTCCCCCTTACAATGAGGGGGATGACATCGACAAGTGGTTTGCTGCACTTGAGAGGGCCTGTATGGTACAGGGGGACCCTCAAAGGCAGTGGGCTGCTATATTGTGGCTATCTTTCAATGGAAAGGGTAGGGATAGGCTCTTTACTGTTAGAGAAAGTGATGCTAACAATTTTGCAGTTTTGAAGGATGCACTCTTGGATGGATTTGGCTTAACCACTGAACAATACAGGATTAAGTTCAGAGACACCAGAAAAGAGTCCTTACAAGACTGGATAGACTTTGTTGACTGTTCAGTGAAGGCCTTGGAAGGGTGGTTACATGGCAGTAAAGTTTCTGACTATGAAAGCCTGTATCATCTTATTCTGAGAGAGCATATTCTGAATAACTGTGTGTCTGACTTGTTACACCAATATCTAGTGGACTCAGATCTGACCTCTCCCCAAGAATTGGGAAAGAAGGCAGACAAATGGGTCAGAACAAGAGTGAACAGAAAAGTTCATACAGGGGGTGACAAGGATGGCAAGAAGAAAGATGGTGAGAAACCTCAGGATAAGCATGGGGATAAGGGTAAAACCAAAGATCCTTCTTCAAATTCTAAACACTCTTCAGGGGGTGGGGATAAATCAAATTCTTCCTCTTCTTCACAACATACACACATTAAAAAGCCTTGGTGCTATGTGTGTAAAAATAAAGGCCATTGGCAAGGGGATAAGTCCTGTCCAGGTAAACCCCCTGAGCCAACCACCACTAATACATCAAACTCTAGTGCCCCTAGCAGTAGTGGTAATAGTGGTGGGACTGCTGGCAACAGTCAAAGTAAGGGTGTAGTTGGGTTCACTTATGGGTCCATCATAGAAACTGGGGTAGTCAGTCCCAAGACAGTTTCTGTCACACCTAGTGGCATTGGCCTTGCAACACTGGCTGCTTGTCCCATTACAATGGATAAGTACAGGCAGACAGTGTCAATAAATGGTGTTGAGGCCCAGGCCTACAGGGACACAGGTGCCAGTATTACTCTGGTGACTGAAAACCTAGTGCCCCCTGAGCAACACATCATTGGACAACAGTACAAGATTATTGATGTCCATGACTCCACTAAGTTTCTTCCCTTAGCTATAGTTCAGCTTAGTTGGGGTGGAGTTACTGGCCCTAAGCAGGTGGTAGTATCACCTAGCTTACCTGTAGACTGTCTCTTAGGTAATGACCTAGAGACCTCAGGTTGGGCTGAGGTAGAGTTTTATACCCATGCAGCCATGCTGGGTATCCCTGAGGAATTGCTTCCTCTCATTTCAGCTGAAATGAAAAAGCAAAGGAGAGAAAAAGGCCTGAAAACTCAGGATCCTTCTCCAACAACAGGTAAAAAGGGTATCACAATATCCCCTAACCACCCTGCCATTCAGGACACCATTCCTGTGGTGGGAGAAACCTCTCCTGGGGTGGCACCTGTACTAAGGGAATCATGAGCTGGCACAGCTGTACTCCCTGAGGTGAAAGTACTTCTGTGGGATAACTAATATTGGTGAGAAAAAGGGCACCATTTTAGTTAACATGGAGCAGCCCTCCAACCCTCCCAGAGAAACTTTAGTGCAGAAACCCTGCACTGCCTCACAACACTTAGGACAGCAGCGTTGCCCTAGTGTGGAGCTCATAGGACAGCATCCCTGCCCTGCTCCAACTAAAGAGAAACAGCATCCCTCTTCTCTCTTACAGCCATATGGACAAAGTTTTTGCCCAGCTATGGCTTTACTGAGACAGCATCCCTGTCTGGCATTTTCATCACTAGAAATAGGTCCAGTGGACAATTCCCACTGTTCCAAACTAAAACTTTCTGATAGGAACTCTAAAAATATATCTTCACATTGTTGGTTTGCTACAAAACTTCAAACAGGGTGGTTTACATCCCCACAGGGACGTAACCTTATGGTGGATGATAAAGGGAGTAACCAGTCTATTGCAGAGCTACTCTCCACTTATCACCACTTAGACAATAAAGACTCAACTGGCCAAGGTTAGCCTTATTGTCCTTCGTTTGGGGGGGTTGTGTGAGAAAGTAGCCTCTTTCTATCCTTGTTACCCCTACTTTTGGCCTGTTTGTGAGTATATGTCAGGGTGTTTTCACAGTTTTACTGGGATCCTGCTAGCCAGGGCCCAGTGCTCATAGTGAAAACCCTGTGTTGTCAGTATGTTTGTTATGTGTCACTGGGGACCCTGCTAGCCAGGACCCCAGTGCTCATAAGTTTGTGGCCTATATGTATGTGTTCACTGTGTGAAGCCTAACTGTCTCACTGAGGCTCTGCTAACCAGAAACACAGTGGTTATGCTCTCTCTGCTTTCCAAATTTGCCACTAACAGGCTAGTGACTAAATTTACCAATTCACATTGGCATACTGGTACACCCATATAATTCCCCAGTATATGGTACTGAGGTACCCAGGGTATTGGGGTTCCAGGAGATCCCTATGGGCTGCAGCATTTCTTTTGCCACCCATAGGGAGCTCTGACAATTCTTATACAGGCCTGCCAGTGCAGCCTGAGTGAAATAACGTCCACGTTATTTCACAGCCATTTACCACTGCACTTAAGTAACTTATAAGTTACCTATATGTCTAACCTTCACCTGGTGAAGGTTGGGTGCAAAGTTACTTAGTGTGAGGGCACCCTGGCACTAGCCAAGGTGCCCCCACATTGTACAGGGCAAATTTCCCGGACTTTGTGAGAGCGAGGACACCATTACACGCGTGCACTGTACATAGGTCACTACCTATGTACAGCGTCACAATGGTAACTCCCAACATGGCCATGTAACATGTCTAAGATCATGGAATTGTCCCCCAATGCCATTCTGGCATTGGGGGGACAATTCCATGATCCCCCGGGTCTCTAGCACAGAACCCGGGTACTGCCAAACTGCCTTTCCGGGGTCTCCACTGCAGCTGCTGCCAACCCCTCAGACAGGTTTCTGCCCTCCTGGGGTCCAGGCAGCCCTGGCCCAGGAAGGCAGAACAAAGGACATCCTCTGAGAGAGGGTGTAACACCCTCTCCCTTTGGAAATAGGTGTGAAGGCTGGGGAGGAGTAGCCTCCCCCAGCCTCTGGAAATGCTTTGTGCCCATCTCTGCATAAGCCAGTCTACACCGGTTCAGGGATCCCCCAGCCCTGCTCTGGCGCGTAACTGGACAAAGGAAAGGGGAGTGACCACTCCCCTGACCTGCACCTCCCAGGGGAGGTGCCCAGAGCTCCTCCAGTGTGTCCCAGACCTCTGCCATCTTGGAAACAGAGGTGTTTGTGGCACACTGGACTGCTCTGAGAGGCCAGTGCCAGCAGGTGACGTCAGACGCTCCTTCTGATAGGCTCTTACCTCTCTTGGTAGCCAATCCTCCTTCCTAGGTAGCCAAACCTCCTTTTCTGGCTATTTAGGGTCTCTGCTTTGGGGATCTCACCAGACAACGAATGCAAGAGCTCACCAGAGTTCCTCTGCATCTCCCACTTCACCTTCTGCCAAAGGATCGACCGCTGACTGCTCAGGACGCCTGCAAAACCGCAACAAAGTAGCAAGACGACTATTAGCAACCTTGTATTGCTTCATCCAGCTGGCTTTCTCGACTGTTTCCAGGTGGTGCATGCTCTGGGGGTAGCCTGCCTCCTCTCTGCACCAGGAGCTCTGAAAAAATCTCCAGTGGGTCGACAGAATCTTCCCCCTGCAACCGCAGGCAACAAAAGACTGCATCACCAGTCCGCTGGGTCCCCTCTCAGCACGACTAGCGTGGTCCCTGGAACTCAGCAACTCTGTCCAAGTGACTCCCACAGTCCAGTGACTCTTCAGTCCAGGTTTGGTGGAGGTAAGTCCTTGCCTCCCCACGCTACACTGCATTGCTGGGTACTGCGTGATTTGCAGCTGCTTCAGCTCCTCTGCACTCTTCCAGGATTTCCTTCATTCACAGCCAAGCCTGGGTCCCCGACACTCTACCCTGCTGTGCACAACCTTCTGAGTTGTCCTCCAGCGTCGTGGGACTCCCTTTTGTGACTTTGGGTGGACTCCAGTTCACTTTTCTTCTAAGTGCCTGTTCAGGTACTTCTGCTGTTGCTGCCTGCTTTTGTGAGGGCTCCCTACATTGCTGGACGCCCCCTCTGTCTCCTCATCCAAGTGGCGACATCCTGGTCCCTCCTGGGCCACAGCAGCATCCATAAACCCTAACTGCGACCCTTGCAGCTAGCAAGGCTTGTTTGTGGTCTTTCTGCGTGGGAACACCTCTGCAAGCTTCTTCATGACGTGGGACATCCATCCTCCAAAGGGGAAGTTCCTAGTCCTCTTCGTTCTTGCAAAACACCAAGCTTCTTCCAACAGGTGGCAGCTTCCTTGCACCCTCAGCTGGCATTTCCTGGGCTCCTGCCCACTCTCAACACTGTCGCGACTCTTGGACTTGGTCCCCTTGTCTTACAGGTACTCAGGTCCGTAAATCCACTGTTGTTGCATTGTTGGTGTTTGTTCTTCCTGCAGAATCCCCCTATCACGACATCTGTGCTCTCTGGGGGTTGTAGGTGCACTTTACACCTACCATTCAGGGTCTTGGGGTGGGCTATTTCTCTAACCCTCACTGTTTTCTTACAGTCCCAGCGACTCTCTACAAGCTCACATAGGTTTGGGGTCCATTCGTGGTTCGCATTCCACTTTTGGGGTATATGGTTTGTGTTGCCCCAATACCCATGTGCTCCTATTGCAATCTACTGTAACTTTACATTGCTTGCATTACTTCCTTTTGCTATTATCTGCATAATTTTGGTTTGTTTACATATATCTTGTGTATATAACTTATCCTCATACTCAGGGTACTCACTGAGATACTTTTGGCATATTGTCATAAAAATAAAGTACCTTTATTTTTAGTATATCTGTGTATTGTGTTTTCTTATGATATTGTGCATATGACACCAGTGGTATAGTAGGAGTTTTACATGTCTCCTAGTTCAGCCTAAGCTGCTTTGCCATAGCTACCTTCTATCAGCCTAAGCTTCTAGAAACACCTCTTCTACACTAATAAGGGATAACTGGACCTGGCACAAGGTGTAAGTACCTCTAGTACCCACTACAAGCCAGGCCAGCCTCCTACAACCGCTGTCTCAAGCACCGCTGAACAGGGCACCGCCGTCTCAAGCAACGCTGGCCCACGAACGCCAAGGGCACTGACGCTACTGAGTCCGTCACGGGCACTCTGGGCACCATGCCCCCTCCAGAACCATTGGAGAGATCCATCCACTACCTCTGTCCTTAGCAGGATGAAGCACTCTGGGCACAATGCCCCCTCCAGAACCAGTGGAGACTGTTATCCACTTGAGAGACTGTGGCTTTGCACTCCCCAGGACTGAACAGTGGGCAACCCACCCACTGTAGAGACTTGAGAGACTGTGGCTTTGCACTCCCCAGGATATGGCAGTGGGCAACCCACCCACTGTATAGACTTGAGAGACTGTGGCTTTGCACTCCCCAGGATTGAACAGTGGGCAAACCACCCACTGGAGAGACTTGAGAGACTGTGGCTTTGCACTCCCCAGGATTGAACAGTGGGCAACCCACCCACTGTAGAGACTTGAGAGATTGTGGCTTTGCACTCCCCAGGATTGAACAGTGGGCATGTAGCCCTCTCATGGATTTGGCGTCGTGCACTCAACTGGCTGAGGTGCCCCCCTTTCCCACCCCCTGAGGTGCCTGTTTTCTTGCTCTCTGATGCCCCTGCAGTGTTCTCTCCGTCATGGTCGGGGATCTTGTGTGGGCCTCGCCCATACCGTGTGGGCCCAGTGTTCCACGGACTTAATTGGAGCACTACCTGGACTACTATGCTTGGTGGATATTTTGTTAATGGGGTATATATATATATATTTTTGCCTACTTGATTTTAATATATTACAATGGTTACACTCATTTTCTTTTGTCTTTGCATTCTTCCGGGGGGGCTGGGGGGGTGTAACTGTGATGTATCAATATGTATTAGTGTGTGTGTTGTCGTGGGTGAGGGTGGGGTTGTTGCATGTTGCCTGTGTGTGTCCCTGTTTTTTCCCTCCCCCTCCCCTGTGTCGCAGGTGCAGTACTCACCGTGGTCTTCGCCGCCGGCGTCCGTGCTCCTGGTAGAGGAGCAGGAAGACTATCGCAGGGAGAATTTGGAGTTCCGGCTCCATGGTGTCCTAGTTCCTCGTGGGGTGTGTAGACCTGAGTGTTTTCACTTCAGAATCCTGTTTCCGCCGTGTTTTTATCTGCGGTGAATCCACCCTGGAAAAGGTGGCGGATTGGTAGGTTGTGATACTGTGGGCGGTACTTTGTCCTCCGCCTGTCTGTTGGCGGTGACCGCTGCGCTGTTTGTTGATACCGCTGAGGCGGTCGGAGTGTTAAAGTGGCTGTCTTTGTTGGCGGTTTCCGCCACGGTCGTAATTGCAAAATTTTTACCTCAGGCCTGTTGGCGGTCTTACCGCCGCTTTAACACCGACCTCCAGGGTTGTAATGACCACCTAAGTCTAAAGGGAAACATTTGATAGAGGCCTCCCGCTTGCTGTAGCCAAGCAGGGCTTCATCGTGGTCGGCATCAAATTTTGACCTTACTCGTGATTCTACCAGATATGGCAAGTAGCACTTTCAGTTTCGAGGCGCTAAAAAACAAATATTCCTAAAAAAATTGTATCTCCGGTTCCCCTTATTCGATTTTATTCATTTTGGTGTCAAATTAAAGATAACAATATTTTCTATTCTTATAAACTGGTTGTGGATTTTCAAACTGTTTTGTGATTTCTGAATGCTTTACACACTTTGGGGGTCATTACAACATTGGTGGTAAAAGCCACTTACCGCTGTGCAGAAGACCGCCAACACACCGTTGCGGACGTGGAATTCCGCCACGGTCATTATGACCCAAATCCCGGAATCCACCAAAATCTAGACACCCATCAAGTCCGCCACACCAAAGGTCAGTGAAAAACTGGCGATAAGAAATCCTCCACCGTCATGCCAACAGGAATACGCCCACACTATCACGACCCACTAATCCACGCAGCGGTCTTTCAGCTAGCGGTATTCCATTGGCGGTACACACCGCTGCGCTCAAAATACACACACATTTACAAAACACTACCCCACACATCACAACACACACCATCCCACACATCACCCACACCACCAAATGGCACGGCAAAGATACCCCAGGTTCTCTGAGGAGGAGCTCAGGGTCATGGTGGAGGAAATCATCCGGGTAGAGCCACAGCTATTCGGATCACAGGTGCAGCACACCTCCGTAGCTAGGAAGATGGAGCTATGGCGAAGAATCTTGGACAGGGTCAACACAGTGGGACAGCAACCAAGAAATAGGGATGACATCAGGAAGAGGTGGAACGACCTACGGGGAAAGGTGCGTTCCCTGGTCTCAAGACACCACCTTGCGGTACAGAGGACTGGTGGCGGACCCCCACCTCCTCCCCCACAACTAACATCATGGGAGGAGCAGGTCTTGGCTATTCTGCATCCTTAGGGCCTCGCAGGAGTAGCTGGAGGAATGGACTCTGGTAAGTCAAATCTTTACTACTATATCCCCCACCCTACCTGCATGCCAACACATACCCCCACCCTCGCTCTCAACCCCCATCACTCCTACTCCTCACACATGTCCCAATATCACAAACCACCCATCCCAACACCAAGCCTTGCATGCAACACCAAAGCATGGACACCCATTACCAAAGCATGGCCACTGCACATACCCATACACCCCCCTAAACCATCATCACACAAGGTCCTACACAGGAATGCAAGCACTGGGGTACACGGTCACCCACCCATTGCACACCATGGCATACACAGATGCAATAATCATGCTTTTACACCCCTGCAGGACCCCTACCCAACGTCACCGGACAGGATGGTCCAGACATGTCCACTCCACCCACAGAAGAGGCCGACAGTCATGACAGCAGCTCTGTCCAACTGGATCTAGACGACCAGCCCGTCCCATCTGGGACCTCGGGACAGTCGATTCCCCTCACACTGGCACAAGCCACTACAGGGCTTCCCTCCTCTGGAACACCAGCACAGCACCCACCCAGCGGGCCCATACCTCTGTCCCCAGGATACGTCAATCAGCAGTGTGTCCACCACTTCAGGGAACTCAGGCTAACCCACCACCCCACCAACAACAGGGACCTGGGGGCAGTGGCAGTGGGCACACGGTTCAGGGGACAGAGGCACAGGAACACAGGGAAACTGGGAGGGCTGCTGTGCGACAGGGGGAGGACAGGCCCAGGGAACCCACTTTCCACGAGGCCCTCTCCAACATCATGGGAGCCTACCACCATTCCCAGGAGGCGATGGTAACGGTACTGGCCAAGTTTCAGGAGACTCAGCGGCTGCAGGAGGAACAGTATTTGGGCTTCAGGGAGGAACTCAAATCCATCAATTCCACCCTGGGCACCATTGTAGGGGTGCTGAAGGAACTAGTGAAAACCAGGAGGGACACTGTGGCACAAGAAGGGGCCCCTGACATTAGCCTGGACGATGAACTGCCCACCAACTCCGCCGGCGCTAGTGGACAGGAGGCACCGCCACAGGACCACCACACCAGCACCCCACCCCCTGCAGAGGGGGAACCACCCTGCAAACGGTCCCTGAGATCCAGGACAAAGACAGAGAACAATGCCAAGACCCCCGCCAAGAAATGAGACCACCCTTGTTGTCATCCATTTGTCCCACCTTGTCACCCTGTCCATCCTTAAACTGCCCCAGCTCCACATCCTATGCCCCTTTGGACAATGCACCTGTGAGACTAATAGACTTGACTCTGCCATGGACATTCCACCACCATCACCCCTCATCATTTTACAACACCCTCCAATATTGAGCACTTAAATAAACTCCCTTAAAGCACAAAACAATCTGGAGTCTGTCTGTAATTACGAAATAGTGTATTAGCGATTACACTGCCAAAATGCTCTTACAAATGTAATGTCAACATACCTATGTCACACAGCTCTAGTCCATGAGGAAACAAAGCAGATGTCACACAGTGGGACCCACATCTGTGAAATAATGAGGGAAAGTCACAACTCAGTGACCATACACTGGGTGAAAATGACAGACAGTAGAGAGGTATTAGATTTAAATTAGATGTAGCAGGCAGTGTTGTCTTCTTACCTGTGTCTCACTGGAAGTATTGCAGGATCACCGTGTTCCTGTTGTCGATGTCCCCTTCTTCTGCTTCCTCGTCTTCACTGTCCACAGGCTCCACAGCTGCCACAACACCTCCATTATGACCATCCTCCTGCAGAAAAGGCACCTGTCCTCGCAAAGCCAAGTTGTGAAGAATACAGCAGGCCACGATGATCTGGCATACCTTCTTTGGTGAGTACAATAGGAAACCACCTGTCATATGGAGGCACCGGAACCTGGCCTTCAGGAGGCCGAAGGTCCGCTCTATAATCCTCCTTTTTCGCCCATGGGCCTCATTGTAGCGTTCCTCTGCCCTTGTCCTGGGATTCCTCACGGGGGTTAGTAGCCATGACAGGTTGGGGTAACCAGAGTCACCTTCAAATGGCGAGGGCCAACTGTTAGACACACACCAACTCATAGGGACATCCACAGACCCAGACAACTATTCCCACTGATTTGGGTCCATGTGCTCACCTAATAGCCACACCCGGTGGCTCTGTAGTTGCCCCATCACATAAGAGATGCTGCTATTCCGCAGGATGTAAGCGTCATGCATTGAGCCAGGGAATTTTGCATTAACATGGGAGATGTACTGGTCTGCCAAACACACCATCTGTAACTCTTCCGGTTTCTGTACACCTGTTCACTCCTGAGGGGGGGGACCAATGCCACATGTGTCCCATCAATGGCACTTATGATGTTGGGGATATGTCCCAGGGCATAAAAATCACCTTTCACTGTAGGCAAATCCTCCACCTGAGGGAAAACGATGTAGCCCTGCATGTTTTTCAGCAGGGCAGACAACACTCTGGACAACACATTGGACAACATAGGCCTGGACATCCCTGATGCAATGGCCACTGTAGTTTGAAAAGACACACTTGCTAGGAAATGGAGTACTGACAGCACCTGCACTTGAGGGGGGATTCCTGTGGGATGGCAGATAGCTGACATCTGGTCTGGCTCCAACTGGGCACACAGTTCCTGGATTGTGGCACGATCAAGCCTGTAGGTGATGATCACATGTCTTTCCTCCATTGTCGACAGGTCCACCAGCAGTCTGTACACTGGAGGATCCCGCCATCTCCTCACATGCCCCAGCGGATGGTGCCTATGGAGGAGAACAGCGAGTAAAGAGTCAACCAACTCTGAGGTACGGAAACACAACTTATTCTGAAAATATTCATAAATCGAAATTTGTCTGTATGAGTGTTTAGGCAAGGCCTAGGTATGTGTGGCGCAGTCAAAAATAATGCCATGTGGGCCCCTGAAATGGGGGCTGCCTGACCTGTAAGGTGGGACAAGGGGATATGAGGTAACTGCACTGGCGTTGTACACCATCGCGGTAGGCGGTCGAAGACCGCGGTGCAATTCTGCATTGGTTAACATTGGACCCTATGGGTCCCAGGAGCCAATGACGATGTAGGCCGGCGGAGACAGTGCGCACTGCTGCGGACGTGACCGCCATTTTCTATCTGTTCAATCACTCGATACCTGATCTTCGACAGGAGAGGACCTACACTGCAAGTGCTGCTGTGACCTCAGTCTGGAAGAGACAATGGCTCGTGTGTCTGGGGAAAGGACCCCTGCATTCAGCACGGAGGAGTTGGAGAAACTTGTGGATGGGGTCCTCCCCCAGTACACGCTACTCTACGGTCCTCCAGACAAACAGGTAAGTACACTGTGAGCATGCTGTATGGTCAATGCCTGTGTGGAGTGGGGTGGATGAAAGATAGGGGGGGTGAGAATGAGGCATGCATGAAACGACGGTGAGTGCATGTGTGTCATGGCAAGGGTAGGGATGCGGGCCAATGACTGTGATGGTGCAGTTGGTAATTATTTCTCTTTTTCCCCTGTACAATTCATGTAGGTCAGCGCCCACCAGAAGAAGGACATCTGGTGTGCCATCGCCAAGGAAGTCCGGTCCCTGGGGGTCTACCACAGACGGAGCACCCACTGCCAGAAAAGATAGGAGGACATTCGCAGCTGGAGCAAAAAAACGGCGGAGGCCCAGCTGGGGATGGCCTCCCAACGTGGAAGGGGTGCCCGTTGCACCATGACCCTCCTGATGTTCAGGATCCTGGCGGTGGTGTACCCGGAGTTGGATGGGCGCTTGAGGGCTTCACAGCAGCAACAAGGGGGTGAGTACACTCTCATTCTGCTGATTCAGCGCGCATTGTAGGTGTCTGGGTGGGGGAGGTGGGCTGTGGGTTCCCCTAGGCCAAGGCGAGTTTGGTAGTTAAATTCCCTTCTTCAGGCAGGCCCTGTGGCACCCCACCCCACCTGTGTACAGTGCCAACAACACCTAGTCAGGCTCCTGTGACATCCATGTGTGCAGAAATCGGCCATAGCATTGTAAGCAATGTCCCAGGGATTGAATAGTGGACCCCAAGTGCGCGGCGTAGTGCAGGTGGCTTCTGTGTCTGTCGTGTCCGCCAACGGTAGAGGTATTGCATGCACTCAACATGTCTTTCTTCTATCTTCCCCTGCCCATTTTTGTGGTCTCCCTGTTCTTTTGTGCATTAGCATCCTCAGGCGGAGGAGCATTGGCACCGGAGCAGGAGGGAGCTGCATCCCACATGGCCCTGGAGGGCGAGACTACGGACTCCGAATTCACCAGTGGGACGGAGGGCGAGGGGAGCTCCACGGCCGGGACAGGAGCTGAGACCAGCGACATGGACTCCTCCTCTGATGGGAGCTCCCTTGCAGTGGCAGGACCCTCTGTGCCCCCGCATCTACAGGTACAGCCGCCACCCCCCCTACCAGCACCGCCCTCCCAGCAGCCGCTCAGCGTTAGCCCCGTGCCCGCTCACCCAGGAGGGTGGGCATCACCTTCGCCCTAGGCACGTCAGTCCCTGCCCCAGTCACCCCTGCTGCCCTCAGTGAGGAGGCCTTTTACCTCCTCAGGTCTCTCACTGTCTGGCAATCTACCATTTTGAATGCCACCCATGGTGTTGAGAGGCAGTTGCAACAAACCAATGCATACCTGGAGGGCATTCACTCTGGTCAGGCAGCCCTTCAGCAAGCTTTTCAGACTCTGGCCTCAGCACTGATGGCAGCCATTGTCCCTGTCTCTAGCCTCACCCTCCAAGTTCCTCTACCCTGACCCACACCCCTGTACCTCAGCCTATCCCAAGCACACCATCAGACCAGCATGTACACACCTCAACACACAAGGGAAGTTCTGGAAACATAAGCACCACACATCCCACAGGCACTCACGCAAGCATCACACATATGCAGACACAACAACATCCACTGCCTCCACTGTGTCCCCCTCCTCCTCATCTCCCTCCTCCCTCGCTGTCTCATCTCCACTCACACCTGCATGCACTACATCCTCAGCCACTACCTCCATCACCAGCACACACACCACCACATCCCGCTCATGTGCAGTCACCACCCCCACTACCATTCACCTGTCCCCTGTGTCCTCTCCCAGTGTGTCTGTGAGGCCACCTCCCAAGATACACAAACGCAGCCACATACCCACCCAACAGCCATCCACCTCACGACAGCCTCCAGCGCATGCACCTTCACCCAAAGTCAGCAAACGTACACCTCCTACAACCACAACCTCTTCCTCCACTCCCAAACCCCCTCCAGCTACCCGTCCCAGTGTTCCTAAGAAACTTTTCCTGGCCAGCCTTGACCTCTTTCCCTCACCTCCCCCACCCCTTCAGTCTCCTAGGGCCCGACTCTCCAGGTCCCAACCTAGCACCTCAGTCACAACATCGGCAGGACCAGTGGTGCCAGTAGTCACCAGATTATGGAGTGCACCAGGGCAGCCAGTGTGGCATGGAGCCACAGCATGGACAGTCCCCCACCTGTCAAGCATAAAAAGTTGGACAGTGCCCGGCGGGAGAGGGGAAAGAAATCAGCCACCCAACCCATTCCCAGTGGTACAGTTGGGAGTGTGGAGACAGCTGCAACACCATCCAAGGTGGGGAAGGGGTACAGTAAAACCGGCAAGTGTGGGAAGATCAACACGGCGGACAAGACCGCCAGCAGCAGCCCCACTGCCCAGGAGAAGACCACCAGCAGCCCCGCTGCCAAAGACAGGACCACCACAGCAGCCCAACTGCCCAGGAGTAGACCGCCAGCAGCCCTGCTGCCAAAGACAGGACCGCCAGCAGCAGCCCTGCTGCCTAGGAGACAACAGCCAGCAGCCCCACTGCCCAGGAGACGACCGCCAGCAGCCCCGCTGCCAAAGACAGGACCGCCAGCAGCAGCCCTGCTGCCCAGGACTCCGCCGCCAGCAGCACCACAGGACAGGACAAGACCGCCAGCAGCAGCCCTGCTGCCCAGGACACCGACTCCAGCAGCACCGCTCGGCAGTGCGCGCCAATGATTCCGACGTTACTGAGTCTGCCACGGGCAGGATGAAGCACTTTGGGCACAAAGCCCCCTCCAGAACCAGTGGAGAACTGTTATCCACTTGAGAGACTGTGGCTTTGCACTCCCCAGGATAAAGCAGTGGGCAAACCACCCACTGTAGAGACTTGTGAGACTGTAGCTTTGCACTCCCCAGGATTGAACTGTGGGAAAACCACCCACTGTAGAGACTTGTGAGACTGTGGCTTTGCAGTCCCCAGGATTGAACAGTGGGCAAACCACCCACTGTAGAGACTTGTGAGACTGTGGCTTTGCACTCCCCAGGATTGAACAGTGGGCAAACCACCCACTGTAGAGACTTGTGAGTCTGTGGGTTTGCACTCCCCATGATTGAACAGTGGGCAAACCACCCACTGTAGAGACTTGTGAGACTGTGGCTTTGCAGTCCCCAGGATTGAACTGTGGGCAAACCACCAACTGTAGAGACTTGTGAGACTGTGGCTTTGCACTCCCCAGGATTGAACAGTGGGCAAACCACCCACTGTAGAGACTTGTGAGACTGTGGCTTTGCAATCCCCAGGATTGAACTGTGGGCAAACCACCCACTGTAGAGACTTGTGAGACTGTGGCTTTGCACTCCCCAGGATTAAAAAGTGGGCAAACCACCCACTGTAGAGACTTGTGAGACTGTGGCTTTGCACTCCCCAGGATTGAACTGTGGGCATGGAGCCCCCTCGTGGATCTGGCATCGTGCACTCAACCGGCTGAGGTGCCCCCCCCTTCCATTCCCCCTGAGGTGCCTTTTTTATTTCTAAGTGATGCCACTGCAGTGTTCCCTCCGTCTTGTTCGGGTATCTTGTGTGGGCCTCGCCCATGCCTTTTGGGCCCAGTGATCCACAGACTAAGATTGTGGAATCCCTTGGACTTGTGTTCTTGGTGTATGTAATTGTATATAGTATAAATTTATATATTTGTAAATATTTTTGATGTATGTAATTGAATATATCACAATTATTCTACTCATTTCCTTTTGTCCTTGCATTCTTCCAGGGGGGATTGGGGGTGTAACTGTTATGTATCAATATGTATTAGCGTGTGTGTTGTAGCGGGTGAGGGTGGGGGTGGGGGTGTTGAGTGTGTGTGTCACTGTCTTTTCCCTCCCCCTCTCCTGTGTCGTAGGTGCAGTACTCACTGTGGTCTTCGCCGCCGGCGTTCGTGCTCCTGGTAGAGGAGCAGGAAGATAAAGGCTGGCAGAATCTGGAGCTCGGGTTCCATAGCGGCCTGATTACTCATGGGGTGTGTAGAGGTGAGCGTTTTCCTTTCGAAGTTCTGTTTCCCGCCGTATTTTTGTTAGCGGTGAATCCACCCCGGAAAAGGTGGTGGATTGGTGGGTTGTAATAGTGTGGGCGGCACATTGTCCTCCGCCTGTCTGTTGGTGGTTACCGCCGCGGTGTTTGTTTGTACCGCCGTGGCAGTTGGAGTGTTAAAGTGGCTGTTGATGTTGGCAGGTTCTGCCATGTTCTTGATTCCATTTTTTTTCCGCCGGGCTGTTGGCGGTTTTACCGCCGCTTTACCACCAACCGCCAGGGTTGTAATGACCACCTTTGTCTCCTACACACTGTCTCCTAAGTTAAGCCTTTCTGCTCGTTGCCAAGCTACCAAGGGTTGAGTGGGGGTTAATTTATTGAGTCCTGACTGGACCTAGTGGGGTTAGTGGCTAGTGGCCTATTGCTAAGTATAGGTACTTACCTATCCTTACCAATAATCCATTTTCCAACAATGAAGGTGACAGTAGTGAAGGCTGTAAGGAGCAATTACAAGAGCAGCCATCACAAGTGGAGTCTCAGGAAACAAGCTAGTCTGAGGAGACAGACTGAGTTATGGGGCCAGAGTTGCGGAGTGTAAGACAGGGAATTGCCAAAACCAGGACCAAAAACCCAGAACGCTCTGGTAACAGAGAGATGAGGAGGCACCACACTAGCACTCCTGGCCACTTCCATGGTCAGTCCAGTCTGCAGAATGCATACGCAGATATGGAATAGCGGAAGAAGTACTGCAACCATTGCTCACTATTCTGCAGACCCAGTGCACAAATGTGTCTGGAAGGGTGCCTTACAATGTTTTCCTGGAGTACTACATGCAAATGGTCGTTAATTGCTTTTATGACTGTTTTTTAGTATTTTACTGAAATACTCCTGCTCAAGTGTCATTGCTTTTTACAATGGTTCCTTCATTATTTTTCATTTTTTTCCTTACAGGAAAAATATTTTAAACACTTTTGATGGTGATCTCTTCTACTTCCCACACCTAAAGGGTATTTATTCTTGGCCTTGCCACGAGTACATCTCAAACCCCAAATGTACTAGAACACCCTGCCCTTTTAAACTGACTCCCAACCTCTGGAGTGGGATTTACCTGCTCATAATATTGCACAATAGCTGGAATAAACTAACTCATGAATGAAAGAATTTAGAAGTGAAAGGTTACTTCTTGTGAATATATTGCACTCAAAATCATGTATTTTGGGTGAGCAAATAAGATGTACACAAGCAAATGGATTTGTGAATTAAAATCTGTGGTTCTATTTCACTAAAGTCATTAATCAGCACTGCAGAAATACATCCTCCCATGACTAAAGGTTTTTGACTTGTTGCAATTTATAAACATTTATTGAATTATGACTGGAAATCTGCTCCAGTCTTGGGTTTCTCGGAATATTTTTGGTCATCTGTTGTGAATTGATGTTTTTTTCTGGGCTGTTGTCATGTTTTAGTGAATGAATAAACGAATCAAAAATGTGTTGCTTTATTAGTTACATTCATTAAAAAAAAAAAAAAATCTGTTTAGAAATATGTAAACATTTTGTGGTTAACCTGCTGCAAATCATAGTGGTCCAAAAATTCAGTTAAAATCCTATATATAGATACTGAATTCTTACTTTAAAAAAATGTAAAGCCCCATGAATCAACAGTACTGTATGCAGATGTAATTGACGCCGGAAATCAGCCTCAGCTGTCATCTTCGTCCATGTGGTCTAGCAGTGCCTCTCTGTTGCAGCTATTGAGTGCTTTGATGGCCAGCTTAATGAACTTTGAAAATCGAGAGGTGAGCTGGCTAGACTTGTTTGAGACAGGTTTCTGAAGGCAGGTTGCAGGTGCAGATGTTTAAACATCTGAATTGCGGTAGAAGCCAGTATTTCCGAAATTGGGTCAAATTAGGGCAGATTTGAACGACGTCAATTTAGCTACTCTTATTCTGACCAACATAGGCAACACGACCGAGCCGCATCACCTTTTATCCTGTCGTACCAAAGGCCTCTTAATCCACATAAACCAAAACTATACCTCATTAATTCCAATGGTTCACGGTTGTTTTAAATAATATTGGGGGACACATGTGTTATAAAGTGTAAATGCCAAGTTGAAATAAGATTATTCCTTAGGTCGCCGATGTCTTTTGCGGTAGCTTGTTTATTGAATAGCTTGGCTGCTAACTAGCGCGGGAGTGCCTTATTCAGGGTCTCTTCTGCATCGAGATCCCGCATTAATGATTCCAAATGCCCAAGTTTCCTTTGTTTATTGCAACCCATAAAGTGTTCGGTAAGGTGTTAAAATGCACTGTTTTAAACTTGTTACTGGTAAGAAAGAAACCTATATCGGGGCATCAATTTGCAAAGCACTTAGCTGAACTCAAGCGGTAGTTGATCTTGCGAGTTTGATTCCAGGAGTAGAAATAAGAAAAGGTGAACATTTCACTGCATTTTATCTAGCTAAAAGGCTAGCATAAGCCTTAAAGTTACGTTAACTTCAATTTCCATAGTTCTGATCTTATTGCTGTGCCATGACATCTGCTAAAATGCCTTTGCTTTGTGCAACTGTATCATTTTTTTTCACAAAATAGGGAAATATTTTTCCATGTGGCTAAACCCTTATCAAGTTTGGGAGTAGTCATTTCCTCGTAACACATTGGAAAGTATTTATTCCCGCTCTGGGCAAAAGTAAATCTGACCATTCCCATGATGGGAATTGGGTAGAACAAGAGTACGAGAATACTAACAAACTTTCGGGTTTATAGGTATTCCAACTTTCCAGGGAAGCACCAGCCTGGAATGCTCACTCCCCCATTGCAAATGGCAATCATTTTAAGACCTAAGTTTTTGCTGATGTATGGAAATGACCTTCGCCATACTTGTCTTCGGATATGTTTAGTTTCCCTTCCTAGCCTGCAAATAGGTTTACCCCTGCAAGTGTCTGATCGTTTCTAAGCCTGGCAAGGCTATGAGAAGAGTTTTGGAATACCCACTGAGCTAGTTAATGGATGTTCAAAAACTTCTAAGACATTCCCACCCTGGGATACCCAATCCCCTCCCAGAAAAGATGATTTATTCACATGGAAACCTCAAGGTGAGTACAGTCATTTGCTAGTACGAACATCACCTTTGTGAACTGGAAAATTGCAAAAGTTGTTTACAGCTGTTATCTATTTGTGCATGTAGGTCAAACATACTTGCAGAAGGAGCTTTCTACAAAGGACTTTATGGGGGTCATTACAAACCTGGCGGTCCAAGACCACCAGGGCTGTTTTGACGGAAGCACCGGCAACAGGCTGGAGGTGCTTCCAAGGTCATTACGACCACAGCGCTGCCCAGGGGATTACGAGTCCCCGTACCGCCAGCCTTTTCCTGGCAGTTTGAACCGCCAGAAAAAGGCTGGCGGTACGGGGAGTCGCGGGGCCCTTCGGGGCCCCTGCACTGCCCATGCCACAGGCATGGGCAGTGCAGGGGCCCCCTAACAGGGCCCCGTGCTGCTTTTCACTGTCTGCATAGCAGACAGTGAAAAGCGGGACGGGTGCAACTGCACCCGTCGCACGACTGCAACACCGCCGGCTCCATTTTGAGCCAGCTCCTGTGTTGCGGCCGAGATCCCCGCCGGCCCAGCGGGGATCTCAAAATGACCGTGCAGGAGTGCGGCCAGAAGCCAAGCTCATAATGAGGGCCTATGTCTTTTATACCACTTTTGAACTTGAACCACCAGTCTGTCCTTCTCTTCGGGGAACCAGTGGCAGCCTGTAGGGCTAAAATATGGTAGGGCCGGATGGTGCCAAACTCACCATATTTGTGCCCCCCTGTGCAGCAGTTCTCCCCTGGCGTCCACAAGCAGGAATGGAAGGACTTCCTTCTTGCTCAGTAAAATGCAAATCCAACCAATTCTGGAGCTGCTTTCAGCATACGAGCAGCTCTAGGATTGGTTGGAACAGGCTAAACCAGTGCTCAGTTTGAGGCTGGGAGACTGTGTCACCAATCCCCCCGCTGTTTGACAGTCCTGGGATTGCTGGCTCTACAGTGTGCATGTCGGACTGGCCATAGCAAGACAGCCGGCCAACCTTACATGTGTACTGAAAGGGGCAGGAGTCACCCTGCAATTGCAGGATTCAGCCCCACCCCCTCCCCTCACGCTTTTGCTGTACACAGCACGAGCTAGTGGCAAAATAAAATTACATTATTATGCCATTTTAATCATTTGTGTTTGCCTGCTGCGCTCGCAGCATGTGTGGCAATGTTCCTCCGCTCTTTAGGAGGAACAGTCCCTGCAAGGAAACTTTTTGAACTTTCCCTTGGTATAAGATACATGTGCTGCTATTTGGGTGGACATGTTTTATCAAAAAAATCGCCAACATCCATAACTATGGGCCAGATTTGCAAGTCCCTAGCGCTCAGTGATGCTCCGGTGGCGATTTTCATGGCACCATATTTGCAAGGAGGCATTAAGCCACTTTTGTGGCTTAACGCCTCCTTATAAATATGGGCCCCACTAATGCAGTTTTCTGAGTCAGAGGGGCGTTCCACTGCAACACCCATTGCTTTTGATGCCGCCCCAGATTTACAAGAAGGCATTCATCTGAGACAAAGCTCAAAACGAACACCAACTCAGGGGTGGAGTTAGTATGGCACAACGAGGAGGAGTACATTTATTTCTCCTTGTTTTTCGCTCTTTCTATGTGTGCTTCATTCTGCAGCACACATAGAAGGAGCAAAAGGCCATGAATGATTGTTAATGTGCAAGAAAGTGTCCCTTCCTGCACTTAAGGAATCATTTCAAAATGATGCTTTGGTACTTTTATGTGTGCTGCATTTTGCAGCACAGATAGAAGTGCCAAATCACGATTGTAGATTGTTTATGTGCAGGAAAGGACACCATCCTGCACATAAATAATCTATCCCCCTCAATGGAGGCACCCGTGAGGACATCATCCTGCACATAAACAATCGATCCCCTCGATTGAGACACCCTTGCATTATGGTGCAAGGATGCCTGCGTTGGGGCAGGCAGCTTAATTCAGCTCCGGAGCAGGGGGAAACAGTGAACTGTAGGGAAGATGGTTCTAGGAGGAGTTCATCTGTCAAGTTTAATTATTTCACCAGCACCTATGTTTGATATCAATTTAAATAATAAGGCAGCAGCTATCTCCGTAGTGAAGTAGTTTATTTAATTCATTGTGCAATCATCTCACATTCAGATCAAAAACCTCTGCCATTTGACACATTTTTAGGAATCTGTAAATTATTTTTCTTTAACATTATGCATTTAGCAAATTTGGCGATATACAATGGTTGAAAAAATCAGCATGTAAATGGCGACCAGGCCTCTTGTTAGCGAGTAAGGCATTTCCTCAAATTACTGCTAAGTCTAGTGAAACCAAAGGTAGTTTATCAATATTTTCTGAAGAATTCTGTCAAAATTCTGATATCAATAATTGTTTTAATCTGTGGAAAATTATACTATAAAGTTGCAGATATTAGGTAACAAGTGACACTACCATAAAATATCAGCACACACACGTGGGTTTTACCAGTGGTTTAAAGGAAACACACGCACTAAAAGTAAACATGTTTTATATGGCACTAATGCACCTTCATTTTGGCGAAAAGGCACTTCACTTTACATCCTACAGCGGAGTCACAGGGGAGGAATTCACTCTCATCCGGTCACATTTATGCGAGTCTCCCTAATATGGAAAACTGTCCCAATTAAATATTTCAATACAAATTAATGGAGCTGGCAGAATAGCAAAAAATGGGCCCATGAGTTCAAATTCTAATGAGGGTTACTTGTGAGTTTTGATTGAAGGGCCAAGTTCCCTTCGTAATGAATATCTCTTATATAAGCACATGGCAGAGTAAAAGGATGAACAAGAGAGAGAAGTTATGATAATGTTGTAGGAAGGGAAAGGCAGCAGATGAGAGACAAAAGAGCAAAGGGGGGATAGGGTCTTAGGGTGATATTTCCTTGAGTCCTTATAGCACCTTCAGAACATATAACTTTCCATTTATGTTAATGTCTGCATGGAAGTGCGAACTGCTGCAGGAGTGAGGAAAACCTGAGATTTAAGTTTGGATGTATAATCTAGCAGTGGAAGGAGTCATAGGCCCTCATTATGACATTGACGGTAAGTACCGCTTACCGCCATGCTGACTGCCGCCAACATACCACGACCGCAGCGATATACCGCTACGGGTATTATGACCCACACATAGAAATCTGCCACTATACAGACACACACATAAATCTGGCGGAGGAGCAGAGGCACCAGCGATGGAGGGAGCTGCATCCCACATGGGCCTGGAGGCCGAATCCACCGACGGTGAGGTAACCAGTGGTACGAAGGGTGAGGAGAGCACCATGACGGAGACAGGAGGGGACAGTACCGACAGCGACTCCTCCTCAGATGGAAGCTCCCTGACGGTGGCGGACAACTCTGTGCCCACCCCAACTACAGGAACATCCACCACCTCCGGACCAGCACCGCCCTCCCAGCAGCCCCTCAGCATGTTTTCCGTGCCCGCTCACCCAGGAGGGTGGGCATCTCCTTCGCCCCAGGCACCTCAGGCCCTGCCCAAGTCAGCACTGCTGCCCTCAGCGAGGAGGCTTTTGACCTCCTGAGATCCCTCTCTGTTGAGCAGTCAACCATACTGAATGCCATCCAGGGTCTAGCAGGACATTTGCAACAAACAAATGCATACCTGGAGGGCATTCACTCTGGTGTGGCATCCCAACAGATAGCATTTCAGGCTCTGGCCAACTCACTGATGGCAGCCATTGTCCCTGTCTCCAGCCTCCCCCTCCAACTTCCTCTACCCGGTCCCAATCCCCTCAACCCCAGCCTATCCCAAACAAACCTTCAGGCCAGCATTCACCCAAATCAACACACAGAAGTGGCTCAGGCAAACACAAGCACCACACTTTATCCCAGAGGCACTCACACAAGCACCATTCAGATGCAGACACACCAACATCCTCTGCCTCCACTGTGTCCCCCTCCTCCTCGTCATCCACCTCCGTCTCAGTAGCGTCTCCACTCATACCTGCATGCACTACATCTTCATCCACTACCTCCATCACCAGCATGCCTATCACTACATGTCCCTCAATGGCAGTCACCAACCCCCACATCCATGCACACGTCCCCTGTGTCCTCTCCCACTGTGTCTGTGATCCCTCCTCCCAAAGTAAACAAACGTAAGCACACAGACACCCAACAGCCATCCACCTCACAACAGCATCCAGCCCATGCACCTGCACCCAAACACGCCAGACTGATACCTCCTACAACCACTCCCTCTTCCTCCACTTCCAAACCTTCACCCTCTTCCCGCCCCGGTGTCTTTAAGAAGCTTTTTCTCACCACCATTGACCTATTCCCTACCCCTCCCCCATCCTTCACTTCAGGCCAGGGTGGCCAGAACTCAGCCCAGCACCTCAGCCACCCAGTCCACAGCCACTGTGAGTTCTGCAGCTACTGCAGGTGTGAGAGGCTCTAAGGAGGCACCCGTCAGCACAACCAGTGTGCCAGCACCACCTGCCAAGGCCAAGAACGGGACACCAGCCAGCAAGAGGAAGGAGGCACCACCAGCCAGCAAGGGGAAGGAGGCACCACCATCCAGCAAGGGCAAGACTAAAACACCAGCTGGCAGAAGCAAGGAGGCACCACCATCTGCCAAGGGCAGGAAGGGGCACACAACACCAGCCATGGCACTTCAGCCGTCCGAGGCTGCAAGGGAAGGGCTGGAGCCTCCCCCCACCACGCCCAGCACCTCTACCTGCACCGCGGCCCGCACAGCTACATGCCCCGCCGCCAGCAGCACCAATGCCAGCAGCAGCAGCCCCAGTGGGCAGCCGTCCGAGGCTACAGGTAAAGGGCAGGAGCCTCCCACCAGCACTGACAGCTCGGCCACCTGCACCGCGGCCAGCACCGCCACCAGCAGCACCACTGCCAGCAGCAGCAGCCCCAGTAGGCAGCCGTCCGAGGCTGCAGATGAATGGCTGGAGCCTCCCACCACCAATGACAGCGCTCCCACCTGCAGCACAACTGCCATCCCCTGAGCAGCCATCACCGCCGGGGCGCAGTGTGTAGTAGTGACTACATGGGCTGCAGTGTGTCCTGGCCCCTGCAACATCTGTCGGTGTGACACCCAGGTGAGAGACTGTGACCTTGCCTCATCCAGGATGAAGCACACTGGGCACGAAGCCGTCTCCAGACCCGGTGGAGAAGCCACCCACTTAAGAGACTGTGGGGGTCATTCTGACCCTGGCGGTCTTTGACCGCCAGGGCGGAGGACCGCGGGAGCACCGCCGACAGGCCGGCGGTGCTCCAATGGGGATTCCGACCGCGGCGGTAAAGCCGCGGTCGGACCGGCACCACTGGCGGGGTCCCGCCAGTGTACCGCGGCCCCATTGAATCCTCCGCGGCGGCGCAGCTTGCTGCACCGCCGCGGGGATTCCGACCCCCCCTACCGCCATCCAGATCCCGGCGGTCGGACCGCCGAGATCCGGATGGCGGTAGGGGGGGTCGCGGGGCCCCTGGGGGCCCCTGCAGTGCCCATGCCACTGGCATGGGCATTGCAGGGGCCCCCGTAAGAGGGCCCCTACATGTATTTCACTGTCTGCTGCGCAGACAGTGAAATACGCGACGGGTGCAACTGCACCCGTCGCACAGCTTCCACTCCGCCGGCTCGATTCCGAGCCGGCTTCATCGTGGAAGCCTCTTTCCCGCTGGGCTGGCTGGCGGTCTGAAGGAGACCGCCCGCCAGCCCAGCGGGAAAGTCAGAATTACCGCCGCGGTCTTTCGACCGCGGAACGGTAACCTGACGGCGGGACTTTGGCGGGCGGCCTCCGCCGCCCGCCAAGGTCAGAATGAGGGCCTGTGACATTGCACTTGCAGAACATAGCAGTGGGAAAACCACCTGCTTGAAAGACTGTGGCTTTGCACTCCCCAGGACCAAGCAGTGGGCATGGAGCCCCCTCCAGGCCAGTGGAGTTGTACCATCTTCCGGCTAAGGTGCCCCCCATTCCCCATCACCCTGAGGTGCCTGTGTTTTTTCGACCTGATGCCCCTGCAGTGTTCTCTCTGTATTGAGGCAGGAGTTAAGTGTGGCCTTGGCCTATGTGTTATGGCCCTGGGGGCCACGGACATTTTGGAGTGGGCATTGTCCCTCCTTTTGTATATATTGTAAATACTGTTTATTGATTTAAGGATGTATTTATCTACAACTGTACTATTACATTCATTTAAAACCATTTCCTTTTGTCCATGTGTTATTCCTGAGGGTTACGGGGTGTGTATGTAATTTTGTTGCATCTGTTTGTGTGTATGGTGTTGGCGGTGGGGTGGGAGGTGTTGTGTGTGTTTCGTGTGTGTGCATACTCTCTTTTTCCTCCCACCTCCCTTGGGAGCTAGGTGCAGTACTCGCCATGGTCGTCTTTGCCAGAGTTCGTGTTCCTGGTGTATGAGGAGGTACACCAGCATTGGAAAAATGTGCAGCTCAGGCTTCATGGCGTATTGCATCTTCCTTGAGTGTCGAGAGGTGAGTCGTTTCCCTTCAGTGTACTGTTTCCGCAGTGCTTTTGACGGCGTTAATACCGCCCCAGAAAAGGTGGCGGATAGGCCTGTTGTAATGCTGTGGGTGGCACATTGTCTTCCGCCTGGCTGTTGCCAGTTACCGCTGTGGTGTTAGTTGCTGCTGCTGCGGCGGTTGGTGTGTTAAAGTGGGTGTCTGTGTTGGCTTTTTTCGCCATGGTCATGATTCAATTTTTTTTAACGCCGGCCTGTTGGCGGTGTTACCGCCGCTTTATCACCGACCGCCAGGGTTGTAATGAGGGCCTTAGTGTGCAGCACCCACATTGCCAATGTCAATCCCTAACGTCTATTATTTATAGCACAGGTTTTCACCTAGCAAAGTGAACATTCCATTCAAAACATCTAATTCCTACTCATTTAATCAACCACATAGAAACTGGAGTAAAGGAATGGAATGGTTCATGTGTAGAGCCCAGGATTAATCCCATTAACCAACAATTCTTGCTTAAAAAAAAACACCAACTCTGGGACCTGAACAGCCCAACGTAAAACCACAACAATGCCTCACCAGAGATAGCAAGTGCAATATAATACAATTACAATACATTATATAATTCACACAAAAGAGAACACCATAACACTCAACAGCCAGACAGTGAATTGTAAGTAATACAGGCTGCTTAATTATTTCCTCTTACTGCCCGGCTCTCTTACACTCACAACTGGCAAAACTGCTGATGTACATAGCTATCACCCAGTAGTATACCAATCCACGGCAATAAACCACCCATCAACAACTGCCCAGGCACAGAATAACTGAAGAGATTTGCATGACATCACTGGCCAACCAAATACTCTAATTTAGTCCAACACTTCAGGTCTTGCCTAGCAACATACTACAGCCACTACTTGACATCTCACAATGACAATCAGATTTGGAATGATATTAACAAAGTCCACTTAACCTATGTCTGCTGAGGACCATACATTTTAAACATGACGTCCCTGGATGGACAACCCAGTACAATAACCAGCTAAGTGAACTATGAACAAATAAATGCAAAAAAAGAGAGTGAGAGTGATACTCAAAGCTGCCAGCTTACTTAAAACTATAAACCACACACTTATATCTGGCACTTCTTTATCCTTCACACTGCTAAGTGCTACACCCCATAACACGATAACCACACCTCTGTGGTCATAATGCAACACAACATGGAAACACATCCCACAAAGGATCAAAACAAAGACAATACTCTTTCAACTACACATCCTATATTGTGTAGCGTGCTACCCATGTAGGCAAGTTCTTCAGCCCCCTTCATCCAGGTTGTGAGTATTATATAAATGTTATAATACAAACAAATACAATGTTTGCCACCTGTATCTACCGTTGATTTAGCACAAGGGGAGAAGAAGATCTTTAAAAAATTATGGCCCTCATTACAACCCTGGTGGTCGGTGTTAAAGCGGCGGTAATACCGCAAACAGTCCGGCAGAGAAAAAAATGGGATTACGACCGTGGCGTAAACCGTCAGCATAGCCAGCCACTTTAAAACTCCGACCGCCACAGCGGTACAAACAAACAGTGCGGCGGACACCGCCAACAGACAGGCGGAAGACAATGTACCGCCCACCCTATCACAACAGGCCTATCCGCCACCTTTTCCGGGGCGGAACTTGAACAAAAACACGGCTGAAACAGTACACAGAAGGGAAAACACTCACACCCCACAAGGAGCCAGGACGCCATGGAGCCCGAATTGCAGATACTACCGATGATAGTCTTCCTGCTCCTCCATCAGGAGCTCCAACGACGGCGGCAACGACCACAGTGAGTACTGCACCTACAACACAGGGGAGGGGAGGAGGAAACAGAGTGACACACACACACGCAACACTCCCACCCCCATCCACCACACCATACACACAATCACATGCTGCAACATTACATATACACCCCCACCCCCTGGAAGAACGCAAGGACAAAAGAAATTGATTTGAACGAATGTAATCATGTGAGATATTATCAAAATTCTAAATCCAGAATATACAATTATGTACACCAAATACACAAATCCGGATAGTGCGCTAATCATTGTCCGTGGACCACTGGGCCCAAAATGTTTGGGCGAGGCCCACACATGATACCTGACTCCAAACGGAGAGAGAACACTGGAGGGGCATCAGATAGAAAATATACAGGCACCTCAGGGGGAGCAGGAGGGGGGGCACCTCAGCCTGATGAACGCACAACACCACTGCTCCACGAGTGGGCTCCATGCCCACAGTTTGGTCCTGGGGAGTGCAAAGCCACACTCTCTCAAGTCTTTCCAGTGGGTGGTTTGCCCACTGCTTTATCCTGGGAAGTGCAAAGCCACAGTCTCTCAAGTCTTTCCAGTGGGTGGTTTGCCCACTGCTGTATCCTGGGGAGTGCAAAGCCACAGTCTCTCAAGTCTTTCCAGTGGGTGGTTTGCCCACTGCTGTATCCTGGGGAGTGCAAAGCCACAGTCTCTCAAGTCTTTCCAGTGGGTGGTTTGCCCACTGCTTTATCCTGGGGAGTGCAAAGCCACAGTCTCTCAAGTCATTCCAGTGGGTGGTTTGCCCACTGATGTATCCTGGGGAGTGCAGATCCACAGTCTCTCAAGTCTTTCCAGTGGGTGGTTTGCCCTCTGCTGTATCCTGGGGAGTGCAAAGCCACAGTCTCTCAAGTGGATAACAGTCTCCACTGGTTCTGGAGGGGGCTTTGTGCCCAGAGTACTTCACCCTGCCAAGGACTGATGTAGTGGATGTATCTCTCCACTGCTTCTGGAGGGGGCTTTGTGCCCAGAGTGCTTCATCCTGCCAAGGACTGAGGTAGTGGATGTATCTCTCCGCTGGTTCTGGAGGGGGCTTTGTGCCCAGAGTGCTTCATCCTGCCAAGGACTGAGGTAGTGGATGTATCTCTCCACTGGTTCTGGAGGGGGCATGGTGCCCAGAGTGCTGCATCCTGCCAAGGACTGAGGTAGTGGATGTATCTCTCCACCGGTTCTGGAGGGGGCTTTGTGCCCAGAGTGCTTCATCCTGCCAAGGACTGAGGTAGTTGATGTATCTCTCCACTGGTTCTGGAGGGGGCACTGTGCCCAGAGTGCTCCACATGCAGTGTGGCCGGAACAATAAACTCTCCTGGGTGTGTCCACGAGATTGCCGAGGTACAGGTTGCATGATACGCCATGGAGGCAGAGACATACCCCACACTGCTGCGGCTTCACATTCCATATGCAGGTGACAACTGTGATGACATTGATGCTTCATGGAAGCACCTTGAAATCACCACCAGCCTCGGACGACTGACCACTGGGGATGGTAGCCATGTCTGCGGTGGTGCCACTGTCTGAGGACATCGCGGGGCCGCTGGTTGGTGCTTGCAGCAGTGTCAGTTGTGGCAGTGCTTGTGGCGGTTTCAGTCGTGGCAATGCTTGCGGCCGGATCTGTGGCGGGAGTGCTGGCTGTGGGGTCTGTGGCAGCGGTGCTGGCTGCGGGGTCTGTGGCAGTGGTGCTGGCTGCGGGGTCTGTGATGGCGGTGCTGGCGGCGGGGTCTGTGGCGACGGTGCTAGCGGCTGGGTCTGTGGCGACAGAGCATGTGTCAGCACCAGCTGAGTGAGAGAGCAGGATGTCTCCTGCAGTCTCGGATGGCTGCCCACCGGGGAAGAGGCTGGCGACTGTCGCAGCAGCTGTAGAGGTGCCGGAGGCGTTCCAGGTAGCGGTGCTGGTGGCGGTGCAGGTGGCGGTGCAGGTGGCGGTGCAGGTGGCGGTGCAGATGGTGGTGCAGGTGGCAGTGTTCTCCGCCGTACAGGTTGGCGTGGACGTGGACAGAAGGTGTGACACTGGTCCCTCAGTCTGTGCCACCATGCCCTCTCCTGACCTGCCCTTCTGTTTTTGGCCCTTCCCCACCTTTGATGGTGGCGCAGTTGTCTTGCCACTATCCCTTTTCGTTTTCGCTGACCCCTTGGTGGCAGGTGTTTTCGGCTTCTCCCTCTGGGATGTGGGCACCTTTTTAACCTTGGCAGGTGGCGGAATGTCCTTGGCCTCGCTCCGTGGCACACTGGCAGCCCTGATGGTTGGCGCACTCCATGACCCCGCAGTTGCTGGCACCACTGTGCCTGGGGATGTGGTGGCTGAGGTGCTGGGCTGGGACCTAGAAAGCCTGTCCATAGGGGAAGGAGGGGGGTTAGGTGTAGGGAAGAGGTCAATGGTAGCCAGGAAAAGTTTTTTAGACACACTGGGACTGGTAGATGGAGGGGGTTTGGGAGTGGAGGAAGAGGTAGTGCTTGCAGGAGGTGTACGTCTGCTGAATTTGGGTGAAGGTGCATGGGCTGGAGGCTGTTGTGAGGTGGATGGCTGTTGGGTGGGTGTGTGCCTGCATTTGTGAACTTTGGGAGGAGGGCTCACTGACACACTGGGAGAGGACACTGGGATGTGTGAATAGTAGTGGGGTGGTGAGTGCACATGAGCGGTGTGTGGTGATGGCTGTGCTGGTGATGGAGGTAGTGGCTGAGGATGTAGTGCATGCAGGTGTGAGTGGAGACGAGACTGGGAGGGAGGAGGGAGACGTGGAGGAGGGGGACACAGTGAGGGGAGTGGATGTTGGCATGTGTGCATGGGTATGATGCTTGTGTGAGTGCCTGTGGGATGTGTGGTGCTTATGTTTGCCTGAGCCACTCTTGTGTGTTGATATGTGTGCATGCTGGTCTGATGGTGTGCTTGGGATAGGCTGAGGTACTGGGGATTGGGACTGGGTGGAGGAGGTTGGAGGGGGGAGGCTGGACACAGGGACAATGGCTGCCATCAGTGCTGAGGCCGGAGCCTGAAATGCTCTCTGTTGTGCTGCCTGGTATGCATTTGTTTGTTGCAAATGCCTCTCAACACCCTGGATGGCATTCAGAATGGTAGCCCAACAGTGAGGGATGTCAGGAGGTCAATAGCCTCCTCACTGAGGGCAGCAGGGCTGACTGGGGCAGGGCCTGAGGTGCCTGGAGCGAAGCAGATGCCAACCCTCCTAGGTGAGCGGGCACGGGACACACGCTGAGGTGCTGCTGGAAGGGCGATGCTGTTAGGGGGGGTGGTGGCTGTACCTGTTGAATACGGAGGGCACAGAGGGGCCCGCCACCGCAAGGGAGCTCCCATCAGAGGAGGAGTCGCTGTCACTGGTCTCTGCTCCTGTCCCCGCCGTGGAGCTCCCCTTGCCCTCCGTCCCACTGGTGGCATCAGACTCCGTTGTTTCACCCCCCAGGGCCAAGTGGGATGCAGCTCCCTCCTGCTCCGGTGCCAATGCTCCTCCGCCTGATGATGCTATTGCACACAAGAACAGAGAGACCACAAAAAGGGGGGGAAGACAGGAGAAAGACATGTTCAGTGGATGCAATACCACTACCGTAGGCGGACACAACAGACACAGCAGCCCTCTGTACTACACCATGCACTTATAGTTCCTAGATTAATCACATGCCCATGGGGTACAAGGCCTAAGCCCGATTGCTGCACACCTGGAAGTCACAGGAGACTGACTAGGTGTTGATGGCACCAACCACTAGTGGGGTTGGGGTGCCACATAGCCTGCCTCACAAGGGACCTTGCTTACCAAGCTCGCCTGGCCTAGGAGAACCCAATGCCCACCTCCCCCACCCAGACACCTCGTAATGCACGCAGAGTCAGCTGAATGCGAGTGTACTCACCCCCTTGTGGCTGCTGTGATGCCCCCAAGTGCCCACCCAACTCTGGATGTGCCACCGCCAGGATCTGGAACATCAGGGGGGTCATGGTGCGACGGGCACCCCTCCAACGTTGGGAGGCCATCCCCAGCTGGGCCTCTGCCGTCTTCTTGCTCCAGCCGCACAGGTCCTCCCATCTTTTATGGCAGCGGGTGCTCTGTCTGTGGTGGACCCCCAGGGTCCGGACGTCCTTGGCGATGGCACGCCAAATAGCCTTCTTCTGGTGGACGCTGACCTAGAGGAATGGTACAGGGGGAAAGGAAATTCTTTACCCGTCTGGACGTCATTCTCCTTTGCCCCCGTTCCCGCCCTGACGCATATGCACTCACCGTCCGCACATGCAGGCCTCAGCCCCCCATGTATCTTCCATCCACACTACTCCAAACAGGCATTGCCCATGCATCATGCTCACAGTGTACTCACCTGTTTGTCTAGAGGACCGTACAGTTGTGTGTACTGGAGGAGGACCCCATCCACTAATTTCTCCAACTCCTCCGAAGTGAAGGCAGGGGCCCTTTCCCCAGACACATGAGCCATCGTCGCTTCCAGACACAGGTCACAGCAACACTTGCAGTGTAGGTCCTCTCCTGTTGAAGGCCAGGTAGCAAGTGAGTGAACAGAAAGAAAATGGCGATCACATCTGCGGCGGTGTGTACCGTCACCACCGGCGCACATCGTCATTGGCTCCTCGGACCCATAGGGTCCAATGTTAACCAATGCAGAATTGCACCGCGGTCTTTAACCGCCCACCGCGACGGTGTACAACGCCAGCGCAGTTACCTCATATCCCCTTGTCCCACCTTACAGGTCAGGCAGCTGCCATTTCAAGGGGCCACATGGCATTAATAATAACTGCGTCACACCAATGTAGGCCTTGAATACACAAAGTTACAGACACATTGCGGATTAATAAATGTGTGCAAATTACATTTTGTGATTACTCAGTGTTGGCTGAATCTCTGCTCGCTGTTCTCCTCCATAGGGCACGTCTGCTGGGGCAGGTGATGAGATGGCGGCATCCTCCGGTGTACAGACCGCTGGTGGACCTGTCGACAATGGAAGAGAGACACATCATAGTCACCTACAGACTTGATCGTGCAACAGTCCAGGAACTGTGTGCCCAGTCGGAGCCAGACCTGATGTCAGCTATCCGCCATCCCACAGGGATACCCCCTCTAGTGCAGGTCCTGTCTGTACTCCATTTTCTGGCAAGTGGTTCCTTTCAAACAACAGTGGCCATTGCATCAGGGATGTCCCAGCCAATGTTCTCTAACGTGTTGTCCAGAGTGTTGTCTGCCCTGCTGAAACACATGCGCAGCTACATTGTGTTCCCTCAGGTGGAGGATTTGCCCACAGTGAAAGGTGACTTCTATGCCCTGGGACATATCCCCAACATCATTGGTGCCATTGATGGGACACATGTGGCATTGGTACCCCCATGCAGGAGTGAACAGGTGTACAGAAACCGGAAGAGCTACCATTCTATGAATGTGCAGATGGTGTGTTTGGCAGACCAGTACATCTCCCTTGTGAATGCCAAGTTTCCTGGCTCAGTGCATGACGCTTACATTTTGACAAATAGCAGCATCCCTTATGTGATGGGGCAACTCCAGAGGCACCGTGTGTGGCTTATTGGTGAGGACAAGGACCCTATACAGTGTGAATAGGAGTCTGGGTATGGGGTTGTCCCTAAGGGTTAGTGTGTGTCTAACAGTTGTCCCTCGATATTTGCAGGTGACTCTGATTTCCCCAACCTGTCATGGCTACTGACCCCAGTGAGGAATCCCAGGACAAGGGCAGAGGAACGCTACAATGAGGCACATGGGCGAACTAGGAGGGTGATTGAATGAACCTTAAGCCTCCTGAAGGCCAGATTCCGGTGCCTCCATATGACAGGTGGTTCTCTCTACTACTCACCAAAGGTGTGCCAGATCATCGTGGCCTGCTGTATGCTGCACAACCTGGCTTTGCGATGCCAGGTGCCTTTTCTACAGGAGGATGGGCCAGATGGTGGTCTTGTGGCATTGCCTTGTGGAGTGTGGGTTCCCTGGGCCTGTCCTCCCCCTGTCGCACAGCAGTCCTCCCAGTTTCCCTGTTATCATTTGCCTCTGTCCCCTGAACCGTGTGCCCACTGCCACTGCCCCCAGGTCCCTGATTTTCTTGGGTTGGTGGGTTTGCCTAGGTTCCCTGTAGTGGTGGACACACTGCTGATTGACGTGTCCTGGGGACAGAGAGATGGGCCCGCTGGGTGGGTGCTGTGGTGGTGTTTCCTGAGGGGGGAGGCTCTGTGGTGGCTTGTGCCAGTGTCAGGGGAACCGACTGTCCCGAGGTCCCTGATGGGCCGGGCTGGTCATCTTGATCCAGTTGTGCAGAGCTGCTGTCATCACTGTGGGTGTCTTCTGTGGGGGGACTGGATATGTCTGGTACCTCCTGTCCGGTGACGTTGGTTAGGGGCCCTGCAGGGGTGTAAAGGCATAATTATTGCAACTGTGTGTGCCATCGTGTGCGATGGGTGAGTGACCCTGTACTCCAGTGCTTGCATTCTTGGCTTGGTCCTTGTGTGATATTTGGTTTGGGGTCTGTGTGGGTAGCTGTAGTGGACATGCTTTGGTGATGGGTGTCCATGCTTTGGTGTTGCATGAAGGGCTTGTTATTGGGATAGGTGGGTTGTGATAGTGGGGCATATGTGAGGTGTTGGAGTGATAGGGGTGAGGATGAGGGTGGGAGTACGGGATGGCATGCAGGTGGGGTGGGGAGGATAAGGTAGTAAAGAGTTGACTTACCAGAGTCCAGTCCTCCTGCTACTCCTGCGAGGCCCTCAGGATGCAGTATTGCCAAGACCTGCTCCTCCCATGTTGTTAGTTGTGGGGGAGGAGGTGGTGGTCCACCGCCTGTCCTCTGTTCAGAAATCTGGTGCCTGGAGACCACGGAAAGCACCTTCCCCCATAGATTGTTCTACCTAGACTGTAGTTGGATATAATTGACGCAAGCAAGGTTCCCTGATGCTTTCCTCAGAATCACATCTAAACTAATCAAGGCATCCTCACCTGTCAGGTCTCCCTAGGTATTAAATCTTGTGGGCGGCTGAGTTTATCTAACAAATATATTGGTGTTCCAGAGAGTAAGAACCTGGGGTCTCTGGTTGGCAGAGGTAGGCACCTTGTCCAAGTAGGGACCACCGTCCTAGTCACTGTAAGTCAAATACACAAACTAAATTAACCTGTGGTCACCCTCTGGTAGCTTGGTGCAGAGCAGGCAGGCTTAACTTAAAAGGCACTGTGTAAAGTATTTGTGCAACACACACACACACACACAGACACCAGACACAATGAAGGCACCACAAAAAGGACTCTACTCAGATAGAGGTTAATGATATGGATAGATTAAGACCAAAATGACAAAAATCCAATGAGTAGTCACTTTTGAGAATAATCACATTAAGCACATTTGGTACGGGGCTTGCTTTAGAGTCCTTATGGTAGTTTATGAAAGGTACACATGTCCTCCTTTGAAGAGCGCAGTGCAGACTGATCGGGCCGTTCGGGACCAGCCCAGTCAGGGAGTTCAAGTTGAATTACCTTTCGGAATACAGCGAGTGCAGCGGAAGCTTTGAGGCCGCTTGGGCCCTCGTGGTCCAGGATAACACCACTGCAGCCCTGGGTTGAGGTAATGTAATCTGAGTCAAGCCTGCATTAGGGCGTGCAGAAGGGTTGTGCCTGAGTACAGCAGGCCAGATGGAGAAGGCAAGCCTGTAATGCGTGTCTCTGTCACTTGGCAGCATGAGCGGGACTCACACTGAAGCTGTTCGGAAGTTCTGGTGAGATGGGGGCATATGGCTGTGACAAAACCTCACTAAAATCTTGTTGAGATGAGCATCAGGGTACAACAAAGCCTCTCTGAAATCTTGTTGAAATGAGCAACAGGTTGCAATAAAGCCGCACTGAGGTCTTTGATTTCCCAGTGACCTGTCATATAACTGGGGGCAAGTTGGCAAGCCCTTAGAGTCACTATGGGGTTGCTTGTGGATTCTTGGGCTGCAGGGCAGAGATCAGCAGGCATCAGAGCAGTTTCCTCAAACTGTCAGGCACAGCAAAGTGGTGATCCTCCAGCACAGCAGTCTTTAATCCAGCAGAGTTTCCTTGAGTCTAGAAGTGTACTGACTTGAGTGGGTCAGATACCCAGTACTTATTCTAGAAAATTCCTTAATGTGGGGGATTACCTCAAAAGGTTTCTGTGAAGTGCACAGGTCCCTCTTGCAAGCTTAGCCCTGGCTCCAGACTATCAGTGGGATGTAATCAGCCTTTTTGTGTGAACTCTGGTCACTACCCCTTGAAGTGTAAGTGTGAGCCCTTCCCCATCTCCGCCCCAGGAAGATCCATCAGTTTGCAGTATGCAGATGAATGCAGATGAAGTTGAGTATCCTGTGTTGTGGGTGTCTGGAGGGAGGGCAGAACTACAGCTGTCACCTAGCCAAGGTCAGACGTGCATTGGAGATAGGTTGTAGACACACAGGGCAGTGATAGCAGAGAAATGCCTACTTTCTAAAAATTGCATTTCTAAAATAGTAATAATATATCTGACTTTACCAATAAATGTGACCATCCCAGTGTTACTAAACATGATGCAGCTACTCCTGTCTGATCAGGAATTACAGCTTAAAAGTACTTTAAGGAATTCCCAGTGCTGGCCTATGAGAGGGGCAGGCCTAACAGTAATGAAAAACTTATTTGGGTGTTTTTCCTTACCAGGACATGAAAAACTTAAAAGTACATGCTCTGCATTTTTCTTACATGGAATCCTTCCCTATGGGCTACCTAGGGCCTGCTTTAGTGGTGACTTATTTGTAAGAAAAGGGGAGGTTGTCAAGAGGTTTTAAATGCCACATCAGGGTGACAGGGATTCTATGCACACAGGCTCTGCAGTGGCAGGCCTGAGACAATGTTTACAGAGCTACATAAGTCGGTGGCACAATCAATGTTGCAGGCCCACTAATAGCATTTAATTTACAGGCTCTGGGTATAATTTATACCACTTTACAAGGGACTTACATGTACATTAAATAAGTCAATTGTGGATACACCAATGTTACCATGTTTAGGGGAGAAGAACATGCACTTTAGCACTGGTTAGCAGTGGAAAAGTGTTCAGAGTCCTAAGTCCAACAAAAAGATACAGCAAGAAAACAAGAGGTAAAAGGAAAAAAGTCTGGGGTAAGGCTACCCTAAGGATGTCAGGTCTAAAACAGAGGATATTCATACTGGAGCTAAGTGTGAATAATATAATGTTCCCAGTATTTTACTATTTTAACTCAAGTATTGAAACTAGCCTTTAGAACGTGCTATAAATTGTTTTTTGTTTAAAAATGGCTTCAAATTTATAAAGAAACTTTTCAAGGCCATAGTCACCATGGTCATGCATGCTTTACCTGTTGAAGTGTTATTTGGCTGTGCCAGTAGTATTCTGCTATTCTTGGATTGAACAGCAAGGTAGTAAAGATGTAGATCTGGTATTGGAAACCTTCCCTTTATACTAGCCGGCTAGCCTTGCTCCTTTCGGGTCTCATAAGTTGCTTATTTTACCCTATATTTTAATAATGATGTCTTTGGGAAACATCAAGAGGATTGAATTAATCATGAAGGTCATTTTAGGAAGGACATCATTAAGATTAAGTTTGTTCTGCCAAATTTTGTTAAAGGTAAGTTGCCCCATTTCCTTAGTAGGGTAACACTTTTGCAAATTATGTACTTCAACATTTTCTTTGGTAAATCATCTAAACTTTGTGTTATTATAATCCCCAAATATTTTATCTCTTTTTTCAGCTTTCATACCATAACCTCTCTATTAATGTAATATCCTGTTAGTTTTCTGTGATAGTTTTCCAAATTCTGCTAGTATCTCTGGCCATCTAAATTACTTTACTAGGTCAGTAGTTTATTGAATTATATTGTCGGCCTATAGCTCGATCTTTATATGTAACCCTATTGATTCACAGGGAATTATTCTTTGACCTTTCTTTATTATGTTGGTAAAAGAGTCTATGTACACATTAAAGATTTACACTGATAAAGAGTATCCCGGTCTGTTTTCCCCTAGGGATACTTATTTTTTCGGTCTGGGAGCTATTTAGTAAAATCTGTGCTGGCTAGACTCTGCAATGTTCCTTCACAGTATTTTTTTTTTGTCCTCATACATCCCTGGCCATCATAACTACTCCATATCGCCCCGGTAATGCTCACCCTTCCTAGAGAAGTCTGGTGCCAGGGAAAATAGTGCTCTCTCTCATTCAACCTTAGACAGCAGTATTTGTCAAAGGCACAAGAGCAGATAAGTTTGTAATCATAGGACAGATATCAACAAATACAAATAGTGCATTATACTAAAGTGCTATGCCACTCCCACAAACGTGACCACATCTTAATTTTTTTCTCCTTATTTGATTTACTCGCTCCCACATCCAATTGTGAAATTCCCATCAAGGCATTAAGCCAATCTAAATAAGAGGGGGGCGAGGGAGCCATACATTTCCTACAGATTTCCCTCCTGGCCAAAAGTATTGCATAGAAAAGTATTGATCTTGTTTCTTTATTCACTACTTCATCCTCTTCTAGTACTACATAAATGACTAAAGATAAGATTGGATAGATATTTTGCCGAGTGATACTTGAGAGAGATATACATACTTTTCGCCAAAAGGCTAACGCCACTGGACAGCCCAAAAACATGTGCGTATCGGAAGCACCTGACAAACCACATTTTGCACAAGTCACTTCTTCTCCTCCCCTAATCTTAGAAAGCCTCTTAGGGGAGAAGCAAAGCCCTATGCAATGTATAAAGATGGTTCCTTTCCAGTGATGCAGATTTTACTATTTTAAACACCCTTTGCACTGATGACTCCCACCATTTCCGCACCTGAACCTGCCTTAACCCCTTAGCTGCTGGGCCTTTTCCCCCCCAGTGCTGAGCACTTTTTTGGCTATTTGGGGTAGTTCGCGCTTAGGGCTTCATAACTTTTTGTCCACATAAGCTAACCACGATAAATTTGCGTCCTTTTTTTCCAACATCCTAGGGATTCTAATGGTACCCAGAGTTGGTGGTTTCCCCTGGAGCATTTTGTTTTTTCCAAAAAAATTGGAAAAAAGGGCTGCCGAAGAAGGCTTGTGGTTTTTTCCCTGAAAATGCCATCAACAAAGGGTTTCTGGTGCTGAAATCACTATCTTCCCACCTTTCAGGAACGGGCAGACTTGAATCAGAAAACCAAATTTTTCAACACAAATTTGGCATTTTACTGGGACATACCCCATTTCTACTATATTTGGTGCTTTCAGCCTCCTTCCAGTTAGTGACAGGAATGGGTGTGAAACCAATGCTGGATCCCGGAATGCTAAACATTTCTGAAAACTAGACAAAATTCTGAATTCAGCAAGGGGTCATTTGTGTAGATCCTACAAGGTTTTCTTACAGAAAATAACAGCTGAAATAAAAAAATATTGAAATTGAGCTGAAAACAACAGCCATTTTTCTTTATGTTTTACTCTGTAACTTTTTCCTGCGATGTCAGATTTCTGAAAGCAATATACCGTTTTGTCTGCTGGACTCTTCTGGTTGTGGGGATATAAAGGGCTTGTAGGTTCATCAAGAACCCTAGGTACCCAGAGCCAATAAATGAGCTGCACCCTGCAGTTGGTTTTCATTCTATACTGGGTATACAACAAATCATTTGCTGAAATATGAAGAGTGAAAAAGAGGTATCAAGAAAACCTTTGCATTTCCAAAATGGGATCAAGATAAGGTTTTGAGGAGCAGTGGTTATTTGCACATCGCTGAATTCCGAGGTGCCCATACTAGCAAGTGAATTGCAGGGCATTTCTCAAATAGACGTCTTTTTTACACACTCTCTTATATTTGGAAGGAAAAAATGTAGAGAAAGATAAGGGGCAATAACACTTGTTTTGCTATTCTATGTTCCCCCAAGTCTCCCGATAAAAATGATACCTCACTTGTGTGGGTAGGCCTAGTGCCCGCGACAGGAAATGCCCCAAAACACAACATGGACACATCCTATTTTTTTTATAGAAAACACAGCTGTTTTTTCCAAAGTGCCTACCTGTAGATTTTGGCCTCTAGCTCAGCCGGCACATAGGGAAACCTACCAAACCTGTGCATTTCTGAAAACTAGAGACCTGGGGGAATCCAAGGAGGGGTGACTTGCGGGGCTCGGACCAGGTTCTGTTACCCAGAATCCTTTGCAAACCTCAAAAAGTGGCTAAAAAAACAAGTTTTCCTCACATTTCGGTGACAGAAAGTTCTGGAATCTGAGAGGATCCTCAAATTTCCTTCCCCCCAGCGTTCCCCCAAGTCTCCCGTTAAAAATGATACCTCACTTGTGTGGGTAGGCCTAGCGCCCGCGACAGGAAACGCCCCAAAGCGCAACGTTGACACATCCACATTTTTTGAAGAAAACAGAGGTGTTTTTTGCGAAGTGCCTACCTGTAGATTTTGGCCTCTAGCTCAGCCGGCACCTAGGGAAACCTACCAAACCTGTGCATTTCTGAAAACTAGAGACCTAGGGGAATCCAAGGAGGGGTGACTTGCGGGGCTCGGACCAGGTTCTGTTACCCAGAATCCTTTGCAAACCTCAAAAAGTGGCTAAAAAAACAAGTTTTCCTCACATTTCGGTGACAGAAAGTTCTGGAATCTGAGAGGATCCTCAAATTTCGTTCCACCCAGCGTTCCCCCAAGTCTCCCGATAAAAATGATACCTCACTTGTGTGGGTAGGCCTAGCGCCCGCGACAGGAAACGCCCCAAAGCGCAACGTTGACACATCCAAATTTTTTGAAGAAAACAGAGGTGTTTTTTGCGAAGTGCCTACCTGTAGATTTTGGCCTCTAGCTCAGCCGGCACCTAGGGAAACCTACCAAACCTGTGCATTTCTGAAAACTAGAGACCTAGGGGAATCCAAGGAGGGGTGACTTGCGGGGCTCGGACCAGGTTCTGTTACCCAGAATCCTTTGCAAACCTCAAAAAGTGGCTAAAAAAACAAGTTTTCCTCACATTTCGGTGACAGAAAGTTCTGGAATCTGAGAGGATCCTCAAATTTCCTTCCACCCAGCGTTCCCCCAAGTCTCCCGATAAAAATGATACCTCACTTGTGTGGGTAGGCCTAGCGCCCGCGACTGGAAACGCCCCAAAGCGCAACGTTGACACATCCAAATTTTTTGAAGAAAACAGAGGTGTTTTTTGCGAAGTGCCTACCTGTAGATTTTGGCCTCTAGCTCAGCCGGCACCTAGGGAAACCTACCAAACCTGTGCATTTCTGAAAACTAGAGACCTAGGGGAATCCAAGGAGGGGTGACTTGCGGGGCTCGGACCAGGTTCTGTTACCCAGAATCCTTTGCAAACCTCAAAAAGTGGCTAAAAAACCAAGTTTTCCTCACATTTCGGTGACAGAAAGTTCTGGAATCTGAGAGGAGCTACAAATTTCCTTCTACCTGGCGTTCCCCCAAGTCTCCCGATAAAAATGATACCTCACTTGTGTGGGTAGGCCTAGCGCCTGCGACAGGAAACGCCCCAAAGCGCAACGTGGACACATCCAAATTTTTGAAAGAAAACAGAGGTGTTTTTTGAGAAGTGCCTACCTGTAGATTTTGGCCTCTAGCTCAGCCGGCACGTAGGGAAACCTACCAAACCTATGCATTTCTGAAAACTAGAGACCTAGGGGAATCCAAGGAGGGGTGACTTGCGGGGCTCGGACCAGGTTCTGTTACCCAGAATCCTTTGCAAACCTCAAAAAGTGGCTAAAAAAACAAGTTTTCCTCACATTTCGGTGACAGAAAGTTCTGGAATCTGAGAGGATCCTCAAATTTCGTTCCACCCAGCGTTCCCCCAAGTCTCCCGATAAAAATGATACCTCACTTGTGTGGGTAGGCCTAGCGCCCGCGACAGGAAACGCCCCAAAGCGCAACGTTGACACATCCAAATTTTTTGAAGAAAACAGAGGTGTTTTTTGCGAAGTGCCTACCTGTAGATTTTGGCCTCTAGCTCAGCCGGCACCTAGGGAAACCTACCAAACCTTTGCATTTCTGAAAACTAGAGACCTAGGGGAATCCAAGGAGGGGTGACTTGCGGGGCTCGGACCAGGTTCTGTTACCCAGAATCCTTTGCAAACCTCAAAAAGTGGCTAAAAAACCAAGTTTTCCTCACATTTCGGTGACAGAAAGTTCTGGAATCTGAGAGGAGCCACAAATTTCCTTCCACCCGGCGTTCCCCCAAGTCTCCCGATAAAAATGATACCTCACTTGTGTGGGTAGGCCTAGCGCCCGCGACAGGAAATGCCCCAAAACAGAACGTGGACACATTACATTTTTTCTTAGAAAACAGTGCCTACCTGTGGATTTTGGCCTCTAGCTCAGCCGGCACCTGGGGAAACCTAGCAAACCAGCACATTTTTGAAAACTAGAAACCCAGGGGAATCCAAGATGAGGTGACTTGTGGGGCTCGGACCAGGTTCTGTTACCCAGAATCCTTTGCAAACCTCAAAATGTGGCTAAAATAACACGTTTTCCTCACATTTCGGTGACAGAAAGTTCTGGAATCTGAGAGGAGTCACAAATTTCCTTCCACCCAGCGTTCCCCCAAGTCTCCCGATAAATATGATACCTCACTTGTGTGGTTAGGCCTGGTGCCTGCGACAGGAATAGATCACACAACGGTCAATGTTGGTCCTTACGTGAGGCATCTGTTGACCCTGGGGTGATCCATTCCTGACACAGGCACTAGATGTAGGCACTCAAGTGGGGTAGTGTTTTTATCAGGACAGGTGAGGAGTCACTGGGTGGTAGGAATGTTGTGGATCCCAGCATATTCCTGTAGTTTGTGTGACAGAAATGCGAGAAAAATAGAGGGTTTTTTCAACATTTCAGCTTTGCAGGGTATTCTGGGTAAGAAAACTTTGGGGAATCCACACAAGTCACACCTCTGTGGACTCCCCCGAATGTCTAGTTTCCAGAAATGTTTGGGTTTAGTGTGTTTCTCTATATGGCCGCCGAATCCAGGACCAAAAACACAGGTGCCTGCCTTACAAAACCAGTTTGTTTTGCCATCGACAATTTTGATGTCTCCACAATATGATTTGGGTGGTGGAATTTGGGGCTGAACTAAATTGGTGAGCTCCCAAGAGAGCACTCTCTCTCTGCTTGCCGCCGCATTCACCTGCTCTCTGGGTTGGCCTAACCCACTATTACCCAGTTGCATGAACAGCTTGTGAAGGGACAGCAGGACTGTCCTCATCACCTTCCTCATAATGTACTGGAAGAGGAGTTTTCGAATGGGACTCCTCTGACTGAAAAATCACTCCCAGAGTCTGCGCCATTATCCTATCCCTCAGATGCTGTCTCAGTATCTGATGTCTCAGTCTCTGATCCTATGTCAGAGCGGTCCTCTATAACCCGAGTGCAGGCAGCAGTCATCCATCAAGATGCCATCTCTGCTATTGGCTAAACTGTTGCTCTAAAACACTAGCCTACGTAGACAGTCACAAAATCGATGGTGTGTGTGAGATACGTGCAACAGTAGAGGCCACCTTACCTGCGCTTCTTCCCTCAATCAGCACGTACTTTCAAGACACTCAAAAAACACCTTGTCACATACCATTCGTCACAGTCTTTAGCACCTCCTGCGCCCAGTCCAACAATCATTATTGGTGCTCCCACTCCCTCCTCCTCGGATTCCCTCATTACCACCCAGCAAAAGTGCCCTTCATCTCTCCATAGACTTTACTAATGTACTCAGCTATTTACATAAAATACAGATGTGCTCTTTGCAGTAGGCATATAAACCTTCTGCGCTTCTTTATGGCACTAAAACTGCCACTAGACAAGTCGGACCCTTTTCCACCCAGGGAAACCACACACATATTGACAAAAGTGATATATATATGACAGCCAACCACCTGAAACTCAACTCAAGCAAAACCGAAATAATCCTCTTTGGCCCACACAAAAACACCTGGGACCCCCCATGGTGTCCCACCACGCTAGGCCCTGCACCCACCCCCGCCAACCACACACGCAACCTCAGCATCATCCTAGACTCCTCCCTCTCGATGACCCAACAAATCAACGCTCTTACCTCCTCATGCTTCAACAAACTCCGTATACTGAAAAACATTCAAATGGATCCCCACAGAGACCAGAAAAACTGTCACTCACGCACTCATCAGCAGCAGGCTTGATTACGGAAACGCCCTCTACGCCGGCACCACTCTAAAACTCAAGCGCAAACTACACGCATCCAGAACTCAGCAGCACGACTCATCCTCGACCTCCGCCGACACGAACACATCTCTCCACACCTCAAATCCCTCCACTGGCTCCCCATTGACAAAAGGATCACCTTCAAGATCCTCATCCTCGCACACAAATCACTCCACAACACAGGCCCTGCCTACCTCAACGAGAGTCAACTTCCACACCCCCACACGAAACGTCCGCTCAGCTGACCTCTCTCTCGCCTCCGTCCCCCCCATCAAACACACCACCACCGGGGGCAGATCCTTCTCCTACCTTGCACCCAAAACCTGGAACGCACTCACAACCCACCTTCGCAAGACCCAAAACCTACTTCTTTTCAGGAAGGGCCTCAAAACCTGGCTTTTTGAACAGTGAACCTCCCAGCCCCGTTCCCTCCCCCCGCCCCCCACCCCCCCTCAGCGCCTTGAGACCCTCACAGGTGAGTAGCGCGCTTTATAAATGTCTTTGATACAGATCTACCTCTATATATATATATATATATATATATATATATATATACCTACATAGATATATCTATAGATATATCCATGTACCTAGATATATCTATCTACATAGATATATATAGATATATACATATATTTTTTTTTAGTTGTTGTATGGTTTCCTTGGGGGCCAAAATGGCCCCCAGGGAAACCCTACAACATCTAAAAAAAAAAATGGCCCCCACAGGGGGTCACCCTGCCCACGGGCGACCCCCTGTCATTTCATTATTTATTTATTTTTATTTTTTTGGGAGAAAAAAAAAAATCCCCTGGGGGGGGCGCGATCGCGCCCCCCCCAGGGGGCCCCTACCTTTTTTTTCAAAAAAAAATTATGCCGGGGGGGGGCGGCCCGTTTTCCGGGGGGGCCGCCCCCCAAAAGTGAAATCTCTGGTGTCTAGTGGGGTTTCCTGGCCCCCGATCGCAGCTGTGCTGCGATCGGGGGCCAGGAAACCATTTCAGAAGGCCTCGTAAGAAAGGGGAGACTCTCCCCTTTCTTACGAGGCCTTCTGAAACTGTTTCTGGCCCCCGGTCGCAGCACAGCTGCGATCGGGGGCCAGAAACAGTTTCAGAAGGCCTCGTAAGAAAGGGGAGAGTCTCCCCTTTCTTACAAGGCCTTTTCAAAGTGTTTCATGGCCCCCCCGATCGCAGCACAGCTGTGATCGGGGGGGCCAGGAAACCTGAAAGTGTTTCATGGCCCCCGATCGCAGCACAGCTGCGACCTGGGGCCAGGAAACACTTTCAGGAAGGCCTCGTAAGAAAGGGGAGACTCTCCCCTTTCTTACGAGGCCTTCCCGAACGTGTAAAAGGCCGTTTTCCCCATCAAAGCAGGAAGCGGCCGCAAGGCTGCTTCCTGCTTTGATGGGGAAAACACCTTTGCAACGTCAGCGCGCCTCGCGGCGCACTGACGTCACAAAGGGGCGGGTGGGGGGCGGGGGGAGACACGGTAGCTTCCGTGTCTCCCCAGGGAAGTAAAAAAAAATAAAAAAAATCCTCGGGTGCGATGCACCCGAGGATTTATTAATGCCATTCCTGGTGTCGGCCACTGGTCGTGACCCGCACCAGGGAGGGTGTGTGGGCGTCGGCCAGTGGCCGACGCCCACACCAAAGCGGTTAAAGGCAACTCCTCCCCCCAAAGGGCAATCGGTAATCCAAAATCACCCTCTAGAACATCCAGGATCCCCCAATACCGTTTTGAAACTTTTTGTAAACATGCATAATTCATTATCAAAGTGTCCTCTAATAGATTCGCAGACCCAAACATAATAGTGGGCTCACATGCCCAATTCCTCAATTGTACATACTTTAATCTAGAGAGGGATCCCTCTGTCCTTTCCAAAAGCTCATCCCAAGATAACAAAATCCCTCCCCTAATCAGATCCCCCCAAACTTCAAGTCCTGCCCTTTTAAGAGGCCGAGCCAATTCATCTGTTAAATATTCAGGGGTACCTGGAGAATCCCAAACAGGAGCCCTCAAACTATAATATTCTATTTTAGCCACTCTGCGGACCTTAAACCATACCTTGGCGGCATTGTTTAGTATTTCAATTTCACTTTCTTAAAAAACTTGGTATCACCAAACTTATACAAAAAGTTCTTTGTTGCACCCTTTTCGGTGGCCACCATAGAATTAAACATTGTACCCACTACTGACAAATCCGGGTAGGAGAACAACATCCTAATATTCTTAAGCTGGAATGCCCACGCATAATATTGAATATCAGAAAGCGTCAGACCACCCTTCTCCCTTCTTCTACGTAATTTCTTCTAAGCTATCCTGGGACCCTTGTGCGCCCAAATAAAAGTACTGATTTTCTGTTGGAGCATAACTAAAAAAAAAATATCAATATTTAAAGGGATAAACTTACAAATAAAATTCAACTTAGGTAGTATTATCATTTTTATCAAATTGACCCTCCCGATAAGTGTAAGAGGCAGCTGGATCCAACCTAGCATTAACTTACTACACTCTGTTATAACAGACCTAATGTTTATCACAGGGATTTGTTTCAAATCATGAACAATTGTTAAAAACTAGATATCTCATACAGTTAGTAGTAGGCCAATTTGCACTCTTCAAATTCCGACCATAATATCGGTCTTATCCGAATTAATGCAGTAGCCTGAAATCTTGCCAAAGCCTTCTGTAATATCTAACAGAATAGGCATCGCTGTCAACAAGTCAGAGGTATAAATCAAAAGATCATCAGCAAACAGGGCAACTTTCTTCACCCAATCCTTACTCCTAAAAGGGAGAATTCTAACATCCTGCCTGACTCTCCTGGCAGGGGTTCTATGTACAGGTTGAACAACAAAGGAGAAAGAGGACAGCCCTGTCGAGTACTTCTGGTGATCCAAAATGGGTCCGTTAACCTACCATTAACCAACAACCTAGCCTTGGGTGCCTGGTAGATAGATCGTATTATATAACATAATTTCTGCCCCAAATTACTACGATCGAGAATCTTATACAAATATTTCCAGTTCACTCTGTCAGAGGCTTTCATTGCATCTACGGCTATAACAGCCAAAGGATCTTGAAACGTGGCTGCTAAGTCAATGGCCCCTTCTAAGGTAAATGTCTGCTCATGTAAAAATGTATTCCTAATAAATCCTCTCTGGTCAGAATGAACCAAATCACTCATCACAATACTTAACCTGTTTGCCAATATCTTACCGAACAGCTCATAGTCGCTGTTAAGCAAAGAAATTGGTCTATAAGACTCACACTTCAGAGGGGATTTTCCAGGTTTTAAAATGAGCGAGATAGTAGCATCCTGCCATGAAACTGGCAAGGAAACTCCTCCCTCAAAAATCTCTGAAAACAATTGCAGAAGAGTAGGAATTATAACATCCCCTAATGCCTTATAAAACTCAACCGGGATTCCATCCGGCCCAGGGGCCTTACCACTTTTACTTTCTTTTAACACCGCTCTTATTTCCCCCTCCGTAATAGGTCTGGATAAATAATTCTGTTTACTCTCCAAGAGGCGGGGTCATCCCTTTCCAACCATTCATCGATCATCCCCTCACTCACCTCTCTCTTCTCCATATAAAGTTCAGAGAAAAACTTATGGAAGGTCTCTCCTATAGCCTCAAAAGAAGTTACCCTCACCCCTGAATGTGTATCCACCAATTCCTTGACCATTTTGTGTGTCTGATCTTTTTTGCTCTTCTAAGCCAACAATTTTCTCATGCTTTCTCCATGTTCAAATTGAATTTGCTTCCTTGCCTCCCATCGCTTCGTAACCCTGACTTGTGCAATGGATTCCAACTGTGATTTTAGCTGGGAAATCCTATTCCTCAAATACACCTTATCCCCGCCCATATCATAAAAAGTATTAAATAATGCAATTTGCTGTTCCAAATGTTTCACTTCTTCCCTGTGCATCCTATTCCTATAACTCTATCGGGTTATGATTTTACCCCTCATTACTGCTTTAAAGTTGTCCCATTCTACCGTTCTTGATGCAGACCCTTGATTCAATCTAAAAAAAACCTCAGACTCCTTACGGAGAACACAAATCACCTCCTCCTCCAATAAAAGAGTCAGATCAAAGGTCCATCTCACCCCGCCTACGCCATGGGGACAACTCAATCTTAACATCACTGCTGCGTGGTCTGATAAGTGAGCAGATGAATAAGCTATGGTCTCCACCAAATCACAAATAGTATAATCAATTAAGAAGTAATCAATTTGCGACGCATGACCATATCCTTCAATGTATTGATGTAGCTTTTTCTCACGACCTCCCTGAGGTAAATTACATTTACCCTATTGAAAGCATTTGCAGCACCCAAGGTAACAAAAATTTTAGAGGATTCTTATTTGCCTCAGTTAGATCTATTATTCCAATCAGAAGGTGATTTAGTTCATGTGAGTGCCTGACAGCTATAAATCCCTTTGTGTATAATATGAGGGTATACATCTGCAAACTCTTTGGCAGTAGACTTGTGGATACCTTGTAATGGCTGTTTAACAGGGAAATAGATCTATATGTTTAGTTCTTGCTAGCGTCTTTTTGGGGTTTTATAATTAAAATGATTGTAGCTTTTTCCAAGAGGTGGGAAATTCTGCTTTGCTGCAATATATCAAAGTAAACTTATCTTTCCATATTGGTGTTACCTTCCCCGAAAAATATTTTGCATAGGTCTGTGGGTGTACCATCCAGCACTGCAGCTTTCACTGTTTTCAGGTTTGTTAGTTGTACCATTATTTCCTCTGCCGTAATCTTTTGTCTTAAAGCTGAAAGTTGTTTTATTGAGATTTTTGGGATCTCACTCTGTTTTAACTACCATTTTATTATTTCTGTGTTTGGAATTGTATCCTCTTTATATAGTGACCCAAAGCTTTTAAATAACTGGCCTACTGTTTCTTTTGTTGTAGTCAAATCTTTGTTTAAAAAAAAAAAACCTATATTTTATTGATTTTTCAACCATAATCAATCATGCACCACAGTATAACAACAATATGCCCAGTATAGGACAGGTACTGTGATGATTCTAACATATTGATACAGAAACATATATATAGTCAAAACCAACATTAGGAGGATGGGAGCCAGTCAGGTTGGCAGGAAGCATAAGCAGATAACTTGTCTCCTACTGCAACCTCAGGAAGGAGGAGTATGAAAGGACATCCCCACAGTGGATGGATGGGTGCGACACATGGGGCCACTGTGGTTCTGAGTACTTGCCAGACTTATGTTTTGCAGAGTCAAAAGGTAGACATGAAGTGGCTGCCATATATCATTCAGGCGAGAACTAGGTGGCTGTGGAGAGGCATTTAACTCGCTAGTGGTATGACAGTATGTAAAACTATTAAGCCATGCTATTGCTGTAGGAGAGGTTTTAGAGCCCCAGTTTATAGCTATTTCATGCTTCTCCAGTAGCAGGGCCATTGCTGTGAAGCATCGCAGGGATTTGTCAACATTCTATACATAGCCCATTAGGGCCATCTGAGGGTCTGGTACAACAGGGGTTACAAGCATTGCTGATAGCATAGTGAAGATATCTCTCCAATAGCCTGACACACTGCAACATGTCCATGTCATTTGTGCAAAGTCAGCGTCTTCCACAGCACATTTTGGACAGTTTGAGGGGCTTGCAGGATCAAATTTGGCCAGGGCAGTGGGTGTGACATTTGTTCTGTGAAGGAATTTGTAATGCACAAGCTTGTGCCTGTGAGTGAGGGATACTTCTACTCCAGAATATGGCCCTTGTTATGAACATGGCAGTCTGGACCGCCATGCCAGCGGTGGCGGTAATTGCTGCCAGCGGCATGGCAGTCCAGATCGCCATCTAATGAACGTGGCTGTACTGCCACGTTTGAAACACCACCACCGCCAGGCTTCTGCAACCAGGCAGCCTGGGAGTGGTGGCGTTTCTGATCTTAATGGCAGCAGTGCCTGCCAGATAATGAGTCGGAATCCACCAGCGTTACCCTGGCGGAAAGGGTAGCAGAATGAGTGACTCGTGGCCTTCCTGGGGACCCCTGCACTGCCCATGCACTTGGCATGACCAGTGCAGAGGCCCCCAGGCACAGCCCCATAGCGCATTTCACTGCCCGATTTACGCCGCACTGCTACATTGCCGCCAGCGTCAATTTTCAGGCCCTGCATCCAGCTGGGTCGGCTTGCAGAAACACCGTTTCCACCCGCCGGCCCAGCTGCATCTTTATTATGTGGCCGGCGGGGGGTTCTGCGTCCTGGCAGTCTTCTGTTGACTGTCAGCACCTATCTCGGTGGGTTTCCCCACCTAGATCATAATGACCTCCCATATGTCCATCAGGGAATAGATTGCCTATAGTAAGTAAATGATATGAGTGCAGAGTGTGGTGTACCAGTTTTTTTTGCATTAAAGGGAGCCATGAGTTGTCTTTCAGCGGAAGGGCCTGTGAGTATAGCATAGGGGATGCTAGCAGGTGTGCCAGTCACTGCCATGCCCATCAGGTCGTGGCCAGGGGCTGTACATCAGTAGTGTCTAGTGGAACACCGGACGGAAGCAGATTTGACAGGTGGGTGGGAAACACCAGGTCCTTCTCTGGAATGATGTATGGCAGGTGGGCGTCTGGCTGACCAATAATATGTGTAGTGGCACTGTGCAGTTAGATAATATAATTGAAAGTGGGGAACCCCAAACACCCCCATAGGAGGGTCAGTGTCTCCCAGTGAATTTGAGGGCACCTCCCCACCCATATTAGTCTCATTAAAGAGCTTCAAGGAGAATTGGGATGTTGATGAAAACATACAGAAATCATGGAAGTACTACCATTTTTGTCCATTGCAGGACCATAATTGAGACATATTATTTGTTTGTGGTCTCTGTGTATGTGGATGCCCAGATACTTAACTTGATCATCACACCAGGTGAGCAGGAATTTGCAGGTTACAGGAGAAGTTGCAGCTGTAAGGGGGAAGACCTCTGATTTATTCCAGTTTATCCGCAGCCCGAAAAACTGCCCAAACAGGTTATCTCTGTTAGTACTGGACTCAGATTTGTAGCAGGGTGTGGTAGAAAGGGCAGGATATTGTCAGAGTAAAGAGAGACTATTTTAAATTGAAGTCCTCTATGCAAATGTCTCTCCTGCAAATGAATTATCAAAGGACCCATAGCTATTATAAATAAGAGGGGAGACATGGGTCAACCCTGTCTCTTACCTCTGGAGATAGAAAAAGGCAGTGTCAATGTACCGTTAATACGAAGGTGTGCAATCGCATTGTAATATAGCAACATTATTAAAGAAGTAAAACCGCACAGCATCCCGAGTTTGAGAAGAGTAGCTTCCAAGAATGGCCATTCCAAGAAATCTGATGCTTTCTCTGCATCTAGTTGTGCTATGACTGCAGGGACCTTGGGGGATACTCTATGGAGAGTTGCAAATACAATGCAAAGATTGATGGATATGGATCTGTGGGGCATGAATCCCGATTGGGCCAGTGAAATAATCTGACCCAACAACAAAGACAATTGGTTGGCTACTAGTTTCGCTAAGATTTGTTATCAAAGTTTAATGGGGACACAGGTCTATACGATCCACACTGAGTGGGTTCTTTGCCAGGTTTCAATATAAGAGTAATCACTGCTTTCCTGAGTGTGGAGGGAAGTACCCCAAGTTCTAATGCTTCCTGATATATGTCGAGCAAATGAGGAGTCAAGTCTTGTAAAAAATGCCCATGAAGCTATCTGACCCACATACTTTAGATCCAGTGAGTGCCTTAATGGCAAGGAAGATCTCCTCTTCAGTAAAGGGCTTGCTAAGGTATTTTTGTTGTGTGGGGCTTAGCCAGACCATGGCCACTTCCTCCAGATATTGTAATATCTCAGGGGAACTGCCTGCAACGCGGGTGGTATATAGCTGTTTATAGTAGTCAAGGAATTATGTATGGACGTCAGAGCTGGATGAGGTCATAATGCAATCTGGTCACATCACCTTGGGGATATAGGAGGCAGAACGGGGGACCGGATGAGGCAGGCCAGTGTGTGGCCCGGCCTCACGCCTTCTTCTTAGCAGCAGGCTTTGGCACATTTGCCCATGAATTTGGTTTCACAATCTACCAGCTATCAAAATTCATCCATGAGATGAGAGCTAGCCTGCAATAATGCCCCAGTGGTGTATTCGGTGTCGTCACTGTCCAGTTTGGTTAATGGCACCTATACCTGGGCTATGTCCCTGCGGATGGAACACAAAACACCAGAGTGCTTCGATCTGACGATGCCCCTTATGTAGGGCTTAACGGCATCCCAAAGCACTGCCTTGGATGACGCTGTGGGTGTGTTGGTGGTGAAAAGTTCTATGATAGCCGAGGGGAGCTTAGCGCTTAAGGCGTCATCGTGTAAGGCCAATGTTAGGAATCGCCAGGGCCGCTCTGTATTGTCCACGAAGAGAATGTGTAGTACAAGGCAAACAGGAGAGTGGTCAGACAGTGTGCACGGTCAATGGGCCATTTTGTCCAGCCAAGACAACACCATAGGTGATAGGAGCCAATAATCTATCCGTGACCAGGTATTATGTGAGGCAAAACAGAAAGTGTAAGGCAGCGAGGTGACTGTAGAATGCTGCCAGGGGTCGCTTAGTGAGTGAGTTTCACATTTATCACGGAGGGTGTGCAAGGACTGTGGTTTGGAGGAAGGGTAGGTAGATTTAGTATCATGCTAAATATCTTGAAGTAGATTAAAGTCGCCCCCTATTCATCAGATTCTCTGTCTAAAAGGTGTTGCAGTGTATGAAAGAACTCTGTAGAGTCGATGTTTGGGCATAAACATTTACTAGCGCACCATGACGTCCAAGCAGGATACCCTTCACCAGGAAGAACCTACCGTCTTTACCAATATAGTATGTTGGTGGTAAAAAGATAGATATTTACAGATCAAGATGCAGACCTCTTGGGATTCGGAGCTGTAATTTGAATAATATCTGTGAGGGCCTCATTATTTGTCAAATGAGCAGGCAGAGATGGCCAGCAAATGAGTCACAATCTGCGTGTGGTGTCTGTTCAAGTACTGCAAAACCTGCTTCTCTTTGCATGGGTTATTGTATCCTCTAATGGTCCATGAAAAAAAAACGTTATGCCCAGTGTTGGTCTTGACACTGCCTGTGTGTCACTCATCTAGTCAATTGAGGGTAGCGTATGGTTGTCGTGTGTGTACGGAATGATTAGCAATGTAATGGCAAACAGTAAGCCTCCACTGTTTAGGGTCTCCTTTACGAATTGTCTTCCAGTCAATGATCTACAGGTGAGTACATAGATTGTTTAATCTGCTTTGGTATGGAAGCCTAGCTGGTAATGCAGGCTCCCGTCTGTGGCTCAAGAGCTGAGTGAGGGACTATTGACTGTAAGTCATGGGAACGCTAAATCTAGTCCTCTGGAGCTCAACTCCCACATGTAATAGGATGTGTTGATGGCACCCACATTCAAATATGCCTGCCGTCAGCATAAGAGTATTTATTTCTGAATAGAATATACCATCATTCTCTAAATATTAAAGTAGTTTGCAATTCCTCATATTTAACAACCAGGGAGTTCATATGACTCCTTCATTATTCGTCATTCAGGCTACTATAACCAGGTGGCAAGGGGAGATTTTGGAGTTGGATAACTTCTTGGTAAGTATAGTGGTGAATGTAGAACTCATTATGTAGGACTCATTACACATTTAGAAACCTACATTTTATATTTTTTTAAATGTTGATGACAGTGGTTATTCCATTTGGCTTTGGATTATGACCCCTTACCTAAATGCCAAAAACTGTAAGGCAGAACAGATACAACAGCACACATAAGCATATAGGATTAGAAATGGAGTGCATGTTTGAGATTCTGAAGGAGAGGTTTTGTTGCCTTCATAAAAATGGTGGAGAATTGCGGTACTCCTGAAAAAATTTGTAAAATATTAACTATGTGTGCTATTCTTCATGATATGGCAATGAAAAAGGTACTACAGGTTGAACCTGATGATGACAGTTCAGATGAAGATGAAGAACCAAATCCACACCGAGTCCAACCAGGACAAGACACAACTATAGCAGCTGAGGGCAGAACATGAAGGTAAGGACTAAATAATTAAATTAACAAATAATTGAATGCTCACAATTGTACTTTATTTTGTACTTATATATGTTTTTATTTTGTAGATAACCAACATGAAGAAATTGTCTTTTGAAGTATCCATTATCATTGTTTTGTCATTATGATTTTTTTTGATAACTCAAATGCAATTAAATACCAAATGAAAGTGGTATGATATCAAATTTAACAACTTTTTCTTTCCTTTAACAGTTGTTTCATGTGTTTTCCTAACAACACCACTATGTTTACCTCTTCAAGGCATTTAACAGTAGGCCAGGATACTGGTGAGGTTTCTTTATTAGACAAGTCCTCCCTTTTGCCTGGTGTAATTTGGACTTTTAATGGTGACATTAGTGGTTTTTAAATCGACAACAACATTATGAATATGTGTTAAACTACATTTCAAAGCAATTCTTTCATTTTCAAAATAATCCTGCAATTTCGTTGTTTGTCTGCACAAAGTATGTGTTGCATTACCAAGCCTATACACAGAGTGACACATAGGGGGTCATTCTGACCTCGGCGGCAAAAGGCCCTTACCGACGGTCAGAAGTCCGCCATTCTACCGCCGCGGCCGCGGTAAACCGCCACGGTCATTCTGACCCACAACGGCGAAACCGCCAAAATCCCGACATCCAAAGAAGGCCGCCTCATCAGCGGGCCGCGGAAAACTGGAGATGACCAAACCTCCACCGTCACGCCAACACAAACACGCCCATGCCATTCTGACCCACGAATCCACGCGGCGGTCTTTCAACCGCGGTATTCCATTGGCGGGACACACCGCCGCGGTCAAAATACAAACACAGCTCCAAAACACAGCCACATTGGACAATTTGAAATACACACACCTGACACACATACAAACAACACTCCCACACATCCAACCAACTATAAAACACACACCCACATCACCCACACCCTACGACCGAAGATCATAGACGAAGGAGAGAGAGACACATCACAGAATAGAGAGCTGCATCACACAGAGGCACACTACACCATCACACACACCACATAGAAGCACAAAGCACCACACACCAACACACTCTTCACCATATACACCACCCCACACCTCATCCACACCACCCCATGGCACCCCAAAGGCACCCACGCTTTTCGGACCAAGAACTCCGGGTCATGGTGGAGGAGATCATAAGAGTCGAACCCCAGCTCTTCGGCTCACAGGTGCAGCACACCACTATAGCCAGGAAGGCGGAGCTATGGCAGCGGATCGTGGACAGGGTAAACGCGGTGGGACAGCATCCCAGAAATCGAGAGGACATCCGCAAACGTTGGAACGACTTACGGGGAAAGGTGCGCTCGATGGTCTCGCGACACAACATCGCAGTGCAGAAGACTGGCGGGGGACCCCCACCCACTCCACCCGAATTCACAGCATGGGAGCAAGAGGTACTAAACATCCTGCATCCTGATGGCCTCGCTGAAGTACACGGAGGAATGGACTCTGGTAAGTACAATCTCAACTACTTCACCCCCCCCCAGCATGCCAACCCCCACCACCACCCTCACCCCCAACCCCCCATCACACATCCTCCCTGAGAATGTCTCCCCAGCAGAACCCACCCAACACCAACTCCTGCGTGCCACCACAAACTATGGACACCCATCACCTAAGCATGACCACTGCACATACCCCCCCCCCAACACCCCCACAACACCTCCCCCAAGGGAATGACAGCACTGGGGGACAAGGGCAATCCTAAAGCGCACACAATAGCACACACAGAAACAATAACCATACTCTCTTACCCCATGCAGGACCCGAACGCCAACACACCGGCCAGGAGGGTCCAGAAACGTCCACCCCCCCCCCCGGAAGAGGCACCCAGTGATGACAGCAGCTCTGTCGACCTGGAACCTGATGACCAGCCCGGACCATCGGGGACCTCTGGACAGTCGGTTCCCCACACACAGGCCACAGCAGACCCAACCCCCTCTGGGAACAACAGCACAGCTCCCACCCAGCGGGCCCATGGCTCTGTCTCTAGGACAGGTCAATCAGCGGTGTGTCTGCCACTACAGGGCCCCCAGGCTAACCCACCACCCCAACAACAACAGGGACCTGGGGGCAGTGGTAGTGGGCACACCGTCCAGGGGACAGAGTCCGGGGGAAACAGGGCAACTCGGAGGGCTGCTGTGCGACAGGGGGGGGAGGAGAGGCCCAGGGATCTGACTCTCCAAGAGGCCCTCACCACCATCATGGCAGCCTACCACCGCTCACAAGAGACGATGGCGACGGTACTGGCCAGGTTCCAGGAGATCCAGGCACAGCAGGAGGAACGCTACATGGGGTTCAACAATCATCTCACCAACATCTCTACCGCCATGGGGAGCATAGTCCAGGCCCTCCACCGGATAGAAGACACGTTGCGGGACCATGTGGCACCACACAGGGCCCCTGTCACTAGCCCGGACCAGGAACAGCCTACCACCTCCGCCGGCGCTAGTGGACAGGAGGCCCCACCACAACGACAGGCCACCAGAACCCCACCTCCTGCTGAAGAACAACCACCCCGCAAGAGGAGCCTGAGATCCAAAAAAAAGACAGAGTAGGATGTCAAGACCCCCGCCAGCATGAGATACACCCTGAAGTCATCCCACTGTCCCACATTGCCACCCTGTCCAACCTTGAACTGCCCCTGCTCCATCCTTCCACAGGCATATGGACAATGCACCTGTGAGACTGAGAACTGGACTCTGCCATGGACATTACTCCACCCCCACCCATCACCGTGTGAATATCATGTACCATCATCTAGCACCAAAAATAAATCACGCAATGCACTGAAATCATGCTGGAGTCAGGCTGTATTATTTACAAATGTAAAACACATTACCGATCAATTATGTTCTGTAAACTTTGTGCTGAACACATACCGAGATCAATAAGCATTAGTCCATGGGCTAACCAAGCAGAAGTCACGCAGTGGGTCATACAGCACTGAAAAGGGAAGGGAGAATCAAACATCAGTTTCAAATAACTGGGGGGTCATAGACAAAGTTAAGAAGCACGAGGCATTCAGGAAAATTAAAATGGCGTGTGTGATTCTTACCTGTGTGCTACTGAAAATACTGTTGGATAACTCTGTCCCTGTTGTCTGGGTCGTCCTCTGAGTCTTCTTCCTCTTCACTCTCCACAGGCTCCACAGCTGCTTCAACACAACCATCTGGACCATCCTCCTGCAGGAAAGGCACCTGACGTCGCAATGCCAGATTGTGAAGCATACAGCAGGCCACGATGATCTGGCACACCTTCTTTGGTGAGTACATCAGGGATCCCCCTGTCATATGCAGACACCTAAACCTGGCCTTCAGAACCCCAAAGGTCCTTTCTATGATCCTCCTAGTTCGCCCATGGGCCTCATTGTAGCGTTCCTCAGCCCTGGTCCGGGGATTCCTCACTGGGGTCAATAGCCAAGGCAGGTTGAGTCACCTATTAGCCACACACGTTGTCTCTGTAGCTGTTCCATCACATAAGGGATGCTGCTATTACGCATCACATACGCGTCATGCACTGAACCAGGGAACATTGCATTCACATGGGAGATGTACTGGTCAGCCAAACAGACCACCTGGACGTTCATAGAATGGTAACTCTTCCTGTTTCTGTACACCTGCTCATCGTCTTTTGGGGGGACTAAGGCTACATGGGTCCCATCAATGGCACCAATTATGTTGGGAATATGTCCAAGGGCATAAAAATCACCCTTCACAGTGGGCAAATCAACCTCCTCAGGGAAAATAATGTAACTCCGCATGTGTTTCGTCAGGGCAGACAACACTCTAGACAAAACCTTAGAAAACATTGGCTGAGACATTCCAGATGACATGGCCACTGTTGTCTGGAATGAGCCACTTGCAAGAAAATGGAGGACTGACAGCACCTGCACCAGAGGGGGAATTCCTGTGGGTTGGCGGATGGGGGACATCAGGGCTGGCTCCAGCTGGGCACACAGTTCATGGATAGTGGCACGGTCAAGTCGGTATCGTAGTATGATGTGGCGTTCTTCCATTGTCGACAGGTCCACCAGCGGTCGGTACACGCGAGGATTCATCCTTCTCCTCGCAAATCCCAGCGGACGGTGCCTAGGAAGGACAACATGGAGCACAGAGTCAAGATAATCACTGGTACGTTCACCACTGCTTGCATGGCACACGGTTATCTAGGTATTGAAAGGCGTGTATGTGTGGCAATGCCAGGCCTAGGCCTGTGTGTCGCAGTAGAGATTATGCCATGTGGGCCCTTGGAATGGCGGCTGCCTGACCTGTGAAGTGGGACAATGGGATGTGAGGTCACTGCGCTGGCGGAGCACACCGTGGCAGTAGGCGGTCGAAGACCGCTATACGGAGCCGCATTGGATAACATTGAAGCCCATGGGTTTCAGGAGCCAATGACGATGTGCGCCGGCGGTCGCGGTACGCACCGCCGCGGTACGCACCGCCGCGGGCGTGACCGCCATTTTCTATCTGCTTAATCACTCGAGACCTGATCATCCACAGGAGAGGACCTATACTGCAAGTGCTGCTGTGAACTCGGTCTGGAAGTGACAATGGCTGCTGCGACTGGGGAAAGGGCCCCTGCCTTCACGTCTGAAGAGTTGGAGAAGCTCGTGGATGGGGTCCTCCCCCAGTATGCGTTACTCTACGGTCCTCCAGACCAACAGGTGAGTACACCGGGTGCACATGGAATGGGCGATGCCTGTGTGGAGTGGGGTGGATGTAAGTTGGTGGGGTGGGGGGCGAATGAGGAGTGCAACGCACGACAGATGAGAGCATGTGCTATATTGCAAGGTTGGGGAGGGGGGGGCAATCACATCTAACATGCAGTAAGTTGATGAATGTTTCCTTCCCACCCTGTACATGTCACATAGGTCAGCGCCCATCAGAAAGTCGGGATTTGGCGTGCCATCGCCAAGGAAGTCCGGGCCCTGGGGGTCCACGTCAGACGGGGCACCCACTGCCGCAAGAGGTGGGAGGACATCCGCCGCGGAACCAGGAAGACCGCCGAGTCACTGCTGGGGATGGCCTCCCAACCTAGGAGGGGTGCCAGTCGTACCCTGACCCCCCTGATGTCCCGGATCCTGGCGGTGGCCTACCCTGATTTGGATGGGCGCTTGAGAGCATCACAGCAGACACAAGGGGGTGAGTATCAGCACATTCAGCTATCTTTCTGCGCAGTGGAGGCGTCTGGGTGGGGGAGGAGGGTTGGGGGTGACATTAGGCCAGGGCGCTTTCTGTAGTGTAGTCCTCTCCCTTAGGCATGGCCCTGTGCTCCCGGCCCCCACCTCCGTAGGGTGACAAGTCCAGCTATTCATGGTCCAGCCTCACACATGTGCGCGTTTGTCGTCTCCTGACCTGTTGTCCGAGTCAGAAGTACTGAGTAGTGTGCCGCGAATGCGCGGCTTAGTGCATGCGGCTCCTGTGTCTGTCCTCTCCGCCAACGGTATTGACATTGCATGCACTCAACCAGGTCTTCTCTTTCTCCCCCCACCCTTCTTCTTCATCCTCTTGTGCATGTGTGCATTAGCATCATCAGGCGGAGGAGATTTGGCATCGGAGCACGAGGGAGCTGCAAGCCACAAGGCCCCGGTGGGCACAGGAACAGACACGAGGGCCCAAGTGAGCCGGAGGGCGAGGGGAGCACCACGACGGGGACCGCTGGTGAGAGCAGCGACACGTCCTCGGATGGGAGCTCCCTAGCGGTGGCGGCAACATCCGGGCCCCCCGCCTCTACAGGCCACCCAGCGCACCAGCCCCGCCCTCCCAGCAGCCCCTCAGCCTACACTCCGTGCCCGCTCACCCAGGAAGGCGGGCGTCTCCTTCGCCCCAGGCACCTCAGCCCCTGCCCCTGTTACCCCTGCTGCCCTCAGTGAGGAGGTCATTGATCTCCTCAGGACACTCATTGTTGGGCAGACTACCCTTTTGAATGCCATCCAGGGGGTAGAAAGGGAGGTGCATCGGAGCAATGCCTACCTGGAGGGCATTCATTCGGGTCAGGCTGCCCATCAACGATCGTTCAATGCTCTGGCCTCAGCACTGACGGCAGCCATTGTCCCTGTTTCCAGCCTCCCTCTTCTGACTGCCTCCACCCTGTCTCTGTCTCCTGTTCCTCAGCCTATCCCATCCACACCATCTGACCAGCCTGCACACACCTCAACACCCAAGGGCAGCTCATCCAGACACAAGCACCACAGATCCCACAAACACTCACCCAAGCAACACACAGATGCAGACATCCCAACAGTCACTACCACCCCTGTGTCCCCCTCCTCCTCGTCTCCCTCCTCCCTCCCTGTGACGTCGACACTCACACCTGCATGCACACCAACATCAGCCAGTGCTTCCATCACCACCACACCCTCCTGTACAGTCCGCACGCGTGCAGTCACCACCCCCCCTGCCATTTACACGTCCCCTGTGTCCTCTCCCACTGTGTCTGTCACCACCCCTTCCAAGACACACAAACGCAGGCAGACACCCACCCAACAGACATCCACCTCACAACAGCCTACAGCACCTGCACCTTCACCCAATGACAGCACACCTGACTCTCCTACAACCACATCCTCTTCCTCCACTTCCATCTCCACTTCTCCTACCTTTTACCTTGGCCCTAAAAAAGTTTTCCTGGCTAATCTTGACCTCTTCCCCTCCGATGACCTACCCCCTCCATCTGCAAAGAGTCCCAAGAGCACCACAGCCACCACCAGCCCAACTTCGGGTGTCACTGTTGTGCATGGGTTCTGGAGCCCACCCTTTGCCAGCAGTGACACCTCCATCAGCAGCAAGGACACATCCAGCCCCCCCCCCGGCAAGAGGACCAGGAAACACAAGGGCCGCCGTGCGAAGACTGACACGGCTGCCCCCAAGGAGCAGAGTTCGCCCACTTCACCAGCCACAACGTCTAGGGGAGGCAAGGGCCCGAGAGCCCCATCTAAGGAGCGCAAGGGCAGCAGGGCGGAGACATCAGCCAGCAGGAGCGCGGAGCAGGTGGGCCCCACATGCCACATCCCAGCTGTAAAAGAGGACACCAAAGGGCCCAGGACTCCGTCACCGAAGGGCCCAGGAACATCACGGCCGGAGGGCGTCTGAGCACGGAGTCCAGGCCAGGTCTGGCTCCCTTGAACCTACTGGATGTGCACCGCTGAACAGGGCCCGCCGTGCAGAAGAGCACCGCTGAACAGGGCTCCGCCGTGAAGATAGGCACCGCTGAACAGGGCCCGCCGTGCAGAAGAGCACCGCTGAACAGGGCCCGCCGTGCAGAAGAGCACCGCTGAACAGGGCCCGCCGTGCAGAAGAGCACCGCTGAACAGGGCCCGCCGTGAAGATAGGCAGCGCTGAACAGGGCCCGCCGTGCAGAAGAGCACCGCTGAACAGGCCCCGCCGTGCAGTAGAGCACCGCTGAACAGGGCCCGCCGTGAAGATAGGCACCGCTGAACAGGGCCCGCCGTGAAGATAGGCACCGCTGAACAGGGCCCGCCGTGCAGAGGAGCACAGCTGAACAGGGCCCGCCGTGCAGAAGAGCACCGCTGAACAGGGCCCCGCCGTGAAGATAGGCACCGCTGAACAGGGCCCGCCGTGCAGAAGAGCACCGCTGAACAGGGCCCCGCCGTGAAGATAGGCACCGCTGAACAGGGCCCGCCGTGCAGAAGAGCACCGCTGAACAGGGCCCGCCATGCAGAAGAGCACCGCTGAACAGGGCCCCGCCGTGAAGATAGGCACCGCTGAACAGGGCCCGCCGTGCAGAAGAGCACCGCTGAACAGGGCCCACCGTGCAGAAGAGCACCGCTCCGCTGGGCCCTTCCTGTCAAGCACCGCTCCGCTGGGCCCCGCCGTCTCAAGCACCGCTCCGCTGGGCCCCGCCGTCTCAAGCACCGCTCCGCTGGGCCCTTCCTGTCAAGCACCGCTCCGCTGGGCCCCTTCATCTCAAGCACCGCTCCGCTGGGCCCCGCCGTCTCAAGCACCGCTCTGCTGGGCCCCGCCGTCTCAAGCACCGCTCCGCTGGGCCCTTCCTGTCAAGCACCGCTCCGCTGGGCCCCTTCTTCTCAAGCACCGCTCCGCTGGGCCCCGCCGTCTCAAGCACCGCTCCGCTGGGCCCCTTCATCTCAAGCACCGCTCCGCTGGGCCCCGCCGTCTCAAGCACCGCTCCGCTGGGCCCCTTCTTCTCAAGCACCGCTCCGCTGGGCCCCTTCATCTCAAGCACCGCTCCGCTGGGCCCTTCCTGTCAAGCACCGCTCCGCTGGGACCCGCCGTCTCAAGCACCGCTCCGCTGGGCCCTGCTGTCTCAAACACCGCTCCGCTGGGCCCCGCCGTCTCAAGCACCGCTCCGCTGGGCCCCTTCTTCTCAAGCACCGCTCCGCTGGGCCCCTTCTTCTCAAGCACCGCTCCACTGGGCCCCCTCATCTCAAGCACCGCTCCGCTGGGCCCTGCTGTCTCAAGCACCGCTCCGCTGGGCCCTTCCTGTCAAGCACCGCTCCGCTGGGCCCCTTCATCTCAAGCACCGCTCCGCTGGGCCCCTTCTTCTCAAGCACCGCTCCGCTGGGCCCCGCCGTCTCAAGCACCGCTCCGCTGGGCCCTTCCTGTCAAGCACCACTCCGCTGGGCCCCTTCTTCTCAAGCACCGCTCCGCTGGGCCCCGCCGTCTCAAGCACTGCTCCGCTGGGCCCTTCCAGTCAAGCACCGCTCCGCTGGGCCCCTTCATCTCAAGCACCGCTCCGCTTGGCCCCTTCATCTCAAGCACCGCTCCGCTGGGCCCCGCCGTCTCAAGCACCGCTCCGCTGGGCCCCTTCATCTCAAGCACTGTTTATGGTTCACTGTGCCCACCATGCCTCCTCCTTGACCAGTGGAGACTGTTATCCACTTGAGAGACTGTGGCTTTGCACTCCCCAGGATGGCACAGTGGGCAAGCCACCCACTGTAGAGACTTGAGAGACTGTGGCTTTGCACTTCCCAGGATGGCACAGTGGGCAAGCCACCCACTGTAGAGACTTGAGAGACTGTGGCTTTGCACTCCCCAGGATGGCACAGTGGGCAAGCCACCCACTGTAGAGACTTGAGAGACTGTGGCTTTGCACTCCCCAGGATGGTACAGTGGGCAACCCACCCACTGTAGAGACTTGAGAGACTGTGGCTTTGCACTCCCCAGGATGGCAGAGTGGGCAACCCACCCACTGTAGAGACTTGAGAGACTGTGGCTTTGCACTCCCCAGGATGGCACAGTGGGCATGGTGGCCCCTTCGTGGATCTTGCGTCGTGGACTCATGTGGCTGTGGTGCCCCCCCCTTCTCTTCCCCCTGAGGTGCCTGTAGTATTTTCATCAGATGCCCCTGCAGTGTTCTCTCCAAAGGACTCAGGTCTCCTGTGTGGGCTTTGCCCTTGTGTCGCTACACTGTAGCCCACGGACTGTTCCATTTGACTTTGATGTAGCGGACTAATTGCCTCGGTTCTCCATGGCAGTGTGTATAGTATTATTTTGTTATGGATATTTTGCATAGTTGCCGATACATCTCAGAGTCTATTTTTTCTATAAATTTTGGTTCACAATTTTATTATGTCTTTGCATTTTTCAGGGGGGTTTGGGTGGTGTCACTGTGCATTGTTGCTCTGCATTGGTGTGTACATAGTTTGGGGGGGTGGGGGTCGCATATGTGTGTGCCCGTAACCTTTCCTCCTCCCCCCTCCCGTGTGTCGTAGGTGCAGTACTCACCGTTGTCGTCTGCGCCGGAGTTCGTACTCGTGGTAGATGAGCAGGTAGACGAGTGCAGGTAGGATGTTTAATTCGGGTTCCATGCTGTCCTCCGTACTCGTGGAGTGTGTTTTGGTGAGCGTTTTCCCGTCCGTAGTCTGTTTCCGCCGTGTTTTTATCGGCGGGGCGCCCGCCCCGGAAAAGGTGGCGGATTGGTGAGTTGTAATACTGTGGGCGGTACATTGTCTGCCGCCTGCCTGTTGGCGGTGACCGCCGCGCTGTTTGTCTGTACCGCGGTGGCGGTCGGAGTGTTAATCTGGCGGGCTGTGTTGGCGGTTGCCGCCAGGGTCAGAATTCAATTTTTTGGACCGCCGGCCTGTTGGCGGGTTGGCCGCCACTTTATCACCGACCGCCAGGGTTAGAATCACCCCCATAGATTGTTGTTGACGCAGCTCTTGTGTTATTAGAAAAAAGTCCTGTTTAATTGTATTCTACATACTGCTTATGGCCTTTGACATGCTAATAATGCTTTGTGACATTGCAGAAAATCCATCATACATGGTGTTCTTTAATCCACCAAGTTTGCAATTTATTTGACATAGGAGCCTTATGTTGCTTCTTCTGAACCTGAAGCATCTTGATTTCCACTCCTTAGAAATCTGCAGGAGTAGGTATGCCCTCTACCACGTGGGTGGTTCTTGTGCTACTCAAACATGTGTGGAATTTAGTACTTCCAACTGTTTTGACAGGTGATGAAATAGATGCTGCTGCTGATGTACCAGTGGCGTGTGTCAAAATAGTAGGTGAACTAGTGGCAGGAATTGAAAATTGAACATTTAGCTGTTGTATTTCAGCTGGCTCATCTTGTAATGCAGCTCCACTTTCACCTCTTTTTTAATGCTTGCAGCTTGTCTTGCGAGCAGAACTACTTCCTTCACCTGTTAGTTGTTGGCTGCTTTCCAGTGGTGCATCATGAATAGTATGATCTGTAATGATTGAGTAAAATGTATTTGTTCACATTTTTGTATTTAGCGTTAGTAATAGACTACAGATGTGAAACATCTGTAGTCTATTACTAATGTTGACTATAATTAGAACAGATCTTGGATATATCAAGTGTCACTACTATCTAAATTGACCCTAAATGTTTGAAATATATAGGGGCATATTTAAGAGCCCCTAGCACCACCAGAGGGTCACTTTTTGTGATGCTCCAGTGGCGCTGTGCCCTGCACCGTAATTACAAGGTGGCGTTCAGCCACATTTGTGGCTAAATGCTACCTTGTAAATATGGCCCTTTTACACTCATCCCTTCACATGGAAGGGGCGTGCAATGGGTGTTGCTGTGGGTGTGCCACAGCAACACCCATTGCATATTGACGCTGCCTCAGATTTACACATTTTCGTGAACCTGAGGCAGCTCCAAAACATGATGCCACCCCAGGGGTGACGTTAGCTAGGTGCAACGAGGAGGAATTCTTTTATTACTCCCGTTTTTTTGCTTTTTCTATGTGTGCTGCATTCTGCAGTATGCCTAGAAAGAGCAAAATGGAACACCTTCCGCACATAAACAATCAAACCCCTCAATGAAGATACCCATGCACAATGGGGCAAGGATGCCTACGTTGGCGCTAGACAGCTCAATTTAGCGCCAGCACAGGGGGAAACGCAGGGGTGCGCTGTATTCTAGTAAATATGGAGCATCCCTGTGTTTCTGAAGTGATGCAGCACAGCGCTGCCAATATTAGCACATTACAGCGCTGCCTCACTCTGTAGTAAATCTGGCCCATAGTTTGAAAAAGGTGGCCTTAATCTGCCATTTAAGTTATAAAAATGGAAACTAATGTGCCAGAATGCATTGCAAGTGTCACAATAACACTTAACGTGGAGTAAAAACTGTTTAAAAAGTATCACTAAACAAAATTTAAAAATTGCATGATTTACATTTTTTAAGGTGTTTCTAATAAAAATTGACTTTTGACTAAAACACACACCACATAGACATTAAAATGTACTTTCTGTGCTCATAGTGTGGGCAGATGTGTCAAGGTTACTGTCACCTATCATAGCCTCAGACTGCAGAGTTTTTTCAATTAGCTGTTCAAGTAGTGTTGATGGGGATTCTGTACTTTGCCCACCTGCACTACATGTTGGTCTTGTATTCTTGCTGCAGGTCTTTCCTTAGTGTGTGCTCTTAAGTCATACCATGTTTTTCTTAACTGTTCCACACTCCTGTTTGCCTCACCCAACTACATTTATTCTCTGATGGATGCATAACCATATTTACCTTTAAGTTGATCCTGGGACAGTGGCAGATGAGTTTCCAAAAAATGTAGGATTTTCTTGAATGCATTATTCTATTAATATTTCTAATTCCTTGTTGCTAAATTTCATTTTTTGGTTCCTACTGCTCTTTTTCCTGTGAATTTTGGTTAGCCATGGTGCAGGATGAGGATGGATGGAAATGGATTTTGTCTCCAAACTCCGATAAACAATGAACCATGTGGCCTGATGCACTCCTCCAATCTGCAATATAGATTTCAGGACCAAAATACCTCAACAGACGGCTCTCCTTCTACACCCTGACCCAACAGCTTTGCTTCGCTGACCTTGCCCCCACCACTGTCCCTCGCATCCATAGAATGACCAAATACGGCAAATTGTTCTCCCACCTCACTGCCAAGACGTGGAATACTCTTCCCACCCACCTACAACAGACACAGGACCTACTTACCTTCAGGATACACCTCAAGACTTGGCTGTTCGATAAGTAGCAGACCCCCCAATCAGCGCCTTGAGACCCTCATGGGTGAATAGTGCACTTTAAAAATGCTTTGATTGATTGATTGGTGGATTCTGTGATGTCATTAGTGTGAGATGTAGCTCTATAAGAAATTGGAGAATGATAAGGAATCCTTATATGCGAATCACAGTTCTTAAATAGTGAACCATAAGGAATTGCTTTTTAAGGCAAAAGCCAAACTGTTCATTCCATTTTGTGATCTCATAATACCGATTTGGTTCTAATCGGTATTAAGAAATCTCAAATTCATAATCTGTGCATCAAACCCCTGGTTCTGTATCTGCCTTCCGTGGTAATTTACCTCACATCTTCTCCATATTCAAAATGTTTCCTCTTGCTGACTTTCAATGTTCTTTATCTTTCTTTTTTAAAAGCACTTTAAACTCATTCTATAGGTATTCTAAGTCACAACCCGGTCCCAACAAATTGGCTATAGCTACCTTCTTTCTCCTGTTCCTTAGCTTTCTTGTTATAGTTATATCCTGTGTTTGCTATGATTCCCATAGACATGCTTTATATGTTTCACAAACCATGACTGAATGTGTTGAACCCATGTACAGATTGAAAATGTCAAGTGCTGTCTATAATATTTTGAATTACTGTTGGATACATCATCAGGGTTGTATTGAGTGTCTATCTTTGTTGTGGTTTATGACAGGTAGTTCTAAGCCCAGTACCAAAGCTGAGTGACCTGAGCAGTGAGCAGGGGTGTGGACTATTTTTCCTGCTGAGAAATAATCAGTTCTCAAGCAATGACTATATTTTTTGCTATAGTGTGGGTACTCCCTCTGGATTCCAGTCTTTCCACACCAAATATTACAGAGTCCAATATTCTGCATAATATCCTTTAATTTTCTAGTAACTTTAAGTGTCAAAATGTATTTCCTACTTGTGGTACTACCTAACTCTTTGTCCAGCAAAGTGTTGAAATCTCCCCCAAGTATTGTAGGGAGTGGAAAACTTAATAGGTGTAGTCAAGATTACCCAGAGGCATCCCATCATTGCAACTAAGGCCTTACTGCCCAGCACAGGTAGGAGTAAATTGCTTGATTCCCTCAGTAGCTACTACCCATCTCTCTTTACGTTTTCTGATTTAACAGTGTGGCTCCAAAGTTCTTTTTTATTAAAATAGCAACTCCCTTTGGGATTCCCAATTGATCCGTACAAGGTATATCTTGTACCCAGCTACACCAAAGAGTGTTTTGCATGCTTTACTTTCAGAAAGTGTATCCTGCTGTATAATAATGTGTGCCTTTCAATCTCTTTTAGATTGTAGAATTAAATTTTGCTATTTTCTTGTGCGAAAATCATTGACATTCCAGGTTGCCATTTCGACTCTGCAAGTTGCAGTTCATCTGCAGCAATTCTTCTTCAACAACCAAGGCCTCCAGGCTAATTAAATTGAACTTTTGTTCTCCCTTTCTGTTTTCATGTGTTGAGGATAATTTTTGAACTTTGTTTTGTTTTTCCTACCCTTATGCCTCAGAATCAGTGTAATCCCACTCATCGAAACCCCCCTTCGTTTAGTGGCATTTGTCACCTTATGCCATTTTGGGATTACCCATAAGGAAGCCTATCATTGTCCTAATAATATATATTCCTCCTACAGCTCTTCTAAAAATTTGAGGCTAATGATTCCCACCTCTTCCTAATCAGACCAACCACTTCTTTGACTTTTGTGAGATTAAACATTTCATTCCTCCACATTAAGCTTAACATACCTATAACTTTGATTGAACTTTGGATCCTAGCTTCTCTAGTTTTTCAATTGGTTTGCACAACTCTCACAGGCCCTATACTGTTACTGTGTCAATGGTCTGATCTTATAAGTGAAGTTTTCATGATGTAGTGTTTTGCTCGTGAGACCCTTTGCTAAAATATTTTCTTTTAAAGTACACATGGGGAAATTTGCAAGGTTCTTTTCTGGGGCTCTTTTTTTGTTTTTTAAACTCATTTTTTGGAAGGTTGAGGGACACCTTCCCCATTTTCTCCTCCAGTATTTAACTTCTTTCAGCTAGATCACTGAACTTGTTTTCAATGGAGCAGCATCCCTGATCTCTTTTTGATTTGTTTTTTATTCCTCAAATCTTGATTTAATCTTAGCTTTTAGATCCAAGAGGATCTTTTCTATTGAAACTTAGTTTGAACTAGGAAAAGGATCTCCAGAATTTCTTCATGTTTTGAGACTATGAAGTTCTTATCGGCTGCAGATCTCACATACAAAGGCCCACTACCCGTCTCCCCTCTATCTAGAGTTGCAGGGAAGATCCAAATAGGCATCATCGTAGGGGACCTAATATGGCTATCAGTGCTGTATTGTAGCTGTTGTGGATTCCTGTCCCCCCTTCAATGTCTTTGCTCCATCATGCAAAGTCTCTCTGTTCTTCTTTTGCTCCATTGTTCTGAAAAACAAATAAAAATGTTTACGTCTTATGTGGACTTCGGGCCCAATACCAGTTATGATAAAAAAAATCTTAATTGATTATTTCTCTTCTGATACCTGGAAGATGAGTTACCCAAATGCCCTGTATTTCTAATGACTGTCACATCACTTAGCATACAATTTGGGATTCCTGTGTTCCCGCTTTATTTTGATCTCTATTCCCCATTGATCTCAGAGCATATCTACAGCCTTCAGACGCTATCTATGGTGCAGTAAGGTTTGAAATTAAACTGAACTTTAACTTCTCTCTCTCTCTAATATTTTTTTTATTTCAGTATTTGTTTGTCTTTTGTCTTGCCTCAATGAGCACTTTTGCCTCCATATTTGGGACAAGGTGATGAAAGATAGCCCCTCCTCTGCGTCCCTTTTTGAATTCAGAGTGGAAGACTCTCCTGCTTGCTGCACACTGCCCATGCTTGCCTCTCTGTCATTCACTCTGCCTTTTCCTCCCTGACAAGCCAAGAGGTCGCACTTCAGTGGATTATCGTAAAAGCAATGCTTTCAATCAAAACAATAACATTCTGATCACTAGATCACGAGGTATCACTGTGAAGGTAAAAAAGGTGCTTTAAAGCAAATCAATAGAATTCCGATCAATAGATCACAAAGTATCACTGTTCAATAGATTAAGGTAAAAGCAGTACTTTCAATCAAGTAAAAGTGTGGACCACCCAGTTCCGGTCCTATATAATCACAGAGTACTTCCTTTGCATGGCAGTGGGGCTAGAGCCTGCACCCATCAGTGTAACTGTAAGATATCTCAAAAGGGGGCCAAGTGAGGATGACGGCTGCTCTAGACACAGCTCTTCAGTGTCATATGCGGTTCTTGAGGGAGTTGCTAAACATGCTTCTCTCTGTCTGTGAGAGGAATTATTTTGTCTGTTTCCCTGCCCGCATCTCTGTGGGCAGGGGAACAGGAAAAAAATCAGCTCTCACAAGCGAGAGCTGCTTAACAGCTCTCACTTGCTGGGAGCAGAGTTGTTTGCTCTGACTTGGCGGGAGTTATCAAAGTTCCCGACAAGTCAGAGCAAACAGCTATGTCTCTGTGGGTGGGTACCCCGGGACATAGCAGGAGCTGGTCCTGGGAGATGGTGGTCCCCAGGGCCATTGTTGGCTCTAGAAGGTGGGCCACGCGGCCCCCGCCTTCTGTTTTCATTGGGTCCGGGAGAGGGGTCTTCCCATTTTCATAACTTCTTCTGGCCCCAGGGAAGTGGTGGTCCCCGGGGCCTAGTAGAGTCCACAAGGACAACTGATTACTTTTAACATGGCACAAGGGAGGTGGTGGTCCCCAGGGTCCAGGGGTCCATGAGGACCCCGATTACTGGTAATTTGGCCCCAGGGAGGAGGTGGTCCCTGAGGCCCGTGGGAGTCCATGCTGCCCTCCAATACTGTCATTAACCTCCTGGAAGGTGGAGGTCCCTGGCGTTCGGGGGTGTCTGGGCCCCCCCATTACAAACATTTAGCCCCGGAGAGGTGGTGGTACCTGAGGTTTGATGGGGTTCAGGCGGCCCCATTACTATTGTTTAGCCCCAGGGAGTTGGTGGTCCCTGTGGTTTGGAGGGTCCGGACGGCTCCCCAATGTAAACATTTATCCCAGGGTAGGTTTTTTTGCCGGTTCTGAAAGAGCCTCAGAAGGGGGGTCCCGTGCCCCCCAACTTTTTTTTAACTAATGCCCCTGGACCTGACTCACCTCTGGGCTGTTTCCAAAACAGGCACGGTAGTCTGCACTTGTTTTTTTTTTAAAATTTACAGATCCATTGATCCACTGCAGCTCTCGCTAAATTGTTTTTTTTTTTTTTGCCCTGGACTCCAGCACCAAAGCTAAGGGTGAGCTCTACAGAGTCCAACATTTTCCCCAATCTGACTTAGATATGAGTGTGAATATTACAGTTTAACCCTTTACAGTGCATCGCATCCTCCAGTGCGGCTAAGGTTGGAGTGTTAATGATCAATCTGATTCCTTCAGAGTCCAACAATTTCCCCTTTGTGGCCATGGTTGACATTGCACTGGTTAATGTCTGACCGCTTTAGATTTAGATTTTGACTCTTTTCCAGGGCAGTTAGGTTTGGACTGGGAATAATAAATATTACTCTTTTATAACCCAACACTTTCTTCAATGTGACTATGGTTGGAGAGGGAACAGTAAATCTGACCCCTTCCGAGCCTAACATTTTTCCCAACTTGGCTTAAGGTGGAGAACAAATATTAAATCTGACCTCTTTACAGTCCACCACCTTCCTCAATGTTACTACAGTTGGTGTGGGAATAGTAAATATGACCTCTTCAGAATCCAACATTTTACCCTAGTGTGGGTAAGGTTGGAGTGGGAATAGGAAATCTCATCCTTTAAAATCAAACATTTTCCCTAATAGGGATAAGTTTGGAGTGAGAATATTAAGTCTTACATTTTTAATTTCCTTTTACAGTACAATTAGTATATACTTTAATATGAGATATATTATATGAGATATATTTTTTAACATAAAATATGAGCCCACCTATTGCTTACCATTAGTTTGGTTTCATTGTCACTTTCATTTGCTTGCTTCTCATTCATTTGTGTGTGTGAGCTTTTCTTCCTGATCTTATGTTGCCCTGGAGCTTAGACACATTACTCGCTTCTCTCCCTTGTTATCTTTTCACGCACTACTTGTTTCTTTTTGTTTAAGTAGTTGAATAGTGTGCATGTGTTTTCCAATTCCAACAGTCTCCCTCTTGTTCTCCTTTTCCTACACCACACTAATGTTGCTCTTGCACTAGTCGCATGCTCCGCCCCCTCTGATTCTTGATTATTCACCCAACAAGGAGGATCTCGCCCTGGCATTTTCAACCGCATTGCATTTTCAACCTCATGGCTCTCCCTGTTTCACTTTGGGCTCTCTCATTCATCTGTTTATTCCTTGACCCAATTGCACCCTCTATGTTCCTTCTCCTTGGTTCAACAGTGCATGCTTTCTCTCACCCAATTGCTCCACAGCCCACCTGCATGCTCTGTGTTCCTTATCCTACTAATGCCCTCCATCTTGCTTTTCCCTCCCACACTCTCTTTGTTGCTTCTCGCCATCCAAGCCATCTGTGCTAATGCCTCTCACGTATGCCTCTGTGTTGCTTTCCATCCCCTCTATGCTCAACTGCTCTACTTTTTAAAAAACGTCATTTGTTTAATAATCCAATTTGGATCACCATACAAAATGGAGAAAAAAAAAACTTGTTGTGTGCCTTCAAAATTATGGTCGGTCATATCATAAGCTTTTTTTTTTTAAAGTCAGGCTGCATAGCATGAGAGATAATGTGCAGCATGACTACAACAATTGACAACGTCTACATATCCCAAAGGCGACACCTATTGTATTTGCCTACGCTTGTTACCTTTTTCCCTTTATATGTAACGTGCTGTTATGTAATTTGTTTCATATTATGTACTTTAGACATATTTAAATTTTTTATTTTTTTGTTTGTGGATATTGGAAAATTTCTCAATGACTTCAGCTGTTGAATCCGAAGTATTTTTTGTATCTTTTTGTAAATTTTGGGTAGGATATTTGTGTCTCAATATATAATCATTAAGTGTATGGAATATTATATACTGTAGTGTGTTATTTTTATGATTTGTATGGTTACTGTAGTTTATATTTCAATATGTATAATTTTGAGGAAGTATGATTTACCAATGCTTAATGCTATTTATATGTCATTTATTGATTTTCATCTTTTTTAAAGTTAATTTTTATTGGGTTTTATTTTTTATTGTTATGACTTTATTAATATTTGTCATTGTTCTGATATTTTTAGTTATTTGTGTTATATTGTTCTTATTTATTTCAGAATCGTAAAAGAACAATGTTATTATAATTCTTTAAACATACTTTAGATGTTAGGTAGCTTGTTTTGGGGTTAGGATTTGGTTGTTACAGTAGTTGATTTTTTTATGGTATGAGCATTTTTATAGTAGTGTCCATTATGTAAATGTAAAACTGCCTGGACCTTGGTTGTTCGGGAAAAGAAGTACTTTGCTTGTGTGCATCTGTCAGGTTTGCTTTGATGTCTATTGTTAGTTATGTCAGGGTGTGTGTTATTCTGAACATCTTTTACCTTGATTCCTTTTTTGGGTATCTCTAAAATGCTAAAGTGTTAGACGGCTATTTCAAAGTGATCTTTGGAAGAAATGTTGCTACATTTCTTTAGCATGGTTGGTTGTGGCTTCTTGGAAAAGTGCACAATTATAAACCTTCTACCAGGAAGCTTAAAATGTGGGTTTGTGCCTGTGATCTGAGTGATGCAGGCTTCCAACCCAAGAGTCTTCGAAATAGGCTAGTAGTGGCCATACTTTTTGTTTCTTTGTTTGGAGAAGGGCAATTCCCTGAGAACATCATAGTGTTTTGCTACCCCTTTAGTTGGCACATAGGCCAGGGTAAAGTTTTTTTTCCTTTCCAATGTGATTTGTGCATTTCCTGGTTAGTCAAAGGTTGGTGTTAACTTTTGATGTTACCTCCACATGGCCTAGTTAAACAGATAATAACACCCTTGTAGTTTGTAAGTAGAAAGAGTTTAGTAAGGCTTCCATGAAATCTATTATTATTTTGGGGTGTAATATTTGTTTGCTTTTTCTTTGGCTGCGGTTAACAGTTTTTGGTAGATTGAACGCTGTTAGAGAGCAGTACTAAAATGAAGAGAATGCTAATATTGTGATATTGGCCAGGAAGGTTATATATCTAGCAAGAGGCATGAATTAAAATTCACATTCATCATTCAGTTTGTACTTTGATAAAGGGTTAGAAAGTTTCAAGTAGCTAAATTTTGTTTCTTGTTTCTTTTCTTATTATTTTGTTTGTCACGTGAGATTAAACCTTGCCATGTAAAGATACTTCTACATGGATATGGACTTGTATCTCTTTAAGTCCTTTTTGTTTTCCTGGCTTTTCTTCTTCTTCTACCAATTAGACTTTAAATGCTAGCCATTGCAGGTAACTGTCCTGTTGCTTCTTAGGATATTTTGCAAGACAGATTGTGGATCATTATTAAATCAATAAGCAAATCCTTAAAAAAGTAGCACAGTTTTTACCAAACAAATCTTTCATTGTGCACTCCAAAACATCCTGAACCTTCCTCTCCTTGTGTTTGTCCATCCCTTAGAGCTTAGTTTCTTTACCAGTCTTTTGACTGGATGGCTTGTATCCTACAATGGATGATATTCACAGAACAAAGTTTTCTTTTTCTTTCAGAAATTCATGAGAGTGCATGTGTTGTCTTGCTCTCTCCCTCGTGTGCTCATTTCCTCTTTAAGTATTCACACTCCCACCCTCTCCTGTGTTGCTCTTTTCTGTCACACAAGCTCATCTGTTTCCGCCTCTGTCCCTTTCTATTACGCTTAGCTTTTCTTTAGATTTTTGTTTGCTTTTTTTTTAACCCATCCCAGCTCCTCCATTGCTTTTCACCTGTGTTCCCTGTTGCTCCAAGTGGTTTAATGGTGTTTAATTGCTCCCATATAATCCCTCTTCACACCCCACTTTATCATTTGTCCCCTGCCTCTCCCCTTTGATTCTTCTACAGTTGAATGCCAGTAAGGTGTGCATCTTTAATCACCCCTACAAGCAGTCATCGAATCCTCCGAAATGCAATCTCTTATAACACCACCATAAGAAATTAAACCTTGCTTTTTCATCACTTCCATATTGCATTTTTTGTTGGTTATGTTGCAGGTGAAATGTTCTTTTGTAGCTTTTCATGAACTTCCCTCTTAGCCCAGGGAAGAGATCATGATTAACAAAGTGTGGATCTTAGAATAGCTGGCAACTTGTTAACTTTTAAAATGAGTTTGTTTCAAGAAGTAATTCATATTTTAAGTTCTGCAATTTTTCCTTTATTTTCACATGCTCCTATTTAGCTGGTATGAGCCTGTACATTGACGTTAACTCCCTATGCTTAAAACTTTGATATTTGTAATGTGTATATGTAGAAATTAACTGGACAGCATACTCTCCAAGTTATATTTGCCCCTTTCCATCACATCTCAAGTTACTAAGAAAATGTTTTTTCTTTGGAACAACATCTTCTATTAAGAACTATAAAAATGAAAAGTGTCTTCCCCTTCTTGAATAGATATTCGATTTCATGAGTACTTCATTTTAAATGTAATTAATCAACAGGAAAATGGTATCATTTAATTGTACCTGAATTGTTGTAAGCTCTAATCCTAGGCTCGCCATTCTTTCTAATACAGTTCTTTAACACAACTTCAAACTACCAAGAGAGACATGTCAGTTTCCTGACAGAGGTGACTGCTAAACCTAACAATGAACTTTTGCTATAGTGTTGGATATGGTGTATTGGATATTTAAAGGCATGATTTAGAAGAGAGTGGTAACATATGATCAGATAGAAAAAGTCACACCCTCCACCGCCCCCCATTTTGGAATAATAAATAAAAGCGAAACCAAAATGGCTGCCACGTCATGAAGTCAGACACAGGTGGTCCCGAAGGGGGAAGTGTGGCCCTTGACTTCCACAGCACTGTATTATAAATGAAGAGGGAGTGTGAAGGAAGGAAATAGTAATAAAATAATATGGTTTTATTAAGGTTGAAACACAATTATAATGACATCAATTGTATTGGGAGCTCCAGTGTGTTTTCAGCACAGTGCAAGGTGATAAAGAGAAAAAAGTGCGCAAGTACTATATATACATATATACAAATGAGATTTTTGTGCTGTTTTGGGTTATCTATCTTCTTGGATATCCCCATCGACATTTGAGCAATTTAAAAAAAGTCCACAGTTCCGTGTTTTATAGAATTGACTGATTGATTTCAACAGCACAAAAAAAATCTCCAGTCACATATGAATATATGGATATAATACTTGCACACTTTTTTCAATTTATCACCTTGCTTTAAAAAAAGCAGGAATGCATGGTATTAACAACAATACGGAGCACCCCTGTGAATCCCCCCGGCACTAAATTTGCTGTTGAGCACCAACGCAGCCACCCTTTTGCCATGGTGCAAGGATGGCTGCGCTGTGGGGGAGATTGTTTTTGAGCATTAAGGGACATCTTCCTGCACAAAAACAGTCTTCAATGGCCTTTTGCTCTTTCTATGTGTGCTGCAGAATGAGCAAAAAATGAGGAGAAATGAAAGCATTTCTCCTTGTTGTACCAGGCTAACGCCAACCTTGTGGTGGCATTAGATTTTGGTGCTGCCTCAGGTTTATGAAAACTCATAAATCTGTGGCAGCATCAAAATGCAAAGGGTGTTGCTATGCCACGCCCACAGCAACACCCATTGCACTCCCCTTCTACACAAAGTGCTGTGTGTGAGGGGCCGCATTTACACAGTGGCTTTAAGCCATAAAAGTGGCTTAATGCCACTTTGTAAATATGGTACAGTGCATAGCGCCACCAGAGCATCACTAAAAGTGATGCTCTGGTGGCAATAGGGCCTTGTAAATTTTCCTGAAATATCCTAGCAAAGTAAGCGATCCCGCCCCTTTCAATCAAGTCGCCAGTGGGCATTGTTCCCAGAGGAAAAGCCTTAGAATGTTCCAATTTACACAATGATTTGAAAAGAGTGTGCCAGAAACTGCTCATTTACCAGCATTGACTTTTTTCTTTCACTTATTCCTTCCTTTTTCAGTCCATCTCTTTCCTACTTTCAATGTATTTATTTTTTCCCTTTTCATTTTCCTCTCATTGTGTTATTCCATCTTTCTTTTGTTCTGTCCAATCTTCTTTCCTTACTTCCTTTGCACCTTTTCGTATTCCTCTTCCTAAATGATTTCCATTTGCTAATTCTTTTTTTCTTTCCTTCCACTAACCTTCCAGCCATCTCTCATTTCTTGGTTCTAATATTTCATTCATTTTTACTTTCCTTTCTTTCTCTCCTCCTATTTTTATTTCATTGTTTCTTCCTGCTACTTCTTTTCCAAACTTCATTATTTTCATCCACTTCCCATTCTTTTTTATTTTCTGTCCTTCTATCCTTCTTTCTATTTTTCATTACTACCATTGTTCCATCCTACTTCCTTTCAACATTTCTTCTTTTTTACCTTATTTGCCTTTTTGTTACTTTCCTTCAAGCTATTTCACTGCATTTGCCCTTTTCTTTTATATTCAACACATGTTAAGCATTTTTTGACTCCTCCACCCCTTCCCCATGGTACAGTTGTTCCACTATAATTTATTCTTTCAGAATTTATAGGTCTTTTGTTCTGCCTTTCAATGACTGCAAGCCATAGAAGAAAGTTAAGAAGGGCTGTAAAACAATTTAATCTGTCCCAGCACTCTGGCTTAAGCAAGCATAGAAGGGGCTTTGCTACATCCTTGTTGACAACAAGTACTTTATTCTCTTTGAGATTTCAGTCCTGCTTCTGTAACTAGCTTTGACAAAGCCAAACACTTGGCAGTTTTCTTCAGAGGTGAGACCTCCTGGCTTTGCCAGTTGTTTTATTAAGCTGCACTTGAGCCTAAGCATGCTATTCAATGACTGATACTGTATGATAACTTGGTCTGCCAGATTTTTGTCCAGACTTTTAGAGAAAGAAATTGTGAGGAGCAAGCTGCATGACATTGAAAGGCTTGAAGGTCCATAACAACTTAAAATGGCATTACATGGTTGTGGACCAACATGAATCTTTAAAATTCAGCCGAATAACTTTAAAAAGATTGAGATTAATTTCATTGCAAGGTTACCACAGGAAGTGTTTAAGCAACTTCCAGACGAGCTCCATGACAAAGTGTGTAATAGCATTAGTGGGTTGCAGACATTTGCCGTGTGAATTAGGATGGTCTGCCAGGCAGGTTTGGAGATCAAGAGCCTAGAAGGACAAATCCCAAATTGTATTGTTTCCAGAAGATTACTAGTACTGATAAAGGTATACATCATAAGGTAGATAATTCTGACCATGGACTAAAATACAGAGGCCTCAAGCTCTAGTAATGTGTCTCCACTGGTAGTAACAATGAAGCAAGCATGGCTTCCTTTGCATTGGAGAGTAAACATTACATACAATTGCCCATTAAGTAATGTTCTGCACTCCAAACCCTGAAATGGATACCAAGAAAATTTATATTTTTAGGTTGGAGGGGTTTGTGTATTTATAATTACAGTGTACTGATACTTTAGCTATAGTGCACTTTCACAGTACATAGCCTTTACTGTTCATGCCTTTTAAGTTTGTTTGGAATATTTTTGCAATGCATTCTGGAAGCATACCATTGCAATTTATGGTTGCTTATATAACACTTACTGCACATGCTATAGCTGTATGTTAAAATAGCAGCATTTGAAACCTTGATATTGCTAATAACTGGTAATATAAATAGATTTCTTTAATTTGATGTATTTTGTGTGACAGTTGTTTTTATGAACATTTTCTCCTCACACCCATTCTGGACCTGACCTTTTCTGCAGGATTGGCTCAGATTGTTGCCTTCCTTTGTTGAACCCAATTTTCTTGACTTTTAGGACTCTTTACTCTTGGCAATAAGTAGTAAAGTGCTTGTGCTTTCCCTTCTAAATATGCTAAAATTGGGATACACTGGACTGGTTAATTTACTTTTAAGTCCCTAGTATATGATGATAAATGCATGCAAGGTCTTAAATCAAATGCCACTTGGGAGCTGCAGTACTCATTGTGCCACCCACTAAAGTGGCTCCTTAAGACATGCCTCAGGCCTGCTATTACAGCCTGTAGTGCAGTTTTAAACCTCCATTTTGACTTGGCAAAATATACAGTTTGCCAGGCCCAAACATTCCTTTTTAATATCTACACATCACCATAGAGTAGGCCATAAAAGCTCATAGGGACGGGTGCATGGTGTTTAAAATGTCAGACATTGTACTTATGTTTTATATGTCCTGGCAGTAAAAAACTCCCAAAGTAATATTCCACTGTACCATGGCTAGCTCTTCCTTAGACTAACACTGGGTTTCTTTATTACTCTTAATATGTGTTACCGTCAGATTTATAATAGATAGAGAAATAGCTCTTCCACTCATTTGCATGGTAATGTAAAACCTCCCTTAATGGTAAAGTCAGATTTTAAGTTACTACTCTGAAAACACCCCTTTCAGAAATTTGGCATTTTTCCTGTCTGAACCAAATGTGATTGTCTGCCGGTGCCCAGGGTCATGACTGTTAATGACTCTCCTGTGGTGAGCTGTGTATTCCTTCTAGACAGGGGACAAAATGGCCTTGGGTGTAGGGAAAGGGTGTCCCTCTCCTCAACAGAATGTCCTGGGGGTGTACTCAGCCCTTCCTGACCTTTAAAGGATAGCTAGAGGACTGTACCCACCTCCTTCTTGATTTCTGAAGATGCCTGTCCTGTCACTAATAAATGCAACTCAGAACTGGGCCTGCCTGGCTCGTGTTCCAATAGACAGATTAGATCCAAACCCATGGAAAATTGAAGAACTGACCAGAACCAGCTAGGGTTAGATAAAAAAGAGTGTCCCCTACATACAAGATGACACTGGTATAAAAGTTGAACCATCAGAATGTCTGAATCAGAACACACCTGAAACTGTGAAGATTCAGAAGGTCTCCCCTGCTGTATGAAGAAGGATGACTAAACCTACGTGCCTTAAACCCTGGATCTGAGAAGGGACTCCAAGGGTCAGTTGGCTGGTTGAGCTAAAGAGACACAACAGGCTTCTATGGGACTCCACTCCATCTGCCCTGCTAACCCTGACTGGAGCTACCTGGACTCAGCTGCTAGCCTTGTCTGGAGTTAGTTCTGACCCCCAAGTTGTGCCTCTCAAAGATCTGGTCCCTTGGCTGCTATCAGAATGTACTCCTTCAACCTGCACATAGCCAAAACTAGACTCCAGGTGAAATCCAGTGGTTTTGGGCTCTTTACACCAGCAATAACCTACTGTGTCTCCATCCAACGTGAAGCTCCGACAGCGAGTAGCCCTTCTTGTCAGCAATGATGGCATTCATTTCCCTCTAAAACAAAGCTCTGCCAGCAACCTGTTCTTCGCGCCAGAAACAAACTCCTCATTGCCCCAGCCAAGTCTACATTCCAGCTCTCCACCTGGAACCGAACTGAGTGAGAAAGTAAGGTTTCCACAGCGATGAACCCGGTCTGTTTATCAGACACACACTCCATTACAGTCAGCTTGAACTGCTGACTTTGACCTGGTCCAGTGTGACCAGATAACTGCAATTGGCTCTTTATGGATCTTGGCACAACTTCATCCGAAACTTAAAAAATCATAACTCTGGTTCTGTTTATTGGATTTGGTTGCATAAAATATTTATTTACCACACATAGTTAGTCAAAACCATTACATAACAAGAACCACACATTATAAAAAGGAAAGAGAAATCTCACTACACATCAATTTCTGCATACATACATTGACCACGTATATTAGTTCATTCAAATATAAAACAAACCGAGCTTAGTGTACAGGCTTATGCATAAAACCCTCATGACAACAGTTCTCAAACTCCTAAATGACAATAAGTCATGTGCATGCTTAAAGCTAAAAAGTGTGTTTTACAGTGTAAAATGGCAACATATTAAAAACAATAAAGGGTTGGGTGGCTTGGCTGCTGACGAAGAAGGCTGCCTACATTGTGAGCTCTGTGTCGGTGCACATGCAACTAAGCCTGCTCTGCTTAGGAAGCTCTGGGGGGACTTTGCCATATGGCTTGGAGTATATGCCATGGTAAATTCTGTAATCTTTTTACCATGATGGGGCTTCTTTTTGTTGACTGCTGGAGTTTTTTCCACTGCCCCTGACTCCCTCACTGCATAGAGCAGCCATTTTCTATCGGCCCACCATTCCAGGCAGAGAAAACAGTTTTCCTCCATCACTCAATACTGTATGCAATGCTGGATTTCCGACTTGTTTAACTTTTATATAATATTCCCATGGCAGCATACATTAAAGCTCAACATTTCCTTACTTAATGATGCATATATTTTGATTTTGCACATACCACTCTCTTGTCTCCTAATATGTAATTTTTGGCTGTGGTTCCATTCCTTCTTGGCTGTGTTTGTGTTTCCTGGTGAATCTTACGGATTCTTCTATGCAGCAAACACATATTCTTTTGGGTCTATCTATGTTTACATTACTATTTTCAATTTTCCATTTCATTAGCCTGCAGGGTAAAGAATCTAATTTACTCTGCAGCTCTCTACTTCCTGTGTGCCTGCAATGACGACTAGTTTGGCTGCTAATAATTCAACATCTACTGCTGTTCTAAAACTACAATCAACTTCCTCCAAGTTCTTAACAGCCTGCTCTGCCACCAAGAGACTAAACATGTTCCTCCTTCACCTGATAAATAATCCTCACCTATCTCTACGGCACTCTTTCTTGCAGAGAACAGAGTGTTGCATCCTTTAGTAGAACAAAGAATAAACATATTCAGAGCCTGGACAAGAAATGGTCTCTCCCTGAAAGGAGGATTCCTGAAGTGGAACAGAAAGTTAGTGCCATTCAGGATGATATGCCCCAATTCCTCTATCGGAAAAAGAAATAGCATTGTTGGAGAGACAACAAGAGAATTTAGAAAATAGGAATAGGCAGAACAATTAAAGACCCTTCCATAGGATATAGGAGGTAGAGTCTGTTTAACTTTCTGCCTCATTTCTGCCTCAACTTGTTGATTTACCACCTGCGTTAAATATCCAAAGAGCTCACAGACTAGGTCCATGCATGTATCCTACTGCTTCTTCCTCTAAGCTCCAGGGTGTTACTGTATTTTTTGGGGAATTGGCGGGTCTGCTAAACGTTCTGCATGCTGCAAAAGCCAAAAAGCGATTACTATGTTCTGGACGTAAAACGTTCCTCACTCAGAATGTTGCCAAGATCACTACTTATAAATACATGTTTTGCCAATATATCCCCTAGCACCTGGGCTGCTATATAACCAAAAAATATAGTGGATATCAAAGAGTAAATCTAGATGCATCATAAGGCAATGCTCAATAAGACAATTCATTAACATTGAGGAAAAGTTTTATCCTGAGTTACATAAATTGCACAATGCCAATACATCTGTATAAATATATTTATATATAGGCATCACTGACCAAGACAACAAACACTGAAAACATTGTTTCTATTTCATGTGTTAACATTCCTGCCAATTAATAAATCAATTAGAAACCAATTTCTCTGAAAAGTAGGTGAGATAATCTCCAAATTCAGGAAAAATAGTCTGTTTCCTATTGCTTACTCAGGTTTATACTCGAACTAAGGTGGTTGTCCAGCTCATCTGGCATATGATCCACCTGGAGGTAGTCCTGTCTGCACAGGAGTGGTAGGCTGTAACCCTGCAATTTCTCCTATTGCTAATCTAATCTAAAACAATTTTATTTTCACTGGACTCCTTAGAAGTAATGTCAGCACTTTTCAACCAAAATGATTGAAAAGCTTCCCTTGGACAGAGGAAGCTAAAGAGCTGGTATCTGTAAAGGTAAGTTTCAGATTCTTAACATACAACATAACACAATTTCATGATAATTATTGTTTGATTTATACCTAATGGTCAGGACAATTAAGACTTGGTATAGAAAAATTGTTTTAAGTATTTGATGTCTTGATGGTCAGTGATCTGTGCATGTGAGTAGGTTTTTTTGGAATGAAAAGAGAAGTATGGGCATTGTGGAATTTATGCAGTTATTGAGATTAAAACTTCTCTTCAGTGTCAATTTATTGTCTCACTGAGCACTGAATTATGGTGTGTTGATTTTCCCCTTTGATATCTGCTATTTGTTTAGCTTATGTTGCCAAGATCACAGCTACTGGAAGGAAGTAAGGGCCATATGTACAAAAGCTTTTTCCCATAGACACAGAATGGGTAAAATCCTTTCGTACATCTGGCCCTAAGTTCTTTATCTTTGACCATCTCTTCATTTTCTGGGAGCTTGTTATGGTTTGTTTCATCCTTATATTTTTACAGTCACCTATATGAATAAGACTATCTCATATAGAGACCCGATCGAACTTTAGAAGATTCTCATGGATCACACGAGTGAAGTTATGGACACATCTAAATGTTCTCTGCACTTACATCGCTTTTATCGTATTTATGGCTTCCAAATAGTCTATCTAGCTTCTTTTTATCTGTGCCTCTAATGTTTTCATTTATGGTAAGTGTTAGAAATGGGGTCTTTGGTTGGCAGTCAGGTTACCACCTGTCCAAGCAAGGACCCTCACTCTAGTCAGGGTAAGTCACACACAATCCAAATTATTCTGTGCCCAACCTCTGGTTGCTTGGCACTGAGCAGTCAGGCTTAACTTAGAAGGCAATCTGCAAAGTATTTATGCAATAAATCATGCAATAATACAGTAGAACACCACATAAATACACCACACAGTGTTTAGAAAAATATATAATATGTATCTGGTAAGATGCAGGTCAAAATGATTAAGATGCAATAAGTATATTTTGAAATATCACTGTACAAATGATATAAAGTGTCTTTAGTCTCCTAAAAGCAACAAACGTCTCTTGCAAGCACAGACTACCTGGTTACGTTCAAAATCTCTGCAGGGAACCGCAGAGGAGGAGATGCGTGGAAAACAGGGAGGTGTGCATCAATTTCTCAAGCCGCACACAGGGATGAGTCATTTATTTTTCACGCAGGGAAGGTTTTGCCTCAATTTCCGGCACTCGGACTTGGATCCTCTTCGGGTTGCAGTGTTTTTGGACGTCCCAGGGACGATGCATTGAAATCCGGCGCTTGCAGGACAAAGTCACAGTGGCTGCGTCGATCCAGTGGGCGTTGCGTGGAAATTCTACTTCACAGCAGGCGCTGCATCGATTCCTCTCAGGAAGTCGGGCTGCGTCATTCCGGCTTTGTTTTGCGTCAATCCAGTGGGCCTTGCGTCAAATTTCCAGTAGGAACGCTGGCGCTGTGTCAATCTTCTCCTTGCGAAGTTGGGCTACGTCATTCCGGTTCAGTGTGTGGTAATTTTCTCACCACGATGCAGTCTGTACATCATTTCCGCAGGCTGTGCGTCGATTTTTGCCACACAGGGAGTTCTTCTTGCAGGAATGAAGTCTTTTTGGTCCTGAGTCTTCAGGGAACAGGAAGTAAGCTCTATCCAAGCCCTTGGAGAGCACTTCTTCAGCACAGCTAAAGAGCAGCAAAGCAGAAGGGCAACAGCAAGGCAGCAGTCCTTCTCAGAAAGCAGTCAGATGAGTCCTTGGGGCAGCCAGGCAGTTCTTCTTGGCAGGTTGCAGGTTCTTCTCCAGGAAGTGTCTGGGTTGGTAGGGGCAGAGGCCCTGTTTAAATACCCAAATGTGCGTTTGAAGTGGGAGAGACTTCAAAGACTGGCTTAGAAGTGCACAAGGTCCCCCTTCAGTTCAACCCTGTCTGCCAGGGTGCCAGTCGGGGGTATGGCAGTCCTATTTGTGAGGACAGGCTACTGTCATTTGACACATAAGTGTCAGGCCCTCCACCCTCCCAGCCCAGGAATACCCATTCAATATGCAGATGTATGCAGGTGTGACTGAGTATCCCGTGTTTAGGGTTTGTCTGAGTGATTGCACAAGGGAGCTGTCAATTAAACAATGCCAGACGTGGCACAGAAGGATTTAAGTGCAGAGAAATGCTCACTTTCTAAAAGTGGCATTTCTAAAATAGTAATATTAAATCCAACTTCACCAGTCAGCAGGATTTTGTATTACCATTCTGGCCATATTGAATATGACCTTGTTACTCCTTTCAGATCAGAAGCTACCACTCAAACAGTATATGAGGGTAGCCATAATGTTAGCCTATGAAAGGGGCAGGCCTCACAGCAGTGTAAAATGAATTTAGGAGTTTTATACGACCTGGACATGTAAACTACACAGGTGCATGTCCTGCTTTTTGCCTACACAGCACCCTTCCCTAGGGGTTACCTAGGGCCCATGTTAGGGATGACTTACATGTAGAAAAAGGGGAGTTTTAGGCTTGGCAAGTACTTTTAAATGCCAAGTCGAATTGACAGTGAAACTGCACATACAGGCCTTGCAAAGGCAGGCCTGAGACACGGTTAAGGGGCTACTTAAGTGGGTGGCACAACCAGTGCTGCAGGCCCACTAGTAGCATTTAATCTACAGGCCCTGGGCACATAAAGTGCACTTTACTAGGGACTTATAAGTAAATTAAATAAGCCAATTGCGTATTAACCAATGTCAAATACTAACAACCAGAGATATACTGTTCCAAGATGGAAAAAGAGAATACAAGGAAGTCCTATTGTTTGAAGCAAGAGCCCTCACACATCCACATGGATGTCATGCTTCATCATCAGGCCTGCTCCTCGTAAGACTGGCACTGCAATGTCTGATGGGCACCCCACGAGGGGGGCTCTTTGCCAGAGATCTTTTCTCAGTGTTTTGGTGCCAAGATATAGGCACGGACTAGATAGGAGAGAAACAGAAGAAAATAATAAAATTAGCTTAAATCCCAACTACAGAACAATTATTTATTAACCCAAAGTGGGTCTTGGCCAAGGTTAAAACAACAAGGAGAGTGGGGAATGAGATAATGCTCATTCACTCTCTGAATCACATCGGAAAGCAAGGGGGGGAACTGCCTAGCAACCCCTTAAATAGGTCAACATGTTTCGCATCTCAAGGGTCCATACGGATCCAGTAACGCTTCTTCAGGACCAGATAGCTCAATACTTCTCCTTTATTTTACATGTAGACCTCAATCAGTCTGAAACTGTCAGTTTCAACGTCTCCAGTCACTTACAAAAGTCAACTGCACATCAGGCTAGTCACATGTAAAGGTCAACCTGTGAAACAACAGACAGAGGGTAAACAACTGTAACCCAATGAATCTACTGTCATAAACTTTATGAATGGAAGGAGATGTGGCACTCAGTGGAACAAACGGTGCTGGTATGCTCAGTGGTAGCGTGCAATACAGAAATGTATTCGCTTACCGTCCCCCATTATGGATCAGGCTCCATAGGAAACCACGGGCCAGGAGACTGGCGCAAATACTTTGATGATAATAAAAACAAAATATATATGTCGTTTATTATACAAATGTAGTGACACAGGATCCTCCAAATACCATAACAGGGTTGTTAAAAAACTGGATCCCATTAAACTAAAGTAACAGTCACTCCAAGATTATCAATTGCAGCAGCTGTAGGGTATAGCTGCTCAAATCGTAATTCAAACACATACCAACAACTGGCCCCTGTCTATCAAACAGATCATCCAGTGTAAAAAGGTTGTGAAGTAGATAGCCAATAGAAGTATATGTAAAGCACCCAAGCAGATGGTAAAATGGGAAGAGGATAATGTCACACCCAATAGATACGACAAACATCAAAAAGCCCCCAGAACAGTGAAATATAATGGGCTTAATAAAGACCCAATGAAAAAGGGCACCTCCTCATCTCTCAAATAATTCATGTGAGAAACTGCTAAGTCTCAGGTAACAGGACAGCCCCAAACAGACTTACTGTAATCTTGAAGTAGATGTTAACGGAGAAGGCAGAAATACTGGCCAATTCAGGAAAATAAAAGACCCAATCACTGCCGATTGGATCTGTCACAATGTAGTATCAAGTGTAATCAGATCGTAAGTCAGTCAACAAGCATGCGGACCTCAAAAATAGTGTATTGAGTAAGGCCCCAGTAAAAGAGGCAACTTGTGTGCTCAAAGTGCAATGTTACTCAGTTCAAAGCTGCTCGATCTCCGGTGGCAAACATACCCCGCGGCCGTTTTCCTGCAAAGATGCAGACAAAGCTGATGGGGAGACAGTTATACCCGTCAGCCTGGAAGTGAATCTGCCGGATCAGTGCCGATTGGTTATCTCACGTCACCTGATCCGGTGTAGTCAAAATAGATGGAGGGCTCCGGCGAGCGCATGTCCGCTCGTAACAATAGACAGAGGACTTTTAAAAGAAAAGACAGAATGTCCAATTCAGAATACCGATAGTCAAGGGAAGCTGTATAGGAGGAAGCGACTAATGTCGCATAGAGAGAGCAGACAATGTATGAGGAGGCATCAAAAGGCCATGGACGGGTGCCAAACGCTGGCATAAATAAAAAGCCTCTCACAATCTTAATAGTAACAGAAATATGAAGTTACACAACAAAAGCACAAAAACAAGCATAAGGGCCCGCTCTAGGGTCACTAATTCCCATAATTCTTGTTGAAATAGAGAGTGGTAAAAGCCCATCTAGGAAAAGTATGTCATATTCCAACACAAAGTCATTGTCTAGTAAGAAAAGAGGTAATGTCTATGACAACTGGGTGAAAAAGAGCTATCAAGGGAAATTCATCCATGGGATATCATCATTTAACCCATGGATGTGCGTCCCCAATTTAAACACCCATTGTTGTTCATTTTCTAAAAGGGTTCTCACACCTTTATTTATGTGTTTAGGGGCCTCCAGGACTATCCACCACATATCGTCAGGGGTATGATTTACTTCTAAATAGTGGACAGGCAACTGTAACACAAGAATGTTCCTTACTTGCTCCCCATTCCAGATTGGAGATCCGGAAGGTGTCATGAACCCCCTGTGGGACCATAATTGTCTGAAGTCATAAACAAGACCAAAGCCATACTGACTAGCATGCCTTAGTAAGCTCAATCAATTCAGCCACTTGTGCAGAAAATATTCCTTAAAACCGGGAAGCTTCAACAACTCCTGAAATTATGCAGACTACATAAGCAGCTCTCAGATGTCATTTATTGTCTTGTAAACATGAGCCATCAATATATAGCACAAACTCAGATACAGGTAGTGGCTCATCTTATATACCTGGCTCGGTTTGGGGCATAGTTCAGTGACATGGAGACAGTCAGGATACATTTCACATTCATCATTTTCATAATCAGATACAAGTAACAGGGTGGCAGGACAAAGAACACCACAGTGCTTTACAGTCACATTTTCCTCTGCAACATTAGCTTGCTCATATTTGGCATATTTGGTGAAGCTACTAGGCAAATGCTGGGTTCCAGTCATTGTCAACAATAATTCCACAGAATGGGTAAAATAAAAGTTTAACAGGAGACCCATGGCTATGTTGTCACACTGTCATGAGATTACTTTAGTAATTACACAGGCACATTATTTTAGCTTAGGCTTGCAGTCTGTGCCCTTTCACTCCGAGACATGCATTTTTATTATTTTAGTAAAAGCTTTATTTTAATGGAGATGTTTTTATTATTTTATCAGCTCATCCTTTTGCACAAAGTTTTGTTATTTTTTTCTCTGCACGACATTTAATTCTGTACTTCATTCAAGACTGAACTTGATAAGTTATGAGTTATTGCCGCACAAAGCATTCATCATGTCTTCAAATCTCATACACAGAAAAGTATATGTGGTCATGTCAGGGCAGTTTTCTAAGAACACTGATGTTTTATTATAAATCACCTTGCTGCCCTCTACAATATAGAGGGGAATTCCAACCAGTTGTCATTGTGTGCTGCATGTCCCCTTTGCAGTTTCTGCTGAGATCTAACGCCTTCTCTCTCTCCGTGTGGAGGATTCTCAGTATACAAACAGACCTCTTCTTTATGTATAATCACAGGTATGTGAGATAGGTTTCTTCTGGGGGGCCTGAGGGCAGACTAGAGCTTACACTGCCATGCTGTTGTATAGAATCTTAGTATTGCAGGTAGGAATTCTAGAACCATTGTTTTGACAGTATGGTGGGACTTTTCCTATGTTTTGCTTTCCTTGTCACTGCCTTGCTTTTAATATGTTTTATCATCCTTAAAATCGCAATACATGACTTTTTACATAGATTTCAGTTGATTCAATAAAGCTTATTAAACCAAGTCCTGCTTCTGTTTGCCTTTGTATGTGTGAGACATATGTAACTGAGAAAAAGAGATATGATCTGTTCTACCACGATTTCTCTGAGAAATCCTGATGTCATGAGAAGAGCTGCCACAAATCACCTTTACTTTTGGGTATTGGTGAGGAGCTGCTAGTTGACCGGAAGGGTTAGGTTGGTGGCTGTCCCACGGCGCAGTATCAGACTCAGTCCCCTCGCTCGTTGGTGCTGCTGTTCAAATCCAGTAGTCTTGTTACTCTGATGGGAGTCTTTATAACATGGCACCTCCAACATTGGTTAGGCATTAAATTGGGGATCTCCAAGTATCTCTATATCACTGCATGCTAAGACACCCTAATTACCTTATACAGAGACGACCATGGTATTAGGGAAGTCCTCCTCAGTTAAGGTAGATAACACCTATTTTTCACTGTAGGTTGTTCAAACTTGAACCTTTAAAAGGATTAATTCCCCTGTTGGTGTCCCTAACTCTAAACTACACAGCCTTGTATTATTGAAATTTGTCAGAACCCCAGCGGCTTGTAATTGCAGAAAACATGAGTTGCAGCAATACAGAAGATAAGAAATAGGATTTTATGGTTTCTATACAAGACACAATCTTCTTGTCTAATCATTTGAAAACTGACTTAATATAAATACTCTAGCTAAGCTGCAGGTTGAATCTTAATTAGCTCTTAGAAATAAAGTAAATAATGAAAATTATAGGAAAGTGTCAGCCTAATGGAAACCTCAGTAGAGGTTCTGATTTAGAGCTGCGCGAAGCATAAAGCCAATCAACAAGATTAGGAATAGAGAGGTCACAGGAATAGAGATGTCACAGGGGAATCTGCTCTCGCCAAAGAGTAAATGAGTCTTCTCTCGTCTAACTAAACGAATACCAATTTATACATTGTAGAACCTCTTAGAACCCACATCATCAACACCAGTAGTTTTCCATCTTCTGTGCTCAGTTGGAATTGGCAGCTCCCATCAGAATTTCATCCCTCGAAATAAACATCAGGGCAACTGTGGGTGTCTCTCAGATATAGGTGCACACAGGGGAGTCTTTTCTACTTCACTTCATTAGCGCTCCTTGTCAAACCATTCTTCTGTACTTCACTATCTCAAATACACAACATGCCTTTCAGTACATGTAGATTCATGCAGAGGCACCTGCAAATAAAGAACAATACAACACAAGCAAAATTCCACGTTGAAGATTAAGAATTGGAAAACAACATTATAAGTCGTCCATTGAGCTAAACTATTAGACATTTCAATGCACATTTGAGATACATAGTTGTATGCGCATTTTCCTTCATAGAGATAACGTAATTATTATTACTAAACTTGTGATTACACATCTTTCAATCATAATACCATAATCCAGATACATGAATAAAAATGTATCCACGTGCTAAATTTCACACGATTTAAGTCATTATTAAAACACACATATAGAATTACTACCTTTCTACTTGTGATTACACCTTAAATAATATGATTTTGATGCACCACTTGACCTTAGTAACATGAAAGCATGCAATAAATGTATTGTTGAATACACTTTTTGTGTCACTCCTGCAGCACATGATGGAACAGCCAAAGTTATGTGTTCTCACCATGTCCCTTTTGTCCTGCAGCAATATCAAATGTGCTTGTTTATAATCCTTTTTCATTCAGTCCATGAGCATGAAACAGGCAAGAGGATCAAAGTTTTTAGTAACGGCAGGGAGGAAGCCATGTAATCACTGAAGGGCAAGGCTCATATAAGGGCACGTAATTCTTTCCAGATAAGATTGTCCAGGGATCCCTGAAGGGCAGCTTTGAAACAATGACAAGCTCTTTAGAATGTATTTCATCTGTCTAATTGGTGCTTTGGGAGACCAAATTCTTGGGAGGCAAATTTTGGTAGGCAAAATGTGGGTTGGTAGGTTTTTGCAATCAATCTATTAATAGTTATGAGTTCCAACCTCTCATTAATTCTCTTCTGTAGGTTATAATAGGAATCAATTTGGTGCTGAGAATTTTTAACAGGTGGCTGTGGGTTGGGCCTTTCAATGATTCTGAGATCAATCGTAAAGCAAAGTTAAGCGAGCCTGTTTTGACCTTTCATTAAAGGTTATGCTGGTTGTATGCCCCTGTCCTGTCAACAGTAACCTCGAGATATTTGTTCTCATTTTTGTTAGCTATGGGTTTTCCAATTAATCTTCAGGCCCTATTTATTTTTTTGTTTAGTCAGAATGTTAAGGATTTTTGCTTTGTTCAAGTTGATTTTGAGCCTGTTTCTACAATCTTTGGAGTCCAGTTCTCAGGGGCGTAGCTTCATGGGGGGGTTTTGGGGTGTTACATCCCCCCAATAAATATATTTTCTGCTAAAAAGTTGAGTACAGGTGTTTCAGTCTGGTTTAGTGAGGTGTCTGTCAGATTTCAACAGTAATTTATACATACACACAGCAAAATCGCACATACGCTATCTTTCCCTCTATGTTTAGAAAATCTTCAATAAGGTTGGTTATTTTACAAAATAATGTGTTTTTTATTTCTTACCCCTACCAATCAGCATTCATCCTCCACTGCCCCTTTAGCTCCTCTTGTGTGCCCTGCTTGTCATATAATGTATTTTAACATTCTATGTCAGCGCTATTGTTTGGAAATCTGAAGCGCACCCTGCCCCCAATCTTACTGACCAAGCTATGCCTCCTGCCAGTCATCATCTTGCTTGATAATAATAAACAGAGTGTAGGAGGTTGGAGATTAATTTGCCCGATAGTTTGGGTAGGTGCTCCTTCACCATGTCTAATTTCCTCGAGAGGTTGAAGATGAACAGACGAAAATGCAGAGGTGCCAAAATGCAGAGGTGCCAAAATGCATCTGTGCTTCAGGCTGGATGAGGTACACATTTTCCTGGATAGCCTATTGCCATTGCCTATTTTAACCTATAACCAGGTACCAATGTAGAAGATCTGTATCGCTTTCAATAATTCTGATGGGATACCCCACTCTGTCAATTTCTGCCTCAGGAAGCCTCTTGGTGTGTTATCAAAAGCTGCTTTGAGATCAATAAAGCAAGTATATAGTATTGTTTTCGTCGTGAAAGTATTTGCCATACATTGTGAATGAGCCTTGAGGTTTGACAGCATACCCAAGCCTGCATGAAGGCCTGTCAGATTCATTGTGATAGCTTTGTTGTTTCTGGCCCACATTTGTAGATCGCTAAGCTGTAGGCTAGCAAAGGGCATTGCCTCATTGTCCAAGAGAGCTATGAAGCAATAGTTTCCAGGATAGATGTTATCGCCTCCCTTGTAAATGGGGTGACTAAGTGATCACCTCCATGCATCAGGAAGTTCACCTCTGCTCACAAATACCTTGTAAACTGGGCATAGCTTAGTTGTCCAGAAGCCAGCACAGGTATTACAAAGGTTTGGAACAGCTGATTTTGTCCTGCTGCCCCATCTCTTTTAGCTCTCTCAATCACCTTCAGCAGTTGACCTTTAGGAGAGGTCAGTTGGGCTGAGAGCTCTTCACTGTTGTGTTGCTCTGCCTTCATTGCCATGATTGTTACTACTTCCTTTGGAGAGATCTGCTTTTCTGAGGTGACAGACTCACTAGGTGAGGTTTCCAAAGAGGCCTGTGATGACCAAGGGCAGGCAGATGTGTTATTGGGTTGCCAGCAGGGTGCCCAGTTCACTTCATTTATATTTGTGTTGCAGGTTCTCACACTCCCATTCTCCTACAAGTTTACAATTTTCCAGATTGTATGTGGATTCTTTTTATTACTGGCACCTGAAGTCATTCTGATGTAATTTCTTTGCTAACCAGTGTTCCTTTTTATGCTGTTGCTGAAGTTATTTGACTTTGGCTACTTGACTGTGGTCTTGAGGCGCCATTCAAAAGAGGTATAGTTGTTTATTAAGATTTTCCTTCATTTGCTTAAGTATAACCGTGAACCATGTTTTGTACCCACGAGAAGATGTGTGGTCAGGGTTTGTTGGTACATGTTGCAAGAATCCTTTTTGTAAATTCATTCCAAGTTGAAATGTGGTACCCCTCATTAAAAGTGAATTCAATGTAGAAATTTGTGCATCTCGCTTGTAATCTAGGTGCTAACTCCTGCTGCAACTTTAATTTCTTGAGGCTCTGCGTATGTGCATCTTCATACTTAATGTCTGACTTTCGATGTGGGTGAGGCTAACAGTGCGATTCATGATTTGTGGATGGTGGTTACGCTCATTGTAGGGTTATCTGATTAAACAAGCAATGTGTGTAAGCAAATATGGAATTGGATTTTTACATGGTGTGTGTCCACTCTGTAGGTATTTCCATGCAAATGGTCCATTTAAAACTCTCATGCCTATTGCCAAAAGTGCAGCTGCTATTTTTCACCCAATTTGTGTCAATGCCTATTTGAGAAGAGTACCTGGTAGGGTATGCGCATGATGAAATCCTGGGAGTTATTGTGTCCATCATTTATGTCTACACTAAAAAGTGCAACAGCCAATAGATTTATTTATACTACCATCTATATCTGAACGCCATAGGAATATTTAAAATATTAAGAGAAAAAGTCTCACATACCATACTAGTTGGTGGCATGCTTCATCAGCAGCATTTTCTCTCACCCCAGTAGGTGAATACCGCTGAGGTGGGCTCAGCCATTACCTAAGATATCCTATATATTTGTAGCTCCTGGACAGATACCAGAGTTCCAGTTATTGAGTTAAAACATAATGATGAGTTTACCCAAATAATTTATTCAAAGGAACTCATGCTGCCATCATTAAAAACAACCGAATGCCCAATGGGAACACAGTGATTCCAGAATCCGTATCATGCCAACATGTTTCAGATGATTGATAGGGCTGAAGCCTCTTTTAATTGGTCCTGTGTTATATTTACATTCCTATCATTAATTTTACTCTCCACTGTTTAAAACAATTGGAAATACTGTACGTTTGTGATTCTTGTTCACAGTTCTTTTTTACTCATATCAGTATCTTGAATGACTTAAGTCTCTGATGTATACCAAACGTCTGTCAGAGAAAAAACATGCCCCTCATTAATATACATGCTGTGTACTGTTCAAGCTTTGACTATAATCTTAGTAGATCACGTTTACTACCTGATGACATGAATAGTATGGCACATGAATGAGTCTCATAGACAAACTTGACAAACAATATGTGGTCATAAGTCATTGATAATTTCAAATTGTATCCCGTTACTCATAGTTGAAATGGTTGACACCCATTGTAATAAAACACAAATGCTGCAGAAGATTAAAGCCCGCTTTGGGTGCCAAAAGTGATGTTTCTGCTGGACACCACAGGGTGCTCAGAAATACTGCTCTCTCCAACACACTTAACAAACAAACAACAGTTAAAGTTGTAGATCAATGTAAACCTTCTAGCTTTACTCATAACCCCTGTAATGATAAGTCTCTGTCAAAGTCAACAGATACTATGAGGGAATCTGGCCTGCCTTGTCCTAGACACCCCTTTCTCTGCTCAGTACTCCAAGGGTGTAGCATCTCTGGGATACATATGATCCCTTGCGTCAGATGCATCGGACAAAGAAATATGTACCCACAGCAATTTTAAAAGCCGACGACTGAAGCCATGTGATTATGGTCATGTGCTGGCCACGTCTGTCATTCAAAAATTATTCAAATGCATACGACAACATGAAAGTTAATGCCGGTGGCCATGTTGAAAGCCTGCACTCCCTTGTGTTTCCTTGTGGATGCATGCAATTAATGCATGTGTATCATATTAATTAAAGAATATTGCCATTGCCTGATGGGAGTCAGGAATGTAAAGTGCCTATATGCTAACTAGGTAGCAGCCTAAGAGCTCTCAGGTAATTGTTGAGCTCCTTAGTGATTAGCATTCGCAGATTCTTAAGTCGGCCATGGTGAACGGCATTTTTCCTAGTAGTACTTACTACTCTCTGTGACTTGGGTTAAGGTAAACATTAACTATGATTAGGGGCAGATTGTGACTTTCAAGGCATCCAATCATTTCAAAGGTCTATACCCAGGCTTCTTGTACTGCTAAAACCTTGTTGTCAAAGGGTAAACAGGTGCTAAAGTACATAGCAAAATGTGCCATAGGATGCCCTTTTTAAGGTGGACTTATTTATGGGGATGAATATTTCCAGAAAGCCAGCAAGTGTGGTTGATACCTATGACCAAGTTTGTTGCAGTGTGACTATATGGAATCTACGCAGTTACTTAGAAAAATCTGCTTCATCTAACTTCTGTCACAGACCGCCACATTACAGGAGCAAATGTATAGAGAAGATTTGATCTTCTTTGCTGGATTAAATGGGTTCAGTAACTCCTTGGAGGCCCCCAATCAGATGTATGTGCTAGACACCAGAGCGGCAGACAGCTAAGCCAAATCTTGAGCATTAGCATTATAGCATTAATGTAATATGCTTCCAATATATTTGGCTGATTAGATGAATTGTGTAATTGCAGAACTGAGCCCACCCTTTACTGCAGTCAGTTCTGCACCTGTCGGGTTTCATAGAATAGAATATGGGCTTGTCCTTGTTCCTTATTGATGGTGAGGCAACACTTAACTTAGTTTCAGAGAACCACTTTGAATAGAGGAGCCCTACAAATTCATACTAATAGACACACAGAGATCTGCATGGATTCGTATTCAGGTTGAAAAAAGAGCTTGGATGAATTTGTGTCATCCTCTGATGTTGGTTGATTATCCAAGCACTGTCTCAGACTAGTTTGGGTTCCCATTGAGGATCGGGTGTCAGTTTGTTCCGTCTGGATTCCTTTGTACAACAAGTGCCAAGAGACCCGCCAAACCACATTTATTTTTTCTTTGGATGGGTCTGAGCACTCATCAGTGAATACATTCATGGTTCCATCCCTGTTATTAGATATCTGGATGCAGGCATGTAATAATCTGCTGTACTTGTGATGCATTCTGTGTACACCTTCAATGTTGTTGGCTCTGCTCAGCCAGTTTGTGAAGTCATGGAATGTTTGTGAGTGACTGGAGGAGTGTGACAGAGAGAGTGGCTGAGCAGAGGATGATGTTACTGTTGGGATTTTCTTATTAAGTAGCTTGTAACTCATCACGTAAACATATAAATAAATCCACAACCTCCATCCTACGAGAGCTGGCTACTTAACACCTACTTACTAAGATGGGATCTTTGATTAGATCAAGGCACCCTTAATTTCACACCTTTGACTTGGTTCTGTATTTGTTGAGTTTAGGGCTTGATTTGGATAGCCAATTTTAATGGCTGATTGATTATCTGAATGTGGTTGGAGAGTTTCTATGATAGTAAGATTTGGGTTGGTTGGACAGAGCAGAGGCACAGGGGAGTCTCTTACTCTTTCCCAGTGTCCAGTCTCCTTGTTCAATTCAGGTATCTTTTTAATGAATGTCAGATACATCTGCAATGTTCATTGCTTTTTTGTTTGCCAGAGTGGTGTCTATTAACTTATTTCCTCTCTCTTTATGCAATTTCCTGCAGGATCTCTTTGATTTCTGTGAGGTGGTTTAGCTGCCAGATAACTGGGAGTCATTTCTACTCTTCTCTTTGTTTTGCATTTCACATTTAGCTTTTTGTGCTGAAATACTGATGGTTTGCATTTCTTAGGTCACCGATGATTAGTGTGGAACATGGAGGAGGTTACACTGGTGTGACACCCATGAGCTCTCCAAGTTGCACAGAGATTACCTGGGGTTTTCCTCACTGTCCTTTGCATGTTTATGATCATGTCCCGAGAATATCTGGGAAAACAAATGGGGCCTCATTACAAGAATCTGATGCATCAGATTTCTTGCGCTGCCCTTCGATCCCCTAACGGCGCCATGGATGTGCTGTGTTTACAAAACAGAGCTCCATGGTGCACATTTTTAAAGATGCATCAAATATTCTGATGCATCTGTTGGAGCTAAACTCATAAAAAAAATTCTACTCCAGCAATGTGAGGAGCCACCCATAGAGATAAGCCCTGCATTAATTTTACACCTGCTGTAAGCAGGCAGCAAATTCTGATGCAGTGAAGTCGCAGAATGACGCAGTCAAATGTTGCAAATTTCACTGTGTCAATTCTGTGTGGCTTTTCCTGTGGGAACGCCTACCCTGCACACATTATACCTGGCACTGGTATAATGTGATGCAAGGTTTACAAACTGCTGCAATGGGCCCAATGCGTCAGTTTGTAAATCTGGAGCAGTGTAAAGCAGTGATAGTGCCACTGCTGCATAAGAAAAAATGACTCAACTGTGGCACAAACACCTTGTAAATGAGGGCCCAGCTTTATTACATATGTATTCTCTAGTAATAGTATCCTCATTTTGATGATGAATATCAACATCTACTTTCTGTTTTGCTTCAACCCATGGACGTGTGTGATCTTGAGCGGGATGAGCAGTCACCTCAGCATAGGTCTGTCTATACAGTAACCACTCAGCTGTTATTGAGTCACACACCTGGAAATTCAGAGGAGAAGCAGAAATTCCCCACTCTCCTTGATGGGCTTGCTTATGCTGAGGGACGGCCAGTGGGGTATCTTTAATTCAGTCATTAGATTGTTTAGAACCTAGGGTAGAGCACTTAGCTTATCTATGATTGGGAACATGGAAAGTGATATAGTTTTTCTAATTTTGTGTCAATACTGTAGATTAGGGGTCTTCAAACTGGGGGGCGGGCCCCTCTACGGGGGCCTGAAGTGATCCCCGGGGGGGCGCCAGGCTGTGGCCAAAAGAAGCAGGTAACAGTGTTCTGTTTTAAGCAGAAACCTGTTATTGCACTTTTAAAAAGGTAAATTACTTAACTGCATTGTTTAAATACGTCTAGACATATATAAACATTGCCATCTTTATAAAATTATTGTGAAAAATTCTTGGGGGGGGGGCAATGAGTGCAAGGGTGTTTATGAGATCTACCTGTATCTCAGGCTTTGTTGAGTGTTAGTTGAAGGCCTTTTTCTATAGCTTGAAATTGTTCAGCAGGGTTTCTAAGCTCCCAAATGTCCTGGTTGTCTCTGTTCCAATTTTTAATGGTTAGTTCCAGTAGTACTGCAGTCAACAGTATTGTCACAAAGCAAAGGTGTAAATGGTATAGTAGCATTTGGTCTCAAACTAAGCTGTGCAGCTGCCTCCTATGAGGCACAGTTATCGAGGGGCCTAGGAATGGTTGCTTCGACCTTAGTAGTATTGTGACCTTCCATATAGGAGAAACATGCTATGGCAAGATATGGAAAGTGTGCAACCCATGGGGTAAGTGAGGGCAACTGGGACTTAAATGCCAATGCAAAATTTGGGATCAGTGGGATGACCTAAGCATTGGGATTCCAATGTCGGATGGATCTGAGCAGACAGAGCAATATAGGTCAGCCAGAATCCAGTATCTTCTTGAGGGATGGAGGTCCTGACTTGCCTCAATTGATGAAGTTTGAATGTCACAAGTCATTTGACTGCTGATAGATTGATTATCTTGACCAGCATGGACCTTGCGGTCTTATCATTATCATTGTCCGCAACAAGGGGTGGATGACTCGCTATGTCAATGACTTGTTAATTTTGTGAGGCCACTCCCTCTCCTGCACTCTCAAGGGCTAGTGCATTCTGTATCCTAAAAAAGTCAAAAGATGTTATAGCTGACTGGGTAACCTCAGTCTTGTGCAACCATTGATGTGCCACCTTGCATCTCCTGAGCTGGCCTTAATATTTTTCATTGTACTAGCCAAGCCTTGTCATTTCTGTCTTTTTGTGGAGATGATAGCGGTGGCAGTGGAGGGTTAATGATAGTGGAGATCGCAGGCCTTGTTTTTCCAGACTACATTGTCTTGATGCAGGTACAGCAATTGGAAAGTTAAACTGATTATTTAATAATTAGCAAGGCCAAAGTTATGCAGCTCCAAAAGGCTCTTATCATCTTTTAGACGTGTGTTGGATCAAAGAGTCCCGCTGTGGCCTGCAGTATCCAACAAATAAGATTCAGATTAAGCTCAGGCCGGTGTTTGAACCATTGGATCACTAGATGTGTGCCTAATTTTTACACATTGCAGAGAGTTAAGCAGAATTTAGCAGAATTTAGAGGCAGTCCTTTGTATCTGACATTGTGAGGAATTGGAAGACAAAGCTTGTAAAGCTTTGTTAGTCTAACTCCGGAGCTACTGTGAGACACAAAATAAATGTTGTTGTTTGCAAAATGCAGAATATTGTGGAAGCAAAACCACTTGCTCTGGCTCTGGTGGGTGTCTGGAGATTTGAGTGATTTGGACTGGTGAGGGGCATAGGACACAGGTGGATTTAAGTCTGAGCCATTGCTGCAAACTTCCCCAAGGTGCAAGGATTCTGGAACAGGACAGAAACACACTCCCCACCTCCCCACTAGCATATACAGTTCTGTCATCCACTACCGCCTAACGCCTTGGCCCATCCCATGGGATTCGCAGACAACCTTCCCTCCTGGTGGTCCCCTGTGGAGTGCGTGTAGTGAGTGGGTGGCCCAATGATGAAGTTTGATTGGGGAGGGGGGCAGGGCCTACTTCCCAGCTGCAGCACAAGCACCAGGTCACCTCTACAGCTATCACGGCTGTCGCTGCCCATCTCTATTGTTGTCTAGCATCTCAAGCACATCTCTGAGCTTGATTCCCTGACCCTCTGGTGGAATTTGAGCAGATTTTCTCCACTCCTCCTCCTCTAGCATACAGTGCACTGCAAACTTTGTGCTGAGAGTTTTAGGACGAGCCTGCAAACAGATAATAGATTTCTACCATTTTTATGTCATTTTTTTATTTTTTATTTATTCTGTTCTACATTGGTTTAGGTTTGATCTTGTGTTGTTTCATTACTGTTTGAGTGCTTAATAAATACTTTACACATTGCTTCTAAGTTAAGCCTGGCTGCTTTTGTAGCAAGCTACCAAATAGTTGAGCACTGGCTTATTTACTGACTTTTGTGGTTCACCCTGACAGGGATTGTGTTTATGACTTGAGGGAGGCTTTCACTCCTCTCAACTAATAACCCCATTCCTTACAGTCCTATTTCTCAGTTGGCCAAGGGCTTTCCCATCATATCCACTCTTCTCCAACAATAACTTTCTTTTTTCTTGTCTTTATTGATGGTAGATGTATAAAATGTGAAAGGGGTTGGAAAGGAGCAGGGTTAGAAAATGATACATCTGTACATAAACATAAATTAAAAAGGAAAGCAAAATTATATCAGTCAGCATATTTCAGATAAACAAATCTTAGCAGCAGAGTATTTTTTTTACCTATTTATTTTCCAGTACTCTTAAAGTAGCACAAAGCAGTGTGAAGCACTGTTTTGCGTTGCTTAGTGCCAAGGGGGTGTTACATGGGTGGTACATGGGCGTTCCCATGCAACCACCCATGCTTTTGACACTAAACCCTTTCTACTAACATTAGTAGACAGGATTAAGCACCAAAAATTCATGTCCCAGAAAAGCAGGTGTTAAAAAGACAAATGTTTTCATTGCTCCTTTCGTTTCCGACTTTGCATGCATGCTGCACTGTACTGCACACATATAACATAGGAAAAGATTTAAAGTGTGTGTATGCATAGTTTTGTACTGGAAGGGTACCCTTCCAGTAGACAACCTATGCTAGACTCACGCACACACCGTAGCGCTATGGCGCTAAGGTCCGTGCGTTGTGCTCAGCGGGTCAAATCATCACCAGCACTCTGGAGAGGGGAGGAGAGAGCCATACTTCTGTAAATATGGCACTCTCCTGCTATCCTCCTGTCATGCAGCATAGCACAGATTCTTTAGCTGCTGCACTGCACTGCGCTGTGCAAGAATCTGGTAAATCTAGGCCTAAGAGTCAGAGAAAATGCTTTGGATTGCTTGACTTCTTTCTGAACAAATCAAACCCAAACTGGTAGGATGGCCTCCCATCTCTCTGAAAAGAGAGCTTTAACATGTGAAATGTAGCAGGGCTCCATTGTAAGTCCTACCCTGTTTAACCTTTGCATCATTCCTCTGGCAAAACTAATATGGAATTTTGCTCAACCCCAATTGTCCTATGCAGATGATATACAGATAGTAGTATCAATAGCTTAATAATTAACTATGGCAAAGAAATACCAAACTGGTGGTTTGAAGATCTGGGTGGCGCACCTCTTCCTGTTCCCACAGCTGAAATTCTAGGACAATAGACTCTGAATTGAACTTGAACAGGTATATCTGGTATCAGTGTCTTGTTTTTCATTTAAAATTATTGCGGAAAGCAAATCACCTAGCAGCCAAGCATATCCACCAGTCAGAAGTTCAGATATTGGTCCTCTCACATCTGGACTACTGTAACATACTATAGATGGGACCGCCTTCTAAAACGTTGGCAAGACTCCAAAATTGAGTTCATGACAAGAAGGAGAAAATATGATTCAGTGTTTGCTGCCTTGAAACAGTTACACTGGCTGCCAATACGTCATCAAGTACTCTTCAAAACAGCCAGTTCATTTCAATGAGCCTTTTATCGAACAGGCACAATTAACAGCTCTGAGAAATTACACCACTACATCGCAAAGAGGGCACTGGGATTGGGAGAAACTTTACTCCTAACCATTCTCTATTGGAAACTAAAGGAATGGTGGCAGAACCTATTATGTATTGGCTTCCAAATTATGGAATAGTCTTCTTGCTTCCCTCGGGACTGAAAATACTACTGGGAGTGCTGTAAGCTGCTGAAAATGTATTTGTTTCAAAGAGCATACCTTCAATCTTTTCAGCTAACAAGTACATCTGCTTACAAGACCTGTTGCTTACAAAATGCACAAATTGAGCCATTGAAAAAGCCCCTTTGCCTATTTGGATCAGCTCCTTTCAGCCACTGGCATAAGAGATTTTCAATCATATCTTTGATTGGATCAGACAATTATTTCTCAATTGCAGTCATGCTATTAGCTGTATTTTCTTTGTTTGAAAAAGAAAAGTTTATTAATGGTCAATACAATAATCTGAATATGTAGAACACAACTGATAATTTAAGTTAATAATATAGTAACAGCTCAGTTCTCTCTTAAGAAAAACAGCTTGTGTATTGATGAAAAACATGACAAATTTACCTTCATTAAATATAGAGAGACCTCTTCAATTCTAGGGACGTGAGTACATGAATTGTAAACCAAAGAGTTTAAGTAATTTGTAATGGGTATCCATAGCATGTCTCTTTTAATGGCAAGGGATATATCGGGGAAACATAGCTCTATCAAGTCTATGATAATAACATGCACCATACCACTAAGCTTGAAAGGATAACTTTGAAGAATCCTTTCAAGATTTAGATGATCAATATGACAATGGTGGTGACTGTTAAAGTGGAGGTTACACCACCAACAGGCTAGCGGTAAATACCACCAAATTATGACCATGGCGGTGATAACTCCCATAGACAGCCAATGTACCACACAAACCCCCAGGGTGTTAACACCACTGACCACGGTGGCAGACATTTACAGCCAGGCAGAAGACAAGGTACCGCCCACCATATTATGACATAGCAAACCACCACGATTTCCGGGGTGGTACCAACGCCATCAAAAGCCTAGCGGAAACAGAACTTAGAAGACAAAAGACTCACCATCAGAGACACAGAGAAGATCAACTCTGCCATGGAACCGGCACTTCAAGTCTTCCCGATGCTCCTCTATGCCATGCTCCACCTGGAACATCAATGCTGACGAAGACGATGGCGGTGAGTGCAGCCGCCTAACACACAAGGGAAGGAGGGAGGGTGACACAAACACACCATCCACACATACACCATACACAGAACCAGCTGCAGAGGAAAACCAATGTCACAGGACACACGTCATAATAATGCAAGGACAACATTTAGCCATAACTGATAGTGTAATTATATGCCAACAGCCATCATATTGTCCATGTGATAAGAGAAATTTGAGTAAATGTTCAGAAAGGCCCCACTTGATCCCTGACGAAATCCGCACTACACTGTGCAGGAGCATCATGTTTGAAATGGCCAGGCACCTCAGGGGAAAGGGGGTTTGGGGGCACTTCAGCTGAAGTGTGGAACCTGCTCACTGGTTCTGGAGGGGGCTCCGTGCCCATATCTTTTTGCTGGGGAGTACAAGGTCACAGTCTCTGAGGAGGGGAACTTGCCCCCTGGTTCTGAAGGGGGCTCCATGCCTATATCTATTTGCTGGGGAGAGCAAGGTCACAGTCTCTGAGGTGGGGAACTTTCCCACTGGCTCTGGAGGGGGCTCCATGTCCATATCTCTTTGCTGATGAGGGCAAGGTCACAGTCTCTGAGGTGGGGAACCTGCCCACTAGTTCTGGAGGTGGGTCCATGCCCATATTTCTTTGCTCAGGAGTGCAGGGTCACAGTCTCTGAGGTGGGGAACTTGCCCACTGGTTCTGGAGAGGGTTCCTTGTACAACAGTCCCTGGAGGTTGGCCCACATGCCCTCTCATAGAGGTGAAGGCTGCTGTGTCCCAGGTGGAGGTGAGAGCTACTGTGTTCCAGCTGGAGGTAAGGGCTGCTGTGTCCCAGATGGAGGTGAGGGCTGCTGTGTCCCAGATGGCTGTGAGGGCTGCTATGTCCCAGCTGGAGGTGAGGGTTCCTTGCCCATTGCCGTTGGAGAGGAAACCCTGCCAGCCTCTGCTGAAGGAGAGGGCTCCTTGCCCACTGCTGTTGGAGGGGGCCTCTTGCCTCTCTAAGTTGGTAGAGTGGGAACCTTCCCTCTCTTGGGTGGTGGAGTGGGATCCTTCCCTCTCTTGGGTGGTGGAGTGGGATCCTTCCCTCTCTTGAGTGGTAGAATGGGAACCTTCCCTTTCTTGCCTCCACGACTAGGAGGTGCCTCCACTGACCTTGTGGACTGTTTGGCTGAGGTGCTGGGCTGGGTCATTGTGACCCTGCTCTTACGGGCAGGAGGCGGGGAGAAGGGGGAGGGAAGGGGTCAAGTTGGGCAAGGAAAAGCTTCTTAGGGTGGGATGAGGGAGGAGGGGTGGGAATGGAGGTTGAGGGAGTGTTTGTTGGAGGTGTATGTCTGCTGGACTTGGGTTCAGGTCAATGGGCAGCGTGCTGATGTGAGATGGAAGGCTGTTGGGAGTCTGATTAGGTGCGCTTGTGTCTCTTGGAGGGGCAGACAGGGTGGGAGAGGACACAGGGGACTCGTGGATGGATGTTGGGAGGTGTTTGCAAGTGAGGTGTGTGTGCTGCTTGGTGCGGGGATGATGGTGGTGACTGTTGATGCAGTGTATGCAGGTGTGAGTGTGGATGTGACTGTGAGGGAGCAGGAGGAGGGGGAGACAGTGGAGGCAGTGGATGTTGTTGTGTGTGAAACTGTCTGTTGTTTGTGTGAGTGCTTGTGGCCTGAAGTGTGCTGCCAGTGTTTGTCTGTGCCACTTTTGTGTGATGTTTTGTGTGCATGCATGTCTGTATGTGTGCATCAGATGGGTTGGGGTTGAAGAGACTGGGAAGTGATAGTTGGAGGGGGAACAAAAGGAACAGGGACAATGACTGCCATCAGAGAGGAGGCCAGAGCCTGGAACAATCTCTGTTGGGCCGCCGCCAATCCACTGTGAATGTCCTCCTGGAATGCATTGCATTGCTGCATCTGGGATGCCAGCCCCTGGATTGTATTCACAATGGTTGACTGCCCTACAGAGAGGGATCTCATAAGGTCAATAGCCTCCTCACCGAGGGCAGCAGGGCTGACTGGGACAGGGTCTAAGGTGCCTGGGGTGAAGGAGATGCCCACCCCCTGGGTGAGCAGGCATGGGCAATTCGGTGAGGGGCTACTGGGAAGGCACGGTGCTGGTACGGGGGTGGCGACTGTACTTGTAGCTGGGGTAGTCCCAGAGGTGTCCGACAACACCAGGGAGCTTCCATCGGAGGAGGAATAAGAGTCAGTGTTGTCACCTTCTGTTTCCACTGTGGTGCTCCTCTTGCCGTCAGTCCCACTGGTTCCCTTGACGTTGGTGGACTCTGCCTCCTGGGTCCTGTGGGATGCAGTGCCCTCTGTCACTGGTGCCCCTGCTCCTCTGCCAGATGATGCTAATGCACACATGGACTGGATGACAAAAGAAAAAAGGAGGGTAGAGAGAAAGGGAGCACTGGGTCAATTACAGCACCAACACCACAGATGGCATACACATTACTGTCACACACAGGGATCAGGATTGAGCACCATGCATCGCACTGGCATTCCGTTAGCTAGGTACCACACAAGATGTGAGCCAACCACAACCAACTGCACTCCTTCTGGAAGTCACTAAGCCCTGTCTGACATGGAATGCAACCTAGCTTGGTTACCAGATTTTGCAATACACCCATTACCCTTGAGCTGGATCATTCTGCAATGTCTGAGCTGACATTAAGTGGCACCCACTAACTGACACCCACCACCAGGATTCCATGCCAACAACCAATTATAGTTGTAAATCTCACTGTACTCACCCCCTTGTGGCTGCTGTGATGCCCTCAAGCGCCCATCCAGCTCTGTGTAGGCCACCGCCAGTATGTGGCCCACCAGGGGGGTCATGTTCCGATGGGCACCCTGCCCTCATTGGGAGGCTGTCCATAGTTTGCCCTCCGCGGTCTTTCGGGCCCAGTGTCTCAGGTCCTCCCACCTTTTCCCGCCTGCTGTAGACCCCCACGGTCTGCTCGTCCTTGGTGATTGCATGCCACAATCCCTATTGGTCTGGAGGCCGCTCCAACTCCTCCGAAGTAAAGGCAGGGGCCCTTTACCCGGTCACACGGGCCATGGCAGGATCCAGACACAGGTCACAGCAGCACACACAGTGTAGTTGTTGTCCTATGGAAAGTCAGGAATCAAGTGAGGATTTAGATAGAAAATGGCGGTCACGTCCACGGCGGTGTACACCGTCTCCGCAGCCGCTGATCCCCATTGGCCACTGTACTCCTTAGAGCCCAATATTAGCCAATGAGGAATTGCACGGCAGTGCAAGTCCGCCTCCGCCATGACGTACAACGTTGGCGGAGTTACCTCACTTCCACATGTCCCTAGATACAGGACAGGCAGTCACCATTTTATGGTGGTGGACTACATTCAGATAATCCATAGCTGCGTGATTGCCACAATTTGCACATACATTGACATTCCCATTGTTCTATCACATCAGTGTTCAATGTACACTGAGGAGGTGGTCCCACTGTTCAAATTGTGACAGCCTACTCACTCTTGTGTTCCTTAGATACCTACCACTGCAGATGAATAGGAGATGGAGACAAGCCCCGTGTAAAGACCCCTTGTGGAGTTTGCTGCACTGGAGGAGCGGCATATAATACTCACTTATAGGCTGGACAGGGCCACAATCATTGAGCTGTGTGCCCAATTGGAGCTTGATATGATATCAGCTATCCATCATCCCGCTGAGATCCCCTCTTTTGTGCCGGTTCTATCAGTGCTCCATTTCCTGGCAACTGATTCTTTCCAAGTGACAGTGCGCTTGGCTGCAGGAATGCCACAGCCAATGTTCTCAATTGTGCTGGCAAGGGTTTTGTCTGCTTTGGTCAAACACATGTGCAGCTTCATTGCTCCCCCCTGGTAGAATATTTGCCCACTGTGAATGCAGGATTCTATGCAGTGAGACATATACCCAATATTATTGGGGCAATTGACAGTACAAATATTGCATTTGCCCCCCCGCCAGAATGAACAGGTGTTCAGGAATCAGAAGTTTTTCCACACACTCAATGTGCAAATGGTGTGCCTGGCGAACCAGCACATCTCCCACATCACTGCCAAGTATACTGGATCGGTGCATGACGCCTTTGTCCGGAGGAATAGCAGCATCCCAAATGTGATGGCACAACTACAGAGGCACAGGGCGTGGCTCATTGGTGAGCGTGACTCCCCACCCAATGTATGTGTCAGAGTTACCAGATCCTCGGGGTCTGTGCACGTTCCCAACACTTCCACCACAAGACAGCTCCAATACTCTGATTAGAATTGTCACAGAGTCTAAGAGAGTCCAAGTGGGGAAAAGGGGATTAGGAAGGGAACAGCTGGGAAGGAGACCTGTAGGAAGCAAAAGGTTAAAACACACAATATCAAGATTATATCATATGAATCAATACTAGGCTATGACTCTAAGCATTGTCATTCTGAAAGACATGGACAACCCAAGCATAGGCTAAAAATGACTAGGTTTCAAGATGACTGGATACCTGTGAGGGAATCAAGAAAGGTTAAATGCAACTTTCAAATTCAAATACTATCCCATGCATGAGGATCAGGAAACAATCTGAATGATTTCTAAAACCATCATATGAATCGTGTTTGAGAAAACATATTAGGAATACACAACATTACATCTAGAACTCTGGCTTTCTTTGTTCTCTCAAATTGCCGGAACATGAATTGCGCACATTGCAGATTTTAACATAGGTAGTAAAAATACCATAGAATGATTGTGCACCATGAATAACACCAATTAGACTTGAGAAATAAATCACGTGACTTGTCAACTCAAAAACTACCAAGTAAATGCCTTAGAATGGCAGCGCATAATGAACACTGTGTTTTCAAACACAGAAAATGAATCGCGCGTCTTGCCGATTCGAGTACCACCATGTAACTGCCAAGGAATGGTACCGCACAATGAATAACATGAAATTAAGCACGAGAAAAGAATTGCGCGTCTTGCCGCTTCGAATGCCACCATGTAACTGCCAAGAAATGGTAGCGCACAATGAATAACATGAATTAAGCATGAGAAAAGAATTGCGCGTCTTGCCGATTCGAATGCCACCATGTAACTGCCAAGGAATGGTAGCGCACAATGAATATCATGAATTAAGCACGAGAAAAGAATCGCGCGTCTTGCCAATTCGAATGCCACCATGTAACTGCCAAGGAATGGTAGTGCACAATGAATAACATGAATTAAGCACGGAAAAAGAATTGTGCGTCTTGCAGATGCGAATGCAACCTTGTAAATGTCAGAAAATGGTTGCGCACAATGAATATCTTGATTTGTACACGAGTAAAGAATCGCGTGCCCTGCCGATTCGAATGCAACCCTAAAAATGCCAGAAAATGGTTGCGCACAATGAATATCTTGATTTTGTACACAAGTAAAGAATCACGCGTCTTGCCGATTCGAATGCTAGCAGGTAAATGGCATTCAATGTCAAGCGCACTTTCACACGCACAAGAGCAAAATGATTTATCATACTACGTAGGCCCAAGAACTCGAAATCCTTCGAGAACGGATTTCGGGGCCCAGCCCTACCTCCGTCTTACTGCCCTGATCAAGAATCACCCAGCCAAGTAAAAGGGCGAGGCCTGGAAGATCAAAGTAGGCCACCGGAACAGGAGCTCAGGACGTTGCTGCTGCTCTGCACCGGGACCTCTGAATAGTGAGCACATGGAGCTGGGCTGGCTCCCTTATATAGAGTCTTGGCCCAGCCCACAAACCACACCCAGGCATGCTACAGGGAAAGCTTCTAGAAGGCCCTGGAAGGGGACCACACCCTGACACAGTCTGAAAGCCTAGAGCAGTACATCACATGTGAACAGCATTTATATGCATGCTGAACATAAGTCTTCTAGATTAAACTCTGCAATGCGAAAGGTTAGGCAACATCATATCAGCACAATGCATAAATTATGTCAGCTTGAAATTGTTAGGTTTTTGCATTCTAGTCACCCGTAGAGTGCATACTGCCCTGATGTTGACAGTATGTCAGTGTATGCCTTCTGGTGTTATCCCCATACCACTGAGTAAGGCTAATGTTTGTCCTTCAATATTTGCAGGCTACCAAAACCTATTGCGGCTCCTGACAGCTGTGAGGAATGTCAGGACAGAGGCTGAGAATCATTATAATGATGCACATGGGCGAACCAGGAGAATTATTGAAAGGACTTTCAGCTTCCTGAAGGGCAGGTTCAGATGCCTCCATCTAAGAGATGGATCCCAGTGCCAGTCACCCGAGAAGGTCTTCCAGATAGTAGTGGCATGCTGCATGTTGCACAACCTGTCCCTCAGACAACATGTGCCTTATCTGCAGGAGGAGGAGACTGAAAATGCCCCTGTGGCAGCAGTGGACCCAGCGGGCAGTGAGGATGAGGAGGCAGAGTATGAGGATGTGGACAACAGAACATCAGTTATACATCAATACTTCCAATGACACACAGGTAAGACAGTGGATCTGACCATTCCTCTGAATATTGATGTTTTCTGTGTGGCTGTAGCAGGATGGCATTCACTTCCTTTGTATCTCAACTTACTGTCACTTATGGCTTCTCATTTTGCAGATTTTGGTGATAGAACAACTGTGTACTGCTGTGATGACTACAGACAGCCACAGGTCATTAATTGTATGCTATCACAGTGTTCATATAATTTGCACACGATGTGACTGTTTCCATAAATGCACATTTTTATCACATAAAACACTATCACTCAAGTTGTGTTCAAAGGTGTTTAGTGTAGTGCAAATAATTGATGGAAAATTGCAATGGAATGGGGTGATGGTAGAGGAAAGCCCAGGGTATTGTTCAAGTCTGTTTGTAACACATGTCCAGTGTCCAAGCGGCCATAGGAAGGGGTGCAAAGGTTGTTCAAAGTGAACAAGGTGACATGGTGGGACACAAGGGTGCCATTCTGGAGGGTCTCATTTCCTAGTGGTGGTCTTGGTCCTTGCAAGTGTCTCTGGCTTCTATCTGGGTTGCAGGGAAAGTTTGCGGGGTGGTTCACCTTCTGCAGGGGAGGGGTGCTGGTAGCCTGTGGGTCCTGTGGCAGGGCCTCCTGCCCTTTAGCTGCAGGAGAAGTAGTGGGCTGGTCAGTAGAATGGCTAGTAGTAGGGGCCAGCTGGTGTGCTGTCCATTTCCCAGGACCCCTGCTATGGAGACCATGGTGTTGTTGAGGGCCTGCAAATCCTCCCTGATCTCCTGATGGTGTTCTTCGTGCAGCCACTTGTTCTCCTGCAGGATCTACCCCATCTTGTCCTGGGATTGTTGGTAAGCCCCCAGGACATTAGTGAGTGCCTCCTGGAGAGTTGGTTCACTGGGCCTGTCCTCCCCCGGCACACAGTGGTGCTCCCACTGTCCCTGTTCCCCTGTGCCTGTGTCCCCTGAATGGTGTGCCCACTGCCACTAACCCCAGGTCCCTGATTGTCTTGGGGTGAGGTGTGGACTGGGGTCCTGTACAGTTCGGCACACTGCTGATTGACGTGTCCTGGGGACAGCAGTGTGGGGACGTTGGGTGGGTGCTGTGGTGTTGGATACTGATGGGGGAGGCTCCGTGGTGGACTGTGAGTGGGCTGGAGTGGCCGACTGACCAGTGGTCCCTGATGGGCTGGGTGGTTTGTCCAGATCCTGAAGCCCAGAGTTACTGTCATCACTGGGGGCATCTTCTATTAGGGGACTGGATAGTCGTGGCACCTCCTCGCTGCTGAGATTGGCTGGTGCACCTGTGTGGATGTAAGTGATGTATTATGCTTCCTGTCTGTGACATATTGTACATCCCTAGCTTCCCCTCTATCGTTGCTGTTGCCCTGCCACCTTTGTTTGTGTATGGTGATGTATTGTGGGATTGTTAGTTCTCCACCTGTGCATGCTTTGGTGATGGGTGTACATGCAGGGCTGGGAGGGCTGTCCATACATTGGTTTACTATGCAGGGCTAGGCATTGGGGTTAGTCAGATGTGTAGGTTCAGTGTGTGGGATGGAGTGGAGTGTTGGGAGTGAGGGTGACGGGGTGCAATGGCATGCAGGTATGGGTGATGAGTAGTAAATATTGACTCACCAGTGTCCAGTCTTCTGGCTACTCTAGTGAGTCCATCAGGATGCAGGATTGCCAAGACTTGCTCCTCCCATGCTGTGAGATGTGGGGGAGGAGGTGGGGGTCCACCACCAGTCCTCTGGATGACGAGCTGGTGCCTTGCTGCTATTGAATGTACCTTCCCCCGTAGGTCGTTCCAACTCTTTCTGATGTCGTTCCTTGTTCTTGGATGCTGTCCCACAGCGTTCACCCTGTCCACGATTCTCCACCATAGTTCCATCTTCCTGGCAATGGATATTTGCTGTACCTGTGCTCCAAACAGCTGTGGCTCTACCCTGACTATTTCCTCGACCATGACCCGCAACTACTCATCAGTGAAACGGGGTGCCTTCGTGGGGACATGGGTGTTGTGTGGTGTGTGTAGTGCAGAGGGTGTTTAGTGATGTTGTGGGGTGTGGGGTGCGTGATGGATGGATGGGTGTTTTTGATGTGTGTGTGTAGTTTTCACAGTGGTCTTCGTGTTAGTCTTGTGGCGATTATTGGTGTTCATAAAGGGTTATGCGATTGTTAGTGTGTGTTTTATAGTGCTGTGGGTGGGTGGGTGTGTTGAGTGTATCAATGTCAAATGTGTGATTTTTGTTTAGGCCAATGTTGTGTTGTTTTGTATTTGGGCGTCAATTCTGAGCGTGCCAGTTTGAACTGCAAAAGGTTTAGCGCCACTGAATGTCTGCCATGGTGATTCGTGGGTCATAATGTTGTGGATGTTGTTTTGTTGATGTAACGGTATGGGTGTTCATACCAAAAACAACAAGTGATGGACGGAATGCTGAACATCATACCAACACTTTACCACTGACTTTTGGGCTGGCAGATTTGTGTATGTGGCAGTATTCTGTTGGTTTGGTGTGTGTGTGTCATATTATGGTGAACAGATATTCGCTACCGCAGTTGTATGTTGGCGGCCGTCACGGCAGAGGTAAGTGACATTTACTGCCAATGTTTGTAGAAATGCAACAGTTAATAATAAGTCCAAAATTAAACGCTGTTCTTTTGATATTGAGACAATTCTTCTGCAAGACTTCCTAAAAATATATTTGAAAAGTTTAAAGTAATCTGAGTATTAAGTATAATATTTCTCTGATTCCATACTCTTACCCAAACTGAAATGTGAATGGACAGTCAAAAAACATATGTTTAAGGTCTGAAACTGGTGCATTACAGGACCAACAAGGTCAAAGAAACTAACTTCATTAATAATCTATTATATATAAAGAACAAAGATTTATTCCATAAAGACGTGGAAAGGGAAGATTCTAAATCCTTCCCCCACTGCAGTTATATTGTAGATTTAGGTCTTTTCTAAGGAGGGGCAGTACTTAGCTGATAAATGCAAGAAGCTAACCGGCTTCTAGCAGAAGATTTTGAATTTGAGAACGGTGAACATTAGACGATTGTTGCAATAAAAAAGTTTCGAAAAGATCCATTTACAATATCTATTAAAATACCATATTTTTTGGCAAAAGGAGATGGAGACAAAAAAACATTGTGCTTGTTTGAAAGAAAGAGAAAAGTCATCTTCAAATAGTTAGTGCACCTACTTTAAACCTCCTATGTGCTACGAACTCCAAAAAAATGTTCTATTGTTCAATTTAATATAATTGTTATCCCAAATTGATGAATTGAGAAACTTATCCTTACTATCATTATGTGTAATATAAATGAGTTGTAAGATTCTACAAGAATTCTTCAAAATGGGAAAAGAAATAGAAGCTGGTTTGTGCGTACAAGATAAAACTTCCGGAAATGGGAAGGGAGCAAAAAATTATCTTTCATCCTCAACGCATAATGACAGAGCCATGGAATCATCCTCATTTAATAAAAAATAAACTTGTTTAAGGAAAAATGCCACATGGTAAGAACGAAGGTCTGGAAAATTAACCCTTTTGTAAGAGACATCCGGGTTTTTCATTAGTTCATAAACATTTAGATAAAATGGAATTCATCTTCTTAAAATAATGACACAGGGTATCAATTCGGATATTTGATAAGTAAAAATTAATCACAGGGAGTAACATAATCTTAAGAGAATCTAGCCTACCCCACCAGGATAAAAAAGAGGATTCCATATAGATATGAGTGAGTTAAGATTAGAAAAAAGTTGTGAAAAATTACAAAAAATTGTATCCTTAAAAGTAAGTTTAAACCAAAGGCCTAGATATTTAATTTTATCATTATTCCAATGGAAATTGGATAATTTAAAATCTTCAGAAAAACAAACGTGATTTAAAGGGAGCATTTCGTATTTATCTTTATTTAATTTATATCCTGAAACAGAAGCAACATTTTCAACTTCCAAAAAAAAGGCAGGAAGTGAAGATTATGGTTTTGATATAAAAAGTAAAATGTCATCAGCATAAGCTGAAAATGACACTTGTTTTCCCCCAAACTGAGCACCATACAAATTTGGATTAGTTCTAAGTTTTGTGAGGAGTTGTTCCAAAGCAATAATAAACAAAAGTGGTGACAGAGGACACCCCTGTTGAACTCCTCTATAAAGTGAAAAAGTGAAAAAGAGGAGAAAATTAGACCATTTAGAAAAATGGCTGCTTTAGGGGAAAAATATAATAATGCTATTAGATTTATAAACTTAGTTCCAAAACCAAACCACAAAAGAGTAGAGAAAATAAAGTTCCAATTAACTTGATCAAAAGCTTTCTCAGCTTCTAGAGCAATTGCTGTGAGAGGATCTATACATAGCAGATTTACTCAAAATATTAAAGAACAATCTTGTGTTTACAGATAGTAGGTGTCTCTTAATAAATTCTGATTGTTCCCTACCAATCAATTTGGGCAAAAGTGGTTCCAAACAAAGAGCCAACATTTGAGCAAAAATGTTATAATATAAATTAACCAAGGGAATTGGTCTATAATTCTTGCAAAATTTGGATCTTTGTTATCATTTTGAATAATGCAAATTAAATCCTCTTGAAAAGAGCCTCCAGTCAAATTAGATGAGATGAAATATGAAAAAAGTTGATATAATCTTGGGGCCAATAATTTAGAGTGCAAATAGAATTCTAAAGTGAAACCATCCGGTCCTGGAGCTTTACCTTTCCTAATAAGTTTTATTACATTGAGAATCTCCTGAAAGGAAATATCTTTATCAAGAGCAGAGAATTTAGAGTGTGAGAATATTGGTGGATTAATAAGTGATAAATATTGAGAAATACATTCCTGCAAGGGTTGTGATTCAGGAGTATATAATTGTATGAACAAATATATGAATTCATTTAAAATGTCATCATTCTTATGTAATAAAGAATTAGAGGCATTGTAAATAGATTGTATCCTTATTTTATCTTTTTTAATTTTAAGATAGTTTGCTAAACGTTTCCCTGACTTATTTTGTTCTCCATAATATTTAGCACTCGACTTAAAAAGGTAAGAATTAGCAATGTCTGTGGGATTTTTATTAAAGGCAAACTTAGCTTGAACTAACTCATTAAGACACTTTGTAGATTTAGAAGAGTAATATATTTTTCTTATTGTTTAACGTGATTCAAAGATTATAGTACATTTTTAGTAGCAACTTTCTTTTTATTAGTAACAAAAGAAATAATAAAATCTCTAGAAGCAGCTTTAAAAGAATCCCAGATTATCTGTTGATAACTGAGGAGTATCATTATCTAAAAAGAACTGTATTGTAAATGCTTCATGATATTAGCTGTTTGGTGTAATCTTTTGCCTTGTAAGAAGTGCTTGCATTGCAATGTATGAGTGACTATTTTATATCTAAATTATTCAGTAACCTTAAGGAACATGGGGTATTATGCAGTGGGGCAGTTTAGGATTTACAATGCGATACCTTCACATTACCCCCAGTAGGTACTTTGGACTCACACTAATAAACCCTGAGCTCAGTCCTGGTAGTGTGGCACAGAGCAGTCAGGCTTTAATAAAGGAACATGTTAAGAATTTAGGAGTACCAACATGGACGAGAAGTAATTGACACGGCTCAAATGAAATCCAACACCAATAAATGAAGCAGATTTTATAAAATCTTAGACACCAAAACGAAGACAATCGGATGAGTATAATATGAGGTATGGATTTTTAACAAATAAATCATTGCACTAACTTGCAAAACGATACTGATGCATTTCAATAGGAAAACAAACTAGTGTCAATCAGTCACTTGCAGGTCTAGTTCAGTGAAAACCACTGCATGGTAAGGTGTGGTAGGTCCCATGACCAGGCTCTGACAGTCAATTGAATTTTAACTGGCATGTAGAGTCAGAGTGCACAGTTGCACTGGTTGTCCCTGGTGCTGAACACAGGAGCCAGGGATGCTGGGTTTGCTGTTTAGACTGTGCTGATGAGGAATGGGATGCAAACTCTCAATAACGGGGGCCACTCGGGCATTAAGTTGAAGGTGCTGCAGAATTTGCTTGGAGGACAGCGTTGAGCAAAGAAAGTGGTAGCCTGGCTGGCCACCAACATGCCTTGATAAGTGCAAGCTGAGCCTTTGGTCACTTCGACGTCCTGGAGTGTGGGACACCAATGCCTCACCACCAATACCACTATGAAGACCACCAATACCAAACACTGGTAAAGCCTATAGGTCTGTGTTAGAAGTTGGAAGTGTTAGATCATGCTTGCATGAAAGTGTTTTCTTAGTTGAGAGAAAGTTTGTGCAAAGCTCCAGCTTTGGGTATGCCTGACTACACAAAGTCTTTCATATTCTTTGGTCATGTGCACAGAGACAGCTTTAGCTGCTTCAGTAACCTAACGTTTTCTTAAACAATCATAAAATCTATCTATCTATCTATCTATCTATCTATCTATCTATCTATCTATCTATCTATCTATCTATCTATCTATCTATCTATCTATCTAGTTACAGTCCAATGGCATAAGTACTTGTACTCCATAACATTCAAAGGAGTATGGTAAGGTAGGCAGATTATGCCAAAAACATAAAACCAAAAAAGAAAGGAGGGGCAGCAGGTCAGGAGAGGTAGTAACCAACCACCAAGTATGTAACACGAAACCACAATATATCTGAGTTTAATAGGGCAATTCATGTTGAAATGTTGTTTATGTGCAGTATAGTTTTCAAGCCAATGTCGATTGGAATGGCAATTTCAGTGACTCCAGATTCTTTTTCAAGATCAGATTGAATATCGAAGGTGACTCTGAAAACCCTTGAGGAATCCGACACCATCAGTAAACGTGATCCAAAAATTTTAAACAAAAGAGAAATTGGTTGTCCTCATGAAGAGGTACAGAAAAGAAGGCTCGTGACAGGTCAATGACAGTGAACCATTCAGCATCGTATGGAATCTGAAACATTATCACAGCTGGATTTGGCACTATGGGGCAACATTTAATCACAATGTAATCTATTTTTCTCAAATCCTGGACAACCAAAACCTTCCCACAGGGCTTTTTCAATCCCATTATCGGTGAGTTACATGGGCTGCTCAATGCTTCTTTTCAAACCTCTTGGTTCACAAATTCTGCAACTATTTGGACAGCCTTTATAATTTTATGCTGTGGCATATGGTGTTAGGGAATCTGAGGAAATATTGCGTTCGGCTTTACAAGAACTTTAACTGGCTCAACTCCCTTTATCAGACCTCTTTCTTTCCCTGTCAGATCACACACTTTCTATTTAACCATTCCCTGCACATCAGGAGGAAATTCCTTCACTGTGAACACTGGAAAGAAATTAATCCGGGGGTACTTCTCATTTATTGTCTCACACTCTGTCTCTGGAGCTGGATCCTCCTCATCATCACTATTCGCCTATATCTCGATTCCATCATTTGAACAAGTAATCGGGCACCTGGTTGTACACTGCAAGTCTCTTCCCAATAGGGATACCAGACTTGAATCACAGACTACGAATTTGTGCAATCCTTGAAAATTGCCAATTTTAACCTGAACTAATTCTGTAATTGGGTTGATCAAATACTGATTCGCTACTCCTACAATCTGGACTGTCTTTCCTGAAAGGGGCAAATTCTGAACTTCTGCAGATCTTACTGTAGAAGGTGTAGCTCCTGTACCAACCAGAAATGAAACTTTGTGACCCATGACTTTTCCCTTCACATAGGGACCTTTCTGATCTACTTCTAAGGAAGCTGTAAGCACGCATTCCTCCTCATCCGAACTCTCACTCACCCAATCATCGTTTATTCCTGTCTCACTGTGTAATGATAATTGGTATACTGTGTTATTCCTTTGGTTGGACCTTTGATCTGTGACCTGTTGAGAAAGCATCACCCACTGCTGTTCCATTGGGGCTTGAGGTATTTTTATATTTGCTGTCGAAGTACCATTGGGACCTGCTGTTGCATTGGCTGCAACTGTGTTATTTGTACACGTGGCATTTGCACCTGCTGCATGTGTTGAAAATTCTGCATTTGATTTACAGTATTAGGACATTTTGGATTATGTCTTCTCATTCTCGGTCCTCTCATGTTTTGAAATAAATTGATGTCGCTTGTTTGCTAAATGATACCTTCCTGCACCATCATTGGACACTTCCGCTTCTAATGTCCGATGGCTCTTCAAGAGTGACAAGGCAAGAATTTCTTCATTCTCTGCACATCATTCTGAACCACTACAGTACCCAAGTCTGGACAACGATTCACATTACCAGTTCTTCTGTGACCTCTAACTCTCATCTGATTTTAAAATACCATATTTCATTGCTGCTGCTGTGGTAACTGTTGTGGAAAATTTCTCTTCATTCCTGTTTCTGCTGCTTTAGGCTGCATCACCATCGCCTTTTCTTTCAGCTTTCTCTGCTTCAACTCAATTTCGTCACTACAGTACTTGGCATACTGTAACACCTCATCAATCGGCTTTGCTTGCCAGCAAATCAAATGATTCTTAATCATGTGGCTAATTTCAAGTCTGAACCCTTCCACAAATCTGAACACAAAATGTATCATGTCTTTCGCCTGAATTGTCTCTGTGCCACTGTAATGTTTGAACTCCTGCAACAATCTCTCATAATACGCATTTATCTACTCCTTTGCTTCCTGAGCTGTCCTTTCAATCCTCTGCCAATCAATCTTCTTGTGCAAAATTCTCATTTTCAAAAACTCAATCACCTTATTGTAATATTTCATTACCTCAGGAGATGGTATTCTTGTCTCTCTCTGGTTCACTTGTTGGCCAATCCTCACTCCTCTTACACTTGATCCACAAATCAGTTAGAACCACTATCTCTAGCAACGTGTTCAAGTCCTCCCACAGGCACTTTGCAAGTTTCATAAACCTGTCTGTCTGCTGATGCCACTCTACTGGCTTCCCTCTCAATTTTGAACAATCATTTGTAAATGACAGAATGTCACTTCTGCTCCAAGGGACATGAAAAAAATTCCCTCCTGGAATCTTCCTCATTGGTATGATCTTCACCGGATCCTTGTCCTGCTGCACATCTGCATTGAGCTCCAACAAATCCCTTTTCCTCTTGTCTCTTTTCTTTACCCATCTGCCTTCCCATTTGTATAATGCTCCCCAAGTCTGGGCACTTTGAAGCAATTCTTTAAGGTGTGCCTTCATTCCGGCAGATCTCATGTGTTCAAAATCTTTAGCCTCAAAATCTAATCTGTAACTCCTTTTCAAATGCTTTGTCTTCTCTATTTCTAAGCCGTATTTCTCTGCCATGTATGCTAGTTTCTGATGCACGTTGCTCACTTCCCTCGTAATCTTTTGGCACAAATATCTCAACTCTGCCTCTGTGTAGGATTCTAACCTGTTCACGCCCATAGTTCTCTCAATGAGTTCACCTGCTTCCATGCTTAGCCTAGCATAATTCAAACACTCATCTCCTTTAGGAGCACTCTGTGAGGTATTCAGCTTTCCTAACCATTCAGTCAACTGCTGAGCTGTCAAACCTTTTGGCTCGATCCTCTGTGTACCACTATAATGCTTAAACACATGCAACAATCTCTCATAATACACATTCATCAACTTCTTGGCTTCCTGAACTGTCCTGTCTATTCTCTGCCAGTCAATGTTTTTGGGCAAACTTCTCGTCTCCAGGAATTCAGTCACTTTGTAATAATATTTCATCACCTAAGGAGACGGTGCATCTGTAACCTGATCTCTCTCTGGTTCTTTTGTCGGCAAATCTATACTCCTCTTGCACTCTATCCACAAATCAACTGGAACTACTATCTCTAATAGAGTGTTCAAGTCCTCCCACAGGCATTTTGCAAGTTTCAAAAACCTCTCTGTCTGCTGGTACCCTTCTACTGGTTTGTCTCTCAATCTGGGATAATCATTTGTAAAAGACAGAGGGGGTGATTCTAACCCTGGCGGTCGGTGATAAAGCGGCGGCCAAACCACCAACAGGCCGGCGGACCAAAAAATGGAATTCTGACCCTGGCGGGAACCGCCAACACAGCCCGCCACTTTAACACTCCGACCGCCACGGCGGGACCGACAAACAGCGCGGCGGTCACCGTCAACAGCCAGGCGGTAGACAATGTACCGCCCACACTATCATGACCCACCAATCCGCCACCTTTTCCGGGGCGGGAGCCCCGCCGATAAAAACATGGCGGAAACAGACTACGAATGTGAAAACGCTCACCTCTACGCACTCCACGAGTACGGAGGACAGCATGGAACCCGAATTGAACATCATACCTGCTCTCGTCTACCTGCTCATCTACCACGAGTACGAACTCCGGCGCAGACGTCAACGGTGAGTACAGCACCTACGACACACGGGAGGGGGGAGGACGAAAGGTTACGGGCACACACATATGCAACCCCCCCCCCCAATATGTACACACCAATGCAGAGCAACAAGTCACAGTGACACCAACCAAACCCCCATAAAAAATGCAATGACATTTCAAAATTGTCAATAAATATTTATGTCCAAAATAGCCTCCGATAAGTATTGGTCAACTAGCCAGAATATTTACATTTATAAAGTCAATATACACAGCAGTGGACAACTGCAGAAATCAGTCCTGCACATTTTACGTAGTAACGATTTGTCCGTGGGCCAAAGTGTAGCAACACAAGGGCAAAGCCCACACACGAGACCTGAGTCCTTTGGAGAGAACACTGCAGGGGCATCTGATGACAAAACTACAGGCACCTCAGGGGGAAGGGAAGGGGGGGCACCTCAGCCACATGAGTCCACGACGCAAGACCCACGAAGGGGCCACCATGCCCACTGCCATATCCTGGGGAGTGCTTGACAGGAAGGGCCCAGCGGAGCGGTGCTTGAAATGGCGGGCCCAGCGGAGCGGTGCTTGAGACGGCGGGGCCCAGCGGAGCGGTGCTTGACAGGAAGGGCCCAGCGGAGCGGTGCTTGACAGGAAGGGCCCAGCGGAGCGGTGCTTGAGACGGTGGGGCCCAGCGGAGCGGTGCTTGAGACGGCGGGGCCCAGCGGAGCGGTGCTTGAGACGGCGGGGCCCAGCGGAGCGGTGCTTGACAGGAAGGGCCCAGCGGAGCGGTGCTTGACAGGATGGGCCCAGCGGAGCGGTGCTTGAGACGGCGGGGCCCAGCGGAGCGGTGCTTGACAGGAGGGGCCCAGTGGAGCGGTGCTTGACAGGAAGGGCCCTGTTCAGCGGTGCCTGTCTTCACGGCAGGGCCCTCTTCAGCGGTGCTCTTCTGCACGGCGGGGCCCTCTTCAGCGGTGCTCTTCTGCACGGCGGGGCCCTGTTCAGCGGTGCCTGTCTTCACGGCGGGGCCCTGTTCAGCGGTGCCTGTCTTCACGGCGGGGCCCTGTTCAGCGGTGCTCTTCTGCACGGCGGGGCCCTGTTCAGCGGTGCCTGTCTTCACGGCGGGGCCCTCTTCAGTGGTGCTCTTCTGCACGGCGGGGCCCTCTTCAGCGGTGCCTGTCTTCACGGCGGGGCCCTGTTCAGCGGTGCCTGTCTTCACGGCGGGGCCCTGTTCAGCGGTGCCTGTCTTCACGGCGGGGCCCTCTTCAGCGGTGCTCTTCTGCACGGCGGGGCCCTCTTCAGCGGTGCTCTTCTGCACGGCGGGGCCCTGTTCAGCGGTGCCTGTCTTCACGGCGAGCCCTGTTCAGCGGTGCTCTTCTGCACGGCGGGGCCCTGTTCAGCGGTGCCTGTCTTCACGGCGGGGCCCTCTTCAGCGGTGCTCTTCTGCACGGCGGGGCCCTCTTCAGCGGTGCCTGTCTTCACGGCGGGTGCCTGTCTTCACGGCGGGCCCTGTTCAGCGGTGCTCTTCTGCACGGCGGGGCCCTCTTCAGCGGTGCTCTTCTGCACGGCGGGGCCCTCTTCAGCGGTGCTCTTCTGCACGGCGGGGCCCTGTTCAGCGGTGCCTGTCTTCACGGCGGGGCCATCTTCAGCGGTGTTCTTCTGCACGGCGGGCCCTGTTCAGCGGTGCTCTTCTGCAAGGCGGGGCCCTCTTCAGCGGTGCTCCTCTGCACGGCGGGGCCCTGTTCAGCGGTGCCTGTCTTCACGGCTGGGCCCTGTTCAGCGGTGCTCTTCTGCACGGCGGGGCCCTCTTCAGCGGTGCTCTTCTGCACGGCTGGGCCCTGTTCAGCGGTGCCTGTCTTCAAAGCGGGGCCCTGTTCAGCAGTGCTCTTCTGCACGGCGGGGCCCTGTTCAGCGGTGCCTGTCTTCACGGCGGGGCCCTGTTCAGCGGTGCTCTTCTGCACGGCGGGCCCTCTTCAGCGGTCCTCTTCCAGGAAGTCTAGGGAGCCAGACCTGGGCTGGACACCCTGATCACTCGCCCTCCGAATGTGCAGTGGCAGGCCCCTTCGGGGACGGAGTACTGGGCCCTTTGCTGTCGTCCCTTGCAGGCGGGATGGGGCTTGCGGGGCCCTCCAGCTCCGCGCTCCTGATGGATGACCTCTCCGCCCTGCTGCCCTTTCGCTCCTTAGATGGGGCTCTCGGGCCCTTGCCTCCCCTGGCTGTTGTGGCAGGTGAAGTGGCCGTTGTTGGCTCCTTGGGGGCAGCCGTCTCAGTCCTCTCACGGCGGCCCTTCACTTTACGTGTCCTCTTGCCTGGGGGTGGGCTGGATGTCCCCTTGCTGCTCAGTGAAGTGTCACTGCCGCCAAAGGGTGGACTCCAGAAGCCATGCACCACTTGGACCCTCGAAGCTGGGCTGGTGGTGGCTGAGGTGCTCTTGGGACTCTTAACCGATGGAGGGGGTGGGTCAGGGGAGGGAAAGAGGTTAAGATTAGAGAGGTAACATTTCTTAGGACCAAGGTAAAGGGTAGGAGTAGTGGTGATGGAAGTGGAGGAAGAGGATGTGGTTGTAGGAGAGTCAGGTGTGCTGTCTTTGGGTGCAGGTGACTGAGGCGTAGGCTGTCGTGTTGTGGTTGGCTGTTGTTTGGATGTCTGCCTGCGTTTATGTGTCTTGGAAGAGGGGGTGACAGACACAGTGGGAGAGAACACAGGGGACGTGTAGATGGCAGTGGGGGTGGTGACTGCACGTGTGAGGACTGTAGTGGAGGGTGTGCTGGTGATGGAAGCACTGGCTGATGGTGGTGTGCATGCAGGTGTGAGTGTAGACGTCACAGGGAGGGAGGAGGGAGACGAGGAGGAGGGGGACACAGAGGTGGTAGTGACTGTTGGAATGTCTGCATCTGGGTGTTGCTGGGGTGAATGCTTGTGTGTCCTGTGGTGCTTGTGTCTGGATGATCTGGCCTTGGGTGTTGAGGTGTGTGCAGGCTGGTCTGATGGTGTGGATGGGATAGGCTGAGGGACAGGAGACAGAGAAAGGGTGGAGGCAGTTAGAAGAGGGAGGCTGGAGACAGGGACAATGGCTGCCGTCAGTGCTGAGGCCAGAGCAGTGAACGATCGTTGATGGGCAGCCTGACCCGAATGAATGCCCTCCAGGTAGGCATTGCTCCGATGCACCTCCCTTTCCACCCCCTGGATGGCATTCAAAAGGGTAGTCTGCCCAACAATGAGCGTCCTCACGAGGTCAATGAGCTCCACACTGAGGGCAGCAGGGGTAACTGGGGCAGGGGCTGAGGTGCCTGGGGCGAAGGAGACGCCCGCTTTCCTGGGCGAGCGGGCACGGAGCGAAGGCTGAGGGGCTGCTGGGAGGGCGGAGCTGGAGCGCTGGGTGGCGGCTGTACCTGTGGAGGCGGGGGGCCCGGATGTTGCCACCCCCGCTAGGGAGCTCCCAAACGAGGACGTGTCCGTGTCCGTGTCGCTGGTGTCTTCACCGGTCCCTGTTGTGGTGCTCCCCTCGCCCTCCGGATCACTGGTGCCCTCGGTGTCTGTTCCAGTGCCCACCGGGGCATTGTGACTTGCAGCTCCCTCGTGCTCCGATGCCAATTCTCCTCCGCCTGATGATGCTGATGCACAAGAAGACAAAGAATAAGGGGGGGGGAGAAATAATACAAAGTTGAGTGTATGCCTTGTCAATACCGTTGGCGGAGAGGACAGACACAGGTGCCTCATGCACTAAGCCGCGAAATTGGGGTACACTACTCAGTACTTCTGACTAGGCCAACAGGTCTAGGGACAACAGACGCGCACATGGGTGATGCAGGACCATGGATAGCTGTACTTGGCACCCTACAGAGGTGGGGGGCGGGGGCACAGGGCCATGTCTAAGGGAGGGGACTACACTACAGAATGCGCCCTGGCCTAGTGTCACCCACGGCCCTCCTCCCCCACCCAGACGCCTCAACTGCGCTTAAGGATAGCAGAATGTGCAGGTACTCACCCCCTTGTGTCTGCTGTGATGTCCTCAAGCGCCCATCCAAATCAGGGTAGGCCACCGCCAGGATCCGGGACATCAGGGGGGTCAGGGTACGACTGGCACCCCTCCTAGGTCGGTAGGCCATCCCCAGCAGTGACTCGGCGGTCTTTCGGGTTCCGTGGCGGATGTCCTCCCACCTCTTGCAGCAGTGGGTGCCCCGTCTGGTGTAGAACCCCAGGGCCCGGACTTCCTTGGCGATGGCACGGCAAATGTCGATTTTCTGATGGGCGCTCACCTGTTAGACATGTACAGGGTGGGAAAGAGAAAACGTGAATTTTCGGCATGTTTGGAGTACATGCCCCCCCCCTCCCCAACCTTGCCATGTGGCCCATTCTCTCATCTGTCGTGCGTTGCAGTCCTCATTTTCTCCCCACCCCAGCAACTTACATCCACGCCACTCCACACAGCCATAACCCATTCAATGTGCACTCAGTGTACTCACCTGTTGGTCTGGAGGACCGTAGAGTAGCGCATACTGGGGGAGGACCCCATCCACTAGTTTCTCCAACTCTTCAGACGTGAAGGCAGGGGCCCTTTCCCCAGTCGCAGCAGCCATTGTCACTTCCAGACCGAGGTCACAGCAGCACTTGCAGTATAGGTCCTCTCCTGTGGATGATCAGGTATCGAGTGACCGCCGGCGCACATCGTCATTGGCTCCTGAATCCCATAGGGTTCAATGTTAACCAATGCGGGTTCGTATAGCGGTCTTCGACCGCCTACCGCCACGGTGTGCCACGCCAGCGCATTGACCTCACATCCCATTGTCCCACTTCACCGGTCAGGCAGCCGCCATTTCAAGGGCCCACATGGCTTAATTTCAACTGCGTCACACAGGCCTAGGCCTTGCATTGCCACACATCCAAACATAGCCATCCATACCTTATCGTGTACTGTGCATGCAGTGGTGAACGTACCTGTGACTTGCTTGACTCTGTGCTCCATGTTGTCCTTCCTAGGCACCGTCCGCTGGGACTTGCGAGGAGAAGGATGAATCCTCGCGTGTACCGCCCGCTGGTGGACCTGTCGACAATGGAAGAACGCCACATCATACTACGATACCGGCTTGACCGAGCCACTATACATGAACTGTGTGCCCAGCTGGAGCCAGCCCTGATGTCCCCCATCCGCCAACCCACAGGAATTCCCCCTCTAGTGCAGGTTCTGTCAGTCCTCCATTTTTTGGCAAGTGGCTCATTCCAGACAACAGTGGCCATGTCATCTGGAATGTCTCAGCCTATGTTTTCAAAAATCTTGTCTAGAGTGTTGTCTGCCCTGACGAAACACATGCGGCGCTACATTGTATTCCCTGAGGAGGTTGATTTGGCCACTGTGAAGGGTGATTTTTATGCCCTTGGACATATCCCCAACATAATTGGTGCCATTGATGGGACCCATGTGGCTTTAGTACCCCCAAAAGACGATGAGCAGGTGTACAGAAACAGGAAAAGTTACCATTCGATGAACGTCCAGGTGGTCTGTTTGGCTGACCAGTACATCTCCCATGTGAATGCCATGTTCCCTGGGTCAGTGCATGACGCGTATGTGATGCGAAATAGCAGCATCCCTTATGTGATGGAACAGCTACAGAGACAACGTGTGTGGCTAATTGGTGACTCTGGTTACCCCAACCTGCCTTGGCTATTGACCCCAGTGAGGAATCCCCGGACCAGGGCAGAGGAACGGTACAATGAGGCCCATGGGCGAACTAGGAGGGTCATTGAAAGAACCTTTGGCCTCCTGAAGGCCAGGTTTAGGTGCCTACATATGACAGGGGGATCCCTGATGTACTCACCAAAGAAGGTGTGCCAGATCATCGTGGCCTGCTGTATGCTTCACAATCTGACATTGCGACGTCAGGTGCCCTTCCTGCAGGAGGATGGTCCAGATGGTGGTGTTGAAGCAGCTGTGGACCCTGCGGAGAGTGAAGAGGAGGAAGACGAAGAGGACGACCCAGACAACAGGGACAGAGTTATCCTACAGTATTTTCAGTAGCACACAGGTAGAAATCTCCCACGCCATTTACCATTTAGTGAATGCCCCCTGCATCTTTACTTTGTGTATTGCCCCCCAGTTCTTTTAACCTGAAGTTTACTTTTCCCTTCCCTTTTCAGTTCTGTATGACCCACTGCGTGACTTCTGCCTGGTTAGCCCATGGACTAATGCTTATTGACATCGGTATGTTGTCCACACATATATAACAGAACATTATTGATAAGTAATGTGTTATACATTTGTAAATAATACAGGCTGACTCCAGAATGATTTATGTGCAATGAGTGATTTATTTTTAGTGCTATATTTTGGTACATGATATTAAACGGTGAAGGGTGAGGGTGGAGTTATGTCCATGGCAGAGTCCAGTTCTCGGTCGCACAGGTGCATTGTTCATATGGCAGTGGAAGGATGGAGCAGGGGCAGTTCAAGGTTGGACAGGGTGACACTGTGGGACAGTGGAATGACATCCGGGGGGATATTAGACTGGCGGGGGTCCTGGCATCCTACTCTGTCTTCCTTTGAGATCTCAGGTTCCTCTTACGGGTGGTTGTTCTTCAGCAGGAGGTGGGGTTCTGGTGGCCCGTCGTTCTGTGGGGCCCTCCTGACCACTAGCGCCGGCGGAGGTGGTAGGCTGTTCCTGGCTAGTGGCAGGGGCCCTTTGCGGTGCCACATGGTCCCGCAATGTGGTTTCAATGCGGTTTAGGGCCTGGACTATGGTCCCCATTGCGGTAGCGATGGCCCGGAGTTCATTGCTGAACCCCATGTACCGTTCCTCCTGCTGTGCCTGGATCTCGGTGAACCTGGCCAGTACCGTCGCCATCGTCTCCTGGGAGTGATGATACGCTCCCATGATGGTGGTGAGGGCCTCTTGGAGAGTCGGTTCCCTGGGCCTGTCCTCCCCCCCCTGTCGCACAGCAGCCCTCCCAGTTGCCCTGTTTCCCCGGGCCTCTGTCCCCTGGACGGTGTGCCCACTACCACTGCCCCAGGTCCCTGTTGTTGTTGGGGTGTTGGGTCAGCCTGGGTGCCCTGTAGTGGCGGACACACCGCTGATTGACGCGTCCGCGGGACAGAGGCATGGGCCCGCTGGGTGGGGGCTGTGCTGGTGTTCCCAGGGGGGTTTGGGTCTGCTGTGGCCTGTGTGTGGGGAACCGACTGTCCAGAGGTCCCCGATGGTCCGGGCTGGTCGTCAGGTTCTAGGTCGACAGAGCTGCTATCCTCGCTGGGGGCCTGTTCTGGGGGTGGGATGGACATCTCTGGACCCTCCGTGGCGGGGTGTTGTCGTTCGGGCCCTGCAGGGGTAAAGGAGTATGGTTATTGTTTCTGTGTGTGCCATGGCGTGCATTTTGGGTGCCCTTGTCCCCCAGTGCTGGGATTCCCTTCTGGGAGGTGTTGTGAGGGTTTGGGGGGGTGTATGGGTATGTGCAATGGTCATGCTTTTGTGGTGGCTGTCTATGGTTTGTGTTGGCATTCAGGGGTTGGTGTTGTTTAGGGTGGGTTGTGCTGGTGAGACATTGGCAGGGAGGTTATGTGCTGGGGGGTGAGATTGGGGGTGAGGGGGGGGCATTGGCATGCTGGTGTTTGGGGGGGGGTGAAGTGGTTGAGATTCTACTTACCAGAGTCCATTCCTCCGTGTACTCCAGCGAGGCCATCAGGATGCAGGATGTTTACCACCTCTTGCTCCCATGCTGTGAATTGGGGTGGGGTGGGTGGGGGTCCGCCGCCAGTCTTCTGTACAGCGATGTTGTGCCTGGAGATCATCGAGCGCACCTTCCCCCGTAGGTCGTTCCATCGCTTTCTTATATCTTCCCGATTTCTGGGATGCTGTCCCACAGCGTTGACCCTGTCTACGATCCTTTGCCATAGTTCAGCCTTCCTTGCTATGGTGGTGTGCTGCACCTGTGTGCCGAAGAGCTGGGGCTCAACCCTCATGATTTCCTCAACCATGACCCGGAGTTCTTGGTCCGAAAACCTTGGATGTCTTTGGGTTGCCATGGGGTGGTGTGGATGAGGTGTGGGGTGGTGTTTGTGGTGATGTGCGTGGTGATATGTGGTGATGTGTGCGTAGATGTGGTGTGGGTGATGAAGTTGTGTTCCTGTGTGTGTTGGGGTTTTCTAATGCTGTGCTCGCTATCGCTATCTCTCGCTCTCGCTCTCGCCTTCGCTCCGATTTCCAACTAGTGGGGGTTTGTGGGTGATGTGGGTGTGTGTTTTATAGTTGATTGGATGTGTGGGAGCGTTGTTTGTATGTGTGTCAGGTGTGCGTATTTCAAATTGTCCAATGTGGCAGTGTTTAGGAGCTGTGTGTGTATTTTGAGCGCAGCGGTGTGTACCGCCAATGGAATACCGCGGTTGAAAGACCGCCGCGTGGATTCGTGGGTCAGAATGGCATGGGCGTGTTTGTGTTGGCGTGACGGTGGAGGTTTGGTCATCTCCAATTTTCCGCGGCCCGCTGATGTGGCGGCCTTCCTTGGATGTCGGATTTTTGGCGGTTTCACAGTTGGTGGTCAGAATGACCGTGGCGGTCGACCGCGGCCGCGGCGGTAGTATGGCGGACTTCTGACCGGCGGTAAGGGCCTTTTACCGCCGAGGTCAGAATGACTCCCAGAATCTCACTTCTGCTCCAAGGGACATCAACAAACTTCCCTCCTGAAATTTCGCTCATCAATAACATTTTCACAGGATCCTTAGTTTGCTGCACATTTGCAGTCAGTTCCTCCAAATCCCTTTTTCTTTTATCTCTTCTCTTTACCCATCTGCCTTCCCATCTGTCTAATGCTTCCCAGGTCTGGGCATTTTGGAGTAACTCCCTAAGGTGTACCTTCATCCCTGTAGAGCTCATGTGCTCAAAGTCGTTTGCGTAAAAATCTAATCTGACTCCTTTTCAAATGTTTTGTTTTTTCTATTTCTATGCCATACTTCTCTGTCAGGTCTGCTAGGTTCTGGCGCACCATGCTCACTTTCCTCATAATTTTCGGGCCCAGGTATCTCAGTTCTGCTTCTGTTCACACCCATGGTTCCTCCAGTGAGCTCAAGCGCTTCTATTCCTAGTCTTGTGTAGTCCAAGTACTCCTCTTCCTTAGCAACGCTCTCCGGGGTATTTAGCTTATCTAACCATTCAGTCAATTGCTGGGCAGTCAAACCCTGCAACAAAATTTTGCAGGCCTGGACAGGTAGTGCCTGTTGCACAACTGTATTCAGAGTCTACGGCGTTGAGAGAGCGTAGTTTAAATATTACATACATTAGATGTGAAATGCTTATATTTACCAATGCTGAAATAACAAGACATAAGGTATTATTCGTCTGAATGTATTCTAAACATACTTATAAGAGTGAAGAAACTATTATACACATATACTAATGTCGACTATAAGAAATAATTGCTTGCATTATGATTAATTTAATATGTTAACATCTACGAAGATTGCATTTATTAAAATCCATAAGTCTTAAGTTAGCGTGAGCTGAAAACTTAGCTGTGTAGCTCGCATATTAAAGCATATTTTTTGTTTCTCCAGTGTGCTGATTCGCAAAAGGCCATGACCCAGCATGTGTTCTTTTCTTTGTTTTATGTTGCAAGTGAGGATTTTTCTCACCCGCATGCTTTCTGTTTTAGTATACGTTTTATACGTTTTGCAACATTATTTGAAACATCCAAGGACAATCGACCATGGAAAAGAGAACTTTTGACCCGAAGAATGTGCCAGAGAATGAAGTAACCCCGGATGTGCCACCTACGAAGACGTCAATTATGAAGACCAATCAAAGTGTTATAAATTATCGTGAAGTGTCAAATTGGATTACCTAATGTATAATTTGATAGGTTAAAGATAGTTGGGTGTAGCGACTATCAATAGAATTTTGGGGGAAGGTGTTGCAAAAAGGGGATAAAAACCCATGACACAGAAGACTGAGAGAACTAGGTAGGGATTGATATTGATTGCATCCAGAAACTCTGTCACTTTGTTTGGTGATTTGAGACTTAAAACCATCCTCATCTACAGACTGCCCCATTACACTTTTCCTCCTTATGAGGGAAGTGTCCCCTGTCCCTTAGACGAAATAGATTGATGGCGATCTAACTGATGTCCTGAAGACGAAGACTGATCCTGTATGCTGACTCATTCCGAGGAGGGTAATTATGACAATTGCTATTGTAATTCGTCTATCTGCTTTTCCTTTCTAGGTACCAACTGCTGTATTTTTGGATAGAGACCCTAGTTAGATGTTTTCTAAATTAGTGTTCTAAATTGTTTTGCATGAAGCCCAACATGCTGATGCTAATTAGTGGTTAGATTAGGCGTTCACCTTGTCTGACGCCACAGACGTGACTGACATTGTGCTATGCTGAACTGAGACGTATATGATGTTCTATGCACACTGATCTGTGTATCTCTTACATTGGTGCTTTTATCTTTGTGATCTTTGCATTGTCAAAATCTTATCACAGTTGCCATATCGTGACTATGCTCTTTTGCTTCATGGTTTTGAGATTAATACTCTTGCTATTAGATTGTAATCAATAGGGAATAAAATTCACAAAACTCCCATAAAGGTGTGGTTATTCATGACTGAAAGGTCATGGTTGCGCCGACAGTTTAACCAATGTCTAAAGTGAAGTATATTGTGGCGATATATGTTGATAATATCATTGATATATTGCTTGACATATTGATCAGTTATCTCGTTCTACGGTGTCTCACCACTGGGTCAAAAGATTAATCGGCCTAAAACGAGTCCTAATGTGTATAAATTGACATAGAGGGACGCGTCATCAGTTCTGGTAGCAGAGCAACGGTTTAGCCCTTGGGGGCCTTAGGACGGAGATTCATTATTTGATTTATTTTTCTGTGATAATGCAATTCTAAAGTATGATGGGTTTCTAAGTTCACCATGGCTTTCCTGGGATCTCAAAGCCTGGCTAAATGAGTTGGGAATGTTCTTGGCGCCATAGTGTGTGTGGTTAGTGTCTTTGCGCTTGCCTAAGCTTATGCATCTTGCAGGTGATTGTGAAAATTTGTGTGTATTTAGGCCAAATTAAGTGTTGTTTAGCAGGAGTGGGCGTACTCCACAGTATGAGAGTAGGGAAGTCGGCGTACTTCATGTGAATGTAGCACTTGTTGCTCAAAATTATCCACGTGGTTGGTTGTTGTGTACGGACCTGTCGAGGTCTAAGACTCCGGAGTAGAAGATAAATGTGATTTATGTTGTAATCTGTGCGGTTTAATAGGTCAATCGGGCGTGGTTGACAAGTCGAGTTTGAGTTATAATGTGTGTATGAAACCTTCGATGGAGATTTGACAAATTCTAAAGTGCACTAGAAGGAGTCATTGACAAGTCGAGAGTAGAATTTGCGGGTCAAATTCTGCTTTCGTATGCGGGAACTGATAAGGAGAGAGTAGCGGCTGAGGCTTCAAATGAAATCTCTGTAAAGTTCTGAAGCAAATGTATTACCCTTCCTGTAGTAAACCGACAGATTTGTGTTGTCATTTTAAGGTGCTCGCAATAATTTGCATTAGTTTGTGTGAGTTGTAGGGGTTCAGTGAGAAGCGGACAAGCCGCAAGACTTTGTCAGCCGCAGTGTGTGTTAGTGTGACTTCAGTGGTGCCGCACTGAGATAGGTCAGATGTCGAGAGGGGTCGCGCACGGATTGGCTGCCGTCCGTGAGAGGCAATAGGTTGAGAAAGGCAGGTGAAGTGTATCTTGGGAACTAAGCCATTTCTGATTAAATACGAAATAAGAAAATCACAAAAATGAATTTTGTCAAAGCATTCAAGAGCGCTCTAAAGGGAGATGTATATATTGTTGCAACCGATGGGGAACCTACACCACCTGAGGTCACACCAGCTTATACGGTTATGGAAGAAAAAGGTGTTGCGCCTTGTTTATGGATGAAACAGTGGCGCAAATTAACAGAGAAAGAAGGGTGTCTAGCGTTCCCAGAACATGGGACGTTTAATCCAAAGGTACTAGAGAATTTGAGGTGGATGTTATGTACGCAGAAACCACCTCCGAGACCGGCACAATATAAGGCTTTGGCGATTTGGGACTTGATGGCTCTTAAGCATAGACAAGAAAGGTTTCAGAGAAGACTGAGAAGGGCGGAAAAATCCTATGCAGAGGCCAGATGGGATAATGAGTGCAAAATGTGGAGATGGGGAATTGTAGACGGGTTGAAGCTGTTCCCAGCAATAACTCAGGGAGAAGAAACGCAGGGAAAGAAAGCCTCCTGTAAAACCGACAAAGATTCAGGCAAATCTAAAGAGAATAAAAGATCCTGGGAAGAGGAAGATGAATCAGATGATGAGGAATTTATGGATAGATTGTTACATGATCGCCCACCACCATATGCGGTGAGCGACAGCGCTCCAAGTACTAGTCTGGATCCTGGGAACCAGACGCAGGAAAAGGGAGTTGCTGATACGGTACAGACTAGCGATACAGCTTTGATACAGAATGGTGACAGTGTACCCACTGCACCAGACTTACCGATACAGTTGCAGCCTCCACCACAGATAAAGAGAATCTACCCTGATGTCCCAGTGCTTGAGACTACTACAAATTTGATAGTGCCGTTGGATCCGATATACACAAAGCGAAAGCTAATACAGATTGAATCAACTCCGAAATTAATGTCTGAACCACAACCACAGTTAATACCAGGGTATAACCCTGTAGCGGGACCACCGTTAGTACCTGTTCCGGGTACATTGGAACAAACATATGGAGTTGCTGCTCCAAGAGGTCTGGGTCCAGGTCAGACACCTGCCGCCATATCGTTACCCATTACTGTTGGTCCCCCAGTGCCCTTGTATGCACAAGGTAAAGCAAGGGTATGTGACCAGGGAGTGATGACTCAGGAAGCGATAAGAGGAGGGCCTATGGGAACTCCACAGATAATGGCTCCTGGAGAACAAGTAAATGAACCACCCAGACCCTAAATGGACCTTAGTCCAGTGAGGGCACCTCTCGAAGCAATGCGTCAAGCAGGGTTGGGAGTTTTAACTCCGCAAACCATGAGTACGAATACCTCACATTCTCCAATGATACATGCAGGGAACATTTCACTGCAGGGTTTTACAGTTCAACAGTTAAATGAATGGTTAGAAAAAACTTATACTTTACAAAAGACTGCAGTGACTACAGTTGAACCTGAGAAAGAAAAACAAGACGAATACCTGAACTTTGTACGACTAAGGGCAGAAGCTGCCGAGTTAGTGGAAGGAACAATGGGAGTAAATAGATTGGAATCATACACAGAGGCAGAACTAAGATACTTGTGTCCCAAGATTACCAAGGAGGAAGGCAAAGTACATCAGAGATTAGCGAACCTAGCAGACAAATACAATATCGATATCGGAAACACTAAGCATTTGAAAAGGAGTTACAGATTAGATTTTGACTCAAAAGATTTTGAACATATGAGATCTGCAGGCATGAAGGCACATTTGAGAGAACTGTTGCAAAGTGCACAGATTTGGGGTGAATTGGAGAAATGGGAGGGCCGATGGGCGAAGAAAAGAGATAAGGGAAAGGGTGATAGCCCAGGGTCTAATCAAGCTAGGACTTTACCTGATTTGGAATCGGTAAAAATATTACCTATGAGAGAAACAGCTGGTGGTGTTTTAGTACATGTGCCATGGACTAGAGGAGATATTCTATCCTTTACTAATGATTATCCCAGATTGAGAGAGAAACCAATCGAGTGGTATCAACAAACGGACAGGTTTGTGAAACTTGCAAAATGTCTTTGGGAAGACTTGAATACCTTGTTTGAGATCATTGTTCTGCCTGATTTGTGGCTCGAGTGCAAGAGAGGGGTAGATTGGCCGACGAAGGAACCGGCGAGAAATAAGGTGACTGGAGCACCTTCAGAAGAGGTGATGAAATATTATCATAAAGTGATTGAGTTTTTGAAACAAAAGGTGTCGCCGAAGGTGACTGACTGGCAGAAAATCGACCGGACTTCTCAAGAGGTTAAGGAGTCAATACATGCTTATTATGAGAGATTGTTAAAAGGGTTCAAGCATTACAGTGGCACTGAGACTATCGAACCGAAGGATATGAACCATCTTGTGTTTAGATTCGTCGAAGGATTGAGACCGGAGGTTAGCCAAATGATTAAAAATCATCTGATTTGTTGGCAAGCTAAACGGATTGATGAGGTATTGCAGTATGCAAAGTACTGTAGTGATGAGATTGAGTTGAAGCAGAAAAAGCTGAAGGAAAAGGTGATGGTGATGCAGATAAGAGCTGCACAGGCTGGAATACAGGGAAATGGAGTTCAGCAGATGATACAGTAACAACCACAAATGAATGGCGTGTTTCAGGCAGAGCTGAGAGGCCGAGGTCGAGGGTTTGTGAACCGCGGGTTAGACATGAATAACGTTGTTATTCCAAATGATGTTCAAGGAGCGAAAAAGATGTCACCATGTCACGCGTGCGGGGGCGTGGGGCACTGGAAACGGGAATGTCCAAATATGGTGCAGGATGGTGCAGTTAGGCAGAGCACTAATGTTGGTACATTACAAAACTCACGAGGTCCGAAAATAAGACATCAAAATCCAAATTGTCAGAATAATTTGGTACAAATGCAAGGGGTACAGCCCATGCAGCAGATACAAATGCCACGTTTTCAGTCAATACAGATGCAACCAGTACAACAGCAGATTCCTATGGTGCCTAGACAGCAAATGCAATTACCAATTGCTCCGATGGGACAGCAACAGGTGATGCTTCCTCAGCAGGTCACAGCTCAGGTAACAAATCAAAACAATACTGTACAACAGTTCCCACTACGAGGTGAAAATGGGATGAATGAGGATTGGTCAGATGATAGTTCATACAGTGAAGAGTGCAGGCTTGCAGCATCCCTAGAGGTGGATCAGAGAGGCCCATATGTAGAGTGAAAGGTGATGGGCTATAAGGTTTCATTCTTGGTTGACACAGGAGCTCCACGCTCCACAGTTCGAAGTGCAGAAGTCCCAAGATTGCCTCTCTCGGGGCGTACTATACGAGTGGTCGGAGTAGCAAATCGGTACTTGACTAACTCGATTACCGATCAAGTTGAAATTGGCAACTTCCAAGGGCTACATAGATTTGTTGTATGTGATTCAAGTCCAGTATCCCTACTGGGAAGGGACTTACTCTGTAAAACAAAATGTTCAATTACCTGTTCCAATGATGGAATTGAAGTACAGACAAATAGTGACGATGAGGGAGATGAAAGTCAAATTATAGAGGAAGAAACAGGGATAAATGAAGACTACCCTTTGATTACTTTATTCCCAATGCATACTTTGATTGATCTACCTGTCGAACTACAAGGAACAGTAACAGAGAAGGTGTGGGATTTGACCGGGAAAGAAGTAGGATTAATAAAGGGAGTAGAACCAGTCAAAGTTCAGATAAAACCGAATGCAGTGTTCCCACAAGTGCCACAATATCATATGACCCAAGACGTCCTCATTGAAGTATCACAAATAATTGCAGACTTTCTCAGACAGGGAGTTCTGAAAGAGGTCTTGAGCAGCCCATGTAACTCTCCCATAATGGGTTTAAAGAAGCCCTGTGGAAAAGTTTGAATTGTGCAAGACTTGAGAAAAATAAATGAAATTGTGATAAAATGTTGCCCTGTGGTACCTAACCCAGCAGTAATAATGTTCCAGTTTCCCTGTGATGCTGAATGTTTTTCCGTAGTAGACCTATCACAAGCCTTCTTTTCGATACCTCTTCATGAGGCCAGCCAATTTTTGTTCAGTTTCAAATTTCTGGATAAGGTGTACAGTTGGTGCAGAATTCCTCAAGGGTTCTCAGAGTCACCATCCATCTTTAATCAAATATTGAAGAAGGACTTGGAACCACTGGTGCTGCCTTTTAATTCAACTCTTGTGCAGTACATCGATAATTTGCTAATTGCATCCAAAACAAGAGACAGTTGCAAATACAATACCATTGCATTACTAAATCATCTGGGAAAGAATGGGCACAAGGTGTCACCCAGAAAGTTACAATATTGTCAGAAAGAAGTAAAATACTTGGGACATTTGATTGAGAAAGGATCCAGAAGAATATCAAAAGAAAGGATAACAGCAGTTTTGCAAATGTATCCCCTAACAACAAAAAGAGATGTCAGGATGTTTTTGGGAATGGTGGGCTACTGTCGCCAGTGGATACCCAACTTCTCAATCATTTCAAAACTGTTAATAAAACTGACAGGAAAGGAAGTCAAGGATGAGCCATATACTATAACTTTGTCAAAAGAGGAGCTTGAGTCATTCATAGAATAAAAACATTGGGAATGCCAGACTACGAGAAACCTTTTTTGTTGTTTTGTTATGAACGTGATGCTTGTTCTTTGTCTTAACACAGGTCCACGGAGATGCAATTCGCCCTGTAGCATATTTTTCAGCTACTTTGGACCCTGTCGCAGCAGCCTTACCGGGTTGCTTGCGTGCACTGGCAGCAGTTGGTCAGAGCCTTTTACAATGTGAAGTCATAGTCATGGGATACCCTCTGACAGTAATGGTTCCACATTCAGTTGAAATTCTGTTGACACGAACTAAGACTCAGCACATGACAAATGCACGTCTCACTAAGTATGAGACGATCATACTGGGATCGCCTAATGTCACTCTTAGAAGATGCACTGTACTGAACCCGGCAACTTTGCTACCAAATGAAAATACTGAAACTAAAGATGGGGAAGAATTTGAACATGATTGTCTTGAGGTGACTGAGTTGTGCACCAAGCCTCGTCCCGATATTCAGGACACTCAACTGAAAGTAAATGACTGCATCATGTTTGTCGATGGGTCCTGTCTAAGAGATTATGCAGGAACCCTGAGAGCTGGTTATGCGGTATGTACCATAACTGGCATCGTCGAAGTTTCCTGGCTCGAGAAAGTGTTTTCACCACAAGTGGCAGAATTAATCGCCCTTACTAAGGCATGCCACGCGATTCAGTTACCTCTCGAAGTTGCCGTGGTGAAGTGCAGTGCTCACATCAGATCACAAGATTTTGGGGGTTATTCCAACTTTGGAGGAAGTGGTAATCCGTCCCAAAAGTGACGGTAAAGTGACGGATATACCACCAGCCGTATTACGAGTCCATTATATCCTATGGAACTCGTAATACGGCCGGTGGTAAATCCGTCACATTTAGGACGGATTACCACCTCCTCCAAAGTTGGAATAACCCTCTTTGTGTCTATGGGAAACGGCTATGCAGATCAAGTCGCAAGATTTTGTGCATTGAACTGTATATCGTTTAAGGAGCAATGGGAATTGTTACCACAATCTGAAAATGATACGTGTTTAAATCTAGCATTACGAGTGGTTGACACCTTAGATGAACAAAAAACATTACAAGGTCGCGTGAGTAAAGAAGAGGAACGCTCTTGGCAAAGAATGCAATGTGTACAAAGAGCTGATGATCTATGGGTTTCAGAGGAGGGAAAATTAGTCTTGCCAAACAGCCTTTTGTCACAGTTTGCCCGGCTTTATAATGGGCAGGCACATCTGGGAAGAGATGCCATGATCAGATCCTTTAAGATTGATTGGTTCAATCCAAAATTCAGACATGCTGCAGAAATCACTTGTCACAGGTGCGTCATCTGTCAACAGATGAATGCTGGGAAAGGAACTGTGGTAACTTTGAGCCACATTGGGAGAGCTGGAGGTCCATTCAACAAAATGCAAATGGATTTTATCGAAATGCCTGTTTGTGGAGGATTGAAGTATGTGTTGGTGATTGTGTGTGTTTTCAGTCATTGGATCGAGGCATGTCCCACACGTAGGAATGACAGTCTTACAGTTGCAAAACTACTACTCAGGGAACTGATACCAAGATTCGGGTTTCCGGTTTCAATAGAATCAGATAGGGGTAGACACTTCAACAGTGAGGTGATTAAACTCCAGTGTGCTGCACTCAACATTGAACAAAGGCTGCATTGTAGCTATCGTCCTGAAGCATCAGGATTAGTAGAGCAGATGAATGGTACTTTGAAATCAAGGATGGCAAAAATGTGCGCAGCAACTAATATGAAGTGGCCAGATGCCTTACCTCTAGTGCTGATGTCAATGAGAAACACCCCAGACAAGAAAACAGGACTGTCCCCCCATGAAATCCTCATGGGCAGAGCTATGAGATTACCAGCAGTACCTGCAAATGCACTAGTGAATATTACAGATGATATGGTGTTGGATTACTGCAAAAGTTTGGCTGACGTGATTCGCTCTTTTTCTCACCAGGTGGAAGCTAACACGTTGCCGCCGATTGGCGATCCAGGTCACGCACTACAAGCCGGTGATTGGGTGGTTGTCAAGAAGCATGTGAGAAAATCGTGTCTAGAACCACGTTGGAAAGGGCTGTATCATGTAATATTAACGACCACCACTGCTGTGAAGTGTGCCGGGGTTCCCAACTGGATACATGCCAGTCATACGAAGAGGGTAACGTGTCCTGTTGAAGAGGAACTTGAAGTTTCCGGCACAGCAACTTTAGAAAGAGAGGTCTCAGGGTTAGAGAACAATCAAGAAGGAACTGAGACTACCGGAGAGCCCACTGAAAACAGCCTTGTCCCTCAAACTATCAATGAGTTCGAGAGAGGTGACAGAGTGCCTATCTCAGTAGAGGCAGCAGGAGAACTAAATCAAGGAGAGGTTCTCCCAGAAGTAGACGAATACAGATTAGAGTCTGAACCCAACATAGAACCAGAAGAAGAAAGAGAAGGGGAAACCGTAGAGATAGTATTCCCAAAGATATACCAAATTGATGACTTAAAACAAATACCTAAAACATCTGAAATACAACATCCTAGACAAAAACGAGAATCAGTGGCGGCTGTCATTGGTGATATATTTGGAGCCATAATCCCATCAGTAGGGGTTATCTTGAATTCCATGAAAATTCAAAAGTTGTCTACTATAGTGGATAACATGTTGACAAATTTTACAGGAGCCATACTCCTGATGGATACTGATCTTGCTGCAGAAAGGGCTATGACTCTTCAAAATCGACTTGCTTTAGACATTCTTTTAGCAAAGAGTGGAGGGGTCTGCAAAATGCTCAATGAGCGTCATTGTTGCTCATTTATTCCAGATAACAGTAAGAAAATTAGAAGCATGCTTACTAACTTTACTAGAGATAGTACAGATTTGAAGGATTTGAAAGAACTTGGGGCCATATTTATACTTTTTGACGCAAAACTGCACTAACGCAGTTTTGCGTCAAAAAAATTAGCGCCGGCTAACGCCATTCTGAAGCACCATGCGGGCGCCGTATTTATTCAATGACGTTAGCCGGTGTTAGCCGGCGGCGCTGCCTGGTGTGCGTGAAAAAAAATGACGTACACCAGGCAGCGCCGGCGTAGTGGAATATGGAGCTTGGGCGCCAAAAAATGGGGCAAGTCAGGCTGAGGCAAAAATATCGCCTCAACCCGATTTGCGCCATTTTTTCCGACTCCCAACCCCCATTGAAATGACTCCTGTCTTAGCAAAGACAGGAGTCATGCCCCCTTGCCCAATGGCCATGCCCAGGGGACTTCTGTCCCCTGGGCATGGTCATTGGGCATAGTGGCATGTAGGGGGGCACAAATCAGGCCCCTCTATGCCACAATTTTTTTTTTTTTAAATACTTACCTGAACTTACCTTAATGTCCCTGGGATGGGTCCCTCCATCCTTGGGTGTCCTCCTGAGGTGGGCAAGGGTGGCAGGGGGTGTCCCTGGGGGCATGGGAGGGCACCTCTGGGCTCCTTCTGAGCCCACAGGTCCCTTAACGCCTGCCTTGTCCAGGCGCTAAAAAACGGCGCAAAAGCGACTGGACGTCATTTTTTTGACCCGCCCACTGCCGGGCGTGATTTTTGCCCGGGAGTGTAAATACGGCGCACATGCCTCGGAGTAAATTTTTTAGACGGGAACGCCTACCTTGCATATCATTAACGCAAAGTAGGTGTCCACGCTAAAAAGTGACGCAAACTCCATGGACTTTGGCGCTAGACGCGTCTAACGCCAAAGTATAAATATGGAGTTAATTTTGCACCGGAATTGCGTAAAAAAAAACGACGCAATTCCGGCGCAAACAGAGTATAAATATGCCCCTTGGTGTTTGGGAGAAATTTGGAAAAGGAATTGCTCGAGTTGGAAGCTGGTTTACCAACATTTGGAATGGGGTAATTGCAAAAATTCTGATGGGTTTACTAATTGTTTTGGTTTGTCTATTAGGATTATGGGGGGCATGTAAAATTAATGACAAAATAAAAAGAAATTGGACTAAAAGAACCAGAAGAAATGAAGAAAGTGAAAGAGAGAAAATGTTCAATGAGATATGGGAAAGCTCACATAAAGGACAAGATGTTGAAATGCGTATTACGCGCAAGGTGAAAAATTAAATCAAAGAAAGATTTGTGTGATGACGAGCGTCATCAGAGGAGGGACTGAGAGAGCGTAGTTTAAATATTACATACATTAGATGTGAAATGCTTATATTTACCAATGCTGAAATAACAAGACATAAGGTATTATTCGTCTGAATGTATTCTAAACATACTTATAAGAGTGAAGAAATTATTATACACATATACTAATGTCGACTATAAGAAATAATTGCTTGCATTATGATTAATTTAATATGTTAACATCTACGAAGATTGCGTTTATTAGAATCCATAAGTCTTAAGTTAGCTTGAGCTGAAAACTTAGCTGTGTAGCTCCCATATTAAAGCATATTTTTTGTTTCTCCAGTGTGCTGATTGGCAAAAGGCCATGACCCAGCATGTGTTCTTTTCTTTGTTTTATGTTGCAAGTGAGGATTTTTCTCACCCGCATGCTAGCTGTTTTAGTATAAGTTTTATATGTTTTGCAACATTATTTGAACCATCCAAGGACAATGGACCATGGAAAAGAGAACTTTTGACCCGAAGAATGTGCCAGAGAATGAAGTAACCCCAGATGTGCCACCTACGAAGACGTCAATTATGAAGACCAATCAAAGTGTTATAAATTATCGTGAAGTGTCAAATTGGATTACCTAATGTATAATTTGATAGGTTAAAGATAGTGGGGTGTAGCGACTATCTAATAGAATTTTGGGGGAAGGTATCGCGAAAAGGGGATACAAACCCATGACACAGAAGACTGAGAGAACTAGGTAGGGAATGATATCGATTGCATCCAGAAACTCTGTCACTTTGTTTGGTGATTTGAGACTTAAAACTATCCTCATCTATAGACTGCCCCATTACACTTTTCCTCCTTATGAGGGAAGTGTCCCCTGTCCCTTAGACTAAATAGATTGACGGCGATCTAACTGATGTCCTGAAGACGAAGACTGATCCTGTATGCTGACTCATTCCGAGGAGGGTAATTATGACAATTGCTATTGTAATTCGTCTATCTGCTTTTCCTTTCTAGGTACCAACTGCTGTATTTTTGGATAGAGACACTAGTTAGATGTTTTCTAAATTGTTTTGCATGAAGCCCAACTTGCTGATGCTAATTAGTGGTTAGATTAGGCGTTCACCTTGTCTGACGCAACAGACGTGACTGACATTGTGCTAGGCTGAACTGAGACGTATATGATGTTCTATGCACACTGATCTGTGTATCTCTTACATTGGTGCTTTTATGTTTATGATCTTTGCATTGTCAAAATCTTATCACAGTTGCCATATCGTAACTATGCTCTTTTGCTTATTGGTTTTGAGATTAATACTCTTGCTATTAGATTGTAATCAATAGGGAATAAAATTCACAACACTCCAATAAAGGTGTGGTTATTCATGACTGAAAGGTCATGGTTGCGCCGACAGTTTAACCAATGTCTAAAGTGAAGTATATTGTGGTGATATATGTTGATAATATCATTGATATATTGCTTGACATATTGATCAGTTATCTCGTTCTACGGTGTTCTCACCACTGGGTCAAAAGATTCATCGGCCTAAAACGAGTCCTAATGTGTATAAATTGACATAGAGGGACGCGTTATCAGTTCCAATAATTTCAGGATCTGACTAACATTTGATCCTATGACAGTATCCAGAGGAACTACGAATGGGCTAAGGACTAGCAATGATCTTGTTCTTTCAAAAGTCTGTCCTACTGGAGAGACTACTCGGGTATTCTCATTGAGTCCTCCCCTTATTGAATTCTGACTCAGGACTCCCTGTCCACCTGCTCTGTTATTCTCCTGTGCAAACAAAGGTACGATTGGACCAATAGTAACAGGTACAGATACAGCATCTGGACTTGGTCTGATACTCAAGTTCTGTGATTCCGTAATTCCCGCATTCTGGTTCATCAGTACAGACATATCTGACTGTGTCCCTGTTATCGGAGTGTACTTCGGTATTATCTGTGACTGCACTTGAGGCAGTAAAAGTGGAGTTGGCTCTGTCTGAACCATTGTTGGTCGGGGAAAAACCTGTGCTGTAGGCACTATTAACTTTATGGCACTTTCCACAATAGGTACAGCAGGGTAAATTCTCTGGACATTCAACTGTGGCACCTGAGTTTGTACTACTGGATTAATAGGTGAATTAAGACTGCTCTGCATTGGACTCTGTGTCATGCTCAGATTAACCTGCATTGGACTTGCTGTCACGTTAACCTGGGTTGGATCTGAAGGATCTACACTAGTGCTCAGACCACTCTCCTGTGCAGCATATGGTGGTGGACAATTTCTCAGTAACTGTAAAATAAACTCATCATCGTCCGGCTCTTCCTACCCTGATCTCGGCTCTCCACTCTTGGAGGGGCTTCTGTTTGCCTTTCTAGTTGCTTTCCTTCCTTCTTTCTCATTATCCTGTGTAATCGCTGGAAACATCTTAATCCCCTGAAAGCCTTGGTTCTCCATAATTTCTGACCAACCTCCCATCTAGCCTCCACTAGTGCCTTCTCTGCCTTTCTCCTCCTTCTCTCAAATTTCTGTTGCTGTTTCTGTTTGGCTATCGGCTCCCAAATCGCCAACACCTCAAACTGTGCTGGTCTCGAAGGGGGTTTTAGATCACATAGCACCCTCTTCAGATTCTCTAAATTCCTCAAATTAAATGTTCCATGGGCAGGAAACGCTAAACTCCCATCTTTCTCTTTCATTTTTCACCATTGCTTCAGCCAAAAACATGGCGCAACGCCCTTTTCTTCTATTATACTATAAGCTGGTGTACCTTCCGGTGGTGCTACATCCCCTACGGTCATGGTAATGTACACCTCTCCACTTAAAGCACTCTTTAAAGCTTTGAAAATGTTCATATCTGCGACATATATTTTGTTTTAAATTAAATCAGGAAGTGACTTTAATCCCAGAATTCACCCACCTTCTCAACCACTTGCACTTCACGGACAGCTGCCAATCCCTGCACGTCCCTTCTCACTAACCAACCTATCCCAGTGCAGCTACAATGATGTCACACTCACACGTAAAGTAGCTGACAAAGTCTTGCGGCTTGTCCTCCCAAACTTAGATTTGTGCGAACTAATGCAAAATTATTGTGAGCACTAACCAAAATCACAACCAAATTTGTCTGTTTTCTACAGGTAAGGCAAAGCAATTGCTTCAGAAACTTTATAGATTTTTTACTGACGGCATTTTGCTCTAGTAGCTACTCCTTCTTTCTCAGTTTCCCTGATTCGTAAGCAAAATTCGACCCACATATTTCACTCTCAACTGATCAGTGGGCCTGTCCTGGTGCACATAGGACTCGCCAGATCTCAGTCGAAAATTATTTGACTCACTTTGACTCATGCTCTGACTTGTCGACCATGCCTGATTGTTGCATTAAACCAGACAAATTACAACAAAAACCAAGGGCCTGATTATGACCCTGGCGGACGGCGGAGGCCGTCCGCCAAGGTACCGCCGCTGAATGACCGCACCGCGGTCAAAAGACCGCGGCGGCCATTTAGACATTTCCTCTGGGCCGGCGGGCGCTCTCCAAAAGAGCGCCCGCCGGCCCAGAGGAAATGCCCCTGCAACGAGGACGCCGGCTCAGAATTGAGCCGGCGGAGTTGCAGGGGTGCGACGGGTGCAGTTGCACCCGTCGCGTATTTCAGTGTCTGCTTAGCAGACACTGAAATACTTTGCGGGGCCCTCTTACGGGGGCCCCTGCCGTGCCCATGCCATTGGCATGGGCACGGCAGGGGCCCCCAGGGGCCCCACGGCACCCCCTACCGCCATCCTGTTCCTGGCGGGCGAACCGCCAGGAACAGGATGGCGGTAGCGGGTGTCAGAATCCCCCATGGCGGCGCAGCAAGCTGCGCCGCCATGGGGGATTCTAAGGGCAGCGGTAAACCGGCGGGAAACCCAGGTTTGCCTCTTCTGACCGCGGCCGAACCGCCGCGGTCAGAATGCCCTGCGGGGCACCGCCGGCCTGTCGGCGGTGCTCCCGCCGACCCTGGCCCCGGCGGTCTTAGACCGCCGGGGTCAGAATGACCCCCCAAGTGTACATCATCAACCACGTGGACAATTTCTGAGCTCAAAGCGCCACACATGTGAAGTTTGACAATTTCCCTACTCTCACACTTCGGAGTACGCACACTCCTTCTACAACTCCATTTGGAGTACACAAACTCCCTAAATCCTCACTAACACAACAATTCACCTGCGATTTGCATAAGCTGTGCCAGCGCAAAACCTACTTCATTTGCACTATCACTAGAACGCCAAGAACATCCTCAAACAATAATTGGCAAGTTCCAAGATTCTGGGAAAGTCATCTTAGGGACTTAGGGGCACATTTTCTCTGCAATTTGTATCATTGAATCTAAACAAATCCAAATCTCTGTGATGAAGGGCTCTTAAAAGTCAAACCATGTACTGGGCCTCTATGATGGGCTCTTAAGAAGACAAACTATGTACCTGGCCTCTATGATGGGCTCTTAGGGAGACAAACCATGTACCGGGCCTCTATCACGGGCTCCTAAGGAGACAAACCATCAGTCTGCTACCATCTCCGTTAGTGCGTCGGACCTTAATAAGTAAATTTACAAGGGAGACGCGAAAGGTTCGATGAACCTTTTGACTCGGTTCGAGGTTTTCCCACCATATATCCCGTACACGCACAGATGAATAACCAATTACAATCAATAACATTTGTGATCAATAGGAGTCAGTAATTGTCACACACCATGACCTTACAGCCATGACTAACCACACCTTTGTGTAAAAGTTAGAACGTTTATTTCCCTATATAAACAATGCCAATGTTACGTAACTTGATCTCAAAATCAAATGATAAACATACAGAAACAACACTGTCTGACCAAAGCAACGAAAGAATCCCAATCTAATCAAAGCTTGAGCTACTACACATTCTAAAGTTACAGTACAAATTAATAGCAAGAATACCCGTGCAAACAATATTACATACATTTAGATTCAGCAAAGAAAAGACATCAAAATGTTATTACATATAGCAAACTTCATCAGTGAGATTCCTAACTAGCACCAGATTAGCACAGCAAGTTTGGACTTCATGCAAAACAATTTAGTCAACACAAATTTTGAAAACCATTTAACTATGGCACTATCAAAATAGTGGTTGGTACCTGGAAACAAAAGCAAATAGACATAGGCCCTTATTACAACATTGGCGGTCGGTGTTAAAGTGACAGTAAGACCGCCAACTGTCCGGCGGTAAAAAAAAATGGAATTATGACTGCGGTGGAAACAGCCAACATAGACAGCCACTTTAACACTCCAACCGCCATGGCGGTACAAACAAACAGCATGGCGGTCACCACCAACAGACAGGCGGAAGACAATGTACCGCCCACACCATTATGAGAGGCCAATCCACCACCTTTTCAGGGGCGGATTCAACGCGAACAAAAACACAGCGGAAACAGGGCTTGGAAGAGAAAACTCTGACCTCTACACACCCCACGAGGAACCAGGACGCCATGGAGCCGGAACTCCAAATTCTCCTTGCGATAGTCTTCCTGCTCCTCTAACAGGAGCACGACCGACGGCGGCGACGACCATGGTGAGTACTGCACCTATGACACGGGGGAGGGAAAAGAGAGTGACACACACACGCAACATGCAACACCCCCACCCTCACACACAACAACACACACACCAATACATGCTGAAACGTTACATTTCCCTCCCTGACCTCCCCTGGAAGAACGCAAGGACAAAAGGAAATGAGTTGAACGATTGTAATCATGAAAAATCCATTACTCAAAAATATATATACACTATCAACAAATATGTACACCAAGAATTCAAACCCAAATACTGCACCTACATAGTCTGTGGACCACTGGGCCCAAAATGCATGGGCGAGGTCCACACTCAATACCCGATCCAAACGGAGAGAACACTGCAGGGGCATCAGATCGAAATAAAACAGGCACCTCAAGGGGAAGGGAAGGGGGGGCACCTCAGCCGGATGAGTGCACAACGCCAGCTCCCCGAGGGTGCTCCAATGCCCATTGATGTATCCTGGGAGTGCAAAGCCACAGTCTCACAAGTCTCTCCAGTGGGTGGTTTGCCACTGCTTTATCCTGGGGAGTGCAAAGCTACAGTCTCACAAGTCTCTCCAGTGGGTGGTTTGCCGACTGCTCTATCCTGTGGAGGGCAAAGCCACAGTCTCTCAAGTCTCTCCAGTGGGTGGTTTGCCCACTGCTTTATCCTGGGGAGTGCAAAGCCACAGTCTCTCAAGTCTCTCCAGTGGGTGGTTTGCCCACTGCTTTATTCTGGAGAGTGCAAAGCCACAGTCTCTCAAGTGGATAACAAGCTCCACTGGTTCTGGAGGGGGCTTTGTGTCCAGAGTGCTTCATCCTGCCAAGGACTGAGGTAGTGGATGCCTTTCTCCACTGGTTCTGGAGGGGGCTTTGTGCCTAGAGTGCTTCATCCTGCCAAGGACAGAGGTAGTGGATGTGATACTCCACTGGTTCTGGAGGGGGCTTTGTGCCCAGAGTGCTTCATCCTGCCACGGACAGAGGTAGTGGATGCCTTTCTACACTGGTTCTGGAGGGGGCTTTGTGCCCAGAGTGCTTCATCCTGCCAAGGACAGAGGTAGTGGATGCCTTTCTCCACTGGGTCTGGAGGGGGCTTTGTGCCCAGAGTGCTTCATCCTGCCAAGGACAGAGGTAGTGGATGTGATACTCCACTGGTTCTGGAGGGGGTTTTGTGCCCAGAGTGCTTCATCCTGTCAAGGACTGAGGTAGTGGATGTGATACTCGACTGGTTCTGGAGGGGGCTTTGTGCCCAGAGTGTTTCATCCTGCCAAGGACTCAGGTAGTGGATCTGACACTACACTGACGGTGGGGCAACATGGAAGCTGTCCAGGCCCCTGGAACTGTCCACCAGCCTCGTACGAATGACCACTGGGGATGGCAGCCATGTCTGCGGTGGTGCCACTGGCACAAGATGTGGTGTGGCCGCTGGCGGTGGGTTCAGTAGCGGCAGTGCTTGCATCGCTCATTGGGCAGCGGTGCTGGTGGTTGGCTCACTGAGCGTGCTGCTGGCAGCGGTGTCCTGAGCGGCGGTGCTGGTGGCAGCCTCACTGAGCGTGCTGCTGGCGGCGGTGTCCTGAGCGGCGGTGCTGGTGGGTGGCTCACTAAGTGTGCTGCTGGCGGCGGTGTCCTGAGTGACGGTGCTGGTGAGGGGCTCACTGAGCTTGCTGCTGGCGGCGGTGTCCTGAGCGGCGGTGCTGGTGGGGGGCTCACTGAGCTTGCTGCTGGTGGCGGTGTCCTGAGTGGCGGTGCTGGTGGTGGCCTCACTGAGCTTGCTGCTGGCGGCGGTGTCCTGAGCGGCGGTGCTTGTGGCAGCCTCACTGAGCTTGCTGCTGCTGAAGGGCACAGTGTCTGCGGTGCAGGTGAAGGGCACAGTATCCTGGGTGCTGGTGGCTGTGCCCGTGGCGGCGGTGCATGTGGCGGTGCCAGTGGCGACTTGTCCGCCGGGCAGGTTGGCGGCGACTTCCCTTTTTTTCTCTAGCCCTTCTCCACCTTGGATGGTGGCGCAGCTGCCTTGCCACTCCCACTGTTATCTTTCCTGAGCCCTTGGTGGCAGGTGTTTTGGCCTTCTCCCTCCGGGGCTGTTGGCAACTTCTTTTGTTTTGGAGGTGGGGGAATGTCCTTGGCCTCACTCCTTGGGACACTGGCTGCCCTTCTGCATGGCGCACTCCAGAAGCCGGTTACTGCTGGCACCACTGTGATGTGGTGGCTGAGGTGCTGGGTTGGTACCTGGAAAGGCGGGCCCTAGGGGACGGAAGGGGTGAGGGTGGTGAAAGGAAGAGGTCAAGGTTTGACAGGAAAAGTTTTTTAGACACACTGGGACGGGTAGATGGAGGGGGTTTGGGAGTGGAGGAAGAGGTAGTGGTTGTAGGAGGTGTTCGTTTGCTGACTTTGGGTGAAGGTGCATGTGCTGGAGGCTGTCGTGAGGTGGATGGCTGTTGGGTGGGAGTGTGACTGCGTTTGTGTAGTTTGAGAGGAGGGCTCCCAGACACACTGGGAGAGGACACAGGGGATGTGTGAATGGTAGTGGGGGTGGTGAGTGCACGTGAGCGGTGTGTGGTGATGGGCATGCTGGTGATGGAGGCAGTGGCTGAAGATGTAGTGCATGCAGGTGTGAGTGGAGACGTGACAAGGAGGGAGGAGGGAGACGTGGAGGAGGGGGACACAGTGGAGGCAATGGATGTTGGTATCTGTGCATGGGTATGATGCTTGTGTGAGTGCCTGTGGGATGTGTGGTGCTTATGTTTTCCAGAGCTGCCCTTGTGTGTTGAGGTGTGTGCACGCTGGTCTGATGGGGTGCTTGGGATAGGCTGAGGTACTGGGGATTGGGTCTGGGTGGAGGGAGTTGGAGGGGGAAGGTTGGACACAGGGACAATGGCTACCATCAGTGCTGAAGTCAGAGTCTGAAATGCTCGCTGTTGGGCTGCCTGGCCAGAATGAATGCCCTCCAGGAATGCATTTGTCTGTTGCAACTGCCTCTCTACACCCTGGATGGCATTCAGAATGGTAGACTGCCCAACAGTGAGGGATCTGAGGAGGTCAATGGCCTCCTCACTGAGAGCAGCAGGGCTGACTGGGGCAGGGCCTGAGGTGCCTGGGGCGAAGGGGAAGCCCACCCTCCTGGGTGAGCAGCCACGGGGCACACGCTAAGGGGCTGCTGGGAGGGCGGTGCTTGTAGGGGGGGTGGCGGCTGTACCTGTAGATGTGGTGGGCACAGAGGGGACCGCCACCGCAAGGGAGCTCCCATCAGAGGAAGAGTCGGTGCTGCTGGTCTCCGCTCCTGTCCCCGCCGTGGAGCTCCCCTCGCCCTCCGTCCCACTGGTGAATTCTGAGTCCGTAGTCTCGCCCTCCAGGGCCATGTGGGATGCAGCTCCCTCATGCTCCCGTGGCACAGCTCCTCCGCCTGATGATGCTAATGCACACGAGAACAGGGAGACCACAATGAGGGGGGGAAAGAAAGTAGAAAACCATGTTCAGTGCATGCAATACCGCTACAGTTGGCAGAGACTACAGACACAGCAGCCCTCTGCACTACGCCATGCACTTTGAGTTCCCTAATTGATCACAGGGACATGGGTTACAAGGCCTATGCCCGATTGCTGCACACATGCAAGTCACAGGAGCCTGACTAGGTGTAAATGGCTCTTAACACTGGTGGGGATGGGGTGCCACTGAGCCTACCTCACAAAGGGTCCTTGCCTACAAGGCTCGCCCTAGCCTAGGGGAACCCACATCCCACTTCTCCCACCCAGACACCTCCAATGCACGCTGAATCAGATGGATGTGAGTGTACTCACCCCCTTGTGGCTGCTGTGATGCCCTCTAGCGCCCATTCAACTCAGGGGGGTCATGGTGCGACGGACACCCCTCCCACATTGGGAGGCCATCCCCAGCTGGGCCTCCGCCGTCTTCTTGCTCCTGCATCGAATGTCCTCCCATCTTTTCCGGCAGTGGGTGCTCCGTCTGTGGTGGACCCCCAGGGCCAGGACGTCCTTGGCGATGGCACGCCAAATATCCTTCTTCTGGTGGGCGCTGACCTACAGGAATAGTACAGGGGAAAAGGAAAAACAATAACCGTCCGGACTGTCACAGTCATTGGCCCACGTTCCCACCCTTGCCCTGACGCACATCCACTCACCTTTGTTTCATGCACGCCTCATCCCCCCCATCTCCCATCCACACCACTCCAAACAGGCATTGCCCATACAGCATGCTCACAGTGTACACACCTGTTTATCTGGAGGACTGTAGAGTAGCGTGTACTGGGGAGGACTCCATCCACTAGTTTCTCCAACTCCTCTGATGTGCAGGCAGGGGCCCTTTCCCCAGACACTTGAGCCATTGTCGCTTCCAGACTGAGGTCACAGCAGCACTTGCAGTGTAGGTCCGCTCCTGTCAAAGATCAGGTATCAAGTGTGTGAACAGAGAGAAAATGGCGGTCACGTCTGCGGCGGTGCGTACCGTCACCGCCGGCATACATCGTCATTGGCTCCTGGGAACCATAGGGTCCAATGTTAACCAATGCAGGATTGCGCCGCGGTCTTCGACCACCTACCGCGACAGTGTACAACGCCAGCGCAGTTACCTTATATCCCCTTGTCCGACATTACAGGTCAGGCAGCCGCCATTTCAGGGGGCCACATGGTATTAACTTTAAATGCATCACACATATATAGGCCTTGCATACACACTAAGACAGGCACATAGCGGATTGACAAATGTGTGCAATAAAGTTGTTTATTTCGTACCTTAGTGTTGGCTGACCCTATGATCGCTGTTCTCATCCATAGAGCACGTCTGCTGGGGCAGGTGAGGAGATGGCGGCATCCTCCGGTGTACAGACCGCTGGTGGACCTGTCGACAATGGAAGAGCAACATGTAATAGTCACCTACAGACTTGATCGTGCCACAATCCAGGAACTGTGTGCCCAGTTGGAGCCAGACCTGATGTTAGCTATCCGCCATCCCACAGGAATCCCCCCTCTAGTGCAGGTCCTGTCAGTACTCCATTTCCTGGCAAGTCAAACAACAGTGGCCACTGCATCAGGCATGTCCCAGCCAATGTTCTCTAACGTGTTGTCCAGAGTGTTGTCTGCCCTGCTGAAACACATGCACAGCTACATCGATTTCCCTCAAGTGGAAGATGTGCCTACAGTGAAAGGTGACTTCTATGCCCTGGGACATATCCCCTACATCATAGGTGCCATTGATGGGACACATGTGGCCTTGGTCCGCCCCCGCAGGAGTGAACAGGTGTACAGAAACCGGAAGAGTTACCATTCAATGAATGTGGAGATGGTGTGTTTGGCCGACCAGTACATCTCCCATGTGAATGCCAAGTTTCCTGGCTCAGTGCATGACGCTTACATTCTGAGGAATAGCAGCATCCCTTATGTGATGGGGCAACTCCAGAGGCACCGTGTGTGGCTATTAGATGAGGACATGGACCCTATACAGTGTGAATAGTTGTCTGGGTCTGGGGTTGTCCCTAAGGGTTAGTGTGTGTCTAACAGTTGTCCCTCGACAGTTACAGGTGACTCTGGCTACCCCAACCCGTCATGGCTACTGACCCCAGTGAGGAATCCCAGGACAAGGGCAGAGGAATGCTACAATGAGGCACATCGGCGAACTAGGAGGGCTATGGAGAGGACCTTCGGCCTCCTGAAGGCCAGGTTCAGGTGCCTCCATATGACAGGTGGTTCCCTATACTACTCACCAAAGAAGGTGTGCCAGATCATCGCGGCCTGCTGTATGCTGCACAACTTGGCTTTGCGACAACAGGTGCCTTTTCTGCAGGAGGATGGTCCTGAAGGAGGTGTTGTGGCAGCTGTGGAGCCTGTGGACAGTGAAAAAGAGGAGGCAGAAGAAGAGGACATAGACAACAGAAACATTGTGATCCATCAATACTTCCAGTGAGACACAGGTAAGAAGACATAATTGCCTCCTACATCTGATAAAATTGTTTGACCTCTCATCTGTCTGTCACTTTCACCCAGTGTATGGACCCTGATTTGTCACTTTCCCTTTCGATTTCACAGATGTGGGTCCCACTGTGTGACCTCTGCTATGTTACCTCATCGACTAGAGCTGTGCGACATAGGTATGTTGACAAAACCATGGACATTGCTATTTCCCTCAGTTATTGCAAATACACAATTGTGAAAGCACAGACTGACTCCAGATTGTTTTGTGATTTAAGGGTGTTTATTTAAGTGCTAAATAGTGGAGGGGGTTGTAAAATGGTCATGCTGGAGGAATGTCCATGGCAGAGTCCAGTCTATTAGTCTCACAGGTGCATTGTCCAAAGGAGCGTAGGAAGTGGAGCTAGGGCAGCTTAAGGATGGACAGGGTGACAAAGTGGGACAGAAGGATGACATTCAGGGTGGTCTCATTTCTTGGCGGGGGTCTTAGCATTGTTCTCTGTCTTTGTCCTGGATCTCAGGGACCACTTGTGGGTGGTTCTCAATCTGCAGGGGGTGGGGTGCTAGTGTCGTGGTCCTGTGGCGGTGCCTCCTGTCCACTAGTGCCGGTGGAGGTGGTGGGCAGTTCATCGTCCAGGCTAGTGTCAGGGGCCCCTTGTTGTGCCACAGTGTCCCTCCTGGTGTTCACGAGGTCCTTCAGCACCCCTACGATGGTGCCCAGCGTGGTATCGATGGATTTGAGTTCCTCCCTGAACCCCAAATACTGTTCCTCCTGCAGCCGCTGGGTCTCCTGAAACGTGGCCAGAACCGTTGCCATCGTCTCCTGGGAATGATGGTAGGCTCCCATGATGTTGGAGAGGGCCTCCTGGAGAGTGGGTTTCCTGGGCCTGTCCTCCCCCTGTCGCACAGCAGCCCTCCCAGTTCCCCGGTTTTCCTGGGCCTCTGTCCCCTGAACCGTGTACCCACTACCACTGCCCCCAGGTCCCTGCTGTTCTTGGGGTGGTGGGTTAGCCTGGGTTCCCTGTAGTGGTGGACACACTGCAGCTTGACGTGCCCTGGGGACAGAGGTATGGGCCCGCTGGGTGGGTGCTGTGCTGGTGTTTCCAGAGGGGGGAGGCTCTGTGGTGGCCTGTGACTGTGTCACGGGAACCGACTGTCCCGAGGTCCCAGATGGGCCGGGCTGGTCATCTAGATCCGGTTGGACAGAGCTGCTGTCATCACTGTGGGCCTCTTCTGTGGGTGGAGTGGACATGTCTGGAACCTCCTGCCCGGTGACGTTGGGTAGGGGTCCTGCAGGGATGTAAAGGCATGATTATTGCATCTGTGTGCGCCATGGTGTGCAATGGGTGGGTGACCCTGTACCCCAGTGCTTCCATTCCTGTGTAGGACCTTGTGTGCTAATTGTTTAGGGGTCTGTGTAGATATGTGTAGTGGACATGCATTGGTGATGGGTGTCCATGCTTTGGTGTTGCATGCAGGGCTTGGTGTTGGGATGTGTGGTTTGTGATTGTGGGACATACGTGAGGAGTTGGAGTGATGGGGGTGCGGGCGAGGGTGTGGGTATGTGGTAGCATGCAGTTGGGTGGGGGATGTAATAGTTAAAATTTGACTTACCAGAGTCCATTCCTCCAGCTACTCCTGCGAGGCCCTCTGGATGCAGTATAGCCAAGATCTGCTCCTCCCATGTTGTTAGTTGTGGGGGAGGAGGTGGGGGTCCACCGCCATTCCTCTGAACCGCAGTGTGGTGTCTTGAGACCACGGATCGCACCTTCCACCGTAGGTCGTTCCACCTCTTCCTGATGTCATCCCGTGTTTTTGGGTGCTGTCACACTGCATTGACCCTGTCCATGATTCTGCGCCATAGCTCCATCTTCCTAGCTATGGTGGTGTGCTGCACCTGTGATCCGAATAGCTGTGGCTCTACCCGGATGATTTCCTCCACCATGACCCTGAGCTCCTCCTCTGAAAACCTTGGGGTGTCTTTGCGGTGCCATGGGGTGGTGTGGGTGATGTGTGAGGTGGTGTGTGTTGTGATGTGTGGGGTGATTTTTAGGGGTGTGTGGTGTTTTGTGCGTGGATGTGTGATGGTGTTGTGTGCCTCTGTATGCTGGTGTTGTCTTTGCTTTGCTGTCCTTCTTGCCTTCTTCTAAATTTTTGGTAGTAAGGGTTTGTGGGTAATGTGGGTGGGTGTTTTACATTGTATTGGGTGTGTGGGAGTGGTGTGTGTATGTGTATCAGGTGTGTGTATTTCGATTTGTCCAATGTGGTTGTGTTTTGTAAATGTGTGTGTATTTTGAGCGCGGCGGTGTGTACTGCCAATGGAATACCGCGGTTGAAAGACCGCCGCGTGGATTCGTGGGTCGTGATAGTGTGGGCGTATTCCTGTTGGTGTGACGGTGGAGGTTTTGTTATCGCCAGTTTATCACTGACCTTTGGTGTGGCGGATTTGTGTGGGTGTCTAGATTTTGGCGGATTCTGAGCTGTGGGTCGTAATAGCTGTGGAAGAATTCCGCAGCCGCAGCGGTGTGTTGACGGTCTTCTGCATGGCGGTATTACCGCCAGTGCTATAATGAGGGCCATAGTATTCAGTAATATTAGAGTATATCTGTCCTCAATAAGGTTCAGCAAGCTGTGACAGTCTTCATCAACTGGACATCAGTTTGGTCAGATAGGCATCAGGATTCAGCATCAAAGTTCAGGAAAAGCAAAGTCTCTTTAATCAATAAATTTAAGCTCATCTCTTAAAAAATGGTGTCCCCTTCTCAGTGCAGTCTGGCTAAGTTAGATTTCCTAAAACTAGTTCCCACATCCTAATTGGTTCAAGAATTACATGTTCGCATTTAGTCCAATAAAACTAAACCCTCAAATCTACAACTCTACTAGTACATGGTTTACATGTCAATGATTGGTTCTCTTCCCTTCCGTTCTCGTCATTGCGTTCATCAGGTCACAATATTGTGTAGCTTATACTCCAGTCAGTAGTTCATCGTCTTCTCCTGAGAAAGTCAGTCTCACACACATTACATTAAACATTATTTCATTAGCAAAGACATCATCTCCTAGCAAGAACTTCTCAGGAGAAAAGATTTCAGCTAGGTCAGCACAGTGGAAAATCACTATTTAATTTGCTAAGCATCCATTTTATAAATCGATTAAGAAATGCAGCTTGACACGAGGCCATGCAACTAGGCCAAGACCTCTCTAAGTTAAGGCCTACAATTAATAAAGCGAATACATAATATAACCTTTAATATGACATATTACTACATTTATCAAACATAAGCTCAACATTTCATATTAATTAGCCATTAATAAGTACACTTCATGAACAATAGAGGCCTCTCTGGTGGGCACACCTTCAAATGTGTGCATTATTTTTCTCCAAGTTAATACATTTTTTTAGCAAATTCAACACTCTAGATACATGAATATTCATGAATAATTTCATTAATAATTACTGCGTTAACACAAGTAAGCCGTCCCCTTAGGTTACCACGGAGTGTATTTGAACCATCAGTAATTGAATGTTTCCAAATAATATAACAATATTTTTGCTAAATCCAAAATGTGGTCCTCAGCAGATGGAGTGGGGCGAACGATTAATTGGGCTGTTAACGTTTAACAAGTTGAGGTTGATACTAATACTACGAGGGGGAAAAAACCTTTTAATAACACTTCTGAGGCTTCCGGACTGATTTTTGGTTTTATATAGAAGAGCTATGTGACTCTTTAACAACCAGGAGCAGATATGCACGACTGATTAGAGACGAGGAGGTGGAAATCTGAAGTAAAGACTTGAAAATACATTGATATGACACTTGGGGCCATATGTACGAAAGCTTTTTCCCATAGACACAGAATGGGTAAAATCCTTTCGTACATCTGGCCCTTGGTGAAATGCAGGGTAGCGACCTTTTTCGGGGATAAACGTCCGTTTGGGTAAAGAGAGAACTAAAAACATGACTTTCAAACTCATGTCCGCGAAAATATAAAATGGTCCTGCGCCAAAACAGAATGAGGGAGTGTAGTCTACATATGTGCACAGTGTGATCTTGCTGAAGGCCCCCAGCCTTTGGCGCACTGCCTCTTAATATACCAAAGCATGCATATGTAAGTTACCACCCATTAAGTTTCTTCACATGACTTATTTGCTTTGCATTTATGAAACCCACAATGTCACTGCTGTCCTTGAAAATTTCCGTTGCTTTTTAAACTTGCTTTTTAAAGGCGTTTAAATACATTTTTACAATTTTGTTTCAAATATAAACTTTATATTGTCTGTGTTTACAAATTACAAGAGTAAAATCATTTTCCTCTCATGTTGGCGTTATCTACCCTAGCAGGTAACACAACTGGGTGCAGATGTAACAAAGCTTGTACTGGTGCAAGGACACAGCATGTGACTAAAACGAGTTCAGATGGCAGATAAATAGTTTACTTTTCAGTGCAAAACTTCATTTTAACTAGACAGTAGTCTTGCAAAAAAAGTGCTTTTCGCTTCTTTGTGCTATTTTTCATTGACGGGGTCTCCCATGAGTGGTACATGTTTGTTTCCATGCTACTCCGACCCCCCATGGGTTTTTAAACGAAGACCTATCTACTATCAAATGGTAGACAGAAAACCTGAGGGTGATTCATCAGGCATAAAATAGAGCTTATCAGAGAGGAACATGGACAGACTCAGGAGGTGGAGGAACGGACCCTGTTTCTGGCCAAGCAACACAGGCTATGTGAAGTGGACAATAAAATGGGCACATTACTCATTCGACTCCCTCAGATACACAAGAATCTGAGGTGGATTTGGGGAGTCATAGACGAGCATGGGGTCCTGGTGAACATTGCTGTAGCTGTTGCACAGTGTTTCGTGGAATATTTGGATCTATTTTACTAGTTCAGGGAAGATGGTCCCAAGAAGATCTGGAGGAGTTTGTCAGGGATATTTCTCCTTAGAGGTATCATAGGAACATGCCTAACACCTACAGGGAGTGCAGAATTATTAGGCAAATTAGTATTTTGACCACACCATCCTCTTTATGCATGTTGTCTTACTCCAAGCTGTATAGGCTCGAAAGCCTACTACCAATTAAGCATATTAGGTGATGTGCATCTCTGTAATGAGAAGGGGTGTGGTCTAATGACATCAACACCCTATATCAGGTGTGCATAATTATTAGGCAACTTCCTTTCCTTTGGCAAAATGGGTCAAAAGAAGGACTTGACAGGCTCAGAAAAGTCAAAAATAGTGAGATATCTTGCAGAGGGATGCAGCACTCTTAAAATTGCAAAGCTTCTGAAGCGTGATCATCGAACAATCAAGCGTTTCATTCAAAATAGTCAACAGGGTCGCAAGAAGCGTGTGGAAAAACCAAGGCGCCAAATAACTGCCCATGAACTGAGAAAAGTCAAGCGTGCAGCTGCCACGATGCCACTTGCCACCGGTTTGGCCATATTTCAGAGCTGCAACATCACTGGAGTGCCCAAAAGCACAAGGTGTGCAATACTCAGAGACATGGCCAAGGTAAGAAAGGCTGAAAGACGGGAAAACATTGGCCACAGCACACAGAGAGTAATGTCCAACAGTAAGGCAGAAAAAGATATTCCTGGTGTGGTTCCGAGAGTTGAGGGAAGTATAAAGTTGAAACGAGTCTCAAATCCTGTTTGCAGATGGTGTCTTTATTCGTAGGTGCTTAGAAAGCATTAAGTCATCATGGAGATACAGCCAACACGTGTTTCGTCACACAAGTGACTTTATCAAGGCTGTAATAAAGTAATGACAGCAAACATTGGATACATATGTGTGTATTGGAATCTGGTGTGAAACCAGAAAGCGTTCTGATTGTGTAAGTGAGTAAGTGATTAACATGGCTTTAGAGGTGAGTGGTAGTGGGGTCAAATAACAGCACCGTGATCAAGTTTTAAAGTTGGTCTATAAAAGCAAAATGTTGGAGAGTAATAGAGTATATGCAATTTGAAGCAGTGTGAGCATGCAATTGTTGTGCAATAGGGAGAAACTTAAAAGTCTACGAGAAATGCAGGAGAGAAAGTAGAAAAGATAAAGGGGAGATACGGCTAAATGCAAGTTTAGAAAAAAGAAACAGTAATGAAGGCGGTGAGCCCAGAGGGCATAACAGAAGGGTGAGAGTCATACCTGGGACAGCAGGCTTAAGTAGGTTTGGTGGTGGTGTGTAGTAGTGAAGTATAGGTGGGCTGGAGAGAAAGTGAGTGAGATGGATCAGAGAAAAAGAGAGAAATAGAATGGGATAAGTAATCGTGTGTGACAGGATAGTTGGGAAAACGTAGAGAGCTAAAAAATGTAAAGGTAAGGTGATAAGAAGGAAAAAGGTGGGGAAAAATGTAAAGGTAAGGCGATAAGAAGGAAAAAGGTGAGGAAAAGTTGGATTAGAGAGAAAGGAAAATCTATATAAATAGAAGAAAGATAAGAATAGTCAGTGAGAACATACCTGAGTAAATGGTAAAGAACTGAAATAGGTATGGCTGCGCCAGGCAGCTGCAGGTGCGTGTGTAAAAGGCTTGCATGAAATCGAAGATATGAGAAGGCCCTGATAAGCCTATAAAATGACCTAAAGTGGTAACAGGGAAGAAAATAGGTATATAAAGCGAGGGCAGGATTTTAAAAAAGAGTAAACGCAATAAAAGCCGGTGAATGAATATCCAGTTTAAATAAGCGGTTGGTAATTGGTGATTTAAGGTCAAAAGAATTATTTGTTGCGTCTGAGTAAGAGTCACACCGGTATAAAGACACAGAATCGGGGTGTACAGTGGCCTCAAAATGAACAAGTCACGGTTGGGAGAATGCAAAAAATATAACCCGGGTCGTGGTGAGCGGCTGGTGAGGGCTCGACACACGTGAGTCTAGTTAATTAAAAATGACCGCAGGGGCGAGGGCGTGCACTAAATAACGGTGAGAAAATCACTGAGAGAAAGGATAAAGTGCGAGTCTCGATCGTAAGGCGAGGTAAGTGATAAGCACATTGAAGTGACTGTTGCCCGTGAAGAGGAGCGTAGGGGTGTGGGTATAACTAGAGTGATTAGGGGGGAAAGGAACGCTTAAAACATGGAGTAATAGAAGCGATTCTCGTTCTTAGGAAATATCTAGCAAAATGCGTTAACTAGTGGCAGTGAGGACCGCGTTACGATGAGCGTGGCGAAGGCGAGTTGGGAACTTACCGAGTAGTAGCGTAGTGGTGAGCTGTCCGGTAAACGCGAGATCGAGTAATGATCTGCGAGGGGAAATACTAGTAGATTAAGTAGGAGGCAGAGGTGCAGTTGACATGGAAAAGGGACTAGGTTAAATAAGCTGCACTGACGACCCTCTTTGGTGTGACTGGGCTGAAAGGGTGAAAGCGACGGCCATCTTGAATGTAAATCTGAGAAAATGTGATACCATATAATAGGAAAAGCATAAACAGTAGAAACGTTAGTAAGGGTTCGACAGTGACTCTGTTGATGCTGGGCACCGAGAAGGTGCCTGGAGAACCGGAGAAGAGGATAGAATCAAGACATAAGAGAGTGACAGTGTGATTGTGTCCAAGGATATAATAGGTGTGTAATGTTACACTACTGCACTATACAGTTGTGATGGTAAATGAGACCAACAAGAGGTAGAGGCAATGAAGTGTAGTAGGTAGGTGCAACAGTTGAGCCACATGCATAGAAACATGTATACATCAGTGGGATATACAGTAGTCCTCAGTATTATACAGTGTTTGGGAAATATTAGTCAACAGTATAAGAGCCATTCATATTTGTTATAATGAAAAGAAACAGAAAATATATAGTTCTTTGTATTGAATGTGTTCTCAGTGTAGTGAGTGGGTGTAGCAGTTCACACCCATTGCATAAAAACATGTGTTTATTAATGGGATATACAATAGTTCACAGTATTGTTAATGTTTAGGAAATATTAGTAATAGTTGTAAGAGCCCTTCACATGTGTCGTCGTGAGAAGATAAGTATATAGCACTAAGATGGTAAACAGTGGTCCACAGTATTACTAGAGTTAGGAAATATTAGGTAACGGTATGTGAGCGAATCTCATGCGTCGCAGTGACAAGTTACAACAATCAAATCAGTATATGTGGACGTACTGTACATGCGCAATGGAAAATCAAATTATAGAAATAGAGACCATGAAGTACAGTAAGTATAGTAGTTAACACAATTTGTGTAAGCGCATACATGTACCAATAAGGAATACAGTAGTGCACAATATTAGTGAAAACAGGCAATGCTAATGTGTATACTGTAGACAGGAGGAATGGCGAATCATGCGAGAAAAAAGTGAAGTTCACGATCCGTGTTCAAGCCTAGTTCAACTGCGCGAAGCTTTATGATCCATTTAGATTCGCATCTACGTAGATCCCTGGTTCTATCTCCCCATCTTGGTGAATTGGGAACTTGAGTGATGCCATGGAATCTAAGGCTCAGGAGATCCTGCTCCCCGTGCGATGTGTTGAAATGGACAGCCATAGGATAGCTGATGTTAGCATTCCTGATGGCTCTCACATGTTCCTGAATACGTTCTTTTAGTGGGCGTATTGAACTGCCAACATAGATCAGACCACATACACATATCAGACAGTAGACAGTGAACTTCGTGTTGCAATTCATGAAAGTCTTGATGTGATGCGTGGTCACGGTGTTGTAGGAAAAGGAAGTGGTTTTGTTAAGGGCTAGTTGGCAAGAGATACAGCAACCACATTTGTAAAAACCATTTGGTTTCGCGGGAATCCACCCTGTGGATGGTGTCAGAGGTGTAGGACAGAGAAAGCTCGGGCACAGAATGTTCCTAAGGGTCCGACCTCTGCTGTGTACAATGGTAGGAGACCCTCCTATTGAGTCTTTGAGGCAAGTGTCCAACCTTAACAGATGCCAGTGTTTCTTGAGAATACGTAGCACATCCTTACTTGCAGGGCTGTATTGGGTAATGAAAGAGACCGGTCTGCTGTTGGAGAGACCCTGAGCCACTGGTTCTTTGCGGTTCTTAATCAGTAAATCGTGTTGGTTTTTGTTACATATACGTTTTCTGGCCGCCGAGATGAGTTTGTTGGTATACCCTCTAGTTTGAAAACGGTAAGTCAGGTTCTTAAGCTCCTGTTTAAAGATGTCATTGTCAGTGCAGTTGCGCCGAATTCTAACCATTTCGCCGTATGGGATGGCCCTAATCTGTGAAAGGGGGTGGGCGCTGTGAGCATGTAGTACAGAATTGCAGGCGGTGGGTTTCCTGTACAGTCTAGACATGATCTTGTTGTCGGTGATGTACAAAAGCAAGTCGAGGAACTCGATTTTGGTCGTGTCCATTTTGTGAGTGAAAACTAAGTTAAAATCATTGGTGTTAAGGTGTTTGATGAGTATATTGAGATCCGAGACATTGCCAGTCCAGATAGCTAGAATATCATCAATATATCTACCCCAATACAGGATATGTTCAGTAAGATCAGGCGGGCAGTTGGACCATAGGTGTTTTTTCTCAAATTGACCCATGTAGAGATTGGCATATGAAGGGGAGAATTTAGCTCCCATGGCTACACCTTGACACTGTCGGTACCATCTACCATCATGTAAGAATACATTGTTCTCTAGTACCAACCGTGTGAGGTCAAGCAGCATACGTGTGTGATCAAATAGTGTGGCATCTCGGGTATTGAGCGTACGTTGGAGCATTTCCAGTCCCCTTTCCAGGGGGATGGATGTGTAAAGAGAACTAACGTCGAGGCAGACAAACATAAAGTCTTCTGACCAATCAATGTCTTCCAATTGACACAACAAGTCACGGGTGTCCTGTATGTAGGACGGAAGGTTATGAACCAAGGGTTGGAGAAAGGAGTCAATGTACTCAGAGATGTGTTCCGTAGGTGAACCAATCCCTGAGATAATGGGTCTGCCAGGAGGAAAGCCCCCTGGCTTATGGACTTTTGGTAAGATGTATATACAAGGAGCCCGGGGCGCCTCGATGTACAGAAATCTGTATTCTAAGTCAGTCAGGAGACAGTGATTTCTCCAAAATGTCAATTTCTTTTTGATCATGCTGGTAATGTTGGAAAGAGGGTTACTTGGTAGTAGAGAGTAGGCCTGGGTGTCATTGAGTTGTCTGTCTATTTCTGCAACATAGTCACTCCTGTTCATGACGACGACATTGCCCCCTTTGTCAGCCTCCCTGATAACTATATCTGGACATATGGAGAGTTTATGCAGCGCACGCAGTTCCTCGGAGTTGAGATTGTTGGAAGGTCTGTGGGTGCGTGTGCTCCTTTTGTCCTCTAGGTTATAGAGTTCCGTACTGACGGCTTGGTAGAAGACGTCAATGTGATTGTCTGGCGGTAGCGTGGGGACAAACATGGAATTGGGTTTGAGCCCACTGTTGACATCCAAGTTGGGTATAACATTGAGTTGAACCAGTAGTTCATCAAAGCTAGGTGATGGTGAAGATGTGTTATCCAGGGAGAGAACCGTATGGATATCCTGAAGATCTCCAATGGTTTGATTGCAAGTAGGTGGTGCCGTGTGGGCATTTTTGTTGGTATCAGGTTTGTTGTGGAAGAACTTTTTAAGTTTGAGGTTACGTATGAATTTAAAGAGATCTATGTGTATGTTGGTGTAATCAGGTTTAGAAGAAGGACAGAAGCCCAGACCCTTTTTCAAGACATTTATTTCGTGCATAGACAGTTGTAAACTGGAAAGATTCATAACCTGAACTGTTTCTTCACAAATGCTAGGGGTGGGCTGCAAGGAGAGAATACTCATGGCCTCTGAGTTTTCGTGGTGGAACGTGTTGTCATGCCCCCCCTGGTGTTTGTTGCGGTGTTTCCTGCCCCCCCTGCGGGTGGGTCTATGTTTGTGCCTGATCTGTTGTAGTTCTGTCGAAGTCCCTTTCTGTATCGGCCAAGTTCCTCTAAAAAAGAATTTGATTGTTGTGTGGTATTATGTAGAGTCATATTGGTAGAAGACCCTTCCCTAGGTGGGTCTGAGCAATCACTCGAAATGTTGGAGATATCTGATAAGCTGCCCGTGATTGCCTCAGCAGGCGTATAGATATTTGTCGGTCTAGTGTTAGACTCCTTGTTAACCTGATCGAACTTTCGTGCAAAAGTGTAGATCCTGCCATTCTTGTAATCATTGTCATCTCTGACAAGTTTTCGCATTTTCTTATCTTTTATGTATAACTGGTAACCAGTGAGTATCTCCCTCATAATAGTGTAGTTCTTGTCCGTTGCTTCTGGGAGGTTGAGATTTTTAATCTCCTCCTCCAGAGATGTGATGTCTAGAAGTAATTTGGTACGTTTTCTGTCCGAATGTTTGATCAGTATGTTAATCATACTGAAAGAGGTAGAGGAGATAAGGTGTTCCCATTCCCCGAGTAAGTCCGGGTCAAGGTCTTCAAATGATGGGAATATAATCACTCGTAGACCTCTAGGTACTTGTTTAATTTCCAAGTAGCGTTTAAGAGTGGTAAAAGGCTGAAAGACGACCACCACTGAACAAGACACACAAGCTGAAACGTCAAGACTGGGCCAAGAAATATCTCAAGACTGATTTTTCTAAGGTTTTATGGACTGATGAAATGAGAGTGAGTCTTGATGGGCCAGATGGATGGGCCCGTGGCTGGATTGGTAAAGGGCAGAGAGCTCCATTTCGACTCAGACGCCAGCAAGGTGGAGGTGGAGTACTGGTTTGGGCTGGTATCATCAAAGATGAGCTTGTGGGGCCTTTTCGGGTTGAGGATGGAGTCAAGCTCAACTCCCAGTCCTACTGCCAGTTCCTGGAAGACACCTTCTTCAAGCAGTGGTACAGGAAGAAGTCTGCATCCTTCAAGAAAAACATGATTTTCATGCAGGACAATGCTCCATCACACGCGTCCAAGTACTCCACAGCGTGGCTGGCAAGAAAGGGTATAAAAGAAGGAAATCTAATGACATGGCCTCCTTGTTCACCTGATCTGAACCCCATTGAGAACCTGTGGTCCATCATCAAATGTGAGATTTACAAGGAGGGAAAACAGTACACCTCTCTGAACAGTGTCTGGGAGGCTGTGGTTGCTGCTGCACGCAATGTTGATGGTGAACAGATCAAAACACTGACAGAATCCATGGATGGCAGGCTTTTGAGTGTCCTTGCAAAGAAAGGTGGCTATATTGGTCACTGATTTGTTTTTGTTTTGTTTTTGAATGTCAGAAATGTATATTTGTGAATGTTGAGATGTTATATTGGTTTCACTGGTAATAATTAATAATTGAAATGGGTATATATTTTTTTTTGTTAAGTTGCCTAATAATTATGCACAGTAATAGTCACCTGCACACACAGATATCCCCCTAACATAGCTAAAACTAAAAACAAACTAAAAACTACTTCCAAAAATATTCAGCTTTGATATTAATGAGTTTTTTGGGTTCATTGAGAACATGGTTGTTGTTCAATAATAAAATTAATCCTCAAAAATACAACTTGCCTAATAATTCTGCACTCCCTGTATACAGGAAATTGCAGTTTGGGAAAATAATGGAAGCAATCAGGCAGATGCAAGGTGGGAGGACATTGGTGTCCAATGGCCTCACCATGGAACTTTTCAAATGCTTGGAAGGATTCCCCCTAGCGCCTTGAGACCCGCAAGGGTGAGAAGCGCTCTTTATAAATGTTAATGATTTGATTTGATTTTGATGAATGGGAATTCAGCGCGTATGTATGTTTCTTGAGGCAAAGAAACAAGGTTAGGTTTCCTGTGGCCTCTGGACTGCAACTGAGCCAGTTGTTCCAATTTCGGCCTTATACCACTCAGGTCCACTCACTACAATTCTGCCACCTACATGGTGTCACCGCATTGTTGAGGGGGGGCCTCAAGGATCCAGCGGTTCTAATGCCACTGGACACTGAGAAGGCTTTTGATTCCCTGGAAAGACCTTACTTAATGGTTGCGCTCCATAAAATAGTATTTGGCCTTGTATTTAGAGATTAGGTCCACCTCCTCTACAAGTCACCAGTTGCTACGGTAAAAGTAAATGGCTTCCTTTCCAGAGTATTCCCCCTAGGCCTGGGGCCAAGGCAACAGTGGTGTTTGTCCCACTGCTGGTCTCGTTGGCAATGGAAGCTCTGCCATGGTGGGTGGAATGTGATGGCCTGGTGCGCGGACTTTAAAGAGAGACATAATATTTTTGTATTCTGATGATATATTACATATCTGTCTGAACCGGTTCAGTCTATTCCCCAAATTCTAGAAATTGTAAAGATTTTTGGAAGATATACAGGGGTATGTATAAACTGGCCGTGGGAGGTCCTGGGCGAGTTAGAAAACGCACTGCAATGGTCCCAGAGGGCTTCCACTATTTGGAAGTATATATCATGAGAGATCTGAATTACTTCATAAGCAATAATCTAGAAAAGATATTAGATGATTATAAAGCAGATGTGGAACACTGGAGAAAACTTCCTCTGCCCATTTTGGGAGGGCAGCCCTGTTGAACATTAACATGCTGGCCAAATTTGTTTTGTGTTGCAAAACACACCCTGTGAGGTCATAGACACTTTCTTCCGAATGGTAAACTGTGTCTCATGTCTGCTAATTCGGGGCGGAGGATCTTCTAGAATGGTCTTATGAACACTAACAAGGGGTCCCTACAAGGGGAGCATCAGTCTTCTAGATCTTAGGATGTAGCATTGGGTATCCCACCTGCACATTTTGAATGGGCATTTGCTGACCAACATGAACTATCCCTTAGGGTGGGAAGATGGACCATGTTGAGTAGGAAGTCCTTTAGGAACCTACACAGGTGAGAATGACGGAAGGGTAGCACCCCCTGATGGCCGAAGTCATCAGAACACGAAGGAGGGTTAGCAAAGCAATATGCTGGTAGGAGAGGCTCTCACTGAAGATGCCCATCTGGGTTTCAGCCATCCTGGAAGACTTCAAAAAGCTACAGGGATTTCAGAAATGCGATATTCTAGGCATTTTCAAGATTGGGGAGTGTGGGTTTAGAAGGGCCTGGTGTCATTCACAGGCCTCCAGACACAATACGTAATGTCTACCACACAACATTTCTGGTATACCTAACGGATACACAGAATTTCCAAATAGAAAACTCTTTTTGATCAATTATAGGGTGAGAATCTACTGGAATACAGAATCTTCACGGCCCCATTACATAAACACACCATCTCTGAGATTTACAGGACATTAGTAAACAACAAGCAGGTACCTTTGGTGGCCTTCAGGGAGCATGAGAAAAAGATCTTGGGGTCCTTCGCAACAATGACTGATCCAATGCATGTAATTACCCACGGGAGACTGCGATCTGATCCCGCATCCATCTAGAACAACTCAAAATCCTGCACAGACCTTACATTACTAGAACTAGATTATATATAATTGGACAGATCACTAACAATAGCTGCGTAAGGAACTCTGTTCTAAGGGGGTCTCTGATTATACACATAATGGCATTGCATATGGGTAAGGCCATTTGGTGGGGTGTAGGGAGGCACAACTCAAGAGCTAATACCACAGCTGACCTTACTGGAGATATGTAGAGAGCAGACTTTGTACAAATACGATCCCCTATTCTGCAACACCACCTCAATGGTAATGAAACAAGATGTGGTCAGACTGTGGGGCAATGAAGTCCATCCAAGGGTGGACAAATGGTCCCAGAACCTAGGACAGGCCAAGAAATTGTTTTACAAGTTAAGGGGATGCTCTTGGAAATTCAATAGGATTTAGGATTAATGGTAAAACCACAGGGTGCTAACCAATGAAGCATTGTGCATAGAGAAGGTGCAAAATGGGCAAATGGGGAATACGGTGGAGGGAGAGGTACCATGATATATGAGTGACTGACTCGAAGAATCACATATGCAAGCCTCAACACATGTCACCTGCCATCAAATGCAAGATTACACTCTCATTGTTCGTGAGTGTATGTCCTGACTGTATGCCAAACTGATATACTGTTTTTGCCAGTTCATATCAAGTTCTTGCAATGATGATAAAAATACAATATTAAGATTTATATAAAGAAAGATAGAGCTTTGCAAAAAAAAACCCTCCTCAAGGCAGGCTTTAAGTTCTAGATATTGTCTAACTTTTTCAACTTTTGCCACATTGCACAGCTCCTGTGCCATACAACACATGTACAATGCAGGAAGAGACTTAACATTATATTTTGTATTGAAAGAGTACCAGTCCAGTACAAAACCTATGCTAGACATCACTCAGAAATCGTCCCACTATGGTGCAAATCTGTGTGAGGGCACTAGGCAGCCTGTTTGAGTACTAGTGCAGGGTTGAAAGAAGCACATGTCTGTAGATATGACTCAACACTGTTTTCCCCCTTGGACAATACACTGCACTGCATTCCATACCGTTGTAGTAAATCTGCCCCATAGTTTTTATCACTGTTCATTTCCTTTGAACAATGTCTCATGGAACTCACTGCAATATCAGGCCTAAAAAAATAATCTAGGTAAACTGGAGAATAGATTACCCAGGATGCATCAACTCTTTAATACTGTTGTTTATGGTTTTCCAAACATTAATTTTTAAAGCATTTTTATGCCTCTTACCGCATACTATTCTTTCTTTTCCATGAATATACCCATAGGACCAAATGTCCAAAGAAAATACATTTGTAAAAGTTGCAGGCCTGATGTGCAAAGTTTTTTCTCATACATACTCTCTTGGAAGGAAACTATATCAGTAGGACCACTGTGAATGGAACTATTCCTGTACCGCAAAAAACAGATTGAAGTAAGAGCAGAATGATCAGTACTTGGTGACTGGATTTATTTTCGTTCCCGTTGTAAAGGGATGCCACCTGGCAGTTGAGGTAGACAGTTTCTGTTGGAGTGCCTGAAATGTACTGTGAGATAAAAAAGAAGGCAAACTAGAGTGATTACCAATGGATGAGATTAATGTAGGCTTTACACCTGTCACCTTATAGTTTTTCTCATTGAGGTGCCTCACATGTGTGACAGTAATGCCCTGCTCCACAGTCTCCAAGACTTGACATTGGCACCCATTAAGGGCATCCTACTTGCAGCAGCACTTCTCATCCAAGGGCTGAGGATATATAATCACATCACTCCAATCTGGATGGAACTCCATTGGCTACATTTGCTGGATGGACTGCTTGCATTAATTTCAGCCACTGCCAATTACTCAGGCATCGTACCTGTCCATAGTTTTTTTGCCCACTATGCCACCTCAGATTAAATCCAGTCATAGAGAAATCAGTCTTGGTCCTGCTTCAGAAGGACCAGTACCTCACAAATTGCCAAACCAGGTCCTCTCTCAAATGGAATACAAGCAACCCCACAGCATTTGCAATTTATCCTAATCAAGGTCGGTCAGTGCTGCCGAAGTGAAACAGCATAGATTTTACATAGTATTGCCTTCCCACCCTTAGTAATTGGAGACAGGAGATTAATTCAGGAGCAGAAAAAAATCATAAAGGGTGAGGACAAAATATTTTAGGAATCCATTTTAACTTCCAGAAGAATATTTGCTCTTTGCTTCTGCAAAAGTGGAAAAGGAAGCTTTTGAACCCATTGTCTGTTGAGAGTCTGGAGGCCAATCTGCGATTGCACACACTTTTGTTGTCTCGCCTTTAGAGAATATAGTGTAAAAATCACTACAATGGAAAAATTATAAAAAATAGGGCATTTGGAGACAGAAATCATACTCTAAACCAATGGTTCCCGACCTGTGGTCACGGCACTCCTGGGGGCCTGGGAAGCCTCCTTAAGGAGTCTGTGACTGCTTTGAAAACCAAATAATATTAACAGATTAATACATTGAATATAAATAAAGTGAATAAATGTAAAGTTAAAATAATTAAAAAGTACAGTAAATGTCAAGAAATTTGAAAATGAAGGCTAAAAATTAAATTAGTATCTTCAGATTGAGTTGTGGGAGTAGTGCAGGTGCATCAAACAGAATATAGTTTGAATGATATGTGGCTTCAGTTGAATTTAGAAAGCTCCAACCTGCCTATTAAAATTAAATTGTTTTATCTTTTTGTATTTATATACTTTTGCAAATGAAATAAAATGTATTATCATTTGTGTATGTGTTTCATGAATGGTTGTTTCTGTATTATTTGTGTATTGTTTTGCTTTTCAAATCATTAACAGTGTTTAGAACCGGGTTCCCAGCTTCCACTAATGATCCAGTGGGGACCCGGGCTCCAGAAAAGGCAACATGGGGGGTCCACAGAAATCAAAAGGTTGGGAACCACTGCTCTAAAACATGCACATGCTCACTTGTACACCCACTTGTATGTCCAAAATCTGCCAACAATGAAGAACACTCCACCACACCTGTGCTCTTTGATGGGTTACCCAAAATGGAATAAGTCAGTCAGTCAGTCAAAGATCTTTATTCGGCAATTGCCATAAAAGTACAGATAAAATCACATATCCAAGTGAACAGGCGAACAGAAAAAAGAAACAATTTAAAATACAGCTCAAAAGATCATATCATACATAGATTACAAAAAAGAGGGCGAAGTAGTCTAGTCCAAGTTCCTCTTTCATGGATATTCCAATATTCTTATCAAAACGTTTACTAATATCATAAAATATAGTACCAACATTTTTTAAATACCCTAAAATATAATAGAAATCCTTTCTCCAAATGGAATAAAACTATCCTATACCACATATGAAGTATAACATTTTAAACAAAACAGATTTTAAAAGTTAGCATAAATAGATTAATAAATTACAAAATGTTAATACCGGTTCCTAATAGCAATAGATGATCTAATAAAGTTTAATACCTGAAAACAAATTTTGACATTTGATAGTTTCTGAAAATGTATCAGGGCTTCCTTATAATGGATCGGTCTTAGTGTACGTAAAATAGGTAAGATAAAAACATTTCTAGAGGTAGCATAAAGGGAACAAAAAAGAAAAAAGTGGAAAGTACTCTGCTTTGAACTAGCATCGCAGGGGCAAGGTGGTAAGTCTTTTTGCCAGATACACTGATTGGGAAAGGCCACTTTAAAATGAACCAAATTCAGTCAAAAAAGAGTTAAAAGGGAATATATTTTTGGACATAAAAACCAAGTCAAATAAGGTTCTATATGTAAGGCCATAACAATCTGGGTATAAGAATCTAATGATTTTAGTTTCAAACAACTATGAAGTCTTATGTCTAGAGTACGCTCAGAGTGACATGATTTCAGCAGGGACCTTGCAGTTGTGGTTAGCAGTTGCAGTTCTTCAAACATATACCTAAGCCCCAGCTTATCAAAAGATGATCGCAAATACGAGAGCCAGGGAATCCTGTTCGAATTGGCCAACTGCACTCAGTAATACATTCCTGCACAAGACTTGCTGCAGGATTCGTCCAACATCTAATCTACAACAAAAGGGGTGCAATAGAGACCGTGTCCTCTAAGAAGCACTGGCTCACCTCCTCGTGGATAATAATGTTTGCTATGCACTTGGGTACCATCAATAATCTGCGCATAAATTTATTCTCAATACGTTGGAGAGTGGGTACTTTGATGTGGCTCCAGACACCAGCCCCGCATAGGGCTGCTGAGGCACACTTGGAGTTATATAGCATCATGATCTGAGAAGACGGTCTATCACTCAGTTTATGAGTAAAACGAAAAATCGCTTCAGTGTTCCTTGCCATTTGTTGGGTCTTAAATTTAAGGTGAGTATTCCAAAGCATGGAAGAACTCATATGCATACCTAAGTAACAGAAATCCCTCACCTTATTAATGATATTGCCCCCCATAGTAAATTGTTTAGATTTTGTATGTCTTAGAATAATTAACTTTCAAATCAAGGTCCAGCATGTAGTTCAAAAAGAGGTCCAACAGGCTTTGTAAACCGTTTGCAGTGCGTGCAATAAGTACAGCATCATCTGCATATAATAAAACTGGAAGCAATCTCTGACCCATCTTTGGCACATCTTTCCTATTTTTTATCAAAAAGTCATAAAGCCCATTTATATATATCAGAAAAAGAAAGGGGGCCAGAACACATCCCTGTCTTACTCCCCTAATTGAGGAAATGGGGGCAGTTCTCTGTCCCGATGGGCCAAACTGAACTGAAACCTTTAAATCCATATGAAGACGCTTTATAAGTTCCAATAGGGTCACATTACACCCCATGGTTTCCATGATTTGCCATAGCTTCTCCCTATTTACCAAGTCAAATGCGCTGGATAAATCAATAAAGGCCATATTAATTGACTCCCTTTTAGCAGTTACATATTTGCTAAGAATGAGATGCAAGTTTAATAGTTGCTCAACTGTACCCAAACCGGATCTAAAACCAAAATGAATTGGAGATAAAATCTGTGCCTGTAGCACCCAATCCTCCAGGCGAGATCAAATCACACTGCCCAGAATCTTGGCCGTAGAATCAATCAAAGATATTGGTCTGTAACAAAAAGGATCTTGTCTATTGCCCCTTTTAAACATAGGAGTAATAATTGCCAGTTTCCAAGAAGGGGGTATATTACTTTTAACAACACTTCTTAGGACATTTGTAACTAGGGGACCCCAAAGATTAGGCATAGATTTAAAGATATCGATGGGAACACCGTTAGGGCCAGGAGCCTTCCCTTGTTTTGAACGATTAATGGCTCCAAGGATCTCATCAAATGAAATATCTAGGGCGTTTGTATTAGGGTCTGTGATGATCCGGTTGGTAATATTATCCTCCTTAGTCAGAAAGTCATTATCTGGATTAAATACTTTCCTAAAGTGGTTCAACCAAACCTCTTCTGCAATAAGACAATCATCAACCTTTGTCGCGTAGGCTTTCATTATCCTAATGAGACTACTGGATTTTGAGCGGCAAGATCGTTCACAGTGCGGGGGACTAAGTCTTACCCACGGTGAAGGACCCTTGTCACTCTAAATCCGGGTTTTGCTTCGGCTAACTAGCAGTGCCTCATCTCTCCCAAAGGGAAAAGACAATTGGGCAGCCAAGTGCATGACATCTTAGTACTTCCCAGGGAAGTCGTGGTCACTGAGGTCACAACCGGTTCTCTCATACACAGTGCGGTCTCAAATATAAATGACAAAGGCAGTTTAAGTTTTGAAGAATGGTTTAATAAAATGACTGCATTTTAGATAGCAAAGCATGAGCTGCAACAACCAGAACTACACAACATAGTAGGATTAAAATAGTAACGATGAGAGTGAAGCACAAGAATAAGGCTATCTTAGTGCAACTAGATTATGTTCTCTCTAAGTTATATTCTGAGCACAGCATGTGAAGCTCTAAGACTGCCTTTCAGGTTCCCCCGGGAGGACATCAACCCTCATACCTGAGCAAAGGCCTGTAATCTGCATCAGCATCTGCAACATGGCAGTCAACATCTAGTTGTAGGTTTCTGGTCGGAATCTACCTCTGACCTGTACTAGGACTAGAAAGTGGTTTTATAACTAACACAAAGATGTTCTAAGAAAATGTCCCTACGTAAGGATGCGTATTGTCTTCGAACACTAAAGACTAAACTTCTACCACGTTTACCGGCAATGTACCAGACTGTAGCCTTGACTGAAGCACAGGATGAGCAAGAATGCATTGTTTGAGAACACAGTGCTGATCTAAGCTAAACAATGTGATAGAAAGAAATAAAACAAGACCGTACAACTGGTTATTGTAAAATAACAGTGCGAGGCTAAATAAAATGTATCTAGGGCAAAGCGCACAAAGGCCTAATATGTTAACCTAACATGCATGAAGCTATATTAAAAATGGCTACACTACACCCTCCCCTTGTCGGTAGAAAGTGGTTCATGCCGAAGCTAAAAATGCCGTGAGTTAAAAATGTAAGTAAAACCCTATGCAATTTCAACAAGTTAAGAGGACACACAAGCATGGTGATTTTCAATTTCAAAAATAAGCATGTGGCCAAATGCCAAATTCAAAGGATAATGTCAATTTTAGAATAAGTCCAAATCAAGCAGTGGTCATGGAAAATAGGAGATTCTCCACTTCGGCAGATGACAAAACCGGAAAATCCACGCCAAAGACTATCAAGGAGCAGGTGTGTCCCAAAGCCCCAGTGTCAACCAAGGCGGCATCCCGTGCAGTGCCCATGAATGAGCTAATATCAAATTCCTCCAGGAAGGGTATCTCGTAGTCAGCCTCTCGAAGCAAACGCAGCCGCAGCGCGCATGTCTGGGAATGAGCCCTCATCGAGAACATCAACAGATCAGCATCAACCACTGGGGGGCGTTGCCGTGAGAGACAAACGTTCAGTGCATGTTCAAAAGAGCACCAACTGCACCGAAACACGGGCTGCACACAATCCAAAACCGGTCTGAATGACAGAGACCAGTTACACTCCAAATATTCCAGGAGTATTGCTCCAAAGTGCTGCATAATGCGTTCACGACACAGCTGCGCTGATGGGAGCGCTAACATTCGTCCTTGTTGCGGCGGGACATCCATTGCGGAAAAACAACAGCAAAATGCCGGCTAATGAAGCCAAAGTTATCGGAAATCCCCCAAAAATGCTTCAGAAAATTGAATGAATAGCCGAAGGTATTAAACCGAATATGGAAGAGAAGGTGTGAACGAAACCAACACCAACAGCTTTGAAAAAGTGAGCCAATCCAGCCGTGCTGGACGCATTAAATATACGTCCCACGAGTTCACCAAAGTGTCTCGGAAAGTTTGTATTTAACAGGGACTGTATTTCCGCCGATGACCTTGCCACCTGAAGTGCGTAGGTCTCACGTGCAGATGTAAGGGCCACATGCTTCTGAAACAATAAAGCCTTCAGTCTGCTTAACTTGTCAAAATTCACCTTAGAAGTGGCAATGTGAGGCCAAATATCTGCTACCTCCCTAATTTTAGTGGGGGTAAACAACACGTTCCCACAGCAAGTAACAACCTTAGTGACCGAAACAACGTAAACTATTCCGGCCCGCATGCCACAACAGTCTTCACTATTGAGGAGGACGTAGCTACCGTTTGAAAACACCTGGAACGTGCATTTAATCAAGGGGACTGGAACTCCATTCAGATAGCAAGCCAAGTTCGCAACCCAGGCATTACACGCCCCATGCAAGGACAGCTGCTTACAAATCATAGAATGGCTGACTGAAGTCACACATTCACTACTGCTAAGAAAGAACTCTTTCATGCCATTGAGGCATTTGTACGAGAAGGGAAGCTCCCACACCTCATGGATGTAACTATCTCCCAACCTTTCATATCTGCCTACAGGAACATGCTTCAAGCAAGAAGTGAATTGTAATGTAGAAATAGGCAAATTAATAACCCCGTGTATCAACCACTCTGCTGAGGGAATCTCGCCACGGTGAACGGCAATCTTTCTAACTTTTCAATGTTGAGCAGAACATAAGTCGCCTCCTTCTTAGCCATTAGTTGTTGTTGTCGCGTCAAATTAAAGGAAAAAAATATTTCCCTGGCACTGATGTGCTGCCACGGAACGCGACCCGCCTTCAATGTTTGAAGCGTCCAACCCAACTGCATAATGGACCTGGTCTGACTCTGTCCACGATATAAAGAAGACATATCAGATCGTATAATGTCTTTAGCAGAAGAAACAGTGTTGTTAATTGTATATATCCGGTATATATCCGGTCGGACAAGGTGTGAATTCCATTATCCACAACAGCTAATGCATTTTTCATATTATCCTGATCTATCTGCCTTAACCTGGCTGCAGCCTCTTATTGGGAACGTTTCCATATTTCATTGTATACTTCATACAAGAAACACTTCCATGACAAAAAAATCTTGTAAGTCAATGTTATTAGACAGGAGTGTGAGATGTGTCTGAACTGCATCTAGCGAGGATGATTTTAGCCATTGCTGGCACAATTTTCCCACACTATGGGGGTCATTCTGAACTCGGCGGTAAAAGGCGTCTACCGCCGGTCAGAAGACCGCCATAACACCGCCGCGGCCGCGGGAAACCGCCACGGTCATTATGACCCACAACAGGCAAACCGCCAAAAACCCGACATCCACAAAAGTCCGCCACACCAACGGCCAGCGAAAAAGTGGCGATGACCAAACCTCCACCGTCACGCCAACAGAAATACGCCCATTCCATTCCGGCCCACGAATCCACGCGGCGGTCTTTCAACCGCGGTATTCCATTGGCGGTACACACCGCCGCGGTCAAAATACACACACAGCTCCAAAACACAGCCACATTGGTCATTTTGAAACACACACACCTGATACACATACAAACACCACTCCCACACACCCAACACAATATAAAACACACACCCACATCACCCACAAACCCCTACGACCACCATTAATTGACTAAGGCCAGAGAGAGACACCACCAGCTAGTACAGAGCATTCACAGGCACATAACACCATCACTCACACAACATCCACGCACAAAACACCACACACCACCACACTCACCACACTCATCACCACAAACGCCACCCCACACCTCATCCACACCACCCCATGGCACCCCAAAGACACCCCAGGTTTTCAGACGCTGAACTCAGGGTCGTGGTGGAGGAAATAGTTTGGGTAGAGCCCCAGCTCTTCGGGACACAGGTGGAGCACGGAAGATGGAGCTATGGCAAAGAATAGTGGACAGGGTCAACGCTGTGGGTCAGCATCCACGAAATCGGGACGACATCAGGAAGCGGTGGAACGACCTACGGGGGAAGGTGCGTTCCATGGTATCCAGACACAACATCGCGGTGCAGAAGACTGGCGGCGGACCCCCACCTCAACCCCCAGAATTTACAACATGGGAGGAACAGGTCTTGGCGATCCTGCATCCTGAGGGCCTCGCAGGAGTAGGCGGAGGAATGGACTCTGGTAAGTCTAATCTCAACTACTTCATCCCCCCACCCACCGGCATGCCAAATCATACCCCCACCCTCTCCCCCACCCCCATCACACATCCTCCTTGCTAATGTCTCACCATCACAACCCACCCATCCCAACACCAAGCCCTGCATGCGACCACAAACCATGGACACCCATCACCTAAGCATGTCCACTGCACTTACCCATCCCCCCCCAAACCACTGTCACAACAGCCCCCACAAGGGAATGCCAGCACTGGGGTACACGGGCACCCACCCATTGCACGCTATGGCACACACAGAAGCAATAACCATACTCTTATACCCCTGCAGGACCCGAACGCCACAACACCGCCCAGGAGGGTCCAGAAATGTCCATTCCACCCCCAGAAGAGGCCCACAGTGATGACAGCAGCTCTGTCTCCCTGGACCCAGATGACCAGCCCCGCCCATCGGGGACCTCGGGACAGTCGGTTCCCCTCACACAGCCACAGGCCCCAGCAGACCTACCCCCCTCTGGGAACACCAGCACAGCACCCACCCAGCGGGCCCATGCCTCTGTCTCCAGGACACGTCAAGCAGCAGTGTGTCCACCACTACAGGGCACCCAGGTCAACCCACCACCCCAACAACAACAGGGACCTGGGGGCAGTGGTAGTGGGCACACGGTCCAGAGGCCCTATCCTCCATCATGGGAGCATACCACCGCTCCCAGGAGACGATGGCGACGGTCCTGGCCAGGTTCCAGGAGATCCAGGTACTGCAGGAGGAACAGTTAATGGGGTTCAGGGAAGAACTCAGAAATATCAGTTCCGCAATGGGCACCATTGTTGTAGCTCTCAATCAGATTGTCACCACATTGCGGGACCATGTGGCACCACAAAGGGCCCCTGTCACTAGCATGGACCAAGAACAGGCTACCACTTCCGCCGGCGCTAGTGGACAGGAGGCCCCGACACAAGAACAACAGGCCACCAGAACCCCACCCCCTGCAGAAGGAGTACCACCCCGCAAGCGGGGCCTGAGATCTAGGAAGAAGACAGAGTAGGATGCCAAGACCCCCGCCAGGAAAGGATACCCCCTGATTGTCATCCCACTGTCCCACATTGTCACCCTGTCCAACCTTAAACTGCCCCTGCTCCACCTTCCACAGGCATATGGACAATGCACCTGTGAGACTGAAAATCTGGACTCTGCCATGGACATTCCTCCACCATCACCCATCACCGAATTGCAACCATTTCCCAAAATTTAACACTTTAATAAACACACTTGTTGCACAAAAATTAGCTGGAGTCTGCCTGTATTTTTGAACAAATGTATTACACAGAACCGTGCCTAAATGTCCAGTTACATTGTGATGACAACATACCACTGTCACACAGCTGTAGTCCATGGGGAAACAAAGCAGAGGTCACAGAGTGGGGCCCACATCTCTGAAATTGGAAGGGAAAGTCACAACTCAGTCAACATACAATGGGGGGAAACTCAGACAGTAGAGAGCCAGGAGACTTTAAGTAAAAGTAAAATGCAGGTGTTGATTCTTACCTGTATGTCATTGAAAATACTGCTGTATTACTGTGTCCCTGTTGTCTGTGTCGTCCTCTTCGTCTTCCTCCTCTTCACTCTCCGCAGGCTCCACAGCTGCCACACCACCATCTGGACCATCCTCCTGCAGGAAAGGCACCTGGCGTCGCAAAGCCAGGTTGTGAAGCATACAGCAGGCCAAGATGATATGGCACACCTTCTTTGGTGAGTACATTAGGGATCCACCTGTCATATGGAGGCACCTAAACCTGGCCTTCAGGAGGCCGAAGGTCCGCTCGATCACCCTCCTAGTCCGCCCATGGGTCTCATTGTAGCGTTCCTCTGCCCTTGTCCTGGGATTCCTCACTGGGGTCAGTAGCCAGGACAGGTTGGGGTAACCAGAGTCACCAATTAGCCACACACGGTGTCTCTGAAGTAGTTCCATCACGTAAGGGATGCTGCTATTTCGCATGATGTACGCGTCATGCACTGACCCAGGGAACTTGGCATTTACATGGGAGATGTACTGGTCAGCCAAACAGACCACCTGGACATTCATGGAATGATAACTTTTTCTGTTCCTGTACACCTGTTCACTCGTGCTGGGGGGGACCAAAGCAACATGTGTCCCATCAATTGCACCAATGATGTTGGGAATATGTCCAAGCGCATAGAAATCACCCTTCACTGTAGCCAAATCGCCCACCTCAGGGAAAACAATGTAGCTCCGCATGTATTTCAGCAGGGCAGACAACACTCTGGACAACACCTTGGAAAACATAGGCTGAGACATCCCTGATGAAATGGCCACTGTTGTTTGAAATGACCCACTTGCCAAAAAATGGAGAACTGACAGCACCTGCACTAGAGGGGGGATCCCTGAGGGTTGGCGGATGGGTGGCATCAGGTCTGGCTCCAGCTGGGCACACAGTTCCTGTATAGTGGCTCGGTCAAGCCTGTATGTCAGTATGACATGTCTTTCTTCCATTGTCGACAGGTCCACCAGCAGTCTGTACACGGGAAGATTCCTCCATCTCCTTGCAAGTCTCAGCGGACGGTGCCTAGGAAGGACAACATGGAGCACAGAGTCAATCAACCCACAGGTACGTTCCAACAGCTTGCACAGTACACGATTCTCAATGCATTAAATGGCTTGTATGAGTGTTGATGCAAGGCCTAGGTATGTGTGACGCAGTAGAAATTAAGATACGGGGGCCCTTGAAATGGCGGCTGCCTGACCTGTGAAGTGCGACAGTGGGATGTGAGGTCAATGCGCTGGCGTGGCACACCGTGGCGGTAGGCGGTCGAAGACCGCGGCGCAAAGCCGCATTGGTTAACATTGAACCCTATGGGTTTCAGGAGCCAATGAGGATGTGCGCCGGCGGTCGCGGTACGCACCGCCGCGGTACGCACCGCAGCGGGCGTGACCACCATTTTCTATCTGCTTAATCACTCGATACCTGATCATCCACAGGAGAGGACCTATACTGCAAGTGCTGCTGTGACCTCGGTCTGGAAGAGACAATGGCTGCTGCGACTGGGGAAAGGTCCCCTGCCTTCACTTCTGAAGAATTGGAGAAACTCGTGGATGGGGTCCTCCCCCAGTATGCGCTACTCTACGGTCCTCCAGACCAACAGGTAAGTACACTGGGACCATGCTTTGTGGCCAATGCCTGGGTTGAGTTGGGTGAATGAAAGATGGTGGGGAGGGGAGCGAATGAGGCATGCATCAAACGAAAGATGAGAGCATGTGCCACATGGCAAGGGTGGGGATGGGGGGCCACTCACATCGAGCATGCAGAAGGTGATGTTTGTTTTTTTGTCTCCCCCTGCACATGTCACATAGGTCAGCGCCCATCAGAAAATCGATATTTGGCGTGCCATCGCCAAGGACGTCCGGACACTGTGGGTCCACAACAGACGGGGCACCCACTGCCGGAAGAGGTGGGAGGACATCTGCCGCGGGAGCAGGAAGACCGCGGAGGCTCTGCTGGGGATGGCCTCCCAACGTAGGAGGGGTGCCAGTCGTACTTTGACCCCCCTGATGTCCCGGATCCTGGCGGTGGCCTACCCGGATTTGGATGGGCGCGTGAGGACATCACAGCAGACACAAGGGGGTGAGTACAAGCACATTCTGCTGATTTTGCGCACATTGGAGGTGTCTGGGTGGGGGAGGAGGGCTGTGGGTATCCCTAGGCCAGGGCGTTTTCTGTAGGCTAGGCCCCTCCGTTAGGCATGGCCCTGTACCCCCGCCCCCCACCTCTGTAGGTTGCCTAGTACAGCTAATCATGGCCCTGTGTCACCTATGTGTGGAGTTGTCGTCCATAGGCTTGTAGGCCATGTCCCACGGATTGAGTAGTGTACCCCAAGTGCGCGGCGTAGTGCAGGGGGCTTCTGTGTCTGTCCTCTCCGCCAACAGTGTCGCCAATGCATGCACTCAACATGTCTTTGTTTCTCCACCGCCCCCCTTTTTTTGTGGTCTTCCTGTTCATGTGTGCATTAGCATCATCAGGCGGAGGAGAAGTGGCATCGGAGCACGAGGGAGCTGCATCTCACATGGCCATGGAGGACCACCAGTGAGACGGAGGGCGAGGGGAGCTCCACAGCGGGGACACGTGGTGACACCAGCAACACAGACACGTCCTCGGAAGGGAGCTCCCTTGTGGTGGCGGCAACATCCCTGCCCACCGCAACAACAGGTACAGCCGCCACCCTGCGCGCCAGCTCCGCCCTCCCAGCAGCCCCTCAGCCTTCGCCCCGTGCCCGCTCACCCAGGAAGGTGGGCATCTCCTTCGCCCCAGGCACCTCAGGCCCTGCCCCAGTTACCCATGCTGCCCTCAGTGAGGAGGTCATTGACCTCCTGAGGACCATCATTGTTGGGCAGTCTACCCTTTTGAATGCCATCCAGGGTGTAGAAAGGGAGGTGCACCGGAGTAATGCATACCTGGAGGGCATTAATTCGGGTCAGGCTGCCCATCAGCGATCGTTCAGCGCTCTGGCCTCAGCACTGACGGCAGCCATTGTCCCTGTCTCCTGCCTCCCTCCTCCAACTTCCTCAACCCAGTCCCACTCCCCTGTACCTCTACCTATCCCAGACACACCATCAGACCAGCCTGCACACACCTCAACACCCAAGCGAAGCTCATCCAGACATAAGCACCACACATCACACAAGCATTCACACAAGCAACATCCACATGCAGACATGCCAACAGCCACTGCCTCCTCTGTGTCCCCCTCCTCCTTGTCTCCCTCATCCCTCCCTGTGATGTCTCCACTCACACTTGCATGCACAACATCTTCAGCCACTACGTCCATCACCAGCACACCCACCAGAACACTCCGCACATGTGCAGTCACCACCCCCACTACCATTTACACGTTCCCGTGTCCTCTCCTAGTGTGTCTGTCACCCCCTCTTCCAAACCACACAAACGCAGGCAGCCACCCACCCAACAGCCATTCACCTCACGACAGCCTCCAGCACAAGCACCTGCACCCAAAGACACCAGACTTCACTCTCCTACAACCACATCCTCTTCCTCCACTCCCATACCCACTACAACTACCCGTCCCTGTCTTACTAAATTGCTTTTCCTTTCCAACCTTGACCTCTTTCCATCAACTGACCCACCCCCTCCATCTCATAAGGCTCCAATCATCACCTCAGCCACCACAAAACCTGGACCTACAAAGACAATAGTCCAAGGATTTTGGAGTCCACCAACCTCAAGCCCAGCTACTTCGACTAGGAGCAAAGAGACGGCCAGCCCACCCCCTGCAAAAAAAGCCAAGAAAGCCAGTGCCCGGCGCGAGAGGCCAAAGACAGCAGGCTCAAAAACCACTACCCTGGCACCGTCAGGGAGTGGGGTGCCACCTGGCACACCGGCAAAGGGAGGAAAGGGCCACAGACAAGCAGGGAAGGGTGGCAAGGGCAGCACGCCCGACAAGTCCGGCAGCAGGCGAGCTGCCCAGGAGGGCCCCGCCAGCCACAGCCCAGCTGCCCAGGAGGGCCCCGCCAGCCACAGCCCAGCTGCATAGGAGGGCCCTGCCAGCCCCAGCCCAGCTGCCCAGGAGGGCCCTGCCAGCCCCAGCCCAGCTGCCCAGGAGGGCCCCACCAGCCACAGCCCAGCTGCCCAGGAGGGCCCTGCCAGCCACAGCCCAGCTGCCCAGGAGGGCCCCGCCAGCCACATCCCAGCTGCCCAGGAGGGCCCGCCAGCCACAGCCCAGCTGCCCAGGAGGGCCCCGCCAGCCACAGCCCAGCTGGGCAATGAAGGAGCGCCAGCCACAGCCCAGCTGGGCAATGAAGGAGCGCAAACTCAAGCAACGCTGAACATGGCAAGGACTGCCAAGGCAAGCACCGCTGAACAGGGCACCGCCATCTCAAGAACCGCTGAACAGGGCATCGCCATCTCAAGAACCGCTGAACAGGGCCCTTCAAGTCAAGAACCGCAGAACAGGGCCCTTCAAGTCAAGAACCGCTGAACAGGGCCCTTCAAGTCAAGAACCGCTGAACAGGGCACCGCCATCTCAAGAACCGCTGAACAGGGCACCGCCATCTCAAGAACCGCTGAACAGGGCCCTTCAAGTCAAGCACCGCTGAACTGGGCCCTTCAAGTCAAGAACCGCTGAACAGGGCCCTTCATCTCAAGCACCGCTCCGCTGGGCCCTTCAACTCGAGCACCGCTCCGCTGGGCACCGCCGTCTCTGCACCGCTCCGCTGGGCCCTTCATCTCATGCACCGCTCCGCTGGGCCCTTCATCTCAAGCACCGCTCCGCTGGGCCCTTCATCTCAAGCACCGCTCCGCTGGGCCCTTCATCTCAAGCACCGCTCCGCTGGGCCCTTCAACTCGAGCACCGCTCCGCTGGGCACCGCCGTCTCTGCACCGCTCCGCTGGGCCCTTCAACTCAAGCACCGCTCCGCTGGGCCCTTCATCTCAAGCACCGCTCCGCTGGGCCCTTCATCTCAAGCACCGCTCCGCTGGGCCCTTCAACTCGAGCACCGCTCCGCGGGGCACCGCCGTCTCAAGCACCGCTGGCCCATTGGCAGAAGGGGCAGACCCGCATCTGTGTCGGGCAGGGCTGCAGGAAGCACTCTGGGCACCATGCCTCCTCCAGAACCGGTGGAGTCTCTAATCCACTTGTGAGACTGTGGCTTTGCACTCCCCAGGATGGCACAGTGGGCAATCCACCCACTGTTATAGACTTGAGAGACTGTGGCTTTGCACTCCCCAGGATGGCACATTGGGCAATCCACCCACTGTAGAGACTTGTGAGACTGTGGCTTTGCACTCCCCAGGATGTGACAGTAGGCAACCCACCCACTGTAGAGACTTGTGAGACTGTGGCTTTGCACTCCCCAGGATGGCACAGTGGGCAATCCACCCACTGTTATCGACTTGAGAGACTGTGGCTTTGCACTCCCCAGGATGTGACAGTGGGCAACCCACCCACTGTAGAGACTTGTGAGACTGTGGCTTTGCACTCCCCAGGATGGCACAGTGGGCAATCCACCCACTGTAGAGACTTGTGAGACTGTGGCTTTGCACTCCCCAGGATTGAACAGTGGCCATGGAGGCCCCTCGTGGATCTGGCGTCGTGGACTCATCTGGCTGAGGTGCCCCCCCTTCCCTTCCCCCTGAGGTGCCTGTAGTTTTGCTATCTGATGTCCCTGCAGTGTTCTCTCCATTGGAGCCGGGTATCCTGTGTGGGCTTTGCCCATGTGTTTAGGCCCATTGGCCCACGAACTTTGGCTGATACCCAATTTGGACTGGACGATTTACATATGTATATATAGTTATAGATGTTTGATATATTTTTTTACTTAGCGGTACAATATACTTCAAATTTCATGATCATTTTTTTTTGTCTTTGCATTCTTCCGGGGGGTTTGGGGGTGTCACTCTGAGTTGTTGCTCTGCATTGATGTGTATGTAGTTGTGGGTGAGGGTGAGGGTGAGGGTGGGTGTGTTGTGTATGTGTGTCCCCGTAATTTTTTGCCTCCCCCCTCCCCTGTGTCGTAGGTGCAGTACTCACCGTTGTCTTCTGCGCCGGCGTTCGTGCTCCTGGTAGAGGAGCAGGAAGACAATAGCTGGTAGGATGTGTAGTTCGGGTTCCATGCTGTCCAGATTCCTCGTGGAGTGTGTAGAGGTGAGCGTTTTCCGTTCGTAATGGCTGTTTCCGCCGTGTTTTTATCGGCGGGGCTACCGCCCCGGAAAAGGTGGCGGATTGGTGGGTTGTGATAGGGTGGGCGGTACATTGTCTCCCGCCTGTCTGTTGGCGGTGACCGCCGCGCTGTTTGTTTGTCCCGCCGTAGCGGTCGGAGTGTTAAAGTGGCGGTCTCTGTTGGCGGTTTCCGCCAGGGTCAGAATTCCATTTTTTTTACTGCCTGCCTGTTGGCGGGTTGGCCGCCGCTTTAACACCGACCGCCAGGGTTGGAATGACCCCCTATATGTCGTAATTATTTCAGCATGTGCTGGTGATATATAGCGAGGGTCTGACCTACTCGTCCGGAAACCCCCTGACGAGGTGACAAAACGTTAATGACACCCGTTGGTATCTATTGGCCACAATAACCACCCGCCTAGACATGTCAATGAAGTATTAAATGTACCATTCTGGACCCATTCAGTAAGCTCACTAAAAGTTGCATTCGTGTGCTTCTGCCAGTTATCAAATTGAGCAGGGGCAGGGATGCTAGGCATGTTTAATTCTCTGATTGTAGCTAAACCTAAGCAGCTGGTCCGTTGTACTGTTTCATTTAAAAAAATCATTTGAACGGGAATGAGACATGCTCTAAACAATGTTTCTCTACCCTGAGTTTGCCAATTGTTTGTTCCCAAACACTTTTCAAATCAACATTTTTCGACCAATATTCATAACCTTCAATTGATAACCGGGAAACAAAGGAGTCCGACTATATAAATTTTGTGTTGGTCAATAACATTTGTTTATCCATAGTCGGAGTTAACTTAAAATAATATGACTCAGCATTCTTTTGATGAGGCCCAATAAAATACGTAAATTTATCAAAATAAGTTTTGATACTCCCTCGCGGGGGAGTCGGGCAATGTTCCCATTGCACATAGCCAAATATTGTTTTTGGACTGCTGGCTTTATGTATGAAGTGGTGCCCATAATAATTACAGCAAAACATGTCACCATAATTGTCTCTAAACTGGGAAACATCTTCATTTTCATAGACAGTGTAATATTGCAATTCCGTCATCATTGAGTCAACTGTCTTCACATCCTAATCATCAGATACAATGCCTGGTATGACTATATCATTCATAGATAACTTTAGCACATATGGTATTTGAATTATTTCAGTGGGACCGTAGACATCAAACATCTCTTTATCCCACACAATCCCATCCGGAATCGGCACTGCAGAAATGTTCACAAAGGACAAGTCTCTTCGAACCTTATGTGATGAAAAATCTGGTTTCAACACCTCCTCCACCTGTTCAACCGCTGATTTCTCGGGAAGAAAATGACCATGTGTTAACAGAAAAAAGGTAACGACAAACCCAATCCAAAGAAAAAAACGCTAGCATAGTCAATAAAAGCCACAGATAGTTCCATGGAAGAACAAAATACGTATCTTTAAGCCAACGCATCAGCTTACGTGGACCTGACAGGTCAGCAGTCGAAGAGGCGAACAAGTCTGATAGACCATCGTTGTTGTCGGCAAAGTAACCAGAGGCAGTTCATGCAAAAGGCGTTGCCATAGTCAATGGAGGAACTGGTGTTTCCTGCGGTGGTATACTGTAGACAACACCATCCGTCTCGTTTGTAGTCAAGGTGACTTGATCAAATGTCTCTAAGTTGGTCGTTGTTAGTGGAGCCAATGTAAAATCATCCTCCACCCTCCCCAAGCTCGGAGAGTCAACAGTGTTGGTATAGACAACTTGAAGTGGAACTTCTTCTCCAGTAGTGAGAGGGATTCGGGAACTACTGGACGTTCCTCTTGGTTCGGCTATGTAAAATCAGCCACATTTGTAACTTGACATTGTCGATAGAAACAAAGCGATTTTCTTTGACACCTGGTAACAGGGGTAGAATAACAGTTCTGGTTCTGTGTATCCCCAACACAGGGACTGGTGCTCGATAAGAAGGGCCAAATTCCTTTTTCACTGCGACCTTTTGGTGCACAAGATCCCCAACCGTGGGTATCCAGCCAGTAGGTGTTACTGGCACATCCTTAATTCCTGTGGAGGCAGCACTTTTAAAACAGTTATCTTCACGGAACTGCTGTAATTCCTGTAAAACAGTGACACGATCATTTATGTCAAAAGGTGTTTCCGCCGCCTCCACACCAGGACCATCAAGATCCGGAACAAACATTTGTGTTCTGAACAGGCACTCATATGAAGTACGATCCCCCTAGGGACCTTCTAGGCAGGTTATTTAGTGCTCTCTGAACTCCATACAGGTGAGTTAGCCAACTACGACCAGTACCTAAGACTCTGGCTGTTAAGGATTGCTTTAACTCGTGGTTTAATCGCTCCACGACAGAATTTCCCTCGGGATGAAATGGAGACAAGTACTGGAGCTGGACCCCGAACCAAGCCATGGTGTCCCTGAATGCCCTTGACGCAAAAGCAGGGCCCTGGTCCGAATGGAATGCTGCAACTGCATATGTACCGACAAAGACTTGCAAATCTTTAACAACAGTCCGAGCGTCAGCCGAGCGTTGTGGCCACACCCACACAAATCTGGAGCAGGAATCAACAGCGACTAGTATATATTTATATGCACTGTCCGGTGTCAATGGTCCACAATGATCCCGGTACACACATTGTAATGGTTTGTTTGAGATTAAGAGGGGTGTCTGCGGCGGGCGTTTAGCTGTTGAAACTTTAATTTGTTGATAGATGTCACAACAAAGGACATACTGCCTGGTCTCTTTATAGAGACCAGGCCACCAAAAGCGGGCCTGTAATAGTGAAATTGTAGCTCCCACGCCAGCATGTGCAGACGCCACTCCCTCATGCGCTGCCTTAATCAATTGTGGTCTTACATCTTTATTGGGGATGTCACGTACACCTACGCATGGAATTTTAACTTCAGCGTTCAGCATACTTCCCATGAAATATTGGTATTTATTAGGAAATCTTTTAGGATAAGGCGTGCCATCAACCGTAGCTTTTATAGCAGCCATAATGTCTGTGTCTGGCTTGGAACTCGAACGAGTCACTGCAGCTACAGTGGCAACTGCCACTGCCGACTTTGCGGCTTCATCGGCCAAGGTATTTCCAGCAACATGTATTCCAATGCGCTGGTGCCCAAGTGTATGCACAACCAGGACCTTAGGTAACGTCTCTTTCAGGTCTGCCACATTCTCCCACAGGAGTCTGTGTTTTATGGTGTTGCCTTTCGAATCTCTGAACCCATTCAGGCGCCAGTAATGCAGGTATTCATTAAAGGACTGAACGCAATAATACGAATCACAAACAACAAGGGTAAACTGTGCCGGATCCTAATGTTCTAGTGCCAGTAGTAGAGCTTTTAGCTCAGCCAATTGTGCTGTACAATCCCCTGAGGTCTGGGTATAGGTATGTCGGGGCAGAATTTCTCCCCCTCCATATAGCCGCTCACAACTGCACATGCAGCAGAATATTGATGTACTAACCGCTGGTTGCGCAGAGCCAACGGTGTACATGACTACCTGATATTGATCAATAGGCAATGTGTCAGCGGGTACTGGATATTCAACTTCATATTGTAAAAATTCCTGAGTTTGTAACTTTGGGTAAAAAATGTAGTCTACATCAGTGGCTGTCAAGGACGTGGCCCATTGTATCCATCTTGGGTGGAGTGCTTTCGCATTCGGGACGCTAGCTTTTGTAACAGCCTCAAGGGCCGGGATAGGAGAAACGACAATAATGCGTTTTTCCTTGGCGAGAGGTCTCTCTTTAATAACAGCCATCTGTACAGCAGTGAGAATTTTCTCTGTGGGTGCAAATCGTTGTTCAGCAGCAGAATACAAGTGTGACTTGTATGCAATCGGGACTGTCTCACCTTCATTAAATGTGACATAAGTAAACCCAATGGCCCCAGCTATCACCCTGATGACCAATTGTATCTTATTGTCCCGTGTGTGTAGATGTTTCGCTGCTACCATGTATGCTTGTAACTCTTGAAGAGTATGTGTATGTTCAATTGTCCAGAATTTGCTTGAAAAGTCAGGATGTATTAATTCATATAAAGGTTTTATGCATGTAGCATAATCAGGAATGTATGTTCTGCCAAAATGTAGAAAGCCCAATAATGACTGGAGTTTCTTAATCGTGTTTGGTGTTTGCAATTGTGCACATTTTTCCAAAAATTGTGGCACAAGACTCTTCCCTTCATTCGACAGCTCATATCCCAGGAACAGGACGCTGAGGAAGGCAATTTTTGATTTTTTTAAATTAAATTTGTAGCCGAGTTCGGCAAACCCCACAACAATGTGGGCTACCCGTCTTAAATGTTGTAGTAACTCGTCATCCGTGAGAAATATATCATCCACATATGACAATGCTTCAGAGTCCAACTCGTGTAAAATAGCAGTCGCACGGGCTGAAAACAGTCCTGGGCTGTTCTTATACCCCTGAGGCAAACGACAGAATTTTTTCTAGGAGCCTAGCGCGCTAAAGCCGGTTAAGTCTCTGCTTTCAGGCGCTATATTCTGGCAGAAGAATTCATTCGAGATATCCAAAGTTGTTTTGTATTTTTTCTGCACAATGTTGCCCATTGGTGCAGTGCTATGCGAATTTTGTATAGCATATGTACGTGTATGTCCGTTCAAATGTCTGTAGTCTAAAACTATTCTATATGAATGGTCTGGTTTGGCTACAGGAAATAAGGCATTATTCATCAGTGAGACACATGGTTCAATCACCCCCTGGTATTCTAATTGTGTAAGTATTTCTCTCACCGGTGCCCTTGCTTCATGTTTTATGGGATACTGCGGTTGTGGCTGAGGTTCACTTTTAATGGGAATTACATGATATGGAGAATCCCTGTCCCACCCTAAGTGATTTCTATATAATGCAGGTGCCTGTGCGAGAGCCCATTTTATAGAATAGGACTCTGCGAGTTCCTGTGGAACAAGGGGCGAGAAGGAAGGTTTAATAACCTCCACCCCAGCTGGGCAGGTGCGGACAAAATCAGGCGGCCAATCTTGTTCGACCAGCAAAACATCACATATCTTAACTACACGATCCCAGAAGATTGCCTGTATAGTGCGTTCAATTTCTCCCTCCAATTGTAAAGTTACTCTATACACCCTATCGGGTTCGGAGACACGCATATCTGCCGTTTCTACTTGTATGAAGTCATCAGTTGCTTTCACCTCCAGATGCTCTAGAAGATTCCGGCGAACTATTGTGACCTCTGCCACGCTGTCTAGTAGTGCTAGAGCCCATGTCTTGTTCTTTAAGAGAACCCTCTTTCTGAGCTGCATGTCTAACTGAGACTGCTGCCACTTTTTTCTTTTTAAACTGTTATTTTTTTTGTACCGGTTTCTCTTCTTTCTTGACAGAAACCTCAGAAGAGCGTTGTGATTCCTGTCTCGGTTTCACCTACTCTGTTCTCCGCTCTGACCGCCCACCTCTCTCATTTCTCTTTTCCGATGAGTCCTGAAAGGAACAAGATTGGCGAGTATCAGTATATTGATATCTATCAGGCGTTTTTATATTATCTCTATTCCTGAGATTATACCTATTCTGCGGGGTCTCCATATGTGGAGATTCTCCTCTTTCTTTTTTAGGTGTTTATTGTTTTTTCTCCCAGCGCTTCTTATTACCCTCAGGTTGCTGTTTACTATTATCTTTATTACTTTTCTCCTGAAATTGAGGTTTTTGCGGTCTAGCCCCCAGGCTATCACGACCAATACTAGAATAAGTTTCCGCTATTATTTTAGGCAGTTCCCGCTCCTGATCTTGTTGCGGAACGTCACGAAGACGCATACGCACTGCAAGTGCAACTGCTTCCCCTTTAAGATTACTTAGGATAATTAAAGAAACCGTGGCAAAGTTGCCCATCAGTTGCATTCCTAAATCTAAGGCCGGGGCAGCCCCATATTTATCTTGAATTTGCTTAAGCACTTCCGGTAAGTTGGCTAGTGTCGGTGTACCGTGTGCCGTTGTATAGAGCGCAGCAAATACAGTGCCCCATGTATTACAATAATCTACCATGGGAAACATCCCAAAGGGTAAACACATAGTCAATATTCTATGTTTGTCCTGAGGTCCCGTATGGGGAAATACTGCCTCCAGAGTATTAATTTTTTGTGCGAGCCAAAATGGAGTCTCCTCCCGTTTCCCTGGGACTTTACCCATAATAGAATGTACAGTCACCGGATTTATACCCGGTGTTACTATGTGTGGTTGTGCTGGAGCAGCACGCGCTGGGTTTGTATTTAGTGTCTGCATTACAAATTATACTAATCGTCTATATATTGCTGTTAAGCCAGTATATAAGCGTTGAACCTCAGCCACTGCCATATTTGCAGCCGCAGGATGAGGTGTATATGTGGCCAACAAAGGCCAGGTAAGACCTTCATTACTGAATGGACCTACCTTACTGGTAATATCGTATGGGGTAGGGCGCCATCAAGCCAATTATTAGGTTCTTGATAAGATAGAGGTATCTCTAAATATGCGTACGCCCTGTATTGTCCAGGCGCGTTCGCTACTGTATATGTGTGGAATGTATTCATGTTCCCATCAACTGCTGGAAATGTGACCCAAGAGTGAAAAAGTTCTGTTCTATAGGCTGCGTGGGCATCCACCACAAACGTGACTGGACCACCCTGGGCCGTAAGGCCGTGTGCTATCAAATGTGCTGTGAGCGGTTGTCTCATGTTAAGAGCTATTTGTACAACCTGGGGATTCGCCATTAGAAAAGCCGCAAGAATTCAGAGAAGGCACACCAAAAGTTTTTTTTTCCTTTCAAGGTTCAAGCTTGAACAACCACCCGCCGTAAATAGGATTACCTATACAGCGGTGGTGGAAGTCCTCAGTACCACGGACGTCTCCGTATACGGAACTGAGGGATCATTATATTATATGAGACCGAGATATACCGGTGGACCTGAAAATTAGAGCCTGACCAAATGTTGGCGGCGTCATGTCGCGTAGGCTCTCATTATCCCAATGAGACTACTGGATTTTGAGCGGCAAGATCGTTCACAGTGCGGGAGACTAAGTCTGACCCACGGTGAAGGACCCTTGTCACTCTAAATCCGGGTTTTGCTCCGGCTAACTAGCAGTGCCTCATCTCTCCCAAAGGGAAGAGACAATTGGGCAGCTGAGCGCATGACATCTTAGTACTTCCCAGGGAAGTCGTGGTCACTCAGGTCACAACCGGTTCTCTCATACACAGTGCGGTCTCATATATAAATGACAAAGGCAGTTTAAGTTTTAAAGAATGGTTGAATAAAACAACTGCATTTTAGATAGCAAAGCATGAGCTAGAACAACCAGAACTACACAACATAGTAGGATTAAAACAGTAACAATGAGAGTGAAGCACAAGAATAAGGCTATCATAGTGCAACTAGAATATGTTCTCTCTAAGTTATATTGTGAGTACAGCATGTGAAGCTCTAAGCCTGCCTTTCAGGTTCCCCCGGGAGGACATCAACCCTCATACCTGGGCAAAGGCCTGTAATCTGCATCAGCATCTGCAACGGGGCAGTCAACATCTAGTTGTAGGTTCCTGGTTGGAATCTCCCCCTGACCTGTACTAGGACTAAAAAGTGGTTTTATAACTAACACGCAGATGTTCTAAGAAAATGTCCCTACGTAAGGATGCGTATTGTCTACGAACGCTAAAGACTAAACTTCTACCATGTTTACCGGCAATGTACCAGACTGTAGCCTTGACTGAAGCACAGGGTGAGCAAAAATGCATTGTTTGAGAACACAGTGCTGAAATAAGCTAAACAGTGTGATAGAAAGACATAAAACAAGACCGTACAACTGGTTATTGTAAAATAACAGTGCGAGGCTAAATAAAATGTATCTAGGGCAAAGTGTACAAAGGCCTAATATGTTAACCTAACGTGCATGAAGCTATATTAAAAATGGCTACACTACACCTTAGTTTTACTGTCCAAGAAATATGAATGATTGACCGCCTTCCCAAATTTTGAAGTATCCTTCAGATCGGATGCAGCCTGTAACTCTTCCCACGCCTTAGACCTTATCTCTGATTTCCTTTTTTCCAAGGTGGCCTTATACTCAGCCCTAGCTAATTTAATTAAATGACGGGAAGAAGGAACTTTTTTAAGGGCATCCTTTCATTTTTTGTGAGCAGTTGAACACGCAGAATCAACCCATCTATGTGCGGGCAAATCCATGGTAGGCTTGTCCACCACTAGAGCATGCAAAATAGCATTACTTAATAGTTCAAATTCTTGGACTAAATGATCATGGTCAGACTGCTGAGATAAAGAAAAATTAATGGAGTCAAACCTAGATCTTATAATTTCTTGATTGAAAGTCGTTGGGTTTATTTTGTCCCATTTCAGACGTAGGCCAGAATTTGTATGAAAAGTGGTGTTTCTTCTCAATCCCTTATCCCTAGATACCTGGTCAATAATTAAGTCTAGGTTAATACACAAGGGATTATGATCACTGGCACAGTGAGGAATTATCTTAAAATCACAGATTAAATGATAATCAGCGGAGCCAGTAAGAATAAAATCAATAGTACTCCCCTTCGTATTCCCTGCGAACGTTGGAACATTTAAAGAATCTAATGCCGCTTTCTCCCTAACATGAAACAGATCAAAGTTACATAAAAAGGAGTTCAGAGCTTCTCCTTCAGGTGAATGAGTAAAGTGGATTAACGACTCTCTGCCTTCAATGGGAATAACACATAGTTCTAAATGTTTCTGACAACATAGGGGAGTATTAAAATCACCGACCCATAAGACTACTAAATCTTCATCCTGTAATTCAGTGGAAGAATCAATAAAGTCCACAACGTCCTCTAACATTCCATTAAGGAGACCACGTGGGACATTGTTATAGAAATTTAAAATCAAAATACCTTTACACCCCCTAATAGATAGGAAAACAATAATAAAATAAGGTGAAGACCAAATTAAAGAAGCCTTCAATGATGGTAGTCGTAGGGATACAAGAACTAAAAGACCTCCTCGTTCTCTTCCCATTAAAGAAGTTAATGCCGGCTGGTAAAGAGTTGTGTACCCATCCAAAAGGAACGTATCTTTCGACCAGGTTTCCTGTAAGCAAATCATGTCAAAAGATGATATAAAACTCGTCCAGTCCGGGTTATTTATTTTAGATCGAAGCCCCGCAATGTTCCAACTAATCAAGGATATGGGATTTGGTCCTGAGTGTAACTCCGAAATATCAGTATTATTTAAATGGAAGGTATCAAAAATGTTCTCTCTTTCTTCCTGTATAGGTTCATCATGATCATCGTCAGTCATTAATCTCAACAAATTTTTAGGACCCGGGCTTACGATAACAGTAAGTCAATCGTTCTCGTAAATAGAATTAAAGGCCAATGGACAATTGCTAGTAGGAACATTTACCTGAACATATGGCCTAACTGGGACTAAGCTATGATTGCTAGGGACAGCACTAAAACATTGTGGAAAAAGGGAATGGTCATAAAAATGGCACAGGGGGAGTTTTTGGATCCCATTATCTGAAATGTTAGAATAATCTAGATTTGCCAAAAGGTAATCAACTGAACATGGATTAGCAAAATTGATTACAACACAGTCTCCATCATCCACTTTTCTTCGGTGGCCAACCTGCTTCACTCTACGCGCCAAATGAATCTTATTGTTTGGATGATAGTTAAATTTGAATTTAGATTTCAGCCAGTGAGCAGACTTCCTAATCAAAGCTTGGGTGTCTTCTTTTTTGTTTCTATCTAAAGGAGGCACGTTTGATAACACCAAAACATAAGGAATACAATCAGGAGGTAAGTGCAATACATCTGCTTGAATAATGGATTTATTTAATAGGTTAAGATTTGGGCCAAGGGAGATAACTTCTTTAGGGATTACTTGCGGCAACTCATTCACAGCATTACCTTGGCCAGATATGACCGGGGATTTGGCCAAGAGTGTGCCAGAACCTTGAAATGACAATGTAGGTAATGAATTTTCTTTTATTACCACATCCCGGCTAGGTACCTTTCCCTCACTTGATACTCCTGAATTAAATAACTGGGAAAAAGTACTAAGCACATTGTTACAAAAACAGTCAAGTCTTTTAGTAATCATAGTACTAAGTTTCTCCTCTAGGGTAGCACAAAAAGATTTAAGTATGGAGTCTATTGTACCAAAGGAGTCACTGAAAGCATCGTTGCTTTTTGGATGTTCGTTAGTTGAAACAAAAACAACTGATTCATTAGGACTAATTTCCGGTAAAATAGGAATTCTCTTTTTAGGGCCCGAAATCTTTTTTATATTCTTTGACCTTTTACCCGCTCTCCTCTTTTTCAATGGGGGGAAAGTGCCTGGGAGCATTCCAAGGATGAATTAGCACTTTGAACAGGGGGTTTGGGTAAGTCTTGTGGGGGAATATCACAGTGAACAGATTGTGTAATAAGATTGTGTAATATTAATAAACGAAGCCAGTGAAGGTGACCCCTCCTATGGATTAGTGGTTATATGAACAATAGGTTCCAGTGGGGTATGCTGGGCAGATTTTTGAACAGCCCCGATCTTTTCAACTTTCTCCAATTCAGATTCAATAGCCCCAATTACGGAGGATAAATAGCTAGTAATAGAAGATTGGGCTAAAGAACCAGGCCCGCCTTCCCCCTTTTAGAGACTGTTCTTTCTTTTTCCCATTTTGAATAATAGTCACACGCGCCTTCTAGAAGAGAAAGGACAACAACAGTACCTTCAAACCTCAACGTGTGTTTTGTGTAACAAAAACGACACAGCGCAATAGTAAAGTTCCACCCCCACAACGGGAAAAAAGATCCTAGGCCAGGGAGCCAATAAGCCACAAAGCCCCCCCAACAAAGTACAAGTACCTTTTAGCGGCTTCCTGGAAAATTTACCTCCAGATGAAACAAAGTGAAAGTTAGGGAGGGGGGGCCCAGCCCAGCCACTTCTTGTTGATGACGGGCGAAGGACAGGCCCGCCCATGGCCGGGCTTCGTCCAGGTGATGCCCGCGCACGTCCCGCGAGGCGGGAGCGGGCTAAAATATTTAAAGGGGCTCAAAGCCCGCCCCTTCCTTCAAACTCCAGGCACCAGGCAGCAAACAGCGGTCCCCGCGCGTCCCGCGAGGGCGTGAGCACGGTAAAATAATGAAAGGGACTCAAAGCCCGCCCCTTCCTTCAAACTCCAGGCACCAGGCGGCAAACAGTGGTCCCCACGCGTCCCGCGAGGCGAGAGCGTGATAACATATTTAAAGGGACTCAAAGCCCGACCCTTCCTTCAAACTCCAGGCGGCAAACAGCTGTCCCCACGCGTCCCGCGAGGCGGGAGCGCGATAAAATATTTAAAGGGGCTCAAAGCCTCCCCTTTCTTCAAACTCCAGGCACCAGGCAGCAACAGCGGTCCTCGCGCGTCAATAAGTCAATAAAACGCCAAACAGTGGAAAGTGGGATGTAGAGAGAGAAAAAAAAAAAACAAGTAGTCTGGGATTGACATTCTGGATGCCTTTCAGCTTTGCTTGTTGATCTCTGATAAATTAATGCATTTATTGTGTATTCCTTCCCAGCTGATATTCTCGGTTCTATTGTTGGATCAAAGCAAAAAGGTCAACCTTTATAAACTTTACAATACCTAATATCACACGGGCAGAATTCTTATGGAGTGCTGGACAACAGGACTATAAGAGTACAGACAGGGTGGACTGCTTGAGCACTTCTGCCTTGTGGTCCTTCACCGCACTGACTCCTAGCATAGTAAGTCACTAGATTCAAACTTTTCGATTGCAATTGGGGATGGTTTCCAGAAACATTAATGGGGTAGGTTATGCTGGTGTCTGCCCAGCCATTTGTATGGTGGGAGAGGTAGCTTTACTGCCTAAGGGGATATGTTTTGTTTGTTGGCTTTGTGGTTGATGGGGGATATTTGCTGCTCAGTGAGGGTGAGGAAGGTATATTTGTCCTGTTTATGCCCCGAGTGTGGGATGAGAAAAATTGGAGGTGGCGGGGTGTGGCCTGAAGGGGTACCAAATGTAGATGATCCAAAATGGCTGACATGTTTAACTACTGAGGTGGAATGTTAGAGGCCTTGCCCTGTTGGAAAAGTGTTTCCACGTTTTTACCAATATAAAACGCTACCACATATTGATCGCCCTCCTTCAGGAATTGCACATATGGGGAAATTGTAACCCTAGTATACAGAGATGATGGATCGGGCAGGTATATGCAACATCCTATTCATGTTTTGCTTGAGGGGTGCTGATTTGGGAGGCCCATGGGGTCCCGTTATGACACAGAAGGCATGTTATAGACCTGGAGGGAAGGTACATGATTTTTGTTTTACGTTTGCAGGGGAAAGAGCTATGTCTCGTTAATGTGTGTGCTCCAAATGTGGATGGTGGGACCTTCAATGGGGAGGTGGTCAAAGTCACTGCCCCCTACTTAAGTGCAAAAGTTATCCTTGTGGGGGACTGTTATTGTGTTGTAGATGGGACACTGAACAGAGAGCCTCCAAGGGCACACACAAAACCACACCTGTCAGGAAAACTGACAGACCTCCTTAGGGAATTGGCATTGATAGACCCTTGGCTGAGCTGCCATCCAGCCACACAGGTCTATTCCAACTACACACCTTCTATGAATATCTATAGCGGCAGGATTACTATTTTGTACCTGATGCACTAATACAGCGATGGTGGCATATTTCTTATCCTGCTTAATAAACATCTCTCCATTCCCTGCTGTTAATGACCCTAGACAGGGGACATAGGCGCCCAGCGATCCCACTCTGGTGACTCCACGTGGAAGCGCTGATGGATCCCCCTTTGAGACAATGGTTCCCTGCGAAGTACTACACTATTTTGAAAAAACTGGGGGACATTGGGAACTAGGGCCTGCGATTGGGCGGCAATGAAGGTGGTGTTGAGGGGGTTTGCTTAAAAACTACCAACGGGGAGAGACAGCAACTTGAGAGTGACCTAAATCACAAGGAAGCAATTCTGTGCTCCCTGGAAAAGATACTTCCCAGACACCCACAAAAACAAGGAGACTGGCAACAGACCTGTAGAAACCTTCTGGATGACTGGTGCAGGCTGGAGAAACATTTCTATACGGTGCATCGTCAAAGACTTCATGCTTAAGAAGACACTACTGGGGCAATGCTAGCACAGTTATTCAGACAACAGACAGCCCATGAACAGGTTGCAGCACTGAGAGATGAAAGGGGAATATGAGTCCATATACAGAGAGATATGAATGAGACATTCTGGGCACATCTTAGATGACTTTACATTATGCGCATCAAATAGTTGATGGATCATGGAGCAGTCTTTTTATCTGATGTAGAATGCCCAAACTGGGGTAGGTGGAGTGGATCTCTTTGGGGGAGCCAATAAACATGGCTGAATAGCATACAATGCTTAAAAACTGCTAAAATGAGAGGTAGAGACGTGCTCCCGACTGAGTTCAACCAAAAATATGCAGATACACTAGCTGATAGACTACTAGAGGTATACCAGGAAGTGAGACAATGTGGTTATTTATCCACCTTGGTATAAAAGCCCTAATAGTCATGATCCCGAAGCCAGGCAAAGACCCTGTGGAGCCTTCTGGTTGCAGACCACTATCCCTTTTAAATAATAACTAAAAGATACTTAGTAGGATTCTGGCTGCACGACTACTCCCCCATCTACCCACAATTATACATATAAATCGATGTGGTTTTATTCCTCACCGCAGCAGCAAGCATAACCTCCCCGTTTATCCCACATATACAATGCACTGCACTAGAGAGAGGATTCCTAAGCACTTGCACTCCTTGACATCAAGCAAGCTATTGATTCCGAATGGGAGTACTTGTGGCTAGTACTGGAAAAGGTGGGCATGGCTCTGGCTGCTATATACGAGTACTGCTGCTCGAATGCGCAAAGGCGCCCTAGTATCTGACCAGATTCAGTTATCTAGAAGAACTCGACAGGGGTGCCCATTATCACCCCTGTTATTTTCCATAGTCATGGAACCTTTAACGTTGCTGCTGTGAACAGTGTTGAAGCCATAGGGAATCCAGATAGAAGAGACTACGCATGTGTCCCGTTGCTGTACACGGTTACTGCTGCTCGAGTGTGCACAGGCTCCTTAGTATGCAACCATATTCAGTTATCTAGGGAAATTCGACATGGGTGTCCTTCATCACCCCTGTTATTTGCCACAGCCATGGAACCATTAATGGTGCTGCTGCAAAGGGTTTTGAAGCCATGGAGAATCCAGGTGGGAGAGTCTACGCATGTGATATCCATCTTTAATCCAAAATTCCCTATCTTCACCAACAACAAAAACAAATACATCAACACAATACTCATCCACCCACCTCTCATCAATTGCACAATTTAGAGTCTTAGAATATGACCCACATTCTCCACCCCCACCGGTAACCCCTACTTCTTCCACCCTAAACAGACGCAAACAAAATAAAAAACATGCCACTCTTCACAACTTCGCATACCCATGTCTATTATACAACAAGGCTACTCTACAAAAACAACACAAATCACCATCTCACTCTCAACCACCATCTTCACTACCGACACACACAGACCCAACAAAATGCCTTGCAAGCCTGCTGGACGAGGAACACGATATACAAAAACAACACTATTGTGACCCTCAGACAGTTAACATCAGCACTAATGACAGACCATCTGCAAATTCAAAATACACCGCTCACTCTTCTACAAAACAAGGTAGCACCACCACCAAAACACAATCTCTAAACTGCCTACAAATAATTGCTTGATCACTCTCTAAAAAGAGTACCACATCTACGACCTAGTAACTGGTGCACAACCTGACTTACTCTTCGTAACTGAATCATTGGTGGGAGATGACATGTCTCCAGTATAGAATGAAACCGTTCCTCTGGGCTATCAAACTATCACACAAAACCATGTAGGCAAAAGAGGAAATGGACTAGCTGTTATATATGCAAGCAAACAATAAATCTCAGCAAAACAGCATTTCCTTGCAGGTTTGTGAGGCCCTCATCACCAGATGCAACCCTACACCAACTTCCTCCTGTAACATATTCCTCCTTTACAGACCACCACCTAGCACTGAAACATACCCAGACAGTTTCTAGACACAGTTTCAAACCTAATGACAATATACTCCAACTTATGCAATCTCGGGGACCTAAACATCTGATTTGACAAACCCAATAGTCCTAAAAACAAACAGCAATCAAGACAAACTTCACCTATGCAAACTTAACAGAATATACAAATCAACAATTAAAAAGCTAAAAAAATGTATTTTTCAGAGAGAATTCAAAATGCTAAATTTGAAGAAAAAAAAGAATTGTATAATATAATATTCTTACTGAATTTCCTAGACCTAAATTCATGGAAGGAACTCATCCCATTACTCAAGAATTCACAGATAAACTGGCAAATCATTATAGAACCAAAGCAGACATGTCCTACTCCTATTTAAAACAAAGGAAAACCACCAGCACCAACCCCTTTCCAAAAAAACCCTCCAAGAGTAAGCCAACCCAGCCTCTGCATTCCTTCAAACAAATATAACAAACTGAATTTATGGATCTGGTCAAAGCAAGCAGGCTTTCCGGCTGCCCTTCTGACCCTTGTCCACCACACATTTTCAATAACATTCTTTTATCTACCGCTGCTGCCACATCAGTAAGAAGAATCATCAATAATTCCTTAACTACGGAAATCTCTCCAGAAGACCTAAAAAAGGCATACATACACCCAGTACTAAAGAAAACAAACCTCGACCCACATGACCCCAATAACTACAGGCTGATTACAAATGGACCTTGTCTTGGGCGGAGCTTTTCAGCGGGACAAACCTGCAAGTCAGGCAGAGTCATGGTCGACGTAAGTCGGCTTGACTCACAACGTCGTGCCGGTCCACTCATGGAGCTTTTTTTCAAAAGTGCTCAAATCTTCTCCAAACTTCTGGATATTCTTCCAGAAGGTCTTTGAAGGTCCTTTAGGAGTTCACAACTCACCCCAAGGTACCAGAAGCTCTGAGTTGCTCCTTAAGGGTTAAGACTCCAACTCCCAGAATGCACCTTGCTCAAATCCCAAAATGACCACTGGTCACTGGTCAGCTGGTCAGTTTCTTCAGAACTTGATGTAGGGGACTCTGGTTAACTATTTTCTACCTGTAGCAAACAGGAAGTCCTTTCTCAAAGCAGTTTAAGCCAGGCAAAGTCCTTTTAGTGGTGAAGCCCAGGTGTGCAGCTGGTGCAGTCCTTCAGAGTGCAGTATCCAGGTGCAGGTCTGGGGTCCAGGACGGCACTCCTTATTCTTCTTCTCTTGTTTCTTGTAGAGATCTGAAGTGGGGTGCAGCTCTGCCAGTATTATTGTTGCTTCTGGGGATGAAAAGCGGGGGGGAGCTCTATCCAATCACATGCAAGCCACCACCCTCTTGAGTAGGGAAGTTCGGCAAAAATCAGTCCCATGGAGCAACATTCTCCAAAAATCCAAGATGGCAAAAATTCAATCTCAGAGGTTAGGTCTGGCTAAGCCCACCCACTGGTGTGGCTAAGTTTGCCTTGGCACACCCCTTTCCAGCCCTCTCTTAATCTAATTAGGGGGCACCTGGCTGTCTGGTTTTGTAGTAAATGGTGGTGGTCCACTTGCTAGCCCAAATATCCTTCCCTCCTTTGAAGTACAGTTAAGCTGCCCTCCCCCATTGTGTTTCAACATCTGCTGAGGCAGGGCTCCTTCCCAAGGCACTTCCTTTATGTTCAGCCCAGGCCACTTCATACCTCATCAAGGCAGCCTGGCCCGGGTGTCAGAGGCTGGCCAAACAGAGAAGGGCAATAAAGTGCTGAAGCTGGCAACTTTCAGGTAGAGTTCTAAAACTCTTTTCCTCAGTTAGTTATGTTAAATTCAATAATGCCAAGTTGTTGGATTTATTATAACAATAACTTTGATACCAAACTTGAAATATTAGCTCCTTTGAGACTTTATTATTTTGAAATAAAGTCTCTCCATGTTAGCCAATTGAGCCCATTCACTACAGTGAGGGAATAACAAAGTTGGTTATTTTTCCATCACTAGGGCTTATCAAACATCTTTTACAACATCCATACGTATGGTTACCTAGCACCCAGCCATAAGGGCACTTTGGACACACCTTAGTGGTGACTTATATGTTGAAATAAGGTAGTTTAGGACTTTGGAAGGACTTTTTATTCCAAAGTTGAATTTGCATATAACTTTAACTTAAAAGGAACCAGCAAGGCAGGCCTGCCTGTAAAATTATACTGGGCACCTTAGCAATGCACCTATGGATGTACTACCTATGCTGGGATCTCTAAACCTACATGCCCTAGCATATACTAACGACGTATAGGTAGAACTAATAGCCTAATTTGCATAATCCATTTTACACAAAACACTGGCCTTGGGACTGGTTAGCAGTACCCAGGGCACAGTCAAGAGTCAGTAACCACCCACCAGTATATAGCAAAACATTTGGGGGTGTCCAGGGCAAAAAGAAGGACTTTCCTATACTCGCATCTCCGCCACTGAAATTAAGTCACATTTCCCTATACTAATCCACCACTAATCTTTTTGGATTCCAGATAAGCATGCTACTCACCGAAAAGCTCTTCCGCGCCTTGTCAGGGATAGTAAGCGCTACATAAATACAATTCCAATACCAATTAGAATACGTGGACGATGCCTTAATATATGTGTGACGACCGGAATACTCAATTCAAATCCTCCTGAATGCTATGCTATATTTTGCAGAGGGGTCTAGACTTCTGGCCAACTCAAGCAGTCCTAGCTGTTTCCAATGGGAGGGCTTATTGGGGCTTGGGCTAACTCCCTCCCTGAGGTGGGGCTTCTTTGGGGAGTCAAGGACCTTAGATATCTGGGAATAAAATTGGGGTATACTGAAAGTAGGTCGAATGAACATAACACGGGCAGAGTACTGGAGGGACTGAAGACATCAGTACAATTCTGGAAAGAGCTTCCCCTCTCTTCAGTTGGTTGGGTGGCAATAATTAAGATGGTGGTGCTCCCTAGGTGCCTATATGGCCTCCACAATCCCTTATATGAGATTCTGC